>NC_072427.2:34232500-36732500 GCF_028878055.3 Symphalangus syndactylus
ACATCTGGCTGCTTTTTGTACTTTTAGCAGACATGGAGTTTCGCCATGTTGTCCAGGCTGGTCTTGAACTCCTGGGCTCAAGCAATCTGCCCACCTCGGCTTCCCAAAGTGCTGGGATCACAGGCGTGATCCACTGCATCAGGCCTCTCAGCTTTTTTGCCAGGGCTTTCTTACTTAGTTGGCTATTATGGTTCATGGTTTCAAATATGACATGCAAATATGACCAACAAAATCAGGACCAGGCATGTTGATATAAATGAGAACTCTCCAAGATGTTGTTGGACAAAAAAATTTAAAAAGTATTTTCAGTGCCTTGTTCTGGGCTCTACGCTAGGATGGACAACTAATTTATTCAATCTCTTCCCATGTCCTCTCCCCTGCCAAAAACCACCTTATAGGGGTTTTTTTTCTCTATTTTGTAGACTGGGTGTGTGTTCAGAGAGGTTGCTGACCCGCCTGAGGGTGCACAGCAAAAAGGTGCAGAGCTGGATTCCAACTCTGCCTCCAGACTCCATTGACATGGAAGAGGAAGCCTGGTCACAATGCCCCTGGTTACCAAGTTTTTACAGATGACCCCTCCAGGCCTGCCCTGTCCCAGGGAGCTGATCCCAGAGCCCCCATGCTATTCATGAGCTGAGACCCATCAGGCTTGACAGAAATCATCATCATCCTGATAGATTTCAAATAGTCTGTCCGATTATCCCTGTAAACCAGCAACGGACCCCAGAAATCTTACCCAAACTTGGTTTCTCAAACTATGGATTGCTTCTGGACATGACATAAAAATTCTCTGTTGCGCTGAGTTTGCTGACTTGGAGTTTGGACAACGCACCCACCCCATGTTCTGGGGATGCACCCGGCTGTTGTCCTCCCCACTCTGTAGAAATCAGATAACCTGGTTATCCCGTCCAAAGTTCAGAGAAGAATGGATGGGGCAGGTTTGGCACCTGTGCCTTTATTTCCTCCTAGGATAGGGATTGGACCAAGTAACCTCTCAGCCATATAACAAGCACGAAGTATGGTCACACAGGCCCTCCTCAGGTCACTGCCCAGGTGTGAGATCAGGACAATTATTAACTTATTCTTCCTAAGCTTCCATTTCCTTACTCTTAAAATAAGGCTAATAATAGTACTTCCCTCCAAGTACCTCCCTCTGTCATGAGAATTCAAAGAACTAATCTATGCAAAGAGCTCAGCACAGCAGTTTCTAAGCCCTTGCACACAGCAAGGACTCAGTGTGTGTGAGCTGTAATTACCATGAATACTTCTGCAGACCTTCCTATTTTAAGGAAAGAAAAGGCTGTCTGCATTTGGGTGGTGGGCTCCATCATCCTCCGGTAGAGAAATGTCTGCAGACTCAGAGAGCAGTCCCATGCCCAGTGCCGGCCGAGAGAAAGCTGCCTGCTCTGTCCATAAGCAGAGCCCACCAGGAAGACTCAACATGGATTGTTAGGTGTGAACTCATTATTCTTCTCTTATAGGTCAAAGTATTATTAACAGAAACAATAGGGGAACCAAGAGAAAAGGCATATAGTAGACAGATAATGGTCCCCTAAAGATGTCCACATCTTAATTCCTGGAATCTGTGAACATGCTACCTTACATAGCAAAAATGAAATTTGCAGGTGAGACTAAATTACAGATTTTGAGAAGGAGAGATTATCCTGGATTACTTGGGTGGGCCCAGTGTAATCTGAAGGGTCCTTATAAAGGAAAGAGAGAGGAAGATGAGAGTCAGAGAGGAGATGTGATGAGGCCAGGGTCAGAGAGAGATTTGAAAGTGCCACCCTGCTGGCTTTGAAGGTGGAGGAAGCGGCCAGGTACCAAGGAAGGCAGGTGGCTCCTAGAAGTTGGAAAAGGCAAGGAAGTGGGTTCTCTCCTAGAGCCTCTGGAGAGAGAGTGGCCCTGATGACATCTTCATTTTGTCCCAGTGAAACCCACTTCAGACTTCTAACCTCCAGAACTCTAAGAGAGTAAATTTGTGTTGTTTTTTCTTAATTTTGAGATAGGGTCTCACTCTGTTGTCCAGGCTGGAGTTCAGTGGTCTGATCACGGTTCACTGCAGCCCCAACCTCCTTGGGCTCAGACGATTCTCCCACCTCAGCCTCCTGAGTAGCTGGGATTGCAGGCACACACCACCATGCCTGGCTAATTTCTGTATTTTTTTGTAGAGATAGGGGTTTTATCATGTGGCACAGGCTGGTCTTGAACCTCTGGGCCCAAGCGATCCACCTGCCTCCGCCTCCCAAAGTGCTAGGATTACAGGCATGAACCCCCTTGCCCGGCCTGGAAACTAGTATAAAGCATTTCAAATGTTGAACTGGCAGGGCAGACCCAGGATGCTCATGCCATTTTTGAATCGAGTGAATGAAACAGTCTGATCAGTGAAGGCTCAGACAAATGGTGAAGGCTGCTCCAATGTCAAGGCCCCTTGGCTTTGAAATATGCGTCCCTTGATTTCCTCTGTGTTGACTGAGAGACAGAGGGTGGATGCACAAGAATTGAGAGAGAGAAGGCTTTACAAGGAAATGACCAGAGTCCCCGGCCACAAGACAAGGGATTCTACCTGGTCTCCTGTGGGGTGGCACCTGGGGGCTGATGGCGTTGGTCCCCATGATCACGTACTCGTAGTGCACGCCTGGGTTTGGCTGCTGGTGTATCATCTGCTGACACAAAAATCAGTGTTACTGCACTTGGCACGTATGCACACCCTTTCTGGGTTTCAATGGCATTTGCAGAACTACTGAGAAATGACTGGTTCACTCTAGTACGCATCCAGTAATATCAGTGAACCTGTGGCAGATCAAACAAAGTTACTTCTGGATGACTTTTTGTCATTTACTTTTGGAGAATGAAGAACTTAGGCTGAGCAAATCAGAAGAAAACTAAGCTAAGAGTCAAGATTTTCTAAACTCCAAAGGAGAAGATGGAGCAACGGTAGCAGAACCTTTCTGTTCTTAGATTTTGCTCAGTGCTCTCGAAACATCCAACACAGATAAATACGTGTACACTGCAGGAGACCTGTTTTAACACTAGGTGGCGCGATACAGTCATGCAAACAAGCAGCAGACCTCCTAGACAGAGCCATCCCGGGATGCTTTAGGTTCCCTCAAAGTTCTTGACCTGGCTGGTGAGGCTGGTCCCCAGGTCTCTCCCTCTTATTCAGGGAAAGCCCCAGAAACACAAAGAGATGGGGCCAGGAAAACAAGTAGAAGGGACCCAAATCTTGCTGGGTCATATTCTCTTAGGAATGATGACAAAAATAGGACGGCAAGCAGGAGTCTACGTAGGACTGTGGAAGTCAGCAGCTGAACATTGTCTGGGCTGAAAATGTATTAAATGAGCATGGCCCTACAGAATACGTCCCTCCCTATTGGATTTGGAGCACACAGTCTTTGCTGCCCATGACTTTCCTGTTGGGAAGCAGGGTGGTGGGCTAAACCGAGCAGCAGAATGAGAATCCACAGTGTAAATATGAGCCGTGCAAGGAGACACGGTCGGGTTTGATGTTTCTGTCTCTGCTGCTTTATAAAGCAGCTCTCCTGTTGACCAGCTGTGTAACCTAGAGCAAGCCCCTTCACCCTGCAGTTTTTGATTTCTTCCTTGGAGAAGGAAGAGGTTAGAATCATGTCACTTTCAAAGGTCCTTTCCAGCTATAAGCATCTCTGAGTCACTCCTGCATGGTGGGTCCTGTGTCTGTCCTTCCTGTTTATGCCATGATCTCTTACCACTCCCTACTGACGAAATGGGTCTTCATTTTATAAATTACCTAAAGGAAGGCAGACCTGAGAACCCCTGGGATTCTCCTACCCAGGAACCAATATCAAACCTTCGGCGTTGCACAAACGTGGTGGGCACCGAATCCCCAAGGGACACGGTTGTGTGACCTCAGGTTCCTGCTGTGTATCCCTCATCCCCACTCCTTTTTCACACAATCTTCCTCTCCGTCTGTGGCTGGAAATCCTCCCTCCCTCTCCGGCGCCTCTTCTGCCTGAGCATTCTGCCAGTGCAAAACCTCGTCCCGTTTATGAAATTGCTGTTGGCTTCCATTCCTAGACCACCCACAGTAGGCCTTTAACAACCTGAGTTTGTACCTCTGATGCCATTTGAAATATATTCAGAGTCAACGAACCAACTGGACAGTCTAAAAAAAAAAATCCAAAATTAACTACAACAAGGCTTCCTTTGTAATTTCGAGTCCACTAGGCCCAGGAGGAAAGGACATAGAACTGTAAGTGGAGAAGTAAAGACAATGCAATTAATAATATTTCTAAAACTCTGACACAGCAAATATGTTAATCAGCTCAGCTTTGGGGGACAGAAATAATGTGTATATTCATGAGTGATCTCAATCTTTTTATCAAAATGTTATTTCAAGCTTTTATTTCTTATCACCCTTTATTTCCTGGTTTTTTAAGAAGACTGAATTCTAGTGGTTTCCTTTGAACGTAAGGACCATTTAAAACTCTTGAGCAATTTCATATTTTAGTTTCACGTAAAATAAATTAAGGTTTTGTCTTCTATCAGGAGCTTCTAGTAAATCTCTCTACTGTGACTCTGAGCTTCATTATTTCATCTGGAGGGCTCTAGAGCTCTCCTTTCTTCATTTGGTCTCAGAGTTTGAACAGGACTGGGAGCTGGGAGCGGTCCTGCCTTCCTTTAGGCTCTTGCTTTCTTTTGCCATAAAAAGAAAACATGCCAAATTAGCATTATAAGGAAAGTGCCTGGAGGAGATCCAATGCTCATGAAATAAAGGGCATGTTTTGCCTCTGATTTGGTTCAACAAGTAAAATTGGTTTTACTGGGTCAATAAACTCCAAAGGTAATAAGCATCTGGTGGAGTTGGAGGTTGCCGTGAGCTGGGCCCATTCAGAAGTAAAGGCAAAGATGAACGCCAAGCATTCAAGGGGTGCCTCCAACAGGCTCTGCTCAAAGGGTTTTTACTGAGTATGGGCAATGATTTGTTGCTTATTTGTTCAGCGTATGTTCCTTAGAAGTGACAAGATTCAAAATCCAAAGAACAGTCCAGAAATATCCAAACTCACGTAGACATCCAAGATCTCATTGGTGGGACCTTCCGCCAAAAAGGACTCTCCGGCAGTGCTCGAAATCTCATTTGGACGCTTGTAGGTGAACATGGTCCCTCCGCCCTCGTATTTTCCTGGTCGATCAATTGCCCAGTTCCCATTGATGATGGAGCGTCCAGAACGACTTCGCAAGGCTGTTGAGAAAAATGAGACAGTTCTTTGGGTAAGCCCAAGGTGTGCACAAGAAACAGAACTGACTCCCCCAGTTTCTGGCTTCTTCACTCATCAAGGTTTTTGTTAGGATCCACTATGTGCCAGGCAATGATCCAGGCCCTGGGGCACAATTAGGCATCTAGATTACATCCCCTTGGGCTTAATCACTTCTTCAACCCACCCTAATCCCTTCTATCACTTGGACTTAGTATAGAAATTTAGGGTGGGGGCTGGTTAGGTGAAAAGGATGTGGAAAATGGGAGGGAAAGGAGAAAGAGGAGGAAGAGAAAAAAGGGGGGAAGGGAAACGGATTTATATTATATACCATTACCTAGGTGAGAGGTTGCACACTGGCAGCCCACGAGCTGATTTTGGCCCATAGATGGGTTTAGTTTGGCTTCTGTAGTGTTATTAAAAAAAATAACTAAGCCCAAATTTAAGAATTGAAATATTTCACACAAAAAATTTAGAGTTCTGGCTTCTCTTATAAACCAGGAAGACATGTTAACATTGGCTTCACACTCCCTCATGGCAGCAATTGGCTGGAGCCCAGGATGGTTGTCCCTCTCAGATGGGCCGGATATGCTCTGATTTGCCCCGATCCCCACCCCCCCGTTGACCCCCAACACTGAGGCTAAGTCTCAGTTTATTACCCGTTTATTTATGAATCTGGGTGATTTATATAATTTATCATACTTGCATTGTTCTTTTTCTTATCCAATTTTTTCTCCCTTCCCAGCCCTCCCCTTTTTTTTTTTGAGACAGGGTCTTGCTCCATTGCCCAGGCGGGAGTGCAGTGGTGTGATCCTGGCTCAGTGCAGCCTCAACCTCCTGGGCTCAAGGAATCCTCCTGCTTCAGCCTCCTGAGTAGCTGGGACTACAGGCACGTACCACCATGCCTGGCTTGTGTGTGTGTGTGCGTGTGTGTGTGTGTGTGTGTATATATATATATATATTTTTTTTTTTTTTTTTTTTTTTTAAGAGATGGGGTTTTGCCATGTTGCCCAGGCTGGTCTCAAACTCCTGAGCTCAAGTGATCTGCCTGCCTCAGCCTCCCAAAGTGCTGGGATTACAGGTGTTAGTCACTGCACCTGGCCCAGAATTTTTCTTATAATTCTCTCTACTTACATGTCTACTACAAGTGGCAAAGCTAAAGCCAAGAGGGTCACATGATTTTCTCGTGTACCTGGTCAGCTTCATTCATTTCTATGACCTTCCTGAGTTCCTGGGCATCTGAGGCTGTGGGCTGTGTTAGATACCCCATGTTCACTGTCGAATTTAATCGTCACAACATTGCACAGGAGATGTTATAATCCCCATTTTTCAGAGTGGCTCAGAGATAGGTGGGAACTTGTTCAAGTTCATGAGGCCCATAGGGGTCAGACCTGTGATTTCGAGTCTGTACTCAGGAGGCGGGTACGAAAGGAGAAGGGGGCAAGGAACAAGGTGTTGGAGTTAACAGGAGAAGAAAGGGTGGCATCTGGAAATAGAATTTCTTCAGCTACACCCTTGGCACCTGGAAACCCACAAGCCAAAGGAGGACTGGTTTAGAGAAGGTACTTTTTTTTTTTTTTTGAGATGGAGTTTCGCTCTTGTTGCCCAGGGTGGAGTGCAATGGTGCAATCTCATCTCACTGCAACCTTTGCCTCCCGGGTTCAAGCGATTCTTCTGCCTCAGCCTCCTGAATAGCTAAGGTTACAGGCGCCCACCACCATGCTCTGCTAATTTTTGTATTTTAGTAGAGACAGGGTTTCACCATGTTGGTCAGGCTGGTCTTGAACTCCTGACCTCAGATGATCCGCCCACCTCAGCCTCCCAAAGTGCTGGGATTACAGGCATGAGCCACTGCGCCCAGCCGAAGGTCCTGTTTTAAGTGCTATGTACATAGTGGACCTGTGATGGCCACTGGCTCTTTGCACCTTCGGTTTATAGAATTCCTAAATTTAACTTTTTATAATTTGTTATGGAAAAATGTATACATATGCAAAAGTGGTGTGAACAATATAATAAACCCCCATGTACCCATTGCTCAGTTTCAACAAGGATCAGCTCATGGCTTCTCTTGTGTCACATCGCAAATATGTATCCTTCAACCTTTCAGTAGGTACCACTAAAATATAAGAACTTTTTCTTAAACTCATTTTTTCAGCAGCGTTCCTACAATGGGCCTTCCCAGAGCTCTGGCCTGTAGAATCAGAAAGTGCACAGAGGGGCTGGAGCAGCCCAAACTCCAGCTGGGCTCCCCCTGCAGACTCCACGCTGGGCTGGCTGGTGCCATGGCTGCAGGGAGGGCAAAGCTGCAGACCTTTCACTACTGAGTTACAAGATCAATTCAGCTTACTGAGTAGCAAAAAAGGGTCAAGGGTGGAAACTGAGGAAGAATAGATTTGGGGCTATTCTTTATGAAGAATCACACTTCTTCAAAAGTGGTGTGGCCAGGCACAGTGGCTCATGCTTGCAATCCCAGCACTTTGGGAGGCTGAGGTGGGCAGATCACCTGAGGTCGGGGGTTTGAGACCAGCCTGACCAAAATGGAGAAACCCCATCTCTGCTAAAAGTACAAAATTAGCCAGGCATGCTAGCGCAAGCCTGTAATCCCAGCTACTCAGGAGGCTGAGGCAGGAGAATTGCTTGAACCTGGGAGACGGAGGTTGTGGTGAGCCAAGATCGCACCATTGCACTCCAGTCTCAAAAAAAAAAAAAAAAAAAAAAAGTGGTCCATATAACGTCTACCATTTTCTCACTTCCCACTAATTCCTCAACCATCTCCAATCTGGCTCCTGCCCCCATCATTCCATTGAGGAAATTTAAAATTAGCGTCACCAAGACCCCAATGTTGCTAAATCCAATGGGTGTTTCCCAGGCCTCCTCTTTTCAGATGTCTCGGCAGCACTTGGCACTATTCCATCCTATTTGAAACACTCTCCCCCTGGCTTCTGGGAACCATGCTCCCCTTGCTTTCCTCCTGCTCTCAGGCTGCTCATTTCTGTTTTCTTTTCTGTCTCATCTTTCTCTACTTGGCTAGTAAATATCAGAATTTCTTAAGGAATAAGAGTAGACCTGCTTTGGGCACTGTATTCCTTTCATGAGCAATTTCCTAGGACTACGATTTCAACTACCATATGTGAATGACTCACAAATTTATGTTGACAGGCCAAACTTTGCCTCTGGCCTTAGAATTTCATATGTAATTACCTCCTTGCTAGCTTCAGTCAGATGTCTTGTCTAAGGCTGAACCCAACCCCAGCCTCACTGCTTCTTATCTCAGTAAATGGTACCACCATCCATGTAATCAGAAACCCAGGAATCATCCTGGATACTTCCTCTCTTCCTATCCCCCCAAATCTAACCCGTCATCAAATCTTATTTAACCTCCTCCGCCTCTCCTCATGTCCACTGCCATAATCCAGGGCCAGGCTACCATGAGATCTCATCTGGACTAATAAAATATCTTCTAATTGATCTTCCTGTTTCTCTTCTGTTCAGCTAGAACAATGTTTTCAGAATGTAGATTAGATCACCAATGATGGCTCAGTGAAACCCTGTCTCTACTAAAAATACAAAAAACTAGCTGGGCATGGTGGTGGGCACCTGTAGTCCCAGCTACTTGGGAGGCTGAGGCAGAAGAATGGCGTGAACCCGGGAGGCAGAGCTTGCAGTGAGCAGAGCCCATGCCACTGCACTCCAGCCTGGGCGACAGAGCAAAATTCCGTCTCGGGGGAAAAAAAAAATATATATATATATATGCACGCGCACACACACACACACACACATATATCCCACCATAGAGGCCTCCTCCCTCAGATGCTGCAGCCCAGCCTTATCTTGCATCACTGTTCTTCTCTCTGTGCTCTGCTCCTGGGCCTTCTTTTAGCCCATCTACAACATCATCTTCCCTCCACAGTGCTGTCCCTTCTTCCAGGAATGCTCCTCCCTCAACTCCAAGTCCTATTCATTCTTTTGTTTTGTTTTGTTTTTGTTTTTTAAATAAAGACAAGGTTTTACTCCTGTTTCCCAGGCTGGAGTGCAGTGGCACAATCATGGCTTACTGCTCACTGCAACCTCCTCCTCCCAGGCTCAAGCAATGTTCCCGCCTCAGCTTCCCACAGGTGTGCACCACCACAGTCGATTTTTTTTTTTTTTTTTTGAGACGGAGTCTCGCTCTGTCGCCCAGGCTGGAGTGCAGTGGCGCAATCTCGGCTCACTGCAAGCTCCGCCTCCCGGGTTCATGCCATTCTCCCGCCTCAGCCTCTCCGAGTAGCTGGGACTACAGGCGCCTGCCACCACGCCCGACTAATTTTTTTTGTATTTTTAGTAGAGACGGGGTTTCACCGTGGTCTCGATCTCCTGACCTCGTGATCCGCCCGCCTCGGCCTCCCAAAGTGCTGGGATTACAAGCGTGAGCCACCGCGCCCGGCCCACAGTCGGTTAATTTTTGTATGTTTTGTAGAGATGGGAGTTTCACCATGTTGCCCAGACTGGGTCTTGAATTCCTAAGTTCAAACGATCCTCCTGCCTTGGCCTCCCAAAGTGCTGGGATTACAGGTGTGAGCCACCGTGCCTGGCCCTATTCATTCTTTAGATGTCAATTTCTCCAGGGAAGTCTTCTCCCACCCCCAGTCCAGGCCCCTCTCTTCCCTGCCATGCTCTAAGAGATGCAAGAACCTTTCCTTCAAGGCATTTAATTCAGTTTGTCCATACACTTACTGAGAGAATTATTTGATCAATGTTTGTCTCCTAGTACGCTGCCAGCTCCAAAAGATTTCATCACCATTACAGTTTGAGAGTCTAGCATAGTGCTCGCCACATAGTAGGAACTGAATGTTTACACAGTAGACAATGGCAAAGAGCTCAAAAGAAAAGCAAAGAATAATAAATAGGCAATTCACAGAAAACCAAGTACAAGTACTCCATAAGCAAATGAAAAGATGCTCTGCCTTACTTATAATTCAAGAAATGAAAATCAAAGCCACAATGGGAACATCCTGATGGTCCAAATTAGCAAACATTTAAAAAAATTTAATATTGCAAGTATTGCCAGGTGGGTAAGTAAGCAAGTATGGATGGCATTGCTGGTGGGAATGTAAACAGACTCAGCCATATTGGAGGGCAATTTGATTACACAGCTAAAACTTTAAATGCCCATACACGCTGACCCAAGAACTCTATTTCTAGGAAACTACTTGAGATATATACTTCAATAAGTATACAGAAATGTTTCTAACAAGGATATTATCTGCCTTTTTTTTAAATAGAGAAAAAAACTCACCTAAATGTCCATCCATAGAACATTGCTTAAGACAGTTGTAACACTGGCTATCCACACAATGGAATACCAAGTGACTCGAAAAAGAATGAGCTAGATCTGTGTGTGTGGGTATGGAAAGAATTCCATGATACATTTGTGAATGAAAGAAAAATTCAGAACAGTGTGTTTGGTATAATCCTGTTTGTGCATACTTTTAAATAAAAGCATAGACATAAAATATATATATATACAATGTTTAGAGAAGGATAGTCACAAAACTATTAACATTTGGGACAGGAACTGGGGTTTATGTTGGGATGGGAGATGAGAAGGGAGACATTTATTTCTCATTTGACATCTCTTTACTGCCATTTACAATTTGTTTTACCATATGCATGTATTACCTTCTTTAAAGTTTAAACATTTTGAATCAATATAATGGACATGGTACAAGCAGAAATACTTGTGAAAGGTATTTTCTCTTTTTTATAGCTTCTTACAATCCCATTCACAGCATCAAAAACGCAGAATTGAGGTAGGTTCTGGCTACGATTTTATTGCTTTTAATAGGAATATCGTAGAAGAGGTTATCATCTGGTAACTAAAAAGTCCATTAAAGAACCATTTGAAAGACAGCACAGGAGGAATCTGCAAGGACCTCCCTATGAGATTAAAACTTGGTACCTTGAATCTTTTTACCATCTATGACTATTACCCATTCTCTCTAAAGGTTTGGGTTAATCTTAAATCATACAATAGCATATAATTTTTAAAATGCCACAACAGATTATTAGCAAATGTGGTCCTGATTCCATAGGTTCATGAATTGGCTTCTGAAACAGCTCAAAAACTAGCCCCCATCTGGCCTTGCATATCAAAAACAGCTGCGGCTACAATTTATATGCCTGCAAGCAGTTCCAGGGCTAGGAATGGCATCCAGAACTACCTCACAAAAAGGTGCAGGTGGCTCCTGGCTTTTGCTAGAGGCTGTGTTCACTGAAGGTCAAGCTTCAACAAAGCCTGTTTGAAGGACAACCTCATGGCTATGTCAATATAAAGATACCTTCACTCTCATTTGACATTTGAGTTTTATTCTTTTTTTTTTTTTTGAGACAGGGTCTCACTCTGTCACCCAGGCTGGAGTACAGTGGCACCATTATAGCTCACTGTAACCTCGAACTCCTGGGCTCAAGGAATCCTTCTGCCTTGGCCTCCCCAAGTGCTGGGATTACAGGTGTGAGCCATCATGCCTGACCCCTTATTCCAGTTTTGGTGCTGGGCAAATATTTTTGGCCTAAACTGTGGGTACCAACAATGCCATTCTCCAAAATTCATATAACAAGAGCTTATATATGCAAGCCCTGATTATCATATACTTTAATCCCATAATCTTTTATTTATTTAGGGTTTTTTTGAGACAGGGTCTCACTCTGTTACTCAGGTTGGAATGCAGTGGCACGATCTCAGCTCACTGCAACCTTTGTCTCCTGGGTTCAAACGATTCTCTTGCCTCAGCCCCTTAAGTAGCTGGGATTACAGGCATGTGCCACCACACCCAGCTAATATTTTTTTTAAGACAGAATCTCCCTCTGTCACTAGGCTGGAGTGCAGTGGCACAATCTTGGCTCACTGCAACCTCTGCCTCCGGGTTCAAGTGATTCTCCTGTCTCAGCCTCCCAAGTAGCTGGACTATAGGCGCCACCATGCCCAGCTAATTTTTGTATTTTTAGTAGAAACAGAGTTTCACCATGTTGGTCAGGATGGTCTCGATCTCTTGACCTTGTGATCTGCCTGCCTCGGCCTCCCAAAGTGCTGGGATTACAGGCACAGGGGTGAGCCACCACGCCCGGCCTTTTTTTGTATTTTTTAATAGAGATGGGGTTTCACCATGTTGGCCAGGCTAGTCTCAAACTCCTGACCTCAAGTGATCCACCTGCCTCGGCCTCCCAAAGTGCTGGGATTACAGGTGTGAGCCACCATGCCTGGCCATAATCCCATAATCTTAATGCCCATTGTGATGATGACCCAACCACTTGTTCCTACAACCAAAATGAAGAAGCTGGTTTCCTTACAACAGACACATGACTATGATCTAGACGTTTGTTTCCTTCTTTGAGAAATGAAGGTGAAGTTCTGGCTGGGAGATAGGTTAGCTAAAAAAAAAAAAAAGTTTCTCCTAGCAACAAATCGCAAGCTTTGTAATGTTTCAGCAGTTCTTGGAAGCTATGGTAAATAGCCGAACAAACTCAATACTGAAGTATCAGACGTCACTGGCCACCAGTACAATGCCAGGTGGAGGTCAAAAGCCTGGCTTCTTTGCCATTTCTGGTCTAAAATATGAGCTTCCACGTAATCCCACACATGGGCATGAACCCAAATGGGTCTCAGAATGTGTTAGCTAATGTGGATACCCTGAAAATGAAATACAACTCTTCCTGTACTGCCTTGGCGGGTTCTGTGAATTCCATCTTTCTTTTCACTAACCTCCAACTGAAATTTAGCATTTAGTTTTATTATAAATGTGGTAACAACCATAATAGTATGCAGGACTGTGACTCTATCACCGACAGAAATCATATAGATATTCATGGGACATTACAGAAGTTACTGATATTTTGAAATATTATTTAAGAACTCATAACTATTTTGAAATTATGATAATTATTAGATCCTCTAGGAAGTCTCCTATTTTAATGTTAAAGAAGCATATGGCTGGGCACAGTGGCTCATGCCTGTAATCCCAGCACTTTGGGAGGCCTAGGTGGGCGGATCCTTTAAGCCCAGGAGTTCAAGACCAGCCTGGGCAACACAGGGAGACCTTGTCTCTATCTGAAGTAGAAAAATTAGCCAGGAGTGGTGGTACACACCTGTGGTCCCAGCTACTTAAGAGGCTGAGGCGAGAGGATCCCTTGAGTCCAGGAGGTTGGAGCTGCAGTGAGCCGTAATTGTACCACTGCACTCCAGCCTGAGAGTGGGACCCTGTCTCAAAAAAAAAAAAAAAAGAAAAGAAAAAGAAAAAGAAAAAGAAAAAAAGCACATGTTATTATACAGCAAATTTGTTTGTTAAAGAGTATTTTGATGGCCGAATGCAGTGGCTCATGCCTGTAATCCCAGCACTCCAGCACTTTGCGAGGCCGAGGCAGGCAGATCGTTTGAGAGCAGGAGTTTGAGACCAGCCTGGGCAACAGGGAGAAACCCCATCTGTACAAAGAATTAACAAAATAGCCAAGTGTGGTGGTACACACCTGTAGTCCCAGCTACTTGGGAGGCTGAGGTGGGAGGATTGCTTGAGCCCAGGGGGTTGAGGCTGCAGTGAGCTGAGATCGTGCCACTGTACTCCAGCCTGGGAGACGGAGTGAGACTTTGTCTCAAAAAATATATGTTTTGATAATTGTATTTCAAGAGAATTGGTTTCCTTTGTACTCTTCTGTATTTTATTTTGAGTTTAAAACACTGTTCTGAGAAGGTACCCACAGACTACCAAGGAGTTCTGCTTCCATCTGGATATTCCTGTTTAAGAATTCTAATCTCCAAAATGTCCTTCTTTCCTTCTGACCAAAATGGCAAACACATGCGGTAATGCATTAAAATTCTGTTAAAAGAAAAGCAAACATTTCTTCTCAGGTAGACGAAGTCTAGTTTGATGTAATGTCCAAATTATGGTTTCTGTTAAACAAATATACGCAGATATCACACAGTAACTTTTTTCAGTCAGATTCACTTTGGCATTGAGTTTGGATGGACTCAAACCTGTGTGAGTTTCTAAAACATGATGTAACACATTTGGACTGAAAATCAGAGAGGATCAGAGAAAGAAGGCTGGCTTTCTCTTTGGCACTCTAATCACAGGTTGTAAGGGGTTTGAATGAAGGGAAATGCCAAGGCTTTGTTCTTATTTCATTGCTAAATTATAGCAAAGTATGTCTAATTCTCATTCTTTAAAATGTTAGAAGGTTTGATTTATTCTGACTTTTATTCTGACTCCAAATTTCCTTTGAATAGTAACTTTAAATAAAGTTTGTGTGGTTTAACTTTAAAGAAAGTTTATGTATGTTTAAGCCTCAAATAATTGTATGAAATTGATCCCACCTATGGTATAATAAGAAAATAAACTGGTCAAAAAATTATTGGGGGCTGTAAAGGTACAGCTCATGACTTTGGGAGCTGAGTCCATGGAGCAGTCAGACACATGCCAATACAACGTGACCAGAGGCTGGTAAAATTTCCACAAGATGCAGAGGCTCTCAGAGAGGGGGTGGCACTTGAGCAGAGATTTGCAGGGAGGAGTGGGTCACCAGACAGAGGATGAAGGAAGGGCATTGGGGGTCTTGAAGAATGGCATGGACAAAGACAGAGGCAGGAGGGGGCATGACCTTAGAAGGATGGAGAAGGGAAGTTGTGGGGCGTTGGGAGTGTGTATAGATGGAAGACATCAGGCAGACTGTGAGGGCTGATTGTGGGCACTGGGATGCCTAAAAGATTTTTGATCAGGATACGACAACTTAGATCTGGTTTTAGGAGCCTATGCTGGCAGCTGAATAGGAAGATGGGTAGCATGTGATACCCAAAGTTCATTCATGCCACAAACAGTTCTCACGTACCTACCATGCCTCTCCCAGCCCATGGACAGAACCAGCCCTGCAACTGTGGCCATCTCAGGCCACGCTCCCCTCTTCAGGCTGAACTGTCCACTTGCCACGAGCAGGGAAGGACTATGTCTGCCCTTCAGAAGGAATTCCAGGAGGCTAATTTTGTCAATGGGTCTCATTATAGCTCAATTTATCTAGAAGAGAAACCTGATATCTTTCTCATCCCAAAGCAGTTGCTTCCTAATTCCTTCCTCTAAAAAAAGAAATTGTTCTCCCATTACTCAGATTCCAGTTTTTGCAATCTTTTTTTTTTTTTTTTTTTTGAGACAGGGTCTCGCTCTGTCACCCAGGCTGGCATGCAATGGCATGATCACGGCTCACTACAGCCTCAACTTCCCAGGCTCAAGCAATTCTCCTACCTTAGCCTCCGGAGTAGCTGAGACCACAGGTGTGTACCACCATGCCCAGTTAATTTTTTATTTTTTTGTAGAGACAGGGACTTGCTTTGTTGCCCAGGCTGGTCTCAAACTCCTGGGCTCAAGTGATCCTCCCACCTTGGCCTCTCAAAATGCTGGGATTACAGGCATAAGCCACTGCGCCTGGCCTGCTGTAAGTTTTTCACAGGGCAGGAGCCCTGTCTCATTTAGTACCTGACCAACAGACACTCAATAAATATTGCCAAGTAATGCTGGCAGCCCCCTCTCATGGTGGTGGGGGGTGTTGTTCAAGGGGTAGTCACTTAATGGCCCCATCACCGCTCCTCTGTCTCCTGTGCTGCTAGCTCCTGCTTCTAACTCTTATCCCTAATCTTAGTGTCTATGCCCTGTTCTTTGATGTTTAATCAATTGCTTTTGTGATTTTTTTTTTTTTTTTTTTTTTTGCTATCCTAAATGCTATATTTAAGTTTCTCAAGATTTTTTTTTTTTAACCTCAGGAGCAGAAAGGTGAATTAATTAGACTCTTTAGCCTGTGGCAATTTTGTTGTATAAGGGACACCTGTCTTGTCTTATTTTTCCCTTTATGCCAGATTCCACCACCATCAGTCCCTGCCTATCCCAATAAGCACCTACACTAATGTGATACAGATATGTAATTTACATAAATGTTACTGGGTTTTCCCTTTGTTTTTTATACTGTCTTTGTTGCTGAAATGTCCATCTAGATAATTGCTTTCTAACTGCCATATAGAATTCCATGGCATTCACCTACCTCAGTTTACTTAGCCAATCCCCTAGGCCTCTGGAGCCTGGTTTTGTTACAGTCCACAGTGTCAGTAAAGAGCTGGTATTTAGTGATGACTCATTGGGTATTTGTTACAAAACACCAGAAGCCAAGAAGGCCCATTTTCAAAAACAGAAACCCATCACTAGGAAGAGGAAAAGTATCTTATCAGGGCTCACATATCTATGCAAAAGGCAGCAACATGTGCCCCAGAATGCATCTTCCTCCTGGCACAGAGAGGGAAAACTGGAGTTGTCTAAAAAATAAGATATCAGAGGTGGGGTCGGAATTCAGCTTTTATGGCTCTGGTCATCTGGTCAGGTCTGACCCAGAAGTTCCCACGGAGAAACATCTGTGGTGACCTCATGGAGTTGAATATTAGGATTTTACATGAGGAAAGTCCAGGATTCCGTGTGAGTGATCAGAACACATGAGGAAAGAAGCATCCTATATATACTGCAATGGGGGACGCCCCAAGAAGTGAGACCTGCTTGGTTTGAGGGAAGAAGGCCCTGGAAGTCGGGTAGGAGGATGATAGTGTGTGGTCAGGTGTGCACTGTGGCTGGGCAGGATAACAGCCCACTCGCTGGCCTGGCATCACCCCACAAGTACAGTCAGCTATGATCTAAAGCACTGGTCATTAGACTACAAAAAAAAAAACAAAAACCAACACACACACACACACACACACACACACACACACACACACCCCACACTCTATAAAACAGGAAAGTGCTCTATGAACAAAAAGAATTAAATCAATACTCCAGTGCGATTCTAGCATAGTACTACAGTGCAATCCTACAGCACGACTGCACTGTAGTGTGGATTTACTTCTTTCATTTATGTGGTAATTGCATGGCCAAACATATCCTATACTGGGTTGAATAGTGTCCTCCCAAAATTCATATCCACCTGGAACCTGTGAATGTTACCTTATTTAGAGATAAGATCTTTGAAGATGTTATTTAGATGAGCTCATGCTGCATTAGGGTGGGCCCTAAATCCAGTATGACTGGTGTCCTTAGAAAAGAAGGCAATTTGGACAGGCAGACACAGACACACAGTGAGAATGCCACAGGAAAACGAAGGCTGGGACTGGAGTTAGGAAGCCACAAGCCAAGGGAGGCCAAGGATTGCCAGCAAGAACTGGAAGCTGATAGAGGGTCGTCACGGAACAGATTCTTGCTCTAAGCCCCCAGGAAGGAACCAATCCTGCTGACACCTTGATTTCAGAATTCTGGCCTCCAGAACTGTGAGAGAATGAATTTCTGTTGTTTTAATCCACCCAGTTTGTGGTATCTTGTTATGGCAGCCACAGGTAACTAATACACATCCCTATTATCTAATTCACGTGTGTGCTTGCTTCAGGGTTGGCATGTTTGGTGGTTGTGGAGTGGTGGGTGTTTTGATTGGCTTGCAACAGACTAAAACATCAATATTTGAAGCCAGTGTTAAATAGACCTATCCTAAATAGAGGAAAAAAAAAAAAAACCCAGGGCCTAATTCCAAATTTTGAGCCCCAAATCTGCGGCTAAATTGCGATGACATCGGGGAATAAGTGGAAGGGTTGATCTCAATGTCATGGGACAGCTGATGTTTTAAATTGTATTATACTACGAACCAATATAGGATAGTTCTTTCTTTGATTTTACAACACACACACAAACACATACACACACAATGGCTTCCACATTGTTCTAATTACCTGCTTTCATTAAAAAAAATATAAACACACAACTGAATTCCATTCCTGTTCTAGGCACTGTAGAATCCAAAGCCCATTCAATGCTGGGAATTTGGGTAATTAAAAAAAAATTCCAAAAGTTAGTGACTAAACATAGGAAATTTGAAGTATAAGCTTGAATCCAATGAAAAGATGCAAGATTGTGAGGGGAATTTCAAATGATCCATTCAGAGTTGTAACCAACAAGGCATTGTCGCCATGGCTTCCAAGATGATGGCATGAATTCATTCCTGACTACCAAACGGACTGCTAATGGCAGAAGTAGTTAACCTAAAAAACACAGGATGTACATAGACACTAATTTAATACAAGGGTTTTGTAGAGACATAAATGAACCCAAACTTTGGTGTTTTTGAGTATTAGAACTCCAAGCAATAGCTGAATATCAATTTTAATGTCCTTTGGGAACAGATGTACATAAACAAATTTATGTTTAATTATTTTGAGTGTCGAGTTGTGATTCTCGCATGCCTTACTCCTGCAAGACTGACCCACTTATGTCTCTGGAGTTATAAGGGTTATGTATCTAATGATGGCAGCTTGTCTACCCACTCACTAGTTGAACAGGTAGGAGACATTTCTGTCACAGTAACAATTTAAGACATTATTTTTATTTGTATTTATTTAGTTTTCATCTTTTTATTTTAAGATTGGGGTACATGTGCAGGTTTGTTATGTGGGTAAATTGCGTGTTGCGGCAGTTTTGTTGCCCAGGCTGGAGTGCAATGGCACGATCTCGGCTCACTGCAACCTCCACAAGCGATTCTCCTGCCTCAGCCTCCCAAGTAGCTAGGATTACAGGCATGTGTCACCACGCTCGGCTAATTTTATATTTTTAGGAGAGACAGGGTTTCACCATGTTGGTCAGGCTGGTCTCAAACTCCTGATCTCAAATGACCCACCCACCTCGGCCTCCCAGAGTATTGGGATTACAGGAGTGAGCCACTGAGCCTGGTCAGCATTATCTTAAGAAAATGCCAAGGCAAAACTTCAGCATCCTTTAGCTATATTTAATTTTGTTAATTCTGCTTTTAAATTTTATAAGTCATGTACAATAGATACTCCTACAGCTTATCCATTAACCTATCCTAACCTATCCTAAAAGTCCACCCCATGCCTGCACCACCCTGCCAGGCATTTTCAGTCATTCAACAAAGAGTAGTTTAGCGCCTACTATGTGCCAGGCACTGTTGTAGGTGCTGGGGATAGTAGCAGTGAGCAAAACAGACCCCCCCACCCCAACAACACCCACATCTTTGCCCTCATGAAGCTTACATTTCAGTGCTTATATAAACTATCTTCATCTCCTAATCCTCTGGGACAGGGTTTGTGGATGAGAAGAATAAGTTCAGGAAGGTTAAGTATTAAGGTTGGTGCAAAAGTAATCGTGGTTTTTGCAATTAAAAGTAATGTCAAAAACCACAATAACTATTGCACCAACCTGATACTTTGTCCAAAGTCACACAGTAAGTAAGTATCAGAGCTATGACTTGACCCCATATCTGCTTGTCTTGTTCTATGGTTCACCCTCTACTCCACATTGGAACAAGGAAATAAGATAGTAGGTGTGGGGGCAACTGGACAGTCAGCTTCTCACAGGTTCTGAAACATTGTCCAGTACAATTTTTTTTAGGTTTCACATCCATCCACAAATCCTTTTAACTAGTTAGGCCTGTTAAAACATCAATGCTTTCCCTTTAGTGTACTATCTTTAGTCATTTCTCATCTATTATTTTAGATGGCTCAAATTACCCCTGTAGCTTGGTAGAAGCTAGAAATGAATTTATCTGGGGTAGAGGCAGGATGAGTGACTTAATATCTAAATTCTACTTTGATGTCCAATTTGGTGGCAAAGCTCATAGTAGTCATCTGATTCCTCCCTAATGATACCCTGGTTGTCATGGTGATGGGAGGGGATTGTGAAATATCACAATGAAGCCTTATATAAATCGATTTTCAGGCTAGATGGGAGACATTCGAGCATGACATCAATAAAATGTAAGATGCTGTAAGATTGTGTAAGCCAGACTATATCTCTTTTTCAGAACCCCAAGGGGCAACAGCTGCTGAAAGAATCAGCAACACAGGTGTGGGCGGAGGGCCACGTGGGCACAGTGACCTCCATACAACAGCCTCTGGGGCCCTGCAGAGGATACTAGGAGCTCATTAGGAAAACAGCAGGAATGACAAAGACAGTTCCTGAGGGCAGTTCCCAAAGGCCAGAGGGTAGCCACGCGGCCCTGGAACAGGGGGAATTTAATGCTTGGCAAGGACACTGTGGTAGCTGTCCTGCCCAATGGGAGGCACCAGAGCATATGGGGTTCTAAGATTATAATGACGGCATCTTGGATTAAGACGATTCCAGTCACTGTTTTCTACCATTACCCAAAAGCCTTTTAAACTAAACTTCCCAGGTTACCTTGGCTTGAGAAGCCTGGGTTACCTCGTTATTGATCATAATATTAACAATTATCATAGCATTATGTTGATTCAACAATTAATTCAACTTTTACAGATGTAAACTTGATGTTTTAAAATGTATTAGTTTCGCCTCCTTGAAAAATTCCCCTTCCCCAACCTTTCATCCCTAGTAACCACTGATCTATTCTCCACACCTATGGGTTTGCCTTTTCCAGAATGTCATAACAAATGGAAGCATAGAGTATGTGGTCTTTTGAGTCTGGCTTCCTCCACTTAGCATAATGCATTTGAGATTAACCCATGTTGTGTGTATCAGTGGTTTATTCTTTTTATTGCCGGAGTAGTATTCCATTTCATGGATGTACCCTAGGTCATCCATTCCTTAGTTGAGGAATAATTGGGTTGTACTAGGGTAAAGGGCTGTGAACAGAGGCTTATCAATTTTATTGATATTTTCAAAGAACAAGTATTTTGTTTCTTAATTTTCTCTATTGTTTTTCTGTCTTAAATTTCACTGATTTCTGCTCTTATTATTATTTCCTCCCTTCTGCAAAGCAAAATCCAAAGAAATATGATTTGGGATTAACTTGCTCTTCTTTTCTTAGTTTTTCAAGGTTGAACATTCACATTATTGATTTGAGCTCTTTATTCTTTTCCAGGATAAGCATTTAATGCCATAAATTTCTGCTAAGCACTTCTTTAGCTGCATCCCACACATTTTGACATGTTGTACTTTCACTTTCATTCAGAAAGTGAACTTAGAAAATATTTTCTAAGTTCATGTGAGAATGCCACTTTAATTCAGTGATCGTTTAGAAGTGTATTGTTTCATTCCTATGTTATTTTTTAATATTTGGGACATTTCTAGATCTCTTTCTATTACTGATTTCCAGTTAAATTCCATTATGATGAGAAAAGCGATGTTTATATTATAGCTATATTAAAAATTTTAAAGTCTGTTTTATGGCCCAGAATATAGTTTATTTTAGTGACTGTTCCATGTACACTTGAAAAGAATATGTGTTCTGCTGCTGTTGGTTGGAGTGTTGTATAAATGTCAATTAGGTCAAGTTCTCTACTTGTTCTATCAATTATTTGAAGAAGAAGACTAAAGTGTCCAAGCATTACTGGGGATTTGTCTATTTCTCCTTTCAATGCTATCAGTTTTTGCTTCATGTGTTTTAGAGTTTCGCCGTTTAGATGCATATACCTTTATGGCTGTTACATTTTCTTGGTTAATTTCCCCTTTATTATCATGTAATTTGCCTCTTCATTTCCAGTAATTTTTCCTTGTTTTGAAGTCTACTTTGTGTAATATTAATATAGCCACTCCTGCTTTTGATTAGTATTTCCCTGATATATCTTTTTAAAAATTTGTTTCCTTTAAATCTATTTATATATATCATTACATTTAGAGTGGATTTCTTATAGACAGCATATCATTGGGTCTTTCTTTTTCAATCTAATCTGACCATCTATATTTACAACGAGTAGTGATTAGATTTCGCTCTATTTTATTACTCTTCTTTTTGTCACCTTTTTTATTCCTCTGTTCTTTTTCCTTTTTTTGTACTTGCATAATTTTTAGTATTCCATATAATTTATCTATTTGCATGTTGGTCATATCTCTTTGTACTATTTTTTAGTTGTTGTCTATATTTAGTTGTTAAAATATACAAACCTAATTTGTCATAGTCTACTTTGAGTTAATATTTACCATTTCAAACAAAATGTAGAAATTTTAAAAGCAACAATTGGAAAAGCTCTGCATGTGTGGAGGCTAGGAATATAGGGGAATTTTCTGTACCTTCAGTTTTTCTGTGAACCTAAAACTGATGTAAAAAATAATGCCTATTTTCAAAAAAAATCTGAAACCAAACAAACACAAAATACAGGTCCTTTAAGTCTCCCCTATTTATGTTATATTTGCCATGTATATTTCATCTATATATATTGAAATTCTCCCAATGTTTTATATATATGTATATATATATATATATATATTTTGCTTTCAATAATCATGCATATTTTATAGAACTTAAGAGGATATGACTTTGGCTTTTTCTTTTAACCTCACAATAATCTTGGTAAATAGGTAAGCAGATATAATAAATTCCATTTAACAGGCAAGGAAACTAAGTTAGATACTTGTCTGCTCAGACACAGCTGGCGAAGAGGTGAACCAGGACTCAAACCTATATGCTATTTTTTTCCCCTGTACCAGGCTGCATTTTGTTCCTCATTTGTAAGTTACAGCTTGGATACAGCACTAGAGTCTGTGTGGCACAGAATGTACCATGAAATTGTAAATATATATTGGCAATGAGAATACCTAGGTTCAAGACCTGCTCTGCTCACTGCAGGTCATAAGGAAAGAGCTCAATCCAGGCTTAACACTCAACTTGTGAATGCAGAGCTTGGGAACTTTCACAAATGATAATAAAGTATTTTTCCCCTTGAAGATACCATATGAGCCAGATGAGGTGGGTCTTACATCCTCTATGCGGCACCAAGATAATAAGCCAAAATTGACCTGGGTCTAGTTTCTGAGGCACTGGGTCAACCACATTCTGGCTGATGCTGTTCATGTTCCCAACTAATAAACAGATTAGGTCCATGGTCATTTATCTTGGCTCTCCTCCATTTGGGATTTGCTACTTCTATTCATCAAAATAATCAAGATTCCAACTACAGATGGCTGAGAAAGAAAATCATTTCTGTGGAAATCCTATTTCCCTTAACTTAAATTCGTGGTTTTTAAAACTGTGTTCCTTGGAGTCCAAGAGATTTTCATTAAGTTTCCAGATTTCTACAAAGTGTCCTCAGAGGTCATCCTGGAACAGAGGGTGGAATGGAATGGAGGGGGGCACCTCCCTGTTGCTTTGTTTTAAATATTTTATGTTATTTGAACAAATAGTTCCTTGGAATTAAATAAATTGGAAAACTTCCACGTTGGAGCATTGACTCAGCCCCCCAGGATGGGAAAGAGCTTGAAGTTTATCTATCTTAGTCTACCTCTGTGCGGAAGGCTTGAATTCATCATCACCAAGTGACATCCAGCCTGGATCTGAGCAGCTTCACAGGCAGGGGATTCCCCACATCCCTAGCCGCTCACCCCGTCTTGACTACTCCTGATGGTTTTACTCCTCTGTGCATCACTGCTTCTCAAACTTGGCTGCCCATGGCAAGCACCTGAAAAGTTGTTTTTTTTTTAAACTGATGCCTGGGCCTCCCCCCCAGAAATTCTGATTTAATGGGTTCAGGTACAGCCTGGACAATGGGAGATTTGAAAGTTTCCTGGTGATTCTGATTTGTAGCAAAGTTTGGGAACCATTGCCTTAGATAAGCTGAGATCTACACCCTGCACGTGTCCACCTGGTGCTCTTACTCTTCCCTGGAAAGCAGGGATAACAACCTTCCAGGGATAACCATCTTCCACATAAGACCCTTAAGAAAATACGAAGACAGCTTCACTTTCTTCCCAGCGTTTCCAGTTAAAGTCCCGGTGCTTCCTAGATGCCTCCTCCTGCCACATGTTATCTGGCTGATCTACGCCATCTATAGACCAGTGAGGAGCCCCCCTGGAAGGTAATAACTAGGATGGGTCTGATGATGGCACACGAGAGCAGAACCGTGATGCCCCTTCTTCTCCACAGTCCACTTAGATTGCTGCAGCTCAGCTTTCCATGGAACCCCACCTACATGATAAAAACACTTTGATTTTTTTTCACACAGGTGCTGCTGCTAAACTCTTTTTTTCCCCGATCTTGCATTTGGTCACTAATTACTGGCTAAGGCCTAACGACAACCAGAAAACCAAATCAGCAGAACCTGTAGGCAATTCACCCTTACATCCTGTAGCATTTTACAGTTCACAGAGTAAATTCACACACCTTATTTTAATTACTCCTCCACCTAGCTGTCCTTATTCCAATCCCGTTTCCCAGGTGAGGAAGCTAGTTTTAGAGCAAAGAATAGGCGTGCCCCCAAACCACATGGTTAGTAAGTAGCAGAGTAGGGGATGTAATCCATTTTGTGATCTGTACACCATGCGACTCTACCTCCCACGTAACTGCACAGTCCACGGTAGTCCAGGGACCGGACCTCACAGCAGGGAAACCTCGGTTTAGTGCTGCTGCTTCGTGTGGCAGTGTTCCAGGGCCACCCACGCTCTGTGCACAGTTGTGTGCAGCACCATAACTGCAGGACAGGGGTCTTTGCCACAGTGCTGAGAAAATAGGCCAGGTTTCAGGGCAATGCTATTTGCCCCTCACTTTAAGTGCTGACAGAAATTAGGTGGCGACTTAAAAACTTCCTTGAAGAAAGACTGCCACGTGCATGGCTCAGCCAAAAACCAAACCAAACACCAAAAAACACTCCAGGTCAGAATGAAAACCCGTTTGGCAAAAACTCCTGACCCAGCTCAAGATGAATTCCTTGCTGCATATACATGTAATGCCTTATTCTCCTTTTGGTTCCTGACATGGCTTTGCCCTAGGACTGAAAAAAAAATCTCACAGCTGACACTTAAATGATATACCCTTTCCGTTAGTTTCTATATAGTTTGGTTTTCTGGCTGCACGTTTGGTGTGTTCTCAGGACTGTTTCATTCAAACTCCCATTACTGACCCTACTACAGGTCTTCATTTCACTTATTTCATGGGTTGGGCTAAAGACAAGGCTGATAGCCCTTGGCCAGGCACTGGGCGTGGTAGGTCCCAGGTGCAGGCAATAAGGAGGTGCGTTGTCTATAGAGGATTGAAAAATAGTCATAAAACTGTCTAGAAGTGGTGCTTTTTATTATCATCGTGTAAAATACTCTCCCCTGCTGGGTCAGAGCACTCCCACTCTCCCTCCTCCCCAGCCTTGGCAGGTCACTGATGACGCTCAATCACAGACTGCAGTCCCAATCTGCTAAAATCTGGGATCTGTTTTTGTCCTGTGTCCAGTGAGTTGGGCAGACAGAAGTCACATCTAACCAGGCTCAGCAGGACTTCCACAAAACTTCCCGGACAGTACAGATGGAAGGGAACTCAGTTAACTCTCTTAAAAACAATATAGTCCTAAAAGATGGTGCAGCTTCTATGGCAGAACCAAAAACCAGAGCAAACTGGATTTTAAGAGGCTCCAAGAATATACTCTTGCACAATACAGTGGTTATTCCCAAGCCCTGGAAAGTATCAGGCTGGAAAAAGAGGGCATGAAATCGTTTTTATTTGAAAGGCATTTGTTTGGGAAAAGGATGCTTTCTCCAAGCAAAATGTTAGCTTGCTTGGTTAGAATTTAATTACAGTATTCATTACTTAAAGCCAGCCTGGAATTTTGGCTTGAATTCTTAAGAGCCTATGATTCAGGAGGGAAATGACCTATTCAACCCCAGGCCAGTGAGCTAAAAGTTAATCTGATAACTGCCTTGTTCAAAAGGGCCCAAGAGATAACAAATAAATCCCCAAGGGGTAAAAAACAAAATTGTGGTTTTAAATCCAGGAACATTATCATAGAGCTATCGGAATGTTTGTTACCGAGATTGGAGCTAAATGAGGAAATGACTTAAAAGAATAAAGTGGTTAGTTGCCTTGGTTCCCAAATTAATAATGTCCTTGTTCTTTTGATATCTCTGATATTCACATGTTGGTTTAATTAAAACATTTGGACTCTGAAGTGCAGTGCAAGCAGGGAAATCATGCATTTGGTATGTGTCTTTAATGGACTATAGCTTATTCTAATCTGTCTTCAAAAGCAAACTTTATCCTTGTTGGTCATCTTCAGTCAGCCCTGTCTTCTAGGCTGGGTACTACTGACCAACTCGTGTGGGCCTCTGGACATCACGGCAGTTTTTCAATTGTCCCATTCTTGATGCCGTTTTGACCCTTAACTTTGGGTTTCTCCCAAGTTTGGAGTCTCAGCTTGTGGTTTTCGTGCTGCGTGAGACTGACCTGATTGCTGGGACTTCTAGGCTCCCCTCTGTTTCACCCTTCAGAACTGCCCTCCCATCTCAGCTCGGAGACCCTAACTCCAACTGTCAATAGGCCACACCCCTGACCTTAACCCCTCCTGCCTCCTTCAGGATTAACCTCCATCAAGCGTCCCTTCTCCCTCCCATCTCTTATCTCCCACTCTGCCAACTCCTCTCCATCCTCCAGGAAATATATTCCAATTATCCTAGCCTTAAAAAGGAAAAGACAAACCAAATCTTGCCTCAGTTCTTCTGGCACCCCTTAATCCTCCTCCTCCTCTTCACTGTCAAACTTCCTAGATAACATTCACTCTGGCTGCCTTGCACCTGCAAAGGTCATGCAAGATGTTGTAGCTGCTAGATCCAGCTGTCTCTTTTCTCAGATGTCACGTTGGTAGCATGTTAACCCTTTTTGCTAGAACATAGACTGCTTCTCCCCAAATCTCTCATCCTTGCCTCCAGGGCATTGCATCCTCCAACCTCTGTCTACCTCGGACCCAGCTCCTGGTTCTCCTCTCCGAAGGGAGCCAGTGCTACAGTCTTTAGAAAGTGGCTATGCTCACCACTGTCCACCAACAGTTACCTTCTCTGGTCAATTTCTGTTTTTCTCTCCATTCTATCCCTTGGACAATCCCAACTATCCACAATTTATATCTTTTGTCCTGAACTCCAGCACCAGGTTTCCCCAGCCTGTTAGAGATTTCCCCTGTATATTTTATAAAAACCTCCAGTTCAACATGTCCCAAACCAAACACACCATTTTCTCTCCCATCCCTGCCTCCTCCTGTTCACTGGCTCAGGTGTCCTCCCAGTCACCAGGCTGGAGACCTCTGGGTTCCCCTGGCTCTTCTTTTACCCCTAGCAGTGAATCAACTACAAAAACCTATTTTCCAAGCAAGCTGCATCCTCATTCCACCATATGCAGTCAAAACTTCCACAACCCAGGTTGGTGCCCACACTGTCTTCTGTCTGAACAGCCAGCCCCAGATGAGGAGAGTGCTGAATAGAAAAAAGCTCCATTTCAAAACCTGCCACTTACCAGGTTGGACCTCAGTTTCCTCACATGAGAAATAAGGGGCTAGACAATCTCTGAGGCTTTGTGATTCTCTAGATGCAATTCCTCACCATGTCTGCATGTCCCAAAGCCTGTGTATCCTTCAAGATCCTTCTCCTCTCAAAGCATTCTCTGCCTTTCTCCCTGCCACCCCAACTAGAAGTAATGTCTCTCCACTCTGGATTACTGTCACAGTTTCTATATTTCTTTCAGGGGGTTTAATCACTGATTACTTATCTCCCTCATTATATGAACTGCCACAAACTTTTGGAGGGAAGAGTTCATGTCTTGCGCTTTTTCTTCTTTAGATTCTCCTTATATGTAGTAGTCATTGAATGAATGAATGACTGCAAAATGTTCCCCACTGATGAAAAAACTGCCGGAGCTTCTCATTTCCTCCTGGCTGCTGTCCTGACACAGGGCTGGAATAGCTTGTCTCTTCTGAGAACTAGAATAAGGGGTGGGCCAGTTTGGCAGCTGCTGAGAGTGTTGGTCTATAAGGGGCTCTAAAACACCTCCAGGACAGCAACATCTCACCAGATACGCAAGGAGATGATGGAACTCCTGTGCATGGCAAGAAGAATGTCCTGGATAAGCTGCTTGGGGTTAGAGGAGACACTTCCCTCCCCAACAAGGCAACATTTCATTAACAATAGAAGTCAGTCCAATGGCGTCTGAGGAATGTGGGTCTGGTTATCTGTGGGGTTTTAGTTTTGTTAGTTGCGGTGTGAAAATTAGGTGCTGCCCGCCTTGCTCTTCCTCTTCACACACAGGGCTCAACCTGTCCTCAAAATGAAAGTTCAGTAAGTATTTGAAGACTCAGTTTGAGGGACACCTGCTGCGGGCTGGCTCCGGTGCCCATCCCTCTGGCCCTGCTCCTTCCCTGCAAGACCCTTCCATTCTGCCAGCTCCTTGACTGCCCTTCAGTGGCTTAGGATTATCTTCATTCTTTGGCTTCTGCATTTTCCCTTCCAAATTCTACCCATTCTTCAGGGCTGGGCCCACATTCTCCCTCCTCTACACCTCCTCCACCCTTGATCACTTCATATAGCACTGGTTTCTCTCCGATTTGAAGGCCCAAAGTGGACTTTTTATTCCTTCCCTAGGCCAAAGACTTTACATCAGAGTCCGTGAAGATGGTATCACTATGTACTTCTCGTTCAGAGTGGCTAAGGCTTGCCATGTCTGCACGTCGCAGTCTGGATTCAAACTTGGATTTAGGCTGCAACACACTTGCTGTTTTCACTGCCATCATGCTTCTCCCTGGTCTGTCATACAAATCATTGTAGCTAGGGGTTGTAGCCAACCGGCCCATGTATGTCCAGGACCAAGTAAGTGTCTGGTTCATGGTGGTTGCTGGATACATGCATAATAAATGAATAAATCCTTAGCTCTGAATTACATAATACAGGGTTGTATTAGTCTGTTCTCATGCTGCTAATAAAGACATGCCTGAGACTGGGTAATTTATAAAAGAAAAGAGGTTTAATTGACTCACAGTTCCACATGGCTGGGGAGGTGTCACCATCATGGTGGAAGGTGAAGGAGGAACAAAGTCATGTCTTACATGGTGGCAGGCAAGAGAGCATGTGCAGGGGAATTCCCCTTTATAAAACCATCAGATCTCATGAAACTTATTCACTGTCACAACAGCAAGGCAAGACCCATCCCCATGATTCAATTACCTCCCACCTGGACCCTCCCACGACATGTGGGAATTATGGGAGCTACAATTTGAGATTTGGGTGGGGACACAGCCAAACCATATCAAAGATGAATGTAATGTGCTATCTTGTCACTTAACAATTTTCATGTTAGGGTGCTAACTCTAAGAAAACTGGTTTCTTGGGGAGAAATCACTTTAAATTCTGTTAAAAACTTTGTAGGGTTTTTCAGGCCAGACGCGGTGGCTCACACCTGTAATCCCAGCACTTTGGGAGGCCAAGGCGGGCGGATCACAAGGTCAGGAGATTGAGACCATTCTGGCTAACACGGTGAAACCCTGTCTCTACTAAAAATACAAAAATTAGCCGGGTGTGGTGGTGGGCACCTGTAGTCCCAGCTACTCGGGAGGCTGAGGCAGGAGAATGGCGTGAACCCAGGAGGCGGAGCTTGCGGTGAGCAGAGATCACACCACTGCACTCCAGCCTGGGCGACAGAGCGAGACTCTGTCTCAAAAAAAAAAAAAACAAAAAAAACCTTGTAGAGTTTTTCGTTAAATATTCGCTAAAATTTGCCAAGATCCTTGCCCCTCACCAGAGACAGGGGCAGAATACAGTGCTGACAAGGAAGAAACTGAGGAGGCTCCCTAGGAATTAGACCCATCTCCATCCACCCCAGGCTGTGGTAGAACCTTAGGCCTGCAGCTGAGCCCCGCAGCTGGACTCAGTGCCTGTATATCAGAGCACCAAGCCCCTGAGGCCCTGTCCCCAGTGCTATGTAAGACCTGTCCCCAGTGCTATGTAAGACCCTGTCCCCTCTCTTTGCTGTATCTCAGGTTATAACCACTCACAGGTTCCTCCCTTGCTGACTCAGGCCACTAACCAGGAATGATTGAGTGAAACATTAAGATGCCAATGGACAGCTAAGCAAATGACACAAGCTAATGGAAATACGTTAAATCTCCCTTGTAATCTAACACAAATTAAAATAATAAAACTATCATTTTCACCTGCCATATAACAACAACAGAAAAATTCAATGATAATAGAGATTTCTGGGTCTACATGATGAGATAATCACATAAGAACAGGAGCCTGGCCGGGTGTGGTGGCTCACGCCTGTAACCCTAGCACTTTGGGAAGCCCAGGCAGCTGGATCACCTGAAGTCGGGGGTTCGAGACCAGCCTGGCCAACATGGCAAATCCCTGTCTCTACTAAAAATACAAAAAATTAGCTGGGCGTGGTGGTGCATGCCTGTAATCCCAGCTACTCAGGAGGCAGGAGAATCCTTTGAACCCAGGAGGCGGAGGTTGCAGTGAGCTGAGATGGCACCACTGCACTACAGCCTGGGCAACAAAGTGAGACTCCATTTAAAAAAAAAAAGCAGGGGCCAGAAACCTTTCAAAACTAGGTGTCAGATTTGCTCATTCACTCAGTCTTTTTTGAGCACCCACTAATGTGCCATGTGCTGGGTGCATACAATAGTGGACAGAGAGGCACGGACTCTGCCTCCTTTGAGGGAAACAGGTTGCTGAAAGGGAGAATGGTGGGAAGGGAGTGCAGTGGTCAGGGAAGGCCTCTCCAAGGAGGTACCTGAGTGTGGGGAAGGAGTAAGCCTTGTGAAGAGCAGGGAGGTGCATTGCAGAAAGAAAGAACAGTCTGTGCAAAGGCCCCGTGGTCAGAAGAACTTGGTTTGAAGACATGACAGAAAGCCCAGTTGATGACTTTGTCCTCATGAAGAGACATAATCATGTTGGCTCTTCTGGAGGTGGGTGGGTTACCGGGTGGCAATAGCATTCTCAAGTAACATTCTGCATAGGAGGGGCAGACGTTGGCTCACATAAGAATCAAGAAATTTAATGAGGCTGAGCCCCCAAATTCAGAGTCTTAAATCTAATACAGTTTATTAATCGTCCTTCCCTGGGCCTCCCCTTCCTTATACATAAAATGTTAGGGCTGAACGAAAGAAGATCTCCAAGGACTCTTTAAGTGAAAAGTTCTTTTAAAAGATTCAATGTAATTAAAACAATGAGTTGGAAATGATGAAATGAATCAATTAACCAAGAGTTTAAATATGACTAGGAGCTCCAGAGGCTTGATGGCAACTTCCTCCCTGGTCCCGTTACAACATTCCAGGCTACAGGGTCCAGTGGTTCTGGGGTGGGGGGGCCCTGGGTGAGGTCTGCCCTCAATGAAGAATTCTGAGCAGCAGGAAGAGCAAGCAGATGGGAGCACCTGACCCATAAGGAGGAAGTCACGGATGGATTTACAGACAGTCAAATTTCTGAAGACTGTCAGTTCAGAATACCTCAGATGGTGAGGAGGCCTGGCAGGGGGCATGTGGTCCGAAGACACTTTACAGATTTGATTTATAGGCTGTGCAGCAGTGTTACCTCTGGCAGTTTTATTTTCCATGTGTTTTTCATCAGCACAATTTTAATTTTTTTTAAATCACAGAAGCAATTCATGATCATTAAAAAAAATTTAAGCCTCCTAAAAGAAGTGGAAGGTCTCACTTCTTCTGCTTGGCCCCAATCTCACTTCACTCCACAAGGATAACCACTTTTAACAATTAGTGAGAATCCTTCCAGATCTTTCTGTGCATGTGCGGACGGGCATAAACAAAATTATATAAGTTCATATGTATTTTTTAATACAAAATGGGACCCTATTATAATTTTTTTAGCCCACCATCATTTTAAGGACCTTCATTTCTTGTTATTAAATATAGAGCTAGTCCATTATTTTTAATGGCTAAAGAGTGTTTCATAGGATGGAAATAATGTAACATTTAATCATTTTTCTATTGTTGGATAGTTAGGTTGCATTTAATTTTTTCAGCTTATAAAACTGGTTGCAATGGACATTCTTATAAAGGTCTTTGTGCTCTTAATGATTATTTTGCTAAATCAAGGGTTTGCTTACTGTGATACATTATACTCTCAACACTTGGTGAGAGTCATGAACTTCTCCCCCAGCCCCCTACCCCATATTATATTTTACCATCATTTTAAATTTCTGTAATCTGCCAGGTAAAATTGTACCCCACTGTAACAATCTGAATTGTCCTGATTACTAGTGGGTACAAATATCTTTTCATAGATTTAAAAATCATTGGTACTTTCCCCCTGGGAATTACTTACATACATCCTTTGCCTTTTTTTACATTGGGTTGTTTTATCTTTTCTTAGTGAACTTCAGGAGCTTTAAAAAATATTAAGGATATTAGCTATTAGCCCTTTGTTCAGAAATATTATTTCTCAGTCTGTCATTTGCCTTTAATAGTGTCTTTTGACATAGAGAAGCCTCCAATTCTTATTAAATCAGATTTGTAAACCTTTTTAATGCTTATAGAGTCCAAAAGAGTTTAGTTCTTGTCAGAAAGTCTCTCCTCACCACATAATTTAAAAATATTTTTCTGGGATATTTTTATAGATTTTATTTTTCTACATTTTCTTTTGGTATATTTGTAGTTTTTATCTTGGTATATATTGTGACACAGAGATCTAACATTATTTTTTAATAATAACTAATTATCCTAATGCTGATTATTGAGTTGTTTCCTCAATTATTTAAATGTACTTTTATCATATACTACAAACGGGTCTATTTCTAAATTATTTCATTTCATTACAATCTCTTTGGTATCCCTGTGCCTTCCCCACAGTGTTTTAATTGCTGTGGGCTCACAAAATTTTCATGTCTTGTAAGACATATTTTCACTTCATCTTTATTCAAAACCTTTTGGCTACTCTTGAACATTTGCTCTTCTAGATGAACTTTAAAATCAGGTGATTCTCATGAAAATTCCATTGGAATACTGAGGAGCTTAAAAATTGAATTTATGGATTAATTTGGGGGAAATTGATGGCTTTTTAGTAAGGAGTTGTCTTAGACTGAAATATGTTGTTTCGTCATTTATTTAAATTTTATGTCCTTTAGTAAAGTTTTTTTTTTCCTATGGTTCTTGTACATTTATTGTTTCATTTATTTCAAATATTTAATATTTTTGTTGCTATAGTGAATGGCATCCTGTTAAAACTACATGATCTATATGGTTCTTGCTTATATATAGGAAAGCTATTGAGTTTTAAATGTTTACTTGATCTGGACACTGTCATGAATATATGATGAGGTCTAATAATTTTTCATAAGTTGTCAATAATTTTGTTGGTAAGAAATCATGTCATATATAAATAAGGTGAGTTTTATCCTTTTTCTACAATCTTGATACCTCATTTATTTTTCTTGTCTCATTTCATTGGCTGGAACCTTCATAGTGATATTGAGAATCCTTAATAGGATTGGCTCTCTCGTTTCACCTTCAGATATGATGAATACTACTGAATTCCAGTAGACTTTCCTTATCAAATTAAGGAATTTTACTTTTATTCAGAGCTTTTTATTAATTTATACAGATTGGGTGGTAAATATTATCAAGTAATTTTTCAGTATCAATTAAGATGATATTTTTCTCTTAACATCTTGGTGTAGTAATAGATATCCTAAAATTAACCAATCTTTTTATTCCTGGAATTATTTGAATTTTTAAAATTGACTACAATTTTCCCCCCACAAAGCCCTTCTGATGAGACTGGCCACAAAACAACAAAGATCGTCATATTAATGTGGAAAACCCATTCCATCAAGAACAGAATTCTGGACCTGCCATCTCTCAACCAATTCCTGTTGCTTGGCACTTTCAGGCATGGAAGCTCTTGATGAAAGTATGGTATAGAAAGCTATATGATCTCAGCATGGACTCAGGTTTGGATGTGGCTTTGGCAAACTCTGGGCTGTCCCTGTCAAGTAAAATGTGAAATGTCTAATGCAGAGAAACAAATGGAATAACTGGCTTTTAAAAAGCCAATTTATTGGGTATAATTGACATTTAAAAAGCTGTAGCTATTTAATGTATACACCTTGATAAGTTTTAGAGACTGTCACAACACCACAATCTATGCCATAAACACATTACTCACCTCCAAAAGTTTCCTCCCATCCTCTTTATTATTACTATTTTGTGATAAGAATACTTAAAATAAGGTCTACTCTTTCAACAAATTTTTAAGTATGCAATACAGTATTGTTAACTGCAAGCTCTATGCGGTATCATAGAGCTCTAGGACTTATTAATCTTTTATAACTGAAACTTTGTACCCTTTGAATAACACCTCCCATTTCCCCCTTCCTGCCAGGCTCTGGCAACGCAACCACCACTCTACTCTTTGCTTTTATGAGTTTGGCTATTTTAGATTCCTCATATAAGTGGTATCATGTAATATTCATCTTTCTGTGCCTGGCTTATTTCACTTGGCATAATGTCCTTCAGGTTCACCCATGTTGTCACAAATGTCAGAATTTTTCTAAGGCTTAATACTATTCCATTGGGTATATATATACACATATATATACATATACACATATATATACACGTGTATATACGTATATATGTATATATATGTGTATATATATATTTCACAAGTTCTTTATCCATTCATCTATCAATACACATTTAGGTTGCTTCCATGTTTTGGCTATTGTAAATAATGCTGCAAGAAACATGGGAGTTTGCTGATCTCAATTCAAATCAGGATCTCCTGATCCTGATATATATACCCAGCAACCCAGGGATTGCTGGATCATATGGTAGTTTTATTTTTCATTTTTTGAGGAACCTCCATACTGTTTTTCATAGGGGCTGCACTCATTTATATTCCCACTACCAGTGTGTAAGGGGGCCCTTTTCTCCGCATCCTTGTCAACACATCTTTTGTTTGATAATGGCCACTCTAACAGAGTGTATTCTTCTCCCTCAGATTCTACCTTAGCACCCAGCTGACTGCATTCCAGATGGTTGTTTAACCTTCTGTCTCTCCTCTAGACTGAGTTATCCAAGGGCAAGGAATGGTACCTATTTATCTGTGTGGCTCCAACATCTACTGCAATAGGCATCAGGAAGTGACTAGTACCAAATGATTTTCAAGGAATGTGCCACATAGCCCCCAGGTCCTGGGGCAGTCCCGAGGGACTCTGCAGTGTGAGAAGGGGCTGAGCTGATGAGGCGGAGGCCCTTGGCCCCCTCTTCAGTGAGAGAACTGCCTTCTGTGTCTCATTCATGTGCTGAAGTGGGGGTTCTGTGCCATATTTCGTCATAAATTATCTACCCCCATAAAAACAATTAAAAGGATTATTTCTACCATGTTCCCTTTCCACACACACATAGAGAAAAAAGAACTTCAAAGATGAGACATCATATCTTGTGCTGCAAAATGAATTTATATTTTGTAACTGGAAAGATATGATGCTCTACAAATAACCAATAACATCTCCCCTGCAAAATACTTAACTCAAATGCAGGTTTTGCAAACACCATAATTTTCAAAATCCTAAATGTTAATCAGTGTTACCGAAGTTGCCCTCTCTTCTTTCATTTTACATGGTGCATTTTAGACTGATCTGAATTCTACAGCATTCCTTTTCTATGGTGTCCATAATCACCACATGTCCCCTCCTCTCCTGTCATCTGGATCCCAGTGCACACTCTTTCTTTACAGCAGAGCCCCTTGGATGTGCCCTACTTCTCCCCTGCCTGCTGGCCCTGGGATCCTCTGGCAGAGGCTTGCTGGGAGACAGGTGTGCGTCTATGTCAACGTGCCTATGCACCCACTTCCCCTGAGCAGGAGTTGTCCTGAAATGAACACCAAGTTTGACCACTGAAGCTGCTGTGTCCCAGCAAGTCCCACCCCCAGCCGGCTCCTTCACTCCCCAATTTCATGCACCTCTCACAGATCTTGTTCATGCTGCTGTCCTCCATCCCCCTTTCCATTCCATCATCTCACCCTTCCGCACGGCTCCTCTGCCTCGTTTTCTGATTTGTTTCTTTCTAAGCTCTCTGATTTAATACTCCTTCCAGTATTCTCTCTGGCACATTTTCCCTCATGCTTCCCATTCTATACAATAACTTGTATCTGTGGGCTCCTAACAGTGGCCACTCGAATCATCCCCTTTTGCTCCTTCCCCAAGTCTTATCACCCAGTTGCCAAAGGGCACTCTCTCCTTCCTTTCTCCCGTTCTCCTCACCCTAGAAGCTGTGCATTCTGAAGGCTGCCTCTCTAAGTCGCATGGACTTGTGACTGCCCTGTACACGGCACTGTCATCGACCTGGACACCTCGTGTTGTATTTTCAGGCTTTGGGTGGACTTGTGGCTGGGAGTGGTTTTAGATCACCTATAGGCCTCTGTACTAGTTCTCTCCTTCATTCTTCCCTATAGATCAGCTCTCCTTCTCTCTGCTTGCCTCAAAGCCCTGTAATGGGGTGGGCTGGAAGGAAGCATGAGTTTTCCTGTGCTTAGATTTGGTATTCTTTCTCTTTTTAGTTAAAGTTATTTTTAACTCTCTGTCCTCAAGGTATGCCAAGGGTGTGATTTTTGTGTCTTTTCCTTTCTCCCTTTTTTGATCTATATCATTTGGGGAGGAAATATTGGGATATGGGCATCTGGCTGCCACCATTATCTTCAGCTACTTGGAAGCCACCATTTTCTCCTTTTAACTGGTAATAGCTATGCTATAGTTTCAATATGCATTTCATATTGAAATGTGATCCTGAATGTGTTGGGAGGTGGCGCCTAGTGGGAGGTGTTTGGGTCACTGTGGGTGGATCCCTCAGGAATGGCTTTGTTTCCTTTTAGCTGTAGTGAGTGAATTCTTGTTCTGATGAGATTGTATTAGTTCTAGTGGGAAGGGATTAGTTCGCAAAAGAGTGGGTTGTTATAAAGTGAGGTTCCTCCTCCTGTTTGGTCCCTCTCTGCACATGGGTCTACTTCTCCTCTGATCTTCTCCACCATGTTGTGACATAGCACGAAAGCCCTCACCAGAAACCACGGCCATATTCTTGAACTTCTCAGCCTGCAGAACTATGAGCTAAATAAACCTCTTTTCTTTATAAATTACCCAGTCTCAGGTATTTTTAAAACAGCTACACAAAATGGCCTAAGAAAAGGTACCATAAACAGGAATTTTCAACAAATTAGATACTTTATATAATACTAGTAAAACTAGCTAACATTTATTGAGGCCTGTCTGTGCCCCAGGCACGTCCTGCATGCTTTATCTGTATTAACTCATTTAGTTATCACAATCATTTTACCTCTGCTATTTACATTTTACAGATAAATTAAGTAACTTGCCCAACACACACTTACTGTCTTATATCATCTTCACAAAGTCTCTGGGTAGGCATTATCAGCTTCATTGTATAGATGGGAAGCAGAGGCTCAGACAGGCTAAGTAACTTGCCCGAGGTCACAGAGCTAACAATGAAGAAGAGTCAAGATTTGAATCTGATTCTGAAGGTATTCTTCTCCCTTGTGAAGGAAGAAGAAAGCAAGGTCTGTCCTGCCTCCTGAGTGTGCAGGGGCTGTGGCTCCCTGGGTTGGTTGGGACTCAGGCTACCTTCTTACCTGTCTCTGTAGTGGTCACCATCATCTGTCCCTTCACTAAGGGAGAATGGCTCTGCAATCAGCAAAACTCACCACTATGGGAAATGTTACAGTCAAATACCCTGGGATCTAACACACACACACACACACACACACACACACACACACACACACACACACGTGCACACACACAAATAAATATTTTATGTATATATACACACATTATTAACAAAAAATCTAATGCCTGCTGCCCATATTACACCGTCTCAAGAAAATTACAGGTATCAGGAACTGAACTTGCACACACACATACATACACACACACTCATACATACACAAACACACACATGCATACACATACAATAAAAGGATAGAAGAGAGAATATGTAGGTTAGAGAGGCTTAAAGGACCTAATTTAAAATGGGCCAGGCTAAACTATAATGCCTAGGGATGCACACTTGGGTTATACAATTATAAAGAAATGCAAGGAAATGATTTCTCTAAAAGTCAAGAGAGGAAGGGAGGGAGCAAAGATTGGGACACGGCCTGTGGAAGGGCCTCTGGGGCCTAGCAGAGTTCTAGTTCTTTCCCTTATAATAGCTCATTAAGGTATACACGTATTCCGGGGGAGGTTTTGGAAAGAGGGCTGAGGAGACAGAATGAGATATGAATTCAAGAGGCACAGAAGGCAAACTTCAAATTAAGAGAGAGCTGGGGCCATTACATGCACTGCTGGTTCCTTAGCACACCTCTCCATCTCCTGTGGGCTGCTGCACTTAGGACCATCCTGGTGGCCAGGTGCACATGACTCCAGGTGGATGCAGGGGAGCGTTCTGGGTGGTTTGCTGTGGTCCTGTGGGGTCTAGTGTAGTGGTCTGCAGTGCTATCAAGGGGCTATGGACTGCCTCAGAGTTGTACTTCAGGCTTCTCCTGACAAAGCTACACAGAGTTATAATAGCATGTCCTAAAAATTTCAGTTCAGTTCCTGGTATCTGTACTTTTTCTTGGGACACCATAATATGGGCAGCAATCGCTGGATTTCTTGTTTTTAACAGTTCTTCTGTTTGGAAGCAGAATTTTTCACTCAGTTAAAGTCTGGAATAACACATTATTTCTTACAAGTGCATATGAATTCCCAATTATTTCAATAAAAATTTCAATTAAACTATACAGAGAAATGAAAAGTTAAATTGCCAGGCAACTTGCTGAACAACTGGAAGGAAAATGTATAATCCTTGCAAAAGCTTAACCATGTTAAAAGAAAATATGTTGACCCAGAGTCATACTTAAAAGATGCCAGACCTTTATTAAAAGTCATCAGAGACAGCAGATCTTAGAGGCAACTGATGAAAAGCTAAACAGATCCAAATCTATATTTTGGGATAAAATAGATTATAAAGAGAAAGAAACTGAAAGAAGAGAAATCCAAGTATTCTGAATGAGATGAAGCAACCATGACATTACAAGAAGGATAAAGCCACCAGAGCATAGACGGAAATCCACTCCGTCTCTCATGGCTTTTCCAAATAGAGGATCTGACAAAGAGCATTTCTCACTTGGTTTCCTCCAAAGGGTCCACCTTCATCTGAAAGGAGAGCTTTGTGCTCGCCTCTATTCAATGTCCAACCTTGACACTGGCTTTTTTTTTTTTTTTTTTTTTTTGAGACAGGGCTTCACTCCGTCATCTAGGCCTGAGTGCAGTGGTGTATGATTCTGTTCTCATGCTGCTAATAAAGACATATGTGAGACTGGGTAATTTATAAAGGAAAGATGCTCAATGGACTCACAGTTCCACATGGCTGGGGAAGCCTCACAATCACGGCAGAAGATGAAGGAAGAGCAAACGGATATCTTACCTGGCAGCAGGCAAAAGAGAGTAGGAGCCAAGTGAAAGGAGAAACCCCTTATAAAATCATCAGATCTTGGGAGGCTTGTTCACTACCATGAGAACAGTACAGGGGAAACTGCCTCCATGATTCAATTATCTCCCACTGGGTCTCTCCCACAACACATGGGAATTATGGGAGCTACAATGCAAGGTGAGATTTGGGTGGAGACACAGCCAAACGATATCAAGTGGTGAGATCGTGGCTCCCTGCAACCTCCTGGGCTCAAAGCGATCCTCTCACCTCAGCCTCCAAGTAGCTGGGACTACCGGTGTGCACTACAACACCCGGCTAATTTTTGTATTTTTTTGTACAGACCAGGTTTCATCATGTTGACCAGGCTGGTCTTGAACTCCTCGGCTAAAGCAATCTGCCTGCCTTGGCCTCCCAAAGTGCTGGGATTACAGGTGTGAGCCACCAAGCCCAGCTGGCTTTGTTTCTTTATCCACCAATTTAGGATCCTTGCTGCTACTGGATCTAAAGAGACAGATCATGAGACTTGGACCTCCTTTTCCTTCTGCCTCACCAGAAAGAATGTATGGGTCACCCCAGGATGCTTCCTGCTAAGAGGTTTTTCTGGCCTTCTACATCCTTTGATAGCAATGAGAAATGTCTATCCACTAAAAGGTTTTCCTGATTTTCCTCTTCCATAGGCTAGGTTTCCTCCCACCCTCCCCACATCCTGAAATTATTGAGCTAACATCAGGGTTGATTTCATCTTCAAACAAACCTGTCACCAAACATCCAGAACCATAGCAAGAAATTTGAGACCTTTTTATCTCCCTTTAAGAGCAATTTGGACTTCACTCTATCTGTTTAGGAAACTGCTCTTCCTTAAGTTATTATTCTTTGCCCACTTGGAAGTTTTATGGAATTGTAATTTCAGGAGACTGACTTGTAAATAGTTTCTTTAAATACTTAAAAGCTAGCTTTAAACATTAAAATATGACCTCGGTCAGCATTTCCCCAAATTGTCTTCCCTGGAACACGAGTCCCTTCAGAGGACAGTGCTTCTTATTACCAGGAACACAGCCAGCAGATGTCATCTGCAGCACCTTGGTGCCACTCTCTGCCTCCCCACTTTCTCCTGCTGCTTCCCTTTAAGTACCCTCAGGGGTCAGAGCTACACTCCAACTCACAGATCTCCTAGTTCACTCCGTCAAGCACAGAGGAGGAGACATAGAGTTGAACAACTTGAGAGTTGGGCTCTGGCGGCTGAGCTGAGGTCACCCTGGCCAGCTCCTGACCTACAGTTTACTGGTAGCTCCCTGCACACTGCAGAGCTAAATCTTCCAACTTGGTGAATGAAACAAAACAAAAAACAAAACAAAACAAAAACAAAAAATCTACAGTGGAAGAATATATGTCCTGCCATAAAGTACAGCTTTTACTCTGGCTGAATCACCTTGGCATCTAACAACGTAAAAGTGGGGAAAAAAGTCCTGTCGTGTTTTGAGGGATGGTCTGGAATCATAATTCCAGCAAGATGACCTCATAATCTATGTAATTCTTGAAACCCATAGCAGCAGTTCAGTTTAGAACAATAGAAACATTGAAATTAACCCATCTTCAACTTACAAGTGCACATACACCCATGTCTCCTTTATCAGTTTGTGCCTAGATGTTCTGGAACACTCCTTTGTATATATTAATGTCCTGGTATTTTGTTACTCTTAAACTAATTACATGGGAAACCGGCCAGATGGAGGCTCTGGTCATTTGGATGGAGAACACACCCATGCGATTACTTGTTACTTTTGGTGAACGTCCCAGCTGGAATGTTGTTATCCCTCCCAGAGAGGTTAAACATTCCAGCCCAACCACACTGCTGTGTTTGGCTACTTGAGGTTTCCACCTGGACGGCTTGATCTTCAGGAATCTTGATCCTAGTTTCATTCTCACTCCCCTGGGGATATGCTATGCCAATCTCTCATGTATTCGCCATGTCCAGCTGCCTGGAGTCCATCTGAGCCTCCCAGCAATGGTTCACTAGGGATCCCCAGGGCAAGGCAGTTCTGTGCTAGACAAGGGAGAGAATGTGAATCTCTCTCACACCCTAAAAAAAGAGAAACACTTCCCAGGGGAGGGAAGAAAAGGCACAGTTCAACCCATCATTACTAAAAGAGACCATGTGTTGAGAGCTGACTGCATGCCAGGTAATCAACCAGGAGTACATTCTGCAGTTTAATTCTGCAATGATTCTTACTTTAGAGATGGGGATCATAAAGGTCAGAGAAATGAAACAATCTGAGCAAGGCTGTGCAGCCAGAAAGTGATGGCACTGCCTCACTCAGCTCTGCCTCGATCCAGCGTCTGTGCTCCTTCCCGTCCAGACAAGCTGCTCCTTAACGATCAGCTAACACCTGAACAGGCATGGTCTCCAGCCAGGTGAAGGCCCTGCCGCGAGTAGCAGGATGTGTTGATGATAAAGGAAGGTGAGTGTATTCTTTTCCTATTTGCTGTTATAACAAATTACCATTCACTTAGTGGCTTAAAGCAACATAAATGTATTATCTTGCAGTTCTGGAGGTCAGAAGTCTGAAATGGATTTCGCTGGGCTAAAATCAAGGAGTTGGCAGGGCTGTGTTCCTTTACGGAAGCTTTAGGGGAAAAATTGTTTCCTTGCCTTTCCAGCTGCTAGAGCTGTATTTCTTGCATTCCTTAGTTTGTGGCCCCTTCCTTCATCTGCAAAGCCAGCAGTTCAGCCTCTTCAAATCTCTTCCTGACTCAACTCTTCTTCCTGCCCCTTCTACCTAGAAGGACCCCTGTGGTTACACTGGACTCACCTGGATAATCCAGGGTAATCTTTCCATCACAAGGGTCTTCATTAGGATCTTAATTCCATCTGTAACATTAATTCCCCTTTGCCATGTGATATGGTTTGGCTGTATTCCCATCCAAATCTCATCTTGAATTCTCACATGTTGTGGGAGGGACCTTGTGGGAGGTAATTGAATCATGGGGGCAGGTCTTTCCCATGTTGTTCTCATGATAGTGAATAAGTCTCACAAGACCTGATGGTTTTATAATGGGGAGTTTCCCTGCACAAGCTCTCTTTGTTTGCCTGCTGCCATCCATGTAAGATGTGACTTGTTCCCCCTTGCCGTCTGCCATGATTGTGAGGCCTCCCCAACCACATGAAACTGTAAGTCATTAAACTTCTTTCTTTTGTAAATTGCCCAGTCTTGGAGATGTCTTTATCAGCAGTGTGAAATGGACTAATACACCATGTAACTTAACATGTTAATAGGTTCTGGGGAGTAGGCTGTGGACATCTTTGGGGGGCCATTATTCTGTCTACCATAGTGAGTATCAATAAGACTCAGTCCTCCTTGCCATCTCAGGTCCCCACTCCCCAGTCAGGCATGTATACTGACTCTTGGCTCCTACTCTGCTAGATGACCTTGTGACTGTCTAGAAGTACAGACTCAGGCACCATCCCAGGAGGTGGGGAGTGGCAGCTGCAGCTGCATGCCACAAGGACCCCAGATTCTCAGCAAGGATTCTGGGCTTTTGTGATTCCGAAGAAAGAGCCAGCAACACCAAAGAGGACAGTTCCACCAAAAGATCTTAAAAAATGTGAGGCTCAGGCAATTACCCATTAATCACAAAACCTCAATACAACTCCAGGGCCAGACCCAAAGGCAAGGATGGCCCTTCTGCAAAGATCACTCTGGCTGAAATTTGACTTATTTTTCCACCAAAGATTGACTTTGATGCTTAACTGAATGTGATTCCACTGATTCTCCAATTAAGATAAAAAATCTTAATTGGAGAAGAGTTTGGGGGCATTTACTCTATTTTATGCATCACCAGTGGGAAGTTTGAAGAGGCAGATTTTGGTTAAATATCAAGGACTTTTGAAGAGCAAGAGCTGTTCAAGGTTGAAGAGGCTGCCTGATGAAGAAGTCAGCTCTAGGCCTCCACTCACGTTCAGGGACAGGGAAGAATGTGGTCCAAACAGGGAGCTCCAGAAAGGATTCTGGACTCAGAACCCAAACTGGAGGGAAATAACACCCGAGGAATCTACCTCCATTGTCCAGAAGAGGTGCTGGCACTTTCATGTGTACTTCTTCTCAACCCCCATGATCTCAATGAGGGTGATAGTATCAGTGCCATTTTATGGATGAGGAAATTGAGTTGACGCATGCAGTCTTGCCCCAAGTGACAAATCTCATCCAGCACAGAGCTAGGAGGATGGCGTGGGTCTTTTTCTATCCCACACACCTCTCTGGTTAGGAGCGAAGCCTGGAGGAACTTGGCTCTCCTTTGTGGGTTACTGATTTTATGACAGCACTGAGGGGGAAGGCTTATTCTGTATATGGAGGCAGCTTTATACAACATGATCTCCTTTCATCCTCTCTACCTTCCTCTTATCCTCACTTTATATGTGAGGAGAAAGGACAGTCACAGAGTTCAAATAACAATGCTCAAGATCACGGAGCTGCTCAGTGGCGGACACAGAATTCAGAGCCTGACTTGAGGCTCCATGTCTGGGACTCTCTCCGCTGCCCCTTCACAGATGCTGCTTCCAGAAGCCCAGAGCTACTGAGCATCCCAAGGAACCAGGTGGTGGCTCCCAGAGCAGAGAGGCCACACCAGGTTCAAAATCTATCCTTGGTCTGACTCTTTGAGGGTTAAAAACACTTTGTAGAAATTTCCAGTAGAATTATTAGTATATCTTGGTCACATTTTAGATAAACCATCTTTCAGAATCTCATTGAGGAGGAAGTAAACTGAAGAGCTCTACAGGGCCTTATGGACAGAGTTGCAGAGTGTGGGGATCCCTGGCTCTTGCCTGCCAGCCAAAGATGGACAAAAGGCGTCCCTGAGCTTTATCTCATGGGCCGGGATGGAGAGGAGGCAGGGAAATGGCCTTGCCCAGGAGAAGAACCATATGCATGTGGTTCTGGAACATCTGTCATGGTGGGGAATAAAAATGTCAAAGTAAGCAAATAATTGAAAAAGAAAAAAACACTGGCAGGGGGTGATTATTCCAAGATGTTAACATTTTGCCCCCAAACACAGGTTTTAAAAAATTACAGGCACCTCTCTCTCTTCTCTCTCTTGCTCTCTCACAGACACACACACACAGAGAAACAAAACAAAAAAAACCCAACAATAAAAACGAAAAAAAAAAACCAAAACAATGAAGATTATTAAACAGGGAACCTAACAGAAGAACGTTATTATTTTTAATTACAGACGTTTTAATTTCCCTTTTTTGTCTATTATATTTTGCAAATAAGCTTCTCATCTAGGCTGGAACTGATTATGAAATGTTGGGAAAATATTTCATTAACTGGAGTAACAACAGTTTTACACATTAGCATTTTACTTTTCATTTTTATGAATCAAATGGAATACGGAGTCTCTTAAATTAGGACACAATTCACAATATGACATCAGGATTAATTCACTGGAGCATGTAAATGCACTCATGTTTAGGGTGAAGTCTGGGTCCCAGTGATGACTAATTCTACACAAGCTCTTAAAGGCTGAAAGGAAAACGTTCTTTGTAACCTTTGGGAACTATAGAAAAATTAACAGAAGAATTCTGGATGGGGCTCAAGACAGAAGACTGGCTTATAAAGGCTTCCCACCAGTCAATAAATCAAAATCATGTGCTAAATGCTTTATTGCATGCAGAGCATGCAGTTGGGAACTGTGGAGAATTATGAAGAGATGCGAAAATACAGATTTGTGCTCAAGGAGCTTTTTCATTAAAAGAGAAGGTAGAGGCAACTGTTACATAGAATACATCTGAACACATGTGAACAAAACAAACATTTACAGGAGATTATAACTGAAGCCACAACTGCAGCCTAAAACAAACTTGGCTAATAACAGACTTAGCTCATAACAGACTCTCAATAAATGTCTGGTGAATGAATGAATAAATGAAAAAAAAAAAAAAGAATAGGTTAATTTGCATATTGGCATACTTTGCATTAGTAATTTCCAGATATTTGCATTCAAATATTTTTGACTGATGAATGGTTGATACAGATGAATTTCTGAGGTGTTGGTTTGTTTGTTTGTTTGTTTGTTTTTGAGACAGAGTTTCACTCTTGTTGCCCAGACTGGAGTGTAATGGCACGATCTCAGCTTACTGCAGCCTCCGTCTCCTGGGTTCAAGCAATTCTCCTGCCTCAGCCTTCCGAGTAACTGGGATTACAGGCACCCACCACCATGCCTGGCTAATTTTTGTATTTTTAGTAGAGACAGGGTTTCACCATGTTGGCCGGGCTGGTCTCAAACTCCTGGCTCAGGTGATCCACCCGCCTTGGCCCCCTCAAAGTGCTGGGATTACAGGCGTGAGCAATGCTGCCTGGCCAAGGTGCTGGTTTTTAAGGTTAGCTTGTGAGTTCAGCCCTTTTACTGGTTTTTCATGGTCTCTTATGCCTGTTTTCTAAAAACAGAAAGTGCTGTCAGGAGGAAGCAATAATGCTCTGGTTATAGCTTCCTGGTCCTAACAGCAAATATCCCATAACTTCTAAAAATTAAAGCATATTTTTTCACATAGAATAAAATTTAAAACAGCAAAACCTAACAACATTAAGAGGTGGACTCAATAGTCCTTAAAGAACAAGCAATTAAAGAAGGTGGACATCTAGTGAGAAGTCTGTAGTTTAATTTTTATTCTCTAGGGGTTAATAGATGCCACCTGCCTCATGCTCAGAGTTGACTATGAAACTTTTATCAACTAAATGTTGGAAGGAAGAGTGATATCCAGCTTTGGTACCTGCTAACAGGCAGGATATGTGACTGTCCATTGCCCTGGTTACTGTTCATCTATGTGCTGGTAAAACTCTCCTTTAAGATGGTCAACTAGTGTTGACTGAGATATTCCTAACTCTTAACCAGTTTTTGGACCCCTACCAGGCATTCATTTAGTGTGGCAGTCACCAAAACACAGTCTCTGAGCCAAATATGGCCTGCCACCTGCTTTTGTAAATAAAGTTTTATTGGAATCAGTCACTGCTTTTGCATTAACAGGAGAGTTGAGTAGTTGTGACAGTGCCCATAGGGGCTGCAGCGCCTAAAATATTTCCTATCTGGCTGTAAATCTTCAGTTTTCCTGCTACTGCTTCCCCCTACACAGACTGGAACAACAGAATGCACCATGTCCTCCATCACTACTGAGTTCCCCTTCCCGCAAGAATGGGTCTAGGGATTCCCCCTCTTCCTTTGTCCCTATAACCCAAGCTTAGCAATATGGTGTTTGTGGGTAAAACGTCATGTCATTACTCTCACTATCCCACGTGTTCTGATTTCATGGTTTATAACAACAGACAGAGACTGATGAAGTGATGAAGAGGCAGTGCTCTGGCCATCTCAAAACAAAAGTGCTCCTATGTGGAGGGAACAGCTGTCCTCTTTTTCTTGTCTGGTATAAACTGTATAGCCCTGATTCAGTAGACAGAGAGAAACAGTTTCTTTCTCACCTCAGCCCTCAAAATCATGCAGACTACACTCTCCAAAGCAATAAAATCAGTTATTAACAGCACAAATGCAACCAGTTAAGCATGTACATATTAATAGATGCCTCAAGTAGTTTGGGTTAAGAAGTGAATCCAACTTACACATCATGGGTATAGAGTTTCAGTTTTGGAAGATGAAGAAAGTTCTATGGATGGGTGCTGGTGATGGTTGTACAATAATGTGAATGTGCTTAATGCCACTGAACTGTACATTTAAAATGGTCAAAATGGTAAATTTTATGTTATATATATTTAACCATAAAGTTTTAAAAAGTTCTTATTAGGGGAAGCTGGGTGAAGATTGTATGGGAACTCTGCATTCTCTCTGCAACTCTTCTGTAAATTTAACATTACTTGAAAATAAAAAAGTTTTAAAAATGTACATATTTCCATTTACTTGGAAAAGTATATCTAAAAGTATGGTCCTTAAGATCATTTCAGGGGATCTTTGAGATTAAACCTATTTCCATAATAACCCTAAGATGTTATTTGCCTTTTTCTCTCTCACTTACGAGTATAAAGAATATGACAAGTTTATTGATGTGGTTTCAGATTTCCCATTGCAACTAACCTTTAAGAAACTACCACTTTTCTAGTTTGGTATAGTATCAAAGGAGAAAATTCACAATGATCTGAAAAGACCGCTAAACTACATCTCTATTTTCCAACTACATATTTATGTGAAACCAGATTTGCTTCATATACTTTAGCCAAACGATCTATCACAATAGATTGGAGAAGCAGATATGAGAATCCAGCTGTCTTCTATTAGGCCAGATATTAAAAGACACAGTATTTGCAAATTGTAAAATGATGCCACTCTTCTCAGAATGTTTTTGCTCTGGGAAATAGTTACTTTCAAAAAACTGTTACTGTATTATATAGTGAGTTTATTATTGTTATTTGAAAGCAAATTAATATATAATTCTCAAATTTCAGTTTAAAATGTGAATACTGTAAATATTAATGAATAAATTCATATGAACAAAAGCTCTCTGGGGTCTTCATTTTTAAGAGGAGAAAAGGGTCCTGAGATGAAAACATTTAAGAACCACTGAGAAAACAGCAAAAACAAAAGTGTCACATATTGAATTTATGCAATTTAAATACTCTTATTTCTTTCTTTTTTTTTTTAAAAAAGGAAACCAAGGTAGAAATCATAAAACAGAAGTATGTGAATTCAAGAAAGAAAAACACACATAAGAACCTGAGAGCTGGTCTCCAAGATATTTTTGAAAATAAGCAAATTTAATAAAAAAGCAATAAAGCCCAAATAACAGAATATATCAGATGATGCTGAAATTATAAGTGAATTCGATATGTAATTCTATACTACTACATTTGAAATTCTCCATGAAAAAGATACATTAAAAAATTACCAAATTGATTTAAGATGAACAAGAAAACATAATAGACTCACAGCCATAGAAGAATTGTTAAAAGTTAGCAGTAATTTCTTCCAAAAATATTCTAGTGCCAGATGTTTTTTACTGGTGAGTTTTTACAAAAATCTGAAGGAATGGCTTATTATATAAGCTTTTCTAGAGCACATAAAAATTGGAACACTAACCTAACCTCCACCTCAGAGAGGTAGCACAAAATGAAAACAATAGGCCAATCTCACTTCGGAATACAGATTTTAAAAATCCCAAATAAGGTCCTAGCAAATTGAATTCAACAGAACACTAAAAAAAACCCATTGAGCAAGATGAAACGGTATAATCCAGTAATTCAAGGATAATATAGAAAACTCTAAAGAAAAAATAACGTAAATAGGTGCCAAAATGTTATTTAAAACTCATCCTGGTAAAAAAAAAAATTACAAGATTAGAAATAGACTTTCTTACCCCAATGATGAGCATGTAATCATATATTCAATTAAAATATTTATTGAGCATACATCCATTTTCCTTGCTAGTAAAAATTAGGGGTATTCACATTAAAATCAGAGATAGGTTAAGGATGTCTGCTATTCAGAGTGATTACTATTGGAAAGGAGGAGGCAATATTATAAGTATTTCTATATGGTATGATTATATCACTAGAAAATGATGAGAATCAACTCAAATTACTCGGAATTTATAAAAGCTCAACAAAGTTACCAGATAGAGGTAAATATAAAAAAATCCATAACTTTTCTGTATATTGATAAGAATTGTGGAGATAAAAAGGAACAGATTCCATTCTTTGTCATCATCATCATCATCATCATCATCATCCCACAGCAAAATACGATTAAATACCTATGATGAATCTTTACAAGCAATGCAGAGAATCTATATGGAAAATAACAAAATTTCACTGACAGATATAAGCTATTTGAATAAATGGTAATAAATGCTATGTTCTTAGACTGAATGGTTTTGTTGTCTTTTTGAGATGGAGTCTTGCTCTGTCGTCCAAGCTACAGTGCAGTGGTGTGATCTTGGCTTACTGCAACCTTGCCTCCTGGGTTCAAGTGATTCTCATGCCTCGACCTCCTGAGTAGCTGGGATTATGGGCACCTCCCACCATGCCCAGCTAATTTTTTGTATTTTTAGTAGAGACAGGGTTTCACCTGTTGGCCAGGCTGGTCTCGAACTTCTGACCTCAAGTAGGCCGCTTGGCTCGGCCTTCCAAAGTGCTGGGATTACAGGTGTAAGCCACTGAGCCTGGCCAGACTGAACATTTTAACCATGTCTACTCCTCCCAAATCAATTTATAGATCTAATGCACTCTGGGCATGATTCAGGTTCGAATTCAAGGATCACGTTCCTTAAGACATTGACCACCTAACTCAAGAGCAGCCTGCTCTTCCACCAGCCTCATTCTCCTCTTCCCGTTTTATTTTTTATAGCATGTCTCATCATCGGAAATTACCTTTTTGTTCTTTTTTCTCCAATCTCCCTGACTAGAATTTTATCAATGCCATCAAGGCTGGTGTGCCCTTTTCTCTGAGTATTCCTAGTACCCAGAACTCCACCTGGCACACAGTAAGGACTTAGTACATGTTTATGGAATGAATTTAACATAGTCACATGAAAATGCCCATAGGATTTTTTTTCCTTACATGTGACAAAATGGTTTCAAAAATTCACCTGGAATAATGCTAGACTGTCTAAAAATTATTATTGAAAAGAAGCAAGGCTGGGTGCGATGGCTCACACCTGTAATCCCAGCACTTTGGGAGGTCAAGGTAGGCAGATTACTGTAGTCCAGGAGTTCAAGACCAGCCTGGCCAATATGGTGAAACCCTGTCTCTACAAAAAATACAAAAATTAGCCAGGTATGGTGGTGTGAGTCTGTAGTCCCCGCTACTTGGGAGGCTGAGGTGAGAGGATCTCTTGAGCCCAAGGGGGTTGAGGCTGCAGTGAGCTGCAATTGCACCACTGCACTCCAGCCTGGGCAAAGAGTGAGACCCTGACTCAAAAAAAAAAGAAATAGCAAAAGAGGGAAGAATTGCCATGCCAGATACTAAAACACATTTTAAAGCCATGATAATCAAAATACTCTATGTGGTACAGAAATTATTTGAGAGATAAATGGAATACAATAAATAGTCGGTAAGTATGCGACTTAGCACATTCTACACATTCCAATGTTAAATAAATGAACCACTCAACAAATTGGTTTGTAAAATTGGCTAAACACCAGGAAGAAATCTACCCTCTCATTTTATACTATACTCCAAGGTAAATGTTAAAAATGTTGAGCTAAAAAAAAAAAAAAGCCAGATACAAAACAGCATATGCTGTATTATTCCATTTATATAAGGTTTTTCTAAAAACAGACAAATACTAATGAATGGTGTGAACAGTCATGGTAGTGGTCCTTTCTGTGGTGGGGAGGTTAGTGACAGAGAGGGGACACTGGAAGGGGCTTCTGGGAGCTGATCAAGTTCTATTTCTTCATCTGAGTACTAGTGACGTGACTGTGTTCACTTTGTGAAAATTCATCAAGTTGTACTTACAGTTTTGAATAGAGAACTTTTCCTGTGTATTTATACTTCACATTTCAATAAAAAACTTATCCAACAAATAAGTAAGTGCTAAGCCAGCCAATGGCTCTAGCCAGACAATAGGCTTTTGGCACTTAAACAGGTATCTCTTTTTCACTTGTGCTTTGAGAAGAGGGGATAAAGTTCTGTGATGAAAGTTTAACTTACTTAATTGTAATGAATTCAGCAGGTCCATAAAGACCTTGAGTTGAACCATGTCTTCATCCTTTCCAGGAGGGGTCTAATATCACAGGGGCTCCAAGGGTCCCCATGCTGAATGGTACTGAGAACCTGTGCCCATGACCCTCACATGCTGACAGCAGAAATTTCACTGTTCTCTGAGGCACAGCTGAACATTTTAAAAATCAACACATCAGAGAATAGGAAGTCAGTATTCATATTAAAAGAAGAACATCTAATAGCCCAATCCTCATACTTGCCTAGGTCTGAAATACAAGCGTTGATCAACTTCTGTTTGCCCCCATGAACATCTTGGTACCACCTCAAGCCAATGAGCTGAGTTAGGGGACACCATATTTACTGGATACAACTCAAACAGTGCTTGATCTTACTTAGTTCACTATCAGTTAGTTACAAAGTCATGTGCCATGTAAAACTTTTTTTTTTTTTTTTTTTTTTTGAGACGAAGTTTCGCTCTTTTGCCCAGGCTGGAGTGAAGTGGAACCATCTCAGCTCACTGCAACCTCTACCCCCTGGGTTCAATCGATTCTCCTGCCTCAGCCTCCCGAGTAGCTGGGATTATAGGCTCGCCATCACGCTCTGATAATTTTTGTATTTTTAGTGGAGACAGGATTTCCCCATGTTGGCCAGGCTGGTCTGGAACGCCTGACCTCAGGTGATCCACCTGCCTTGGCCTCCCAAAGTGCTGGGATTACAGGCACGAGCCACCACACCCAGTGTGCCATGTAAAATTTTGATACTGATTGTTGGCTTGGTAAGTCTAGAAAAAAATTGTCTTTTGCTTTAAGGGTATTTATTGTTTAGACAAAATCTCAAATCACAATTATGTGGATCTCTAACCATATAATCCTGGACTAATTTGTATAATAGTAACAACAATTAAAATATCATAGTAGGGCCGGGAGCAGTGGCTTATGCCTGTAATCCCAGCACTTTGGGAGGCCACGGCAGGTGGATCACTTGAGGTCAGGGGTTCAAGATCACCCTAGCCCACGTGGTGACACTGTCTCTACTAAAATACAAAAATTAACTGGGCATGGTGGCACATGCCTGTAATCCCAGCTACTTGGGAGGCTGCGGCAGGAGAATTGCTTGAACCCAGGAGGAAGAGGTTGCAGTGAGCCGAGATCGCAGCACTGCACTTCAGCCTGAGCAACAGAGTGAGATTCCATCTCAAAAAAAAAAAAAAATACTAGTAATGACATCTGATGTTTATTGAATAAGTATTTTGTGCCAGTCATTGTGCTAGATGCTTTACCTGTTTTATCTTATTTAACCTTCCCAATAACCCTATGAGATAAATATTATTGTCAATTCATCTTACAGGTAAAGAAAATGACATACAAAGAGGTCAAGTAACTGAATGAAGGCTATAGAGCCAGAAAGTTGCGTGGCTGAGAGTAGAACTCTTAACTTGCACAATTCTGCTCATATTGAAATGTTTGAGACAGTACTTTGGGTCCTTTGGCCAGTGAAACTGATAATTCAAACTTTTCTTAAAATTCCAAGTGAGTCCTAGCCATGTACAATTTTGTAAGTTAAGGAGGAGCTAGCAGTGATGTGGAGTATTTATTTAGAAGAAATCTTAATGCAGCTGATTAAATCCTTTTTCTCTGATCAACAAATTTTTACCCTACCAACAGAAATTATCTTACAGGTTAATATTGGTCCTCTTGCAGCAATTCTAAAAACTTGGCAAATATGTGACTTGTTAGGGATAATTAAAAATCAAGGAATTCAACTTAAAGGATTCATGTAGGACAGGATCTATGCTGCCTGCTGAGAACCTGCTGTTTGGATTGGGACCTTTGCATGGGAGAAGGCTTAGAGAACCTTGGTGTTCCCAGAACTTACCAACAAGACAGGAAAGACAGGAAGGGCTGGACTAGGTTTCAAAAGTACTGCTTTACAGACAAGGGAAGGGATTTAGCTTCTCTAAAATGCAACCACTCCCCTCTTTTTAAAGAGGACTGATTACCTAAATTTCCAACTCCCAAAATTATTTATCCGTCTTTTCTACTCTGATTTGCTCCAGATCATCTCAAGTTTCCAAGTGCAGTTTATCATTCCATGATGTAGCAATACTGTGGTGTGTATTACGTTCTTCTGTCATAAGGTGCTCAACCTACAGTCACTGATAAAAACTCTGGTTTTCTAACACGGTCAAATTTACTGTTTGGAATCACAGAGCCCACTGACATAGCAGTATCCTTGTTATTAGTCACTTCCCCTCCCTCAGACTCTTCCTATAGGCCAGGCCTTTTTACAGCAGCCGATCCCCCTCCTCCTCTACGACTGCCCCAAACTGTCTGTTGAGTAGAGGCAGGACCCTGTCACAACCCTCCTCCAGCCGAGCATCTTCAGATTTAACACAAAGGATGTGGTTCAGGATGAAACAGGTCTAGCCATATCCTGTATTTGCAGTCTCAAATGTCAAGGTCACCCTCACTTATTTCATAAGGTACTAAGTCCAGAACATGCCTCACATTCTTCCTTCTCTGTACCTTAGCTTGTGCTGCTTCTTCAGATTGAAATGCTCTTTCCCTATTTCTTCTGAGAAAAGCCTATTCATCCACCAAAACAAGGGTGGGCAAACCACAGCATGAGGGCTAAATTCGGCGGCTGGCTTTTTTGGTATATCATATTTTATTGGAGCACAGGCATACCCATTCATTCACATATTGTCTATGCTGCTTTCTCACTGTGCAGCTGAGTAGCTGTAATAGAGACCAAATGGCCTGCAAAGCCCAAGATATTTACTATATGGTCTTTCCAAAAAAAGGTTGCCAACCCCTGCTCTACAAGCCCAGTTTAAATACCACCTCCCCCAGGTGCCTCCTCTGATTATTCTATTAGAGTTAATTTCTCCATCCTTTGCACTCCCATAGCACTGGGTCTCTTTTCAAAGTCATCAAAGGATTTCCAAATGGACAGTAAATGCCCTTCAGGGAAGGGACCATGTATCATTCAACTCTTTCTCTTCATAATATATTGTACACAGTAGGTGCTTACAGATATCCATTGAAATATTTAATTATCTTGCAGGAATATCAAGTCAGACAAAGAGCAATGTTTTCTTTAATCAAAGAAAGGCAATCAGTCCTGATTCACACTAAATACTAGATAATAAAGGGAAAAATAAATATTGATCAATGAGACAAATTCTGCCCCCAAAGCATAACAAATATAGGCGTGACTATAAGGCCACAAAGTAAGTTAAACGGTGGGGCTATGTGAAAGTATATTTTCCAAGGAAGAACATGAATATTGATTCAGAATTCAGATAGAAGGAATGAGTCTTTCCCATGCTGACATTTATATGGTTTCTAATTCAGAGAATAGTGTCTGGCTTGGGGACAGAGTAGGGTAGAGTCAGGAGATGCCAGAAGTTATTCTTAAAGCTGTTGATGCTAAAACAGCCAGGGCAAAGCTAATAAAGGCGGTTCATGATGAGAGGGAGAAAAGAGGCTTATCTTCAAAGCCCACCCCTTCAGTGACTTATCTGCAAGAATTCAAGGTTTAGAAGAAGAGCAGAATGTGCCTAGAGTTCTGCTTAATAAAAGAAGGGGAAAGGGTGCTCAACTTCTCCCATGGGAAGGTAAGGCCTGAAGAGAGAAGAGGGCAATCTTAGAAGGCAGGTTTCACATTTCTGAAGCTCTGATGCTCATGAGGAAGGAAGAGAGGCTCCCAGTGAGAGCAGCAACCATGGAGGAGCAAAGGGTGGGTCATCCTCAGCTGTTGGTTAAGAAATCTTCAAGATTACTGTTTTTCTCAGGGGTCACTTCTCTTTCATTAAATCAACTATATTTACTAAACGTTGTTTAAACCTTAAATATCTCTTCTTGGGGCTTAGCTTGTATTAACTCCCTAATGTGGTAGCTCAGTGATCTAACATCACAAAAAAGTAAGACTTTGATTCAAACAGGGAAGATTTAAATGCACTTCCAAGTGGGTTAGGGAATAGACGGATCTAGGGACAGTGTTAACCACACTGGACTTGCAGATAATGGATTCTCAGCTATTATCCTAATCCAGGTAGGAGACCTGGGAGCGATTAACAGCCCGCTGAAGATGCTGTCCTTAGGCGCTGCTGCCTAGAGTGGGCTAGGAGACAATGTTATTCTTCATGCAAGGATAGTGGTGTCAAATCACTTCCATAAAAATTCAAGACTCAGCTAGCTCAGCAACTGTTTCCTGCATTTGAGGAAAGTATCCCATTAAGTGTAGGAAAACAGGTGTGGGCATTTTGCATATTTCTGAGACAGACGATACAATTAAAAGCAAAAACAAACCACAGCTTAACTATTTCCCCAGAAAATGAAAGGCAAATCCATGTACAAACAGGCAAACTCAATCTTACATTTTTCCAGAGTAGCTAGGTGCTAACTATTAATATAAAGCAGAAAATGTGAAACAATGAGCAGAAGGGGGTGGGGCAGAGTTGATTTCCTTTCGTCCCAGCATATCTGAAAGCTTTTCAAGGCAAAGTGACTCTGAAAGTGAAAAGAAAGCCCCTGTAAACAGATGTAAGGACATCAGAGCTGTCCTAAATCAAACGGAGGTGTGCTGTCAGACACCAGGTGGAAAGTATGTAATCCAAAAGTAAGTCCAGGAGTGCTAAAACAAACAACAGCATCTTTCCAAATCACAGCAAAGAGGGCATAGTCTCTTTGGCATGGAATCTTTGTTTTGTGAATATTTGGTTTTGGACAAGAATCATAAAAGCTTGTGGTGAAGAAAAGGCAAGAACTGAGTCCAAATAAAAAACAAATACTCAATGCTCACTTTCCTCATCTACCAGCATTGACGAGGAACATTCAGCCAAGAGTCAGGATATCACTTTGAGTTGTTTGTGACTTAACCGTCTCCTGGGGCTGTCATGACCTGCAGCAGGTAACAAAGCCCAGCTCAGCATCTTGTCCTGATGCCTGAGAGCAGACCACTGGTGCCTACCATATCACCTGCTTAAATACTCTTTCAAAAACACACTTGAAGTGTTGGCGAGAATGTGGAGACATTGAAACTCTAGACTGGAAGATAAAATGGGGCAGTTGCTGGCCAGGCACGGTGGCTCACCCTTGTAATCCCAGCACTTTGGGAGGCCGAGGCGGGCGGATCACGAGGTCAGGAGATCGAGACCACGGTGAAACCCCGTCTCTACTAAAAATACAAAAAATTAGCCGGGCATGGTGGCGGGCACGGTGGCGGGCACCTGTAGTCCCAGCTACTCGGAGAGGCTGAGGCAGGAGAATGGTGTGAACCCGGGAGGCGGAGCTTGCAGTGAGCCAAGATTGCGCCACTGCACTCCAGCCTGGGTGACAGAGCGAGACTCCGTCTCAAAAAAAAAAAAAAAAAATGGGGCAGTTGCTGTAGAAAGCAGTTTGGCAGTTTCTCAAAAAGTTAAATATAGAGTTACCATATGACCCAGCAATTCCACTCCTAGGTATATACCCAAAAGAATTGGAAGCAGTGACTCAAACAGGTAGTTGTATGCCAATGTTCATATCAGCATTATTCACAATAACCAAAAGAGGGAAACAGCCCAGGTGCCCATCAACAGATGAATGGATAAACAAAATGTGGCATACACATAAAAAAGAAATTCTGGTGCATACTGCTACAGGGATGAATCTTGAAAACATTATGCTAAGTGAAATAAGCCAGACACAAAAGGACAAATACTGTGTGATTCCACTTGCATGAGGTTCCTAGAACAGGTCAGCACGTGAGGCAGAGAGTTGAAGTTACCAGGGGCTTGGAGGAGGGGGAAAGAGGGGGGCTATTGTTTACTGAGTACAGCTTTTGGGATAAGAAAATATTCTGAGGCTGGGCGTGGTGGCTCACACCTGTAATCCCAGCACTTTGGGAGGCCGAAGCGGGCAGATCATGAGGTCAAGAGATCAAGACCATCCTGGCCAACATGGTAAAACCCTGTCTCTACTAAAAATACAAAAATTAGCCAGGCATGGTGGCACGTGCCTGTAGTCCCATCTACTCGAGAGGCTGAGGCAGGAGAATTGCTTGAACCCAGGAGGCAGAGGTTGCAGTGAGCCGAGATGGTGCCACCGCACTCCAGCCTGGGCGACACAGCGAGACTCCGTCTCAAAAAAAAAATTCTGAAAATGGATCGTGGTGATAGCAGTGAATGTACTTAATGCCACGGAATTATACACTTAACATCATTAAAATGGTAAACATTATGTTTATATATATTTTACCACAATAAAAAAAGAAAAAACACACACTTGATGTTTTATTTCTCTAAAATGTTCTACTCTTTTTAAGAGCTGGATACTCTTTTAAAAGCTAGTTCCAGAAGAAGTCTGCTGAGGCAAGATGGTGCAAGTCTAGTGACTAAGATAATAACTATGGAGATTTAGCCCAAGGATTCCCAAAGGGAGCATGGGATGCATGATTGTAATCAAGTTTGAGGTAGCAGTGGGGACAGGGATGGAACAGTGAGGAGGGTGCAAGATGGCTGCAAGGAATTCAGTAGAACATGTCTTTCTTCCAGTGGCTGGGAAGCGAGAAGACACAAATACCACCTCACCCTGCCATATTTTTCTTGCAAATGGCCATGGTCATAAACATGCAGTGAAGGTCATAAGTGAGGCCTGTGCCCAGGTTCAAGTCCTGACTCCACCCCTCACAAATTGTTTACCACAGGCAGGTCCCTCAACTGTAAAATGCAGATGATGACATTAGTTCTCACCTTGTGTGAGTGTTGTGAGGATTAGATGAAGGAGGTGATGGACCCAGGATTCCAACCGTCTAGTGAGTAGTAATATGACTCCAGTACCGTGAGTGAGGTCTCATGATCAAGAGGGGCTAAGATGTTTGAGCACAGAGCCCCTACAAGGGCTGCACACCATGCACGGGCCTCAGGAGAGCCAGCACGGCCTTTATTTCTATATCCACACCACTCAGCACAGTTCCTGGCTCATGGTGTGTACTCCAGAGAAGAATGTCTAAGGCTGGCCTGTTTGTCTTCAAGGATTGCACGGCCTCACCGGGAAGAGCACAGACATGTAAACAGATAAACTACAGTAAAATATATTTAAGTACCAAGCTGGAGAGATGATCAGAGTTCTATGAGAATCCAAAGAAAAATCGACTTTCTTTGCTTTTCTTTTCTTTCTGTCCTTTATTCTTCTGTCATGTATTAAGAAAGCAAGAAAGGACTCCAAATGCCAAAGGGCCAGCTATAAAAGGGTATTTTAAGATGGTACTTCTGTTGTTGGGGCTGCCTCACAGCTGTTCAGAGATAAGCAATCTAGGGGCCCATTACCAAGAATTGAGTGAAATCTGGAAAGTAAACCAAGGAGGGGGATTGGATTGGAAACTAAGGATTCAGAGTGAGCTGATGAATGTGAACTTAATGGTACATAAAACGGTCATTCCAAGAAAACCTTAGATATTTATTATTATTTTGAAAATATCATTCTGAAATAAGTGACCTACAAAACTTCAGCACTGAAAGGGATCTTAGTGATCAAACAGGTCAGGGTTTCTTACTTCAGCACTATTGAGGTTTGGAGCTGAATAATTCTTCATTGTGGGAGCCGTCCTGTGCACTGTGAAAGGTTTAGCAGCATCCCTGGCCTCTATCCACAGATGCCAGCAGCACCCGCCTCCCCCCTTCTCTGCCCTCACTGTAACGATCGAAATGCCTCCAGCCATTGCCAAATGTATGGGGAGTGGGTGCAAAATAGCCCCTAGTTGACACCTACTGACATAGGGAAAAGGCCTTTTATCCTGAAAGGACATCGGAATCACCTTTAAAGTTTAAAAAAAAATCCTGAAGTCCAGCATGTCAGGCTGTGCCCCTGACCAATTAAACATGCAGGTGGGACCCAGGCATCAGCATAGTTCAAACATGCCTCATACAGCATGCCTCCCATGATTGCAATGTGCAGCCAGGGTGAAAAGCACTGATCCAGGGAGATATGGGAACTAATAGGGTTGACATGCAGGGTATTTTACCTACATTTTCTCATTTAAAGTAATAGTTCTATAAAATTGTAGTTGTTCTCCTATTTTGCCCGTGGGGAAACCAAATCTCAGAAAGGTTAAGGAACTTGTCTAGGAGCATCCCAGCCGGAAACAAGAGCTCTACAAAGACCAATTTCAATGGGCAGAGCCGGACTGTAAATGGAAGACAAGGTCAAGAACTGGAGACCAGATAAGAGCAAGAGCAGAGAAATGCCACTTAGACCACTGGATGCAGCCTGGGGCTGGGGGAGTAAGGTGGAGAGGCATAAACATAGCACCACACATTTATACCCCTAGAGAAATCATTCTCTGATTAGAATGAGGTCAGCACAGGAGATGCGCAGAAGAAGCATGTCTACTTTTCTTTCTCTTTTTGTTCTTCTGGGAAGAGGCAACTACTCTGACAGACAGTTGGGTGCAAAAGCCGTAATAACACACAACTGTAGCAGCTAAATCAGGTAGGCTTTTGATGTCTAAGAAGAAAAGTATATAGCTAGCCGTGGTGGTGGGCACCTGTAGTCCCAGCTACCAGGGAGGCTGAGGCAGGAGAATGGTGTGAACCTGGGAGGCGGAGCTTGCAGCGAGCCGAGATCTTGCCACTGCACTCCAGTCTGGGCGACAGAGCGAGACTCCATGAACAACCTGCTCCTGAATGACTACTGGGTAAATAACAAAATGAAAGCAGAAATAAAGATGTTCTTTGAAAGCAATGAGAACAAAGACACAACGTACTAGAATCTCTGGGACACATTCAAAGCAGTGTGCAGAAGGAAATTTATAGCACTAAATGCCCATAAGACAAAGCAGGAAAGATCTAAAATCGACACCCTAACATCACAATTAAAAGAAGTAGAGAAGCAAGAGCAAACAAATTCAAAAGCTAGCAGAAGGCAAGAAATAACTAAGATCAAAGCAGAACTGAAGGAGACAGAGACACAAAAAACCCTTCAAAAAATCAATGAATCCAGGAGCTGGTTTTCTGAAAAGATTGATAAAATTGATAGACCATTAGCAAGACTAACAAAGAAGAAAAGAGAGAAGAATCAAATAGACGCAGTAAAAAATGATAAAGGGGATATCACCACCGATCCCACAGAAATACAAACTACCATCAGAGAATACTATAAACACCTCTAAGCAAATAAACTAGAAAATCTGGAAGAAATGGATAAATTCCTGGACACATACACCCTCCCAAGACTAAACCAGGAAGAAGTTGAATCTCTGAATAGACCAATAACAGGCTCTGAAATTGAGGCAATAATTAATAGCCTACCAACCAAAAAAAGTCCAGGACCAGAAGGATTCACAGCCGAATTCTACCAAAGATACAAAGAGGAGCTGGTACCATTCCTTCTGAAACTATTCCAATCAATAGAAAAAGAGGGAATACTCCTTAACTCATTTTATGAGGCCAGCATCATCCTGATACCAAAGCCTGGCAGAGACACAACAAAAAAAGAGAATTTTAGACCAATATCCCTGATGAACATTGATGCAAAAATCCTCAATAAAATACCTGCAAACCGAATCCAGCAACACATCAAAAAGCTTATCCACCAAGATCAAGTTGGCTTCATCCCTGGGATGCAAGGCTGGTTCAACATACACAAATCAATAAATGTAATCTGTCACATAAACAGAACCAAAGACAAAAATTACATGATTATCTCAATAGATGCAGAAAAGGCCTTTGACAAAATTCAACAGCCCTTCATGCTAAAAAGTCTCAATAAACTAGGTACTGATGGAATGTATCTCAAAATAATAAGAGCTATTTATGACAAACCCACAGCCAATATCATACTGAATGGGCAAAAACTGGAAGCATTCCCTTTGAAAACTGGCACAAGACAGGGATGCCCTCTCTCACCACTCCTATTCAACATAGTGTTGGAAGTTCTGGCCAGGGCAATCAGGCAAGAGAAAGAGATAAAAGGGTATTCAATTAGGAAAAGAGGAAGTCAAATTGTCCCTGTTTGCAGATGACAGGATTGTATATTTAGAAAACCCCATAGTCTCAGCCCAAAATCTCCTTAAGCTGATTAGCAACTTCAGCAAAGTCTCAGGATACAAAATCAAGGTGCAAAAATCACAAGCATTCCTATACACCAATAACAGACAAACAGAGAGCCAAATCATGAGTGAACTCCCATTCACAATTGCTTCAAAGAGAATAAAATACCTAGGAATCCAACTTACAAGGGATGTGAAGGACCTCTTCAAGGAGAACTACAAACCACTGCTCAACGAAATAAAAGAGGACACAAACAAATGGAAGAACATTCCATGCTCATGGATAGGAAGAATCAATATCATGAAAATGGCCATACTGCCCAAGGTAATTTATAGATTCAATGCCATCCCCATCAAGCTACCAATGACTTTCTTCACAGAATTGGAAAAAACTACTTTAAAGTTCATATGGAACCAAAAAAGAGCCCGCATTGCCAAGACAATCCTAAGCCAAAGGAACAAAGCTGGAGGCATCAAGCTACCTGACTTCAAGCTATACTACAAGGCTACAGTAACCAAAACAGCATGGTACTGGTACCAAAACAGAGATCTAGAACAATGGAACAGAACAGAGGCCTCAGAAATAACACCACACATTTACAAGCATCTGATCTTTGACAAACCTAACAAAAACAAGAAATGGAGAAAGGATTCCCTATTTAATAAATGGTGCTGGGAAAACTGGCTAGCCATATGTAGAAAGCTGAAACTGGATCCCTTCCTTACGCCTTATACAAAAATTAATTCAAGATGGATTAAAGACTTACAGGTTAGACCTAAAACCATAAAAACCCTAGAAGAAAACCTAGGCAATACAATTCAGGACACAGGCATGGGCAAGGACTTCAGTCTAAAACACCAAAAGCAATGGCAACAAAAGCCAAAATTGACAAATGGGATCTACTTAAACTAAAGAGCTTCTGCACAGCAAAAGAAAATACCATCAGAGCGAACAGGCAACCTACAGAATGGGAGAAAATTGTTCCAATCTACCCATCTGACAAAGGGCTAATATCCAGAATCTACAAAGAACTTAAACAAATTTACAAGAAAAAATCAAACAACCCCATCAAAAAGTGGGCAAAGGATATGAACAGATGCTTCTCAAAAGAAGACATTTATGCAGCCAACAGACACATGAAAAAATGCTCATCATTACTGGCCATCAGAGAAATGCAAATCAAAACCACAACGAGATACCATCTCACACCAGTTAGAATGGCAATAATGAAAAAGTCAGGAAACAACAGGTGCTGGAGAGGATATGGAGAAATAGGAACACTTTTACACTGTTGGTGGGACTGTAAATTAGTTCAACCATTGTGGAAGACAGTGTGGCGATTCCTCAAGGATCTAGAGACCCAGCCATTCCATTACTCGGTATATACCCAAAGGATTATAAATCTTGCTGCTATAAAGACACATGCACACGTATGTTTATTGCGGCACTATTCACAATAGCAAAGACTTGGTACCAACCCAAATGTCCATGTGATAGACTGTATTAAGAAAATGTGGCACATATACACCATGGAATACTATGCAGCCATAAAAAAGGATGAGTTCATGTCCTTTGTAGGGACATGGATGAAGCTGGAAACCATCATTCTGAGCAAACTATCGCAAGGACAGAGAATCAAACACCGCATGTTCTCACTCATAGGTGGGAACTGAACAATGAGAACACTTGGATACAGCATGGGGAACATCACACGGATGCCTGTCATGCAGTAGGGGGATGGGGAGGGATAGCATTAGGAGATATACTTAATGTAAACGACGACTTAATGGGTGCAGCAAACCAACATGGCACAGGTATACATATGTCACAAACCTGCACGTTGTGCACATGTACCCTAGAACTTAAAGTATAATAATAAAAAAATGTACACCTGAAGTGGCATAATCCTGGAGGCTTCCTTGGCAGTGGAGCTGAAGAGAAGGCTGTTTCTTGTCATTGCAAGGAAATTGCAAGGCAAACTAAAGAGTTTTGTTAAGCAGTCACTGATACATATTGGAGCCTTGAGATAAAGCAGGGAAAATATGTATTAAATTCATTATCATGCTAGGCAATTCATGTTTATCCCACTGAATCCTCACATGCCTCTAAGAGAGGATGCTTTTGTATCTGTCTGCCTGTCTGTCCCCTGCCCACGCACACTCAGAGGAAACCTGCCTGACCGCAGCCTGGCAGCATACTGGGCTCTGCTCCATTTGGAGAAAAGGACTGTTGCAAAAACAGATGAAAGTAATTGTGGAGGAAAGCCACTGAATGTACCTAGAATAAGCAACTATCCATTATCTTTATAAATATAAACTGACAACTAAGGACTGATCATCAGACATTCAGAAGAAAACTAAACAAAATGCGCAAGTTTTAATAAAAATTCTTAAAAACTAGTTATAGAAAGAAAAATCCTTATTTTGGTAAAACGTATCTGTCAGACAACCAATAGCCACAAAAAAAAGGACAGAATTGTGTATACCTACGTAACAAACCTGCACGTTCTGCACATGTACCCCAGGACTTAAAGTATAATAAAAAAATATTAAAATTTTTCACCACAGAGTAATAGATAATTGCAGGGTTGAAATGTAAGATAAAGGCTAATATTTTAGATAGACATCACCAAAAATGGTTATTACTAATTATGTATATGAGTTCTTAAAATCAATAAGAAAACTACAAGTGCAATTTAGAAATGTGAAAGTCATAAAGTATAAAGAACAATAAAAATCAGTGGTCAGGAAAATGCAAATAAAAAAGATCTAGTAAGAATTAAGTACATTTGTAATATTTAGTTTTGGTAAGGGTGTGAAGAAAGAGTTATTTCATGTGCGTCTGTTGGGAGTGTAAATTGGTACAATGACTTTGGAGAGGAATTTTGCTTTATTTTCCAGAATTTTAAGTGTGCATTCCATTTGACATACAAATTCTCCTGCCAGGAGTCTATCCTACAGAACTATTTATGTAAGTATGAAAAGATATACATATTAGGATATTCACGGAATCAGTACTTGTTAGAGAACCTTTAATTTTTCTTCTCCAAGAATTCACTCAGTTTCTTCCAGAAATAACTTTGCCAATTATTTATCTTGGGCATTATCTTTCATGCTATAGGCTTAAGAAAATGTCTAGTGATCCTTGGTTACCCATTCATGTTATTTTCAGTTATCCATTGGCATTCAAGACAAAAGCAATGTGAAGGTTTCCTGAGAACCCTGTGCACATTGTGAGAGTTTGTTAACAGGCTAAGTTCTACAGAGTCAGAGAGTGGGGTACCAGTCAGCAAGCTGCCCTTTCTCTAATTCTACAATGAAGACCAAAGTCTTGCAGCACCCACCTCTCATCCATGTCCTAGTTCCTTTCCGTATTTGGACGAGGAGGCAATGCCAGCATTCTGAATGTGTGTGTCTGCTGGGAGTGGGGGTGGCTGTTCCATAGACAGGTTTTTTTCACTTCTTTCCCCATTTTCAGCCACATTCTCCCCTTCTCCCCTCCCTTTTACCTGCTGTCTTTGAGGCTCAGAGCCTCTTGGGGCTTCATCTCACAGGTCAGCCCCTTCTCATCCCAGACCCCCTTTGCACACCTGGGCTGTGATTTCCTCTGCTGTCTTAGGGAACATATTCCCATCTGCTTTCTGTCTTCCAAAAATCTGTTAAAATCATTTGCTCACTAATGCCCCCACTCCAGTCTTCTTGGTGGTTTTAGGTCACATTTTTTTTTTTTTTTTAAATCCCTTTAGTATCATTTTGAAGGAATCTTTGGAGAAAGGGAAGAAAATCTCATGTGCTCAGTCTGCCATCTTGAACCAAAATTCTAAAGTATTATTTGTAATGTTAGAAAACTAGAGGCAATCTAAACATCCCTCAGTAGGGAAGTACCTAAATAAATAATGCTACATCCATTGTACAGAATACTCTGCACTAAAAAAAATTAATAACCTAGCTTTATATGTATTAATATAAAAAGATACCCATGATATATTAAAATAAGGACACAAATTGCAAAAAGTATGTGTAATAATATCAATTTTAGAAAATATCTATTTATTGGTACTTACAGAAAGGGCTGGAGAATACCCAATGAACTGTGAACAGTGGTTATTTACCTTCAGGTAGTCTTTACACTTGAAGGCAGTGGATCAAGTGTGGAGTTTGTATAAAGAGGGAATTTTACTTTTTTGCTCTATTTCATTTGTCTTGCTTGAAATTTTTACAGTGAATATGCAAAAAATATTAGGGATTAATTGTCATACAAATGTAAGACATCATAGTATTTAAACATCCAATGTTTCCTGTACAGAAAGCTGTTTAATGAATGAATAAATTAAAGCTTGCAAATTATAGGTGATCCCTGATACTTGACTTTTTTCAATGCTGACCATTATTGTTGTTTAAAACTTTTAGGAGAACATGCTTAAAAGTAAGAACATTGCCAGTTTATTTTTGAAAGCTTACAGATCTTTAAAAATTCCTTCCAAGTCTAAAACTCTATGACAATCTAACGTGTTGGCAGGTAGTACATGTCTTGTATAATCAATTTGTGCTTGGTATGCTTTTATGTCTGATTTCTTAACTGTTGCATAATGACATTAGTAAACTGAACTGACTGAACTATGCCAAACTTTGATATTTCAGCTAAAATAATTTTACAATATCTTTTATTAAGAAAAAGGCAAGTAATACAAAATGTCAATCATTTAAATAAACTTTTTTTTTCCCCAAATGGCAGAGTTCAGAATAATTCACATACAAAAGGAGAATTCATAGCCTACAATAGATACAGGAGTTCTACAGTCTTTCCCATTTAAAAAAAATTTAGGACTCTAGAACTCATGAAACAGTCTATGTTTTGGAGCATGTAAACAAATTCAAATAAACAGAAATTTGGAGCTCAAGTCTGCAGAGTTTCATTAGTTTATAACCTCAAATGAGATGAAGAAACATCTTATCTCCTGAAATATGTGCACCATTAAATGTTACGGTTTCTCTAACTTTGCTTGTTGAAAAGAGTAAGCATTGTGGTGAGTTGGCCACTTCCCCCAGCTCTACATAGGCCACTCCTCCTGTGAGTTATGGCTGGGAAGGGGCCAGACCCAAGGCCTTCAGAATCTGAGTCTAGTAGGCTAGGCCTTGATGGTCAAACTAAATTAAGCCAGAAACTCAGAGTTAAGTTTAATGTACCATCACTATAAATATATCAGCCAAGGTTTCTGGAAGACATGTCTCCTTTTTCTATTTCGTTTTTAAGTTTTAAATTTCAATTTTCATATCTTAACTCTATAATTATACCTTTAGTAAGTTTTAGTAAGTCTAAAGCTTTTTGAAATAAGCAAAGTATTAATAGTAAGTTTTAGTTAAGTCTAAAGCTTTTTGAAATAAGCAAAGTATTAATAAATAATGTCCAGTGTTAAGGATCAGAAGGCCATGTATGTGAAAATACTTTGGAGATTGAAGTATTATATATGTGTGGTATGACTACTATTATTAACTGAAAAGCCTAGGGTGGGAGGAGGGAGAAGATCAGGAAAAATAACTTAGGGGTACTAGGTTTAATACTTGGGTGATGAAATAATCTGTACAACAAACCCGCATAACACAAGTTTAACTATGTAACAAACTTGCACTTGTACCCTTAACTTAAAAGTTAGAAAAAAATAGAGAATCCTAGGGATGCTCATTTAAATATTGAGGGCTTAAAAAATCATTTAAAATGAGGTAACTCAAAAAGAATAAAATACTTAGGAATACAGCTAACCAGGGAGGTGAAAGATCTCTGAAATTTTAATTCAAAACACCACTCAAGGAAATCAGAGATGACATAAACAAATGGAAAAACATTCCATGCTCATGGATAGGAAGAATCAGTATCATTAAAATGGCCATACTGCCCAAAGCAATTTACAGATTCAATGTTATTCCTACCAAACTACCAATGAAATTCTTCACAGAACTAGAAAAAACTATTTTAAAATTCATATGGATCAAAAAAAAGAGCCCCAAAGGCCAAGGCAATCCTAAGCAAAATGAACAAGGCTGGAAGCATCACGTTACCAGACTTTAAACTATACTACAGGGCTACAGTAATCAAAACAGAGTGGTACTGGTACAAAAACAGACACATAGACCAGTGAAACAGAATAGAGAAATAAGGCCCAGAAATAAGGCCACACACCTACCACTATCTGATCTTTGACAAAGCTGACAAAAACAAGCAATGGGGAAAGGACTCCCTATTCAATAAGTGGTGCTGGGAGAACTGGCTAGCCACATGGAGGAGATTGAAACTGGACCCCTTGCTTACACCATATACAAAAATCAACTCAAGATAGATTAAAGACTTAAATGTAAAACCCAAAACTATAAAACCCTAGAGGACAATCTAGGTAACACCATTCTGGACACAGGAACTAGCAAAGATTTCATGATGAAGACGCTAAAAGCAATTGAAACAAAAGCTAAAATTGACAGATGGGATGTAATTAAACTTAAGAGCATCTGCACAGCAAAAGAAACTATCAACAGAGTAAACAGATACCCTACAGAATGGGAGAAAATATTTGCAAACTATACATCAGACAAAGGTCTCATATCCAGCATCTATAGGGAACTTTCACAAATTTACAAGAAAAAAACAACCCCATTAAAAAGTGGGCAAAAGACATGAACAGAAGACATACTTTTCAAAAGATGACATCTGTATGGCCAACAAGCATATGCAAAAAAGCTCAATATCACCGATCATTAGAGAAATGTAAATCAAAACCACAATGAGATACCATCTTACACCAGTCAGAATGGCTATTAATAAAAAGTCAAAAAAGAACAGATGCTGGCGAGGTTATGGAGAAAAGGGAACACTTATACACTGTTGCTGGAAATGTAAATATTTTCCAACTATGGTGGAAAGCAGGGTGGTGATTCCTCAAAGAGCTGAAAACAGAACTACCATTCGACCCAGCAATCCCTTATTGGGGTATATACCCAAAGGAATGTAAATCGTCCTACCATAAAGACACATGCATGCATATGTTCACTGCAGCACTATTCATTATAGCAAAGACATGGAATCAACCTAAATGCCCAACAATGACAGATGAGAGAAAGAAAATGTGGTACATATACACCATGGAATACTGTGCAGCCATAAAAAAGAATAAGATAATGTCCTTTGCAGGAACATGGGTGAAGCTGGAGATCATTATACTTAGAAAACCACGCAGGAACAGAAAACCAAATACCACATGTTATCGCTTACAAATGGGAGCTAAATGATGGAAGACATGGACACATAGAGAGAAACAACAGACACTAGGGCCTACTTGAGGGTGGGAGGAGGGAGAGGATCAGAAAAAATAACTATTGGGTACTAGACTTAGTACCTGGGTGACACAATCTGTACAAAAAACCCCAGTGACATGAGTTTACCTATGTAAAAACTTGCACATGTACCCCTGAAGCTAAAATAAAAGTAAAAAATAAGATTAAATGAGGTGATTAAATCATCAACTTCAGCATTAATAATACAAGTCTGCCTTTTTCATAGAAATCTATTTTCTATTGTTACTGGGGAATCAGTTATTTAAAAAAAAATACCAAATATTTCACAGGGAAAGTTTTATTTACATTACAAATAACTAAAGGTAATTCTGGAAACAACAGGAAACTAAAAAAAAAAAAAAAAGTTGTAGAAGTTCTGGAATCTTTGGCTGGGCATGGTGGCTCACAACTGTAATTCCAGTACTTTGGGAGGCTGAGGCGGGTGGACCACGAGGTCAGGAGATCGAGACCATCCTGGCTAACACGGTGAAACCCCATCTCTACTAAAAATACAAAAAAATTAGCTGGGCATGGTGGTGGGCGCCTGTAGTCCCAGCTACTCGGGAGGCTGAGGCAGGAGAATGGCGTGAACCCGGGAGGTAGAGCTTGCAGTGAGCTGAGATGGCGCCACTGCACTGCAGCCTGGGCGACAGAGTGAGACTCCATCTCGGAAAAAAAAAAAAAAAAGTTCTGGAATCTTGAAAGCAATGATACAAATGTGAAGTATTCATTTCCTTTATATTGCTTATTCTGCAGATCAAACTTACGCAAACAGCTGAGTAAATTTTGTGTATCAAGTCAAATTTTATAGAAAATACAGTTTTCATAGCCAGAACTCACAAGGTAAGAAAACCAGAACCTTCACTGTTACCTAGAAAATTATGGAGAAACCTACCACATCTCTTTGAAAAGGGTTTCAGTGTTTGACAATGTACAATGTAAAAAATAGCCGACAAAGAGTTCAAAATAGCTAGATACAACTGATAACGGTTTCTACATGATCTCAAGCAATCTCATGTATATTTACTTTTAAAATATACAGACTTCACAGAGCAGGAATAGTGGGTTTGGTAAAGAGAACACCTGTGAAGAGAAAAGGGCCATAACCAACGTACACTTCAAAAGGATGAATTTTATGTCACGTGAATTATAGATCAATTTTTAAAAAAGAGAATACACAAAGCACCCCAGGTGACGTAAGTGCTCTAGAAGGAATCTCTGTTCATCATCTCTGGAATCTGCTTTCACTAGAGCCTGCTCTTTTGTTTCTGCTCTCTCTCCTTCACACACAGGACCTCATGTAATATTGCCATGGACGCTACCGATTTCATGTGCACCCCATTGATCGTTGGGCACAGGAAGTTGAACTTGACTTTTTGAATCACCTCTCCATTGACTTTTTTCTTTTTTTTTGAGATAGTGTCTTGCTTTATTGCCCAGGCTGGAGTGCAGTGGCACGATTACAACTCACTGCAGCCTTGACCTCTTGGGCCCAAGTGATCCTCATGCCTAAGCCTCCCAAGTAGCTAAGACTATAGGCATGTGTTACCACATCTGGCTGATTTTTAAATTTTTTTTGTAGAGATGGGGTCTCACTTGATGTTGCGCAGGCTGGTCGCGAACTCTTGACTTCAAGCAGTCCTCCCGCCTTGGCCTCCCATAGTGCTGGGATTACAGACAGGAACCACCCTGCCCACCCCTCACTGACTTAATTTTCCCTCTGCCTTCCCTTCATCTTTTTTAGGGAAAGAGGAAATGTTTATTCCACAATTTTGATGGAATCAAAACTGACAATCTCTCTGAGACAAAAGAAAGGGAATGAACACTTGTCAACTGCCTAATAGGTGTCAGGGGCTCTGCTGAGTCTTAAATATCTGTATCCTATTGAATCGCATGACTACTTATAAGGTGAAGATTCTTATTCCCATACTCCAGATGAAAACAACAAGGCTCCGAGAGCTTCTTCCATTCAGACATCAAGTAGATATTCACCCAGAATGTCTATTTTTTCTTCAGGGGGCACAGCTTGAGAACTGCTTACTGAATAGAACTAACTATAGCCAGGGAAAATGTACTAAAAGCAACACAAAGCTAATAAAAAGTGGCATTGTTTGCTGGTACATCTGAACACAATCACACTTCAAATAATCCCCAGAAGAACATTTCCCATTCTAGGAGGCAGGATGTTTATGGAGATGTGATCTCATAGCAGTACAAAAGAAAGGAGGAAACACACAAACACTATTTTTCACTATTAAAAAGAATATACAAAGCACTCACTGGGAAACTAGGTTTTCTGACACTCTGGTGGCTCCTGGGATTGCCAAAGCAAATTGAACAGTTTTTCTTTGATTGCGTTTGTCTCAGAGTCCCATCTGCCATCCCTTCCTCCTCCCCCCAATAAAACCAAGTTAGTTTTGGCTGCATTTGACTAGATGGGGACGGAAGAGCTGTAGAATATGGAGTTCCCGAGTCTGGAGTTAACTTCTGGGTGATCCCGATATTTGAAAGTTGCAGACTTGATAGTCTTTCAACTGCCGCAGCCATTGACTGCTGCGCGGCCAGTGGCACACCAGAGGAACTTAGGTTCCCAGACTGCCCATGGGTATCATCTCTTGACAGGCTACTACACCAGGAGCTAGACTGCCTGGGTCTGAACCCCAGCTCCACCTCGTTATGGCATGGTGAGCTTGGCAAGGTACATAATCTCTCTATGCCTGCTTTCTTATATGTAAAATGGGGATGGGAATAGCTTCTTTTCCCTGTTGAGAGAATTCAAAGACTGAATGCATGCAAAGCATTAAGAATAGTGCCTGACACATAGTCTGTGTTAGGTAAGTTCCTGTTCAATAAATAATTAAAAGATAAAAATGAATATTGCTATTCATTAAACAAATGGCTCCCTTATATTATTTTGTTAACTAACTTATACATGCTTACATGTATCAGAAATTCGTAAAAAGTAATTTGTTCAAGGCCAGGCATGGTGGCTCATGCCTGTAATCTCAGCACTTCGGGAGGTTGAGGCGGGCAGACCACTTGAGGCCAGGAGTTCAAGACCAGCTTGGCCAACATGGTGAAACCCCATCTCTACTAAAAATACAAAAATTAACTGGGCATGTTGATGCACGCCTGTGGTCCCAGCTACTCGAGAGGCTGAGGCAGGAGAAACATTTGAACCTGGGAGGTGGAGGCTGCAGTGAGCCAAGATCGCACTACTGCACTCGAACCTGGGCGACAGGGCGAGATTCTGTCTCAAAAAAAAAAAAAAAAAAAAAAAAAAGTAATGTGTTTGACTGATTTGTGGTTTTTATCAGATGGAATGCAAATAGCTCAAAAGTCCAGAAGGAAGGATCAACAAAGATCTTCTGTAGAAAAATGGGTTAAAAATGGCCTCTCAATATTGATAATATTGCCCAAAATGATTGCTGGAGGATTCCACAGCTTTTCAGAAGACATGCACACTACTATGTATAGGTCTGCTGCCCCAGGCAGATGAGGCAGAAAGAAGGGAAAAATGGCTTTTGCTTTAGACCTCCAGGGAGTGAAGGTATAGATAGGATCAATTGTCCCTGGCCACCTCAAATCCCAACAGAACAAACACTGGCTGGTCTCTGTGCTTTGCAAAGAGCTTCTCCCACCTCAGAGCAACAATTTTGGCTGTTATCCACTTTATAACCATGTTTTTCTTGGGAGAAGCAAAGGCTGGTTTAAATGTATAGATATTAAATATTTATCTGCAAGAAGGACTTTTTTTTTTTAAAACATTCTCCACCCAAGCTTCTCATTTCAAGGCGCAGGCCAGGCGGTACTTTGGCATTCCCCAGGGGCACTGCTTGCATGCCCCAGAACTCTCGGACACTGCTGTGTCTATCTCACAGTTCTGAAGGAATACATCATCTGGCAGGGACAGATGGTTTTCTCTGGAAAAAGACCAAGCTTACCCAAATAGTTGTTGCTCTTGTACATCTCCGTGATGTTGATTTTCGTGGCTCCCTGGGGAATCTCCACGACGCGGTGGTAGCCCAGGCTGGTGAGGGCATGCTTAAACACGCCCGACACAACCTGACAGCCCGTGTTGTCTCCTCCACACACCCCACATTTGTCCACGACTTTGTCGGAGCCTAGGTAGTCATCACAGCCAATGCTCTGCAAAAAGACAGAAAACAAAAGACTCATAGTATGTATCAGGAGCATTCAGAGGAAGGAAGGGAGAAGATCTCTGGGCAAGAAATTTCATTTCTAGCTATTTACGAAATGTATATTCTAGGAGTGGGGTGGGAGCCACAGACAGTAAACCAGACAAGTAAATAAAACAGAGTTTGTTTGGTGGTGGTAAATGATCAGGAGAAAAATAACACTGGGAAAAAGACTAGGGAAGATGCAGGGTGCTAGAAATGTACTTAAACAGGTTGTACAGTGAAACTGTTCTGAAAATCCCCGTTGGACTCTGGGAGGGGAGAGGATGGTCTGTGCTGGGATTTTTATATAAAGAATCTCTCTGGAATCATGACAAGCACCACATCCGAAACTGAGGTTTGCCCTCAAGTCTTCTTATAGATGCTACACTTAGCAAAGTACCTCCAAAAGTAGTGTTCCCTGGACCAGTTTCTTAGGAAATTAAATTGTTTGGGAGCTGAACCTCTACTGGTAACTGTGGCTCTAGAGGCCTCAGAAGCAGGACTTTTCCTTGGTTACCCCAGAGCACTTTTCCCAGAGCAGAAGGAGGAAGGTAAGCAAGAGCCACAATCATCAACAAACGAGATCATAACCTGCTAAATCACAGAGTGCTGTTTGTAGAGCTGGTCTCATTAGTGTATAAAGGAATTCTGACTATCCTGAATTCCCTCCCCCCACAAAAGAAATCTTCCCATTACTCATTCTAAGATCTTTTTGCTTTATCTCTTCCTCCTCATTCGTGTTTCTGTTGGAACCATTTTATGTTGCATACAAAAATTGAACTTTGGGCCAGACATGGTGGCTCATGTCTGTAATCTCAGCACTTTAGGAGGCTGAGGCAGGAGGATTGCTTGAGCTCAGGACTTTGAGACCAGCCTGGGCAACACAGTGAGATCCAGTCTCTACAAAAAATAAAAAATTAACCAGGTGTGAGGGCACACACCTGTAGTCCCAGCTACTCAGGAGGCTAAGGTGGGAAGATCACTTGAGGTCAGGAGTATGAGGTTACAGTGATTGCATCATTGTACTCCAGCCTGGGCAACAGAGCAAGCCCTATTTAAGAAAAAAAACAAAAATTAAACTTTGGAACAAAATGGAATGATCTTCACAAAATCTTTTTCCACTTCTGAAGCTTTCCACTCCTGACCTCACAGGGCTCAGGATCATGTTTCCTGAATCTAAAACTGGGACTCATGTTCTGAACAAAGAATTCTGTCACTTTTCCATGAGCAGATGGAAGTGAGTAGATTATGGTTTGGACAATGAAATATTGTGAGTACAGGATTATTCACTGGGTCATGAGGATATGGAAAGACACTTGAAATCAGAATGGTATTCTAATTCTTGAGACACATATTCTCCAAATCACAGGCTTGTCCTCTTTCTTGAATTCTAAGTGCAATAATTAGACCACATCTCAAGGGCAAAGTGATCAGCAAATCAGTCAAAGTCCACTTTTGATTTTGTTATGCAACCCTGGGTCTCTTCACGTAGGTCCTATAGGTCAAATCCTACGGGCAGAGTAAAATCAAAAGGTGCCCATTCCTTCCCCTCTAGCTGCATGCCTGATTGAAACCTTTCTGCATGCACTGCCCTTCTGCATTATTGCTTCCATACTCCCAAGCACACATTGACCCATCAGTAATTACTGGTCTCTCTTCACAAATAGCATCTCTGTAAAACATTATCTCTGACAGTAATAGAACATCATCTCAATATGTTCATCCACATCCAATTAGCCTTTCCAATTGCCATGTTTGCTATGTATTTCTCCTCCCTCAAATCCTTCTCAACCTGCCCCATGCACATTTTAGCAGAAAAAATAAGGAATATGTTTTCCATACATGATTTCCATAGCCCCACCCCCCTTGAATTCTCCCTTGCTTTGAAACAAAAAAAAATGTCACCACCAACAGGGGTTTTGAATAGTAGAACCCATGTTATCAAGGCAAGATTCCAACTGAATCAAGGAGATGCCTCTGACTGTCATCAACGGGGAAGGTGGACAGGAGAGGTGGTCAACACCCATTACCTGCCCTGTCTAGTGACATCTCACACTCCCTGCCTTCCCAACCTCCAGACTGTTGCTGCTACCCCTGGACTCGACTTGTCCAGACTGAGCTCATTCTCACAGGGGTCCTTCTGTTAAAGGGAACAATGTGTACACAGATAGGAAAGAACACAGAATGACACGGCTGAAGGGCAAGCCTGCTGGGAGGGATAATATGAGGCTGGAGAGTTGAGCGGAACTTGTCAAGAATCTGGTTTGCCAGATTGAAGAATCAGATTTTCATCCTACGGCATCGGCAACCCCCAGATGTCTGGAGAAGGGGAGAGCCATGCTCAGACTTGCTTTTCGGTGATAACAATGACTGCAGTGTGGAACGGGCCTTACCTAGAGTGGAGACAATGAACTGTCCAGTGAGTCTCTCTCCTGTAACTAGGGTGTAAGAGATATTTCAAGAATGATTGAGAGTCGCCAAAGATGGGACAGACATCACATTAATCACATTAATCCTCAGCCCCAGCCCAGTTAGAATGGAACTATCACAAGGAAATTACACAAGCATGGATAGCTTCAGGTAACCACAGACACAGACAAAATGTTATTTGATCTTGTGAATCAGACATTATATGAAAATGCTCTGCACAATTTGATGGACCCACCCCCACCAGATTTTCTGCACAGCATGGTTGCTCTAGATCAATCTAGACATGGGAAAGAAAGGCTGCAAGAGTTTTTCCTGGTAGATGTCCAAGTAGCCTGGAGGTTGGTTTCAGTGAAGCATGCGGCTGCACGAGGATGCCAAGAACTAAAGGTGACAGCCTGTCTCCCCGGGGCCATGATCAATAGCTTCCTTAGAACATACTAGGAGCACTCTTCAGTATTCTAGTGGCTACCCAGGCCTCTAAGAGACTGAGTTCCCATGGAGTTACCAAATATCTCTCCTTTACTTCACAAAGCAAGAGGGACAACTCCAGAATGAGAACTAGGCAGACAACATATATTCAAGACCTTAATATTTAGCTGAGGCCAAGGGCAAATTACACACATGACAACTGTCCCTTCTCCTGCACAGGGCTGTTGTGAAGATCAGACGATGTAATGAGGGACGATTTGGACTAGATGTCTAGGAGGGCATGGCTGGGGGATGACCTCTGGTTTAGGATCTGAATGACACGAAGGACCTGCCATGACAAGATCGAAACATGTAAAGATGTATTTCATCACTGATATTGTTGAGTGACTACACTGAAAAGGCTGCCCAGAAAATCTCAAGCTGAATCAGACACAGGTCCTGACTTTGGGAGTCTGGGTCTAACAGGAGCAGTCAGACATACACACAATCACAAGCTATCAGGCCATGAGGAACCCCTGCATGCTCTATGTCGTGCTGGACAGGATCAAATCTCCTTTAGAAAGTCAATAATTAACAATTGGGTACATAGAGTCTGGAGGATGTTGTAATATCCCAGCCTGAATGAGGGGAATGGGGATGGCATGAAGGGATTTGAGAGATGCTTAGGATGCAAAATGAAACCTTTGTGACTGTCCTCATCCTCCTCCTTGCCATCTTCCTCAACATTATCATGTCTAACATTTACAGTCTTTACTATCTTCTAGGTCCTCTGAAACATAGATGTTTTTCCATTTAATCCTAAAAAGCCATCTGTGAGACTGCTGAAATTTATAGGAAACTAAGACTTGGAAGAGAGGTTAGGTAATTTGCCCAAGGCTAAAATGCTAATAATAGATACAGCTGGAATTTAAACCAAGGCCCCAAACCAAAGCCCATGTTTTTAACCATTAGGTAGAAGTTGGAGGTCAAAGGATTGGAGGTCGTGTTGAGGGTTCTAGCTTTGTTGAAGGAGTAGATGGTGGCAGTGACCTAGGTGCAGAGGAAAAGTTCAAAGCTTGGTTACCGTGAAGACTGGAGAGAGCCTGGCCTAGAAGTGACTCTGGCTTTCTCCTCTTGCAGGATTATGAGGGACAAACCCCATTATGTATCTCTCTTACACTGGCTCTTTTAACATTATACTTTACACACAGTGTGTGAATACACTTTCTAGCCCATCTTCCTATTGCATTACTTTCTTATAATGTTTTATTTTGAAATAGTGTAAGACTCATAAGAAGTTTACAATGAGTGCAGAGAGTTTCGGTGTTCTTTCACCCAGCCTTCCCTAACGATAATATCTTACATAACCAAAGCACTTTGTCAAAACCATGTATGCCATTGACAGCAGTATAATACTACTAACTTAAGAATAGGCCTTGTTTGTATTTGTCATCTTTTAAATGCATTTTTTTGATGTTTCATGAACCATTATCACATGTATAGATTACGTGCTATGACTTTCTTTAAAGCAGCTGATAGTCTCCTCCAAAACACAGCTGTATAATCATTAGGTATAATCACTAGCTGATGTCATTTATCAGGAAAAACAGTTTGGAATAATGGAAAGAATGTTGGGCTGGGGACCAGAAAACCTGGGGTACAGTCCTGGCCCAGTCCCTGGCTTGCTGTGTGATGCTGGATTGGTCACTTCTCTCTGAGGTAGGTGCTGAAAACATTTCCACCACCATCCAGATCTTCTTCCCAAGGACAGTGTTCAGAAATGAATCTGGCTTGAATTCTGGTTTGTGTATCAGGAGGCTGATCAATTGGTCGCTGATAGGGATGACTTAGTGCTGACCTATGTCTAGACTCTTTCAGAGGCACCACTGCAGTGTCTTCAGGGGGTGCTTTGGGTGGGCAGGAGAATATGCGTTCTTGTGCTGTCTCTGCTGCTGATGAGTGCTGTATCTTTGGACATTTTGATGAGCTGTTCTGAGCCCTGGGATTTTTTTTCTGCCTGGATGGGGATGGAGCAGCTACCCCTTAGGACTGCTGGGAAAATCAAATGAGGCAAACACAGAAGATACTTAGCAGAATTCTGCAATATGGTGGCTTCTCAGAAAATGCTGGGTTTGGTCATCACTGCCTTTATGTATTTGATTTTGTCTGAAGTCTATTCACTTTTAAGTAAATCTCATCATCATATAACCACCCGGACCCACTCATACTTCTGTAACACTTTCTACTACTTCTTAGTCAGAAATATCTTCTTCTTCATTTGGTGAAATTCAGAAAACTCTGAAGTGCAAAAAACAAAACAAAACAAAATTGGCCAAGGTTCACCTTAAAGTCAAGACACCTCACACAGCTTCTACATTCTCATTGCTCAAACAGTACCTATCGAAAAAGGCCAGAAAGAACATCTACTCTCTGATCTACCTTTATTTTATGTTTTTTGCTCACCATGTACTGCAGTTCAAAATAGATATTTCTTGCTGTTACAAAGATCAGTGGATAACCATCAGATGTCCTTTGCATTTTTTCCAGTGATTTTTGCAACACGTTGTAGGAAAATTTTACACATTGCAAACCATCACAGGAGAAATTGCTCAAGAATTACTCCCAATTGTGTGCCAAAATTAAGCTGAATGAAATTTCCTGAGGGAAATGAGCAATCTGGATGACATATTTGGAGGTGAATTTCACAGGGAGGAGGCCTCTGTCCATCACGGCAGGGTAGGCTGGTGCCAGGCATTCAGATAGTGGAGGTCCTGATTCCCTAATGGGAAGCAGATGTGTCTGTGTGTGCTCAATAAACACATGAGATAGAGTAACCTCAACTGTTTGGCTAGATGACCCCCACAGGTAAAATAACGTGCCTTAATAATCATGCTGGTAGAACAGTATGGGAGAATATTAAAATGATTAGTAGCTGACACCAATTTACTTATATTTACGGTGAGCTAATTCGTGGAAATGCATATGGATGCCAAAACATTTATTCATGACATTCTGTTGAAAGAAATCCTTTGCATATGATAAATATCTTCCTGTTATTACGGTTAGGAATGTAGATCAATACCACCTTCCTGGAAAGCAATTTAGCAATATAGACCATTTGATCCAGTAAATTCTTCTTCTAGGAGTTTATGCTAGGAAATAAGAAATCAGGCCAACAGTTTCTGTATGAAGGGCTCATCACAGTATTATTAATAAAACATTGGAAACATCGTAAATGTTCAACATAAGGAAACAGTTAATCTATTCTGGGTGGATCTTTTTCCAGTTGTTATTCTCATTAAAATCTTCTAACACTTATGCCTGTAAAACTGACCTTCAATATAGTTCAGTAAATGTTTCCTGAGCCAACTTCAACTATGTGCCAATTCAGTGGTAGGAAGCAGAGACATGAAGGTAAAACAAACAAGGTTCCTATTTACAGTCTAAATCGGGGGTCAGCAAACTGTAGCTAGTAGGACAAATCTGGCTCCCAACCTGTTTTTATAAATAAAGATTTATTAGAACACAACCACTCCCATTTGTTTAGTTATTGTCTATGGCTGCTTTTGTGCTGCAACAGCAGATTGAGTAGTTGCAACACAAACAGTAAAGTCTACGAAGCCTAAAATATTTAGATCTGGCCCTTTATAGAAAAAAATTGCCAATCCCTGGTCTAAATTGAAAGTCAGACACAATCAAATCACTTCAATATTGTTTGTAAATGTTGAGAGGGAGATGGGCAGAGTCCTGTGCAGCCAAAACCAAGGCTCAGGCAGATGCTTCCAAATCTACCCCTGATCGCCCTCATCCTGTATCATATACACCCACTTGATTTGTTCCAAAGTAACTCAATTGTAAAACAGAAGGCAGAGAGTTGTCTTCTACCACAGTAGTCTTCAACTTTTTTAAGTAGAAAAAATATACTTCAAAAATAAAATCTCATGTGGAAATCCAAAGCTCCACCATGTGAAATGAGAAGAGCAGAACTGCTTTGGCTGAAGGACTGTCAGGGTTTAGAAACCTAGCTTCTCATCCTCCTGCCTGCTCTTCTTCCTCAAGGTGAGGGCTTCTCAACTCCAGCTCTACTGATGTTTTGGTCCTGAAAGGTCTTTCTTATGGGGGCTGCCTTATGCATTGTAGGATGTTTAGCAGCATCCCTGGCTTCTACCCACCAGATGCCAGGAGCATCCCTCTCAGTGTGACAAACAAAAATGTCTCCAGACGGGGCCGGGCGCGGTGGCTCACGCTTGTAATCCCAGCACTTTGGGAGGCCAAGGCGGGTGGATCACGAGGTCAGGAGATCGAGACCATGGTGAAACCCCGTCTCTACTAAAAATACAAAAAATTAGCTGGACGTGGTGGCGGGCGCCTGTAGTCCCAGCTACTCGGAGAGGCTGAGGCAGGAGAATGGCGTGAACCCGGGAGGCGGAGCTTGCAGTGAGCCGAGATTGCGCCACTGCACTCCAGCCTGGGCGACAGAGCGAGACTCCGTCTCAAAAAAAAAAATGTCTCCAGACATTGCCAAATGTTCCCCATGGGAGCAAAATCACCCTCAATGGAGAATCACTGCTCTTTATTCCAAAGCTCATGGGACACCTAGGAACACATGACAGATTCCTCAGAAAGCTTTAAAATGATGGCAGTTCCACAGAAGTGCACAAACAGCCTTTGTAAATGTCAGAGAAGCTAATAAGCAAAGAACACTTAATTATCCAGTTTCCAAAAATAGTTCCTTACTGCTATCAAACCTTCTCGAGTTCTTTAAGATTGCCTTTTGGCTTAACTTCAGCATGAGTATGATTATGTATTGCAAAGAGCACAGTACCTGGGACTTAGTAGGTGTTTAATAAGCATTTGTTGAATGAAAGAGCAGCTAGTTGAGGAATCAAGAGATCAAAGTTACGGGACCAACCTGCTCTTCGAACTGGCTCATCTCTAAGATCCCTTCTGGTGTCAAATTTTTTGCTTTTAAAAAGAGATACAGCCCTGATATGTAGAATCCTGCCATGTTTAAAGGGAGGGAAATTTGCTTTATATACACAAAATTAAATTGGAAACAGGAATCAATGGAGATCAAATTGACAATGCCATTCATTTGAAGAGAAGGAATGGTCCATGGGATAAGAGGTATTTTGGCTTCCTAAATGAAAGCAATTGTAAAACGAGTGATCTGGTTTTAATCAAGCTTATGGCTGTCACTTTTCAGTACTTCATCCTAGTTCATAACAGGATAGCATCTTATCAAGGGACTCAACTGGAAGGAAATGTTGGCGCTCTTGTAGGATAAAACTGGGTAAGAATCAACTGCGGCTATGTTTACAAATCTGAAGAAAGGAGTCCCGAAAGGTAAACATATCATATTCTGTAAGATAATTACCACCTCTCCCAATTCCAACTAGGGTCATCGTTCTCTGGAGGGTAGGGATATCCCAAACTCTAAAATTCTAATGCTTTACTTTCATAATTTTCCTCCTCCATGGACTGAAATGGGGGAAGGAGGAGAGAGGCCTGAAATAGCTTTTGACAGTGATAATTGCTCTATTATAAAAGTAAGGTAACCATATTTTTGTATAGAATACTAGAAACCTCTAGACTTTCACTTTACTTTTAATGTGTAGAGCCGTATGGTGAATTGTGTTTAAAGATATCATAATATGTCTGGCCAGATTTTATTGTAATTTTTTAGTGTCTCAGGAGGGGCTGGCAGCAGGAAAAAACCACATGGGATGGGTCTGTTAGAAGCTGTGGTTTGGGGCTGATAAGGGGTCAAGACTAGGAAGTTCCTTGCAGAATGGAGCAGAGAGACACTGCCTACACCCTATAGGGCAGAGTTCTGGAAGCTAGATTATCAGCAAAAAGGCAATAGTGAGTTGGGTTGATGAACTCTGATCCAGGATGGAGGCTGCTTGCACATTGGCCTGATTTACAGGGCCTCCTGAGCGCAGATGGCCTGGGTCTACCAATGCAGGTCCCCAGAAGGCTCTCAGGGGACTGTCCCCATGGCCAGAAGGCAATGATGGAGATTCACGCTGGCATCCTTGTCATTTCCTTAACACACAAGCCAAATGTGCCTGTTTGCATTTTTCTCCACAAGATGGCACCTCTAAGCCTTTGCAAGAGGGTACTTAACCTAAACAACTAGTTTAAGTACAAGAAGCAGTGATCCAACATTAACAAAAAAAATGACTGTTGAGAAACACAAGAAGGGTGGACCCAGAGATCCAGGCTGACTGCATATTTACTGTGCTCTTATGTGCAAGTTTCTGCCATGTTGTTAAGGCATGATTTCGTTTCTTAAAATTTTTTTGGAACATCAAAAAAAAAAAAAAAAGGTAGGTGAAATATTCAGATCTTGTATTTCCAAAATGTTCGAGAAAAATGCTTTAAAATCTGTGTAAATGAGTTACAACATTGGGGAATATATGGGCTTCTTAGATATCATTGGGCCATCTCCAGGGACAGCTGAGAGGACTGACTGGGTGAGTGGGAAGAGATGATGAGAGAAAAGGCTGGCAACCAAAGTGTGGGATCTTAAATCCAAAGACTCTTGAGTGGGAAATGGCAGGCTGAAAAGCTCTTTTCAGAAGATGTCTGGCAAACACAGGCAATGGACTGGAGATGGAAGAGACTTGGAGACTGGAACACACACAGACAACTGCATTAAGATGGGCACAAAGTGATGGAGGCCTGGACCAGAGAGATGAAATTAGAATGGAGGGCAAGGGCCCACCAACATCATGCTGAAGGAATGGCCAACTGGACTGAAGATGGATGTTCTACCAAAGGTGGAGTAAGGAAGACCAAGGTTCCTGGCCTGAGAACCTGGAAGAATACTAGTGTTCTTGAGGCAGCAACTCCACTGGGGGACAGGCCTTTGATGGAGCCATCTTACAGCAAGGGTCTGAGCATAGATCTTGATACTCATTAATTCATTCATCGAATTTAGTTATAATAATTCTCTCTCCTCCATTCTTTCATCGGAATTTTCCTCTAAAACCCTATGCATTTTTATTTTAGCTTTTTGGATAGGAATCCTTCTAAAGTATATTTTATAATTCTCAGTTTTTTAAAAAAATCAAGACTAATAAGTGTAAGGTTCTTGTACTGGTTCGAACCCTGAGAGTGTGCCAACAGACAACAGGAGGCGGTGTGGAGCAACATGCTGTTTTAATGAGTGCCGGGGTGCAGGCGGGCTGAGGCCTAAAATGGCGTCAGCCCCAAGTGAGGACAGGGCGAAGGTTTTACAGTCTCCTGTAAACAGGAAGTGTCCTAGTCTGACATTACTGCTATGTTGTACCCGGATGGCCTCTTTCTTGATTTTCAGGGGTACGTGCCTTCTGGCTGGCTCTCTTCCTGCTTCTGCTATTTTGCTGGAGCACGCTGCTGGCGCAAGTAGCCTTGCGCCTTGGGACTGGGCCTGAGAAGGGAGCAGTTATTCATCTCCTTAAGCTCTCAGGCCCGCGGGGAGAATCTTACAATAAGCATTAGTTTATTTTCTCTGGCCCCTTGTTACTCAAAGTGTGGTCCATGGACCAGCAGCGTAGGCATTATCTGGGGCATTTTAGAAGTCTTGCACCGCTTCCCAGGGCTACTGAATCAGAATCTGCAGTTTAACAGCATTCTCAGGTGATTCCTATGCACATTCAGGTTTGAAAGGTGCTGCTGTACATTGTGGGTCAGCAAGCTTCTTTTGTAAAGAGACAGAGAGTAACTACCTTAGGCATTGCAGTCATATGGTCTCTGTTGCAGCCACTCTGCTGGATTGTTGCAGCGTGAGAACAGCCATGGATGACTTATGGCTATGTTCTAATAAAACTTTATTTACACAAACAGGTGGCAGGTGGATTAGGCTCACATGCTAGATTTTGTTTACTTGCTGGATTTGGCCCATGGGCTATAACTTGCTGACTCTTGCTCTAGATGACTCAGAGGCATTCTGAGGTGTGAGAGATTGCCACCCTTTATATTAAGTGGTTCCAACTACCAGAAGGTCTCTGCCGTCCCTCCTCTGGATGTCAGAAGTCACTTCTTGCAGCTGGCAGTCCTTTCCTGACTTCCTTATTGGCTGTTTTCACCAGGAAATGGTTGAAGAGCAAATGAACTATCACAGAACTGAAAGAACTCCCTAGTCAATAAATGTTGCTGCCATAACCGGCTAGCCATATGCGGAAGATTGAAACTGAACCCCTTCCTTATACCATATAAAAAATCAACTCAAGATGGATTAAAGACTTAAATGTAAAACCCCAAACTGCAAAAACCCTGGAAGACAACCTATGTAACACCATTCCGGACATAGGAACTGGCAAAGATTTCATGACAAAGATGCCAAAAGCAATCATAACAAAAGCAAAAATTGGCAAATGGGATCTACTTAAGAGCTTCTGCATAACAAAAGAAGCTATCAGGCTGGTGCAGTGGCTCATGCCTGTAATCCTAGCAATTTGGGAGGCTGAGGTGGGCAGATCACCTGAGGTCAGGAGTTCAAGACCAGCCTGGCCAACATGGTGAAACCTCACCTCTACTAAAAAAATACAAAAATTAGCCAGGCATGTTGGTGGGCACCTGTAATCCCAGCTACTTGGGAGGCTGAGGCAGGAGAATCACTTGACCCCAGGAGGCAGAGATTGCAGTGAGCTGAGATCACACCATTGCACTCCAGCCTGGGCAACAAGAATGAAACTCTGTCTAAAAAAAAAAACAGAAAACAGACAAAAAAGCCCTGAGATCTGGCTAAATAGAAAAGCCTAGTTTTGCTTCCAGTGCTGGAGAGAGAGGAAAGGGACAGAGAGGAAAGGGAGAGGAGAAACTAGGAGATGGTGGAGAAGAGCCAAAGAGAAGCTCTGAGTGATGGGGGGACTCCTAAGGACCTTGAATCTGAAGTCCACTTGCTGGGATTTAAAGAATTGAACAAAAATTTCTTTTCTACATCCCATATGTTCAAAACATCTTTTCTTCTAGACACATGAATGTTCACCTAAGAGCCTTCCTAATAACGCACATTACACCTGCAGGTGACATCATTTTCTGAGCCCTAGTTTTGTTACCTGTAAAATGAGGGATCAAAGTATAGTTCACAAATCTCTTGTGAGGCTTAAATGAAATGTGTAAATGAAGGTACCTAATTCAGAACTGGCATGAAATAGGGGCTGGTAAAATGTTGTGCCTCTCCTTCTCCTTGAGATGCGTCACTTGGCAGTCTGGCCATGGGATCCCCTTTTTCACACAAGCTACATATACTTCTCTACCAACAGGGGAGGCTTGTCTATTTGCACTGTCCACTGAAACCCCACTTTCTTTTCACATGATTCTCAAGTGGTGTTTGAAGATGGAGCTGTAACAGGTAAACTGCCACAATCTATTTGCATTTCAATAATGCTCTGGGACAATGGTGATCAAGGCTTCCAGAGATTTCTTTTATCTTTGTTACTTTTCTAATTAAAAAAACAACTTAAAAAAATATTTTCTTTTGATAATATTTCCTGGTTTGTCTTGGACACCAGCTATGGAAAGCCTAAAAAACTGGAAAGGGATTATTTTCATTTTAGAAACAGAGCAAGGGAGACTGCTGGGTGGAGCCTATGGGTTGGGCATGTTGGGTCATGGTCTTAGATGAGTTGTAGGTGGGAAAACAGATGCAATCAGGGCATTCAAGCATCTCATAGGGATTTAGGCAGTAGGAGGCCCCATGGATATATGACAGCTATTATGGCTGGACCGCTCGCCACGTGCTTGGCACCTTACCTAATATGTTATCCTGCCTAATTATCTCAACAACCCCAGGAGGTAAGAATTACTATCCCTATTTTGTCAAAGCTCCGAGAAGGTAAGTAATAGGTCAAAGCTTACACAGAAGTGACGGTGGTGGGTTTGAAATAAGTGCCTTCTGGCCCCAAAGTCTAGGAGCTTTTTCAGCTGCTAGTTGTAGTGTCTCTTAGGACAATAGAAACCCTTCCTGTAAGAACAGGGCCTGGTAGACGACTGACCAAGGGCCACATATACACTCATATCTCTCAGGCCGCTCTCGGGCTTTCCCCAACGTGCTTACACACAGGCTTTACTCCCTATCCGAGGCCTCCTCTCCCACGAGGCCTGGCCACACTGCTTCAGCATCTCCTACAGCGTCTCTTGATTCCCTTGCAATCCCATATTGAAGTCCTCTGAAGTCCCATATTGTGCTGATTTACCCCCCATGAAGGGACATCTATAACACCACCCTTCCTCCCATAACAAATTCCTAGATCCAAAACTATCCACTGAAATAGTAATGATTTTTCTCATTTGTCATCCTGGGAATGGGAACTATTGGTTTGCCAAATTGAGAGATATTTATAGCTCAATGAAAAACATCAGATTCCTTGGGCGATGTCATTACCCAACCCGAGAGCTTGCTCTCTGAGACCAGAATGACTAAGAAATTAAATAAAGATAATTCCTTATTATTCTCTCTTCTAACCATAGATACATCCAATATGAATATTTCTTTAGGAATAAAGACATTGTGTTCCATGCATTGTCAGAAGGAAGAAATTTGGCTAAAATGTTTAAACATGAAGGCTCCTTCATGCTTTTCTTGAAGGATGGCTAAGAACAGGGTTATCTGTCAACTCAATGTGTTGCTTAACAGTAATTCAGGTGGCAGCCAGATGAATGATTCTCATGCTGGCAGAGAATTTCCGTTCTCTTGCAACTTTAAACCGAAAGGTAGGGCAATAGCAGATCTGCTGCCCACACATGGCTTCCAAGTGACTGCACTAACAATATGCACTTGTATACATAAATATTTAGGACACATAAACCAGTTGGAAAAACACTGATCCTTCACCTTTTTTGGTAGAACCTTGAAATTCTTAATTTTCACCAGTCCCTTCTTTAAAATCCAGATTGTATTTATGAGCTTTTAAATCATGCCCCCTAGATGTGTAAGCATAAAGGCTAAATGTTGTGGTTTCAGGTAATCTACACTGCATGTGGTTGTGACATTTATCTTCCAAAGACACAGCTGTCATCATGTCATTGTTCTGGCTCAAAAGGCCTCCTGATGTCAGCCTTCACTTAAACGAGCTGATTTTTTCCTCCTACGCATTATGCCTATATGTGATTCCCTGATTCCAGGTGGAAGGGAGTGCCTAGGGCTGCAGCCACTCAAGAATAAGCCTTACCTCAGGTGTGGACAACTGAGTGAAGGTAGGGATTTTGAAAATAATCCAGTGTCCTTATGCTTTGACGGCAAAAATACTTTGCTGTCATAAAGTGAAAATACATAATAATTAGTGACACTATTTATTAATTATATCTCCTAATTTACTGGGTTGGTTTTATGATGATAAAGCCAGTTTATGTTTGTAAAAAGCATCTGACACATGGAAGGAACTCAATGCATATTATGTTTTATTTAAAGTCAAGTTAAAGATAACATAGACGGCAAATTCAAAGAAACACAAATAAATGATATCAATTCCCAGCTTAAACAATAGCTGATTGGAATGTTATTTAGCTAGAGAATGGCCTGAATATACTTTTAAAAATGTGAAACGGCAGCAAATATGGAAGTAAAAAGAAAAGCATTTCTCCAGCAGAGAACAAACTCTGGTTAAAAGAGAGAAAGAGCCAAAGTCAAAAAGAATCAAGGATTCCATTTTGACAACTTATGGACTCTGGTGACTTTAGGTTCCGTAAGAAAAGTGTGCTCCCACTATTCAGAGAGGTCTGCAGAAGTGCTCCTGAGCACCAAGAAAAGCAATATAAAGAAAAGAAACTGGTATTTGTTGGTTATCTGATAGGGTGAATATATTTACTACCATTTTAATAATAGAGGAAAGAGGGAGATTAAGTAATTTGCCTGAGGTCACACAGCCAAGTGCTAGGATCTGCACCCATACCTATCTAGTTCAAAAACTCAAAAGCAGAGTTTTAAGGTGGAAGCCACAAAGGCAAGGAGATTAATGGAGTGATTGAAACAGGGAATATGGTAGTGAATAGCAGATGCCAGCAAGTGCAGAGCGCCCACTGAAAGGTGCATGTGTTGGACAGGTGGAGGGATGAGGGAAAGTGGCACTGGGTGGCTTTTGAGTACTTGCTTTGTCCTGGTATTTCTTGGAAAGGAGTTGTCTTAATCGCATCTTGAATTTCCCCTTTATAAACATGGGACACCTCCAATTTCCCAGAAGCTTTGAGTTCTCTCTTATCCATTGCCTACATGCACTGCCTGAAGTGCTGGTACTAAAACCTCTCCCAAACATTTTGTTTTCTATTGCACCAAAAGGATGTGATAAAAGCTTTTCTCCCCAAAGCAAACCCAAGGGCCTGGGACTTTAAATTATTTTGAACAGCTTCTATTTCTTCTGGTGGCTCACTGCCTCAGGCCTCTAGAATGTTCTTCGATGGTCAGAAAGGGAATCTAAAACCATGGTATCATGATTTCCATGACAGGCCAGGATTTCCTCCTGATATGGTTTGGCTATGTCCTCACTCAAATCTCATGTGTGGTGGAGGAAGCCGGTGGGAGATAATTAAATCATGGGGGCAGTTTCCCCCATGCTATTCTCATGATAGTAAGTTCTCATGAGATCTGATGGCTTTATAGGAGGCTTCCTCCTTCAGGTGGCTCTCATTCTTCTCCTTCCTGCCATCATGTGAAGAAGGACATGTTTGCTTCCCCTTCTACCATGATTGTAAGTTTCCTGAGGCCTCCTCAGCCTTGTGGAATTGTGAGTCAATTAAGCCTCTTTCCTTTATAAATTACGGAATCTTGGGCAGGCCTTCATAGCAGCATGAAAACAGGCTAATGCACCCCAAGACCATCTTTCCTCTGGGTTTGAGTCACCTTAGTGACCCTGGGGCTCCCCATTTTGAGCCCTAAGGTACCAGCTTTGTGACTGTATTCTGTGTATGATTGAGGGCTGCAAGGAAATCACTGTTCAACTTGTGTTTTTAAATAATGATAGAAAAATAGCCTATTCCCTTTAAGCTGAAGGAACTTCTGCAGCTCTTGAGCAGGGGAAGGCTATAAATCCATAACTTATTAGGAGCTGCAGTAGAGTATTCATTTTGAACTGTTATTGCCGCCTAAGTATTCCATGAACTAACCAAGGCATTATCCCTGAGCTGAGGGGTGAAATGGACTGCTAGAGGAAGGTATCGGAAGTGTCTACTTGAATACTAGAAAAATCCCTGCCTCAAATAAGTTGGTAATGGTGACATGATTGATACAAAGCCGTTCAGATTAGCCACCAGTAAAATGATTTATTCACTTCTTAGGATGGCTGGAAAACCATGTCAGCAGCATAGATGAAGATATCCATCTTCCTCCTTGCTGTGGCTCAAAGTCATCAACAAATGGAACCAGTTTTTAAAAAATAAAAGCTAAAATGTCAGAGGAACAGAATACAAAGGTGGCATAGAGCATTGACCTAGCTGGCCGTGAAAGTCAAATTTGAATTTTTTTTGAAAATCTGGAGCTTACAGTTACCAGTTTGTATTAGGAAAAACCACAAATTCTTGCTGGTGAAGATTAGAATTCTGTATTTTATACAAACTGAAGTGGATAGGAATAAAAATAAAAGGAATTTGGAGCAAAGGACATTTATCCTTTTCAGAAAATATAGCTCTGAAATTTCATTTCATAACAGATTTGTAGTATAGAGAAGAACAAAATGGCCTAACCAATTGAAGGAAGAAGAGGCTTATTATAGTAAAATCAGGCTTATTGGCAAGTATTCCCACTAAACATAGAATGCTAGAATCATAGACTCTTAGAATTGAACAGAAGAAAACATAGAGATCATCTGGTTTAACCACAATCAGTTAGACCCTGGTGTTAGCCTGAGTCCTACTGTTTTCTGTTGAGACCTTGGACAGGCACTGGGGCTAATTTAATCTATAAATCATGTCTGCTAAATGAGATAGGTCAGTGGCTTTCAAGCTATTCCAAGGCTCTACTTCAGTATTTTCATAATCTTTAAGATATATTTTCAAAATGTGAAGAACCGTGATAAACATCATATATACTCAACCATAGTATACGCCTACGTATAACACACCGGACATCTCCGGATTAACTCATTTTTATGCAGCCTTTGGAACAAACTGCCACCATTTTTATTTAACCAAAGAGACTGTCTATAATTTCTTGCCTATGTTAATTAAGAACTCTTCAAAGGTTGTAAATTGAAACACAATTCAGAAATAAAGTGAATGCTAAGGCATTCAAATCATTTTCCATATTACTTGTGCTAAATTTTCTAATGGACAAAATAGCCACATGTTCACTAAATGCCTGTATAAGAGTTAGATGTTAATGTTTTAATTAGAAATTAATTTATACTAAAGAACAAGATCATGTCCTTTGCAGGAACATGGATGAAGCTGGAGGCCGTCATCCTTAGCAAACTAATGCAGGAACAGAAAACCAAATACCACATGTTCTCACTTACACGTGGGAGCTAAATGATGAGACACATGGACACATAGAGGGGAACAACAGACACTGGGGCCTACTTGAGGGTGGAGGGTGGGAGAAAGGAGAGGAGCAGAAAAAATAACTATTGGGTACTAGGCTTCGTACTGGGGTGATGAAACAATCTGTACAACAAGCCCCTGTGACATGAGTTTACCTATAAAACAAACCTGCACATGTACTCTTGAACCTAAAAATTGTCTCAAAAAAGAAATTAATTTATGCTAACAAAACACACTAGTGGTTTTAAAAAATTTGTTTTACGCGTTGGGATTACTTATATCTCTTTTCTTTGGAAACAAGATCATTTTCATGAAAAAGTGTTAGGACCACAGGACATACATGGCACTTTAAAAATGTTTTACTATTTAAATTAACTCACTGACTCCTCCCAATACCCCAAGAGGAAAGTCATACTATTATTTCAATTTTAGAGATGAGAAAACTGAGGCAGTTGAGTAAATTGTCCAAGAAGAGCAAGATGTTGAGCAGGAATGTAACCCAGGCATTCCAGTCCCAGAACCTAGACTCTTAATGTTAACTTTTAATACACCTTCAGATGATCTCCTGGGTGCCTGGTAACTTTCTAAGCCATTTCTGTCCTTGCAAGAGCCCTGTCTATCTGATTTTGTTTGACTTTCTCCAGTGACAGGCAGCCCTCTACCTGTTAAGGAAGCCAGTTCATCCCTGAATGATCCTGACTTGTAATAAATCCTCCTCTCTCTGTGTACCGTCCACACTGCTCCATGTTCTGCCCTCCGAAAACCTTTGGACACTGGTCTGTGACACTTCCTTTCTAATATATTCCATTTGGTTTTATGTATTTGCCTAAAACAGGTCATCTTCTCAGGACTACAGGGTGAGAGCACCCTGATGCAAGGAGAACCCTCGGTTTCTAGCTCAAAAGTTAAATTACCTGGAATAACTTTACTGTGGTATAGGTATCAATTTTTTTTTTACAGTTTCTTTTTAGCATTGTACCTTTTCTAGCATTTGGTTTTCCTGTGAAAACAGTGGCTTAAAAATATCCCTTTAGGTGAATCTTCTTTCTGTGACGAAGTATTTGCCCTTTTCTCCCTTTTATTATGAAAGTGACATGAGGGATTCTAAACTGTTAAAACAGTGAAAATCACCATTAAGTAGCAATGATGCCAAACAGTAATGAGAAACTCTGTTTTTGGAATCACACTCTTCCAGGATTGCAGTTCTGTTGGCCATACACTAGCTGTGTGACCTTAGGCAAGATGCATAACCTTTCTGTCAATCATAAATGGGAAGAAATAATTTAAAGCACAAAAAGAAAGCCTTCCTCACAGTGCCTGGACTACAGTGAGTGTCCAATGAGACTCAGTGATTGTTGTTAACAATGGTGTAAAGACCTGGGGGGTTTCACAAGAAGAAAAGAAGGCAGGCATTGCTAGATGGCCCCCACATTGGAAACTTTGTCACTTGGAAGAAAGATCAGATTTTCTATCTGTGGTCCCAAGAAATTGGACTGGGGCTTACAGAGGAATGGTATAGAAGGACTGATCCCATGTAGTGATTGGGAAACAAAGCCTTAGGGAATGCCTTCCTCAAAACATTGCTGTAAGGATTAATGTTATAATCTCTGTAAAGGGCTTAGCACCATGCCTGGAACATAGTAGGCACTCAGTAAATCTTAGCTCATTACATTAGCAGTTGACTGAAGATGGAAGGGCTGTTTTGGGAGGAAGTGAGCTCTTCACCACTGGAGTCATTCAGGGAAAGACTAAATGATCAGAGCGTGTAAGTGTGTGTGTGTGTGTGTGTGTCTGTAGGTGGGTTTTGAAGGAAAGATCTAAATCATCAGGTGACTTGTTATATTAATGAAAGATTAATTAAACATCTACCATGTGCCTAGCACTGACCTGGTCCTTTAGAGAAATCAAAAGTGGCATATGTTACATCCCTGCTCTCAATGGGCTTAATATCTAGCTGGGGAGATAAACAAAAGATGAACCACATGGTAGGTGGAATAGGAATTAAGGGATAAACTGGGCAGTAACAGCTGAGAAGTTCAGAGACCGCTTCATGGCAAAATCAGGGTTTATAAAATAAAGGGATGGATTTTTACACTTAAGAAGAAATCAAAGATTAAGATATCATGCAATTTGGAGAAAGCCTGAAGTTTTTAAACAATAATCAGCATGGCTTGGGACTTTATGTCATGCTGTCCTTCCTGCTCTCGGTTCTGAAGGAGTCATGTGGGTCAGTGGCCTCAACTTACATCACTGAAATTACTCCAATAAGGGAGAATTTGAGACCAGTCCTGGGCAACCCCCTGGCTCTCTTGCCATAAATTACCCCCTAGATTTGCCACAGCTGGCCCTCTAATTTCACTATGTAGGATTAGAAATTTGCCTAGGCCAGGTGCAGTGGCTCACACCTATAGTCCTAGCACTTTGGGAGGCTGAGGTGGGTGGATCGCTTGAGCCCAGGTGTTTGGGACCTCCCTGGGCAACATGGTGAAACCCTGTTTCTAAAAAAAAAAAACAACCAAAAACAGTTAGCTGGGCATAGCGGTGTGTACCTGTAGTCCCAGCTACTAGGGAGGCTGAGGTAGGAGGATCGCTTGAGCCCAAGTGGTCAAGGCTACAGCAAGCTATGATCATGCCACTCCAGTCCAGCCTAGGTGACAGAGTGAGACTGTCCAATAAAAGAAAAAGAAAGTTGCAAAAAAAAGTTGCCTTTGTTACTACTTTTCCAATAAGCCCCCAATACTAGTATTTTGGTGGCTAAAGAACAGTACAATTTCTTTCTTGACCTATCTTTACTGAAAAACGTCAGTAATATATATTGTAAGATGTATTATTTCTCATGAAGCTAAAGTAAGTTTTATTTTGAATAAGAAAAAAACATTAACAGGAGTAACATATTTTTCTGGCTTGGCTTTTCTTTTTTCTTTCTTTTTTTTTTTTTTTTTTTTTTTTTTTTGCTAAATAAAAACATCTATAGCTATCTTAGGCCATCCTGTAAGAAATCAGGGATAAGAACTGAGGAACAAGACGGATATGTGGGCAGTGAGTCAGGACTATGCAAAACCATAAAATAAAGAACATAACTTTTTGTTGATTCACAATTTAATAATAAGTTGTTTAACATATTTAAATCATAATGTCACTGTCAGCCTTGTATCATGTCTGTGTTGTTACATCTAAAGGCCCTTGAGCAAAGAAGATGCAAAATTTGACTTTGCATTCCTTTCAGAACTGGCATATATTCAGTGAGAATAATTCTTGAATTAAGTAAAATTCTTACGACTACAACTGGGCTTCCATTCCAAATCACAGAATGCCTCATTTAAAGAATGAAGAAATTAGAGCCCAGACCCTTGTGAAGTGGAATTTTGTGGTTAGTGCATTTTGGTCCTGTATTGCAAATGGGGCATTTTACATCAAATAATGATATTCTATGAGCTTAAGTGAATGTCATTCCCAAATTACATATGGCTTTCCGGAAATCCTTCCAGCCCCTGTGCAAGCTACCAGGATTTACTTCAAAAGTACAGTTTACAAACTGATGAAAGTACTAATCTTTTCACTTTCGGCAAAGGGAATGGTAGAATGGATTTCTGTAGACATTACTGATGTTTCTCAGTATCTGGCTTCTCTACTTTTCGGGTACATGGAGGATTACAATTCTCCACCCTTCTGAAGTTAGGTTTGGCCATGTGGCTAGTTCTGGCCAATGGGATGTGAGTGGGAGTGGCAGGTGTCACTTTCATGTTGAAGCATTTAACTGCTGATGCTCAATTCTTGAGCATCAGAGCAAATTTTGCAGCTGTTGGGGGACATGACTGCAAAGATGGCTGACCTTGAAGGGAGCTATCTAAAATGGTGGAGCTTCCAACAACCTGGGTCCCTGAGGGACCATAATGAGCAGGGTCCTTGCTGACTCTTCATGAACAAGTATGAGAGAAAAACCATTGTATTAAGCCAATGATATTTTGTCATTACAGTAGTTGTCACTCAAGCATAATGTAGCTTATTCTGATTGGTGCAGAACTTCTGCTTACATTCTTAAACCTATAGCCCAAAAATTATGTAGAATTTCATGACAAAGACTAGACCATACTAATTTATAATATCTGATACAAACTATGTCTCGAATTCTTTCTTTCAAATGCCCGAATAAGAGTGTACTGTTGCATTGATATGTCTTCATTTAAAAGTACTGAGACTATGAGAACAATTACGTTTTAAACTGAGTAGTTTGCTTAAAAAGATTTTCTGTTATATAGAAAAGACAAACTGTTCATAGACATAGAATGCTACTTGCCAATTCTATGTGCAGTTAGAACAGTTTTAGTGTTCAAGGGTTCAGAATTTACCTCTAACTCAGTGCTGCTGGGCTGTTTCATAGTTTGGAAAGGTTCTTTTAAGACCTGCGGGACATCTATAGGACATTTCATCACAATTTTTATGTGTCACACAAGTCAGAGTGAAGCCGAGGGCCCACAAATATCCAAATGACCTCCAGACTTCTGGAAATACAACCCAGAGAATCCTGTATTCACTTGTCTACACTGTGTACTATCAGCTCAATGAGTTACTCTTTTGAGCTCACTCAAAAGAGTAACTGCCCTGCAAAAATGTAGATATCACATGTGGAATCACTGACATTCTTGACTTTCACTGTGGCTCCAAGCTTGATGCTTCCTGCACTTTTTAAAACAAAAACGTGGTAAAATAAATATAAAATTTACCATCTTAGCCCCTTTTAAGATATAGTTCAGTGGTATTAAAATATACTCTTGGCCGGGCGCAGCAGCTCACATCTGTAATCCCAGCACTTTGGGAGGCTGAGGCAGGTGGATCACCTGAGGTCAGGAGTTGGAGACCAGCCTGGCCAACATGGTGAAACTCCATCTCTACTAAAAATACAAAAACTTAGCCAGGTGTGCTGGCGGGTGCCTGTAATCCCAGCTATTTGGGAAGCTGAGGCAGGAGAATTGCTTGAACCCAGGAGGCAGAGGTTGCACTGAGCTGAGGTCACACCATTGCACTCCTGCCTGGGCAATAAGAGCTAAACTCCATCTCAAAAAAAAAAAAAAAAATCATAATGTGCAATCCTCACTCTACCATCCACCTCCACTCTGTACCCATGAAACAATAACTCCCCATTGCCGCCTCCCCCAGCCCCTGGCAACCACAGTGCAACCACAGTGCTGGTCCCACTTCCACATAATCATTGTTCCTTTAACCTTCTGCTATGGACTACTACCCTCACCAGGTTACTGGCATTTCTTCCTTGAAGATGCCAATGGCTTCACTTTCCCTGCACATGGGGTCTTCTCAGTTCTCATCCCTCATTTCTTGAGCTATTCTCTGCCACTGCCTTCCATGACACTGAGATCATGGCTCCCCATGTTCCCCTTTTTTTCTTTCCTTTGCTGTCTCCTAGCCCTGGGCTTCAGGGCTTGACTGCATTTTCTCCATGTATACAGCCCAAGATGGTTTCTGAAAGCCAAATGTTTTAAGAATTTGTAACGCAAACCATCTTAGTTATCATCTAAAATTTTAAATGCAGGTGCTTTGAAAGCAAATGAGAAGTTAAAGCTCTGTAAACAATGGTGAAAAATAGTTAATTGGACTTGAGGCTGGGCACTGTGGCTCACGCCTATATTCCCAGCACTTTGGGAGACTGAGGCGGGCGGATCACTTGAGGTCAGGAGTTCAAGACCAGCCTGGCCAACATGGTGAAACCCCGTCTCTACCAAAAATACAAAAAAAATTAGCTGGGTATGGTGGTGTGTGCCTGTAGTCCCAGCTACTTGGGAGGCTGAGGTGGGGAAATAACTTGAACTCGGGAGGTGGAGGCTGTAGTGAGCCGAGATCACACCACTGCACTCCAGCCTGGGTGACAGAGTGAGACCTTGTCCCCCACCAAAAAAAAAATAGTGAGAGAGAGCGCCTGGCCCACAAACGTCAAGCCTGTAGATTTCTCACATGCCTCACAGGTCCTCCTGTTTTTCAGTCATGGCTTGGGAGTCTGAGGAGAGAGGTGGGAGGCTGGGAGGTCCTGGGGGACCAGCTGGGTTCAGGATTGTCTAAGGCACAGCTGCAGGCACTGCTGGGAAGAACTGGGCAAAAAAAGATTTCTCTGTGTTGGTCTCTAAGACAAAGAGCCAAGAGGAAGTGGAGAATGCAGGAACAACGTAGCAGAAGGTGGCGGAAGCTTCAGTCCAGTGACAGGAGAAATAACTGGAATGAAATGAAATGGAGGGATGGGTGCAGAATACCCCTAAACTAACACTTTGAGTATCTCTGATTTTTGTTTATCCTTATGTCATTGAATCTGTATCGTAGCCCATGAGGCAGATATTATTTTTCTTTTTCATTTTTTTCTTTTTTTTTGAGACAGAGTCTGGCTCTGTTGCCCAGGCTGGAGTGCAGTGGCACCATCTCGGCTCACTGCAACCTCTGCCTCCCAGATTCAAGCAATTCTCATACCTCAGCCTCCCGAGTTGCTGGGATTACAGGTGCCTGCCACCATGCCCAGCTAATTTTCTGTATTTTTAGTAGAGATGGGGTTTCATCATGTTGGTCAGACTGGTCTTGAACTCCTGACCTCAAGTGATCCACCCGCCTCAGCCTCCCAAAGTTCTGGGATTATAGGTGTGAGCCATTGCGCCTGGTCTATTTTCCTCATTTTACTTCAGTTGAGGAGAAGGTAAACAATTTGTTGAAGGTCCCGTGACACAATCTGGATGAAACTCTAGTCTGTCTCCAAAGCCCACGTGCTTTCCACTGTACCAGGATAACAAAGGGTTATGAATGGGAACTTCATGGCAGACAGACTTCACTGAGATGTGAGTCCTGACCCTGCCATCTACCAGCTGGGTGACCTTGGGAAAATTGCTTAAGCTTGCCAAGCCTCAGTTTCCTCATCTATAAAATGGGCATATGATAGCACCTAAGTTTTCAAGAGTCAAATAAGATAATTCATGAGAATGCATTCTTTTAAAGTGCCATGTTGTGGGCACCCAATAAACATTAATTCCATTAATATCATGATTGTGATTATTTCCAGTCTCACCAACAGCTCCACACCCTTGCTGCTAATCATGCAGCTGGGAGAAAATTAGTATTTGATTTTTTAATAACTGGCAACCTTTGTCTGGTATGTTTTTGATTTGCCATTAATTAAAGCATTAGATAACTAGAAGATCATGTTTTCCAATCAATCCATGATGTGTTTCCTTTAGAAAAAGAGAGACTGAAGAGAAAATACACTCAACTCTTTTCAGCCTTTTAGCAAAGTCACTGTTGTAAATTGGTCCATTTTTTTCTTTCAAAGAAAATCAAGCTGCTATCTTCAAGGCCATCTTCTCACATGATTACTTTCCCCAGATAGCTTTTCATTTTCCAGGCTGCCTCAAATAAAGAGTGTGTGTGTGTGTGTGTGTGTGTGTGTGTGTGTGTGTGTGTTCCCACCCAATAAATCTCCTGCTTGGCAGAGATTGTTGATGATTTCTGTGAAAGGGTCTTTTTGTCCCTTTTTGTCTAAGAATCTTTTTCATTAGAAGCCTGGAAGTCAAGGTAAGTGCCACAGGGATTCGAAGATCTCTTGGCTTTTCTCCGATGTTCACATTATCTCCCAGAAAAATGAAGTCCTACATTCCCTGCAATCAGTTAATAGAAGTGACAGCTGTGAGAGCTTCAAATCTGGCCTTAATTAATGGGCAGTGCATAAATGTGACCGATGCATATTTGCTGAGAAGAGGCTTTAAATAGCATCAAATGTTTGTGAGCAGGAGGCCATGCGATGGCAGGAAATATCTGACGGTCTTAATGGGCTCAGGCTTTTGTGTGCAAACAATGGCAAACAATGGCAGCAAACCACAGCCCAGCTGACAGCCATTAAGATGGAGTGAGTACTCATTTGTCATGGTGGGTAAAGGCTCTTCAATAGCTGCTAATCAAAATAGAGAGAAATGAATGTATGGCATGATGCAACTCTAATAAGACTAGGTGTCCACGTGAGTGACTCCACATAGGTACGTGTAAGGCGTACATGGAATGGCCTTCTCCTTTCACTTGCTGCCACCATGGAGCAGCATATCTCCCTCGACAACCTCCTCCCTTGATTTCCGAGATTTTCCTCTCTCATTTCTGACGGATCTTTCTTCACCTTGTTCTTCCCACCCATTCCCTCAATGAGACAGTCCCCCAGCTACTGCTCTCTGTTCAAATTCCCTGTGTGACTGATGCCCTGGGGAAGACCCTTTCTCCTAAATCTTATGGGGATTTAAGAATATCACTTGTCCAGCTGCAGCCAAAGTGGACATGGCATTGGGATGCAGATGTGCTTGTGCTTACCTAAACACTCATACTAAAGATGGCAAAGACTGGGACTTTCGTGTATTCATTTCCGACACTCTCATTCCCAGATACTGAGCTAGAAGCTGGTGATGCAGATACAAGACTGGTGTTCCCAAGGAACTTAAAAAACCATCCTCCCTGTCACTGTAGTGGCTGCCATGGGTTGACTATGCCAAGTACTCTGCTAACTGCTTTACTTATGCAATCCCACCTAATCCTCACAGCAACCCAGCGAGGTGGCTACTAGGACTCTTTCTTTCTTTTTCTTTTTTCTTTTCTTTTTTTTTGAGATGGAGTTTCACTCTTGTTGCCCAGGCTGGAGTGCAATGGTGCGATCTCGGCTCACTGAAACCTCCGCCTCCCGGGTTCGAGCCATTCTCCTGCCTCAGTGTCCCAAGTAGCTGGAATCACAGGCATCCACTGCCATGCCCTGCTAATTTTTGTATTTTTAGTAGAGATGGGGTTTCACCATGTTGGCCAGGCTGATCTAGAACTCCTGACCTCAGGTGATCCGCCTGCCTTGGCCTCCCAAAGTACTGGGATTACAGGCATGAGCCACTGTGCCCAGCCAGATTCTTTTATTTCACAGATGATGGAGCTAGATTTTTGTGGAAGGGCATAAACCAAGCTGGGAGTCTGGTAAGCAGTGGATGTTGGACTAGACCAGGCTTATCTGTTGTTAAATCCCATGCCCATATCCATTCTGCTACTCTGACTTTCCTGTTATTTAACTGCCAGTCTAGTGGAGGGAAATAGACAAGTTTACAATTTTTGATAATCATAACCCAGCAGGAAACTAAATGAACTGAAAGACAAATATTAATAATTTATACAAATATCCATTTGGGCTGTATGTTTCAAGGAATCCAAATTTGTCCCTTCAAAAGAAATACTGCTTTCAGCAGGGCACAGTGGCTCATGCCTGTAGTCCCAACGCTTTGGGAGGCCAAGGCAGGTGGATCGTTTGAGCCCAGGAGTTCGAGACCAGCCCAAGCAACATGGCAAAACCCCATCTCTACGAAAAATACAAAAATAAGCCGGCATGGCGGCATGTGCCTGTGGTCTCAGCTGATCGGGAGGCTGAGGTGGGAGGATGGCTTGAACCCAGCAGGCCGAGGCTGCAGTGAGCTATGATCGTGCCACTGCCCTTCAGCCTGGGTGACAGAGTAAGACCCTGTCTCAAAAAACAAAAACAAAAAAAAAAAAAAAAAAAAAAAGAAAGAAAGAAAAAGAAAAAGAAAAAAAGAAATACTGCTTTTGATTCAAGGCACTATATTTCCCCAGTTAGATCTGTCTTCAGCCTCTGTGGTATCTTTCTCACAGGTGGGGCTGATCATTTGTACACACAATAGATGGGGGTTGACTTACAACAAGAACCTGAAGAGACCAACTTTGCCTTGCCTAAATGCCTTCCTTTTTGTCCTCTTTTCTTTCTTGTCTCACCTTGATGCCCTGCCCCCTGAAAAAGGCAAGCTGTCAGGTAAGCTGCCAAACTTGGGAGGCCTGTAGTAAAATAACTGCCTTTAACAAGGTCTGTTGATTAGGAGACTTGTTACAGCAATAGGCTTAGACAAGAGCTGAAAGAACTTAGATTTCAACTTCCTCTCACTCACGAATTAGGCTTTATCATCAGCCTCTGTGTCCTCAAGAGAAAATTTCACATGTAAGCTGTTTGTGTAGTCTTCTTATTAATGTAAATAAACCAGACCCTACATGAGATGCAGAAAAGAAATTAATCAGGACCAGGCAATGTTTCCAAATCACTTACAGCAGTTGCTGGGAAAACAAAATTTTATATTTAAAACATCACACACAAAAATGTGCAACACTTCAGTCCAAGACATATAAACTGTGGGTTAGGGGAGTTCACTCAACCAACACTTAGAGTGACTTGAAAACACACAGACATTTAAAACATAAGCAAGAAAAGCCAGTCAACACTCTCTGGTCATGGGAACCCAAACTAACAATTCCAGCATGCTGGAGGACCACAGAGTGGCCAAAGAAGTAGGTTCTGGCCATAGGGCTTTCGGCTTTCAGCCTGTTGGTTGCAAACAATCCCTGGAAATTTGAATCAAGTTACATGACCCGGTAATACCTGGAGAGAGGTCAATTGGGTGGCAGATCAAGGAGGGGTCATACAGTCATCAGGAGGGGACACGGAATCATCCCTCCTTTAAAGGTCTCTCCTTTTCAACCCCAAGGGTGACTGGTGGTACAGAACTCGGGCAATGCCAACAGAGATGGGAAGAAGGGGTCAGATTTTCAAAATACATTTCCAAGGAAGAGAAGGAAACAGGACTTCTTGAGTATTGGGCCAAATAACAAGAACTAATGATAGTAGCTAATATTTAGTGAGCACCGGACTCAATGCTTTTCATGGATTATCTCATGCAGTTTTTCTGCCAGCTGTGTAAGATAGGTATGATTATTATCTCCATTTTACAGGTTATTATCTCCATTTTACAGATGGGAAAACCGAGGCTTAGGCAGGTCAAGTAGCTTAGTTCTCTAAGATATCTCGGCTAGTAAGACACAAAGCTGAGAACTAAACACAACTGTAGTGACTCCAAAACCCATGCTCCTAATTTCCGTGCTATAGGAGGTTTTGTAGCTTGGGATGTTGGACGGAATGATAGTTCCCTGAATCGAAACCCAGAGACACCTGACACTACAGCACCCATTGTTTTTCTTCTCCTGTTGGCCTAGGACTTATGTATCCTAGAGGAAAATGGTGGGACATCACAAGACCCCAGCCAACACTGCAGAAGCAAATTTCTTACCCTCAGTTGACTGGAACCACGTGGCCAAGAAGGACTGATGGCTAAGCCCTCCTGGGCTATTTCAGCCTCTTTCTCTGAGGCCTCAAAGACTCAGCTTACTTTTCCTTTTTAAAATCTCTAAGATACATCCTACTCCTTTAGGGTTCCTCTTTCAAGCCTAGCTGTGAGGTGCTACCTGGTCTCCCCAGCTCTTCCCTTCCAGCTACCCCTGAAGAAAAGAGCATAGGCCTTCTTCATTTTAAGAGTTCTAACCACTAACGAAGACAAAAAGAGCAAACACACAGACGTAGTGAGGGTGTTTGTCATTCTCAGCCTTTCCTTTTTCACCCTCTTGTTAATGAAATTAAGATGATTCAAGGCCTCTGCTCCTCTGTCAGTGGAGGTCATTAAATCCTCCCTCCTTTCAAAGCTCTCTCCTTTTCAACCCTGAGTGTATCCTAGAATCACTTTGAAGGCTTTGAAAAGCTACTGATGCCCAGGCCTTACCCAAAGGACTCTGATCGACTTAGGCTGGCACAGGCTTGGCCATGATAACTTGTTGAATGTTTCCCAGGTGATCCTACTGTGTGCCCATGACTCTGGGGCACCCAGACTCTGCCTCTTACCTAGGGGGATCCTTTTCCAAGCCATCCAATGCAGAGTACTCAACTGCGGGGAGATCTTGCTTTCCCCAGGAGACATTGGGAAATGTCTGGGGGTGTTTTTGATTGTCCAGTTGGTGGTTGGGGAGGACAGCATGATGGCATCTGGTCGGGAGAGGCCACAGGTATTGCTAAACATCCTACAACGCACAGGACAGCCCCCACCGCAAAGAACCTTCAGGGCCAAATGTGCATAGAGATGGAGTGGAGAAACGTTTGCCATGAGGGGCCATCCTGAGCACTGTAGAATTATTGGTCTGAAATGTGAATAGTGCTGCTGTTGAAAAACCCTGCTCTCACAGAACCAGAGACACACACTGGTGTATTCAAACACGCCTGTGTCTCTGAGGGGATCCCCAAAGCTGCGAGAGACCCTCCTGGGAGGGCCTTAGTCTTTGTGAAGCTCTTTCTTTCCTGGACAGCCCGGACTGTCATTACCATTCCAGAAACAATGCAGTGAAGGTCGCTGTGCCATATCCTTACAGACTTCATGCTTGAAAAGATGGGGAAAAACCTTTCTCTGTCTTCAGAGAAGGGAACTGTGCTTTGTATTCTATTGCACAGTCATGCTCAGAGCACTCACACCTCTTTAATTATATAAAGAAAATTTTTGAGGAAAGCATGACAAGAAACCCCAAAATTGGGGGTAAAATATAAACAAATGTTTTGGCTGATGTACTGCACATTTTTTAATCACAAAGTGTGTTTTCAGAGTGTACTGAGCCCTGCCTAGAATGGCTCAAATTAAAGATCAAAGGCAGTGCCGTGACGAGACAGAGCAGAGCTCTCTGCCAATTTAGCATCCCCGCTTCCCCTCCCTGGAATAGCCATGTGGTCATCCATTTGCCTAAGAAGTGCTTGTCTGAAGCACCAGTTAAGACAGCAAGCATTGATTAAAGGAGAATTTTCTTTCTTTGTCTGTTTGTTTTCTTTTTTACTGGGGAACTTTAGAGTGTAGTTAGATAGCAACAAATTTTTAAAAAGAAAGAACATGATTGAGAGCCAGCTTACAAAGACATAAGTTTGATGCTTGGAAAGTGGAAAATATCAAGAGATTCCAACAAGAGACAGGAGGAGCAAAGCTGGCCAAGAGAGACAGAGGCCCCTCTCTGAGCACACAAGGGCCTGGCCACGTGGCTTGCGGGTACAAAGGAGCCTCCAAGGGTTGCAGAGCCAAGCCATCACTACCTTACAGCCAGAGTAACCCGAGGAAATAAGCTCCTGAGAGCTGAGGTTGCAATCCACACATCCCAAATGAGAAAAAAGTACAGAAAAGCAGGCCTATCAGCTAAATATAGGATGGATTTGATTTGGGATGGGGGCAAGGGAGGTAAATAAACAAAGAGAAGCTTACAGGGAGGCTGAGGCAACAACGTAGGTATGGGATGTGGAGTGGGGTGTGGGGAGGTAGAAGAGGCAAGTCTACCCAACTTCATAAAAGAACAACTAGGGGGCCTGAGCATCTCTTTATGTGTCACGTCCTCTAGAGCTGAGTTCTCAAGAAACTACAAATGGAAAATGTGATGGAGAGTGCCTGAGGAGGACGCTTTAGCTGGGATAGTTAGGGTGGGTGATATTTGAGTGTGGCCTGAAAGACACAGGGAACACGGAGGCCCAGCAGCTGCGGAAAGGCCCTCAGGGTCCCACTGGCTCTTCTGTCTTGAAGCAGGGTCAACACTGCCAGTTCTCTCAACAGTGCTTGATGCAAAAGGGTTTGGGTCTCCTCTACTGTCTGGCCGCCATGCCCCCTAGATGAGGCCCAGTTTGTTGCAATCCACATTGAGATAAGGCTGGGAGACCTGAAGGCTGTCAGTCGTCCAGCTTCAGCCTTACTGGGCAGACAGCGCGGGTCTCTACTGCCAGTTCAGTATGCTGCTGTTCATGCAGAGGGAGCCCCCGTGAGTTTTCTGGCCGTTCCACTACACTGTTTATTCAGATTGAGCCAACCCGGTGACAGATTGGATGTAGAGGCTGACAGAGTGAGAAAAGTCAGGGTATTTCAAGGGTCTGGTAAGTTACAAACGTAACCAAACCCCGTGATAACTGTTTTGCTTTAGACGCACACCACTAGATTATAAAACTGCCTTGTTTATCTTCGCATCTCAAGTGTCTAGAACAGTCTCCAGCTCACCATAGGCACTCAATAAATATTAGTTAGGTGGCTGGATGACCAACCATATTTCTGTCACTGCCAGCCTCATTCTGCCCATTTACTGGGGATGCCTGGCTGGTGCCTCAGCAGGACAAGCAGCAGTTGTGAGTCAAGGTGGAGGCTTCCCAAACTTGCATGGATTTTCTGTTTTCTCATCTGGGGAAGATTCACCAAATTCATCTGTAATCAAAGACTCTTGAACGTCTCCATCAAGATCAAGATTCGATTCTCAAAGTGTATTGACACCCTTGTTACGCAAAGTGTCACCTGCAAACTAACAGCATCAACGTCGCCTGGGAGTCGTTAAAAATTCAGAACCTCAGGCTTCACCCTAAACCTCCTGAAGAGGAATCTGCATTTTAACCACATCCCAAGGGGACTCGTGTATGTGCCCCAAAGAGTGAGCAGCCCTGGTCTCTGCCAAATGGGCTGAGACTTGGTGCACCTTGGTTCAAATTCCGGTTCTGCTCCTTGATTGCTCTGCCACCTTGGATAAGTTAATTTCTCTGATCTCTGGTGTCTTCATATTTAATATGAGAATAAATAATGCATAGGGTTGCTATGAAACATGAGGAAGTGTGCACATAAAACTATCCAGTTAAGGAGGTTTCAAGTAAGGCTGTGTGTCATTCTCAGCCTTTCCTTTTTTACCCCCATGTTAATGAGATTAAGAAGATCCAAGGCTTCTGCTCCTCTGTCAATGAAATCCTCCCTCCTTTCAAAGCTCTCTCCTTTTCAACCCTGAGTGTATACTAGAATCACTTTGAAGGCTTTGAAAAGCTACTGATGCCCAGGCCTTACCCACAAGACTCTGACTGACTTGGGCTGGCACAGGCCTGGCCAAGATAACTTGTTGAATGTTTCCCAGGTGATCCTAGTGTGTGCCCATGACTCTGGGGCACCCAGACTCTGCCACTCACCTAGGGGTAAGAGGATGCTTAGCTGGAATATGGAAGGGCCCAGCGAATGTTTATCAGGTTGTCCATATGTGAACCTTTCTAAAGCTTTGTCTTCCTGAAAACATAGTCTGCTAGTAACCCCCACATGAGGTTCCTGTTCATTGTGAAAACCAAATTTCTGCCTTGACCCAGGAGATGCTCTGCTTGAAACCGCCATATAATTAAACTCTTCAGTGACAAATGACTCACAGCTCAACTGGAAAAAATCTCTCCTTACTTTGAACCAAAATCTTCCTCTCCCCTGCCTTATTGTACAATACCCTGAAAATAATCTGTAATTCTCATTCCATGGGGATTCTTAATTTATAAGAAGACAAATATTTTTCCCCTACTGTCATTTCCAGCTCACATCCAACAGGCGGTCCTCATATGAGATTTCTGGACCCCTACGACCCTGGTCAAACTCCTCTGAAGGCAAGTAACTGGTTATTTGATACCCATGTGTCCTTCTAAAAGCTAAACCTACTTCTCGTCTAGTGAAGGGGCTGCCATTTACAGCCAATGGTGTTGTGGTATGACCTGAGCTTGTGCAAGCTCAGATTCTCTGAGGAAAGTCATTTCAGTAGCACTGGCCCTTTGATGCCCGGGGCTCAAGTCACTGATCAAAAGCCAATGCCATGATTCAGCTCTACTGGCCCTGTCACAGATGAAGATGTCAGAGAGGTGACATACTACACAAACCCATATGAGCTGAACATCTTCCTCTTGAGGTTCCCTCCTTAGGATGGATGAACAGAACACACTGATCAGAGAAGGAGCATTTAACTCCCCTTCACACAGACATCTATTCTGACAGTCCTCTGCCCAGCGATGGGATGGCTCTCCTTTCCCTTCCTGTAACCTCAGGACATGTTCCTTTTCTTCCAAGAACACCTAAAAAAAAAAGTGTCAAAACCAACACAAAAGAAACAGAAAATGTATACAGACAAATCTCCATGAACTAAATTCATATAACAGGGAATCTCCCTATGTCCTACCTCCCTTCCTCAAATACTAGACATAGACAGTTTTATGGGTAAGTTCTATCAAACATTCAAGGAGCAGATAATTCCCACTTTACAAGTCGTTTCTGAGTACAGAAAAAGAAGGAAAGCTGCCCATCTCATTTAATGACATAGTATGTCCTTGATTCCAGAGCTAGATAAGAACAGTGAAAGCAGAGAAAATAACACGTCAATGCTCCCTATTTTGAAATGTCACAATCTTGAGTAAAACACTAGATAATGAAATCCAGTGGTGTGTTAATGTGGTAATGAATTATAATCAGATGATTTTTATCACAGAAGGTAAGGATAGTACAAAATCGGATAAAATCTCTAAATGTAATTCATTCCATCATTGGTACTACAGAAGAAAAATCATATGGGAATCTCAAAAGATGCAATTTAAATAAAGCATCTTTTGATGCTTTAAAAATCTGTTAAAGTTCAGTGCATATTTAGTGTAAAAACTCTTGGAAAAACTTAGACACAGAAGGGCACGTTATGAATCTGAAAATGGTTTCTACCAGAACCTACCTCCACAGAAACCACCACTCTCAAAAGAGAAAATTTAATACACATTCCACTGAGGGTCTGGAAGAAGACAAAGATGCCCACAGTCACCATGTTGTTCAATACGAGATAAGTGCAAAAACATACAGGAAGGAAATAAGAAGGATTAGTACTGGAAAACTTGAGAAAAGGTTGCCATTGTTTGCAGATGTTATGTTTTTCTTACTTAGAAAACCGAGTAAAATCCAACAACTCTGAGAATTAGAGAGTACTAAAAGATTGCAAGTTACAAGATACCATAAATTGTACTTCTCTATAACCAACAATAACCAACCACAAAAAGAATGTAAAATAACATACTCTTCACAATAGCACCAAACACTATGAATTACTTAGAAATTAAGCTCACAAATACTGTATAAGATCTGTATAGAAAAATGTATAAAAATCCTCTAAAAGGATGTAAAAGAAGATCTAAATAATTGGAGAGATGTGCCCCAAGTTTGAATGACAAAACCATATTTGATTTACCCATTTCTAATCCTACAGAGTCCTCCAGGAAGTCTCTAAACAGGAAGTCTCTAAACAGTCCTCCGTGACTCTCTAAACAGGGATTATGGACTGCCAGTCTGTGCTATCCCAGCTGCTGTGCCCCTCTCTACCTTAGCAATCTATCACCTCTCAGTCTCTACCCCCCTCCACCCTGGAATTGTGAGCTCCCTGAGCAGACTAAATTTTTCTCATCCTGCACTCGTAGCATTGAGCACAGTGCTTGGAATATAGTTACTGCTAATTAATACTTATTGCATGCATGAATAAAAGAGACCAATGCTTGTTCGCATGGTCCCACTTATTTGCTATTTGTCAAGATAAACACAAGGACCACTTTCATCTAAGAGTAATGGATATGAGAATGACAGTAACTAAGAAGACCTAAGAATCTTAGAGATTTGTCATAGTCTCTAGTACCCAACTCTGTCCTTTGTCCTCCTGTTTTTCTCTTTTGAGTTCAGAATTTTTCAAACTTCTCTTCACCTTCTTTCTCATTTCTACATGGTACTCCTCACTTCCTCAAGAAGCTCTTTCTTTGAGATTTAGTCTCTTGAAGAGCCCCCAATATACTCAAAAGGCAATCTCATCTCCAAGAACCCTGTAGAATAGACGGATTTATCAAAAGTCTTCACTGGCCCAGGCTGTGGCTGGTGGCTCATACCTGTAATCCCAGCACTTTGGGAGGCCAAGGTGGGTGGATCACCTGAGGTCAGGAGTTCGAGACTAGCCAGGCCAACATGGTGAAACCCCATCTCTATTAAAAATACAAAAATTAGCCAGGGGGCGGTAGTGCATATCTGCAGTCCTGGCTACTTGGGAGGCTGAGGCAGGAGAATCACTTGAACCCGGAGGTGAAGGGTGCAGTGAGCTAAGATGGCGCCACTGTACTCCAGCCTGGGCAACAGAGCAAGACTCCATCTCAAACAAACAAACAAACAAACAAAAAACAACAAAACAAGCTCTTCACTGGTGCACTAGAAAAAAATAAGTATGCCTGGATCCCATCCCAGCCACCAGGAATCAGATTCTTTAGGAGGTGAAGTCCAGGTGTACATGTATGCCCAGTATCTGTCAAGATCAACGACAGTATAATGGATTGTTCACCAGATGATCCTAGCACAGGACATCTTTCACATAGCTTTTTCTGCAGGCAAGGCTGACAGGGTCTTTTTGATGGGCTTGAAGGATGACTTCATGCCACCATACGAGTTGGATTCCTGGCCAATTATAACAGTCCATGGCCTTCTTTAGACTGAAGCAAAAAGCCAGACTAGACTTCCACTTGAACAAGGCATCATAAAAAAAGAGGGCAGGTGTGAAAACAGGATTGGATTTACACATTAACACCAAATGAGTCCAAAACACAGGGTTTCAATTAAGCCACACACAAAATGCCTTCCATCTTGATTATTTTCATCAAGAACTAAGGCTGTGACTCCATGGCAAAGAAATATACTAGCAGATTTATTGGACATTTCCTCCCCACCAAAAACGACTTTTAAAGGAAAGTATTCCCCAAAAATGTGACTTAAGGTGTTTACAAATTGAAGAGTAAATAATTCAAATATATAATATGTTCATCTATTTTGTTGTTGTGGATGCTGTGGTATGCAGTCCGGATTCCTTTCAGGACTGAGGCTAGAGACTCAGAGCTGAATCCCCCCAATAGGACTACTTTGCTCAAGGGTTCTCCCTGGGGGCAGCCGGTATCCACTGACTGGGTGATGGAGGGGCATTAAAGGCCCTGTCCCATTGCTTCTATTGGGACAACTCTGAAAGGTCATTGTGGCTCCAGAACTCCCTGTAGGATATGTTATCTGTTGGACCTGATCATTCTTGCAGCCCTCACCCTTCACGTGTTGTTCTCGATCACTCTCCCTAGTAAACCTCCTGCAGACAAATCTCAAAGTCTGTTTCCCAGGGAAGCCAATCCATGACATCTGTCTGGTTCATGAATTACTTCACTGTTGTAAGACTTGATTATCTGATTTTTTTTTTTTTTTTTTTTTTTTTTTTTTTTTTTTTTTTTTTTTTTTGAGATGGAGCTTTGCTCTTGGCATCCAAGCTGGAGGACAATGGCGCAATCTCGGCTCACTGCAACCTCCACCTCCCAGGTTCAAGTGACTGTCCTGCCTCAGCCTCCTAGGTAGCTAGGATTACAGGTGCCCGCCACCATGCCTGGCTAATTTTTGTATTGTTAGTAGAGATGGCGTTTCACCACGTTGGCCAGGCTGGTTTTGAGCTCCTGACCTCAGGTGATCCGCCCACCTCGGCCTCTCAAGTGCTGAGATTACAGGCGTCAGCCACTGCTCCCGGTCGATTCTCTGATTAGATTTTAAACTTTTTTGATAAAATACTGAGTCTTAACCACTTTAAGATGCCATAATATTGAATACAGTGCAAAGCAAAATAAATATTGACTAGTTCTCATTTCTATCTTTCAAATATTTCTAATGCTCCTCTTTTATAGCATGGGCTCAGGTATCAGATGGCTTAGGTCAAGATCTTGGCTCTACTGCTTACTTACGGGAAATACTTTCATGTTGCTAAATCTCAGTTTTCTCTTCAGTAAGATGGGATTAAAGTACTTCTCTCATAAGGTTATTGTGATAATTAAAGAGTATAATCTATGTAAAGCATTTAGCACAATGCCTGGCACATAAGCATTCAATAAATGGTAGCTGTTGTTGTCGTTAATGGCATAACACTGGCACCACTCTGGTAACCTTAGTTATTGTCTTAATTGTCACTTTGCTCCTTGATTATTATAATAGAAATTGGTGTTCCTAACACTCAGTTTTCCTCTTCATTACTCCTTCCCTCCAATTCTTTCCAGTGGCACCAAATTAATTTTCTTAAAATATGGCTTTTATTACATTTTCCTCTGCTCAAAATTTTTCAGGGACTCCTGATTACCAAGACCTCCATAAACTGGCACTGCTGGAGCCATCCAACCAGCACTGCAACAGAAAAGACTCCTCTTCCTTGTCCTTGGAACAAGGCTCACTCTGGCTTGCTCTTCCTTATTTTCTTTATCAATCCAAATCCTGCCCAGCTCAATGTAGATCCTATTGATCAAATCTCCCCTCAATCTAGGTCCATAGCTACCTCTGCCTATCCTGAGCCTTCACTTACCCTAACAGTATCCTGCATTTCCAATACTGTATGATCAAAGGTCTCCCTAAACTTCTAGCTTTCCCTCAGGCTTCATAACTGACTTAAAAATCTCCCTTGATAGACTCTTCATCAGGACTTCCTACAAAAGTTGCTATTCTGAGCTTCTCCATTGGTCCTTAGGTGCTTTTCACATCATTACAATTTATGAAAAGATGGTAATAAAAAGTAGATTGAACATCTTGAAAAAAGTATTTAGAACATGTTAGAAAAAAAGTGAATCACAAGTGTAAATAATACACAAGACCAAATGCTAAGTTGCAATGAAGTAAAGAGACATACGGAATTTGTCAAAAAGGAGTCAACTGGCTTCCAGATTTGGGAGATTGATGCCTCTGAGTTATTTTTGCTGGTAAAAATTCCACTTTATGAGTAATATTTGGGACATGGTATCAACAGTCAACAGTTCACAAACTCGAAAAAGTCTCCAGCAGAAAAGGTTTAATTAAACTTGACAGAAACTCTCTAGCAGCTTTCATAAGTAATTGCTATTACCCAAAATAGGACCAACTCATAAATTGCATGATTTCAGAAATGACGAATCAATAAAAATGTTTATAGAAAGAACATTTTGATTAATTCCTTCAGAGTAACAAATTCATGGCACATGTGATAAATCAAGATTTCTATTGTCAATTAGGGAAACCCAGAAATCAAACCTAGTCTTCAAATACAGCCCTTTGGATAACTGATCCCAACTTCAGGCATTGGGAATTGCTTTCTAAACAGCTCTTCCAAGATCACCTGAACCACGTCTCTGGGCCTCATTCCTGAGATACATTCAAAATCACTTTGATTCTCAGTCATGCTAACAGCCAAGTAAGACTAATGATAGATAATATATCATGATTACAAAGAAGGCTTGATAAATCAAGCAACAAGTTACCCATAAGTAACTAATGGCTTCTTTTTCTACCTATAAACTCAACAACAACAAATCATTAGCAATTGTAATAAAATAATACCTCCTCTATTACTGAGACTTAACATGGAAGTTCCATTTATCTAGAGCACAAGTGAATATTTTTGTTATATGGCACTGTGTTCACAGCAAACGACTTGAACTTCTACAAGAATCTAAAAGGCCTTTTCAGCCATCAATGAATATGAAATTATTTTCACCACAGTTTTAGTGTCCAAACATAGCTATTAATTTTTGAAAATATTACTGAATGATAGCTATAGTAACATTCAGTTAATCAGAATATCAATAACTTAACACTCCAATGGAAATGTATACATAATTATTTAATAGGTACAATATTACTATGTCATCCCCATAAACTACCTTCTTTTTTTTTCTCCAAAATGCTCTTCAGTTACTGAATGAGTGTGCAAAACAATATATAACTGGAATAAAGTTAGTGTTTCATAGCGTCTCAGGGCTGAAAGGGACCTTTAGGAACACCCAAATCAATCCCTCATCTGGGACAATTGTCCTAGCAACTCATGGGCTCTTTTCCACGTTAATGATCTCCATTGAACTTACAAAAAATGGACACTCTTGTTTTCAGTCAATATCTTGACAGCAATTTTCAATTTTTCCTGTAGAAACTTGTAATTAAGTAGTATTTTTATTAGTACCTCTCACACATTTAATTATATATTGTATTTCACAGCAATCGAAATTACCATTAATTGTAAGTTATATCCTGGGTTCTTAGATGTTAAGATGTGAAACAATTGTGCATTTTAGAATTGATAATCCATGGTACTTTGGGTGTATAATTACACTTGCAAAGGAAAAGAAATCATGAACACAGAATATGGGGCAAAGGACCCCAGAAATCATCTTGTCCAACGTCCTACCACCCTATTTTAAAGATCAATAAATTTAGAGCCAAAGAAATTATCTGCCCAAAATAACACAATAGGAAGCAGCCAAAAAGGAGACCATAACATAGGTTGGACTCCCAGCCAGAAACTGACCCTGCTGCTTATTAGCCTTTTTAACCCTCTACCCCATCTGAGAGTTAAGACATGTCTCCACTACTAAGAGTGGTCACTAGGGCAATAAGTCTATGTTGGAGGGGTGCGCAAAGTTGGAAGGATGGCATCAGGTATGTGCAGGTTGAATCTATCCACTCTGAGGCTTCATTTCTCAAGCCTTGTAACAAGGTTATACACAGAGTACATAAATCTAATTATGTTATTTGTCACCAATATCATTAGAAAGTCAGGTGTAGTCCTAGAAGTCAGTGAGAAGAAAAATATAGGATGTTCTGCAAGTTGTAATGATGTGTGGTTTAAAGGCCTTTGAGAGTCCTAAGAAGGAGGCATAGAGGAAACAGCCCAGCATTTGAAGTATTTATCATTAATAAGGTTGCTTCAGCTGAGTTAATCAGCAAGAATAATGAGCTACTCTTGGTGTCCTGCTAATGACATATCATCAGGCAAAAAGATGGCCTTGAATTCCTGGGCTCAAGTGATCCTCCTGTCTCAGTCTCCCGAGTAGCTGGGACTCCGGGCATGCACCACCATGTCCAGCGAATTTTGTTATTATTATTATTATTTTTTTTTGTAAAAACAGAGTTTTGCTATGTTCCCCAAGCTGATCTCTAACTCCTCGTCTCAAGCAATCCTCCCACCTTGTCCCCTCGAAACTGAGATTACAGGCGTGAGCCCCCACACCCAGCCAGACAACTATGTTTTTAAATACCAATAATATGTTAGGCTCCGTATTAAGAATTTTTCATTAGTTAGTTCACTTCATTCTTAACAGCTCAATTTTTTGGATAAGAAAACAGAATATCAGAAATGTTAGGTAACTTTCCCAAAGCCTCACAGGTAGTAAAGTGGCAGAGCTAGGCTCTGAAGCCCAGTTTGTCTGCTTCAAATGCTGGGCTGTTTCCTCTATGCCTCCTCCTTAGGACTCTCAAAGGCCTTTAAACCACACATCATTACAACTTGCAGAACATCCTATATTTTTCTTCTCACTGACTTCTAGGACTACACCTGAATTTCTAAAGAGCTATATGTAATTCTAGTTTTCTAGGCTGGTCACACTTGATGGAGAATATGTCAAATATATACTAGCTGAACAGAAGAAATATTAAGAAATAGTTAAATAACGTCAAACCTTGGTCAGGATCACCAATCAGGTATCAGTTGAATTAGTTGGAAAAATGAACTGTTACTGTCAGACAGACCTCCCTCCATGTGTATGCATTTATTTCCACCTACCAAATAAAGTTCTATCTGAAACAGACAGTGGGCTGTGCCCTATGCTGGTATGTTCTGTTTGGGGTTACATGTTTGAATATAATGCATGGAGAGAAGAGAAAATTTGAGCCACAAAGAAACAGAATAGATAGTAGCAACAGAAATTTCAATGTATATTATCACCAACTGGGGGTAAAACTTTGTTTCAGGCAAGTAGAATGGGACCAGGACATAAGTCACCCAGAAAGGATTTATGGAATCTTAGGAGCAGGCTACTAAATGAGAAAATAATGAATTTGCTCAAACGTAACTCTCCCGGTGCCTCTGCCCCTTCCGAAGACTGGGGCCATGCCTTGTTTTCCAGATGCTAACTATCCTGGCTCTCCTGGGTCTGCAGAGAAACCGTTCTGGGTGTTTGACAGTGCTTTCATCTTTTTAATTTAAGTCCTGGTTTGGCTTTTTAAAAATCAGTAAGATATGTAAAGATGCAGAAAGGTATAGAAAATAATATCCAAGGCTGGGCGTGGTGGCTCACCCCTGTAATCCCAGCACTTTGGGAGGTTGAGGCAGGTGGATCATCTGAGGTCAGGAGTTCAAGACCAGCCTGGCCAACATGGTGAAGCCCCATCTCTACTAAAAAAATGCAAAAATTAGCCGGGCATGGTGGCGGGCACCTGTAATCCCAGCTGCTGAGGAGGTTGAGGCAGAAGAATTGCTTGAACCCAGGAGGTGGAGGTTGCAGTGAGCCGAGATTGCGCCACTGCACTCCAGCCTGGGCCACAAAGCAAGACTCTGTCTCAAAAAAAAAAAAAAAAAAAAAAAAAAAAAAAGAAAAGAATATTGAGGTATCCACCAAATTAAGTTTTTGTTACTTTTGTTTAAAGTATTTTCCTTTTTGAGAAAACAAAACATTATCAATAATGTTGAAGAGGCTGTGCACAGTGGCTCATGTCTGTAATCCTAGCACTTTGAGAGGCTGAGGCAGGTGGATCGCTTAGGTCCAGGAGTTCAAGACCAGCCTGGGCAACATGGCGAGACCCTGTCTCTACAAATAATTTTTTAAAAAGTCAGCTGGGTGTGGTGACTTGCACCTGTGGTCCCAGCTACTCAGGAGGCTGCGGCTGGAGGATCACCTGAGCCCAAGAGGCTGAGGCTGTAATAAGCCGTGATTGTGCCACTGCACTCCAACCTGAGTGACAGAGTGAAACCCTGTCTCTTAATAATAAAATAATGTTGAAGAACCTTTTGTTGCACCACCCCCATTTCCACCCCCTCCCAAGAGGCAGCCTGTGATGCCGGGGTATATCCCTGCTTTTATATTTTATACTTTGTGTTTTCTTTAGCAATTTGCATATTGGTAACATATCTTTAGTAGCTTGCTTTCTGCGCTCTGTTGTTTTTGAGATCTATCCATGTCGACACATATGCGTATAGTTTAGTCGTTTTAACTGCTGTTAAAGTGTGCACATGTGGGAGAGGTGCCCTAAAGTGTATACCTGGAAGTGGGATTGCTTACTTTTATGGTGTGTGCATTTTCAATTTTACTAGAAAGTGCCTCTGTCTTTAACTTTTGCTTGTCAATCCATGCTGTTTCTATATCTAAATAAGGTGACCTCCAACAGCATTAGGTTAACAGAATTTTTATGAAAACTTAACAAGGGTTCAAAGAGCATCATAGTTTTCTTCAGAAAAGCACTTTGGATACTTCTTGGTTTTACATCTTTCCATGACTGAAAGTGTTTCCAAGCTTTGGGCTAGGAACAGAGATGGAAAAATAAGGACCCTTGTTGTTCAGAGGTGTGTGCTGATTGTTTGGAGTCTTTGGACATCAGCTCATGCCAGCCAGGGGGGAATTGGTAAATGGTCCCTTTGAGGAAAAAGATAAACAGAAATCAAGAAACGCTGGAGCTAACTGGAAAATTGTTTTCATAATTCAATTTTGTTTTACATAACCTTGCTCCCCCAAATGTTAGTAATTTAGCTCAAAGAGCTGTTAGTGTTATTAAATAGTCACTAAATGTTGCAGAGACAGCTCAGCAAAATTCACGAATGGAGAAACCATTTTATGACCATCGTTTCACCTCCGGGGGTGGCTCACTGCATTTTGTTCCAGGCCCCTAGGGCCCAGAGGTAATAACATCTGTATTTTTAAGACTAGCTTTGCACCACACCTGCATATCAATTCCCCTTTCTGACTTCTGCCTCTAAACCAAAGCCAAATGTTTGGCTACGGATTTGGTTTCCAGGGTTCGGCTGAGTATTAAAGGCAGCAGCTCCAAGACTTCACTGGTCCCACCAAAAAATTGTTTAAGTGATGTTAATTGAGTCCTGGGAAAGTTTAAAAAATTTAAATCCTTAAAGGAAAAGGAGATGAAGGGAAAGAAAGGGAGAAGAAGAAAAAGAGCAGGCAATGAGAAATGACTGACAAAAACAGAAGTTAAATCAAATGATATTAATTAAAAAAATTTAAACTAAAATCATTTAAAAATTAAAATACTTAAAAAATTATTTTAGTTTAATTTCACATGCTTCCATTAATTTGTTTCTGGCTTGTATCTGATTTTATTGCAAAAGTAGAAAATTACTATTAAATGTTCTAATATCAACTGGAGGATAGGAAATTCGAGGAGGGTAAGAAATCTCAGATTGGAGTTTATGTTAGTTGGTTTATCACCATAAACTTCTGCTGACATTTGCCATGATATCACATGATGCAATATGAATCAATTCTCTAATTTATAAATTATCTTCTAATAATTAGAAGTAATTCCAGATTGGCCACTCCCTGGTAACAGGTTGGAAGTCCCTTTAAACTAATGGCTAAACCCTTTTGAGCCCCTATTACAGGCATGGGTTACTGTGAGCAGTTGATCTAGAAAACAGTGTAAATGAAGCTTTCGAGGAGACTTGCTGCACAGTGGCCCTAATAGAGAAAGCTCTCTTGTAGAGTTAATCGTATTCATGATGAATGAAGTGAAACAGTCACAGATGCTTGGAGTTGAAGACCACCCAGTCCAATCCAAGCCTCTTGCCCAGTGCAGGAATCTCATCTACAGCTTTCCATCTAGCCATCGCTAGAACATTTCCAGTGAAGAGAGCTCTTTGCATCTGGGTGCAATTCTATTTTCTAGGAAATGCTTCCTCACAGTGGATTGAATTCAGGCCCCTTACTACTTCTACCCACTGGTCTCAGTTCTGCATTGTGAGTAGTACAGAAAAGTTCTAACCCTATTTTCCAAGTTTTGAAGATGGCAATGTTGCCACCACTTGTCTGCCTCTACCTGTTCTTCTTCAGGTTAAACCATGCCATCTCTTTCTCAATTGTCCTCTTTGGACTGGAACCCTATATTACTGGTCTTGGTCACCCTCCCTTGGGTATGTTCTAGTTTATGAAGGCCCTTCTTAAAATAATCACCTAAGAATGGAACATGATGTAGTCTGACCAGCAAAACATAAGAGGACTATGCTCAGAACCCTACCTTTCTACTAAGACATTCCACAATTAGATTCACTTTTTAAACCTTTTTTCATACTAGTGGTTTTTATTGAAGGTCAGCTCCAATTTTCTGACCATTTCTAGGTGAATTTCAGAGTATTAAGATCAGCTATTTAAGTCTGTCTGTTCTATAGATTTTTTTTTAAGGAACTGCCATCAAGCTTAGATATCTGTGGTTTCCAAATTATACCCACCTTCCTTTTTGAAAACATGGACATTTGTCCATCTTTAGTCTTACCGTTTTTCAATCAATTGGCACATTTGTACTGTGTGTCTATCCTGGGCCAGATGCTGTGCTGTGAGGTGGGTCAGTGAATAAGACACAATTTCTGCTCTCAAGGAGCCTCTATTCAGTGAGGAGAGTTATATGAATGCACAGAAGGTTACAGGAGCTCAGAAACAAGATGCTTCTGAGAACATATTCATCCACACTGAAGAGGCATCATTCCCTGGGGTGCTGGGCTCAACCTGCACACAATGAGTATTGGTGGGAAGCCCAACTTCATCTCAAATGACTGGGTCCTTCATCTTCTCACCTAGCCAGGGTTGCAGAGGCCTCTTTTCACTGTTGTTTACACCCTTTCTCATGTGAAGAGCAATTTCCATCCAGGAACAGACAGAATACAGGAGGAAACAGCTCTTGTTTCCCTTTGACATTGTTAACATTATTCTTGGGGCCTAAGGAAGAGGCCTGGCCCTCTACTCTGTACCTACTTATTCTAAAGGATGATGATGAAGATAATGGGAAGAGAAGTAGCTTCCATTTAAAAAAAATATTCATTCTGTGTAAGGTACATTATATATATATAGTATAAAATACATAATTATATATATTTATATAATTATATTTATATAAATTTATAAATGCATGTTATATATTTAAAATTATATATTTATAAATTAAAAATAAAGCTTTAAATTATAAAATTATAAAAATTATGAATATATTTATGAATTATAAAATAAATTATAAAATAATCCATGTTTGAACAAGGTGGGTCCACTTATATGTGGATTTTTTTCACCCAAACGTAGATTAAAAAATATAATATCCACGGGATGTGAAACCCATGTATACCAAGCGATGACTGTATATATTCCTTTAATCCTTTTTAATCCTTACAGCAACTCAATGAGGTAGATATTGTTATCCTTGTTTACAGCTGGGAAAACAAGTCTCAGTACCTTTTCCAGTGTCACATGATTAGGAAGTGAGACAGCTGGACCCCAGATCCAGAATTCCCACACTTCTAATGCACATATGACCCTGAAAGTTAGTTCTGCTGCCTGATAAGACATTCACATCACCTAGAAGTTCCTTTTCCAAGAGTCCCAATTGCTTCTGGCCTTGGCCTTCCTGGCTTTGTTTCCCTAAGTTCCACCACTGTGTTCATCCTGGGTGCATGAGCCCCTTTTGCACCCACTGTGGCCACCATTTGACAAGCCTGAGCTTGTAGCCTCATGGGTTTCTTTGAAAGTTTCCCTCCTTACCCTGGTTCTCATTTTCTTTCAGTGGCATTCCTCAGCATGGTAAAGTGGATTGAATTTACAGGTTTTTGCTTGGTTGTCTTATTAATTTACTTACGTACCTATCTACATTTTATTTTTAATCTTCCATCCTTTGGGAACCATATTTTCCTTTGGAGTCTCTGACCAGGGGACCCTGTTTATCTTTTCTAAAAATAGAGATTCTATGCATCACAGAAATCTCATTTCCATTTTTCCATTTACATTTAAAAAGGGAAAAGTGAACAAGTCTGTGGGCAGAAGTGGAGAGCTATAAAAAAATTGGCCAATTGTTTTCCCTTACAAAACCAAATCTGCACAAATCAACTTACATAGAAGGTAGTGTAATCTGAGAGCCATTCTGAATGCCAGCTCTTTCTCAGGTCCTATTTTTGAAAATTGGGCAGTAGTTTGATAGAGAGGGTGGCATCTTCCTATTCTGCGTGACACCTCATGCCCAGGCTTCTAAGAACTCATGGAGGGAAGCGTGCTCTGCAGAGGTCCTAGCCAGGAGTTGGCCTCAGTTAACTTGAACATCTGGGGTGTTTGCTTACACTGGTGGATGCTTCCTTCCCTTTCAGGTCCAGCTGACTGCCTCTCTCCTTCAAAAGAAGGAAGAAATCATCCCCTAGTTTCCTTGTATCCCGTTGCTGCTCTCTTTGAACATTACATATTCTTCATCTCCACTCAAAATCTCATTTTTTCTTTGGAATCCTCTACCATGATCATAACCAATATTGACCTCTCATTCTCTTCCTATACTTGAACTATGTCTTATAACCCAAACATTTCTGGATTTAATTAACTATTTTCAGAAACTATTAAAGTTTCACATTTAGGGATGTTTGTTTCAGTGAGATGACACACCACAAGGTGGGAACCAAAATTTACTCTTCTCTCCTTCTGAAAACAACATCCACTAGGTCATCGGGGATAGGTGAGATAAATGAATGGAAACATTGCACACAGAAGAGGAGACTGGCTGGGAGGACTTTAGGAGTAGGTGTGAGAACCAGGAAAAGTTAGCATCCTCTGAGCCAGGAGACTAGAATTCTCCAGAAGGCTCTGAGGTGAAAAAAGCAGGCAAAAATGGCAATTAGATTTGGTAATTAGGCAACTTCTAGTGTCCTCAAGAGTAATGGTGTCCGAATCCAGGCTGGAATGGATACAGAATGAAGTAAATGGTGGCGAGGAAATGTAAGAAGTGGGTCGAATTCTTCCAAAACAGAGGTACTCTTCTCTGTACTTACTTCTACTTTTTTGAAGAAGTGTTTAATCTGGGACAGACAGAAAAATGTTTGGCCAAAATAGAGTTGCTGCATTTTATAGAAACATAAGAATAGGGTTCTTTAGAGAACAAGTATTTATATTCTGTTCCTGCCTCAACCACAGAACTTTGCTGTCTGGAGGTGGCTTCCATGCTTAAAAGTTGCATTAATGAATATTCCTTGTATTATGAGGATAGAGAAAAGAGTCTATTTATTGAGTTTATGGTCTAATCTACACGCAGCAAACCCCCATTCAGACCACAGACAGATATCAGTTACAGATATACAAAGCCCAGATGAGCTATACCTATACCCCACATAAAAGGAGGCATATTGCTCAGCAGGGAATTTGGCCAAAATATGATACTATTTTCCACGTAATCAGGACTGGTTTATTGGAATACAGAGTTCTGCATGGAACCTATGGTTTAGATGAGATATGATCCTGTGTGTACACAGAAGAAAGCCTTCAGAACACAATAGCTGGTGAAGGTATGGGTTCATAAATAAGTTGCAGAGGAGAAAAATGAAGATGTAGTCAGTTTAGTTTTGTTTGGGTGGATGTGGAAAGCTGTGAAAATGAGAGGGTCTAGATAAGGAAGAGAAATTTAATAGATTGTGACTTATTTTATATATGTGGCTCCATATGTATCTTCTGGCTAAAGATTAACTGGCTCAACATTGTCAGAAGTTGTAATAGACAATTGATAAACCCATACATCCTCCTCCTATTTATGTCTTAATTCTTCAAATCAGGGTTTCCAAAAGTGGTTCTGAAACTGCAGGACTTAAAAAAGTGTTAAAAATTGAAAAAACAAACAATGGATCCAGGGACAAGTTTGGGAAATGCTAAATGGTACCAAATTAACCAAGTTTCCTTAGTGCAAGATATCCTAGGGGCTTTACTACGCCAGCGAGCCTTGTGAATCTCCAAGAGGGGCACATAATACACGGCATTTCTTGAATTTACTCGCATATAAAACTCTTCCCATGAAAGACTCACAGGGTTTGAGGTTCTGAAACATGCTTTGGGAGTGGCTGCTTTTCACCACCTCTGCTTATACAAATACTACACCCTTGACTAGGGCCATTAACGAATGAAAATGCATTTGCTTTTCCATAAGTCAAGGTGAATTTCACAATGCTTTTCAATTAAGGAAGCAGACTCCACAAATCCTTTACCTGTGACCATTTACATGTGACCATGTGACAAGGGCCCTTATTACACAAACAATAACACTCAAGACAGAATTACTGCCAAAAAACTAATCTATGAGTTTACTTCTTCCTACTGATGGCAATAGAATTCTGTCTTTAGCCATAGTTAGCAATCACCAGAAACTTCAACAAAGCAACACCCATCCATTTTGTTCTAAGCTTTTTGGAGTACCCTGGCTTGGGCCTTTGAGCCATATCAATGCATTGACTCTCTGTTGGGAAATAATTTCACAGCTGGGACCTCTTTCTGAGTGTGACCCTTTGAGTTGTCAAATTCAGAAGGCATAGCAGACATGAGAGGAAGTTGAATGGCCTCCCATTCCAGTCCCCTAGCAATGTGTCAAAAGTTTAAGCAGCTGCATATCCTTCTTGTCTCCATCAACAGCTGCAGCATGGAACCCATCCCTTTCATGGGTGTCAGCCCAGAAAACAGCCTAACAGTGTTAGGTTCACACATTAACAATCTGAGCAACCTCACTGAGCCTAGGACAGCAGTTGGGCTTCCTGAGACCTGCCCTTTGAATTCCAGATCTTCCCTCTTTGTGCAACCGATTTTTCTATGAAATATTTATTTTCAGAAATCCTTCAAGGAACCATCTTACACAAGAGGTTTGCAGAAGAAATCTGGCATCAGTCCCACTGGGGGGTGACTGTTGAAATTGTGAGCTCATCCGACTGACCTTAGAGAGCCTCATTACCTCTTCTACAAAAGGCTTTAATTCCCCTTTAGTGATTACACTGACAAAAGCACAAAGATGTCAGTCATTCATGACCCCTTTCCAAAGGTCTCCCAGGCCTCCTGGCCCCTCCCTGACCACACAGCTAGTGTTTCCCAAGTCTTTGAGAGTTGTCCATTTCCAGAGAAATGGCTAAGAGGGGATAACTCCCAAATGACCCAGTTTTCCTGGGACCCGACAAGTCTTAGCTGCAGCTGGTACACAATACTCAACTGATTTAAATGCAGCTCTTGGCAAAGAGTACTCACTCAACTGCTCAGCTCAAAGCCTCCGAGACCTCATCCCTGCCCAATTTTCCAACCTAATTTACAGCCATTTCCCATCCTCCCCTCCCCACCATTTACATCCTCATCCAGCAACCCCAGGGATCCAGGCATCTCAGAATATTCCCTGTTCCTTAGTCCTGTCTTGCATACCCTCGACTCAGGGCTTTCACCCATGCTGGAGGCTCTGCCTTATTTGTCCTCATTCGCTTGGCAAACAAAAAGCCTCCTGTAATTTCCAACTGAAATGTCATGTTCTCTGAAACCTTTCCTGGCCACCCCAGGCCGGGTTAATCCTTCTCTCTTCTCTGCACATAACATTAATCGCCCACCTGTCATATTACACAATGGTTGCTTATTATTGATCTGTGTCTCCTATGTTTAGACTGGGAGCTCTTTGGGGGTCCCCAGTGCTTAGCACAAAGCAGGTGTTCATAGGATGTTCACTGAAAAGAGAGAAGCACTGTAGCATTTTCACTGTGAATGGGCACAGGGGTTGCTAAGTGAGAATTAGCATAGGGGTTGTTGCCGGGGGAGGGGCTGGCAGCAGGAAGTAGGCAGCAGCAAATGGAAAAGGCTGGCCTGGTCCCACCCTTCATCTCTTTCTAGAAGGAAAATGGCATTATTTTTACATCCAATGAAACACTCAAGACCCTCCAAATGCCTGATGCAGAAAAGAGAAGACCAGCATAGCAACACTAGGAAACCCAGAGGGCAGAGGACACAGAAGGGAAATGGAGTCCCTGCGCTGGAACTGGCTGTCTCTGCTACTTGTGGCGTATTTACTGATTGCACAACTGCACAACTGGTAAAATGGCATAACCAGGGCTCAGGCCAAATGTATTGGCTGTAAGTCCAGTGATTTTTATTTTAACACGTCTAAAAACACTTTAAAAATTGCTCAGGCCTCTGTAAATAGTTGTATGCTAAGAATCTAGGCTAACACGTTGTTTATTCATGCAATCTTTTCCATACCCCAGTCTTTCTCACGTCTTCCTTCCATACACACACGCACACATCTACACACATATAAATACACATGTAGGCATACAGGTGGATATCTACATACATCTCAACTCACCTAGGGGCACCTCTCTAGACTCCCCATCCCATGACATAACTGCCCCTACTGCTCTCTGCTTCCCTCCAATTTATATCTGGAGAATGACTATCAGAGCATTACCTTTCATTATGTAAGGAAAGAGCTATAAAGATGGGCACTTTATACAACATGGGGAAGGAGAGTCTATTAAACGTATGTGTCTATTGCAGTAAATATGTATTATGTATATAAGTATATACAGGTACATAAGCCACCCATGTTTACACATGAGCACAGAGAGTGTTATAAATTTCTGGAGCCAGGATACCTGTATCCCTGTCACCACTAAGTAGAACCTGCCCCCGCTGTCATCTCCATGCTGCTGCAGGACAGACTGTTTCTGAAAGGGCAGTCCCTTTTGCTAAGTTCCGTCCTGTTGCCACAGGAGTTCTGTTGTGAAAAAATTCTCATTGCTTGAGTATGCCCCAGTGCCTTCCTAAGAATTGCAGTTCCCTGGATGAAGGTGGGTCTCTGTAGTTCACATATATCTATGAAATGTGACATCCTCTTGCACTGGAAGGAACAATGAGTGAAAACCAAGGGGAGAGATGAAGACGGCAGAAGGTGCCCTCTGTAAAGGAGGGGCCTGTAGTGGGCATAGGACATCTCACTGGGCAAAATGCCACCATGGTTCTCTGCCTCTCTGCAACACATATTTCCTCCAAGACATCAGTGCTGGTCATTATCAGTTACTTATCAATCTGATGCTTTCTCCTTACTTAACACCAATGTGTTCTTGAAGTTAGCGAAGGACTGTGCATGACTGGATGTACTTTGAAACAGTTTATTTAAATCTCTCTGCAAACAGTTTTCACTTCTTTATTGTCGATGACAGTCTCGGATTCCATGCCAGGCCGCCTGTATTTAATTTGGCTTGCTTACTGGGCCCCAAGCATGCCCGAGCCAGTTCACTTACTTTCAGTGCCTGGCATATAGGAAGCCCTCAATACATGGTAGTTCTGGTTGTTGTTGTTTTTCTTTTTCTCTTTTTTTTTTTTTTTTTTTTTTTTTTTTGAGACAGAGTCTTGCTCTGTCACCCAGGCTGGAGTGCAGTGGCATGATCTCTGCACACTGCAAGCTCTGCCTCCTGGGTTCACGCCATTCTCCTGCCTCAGCCTCCCGAGTAGCTGGGACTACAGGCGCCTGCCACCATGCCCGGCTAATTTTTTGTATTTTTAGTAGAGACGGGGTTTCACCATGTTAGCCAGGATGGTCTCGATCTCCTGACCTCGTGATCCGCCCACCTCGGCCTCCCAAAGCACTGGGATTATAGGCGTGAGCCACTGCGCCCAGCCTGTTGTTTTTTTTCTTATACTCTCTCCCTCCATGTGTGCCCAAGTGAGATTACCGGCTTCTTCAGGCTTCCAAGAGAGCAGATCAATGTGGCTAATCTGGCTACAGCCCAAGTTAAATCCAGAGGTGACCCTGGCCCCGGAAATGCGTTACCTCTGACCTTCAGGTCTGAATAAAACCTGAAGAGATGCTGAGGAATCAGGGACAGGGCTGAGCTAAGAGAAATTTGACTTTATTCCTAGTGAAATGACCCCTTCCACAGTGATGAACTATACAGTGCTGTTTAGAAAGTGCTGCAGCGGCTTGTATTTGTTAACTAATTTGTATGAATTCATATATGTGTTACTTATTGCATTAATAACCTACATTACATTCTCTATTCTTTTTTTCGCCTGTCTTCACATTACCAGTCTTTAGTTCATACATGCTCTGAAGAACAACAGTGTGTTAAGGAAGAGTTCTCTGGTGTCAGCTGGTAGTTAATGTTCTTTAGATCATTACCAATAGATAAGCCAGCACTAAGAAGAGCAAGCCAAGGGGATCCTGGACTTTATGTCGCTTTCCAGATTTAAAATCCTTCTGTGGGGTTCATCACCTGCCCAGGGAGAGACTGATGTCCTCTTGAGTTAGCCAAACCGGGCCTTGGTTCTAACTGCCTTACTAACTCTGAAATGGGGCTTGTGAAATCATCCACCAGCCCCACTTTCCTTATCTGCATATTGGGGATAATAGTCATTGCATTAGAATACTCATTGCATGATTGTATCATGAGGATTACATGATATCAAATTTTAAATTATAATATTCATTTTTGGAGAGTACGAGGTGAGATGCTGGCAGCAGAAACAGAGATTAGAAGGACTTTTTGGAAAGCCATTTACCTTTGATAGGGGTCAAGAGACTTAAAATGCTCATGGCCTCTGACCCAGTCACTCCAATAGTGGAAACCAATCCTAAAGGCATAATCCAAAACAAGGCCAAAGATTTAAGGACAAGTATGTTTATAATAGCTTAATTTATATTTACAGAAGACTGGAAACAACTCAAATGCACAGCATTAGGGAAATGATTAAATAAATTATTGCATGCTCATATCATGTGTGTAAGAGGTTGCTTAAAATGATGTTGACAGAGAATTTGTAATAATGTGGGAAATCCCTTTTATAATGTTAAGTAATGAAAGGATGGTAGAGAATTTATATAATCCAGAAAGAAGTACATCAGGATGCTAACAATGGAGAATTTTCTTCTTTCTACTTTTTGAGTTTTATCATTTTTCTACAATGTGTGTGTGTGTATATATATATTATATATATATATATAATATATATATACACATATATATTTTTTTTTTTTTTTTTTTTTTTTTGAGACAGAGTTTTGCTCTGTCCCCCAGGCTGGAGTATAGTGGCAGGATCTCAGCTCACCGCAACCTCCGCCTACCGGGTTCAAACAACTCTCCTGCCTCAGCCTCACAAGTAGCTGGCATTACAGGCACCTGCCACCATGCCCGGCTAATTTTTTGTATTTTTAGTAGAGACAGGGTATCACCATGTTGGCCAGGCTGGTCTTGAACTCCTGACCTCATGATCCGCCTGCCTTGGCCTCCCAAAGTGCTGGGATTACAGGCGTGAGCCACCAAGCCCAGGCTAAGTATATATTTTTTAAAATGGAAAGATCACAACTACACTGAAACAATATGAAAACCTTGGCAAAGGGACTGTTAGACAGCAGGCACATAACACAAGAGTCCTGTCCTCCTCTCCCTGAGCATGCTCTACTCACTTCTTGCTCTCCTCCAGATTTTTGGCACTTCCTTAATTCTGAACTCCTACCTCCCAGGACCTCTCATGCCCTTCCACATGCCCTTGTGTTTGTCCATCTGGAAAACATCATAGGTGCCCGTACCCACACCTCATTAAGCCCTATTCAGTACAGCTCTAAGGCCACATCTCCATTGTGACTGGGGGTTGGGTAAGGCTCTGCCACACCTGTGCTTTCCTGAGCACCCTCCTCATTCCCCAATTACAATCCTTATAATGCTTTGTGCTGTGATGACCACACACGTCTGTTTCACTGGAATGACAGGGAACTACTTCAAGTGTGGACAACATACATTTCTCACCTTTGAATCCTCAAGTGTTGGGCATGATACTTGGGCCTTGGCAGTTCGCCAAATGAGTACAGGAGACTTTCCTATGTTAACATCTTAACTTACTGTGGTCACCTCTCAGGCTCCTTGTCACTTACAAATGCCATCCATTCTTGCCTTTGAGCATTTTTGCAAGCTGGACCATCTGCCTGTGATCTTCCTCATTACCACTTATTCTCAAGACGGCCAAGCTGTCTTTCCCCAACCTCTGGAAAAGCTCCTAAAATTCCAGCTCTCCTGTGAAACACGAGTTCCTCCACCACTTCTGGTCAGAGACTCCTGGATCCACATTTAGGCATAATGGCTCTCTGGTGTAAGCCAGTGTCAGAGCATCTCCATTTGTATCTCTTTCAAAGGCCCCAAATGGAACTTACTGTGTGGCCCCCAGCTGGCCCATTCTTTTCCTAACAATACATTTCTGTTGGAGCATTGCTGAGCTTTAGGTTTCTCCAAAATCTTCAGAGTATTCCACTCATGCATCCCTAAAGCCAAGCTGTCACCCAGTCCTGCTTTTTCCCCGCCTCCAAAACGTTTTCAGATTTGATCTCCCAATTTTAAGGACAGCTACGATACAATTGCCATTTGAGGCTGGGCATGGTGGCTCACGCCTATAATTTCAGCACTTCGGGAGGCTGAGGCAGGAGGATCACCTGAGGTCGGGAGTTTGAAGCCAGCCTAACCAACATGGAGAAAACCCATTTCCACTAAAAATACAAAATTAGTGAGGCGTGGTGGCGCATGCCTGTAATCCCAGCTACTCGGGAGGCTGAGGCAGCAGAATTGCTTGAACCTGGGAGGCGGAAGTTGCGGTGAGCTGAGATCGTGCCATTGCACTCTAGCCTGGGCAACAAGAGTGAAACTCTGTCTCAATAAATAAATAAACAAACAAACAAACAAACAATTGCCATTTGAAATATGTTATTTCTGGGAGGTCTTATTCCTTTGAACAGTTTATTCTGCCTCCTTGCTGGAGTTTGCGCCTCCAAACTGCATTCACTTTGCCACAGAAGTGGCAAATTAATTTTATATTCCTTTGACAAGGAATATAAAATTAATTATCACACTGCTGCAAAATACTCCTACCCCCAAAAGGAGCCAGACACCAACAACAGAAAATAATACAACTTATGTGGTCTCTCTGCCCTGCCACTGCACAAAGTAGTTTAGAAGAGGTTTCTTGGAGAAATCACCTTTATCTTTTGCTCTTCGCCAGAACCAAGAAGAGGGAGAGCAGAAAAACAACAAAAAAGTAACCAAAAAACAAAAACAAAACAAAACAAAAACAAAAACAGAGACAGTATTTTCTCTTCAACTACCCAGAGTCAAGCTTCCGCCCTCACTACATGAAGACATTTCCTTTGTCAAGGTTACCAGTGATGCCGAATTACTAAATCTGATGGCCAATGATGAGTCCTTATTTTCCCTGACCTAACAGAATACTTGGCCCAGGTGATGACTCCTCCCTGCTTCAAATACTTTCTTCAAGTAGCCTCAGGCACAGCTCACTCCGCTGGTTTTGTCTCTCTGTCTCTGGTTGCTACTTCTCAGTCTCCTGTGCCTTCCTCCCCATTTCTCAGACTTTAAGCATTGGAGCATCCCAGGGCTCAGTTCTTTGACCTCTGTCTCTCCTCTGTCCACACTTGGTAACCTCATCTTGCCTCTTGGCATTGAATACTACATTTACATCTCCAACCTGAAGCTCTCCCAAACCTCAGACTTTTATACCCACTGGCTCTCTGACATCTTTACTTAGGCGTCCAAAAGGCCCCACAAACTTTGCAGTCCAAAATCTGGTTCTCGATCTTTCCTCCCAAAGCCGTTCTTCCCAGTCTTCCCCATCACAGCTGCTGGCTACTTCATCCTTCCCCCTGTTCAGGCTGAAGGTTTGATGTTATCCCACCACTGCCACTGCTGCCATGTGGTCCAAGCCACCTTCCCCCTCACTTGGGTTTGTTCAGTAGTTAGTAATGGGCACATCTTCTTCTGTTCTGTCCACTCATTGTCTGTTCCCCACACGGTAGTCAGAATGATCATATTAGAGCCAGAGCTCTGGGTGAAACCCCTCAGGGGCTCCCATCTCAATCCACCTGGAGGCCAAAGTCTTTACGGGACCTATATTTAGAATGACTCCAGAGTTTCTCATCCAAACCAGGACATTTTGATAATAATATTAGGACAGTAGGTATAAATGTGGATGGCCCCAGGCAAACAAAATATATACTTATTTTTCCTATAATGCCCTGCACAGTCTGGTCCCTGTCAACTTCAGGACATTATCTCCTTCTCTTCTCTTCCTTGATCCTTCTGTTCCAGTGACGCTGGTCACCTTGTTGTTTCTTAAACATGTAAGAGATGCACCCTTCTTGGGTCTTTCTGCTTGTTATTTCCTCTACCTGGAATGTTCTCCCCTTTGTTTACATGGCAACCACCTTACCTCCTTTGGGTCTCTGAGCAAATACTGCCTTCCCAAAAAGGTCTTCCTCTACCATTCTACTTAAAACTGAGAACCCACTCCCCATTCATTTCTTACTGACCTTGATTGCTTTATTTTTCTCCATAGCATTTCTTCTGCCATTGTTGATAAAGAGTATTTTCACTGGATATAGAATTCTAGGTTGACAGGTTTTTTTTGTTTTTGTTTTTTTTTTCACTTTTGGCACTTCAAAGATGACACTCCACAGTCTTCTGGCTTGCATACTACAAGTGACATTTTGTATAACTTAAAACAGTAAATAACTGACATTGAATGATACATATACATTTCCTAGCCCTTGCTTGCTAGAACTTTCCTTGGGATTCTCTAAGTTTAAATGAGGCATTTGCTGATTTGATGTGGATAATACACATTTCATCAGGTACTTGTGGGGGTGTCTTACCTTGCATTAGAATATCCTAGGCCTTTCTAATTCTTCCTCTTGAATTCCCTGTATCACTCATCTGAGGTCATCTCTTCGATTTAAATACATTTGGTCTGAAATTCTCAAACTGCTGAATAAAATGCCATAGTAAGTCCAACTATATGGTTTCATGTAGGGCAAAGTAACCATTGTGGAAGGATTATGATAAAACTGTGTGACAATAAATAGAATAAAAGATGGCAAAACAATCTATAAATTACAAAGTGTTATAAAAATGCATTGAATTTCTAGTGTTATTACACTTTCATATTTTTCATTGGCACATCAATCAGACCTTGCCTTCCTAAAGTGGAAGGAAGAAAAAGGCTGCACCTGTCTGGGCTGAGGGTCTGGGCAGAACACTAGCAAAACTTTTAATACATCTTCATGTCACCACGCCAAACTCATTAGGGCCCAAACTTATTTCATTATCTTCATTATCCCCATGGTTTTCCTCTCCATTATTTTTCATGCCCATCTTCAGCACCTTCATGTTTCTAGTCTTAGAAAACCCAAAGTTAAAAAGGAGAGCAACTTAAGAGTGTTCTATACCTCTTTTCTCTCCTTCATCTGTGGCCAAGGCTATTTTTTCTTTCTTCTAATTCTTGCCCATATTCAGTTCTTCTCTCCATTTCCACTACTAAAACCTTGGACTAAATTCTCCTTAACTTATGCCTGGATGACTACAGCTAGCCTCTCTGACCACTCTTTCTTCAGCCTAACCCACCCTTTATATACTGCCAGAAGAACCTTCCAATAACAGCAATTGTCTTCCTAATGCACCATGGCCCATGCCCACTGCGTCAAATTCAAATTCTTGCACCAGAGGGAAAGGCGTTTCAAGCCATTCATAATCTGGCCCCCATCCAAAGACCCTACCTGTCACAGCCCACCAGCTTCAGGCACTAAAAATCCCATCAGCTTGCTCAGCCAGTCCCTGAACCTGTGGGAACCTCCATATTAGGATTCCCCTCCTGACCATGGCCGGGTGCAGATTTGGTCTTGCTCTCTTCAAAGCCAGTATCTTGGGTGTAACCTTCCGCTCAAAACTTAACTATGCATCTCATGACCCACTTGGTTCTGACAGATGCAGGAGGCAGATAAAGGGGAGGGTCCCTGGAGAATCTCTGACCCACCTCTGCACTGGGAGAACGGGGTAGAGCCACGGGAAGTTCGTGCCGTGTGCAAGGGAAGGAGCCTGGCTTCTTTAGTTCCTGTGTGGTGACCTGGTATTCAATCTGTGTGGTGGGGGCCCATTAGCAGGATCCCCTCTTGCTTTGCAGAGAGTTTTTTTCTTTTTGCCCAATAAATTCCATTCCCCTCACCCTTCAATGTGTCTGTGTTCCTAATCATTCCTGGTGGTGTGACAAAAACCTGGTTTTAGCTGAACCAAGGAGCAAAGCTCTACATCAGTTCTACATTGTACCTGTCAGACATCATTGCATTTGTAGCAAAAATGCATTTTACTGTTTGACTAAAAGTTTGTAGCCAACCTCACTGCTAAGCCCTCACAGGTCCTGAAAGGACAGAGGCAACATAGCGGCGAAAGAGCACAAGCTTTAGAGCCAGAAAGCCCTGGGTTCAAATCCCAGTTTGCCTTCTTACCACTGGCTGCATAAGCTTGGGAATGTCACTTGATCTCTTTGAGCCTTTTGTTTTTTCCCCTCCTTATTTGAGATATAATTCATATACCAGACAAGTTATCCTTTTAAAATGTACAACTCAGTAGTATATTCACAAAGTGGTACAACAGTCAAAACTATCCAATTCTGGAACACCTCATCACCCCAAAAAGAAACCCCATAACCATAACCATTAGCAGTCACTGCCCATTCCCTTCTACTCCCAGCCCCTGGCAGCCACCAATCTGCTTTCTGCCTGTATGGGCTTGCAGGAGCCTCGGTTTTAGTGGTCTCTAAACTGAACATAACATTTACCTTATAGGATTGCTGTGGGGATAGAGACCATTTTTCTTTTTCTTTTCTTTTCTTTTTTTTTTTTTTGAGACAGAGTTTCACTCTTATTGTCCAGGCTGGAGTGCAATGATGTGATCTCAGCTCACTGCAACCTCTGCCTCCCGGGTTTGAGAGATTCTCCTGCCTCAGCCTCCTGAGGAGCTGGGATTACAGGCATGCGCCACCACGCCTGGCTAATTTTGCATTTTTAGTAAAGATGGGGTTTCTCCATGTTGGTCAGGTTGGTCTCGAACTCCCGACCTCAGGTGATCTGCCCACCTCAGCCTCCCAAAGTGCTGGGATTAGAGGCATGAGCCACAGCGCCTAGCCGAGACCATTTTTCAAAATGTCTACATCGTAATTTAGCATCTAAGAGGACTATGATAAGTTGTTGATAGTATATTAATGATTTTTTGGCTCCTTCAGTGTCTCAAGTACAAAGACCTTTAGCTCTAGGCCACCCCTGTTCTTTATTACTGTCCTCATCCCTCCTGTCTATTCTTACCCACAACTTATTTTCTGTCTCCTAGACCCCTGCCACTCCAAACCCAACATTTAAGATCCAGGTGAAATCCCACCTCCTACATCATGTGAAGTCTTCTCCAGAATAATGCTGCTTTTCACATGGTTTTCCTAAGCTACGCTGAAGAGAAAAAAAGCCCTTTCCATCTAACTTTAAACATTTCCAATATAATGAGATTCTGGACATGACTTCAGGCTAATCAAACTTGTGTTTATTCTAGATTTTGCTTTGTGGCACATACAGAGCTGCTCGTGCATACAGCTGCTTTGTCACAGTAAAGAAAAAGAGTGCTATGATACTTTCAGGAGAGATTTCTGATCTCGCAACCAAACTTCCATTACCAGATGACGCTGAAGCAGTAGTGACATTTCAGTAGCTCTGTACAGGTCAGCTAGATTTTTCCACGTCCTTGTGATTCACAAATCTGGAATCATCAAAGATTACAGCCTCTTCAGAATTTATTTGGTCTTGAAAACGCTCTTAATCAGTTTGACATTTTTATTAAGTTCAAAGTCTTTCACCAAAGCCTGGTGCAATTACAGTCATTTATAAAGTGGCCAACATGAGCAGAGTCTTGGCAGGCCCATGACAATGCCTTGCGAAGTCCGGCAGCCTGGACATGCTCACCCAGTTTTCTGCTCCCTTGTCTTAGAAGCTCCATGGAGGCCATAAGGGAGCAACCCCTGGAGTGGGTGTGAGAGTAGCGATTCTGGAGTGCTTTCTCTAGCTGCTAAAGGCTTTCATTCTAGGCTGATTTCATAAATGCATCAATTCTCCCCACTACCCCCGGCCAATCCTTGAGGCAATAAAGGGAGAGGATCTGCTCTCACACACAGCAGGAATTGTTAAATGATAGTCTTTAGTAGAACAGAATGGTAATGGCTCTTGCTCTGTCATCACATGAGCCTGGACTCAACTCTCGCTTTCAACATGCACTCATTTTATCATTTAATTATCTCATGGGTTGTTGGGCAAGTTATTTATTCTCACCAAAACCAAGTTTCCTCATCTTTAAGATAGGCATGATAGGTTGGGTACAGTGGCTCACACCTGTAATCCCAGCACTTCGGGAGGCCGAGGCGGGTGGATCACCTGGGGTCAGGAGTTTGAGACCAGTCTGACCAACATGGTGAAATCTCCTATCTACTAAAAATACAAAAATTAGCCAGGCATGGTGGTGTGTGCCTGTAAACCCAGCTACTCAGGAGGCTGAGGCAGGAGAATCTTTTGAACCTGGGAGGTAGAGGTTGCAGTGAGCTGAGACTGCGCCACAGCACTCCAGTCCAGCCTAGGTGACAGAGCAAGACTCTGTCTCAAAAAGAAAAAAGAAAAAAAAAAAGACAGGCATGATAATAGGGGATTAACTGAGATAATGTAGGTGAAATGCAGACTGTAGTGTCTAGAATGTAACGAGTGCTCAGTTAATGATGGCTGTTGTTACTACTTTAATTGTCATTGTCATCATCATCCCTGCATAACATGAACCAGTTTTGGGGGTCACTGAAAATGGTTGGGTGTGATTAATAATTCCCAATCATTCTTTTTCCACTCCAGATATTTAGAAAGTGCCTTATATGTGTAAGGCATTATACCAGGTACTGTGGGGCTTATGATGATTCAGACACAGACTCTTCCCTCAAGGATCTTACAGAAGAGTAAAAGTCACGTATTAAGACAAAGAAGACAATGAAAAGAATTCCAAGAGAAGAGCAAACAAAACCTACAGGAATTCAGAAGGGGAGTATAGCAGAAATCAGAGAAGGTTTCCTGGAGGAGATGTACCTGAGCTAGTAAAGATGGTAAGATTTGACCATTCAAAGACTAGAAGGCAGGTACTCCAGGAGGAGAGCAAGACTTTGAAATACAGAGCTTTCTGTGTGAGTAAGTCTTGCACAGAACACTAACCCACAGTATTGACTGTAGCTAATTAGTAGCATTTCCCCAAGGCACGCTGCTATAAAATCTTAATTGCTGTTTTAGTCTTATGAAAGAAATGCTTTGGCTGCTCAAAATCAGTCACTTTGGAAGGAAAGTGAAATAGGCTTTCAACAGATGGAGTCATAACAGAAAGATGACACTAACCACGCCTGGATGTTTTAGAATTTGAGATGTGAGAGCTTACGGTCAAACAGAGAGCCAAAGCACCTCTTGGTGAGAAGATTTGTGGCTCTGCAGCTGGAAAGGAGCTTCCCATACCGGGGGGCATTGTGCGGAAGACATTGGGGCTTTATGTGGCTCCCAGTGTTTGGGTTCAAAGTGGGCCTCTCCACACAATGCAGAGAGATGACATTTGCCCTTGAACGCACACACATTCCTCCTGGCCCACTGCCAGAGTCCACTGGAGCGGCTGAGCGGCAGAAAGGAACAGCTCTTACTTTATAAAATGCTCCTCATCAGGTTTTATGAAGAAAATGGAGCAGGGCCTTGCCAGGGGAGCACATATCACACGGGCTTGATGGCATGTAATTAGCCTGCATTACTATTTGGGCAGCGTTCCTGGTTTAAGGGCCTTTCTACCCTTGAGATACTCCATAGCATTTCTATGACCTCACAGGTGGCTAAGGTCTGGCCAGAACAACAGTTTGCCTGGGTTTGAACCTTAAATCTAGGAGTGAAGAGAAAGCATTATGATGTGGATGAACAGGGCCTGGCATATCAGGGGCTCATGAGTATGTGACAATGTGAAGAAATAGTTAGATAGGAAGTGGGCTCCATGTATGATGTCAGCTCAGAGGACTTGGACTCTCCGCAGGGGACAAGCATCCATATTTCTACTTGGATGGAAAAAAAATACAGCAAATCAATCAAATATTTACCATGTACATACTGTGTAACCAGCATTACATCGTGGCTAGAGACAATAGATTGGATTCAAAAGAAATATAAAACATAGTCTCAAAGATTTACAATTTAGCTTGGGAGACAGAACTAAGCCACATGATATTCTTGTACCCAATAACATTTATGGTTTTACTAAGGTTTTTCAAGTGGTCCTAACTTTAAATACTGACAGTAGTGCAAGTGTAATTCAGAGGGGGAAAAAAGGTCGGAGAAAATTGGATTAGTTGAAAAAGTTGTCATGAAGTAGGCAGGACTTAAGCTGGGGTGTTCCTAACATAAGTGACACATGCCTTTGTCAATCTTTAAAAAAGAAGCTCTGGCCAGATGCGGTGGCTCAACTTGTAATCCCAGCACTTTGGGAGGTGGAGGTAGGAGGGTTACTTGAGCCCAGGAGTTCGAGACCAGCCTGGGCAACCGGGCAAAACCCTGTCTCTACAAAAAATACAATAATTAGCTGGGTAGGGTGGTATGTGCCTGTAGTCCCAGCTAGTAGGGAGGCTGTGGCAGGAGGATCACCTGAGCCCAGGAGATTGAGGCTGCACTGAGCTATGATCTCGCACTATACACTGGGCGACAGAGTGAGACCCTGTCTCAAAACAAAAAAACAAAACAAAACAAAAAAACAAACAAACAAAAAACACCTAAGAGAAGACAGGAAGCGCTGTGGAAGATTCCAGCCCAAAGCACGGGGTGGGGCACGAAGAGAGTGTAGCAGGGAATGGAGAAATGAAGTCTGCAAAACGATGGACCCTTCTCCCCAACCTTCAGTCAACTCCTGGCCTTTACAATGAATCCTCTAGTGTATTTATACTTGATATCACGTATACCTCCTGGCCTTCCTTGTCTCAGTACCCATCAATGCCTATAGTCAAAAGGTCAAACTCATGGCCTTAGAGATGTGTCCTGTTTGACTTTTAAAATGTCATGATGTCGCCACTCTAGTCAAACTAGCATTCTTCGAATGTATCATGGGCTGGATACCTTCTGCCCTTGGTACTTGCTCTTGCTGCCTTGGCCTGGAAGGTTCTTCTTGCTCATCTTCCTGACCAATTCTTAGCAGTCTTTCAAGGTCTAACTTTAAAACAACTGGCTCGGCGAAGCCTTTGCTAACCCCCAGGGCTCTGCCCACCAAGATAGCCTGGCCTCGATCTCTCGACCGGTCCTCTTTGCTCAGCTTAGCCTGCACTAGGAACACTTCTTGTTCCCCTGATAGCCTGGGAGCACCCTGAAGGCCTGAACCATGACTTATTCATCTGGGTGATCCTAAGGCCCAGCACAGGATTGGGCCCACAGAAAGTGTTCACTAAATGTCTGGCGCTCAATAAATGTCTGAGGGAGAAATGAAAAGCAATTCAAGGAAGTGCCTGAACTCACTTCCTTTGGGGCTGACACACAGGTGTTCCCTGATGAGACATGTATCGCAGGGTCCTGGCAGCTTGGAAGCCATGCCTGGGGACGAGAAGGGATCTGCTTTCCCACCCTAGGAGGCCATAGAGGGAAGAGACACTTCTCACATAGGGCGTCGAGCTTGTTAAAAATTTGTCAGTGTCATCCAATACTTGGGGGTGGGACATATGCAGGAGAAACGAAGTCATCAGAACTAGGTGGTTTGACCAGGAGTCTTCTCCTCCTGTTCTTCCAAATGAAGTATTAAAAGTGCTTTCTTTGTATACATGCTTTTTGGTAAAAAGCTTTTTCTTTAAAGGTCTAATGATCCTTAAAATGACCTCTGTTATTACGTCTTTTATAATGTATGTTGTCTATAGAAATAGCTGGCATAAACACTCTGTAAAGAAGTCTAGAAGAGCTGCATATATATGTTACCACATGTGTATTCTGATATACTTACACACATACATCTGTGTGTGTGTGTGCATGCGCCTATACCTATTTAGCAACTTTCTGAATCTCTGAAAATTTGCAAGGTATAATACATATCAATTGCTAAAGAGTCAAATTGTCAGTTTCAGCCAGGCTGTTCTTACACATATTCTTGCCTACTTGAGACAGGAGATTCTGGGTAGCACCAAGGAAGGCCTGTGACAGAAAACGTCCCCAAGAATTTGAGAAATTTAATGCTATAATTTAGAAATAATCTAAATGGTCAATGGCCCCACCCAAAAACAAGATTAAAAGAACAATATTTTTTGGAACAATTAGAAAAGAAACAACTTCAAAGTGAAACTTTCAAACAAATAATTTGGACTGACTGAAAAAAGTAAAATCTAGTTAAATATTTTGGTTTAGCAAGAGTTCCTCTTTGCCTCACCCAGCCCTGTTCCCTAAAGCTTGTGGCTTCATTGTTCCTTGGCTGCTTTCCTTCTTCCCCACACCCCCTCTTTGGCTGCCGCTCTTAAACAACAGCATTCCAAGTCAGGAGAACCAGGGTCACCTAGGGGCCCGACAAACCACTGCCACTCTTCCACCTCCCTCTGCTGCTACATGCTTCTGCTGTCTCCAAAACAGAGCTGTGCTCCCCAGCCAGGAGGCCTGCAGGATTCTAACCCTACCATGTAGAAAGGGAAACAAACAGAAGGTGGTTCTATCATTAACATTTTGGCCCAACTGAGCCTAAAGATTTTGGTCTTTAGGATCAACCTAGGCCCCGTCCACACCAGGAAACTTTAGAATTCAAAGAGTTCCCACAAGTGACTCAATCTGGAGTAACTAGATAGAACTAATATCTTATTCTGTCCCCATTGAGCCAGTCTTAGGTTGATACTATGGACAATCTGAATGGCAACTCAGTTTATAAAATACAAAACTCTTAGCAATAAGCTTTCACAGAACCTTCTGGAAGATGATGCACGGATGCATTTAGTGCATCAGAAAAACAGATGGCCACTTCTGGAATGTGGTGGAAGACTTTCATAAAAAAAAGGCCTTTGGATAATTATCTTGTGTTTCTACTTGGAGAAGAGGAAGAAAGAGAGAAAACCACAACAATGTCACGATCTGACTGCATTCCTACCCACAGAAGGGTGACACACACTGTGTCATTTGTGGAAGGCCACTCTCCCCTCAAGCCAGTCAGCAAAATAGAAGTCGCCCCAACATTTCACTCAACCACCACAGACAGCGATTCCTCTTAAGACATGTTTTTAATAAAGGATGAAACAAATACTCACAAGATAAAAAAACACAAACAAGGAATACCTCAAGGACATTCTGGTTGTGATTTTAAAAATACGAAACAAACAAAACTGAACTTTCGCTGGAAAAGAAGCAATAGTGAGGTAGGATGGAAGATGCATGTCCTGACTTTAACGGTTAGGAGATGCTGAAATGGTCACCAGTGAAAAGCTGTGCTATCTCTCTCAGTCTAATCGATCTGCGTAGTTAACAAAAACACAGACGCAAATCCCTTTTTGTCACTTATGCAGAACTTGGGCAAGTTTCTAGCGTCTTTGGGTCTTGCTTTCCTCATCTGTAGAATGGGTATAACAGTAGCTACCATCTTTAAATGGAGGGCGTTGAACTAGCGGATCTTGAGGTGATGGAGTTGGGGGAGTCTTCTGCTCAATAATTCAAGGTAGAATGTTCTCCACTTAACAGGACTCTTTGGAAATACAATCTGCATCCCCTGGACTTGCATACACACATATGCAATTTTAGGCCCTCTGAGCTTCCAAAGTGCTGAACATATGGCTTGTGTATTAGTTCATTTTCAAGCTGCTGATAAAGACATTCGAAACTGGGAACAAAAAGAGGTTTAATTGGACTTACAGTTCCACATGGCTGGGGAGGCCTCAGAATCATGGCAGGAGGCAAAAGGCACTTCATTTTTTTTTTTTTTTTTTTTTTTGAGACGGAGTCTCACTCTGTCACCCAGGCTGGAGTGCAGTGGCGCAATCTCGGCTTACTGCAAGCTCCGCCTCCCGGGTTCACGCCATTCTCCTGCCTCAGCCTCTCCGAGTAGCTGGGACTACAGGTGCCCGCCACCACGCCCGGCTAATTTTTTGTATTTTTAGTAGAGACGGGGTTTCACCGTGGTCTCGATCTCCTGACCTCGTGATCCGCCTGCCTCGGCCTCCCAAAGTGCTGGGATTACAAGCGTGAGCCACCGGGCCCGGCAAAAGGCACTTCTTACATGGTGGTGGCAAGAGAAAAATGAGGAAGAAGCAAAAGCAGAAACCTCTAATAAACCCATCAGATCTCGTGAGACTTATTAACTATCATGAGACTAGCACAGGCAAGGCCAGCCCCCATAATTCAATTACCTCCCCTGGGTCCCTCCACAACACATAGGAATTCTGGGAGATACAATTCAAGTTGAGATTTGGATGTGGACACAGCCAAACCATATCACCTTGTTAAAACAAATATTTAGGATTCACAGTGTCTGACTTCCAGGCCTGCCCACCCGTAGTACCTTTCCAGCATCACCCATTACCTGTGTAGAAGACAGCTTCCAATCCCAATCTGACTAAAGACAGAAGCTCATACATTTAGTTTAGTAAGAAACTAGCTGACTTTTCAAACTCAGCTCATCTTTGTTCTCTATGCCAAACTTTTCTTGTTTATACCGTATCACCACTTAGTTCCCACCACTGGGATTGATTGAGCCCCTAGATAGCTGGTAAATGCTCCCTTCTTCTTCAACACCTAGCTCAGATGTCACCTCTTCAGAAAAGCCTTCCCCAATCCCTCCCTCCCAAAGGAGACTCAGCTGCTCCTTTATTTCCACTCCGGAGCTCCTTGTATATCCCTATGCATAAAATACACTTTGTTAACTTCTGTCTCTCTTTCTCGACTAGGAAGTCCTCCAGACCAAGACTGTATCTTATTTTGCCTGATGCACATCACACAACATGGATATGGGGTAGGAAATGGGTTAATGCTTGTTTGATACATGGAGGTCTGAGCACCAACGATCTGGAGCATGGCTTTCCCATGTCTGCTGCTGAAGCCTGGGAAGCAGCTGAGACCCCAGGGAAGAGGCCTAAGGTCTCCACCTAAGGCAATGTGGGGAGCCTCTTTGATTTGGGAAGCCTGGATCACTTGGGCACACCTGGGTCGGGCTGGATACTCTGGAGCTCCAGCAGAGGCTGGCTCACAGAGGGCAGAAATCCCAGCTACTAACAGCGGAGGCCGAAGTGGGTGGATCATGAGGTCAAGAGCTTCAAGACCAGCCTGGCCAACATGGTGAAACCCTGTCTCTACTAAAAATACAAAAATTAGCCGGGCATGGCGGCACATGCCTGTAATCTCAGCTACTGGGGAGGCTGAGGCAGGAGAATAGTTAGAACCCGGGAGTTGGAGGTTGCAGTGAACTGAGATCATGCCATTGCACTCCAGCTTGGGCAACAGTGACACTTTGTCTCAAAAAAAAAAAAAAAAAGATCCATCCAGGCTTGGGAACAGAGTGGAGTGAAAGGAAGTAAGAGTCCAGTGGATCCCTGGGCTGTGAGGCAGAAGGGGCAGAGAGAGGGACCGGGCAGGAAAAGGCAACCCCCATGCTGAGTTGCATTCAGCACCATTGTGTAGCTCATGTCCAGCTGCCCCACCTCACCACTCTCTCAAGTCCCTCCTGTTCCTGGGCACCTTTCCCCTCTTCCCTCTTTCTCATCAGCCCCCATTCTTAGCGATTTCAAACAGTCACTAATTTGGGTAGTAAGATTTTTTTGCCGGAGGGGTGGGAAGGGGTGTCAGGGTCTTGTGCTGTTGTCCAGGCTGGAGTGCAGTGGCACGATCATGGCTCACTGCAGCCTTGACCTCCCGGGCTCAAGCAATCTTCCCACCTCAGCCTCCCAAGTAGCTGGGACTACAGGCACATGCCACCATGCCTGGGTAATTTTTGCATTTTTTTTTCTATAGAGACAGGGTTTTGCCATGTTGCCCAGGTTGGTTGGTCTTGAACTCCTGGGCTCTTGTAATCCACCCACCTCGGCCTCCCAAAGTGCTGGGATTACAGGCGTGAGCCACCATTCCCCAGCCGATAGTAAGAATTTGCATCCAAACACCGAGGACAGAAGAGAGATGAGCAGAGAGGCAGGGGAAGGGCAGGAACAGGTAGGAGGGCACTGTCATCCTGCCTTGTCACACTGTCTCCAGCGAGTTAGGGTGCTTTTAAAAGGTCACCCATGAGGGTGACTTACAGGCTCTTTTTATCACAATGGACAAAGAGATAAGGCTAGGGACAGGATAGAAACCTCTGCTCACTTCTCCACTTGATTTAGATTTGGCTCTGACCCTCTCTGGAAAGAACCTGAGGTTCAAATCTCTATTTTCGCTAGGTGCATATCCTTGGAAAAGTTAATGAATCTCTCCAACATTCCAATTGCTCTGCATTTAAAACAAAGATGCTCCTGCTGACCTCACAGAACTAAGCTGGAACGCGATGAGAGAAGGCAGGCAGGACAGTCAGCTCAGCATGGGACCCGTGTGGCTGCTTGCTAAATGTTACTCCTCACCCCTCCTCTCAGTCAGCACTGAAACTCAGGACTTGAAACACCTCGATGCTCAATATTCTAATGTATGCTGTTCTCAACCTAGAGGCAGGCTATGTTCCAAACATTTGAAAGCTGAACTACGAACGTGTTTTCCCACAAAATGCATTCTGTAAATGGTGATTGGGTTCCCAGACCTACCTATAAAAGTGAATCCAGCCCACAGTATATTCACTTTTATAGACAGGTCTGGGAACCCGATCACCACGTATAGAACAGTGACACGATTCTGTCGTTGTTCTGGAGACCAGAACCCAATTACCCAGGAGGGCATGATTTCTGTGGGAAAATGTGTTCTGAATTCCAACTTGTCATGCCAGGCAAACAGCTTCTCCCGGCACCTCTACAGACAAGTAACAGCTCAGTTCCTGGGGCAGCAGGGCCATGCGGCTGTGCACATGCTCAGATGGCTCTGGGGGCTGCCAACTTCCTTCTCCCTGCCGCTGCGTCCTGCAGCTCCTGCCCATCATGCGCTTCACTGCTGGTGGAACATGGGGGAACAGGGCATTCACCTCAACAACTGTCAAGAACCTCAAATGGTTTCCCTGCCAAAAGATCCAAATTTCCTCTCTGCTTCTTCCCATGGTGACCACATGTTGGCTTGGAAATGTGTGTTCTTTTCTCTTTCAATGTTACTGCTGTGTGATAGGGAGGAAACATTGCAAGCTATGGAGCAAAACCCTAGCTCAAATCCTGGCTACATCACATGCTAGCCAGTGACCTTGGGCCAACAAGCTAATCCCCCAGCTCTCTTTTCCTCGTCTTTAAAATGAGGGGCATTAACACCTGCCTCATAGGGATGGGAAAATTACATGAGATAATGTTCATGAAAACACAACATGGTGCCTAACATCAGGCCCACAAACATTTGTTTTCTTCTTTTCTTCCTTTATTTCTATAATGAAACCACTTCTGAACAATACCATTCCCATTTACCTGTTTACCTGCTGCCTTTTTGTTATACACCCACTTTTTTGTTTCTCAGTTTTTGGTATATGGAACATATCTGGATTTTTTTTTTTTTTTCTAAAAAAAAAATCTGGCCCCAGTCTAAATGTCTCTCCCACAAATAGGCTGGTTGCAAACATTCTTGCAGAAGGTTACACTGGGCCTCATACTCCCAACAGCTGCCCTCTGACATCTCCTAGAGCTCCACCAGCATGAATTCACCAGGTGTTTGTCCTTGAACTCTCCCTTTCGGTGTCATCTGCCACACATGAATCATGTCACATGTGTGATGGGGAAGCCCAGGGGATGATCTGCTCCTCTACCTTGCAGATGGGAGTCCGCCAAGAGGATGGGTATAGCAATGCTCTTGCTGTGTGACAACCGAAGCTGTCGGAGCGATCAAAATCTTATCACATAGTTATGTGTTTGTGACATGCATAAATGGAAAACAGAAAGGCACAACTGGGCAGCCTTGAAAGGCTAGAAAAGCCATGGACAGCGAGGTGCAATTCCCAACTCCACCACACACTACTGTCTTACCTTCAGTCACTGACTTTCTCCAAATTCCAGCTTTCTGAGGTTCATAATAATAAACAATTGCCTTGCCCATTTTGTGACAATAGGTAAGAGGAAGTCTACAGAAATGCTTTTCTATTTTGAAAAGCCCTTTCACAACACAAGATATTGTCATTACTGTTATCATACATATTGTCATTTGAGAACGGCCTATTCTTTTTTTTCTTCAACTTTTTTTTTTTTTTTTGAGATGGAGTCTTGCTCTGTTGCCCGGGCTGGAGTGCAGTGGCGCGATCTCGGCTCACCGTAAGCTCCGCCTCCCGGGTTCAAGCCATTCTCCTGCCTTAGCCTCCTGAGTAGCTGCGACTACAGGCGCCTGCCACCATGCCCGGCTAATTTTTTTTGTATTTTTAGTAGAGACGGGTTTCATCATGTTAGCCAGGATGGTCTCGATCTCCTGACCTCATGATCTGCTTGCCTCGGCCTTCCAAAGTGCTGGGATTGCAGGCGTGAGCCATCGCACCTGGCCCTTCTTCAACTTTTAAGTTCAGAGTACGTGTGCAGGATGTGCAGGTTTGTTACATAGGTAAACATGTTCCATGGTGGTTTGCGGCACAGATCATCCCATCACCCGGGTATTAAGCCCAGCATCCATTAGCTATTCTTCCTGATGCTCTCCCTCCCCCCACCCACCCCTTCTGACAGGCCCCAGTTGTTCCCCACCATGTGTCCATGTGTTCTCATCATTCAGGTCCCACTTATAAGTGAGAACACGCAGTATTTGGTTTTCTGTTCCTGCGTTAGTTTGCTGAGGATAATGGCTTCCAGCTCCATCCATGTTCCTGCAAAGGACATGATCATGTTCCTTTTTGTGGCTGCATAGTGAGAATGGCCTATTCCTTTCATCAAACTAGTCCGGGTCCACATGGCCTCAAAACTACATTATTACAAGCTGCCAAATCAGTCTTGGTCCAGCACTGGCTCATGCCATTCTGAAATTCTGCTGTGAACAAATGTATTATGGAATATTTCTTCAAGTCTTCAGGCAAAGATAGGGAACGACACCATAAACACTTGGGTTTCCATCACCCAGATTTGTCTTAGCCCAACAGATATGACCGAATGTCCTTCCCTCAACTCCATTCCCCTCTCTCCTTCATCCTTGATCTCCTTCATCAATTTGGCATTCATAATTTTCATGCGTATTTATATTCCTACTGATATGTATAGATCTAGAAATGATTGATGGTATTGTTTTACATTTTTAAAAAGTTTCTATAAATGATATAATACATTTATAATTCAGAAACCATCTTTCTTTCACATTTGATTTCTTATTTGTGTCCATGATGACACATGTGGCTCTAGTTTTCCTGTTTTTAAAGTGTTACTCTGTACTTCATTACATGCGTAGCCACAACTTATTTATCTATTCTCCTGGGGATGGAGATTGAGAATGTTTCCAATTATTGGTGATAATAAACAGTGCTGCTAGCAACATTATTGTACTCGTCTCTGTGCACACATGTACAAGGGTTTTTCTGGGTAGTACTTTTCAAACTTTTTACTGCAACCAACAGTAAGAAATACATTTTAGGCCAAGTGTAGTGTCTCATGCCTGTAATCTCAGCACTTTGGGAGGCTGAGGCCAGAGAATTGCTTGAGGCCAGGAGATCATGACCCAACAGGGTGACACAGTGGGGCCCCATCTCTACCAAAAAAAATTGAAAAGTTAGCTGGGCATGGTGGTGCATGACTGTGTTTCCAGCTACTTGGAAGGCTGAAGTGGGAGGATCCCTTGAACCCAGGAGGGCAAGGATGCAGTGAGCTATTATTGTGCTCCTGCACTCCAGCCTGAGTGACAAAGCGAGACTCTGTCTCCAATAAATAAATAATAAATAAATAATTAATTTATATCACACCATACTACACAAAACACAAAGTATGTATGCACACACACAAACACACACAAATTGGAACTATTTTATGAAATAGGACTTGTTACTCTTATATCCCATGTCCTTTAATATATTCAAGTCCATTTAATTCTATAATTTACATGCTGGTCAAAATCCACTAAATTCACTGTGTAAGGCATTAATGAACCTTGGATATACATTCAGACCTGAAATTGCTGAGTGAATGCATGACTATGTGAATCTCCAACTCTCCATTGTAAAACTGCTATTTTAAATCACTCTCCAGCTAAAGAAGCACAAAAGGTCCCTAATGTCTAACATCCCACAGCAAATTCCTGGGCCTCTCTCACAAGGCTTCCCATGACTCAGCCACCTCCCTGACCAAATTGTCAACACTCATTCATTAACCCTTTGACAGGTCTCCCCATGCTCCCACAACACACTTTGCTTGTTCCTGTCTTTGCTCAAACTGTGCCCGCTGACTGCAACACTCTTTTTCTCCCACTCTGCATAACTGATACCTATCTCCCCAACATGTATTCCAAGCTACCCCAGCCCCATACTGCCCTCGAACTTAAGCCTCATTTAAAAGCATCACTGGCCAGGTGTGGTGGCTCACGCCTGTAATCCTAGCACTTTGGAAGGCCGAGGTGGGTGGATTGCTTGAGCCCAGGAATTCGAGACCAGCCTGGGTAACATGGTGAAACGCATGTCTACTAAAAATACAAAAAATACAAAATACTAAAATACTAAAAATACAAAAAAATTAGCCGGGTATGGTGGCACATCCCTGTAGTTCCAGCTACTAGGGAGGCTGAGGCAGAAGGATCACCTGAGCCTAGGAGGTCAAGGCTGTGGTAAGCAGAGACTGCATCACTGTACTCCATTCTGGGTGACAGGAGGGAGACCCTGTCTCAAAAAATAAATAAATAAATAAATAAAAATAAAAAATTAAAAATAAATAAATAAAAGCACCAGTATGATTATTTCCTCCTAATCTTCAGCTGTGTCTCACTTTTCCCAATGACAAGATTCTTGACAATGAAACTATGCCACAGGGAGAGTCCTGGTTTCAGAGGTAGAGGATCTCATTCTTGAGTCAAAAGTCTCAGCTTCCAAGCCACTGGGTTTGTTACCTCAAGTTAATCTTTTAACCTCTCTATCTGCCATTTTCTTTACCTATAAAATGGTAAAACTGTTTTTTGGTTTTTAAAAGAGAAAATGAGATCACAGCTATAAAAGTGCTTTGAAAACTGTAAAGGGTCAGAGATGGGCTTATTCCTACGTGCATTTTGTATCTTCCATAGGGCCTAGCACTGAGTAGGCATAACGCTTGTTGGTTCTGATAAACAGCTTCCTTTAACGAATGTAAACAGCTTCATGAAAGAAACACAGAATAGTGTAGGCAGAATTCTAAGATGATCCCCAGATTTCCTGCTTCTGCTGTACTGCATACCCTGGATAATCCCACAACTGTGAATGTGTTGGAGTTTACTCCCACGATTAGGTTATGTTAAATGGCACAGTTGACCTTCAGAAAAATTATCAGAGTGGCCTGACCTAATCACATGATCCCTTTAAAAGCAGATAGTTTTCTCTTTTTGGTCACAGGTTTGAAGTATGAGAAGGATTCAGCATGCTGTTTCTGATTGAAGACAAAGGGAGCTATGTGACAAGGAATGTGGGTGGCCTTTAGGACTCTCAGAGCATCCCTCAGCTGAGGGCCAACAAGGAAATGGCTACTTCAGTCTTCCAGATGCAAGGAAATGAATTCTGGCAACAACCAGTGAGCTTAGAAAAAGATTCCAAGCTCTAGATGAGGGTGGTGCCCTGGTAAATGCCTTGATTTCAGCCCAGTGAGACCTTGAACAGAAAACCTAGTCATGCTGTGCCCAGACTTCTGACCTATAGAAATAGAAATTGTGACATAAAACATTTATATTGAGGGGTGTGACATCAGCAAGATAGAAGAATATGATCCCAGAGATAGTCCCATCAGCCAAGAGAAAGTCTTTATCTGCCAGAACCAGATGGAAAAGACTAGAAAATGTATCTGCTCCTTCAATCTAAGGCTACATGAATTATGAAGAATCAGGCAAAAATGACACTGCCAAAATAAACTAACAGAACACCAGTAACCAACCCTAAAGAAATGGAGATCCATGAACTGCTTGACAAAGAATTCAAAATAATCACCTTAAAGTTAATGAGCTACAAAAGAATTAGATAACTAAATGAAATCATAAAAATGATACATGCATAAAATTAGAAGTTTGATAAAGAAATAGAAACTATAAAAAATCCTGGCACTAAATAATACAACGACTGAACTGAAAAAAATCAATAGAGTGCTTCAACAACAGACTCAATCATGCAGAAGAAAGAATTGGTAAGCTCAGATACAAGTCATTTGAAATTATCTAGTTAGAGGCACACACACACACAAAAAGAATAAACAAGTGTAAAGAAAGCCTACAAGACTTATGGGACACCATCAAGTGAACCAATATATGCAGTATGAGAGTCAAAGAAGGAGCAGAGAAAGAGAAAGAGGTAGAAAGCGTGTTTAGAGAAATAATGACAAAAAACTTTACAATTCTGGGAAGGATATTCAGCATCCAGGTCCATGATGCCCAAGTAACCATGAACAGACTGAACCTTAAGAGATCTTCACTGAGACACATTATAACCAAACTGTCAAAAGTCAAATACAAAGAGAGAATTTTCAATGCAACAAGAGAAAAGTGACTCTTCATAGACAAAAGAAACTCCATGAGATTATAAGTGGATTTCTTGGCAGAAACCTTGCAGGTGAGGAGACAGTGAGGATATATTCAGAGTGCCAAAAGGAACAAACAAACAACTCTGCAAACCAAGAATACTATATCTGCTAAAATTGTCCTTCAGAAATTACAATGACAAAGAGATTTTCCCAAACGAAAGTTCATTATAATTAGGTCTTCCTTACAAGAAATACCAGAATTCTCCAAGTTGAAACAAAAAGACACAAATTAGCAATATGAAAACTTTTAAAGTATAAAACTCACTAACAATGGTAAGAATATAGTCAAAATCAGAATAACCCAATATTGTAATGGTGGCATATAAATTACTTTTAATTCTGGTATAAAATGAAAAGACAAAAGAGTAAAAATAACTATGGCTACAATAATGTGTTAATAGAGATACAACATAAAAGTTATAAATTGTAATATCAATAACATAAAATATGAAAAACAAGTTAAAAATGTAGATTTTTAAATTCAATCAAAGCTTGTTATCAGCTTAAAAAAGACTATTATAGATATAAGATGTTTTATGTAAGCCTCATGGAAATCATGAAGATAAAAACTGTAGTAGACACACAAAGTACAAAGAGAAAGGAATCAAAGCGTACTACACCTCAAAAAATTGTCAAATCGCAAATGAGGACATCTAGGGAGGAAGAAAGGAAAAAAGGAACTAAAAAACAGAAACAATTAACAGTAAGTTCTTAACTATCAATAATTATTTTAAAAGTAAATAGATTAAATTCTCTAATCAAAAGACACTGAATGCCTGAATGGATTAAAAAATAAGATCAACTATACATTGCCTATCAGAGACTTGTTTTAGCTTTAAGGATAAACACTGGTTGAAAGTGAAAAAAGTCAAGGCCGGGCATGGTGGCTCATGTCTGTAATCCCAGCACTTTGGGAGGCCAAGGTAGGCAGATCATCTGAGGTCAGGAGTTTGAGACCAGCCTGGCCAATATGGCGAAACCCTGTCTCTACTAAGAATACAAAAATTAGCTGGGCATGGTGGTGGATGCCTGTAATCCCAGCTACTTAGGAGGTTGAGGCAGGAGAATCACTTGAACTGATTCAAGTGGAGGTTGCAGTGAGCCGAGATCATGCCACTGCACTTCAGCCTGGGTGACAAAGTGAGACATCGTCTCAAAAAAAAAAAAAAAAAAAAAAAAAAAAAAAAAAAAAAAAAAAAGAAAGAAAGTGAAAAAAAAAATCCACGTGAATGGTAACCAAAAAAGAGTAGAGGTGACTATACTTAAAATAGACTTTAAGTCGGAAACAGTCAAAAGAGACAAAGAAAATCATTATATGATGATAAAGGAATCAATTCATCAAAAGAATCATCAAGAGAATAATTATAAATACATATGCACCCAATATTGGAGCACCCAAATATATAAAGCAAATATTGACAGAACTGAAGGTAAAAATAGACAGCATCACAATAATAGTAGGGGCCTTTAGTACCCCAGTATAACTAACAGTAAACAGATCATCCAGACAGAAAATCCATAAGGAACAGTGGACTTGAACAACACATAGACCAAATGGACCCAACAGACATGTACAGAACATTCTACCAACAGCAGCAGAATGCATATTCTTCTCAAGAGCACACAGAATCTTCTCCAGGATAGAACATATATTACACCACAAAACAAGTCTTAACAAATTTAAGAAGAGTGAAATTATATCAAGTATCTTTCTGATCAAAATACTATGAAACTAGAAATTGCAGAAGAAAATTGAAAAATTCACAAACATGTGGAAATTAAACAATGCACCTCTAAACCCACTCTTGAACAACCATCAAGGAAGAAATCGAAAGGGAAAATAAAAATACATATTAATACAAACAAAAATGGAAACACAACATATCAAAACTTATAAGATGCAGCAAAAGCATTTCTAAGAGGAAGATTTATAGTGACCGTGAAAAAACAAAGATTTCAAATAAACAACATAACTTTAGAAACTTTGGCTCCTCAAAGAACTAGAAAAAAAAATAATAACTAAGCCCAAAATTTGCAGAAGGAAGAAAGTAATAAAGATTATAGCAGAAATAAATGAAATAAAACTAGAAAAACAACAGAAAGATCAATGAAACTAAGAGTTGGGTTTCTGAAAAGATAAACAAAATTGACAAACCTTTAGCTAGACTCTAAGAAAAGAGTCAAAGGCTGAAACAATCAGAAATGAACGCGGAGAGATTACAACTGATATGACAGAAACAAAAAGGATCCTAAGAGACTACTATAAATAATTATATGCCAAGGTGAATAACTTAGAAGGATAAATTCTGAGACATATACCACCTACTAAGACTAAATCATAAAGAAATAGAAAATCTGAACAGACCAATGATAAGTAAAGAGATAGAATCAGTAATTCCTCTCAACAACGAGAAGTCAAGACTGGATGGCTTCACCAGTGAATTCTACCAAACCTCTAAAGAAGGATTAATGCCAATGTTTCTTAGACCCTTCAAAAAAACTGAAAGGTAGAGAGCATTTCCAAACTCTTTTTATAAGGCCAGCATCAATATTCTTGATAGATACAGATGCAAAAATCCTCAACAAAATACTAGCAAACTAAATTCAACAGCACATCAAAAGGAACATGTACTACAGTCAAGTGGTACTTATCCTTGGGATGCAAGGAAGGTTCGACATGTGCAAATCAAGATGTGATATACCACATTAATAGAATGAAGGACTACAGTTAGTTATATAATCCTCTCTACTGATGTAGAAAAAAAGCATTTGACACAATTCAACATCCCTTTATGATAAAAACTAACAAATCAGGTATAGAAGAAATATACCACAACATAATAGGGCTATATATGGCAAGCCCACAGCTAAAGTCATACTCAATAGTGACAAACTGAAAGCTTTTTCTCTAAGATCAGGAACAAGACAAGGATGTCCACTCCTGCCACTTCTATTCAACATAATACTGAACTACTAGCTGGAGCAAGTAAGCAAGAAAAAGAAATAAAAGGCATCCAAATTCGAAAGGAAAAAAATCAAACTGTCTCTGTTTGCAGACGACATGATCTTATACATAGAAAATCCTAGACCCTAACAAAAAAACCTGTTAAAACTAATAAACAAATTCAATAAAGTTGCAGGATACAACATCAGCACACAAAAACCAGTTGCACTTTTATACATTAACAATGAACTATCCAAAAAGAAATGAAGAAAATAATCTCATTTACAAAAATAAAATACTTAGGAATAAACTTAACTAAGGAGGTAAAAGATCTGTACACTGAAAACTATAAAACATTGAAGAAAGAAATTGAAGAAGAGAGTATGGTTTAGGGTGGAGCCAAGATGGCCGAATAGGAACAGCTCCGGTCTCCAGCTCCCAGCCCCAGCGACACAGAAGACGGGTGATTTCTGCATTTCTGCTTGAGGTACCGGTTTCATCTCACTAGGGAGTGCCTAATAGTGGGTTCAGGACAGTCGGTGAAGCGCACTGTGCGCGAGCCGAAGCAGGGTGAGGCATTGCCTCACTCGGGAAGCGCAAGGGGTCAGGGAGTTCCCTTTCCCAGTCAAAGAAAGGGAAAACAGACGGCACCTGGAATATCGGGTCAGTCCCGTCCTAATACTGCGCTTTTCCAACGGGCCTGGAAAGCGGCACACTAGGAGATTGTGTCCCGCACCTGGCTCGGAGGGTCCTATGCCCACAGAGTCTTGCTGATTGCTAGCACAGAAGTCTGAGATCACGCTGCAAGGCGGCAACGAGGCTGGGGGAGGGGCGCCCGCCATTGCCCAGGCTTGGTTAGGTAAACAAAGCAGCCAGGAAGCTCGAACTGGGTGGAGCCCACCACAGCTCAAGGAGGCCCGCCTGCCTCTGTAGGCTCCACCTCTGGGGGCAGGGCACAGACAAATAAAAACTCAGCGAGAACCTCCACAGCCTTAAATGTCCCTGTCTGACTGACAGCTTTGAAGAGAGTAGTGGTTCTCCCAGCACGCAGCTGGAGATCTGAGAACGGACAGACTGCCTCCTAAAGTGGGTCCCTCACCCCTGAGCAGCCTAACTGGGAGGCACCCCCCAAGTAGGGACAGACTGACACCTCATTCAACCGGGTACTCCTCTGAGACAAAACTTTCAGAGGAACTATCAGACAGCTGAATTTGTGGTCTCACGAAAATCCGCTGTTCTGCAGCCACCGGTGCTGACACCCAGCCAAACAGGGTCTGGAGTGGACCTCTAGTAAATTCCAACAGACCTGCAGCTGAGGGTCTTGTCTGGTAGAAGGAAAATTAACAAACAGAAAGGACATCCACACCAAAAACCCATCTGTACATCACCATCATCGAAGACAAAAAGTAGACAAAACCACAAAGATGGGGAAAAAACAGACCAAAAAAACTGGAAACTCTAAAAAACAGAGCACCTCTCCTCCTCCAAAGGAACGCAGTTCCTCACCAGCAACGGAACAAAGCTGGATGGAGGATGACTTTGATGAGTTGAGAGAAGAAGGCTTCAGACGATCAAACTACTCTGAGCTACGAGAGGAAATTCAAAACAATAGCAAAGAAGTTAAAAACTTTGAAAAAAAATTAGAAGAATGGATAACTAGAATAACCAATGGAGAGAAGGGCTTCAAGGAGATGATGGAGCTGAAAGCCAAGTTTCGAGAACTACGCGAAGAATGCAGAAGCCTCAGTAGCAGATGCGATCAACTGGAAGAAAGGGTATCGCTGATAGAAGATGAAATGAATGAAATGAAGAGAGAAGGGAAGATTAGAGAAAAAAGAATAAAAAGAAATGAACAAAGCCTCCAAGAAATTTGGGACTATGTGAAAAGACCAAACCTACGTCTGATTGGTGTACCTGAAAATGATGGGGAGAATGGAACCAAGTTGGAAAACACTCTGCAAGATATTATCCAGGAGAACTTCCCCAATCTAGCAAGGCAGGCCAGCATTCAGATTCAGGAAATACAGAGAACGCCACAAAGATACTCCTCGAGAAGGGCAACTCCAAGACACATAATTGTCAGATTCACCAAAGTGGAAATGAAGGAAAAAATGTTAAGGGCAGCCAGAGAGAAAGGTCGGGTTACCCACAAAGGGAAGCCCATCAGACTAACAGCTGATCTCTCAGCAGAAACTCTACAAGCCAGAAGAGAGTGGGGGCAGATATTCAACATTCTTAAAGAAAAGAATTTTCAACCCAGAATTTCCTATCCTGCCAAACTAAGCTTCATAAGTGAAGGAGAAATAAAATACTTTACAGACAAGCAAACGCTGAGTGATTTTGTCACCACCAGGCCTGCCCTAAAAGAGCTCCTGAAGGAAGCACTAAACATGGAAAGGAACAACCGGTACCAGCCCCTGCAAAAACATGCCAAATTGTAAAGACCATCGAGGCTAGGAAGAAACTATAGCAACTAACGAGCAAAATAACCAACTAACATCATAATGACAGGATCAGATTCACACATAACAATATTCACGTTAAATGTAAATGGGCTAAATGCTCCAATCAAAAGACACAGACTGGCAAACTGGATAAGGAGTCAGGACCCATCAGTGTGCTGTATTCAGGAAACCCATCTCACGTGCAGAGACACACATAGACTCAAAATAAAGGGATGGAGGAAGATCTATCAAGCAACTGGAAAACAAAAAAAGGCAGGGGTTGCAATCCTAGTCTCTGATAAAATAGACTTTAAACCAACAAAGATCAAAAGAGACAAAGAAGGCCATTACATAATGGTAAAGGGATCAATTCAACAAGAAGAGCTAACTATCCTAAATATATATGCACCCAACACAGGAGCACCCAGATTCATAAAGCAAGTCCTCAGTGACCTACAAAGGGACTTAAACTCCCACACAATAATAATGGGAGATTTTAACACCCCACTGTCAGCATTAGACAGATCAACGAGACAGAAAGTTAACAACGATATCCAGGAATTGAACTCAGCTCTACATAAAGTGGACCTAATAGACATCTACAGAACTCTCCACCCCAAATCAACAGAATATACATTTTTTTCAGCACCACACCGCACCTATTCCAAAATTGACCACATAGTTGGAAGTAAAGCTCTTCTCAGCAAATGTAAAAGAACAGAGATTATAACAAACTGTCTCTCAGACCACAGTGCAATCAAACTAGAACTCAGGATTAAGAAACTCAGTCAAAACCGCGCAACTACATGGAAACTGAACAACCTGCTCCTGAATGACTATTGGGTACATAATGAAATGAAGGCAGAAATAAAGATGTTCTTTGAAACCAACGAGAACAAAGACACAACATACCAGAATCTCTGGGACACGTTCAAAGCAGTGTGTAGAGGGAAATTTATAGCACTAAATGCCCACAAGAGAAAGCAGGAAAGATCCAAAATTGACACCCTAACATCACAATTAAAAGAACTAGAAAAGCAAGAGCAAACACATTCAAAAGCTAGCAGAAGGCTAGAAATAACTAAAATCAGAGCAGAACTGAAGGAAATAGAGACACAAAAAACCCTTCAAAAAATTAATGAATCTAGGAGCTGGTTTTTTGAAAAGATCAACAAAATTGATGGACCGCTAGCAAGACTAATAAAGAAGAAAAGAGAGAAGAATCAAATAGATGCAATAAAAAACGAAAAAGGGGATATCACCACTGATCCCACAGAAATACAATCTACCATCAGAGAATACTACAAACACCTCTATGCAAATAAACTAGAAAATCTGGAAGAAATGGATAAATTCCTCGACAAATACACCCTCCCAAGACTAAACCAGGAAGAAGTTGAATCTCTGAATAGACCAATAACAGGTTCTGAAATTGTGGCAATAATCAATAGCTTACCAACCAAAAAGAGTCCAGGACCTGACGGATTCACAGCTGAATTCTACCAGAGGTACAAGGAGGAACTGGTACCATTCCTTCTGAAACTATTCCAATCGATAGAAAAAGAGGGAATCCTCCCTAACACATTTTACGAAGCCAGCATCGTCCTGATACCAAAACCTGGCAGAGACATAACCAAAAAAGAGAATTTCAGACCAATATCCTTGATGAACATTGATGCAAAAATCCTCAATAAAATACTGGCAAACCGAATCCAGCAGCACATCAAAAAGCTTATCCACCATGATCAAGTGGGCTTCATCCCTGGGATGCAAGGCTGGTTCAACATACGCAAATCAATAAATGTAATCCAGCATATAAACAGAACCAAAGACAAAAACCACATGATTATCTCAATAGATGCAGAAAAGGCCTTTGACAAAATTCAACAACCCTTCATGCTAAAAACTCTCAATAAATTAGGTATTGATGGGACGTATCTCAAAATAATAAGAGCTATCTACAACAAACCCACAGCCAATATCATACTGAATGGGCAAAAACTGGAAGCATTCCCTCTGAAAACTGGCACAAGACAGGGATGCCCTCTCTCACCGCTACTATTCAACATAGTGCTGGAAGTTCTGGCCAGAGCAATCAGGCAGGAGAAGGAAATAAAGGGTATTCAATTAGGAAAAGAGGAAGTCAAATTGTCCCTGTTTGCAGATGACATGATTGTATATCTAGAAAACCCCATTGTCTCAGCCCAAAATCTCCTTAAGCTGATTAGCAACTTCAGCAAAGTCTCAGGATACAAAATTAATGTACAAAAATCACAAGCATTCTTGTACACCAATAACAGACAAACAGAGAGCCAAATCATGAGTGAACTCCCATTCACAATGGCTTCAAAAAGAATAAAATACCTAGGAATCCAACTTACCAGGGATGTGAAGGACCTCTTCAAGGAGAACTACAAACCACTGCTCAATGAAATAAAAGAGGATACAAACAAATGGAAGAACATTCCATGCTCATGGGTTGGAAGAATCAATATCGTGAAAATGGCCATACTGCCCAAGGTAATTTATAGATTCAATGCCATCCCCATCAAGCTACCAATGACTTTCTTCACAGAATTGGAAAAAACTACTTTAAAGTTCATATGGAACCAAAAAAGAGCCCGCATCGCCAAGTCAATCCTAAGCCAAAAGAACAAAGCTGGAGGCATCACGCTACCTGACTTGAAACTATACTACAAGGCTACAGTAACCAAAACAGCATGGTACTGGTACCACAACAGAGACATAGATCAATGGAACAGAACAGAGCCCTCAGAAATGATGCCGCATAGCTACAACTATCTGATCTTTGACAAACCTGACAAAAACAAGAAATGGGGAAAGGATTCCCTATTTAATAAATGGTGCTGGGAAAACTGGCTAGCCATATGTAGAAAGCTGCAACTGGATCCCTTCCTTACACCTTATACAAAAATTAATTCAAGATGGATTAAAGACTTATATGTTAGACCTAAAACCATTAAAATCCTACAAGAAAACCTAGGCAATACCATTCAGGACATAGGCGTGGGCAAGGACTTCATGTCTAAAACACCAAAAGCAATGGCAACAAAAGCCAAAATCGACAAATGGGATCTCATTAAACTGAAGAGCTTCTGCACAGCAAAAGAAACTATCATCAGAGTGAACAGGCAACCTACACAATGGGAGAAAATTTTTGCAACCTACTCATCTGACAAAGGGCTAATATCCAGAATCTACAATGAACTCAAACAAATTTACAAGAAAAAAACAAACAACCCCATCAAAAAGTGGGCAGAGGACATGAACAGACACTTCTCAAAAGAAGACATTTATGCAGCCAAAAAACACATGAAGAAATGCTCCTCATCACTGGCCATCAGAGAAATGCAAATCAAAACCACAGTGAGATACCATCTCACACCAGTTAGAATGGCCATCATTAAAAAATCAGGAAACAACAGGTGCTGGAGAGGATGTGGAGAAATAGGAACACTTTTACACTGTTGGTGGGACTGTAAACTAGTTCAACCATTGTGGAAGTCAGTGTGGCAATTCCTCAGGGATCTCGAACTAGAAATACCATTTGACCCAGCCATCCCATTACTGGGTATATACCCAAAGGACTATAAATCATGCTGCTATAAAGACACATGCACACGTATGTTTATTGCGGCACTATTCACAATAGCAAAGAGTTGGAACCAACCCAAATGTCCAACAAAGATAGACTGGATTAAGAAAATGTGGCACATATACACCATGGAATACTATGCAGCCATAAAAAATGATGAGTTCGTGTCCTTTGTAGGGACATGGATGAAACTGGAAAACATCATTCTCAGTAAACTATCGCAAGGACAAAAAACCAAACACCGCATGTTCTCACTCATAGGTGGGAATTGAACAATGAGAACTCATGGACACAGGAAGGGGAACATCACGCTCCGGGGACTGTTGTGGGGTGGGGGGAGGGGGGAGGGACAGCATTAGGAGATACACCTAATGCTAAATGACGAATTAATGGGTGCAGGAAATCAACATGGCACATGGATACATAGGTAACAAACCTGCACATTGTGCACATGTACCCTAAAACCCTAAAGTATAATAAAAAAAAAAAAAAAAAAAAAAAAAAAAAAAAAAAAAAGAAATTGAAGAAGACAAATAAATAGAAAGATCTGCATTCATGGATTGGAAGAATTAAAGATGTCCATACTACCAAAAGTGATCTACAGAGTCAACACAATCCTTATCAAAATTACAAAGGCATTTTTCACAGAAATTGAAAAACAATCCTAAAATTCAAATAAAACCACAAAAAATCCTGTATAGCCAAAGCAATCCTGAGCAAGAACGAAACTGAAAGTATCACACTTTCTGGTTTCAAAATATTATAATGCTATAGTAATCAAAACAGTATGGTATGAACATAAGAAACAGACGTATAGACCAATGGAACAGAATAGCCCAGAAATAAACCCACATGTTTACAGTCAACTGATCTTCAACAAGGATGCCAAGAACACACAATGGAGAAAGAATAGTCTCTCAAATGGTGCTGGAAAAACTGGACGTCCACATGCAGAAGAGTGGAATCAAACCCTTATCTCTACAAAAAAAACCCAATATAAATGGATTAAAGACTGAACTGTGTAAGATCTGAAACTGTAAAACTACCAGGAGAAAAGACGAAAAAAGTTTTTTGACATTGGTCCAGGCAATGATTTTTTTTGTTGCACAGGCAACAAAAGCAAAAACAGACAAGTGAGATTGCATCAGACCAAAAATCTTCTGCACAGCAAATGATACAATTAACAAAATGGAAAGGCAACCTATGGAATAGAAGCTAATATCTGCAAAACATATATCCTGATAAGGAATTAATATCCAAAATATATAAGGGGCTTGACTCAGTAGCAAAAAAATCAAATAATAGAATAGACATTTCTCAAAATAAGGCATACAAATGACCAACAGGTACATTAAAAGATGCTCAATATCACTAATCGCCAGGGAAATGTAAATCAAAACCAGAATCCAATATCACCTCACACTTGTTAGAATAACTACTGCGAAAAGACAAAAGATTAAGTGTTGGTGAGAATGTAGGGAAAAGGAAGCCTTTGTACATTGTTGATGGAAATGCAAATTGGTACAGTCATTAAGGAAAACAGTATACAGGCTCTTCATAGCATTAAAAATAGAATGACCTTATAATCCAGCTATCTCTCTTCTGAGTATATATCCAAAGGAAATGAAATCATTACCTTGAAGAGTCATCTGCACTCCTATGTTCATTTCAGCATTATTCACAATAGCCAAGATATGGAAATAAGTGTCCACTGATGGATGAATGGATAAAGAGAATATGGTGTATGTGTGTGTGTATATATGTAGATATATACACGCACACATATATATGTATATAATGGAATATTATTCGGCTTTAAAAAAGAAGAAAATCCTGCCATTTGCAATAACATGAATGAATCTGGAGTATATTATGCTAAGTGAAATGAGTCAGATACACAAAGACAAATACTGCATGATCTCACTTTTATGTGAAATGTAAAAAAAGTTGAATTCATGAAAGCAGAGAGTAGAATGGTGGTACCAGGGCCTTGGTGGTGGAACTTCATGTAGGAGAGATGTGGAGGTGTCAGTCAAAGGATACAAAGTTTCAGTTACACAAGATAAATACTTTCTGAAGATCTAATGTACAACATGGTGACTATAGTTAATGATACTGTACTGTATGCTTGAAATTGAGTAGATCTTACATTTTCTCACACACACACCCACACAAAGATGTGGGGTGAGGGATATGTTAATTAGCTTAATTGTGGTAATCATTTTACAATGTATACATATATCAAAACATCACATTTTATACCTTAAATATATACAATTATTATTTGTCAATTATATGTCAATAAATCTGGAAAAAGAAAAGCTTAGACTCTGGAGCCTAACTGCCTTAGAGTCTGCCATTTAAGGATTTAACTTCTCTCCCAATGTCACTTCTTACTTTGTAGTCTAGACAAAGCCTACCTCTCTCCATATCTCACTAGCATTTCAAGTCCAGCTCACAGGTCACCATGCCCATTTCCCTGAAATAATTTTCTCTCCTTGGAACTACCCTAGCATGGCATCTATACCTCTTACTATCTGCTGTGTACAAATTACACGTATTCTTTTTTGAAAACTCTCTCGGGAAAGCACAAATTTCTTAAGAGCAGGATATTATTATGTGATTTTTTAATATCTCCAATAAGTCACAGTGTAATTTGTATCCTGTGGTTGCTTAATAAATGCTAGGTGAATGACAAATTTGTCATTCGACACTGAGCATCACCCTCCTCAAAAAAAAAAAAACCCCACCGTTTATGTGTTTTAAGCCACTAAATTTGTGGTAATTTGTTATACAGCAATAGAAAACTAATATAGAGCTGGGCAGGTTTGGTCACTGGCTAGGTTTTCAATTGCTTTATTTATAAACAGGTGTCTCTCATTGCTATTGTTTTACCTTCCAAACCATGGTGTCTCCAATATTTTGAAAGCTATAAATGGGAAATAAAACCCAAGGGCTGAGGGCAGAAGAGAGATATATGACCTAACTTGAGGGGATCTACAACGTGGAGGCATTTACTGCAGAGTGGAATAGAATCACCCTTCAAGAGTATAGCAGCAATCTTTTCTCAGTCCCAGGGAAGTGACTTTAATCAAATGACAGATCTTCTGACCTGTGTTAACTAAGGCTGAGAAAGGGAATCTAGATGGTAGAATTATTATTTTCCACTTCTGGGGACTTGCTTACTCAAAGGGATTTCCAGTTCCCTTTCTTATCGGAACTCCACAGGCTTCTGCTAGGCAGATCATCATGAGAACAGGCGTGAGGAGCCCCTTCTCAGGAGGACATTCTGGCTCTCGGTCATGCTCACACACAGCTGGCCTCAAGCAAGTTAACAATAGCTACTGCACAACCATGAAGAGCCAGCTGTTACGGAGAATACAAAAGAAGTAAAGTAATAACACTGCCTTACCTAAATTCAATTTATCTCCAATTTATAAAGGCAACTTATCTTAAACTGAAAACATAATTACTGCTAGTTTGATTAAAAAGTTAATGCACTCACACCTGTAATCCCAGCACTTTTGGAGGCTGAGGTGGGCGGATCACGAGGTCAGGAGATGGAGACTATCCTGGCTAAGACGTAGAAACCCCATCTCTACTAAAAATACAAAAAATTGGCTGGGTGTGGTGGCGGGCACCTGTAGTCCCAGCTACTTGGGAGGCTGAGGCAGGAGAATCACTTGAACCTGGGAGGCGGAGCTTGCAGTGAGCCGAGAATGCACCACTGCACTACAGACTGGGTGACAGAGTAAGACTCTGTCTCAAAAAAAAAAAAAAAAAAAAAAAGTTAATGCAATCCAGAGTCCCCAAGTCAAATTAATGCACGCAAAGACAACACCAAATATCATTAAAATGGTCTTCATTATTTACCACCATATTATTATCACAATATGACCTAAACAAGTATTTTCTATTTATTATTTAGTCTATCGAATGGCTGTTTACCTGCTCTTCGTAGGCCACTTAAGAAGACTATACTTAAGAGTATACTATAGGCCGGGCATGGTGGCTCACGCCTATAATCTAGCACTTTGGGAGGCTAAGGTGGGTGGATTGCCTGAGCCCAGGAGTTTGAGACCAGCCTGGGCAACATGGCGAAATCCTGTCTCTACCAAAAAAAAAAAAAAAAAAAAAAAGTCACAAAGTCACAAAGCATGTTTATGAATTACATTATACAAAATTTATATAATTTAACCATTAAAAAAATAAAGTCAAAAGAAATCAATGACAGAATCCAAATGACATCACACTTATCAAACAGGTTGACATCATAATGAGCATCATCCTTGCTATAAACTAGCAAACCTCAAGTCACCTGTAAGAAGGGCACTCAGCCAGATGTTGGTGCTAGCTACCCCACTGCCAAGATAACCACCTGGAGTCTACACTGCTGCACCAGTCCAAAGTTTATATATATATTTAATTTATCAATTGTGTGTAAATATATTCATTATACATAATGAATATATATACTATATATATATAATGTATATATATTCATTATACATAATGAATATATATATACTATAAATATATAATGTATATATATTCTATATAGATAGATAATGTACGCAGACACAAGGGTATAAAATCCAGTGAGAAGGGCTCACACATGCCAGGTAGGGGAAGGGAGCAGTGGCTTTAACTGCCAGGGTTGAGGCCACAGTAGAGGCACACAGGAAATGGTAGAGCAGCAGCCTCCCTCCATCGGATCATCTGAGGACAGGAGTTTGAGCCCAGCCTGGCCAACATGGTGAAATCCTGTCTCTACTAAAAACACACACACAAAATTAGCCAGGCATGGCGGGTGCCAGTAATCCCAGCTACTCGGGAGGCTGAGGCAGAAGAATAACGTGAACTCAGGAGGTTGAGGCTGCAGTGAGCCGAGATTGTGCCACTGCACTCCAGCCTGGGCAACAGGGCAAGAGACTCTGTCTCTAAAATAAAATAAAGTAAAATTAAATTAAAATAAAATAAAATAAATAAAGGTTGCACCAGTCCAGAATGGCTTTCATAAATGCCAAGACAGCCCCCTTAGGGCTGAATTAGGGCATCAAGTGAAAGTTTTAGTAACGCCAAATGGTTGTAAACCAAAGAGACATAATTTCATAGTATGTACTTTACAGTTTCAAAAGCATTTCTCCATCTCCAAAGCTTCCCCATAATACCAAATTTATTTCCAACCTCTGTGAATCTGAAAACTGTTTTTCACCCCCTCACAGTCTCCTGTCCTCCTCCTATTTTACAACTGTCAAGTCCCAGAAAGTTAGAGACCTTAGCCATCATGTTTAACATGTGAGAAGCCAAGGATTAGAGTGGCAAACAGCCTGTCTTCTGGCCATCTCCTTGCACCTCCTCTAGGAAAGCTTTTCTAACTCCCCCAGAACACACAGATCAGTGGATTAGTCAATCAGCAAGTATTCATTGAGCATGTCTGATGTCCTGGCACTGATTGAGAAACTGCAAGAGATTTAAAACAACATACAAAACAAAATGTCCTTCCACAAAAGGAATTACAGTCCAGTTCAGGACACAGGTGAGATAATTTTGAATACGAGAAATACTTAATAAAGTACTAAAGGTTTTTTTTGTTGTTGTTAGGACAATCATGTAATATACTCTGGAAACATTTACAGTTCATATTGTATAATCCAGTACTTTCCAAAAATACCATTTATTATATAAAACATTCTATTTATTTAAAAAGTATTTGTATATCACTCCAATATAGGCTTTTGGGAGCTCTGAATAAAAGACATTATAAGGTTGATAAAAATAGAAGAAACCAGGAAACGGAAAATATATCAAGCTTAAGGGTATAACAAAGCTGTTCTGGCTAAGTATAACACCTGACTTTGAGACCACTAGTAGCCAAGGCAAAAAAGGTAACATGTTATCTTTTTATCTGAAAGGGGGAGAAAAGATAAAGTCAAAGGAAATTAGAAAGGATACTAAAATTTCCTTAATGTCTACTGTGTGATATAAGAGAAAGTGTCCTTAACACTGAGGCAGGAGAATCATTTGAACTCAGGAGGTAGAATTCTAGTAAAATCAAATGGTTGTCAATCAAAGAGACATAATTTCATAGTATGTACTATGTACATGACTGTCCTAACAAAAAACAAAATAAAGGCAGAAGTAGATTTTTAATTGGCTGTTTCATCTTTCATAAAAGCTAAGAACATAGTAGCAGGATGTAGCTTTCTGGAAGTGATGTGTGGAGGGGCCTGAGCTGAGGTCCAAGTATTTTGACTTGCTCAAAGAGTAGATTCAGAATTCCCAGTGAGAGGGGAGGAAGGAGAATGTTTCTTAAACTGTTTTCCTAAACATCATTAAAAACAAACAAACAAACATGGTTTTTAATGGGAGCTCAATTGCAAAGGCTAAGAGGTAATATTTTCTGTTAAGGTCCTGATACATGCAAATGTATTGAGAAAGATTATACTAAATATTTTTCTCTTATTCAACCATAGGTTTTCAGAATATTGGATTTTATAGAACAAAATTTCTGAAAAGAATTTTGAGGGCTCTACGGATTTGTCCACTTTTTATTGTCAAGTGAGAACTTTTTTTTTTTTTTTTTTCACGAAAAAGACTACTATCTAACACTATCCTTTCATAAAAGACATTTTCATACCAAAAAACTGGAGAGGACACAATCTCAGAATAACAGAGAAGTGTATAAATGAACAAATTTAGCTTCATGTAAGACTCTACATTAGTCTTCATTTTCACACCTTCCTCAGGGCCAGTGCAAATTGCATTGAGAAGGATTTAGGAACCCCTGACCTAGACTGTAAGCATCTTGCAGGCAGGGGCTAGCCCACAGACAGACAACTTCCTAACTTTTTTCATTCCTTTGCCAAATATTTGTACATTCAACCCCATATAAAGTAGACTTTTGTTGTTGTTCTTGTTGTTGCTTTAGAGGGGTTATTCATAAATTTCCTACAGTCCTCTGGAAAGTCCATATAACTAGTAGCTCCACTTTAGAGACAATAATGAGGGAGGGTCATCTAGTGGTAATACACGTAACTACAGGCTTTCCAAAATAATCGTTCTAGAATTCAGTTTCCGGGTATGAATTTTGGCTCAATGCAGGACTTCAAACACAACTTATTAAAGACGAAGAAACACAATGTCCCGATTTCCAGTGCATTTCTGGATGTATGAAGGTACTCTTCTCGTTCATTCATTTTAGTGATTTTATTTATCATCTACTGTATTCAAACAGGATTTTAGGCAAATCCAAAGCTACCTTCTAGTTTTTGCTCATCACTAAAACAAAATAAAACTTAAAGTATGTAGAGATGAGATCTGTTAAAAGGAATAATATGAAGCTAAAAGTGAAATCAGTGCCAAAATACATGTCACAAGGTCTTTGTATTTGCTGGTGGTAGGTCACATATTCAGCCTTAAGCTTTCCAGCAGACAACTTGAAGAGAGAAATCCATTGGCTTCCTAAGTTACAAATCCATAAAATTAAAAAAACCAAACAAGCCCAGCTTTAGAGAAGTCTAGGTTTGCCTAGTGCTGAGACAATAGAGTAATCTCTCCCATGGTGCAGTAAAATGAACAGTGCCCTCAACAACAAGCTGGTAGTAAATACGACAGTGAGATGCATGAGTTCGGTTTCCTATAACTTCCTCTATATACGGCTGATGCATCGCTAAAGCCCCAAGCGTAAAGGTAATTCCACAGAGGACTATAATGCTGTGGGCCAGGTATGCAGCTTCGGCCAGTCCTGCTTGATCAGAATATATTCCAGGATATCTAGAGAAATGGACTAGATTGTAACAGTTTCAGGCAATCGCTATGGTAGATTACAAAAATGGCTATACCTGTTCATGCCTTTCCATATCAATTCCTGTGGAAATTTGACTTTGAAGCTCCTCCTGTGAAGAGATGATCATGGTCATGTATGAGATATAAGACCTCATGTTTAGAGGTCTTATATCACCTCTAACCTGGGCACTGCAAACTGAGGCTCAGACAGATGAACGGACTGCTCAGGGTCACGTAGCATGATGCCAGAGATGCAAACCTATGTGTGACAGTCCCTTTGACATCCTAATGCCCACCTTCATAGCCATCGCTGCTGACTTAGTTGGTGAAAGGAGATTCAGGACCCAATTATTGGTACCATGAGGATCCAGGTGAGGATGGATCCTTTTTAATTGGAGGGATGGTACCTTTTTAACTAGATGATCTTGGTTTAGTGTTTCCAAAAACTAGTTTAGTGTTAGGTATCATGAAGATCTAGGTGAGGGAGTCAGCATACCTTTTAATTATATGAAAAATAGTTTAGTGTTTCCAAGCCTTATTTTGCTTGTCGGCAAAAGGGGATGACAATAATATCTACCAGGGTTGTTGCAAGGTTCAAAACTTGAGACTATCATAAATGTTTGCCATTGCATTGACACACAATAGGGGCTTAATAAATGTTGAATGCATACACGAACGGGTGCATTACTCTCTAAGGCATATACTTGAACTAAGGGCTGTGGCTCATCATCAGACACTACAATACAGGGTCAGTCAGCAAATATTCACTGACTGTCTACTATGCACCGAAGTACTGGGATACAGTAGTGAGCTAGAGAAGTTCTGCGCTACTTTCTCAAGAACTGAAATTATGGTTTCACCTCTTCAGTTAATACCCATCTGAACTGCAGGCATTTGCTCTGACTTCTCTAAAATTCCTCTATGGAACATTTTAAAAAGATTAAAAGTCCTTCATTCAACAGACATTCATTAGAATCCTTCCTTGTCCTAGGCACTCCAGTAGGTGCTGGGGAAACAGCTAAAATCAAAAGTAATCAAAGCGACACAATTAGTATTAAGTTACTAAATGAAGTCACAACTAGTGAGGCTGCAGGAAATCAATCAGAGCTCATATTGACATTTATTATAACTCATAATCCTTCAGAAACAGTTGATTCATAACCTACCTCTACAGCAATGGAGAGCATATGAATGGAGCACATTGTAGAAGGGAAATTAGATTATCCTATTCCCCAAAGAGTAATTAATTTATACAGTGGATTTGAGGAAATATTTTTACATTAAAACAGTATGGTGTTTAACTTATTTCACAGGTGGCATTTGAGGGAAAAAGGGACCTATTGAATAGAACCAAACTGTGTAATTCACAAAGCACAGATTAAAGTTTTGAAAGGTCTAGAAACATTCCTTTGGCCAATTGGTTCCTGAAGTCAAACGCCTTTTCAAAGCTACCTTCTAGTTTTTGCTCATCACTAAAAAATAAAGTTTCTTGGGTTCTTGGATTTCATATTAAAAATTTTCACCCACGTCTCTCCTAAATGTCTTTCTAAGAGGATCCCTATCTTCTATTCTCACTGCCACCACCCTTGGCATTCCCCGCCTGGATTCGTTTAACAACTTTTCCCAGATTTAATAAATACTGGGCACCTACTGCATGTCAGGCACTGTGCAAGGCCCTGGGTGAGCAGTAAACAAAAGTCATGATTCCTGTACCTAGGAGGTTCAGATTCCTCACCCACCAACTCTCTCCAGAAACCCTGAGAGTCTGTTGTCCCTCCTGCAGATGCCACAGTGTATTTCCCAAAGTGCATGTCTGCCGAGCTCCGGCCTCTATGTGTAACCCCTAGCAGCCTCACCAAGTCTTTGGGATGAAGTTGTCCTCCTTGGTGGGCATCAGAGGCCTCTCAGGGTATGTCCTCTACAGACTTCTCCAGGAACAGCTCCTGGCATGCCTTCCCAGGCATCTTCAACTCAGGCCAGAACAAAGACCTGGCACATACCTAACCCTGCCAGCCTCCCTTTCTTGACATTGTTTGCCTTTCCTGGAATGACCTCTCCTTTCGCCTCCCAACCAGTCTCCTTCCTCTGTGTCACTTTGTTCTTTGAGAAGTAGCTTGAGTCAGCTTCTCTTGGAGACTGTTCTCCCCACCCCTAACCCTACCTTTCCGGCTTGGAAAATAAAACACACAGAATCCTAAGATTATGCTGAACCAACTTATTATTTGACGACTCAGCAAGCCCTTTCGGATTCTGCTGTCTTCAAGGGGGTGGCTCCTAATATTAAGTATCACATTAGTAGACACAATACATGCCCAGTGCCAGAGCTCCCCGCCCCTCTCCCTGAGGGCAAGCCAGTGTCTCTTCTTTCTTTACCCCAGAGCCAGCCCAGTGCCAGGCTGCACTTCCCAGCATGCAGTGCGGTTCCCAGCATGCAGGGAAGGAAGTGGTATACTCTGTAAGTGGCTACCGTGCAACAGCCACTACTACAGGTGAGTTTGAAGTAAAAAGGTAGAAACAATCTATAATCCCAGCACAAAGGAAACAATTAAAATAATTGCTTCACCCATACTATTAAATGTTATTCAGCTATGAACAATCAAGGTTTTGAAGACTATTTAATGATACAGGAAAACTGCTCACTATTTAATATAGCTACTCTCACCCAACTGGAAATTCACATAATTGGCAAGTGTTGAGGATAAATAGCTAACGATTTTGTAAATCCAAAATATAAACAACAATAAGCTTGTTGTGGTAGGATTTTATTTTATTATAAATAGCTTTTTAAATTTTTTCTCTGCAATATCCATCTCTGTTTCTCTCTCTTTCTGTCAACAATAAACATCAACTACTTTTATAATAAAAGATAAACAAACATTTTAGGAGAGAGAGGTTAGAGTTGGCAGAGACATGTAGCAAATGAAAAAACCCACTCTTCTAAGATGCTGAAGAAAGAAAATATAATTAATAGGGATATTGCCAAGGCAGCCCATACATGGCAGGTTAGCTAATAAGATAAGCTGTTTGTGGCCAACCCCAGCAGCCAAATCTCCCATTGTCATGAAGGAGGACAGATGGCCACACAGAGGTGCAATATTGTACAGTTTAAAAGATCAGCATGGGGGAATAAAGCTTGTCTGTAGGTAAAAGCTGAGACTTCCTATAGATTCTAATGAAACCATTACGACTAAATTTGAAGGAAGGGTTTCCATCTCATTTGGCTGCTCTGTCTCCTGCAGGGCTCAGAGGAGAATCCTGTCCACCATAGGTACTCAAAATGTGTTCTAGGGGCTAAATACAGGCATTTTTCGAAAAGCATACCAGACATCTGGGGATCTGGTGAGGCGACCTCGCCTTAATGCAGTGGGAACATGGAAATCACATTTTGAAATATAAGCCCAGGAATCTCTTTTTTCCATTAAATAAGGAATTTCTTGGGATTTGCTAAACATTTCTGTTTTATTCAACACAGAAACTTTTAGGCAAAGGGATGCCAGAAACAAACCTGGAGCCTAAAGCCTGGGCCAGGGTTTATTTATCTAGGCATAGGAAACGAACATGCGGCATTCTACCCCTCAGGGAAGCCCTTTCACTGAGACCTGGCTAACTTGTAAGAATTCAAGATGTGTCCATGTGATTTTTGGGCTCAGGAGAAGTTTTAAAAGGAAAAAAAAAAAAGTGAGTTCTTCAGCAGGTCTAGTTCCAACTTCTGGTGCTTTCCACTTTGAATCCCTTCAACAAATCTATGGAAGACAAAGTATCAAGGAAGGAACAACGAAACATGTTCTGCCGACACGGTGGAAATGCCCCATAGGACATATCAGGCTCAAAGGGAGTTCTGACGTCTCACAGCCTTTAATTCACAGCCCACACACCCCAGCCCCAAGCAGGCTGGGACAATGGTGAAGGTTCAATGATCCACAGAGGCGCAGCCACGTCCGTACCACAGAGCAACTGCTAATGCGAAAATGACTGGGAACACCCTGGAGTGTAGTCTGGGAAACTGCCTGGAGCCACAGAAACCCAGAGACGAACAGGCTATCACAGCTGGAATGAATCTTCCCAGACAAGTCATTAACCTTCTGATTTTCCAGTTGAAGACACTGCTACTCTAGGGAGAAGAGGGACTCACCCAACACCACACAGCCACTTAATGGCAGGCCCAGGAGTAGACTCCTCACCTTATCAAACTCAGCTTAAGATCCTAAAGCCAAATGTCCACATTTCCATCACCAGGGTTTTGCTCCCAGATTATGAAGTAGTGTAAAAGGTATATCTGATGGTGAAACCCCACCTCTACTAAAAATACAAAAAGTTAGCCAGGCGTGGTGGCACGCATCTGGAGTCCCAGCTACTCGAGAGGCTGAGGCAGGAGAATCACTTGAACCTGGGAGGCGGAGGTTGCAGTGAGCTGAGATGGCACCACTGTACTTTAGCCTGGGTGAGAGAGCAAGCCTCCATCTCAAAAAAAAAGAAAAAAAAAAGTATATCTGAGTAATCTGGATTTATATTCCAGGTGCAACAATGATTAGCAATGTGATCTTACTTTCTTCACATAAAAATATTTTCCTGACCAATATCTCATAGTTGTTGTGAGCAATTAAGTAACAACACAAATGAGAAAGCCATTTGTAAACCCTAAATTCTACTTTTAAAATATAACTGGCTTTACCTGAGGCATGGTGTTCTTATGCCATAATTACATTGGTTAGGTTAGTGCTTGGCATATAAGAAGTGTTCACTGATGTTAGGTGTTATTATTTGTTCTCATAAAAAGTGGTACTGACTTCTTGAGTCAAAGGGCTAATATATTTTATCCTCTTTATTTTATTGCCCCAACTTACTTAACTCAATACTCTCTCCAAATAAATTAGCTTATTTTATTTTTTTTGAGATAGAGTCTAACTTTGTCGCTCAGGCTGGAGTGCAGTGGCACGATCATAGCTCACTGCAACCACTGCCTCCTGGGTTCAAGTGATTCTCCTGTCTCAGCCTCCTGAGTAGCTGGGATTACAGGCACACACCACCACGCCCAGCTAACTTTTGTATTTTTAGTAGAGATAGGGTTTCACCATGTTGGTCAGGCTAGTCTTGAACTCCTGACCTCAAGTGATCTGCCCATCTTGGCCTCCCAAAGTGCAGGGATTACAGGACTGAGCCACCGCACCCGGCCTCTCACTTATTTTTACCTATGAGTTACACATTCAGTTGTTTCTTTCTTTGCTTTGGCTGCTAGGGAGCTCACAGTAAAATTTTTGACACATCTCTAGTTAGATGTAAAGGCATGGAGTTTAGACACCAGTCTTACTCATGTCCTATTTTTTCTACCCAGTTTCCTCTTTGCTCCATTTTCCTCCCTTGTTTGTTTTCTTGTACATTCTATTTACTACATTTTTAAACATTATTTTAAATTCTTTTTAGAATGAAGGCATTATAAATAAATAACTTTTGAAAGATGTTTAGTCAATACATTACTGATTACTAGGCCAAAAAAAGAAACAAGACTAGACTCTAGATTTATATGGTTTCTTTCTTCTTTCCTCCCTCCCTCTCTCTCTCTTCCTTTCTTCTTTTCCTCCATTCTTCCCTTTAACTGTGACATCTGACTTAACATTTCCCATGAAACACGAAATCAAATAGCAAAGAAAGCCTCAGTTGGGTCGGCACTCACATCCATGAATACCAGAGGGCAGAATCTCCGCTGCTTCAGGGCTTCTGACCAGCAAAGAAAACAACTAAAACCTTAGATTTCTGAGTGGCAGGTCACATTTTACCCTGGATGCTTTTAGCAAAACATCTATTTTTAGAAAAGAAGGCATTTGGGGGGATGTTATGGTAAAAACATACTCAGATGAGAAAACACTTTTTCATTTTCTCCCCATTTTAAAGTAATACATGCTGATTAAAGAAAATTTGTCATATACTCTATAGAAAAGCAGTAAAAAAGTTAACAAAAATCATGCACAGGAGGAAACATTTTAAAGATTGTCCTTAAAAAAGAGAGAAAGATCAGCAAACTATCGCAAGGACAAAAAACCAAACACTGCATGTTCTCACTCATAGGTGGGAATTAAACAATGAGAACACTTGGACACAGGAAGGGGAACATCACACACCGGGGCCTGTTGTGGGGTGGGGGGAGGGGGGAGGGATAGCATTAGGAGATATCCCTAATGTAAATGACAAGTTAATGGGTGTAGCACACCAACATGGCACATGTATACATATGTGACAAACTAGCATGTTGTGCACATGTACCCTAGAACAAAGTATAATTAAAAAAAAGAAAAACAAAAAAAAAAAGAGAGAAAGAGGTAAGAGTATAACAATTAAAAGTTCTGGAGGCTGCTTCTGTTGGTACTTGCACTTTATTTTTCTGTTTTACTTGTTTTGAAAAAGGTCCTGAATCCTGATTCGGCAAAACAGAATCATGGGATCTTGAATCCTGATTCAGCAAAATAGAATCCCGGGATCCTGCTTGGCCTTCAGGGACCTCTCATCACATCACTCATGTGCTGCATCCTATTTTGTAGCATTGTAGGGATGATGGGCATCTGTTTCTGTGGCCACTTTGAAGAAAACATGCATTTTGCTTTATTTGCAGTTCTCACTACAAGCTTGATGTACGGGCAAGAATTCTGTGGTTTTCCCATGCAGTCAGGGCCTTCATGTGAAGACCAGGGAGTCCTCGTTAAAACAAATCTTTCTGAGGTAAAACTAGAGAAGAGCCAGCAGTGTGGCAGATGCTTGTGACTAGTCCCAAGTTTGTTTCTTTTTGGTGTGTAATTGGCTTTTGTATTTATTTATACTCATCCTATACCAAGAAAGGAACTTACGGGGACTTTCAAAGGCACAAATAGGATAAGAATAAATATACAAAGAAATAGAGGCAGAAGGGAAATAAATAAGAGAAATAAAGGGTAAGGTGGGTCCAGAGATGACATTCCCTTAAGGTCTTATCCAACAGCTTGAGGTGGGGTGTAAATTGGTTCTGAGCTTCCAAATGGACAAAATCAAGAAGCAAGCATGATGGGTCATCAAAATCAGGATTCATGGGGAAGACAGACACACACACCCACAAACACACACTCACTCTCTCTCTTTCTCTCTCTCTCCGTCTCTCTCTCCAGCTGTTCTGGCTTCCCTGGTTTTGATGGCTGACGGCGCTTCCTCTTATGGATCCTCTGCCCATGCACTGCTACATTCCTTCCTCTCTCAGCTCCTGAAGACAGTTTGCTAGAAACACCTGTGACTCTCTTTCATGTGTGTGTGTGTGTGTGTGTGTGTTGGGGGCGGGGGGCGGGGGGCGGGGGGGGTGGTGTCTTTGTTCTTGTCCAGGAGCAAGCTGGAAGTGCTAAAGAGGTAATGCTCCTGTAGCAGCACTCAACTAACAATGAAAAAGGAGCTGGTGGACAAATATGCCTGCTTCCTTGCTTCATTGCTGGGTAATTCTGAGGTGTGTGCTTCACTGACTCCTATATGTCTCCAGCAGGATTCAGCTCTGGTGCCCACAGTGGCTACTGGCTTGATAACACCCCTGTATCAGGCCGCTTCTCTTCCTGTCTCACTTCCCCTGTCCTCTGCTGGTGTTTTCACCAGTAGAACCACCTGCCAAAGGAACCACTGGCACTCAGGTCCTTGGCTCAGCATCTGTGTCTGGGGGAACCCAAACTAAAGCAAAGACCTCTCTGGGATCTAGTGAACAGGGGTCTTAAAATGCTTCCAGGAAACACCATGATTGCAATGTGCTGCCTCTAATAGGGTCCTCCAGTACAGTCGAGGGCAGTTCCACATTATCAATGCCACAGCTAACCGGGCACTGCTCTGAGTGAGGGGTCCACTTCATAAATTAACTTCTAGCATTGCCATGCGAAGTTGGGCCAATTACTCTATCTGTCCTGCAGTTTCCAAATCTCTAACGAGAGAGGGTTGGTCCCTTGCTCCCTTCTGGTTCCAAGATTCCTTGGCATAAACTATTCCACACCTATATGAGTTTAAGTGTTTAGGGGGAAAAAAAAATGACAGTACTGTCTGCTGATGTGTTTCTCAAAGAATCCCAGTTAAGTCCTCAGGGTGAAAAGACAGGGAGGTGCCCCGTGAAAAGAAATGCCAATGTCTGGGGATCTCTCAAGGTGATGACCAAGTAGGAATGGCAGGGAGAGCGGGGAGCAGGGGGAAAGGGGGGCCCTGGGATAAGAGGCCAATTTATAAACCAGGAGAGAAAACGATGGGGCCTTTGAAGGCATAGTGAGCAAGTTATAACCAACACAATCTTGCAGGGTAGGAAAGGTAGGGATGGGGAATTATGGGGAAAACAGTCCAAGAGACCAGGATCTACAGCACAGAAACTCTTGGGGCAGCACAGTATCACTCAACATGGCTGAGGACTCCAAGCCCCATCCTTTAACAAGTTATATTCAGCAAGCTAGTTATCTGTCTACCCCCACAACCCCTGTCACAGAGGGCTCTGGTGGAGATTAAAGGAGAGTGTCTAACACCTGACCACAAAGTAGATGCTCAGTAAGTACTGGTGTTGAAATCTGTTGGCTGATCCTGAATTAAGGAAATGCATGGACATCGCCTCAGACCACAGACTTCTGGTTATTTTTACTTACAGCTATTTCAAAAGTAGTTTGCATTTTTATTTTATTAAATCCCTGTAAAGAGAAAACACACAACCTCCAAACCACGCATTGTTATAGAATAACTGTGCCTTAAGAGTACTTGAATTCACTACTGAATTTCAGCAAAAAAAAAAAAAAAAAGAGAAAAAAGAGAAATGGTTTAGTCATTACTTTTCTTTAAGCTGTAACCTTATCAAATTTTTCCCCTCCTTGGGCCTCGGACTTCCCGTAACTAAAATCAGGGAGCGTTGGGCCAGATGCACTTGGAGTGCCCTTTCAGGTCTTTGGTTGGTTTCAATTCTAGCGGCCCCTGGGAAAGCAGAGAAACAAGTCCTTCATGAGGTCATAGAGACTTACTTCTGTCTGCCATCATCATACTTTGTTCTAAGCACCTCAGAAGCTGGCTTAGAGCCTCTAACCTTTAATGATTCCCTTGCTTTTCTTCCCTTGTCAATAAATTAGAGGATGTTTCCCCCTTGTTTCCATTCCTCTGTAATTTATGTCCTGTGGTTTCAGAGGTTCATTCAGGGCCCAGGAAAATCTGCCTGTTAATCCTTCCCTCCTCAAGTTCAGTGTTTGTTTGCAATTAAACTTAAAAAAAGAGAGTCCCTGGAGCAGAAATCAGAGGGATAAGGTCTCTACCATCACTTCCAACACATCCTTCCAGCCTGCTAAAGTCTTTTACTTCTCTAAATCATTTCAATGAATGGGTGCACTGTACTCCATGCAATTAGCACCTTATTATGTACTTTGCTAAGTTCTAATTGTCTGTATCACATAATTGAGCAGTGGGTTACATGGGGCAGACTGCTTTCCACTGACGTGTGAGCAGCCTAATCTGATGTGGGCTCTGGAATAGGAGAGATGATGGTCTGAATCCTGGTTCTGCTCTGGGCTGCATTACACAGTCAATATTATGTGGGCACATCTGTGATGCATATATAATTATCGTTTATGATTTTTACCTACTAAGTGTCCATTTTCCTGCAAACAGCACGCTGTGGTCACTTTGTGATCCTGGCAGGCTGAGCATCCTGCCATTCTAGGGTGTGCCCAGGACTTCAGCCTGGCAATCAGCACATTTATCTCCACTGGGTCAGGGATGAGCACGTGACCTCAGTCAGCTTAATGAGAGTTAGCTCTAGAAATCTGTGGGATCTGCAGCCACAGTCCTTGTATTCAAGATTCCGAGACTCAAAAGGCTGAAAAACCTAAGGTGTTCTTTTGGTTGTTGTTTTTTGTTCTTTTTGTAAGTTTGGTGTTCAAACTCATTTGGCCACAAAACATGACTTAATTGATGTGATGCTATTAATGATAGTCTTCGTTATCCCATTTAGTATGACTATTTAACCTTTTTGTCCTGGATATATTCATGTATTTGACTAGAACCTGCTGGGGATGTTATATAATATACAATATATTGTATTATATATTATAATATACAATACGTATTATATTACGCATAATGTACAATATGTGGAATATCCAAAAGAATCCAAATTCTGAAACACATCTGAGTCTCAAGGGTTTTGGGTAATGGAATCTGAACTTGTACAGACTTCCTGCCTTTGCACCTGCTTTTCCCTCTGCCTGAAAAGTTTACCTCCCTCCCTTTCCACCTCCAATCTTCTTCAACTGACAAACTCCTACTTATGCAACATGCCCTAACCTGAATGTCCTCTCTGCTGTGAAACATTCCCTGACTTTCCTCAGCAGAATCAGCCATGCTGTCATGTGGGTTCTCATGACACTTGATCCACACACAGTACAACAGTTTTCACCCTGGATTATGGTCCTCTCTGGGAACCTCTGCCCCCTTGGAGGGCTTCTAGGAGTGGGGACCCATCTTTGAATCTTCAGTTTCTGGTATAATGCCCAACAGAAGCATAGCAGCAATAGGGCATCTTACCTCTACAACTTCTTGAAGAGGGAAAAATAGGCAGAAACATTGTAGAATCACTGAAAATACATTTGTCCAGTTTTATAAATTGTGAAACAGAAGTCTTGGTTTCTAATCTATTCTACGATGCTGCAAAAAACTATTTAGTTTTTAATACAGAAAAGTAAAATGAAGAAAACTCAGTGCAATTTGGAATTGGCTGACTGGCACATCAACCAAGACAACTGATGGAAAAGCCCACCCTGACACCCCCAAAACAAGTCAGGACTGCCTCAAATGTATGTGTCAGCATGTCTGAGGTCTGGTGCATGTTAGGGCCTCAGTACACATTTGTCACATGGGACGAAGAGTTCACTCACCAGTTGAATATACTTAAAGAAGATGGGAGCAGTAACTGGAAAAAAGGGGCCCTGGCTGAAGAGCAACCCTTTTTGAGGCTGGACAAAGCCATATCTACTAAGCTCATTAACATACATATTCTGAAACATGAAAATCAGAGGCTAAGTATTTACAATCAGGTTATTTGGACCCAATAAAAAGATGTGGACTTTTTCTTTACTGTCTATTTCAGTGTGTTGTCTTTATCAAGAACGAAAGCTAAGATGATTAAGTGTTATTTGGCTTAACCATTATGATGTGTATCTGGATTTAAGCTTTGGCTTAGAATTCTATTAATAATCAAAATGCTTCATAATTAGAGGGCCGCCTTTACCTGACTATCCAGAAGTGCTTACACATAGTTCTTAGATGTTTTCAATGGCATTTGTGATTTTAATTGCCTTTGGATAGGTTTTCAGAGCATTTAGAAGATACGGTTCCAAGTGAGCTGCCTCCAGGGTACTAACAAGAGTCTTTACTACCAGAGATTTCCAGAGTGGTTTTGCTAGTGGGTCCCCCAGCAAGACTCCACCATGCCTCTTGCCTCTGATGGGGGTCCTCATCAGTCATGATACAGCTTTTCTGCTCCAGTGTAGTGATGTAAAGGTTCACTAAACATGCGCTGCACTCATGCATCATGTGTCCAACGCTGTGCACCATAGGATGATGTGGGATATAAGAGATGGTTTCCCAGTCTCAGCTGCTTACAGGCTTACTGGGAGACCAGAATGTTCATAGGGGAAAACTACTAAGAGAGCAACTGAGGTCAAACCAGATCTGAGACTTGATGTTATGGAATATACAGCAAAGGGCATTTAAAGACCAGAGATGCACTTTGGGAGGCCGAGGCAGGTGGATCACCTGAGGTTAGGAGTTGGAGACCAGCCTGGCTAACATGGCGAAATCCCATTTCTACTAAAAATACAAACAATTAGCCAAGCGTGGTGGCATGCGCCTGCAATCCCAGCTACCTGGGAGGCTGAGGCAGGAGAATTGCTTGAACCCAGGAGGCGGAGGTTGCAGTGAGCCGAGATTGCGCTATTGTACTCCAGCTTGGGCAACAAGAGCAAAACTCCGTTTCAGGAGGAAAAAAAAAAGGACCAAAGGTGGTATGCTTAGGTGTTCTGGAAGAGGTGGGACTTAGAATAGGCGAGAAGCAGGAACTGTGAAATGGACATAACATCACATCTAGGCCCTGGCAGTTCTCAGGTTCCTGCTTTTCTGCTATACTTCCAGGAGCAAGAGTGTCAGAATGTGAGGTCAGGATGTTTGTCTGTCTGGCTTATTGGCATATATGCGAACCACTCAGAATAATGGCTGGCACATGGTAGGCTCTCTGCAAATAATATGTTGATTAATCATAATATGATAAGTTGATTAATGAGGAGGCATGGTTTCCCCCTTCCCTTCCCTCCCTACCACCTTCCAACACACTCAGATGGTTGATGTACAAATCTAACCATCTCCACAGCGCAAGCATACTTGCAGAACAAACTATACAGCTGAGGTATCTTACAAATAGCTTTGAACACATTTAATGTATCTGGTTTAAACTGTATCTGATTTAAAACCACAAATACTCTCTTCCAAGTACCCCCAAGCTTTCCCTTGCCTAAAGGTCTCCGAAGCCACAACTGGGTGTGTCAAGATTATTTTTTTTCTAGACCATTCACCCTCCAGCTCTGGGTTAAGCAACTGTGTGGTCCTGGGCAAGCCACATAACCTCCAAAACATTCATTATCCTCATACGTAAAATTAGTAGGTTAGACTAGATTATCTCTAAGGTTCCTTATTAAATAATGATTCAAGACACTGGAATTCGGTGCTTAACATCACTTTCTGGCTCTAGAGAAGAGAGAGAGTGAGTAAGTGTTTGTGTGTGTGTGTGTGTGTGTGTTTATTTTAAAAGGAGTCCTGGGTCCACCCTTTGCTGAGAAAATCCCAGTGACTTCCCAGCCCCTCCTTCTCTACCTGGGAGGGTATGGACACTTGTAGCTTTGGAAATCCTGGTTTTTGCTCTTTCTTCTTTCTCAACTGCTCACCCTATCATCCCATTTTAAAGCATCCTAGATATTTTCTTCTCCTTTCTCTCCAGTCGGAGCCTGTGGGTCATCAGATTTGGTTAAGAAATGTGGAGCTACACTCTGGATTCCTGACTGTATACCTCCCCTCTCTAGGATCCCATGTTTGTTTTTTTATTCTCATGGGTGATGCCCTTACCCCCAACTCCATATTAATTCCCTCTCATTCTTCTCACTTTGTGTTCTACTTCAGTTGGACAAATACCCGCTCACAGATTTCACAATTCCCTTAGTCTATCTAAAGAATCTTTCTCCATTAGGCTTGAGAGATCAATTTTTTAATAATAGTGATAGCTGCCATTCATTGAGCATATTCTTGTACCAAACACTTTACGGAAATCATCTCCTTAATCTTCACTAAAACTCTGTGATATTGACATGATCCTCCCATTTTAAAGATAAAGAGAGCCGGGCGCAGTGGCTCACGCCTGTAATCCCAGCACTTTGGGAGGCTGAGGCGGGCGGATCACAAGGTCAGGAGATTGAGATCATCCTGGCTAACACAGTGAAACCCCGTCTCTACCAAACATACAAAAAATGAGCCGGGCATGGTGGCGGGCACCTGTAGTCCCAGCTACAAGGGAGGCTGAGGCAGGAGAATGGTGTGAACCTGGGAGGTGGAGCTTGCAGTGAGCCAAGATAGCGCCACTGCACTCCAGCCTGGGCAACAGAGCGAGACTCCGTCTCAAAAAAAAAAAAAAAAAAAAAAATGGTAAAGAGAATGATGCTTAGTGAACTTACTTGTAACCTGCCTAAGCAAGAACCAGAGATTCAAGCTCAGGCCTGTGTGTTTCAAAGCTCATGGATTTCCTCCCACTATACAAAAGACATCAACACTATTCAAGGGTTTATGATATGTGTTTGTAGTTTAGTGGTCACTCCTAGATTCAGATAATGTTAAGGCTGGAACATACTTAGGAAGTCCCTTAATTTTAATGACTTCTAGTAGAACCTAAGAAATATAAGAACATACCCACACAGAGAAAAGAAATGATACAATTACATGGAAAATTGCACACATATTATATACAACTGTATTTATAATACAAATGGAAAGTACATCTTTACAGGCTTCCACAGAACATTTACAAAAATGACTTGGAATGCCTTCCTCTAATATCTGCCTATGAAACCCCTAAGCATTCTTCAATCCCATCTCAAATGCTACTTTCTCCATAGGCTGTTCCTGATCTCACGAAAGGGTGTGATATGTTTATTAGAGTAATTTATATCTTAGCCCTCAGTAACCTATTTTTTGTTTCCTGTCTTTAGAGGGCAGATTGGGTCTCACCTCTTTATGAATTTCATAGCACTTAGCACAAAACTTGACACAAAAAGTAGCACTCAATACATGGCTGTTGAATTTAATTCAGAATTGTTTATTTTGCCTTGATGCAATGTAGGAATATGAAAAATACTGCAGTTAGGCAGAATTCAATACATTCTAATATAGACCACTCTGTCTTTTACATCAATTACACATTTTGTCCCTTAAAAATGCCTCGGTTGAAATTTCAGCATTCTTTCTGTTGGTTCATATTAACTTTCTAAGGTAAAGTAAATAAATTTATTGAATACGCTGAATCAGCAAATAAGGTTTTTAAAGTAAAAAAATATTATTTTTAAAGGAGAAATGCCTAATTGAGTATGCATGTCAAAAGTATGGTATAAGAAAATAGGGAGGAAAAAAGATACTCATTGTAGCATTAGTTTTTAGACTAAATAATATTTTCATTTATTAAATATGTGACTTTCTCTTAAGGTATTCAATAGTTTCTTGGCAACAAATTTTCTCAAGAAGTAACAATAGAGTTTTGTTTGAGCCCCTCACGATATGCCAACCACAATTAATCACTTTTTTCTAATGTAGCTGAGCTGCTTTATAACACTGGTTACTCAAAAGGAGAGTGAGTTAAAGTAAGAAACTAAAGGCCATCCTTTGCATTTGAATAGATCTTTACAGTTTGCAACGCACTTTCATGAACATTATCTTATTAATGTTCCTTATATGTCATTGCGATGAATATTATTCTTCTTCCCATTTTATAGGTAGAGAAGCAGAGCTCTAGAAAAATTACTTGCCCAATAAACATTTATTGCAAAAAAAAAAAGGAGGAAAAGAAGGACAAAAATATGTCTTATGTAGGGTCAAGACGGCAGACTGAGCAAAGGTATTTATTTTCCTCTTTCCTTTGCAAAATTCCATTCAAATCGCAGAAAACACACACAAGTTGTAACAACAACTATAAAACAAGAAAGGATATGATTAGCAGATAAAACATTCTGAGGAATTTCTGGATATTAGAAAGTTTATGTTGGCAAGAAACCACAGCAGAAGAAACCACCAAAACAGACTATTGCAGAGAAGAAAAAATTCTAAACTCAGAAACCACAGGTACAATGAGCAAAAGCTTGAGTGGCCACTAACATCAAGGAAAGGATTGCCTGAAGAATGCTGAGGTCAGCCATGCCCCACCCCTCCACAGGCCAACAAAGATGCTGGTGGGAGGTTTCAACATGTCTTCTTCGAATACTGACAGATGAGGCAGCGCACATTAGAAAAGACACAGAAGACTTGAACAACTTAATCTACAACCTTGATTTAACAGAAATATAAAAGTCTCTGAACCAATTATCAAGAATGTTCATCAAAACAAACACTTTTCTCAAGCACACTTGGCGTGTTTACAGAGGCTGTTCACATACTAAGCCATAAAGCAAGTCTCAACAAATCTCAGAAAATCAGCATTGCACATACCACATTCTCTGACCACAATATAATCAAGTTGGAAATTAATTTCGAATTTTAAAAAAGACCAAAACCCTCCATACTTAAGAATATAATTAAATAATGCTTGGGTCAGAGAAAATATCATAATGACAATTTTTAAAAATATTTAAAACTGAGGCCAGGGGCAGTGGCTCACACATGTAATTCCAGAACTTTGGGAGGCCAAGGTGGGAGGATTGCTTGAGCCCAGGAGTTCAAGATCAACTTGGTCAACATGGGAAGACCCTATCTCTACAAAAAATTTTAAAAAATTAGCCAGACATGGTGGCGTGCATCTGTGGTCCCAGCTACCGGGGAAGCTGAGGTGGAAGGATCACTTCAGCCCAGGAGGTTGAGGCTGTATGAGCTGTGATCCTGCCACTGCAACAGAGTGAGACTCTGTTTCAAAACAAAACAAAAAACCTTAAAACTGAATAATAATAAAAATACTGTATATCAAAACTTAAGAGATGCAACATAAGTAATACTACAAGAAAAAATTGCCATCTTTAATACATTAGAATAGATTAAAGGCTAACAATAAATGAGCTGAACACATACACACACACCCACACACATTTTTTTTTTTTCTGAGACAGAGTCTCATTCTGTCACCCAGGCTGGAGTGCAATGGTGCAGTTGCAGCTCACTGCAACCTCCACCTCCTGGGTTCAAGCGATTCCCCTGCCTCAGCCTCCCAAGTAGCTGGGACTACGGATGCCAGCCACCATGCCTGGTTAATTTTTGTATTTTTAGTAGAGATGGGTTTTACCATGTTGACTAGTCTGGTCCTGAACTCCTGACCTCAAGTGATCTGCCTGCCTCGACCTCCCAAAGTGCTGGGATTACAGGTGTGAGCTACTGCATGTGGCCCACATAAGTTTTAAAAGTTACTAAAGTTAAAGAAAAAATGATGACATGAATAAACCCGAGGAAAGAGCAGAACTGAATGGAATAGAAAACAAAGCTTCAATGAAGAGGAACAACAAAGCCAAAAGTTGATTTTTTTAATGAAGATTAGTAACATTTACAGTATTCTGGAAAGAATGGTTAATAAAATAAAAGGCACAATTGAAAAATATTAGGAAAGAAAAAAGGGCTCTGCAGCACCTGGAGATCTGCAGATGCTGTAGATAATTAGAAGATATAATGAACATATTTATGTTAAACTGGAAAACGTAGATGAAATGGACAAATTCCTAGACATATTTAACTTTTAAACATTTTCCAAGAATAAATAGAAAGCCTTAATACTCCTATAATGATTAAATAAAAATAATTGGTGGTTTAAAATTTCCCTACGGGGGAAAAAAAACATCAGGCTTAGCCAGTTTTTTTAGGTGACTTTCTAGGAATAAATTATAATAATTTTATATTATAGAAAATACTCCAGACATTAGAAAACAAGGCAGTACTTCTGAAATGAATTTATAAGACTGGTATAGCCTTATAACAAAACAGGAAAGTACAGCATAAGAAAGAAAAATTTACAGGCACTCTCGAATATAGATTTTTTTTTAAAGAACCCTCTTAAAAATAGTCATGTTATAAAATTAATTTAATAAAAACAGAAATATATTATAACCAAGTTGGATTTATCCCTGGAATGCAAGGATAGTTTAACATTATAAAATCTGTTTCTGTAATTTATCACACTGACAGATTAAAAAAGTAAAACCAAATGATCATCTTAATAGAGAAAATGTGTTAGATAAAATTCAATACATGTTCATGATTTAAAAAATAAATCTCTTAGTACACTGGGAATAGAAGAGGGTTTATTGAGCTAATACAAGCATAAACTTACAGTAAACTTGATTTTCAATGGCAAAATGTCAGAAGTGTTCTCTTGAGCAAATCAGGAACAAAATAACACCGCCTCCATTCAACATTTTGCTGGAGGTTCTAGCCAGTGCAAAGGTTAAGAAATAAAAATTATAAAAATTGGAAAAGAAACAAACTCAAAATGGCCATTAAAAAAGAAATTAGATATACAGAATTTAGAAAAGGAAAAAAGCCAAAATGGCCATTATTCACAGATTACATAATTATGTACTAGAAATTACAAAAGTTCCTACATAAAAGGAACTTTTATTTAAATTTATGAGTTTAAATTAATTTAAGTTTAAAGAGTTTAAAGAGATTTAAAGAGTTTAAAGAGTTTAAAGCGATTTAAATTAATAAGAGTTTAGAAAGCTGTTTTGATATAAGATCAGTTGTACTTTTTTTTTTTTTTTAAGACAGGGTCGTACTCTGCCACCCAGGCTGGAGTGAAGGGGTATGATCATGGCTCACTGCAGCCTCAGCCTCCCTGTGTTTAGGCAATCCTCCCACCCTAGCCTCTTCAGTAACTGGGAATATAGGCACACACCACCATGCCTAGCTAACTTTTTCTCTATTTTTCAATTATTATTATTTTTTTTTTTGTAGAGACGGGTTTCACCCAGGGCTGGTCTCAAACTCCTGGGCTCAAGTGATCTGCCTGCCTCAGCATCCCAAAGCGCTACTAGCATTACAAACATGAGCCACCATGGCCAGATGATCATTTGGACTTCTAAGCATTAGCAACCAAAATAAAAAAATTAATTAGGAAAACATACATATAATTTTTTATAAAAATAACAAGGTACCTAGGATTAAATATAAAATAAAGATGTATAAGACCATTGTGTAGAAAACTGTAAAACTTTATTAGAAAATGTCAAAGAAGACTTAATTAAATTTAAAGCTTATACACTATGTTCATGGATAGAACGGCTCAATATTAGAATGATTTTAGTGTTCTCATATTGATCTATAGACTCAATACTGATAAAAATTCTTAGAGGATTTTTCAAGGAAAATTGATGTGATAATTTCAAATTTCATAAGGAAGAGCAAATGTCTAAGAATAACTAAGACACTCCCAAAGAATAATGTGAACTGATTTGCCCTACACAGGTTGATATTTATTATAAGGCCATAGTAATTGAGACAGCACGTTACTTGTACAGACATAGAAATGTCCAGTGGAGCAAATACAGAGGCCAGAAAAAGATAGACATACATATGGAAACTTGGTACTGAAAAGAAATGGCCCTGGAAATTTGTTGAAAGGGAAAGACTATTCAATAAATGTTCCTGTAGTAACTCATTGCCAATATGGGGAAAAAAGAAAATTAGATCCCTTAATGAAAAATGAAATTGGATCCCTTATTTACCCTATATAGAAAATTTAATTCTAAGTGTACAAAAACTTAACTGTGAAGTGCAAAACTTCAACAATTTTAGAAAGCAATATAGGAGAATATGTCTATAACCTGGGGATCAATAATTTCCTAAACAAGAAAAAGAGAGTGTTAACACAAAGAAATAAAATGGATACATTCAAATACACTAAAATCAAGGACTTCTGTTTAGCTAAAGACACTTTACAAGTCATAAAGTGGAGAAAATATTACATGGAATAAAAAGCAGAGGGTTCATATTCAAAATACACAAAGGTCTCTTAAATCAGTAGTGAAAAAGCAAAGAACTAAATTTAAAACCAGAAAATAAATACAAACAGGCATTTCACAGAAGAGGAAACATGAATGATATGTATACACATAAACATTATACAATATCAATAGTTAATGATCAGAGAAATATCCATTAGCATACATTGATACCATTTTATATCTTATATATCAGTAAAAATTAACCTGTCTGATAATGCCTAATACTGGAAAGGAGATAAATCATTGAGAACTTTTACACTCTACTAGTGGAAATGAAAACTAATACAACTGCTGTGGAAAGCAATCTGACATTAACTGTAGAGTTAAACAAACACATTCTCCATGACCCACCAATTCAGTACTGTATTCTGGAAGTTCTAGCAAGCAGCCTCTCAAAGTGCTGGGATCAGAGGCATGAGCCACTGCACCTGGCTCAAATAGTATATTCTTTAGACACACAGACACCTATGATTATATTATAAATAAAAGCAATGAAGTGAAAACCATAAAATTCAGGGTGATGGTTGTCTCTTGAGGAGAGAAGCGAGGAGGACATGAGTGGGGATTAGCGCACAGTACTGGGAATTTTGATTTCTTTAGTTGTGTGGTGAGTTCATACGTGTTTTCTTTATTATTCTACTTCATAATTGCTTATATATTACATATGTTCTCCTACATATATTCAGTATTATACCTTTTTAAGAAATAAAATAAATGGTTAAAAAAATACTCAAATACCATCACCCCACTAAAGAGCTGGATGGTATTACGGTTGAGTTCAATAAACCTTCAAAAAAAAAAGGTAACTCCTTGGTTGTTTAAACTGTTCCAGAGGCTGGGTGTGGTGGTTCACACCTGTAATCTTAGTACTTGGGGAGTCTGAGGTGGGAGGATCACTTGGGTCCAGGAGTTCAAGAACAGTCTGGGCAACACAGTTAACACAGTGAGACCCTGTCTCTACAGAAAGTAAAAAATTAGCCAGGCATGGTGGCACATGCCTATAGTCCTAGCTACTTGGAAGGCTGAGGCAGGAGGATTACTTGAGCCTGGGAGGTTGAGGCTGCAGTGAGACGTGATTGGGGCACTGCGCTTCCAGCCTGGGTGACAGAGTGAGATCCTGTCTCAAACAAAAAAAAACCGGGGCACCGTGTCTCATGCCTGTAATCTCAGCACTTTGGGAGGCTGAGGCGGGCGGATCACGAGGTCAGCAGATGGAGACCATCCTGGTTAACATGGTGAAACCCGTCTCTACTAAAAAAAACAAAACAAATTTAGCCAGGCATGATGGTGGGCGCCTGTAGTCCCAGCTACTCGGGAGGCTGAGGCAGGAGAATGGCGTGAACCCGGGAGGCGGAGCTCGCAGTGAGCTGAGATCGTGCCACTGCACTCCAAACTGGGCAACAGACCGAGACTCCGTCTGAAAAAAAAAAAAAAAACCCAAACCAAACAAAAAACAAACAACAAAACAAAACTGTTTCAAAGCATACAAAAAGATGAAAGACTTCTGAATTGATTTTACAAAACTATCAAAACCCTGGTCTAGCACAATAAAATACAGCTGACAGCCAATAACACTTATTTAAAAAAGAAGAAAAAATTTAAAATATTTATAAATCAAATACAGTAGCAAATTTAATGAAGAAATCATGATTAAGACAGTTAATTCCAAGAATGCAAAGACAGTCGAACATTAAGAAATCCATAATATATTCACTATGTAAGTAGATTAATGGAAACAACTCATAGGAGCATTTTGATAAAGGCAAACGATATTTGATAAAATTCAGCAATCACTCCTGATAAAAACTTAGAAATAAACTTGTAACTGGATAAAATGTATCTACCTAAATCTCTGACAGGTATCATACTTAGTGATGAAATATTAGAAACATTCCCATTTAAGTCTGGAAGAGCTGGGCACGGTGGCTCATTCCAGCACTTTGAGAGTTTGAGGCAGGTGGATCACCTGAGGTCAGGAGTTCGAGACCGGCCTGGCCAACATGGTGAAACCCAGTCTCTCCTGAAAATACAAAAATTAACTGGGTGTGGTGGCGCAAAACCTGCAATCCCAGCTACTCGGGAGGCTGAGGCAGGAGAATCGCTTGAACCCGGGAGGTGGAGGTTGCAGTGAGCCGAGATCACGCTATTGCACTCCAGCCTGGACAACAAGAGCAAAACTCCATCTCAAAAAAAAAAAAAAAAAGTCTAGTAGAAGACAGGAATGTTCACATTCATTTATCTTATTCAGTACTGTATTCTGGAAGTTCTAGCAAATGCAGTTAGACATGAGGTAGAAACAAGAAGCAAAGGTATCAGAAAAAGAAGGAAAAACTCTGCCATTGCAAGTCATAGGCATACACATACACATATGCACATAAACCCACAGACATGCACATAGGCACATACCCTTATGTTTATAAATGTACAAGAATGGTTCTAGAAGGACAGATGCTAAATTGTTAACAATGGTTTCATCTGGGCAGGGAAGAAGGATAGGGGAGAGAATGAGGGTAAAGAGGAACCTTTAACTTTTATTCTCTGTATTTGTTTGCTTGAATTTGTTTTTAAAGGGCTAGGCTGGTGCGGTGGCTCATGCCTATAATCCCAGCACTTTGGGAGGCCAAGGTGGGCGGATCACTTGAGGTCAGGAGTTGGAGACCAGAGTGAAACCTCATCTCTACTAAAAATACAAAAATTAGCCAGCATGGTGGCAGGCACCTGTAATCCCAGCTACTCAAGAGGCTGAAGCAGAAGAATCTCTTGAACCTGGGAGGCAGAGGTTTCAGTGAGCTGAGATCACACCACTACACTCCAACCTGGGTGACAGGGTGAGACGCTGTCTCAACAACAACAACAAAAACATTTAAATGAGAAAAGTCATATGGCGACTTTTCACCCAAGTGATTGACCCAAGGCTCAAACTTGGGTCTTGCATTAGCAAGTGAGTTCCACATAGCTGGTTTGCTATTTTAGATACTAGAAAAAGAAAGTAAGGTGAAGCCAGGGAGAATTGTGTACCACGAAATAGTCATTACGGTCATTACATTGACCCTTCATTTCTATTTGCCACAAACAACACTCTAGGAACGAAGAGTGACAACTAGTTTTTTAAATAAAGGGTGTCACTGCTTACAAAGCAGTCCTACATTCATTATTTAATTTGATTTACTCCTTAGGAAATAATTTCAATAATTTTTGAAGAAGAAAATGTCCTGCAATGATGACCTAAATGACATGTCATAAAAAGATAATCTTAAGACTGTAGATCTAGAATTTTGAGAACTTTCATAGGCCCAGAGAAAAACTCCAGTTCTCAGGATCGAGCTGACTGACAAATTTCCTGCCACATCCCCTCACAATGCATGCTTCTGTGATCTGAACTATGCACTGTTTCCAGAACATGCCATGTCCTTTCTTATTTCTGGGGCTCTATAGATGTTTTCTCTCTGCCTGGAATGCTCCCCTCTTTTCCCACTTAAAATGCTCACCTATCCATCAGAAAAAAGTTAAGATTTCAGACCTGACTGCTCTCCTTGAAAAGATCTGCTTACAAGGCTGGCCGTAGGCTGGCATCTGGTAACTTGGATTTGGGGAGGGTTCCCATCATTCCCAGAACTGGTAAGGGTGGCTTGCTTGCTGCGCCTCTACTGTATAGACAATATGGTTTATGCTGAACACCTGCTTTCCTTGTGGGAGTCTGGAATTTTGTTAGCGGGCAGGCAGAGGGTGTGCATGTGGTCAGCCCCAATAAAGATGCTGGGCTCTGGGCCTCTAACAAGCTTCCTAGCTGGCAACATTTCCCATGTGTTGTCATAACCCATTGCTAGGGGAAGTAAGTGGGTCCTGTGTGCCTTCCCTGGGAAAAAAAAGTCGTTTCCCCCAGACTTTACCCCAGGAACCTTTTCCCTTTGTTGATTTTCTTCGTATACTTTCACTGTAATAAATCATAGCTGTGACTGCCAATGTATGCTGAGTCACTGAATCACGACAGATAATTGAATCTTAGGGGTTGTCTTGAAGACTCCCAACACACAACCCTTCAAGCCTCAGTTCAAATATGTCATCATTTGTGGAATCTTTCTTTGCTTTCTTTGGTAGCTTCCCATTGCTCTTGCAATTAATGAGAGATCCTTATTGCATGATCATTAACTGTTTGTATTATGTGCCCTTTTAGAGTATAAGCTCATCAAAGACAAAGATCTGATCTTTTCACCTTTCTTTTTTCAGCACAGGGTTAATACACTTGGTAGCATTTGCAATGGTGATTATAGTCAATAACACATTTTACACAATGGGAGCATTTTATGCACATTCAATTTGCTTTTCTTACCTAAAAGCTTATCCTGGTGGTCATTTCATTGCACATCTAGAGCTACCTCATTCTTTCTGAACACCTGCACAGCATGCCTTAATCACTAGGACAGTAGGATGGAAAGGGCCTAATTATGACAGGTGGCTCATAGAACATTTTACACACTCAGAGTAGACTTATATGATAAAAAGTCTTAGAAATGGAAAATCTGGGTCCAAAAGACATATTTATTTTTAATGTAAAAAACTGTGATACAATTTACGTACCATAAAATTTGCTCTTTTAAAGGATATGGTTCAGCAGTTTTTAGGATAGTCACAAAATTGTGCAACCATCACCACTACCTAATTCCAAGACACTTTCATCACCACGAAAAGAAACCTTGTCTGTACCCATTAGCAGCTATTTATTTATTATTTTGATAGGTTTTGCCATATTGTACCATCAAAATTAAAGAACATCTATGCCTGTAATCCCAGCACTTTGGGAGGCTGAAGTGGGCAGATCATGAGGTCAGGAAATCGAGACCATCCTGGCTAACACGATGAAACCCCGTCTCTACTGAAAATACAAAAACAAAATTAGCTGGGCGTGGTGGCGGACACCTATAGTCTCAGCTACTTGGGAGGCTGAGGCAGAAGAATGGCATGAATCCAGGAGGCGGAGCTTGCAGTGAGCCAAGATTGTGCCTCTGCACTCCAGCCTGGGCGACAGAGCGAGACTCCATCTCAAAAAAAAAAAAAAAAAAAAAAAATTAAAGAACATCTTTTTGACCACACTTTGCAGAATTTATCATATTATTCCAAATATGGAATGTAGTAGATTTCTATTTGCATCTCCCTCCCTGTCCCTACATATAACAATGTCTCATTGGTCTTATCTGAGACGGTAAGTCCAAGTTCAAGAAAGAAAATGCAAGCCTCCCATCCCCACCTCTCCTTCCCCACCATTCTGCTGCATTCTGCAAAGAAGCTGCACGTTGGCACACTCCCCACGCTGATAAATGCATCAAAAGTCCAGCTTGACTTTAAAAGTCCTTTACAGTCTTTTCGGGGATACACCCCATCTGTACAAGTGTACATGGTTGCCACCCTAACCTTGACTAAGACAAAAGGGATTCTCATGATCTCACTGTTCTGAGTTTAATGCTCTGGCAATGGGAAAATTAAAGAAGGCACAGTTCTTTTCTGTGTCTATTCTCCAACCCATGCACTGACACCATACCAGGTTGTTCTGTCCTTGGACCACAGTCACCAGCGCTGACAGTGCCAGCCACAGGACGCCAAACAAGGCTTGCTTTGCATCACACCCCTCCTCTCACCACCTGCCAGGCCCTGCTTATCTGAAAGGACCTCACACCCTAGAAAACTGACTGTAAACTGCTTCCCTTCCCAGAGTGTGTCGCTTGGCTTCCAGCCCCACCTTGAGAACACAGCCCTCCAAGCGCCCCCAGGTGTATGACGCTTTCTTACCCGTTCTTCCTTCTCCTCATGTGTTTTTAGGAACATCCAAAGGGAAGATAATTAAAACCTGCAAGAAAACCAGCTGGCAGAGAAAAGGAAAATCTTGGTGACTTAGTGACGACGCCACATGTTTATGGGTAAGTTTTGCAAGTAACACGACAATAAAAAAGAGGCTCTTATAAATAAATGCCACATTCTTCAAAGCTCTATATAAACTACATTCTTTTTAAGGAAGAAGTGGGGGCTACTCATACTCATGGTCCTTCCTCATCATTTCATTTCCAAGAAGGAAAAACGAATCCTAATTGTATAATTTCCTAGGAGCTCAGGCGTTCTGGAGCCAACAGCACAGAAACACACACGGACACACGCATGCACACACATGCACACACTAGGGGAAAGATGGAAAGCAAGAAAGAAAAGAGGAAGAGGCCCAAGAGGATCTTTATTTAGCAAAGCAGAGTGGAACAAAGGGGCAGAAGGGCAGGCATCTCACTACCTCTGATCGGGTTTTCTGGCTATTCATGTTAAGCACACACACTTTTAACTCATAAGACAAAACCTCTGCCTTCCTCTCTCAAACGCTGAGCACTGTCTGAAAAGCACCAAGATTTGGGTGAGCCCGTATAATCCCTTTCATTTTTCATCTGCTTTGCTGATTGTCAGGTGAAGCAGAGCCATTTGCCACTCTGCATGTGACACAAGGCTAGGGGCACACACATTCCAGCGTGGCCTTCCCCACGAGCCAGCTGTGTGCAGGTAACTAAAGCCTGCCCTTTGCTTGCTGTTAATAAGAATAATTGGCATGCCACCGAGGGGCTGCTGGAGCGCTGTGATTTGCTCAGTTCGGGGGTCTCCCCAGACCATATGTGCATGCAGCGGTGATAGAAATATTTTCCATATGAGCTCTCCTCTCGCCTGCTTAAATGCTCCAGGCTGAGTGAGGCCAGCCCATTTGTCATTTACTCTATACACGAAAAAAATCAACAGGGAAATTGCAAACTTCAACTACAACTAGAGGGCAATGGTCTGCTTTCAGCTTCCAGCATCACTCACCCATTCAGTTCCTCCTGCTGCCATTCAAGGGCTCAATCCCCCCACAGGCCCAGAAAATATCTACAGAGCAGAGGACATGAGTAACTAACAGGCGAAAAGCCTACAACGAATGACCCGTTGCTGCATGTCTCTGAGCTGCATGTCTGTTTTGAACAGAGCAAAAAGCCTACAGCTAGCCTTGCAGCCGTGGGCTTGGGAGCACTCCCACTTCCACTCTTCTTAGACAAGGGAAAGTAATTACATTAGGCTTTCAGAGCCTGCTTGGTCCCTGACAAGGCTAACAAAAGGCAAAGCTGTGAAGTGGCCTCATGGCCTTTTTAGGAGATACACTTTTCACTTGGCTTTTCAAAGAGGAAGATGGATGCAGGAGAAAGGCTGTCCTTTCGTTACTCAGGCATCAGGGTAAGGAGGAAAAGGAGTGGATGAGGGAAATACATTGCAGGTTTGTTTGCAGGTGAGGGTGGATACACCAAGGTGCTTCCCTCTCCGGGCTCAATGATCATCTATCCCAATCTCTTTGCCTGCATCAAAAACTGACTTCAGGAGGTATCACTGATGTTAAAAACAAAACAAAACAAAACAAAACCAAAAAAAACTGTACCCAACAATCACATGAACTAAACCAATAATAATAAATCATCCTCGTGAACTTAAAATATGTCTCCCTGCTAAGGTACATCTGGGCACACTCCTAGCCCTGTTGTATATCATTATCCCTCTTCAAACCTATGATAGAAAGTTAAGCACAGATTTTTCCAAGCACATCAAAGAAAAAAAAAAAAGAGAGAAGTGTGGCAAAAGCAGGGAAGAAAAGCAATTCCTCTAGCATGTACATTCTCTCTGCAGCACTGGAGAAAAATTCTCAAAAGGTAACAGTCCCTAACGAAATCTGACATGGCACATCTTTTTTTTTTTTCAGCTACAGCAGGAGAAATGTGCGTGCTACAGGCATCTGTCACCAAGGCCAGAGTAACTTCCCAGTGTGGCAACTGCACAGACAGCTTCAGAATGGTATTTTAGAAATTATAAAATTCTTCAAGAAGAAAAGAAGTCTTCATATAAGAAAAGGCAAGAGAAGCCTACAAAAGTAATATAAAGCATTACTCTTTGCACCCCATAAAATTCCATTCCCTGATCCCTCTTGGTAGATAGAAGAGGAAATATAATGCTGAAAAAAAATACAACTTCTGACAAGATATTTTATTTGGCTTACCTCTCCCCCAGGTCTTGCTAACACTGCTGTTTGAACGTGGAGCAATGTTAATATCAGGTAGCTGACAAACATTATTACCCAAAGTTAGAACTACCCTAGAGGAGAACTCCGTCTGCCAAGTGCTAACAGCTAGCAGATGCACTTGTGTCTCGGGATTCCAGCCCTGGAGTTCCGCTAGGCACCGCGCTGGTTCCCTCGGCTCTCCCTCACTGTACTACCCGGCGCTTCGAGCTCAGCCTCTGTTCTGAAGAAAACTGGTAAGCTGATCTCTTCATGTAATAACTTCTCCCGGCTGGGGGAGGGGACAGGAGCCAGCTGGGAGCTGGGGGGCTGCCTTTAACAGAAAGCAGAAAGGGGAGGGACAGAAATGATCAATGTGGAGTTCTGCATCTGGTCTCATTCATGAAAAGGGTTCCAAGGTAAGCACGCCACATGCAGGGGGACAGCCCCTACCTCGTCAACTGAGGCAGGGAGGAGGCAGTGAATTGCAGCAGGATGAGCTCCGGGCTGGGAACGGGGAGAGCCAGGGCCTTCCTAGTCCAGGATCTGGGGCTGACAAGCTGTGTTTGCCTGGACAAGTTGCCAGCCCTCTCTGGGCTGCAGTTTATTTTTCTCACTTGTACAAAAGTTGGGTGAATGACTTCTGAGTTCCCTTTTAGATCTGATTTGATGGCTGCAGAAATCTAGGCAGTTAAAAGCTCCATCATCAAGGGCAGCCTCAACAGGGAAAGAAGTCACAAGGGTGATGTGTGTTTGTGCACCAGTTGTATAGACACAAACAGATGGGAAGTGTGGAAGCCATTATATCCCCCTCTTGCTGCATCCCTGGGTCACTATGCCTAAACAAGAGCTTGAGGAATTATGGCAGAAAATGTAAAAATAGGTGGTAACATGGGAACAAGTGAATCCCAAGTATCAGACAGTGCTGTCAGAGTACACTGAAATGCAGGATGGTTTTAAAGAAATAAGAGCTACCTCTGAGTAGACTCACATAGACCATCAAAGTGGGGCTTGGGAGCATGGGGAATAGGCTGGGAAAAGGGTCTTCCTAAAGCCTACAGTGCACTTGAGATACACTTTACGTGGTCACCTGTTACCCTGAAATAGCAGGGATCATGGTTTAAAATGGATTAGAACCCATCAAGTATTGTATTCTGCCTAGAATGGGCTCAAGGTGCTATTCTGAGGCCGTTCATGGCCACAGAGGATAGGATGGCTGCATGGTGTAGTAGAAACACCCTGAGGTCCTGGAATTAGGCAGGTGTGGGTTAAACTCCAGTTGTACTTCAAACTCTTCATGTGTGTCTCTGGGTGAGTATTTAACGCTGGTGAGCCCTAGTCTCCCCTCCTGTGAAATAGGGAAATGCCATCCTGTGGTTATGATGGCTATCAATGAGCTCACCTAGGCACAAAATGTGGCATAGTTCCTGGCACACAGCAACTACTAAAGACACAGGCTTTCTCTTTGATCTGAAATAAGCATCAGCAGCCAGCCCCAGAAAGTAAATTAATAAACACTTGAAAAGCCTCAGGTTATGAGCATTTTCCTGCATTAATGAGGAAACTTTAAACCTAACTGCAGTTCGCAGCCATCTCAGAAAGTTTATTATCACCAGTCACATGACCATTTACCAGTGGGGAGTTTTTTGGCGGGGGACAGGGAGGAGAAGAACTTTCATTCCTTTTTCCAGGGCTATAAGAGAAAAAAAGGTAGAGTGAGGATAATATCTCCAGTTAAGGAAAGAAAGGAATGAATTTTTCCTCTTCCTCCTTCTTAGTCACTATTACTATTCAGCTTTGGTTCTGTTCTGCTACCTAACTGAAGGGGCAAAGTTATCTACTGAGTAACCTCACGAGAAATGCAGGAATTATTTAAGGAAGCCAAAGTTCTTGAAAGACCAGGAGTGTTGTCTAGCCAGGAGTTGGGAAATTTTCTGTAAAAGGCCAGATGGTAAACATTTTAGGTTTTACAGACCATGTGGTCTCAGTAGCAACTACTCAACTCCGCCATTATAGCACAAAAGCAACCACAGACAACACACATGTGAACGGGTGTGGCTGTGTTCCAATAAAACTTTATTTGTAAAAACAGGCAGGTGGCCAGATTTGACAGTAGTTTGCCAGCCCCCGGTCTAGACACCTCTCAATCATCCTTCAATCCACTGCAATCTTTTGACCTCTCTGCTCTACTGCAAGGACTCTGGAAAGGTCACCAATGGCCCCTGTGTCACAAAATTCAAAAGATAATCATTAAGCACTTATTTACTTCTCTGTAACCATGTCCTCCTTTTCTTTTAATATTGTGGTAACATATAGACAACATAAATTTATCATTTTGGCCATTACTAAGTATACAATTGAGTGGCGTTAAGTATATTCACGTTGTGCAGCCATCATCACTATTCATTTCTAGAACTTCTCCATTATCCCAAACAGAAACTCTGTATTCATTGAACACTACCTCTCCATTTCCCCTCCTCCAAGACCCTGGCAAACTCTATGCTACTGTCTTGTCTCCATGAGTTTTCCTGGTCTAGGTACTTCATATAAGTGGAATCATACACTACAGTATTTGTCCTTTTGTGTCTGACTTATTTCACAGAGCATGTTCCCAAGGTTCATCTACTCTGTAATAGGTATCAAAACTTCATTCCCTTTTAAGGTTAAGCAATATTCCATTGTACAGAGATACCACATTTTGTTTATTCATCCTTCTGTTAATGGACACTTGGATTGTTTCTACCATTTGGCTGTTATGTATAATGCTGCTATGACCATGGGTGTACAAGTATCTATTTGAATCCCTGCTTTCAATTCTTTTAGATATATATCTAGGAGTAGAATCACTGAATCATACGGTAATTCTATGTTTAACTTTTTGAGAAGCTACCAAACTGTTCTCCCTAGTGGCGGCACCATTTTGCATTCTCACCAGCAATGCACGAAGGTTCAATTTCTCTACCTCCTTGACAACACTTATTATTTTCCACTATTTTGACAATAACCATCTTAATGGGTGTGAAAGGTATGTCCTCCTGTTTGAACCACTCTCTTTCCATAGCTTCCAGGGCTATGGCTCTAGATTTCCTTTGCCTCTAATTAGCCAACATTTGTTGAGCACTATGAGCCCAGTATTACTAAAATTATTTTTAAAACTTTTAAAATAGTTTCATGTAACCATGACAACAGTCTTATTAAATAATTTGCTCCATGTCACACAGCAGTAGGTGGCAGTCGGCATTCTGACCCTAATAGCCTTTGTCCAGAGCCTGACTCTTAATGACAGCATTGCCTTGTCACCATTTCTCTGGACTCCTTGACACACCCTGGGCCTAGCTCCTAAATTTCTATATTCTAGGCCCTGTCTCCTCTCTATCTGCCCTTGTTGGGCCATCTTATCATTCCAATGGCCCCAATGCTTTACACATCCATGACTCCTTTTTTATTTTTATTTTTTGAGATGGAGTTTCGCTCTTGTTGCCCAGGCTGGAGTGCAATGGTGCAACCTCAGCTCATTGCAACCTCCGTCTCCCGGGTTCAAACAATTCTCCTGCCTCAGCCTCCCGAGTAGCTGGGATTACAGGCTTGCACCACCATGCCTGGCTAATTTTGCATTTTTTAGTAGAGACAGGGTTTCTCCATGTGGGTCAGACTGGTCTCAAACTCCCAACCTCAGGTGATCCACTTGCCTTGGCCTGCCAAAGTGCTGGGATTACAGGTATGAGCTACCGCACCCGGCCCACATCCATGATTCTCTACAACCATCTGTAGCCAGGTCTCCCTCCTGACCTGTAGGTCAATATACCCAGTTGCCTAGTGGATACTTGCATTCCTCAAATGTACTCCAAATTCAACAGGTCTAAAACTGAGCTCATGTTTCCCTGAAACCTGTTCTTCCTCCTGTTTCCTCCATCTCAGTAAATGACATCATTATCCATATAATTCCCAGGGGCTGACAACAGGGTCCTCCCACTCCCTTGCTTTTTCATCCAAACCATCATTGGGTCTGATTGAGTTTCCTTCTAGTGAGCTCCCCAGCAGATCTATGGCCCCACATTCCTGCTGCCCTGCCCCCATCCAGCCCTCCATAATCTCTTCTTGACTTTATGGAGCAACCTTCTTGTTCTGTTCTTTTCTCCTTCCAGCCCTCTTTCCCAGTGCAGCCACTGGGATCTTCTAAAATGTGATTCCAATCATGTCATTCTTCTGATTTTTTTCTAACTTTTTCTTTTGAAATAACTTTAGATTTACAGAATAGTTGCAAAGACAGCACAGAATATCATGGCATCTCTTCACAATGTTAACATCTGACATAACTATGATACATTTATGAAAACTAAGATGTTAACATTGGCACAATAATATTAACTAAACTACAGACTCACATTTCCCCAGTTTTTCTCCAAAATGTACTTTTTCTATTCCAGGACCCAATCCAGGAGACCACAGTTACATTTAGTCATCACATTTCTGTGGTCTCTCCTGGTCTGTGACCGTTTCTCAGGCTTCCTTTGTTTTTCATGACCTTGATGCTCTTGAAGACTACTGGTCAGGTATTTTTTAGATTATCCTTCAATTTTTTTTTCTTTTTTTCTTTTTTTTTTTTGAGACAGAGTCTTGCTCTGTCACCCAGGCTGGAGTGCAGTGGCACAATCTTGGCTCACTGCAAGCTCCGCCTCCTGGGTTCATGCCATTCTCCTGCCTCAGCCTCCCGAGTAGCTGGGACTACAGGCACCCACCACCACGCCCTGCTAATTTTTTGTATTTTTAGTAGAGACAGGGTTTCACTGTGTTAGCCAGGATGGTCTCCATCTCCTGACCTTTTGATCCACCCGCCTCAGCCTCCCAAAGTGCTGGGATTACAAGCATGAGCCACCGCACTCGGCCCAATTTGTTTTTTTCTAACGTTTTTTTCATGATTAGACGGGGTGGATGAGTTTTTATGAAGAATACTATAGAAGCAAAATGCCCTTCTTATCACATTCGTCAGGGGTATTCTATTTCAATATGACTTATCGCTGATGATGTTAACCTTGACTATGTGGTTCAGGTGGTATCTGCCAGGTTTCTCCACTGTAAAGATAGTATTTTTCCTTTTCCATATCCTATTCATTAGAAATGAATCAGTAAATCCCATAGAATTAAGCTCTCCTTCCTGGAGGGGGAGTATCAAAGAATATTCGAACATATGTTAAAACCATCACAAATTCATAAATATTTTAGAGGAGCTACTTTGAGGCTATGCAAATATACTGTTTTCTCTGCTAATTTTCATATTCATCTGTAGATCTTGCCTGCAGTAATTATTACTGCAGTGTTCTAATGGTGATTTTCTGTTTCTCTCGTGCCTTCTACATTTAACCAGAATTCAGCAGTATGGATGATTTGTCCGTCCTCTGCCATATATTTATTAATTCAAACATTTATTTATACTCCTCTGCTCCTTAAAATCTTTTGATGGGTGTCCTTTGGGATGAAGTCCAAATCCCTTCGTATGCCAATTACAAGACTGTTTGCAATACATTCTCTTCCTGCCCTTCCAGCCTCCTCCTCCTGTCTTGGGTTCACACACACTTCATTCTCCAGCCATCTTAAGCCACAAGAAATTATCTCAAATACCATGTGTCCTTGTGCTCCATACCTTCTTTCCTGGTACTCCCTTTCTCTAGAAAGTCATTCCCCCATCCTCACTGAGCTAGCTCCTGTTGCTCTTTGTCTCTAAAAACTTAGCCCAAATTGTTCATAAGCACCAAATATTGGAAACCTACATGCCTATCAATAGGGACTAATTGAATAATTTGTGACATCCATAAAATAATTTGTGACATCCATAAAATGTACCCTGAAGCAACAACAAAAAATTGAATTTGCTTCCTATGTAATGATATGAAACATATCCAAGATTTATTAAGTGAAAAAAGTAAGATGCACAGAGGTGTGATTACCGTCCTATTATTTGCATATGCATGTTTATAATTGCTTGTCTATGTGCTATCTGTGGAAAAACACACTGGAGACTACCAACAATGGCTGTCTCTAGGGAGGGAAACTGAGTTGCTTCAGGACAGAAATGGGAGGAAAATTTATTATTACACATCTGTGCTGTCTCATACTGCAGCCACTTAGCCATGCACAAATACTGAGCACTGGAAACGTGGCTATTCCAAATTGTAATATCCTGTAAGTGTAAAATGCACTTCATACAATTTGAAAACTTGGTATAAACAAAAGAATGTAAAATATCTCATTCATATATTTTTATGCTGATTTGATATTGAAATAATATTTTGAATATGTTGGGTTAAATAAAATACAGTATTACAATTAATTTCATTTGTTTCATTTTACTTTTTAAAATGTGGCTATTAGAAAAATAGCCACACTGGTGGACAGCATTTCTATATCCCCATTCATACTTATTGAACTGTCAAACATGTGAACGTATTGCTATTCAAAAAGTAAATAAAACGAGGCTGGGCACAGTGGCTCATGCTGGTAATCGCAGCACTTTGGGAGGCTGAGGTGGGTGGATCACTTGATGTCAGGAGTTCGAGACCAGCCTGGCCAACATGGTGAAACCTCATCTCTACTAAAAATACAAAAATTAGCTGAGTGTGGTGGCATGTGCTTGTAATCCCAGCTACTCGGGAGGCTGAGGCAGGAGAATTGCTTGAACCCAGGAGTTAGAGGTTGCAGTGAGCCAAGATCCTGCCACTGCACTCCAGCCTGGGTGACAGAGACTAGTCTCAAAAAAAGAAAAAAGTAGGCCGGGTGCGGTGACTCATGCCTATAATCCCAGCACTTTGGGAGCCTGAGGCAGGCGGATCACGAGGTCAGGAGCTTGAGACCAGCCTGACCAACATGGTGAAACCCTGTCTCTACTAAAAATACAAAAATTAGCCGGGCGTGGCGGCACGTGCCTGTCATCCCAGCTACTTGGGAGGCTGAGGCAGGAGAATCGCTTGAATCTAGGAGGCAGAGGTTGCAGTGAGCCAAGATCACGCCACTGCACTCCAGCCTGGGCAACTGAGCTAGACTCCATCTCAAAAAAAAAAAAAAAAAAAAAAAGAAGTAAATAAAATGAAATAATGGTTGTAATAATAGTTAAGAATAGAAATGAAGCCATGCACAAGTCCTCCTTGCTCCCAATGATTCGTTTAAATGTCACTTTTTCTAGGAGTTATATCTCATCAGGCTCCCTGTCAAGCTGAGGGCACTGTCCTGGCTTCTGTCTCCAGATATCCTGTGATTATCTCCAGTGTAATATTTATCATGATGTGTTGTAATTGTTAATAAATGTATTGTCTTCATCAATACAGAGTGAGCCCTCCATAACAAGAGATGCATCTTTTTCTCTGTGGCCCCAAGAGTCAGCACAGATAGCCTGATTCAGTGAATGCCAAACAAGAGAATGGATGCAAAGGAAGGCTTTATAGCAAACTCTTATTTGCTTATGACAGGAGGTCTTCCAATGGTTCATCTTAGATACCAGAAAACGGAAAACACAGAGGATAAATTCCCAGAAGGTATATTCCTCAAGGAAATTCAAATAATTTCAACCTAACTTTTGGGTGACCTAAAAAGAGAAAATGTTAGTGGTAGAAACAAGAGTATCAAAAAATAGGGAAAATGAACGTATGATGCCTAAAACCACACATTTCATGTAAAATATAATTGTGCACTACCTCTTACTAATAAAGAAGGGTAAACCATAGCAGATGTCACCTCTAAGGCTATTTTACTTCCTGCAAAGAATGTGTATTCCTTTATGAAGGAAGAAGGAAGATGCAGGTTTCTCCACAGAGGTCCATATTGTACGGCCTAAGTGTTCAAACTATGTTTATTTCTTTACATATGCTGACATTGTGTGGAATAGGTGGAAAAGTCTCTTGTCAAGAAAGCAGCTGGCTATCAGTCAGGGAGCTGGCCATGCAGGAAAGGAGAAGCAGAAGCAGGTGTTAGTAATTAACTCTCCCTTTGTACGAAACCAAGAAGCCATTAAAGAGCCACAGAGGTGGGAAATGAGGAAAGCAAAGAAGAGTTCTCTGCTGCATTTCTGGTGATTGCTCTCCCTTCTCTTTAAAGATAAGGACAATCATGAGAATCTATAACAAAAGAAGTCGCTGCATCCTTACCCTTCCCTGATTTCTGTCTGAAAGGGGCCAAAGCCTGGCTGGATCAGCACTTGTAACTATCAGGGCAGCCATGCAGTTAGGCTAAGCACCTTGCAGGTTCACTGAAAGGAGGGTTATGTTACTTGGCTCAACTGGGTTCAGGGATTTAAAGTGGGGCCAGGAGAAGGGCCAGAGACACAATCAGGGAGATGCTCAAAAAAACCATACAGGCCCGTCCTAACTCTTACAGCACACAGGGGAGCTAGTTCAGACAATGTGTCGGAACCATTCTCATGTTGACTGTATTCTTTGTTTCAAGTATTTGCTCTAAGGCAGGGTTCTCAATTGTGGTCCCTGGATCAGCATCATCAGGGAACTTATTTTAAAATGCAACTATCAGGCCTCATCCCAGACTTATGAATTAGGAACTCTGGGGGTTAAGGCCATCGATTTGTGTTATAACAAGCCCTGTGGATGCCTGCTGGTTTGGGAACCACTGCTTTAAGCAATAATTATCTGTCTAGTAAACCTTAATTCAAATTGCACAAACTTAAAGTATTATTTTATGAAATCTTATTTTCTTACAAAAGGTAACTGTCAGATACTAAAACATAGCACGAAGCCGTAATAATGAAAACAGTGGCAAAAACAACCAGTGACGGAAGAGACAGATCATTTACCTGACTAAACATGTAGAGGGATTTTGTGTGCAATCAATGAGTCACTTCAAATCATCAAGGAAAGGAAGGCAAAGGGTTGGGAATGTGGCCAGCCACTTGAGGAGTAAAGTTATTTTTCTAATTTATATCAATGACAAAATAAATTGCGGGTGGATTATGGGTTTTATGCAAACAACAGAAGTATGAAAACAGTAAAAGGAAACGGGTCTATATTTCTATATTCTTAGTGTGGGGAAGGACTTTTAAGCAGAGTTATAATGAAGACAAAAATTACAAAAGAAAATATTTATATATTTGTATATATATTTTAAAATTCTGTAAGTTGAAAATACCACAAACAGAATTAAAAGACAAATAGGCCGGGACAGTGGCTCACGTCTGTAATCCCAGCACTTTGGAAGGCCGAGGTAGGTGGATCAGTTGAGGTCAGGAGTTCAAGACCAGCCTGAACATGGTGAAACTTCGTCTCTACTAAAAATACAAAAATTAGCCGGGCATGGTGGCATGTACCTGTAAACCCAGCTACTTGGGAGGGTGAGCTGTGAAAATCACTTCAACCTAGGAGGCAGTTGCAGTGAGCCGAGAACACGTGATCGTGATTACACTTCAGCCTGGGCCAGAGTGAGACTCTGTCTCAAAAAAAAAAAAAAAAAAAAAAAAGCCAAATACACAGAGAATGTATTTCACTTGTCCATTTACTGAAAATGTCAGTACTTATCATCTGCTTGAACCAGGAAAAACAGACTCAACTCTTATCATTATGGAGATTTTTGTCTGGTGCAGGATGCCAACAATAATGAAACCCAACAAATACATTTAGAATTGCAATGTGAAAAGAATTACAAAGGGAAGATATACGGTAATATAGGAAGATTGTCCTCATTAGAGAGATTGCCTTGTGAGAGGAGCAATAATGGCCTTCCTGATGACTTGAGAGGAAGGAGGTGTGGCTGAATAGAAGCAACCAAACGGGAGCCAGCCCAGCATCAGATGGGCTGAGGACAAAGGGAGGGGCCATGATGCAGAGACTTTGTCTTTCTCTTAATGAGAATCTACTTTAAGGGCAAGGGCAGCAGTTATAGGACCAGGTTTGCATTTTGCAAAGGCTACTTCTGTTGTATGGCGAAGGGATTAGAAGGAGGCAAGAATGGAAGCTGGAAGACCAGTTAGAAGATTATGGCTGTAGTCTAGATGAAAAGGGCTAAGAGCTTAAACCGGGATGGTGGAAAGAAGTGAATGATTTCAAAGATAATTGACAACATTTATAGTGGGAAAGGGCTCAGGTCCACAATATATTTTTAAAAACACAAAACCCTTAAAGACAATGTTAACTGTGAGAGGTTGGACTCAATGTCTAACCGTAGGGGAGGTCCTAGATACACTGTGGTATACCCAAAAAGTGAACTCCTATCCAATCCTTTAGAGTGACCATGCCACTGACTGCTGATACTAATAACATTTTCATGTTACATTTTAAGACAAAAGTAGGCTACATCAATAAGGGAAGAATAGTCTTTTCCACAAATGGTGCCAGGATAAGTGGATATCTACATGCAAAAGAATGAAGATAGACCTCCTACCTCATCACACACACACACACACACACACACACACACATTAACTCAAAACACATCAAAGATTCTACATCATGTTCACTATAATTAATAATAATATATTATATACTTGGAAACTGCTAAGAGAGATTTTAAGTGTTCTTATAATACATACGTGAATTAGCTTGATTTACTCAGTCACAATGTGTACATAAACCCAAAACATCATGTGGTACACCATAAATATACACAACTTTTACTTGTCCATTAAAAAAATAAATCATAGATCATGGTAGGCAGAATAATGTCTCCACCAAGACGTCCACGTCCTAATCCCTGAAATTTGTGAATATGTTACATTACATAGCAAAGGGAAAACAAGGTGGCAGATGGAATTAACATGGCTACTCTGATGACTTTAAAATACAGAGATTATTTTAGATTATCAAGGTAGGCACAATTAATCACAAGGGTCCTTAAATGTGGAAGGGCCAGACAGAGGAGGGAAGGTTGTGAAAAGAATTCAACCTGCCATTGCAGGCTTTGAAGATGAAGGGGAGCTGGGAACCAGAAGCTCGAAAGAGCCAGAAGTAGGGATCCTTTCCTAAAGCCTCTACAGGGACTGTGGTTTTGCCAACACCTTGATTGCAGTCTAGTGAGACTCATTTTGGACTTCTGATCTCTGGAAATGTAAGATAATAAATTTGTTATCTGATGCCACCAAATTTGTTAATTTGTTATAAAAGATGTAGGACACTAATATATAGACCTGACTATAAGAGCTAAGATTTTAAAACTCTTAGAATTAAACACAGGAGTAACTTCATGAGCTTGGGTTAGGTGATGGTTTTATAGGTGTAACACCAAAAGCACAAGTGAGAAAGGAAAAATAAATAAATGGGACTTTATCAAAATTCAAGACCCTGGTGCTGCTAATACCATCAAGTTGTTGAAAAGGCAATCCACAGAATGGGAGAAAAAATGTACAAATCATGTCTGATAAGAGACTTGTATCAGAACCTATAAAGTATTCTTATACTTTAATAATAAAATGAAAACTCAATTAAAAATGGGCAAAAGGTTTGAATAGACATTTCTCCAGGAAAAAAACATACAAATGGTCAATAAGCACAGAAAAAGATGCTCAACATCAAGAGTCATTAGGGAAATGCAAATCAAAACCACTAATCAAATACACAGGTGATGACAAATGTTGGCAAGGGTGTGGATAAGCTGGAACTCTTATATACTACTAGTGGTCACGTAAAATGGTGCGGCTGCCTTGGAAAAGTCTGCAGCTGTATCAAAAAGTTAAATGTAGAATTACCGCATGATCCACTAATTCCAATTTTAGATATATACCTAAGAGAAATGACAACATATGTCCACATGTTCATAGCAGCATTATTCATGATAGCCCAAGCCCCAAAATGGACATAACTCAAATGTCCATCACCTAATGAACAGATATATATAAAATGTGGTATATCTGCACTACAGAATATAGTTTGGCAATACAAAGAAATGAAGTATTGATACATGCTACAAAATGGATGATCATTGAAAAGATATCTTAAGTGAAGGAAGCCAGTCACAAAAGACCATTCGTTGAGTGATTCCATTTATATGAAATGTCCAGTATAGGCAAACGTATAGAGACAGAGAGTAGATTAGTTGTTTCAGGGGCCCGAGGAAGGTGAGCGGAAATGGGGAGTGACTGCTAACGGGTATAGGATTACTTTTGGGAGTGATGAAAATGTTCTAAAGTTATACTATGGTGAGAGTTGCACAACTCTGTGAATACATACTAAAAAAATGAAATCAGTGAATTGGATGATGTATAAATTATACCTGGTTTTTTCTGTTTGTTTGTTTTTTTTTTGAGATGGAGTCTTGCTCTGTCACCCAGGCTGGAGTGCAGGGAACAATCTTGGCTCACTGCAACCCCTGCCTCCCGGGTTCAAGTGATTGTCGTACCTCAAATACACACACCCACCACCATACCTGCCTAATTTTTGCATTTTTAGTAGAGACAGGGTTTCACCATGTTGGCCAGGTTGGTCTCGAACTCCTGACCTCAGGTGATCCACCCGCCTTAGCCTACCAAAGTGCTGGGATTACAGGCCACTGTGCCTGGCCATAAATTATATCTTAATATGCTGTTTAAAAAGCAGGCCATAAAATACCATCCTTAATATAATTTTATTTTGAGCAAACCTAAAAGGTATGACATTCTTTTAATTTTGTTATTTTATAATTGTTTTTACAGTGAGCAGAAAAATATAGTAACAAAATAAAAATTATTCTCATTCAGAAAAAGAGTGAAATGATAAAAATGGGAATGACTATGAATAGGCAGTTCACAAATGAAGATACACAAATGCAATATGAGACTCTAATACGAAAACCAATTTAATATTAATAGTAACCAAAGATACACAAAATCAAATAACACATTGCTATGTTCACCTGGAAAATAATTTTTATGAAGGATAAATGCCCATTACTGGCAAGAGTCTAGGGAAACAGGTAGTCTGACACAGGGTTGAGACTGCAAATGAATACAGGTGCTTTTAAGAGTTGAGCTTTGGCCGGGCACTGTGGCTCATGCCTATAATCCCAGCACTTTGGGAGGCTGAGGTGGGAGGATTGCTTGAGCCCAGGAGTTTGAGACCAGCATGGGCAACATAGTGAGACTCTGTCTCTACAAAAAAAGTTGAAAAGTTAGCCAAGTGTGTTGTGTGCACCTGCAGTCCCAGCTATTCAGGAGGCTGTGGTGAGCTGGGATCGCGCTGATGTACTCCAGCCAGGGCAAGAGACCAAGACCCTGTCTCTGAAAGTGTACACAGATCACCTCACATCTTAACATGATTTTAAACCAGTAGGTCTGGGATGGGGCCTGAGACTTTGGATTTCTAATAATCCCTAATGATATTGGGGTTATTTTAGTTCAAAATATATGCATTACTAAGCCTGCAATAATGCCCACTTAGGTGAGGTCTCCTACCTGATCAGTAGTTCTCCCCTTCATCTTCAAAGCCAGCAATGGCAGGTTGAGTTCTTCTCACAACCTTCCCTCATCTGCCTTGGTCTTCTACCTTTAAGGACCCTTGTGATTAACTTTTCTCCTACTAGTCAGGTGGGAGACCTGCTCTAAGCAAGCAATATCAGCGGACTTCATAATGCATACATTTTGAATGAACACCAGTTCCATCTCTAAGAATCATGGATATGAGCCAAAATTTGTCTAAAAAAGTTTTCATCTTGGTATTGTTCATAATGGTGAAAAATCTTAAATAACGTAAACATTTAATCACAAGGTCTGAGTTAAACACATCTTACTGTATGTTCTGGGATACTATTTAATTATAAAACTAAGGTGTTGTAATATTTAGTGACACTGATTGGTGTATGCTGTATTGATGTGACAATTTACTAAGTGAAAAAAAGTTACAAAAGGGGATTTCGAGGATGAAACCATTTTCATTACACACAGAAAAAGTGATCAGAAGGCTATTCTCCAGCATGGTAATGCTGGTTATCTCTGCACGGTGATTTTTATTTTCTCCCATTTGCAAATCTATATTTCCTAGTGTTCCCACCACAAACACACAATACTTAGGTAATAAGAAGGAGTAACGAAGTTTATTTTGATCCTGCTCAGATTACCGGGGATTTGCCTCACGGGCAACCCAGCTCAGCCAAAAGATGCAAAAGCTCCATCTAGAGGTTATATTATCAAACTGCAGGCACCTGATCCCAGAAACCCAGGGAAGACTCAATTGCTCAGCAGATACAACTCATACCTCAGAAGGCACACACATGGCAAGTGAATATCTCAGAAGAACTGGCTTTCTTTCCATGACCAAAGGTGTTCATTCTCCGTCTAAATGGAAAACTTTACAACTCCGACCAGTGGAGCTGAAAAAATATTACCAGTGGGAAAATGACAGAGCCAACCAACCCATTGGTTTTCTTCCAAGGGTCTTCAACACACTCCTTCTCTAATCTTAATTTTACTTAATTAAATATAATTTTCTGCTTCGAATAGAACAGAGATGATTATTACTTTCTGAAAAAAGAAAGAAAGAAAATGGCTTTGCATGTTTTAAGAGATTTGTCAAACATCTATATTATAAACAGCCAGCAGCAAACGCTGGTGAAAGAGTTTAACAAATATGTGGCAAGACAAATTCTACATTAAGTAATTCTACCCTGGCTGGATGTGGTGGCTCACACCTGTAATCCCAGCAGTTTGGGAGGCCAAGGCGGGCAGATTGTGAGGTCAAGAGATTGAGACCATCCTGGCTAACATGGTGAAACTATGTTACTAAAAATACAAAAAAAATTTGCTGGGCATGGTGGCATGTGCCTGTAATCCCAGCTACTCAGGAGGCTGGGGCAGGAGAATCACTTGAACCCAGGAGGCAGAGGTTGCAGTGAGCTGAGATGGCACCACTGTACTCCAGCCTGGTGACAGAGTGAGACTCCGTCACACACACACACACACACACACACTCTCTCTCTCTCTCTCTCTCACCCTTTGTTGTTTCAGTCAGTGCTAAGAGTTTAGTGTTGGCATTGCTGATGGCTGTTACCCTTCTGGGTCATGTCTCTATTCCCTCTAGGCCAAGGCTATAGAATAAGCACCAAAGGTCCCAGTGACCACTGTTGCATGTCTGTTCATGGCAGATCAACCCAACAGTATAACCTTACTTACTCCTCAGAATGGCTTGGACCTGTATTTTGGGTTGCAGGACTTACAGAAATTTCTGAGGACTTGGAGAAAGTGCTGGAAAAAGCTGGAAAAACTGACCTTGCAGTAAAAGCTTAAGACTGGGGTTATGGGTGAGCTGGAGAAGAGGAACATGAAGAGGGGGACACATTGATGGTTTTCAAGTTCACAAGGGATTCTAATGCAGCCCTGGTCTTCCTCCACCCAGAATTCAGGTGTCTTCTGCCCAGTTTCTGCATCTCTTATTTGGCAGTTGGAGAATATTGGGAAAACTAACTCAGAACAAAGAGCTAATTAAGTGATAACTGGATTGAAGTGTTACCTCTCCCTGCATTTCAACAAAAGAACAACATTTAATGACTGCTTGATTTGTGCCACTAGGCACTTTGTTAAGAGACCATGAGTGTATTCTCTCGTTTAAATAACACACCAAGTGGACAGGTCAGGTCAAGGCTTGGAAAAGTTAAGTGACTTGTTCATGATCACATGACAAGTCTGCAGCAAAGCAGGGATTCAAACCCAGGGCATCTGTCTCCACAGCTGAGGCGCTTAACCACAATGCAGTAGAAGAGTCTTGTTGACTGTATTTTTGAAATGTGTCTTGAATTCATCCACTTCTACCAATTTTCATGCATCCACAAGTTTAAGGCATTGCACCTCCCGGGATTTTTTCAGTCGCCTCCTAACTGACCTCTGGGCTTCTACCTTCTCTATTTCCAACACAATTTCCACATCTTGAGTAGAGTGATATTTTAAAACAACAGCAGAAACAGGTCATTCCTTTATTACTTCAAGGGTTTCCTATTGCCGGTAGGATGAATGAAGAAGTCCTTAGGTCTGAATTTAAGAAGTCCTTCGCCAGGCCCAGAAGCCCAGCAGGATCTAGCCCCATCCCACACTCCCCAGCCCCTTCCTTATGATCTTCTGGTCTCCCGCTAGCTCCTAGCTCCTTCCTGCCTCAAATGTTCACTCATTTTTTCCTATGGCTCTAAACTCATCCCTTCTTTTGCCTGGCCAAGGACTACTCATTCTTAAGGTCTCAGATAGAAGCACATTCTTCCAGAGAGGCATTCTGACTCAAAATCTAAGTTAGCACCCCTGCCCCTATCCCCTTCAATGCCCCTGCCCACCATTTAATTTCTCTCTAAGCCCCTGCACTTCACCTTCTAGACCCCTTTCTTCATCCACAACACAGATTTCTCATGTAATAATCTTTTCAAGTAGACAGTAAGATTCCTGAAGGCAGAGGCAAAGATTTTTTTTTTTCGGGGGCTTGGCACACAGTAGGTGTCAACGCATGTTATCTGATGACCACATGAGTGAAAGAGAGCAAACACTCCATTAATCCTAAGGGATACATCTCTTCAGGGTGAGATTCCTTAATCAAGGCAAACTGGATGAGGAAATATTTTGGGGGAGAGATCCTTTCTAAAGTTCCTCAAATCACTGACATGTCAGCTGATACCATTTCAAAGAGGTGTATATTACCATCTTTGTGCTGGGTAATGAATGATTGGGCCTTTTAAATACGTGGGCATGTCATATTTAGCCCCAAATAAGTAGTGTGTCATAAAAACTCACACCCAAAAACCACTGCTTGGCCTCCTCAATGAAGAATCACTAAAGTTACATCTGACCCTGGATATCCTGTCCTGCTTCAATCTCTGATCTTTACCTCCTTCCTCCCCGCTTTCTCCCAGCCACAGGAGCTGAGCTGGCAAGAAGTGTAGCAGCACCATACTGAACTGGGGAGTTCTGACTGCTGCTAACCTCAACTTGCTGGAACCAGCCCCAATCTTGGCACTGAGTGTACTGGCCCCCGAGCTGCTCTAACTGCCATTCGGCTGGTAGTCTTCTCGGCTGGAGTGTCTTCCAGCATGCACACAGAACTCATTCATTTTCCAATAATAATTTCTAACAGGGGTGTTTCATTTTCTTCCCCCAATAAAAAGGATTAGAAGATAGCGTTGAAGGCTGCAACTACCAGCAAAAAGTGGCAAGAAGAAATCAATAAAAATTGTAGAAGTAGTTACCATAACAGAAGCACTGCCACCTAGCACCATTCCATGTTGGGATAAGCAGCCACAGATAATTTACAAGTCTCCAAGGGTGATAATTCACGTTCATAAGCATAACTCCCGAGCATATCCCAACAAACCAGGTCATTAAGAAAGGGTAGGGTTTTAATATTTATTATGTCAGGCATCAGGCTGGTAGGTAGCTATGATCCCCATTTAATTCTCAAATCCTGTAGATTAAGTATCCTTCATTTTACAGTTGATGAAGCTGAAGGCTGGAAAAGGTAAAACTATTTTCAGTACACTTTGTTCAAGAAAACATAAAAGTACATAGGAAACTTTAGACAAATCTTTGAGGATTGTCCAATTTCTGGATTTCTGACTATTTAGAAAAAAAAATTACTTTTATTTCTTCTGTCTTTACTAAGCTTCCCCTTCTCAACCTAGCACCTGGCACCAGGAGTGTTTAATCTGATTGAAAACACAATAAGTGTAGTTAATCACTAACCCCAGCTTTCAATTGAGACTGTTAGGTAAAAAGTCAAATAGACTTCCTGCTGACAGAGAACCTCATTCCATCTTTCTTATGATCAATATACACAGCATATTTTGAATAGATAAGTAATTATGAAATTTGTTTTCCCACAGTAACAACATAGAAAATGTTCAGAAGAATGTCAAGTGCTATCATAAAAGGGGAAAGTTTAAAAAACTCACCTCCTGTTTCATAAAGTTTATCCGTTAAGGCAAAGCTAGCTGCTATAACAGATGAACCTTCACAACTCCTTCATGGCTTAACATGAAGAGCTTATTTCTTGCTAGGGTAAAACCCAGATGGTGGGCAGGGAGGGTACAGCTCCACACAACCACTTAAGGACCCAGGCTGCCAGAGGCTCTATGCCCCTTAATACATGGTTTCCAAGGTTGCACTGGACACTGATATCCACCTGGCAGATGGAGAGGGGGAAAAGTGGAGGATCACCAGGACCGGCCCATCTTCCATTGGCTACATCCAACTGCAAGAAGGCTGGGAAATACAGCCTAGCTATGGACCCAGGAGGAAAGAGACTCAGGTTTGGCAAACAACTAAAGAGTCTTTGCCATAGCAGTCAGGATCTTCCAAAGAAGTGAGTTCATCGCTGTTATCTAAATTATATGAAAGTGTGATGTGTATTAGTAATAAACTGATCATGGATAGCCCAGACTTACTCCTTACCATCCATGAAGCCTAAACACCTGCCATAGATCAAGATTTCCCCCTCTGCTGCTGCTTCATCTAAGGCCAGTCAGGAAATCTGATGAATCTGTGAAAGAAGCATATCTCATCATCTCTATCAGTTGATTTTCAGATATTCCAGTGTCATAACAAAAGGTAGCCAGTGAGGGAGTTTGTGTTTACATTATGGGATGCAGGGCGGCAAGGAAAAGAACATTTATAGAGTGCCTCCTCTATAAAGATGCCTGACAGACATCTTATTTAATTTTAATAACCATGGGGGAGAAATTTTATTTCCATTTTCCAGATGAGAAGACCAAGCTCATAGAAGTGGACAACTCTACTAAAGGTTGCAGTAGTAAAGAGTTAGACTTTGGTTTGAGTGCTATCCAAGTCCACGTACTTCCCCCATACTGCTTCCCATGGAGCTGAGGGCTGCTGGCTGCCACTGTGGGTTGTTGCCTGGAATGAGAAGTTGCTGACAAAGTCCTCAGTGGCTGCTCCAGATGTTCTTAAGGGCCATGACTCTCAGAGAGTCAAGGAACCCATCCATTGTGAAAGTACAATACATGGGCAAGAGCACTTACCTCTCATTCTTATCACTGACTCTGACAATGGCAGAGATGGAGGGATGAGGGAGAGTTTCCAAGTTAGCTGTCTCCCATTTTCAACTTTTGTGGTTTTCAATAATAAACACTTTGGAAAGTTGGGTATTTGTCTGAGAGCAAGAGAGTCCAAGGCACTGTTCAGTCTTACTTAAGGCAACTTTCTTAGGCTTATACCTAGGATATATCAGGCAAGATATGAAGAGTTTAAATCAATTAGTGCAGTGGCTCACAACCGTAATCCCAGCATCTTGGAAGGCTGAGACAGGAGGATTGCTTGAGCCCAGGAGTTTTTGAGACCACCAGCCTGGGCAACATGGCAAGACCCTGTCTCTACAAAAAATACAAAAATTAGCTGAGGGTGGTGGTGTACAACTTTAGTCCTAGCTACTCAGGAGGCTAAGGTAGGAGGATCACTTGAACCTGGGAGGTTAAAGCTGCAGTGAGCCATGATTTTGCCACTGCACTCCAGCCTGGGCAACAAAGTGAGACCCTGTCTCAAAAAAAAAAGAGGATAAACACGGGGAAAAAAATCAACAAAATCTGAGTAACATCAATGAAGAAAAGCAGCAAAATTTAAAGAAAATCCAAAAGAAGAAACATTAACTAAAGTGTGTGTGTGTGTGTGTGTGTGTGTGTGTGTGTGTTAGAACCTAACTGATGATGTTGGGAATGGATCAGTGGTTTGCAACCTTTCTGCACTTTCAAACACTCAAATTTTTGGCTATACATTTGAAGGGCATTAATGGGGAATACATTATGAAAAAGAAAGTGTTGGGAAGTTACAAAAACTTCCTTCTGTTGTCACATTTTTCACTTTTGTTGCCCTCCATTTGAGAATTGTTTACTGCCCTGACCACATGCCTTTTTGTATTCATCAGAGAAGAGTTTGTGTGTTTCAATAAATGACTGTCTTAGTCAGTTTTCTGTTACATCAAAATACTTGAGAATGAGTAATCTATAAATAATAGAAATTTATTTCTCCCAGTTCTGGAGGCTGGAAGTTCCAGATCAAGGCACCAGCAGCTTTGGTATCTGGTGAGGGCCCCATCTCTACTTTCGAGGTGGCGCCTTGTTGCTGTGTCCTTACATGGTGAAAGGCAGAAGGGCAAAAAAGGCTGAACCCCGGGTGAAGCCTATTTTATAAGGGCGTTAATCCCATTTATGAGGGAGGAGCCTTCATGACCTAATCACCTCCTAAAGTACCCACGTCTTAATACGACTGCAGTGGGGATTAAGTTTCAACATGAATTTTGGGGAAGATTCAGACCAAGGCAATGGTCATTTTTCACACCTACTAACTTGACATGACACCGTGCCTCTTAGCTATGGCACCATAAATCGTGCCTCATTCTGTGCCACACTCCATAACTTGCTCAGTTCACCATACTATCCAACAGACACTATAAGAGAATCTATTCTAGGTTGAAGCAAATACAAATTTTAGATACAGATCAAAACTTGGCAGAATACCTGTGTGCCATTGCTACACAATAAGCTACCACACTAGCCCTAGGGATTCACATCACCTGATTGGAAAAGTGTCAAATCAAAGTCTCGACATTTGCACAAGTGAGAGATTAAGCTTTATTTCACATATACAGTTCATCCCACCCATAAACATGCCAAGAGAGAGTCAACATCGTGTTTCTAATGCAGCGACTACTCTTGGAATATTACAGTGCAGCTATTCCTGAAATAGTTTCTTTCAGGAATAAAAAACCAAACACAACTTAAAAAAAGAATCACTAAACGAAACCTAAAGACAGCAAAATAAAACTGCCAAAACGACTGCATTTCTGTCTACTTGGTAGACCTCTAAGTGACTCTCCTAACAAGAATAAAGTAACTTGAAAATATTCTGCCTGTGCCAGTGATGTGTGATTTAAGAGAGGAAATACTTAGAGGCTTAAGAGACCTTTGCAGGGAGTCTGGAAGCTGGCTGCAAGTTTGAAGAAATTTGCATTCTCTGGAATCCAGGCTCATTTCTCTCTGGGAACCACCAGGAAGTAAAGTCCATAAACTGAGATTTTAGACGGTCCTTGAAACAGGCAATGAATCAGAACAAAATGAAACTTGGTTTAAGTAGGCAGTAATTTATTGTGGCGTTGTCCCCAGTCTACAGGGGGAAAATTCAGCCATTTACAATGAAAGAGTGAAGGGTCAGTGAAAACACTCTAAATTTGATAATATATCCAGGAGCAGAATGTAACTGAATAGGGTTGGTTCTTATTTCCTTGGTTCTACTAATTCACTTACTGTTTACTGAGTGTCTGCGTGTCGGGTGTTAGAAGCTCCTGGATGAATGAGACCCATTCCCTGTCCTTGAAGTTCAGGTTCTACAGGGAATTGGGAAAGGTGGTGAGTCTGTAGCTAGGGACGCTAAGGCAAAACTCTCACTAGCTCTCACCAAGGACCATGATTTTCTATTGCACTTGTGAGACCACTGAGATGAGATGAGATGCAAAGAATGTATCTCCAAAAATCCCACCAGATTCTGACTTTTCAGCGTGATTTAGGACATAGACTTCTTCATCTGCGTCCTGTTTCCTCACAGTTGGAATGTTCTGTTCATGCACTATAACAAAAGTCAGTTATTTCTAACTCATTACTTGGGAAAACATCTCCCTAATACATAAAACATTTGCACAGATTTCTCTGTACATTGTACATCTGTATAACTGACTCTCAACTCATAGTTTGAATAAACGCATCTGTGGGCGCCTTTCAACCACCCCCACTCCCTGGCTCTGTGCCCATGCCTGACCTTGTCCAGTTCTGTATCTTCCACTGCCTCCTGCATATTTCCACTTGCAAGTCTTACCAATGTTTCAAATCCAACACGTCTATAATTAAATCCGCAGTTTAGTGGTTATGAGTGTCGGTTTTAACATTAGGATGCTTAAAGTTAAATCCTGGTTGTATCACATACTAGCTGTGTGTTCCTGGGCTAGTAATTTAATCTCTATGTGCCTCATGTTCCTCATCTGTACAACTAGATGATTGATGGTACCTATCCCTTGAGGCTGTCATGAGAATTAAATGAGACATTACATGTAAAACACTTAGCAGGGAGCCTGATGCATAGTAACTGCTCAGTAAATATTAGCTATTTTATTATTCATTGTGAAATCGATGGCTATATTTCTCTCATTGATACCAACATTTTCCTTCTAGGTGAGGTAGGGAGAGCTCAAGATTGAAGAGTCCAGGATGACTGCATCCAAGATGCATAACAGCTGAACTTGGTTGGCCCCTTTTGAGGCATGGAGAAGGGAGGGAGGGAGCATGGGCAAGGAAGTTCTTTGAAGTATAAAGCAAAAGGCCGGGCATGGTGGCTTACGCCTGTAATCCCAGCACTTTGGGAGGCCAAGGTGGGCGGATCACAAGGTCAGGAGATCGAGATCATCCTGGCTAATACGGTGAAACCCCGTCTCTACTAAAAAATACAAAAAAAAATTAGCCGGGCGTGGTGGTGGGCACCTGTAGTCCCAGCTACCCGGGAGGCTGAGGTAGGAGAATGGCATGAACCCAGGAGGCGGAGCTTGCAGTGAGCCGAGATTGCACCACTGCACTCCAGCCTGGGCGACAGATAGAGACTCGTCTCAAAAAAAAGTATAAAGCAAGAAGGGCTCTTAGCTCATCTCCATCCTCCTCCTGTGCTCATCGCAGAGATTACAAGTCATTTACAGCACTCTTTCCTGCACAGCCTCCTGCAGCTTAGCATCCTTCTCAAGGCAGCATGAGAGTCAGCCATCCAATGCAGCAGAGTTGGCACACTGGGTGAAACATACCTGCTGCAACTGCTCTAAAGCAACAGCTTCTACTGTCAGGAAGGTACCAGAGAAATAAGAAACCAAACCACAGGACAGTTGCATGAACTATTAAAGTCAGAGCGTCACTGTGCAAACCTGCAAATGGCTTCTGCCAGTTGCCAGTTACTGGTGTCAGTCCCTGTGGCTATCTTTAAGGCTGGCAGGGGTCTTTGAAACAAGCCTGGCCCTCAACAGACTGTCCGATTCCAGTTTTCTTCATTCCATCTTTCTGACCGTCACTTATATTATCTTTTCTCAGAGGGTGGGTGCCATTGAGCAGTATTTTTCAGAGGCATGTGGACCACTTGTTCTTCAAGATAATCTAGATAAAGCAGGCCCATGGTCGAGTAAGTATGGGAAAGACTGTCCTCTAGAAACCTTCTTTAGACACTTATGATATACACGGGGATGTTAAAGGCTTATAGAAATCCTGCAGGATAGACACCTGTTCAATGCTGTTTAATCCAGTGTCCCCCAAATGTCTTTATGTATAGAACCATTTTCCCCTCACACAGTAGCTACTAATATCCCAAGATCCAGCATTCTGTAGCACATATTTTGGGGAAATATGCCTTGGTGTCAAATTAGGATTTTCTCTTTCTCTTACTGACCACACCAAAATTTATCACCAAGTTCTGTCAAATTCTTCCATGAAATATCTCCAGCTGCCATTTCCTCCTCTTTATTCCCATGGCTCCTGCTGTGGTCGTTCCTTATTTCCCCAGTCCTGGACTAAGGCCAGAGCAGCCAGAGAGCCCAGTGTCTGCACCCTACCCTTGCTATCATACTCCCCCTGTCAAACCATCTTCCTAATACATCAGCGTCATTGCAGTAGGTTGAAGCGTGGTCTCCCAAAAGATATACTCATGTCCCAATCCCTGGAACCTGGCCTTATTTGGAAAAAGGGTCTTTGCAGATGTGACTAAGGATCTCATAATGAGGTCATCCTGGATTGTCCAGGTGGGCCCTAAATCCAATGGCATGTGTCCTTATGAGAGACACACAGAAGAGAAACACAGAGAGAAAAGAAGGCTGTGTGGTGATGGAGCCAGAGATTGGAGGGATGCAGCCAGCGGGCAAGGAATGCCTGGAGTCCACAGAAGCTGGAAGAGGCCAGGATTGAGTCTCCCTTGGAGCCTCAAGAGGCAGCACAGCCCTGCTGGCCTTGATTCTTGATTTCAGGTTTCAAGCCACTGAGTTTGTAGTAATTGGTTATAGCAGTTATAGGAAGCTACTGCAGTCATTGCATCTTCTTACTCATCTCTAAAAATGAAGCAACACGAGCTAATGCTGACTTACTCCAAAGTGTTGACTCCTCTGTTCCCATAACATGCCAGATAACCAAGCAGAAACCTCACTGTGGTGGGCACATGTGTGTTGATGTGGTGCAAGGGAGGCATCTAGACAGGCTTGGCTGCCCCTTTTCCGTGATTCAGACTGAAGTCTCGTTAAGTTGTTGGCTCCAAAGTCTCCCTCTTTTGAACTTACTAGACCTTCCTTTTCACCTTCCAGGTATACAAAACCTACTCCTCTAAATAGCGTCTAAAGGTAGATATCCATAAACTCTGCCAGTGACACCTTTCAGTTCTACCTAGAGACACAGAGGTGTTAAACCATCTATTCCAGGAGGCACACAGAAAGTCAAGGAAGATTCTGGGTTGGCTTGCTCTCCTTGCTTTGTATTTCTCCACCCCACATTTATTCATTTAGTCAACATGTATTTATTGGGTGCATATTAGGTGACAACCATGACATCCTGAATTGGTCACACTTAAGCATGAAATTCTGACTACATCTCTTTCAATCAATGAGCAATACTTTTCATTTTTCCAAACACTCAATCAGCAGTTGCCTGTTCCTCTTATTGTCCTGGACCTCCCTCATCCCCACTCCTAACCCCATACCTTCAGAGAGCAGCTGTCTTCTATGATCTGTCCACAACTATGCATGCCTGGGACTGGGGAGGTAGCCCAAAGGACAGTTTTGAGTTTGCTTCTACCATGTCACCTCAGTAAAATATGTTGGCTAATCTAAATAACTTGGTTATAATAATAATATTAATAATAATAGTAACATTTGGAAAGGTAAATAAAGTATACAGATAACACGCAGGGTTTTATTTTAGACAGAAGAAAGTGCCCTAAAGTAGGAATTAGAAGTTCAAGGCCAGGCTTTGCCATTTTCCAGCTAGGTGGTCTCTCTGGGTAACATCACTCCATCTTAAAGAGTAGGTATGTGCCTCCATGGGGTTCAAAGCCCAAGTTCACATCAGGTGTAAAAGGGTGAAAAATTGTAACAGTGAACTGATGATGAATATTTTATATGAGTACATTCGAGACATTAGGGCTCTAACTTCCAAGGAATTTTTTACACAAAGGGACACAGACTGGCTCACCACACAGGTGGCTGTATTTGCCCCTCACCAATTTTTGTAATAATTTCTTCAAACAACGAGCCCTTAGGAAGAAGGATCCCAGCTTACTCATTTTGGCATCTGGAGTCTGAAACACAGTAGGCACTCAATATGCATTTGTAAAATGAGTAAACACATGTCTATTATTCATAACATTTTTCTCCAAGGAGCTCAAAGGAACATTTAGGGACAGCAAAATCTGATCCACCAGGTGAGTCAAAAAAACCCCAAATTGATCTACAGGTTAATGAATTCTTTTAGAACACAAACAAGGGACTGAGAGCAATCCAAGAGGCCATCTTCTTACTCATGGCCATTTGGCAGAGAAGTTCATGGCTCTTCCATAGCAGTTCAGCTGCCTTGGAAGTCTAGGTATTTTCAAGTTGGAGAAACAGACAAGTGATTAAAAAGTAACTCTGCCAGGATCACAGAGCCTAAGAAAACTGAGATCCGATCATCCACCCGTGTTTTTGGATAGAAATAGATGAATGTCAAAGAAAATATATTTTTTAAAGGGATGAAATGAATTCAATTAAATATGATGCCTAAAGAATCTTATTTCATTTATTTAAACAATTTCTTTTTAAAATACCCCACATATTTTTCTTTTAAAATAACAGAAAACTAAAATACCTTAACAGAAAAGTATCCATAATCTCACCATTTTTCTTGTTTGCAGGGAGAGTGGGGAAGTAGGCAGTTTTTTTAGGTGTTCATTTAGTGGAATTAAAAGGGAGAGAAAGTATTATTTGAGTACTGTTAACTTTTAGATCAAGTAGTGGAAGACAAGTTAAGTAAACCAATAATTTCCTTTTCTCTGTTTACAACAATTTCCCCTTTCTCACCCCGTCTTCCCCTTCTGAGTCCATTACCTTCAGGTTCATCTCTGATGCTGGTAGCTGATCTACCAACATTTCAAAATCAGTATGGTTATGGAAGGAAGAGGCTAGCCACTCACTCTCAAGGTTTCTCTTCAATTGTATTGCTACAATCACTCATTCTTTTGGGATTTACAAAGACTTTCCGGGCAGCATTGCCCCAAACCTAGCAAATATATCTTCTTCACTTGCAGCAGAGTGAGGCTATAACCTCTGGTGTCAGGTTGTAAGGTTTAAATCTCAGGTCCACCACTCATTATATAGCACTTTGGGCAAATGATGTAACCTGTCTAGAGCTCAGTTAGTCCATCAGAAAAAGAGGAGCAAGAATGTAGCTATGTCATAAGACTATTGTGTTTATTGAAGGAATACTATATGTCAAGTGCTCAGCATAGAACCTGACACATTGTAAGTGCTTAATGAATGATGAATATTATCTATTATTATCTCCAAACGAGAATTGCAGTAAAACAATTGCAGTAAAACATCCCAGAAATGTGTAAATATGAACATTCTCCCAACTCGAGGGCAGTGAGATAAAAGGGGTCAAGACACTGCCTTGTTTAGATGAAACTCTTCTTGCCCCACAAGCTGCCTAAGAAAGGAATCTCAGGGAGGAGGCCCTGGGCCCCACCCCATGGGAAGCTTCAAGAAAGAGCAGTCACTCCTAGGCTCCATGCTTCCAGTCTGAACTGATGGGGAAACTTCCTCTAGTGTCATTCATGGCAAATGGCATCATGGAGCAAGCTTTACCTCCATCCAAACCTCCCAGGTCACGTTTGCCATCTGGGTCTCATCTCTAGACCAGTCGACCCCTTCCTTAGTGACAGCACGCTCCAACCGTCTCTGACAACCCCTCCAACTTTCCACTCTGACTTCTGAAATTAGTAATGCCATCCCAGCCATATTACTTACTTGCTACAAGTTTCTTAACTCTGTGTCAGTTTCCTATGTGATATGGGGCTAATAATAGTATCTACAGTTTAGGATTACCAAGAGGACTAAACAAGTTATTGCAGGAAAAGCACTTAGAATCCTGCTAGGCAGAGAGTATATGTTCAATAAAAACTAGCTATCCTATGATTTGCCACCACTGCCACTGCAGCAAACTCCCCCAGAGCTACATCTTCTTTTCTGAATGCGCCCTTCCTTTTTGCCTACTCCCTGGACCTGGCTGGCCCCTGAGGATCACTCCTCACACCCAGGGCCTGGAGGTAGGATAAACAGTCTTTTCTTGCCCACTATCCCCCTTTGCTATTTCCAAAGCACTATCATCCTCCTTCAAAAACCTCCAGCCCTTCTGAAGTTCATGTTCTACTAACCATTTTCCCCACTTCCTGTCTTGCTACTGTACACTCTATTCCATACACAGTAACCAGAGTTATCTTTTAACACTTAATTCAGGCTAGACACAGCGGTTCATGCCTGTCATCCCAGCACTTTGGGAGGCCAAGGCGGTTGGATCACTTGAGGTCAGGAGTTTGAGACCAACCTGGCCAACACGGTGAAACACTGTCTCTATTAAAAATACAAAAATTAGCTGGGTGTGGTGGTGTGCACCTGTAATCCCAGCTACTTGGGAGGATGAGGCAGGAGAATTGCTTGAACTCGGGAGGCAGAGGCTGCAGTGAGCTGAGACCACACCACTGCACTCCAGCCTGGGTGACAGAGTGAGAGACTCCATCTCAAAAAAAGAAAAAGAAAAGAACAATTCAGATCATATACCGCTTCTGCTTAGAACCCTATGGTGTCTCATTACACTTGGAGCAAAATCCAAAGCCTGTCTCTATCTCTGACCTTATATTGTCACTCACCCCACCGGCTACACAGCAAAACTGGCCTTCTTGCTGCTCCTGAAAGACATGGCACTCAATCACCCCAGGGCCTTTGCACTTGCTGTTTCCTCTGCCCCCGACACTGGATTATAGATCCTTCTTATCACTCAGGTCTGAGTTCAAAAGTCATCCCAGAAAATCCTTCTGAGAGCCCCCAACATAAAGCAGCCCCACATTCACTATTACTTTACTCCATCTATTGTTCTTATGGCATTGCCAACATCTGAAATTATCATGCTATATTATTAATTGTTTAAAAATGTTATATTATTTTTTAATTCCCTGTTTTTCTGTCTTTCCACTCCAGGGCATATGCTCCATAAAATCAGGAGTGTTGGCTTGATTGTTTATTGTGGAATCCCTGAGCAACAGTGTCTGGCCACAGTAACCATCGATAAACATTTGCTGAATAAACCAACACAGAACAATGGATCTAAAGACCACAAAGCTCTGTCCTGGGTTTGAATCCGAGCTCTGACAATTTATTGGCTGTGTTGCCTTTGAGAAATTACTTGCCTCTCTGAGACTCAAATTCCTCCAATTAGAATACGGTGGTGGGGAAGAGTCACCTCATCAGGGTTGTCATGAGGATTAATGAGATTGTGTTTACAGCAGCAGCACCTAACGCACTGCTCCGCAAATTCCAAGCACTCAAAAAATCGTTATAGTTATTATTATCCAGAGGATAACATAAACCTTAAAACTTTACTAAGATTAAAGTCACTTAAACTTGGATCTCTTTCTCTTTTTCAGAGTCTGGAGCAGTACAAAACCCAGCCAGAGGATGTCTCTATAATTCCCACGCAGGTAGGGACTTCCAGTCTTGGAAAAACGCCTCCCTTTGTCCGAGAAAGAGAGCAGATCATCACATCATTTTCCTGAGAATAGTGGATCCCATATTTAATGGTTTAAAGCTGAGAGATAAAAATTTCCAAGGTATCATAACTTCTTATATAAATTAGCAAGAGGAATTAAATTTTCCACAGCCTAATTGAGTACATTTGGAAGGGTGGGGAGGTGGGGGGAAGTAAACAGGTTTCCCTGCAAGAAGTAAGGGAAACTTTCAACTTTGTACTCCTAAGGGAGGGTCTATTTTATGGAATTGAGCAATGCATATATGTTCCCCAGAGCATCTTGCACTTCTGAGGGCTCTTGGGTCCACTTGGCTTTTCCTTTCCTTTTGGAATCTCTGGATAATTAAAACAAAGAGAAGGCAGTCTAGTCAGTTCTCCTCCTTGACATTCATGGCCAACAGATGAAGCATAAATATGTCTACACAGCACTTTCCTCTCTCTGGGGACCTCCAGTATCCTTATGGCTCTGGAAGGAGTTCTGATTAAATAGAAGTGGCATCAGGCCTTCAAGGCAATGCCTGGCTTTTAGTCTCCTCAAGAAAGGTAACCAATGCCACAGAGCAAGGTTTGGACCTTCTTCCATAGGCCTGAAGAGAAGCATGGTCAAAAATTTTCTTGTTCTTTAAAGGAGAATTTGGATGAGTAGAGTAAAGCAATTAGTTTGTTATGGTTTTACATCAGTGAGGGACAGGCAGGGGTTTCAGCAGGAAACAGTCGTTTTATGTGCATTAACACAGAGCTGAGATTGCCAGTGAGACTTAACACATCTTGTGGAATTCTGCTAGGAGGTATCCCTTATTCACGTTACAAATGAGAATGTCCTTTGGCCTGAAATTATTGTACTTGAAGAAGAATTTACAAAACAAAATCCAAATATACTTAGATTTTGAATGAGGGAGATTCAGAAGGTTGGGAAGGTAAAATAGGCAGAAAGGGAGAGAAAGGACTGAGGGCTAGAATGAAAGTGAGGTTAGGACACACAGGTGAAGCAAGAGGAAGAAGAAGCATGAAAGAGAAAACACAGACACACACTGAAGAGAGACATGGACTGGGAAGGAGAGAAGGGGAGAATGGGAGTGGCGGGGATGGAAGAAGAGACAGCCCTGAGAGAGAGCTGGTTTAGAGCAGACTGAAGTGATCCATTACCAGATTAGATGCTTTGACTTGTCTTGCTGCTTACTTGGACAGTGGTCAATGAAAGAAACTATTATCTGACATTTTTGGTAGCAGTTCTTAAATTAATTCACCTTTCTTTTGACAATCTTATATGTTAGTCTAGCTTAGGCTAATGAAAGCAGTGAAATGTCTGCTGCTTTAAGTGCCCTGGACAAACTTTAGGCAGAGTCTGTCTGATAGAACTTCCTGGGATGACAGAATGTTCTAGTCTGCCCTGCCCAATATGGCAGCCATTAAGCTACATGTGTCAGCTGGACACTTAAAATGCAGCTAACTCAACCAAGAAACTGAATTTTGAAATTTTATTTCATTTAAATTAATTTCTCAGAGTATAGTGTGTATATCAAAGGGAGAAGTGAGATATATTATGTACTACAAAAAATGAACACAAAATTTTAACAGCTATGTGATATCATATATCAGAAAACTATAACTAGTACATCGAACTAATGATTTCAGTTACTAGAGTTCTTAGAGCAACAAAAAAGTGAAATTGTAATTTGTTTGAAAACAAATAATGTAAATAATGGTACAGGTGGTACATAGATATGGCATAAATTGTGAAGACAGTGTGCAAATGACTAAAATAAACGTTGAAAATAATTTTAAAAATTAAAGTCTGGGAAATACTAGACTAGACAATGTTTTCCAATTGCATTATACCGGAGATTGGCAAATGACTTGAATTTATGACTATAGACTCAAAGAGTAAGAAAAGAGAGTAATTTTTCAATTGTCATAGAAGAGAAAGGAGGTATGAGACTATGAAGGTCTGCCAAGGAAGCAGGGATTTACGGTATTTTAAGCCAAGCCGTGAGGTTGTTGTAGAGGTGATTGGGCCACTCACAACCAACACTCCAACCCTTGCATTTGCTCGGTGGGTAAATTGGGACAAAATGGCAATGATGATATCCTGGGGACATCGTGTAGAGTAAATAATGTTAATGTAGGCTGCAAGCTGCGGAGCACCAAATACAAATGTTATTCTATTTTATTCTTTTTTCACTTCCATTAGCTTCCTCTCCTCTTCCAGGACACCACCTGTACCCCATTTCAGTGGAGAGCAGATACTTTATTTAGAAATGCTAACCATTACTAAGCATTCCGCTGTCCTGTTTCCTGTGGTACATTTCCCAAAGTGTTTCCACTTGGTCAAAAACCCTTGGCGTGCCCAGGATAAGTGCTCTATTATAAAACCTAGGCCTCTGACTGTAGGCTTGATTTGGGGTAGTAACACAGAGCATGTGTCCTCTTGCAAGGGGAGCAACCCCCAGGTCATTACATCTGCTGATCCTCTGAAAAACATGCCAGGATTTTGCCAGAGTGTGCCCTGAAAAATAGCCAAGGCACAAATTAACACCCACTTTCCGGCAATGGGAACCATTCCTGAAAAAGCCACTTCCATAAAACCCGAGGCAACCTGGAACAATCCGGGAGCCAAGACACAATTTATTACTTCACAAAGAACATCGAATTCTGATCCAGCAGCAAACTAGCTGCTGGGTTTGTTTCCTTTCCCACACAAGCTGCATTTCAAAGGCCTGCCACGCTTAATTTACAAGCCCAGCCCTTGAAAGGAATGCTTTAAATAGCCAAAGATTTATAGAATGTCATAACTAAAGACAATGTAGAGATTGGGCCCTCCTCAATCCCCTTGTCTTAGACATGGGGACACAGAGACCCAGGCAGGGTACATCAGCAACTTGCTGGTGATTACACAGCTACAGACGAGGACACGGCCAGCCCTGAAACCCAGGTATTCTGACCCCAGGATCACTTCTGTTTCTGGCTCCTCCAGTTTTTCTACTACATTCAAACATCAATCACGTTTTCAAATTAACATTTTTAAAGAAATGGTTTTCATTTCAAACTAGCAGAATCCAAAAGGGAATTCGGCCATTGCTTGGGAGATGGAGCTAGACAACATCAGAAGTTAATTTCTAATCCTGACAGATGTTTCAATGAAAAGAGTAGTACTTAGCACAGGAACCAAAGTTATAGTCCACCTGTTAAGGTGACACAGAATAACACATTCATTCACTGCTGGTGAGAATGTAAATTGCTAAAACCATTTTAAAAACAATAATTGACAATATGTATTAAATTCCTTGAGGATGTCCAAACCATTTGACCTAGAATTTCTACTTCTAGAGTTTTCCTTGAGGAAATACTGAAAAAAAGTGAGCAAACGTGTTATGTTCAAGATGTTCTCTTGTAGGGGGGTAGTAGGTAGTAACTAAAAACTGGAAACAATTTAAATATGTACCAGCAGAGGTTTGGTTAAGCAAATTTGGATATATCCATCCATAGGATGTTATGTATCCAACAGAAATTATATCCTCTTTTAGAAATGTTCACTGATATGCTGTTTAAAAGGCGTATTATAAAACAGCACATATAGTATATGATCCCATTTTTGTTTAAAATGTTATTTACTGAAAAACAAAAACAAAGATCAGAGATTATCAAGGGATAATAAGACCATAGGAGGTTTTATTTTTTTCTTCTTTTATGTATATTTTCTTTCTGCAGTGGATATGTATTATGTCATGAAGAATTTTTAAAAGATCTTACGAATAAAACAAGTCTATTGTTTACTCAGCAACAAAAAACAAACTGATTCAATACCACGGATGGATCTCAGAAACATTATGTTGATCAAAAGAGGCCAAACACACAAGAATTGATTTGTAACATTCCATTTATATGCAGCTCTAGGAGAGGTGGGACTATGATGATAAAAATCCCATTTGGATACCAACAAGAGAGTAACTTTAATACTTTTTCTACTGGCAGCCTCCACCAGTTGGATGATGATGCTTCTCTCTCCCACATCTGTCAAGCCCTCCTAATTACTCCTGCAGGTGGCCACGATGGAAGGGCCTCTTTCCATCACAGGTGCCATTATGAGCCTTATGCCCAGGACAGAAATGTGACCTCAGTGACTACTGCTTTTCCTTTCTCCTGATACCTGCCTTCCTTCTGCTCCCTGGCTGTTGTGCCTCGTTCTTTCTCACCTTCCTTCTATGCTGAGAGAGTGTGATGTGGCCAATGGGGCCCTAGCTCTGAGATCTGTTGGCCTGAGTTCAAGCACTGGCTCACCCATTTACTTAAGCAAGTAAGTCAATTTCCCTAAATAAAGCAAGTAAACAAGTAAGCCAGTTTCCCTAAATGGAGGCAACTACTTTCTGACTTTTATCATCATAGTTCCACCTCTCCTAGAGCTGCATATAAACGGAATGTTACAGATCAATTCTTGTGTGTTTGGCTTCTTTTGATCAACATAATGTTTCTGAGATTCATCTATGGTGTTGAATCAATAGTTTGTTTTTTGTTGCTGAGTATATCTATTGCATGCGTAAGCCACAACTTATCTATTTACCTATTGATAGATGTTTGCGTTGTTTCCAGTTTTGAGCTATTATGAATAGAGCTGCTAATAATATTCATGTTCAAGTCCTCTGTGTCTGTATTTTGATTTCTCCTGAGTAAATACCCAGCAGTTGTCCAAAGCGGTTGTGCCATTTTACATGCCCATCAGCAACGTGTGAGTGTTTCAGTCTCTCATCCTCACCTTGGTATTGAGAATAAAGTAGTATTAGTGGTTTTGCAAGGAGGTTTTCATTTGCATTTTCCTGATGATTTATGATGCTGACCACCTTCATGTAATAATTGGCCCTTCATATATCTTTTTTGCTAAATGTCAATTTAAGCCTTTTGCCCATTAAGTTGTTAGTCTTACTGAATTCTTTCTATATTCTAAATACAAGTCCTTTGGCATATAAAGTGGTTTTAAAGATACTTTCCTAACCTCTCTGAAACAGAGTGAGGAGCCAATTAGATGATGCTGTAACAGTCTATGAAACTTAAGGACAGCTTTTCTTGATAGAAATAACAAACCCGCTATGTACAAGGAACAGTAAAACTGAGGCTAAGAGCAATGCAAGGATGGCACATTTCCTAAGTACAGAGATGACAGGAAGCTCTCGGCTCATGCCATCTGGGAAAGCCTCTAGAAGTGGTGTGTAGATGTCTGGTCTCCCATGAGATGCCTCTGATTCTGCATCTTCCTCAACACTACTCATCGGCTTGTGTCATGATTATCATTCCTGAGCCCTTGCTTAAATTTTGGATCAATTTCTTTGCTCTGATCTCTATTGATTTTCTTATTCATAAAACACTGGGTTTTGAGCTTCCTGCACCAAGATGTATGTTTTCATTTTCTTGTGTGACTTGCTGCTTACCCTGAGTCCTGTCTTGGTTCCAGCTTCCTTCCCGCCACCTGGCTCTGACTCATGGTCTTGCTTTTATCTCCAAGGTCAAGAGGTGCTTCTGCTCTGGGCAGTTTGCATAGCTTTAGGCCCTTGGTACTGTCTTGTGTCTAGCCCATTTCTTTTATTTCCTGCATGTTCCGGCTTGCTCATGACCTACAAGACCTGGTTCCTCATTCCTTAGCCTAGAGATAATATTATGAAGGATGAGATGGATTCTGTTTCCCAGGATAAAATATTAGCTTTGGCATTTAAGGTCTTTACCAACTGATTTCTTGTCTTCTTTCCTTATCTACTTGTATTGATTCATAAATAATTGTTCCAACAGGAAAACATATTTATATCTTTCCCTATTAAATGGGAATCAATAGAAAATTGTAACCAATGACCAAAAGAGTTGACAATATATTGCTATTTCAATGACAAGTTACTCTGAGCTAGAAGAATGAATCTGGGCTCATGTGATTTCTGACTCATACCTTCGTTCATTCATTCATTTAGCATTTACTGATCACTTGCAAAGTGTTGAGTTTGGAACTGAAAATATAAACAACTCAGCTGCAAAACCTTATTCTGAGGTGTTCACTGACTGGTGAGGAAAGCCAACAGATAAAGAAATTTCCTTCCACAATATAAGTGCTACAGTGCAGGTACAAGGTGCCACAGGAGTTCAGGGGAGAAGCGGAATGTTTATTCCTGGAAGCCATCAGGATATTGACAGTGATGCTGACATTTCACTGGAAAAGTAGTATTTGAACAGTGGACATGTTAAAGGATAGGTAGGAATATGACAGAAAGATGAGGAAGACAGGGAACAGCAGAAACAAAAACATGTTTCTCCAAACCCTTCACCTCCCAAGATGCTAGGAATACTTGGCTACAGAAATCATACCTAAGTCATGCTGGGATGGAGTATCTCCCACTGCACTACTATTTGAGGTGAGTACATGGAGGAGAATATTGGTAAATAAGCAAGGCATGGATCATCTCAGTCCTAGAGCACCCCATACTGTTCCTTCTTAACAGCAGCCAGTTTGATTGACTAAACTTTGTGCCTTGCCCACTAAGCTCTGAAAACAAAGCCCAGGTCTGTTTTGCTGTCTGTCATAATCCTAAAGCCTGTGACTGTAGGTACTTGGTTTTTGTTAGAGTTGGATGCATGACGCCCTGAACACTGGATGGGGGAGAATGGCACTGTCTCTGCAGGCAAATCACTCGCCCTGGGTGGCAGGGCATTCTACACCTTGATTTCTAGCTTTCCATTGCTATCCTGTGTTAGCGTTTTGCTTCTTTCTCTGCATATTCAGAATCATTTAAACTACTACAATTTGAAGGTGATCTTAGAATATTTTGTTCCTGTTTGAGAACAAAGACTTTGGGGGAAATTCTTTTGTAATAGGAAATTTAAAACAGCATTTTCCTAGGACTGACTCATACTGTTTTTCGTTACACAGGCTGCTCTTAGGGGAAGGGAGCCCTATGTACAAATCTGACCCTGAACAGTGTAAATGTATTTGACATCTAACTGAGCATGAAAATGGTTAGATACAATCACCCAGCCGTCAGTTTGAAACTATGCTACAAAAGCAATGATAGAGTAAGTGACTTCTATAATTTCTGAAGAAACAACTAAAAGGGAACTTGCTGTTTTCTTGCAAAACTGCATCCCCAGAGCAAATGTACCAGCAGAATGGGCCTGATCAGAATGTGGATGGACAGCAAAGGCAAAGAGCAATGTGACATCAGGGAATTGCAAATCAAACCTACAATGAAATACTACTTCACACCTACTACGACAACTATAATCAAATAGATAATAACAAAGGCCGATGAGGATATCAAGAAATCGGAACCCTCATACACTGCTGACGAGAATGTTAAATGGTGCATCTGCTTTAGGTAACAGCCTGGCAGTTACAAAAAGTTATAGGGTTACCTTACATACATGCACACGTCAACTCACACATAAACACTCGTAGCAGCAGTACTCATAATACCTGTTATGGTCTGAATGTTGGTGTCACCCCCAAATTCATATGTTGAAACCTAATTCCCAATGTGATAGTATTAAGAGGTAGGGCCTTTGGGAGGTGATTAAATCATAAGAGTCCTCATGAATGGGATGAATGTCTTTATAAAAGAGGCCAGAGGGAGTCTGTTTGCCCTCTTCACCATGTGAAGATGCAGCAAGAGAATATCATTTATGAAGCAGAGAGTGATCCCTCACCAGACACTGAATATGCTCACTCCTTGATCTTGGACTTCCCAGCCCCCAGAACTGTGAGCAATAAATTTCTGTTGTTTATCAATTACACAGTCTATGGGACTTTTGTTATAGCAGCCTGAACAGACTAAGACAAAAGCCAAAAGTGGGAACAACTCATATGACCATCAGCTGGTGAGTGGATAAACAAATGTATATCCACACATTGGAATCTTATTTTTTCATGAAAAGGAATAATGTATTGTTACATGAGACAACATAGGTGAACCTTGAAAATCCTATGCTATGTGAAAAGAAGCCAACCGGAAAAGACCATATATGTAAAATATTCAGAGTAGGCAATACCCACTTATATAAAATATCCAGAGTAGGCAAATCTGTAGAGACAGAAAGTAGATTAGCAGTTACCTAGTGCTAGGGTCTGGGAGTGATTGGTAATAGGTACAGGCTTTCTGTGTGGGGTAATGAAAATGTTATAAAATTAATAGTGGTGAAGGTTGCCTAACCTTGGGAATATAGCAAAAACCATTGAATTGTACACTTTCAATAAATGAATTGTATGGTATGTGAATTATATTGCAATAAAATTATTATTTAAAAAATAGCAGCCAAGGTGGATTACAGAAGAGAAGCAGGGACAAAGTTCAACCACGAAGGGAGATTCAAATAGTCCTGGGACTTGCCACTCCCTAGGTGAGCGGGGGTGGGGCTCACGGTAACATCAGAACCACTCTTGTATTTTAGCTGTCCTTTACTGCACATATGTGAGTGTATAAGTAAGTTAAGTCTTAGGAAACTATCAGTCTGTGCTAATAATCACTAGCCACATGTGGGTATCTAAATTTAAATGATTAAAAATGAAATAAAACTAAACATTCAGTTTCCCATTTGCACTAGCCACATTTCAAATGCTCAACAGCCATATGTGGTTCATGTGTACAACCATACCATGTAGATATAAAACATTGCCATCATCTCAGAAAGTGCCTATCAGACAGCACAGTTCATGCAGCTACTGTAGGCTCAATCATTTCCTACCAATCCTTTTTGCTACCTCCTAATGCTAGAGTTAAAAGAACTCCCTCAAGTATTGTTGCAGCTAAAAATCTGTGTCCTGACCAGGCAAAGAAGCAGGTCCCTGTAAAAAACAGAGCTACAACAAGGCCTACTCTGGTATGGATGTGTCACTCAACACTTACACAGTTACTCTGTCCTGTTGGGATACTGGATACTTTTTATTTCTTAAAAAAAAAAAAAAAAAGGAAAAGAATTCTAGTATTGTTTTTATAATACTGGTGGAATAATAAACAACTGTTTAATGTTCTAAGCGGCAAGATTAAGCCCCTAGGGGAATAGGAGAGAAGATAAATCAATATTTAGCAGTAGTCCTTATCCTATGTTAAATATTAGCTTAAACTTAAAAACCCATGGTTTTTGTTGCTGCCTCGCCTTAAGCCCAGATTTCACTGGTCTTTTGCTCTTGTGGAGAAATAATCATTTCAGAAGCAGTGGGAAATATTTGAACCATGTCCATTATATATGTTTTACTGTCGTCTTTAATAGTTATTGTAAACGCAGGGGTCACAGGAAAACACTGCCTGGCTGAAATGGTTCAACCTTTGCAATGCAGCAACGCATAAATCTCAGTGGGAGTCAACCAGTGCTACTAATAAAGCTGTACAGTGAGCAAAATTAAGGGTAATTTGCTAGCATTTTTGAGAAAACCTGTGAGCTACACTCGAGGTTTCGTATTTCACAGATTTGCATTAACCCTCAAAATATTGGAAGTTGCTGCCCAGGCCTGTGCAGACATCATCGGAACCTCCACACCAAAGAAGAACACATTAGGCATAGAATTTGCCATGTGTTCAGCCTGGGTGGTTACCCCCTGATTTCTTAGCTGCTGGGATAACAACAAAACTCGGTCTCCAGAGAAGCCAGAGAAAGGTCTCTGTAGGGGATATGAAGCCAAAACAATAGGTCATTACATAACATTGCCTAGATGGCCCAAACAGCAGATAGTTCATAGCATATTAAAATATTCATGTATAGCACCCTCCCTAGGGTTGCCAATAAAGATCCTTTATAAACACTAACTGAATAAAATTTCCGACACCGTCTCTGTGGGGGATGTGTATTAAATACCAAGCTTTTCTTATCGATGCTAAAGCTAAGCCCTGAGAGGTGAAATAACTTGCTTTAAATCACAGTGCGCCAGGAGGAGCCCAGGTGCGCTGGCATCTGAACCTGCTTTGTAAAACCTCATTATAATTGTAGAAAATATGACAAGAAATACAATCATGATACAAAGAATTTGGGAAGTTAAGTGGTTACTTAATCAAAGTCACTTAAATGATTTATGGTTGGAAGGATCAAAGAATTAATGCTACAAAATTAAGCAAAAGCCAAAACAAAAGCAGTGGGAGGGGGGGAAATTTGGTTTTCCCACGTTTTAATTCTTTTGTGAAAATGAACTCAACAAGTCCTTAAATATTTGTAGTGAAAGTAAATCTTTTTCCTTTTTCCTGGGAGGAAGGAAAAACAACAACAAAAATCCGTGGTGTTCAATTCAGAGTGAACACCTTGGCCTTTGAAAAGTCTCTGAATCCTCCCACTTTATTCCCCACTTTAGCTGTAGCAGGGGAGAGAATCTATTATTCCTCCTTCAAGCCCCTAAATCAAATCTGAGAAAGAGAAGCTGGTGGAGACATCCCCAAACTCTGCCTCAGTCCAATACCAAATGTCTGTTAAAACATCCCTCAAGACCAACTTGGTTACCAGTTCCACACACAGGCCACAAACAGTCCAACTCTCTTCCCCCTTCCTCTTTCTTCTCCCTGTTTCCCATTATTTGGTGTCCTTTCCATTCGATTGGCTCTGCCGAAAACAGAAGCCACATTTTCTTTATCTTGCTCTGTACTCAGACTTCTCCCCTTGACCCTTACAGCAAAACATCTCTTTATCACACCACCAAACATCAGCTCAGCCATCCTCTCACACAAAACATCACTCGACCACACCACCAAATGCAAGGTCATCCATCCTCTTATGCAAGAGTCTAGCATGTAGCAATACTGTCCCATTCAAGCAAAAAGAATGATTCTACTTCTTTGATGGTAATCTGAGGTAAATAATGAGACTTTTAATTATCCTTCACAATGCCAAAGACTCCACTTACTGTTGTTAAGCATGAGGTTTATCCCCAGACTACAGGTGAGTTAAGGTCTGTGGAGACACCGTGGTCTGTAACAGAACATGAGGCTGGGCTACGAAGAAAACCTGGTTTGTCTTCAGGTCCATCTCATGCTTAGTCCTAATCCAGGCAGCAGCATTGCCACATCTCCCTGCTGCTTGCTCCCATACTGTATTCAGGTCACTCTGTAGACATCCTAACCAAGCAAGGACCTCCCTGATCACAGAATCTAGAAGAGCCCACCCACACCATCTTTCTCTCTAGCCTGTTTCTCCTATTCAACTTTTCTTCAGAGCAGCTATGGTCACTGATATTCTATGTCTGTGCATTTATTATCAATCTCGCCTCTGGGAGATAAGCTCCATGAGGGCAGGCACTTTTGCCTTGTTTGAAGCTGTAGCCTCAGTGCCTAGTATAGATTTGTCCTTTCAGTAGGCACTCAATAAATACAAAATAAGTGAAGGATGAACAAACAGCTGTCATTCACTGGGAAAACATTTACCGAGTACCAAGTCATAATAAAATCTACCAATTACTGAGTGTTTACTAGACACTAGACACTGTGCTGGGTGCTAGTGGCAAGCGCATTGGGTGTTCTATCAATGCAACAACTTTCTACCAATGGGCCAAGTTCTGTTTTTAATAAAATGTATCTTGCCCCAGTAGAGCAGCGACACACAGCTCTAGGGTTATTCATTACCTCCTCTTCATTCCAGCATGAAAAGCTTCTAACTTCTGCCAATATGGATATTAGAATGATTCCTACTATATTCATTTCATTTTTAAAAATATCAACAATATTTATGCACTAGAGCCTGCTGGAGAAAAAAAATTCTTTTTAAAGCCAATAAAACACTACAATAACCAGATTTAAATGTTTTCATCACTCAATCTAAATAAACCAGTCCTGAAAAATGGGTCAGGTAAAGGGGATCATGTCCTCATATTCTGGTCATACCCAACATGACATGTAGGAGTGTGAGTAAACCCATGGAGGACTGTTTCCAGTAATAACATGATTAAATTATCCCCCCCAGTTCCTACAACTCGGTATCCAAAGATTCCACCTGCCTCCTCCCATTTTCTCTCAGAAAGGCTTCCTTTTTTGAAAAAAAAAAAAAAAAAAAAAAAATCCATCCTTTTATTTTTCTTTTTGCATCACACTCAAAGAATTCTAAAATGTTTGACCCGGAAGGCATTTTTCAAACCAAGCAGTTGTAAAATTTTAGGTAGCTATTAAAACTTACACAGAATTTTTGTAATGCATGGAGAAGTGCTTCATATAATGTTAAGAGAAGCAGCAGGATCCAACATATTTATAATATCTAAAAATACACTACATATACATGATAGTTTTCTGTGTTTTACAAATTCTACATTGAAAATGTATCTCACTTCTCTACTCAAAAGAAAAATGAAATGCTCTAGTTTACCCCCTTTACTTTGCAGATGAGGAACTGAGAAGCATACAGGTTAAATGATCTCCCACAAAACCCCCCCACCCTGCCCCCTGCCGCAGGCCCTCTGCAGAGCTGGTAATGAAAGGCACAGCCTCTGATTTTCAGTGCTGTGACTTTGGCCCTCGCCTCTGGGGATCTGGGAGGGACAGCAGGGCAAAGCTGGGTAGGGAGGATCTGGCCAAGGTAACCACAACCGTCTGAACTTGGGGAAGAAGTCCTTTGCATTTAATGACTGTTGGCAGCCGGACTCAGGTTTCCCTGCCCGTTACTATAACTGGCATGAGGGAGAAGATGAATTCCCTTAGGCCTGGGCTTCTTATGGTAAGCTACTCATTGTTCAAAGTTGGCAGCCAACTGTGATGTGGCTTAACCCAGGGCAAAACAAAGCCCTGAGACTCCAGTAGGCAGAGCTGAGGTTGGGCTCTGGCGCAAACTCCTGAAGGGCTGGCTTCAACATGAGCTATCTGAATTACTTGTCTAGACAGTTCCCATTTCACTGGATCATTAAGTGGTCCTCCTGCCCCCTTAGCAATGTTCATAACTCACATAAGCATCTTTCTCAATCACATACTTCTTTTTCCTTCACTATTATTTTCAAATGACATTACTGCATCATTGTACTTTTTATTTTATTTTTTTGGTAGTGAAGACTTTGCTATTCCCCAACTGCAGGAGAAAAACCCAACAAAAGTTATTAGAAGATCTAACTGGAGAAGTGGTTAATTTGCTCAGTTGAGTTAGAATGAACTCCTTGGAGCTTCCATGGGGTTTGTCTCTAAAGTCCTGCAGTATAATTCTGGTCCTGCTTCCATGGGGAGGGCATGTGGCTTTCTGATACCTGTCAAAGACAACTCAAAGTAACATTCCAACATCAAGCCCAAGCTTTTCTCCAGGCACAAAGGATATGGAGTCCAAAGATTTGATCTTTGCCTTCCTGGAGCTTGGGGCGTAGAGGGAGGCAGATGAGGTTCTACGTGGCAATGTGGGGAGGTAACTGCTAGAAACTGCCTGACTACTCCCCTCCTCTCCTCAGCCCCCACCTTTCAAACTTTGGGACAATGCAGGGAGCAGTGTCTCCAGTTGAGAACATACCAGAAGGGGAAGATCTGAGCGTGGCTGAAAGAAAAACACACAACTAAGTACAGGCCTTTCAATATACTTCCTGAAAAATCTTGTGTTCTATAAAACAGTGCCCTAAAAATAGTGCAGTTTATGAGAGAACTAAGAGCCAACAACTCAAAGTCGCTGCAGCTTTTTAACCAGAAGCCAGGAAAACCCAAATTGGTTCCTGGAATATAATTTGACACCCCAAGTAAGAAACTCAGAACTCTGGAGTCTGTCTCAGGGAATACTAAAAACATACAACATCAAAAAAGTGGCACACTGGCTTGCAGGTGCCGGGGCAGGGCGGTGAGGCAGAGCTCTGAGCCAGCAGGGTAGCCATTACAGGTGTACAGGAGGAAGCACAACCAACTGCAGTCCTGGAGCTTCAGCAACCTCCCCTGGGGGGAGCCCCAGGCATGTGCTCATTTTAAATTTGCCTAATACATATCTAAAAAGGCTCCTGCCTATGCAACACCCTACTGAGAGTTTTGGGTTGTGTGTGAGTGTGTGTGTATGTGTTTGTCCTGTTGAAGTTTTCAATTCTGCTCCCACTATTCCACTTCCCCCTGCCTAGGAAAACTTACAGATGAACCAAACTAACTTCGATGGTACACTGATAACATTCTACCTTTTACTAGTTATTTGTGAACTAAGCAATGTCGTAACACAAGTTGTAACAGAACAGGCTGCACCTCACAGGGCAGCTGAGCCTGAAACACAAACCCCATGGAGCTGGCAGAAGGGTCCTGCCACGGCAGTAGCCCTGGGCCAGTTCAGACCAGGAAAGACAACCTGCTCTTCAGGCCGCCATAAGTGGTGGAAATGGAAATGTGGGATACAATGGGATCATCTGATCCTTTATGCAAGTTGAAAGTTTAATGTGTTGTTTTGTGTGAATTACATGGATTTCTATAACCTTGTGTTGACATTCTTGTATCTGATGGGATGTCAGTGTGGGGCACTTGTGCTGGAGGGGACTAAAGGTTCGACAAAGCAGGCCACCTGCAAACAACCTGGCCTTGGTTGGCATGGGCCTTACAGGGTAGAGCCAGTCTCTGGAGACAAATTTACTGTCTCTGTACCATGCTGATGGCAAGCTCCTCTTGACAGTACATGGGGAAGGGAGAGTGAGAGTCAGTACAATCCAATATTTGACCCTTGGCAGTTTGGAGGGAGAGGCTGAAACAGATCACTCATCCTGATGGGTAATGCATTGTTCTAAACATCATGGTGCACAACCTAAATTACAGAAGGAAAAAAACTAAAAAACACAAACCTAGAGGCAAAAGATATTTGATTCCCAAGATCTAGATCAGCAAAAACCACAGACGGGAGTTAAGGAACAACATGGCCATAAACTCAGCAGACAATAAACTCCTTACAGGCGAGGACAACTCCTGACACCATGCCTGAACACAGAAGGTGCACGATCAATACTTTTTGAAAGAAAACATTCAGTATGACATGTGGGCATGAATCACATTTAGAAAACATGTTCGTGCATTCTTTCCCCTCAAAATAAATAAAACACCATTTTACCACTTTACAAAATTACTCAAAAGTTTTAAAGGGTTTCTTATAGTTTTTCAAATTCCTTCATTGTTTGCTTCTTGAAACAAAACAAAGAACTGGATCTTCTGCTTATACAAAGAGAACCAGCCCACTTTCTAGTATTCTTAGACTTCATTAAGCCTAAGCTGATACTATTAATCGCATGGGTATCGCCAAGAGCTTCTGACACTTTGCAAATTGTAGGACTTTCCTGTTGCAAGATCAGATAACTGTATTATTTGGCATTTCATTACCATTTGCCTTACCTATTTGAAGCTTATTTTTCCATCTATGTTTTTGTTCCCATACAAACTTGAACCACTTAAATTTCCTCTACTTTTGCAAGATTTTATTTTAAAGTTGGAAACTTGATTTTTAAACTTTTGCTTTTGACCGCTGCTTTTCCATTTTTACATTTGCTATTTTAATCACACATTTTGCCCCTGTTTGATTCGGCTGTCTACTTTTGGCTGCCATTTTTTTTAAATCCCATCTTGTTCTTTTTCTATATCTAATTTTGCATTTCAGCTCTTCAATTTTCTTCCCCAAACTCTACGAAAGTCTTTTTAAAGTACATGTCTGTTTCATTCACTCTCTTGGACAATGTTTAAACAGATACTCAGCGAACCTCTGTACAGAAAGAGATTGTTGGTACTAAAGCAAAAGAGAGTAATTGTGGGAACAAGGTCTCAGTGAAGATGTAGTGTTCTGGGCATCTTAGAGAAGAATCTCTGTACTACCTAGTGTAATCCTGCAAGGATGGGGAGGTGAGCCTAAGGAAGGGAATCTGTTGAGGTAAAGGCAAGGACTGTGCTCAAGAAGATTCATCAAGGTGAATATCCCAATACTGACATGTTGATGTCATGTGGCTATCATGTGCCCCTGAAATGATGGGATAAGGACACTTTACCTTCATAGTATTCTTCCCTCAAACCCATAGCCCCAGTCTAACAAAGAAAAACATCTGAAAAGCCCATTTTGAGGGACACTCTACAACACACCTGACCATACTCTTCAAAACTGTCAAGGGCATGAAATACAGGGAAGACTGAGAAACTAGGACAGGCCAGAAGAGAGTAAGGAGACATGATGACTACATGTAATGTTGGGTCCTGAGTTAGCTCCTGGAATAGAAAAAGGACAGCAATGGAAAAACTGCTGAAAACCAAAGAAAGTCTAGAATTTAGTTAATAGTAATGTACCAAGGTTGGTTTCTTACTTTTCAAAAAGGTACCCTAGTTACAAGATGTTAACACTAGGGGACACTGAAACTGGCTAAGGGGTACAGGAACTCTCTCTACTATCTCTGCAACTTTTCTGTAAATCTTGTTACTCCAAAATAAAAAGGTTAATAAAATTAATCCAAATAATGAAGTATTCTCAAACTCCTTGTATTTGTGGCTTTAACCACTGGCTCCATTTTCTTCTTTTCTCCACCTCCTATGATTATTTGTAATACATTGTTTCTGAGATGAATGTGTGACTTTAGTCTTTATGCTTCTGAAATGGTTTCTTCTAAGGTCACCTGACTTCATAAAGAGGTCCTGTAATTATTCATCAATTCTTCTCCATAAAATCAACAGTGGTGACTATTTTCACCTTTAGTTATCTCAGCTTCCTTAACCCCACATGCACACATTCATTCATTCCCTCATGCATTTCTTCAGCATATATTCAGAGCCCTATCATAGGCCAGACCTTGAGCAACCCTTGACCTGCTGGTGATTTGGAGTCCCAGCCCTCAAGTCATCAAGATAAAGAAAAGTGAAATTCTGCATGACTTGATCATCACAAAACAAGGGCCTGTCTCAGAGGCCTTGCTAAATCTCAAAGTATGATTTGCTGTGCTATTTGAAAAGCCTTCACTTTCCATTTTTTCCCACCTCTCCCCTCTCTCCCCAAGCTAGGACCATGCTATGCTCCCCTAAAATCATAATGTACTGAGTAACTGAGTCCCACAGACTATCTGCATGAAGAGTGCCAGTATGAACTGATTCTTCATGGTCAATTTAGTGGGGAAATTACAGCACAGACAAAGGTTCCATTTTCCTGTTTTGTGTATGATTTTCATCTTTTGAAAAAGTTAGGAGGGTTGGCTCCAGGAGTGGATTCAGTGCCTCTTTTGACTTTACTATGACTGTCTCAATGCATATTGGCCCTAGAGGCAATATATTAGGCCAACAACCCTGGAGAGTGACATTCCTGGGAAGAGGGGTTGGGAGGTATGCAGAGAGGTATAGCCCAGGCCCCCTTTGCCGAAGATGCACCACAGCCTAGGGGCTGTGGTGGCTCCCTGAGTATGTGGAAGGCAGGGTGGCCTCAAACTGGGTCCCAGCCAGGCCGATACAATTCTGCTAGTCAAGGCTTTCTCAGCATGCTGCAGTGATGGGACACTTGTTTTGTTTTTTCACTTGTGGACCAGACAGACTCCTAAAGGGTGGGCTGGGAATCCCAAGGTGGAACAGCTCTATGCTAAGGTGAGGTCATGAGGCTTTGGGCATGGGGAGCTGGGGACAATGGGAAAGTGTGGTGTGGACTTGAGCCAGGATGGAAATGCTCCCGGAGGAATAAAACCCTTTCATCCTTGCTGTGGCCTACAGAGCTGTGATCTGATGCCTACCTACCCCTCTGACCTTCTTCCCAACCACCCTCCCAGCATTTTTCCGTGCATCATCAATGCTGGTCCTCTTTCTAGTCCTCAAATATGCCAGGATCATTCCCAATGTCTTTGTATGTGCTGTTCCCACTGCCTGGAATGGTCTTTCCAATAGATCTTCACAAGGCTTCATGTCAATCACAGCTCAAATGTGTCCTCAGAGACGGCTTCTCTGCCACCCATCTAAAATTGTCCTTCAGTCACTATCACAGGAACCTATCTGAGTGCTTCTCAAACTTTCCTGGTTGATGGTACCCACATAATTGGTATGCTGTGCTGTGCTGAACTGTATTTAAGTTCATTCAACTTACACTATATAATGCAACTGTATCTAAGTTCAGTCTGCTGCAAATTCCCTGAGTAAGATGACAAACTCTGATGTGGCACCTGGCACATGCAAGGGCTAAAGTAACAGCACATTTGGTGTTATAGTTCTTATTTTGGCCATTTGTCAGAAAGACCTCATTTATAAAATGATTTCTGTCTCCAACTCTCACTTAAGACATTTCCTACCTTTATTCTCCCTAAAGATGTACAGGAGCCTGAGATGATCTGTAGAAGATCTTCTGCTTCTATTCAGTATGTATTCCATACATAGAATATATTATGATCTGATATGTTATTTTTCAACTTAACTGTTTTGCCTCTTTTATGTTCCAATGCTTTAATCATCTTTGCTCCCAGCCACCTCTCCAAGTTCCTTCATTTCTCTAACTTGTGAAGCGTAAGACTTGATATGTTACTACTGCACACAGTTCATTTAAAATTGGAAGATTTTCAGCAGATTTTTAAATTGTTAAAACACGCTTAGTATTTGCTTTTGGATAAAATACTGTGTTCCTTTTCATCTGTGATCCATGATAACCTCTAAATCGTTTTCTACCATAAAAAGTTCGCAAAGAAACACACCCATTATTTTCATTCACTTCCCCACCCTAATTTTGATTAACTTTAGTACTCCTAGTTCATTTCCATAGCACATGATAAGTGTTGAGAGGCGTTTTTAAGTGCTTTCTGGGCTGACCCTATATTATATACAAGCATCTCTAACCAGATCCAATACCTAGATGCACGGACTTGCCCTGATTACACTCCATTCCTTTCAGTAACTATATCAACTCTAACCACCATGCTATTTATCCCTGTACAATGGGGCTCTAATGAAGGTCCAGTTCCCACAAAAGTTCTGGAATTTTATGAAAATATTTCTCTATGAGATCAGTATTGTGGATTAGTTCTACTTTATTTCTAAAATCAATCAATGTCAAAGGCCTCATTCTCAGTTTTATATTTAAACATGTTCCACATTCCTGGGCAGATCTTAAACATAGTTAAATAGGTGTGTTCTCTGCATGATTTGTTCCCTCTTTGGCAGCAGAAATTATGTAACATGCACTAAATAGAGGAGGCAGAGATGAGAAAGAGAAGTCAAAAGATGACTCAATGACACCAAAATCAAAATTAGGGTGGGGAAATGAAAGAAAACAATGGTTGTGCTGCTTTGTGAGCTTTTATGGTAGAAAACACTTGAGAGGTCATGATGGATCACAGATGAAAAGGAACACAATATTTTATCCAAAAGTGGGAAGAGTTACTTGCATTTTTAAATTCAAATCTGCCTTCAAACATTAGCTATTCAAAAGATACAAGGTTTAGTTAATTAAATCAGAGGACACTGGATTATTCCATCAACTCAGCCTTGCTATGTTGAAATGCCTTCTCCAAATGACCTTGGCATTACCTAGCCCTGGCATGTAGGCAGTAAACAGCTCACGTTGGCAGAACTGGAAAATACCAGCATAGAGGAGAACAGAAAGGGAGGGGAGATTGAGAATGAGGATGAGAATGAATAGAACACAGCCTTGGAAATCAGGTAAACCCACTTGAGGTATATTCAGCTTCTGCCATGTACTAGTTGTATGACCTTTGATAATTGAAGTTATTAAATGTGAGTCTCAATTTCTTTCTTTGCAAAATAAGAATCCCAACACTTACATCAAGTTTATACTGAAAATAATCATATATGGATCTGTGATACACTGGAAGTGCTGAATATGTGTGAATTGTTTTGTCTCTTTCTGCCTTCTCTAAAAGAAAAACACACACAGCTTTGGTGGATTTTTTTCACACTCATCACCAACAACAATCTTATTGTTATATATAAAGAATTGCGCTAGATGGAAAGACATATCGTGTTCATGGATTAGAACACTTAATATTGTTAGAATATCCATGCTACCCAAAGCAATCTACAAAGTCAGTGTAATCTTTATCAAAATCCCAATGGTATTGCTTTGCAGAAATAGCAAAAACAATTCTAAAATTCATATGGAACCACAAAGGACCCTGAATAGACAAAACGATCTTGAGAAAGAGAACAAAGCTGGAGGCCTCACACTTCCTGGATTCAAAACATATTATGAAGCTACAGTAATCAGAACAATGTGGTACTGGCATAAAACAGACATGTAGACCAATGGAACAGAAGAGAGAGCCTAAGAATAAATTCTCATATGTGGTCAAATGATCTTCCACAAGGGTGCCAAGGTTACACAATGGGGAAAGAACAGTCTCTTCAACAAGTGGTATTGGGAAAACTGGATTTCTATATGCAAAAGAATGAAGTTAGACTCTTACCTTACACTATATACAAAAATTAACTGAAAATGGATTAAAGACCTGAACATATTATCTGAAACTAGAAAACTCTTAGAAGAAACTTTACTGGAAAACCTTCATGACATTAGATTTGGCAATGATGTCTTGGATATGACACCAACAACACAGGCGATAAAAACAAAAATAGAAAAATGGTATTATATCAAACTTAAAAACTTCTGCTCAGCCATGGCAACAATCAACAAAGGAAGAAGAGAACCTATGGAATGGGGGACAATATTTGCAAACGATATATCTGAGGAGAGATTAATATCCAGAATCTATGAAAAACTCTTACAACTCAACAACAACAAATCTAATTTAAAAATGGGCATGGGACATGAACAGACATTTCTTCAAAGACCACACACAAATGGCCAATAGATGCATGAAAAGGTGTTCAAAATTAATTATCAAGGAAATACAAATCAAAACCACAATGAAATATCACCTCACATCTGGTATGGCAGCTACCATAAAAAAAAAATAGATAATAACAAGTGTTGGTGAGAATATGGAGAAATTGGAACCCGTGTACACTGTTAGTGGGAATGTAAAATGGTGCAGCTCCAATGGTAAACAGTAAGATGGTTCCTCAAAAATTAAAAATTGAATTATCATAGGATCTGACAATTCCACTTCTGGGTATCTATCCAAAAGAACTGAAAACAAGACCTTGAAGAGATATTTGCATACCTATGTTCACTGCTACGTGACTCACAATAGTTAAAGTGTGAATCCAACTGTAGATGAATGGATAAAGTGGCATATTCATACAATGGAATATTATTCATCCTTAAAAAAGGAGGAAATCCCATCATATGCTACAAATGGATAAAGCTCAAGGGCATTGTGCTAAGTAAAATATGGGAGTCATCAAAAGACAAATACTGTATGGTTCCAGTTATATGAGGCATTTAAAGTAGCCAAACTGTTAGAAACAGAGAGTAGAATGGTAGTTCCTGGGGCTGAGAGAAGGAAGAGACAAGGAGTTGTTCAACGGGAACGGAGTTTCAGTTTTGTAAGGTGAAAAAGTTCTGGAGATCTTTTACACAACAATGTGTATATACAGTAATTAACACTATTGTACTATACACTTAAAAATTGTTAAGATGGTCAATTTTATGTTATTTTTTTACCATAATAAAAAAAAAAAAAAACAATTGTGCCAAGCACCTAAGATACCTAAACATGGTCCTCAAATTGCTTAGAAGGTAAGTGTATGGAAAATATAGTACATGGTATCCTATGTGGCATGGCAAGAATGTGCTAGGGAAAATACGTGCTTCAGAAACTCAAGTGTTTGAGAGACTGCTGCTCCTTGGGTAGTCAGGGCAAGAAGAGAGAGGCTTCTTCCCGGGCCTTGGAGGAAGGATTGAACTTAGAAGGAGGTGCTGCTGGCAGAGAGGAGAGCATTAAGCAAACCTGCAATGAGAGGACAGCAACTGGGGACCAGGAGTTGCATCAATTAGACCAGAGTGAAGGGTTTGTCTTTGGAAATAATGAGAGAAAAGGTGGGAAAGGTAGGACCCATCTGATCAGTGCCAAGCTACAGCACTTAGAATTGATTTGTCATCAATTCAATACTAATGAGGGTTCTTGAGCTTGGGGATTAGATGACCTTGTAACATTGACCTGTGCTGGGTGTGGCGGCTCACACCTGTAATCCCAGCACTTTGGGAGGTCAAGGCAGGTGGATTGCTTGAGTTCAGGAGTTCAAGACCAGCCTGGGCAACATGGCAAAACCCCATCTCTACAAAAAATACAAAAAAAAGTACAATGTGGTGGTGTGTGCCTGTGGTTCCAGCTACTTGGGAGGCTGAGGTAGAAGGATTGTTTGAGCCCAGGAGGGTGAGGCTGCAGTGAGCCATGATCATGCCACTGCTGTCCAGCCTGCATGACAAAGTGAAACCCTGTTTCAGGAAAAACAAAACAAAAAAAGATTAACCTGGTTGCTGTGTGCAGGATCCATGCAAAAGGCAGAAACCAGAGGCACAGAGGGCAGCAAGGATGGATACTGCAATGTCTAGGAGCCAGTGGTGAAGCCTGGATGGAGAGTGGGCATGGGAGTGGAGGAAGGTATGATTCTAGACAGACAGAAGATATGATTCTGTAAGGAGGAAGAGTATTAGGAGAGACAGCCACGGGATTTGTATTTAAAAAAAAAACAGAAAAACAATAAAGCAGTGTTTCCCAACTACTATCAGCCAGACATTATCAACACCCAAGCACAACTGGGGCAAAAAAATGCAAAATATTTTAAAACACATTTCAGGCACTTTACACAGCAGGAAGGTTTTGTGGGTTTCAACTTGCAATGGACCCTAAAATGCTAGCATTTAATTAGGCGAGAAATAATCAGCTTTCTCAAGAGGCATGAGTTGTTCCCCTCTTAAAGCATGATAAATTACAATACTATATGGATTATTCCCATGGATTCTTTCTGATTAGAAAGTGTTACAAAATTTAATACTGTTTTGAGGAATATAATCCAACAGCAGTGTTTCTGTTGGGTAAAAATTACTTAATCATTAAATTCGAGTATTAGATTTCTATCACCAACCCATGCTGGCTTTGTGCCACCCCAGTTAGGATAAGCACCTAAATCATTATGAGAATCACCTATAACCCACCCTCCTCTTGTCATTTTAACTCAAACATATTTAATTCCACACTTTGAAAATCCTATTAGCATATACCAGACATTCTATCTGTAAATGATATGAAGTTAATGATCCCAAAACAATATTTTAATTCAGGGCATCAAGCCCATTTTTTTTCCTAAACAATAACATTTAAAATACATTATGAGAAATCTTTACAGCCCAGTGGTTATATTCAGTGACTGAAAACTTTATGTTGAAAACAGGAAAAAAAAAATTCTAACAGAGACTACAGTGGTCTGGGGACCTAAACAACACGGTGATGCTAGCTTGGCAAGTAATGCTTTTCCACAGGGAAAGTCGCTCTTAAAAGATTAAACTTTATCTCTGTAGACAGGACTCCTTGAACAAAGAAGTAGGCACTACAAAATAAGTTTATTAAAAAAATTTATATATTATTTATATGTATGTGTATATATATTATTTCATGCACATATATACTTTTTTTTTTTTTGAGACAGAGTCTTGCTCTATCGCCCAGGCTGGTATGCTGTAGTGTGATGTTGACTCACTGCAGCCTCTGCCTTCCAGGCTCAAGTGATTCTCCTGCCTCAGCCTCCCGAGTAGCTGGGACTTCAGGTACACACCATCACACCTAACTAACTTTTGTATTTTTAATAGAGATGGGGTATTGCCACATTGGCCAGGCTGGTCTCGAACTCCTGACCTCAAGTGATCAGCCTGTGTCAGCCTCCCAGAGTGCTGGGATTATAGGCATGAGCCACCGTGCCCGGCCACATATATACCTTTCAGACACATAGCCATATTCCCTTTCTCTTATTAACACAGCATTTTGGAAAACATTCATTTGTATAACGGTATTATCATCGCAGAAAGGTTTCATTTTGGGTGCAACAATTTCAGAACCTGCACAACATCTTTCCTTTGGCAAAATACTCTTTGGTGGTTGCAATGCAATGGCAGTGCTGGTGTTCCATTTCTTGGATGGTGAAATCTGAGGCGTGCCCAGTGTTCAGGTATTTCCTTCTCTCTGGCTGGTAATTAATTCATCACCCTGCTCAGAGCCCAAAGCTTCCAGCAAATGCTCCTGGAGTGGTCGATCTCATTTTTAGCTGCTACCAACCCTGTGGCATGGCTGCTACCTTCTTTCCATTTTTAGCTGGAAAGAAGGGAGGAGCTATGTCAGAGTCTTTTCCTTTCTTTAGTATTGCTTATGGCAGAGACTGAGTCACTTCCTCAAACTCATGCTCCCCTTCTCCCTAAGGACAGAACCCTAGTTTTATTCCAAGCATCATTGTGCCTGGTTAGATGGCTATAGTTTCCATCCTTTCATGTATCTAGAGGTGTCCAGTGAGATATCAGTAGAAGCTATGGGGTAAGTTTCTGGGAAAGGTCCTTAAGAGGGAAACAGGGAGTAATGTACTTTTTGCCTTTCTCCTCTTTCTTTACCTTGCTGCCTGGAATGTGGTTCTGTTGACAGGAGCTCCAGCAGCCACCTTGGGCCTGGAGGCAACCTGGATGAAAGCTGCATGCTGGGAGTGATAGAACAAAACGACTGAGGAACTTAGGATCCTCACTGCCCATACACAGACTTCTTTCAAGTGAAAGAAAAAAGAAAACCACCTTTGGGACTATAGGCCATGATTATCTTGGAATCTTCTGTTTATGAAGCCGATTCTAAATCTCAGTAACATAATAATTCATCCCAACTGCTTTCTATTGTACAACTAAATCAATTTTTAGTATGAAACATTAATTGTGTTGTACCATGAAGAAACATTAGCATGCAAAAGCTGTAGTTCAGGTAAGTGACAGGTACAATTACATATCCTTAAATTATCTCAGTTCAGCTCAAAGAACTTGCTCAGATTCACCTAGAACAAGCGATGTTCCAAACTGATCTGTAACTTAAGAAACTAAAGGATGGTATTTAGCTAAATCCATCCCTTCCTCTATGGGAGAAGCTTCTGCTACCAGGCAGACGAGTGCCTATGCTGGTGGTTTACTGTGTAGGCAAGAGATTGGCATGAACTGTGGCTGCCCCTCCAGAATGTAAGCAGGGGAAGGCCCTGTCCTGAACACTGCCAAAGCCTGAATTTGTAACCAGTCCCTCTAGTGACTCTACCATGGGCTTAAATGAGATGCATGGTCTTTTCCTGAAGTGAAGCCTCGTGGAGTTACTAAAAACAAAAGGACAGGGTGCTTGGGAGAGTTTTTGGGGACAGGGGCATGTGTTTGTAAAAACAGTTTTTACCTGGGATTAAGCGTTTTTAGACTTTCTCCTCTACAGCCCACACGGGAGGTTTCTAAATCCAAATTCTTTTATGTTACAAAGACAATAATATTGACACTCATTTTAATCCTTTACAGTGTCTACAGTCTGCAGTTGTCATGACCCAGCAGAATTTGAGCAGGTCCTATTTGACTTGCCTGGTATTGGATGCCCCGAGCACAGGGAAGAATGTTTCATTCTTTCCTATGTCATGCTTCTAACAAAGAGAAACTATACTTTTAGTATCCTATTTCAGTTTAGAGTGGTATTGCCAGGGTGAAGGGATGGGAGGGAGGGAATGAATATTGGGGACAATCAGTTAATCACAATAAGATGCTCAAAGTCCATTCCTTTCCTGGGGCAGACTCTGCTCTGAGAGGGGCCACTGTCTACTTGTGGGCTTTCTTCTCTGGTTAAAGGGACTTTGGTGTCTGGGTCTTTACATTTGAGGGCAGGGTTGGAACTGCTCCAAGCAGTAGGAGAGGAGGGCTCCATTTCAGCATTCTTGAAAGTAACCCAACAATTCAAATTTATGGTGAGAAAAACAACGTTGGGTTGCTATTGGCAGTTGTCAACTTGAATTGTTAGCAATTTCTACCTTTCGAGGAAACTGTGACTTAGGTCACTGGCACCATCTCTTCTCCCCACTTTCTGAAAAGCAATAAATTGCCCACGTTTCCTCAGCCTCCCTCCTCTCACCCGTCACTGGGCCTGAGCCAGGTCAGCTGTATCAATACTTTGGGAGGTGCGTGGACCATTAAGCTGGGAGTCAGTGGAGACCTTTCCTACCAGCACCTCATCAGAGCACATAAATCACTTCTTAGGCCCTGAAAGAGAAACAGATGCCAAAAATATGTCGATTTACAAAATGTTTTCATATCTTTAGGGTATTTTATTTCTCCTGCTTCTTGTGACATAAATAGCACATAACCCTGACCCTGGGATCTTTTAATAACCAGCTGTGAAATTTCACTAGCACTGGCATAAAATCAAGAGCCGAAAATAATTCATCCCAATGTATGGAGGCTTCTGTCCTCCTCTGATGGGGCTTTGATTTGGTAATCGTTTATAAAGCCACTCTTCTTCCTGATCTGAAACAGAACTTAAAAGAAAAATATCAAATTCACTAATGGGCAAGAATCCAGAAGGTATTTCTCTTGGGGTCCATCATGTGGTGGCGGTGGGGGTGGGGGGTCAGAGTATGGAAAAGTAAAGAGGAAACATTGTATATAAGACAGACTTCAGTTGCTTGAAAGCTTTTGGAAATATTTAATTAAAAGCCAGTGTCCTATTGGGGAGCTACTTACATTTTGTGCTTGCTTTTGTTGAGACACAGGCTGACAATGACTTGGGATCACTGAGACATTTAGAGCACAAGGTTTCCCAACTTGGAAGGTGGGGTTAGAAAAGTAAAGGTGGGGACAGAGATGAGCTCCGTCCTTTTTAAAAAAAAGTTAGTATTCACCTATTTTATTATAATTTAACCAAATAATGTTCTTCCCCGCAGCAGCTCAGTTTGCAAATACAAACAATAAGTACAAATGGAAAAATAGTTCTTCCTAAATTTTTTCACTTACAAAGGTTCAGGTGTAAATTGAAAAGACTCTCCTTGTTGGTATGCATAATTTCCTTTAAAAATTGACCCTCACAATCTTCAATCAAATTAAAGTTAGATTATACCTGGGTGTCCCATCCACAGGTGCCACCTGAAAGCGACGCTGTAAACTAGGAAGGTCAGAGCCGAGGATGCTAGGGACAACCATGCGCTCATTAGTGCTCTCAAGGCCAGTCTCGGGGCCACCCAGGACAGGGTTCACATGCAGCGCAACCTCTGATTGGCTGTGCTGTGCTTTTGGCCAAGGTGACCATTCTGAGCCCTTCTTGCCCCAGCTATGATGATGGCAATAGCCCTTCCTTCACAAGGAAGGCAGCCGTGGCTGATTTGACAGACTGGGTATGAAGTGTCTAGCAGAGTGGCGAGAAATAGTGTGAGCCCAATAAACCTTTGTCCTCTGGATGACAGAGCTGTCCTTAAGACAAAGAAAGTTCATGCCAGCAATTCTGGGGCAATCTAATCACATTCTTCACAGTGAGTGTGAAGTGTTCACATTGAGGTCTATGGAGGTCTCAGAGTAAAGCTAACGCCCACATTCAAACACTAATGTTGATATAGACTAGTCATATGGCCCACAGCAACACATTAAGCTTCCTGGAGCCTCAGTTTATTCAGCTATCAAATGGGGATAATATCTACATTTTCCACACAGATGATAAAGATGACGTGAAAAGAGCTCTTTGTACCTGTGGGGTGCTACATAAATAGAGGTTATTATTAAGTTTGAGATGGCTCCTGTCCAAACTCAGAGGAAAGGATAAAAATTATTTTTAAAAATCAAAGAAATGTAAGAGTGAGAGTTACACAGACACAGCACTGGCTTGGCAGCCAAAGCTCAGAAGATATCGCAGGTGGTCTCACAATTCAGTGTCAACTTCTCCAGCTCTGTCACAAAAAAATCCGCCATCTTCACATTACCCCAGAGCCCATGAAATCTGACGAGGGGCAAGCTGGCTTAGCATTCATGCTTTTATACCAACCCTACTAAAGTCTTCCCAAACCATTTTTACTCTGGGTACCTCAAGCAGGTTTATTTATTTTAGGGAACAACCATATGGCTCTGAAGTATCTTCTTGTCAACTCCTCTCAGCCAAGAAACCTACCTGAATTCACAAAATTTTATTTGGAAAGTTTGATGGATAGAGTGGTTTTTTGAGGGGCTACTTTCCTCATTACAGTGATTAACCCTTTTTCAACAGTTCATTATATGGCTCTAAAAAAAAAAAAAAAAAAAGACATTTCATGGAGGGCAAGGGGTTTAAATGTGGCATGCTTCAGGAATAATTCTCACCACAAACAAATCGATTCCTGCTACTAGGTTCCATGAGCATGGAATTGATTTAGGGGCTTCTTCAGAAACAATAGGGAGCTTCTGAACTTTGAAAAAGACTCTGGGCTAACTCTGAACCCGGGACACAAAGGGAAAGAGGCTTCCTTTACTGCCATGTTTCTTTTCTGGAAGCTTCCTTCTTTCAGGCTCATGGAGTTGGTGAAGCCAGGTCCTCAGCGGTTTTGCTTTCGCTTACAAATATGCTTCATGGGGCTTCCCTTCAAAACAAAACCTAAGTAATCCCAGCACTTTGGGAGGCCAAGGTGGGTGGATCACTTGAGGTCAGGAGTTCAAGACCAGGCTGGCCAACTTGGTGAAACTCCCCCGCCGTTAAAAATACAACATCATCAACAACAACAACAAAAATAGATGAGCATCGTGGTGCGCACCTGTGGTCCCAGCTGCTTGGGAGGCTGAGACAAGAGAATCGCTTGAACCCAGAAGGCAAAAGTTGCAGTGAGCTGAGACTGTGCCATTGCACTCCAGCCTGGGTGACAGAGCAAGACTCCATCTCAAAAATAAAAAATAAAATAAATAAATTAAACAAAACCTAAGACTAAGAATAGCCATACTACCTTAGACTAATGGTGTCCCATCCACTGTGGACTACATGTGTGCTGTTGTTTTAAGAAAAGAAAATGTCAAAACATCAAGTGTAAAACATCCATAATATATAAATACATCTCACAAACCGTCGAGAAAACAGCTAACATGCCCACAGAAAAACATGCAAATGACATGAACAGGCATTTCAAACAGGAAATAGAAGTGATAACGAAGAAGAAATATTCCACCTGACTTGTCATCAAAGACAGACAAGCAAAAATAAGATACTGTCTTAGTCCATTTGTACTGCTATATCAGAATACCTGAGGCTGGGTAGTTTATATATAAAATAAATTTATTTCTTTTTTTTTCTTTTTTGAGATGGGGCCTCACTCTGTCAACCAGGCTGGAATGCAGTGGCACAATCACAGCTCACTGAAGTCTCAACCTCCCAGGCCTAAGCAATCCTCCACCTCAGCCTCCCAAGTAGCTGGAATCACAGGTGTACAATATCTGGCTAATTAAAAAACAATTTTTTTTGTACAGATGGGGTCTCCCTATTTGCCTAGGCTGGCCTCAAACTCCTAGGTTCAATTAATTCTCACACATGGGCCCCCTAAAGTGTTGGGATTACAGGCATGAGCCACCATGCTGGGCCATAAATTTATTTCTTACAGCTCTAGAGGCTGGGAAGTCCAAAGTTGAGGAGCTACATCCGGCAAGGGCCTTCTTGCTGATGCAGACTCTCTGCCAAGTTCCAAGGCAGTGCAAGGTATCATGTGGCGAGGGGGCTGAGTGTGCTAGCTTAGGTCTCTCTCTTATAAAACCATTAATGCCCCACCCTCATGACCTCAGCTAATGCTAATTATCTCCCAGAGGTACCACTTCTCGAATACCATAGTTGGACATCCCACCCTCTAAATACGGTAACAACGGGGAAAACATTTCAACATGAGATTCAAAGGGGATCAACACTGAAACCATAGCAGATATCCTTCTTTAACTTTCCAAATTTAAAACATTAAAAATATGATTATACCCAGTGTTGTCAAGGGTGCAGAGGAAAAGGGCATATTTTCACATTTTAGTAGTGGAACAGTCAATCAGCCTTTCTGGTGGACAACTTGACAAGTGCCATAAAGGTGTTTACATCCCTTTGACCAATGTAATTCCATTTCTTGGGGTTTATATTGAGAAAATAACATACATGCACACAAAAATGAACATGCGAACATGTTCACTTTTATGTTGTGTTAGTACAACAAGAGTTTGGAAACTCTATTAAGGGCCAGGTAATATATATTTTAGGCTTGGCAGGCCACCTGGTGTCTATTGCCATTATTCAGCTCTGCCATTGTAGCAAGGAACCAGTCAAAGACAATACAGAAACAAATGGGCATGGTTATATTCTAATAAAACTTTGTTTCCAAAACAGGTAGCAGTAGACTGGATTTGGCCCACTGACTGTAGTTTGCCAACCTGTATAGTACAACTTATAATTAATTAATTTTTTTTTTTTGAGACAGAGTCCTGCTCTGTTACCCAGGCTGGAGTGCAGTGGTGCGATCTTGGCTCACTGCAACATCCGCCTCCTGGGTTCAAGCAATTCTGTCTCAGCCTCCCGAGTAGCTGGGATTATTCCTGGCTAATGGTCTTTTTTTTTTTTTTTTTTTTTTTTTGAGACGGAGTCTTGCTCTGTCGCCCAGGCTGGAGTGCAGTGGCGTGATCTCAGCTCACTGCAAGCTCTGCCTCCTGGGTTCACGCCATTCTCCTGCCTCAGCCTCCTGACTAGGTGGGACTACAGGCACCTGCCACCGTGCCTGGCTAATTTTTTGTATTTTTAGCAGAGACGGAGTTTCACTGTGTTAGCCAGGATGGTCTCGATCTCCTGACTTCGTGATCCACCTGCCTCGGCATCCCAAAGTGCTAGGATTACAGGCGTGAGCCACCACGCCTGGCCTAATTTTTGTATTTTTTAGTAGAGTTGAGATTTCACTATGTTGGCCAGACTGGTTTCGAACTCCTGACCTCAGGTGATCCACCTGCCTCGGCCTCCAAAGTGCTGGGATTAGAGGTGTGAGCCACCGCACCTGGCCTATAATTTTTAAAAGTAGAATCACCTAAATGTCTAGCAATATGGAAATGGTAAAATATTTTATGTAAATATTACAACTTTTTTAGTGAAATGGGAAAATGCTCATGTGGAAAAAAAAATCAGGACACAAAACTGTAGGTTTAGAATGATCTCAATCTTTCAAAGGAAAGAAAATATGTAAGCATGGAAAAAAGATTAGAAAGAAATACACAAAGATTTTAACAGTGATGGTGGTTTTAATTTTCTTTTTTAATACTTCTCAGGATCCAGATTTTCTATAATGGGTATGTGTTTTATTTTCAAAATAGAAAAAAAATGTTTAAAATGACAGAAGCGGACTTCTGATGTGAAAATTATTGCGTAAGTCAGCATTCTCCCCTCTTTCATGTGGAAATAACCCAAAAATGAGAACAAAAGAAAAAACCCACTATCTTCTATTTCTGGCAAGACCAGGAGACAAACATCAAATTTTTTTAAGGGTTACAAAATGAAAACAAATTTTCTCCAGAGGTATAGAGGAGGAAATGTGGAGAAGCGGAGGAGGGGAGAGTCTAGAGGCAGCAGATTTCATAAAGCCCTAAAAATAATGCACTTCTGGAGTGTGAGGGGCACCCCTGAGGGACTAAGGCATATCCATTGCCTGCAGAGGAGTCCCCACAGAAGATGGTGAGCTGGGCAGCAGCTGGCAGTAGCTCCTGGGGGTTGTCGGACTGAGATTTATGCAATTTGGCGGGGTAAGAACCTTTTAAAGATGAATAAGACAACATTTTAAATACATTTTAAATACAAAATTAGCTACAAGGAGAGCACTTACTTAAAATGAGCAAAGAAATGGTAATGTATGATATATTTTACACCCACCACCAAAATCCAGAAAAAGAATATGATTCTAATAACTAGCTGCAACTAACTTACTGACCCACTTCTATAACACTCTACCTCTATCATATTTTCTTTCCCTATTTTTTGGCTACATAGTCATACTTCTTCACAGGACAATAATTTTTAATATTCAGGAACTCTGAGAATATTGTTCCTATGAGCTTTTCTGGGGAAATTTCTAGAAGACGTACCTCAGCCACCAGAAAGGTGACGGGAGAAGCTATGGCAAAGGGACTGGCGGGGCCCTCTGAACACACTTAACTGCAAATCTAAGATGACAGCAAATTTGGGTATTTGAAGTTAGAAAAGAGAAAAGAAATAAACTGAAGAGAAGCATAAGGAATTAATAAAAATAACATCAGATATTGGTGAGTTGGAATAACTCGCTAATAGTAGAATAAACAGAACTAAAAGCTTTTGCAGGGGCAAAATACATAATCCGCTAGCTAACTTAATTGGGAAGGGGGTGGGGGAATAGTAAATACACAAAGAAAGAAATGTTATGAGGAAATAACTACAAAACCTAAGTAAATGAAAAGAATCATAAAAGACTATTTGGCTAAACTCAAGACAAATACATTTAAAAACCTAAAAGAATGGACAATTTTTGAAAAAAAAATACAGTTTACTTAAACTGACTCCAGAAGAAAGAGAAAATCTAAACAGACTAATCTCCATGGAAGGAAAAAAAAAAGAAAGTTGTTGAAGAGCCTCATCTTCTAAAAAGTATGAGATCCGGCTGGTTTCATTTAAGATTTCCACCAAACTCTACAGAACAGGAAATCTCAAACTTATTTAAACTATTCTAGAGTACAGGATAGAATGGAAACTTCTAAGTTTTCTGATGTGAGCAATAACATTATGCCACAAAGATTTCAAAAATGAAACCGTCTTATGAATTCTTATGCAAAAATTCTAAATAACTTACTAACAAACAGAATTCAGGACATTAGAAGAACAACGCATCCTAATCAGGTGGCATGTATGCCAGAGATACAGTTTAATATTAGGAGATATATTAATATAATTCACCATATAAATAAGTTTAAGAAGAAAAAGCATAATTCAACATCTATTCTTGTTACAAATATTCAAAGATATTAGAATGTTCCCTTCATATGATAACAATAAATCTACCGCTGCCCAAGAGCTTGCATCCTGCTGAAGAGAGAAATACGAGAAGCATCTTCAGTAAACTCAGGAGCAGGACAAGGATTTCACTCTTACTTTTGTGCTAGAAGCAGCAGCCTACATAATTGAATAAGAAAAAAGAAAGTATGGGTAAAAAATTTGATCAGGAGGAATAAAATTATCATTACTTGCAGGTGATATGGTTACATACATCGAACACCCAAAGGGAAAAAAATTAAAACCACAGAAATAAAAAAGAATTTATGAAGATAAAGTATATAAAATTATAGAGAATCCAATAACTTTCATATTTATAAACAATAACCAGATTCAAGATATATTGGAAGAAAAGATTCTATTTACAATAGCATTTTAAAAAGATAAAACATAAGTCAATTTTTAAAATGTAAAAGTCACTTAGAAAAATTTTAAAATATTTCTGAAGGTCCTCAACAAACATTTGAACAACATTCTTGAATTATATACCATTTAACATGATCTTACTTTGGAGCTAAACAAATATCTACATGAAAGATTCTAAGCTGGCCATAAGGGGAACTGCAAATATAAGTCAAAGAAGATTTTTTCTATACCATGTTGCTTTGGCCCTTATACACTGGTTGACAGTTTCTTGCAGGTTGCAGCTATCAAGGTGCTCATAAAATCTTTTATATATCCCGAGACTTAGAAAAGGCAATTGAATTTAGCAAAGAAGTGGTTACTGTTGACTTTCCAGAAAACAGTTTCCACAGAGTAATGGAGCTGAAAACTAGTCTGCAGCTGTTAGCAAAAGCCATTCATTCCAGTGCTTAAGGAAAACAATAGAATTTTTTGCCTGCTTAAAACAGTGTGAACTGATGCAAAAAGCCCATCTTCCAACTCCAAACAGAGAGATAAGTAGGATAGAATACACATGTACACAAACCCCACATCGCTAAATTCAGAATAAGAAAGGGAAATCCCAAGGTGTCAGAAATGACAAGGAAATGCAAGGTCAGAAGCATGCTGCACTGGCATACAGCTGAATGTCTTACAGTGGTATGAGACCCCAATAAGTCCTGCAAGGCTGGGATTTTAAAGCAGTTTTAATAAAGTTCACAATTGAGACTGTGGTCAACTACTTCCCTGGCTGAAAGGGAGCTACATCTGAGAGATTTTCTCAGAATAAAGCTAGAAGCTTTCTGAACTGGTGGGCAGATACTCAACAGGTGGTGTCTTCAAAAGCTTAGTTAACATAAATCCTGGTTTTGCAGGATCCCAAAAAGGCAAATTCAAAATATTCTCATGGGTACTTCTCTTGAGCCAGGGGGTTATCTCCAGGAAAATGACCCCTGCTGCACTAGATCACACTCCGAAATTGCAAAGCGTGGGAGAATTACCTCACCATGAGCCAGCTTTCACAATGAAGAAATTCATACCCAGGAGCTACAGATAAGGGGCCAATCTGAAGGAGGCTTTTAAAACTATTTCTAAAATGTATATAGAGGTGGACAGAGGAGTGGGAAATAATAAAAACAAAAAAACAGAAAAGAAACTTGGCATCAAGGAGGTAGACAACTAGTTCCAACGGAAGTTTCAGTAAGATGTGAGCAATACCTGCATGCATAACCAAAATGGTAAGCCGTGTATGCCACTTATGCCATACTTAAGTGAGAGAATGGACATTTACGGAGAGCTGATTATATACCGGGGAGTATCCTAAAATGTAACTTTCTCATTTGATTCACATAACAAGTACCCTGTGGGGTAAAATCATCATTCCCACTTTTTAGCTGGGCCTCGGAAAATTTCACTTTCCCAAGGTCCCACAAGTGGAACTGGAAGTGGAATCTCAAACTAGCAAAGGAGGAGAAATTACAGCTGTTAAGGAAAAAATTCAGGACTTAATATCTCCAATGAGGCAGAAGAGGATCGAAGAAGGTTTGATTTTAAAGGAAGATGGATACCACTTCAACTCTGACTCTGAGAAAGAGAAATATTTTGAGATAGAGGGGAGGGTGTGTAAGGGTGCTCAAGACTGAACGTTATATCACGCAATATATAAAACTCCACATGTCCCTAAAATGAAATCACCTCTTACTCATGCAATTATTTTAGCAGGAGAGGAAAAAATGATCTGACTTCAATTTGTTCAGCATTTATTTTCTAAAAAAGGATATTTGCCACAAGTAATTACTGTGAAGGGCGAGCTATTCCTGGTTAGAAAGTTTTTAATCATGAAGTGGTATTTGACGTTCTAATTATTTCCACAGCTTGAAAAACAAACTTGTCACTGGGCTGTAGTAGTAACTAAGTATGACCACAAAAAGAAAGCTATGCACTGTTGATATACACGGCCACTAATTTTATAGGAATAGCACTAAAATATGTACTAATAAATATTTGTCATTCAATGAGAGGTACTGTAAAATAATGTAGGAAACAGTTTTATTCTCTCTCCTTTTTTTTTTTTTCTTAAGAGCTGCAGGCCCTGGACAAGTGGTCTATAGAGGGCAAGAGAAAGAGTCCAGAATCTCCAGGCACTTCTGTCTCCAATTTCCATTTTCCTTAGGCCTCCTTCTGCCCAGCAAGGCTGGTAACATCAAATGCTCTGGAGGCAATGGTTAGCTCAGTTTTCTCTTAATGATCTCAAAACATTTCAAAGTTGAATTTGTAATAAGTTCCTCTTCTACCACTGAACCACAATAATTCTGAGCCAAAAATAGTCAATGATGGTGAACTGTAATTCTACCCAGGAAGGAAAATAAATCACAGAAAAATTCTTTAGGGAGTTTCTAGTTCAACCTTCTCAGCCTAGGGATGAGGATCTGAGGCCCAGAGGTGGAGAGGGAGATGGCCACTAGGGGCAGAGCTTGGCCTAGAACTCATTTCTTAAGGTCCCTCATCTAAGGCTCCGTACCATGTGGATGACCAGGTCAGATGAATAATGGCAGAACAGAAATACATATACAGATGCTGAGCCAATGGGGCCTAGAAAAAGCCATCAGCATTAATGAGGATAGCAGGAGTGGCGGTAGTGGTTACTGATCAAACACCCTTAGTCAGCCCAGCCCCCTTTCTTCCAAATCTGGAAACACTAGCCTCTAGAGGAGCTGTGGAAAGGGTGGAGAAACAACGTATTTGAAGACACAAAATGGTTTAAATGTCTGTAGATCACCTAGCTGGTCAGCAATAGTCGGGGTGGAAGAGAGGACTGGACCAGATGTCTGCTTCTGAGATGATGGGATGTCTTAAGCAAACTCAACCAGAATGCATTTTTTATTAGGTCAGAAGTCCTTGACCTCTTTTAAGTCCCAATGCCTCTAAATGATTTGGAGGGGAAACTTTGGCCCCAGGTCACACTCCATCACAAGGGTTCACTTCATCATGAACTCCAGATGGCCATGGACAGGCCACTTCACGTCTCTGAGTTTCCTCTGTTTCCACACCTGCAAATGGGGGTTAATAAACTCACAGTTCTAACAACCTCAAAGAATTTTGACTTTTCAGAGTTCAACCCCCCACTTTGAACCCACTTTCAACCCACTTTGAACCTTCCCAAGTTCAAACCCTCCTTTTAAAGAGGGTTGTATGAGATAAAAGGTATGATGAAAGGATGATGAGGAAGAGGAGGAGCTTAGGTTGATAATGGTACTTTTGACAGCTGATTAGAGCTCCGCCTCAGGGCAGGACAGATCTGGTTTAAAAGCCAGGCTTCTGTGCAAAACACGAAATCTTTCTGAACCTTGGTTTCTTCAAATTTAAGTTTGGAATAATAACAGCACCTATCTAATCGGAAAAACAATGTAAGAAGAGAACCATGGCCAGTTTCTTCTTCAGATCTGACTCATGAAAACAACAGCATGTGGGCCCTTCTAAAAGCTAATTTAGAAAAGTAGACCCATTCTCTCTGGAGGTTCCTCATGAGTCAACTATGCTGGTGGAGTCAGTAAAATCAGCAGAGGGAAGTTTCCCGATGGTCAGAGCATCAGGAATTTCATAGAAAAATATTCCAAAAGTTTCCTTTCCAGACTATAGTATTCCCATCTGAGTTTCAAATCCTGAGAAAGTCTAGGATCGCAGAGAAGCTGGTTAATGGGTCCAATGTGAAATATATACCATTCTGAGATATATTTGAAAGGCCCTTTCCTCTTTACAGAGTATTTTCTCACTTGTTCACACCCTGTGAGATAGGCAGAATGAATGGTGTCTTCCTTCCCTAGAGGAAGAATCAAGGCTACATAAAAAGGAACGAGATCCTGTCCTTTATAGGGACATAGACGGAGCTGGAGGCCATTATCTTGAGCAAACTAATGCAGGAACAGAAAACCAAACACCGCATGTTCTCACTTACAAGTGGGAGCTGAACAATGAGAACATATGGACAGAGGGAGGGGAACAACACACACTGGGGTCTGTCGGGGGAGGTTGGAGTCAGGGAGAGCATCAGGACAAATGGCTAATGCATGCTGGGCTTAATACCTAGGTGTGGGTTGACAGGTGCAGCAAATCACCACCATGGTACACATTTACCTATGTAAAAAACCTGCACATCCTGCATATGTACCCCAGAACTTAAAATGTAAAAATAAAATAATAAATAATAAATTAAAAAAAGAACGAAGGCTGTAGAAGTTCAAGTTACTTTCCTAAGTAAATTGCCAACCAGTCAAATGCTCTTCTCATGAGACAGCGCCACCTCTTACTCCACTTGATCAAGTTTTAGAACATCATTCTCCCTGAAATAAAATGTCCAAACAAAAACCAAACAAGCCTCGATAGGAGAAACTAATAATCTTTGACCTATTATGAAACCAACATAGATTAAAATTCAAATAAGATGCAAGCCACACATTTACATATATTCACACGTATGAAGATTGAGGGGAGTTTATGAAGGTACTCAAGAAGAACTGAAGTATTGGAGACTGTGACTGTGTAATCAGTCTGAGGGACTCGAGCCTGTAGTCAGCCCAACATGGCCTGTGCATCTCTCTCTTTCGTGTTTCTCTATGTTCCTGGATGGTGCTTTTATTAAATATTAAAGATAGCTCTTTAATATTTTGTATTCCTTACTGTAAAAGATACTGTTTATTAGCAATCTCAATATCTATTCTCAACCTCCTTCTTTTTTTTTTTGTCTTTAAAAAAATACTCACTTTCCTAGTCTCCTTCATAGCTGGGATGGGCATGGCAATGGTTCTGGCCAATGAGATGTAAGTTGAACTCTGCTGTGGGGGAAGGTGGCAGTTATGAGAAAGGTTTGCTTTCCTATTAAAAGTTACAGTACAGGCCAGGCGTGGTGGCTCACGCCTGTAATCCCAGCACTCTGGGAGGCCGAGGCAGGTGGATCACCTGAGGACAGGAGTTTGAGACCAGCCTGGCCAACATGGTGAAACCCTGTCTCTACTAAAATTACAAAATATTAGCCGTGTGTGGTGGCGGCCACCTATAGTCTCAGCTACTTGGAAGGCTGAGGCAGGAGAATCGCTTGAACTTGGGAGGTGGAGGCTGCAGTGAGCCAAGATTGCATCACTGTACTCCAGCCTGGGCAACAAGAGCAAAACTCTCTCTCAAAAAAAAAAAAGTTGGCCAGGCGTGGTGGCTCACGCCTGTAATCCTAGCACTTTGGGAGGCTGAGACAGGTGGATCACAAGGTCAGGAGATCAAGACCATCCTGGCTAACACAGTGAAACCCTGTCTCTACTAAAAATACAAAAAATTAGCCGGGTGTGGTGGCGGGTGCCTGTAGTCCCAGCTACTCGGGACGCTGAGGCAGGAGAATGGCGTGAACCCGGGAGGCGGAGCTTGCAGTGAGCAGAGATAGTGCCACTGCACTCCAGCCTGGGCGACAGAGCAAGACTCCGTCTCAAAAAAAAAGAAAAAACAAAGGTACAGTACAGTCCTTTCCATCTTTCGTTCTGCCTTGAACTCAAATATGATGGCTGGAGCCACAGGCGCCCTCTTGGGACCATGGGAGAATCAGTAGAGATGATACCATGTTAAGCCACTGAATCAACTGTAGTTACTGTCTACCTCCAGACTTTTTTTTTTTTTTTTTTTTTTTTTTGTGAGACAGAGTCTCGCTCTGTCGCCCAGGCTGGAGTGCAGTGGCGCGATCTCGGCTCACTGCAAGCTCTGCCTCCCAGGTTCCCGTTCCCGCCATTCTCCTGCCTCAGCCTCTCCGAGTAGCTGGGACTACAGGCGCCCGCCACCACGCCCGGCTAATTTTTTGTATTTTTAGTAGAGACAGGGTTTCACCATGGTCTCGATCTCCTGACCTTGTGATCCGCCCACCTCGGCCTCCCAAAGTGCTGGGATTACAGGTGCGAGCCACCGTGCCCAGCCCAGACTTCTTGTTATGATAGGAAAATAAATCCCTCTTGGTTTAAGCTGCTGTAAGTTGTTACTGTTACTTGAAACCAAACACACGGATCAGACTATGGTCAGAAGGAGCAGGGATTATTTTTTTTACCCCGTGTTTTCTAAGTTGGCTCCACATGTTGTTGCTGGACTTACTTTGGGAAGGGCACTCATGGCTCTGAGCAATTATTCTGGTGTTTAAAGCCAAAAGGCTGAGTTTTCAAGCAATGGCTGGAAACACATAAATAATCCCTGCCTTTTCAGTATTTACTTAGGGGGAATTCAGTCAAAACATGTATTTATCAGAAACCATGGTGTTCTCATAAATGTCTACAGAAGGACTGATCAACATAATAACATGAGAAAATAATACTCTAGTCAATAGATATAATGATTGTTCTATCCAACTATGAGCACATACATACATATCTTTTCTTGTCCTTCCTTTTTTTTCTTCTCTTATTTCTTTTTAGGTAATTAAAGGCTCAATGAACAAATGAAAAGGGGAAAGAAGCTATAGCATGAAGAGGGGGAAAAAGGAAGGATTGGCTAGAAGGAAGAGAAAAATGAGAGTTGAGAAAGAAGGTCTTGTCTTCTCTATCTGGGCTGCGTGTATCTAAGACAGTTATTTCTCCACTGCCACTGCCGGCTGGAATTCAGTGAAGGACTTAGCTACTTAGAAAAATCCTTGTGGTTCAGTGAAAGAATCAATCTATTTGTATTTTCAAACTTTTATGTCTATTTTTAAAAACTTCATCATCCCAGAAATTCTCAAAGTTTTATATACATAAATATATATGAAGGAATGACTCTGATTTTATAAGTATACCTAGAAGCAAAGAAGCAGCTATTAGTACTTTCCATAGAAGCCTAATAATATAGTATTCCAAAAACATCAGATTGCCTTATCCTGGATCTTTGAGAACTAATTGAGGCTTCTTTTATCACAGAGTCTAAATGTTACATTTAATGCGAGAATTTGTCACTTTTTAGAGCTTTTTTCTTTCAATCGAATGCAGGTTTTTATTTGTTCTTTTTTGGCTTAGTGAGCACATCCTCCTTTTTCCCCACCCCAAAACAATCTAACAAACTGTTTTGTTTTTAAACAAGTCTAACAAAGGGGGTCTGGTCACATGCATAAAAATTAAAAGTTTATATACTCTTTGACATTGGACCAAATTTCAGTTCTATGAATCTATAAAAAAAAGTCAATCAGGTATGTAAACTGTATGCATGGGATGTTCATGGATGTGTTTACAATGAAAAATGAAGACAGACTATGGTAGATTAGATGAGTGTTTGAAAATATTTTACTATCCACTGTGCTCCTCTTCACAGATCCAGTGCACTCCCTGCCCCCTGGCTTTAGGCTGGGCCACGTGACTTACTTTGGCCAATGGAATATTTGTGACTAAGATGCAATGCAAGGCTTGAAAAACATTTATGTGATTGGACTTTGCACTCTTGCACTTTTGTCACCTCTAGCTGGCAATGCGATGAGAAGATCTCAGGAAGCATGTAAGAGGCTCAGGGAGCAGAGCCCCCTACACCTCATTATGTATCAATACCACCTCAGCCACCCTGAAAACTCACGAGCAAGAAAGAAGTGCTTATTTCTATCTGCCATACTTTTGTAGTTGTTATGCAGCAATACTATGGCAAGAGTTAACTGATATACAACTTAAATTTCAAAAAATAAGGAATTTAATAAATTGCAACACATATCACATAGTATTAAAGTCATTATTATTAATGACAATGATCTATATTTATACATACATGGAATATGTCTAAAACATTAACAAAAAAAGTGGCTGGGCATGGTGGCACATGCCTGTAATCCCAGCACTTTGGGAGGCCAAGGTGAGTGGATCGCTTCAGCTCGGGAGTTCGAGACCAGCGTGGGCAACATAGTAAGACTTTGTCTCTACAAAAAATAACAAAAATTAGCCAGGCATCCTGGCATGTGCCTGTGGTCCCAGCTACTTGGGAGGCTTGGGTGGGAGGATCACTTGAGCCCAGGCGGTGGAGGTTGCAGTGAGCTGAGATCCCACCACTGCACTCTAGCCTGGGTGACAGAGCGAGACCCTAGCTCAGGAAAGAAAGAAAGGAAGGAAAGGAAGGAAGGAAGTTACAAACAATGTATGTCCAGCATGAATCTCTTATTTTATACAATATAAATACATATGTGTGCTTACACACACAGAAAAGAACCTGGTCCGAAATATACAAAATGTTAACGGTGTTTCTCTCTGAGGGGGAAGAATATAAATATGTTCACTTTTTTCTTTCTCAATCACTATTTTTTGCATTAAAAACTCATAGCAATTTTAAGTGCAAATGAAAATAATAAAGTTATTTCATTTGGAAAATAACAATGAAAACATATAGAGTTTTCTGACTGTAAGCTGCCAGGTATCACTGGCCTTCAACAGGGAACACAGTTTTTTTTCAAACCTTCTTCTAAAGAGTGAAGCATATGTACTTTTAAAATCTGGCAACTAAAAGCTGAATTATGCTTCAAAATTTAAACCAAATCCCCATCAACATACAAAAAACAGCCCAGCCTGTTTCTTTCCCAAATTTGTCTGTTTATTACATCAACTAATGAAAGTCTGTTTCAGACTCTGAGATGCATATCTGTGAATTAGTGCTCAGTTTCCCAAAAGTAAAGTTAACCTTCTTTCCTGCTTCTCACTCTTGATTTGTCCTTGATCTTTCCATAAAACCCCAAATCCAGAAGCAATGATTAGGAAACTGCAGACTCTAGTAAAAGTAATTTCATTAGTGTCAGAGAAGGAGAAAGGTTACCCAATTAAAAGAACTAAGGCTTGGCATCAGAAACAGAAGTTGTGAACATGACAAATAACATGAACAAATGGAGATGGAGAATGTTATTTAAGCCGAATGGGAATCTGTACAAAATATATCCATCTAGTACCTCACTCAGGTAGGGGAGTCATTGAAAACATCTGACCAAAAAAAAAAAAAAAAAAAAAAAAAAGCAGAAGAAAGAAAGTAAAGCCACTAGTGAACAAGTGATCAGCATTTACAGATCCTAGACATGGCTTGCCAAAAAAAAAAAGAAAAAATACGCTCTGCCTAATTTTCCTGCAGGTGTTTCTGTTCCCCTTGACTGCCACTGCACTACTGGGGGCCCACTGCTCTCTGGTGTTAAGGATTATAGTTGTTTCAGTTAAAGGATACAAAGCAGACCTGTGGTTTCAGGAAATATTAAAGACCTGTTCGCTTGCAGAAAAATGACAGCAACTTTCATCTCTGTTAACTGGCAAACAGTCACTTTTCTAATGGCCCATTAGGGAAGCCCAAGAGGAATAACTTCTCAGAACACTTTGCCCAGTGTCTGGAAAAGGCTCATATGATTCTTGTCCTTTGCAGTCCCCTCATTTGGTTGCCAGAGTCTTCCCTTTATCAGAAATACAGTCCCCAATATTTTATTGTTGCACATCCCATAATTACACTTGACATAACTATGTTTTAGGCCACACAGAAGTGATTTGAATTTTGGTTGCTACCTACCATCCTACCATTGAAATTCTTTCTACTTGCCTCCTACTGACATTCAAGATCTAAATCTCTCTTCACAATGCTGCACTATTTTATAACAGATTGCTACAAGTGCTGTGACTTTGATTTTGTTCATCTTTTGGGTGGAGTCCACCAAATCGGGTTGTCTATAAAAAGTTGCATTTTTCTGCTTAATATATCCCCACAGGTACTGTATGCACGTGTTTATTTACTAAAATATGAGAATAGAGGATATAATTCTACATATGTTATGTCTGACTTTAAAGAAGACTTACATACATATATGTAATAATACCAAATAAAGTAAATTAAAATAAGTAGACGAAGATACAAGAAAGTCAGGAATGGAGTTAGCATACAACATCTATTTTTATACCAGCTTATGTACTTCCTAGAGGCAGGTCTGGGCCTTCTGGTGTAAGCTATAATATGACATGGCATTCATAGAACCAAAACAGCCTCGCTTGCTCAAGATGAAAATATCTAATCCTATGCAGCCGACCTCAGGGGAAATTTCTCCCATGGGTCCTCATTAAGAGGCTGTTATGGAATGTAACGAGCAACATCTTTAAGGAAAACTTTGCGCCAAGGCAGCAAGCAGTTGCACAGGCCTGCTTCTTGCAGCAGCCTCCAAGCCTTGGGGCTTGAGCACACCACCTCCCATCCTTGGGGACCAGAACCATTGGATTTGGGCACGCAGCTCTGCTGCATCGCACCAGATTTGAAAGCAAGCAGCGAGATAGTTTGTAATGACTTTTTAAGCTGCAAAACCCTGTATTCAAGTGAAGATTTACTTGGGAGTGGGAAACAGAAGGAGAAGCAGGTTCAGCATGGTGAAGAGGGTGAATAAAGTGACAGTGTGAGGGATGCTGATGCAGGGCAGGAGATGGGACGGAGATCTGGGCTGCACTGGTGGTGAAGACTGGAGAATGGCCAGCATGAAGGTGGAGGCTGTAAAAATGGGAGAAGAGCTGACCCAGCTAAGGAGGTGAGAACAGGAGGGGCTGAGGACCCACAGATAGAAGAGTTGCTCAAGAAGAAAAGGAAGCAGCAGCTTTTATTTCTTTTTCCATAATATGCAGCATAATGCTCCCAATGTGGCCTCCATACTCCTAATCCCACTCCTGTAACTCAAATGTCTCTTGCTGTCCGCCCATCCTTTCATCTTCCAGGCACAAGAGCTGTCTTCAGGGTGGGGAAAATGAATTCAATACCCAGGGCCTGCGGGGCAGCACATCCACTTCCTCTACCTCTGGACTCCTCTGGGCAACTTCGAACCATTCTAAACACAGTTTTGCATACATAAGCTTGGAGCTTTACTAGCAGTCTGTTTACGTTCTCATTCAATTTCACATTAAACAGAAGAAGAAGACCCCATCTGATAGGAACCAGTGGCGTCACACCCTCACACATTTGGCCCTGGCTGGCTCCGTGCACGTCTGAAAGAGGGCGTGTGGAGCTTTTGCCTCGTTTCAATGCCTTGATGTTGTAGCTCTGGTTTCTGAAATGTTCTTTTGTAAACCAGGAACTGTACTGCAAATTATCTGTATGTTTACCTTGGTGAACAGTGCTATTTGGGGGACTTAATTTGCCTGAGCATGAAACCTGAGTTTGCACATTGCTGGGAGGAAATGAGAAGTTCTCCCTACCCCAGATGGGAGGATGCCAGTGGGTATTCACTCATGCTCATCCTAGAGAAAAGGATTAGAAACCTATGTCTGCCCAGAGAACTGATGAGGCAGCTGGGGCTCCCGAAGGCTCACTTTTCCAAAAGTAAACGTTCCAGAAGTTTCTTGAAGAGTTTGAGGGATGCTGATGCTGGGTAGAGATGGGGAGAAAGACCTGGGCTGCACTGTTTCTTGAACAACTGCTCAGCAGAGAGTTTGGTAATGATTCTGCTGTGAGCTTTCTTCTTGAGGTGCTAAAAGAAAATAGTATTAGCCTTAGCTATAGATTTGGACCTAGAAGTTGCCTTGTTGCCTTGAAGACAAACAGGACATTCTAGAGCAGCTGCCAATCTGGAACACTGGAAATTGTCTGAAGGGAGCTAAGGGCAGTTGAGTATCAGGAATATGCAAGGGGTTGGCCAGGCACAGTGGCTCACGCCTGTAATACCAGCACTTTGGGAGGCCGAGGTGGGTGGATCACTTGAGGTCACGAGTTCGAGACCAGCCTGGCCAATATGGTGAAACCCTGTCTCTACTGAAAATACAAAAATTAGCCGAGCATGTTGGCAGGTGCCTGCATGCCTGTAATCCCAACTATTCTGGAGGCTGAGGCAGGAGAATCACTTGAACCCGGGAGGCGGAGGCTGTAGTGAGCCAAGACTGTGCCACTGCACTTCAGCCTGGGTGATAGCATGAGACTCCATCTCAAAAAAAAAAAAGGAATATACAGCCGGTGGAGAAAATAACCATTGGAATAGATAGGAGATGGGGCAAACAATTATCCCAGCTATACTTCTTGGAATGACCATGGTGGATCAGGCCCTTTGCTAAATACTTTACATACATATGTTACTTTATTTGGTCATCACAAAACACTATGATTTAATCCCCATTTTGTAGACAAAGAAGGCGAGACTCAAGAAGATTAATAGACTTGCCCAAAGACACAGTTAGTGAATGGCTGAGTGGGGATATGAGCCCAAAGCCCATCTCTTAGCCACTTCTTTTAAAAAATTAAGAATTTTTTTTTTAATAGACAGGGTCTCACTTTGTCACCCAGGCTAGAGCTGCAGTGGCATGATCCTAGCTTACTATAACCTTGAACTCCTGGGCTCAAGCAATCCTCTTGCCTTAGCTTTCCAAGTGGCTAGGACTAGAGGTACACATCACTGTGCCCAGCTAGTTTTTAAAAAAAGATGTTGTAAAGACAGGGTCTCGTTATGTTGCCCAGTCTGGTCTCGAACTCCTGGCCTCAAGCAAACTTCCCGCCTCAAGCTCCCAAAGCACTAAGACTAAAAGCATGAGCCACCATGCCTGGCCCTCATTTCTTTATGCTTACTACCTAACACCTGCTATTTAGAGTGTGGTCTTTAGACTAGCAGCAGCAGAATCACCTGAGAACTTGTTAAAAATGCAGAATCTCAGGCTCTATCCCAGACCTCCTAAATCAGAATCTGCATTTTAACAAGATCCCCAGATTTATGCAACCAAATCTGAGAAGGATGACCCTAATACGCCACCACTGTCTGGTTAATCAATAGTCATTGAAGAGGTATGTTAAATGACCAGAAACCTTTTTTGTAAATAGAAAATTGGGACAACAAAATGGGGAACAATTTGGCAATATCTATGAAAATTTGAAATGCATGTTCCTTTTCCACAAAAATGCTATTTAAAGGAATTTATTCTGCTTATAAACTCACACATATGTGCAGAGATCTATAAACAAAGGTTCATGAGACAGGCTTTCAACAGGAGACAGATGGCACATTCAACTTAATGACTATCTGAGGCTGGCTTCATAAAAGGATTATTAGTAAAGTTATGGGTTAGGGCATAAGAGGAAGACATAATGCAGGGGGTCTCAAACTTTAGTTTGCATCAGAATCATCTGGAGGACTTGGTAAAACACAGACTGCTGGACTCTACCCTCAGGGTGTCTGAATCAGTAGTTGGTCTGGGGTGGGCCCGGAAATGTCCATTCCTAACAAGTTCCCAGGTGATACTGATTTTGCTGGTCCTGCAACGGCACTTTGAAAATCATCTGCATAGTGAAGTAAGCCAGAACTAGAAAGAGTGGAAGGGATACTCCAGGCCCAGTGAGTCAAGGGAAGAGAGAGATTGCTAGAATCCAGAAGGAGATGGTCATGTAGAGAAAGCAACCTAAGATGTCCTTGCAAGGAGAGAGCAAAGGGAATGAATACCCCAACCTCACTCTCCTCCCTCCTCCTATCTCATGTGGGGCTGAACCCAGAGGGAATCTAGGAGGAAAGGTTTGATGATGCAATTCACATAGAGCAGCCTTCTGCACACAGAGAGCATAGGATGAAAGGACAGCTGATAGATCTGGAGAAGTGAGATGAAAATACCTGGTACAACGGTGGACTGGTTGCATGAAACCATGGAGAACTCTGCACTTGCAAGCAAAAATAAAGTAGCAGGCTGGGCGCGGTGGCTCATGCCTGTAATCCCAGCACTTTGGGAGGCCAAGGTGGGTGGATCATGAGGTCAGGAATTCAAGACCAGCCTGGCCAAGTTGGTGAAACCCCGCCTCTACTAAAAAATCTACAAAAATTAGCCAGGCACGGTGGCAGGCACCTGCAATCCCAGCTACTAGGGAGGCTGAGGCAGGAGAATTGTTTGAACCGGGCGGCAGAGGTTGCAGTGAGCCGAGATCACACCACTGCACTTCAGCCTGGGTGACAGAGTGAGACTCCATCTCAAAAAAAATAAAAATAGCAAGATGCCAAACAATATGTGCTCTAATATTCCCATTTGTGTGCAAATAATGCAGAATGTCCCTGCAAAGGCACAAGAGGCTATGAACAGTGACTGCCACTGCCTCTGCCTCTGGGGAGCAGACTAGGACACTGGGATTCCCTGAATGGATAAGGCCTGACCATGGATGAGGTCATAGGGTTCCGGGTATACTTGACCTGCGATCCACATGAGGAGTCAGCATCAAGAGACTGCCCAGCAGTGTCCAGCACAGTGAGATCCTGGGATGCTTTGAAAACCACCATATAGGCCCTGCCCTAAATTCCAATTTAATTGGCCTAAGGTAGGACCCAGGCTGGTAAGTAAGAATGTGCCCAAGTGATAACTGCACTATGCTGATCACTTCCACTGGTGAGAACCTTCCACTGATGGTGGCCTGCACATCTGTATGCATCACACAGCATGCATGGGGACTTTGCTAGCTCCATTCAAACTACTCCAAGCTTCGATGTCCTTTTTTTCAACAGCACCCCAAAACAGGGGGCAGGGTCCTTGATACCCCAGCCCCATCCCATAGGAGCAGTGGCAATGGGAAGGGAATGTTCCCTGACTCTTTTCTCTGTATAGGATTGGGGCCACCAGTGGTAGACTACATTCTTTACAATGATATGAGCATGTTAGGCATTAGTGTTCAGGCTGTTACTATTACTAGGGTGAACAATCATTTACCAATAGGTTGCCTGGTGGATTGGAAGGCTCAGAAACAGCGACAACTCCAAGTAATTCTTTGCTCAGGGTTCCAGCTGGGGTATGGCCTGGAAAAAAGGCTATGGCTTTTAAAATAATATTTAATGACCTAAAAACAGTTTATGATTCTCAAAGCTGGGCCAGGCATGGTGGCTCACACCTGTAATCCCAGCATTTTGGAGGGCTGAGGCGGGTGGATTTGTTTGAGCCCAGGAGTTGGAGACCAGCCTGGGCAACATGGCAAAACCCTGTCTCTACAAAAAATATAAAAATTAGCCGAGTGTGGTAGTGTGTGCCTGTAGCCCCAGCTACTTGGGAGGCTGAGGCAGGAGGATTTGCTTGCGCCTGCAAGGCAGAGGTTGCGGTGAGCCAAGATCACACCATTGTACTCCAGCCTGGGCAACAGAGTGAGACTTTGTCTCAAAAAAAAAAAAAAAAAAAAAAAAAAAAAAAAAAAAAAAAAGGCAAATATAGTAATACAGTCAAAAAGACTTGGTAACATTAAGAATTTTTTTTAAAAGCACCTGAAAATGCACTATTCAAAACAGATCTCACCAGGGATCTCTTACTCAGGGCTGGCCTAGGTGAGCCTGCACAAATCAGGTATTCTCCCTGCCAGAGTTACATAAAACAACTCACACTGCCTCCTCCAGCGTTTCAACGGCTACATTTCCTTCCCATGGGAGTTTTTCTAAATTTAGAATGCAAAGTTTACCACTCACACAATTTCAATTAAGATGACATGTGCTTTATGAGAATAACACACAGTCAGGCTCCTGCGAAATCAACCTCTCTTAAAATCAAGATCCCATTTCCATGCAGGTCAGCGAGCAGGACTTCCAAGATGCATCAGGAGAGGGGATGTTTCTGGAACATTCATCTTGGAATGAAGAAAAATTCCTCAGGAGACTTTTTCTAGTTTGTCTGCTGTGGAACTCTGCCCATTAGAGAAGCCAAGTCTCTGTTCTCTAAGAAGAACAAAGAAATCTTCAACTGGGGGGAGTTCTAATGGGCAATATGAGTAAGAGCACAATTAAAGGCTTGCAGGGACAGTCCAAGTCTTGTTGGAAAGGATCCCTGCTCAGATGGGCCTTTCACAGATAGACAGTAGAGTTACTCTAGAATGAATTAACTGTTGATGATAATAATGATAAACAGTAGTGGTTAATATGTGTTGAAGGCCTAATACATACTAGTTATAGCATTTAAATATTTGACTCTGTTAAGTTTATAAGCATGAAATCTTGACAACAATCCCACCACGTAGATACTGTTATTAATTCCATTTTACAGAGGAGGATAAAAAACTTACTAGGCCAGGCTCAGTGGCTCATGCCTGTAATTCCACCACTTTAGGAGGCTGAGGCAGGAGGGTCACTTGAACCCAGGAGTTTGAGACCAGCCTGGGAAACATAGGGAGGCCCTGTCTCTATAAAAAGCTTTAAAAAAATTAGCCAGGTGTGGTGGTGCATGCCTGTGGTTCCAGCTACTCGGAAGGCTGAGGTGGAGGGATTATTTGAGCCCAGGAAGTTGAGGCTGTAGTGAGCCATGATTGTGCCACTGCACTGTAGCCTGGGTGACAGAGCAAGACCTCTCTCAGAGCAAAAACAAAAACACCAATGTACTTAAGCTCACATGGTTGGATGTGGCCAAGTTGGGATTCAAACCCATGGTCTGACTCCAGATCCCATGCTCTGAACCCCTACATAGCCTGTCTCTCATAGCCAGTGTTGATTGAGCACTGTGGATGATCTTACCTGAATCCTCCCAGCCACCCAGTAAGGAAGGTTTTATGACCCCCACTTGATAGATAAGGAAACAGGAATGAAAAGTGTCAGGGACTTGCATAAGGCTACATACCTAGTATAAGGCTAGGCCAGGATGTGGAGCCAGGCATGTCTGAGCAGTGCATCCTTGCTCCTGATCATTTGATCATACTTCGCCCTTCACATTGCAAAAGACAAACATCTGACTGAGTGACATAAAGTGGGTGAGGGCAAGGCAAAAGAGGACTGCAGGAAGTGGTGGCTGGAGGGCCTCAGCGGGGCACACTGTATCCTTGAGACCCAGCATGACACCTCAGGGCTGGCCTAGGTGAGTAAGAAGGGTGTGGGAGAGATGAAACAGAAAGTATTAAGCACATTTACCACCCCAGAGACTCAGGGCCTCCTGTAAAGGCACAGACGTTCTGGAAACTCTGTCACCTGTCCCTCCCTTCCATGGGTCTGATTTTTGGACACCTCCACCTGCTTGCCCTAGTGATTAATTCTGAACCTTAGCATGCAGAGGGCCCATGTGCTCACGTCCGAGGGAAGCTGGTTGAGTGTCATGAGTGGGGATGGGTCACAGAAGGAGTAGCCTGGGACTGGATGGGAGGAGGACAGCAAAGTCCTGAGGCCCACAGCACAGGAATGGGCAGGAACCGACAGGTGTCAAGGCCAAGGGGTAATCCCAAAACCAGCAAGTTCTTTTTGTTTTTGTCTCTGCTTAGCAGACAAGCTCAAACAACAACAAAAAGAAATAGCCCGATAACTTTAAATATACTGTAAAACTTTTGAGCTATATATGAGTTTAAAATCCTCACTCAGCCACTTATTAGCTTTGTGATCTTGATCAAATCTGTACATCTCTGTCAGTTTCCTCACCTATGAAACGGTGATAATACTAGTATTTCCTCATGAGGCCATTAGGAAAATTAAATGAATTAATATATGTAAAATGTTTACAATAGTACTCTCTGCCATAGCAATACTGGCAATTGCTGTTGTTATTATTTTCTAGCAGTGGTTATCACTTGGGTTTTAAAAGACCTTTATATTGAGACTATGCAGCATTCGCATGGCTCCAAGTAGTCAACCTTTAGGAAAGAAATAAAAATTCTCAATTTTACTGGTTCCCTCGGGTAGGGAATAGGTAGCACTCCAACAAACTACCAGGTTTTTTCCATAACCCTTGAATGCAATTATCCCAAAGCAAAGCTCTGACTCCTTACAAATTAGTAGTAACTATGAATCACTTCTAGAAAAAAAATGAAAAGGTTTAAAAAAACAGAAACAAAAAAAAACTACTTTATAAACTACAAGGTCCTTAACGTAGGGAACCTCTTATACTTATTACCTGAACATGCAAGATTGTTTCATGCCTTTACACCTTTGCATAAATCGGCTCCTCTGCCTTCATCTCTACCTCCATATGCCTAGTGAACTCCTATTTATATGTTAAAATCCAGCTTGGACATCTCCTCTCTGCTCATTTGACACTGTACATATTTGTATTGTATGAATTCCTCTCTATTATAACTGTATGTTGTTCTCCCACTAGATTGGCTCAATGGTCTTTGTATATCATTTAGCACATGTTGTTCATTCTTCTATTCGTTAAACGAATATTGATAGAAGGCCTGCTATATGTCAGGTGCCACAGGAGACACTAAGAAAGGATACAACAGCAAGACCAGCATGGTGGAGATCATGGGGAGGGAGATCACCGACTGAATTTCCTGCCTTCTTGCCGAAATAGGGCAGTCTTCCAAAGATATATTTGATGCAGATGTGCTGAGCGTAAGTTGAACACATATCCGGCTAAATGTATTCATGTGGGTACTGCTTAGTAGATAAATACCACCTGTGCCTCACTTTGCCTGAAGGGGGCTCTCAGAAGTTGGTTGGCAGCTTCTCAGCCTTGAAGCCAGCCACCAGCAAGTGTCCGTGGGACTGTGAGGCAGGGGAGCCAGGCCACGGACATTCTCGCATTGCTGTCTCACTGTTCTCCATGGGTTGCTGACTTGTGAACCTGCAGCTGCATTCTGAGAGCTGGAAAATCTGTAAATGTAATGTTAAGTCAACTACAACTTGGGATGTGTGTGTGGAAACCAGTCCTGTGTGCAATCTGAGGATGCCCACTGAGGACAAAGCCACGGCAACCACATAGAGCCTGGGCAGTGCAACACATGGAGAAGTTAGCACGGCTTATAAGATGGAGAAAAGTTTATCAAGCAGAATTCTCTTTGGAAGTGAGCTGTAGGTGTTTGAGAAAAACATCCAAACAATTTCTTAGGTCAAATGTGAGGCCTGGAGGGAGCCTAATCACATGTAAAATTAAGCAAGGCAAGAAAAGGGATGGATGTTTATTGTCACAGGTGTGACAGAGTCTGCTAGTTGTCTTCCAATATTTATTCTCCCTTTCTTCCACAGTAAGAGAACCACCAGGTTTCAGACATGCAAATACCTGCCCAGAATAAAGACTACATTTCCCAGTCTACTTTGTAACTAGGTGTGGTCACGTGACTAAGTTCTGGCAAATAGGATGGAAGCAGAAGTAGTGTGTGCAACTTTTGGGATATTCTTAAAGGGAGGGTACATGCCCTTTTTGCTGGCTGGAATGTATATGTAATGGCTGGAGCTGCAGCAATCACTTTAGATGATGAGATAATCTTAAAAATAGAAGCTAAGCATGAAAGAGTAAGACAGAAGAGGGTCTAGTACTGTGGAGACCACAACTGCCCTGGACTGTTTATTCTCAGACTTACCTAATGTGAGGCAGAAATAAACTCCTTTAGATCACTGCTATTATTTTTTCTATTATAGCTAAAACTAATGTTTTATTATATTTACATATTTATTAATTTTCTCTTATAGCTAAAACTAATGTTAACAGGAAATAGGAACAAGGGAGTGAAGTGAGGGCTGAGCCTATGAAGGGACCTATTGCCAATTGCTTGTTAAAGTCACCTCTGGTGGTGTTTTGGACATGCTACCCAAAAATATGAGACTTGTAGCATATGAGCATATTAAATATTTTAAGGAAAAAGGGATCTGAGAGAGCATATGCAGGAAGGTCTCCGGACCTGTATAATTCTGTTCTCATGCTGCTAATAAAGACATACCCGAGACTGGGTAATTTATAAAGGAAAGAGGTTTAACTGACTCACAGTTACACATGGCTGGGGAGGCCTCACAATCATGGTGGAAGGTGAAGGGGAAGCAAGACGCATCTTACACGGCAGCAGGCAAGAGAAAGCGTGTGCATTGGAGCTCCTCTTTATAAAACCATCAGATTGGCTGGGTGCGGTGGCTCACGCCTGTAATCCCAGCACTTTGGGAGGCCGAGGTGGGTGGATCACCTGAGGTCAGCAATTTGAGACCAGCCTGGCTAACATGATGAAACCCCATCTCCACTAAAAATACAAAAATTAGCCAGGCATGGTGACAGGCGCCTGTAATCCCAGCTACTTAGGAGGCTGAGGCAGGAGAATTGCTTGAATCTGGGAGATGGAGGTTGCAGTGAGCCAAGATCACGCCACTGCACTGCAGCTGGGTGACAAGAGCGAAACTCCGTCTCAAAAAAAGAAAAAAAAAACCATCATATCTCCTGAGACTTATTCACTATCATGGGAACAGCATGGGAAAGACCCGCCCCCATGATTCAATTACCTCCCACCAGGTCCCTCCCATGACACATGGGAATTATGGAAGCTACACTTCAGATGAGATTTGGGTGGGGACATAGCCAAACCATATCACCTTTCTCCTGCTCTTCTTCCCTGAAGCAAGTCATCACACCCAGGAAGGATTTTCTGACCCTTCCCTGGAGCAGGTCATACAACCCTCATATGGAGGTGACCTCCCTATACCCAGAGAAGAGGAGCATCCTAATCTCTGAAGACACAGGGACAAGAAAAGAATCTGAACAAACAGGCCTTGCTTGCTAAGATTCCCCCAATTTATCACCATTAGATTGCACTCTTTTGCTTTATCATATTTCTCCATGACTATCCACTCTTCATCAAACCTGGCATAAAAATACACAGGTTTAATCATTTCTTCAGGTATTCATTTCCTTATGAAGGCTCCAGTGTCACATAAAACTTATATTAAATAAATCTGCACTTCTTTTGTCAATCTGTCTTTTGTTATGGAGTCCTCAGCCGTGAACCGAGGATGGATGAGATATTCCCCCTTCCACACCTCTCATGATCATCCTAATCTTTAGTAAAGTTAGTCAATTCATGACAAGTTAACTCATGCCATGTGGGCTTTTGTGGAAAATAGATTTGGGGAGAGACACAAAGGCAGCACGTGAGGTTGTAGAAGCGGAGAGGCAGAAAAAGCAAGCTCTGGAAGTCCCTGGAAGCCATGGGAAATGGTTTGGAACTCCTAGGCCTTTCCATTTGAATTGAATAAGACTTCTGGGGATGTGAGTTACAAATGCGAGGGCAACGCCTCACAGGGGACACCGGATTAGAGGCCTGGATAGGGAGGCTCCCTCATGGAAGCTACCTTTTAGCTGAGGCCAGAGGCCCTTGAGGCATTTGCCCCAGACTCAACAGGGCTCAGGCCCAGTCCAGTGTAGCTGGAAAGGGGCTGGACGGGGCATGAGGGGAGGACTGTACGACTAAGGGGTGATGTGAATAGAGTTCCTCCAGGTTTCATCAGAAGACTCTGAGATTAGCATTGCCTCCTAGAAAGACAGCCCTGGCTCCAATACAGAAATTGGATGAGAGAAAAGCCAGCTAGAAGCAGGGAGGGTCATTACCAAGCCACTGCCACAATCTGGGCAAGAGGTGATAGTGGCCTCTACCAAGGGATGGGAAGAAGAGAAGCATTTGAGGGAGATCCAGAAGGTGGAGCAAACCCTAGAGGGATGAGGAAGAATGAAGACTCAAGGAAGGCTCCTGAGGGTTCTGCCCTGGCACCAGCAGATAAAGGACACGACATCTTGGAGCACGTCCTCTCTGGATCGGGCCTGGAGCTGGGGGACGCTGGGGCTCAGGTGGGTGGTCTTCAGCATATCCACGTCTGGCCCTTTTTCTCTGTTATAGCTTCTCCTGAGGCCCCTATTTTCTTTTTTTTTTTTTTTTTTGAGATGGAGTCTTGCTCAGTCGCCCAGGCTGGAGTGCAGTGGCACGATCTCGGCTCACTGCAAGCTCTGCCTCCCGGGTTCACACCATTCTCCTGCCTCAGCCTCCCGGGTAGCTGGGACTACAGCTACCACGCCCAGCTAATTTTTTTGTATTTTTAGGAGAGACAGGGTTTCACCATGTTAGCCAGGATGGTCTCGATCTCCTGACCTCGTGATCCACCCGCCTCAGCCTCCCAAAGTGCTGGGATTACAGGTGTGAGCCACCGTGCCCAGCCTCTATTTCCCTTTCTATTCCCCATGTCTAAGTGAAAGAAGGGGAGAAAAGGAGGATGAGGAAGAAGAAATATCCCTTAGAATTCTCAAGGAAAAGCCAGCCAGATCTTCTTCTCCACATCAGTTTCATCCTTGGCCTTCTTTCCCAGCCTTTCACTCACCTGCCACAGGAAACTTCAGGACCTACCCCCCATGGGAGTGCCAATAAATGCCCTGAATAGGCATTCTCTTATTTGCCACTACTTTAAAACTGATGTAAAGTGACCAAAGCATTCTTTCTGGTGCCCTCCTCTCTCCAGCTGATATTGCATGCTTTACAAATAAGAAAGCAACAAAGCAGGTTTTGGAAAATAACCCATGAGATTAAACCTTTCCCAACAGGGGAGATGAATACCAACAATGCAACAGACGAGGTTTGATTGATATGTAGGTAACTTGGGTTGCAGGGATAAAAAGTCTGGGCAAATATAAATCTTAAATTTAAATGCACATCACCCAGATTTTAAATAATGATCCTCTTTCCTTTGGGCTCATTAAATCTGAAGCCAAGGAGGGAGGCCAGGGAGAAAATAAAGCATAAATCTATCAATTAGCTTTATAATGTAGAAAGGAGTTGAAACCCCCAAAAGGTAGCAGGAACAGCTTTTAAATCCTGCCTTTTCTCTGCCCCTGTCTACCTCTCACAGCCACCCTAATTAACTGCAGCAGAAGTGTCAAACTATGGAATCACAGCCAAGATGCAGTAGGAGCCTGAACTGCTGAGTTCAAAGGGAGCTCATTTGTTTATGACTATTATGTAATGGCTGAGTCAATCACACTGAACATCCTGTGGGAGACCTTGTTTCCATTAATAAAAACCTTGTTTTCTTCAAAGTGAAATGCAAGAACAGATTAATACATTTAAAAATGAGTAGAAACAGGTTTATTTACTAAAGAATTTCAGTGGCTAAAAGCTAAGATTTCCTAGCGTTAAGGGCAAGCATGGGGAGGTTGAGTTCTACCTTGAGTCACTCGCTCACCAAGAAAAAAATAACTCAGGTAAAGGTCATACACAAGACAAATTTGACTCAATTTGGAAGGTTTAAAATGTGCATTTCTTACTTACTCACTGGGGAATATAAACTTATATTAAAAGTGCATATATTCATTTTCCTAAGTAGAGAATTGAGGACTTAAGGGGGAGGGGGGTAGTGTTTTCATGTCTTACTCTAATGGAAGGTCATAGTTTTGGAAGACTGTGGAACAAATGGGAAGTTGGTAGCTGGCTACCCAAGGAGGACTTATACATAAGGGTTCTGTGACTTCTCCGAAAACAGTGTCCATCTCCCAAAACTGGGAAAGTTATGGCAGAGGAATTTCTGATTAGGGGGTTTGTGCTTAAACTTTAGAAAGGAAAGTGTCTAGGTGAGATGATGAGTGAGAAAGATGATACTGAGGGACAATGAGTGTGTTGCAGATAAAAGTGCCAAAGCCCTGTCTTTCCCATGAAAAACTCAGGGCAAGAAAATTGGGTATGCTCCATATAGCTTAAAGGACCTGCAAACCAAGACACAGACTGTGGGTAACACAGCTACCTTGAACTGTGACCCTTGACGGTGAGCATCTTTTCACTGGCATCACCAAGAATGATAGTTGAAACTCATTGTTACCAATCGGGGGAAAAAAAGAGCATACCTTCTCTAAATTAACAAGCAATATACAGTACTGGATTACCAGCAACTTGGGAACTGGAACCCAGTCTTCTCATCTATTTGGCCACCCACTCCCTTTCTAACCTGACAGGTGAAGGGTACACTCTGCCATGAAGGTTCTGGGGTGGAGAGGGAAGCAATGTATATCCTACCTATGGTGATTGGTCCGATGGAAGTCACACCCTGATGGGAAACAAGGTCTGAGCCAGAGTGGACTGTCTAAACCAAAATGGGATACACAAGCATGGCATGGAGCCAAAACAAATGGCAAAGTCAGAGGTCCTAATGCAGAAGGCTGGACAACTAGGATGGTGGGGAGAGACATGAGCTTGAAGGACTTCCCAAGATAAAGCAGAACTAACCAGGAGAGCTTGTTATAGATTCGTATTTGGGGAGTTTAGGGGTTTGTGCAGGGTGCATCAAAAAGCACTGGCATGGAATAAACATATCTTGCACAGGAATATATGACAGGTAATTGAATAGTTTGATTTGAATTATGTAAAGACATGATCCTGATGGTAGAAGGATGGTAAAGAGCAGACAAATGAGGCTAAAAGATGAAGGTGAATGAACTCAGGATAGCTAGAAAGACAGCTGATGAGGAGTTAAGAGACTTGGAGTCTAATCAGGATAATAACACTTGTAAGAAATCAGGTACTCCCTGGTCCTAAAGGGTGAGGACAAGAGGTCAGTCAATAGATCTTTGTGAACCTACAAGTTCCCTAGGCTGACCCAGGAGTTATGTGGTTAGGAAAATTGAGCAGAGGACAAAACAGTTCCCAGCTTGCCCCATTTCCTTTCTTCCTCTGGAGCAAGAAGCAGGTTCCTAGAACTGACAACTGTAAATGTCAGAGACCCAGAATGTATTGATTAATCAGGCATTTGGCAAAGTCTTTCAGGAAATTCTTGTGGACAAGAAGGAGAAATGCAGACCAGATGACGGTATAATTTGGGCGACTCATAGTTGGCTGAAACATGTTCTCAAAGATAGCTGCTGGAAGGGGGCAGGGAGGTGACCTGGGTCTGCCAAATGGCTCTGTCACAGGTCCTATTCTACTCCTCATTACCATGTGTGACTTGGATACAAAGATAGATGGAATGCTAATCAAAACTGCAGATGACACAACACTGGGAGAAATAACTAATATGATGAAGTCAAGATTAAGTTAGCAAATATCAGAATGACTTCAATGGGCTGGAACAATGAGCTGGACCAATGAGAAGGAATTGGATGGAGGTGAATGTGAAGTCTTTCATTTAGGTTCAAAAAACCAACTACATGAATATAGGATTGGGAAGCCCTCAATTGACAACAATTCCCTTCAACAAAACTGATAATTTTAGTTGATCACAGCTAAAAATAATCCAATAGTTTCACATGGCTGCAAAAAAGCTAATGTAATCTTTGGTCATATCAATAGAAACATAACATCCAAATCAACTGGAAGAAACAATTTCATTCAACTCTGTCCTGTTAAGACATCCGGACTGGCATAGTACCTTGCCAACAGACAACATTCAACAAATACTTGTCACACAAATGAATGGATACCACATTTTCAGATGGACTTTGAAACTAAGATAGTTAGTTTGGAGACTGTTCTTTAAAGAGAAGGCTGAACAAACATGGAATGTTTTGCCTGGAAGAAACTAAGGAGACCCACATGAGATGGGTTTTCAAATATTTGAAGAAATTTCACATTTGGTTTTACTCCAGAGAGAATAAAAATTAAGGGTCAACGGTCAGAAGATGTGCAGAGATACAACTTGGCTCCAGTAGAAAATGAGAACTGTTTGAAAATCAAAGGTAGTGGTGGCATGTGTTTTATCACTGAATATATTAAAGTAGAAGTGGGATGATCATCTTTCATGTCTTTAGTGTTTCAGAATATATGTCTGCATACATTGAGAGTTAGGCCTGGGCTGGGCACGGTGGCTCATGCCTGTAATCCCAACATTTTGGGAGGTGCAGGAGGATCACTTGAGCCCAGGAGTTTGAGACCAGCCTGGGCAATACAAGGAGACCTCATCTCTACAAGAAAAAAAAAATTAGCCAGATGTGCTGGTGCTTGCTTGTAATCTCAGCTACTTGAGAGGCTGAGGTGAGGATCACCTGAGCCTGGAAGTTCAAGGCTGCAGAGAGCCATGATCACATCACTGCACTCCAGCCTGGGTGACAGAGTAAGACCCCGTCTCAAAAAAGAAAATGATCAGAACTAAGTTTAGTGAAGAGTTATATTTTTTTAAAGACAATATGAAAAAGAAAAAAGAAAGTTAGGCCTGGAAGACCTGTTAGATTTCTTCCAACTGTAAGGTTATAAGAGAGATGATTCTAAGATGCTTCTGGTCTTGTTCCTTCAGCTCTGAAGGAGCTTCCAACTCACGGGAGTTGGCTCACCAACATACAAAGATTCATGCCAGGCAATCTTGGCCATGTATTTCAAAGCAGCAGCTAACAAAAGAACCTGGCCTGCACTCCAGGATGGCAACCCATGAATGGTAACTTTGTGAAAAGAGGTTCAGTTTTGATCTATTTGTTTAACTTTTCTCAATGCAGACACTAGAGAAGAAAAAAAAAAAAAAAAACTGACAGTGCCCATATGGCTTCATCATAGTGGAAGAAAATCCTGCTTGGAAATTATGATCAAAAGCGGACTCTAACATTGACTTTTCTGGACTGTATTTTTGTTTCTTAACAAAAATCATATTAAGTATGTTTGGAAAGGAATAATGCTTTTAAAGGACTACATATATTTTGACACTGTTTGGTAGCCATATTTAATACTAATGGACCCTATAAATCCCAACAGGATCTATTTTCTTCTTTATTTGAAATAACACTATGGAAATTTTCTAATAGAGACTGAAAGTGCTGAAGAGCCACTGAGGGTGTGCTGGCCCAGCTCTGAGACAGCAACTGGTGTTCATGCTCTTCTATAAGTCCCTCACACACTGAATAACGCTGACCTTGTAACCAATAAGATTGCAGAAATGACAGGGTATGACTTCTGGGACTAGGTTATAAAATATACTGGGGCTTCTACCTTGCACTTTCTTAGATCACCTGGGGAAGTCAGTGCCATATTGTGAAGACACTCAAACAGCTCTATAGAGGTGCATGTGGCAGGGATCTGAGGCCTCCTACCAACAGTCAGTACCAATTAACTAGGCACACGAGTGAGACATCTTGCAAACAAATCCTCCAGCCCCAGTTAAGCCTTCAGATGACTGCAGACCCAACTAACATCTTAACAACAACCTCATGGGAGGCCCTAAGCCAGAACCACCCAGTTAAGCTGCTCCTGAATTCTAGAGTCACAGAAACTTTGTGGGGTGATAAATGTTTATTATTTGATAATAAATATGATAAATGTTATTGCTACCTTTGGGAATAATTTGTTATGCAGCAACAGGTAATGAATATAGGGGGGTTAATATAGAGCTACCATGAGTAAAACTCAGTTTTTCTCTGTAGTGCTTAAATAGTAGGGGGCCAACCAGAAGAACCAATATGTATAAACTGGGGACATAGGAAGCCATACAGAAGATACAAGTTTTGTCTTTCCAGGACTGCAATGATTGATTAGGCAATGCCAGACACCAGCAAGGTAAAGTGACCTTGGCATTAAATATGAAACGTAGCTATCTTGTACGCAAACAGGTAATATTCATAATTGTCCCAAGGCAGTCTTTCTCTATTTTCACTGAAGAGACAGCTACCAGCCTGTTGAGAGAAAGGCCAAAACCCATAGTCTAAAAGTGTCTGTTGACTTTAAATGGTCCAGGATAAATCAGCTCCCGCAGAGTCAAGGGCATTACCGTCAGCTTCTGATGTGAGTTCAGGACCTGAGGTATCATAAACCAAGCTAGAATGTGCAAATATGTCCACATGCCATCCAGCCCTATTGGTAGGCAGAGGCATAATAAATTCAAGGTGGAATGTACACTGATCCATTAATTTGGGGAGGACAGGCATGATACTTAAGTGCCTTTTAATATACCATTCAATCTACTCCTGGGGTTATCTGGGACCAATGGCATGCTTTCAAAAAACAAAAACAAAAACAAAAAATCAGGCAACTTGTATTTCTTCCCCACCTTGCTTATCTACCTATATTTTTATAAATGCTGGTAAGTGATTTATTTCTTCTATTAGTGAGTCAGCTCAGAACATTGGCCTAGCTTTCAACCTCTTAGCCATTCCCTTAGGGAATCTTTTCAGAATGTGCTCAAGAAAAAGAATTTATACTAGTATTGTGGGCCACAGAAATCAAGGGGATAAAAAGGGGACAGCTCCAGAGAAACATGAAAAAGGGGCCTTGGCACTTATTAGAGGAGAGACATTAGTGTGGCCAGAAGTAGAAAATCAGAGACAGGCCCAGAGGTAGAGACTGCTGGTAACTTTGGGGCTGCAAAAGGTATGGTTGAGTGTGGCAGACGAGAAGTAGATCCAGGCTGTGTGAGACTGAAAATATAGTCTTTAAGAGAGAACACAATCTAAACAATTAAATGTATAAAGCTTATCTGCCTAATATCTCATCTCCCTAGAATGTATTAACCCACTCTCTACTCTCTAGTTCAAAGCAGCACACAATGAGCTAAATCCTTTACAAAATCAAAATGTTATTCTTAAGTAAGGTTAGTTATTATATGTAATTTTTTAGTTTACATATATTCACTCCTAAGTTTGTATATATTTTAATATGAGGGTTCTGGGTCTTTTTACTTTGGGAATGTATGTGTTTCTTTTTGTATTTTTCAAATTAAAAAGTAGCCTGAAAAATAGCAAGACCTGCTTCAAATATTCTACTTTATGCAAGAGATACAACTATTTGAAGAAAACCTGCAGAAGAAATATTTCATTCTACCTTAAACTAAGCAAGGTGAGCAAAACCCATGCCAGAGACAGTTCTGGGCCTTTTTGCTGGGTGACCAGCTCAGAAGCATGTTGACCAGATGGAAAACAAGAAAAAAGAAAGAAAAGAAAAGAAAGAAAAGAAAAGAAAAGAAAAGAAAAGAAAAAAAAAGAAAAAGATAGTTGGGCATGGTGGCACATGCCTGTAGTCCCAACTACTCAGGAGGCTGAGGCAAGAGAATCGCTTGAACCTGAGAGGTGGAGGTTGCAGTGAGCCGAGATTGCACCACTGCACTCCAGCCTGGGCAACAGAGGGAGACTCTCAGAAAAAAAAAAAAGAAAAAAAGAAAATGAAAAAGAAAAGGCTGATACTACTCAAGACTCAAAGGGTCAAGTTAGAAATTCATGAGAAAGCTGTGTAAAGTATACCTTTCAGGTCCCTAAAATATAATTCCAAACTATTTTCAATCCAAGCGTTAATTATAAATAAAACATAGAAAGAAACTTTCTCTTAAGCAGAGAAAGTTCCATCTGAGCATCCAGCAAAGTAAAGAACTTGTGACTGGCCATCCACAGTGGGTACTACTGAAAATGAATCACAGAGTCAAGGTTTTTAAAGGATAAATAAGTTTTTGTTTTTTAAAAAAATTCTGTGTGAAAGTCTACAACCTAAAGTTGCAGAGATCTCACAGAATAAGAATGGTCCTCTTTCAGTAATGTAAATGTCTTGCATCCTTTCTCCAATAACGTCTAAGGATGAATACAATATTTTCCTCACTTTTATTTCCCTTTTAGAAAGTCCTAGGCTGTCTAGAGTCTTGATGCATGGCAATTACATGATCAGTTAACATTTATATTATGCTTTATCATTCACAAAGTACTTTTGGTACCTTACTTGTTTTGAGCTTAATAACAACCCCCAGAGGCAGGCATAGTATTTTCACTTGTGAGGAAACAGGTGTTTGGAAGTCAGTGAACATTTATTGAGTTCTTACCAGGTATGCTGGACTCTACCAAGTACTTTATATACATTATCACAGTCCTACTGCCGTCCTGTTGTTTTTTTACATTTATTATCCTAATTCTAGAGATAAGCACACTAAAGTTTAGAAAGGGAAGTATGTTGCCTTTGATAATACTGTTATAAATATAATAAAATACAAACGAAGACAAAATAGAACCTTTGGCTCCAAATCCCAGGCTCTTTCCACAGTGTAACAATAGATGTATGAATCATATTTCCACACGTATTTATATCACAAAATCCTTGTTCTAAGCTCATCTGATCTTTGGCAAGTCACCGAATTTCTCTGAACTTCAGTTTTATTATCGGTGAAAGAGAAATACTAACAACAATTATAATAATTAATCCATGGTCATTAAAGAATTAAACCAATGCATATGCATATAAATGTAAATATGCAATGCATATAGATTATAATAAGATTATATTTTCACAGGATTGTTTCACTTTTAATAATTTATCCCAGGTCTAGAAAAGCCCAGGAATCCTCTGGGAAAGGATTCTGGTAACTGCTAATATCACAGATCCCCTGACTTCATTTGTTCATTCCACACATATATGCTAGGCATTGTCACGGCGCTGGAAATCCAATGGTGAGGAAGATGGACTAAGACTCTTCACTCCTGGGGCCCACATTGTGGAGAGGAAGACAGGCTATAAACATATAACCGAAGACATACTAAGACCTCAGGTAAGAATAACGGATTCGGGAAAAAATCAGGCAGTGTGAGGGGGTAGAGTACAGTGGTGGTGGCGGAGGGAGAAGTCTTGGAGATAGGCTGGTCGGAAGATGACCCTCTGAAGAGAAGCATCAAAGTGAATGAGTGAGCCTGGTAAAGGCCCCAGGGTCAAGTGTTCCAGCAAGTGTCAAGCCCCTGAGGCAGACACAGGCTTGGCAAGACCAAGAACAAGGCTGGGGTGTCTGTGCTGAGTGGGAGGCCGGAGCTCTGGGAAGGAGCCAGATCTTGAAGGACCCTGTTGTCCACAGCAGGGAGACTGGATGGCATTTCAGGTGATGAATCCATTTCCTAGCCCCAGCCATGATGGGCAAGGTTGGAAACACTTGCATCACCATCTTCTCGGCCTTTTTTTTTTTTTTTTTTTTTTTTTTTTTTTAAGGCGAGATCTCATTCTGCACCCAGGCTGGAGTGCAGTGGCATGATCTCGGCTCACTGCAACCTCTGCTTCCTTGACTCAAGCAATTTTCCAGCCTCAGACTTCCAAAGCTGGGATTACAGGAGCATGCCACCAATGCCCAGCTAATTTTTGCGTTTTTTTGTAAAGACAGGGTTCCACCATGTTGCCCAGGCTGGTCTTGAACTCCTGAACTCAGAGCAATCTGCCTGCCTCAGCCTCCCAAATTGCTGGGATTGCAGGTGTGAGCCTCTGCGCCTCGCCCATCTTGGCTTCTTTATTGGACAGAATTCTGCATACTCTGGGGACTTTATCCTTGTTTAATGGATGTTCATGAGACAAAGTTCACAAGTTTTCTCAATGAGACAAAGTTCACATGTCAGCATAGAAACTGTAGCTTCTGGAGGGAAGGCCATCCATGGCCCTAAGATGTTTCCTTGAAGGGACTCTTGGAATTACCCAGAACCCTTTATCATCTTGAGCTGAAATAACACTGGTTAAAGAAGGGAATGCCTCAAGATTGCCCTTTGAAGGGAAATTTCTTGGCGGCTGCTATGAAAAGAGGTGAAAACAGAGGGAATATACATGCTTTAATCCACAGCAGGAGTTTTGCCTCCGCATTCCACCCTAACTCTCTTTCAATTTCTAGAATAAGGGCTTGTTGAAAAGGAAGCAGTGCAGCCTCAAGGTGGGGCTCCCAGACTCAGAAGTTCCACTGCTGAGGTCTGATTCCTGACTCAGCCACCCACCAAGTATAAGACCTCAGGCAAACTGCTATGTACCTCAGTTTTCCCATCTGTGAAATGGGGATGGTAATAAAACCTACCTACCAAGTATGTTTTGAGATGATTGCTTGAGATGATCAGGTAATATGCTTAGCACAGTGCCTTCGTCATCACCACGATGCATGAAACAATGCTTTTTTTTCCTTTTTCAACAAAGATGATCATTTAAGCATCTTCACCATCTGACCAAAGTTTGAAGGCAGCTCCTTTTGCTCCTGGCAAAAATTCTTTCCGGAAGTGAAAGAAATTAGGAAAAAGAAATGCATTACTTTGCCTTAAACTGTGAGGTGAAGGGAGTACACAGGGTGGAAAGCATATGAATAAACATGGTGTGCTGCTTTAGCACTCTTTGGATGCTTAACGGGACATTTTCAAGCTATTTATTTAAGTAATCCAAAAGTAAACCACAAGAGGAAAAGAGAGGAAGAGAAAAGTTCTTTCCTTATACCCAAAGCAAACACCGCAAAATAACTTTGCCATTCATAAGAGGGGATCCCAGTTAAGGTAGTCAAAGCCTGACTTTGCTTACAAAAGGTGGCCCCCTCAGAAAGGTCAGTGGGTCAAACAAGGCTGAGCTTGACCCCTGACTTTCGGACAGGCTCAGAAAGAGAGGAAACTGACCTCAAAGGGGCAGGATCAACGGCCTCTGTTGCTCAAGGGAAACAAAAGGACCTATCAGAATTGATGGGAATAGCACAAAAAATTGCACTCCTTGCTTTAATCCAGGGCCACCAGAGGTGAAGAGAGCAATTTTGTCTTTGACACCTCCCACTTCCCTTTCAGCATCTACTTGTGTCAAATTTCTACCCCCCTCCTCAGTGCTTCTAATTTCTGCCTGCTACCTCTTAGCCAAATTGGGGTTCATCTGGAACAGATTACATCCACAAATTCACTTTCACACTAGGCCTGGTGTCATGCTACAGAGAACAGCATTTTATTACAGCCCAATTCCTTAGGTAGAAGGAATGAATCCCTAATGCTGGGGATGGGGCTAATGGCATATGGAGCCACCTAAAGAGACAAGCTGCCCTGGAGTGTGGAATGATGGCTACTCATTAAGGGAGTGGCCTGTCTTATCCATGAAGCAGCAAGGCCAAGGGGGTGGCTGATGGAGATAAAGAAAGCTCTCCTTCAAACACACACCCTACCAAAGCCTCCAAATCAATATACAGTCAAAGCAAAAATTATAGGCTTCTCAGTAAACACGGCTACATGACGAGCCCTGTAATATCACCTTCCATGCAACCTGCCACCCTAAGCCCTTCTGATTTCACCATTGTGGTGCCGCTGCTGCATCACGTATGAAAACCTTCTAGCCTTAAGGGGCTCAAGACTTCTACATCAGGCAGAAGGAGGGAAAGCAAAGTTCTGCTTTTTTCTAGCCCTCATTTCTCCTGCTCTGCAGACCTCCAACAAATACACACAGCCACAAAAGATGCCCTGGCCCAGAGAAACCAGGTGGGAATTTTCTCATGGTAGAAAATCCAGCCCCACATGATCAGCAGGTGATGTAGCCATTTGTGGGTGACAAAGGTGGGCATAGGAAGGAAGAGGGAGCCTCTAGTCAAACCAGAGAAGATTCATGTTGAAAATCAAAGCTGTAGCGGGGGTCCCACAGGCTTCTTGCTTTGGAAGGAGAGAGTGTTTATTCTTCCCATCTTGATTTCTTCAACTGGGCTTTGGGGATTTTATTGATTCAGTCAATTTAGCATGTCTTAGTAACAAATTCTTGTTAATTTTGTTCCTCTCTGGAATGACCTTAGTGTCAGGGAGAGATGTTTGGAGAGCAGAGATTGCAAAGGGAGGGAAACTAGCCTGCCAACACCGCACTGAGAAAGCCTTTTCAATTACCTTTCTGACCACTTAGAATGAATTTTAACAGGCTGTGCTTTTCCTGGGACATTTTTTCTTTGAACTCCCAGACTTCCCTTCATTGCAAGTTGCCATAATATGAACCAGATTCTTTTTCTCCTTCTTGTTTGCTTAAAAGGCGTTAACTATAAATTAGAGTATCTTAAGAGCGAGGTGTCACACGCGGGGCCTCAGGCTCCTCGGTCCTGGAGCCCCACAGCTGGGAGATGGGCCAGGCCACCTCTTTTTTGGTGGCCAGACTCCAAGACCCATGCCAGGGATGATCCCATCCTTCTTTTCAAAGTTATCCAGTTACATCGACATACAAAAACTCCCTTGTTTGACTTAAGCATTAAGGTTTATTCCCTGTTTAAAAAAAAAAAAAAAAAAAATCTTTCCTAGAGGTGCAAGAGAGGAAAGAGTGGTTTTTTGTTTTTTTTTGTTTTTTTTTTTGAGATGGAGTCTCACTCTATCACCTAGGCTGGAGTGCAGTGGTGCTATCTCTGCTCACTGCAACCTCCACCTCCTGGGTTCAAGCAATTCTCCTGCCTCAGCCTCCCAAGTAGCTGGAATTACAGGCATGCACTGTCACACCTGGCTAATTTTTGTATTTTTAGTAGAGGTTGGGTTTGCCATGTTGACCAGGCTGGTCTCGAACTCCTGACCTCAAGTGATCCATCTGCTTCAGCCTCCTAAAGTACAGGGACTACAGGTGTGAGACACTGTGCCCAACCAAAAGAGTGGTTTTAAATGTACATTTGAGTTATTTTCCATGCAATTCTTTCGCTCTAAAGAGCATGCGCCCGCCATGGAAACCAGGTTCATTTGCAATGCTCCCATGCCTGGAAGAGATGCCTGGAGTGTCTCATCTGTGGAAGCTGCCAGCAGGCGGTTATGATGGTCACAACACAAAAATGCAATGATCATCACAGTCCATTTTTTACATGTACCTATCCATTAAATTCTCATCAGAAAATCTTTACAACTGCGCATACCCACATCCCTCAGTATCTGGATACAATACCTCCAGGGGACAAAGCCACCAACGAGCAGACAACCATTGTTCTAGTGTAATTCAACTTTGTTTTTTGGACACTGAAATTCACAGCTGTTACTCAATATCAAAATCTATGTCGCCAAGTACCAATTGCTTACAGGCATAGTACTAAATAATTTCACATCTGCTCCTGTCACCAAATATGATTTCCAATTATTATCCAGTGTATTATTCACTTGTGGCAGGTGACACCATGTTGCTCCATGGCCCTTATAGTGAGGCATCCAAGGACAAAGGAGATGATAGATCAGTTCCTGAAACCCATTTCAGACAGAAGGGTCTGACAGCAAAACACTTTGGAATTGTAAGAACTGGGTACTTCAGATCAAAGAGTTTAAGTTTTGAATTCTGAAAGGGCTTGGCCTGTAAGATCACCCAAAGTTGGCATGTGTGACTGGAAGCTACATTGTAGAAGAGGGAAGCTATGGCATGAGGCAATGTCTTGCCACAGGGGAAAGGGTGGTCTTAGTCTGCTCAGGTTGCCATAACAGAATACCATAGGTGGCTAAATCATGGAAGCTGATTTTCTCACAGTCCTAGAGGCTGGAAGTCCCAGATCAAGGTCCAGAAGGGTTGGGCTCTCGTGAGGATCTCTTTCTGGCTTGCAGATAGCCACCTTCTCGCTGTGTCCTCACATGGCCTTTCCTCAGCAGTTGTGAGTAGAGACAAACTTTCTGGTGTGTTTTCTTATAAGAGCACCAATTTCATCACAGGGGCCCCATCCTCATGACCTCATCTAAATTTAACTACCTCCTGGAGAGGGACAGTGGCTCATGCCTGTAATCCCAGTACTTTGGGAGGCCAAGGCAGGCAGATCACCTGAGGTCAGGAGTTCAAGATCAGCCTGGCCAACAAGGTGAAACCTCGTCTCTACTAAAATACAAAAATCAGCTGGGTGTGGTGGCGGCACCTGTAATCCCAGCTACTTGGGAGGCTAAGGCAGGAGGAGAATCACTTGAACCCAGGAGATGGAGGTTGCAGTGAGCAGAGATCACACTACTGCACTCCAGCCTGAGTGACAAGAGCAAAACTCTGTCTCAAAAAAATAAAAATGAAAAATAATAAATTCACCTCCTAAAGGCCCCACCTCCAAATACCATCACCTTGGGGTTAGGGCTTTAACATACGAATTTTTTTTCTTTTTTTTTTTTTGGTGGAGGGGAGCCACAATTTCAGCCATGGCAAGGGTTAATCCCTTTGAGAGCTGAGGGAGGAGGGGAGACTGGCATGGACGGACTGAAGTTTCAGTGTGGACCTTTTTCCTTCACCTCATGCAGCCCCCCATACCCAGACCAGGGTAGAACCACCTGGGGGTGGGAACAGAAAACTACAGAGAGTTTTGGGAACCCAAAGCCACAGGGACTTGTGTCCTCCTTCCCAAATGGGAAAATGGGAGCTGGGAGATCACCTTGCAGAGTGACCTCAGCAAGACAGGACAGCTGCAGGAGAGGAGATGCAGCGCTGTGGCGAGTCCAGCAGAGAAAGGAGCTGGCACAGCGGCCACAAAGCCAGTATGTGGCTGCAGGAGGTGGTTAGGCATCAGGTGGATGGCCAGAGCTGGGAGCCTGGCAGGGATGCAGGGGGTGCCTGTGAGCATCAGCTGCACTCATGAAGACCGTGGTGGAGCTTGAGCTTGAGCTAGTAAGGAGGGTCCTGCGGGAAGGCTGGAGTCCACCAACCCTCAGTGGTGCGCTGCCAAACAAACCAAGAGTCGCATCCCTGTGACTGGAGCAGATGCAGCAAGGACATAGGGCCCAGAGACCAGGAAATGTGAAGTGCAGCTCCACTGGTCAGCACGAACCAGCAGAGAAGAACAATGGGGGGCACACCCTCTTTCCCCAGGACCACAATGCTATGTATGCTTCCTCCTCTACCTTGACCTACCCAGGAGAACAGACTGAGAGAGGGGAAGAGAAGGGACCTGGAGAAGGAGGGAGGAACTGTGGGAAAGGGGGCAGTTTTCCAAAACAGGCCAAGTTAGTCCAAAAGAGACATCTAAACCAGAAAGGACTAGCTTTAACTGACTAGGAAACAAAATATCACCCCTCTCCCAGCCCCCATGCCTCTGTCTACAAAGTGTTAATGCAAATCATGTCTACTGAAGGAGTTCAGGAAATGCCACCCCAAAATATGCCACTTTGGTGTGCTGATTACTTAGAACTGAAGGCACTTGGGGAGCAGCAGATGCAGGCAGGGAAAGCCTTCCTTACCTGCCTAAAGACGGATCCTGCAAAACAAACTCAACTGTCATGAATCTGCTCCCTGGGAATCTTATAAACATGGGAAGATTAACTGGGATCACAGGAGGGGAGCTGGGAGGTTGATCCCAGTCCAATCACCTCTGCTCCCAAGGGCTGCTCAGAGGCAACTTGTATTACTCAACAGACTTTTTATCTGCCTAACAAGGCTACTTTATTCACCATACAATTCCCCGACTCACCCTCTCATAACTTGTGTCGCTACCACCCCTAGAAGTCTCCCTTTTTTTCTTTGAGAGGGAGTCTCGCTCTGTTGCCCAGGCTGGAGTGCGGTGGTATGATCTTGGCTCACTGCAACCTCTGCCTCCTGGGTTTAAGTTATTCTTCTGCCTCAGCCTCCTGAGTAGCTGGGATTATAGGTGTGTGCTACCATGTCTGGCCAATCTCTGCATTTTTAGTGGAGACAGGGTTTCGCCATGTTGACCAGGGCGGTCTCAAACTCCTGACCTCAAGCAATCCATCCGCTCTGGCCTCCCAAAGTGCTGAGATTACAGAAGTGTGCCGCCACGCCCGGCTCCTGGCCCCGCTATTCCTTTCTGTAGCTCAGGATGCAATATAGGCTTCAGTCATCTGACCCTTCTTTGAGTCTCATATTTTGTGGGGCTCCCATGTGTACTTATGTAATTAAATGTGGCTTTCCTCCTGTTAATCTGTCTTATGTCAATTTAATTCATAGCCCAGCAAAGGAACCTAGAAGGGTGAGGGGCAAGCCACATTTCCCTCCCCTACACTACCAAGTGAAACGGGGGCTTGTGAACAATTTGAGCTGAGTTATGAGCAAAGTTACACCTCCACAGACTCCAATTTGTCACTAATTTATACTTGTTACATTAGCTTGGATGCTATAAGAATTATTATTTCCATTTTGCAGATGAGAAAACTGAAACCTGGAGAGCAGCAGCAACTTGTGAATGAGCACACAACTTGTAAGTGATAGAAGCTGGATGTGAGCTGAATCTTCTGAGCCCAAACCTAAGTGTTTTCTGCTTGTTTCCTGTTCTACTCTCCCCCAACCCTCTCTGAGTGGGCATAGCTCTCAGGTGAAAACTAGACCAAGAAAAAAAATCTTCAATTGCCTGCATTATTCTCACCTGGGCCTACAATCACCAGGCACCCAGAGCATGAGTCTCCACTTTTTTCCAGGCCTAAGCTTCCTCCAGGCAGCAATGCCAGTCAAATGAGGCATATGGACACGCAGCCACCCAATTCACTAACTACAATGACTCAAGCCACAGTGGGTTAGTGAAAGAAGCAACAGGTCTGCCATCCTTGAGTTTTCAAACACACACTGCTAGATTTATATATTTGTCCCACACACAATCCCTCCTTCCCTTGTTCCTTCTTTTGCACATCACAACTGCTATGGCCATCCGTGTCCACCCTGGACAGCTGCCCTAGGCCAGAGTCCCAATCCATCTCTTTGCATTGTCACAGGACCTTAATATGGGAAATAGTTTCTTTTCCTACTTTTAATCCTAAGTAGTTTTTTGTTCCTGTCTACAAATTCTATCATGAATTTGTGGTAAAAGCTACCCAAGGAACTATGTGGATAACGATTGGTATTAAGATGACTGCTTTTCATTTTCCAGTAGTTGGGCCTGCATATTGGATATAAATCAATTTTCTCCCAATTAAATCTACTTCTCAAATGCTATTTTAACTTGAACTGTTAAATTTTACTTCTTATTTTGCTCCCAACACTTTACAATCCAAGCTAAAGTGACTATAAAATGTCTACACAAGATGGGGACAACTGATTATCATCATTGTCCTCTGTGACTTTCATGTCTTTAGATTAGATGGTAATAAAAATAACAGCTGATTGTATTTTTAGTACTTACAGAGTGGCAGGCACTGTAAGTACTACACAGAATTATCTCACTCAATCTTCACAATGACTCTGTGAAGTAGGTTTTATTATCACCTCCATATTTTCTGAGGTGCAGAGGGGTTAATTAACCTGCCCAAGGCCACACAATAGTTAGTAGGTGATGGAACCCAGACTGCAACCCGTCTGACTCCAAAGCTCACGTTCTTCACCAGTGTCTGAAATGCCACGTAGAAACAGTATCAATATACCCCCAAATAACGCGTTCAGTGGAACAAGAGTTTTAAACCAGAAGTACTGAATAATAGTGTATGTGTTTATGTCGACGAGAGCAATTTAAAAGCCCTAATTACTAACTCAAATCAACATATAAGCCTTCTCCATCTGAATATCAAAGTCCTGATGTGGCAACTGAGCGTCCTCTGTGATCACCATCTCAGGGAATGTGGCCAAGGAGAATAGGTTTCCCTTGACCCTCTGGGGCAGTGACCAGGCCACCCGCTGGTCAGACAGGCACACTGGTAAGGCCAGCCAGTCCATTTTCTAGTTTGCCCACTTTGGCTGCTGTGAGGGAGAATGAACAGAAGGCAAGGGGGTTTCTATGTAATCATGAAATGTGTTTACAGCCAGTCCCCAGTTTTCACCACCTCTCCTTTGACCCATCTATTCACCCAGCCATGCCTGGGAGCCACCTATATTTAACTTTTCACCACCTTGACTGAAGAATTTGTCAGTTTCTACCAGGCGGTTAATATTATCAGTGACTGGTTTCCCAATCAATGCATGAGTGCCATCTAGAGTGAATGGAGGTAACTACAGCCACAATGGGCAAATCATTCCTTCCTACATCTTCCTAAAAGTCCCTGCAGAGAAAGCAGGAAGGACTGCGTTAAGATCATTACAGGACTCAGGGATGGATACCCCATTCTCCATGATGTGCTTGTTTCACGTTGCATGTCCGTATCAAAACATCTCATGTACCCCATAATATACCTACTATGTATCCACAAAAATTAAAAATTTAAATTTAAATTAAAAAGAAACATTACATGACTCCACACTAGGCATTACTTACAGCAAACCACACAAATATAGTTTCTGTTTTTGAAGACTTTGTTATGTAAGGCTGGAAAAAGAAGTTAATACATCTGATATCTATTACCTCAAGATCAAATTATGAAATGCCCCCAAATGTTAAGGGAGTTAGACTTGAGATAAGGACCGGTTGCTTCCTAAGCAGTCTCTGCCACCAAAATATTTGATTTTGTCTTGGGCAAATGACATTTCTCTGGGCGTCAGTCTTCTCAACACTGTCTTCTTAATATTCTCAATGAGGATGTGGACAATATGATACAAGTCATTCTTACAAGGCCCATTTCTAGCATATAATACAAGACTTCCACATAACAACTTTTGATGGCTGCTATTGTGTTTCAAGCAGGCACACGGAACAAGAAATAGAGTAAATCTTCTTGTGACCCTAACAGAACCCTGACAATGTTTGTTTTGGCATTGTCCCATAAAACCAGATCTATGCCTGGCTCATGGGATATAACCAGAAGTCAAGTAAGTAGAGCTGCCGAGAAAGCTATTGTTTATCAGAGGAAAAGGCACAGATTCAACTGACAAGCAGCCTGTACCTTTAGTCCTTCTTTATGCCTGGAACATGGACTCAGGAGGTGGAAGAGCCAGGAGGTGTTCATGAGAACATGCAGTGACATGCCAAAGAGAGCAGAACTAGACTCTAGAAGGCTCCCAAGCCTGTGATGAATTGTAAGCGCATGTTTATTAGCCCAGGACCTCTTCCTCTGGAGTTATTCCATGAGAAAAACAGTATCTCTTTTGGTTAAACCACTCTAGGGTTTCTGTGGCAAGGAGAATGTCATCCCTAATTGACACAACTCAGGTTTTGTCTTTTATTTTTATATTCAACAAATATTAGCACATATGCTTGTAGCTATGTGCCAGTAACTATGACAGATACTAAAAGACAGTCCTGCCTCGAGGCACTTGTGGTCTGGTAGGATAAATTCTATAGCTGTATTAACTTGTCAGAAGGCATCAAAAGGAAGAGAGGTGGTCAGAGAAGTCTCTTCCAGGGTGACTCATTAGCTGAGTATTCAACAATTAGCCTGGCAAAGAGGAGGAAAGGGCTGGGCGTGGTGGCTCATGCCTGTAATCTTAGCACTTTGGGAAGCCAAGGTGGGCGGATCACGAGGTCAAGAGATCAAGACCATCCTGTCCAACATGGTGAAACCCTGTCTCTACTAAAAACACAAAAATTAGCTGGGCGAGGTGGCACATGCCTGTAGTCCCAGCTACTAGGGAGGCTGAGGCAGGAGAATTGCTTGAACCCGAGAGGCGGAGATTGCAGTGAGCCGTGATCGCATCACTGCACTCCAGCCCGGTGACAGAGTGAGATTCTGTCTCTGAAAAAAAAAAAAAAAAAAATGGAGGGAAGAGGGCAACAGAGGACACTGTTGTTTGCAAACCCACTGGGCACTTCCCCTTCCTCCATGCTAACAGTGCCTTCGTTTTCATTCCTGTGTCCTTGTCTCCCCCGGCCCCCTCCCCTGACTTCTTTAAATCCCTGTGCCAGTGACAAGCTACAGATGAGCATGAGACTCAGTTCTCACTAATAAGACAAAAGACAAGTTTTTCTTTGAGGGCTTCTAGAAACATGTCCCTGACTCTTAAAGAGCATGCACAAGAAAGAATAGGCTCCTCCTTCTGCTGGACTTCATGTCTTCCCGAGATGCTCAGATCTGTGGCAGACATCCTGAAAACCGGAGGGAAGTGACCCTGAGGAGGCCACACAGAGTTTGGCAGAGTGAAAAAATGAAGAGAAACTTGTCCTTGATGACACTACCAAATTGCTGTCATTAATCAGCCCTGGAACCAACAAATACCCATCTTTATGTGCTTAAACTCTTAGTGTTTAAGCCTTTGGATTGGATTTTCTGTTACCTGCAGCCAAAAATATCCTGCTATGTAAGGCATTCTAGGCAGAAGCAGCAGAATATACTAAAGCACTCAGAAAAATGACAAAAGATGACGTTTGGAAAACTAGAGGTATTCAAGACCAACGTATAAGGCAAGATAGTAGTGTGATAAAACAACACTGTAGAACTAAACAGAGACCTAAAGACCATGGAGGAATTACTGGAAATTTTACAGGTGACACATTTTGATTCCTATTTTACAAGATGACACTGGCGATTCTGTATAAGAAAGGGCAATGCTAAATAAAGGAAGACCATTAAAGCGGTTGCTATACTTATCTACACAACTAATGATGAAGGTTTAAAGAAAGGAAGTGATGGCGGGAAGAAGGACGAAGAGCAAACTAGAGAGAACTACTAAGGAGGTAGTTTCCTTGGGACAGTTTCACCACGGGATAGAGCCAGGGGATGGAAAGCGGAATTGATATTGACATTTATATTTCTGGCCTGGGTGATTAGTTGGATGTTGTTCGTGGAGATATAGGAGAAAGTATCCAAAGTTATTTTCTTCTGGGAGAGTTGAAGGAAATAAGAATAAATTCAGTCTTAATTATCTCAAGGTTTGAAGTCCCTGTTAGACAATTAGGCAGAGCTATCTTGCAACTGCATTTTGCTAAACGGCGTAAAACATGGACGCATCTCCACAATTAAGCTCAGCAAAATTTGTCCCATGCTTAACGCTTTGACGTACAAAAAAAGCAAAGCACATCGTAAGGATTTCATATCCCGTCATGGATAACATTTGAATTCTACAACCTTGAACTTTCTGAGCATTAGCCATGAAGATAAATCACCTCTTTCCAATCAGCCAAAACAGTGGTCCTAACCAATGCTTTGAATTTCAGACTTGGGTACTCAGCTGTCTACTTTATATCACAATTTGGAAATGATGGGAAGGATCATCTGAGAAAACAGAGAACCTCCTGTCAATCAAGTTGACGTGGATCAGAACATTGACTTTGTTGGTGCTTCTGTAAATGTGACACATCTGCACTCTGAGGTTGTGAGATCAGGGGATATCTAGGTAACACTTGGTGAAGAATGAACATATGGTATGATATCAGCGCTCCAGATGAACAGTGTTGCTCCCATGGTGATCTCATGACTGGCTAAATAATAGATGGATTTGTTCATTTGAACAAACATCTTTTGAGTAAGTATTATGCGCTGACTCACTGTGCAGACAGTGGAGGATCAAAGATGAGTAAGACAAGGTTGGTTCCTAGTTTAGGATTTTTCTGTGCATCTGTGGGGAGGTAGATACGTAAATCAAACAGGGCAATAAAGAATGATGGGTGTCTTAAAAGAGGTCTATTTGGGATACAACAGGGAGAGGAAGTCACCCTCTCTGGGGACCAAGAGTAACAGCATTATAGAGGAAATGACACCTAAGCTGTGGCTTGCCAAGTGAACAGCTATTTGCCATGTGTACAGATAGGAAAAGGTATTCCCAGTAGAAAAACAAGGAGGGACAGAGCCCGGAGGCATGGCCTATTCAGAGAGCTGTACATGGTTTGGTATGGTTGGAATGTTTGCTTTAAGAATGGAGAGGTAGGCAGGGGCTAGATCACGGAGCATACTGAATGCCATGCTAAGGAATTTGGACTTTTATCTGTGGACAACAGGGAGAGACAGAGTGGGCACAGAGGCAGGGGAATAATTTACTCTAATTTATATTTTAGAATCCCTCTGATGGTAAAATGAAAGCTCACCTGAAAAAGAATAAGAAAAGGCAGGACGACTAGTTAGTAGACCACTGCAAGGGTCCAAAGAAGATGTTGTGAAATGAAGCTCTTCTGAGACTTCAAGAATAAATAGAACTGGGTCACCAAAGATCGTGGAGAGGTGGGAATGAAGAAGGCATCCAGCTGGTCTGTCATGCGGACTCACTGAATGGAGGTGTCACTCACCAAAATCAGAAACCCAAGGGCGTGCACAAGGGGGGAAGAAAATATAATGAGCTCAGGTTTAGTCACATGCAGCGTGAGATGCTGTGAGATGTGTGGGTAGAAATGGAAAACAGTGAATTAGCAGATGAGTCTGGTGCTCAGGAGAGAGGCATGGGCTACAGATGACACATGGATTCTCTTGGTGTATTTCTGTCTTCTGACTAAGAGTTACATTGATATGTGACTGGACAAGATTAACAATGACACCAGTGGCTGTAGAAGAGACGGCATCAGTCTGGGACTCTTCAGGTGGACCCCATGTTTTAGAATTCTCCACTGAGTACTTCAGAATTTGTGATATGCAATATCTTAGATGGAAGGGATCTAGCAGTGATCCTGTCCAAATCTGCACTTAATGTAAACATCCCTTTTTGGCACCAGTTTCTCCAGCTTACCAGTTTGTCCACACTCAACCCGAATACCTCTCTCCGTGCCTGTCCACCCAGCAACCCACCATTCATCACGCATTTATTAAGCACTTGCACCGTTTTAACAGGGAAGGTGTTATAACAAGGAATAGGCCATTCATTGTGGGAAAGTTCTAGTTCTTAGGAACTTTTTTTAAAATGTAGACAAAAGGTCTATTAGATCAGAAAGGACCACCTCAGCCTTGGATAACCATGAGATAGACAGATTTTCCACCGAGAAGCAGCACCTATGCTTTAGCAGTGTGGCTGTCTTTACTTCTAGAATTTGCCTCAGGGCCTTTCTTAAAATGAAATGAAATAACATAAAACAGAAGCATTTGAAGAGTATTTGTTATGCACTTTTGCTTTAGTTTTGAAATTCTACTTTCCCATTGTGCTTTCATTCAATATAGAGCTTAACAGCTGAAGCAATGTATGTTGTAGAGGGAATGGGTCAGGATACAGCTTTGAACATGCACCTTTTATGCTTTTCAAAAAGCGCAGCATGTGGAAATTTTTTAACGAGTGATCTGGGATGCTGCGGTTCTGCAAATGCCCAGCAGGGGGACCTGGAAGGGACAACATACAGGTTTGTTGTGGGTTTTTTTGTTTTGTTTTGCCTCTGAACTTAACATGCATTTTCAAACGGCTGTTTCAATGCTTCCTCTTTGCAAAATTCGATGTTCTCCCTCCTTACTCTAAATTCAGAAATACACTGTAGCTTCCAAACAACATCAGGTGGAGTGCTCATATATACACAGAGAGAGAGAAGGATCTGTTTTTCTTTTAATTACAGGTTGGACATCAGTCGATAAAAGCCAAGTTGGGTAAAAAGACCTGCAGAGAGAAAGGATAGCTTCACCTTTCGGTCACAAACAGCATTTATGAGCAACCAGAGCAACCCAGGGAGGCCAGAGAAGGGGAGCGCCTAGGCCGATCTCCCTAAAAAGGAATGCTTTGAATGTAAAAAGAAAAATCCTAAACATTTTTCCTCCTCCAACTTTGTATTTGGAAAGATTTCAAACCCAAAGTTGCAAGAATAGTTCAACCAATATTCATGTACCCTTCACCTAGATTCAGTGAACATTTTGCCACACTTGTTTCACTGTCTCTCTGCTCCTCTCCTTCTCCCCCTTTCTCCTGTATTTTTAGTGTATTCATAATTCTTTCAACACTTCTTAAGTACCTAATCTTCCTGGGTCTGCCCTCAAGCGGCTCATGGTTTATCAGGAGGGTTCGATGCATAAACAGTCTAGTAAGAACAAGAAGGTGTCAAGCACAAGGGACTATGGGGACTGGAAACACAGTAAAAGGAGCAACGATGCCTGCCAGAATCAGAGAATGCTCTACCAAAGGTGACCTATGTGGGTACATAAGGGAAGAAAAAGATTTCCAGGCAGAGGGAATAGCCTACACCAAAGCAAAGAGGAAGCAGAGTCATGTGTCTGAGTTTTGTTTGTCCTGCTTTGAAACTTCTGCTTTCATCTCCTCCCTTCATATATATATATACACATACATACATACATATATATATATACTATATATACACATACATACATACATATATATATACTATATATATATATACTATATATATATAGTATATATATAGTATATATATATACTATATATATATACTATATATATATATAGTATATATATATTATATATATACTATATATATATATACTATATATATATATATATATATTTTTTTTTTTTTTTTTTTTTTTTGAGATGGAGTGTTGCTCTGTCACCCAGGCTGGAGTGTAGTGTTGTGGTCTCGGCTCACTGCAACCTCTGCCTCATGGGTTCAAGCGATTCTTCTGCCTCAGCCTCCCAAGTAGCTGGGATTACAGGTGTGTGCCACCATGCCCGGCTAATTTTTGTATTTTTAGTAGAGACAGGGTTTCACCATGTTGGCCAGGCTGGTCTCGAACTCCTGACCTCAGGTGATCTGCCCGGCTTGGCCTCCCAAAGTACTGGGATTACAGGTGGGAGCCACTGCACTCGGCCTCATGTCCTTCCTTTGGATAGCAACAAGGGGCGGGGTGTGGAGGCTCACCTCTGTAATCCCAGCACTTTGGGAGGCTGAGGTGGGCGGATCACGAGATCAGGAGATGGAGACCATCCTGGCCAACATGGTGAAACCCCATCTCTGCTAAAATACAAAAAAAATTAGCTGGGCGTGGTGGTGCATGCCTGTGGTACTCGCTACTCAAGAGGCTGAGGCAGGGGGATTGCTTGAACCCGGGAGGTGGAGATTGCTGTGTGCCATGATTGCACCACTGCACTCCAGCCTGGTGACAGAGCAAGACTCTGTCTCAAAAAAACAAAACAAAAAAGATAGCAACAAGGGCTACCATTTAGCTATTGCATGCTTACTAAGCTGTGCCAGGCATTGTCTAGGGCTCTTTTATGCACTGTCTCACTGAATCCTCACAAACCTGCAGGGTCAGTACTGCTGTCATCCCCACTTTACTAAAGTGGAAAATGAGGCTCAGAAAAGTTAGGAACTTAATAAAGGAGATCCAGCTCCTGAGAGGCAGGGTAGTAAGTCCTACTGCATGTTACTGTATCTTCTTAAAGTTCTACAGGTGAGGCTGGGCACGGTGGCTCACGCCTGTAATCCCAGCACTTTGGGAGGCCAAGGCAGGCAGATCACGAGGTCAGCAGTTCGAGACCAGCTTGGCCAACATGGTGAAACCCCGTCTCTACTAAAAATACAAAAATTAGCTGGTGTGGTGGTGCATGCCTGTAGTCCCAGCTACTCTGGAGGCTGAGGCAAGAGTATTACTTAAAAAAAAAATCCCAGGGGGCAGAGTTTGCGCCACTGCACTCCAGCCTAGGCAAAAGAGCAAGACTCCATCTCAAAAAAAAAAAAAAAAAAAAAAAAAAAAAAAAAAAAAATTCTACAGGTGAAACACTCTCTCCAAGGACACTGAGGCTTTCTTCCATCCCTCTCTCCCGCGCCCTGTGACCCAAATCAGTGGGGCAGCAGGCTTCTCAACTTTGCTGCCTTCTTAGGCACTGTGTGGTTCCCTTCATCTGAGCCTCACACCATCCACATTGGCAGCTCATATCATGACCTGCCTCCTGTTGCCCATTGATCCCCATATCCAGTTACAATATCCTGGACAATTTCTGCACCTGGTCACTGCCTGTCTTTGCTACCCCAGACATCAAGATCCATGCAAATGACTTCCCAGACACATCCCCACACCATTACCCATCACCAGCACTGCTATTTATTGTTCACAATGCACCCTGCACTGAGCCCAGATCATTATATGTGAAACATCTCATTTAATTTCCCCAGAATTTTATGATGTGGACTCAGTATCTCAAATTTATAGATAAGAGGACTGTGTCTCTGAGAAATTATATGACTTGCTTAAGATAATCTGAATAGTGAATTTATACCCACTCCTGATCTGAGAAGAGCCAAAGAAGGACTGAACTAAACAACAAAAAAACAGATTCAGAAGTAAGTCTGAAGAGCAGTTCACTTTGCATGTCCATACATAATTGCTCCCAAGTGTAATTTATAGTTCTTGATGTTATCGTCAAGGAGCAATTACCCTTCTAATTCAAACTGTCCCCAGTTATTGCCCCAATGACTCCACTTCCATTTTTGTATTTTGGCCTTTTCGGTGCATTGCTAGCCTTGAATTAAACAGTAATTTATGCTGGTTTCCTTATGAGCTGCTTTTGAGAAAGACATGTAATTTTAGTACTGAACACTAGATGTCACGATCAACCAGTTCAAGAAAAAGTCATCACCAAGCAGTATTAAAAGTCTCAAGTTTACTTGTGCTATATGATCTACAAAAGCAGGAACACGGCAATAAGGCATAGACCTTCATTTAAAAAATACTGGATGGTCTCTAGCCTCATTCTGAGGGGGATTATATATCTATCCAAAAAAGAGTTTATTTTTCCCTAAACAAGAAATAATAGCTTGAGTACACCAAACATTATTGAAACACCATGCATTGTATTTTATTTATATCATATATTTGAAATCTCACATTGTATGTGTGAAGTATTTAAATTAGGCTTTTAGAAACTGACTTGAAACTCAAAGGATACAAAAATCCTTCATCCACAAGAGGTTCATCATAGCTCTCACAAGGGAGACAAAGCTTATATTGAGATTTTGTTAAGCAGTTTTGAGGAAACGAGGCTAGTATTTGGAAAGCAAATGTTTGAATCCAAAATCTTTGTTCATGTATGATCATATTCAGTCTGTTTAAATGACAATCATGGCTATTACTGATCTCCCTTCCTTAGTCCATTTGGGTGAATGTGGAGGTAGGATGAAAAAAAAAAACTTGGCTGGCAGCACTCAAGATTTGGTTAGGAAACTACGTCCAGAATATTCTTTTTTTATTATTATACTTTAAGTTCTGGGATACATGTGCAGAACGTGCAGTTTTGTTACACAGGTATACACATGCCACGGTGGTTTGCTGCACCCATCAACCTGTCACCTACATTAGGTGTTTCTCCTAATGCTATCCCTCTCCTAGCCCCCAACCTCCACCAACAGGCCCCAGTATGTGATGTTCCCCTCCCTGTGCCCATGTGTTCTCATTGTTCAACTCCCACTTATGAGTGAGAACATGTGGTGTTTGGTTTTCTGTTCCTGTGTTAGTTTGCTGAGAATGATGGTTTCCAGCTTCATCCATGTCCCTGCAAAGGACATGAACTCATTCTTTTTTATGGCTGCATAGTATTCCATGGTGTATATGTGCCACATTTTCTTTATCCAGTCTATCATTGATGGACATTTGGTTTGGTTCCAAGTCTTTGCTATTGTGAGTAGTGCTGCAATAAACATACGGGTGCATGTGTCTTTATAGAATGATTTATAATCCTTGGGGCATATACTCAGTAATAGGATGGCTGTGTCAAATGGTATTTCTAGTTCTAGATCCTTGATGAATCGTCACACTGTCTTCCACAATGTTTGAGCTAATTTACACTCCCACCAACAGTGTAAAAGCGTTCCTATTTCTCCACATCCTCTCCAGCATATTCTTAAGCACTATAATTACTAGCATTTCGCTGGGAATTGTGAAAATAGAACACAAGAAGAGTAAGTAGAAAAAATAGTAAATTTCAAGCCATTAGAAGATGGATTGATAAACTTTAAAAAATTGCTGTGATCCATATGCAATAAAACAAAACTTGTGAAAGATACTGCCTATTTACTGAATGGCAAAAGATGGTTCCTCAAGAGCCGCCTATGGGAGCAGTGATTTGTTTTTCCATGTCAAATCTAGTTTGTTCTAAAAGCAAACAGCTGCCAAAAAGTTTATTCTGCATTTTTCAATAAATTTTCCAATTCTCTATTTCCTAATGCTTTCCCTCAACTGTCCATGAGATCTTGACCTGGCCTACTGTGGTTTTGTCATTTGGAATGCTTTTCATGATTGTAACTCCTGCCATTCTGCTTCAAAAAGTCATAGAATATTCATTTTTCAATCAAGTAAAACTATGTTGTAAACAAGAAGTCTTGTTAAGGTATCTAAATACAGGTGGCTTTTCCAAGTGATGAACAAAGAAAGGTTTCCATTTGAAGTCCATGAATACATTAGCCCCGAGCAAAGCAAAGCAAACTTACCTTTAATCACTTCAAACACCTGTGTGTTCAGCTTCTCTTTCGAAATGTATGTTCTAATATTTGTATATGAAAAGACAGAGATTAATAGAATTGAATACAAAGCCAAAAATATACACAAGTAATAAAGAGGGAGCCTCAAAATAATGGGGGCAAGGTGGACTGTTCAATTATGGTAAAGGTAATTGGGTAATTATCCATCATTGGGTAGCCATCTGAAAAAAAGTAAAATTGAATCCATACTTCACACGATACACTAGGATAAATTCCAGATGAATTAATGTAAAAGGTAAAAATGTAAAAACACAGAACCATAAATTGCTGAAAGAAAATAGGATGATTTCTTAATAACTTCAAACTGTAGGTCTTTCTATGACATAAAATGTAGAATCACAAAAGAGAAAATTGCTAAATTTGCCATTTAAAAAATTTGAAACTTCTACATGGCAAAAATAAACTAAATTCCATAAGCAAAGGCATAAGTAAAAAAAAAAAAAAGCCTGCAATTTACACAATAATCTCTTTAATGCATAAAAAGCTCCTACAAGTTAAAAAAAAGATCAGCAACCCAATAGAAAAATGTGCAAAGATTATTAAAAGACAGATCGCACAAAAGGAATGTAAGTGCTTCCTGGGCGAGGACGAGGAGGGCACTGCGCAGAGCTGGGACCAGGGTGGGCAGGGGAGGTGCTTAGGGCACGTAAGTGAAGGAGACCCGGAGAACTTAGCAAATGCCTCCTTAAATTCTGCACCCAAGTTACTGCACTCACTTCATCCTAGCCCAGTCCCTGAAGGTTCGGTTCTTAAGTACGTGAAAAGATGCTTGAGCGGCCGGGCGCGGTGGCTCACGCTTGTAATCCCAGCACTTTGGGAGGCCGAGGCGGGCGGATCACGAGGTCAGGAGATCGAGACCACAGTGAAACCCCATCTCTACTAAAATACAAATAATTAAAAATACAAAAAATTAGCCGGGCGTGGTGGCGGGTGCCTGTAGTCCCAGCTACTTGGAGAGGCTGAGGTAGGAGAATGGCGTGAACCTGGGAGGCAGAGCTTGCAGTGAGCCGAGATCGCACCACTGCACTCCAGCCTGGGCGACAGAGCGAGACTCCGTCTCAAAAAAAAAAAAAAAAAAAAAAAGAAATCTAATAATAAGAAATTGTAAATGATTGTTTCAAAGAGAGAGGTCTGTAGTTAGAAATCAGCTTCATTAAAAGCTGACATTTAGACTGTATTTTTTTTAAGCTTCTCCATTCTCTTTTGGATATTGTTCTCCCATAAGAACTTTTTAATCAACTAGATTCCCTTTTCTCAAACCCCTGGTAACTAAAACTTCATGGGCCTTTTGGAAAACTTCATCCCTCCACGCTAAACTATCTCCTCTACAACTCATTCTTCCATTTACTTTTGCCCCCCCTTCCTTTTGCCACCTTCAATACTACATGAAGAGATCTAGAGGAGACTTCTATCAATCCTTAAGCCCCTTGAGAAATACAAAAAAATAAAAAGGGACCACTGACCTCTTTTTGTTTTGGGATTCCCTGTCTTCCTCAAACACTCCAAAAGTCGTGGGCAGGTTCCTCTCAGGTCTAAAGCTCTGCTCTTTTGCACTCATCTTCTTCATCTCTTTGGCTTCTGTGTACATAATGTGTGTTACATGCTATGTTTACATGTATACATGTGTTTGTATGTTGTTTAGATGGTACCGATTTAGAAATACATAAATACTCATAAATCAAGTAAATGAGCCCAAATGTTTTTTTTTAGGTTCAGGTTGACATTAATAAGCCTTTGGTAAATAAAGCTAGCTTTAAAATTGTTGGTAAAATAACATAAAAATGGCTTCAGAATTTAATTAGGACATTTTGCCTAGGTCTGTCAGACAGACTTATGCTGTCTCTGCTCGATGTTTTAGTGTAATAAAACTATTGTTTTTGTTATAATTTTTGATGCTTGTTTGTTTTGTCTGTGAGCTAAAGCTCTAAGGGCTGGCTAATGGGGTTCCCCAAAGCCCTGTATACATCTTGCTGTGAGCTTATGCCTTTGGTTTTGAGCCTCTGGATTTTGAGGTGTAGAAAGGTGGCCATGGTGAGGCCTGGGGACATGTGTGTGTGCAGCACCTGGGCCATCAGCTACAGGGCAGGGCCAACCCTAACATGGCCCCATCATTCCTGGCCCAACTCTGTCCATCATCCCTGGCCCAACTCTGTCTACTGGCCATGTTGGGAAGGGTTGGATCCCCCTGGCATCATCTTCACAGCTGTTTCCTTTGTCCTGGGCTCTGTACCTAGTATGTGAATCCAGAACCCAGACAGGCCCTGCCCTTCATAGCCACCTGTGTGCCCAATGAGTACCTGGGACCCAGGATGACTCAGGGGACACACTGGGGAGGTTATCTATGTCCAGTATCTCAGAGGCCTTAATTAATATGACACTGGCTAGTACAAGGATAGACTGGTTTTGCTTTTGCAAAAAAAAAAAAAAACAAAGAAAAAAGTTAACTTAAATGGCTAGTTTTGTTCCCCATAAGTAATTAAGATATAATTGTTAAGAACAAGTCAATTAGGTAAATATGAATGGGATAAACATTTATAGACAAACGTGTCAGTTCAAAAAAATCTTTTCAGTAATTTAAAATCTTAAAGTCATGTTAAATAGATTAGCATGAAATGTCTGCATCATATCTAAATAAATTAAAATACTAAAACATTAATTATTAAACATAAGTTTAAGCTTACATACTTTTGGCTTTTTATTTCACAAAGAAAGAATAAACTTATTAGTAAATATGCCGTCCTCCACATTAAAAAACTGTTCTATGGAAAAGGCTGTTACTAAAAATTATAAAATATATATTTATAAAATGTTTTGGTACACAGCAATTAAGCTGCTTACTTTTCAGGTTTTTCACTGAAAATTAAGGTTACTAAGAGTTAAAAGTATAATTACAATATGTAATCAAAACTACTAGAAATAAAGGAAATAATTCTATATACAACATGTACAGGGAGGGTAGGATATGTTTTTGGTGAGGAAGATTATTAAAAAGCCATAAGGATGTGGTTTTTGTTTAAAAAGATTATTTTGTCTACTTTAGAGGTTATTTAAAAGTTGTTCCCAAATGAAGAAATAAAAAGATGGTATAGATAAAACTGAATGAATATAAAAAGTTGAAAAAGAACAAAATAAAACTTTAAGAGGTTATAAAAGTTTATAAAAATTGTATCATATGTGGTCAAAGCTGACTATACAGGATAGGTTTATTTATAAGATTTCATTAAAATTAGCTTTAGCATTGATACTGATGCAAAAATAAATTTTGGTTGTCTCTCGCAAACAAGATTTACAAATATTGACAAAAAAAGATTTTGTTCACTTTTTGAGTAAACTGCAAAAAAAAAAAAAAAGAAGGGAGGGAAAGGAACAGATTATATATGCTTCATGCTGTTTTTACTGTGTCTTTTGATTATTTGGAAAACTGAGTCTCCTCTCTATCAAAGAGTAAAGGTTTTAGCTTTTTGAAATCTCTGAATTATCACTTTGGTTAAACGAATGATTGTTTCACAATGACCTATGATTCTACTTTTGATCAAGTCTTTTGAACCTTTATTTTTAAAAGACTTCAAAATCAAATTTCAAATTCTAAATTAAGTCTTTTTGACCTTGAACTACTTTTGAACATTCCAGAAGGGCCTTTGGAAGGTCCAGAGAGACGTATTAGGCATACTTGGTATGTTAAAATCACATGGGAAGCATTGGCAAATACAAAATGGTGTTTAGTTTTCCTTGAGTTATATTTGTATAAATGTGTAATATGTGTTCCAAAATAGTATGCGATTCCTAGAAATCTGATATGTCTTGGTTTATGTTACCAGTCATAATCGTAATGTTAAATCTTGTATGCCACAAAAATAACCAGATCTCTTTGTGCAGAGACAAAATGACTCCATCTTGGATGTTAATCCACCATTGACTTCTGAATGACCCCATTTCTGTGAATGCCTCCTGATTTCTTCTTAATTTATTGTCCTTAGTGTAAGAATATGTGCTCACTACAAATCCCGATTTTAGATCAAAGCAACCTTGATGTTATCACATAAATTATAGGCCATGACACATATAACATTCTTGCGTGTTCTGGAGGGTTGCCTTTAATTGTCTTGCTGGAGCATGTATACCTTTCCCCTATGGTATATAAGCCTTGGGTGTGGGAAGTAACAGTGCAGATATCGACCTGTCTTGCAGCCATCCAAGACCATGCTTCTGTCTGTAAGTTACCCTAATAAATCATCATATACCAACAAACTGGATTTATCTGCCTCATTTTTTGGTTTCTTGGCTCCTTTGGCATTTGAGAACTGCTTTTTACATACGGATCTTTCACAGAACACCTTGTTGATTGCATCATTATTGTGAACTCTCATAAGATTTTTAACCATGGCCATTTTAAGTCTTGTTGTCCACAGTAAATTGTTTTACTCTGATGCTTCTCTTGAAAGATATTTGCAAGTGTTCTGTCTTCAAGAAGGTTCATGAAAAAAATAAAAAGCTTCTGACAGCTACCCTGAAATATAGACCTCTGCTAATGACTTTGAGATTATCCAGTTGGACTGGATAAAAATTTTAATAATTCCAGTGGAAAAAGCTGGACTCATAAAACTGTGAACTCAACAACAAGCAGAATAAGAATTACATGGGCATCAACTGATTAAGGATTATGATATTTTATGGCTTTAGGTTTGAACATTACTGATTCTTTTTGTTTTGTTTTCCAAAGTTAAGGAGCTTCCTTTTTCTCCTCTTAAAGTTTACAGCAATTGGGTATAGTTTTGTAAACAAAATTGAAACATTTGCCTTTCTCTCTACCTTATCCCCCCAAAATATTGAAATTCATGAATATTCTTATTTTACGGCAATGTAGTTATTTGCATAAGCTCAGTAAGAATCTGTTCTTCTTGTAACAGAACACCATTGGAAACACTGGTTATTTTACCAAGGCCTTGACTGGAATGTCATATTTTCATCTATCACCAGACAGCTTTACAGAACGGAGGCTGACATTATGAAGCCAATAGAAGCCCTGGGAAAAACTGGCCTGGTACCTTACATACACAATTCTTATGGCTGCCTCGTGGTAGGTAAAGAATGTAACTTTCTTTTTTTTTTTTTCTTGAGACAGAGTCTTGCTCTGCCATCCAGGCTGGAGTGCAGAGATGCAGTCTCGGCTCACTGCAACCTCCACCTCCCGGGTTCAAGTGATTCTTGTGCCTCAGCCTCCCAAGTAGCCGGGATTAGGGGCGTGCACCACCATGCCCAGCTAATTTTAGTATTTTTAGTAGAGACAACATTTCACCACGTCAGCCAGGCTCAAAAAGAGAGAAATTCACTCAATTTGTGTAGTTATTACAGACGTAGTCTGAGGGCAAGTCAAATCTTTGATTTAGCTTGTAGCCTTGAGAGGCTTTTAAAAGTCTAATCTGAGATTCTTTATAAAAATTTTCAGCAAAGCCAACTTGAAAAGTGCCTATATAATAAATCATTATTCTAATTGTACTTTATGCAAATAATCAGGCCAAGTTAATAAAACTAACTTATTTTACAAACAAATTAGTCTCATTATGAGTATCTTTGGTAGAAATGAAAGGCCAAAGAGAGAAAAGTTACATTTCAGAAGAAAACAATGGTGCATCTGCTATTAGATTCTAACCCTGTTCATTGTTTTTGAGTTTTTCTCCTACCCTTCTGACTTGGAATCACTAAAAATTAAAATTTTTTTTTCCTAAGGCCCTACAAGCTAAAGCTAGTAAACTTGGCTTTGAAAAAAAAAATCATCACAACAGCTTATATTTGAACAAACATACACACAAACTAAAATCCAGGAAAATCTATCACATTGCCACTGGCCCTCTCAGCTGACTGCCCCCATGACTCTAAAAGAAACTAGTTTATAGACCACCTCAGACATTAACGTTTGTTTTTCATCTGTTTCCATAAAAATATCTCTTATTAAAGATCTGTTTGCCTGTGTCATATATAGAGGTCTAACTCTGAGAGCCCATCTACAATGCCATCTCTTAAAATGAGAAGCTACTGTTTAATTGGATTGGCCTATTCTCAGGAATGAGAGACTGGTTTAATGGGATCCTTTACCATTCAGCTACTAACTCTATTTTCCTCTCCACAGTCACTAGCTCATCTGTTAACATGTGAAACGTCCAGGAAATTCTGAGCTCAGAAACGAATATCCCAAAATGTGGCACTTTGATGTGCTAAAGAAGCAACCTCAGGGTCTTTCTGATCTTCTCCCTGCTCCTGTTTCTCAACCCTCTGTCTCTCCCAAGGGACAGGATGAAGCTGTTCTCTGAAGCTCTCTTATTTGCCTAAAGTCAAGACCCACCAAAGAAAATAATTACCTCTGGCCCTTCCCTTAGTTTTCATTAACTTAACTCATATTGCAGGAAGAAAGATTCAAGTCTGTCAATACACCTAGACAGACTTTTGTCACAAACCATTGTCTTCTATTCTGGTCCTATTCAGTATTTCAAAGAGAATCATTTATCACCCATTGTCTGCTCTGTGGGCCCAACAGACTTCGTCCCAGGCCACTGTGTATTTTCCAAGTCCATTAATTTCCCCCTAACAATCGTTTACTATCCTCAGATTGCCACATATTCCCCATCTCTTTCCTCTATGGAGAAGGGTATATAAACATCTGTATCCCATTGAGCTACTGGGTCGTCAGATTCTCCTCTGATTTTCCTGTGCCATGCATTTTACAATCAATGTCACATGCCTTTTCTCCTTTTAACCTGCCTTTTGTCAGTGAACCTTCAGCGGAGGAAGTGGGAAACTTGGCCCCTACAGCAGCATGACTGGTAATGGTAAAAAGACTGGAAACAGTGCCGGGCGCGGTGGCTCACGCTTGTAATCCCAGCACTTTGGGAGGCCGAGGCGGGCAGATCACGAGGTCAGGAGATCGAGACCCTGTCTCTACTAAAAATACAAAAAATTAGCCAGGCGTGGTGGCGGGTGCCTGTAGTCCCAGCTACTCGGAGAGGCTGAGGCAGGAGAATGGCGTGAACCCGGGAGGCGGAGCTTGCAGTGAGCCGAGATCGCGCCACTGCACTCCAGCCTGGGCGACAGAGCAAGACTCCATCTCAAAAAAAAAAAAAAAAAAAGACTGGAAACAACCAACATGTGCATCACAGTTAAATTATGGTTGTTCCTACTGTGCAATACCATGCAAATGTAAAATGAATGAGGATGTTCTTTAGATATTGAAACAGACAGCCCTCTAAAGTATGCTAAGGAAGACAAGCAAGGGAAAGAGCAGTGTCCGTAAAACGCTCCTGCATGTGTCAAAAAGAGGGGGAAGATAATATGAATTGGCTTGTAGATGCAGAAAAATATCTGCATTAAAAAAGAAATTATCAACCACTGGCTATTTCCTGTTGGGGCCCTGGGGAACTGAGTAGTTTTGATGTTTGAGTCATATAAATGTAGTATCTATTAAAAATATGAAACAAAGAATTCAAGTGTTTTCATCTGACACTTTTGTCCTCAAAAATCCATTTTAACCTATTTTTCTAAGCCTTTTCTATTACATTAGTTGTGCTTCTCCCTACTTGGTTTGACCTGAATTTTGCCAGAAATCTAAATGAGATGTCCAAATACGGTGTTCAGGTGATGAATGTTCCCTTCACTTCTTCACTGAGATGTCCAGGTCCTACTCGAGTCATCATTAGGCTAAGCAGCCTATGTTAAAAAATTGTAATAATAATTAAAAAGTCTGAGACTATATCAATATAATTGGTGAATAACATGAGCTGATTCTGCAAGAATGTGCACAGGGGCCAAAAGGAAAGGGGGCTACTGCTTCCTTGGCCCTATTAGTCTGAACAGAGACAGCATGGAGTTTCCCCATACAGCAGTTTTCTAAAGTTTTATTATGTGCCTTGTGGAACAGTACCTGTAGAACTGACTTTGCATACAATGAGTATTGCATAGCTCTGTATACATACCATAACAGATCCTACTCAGACAGTGCTTCTAGACTGTGCTTGGCTTAGGGTCAGGGATGGTGATGGGTTGGGGTAGAAGTGGACTGTCTGGCCCAGAGGACTTTTCTCTGCTGAAGTTTCCCCTCATTTCTCAGTTACAAGTGTCAGTCACCACCCCTGCCAATCTAGACCGAACACTTCAAGTTCCCTTTGGCGGAATGCTACCCATTCCTTTATAAAGTTAGGGGAGGGGATCCTAACCTCTCTTCTGTCACTTGGGTAAGAGGACCAGGTTGGATGCCCTGAATATCCCATCCCAATTTTACCTGAACAACCTCTCTTTTATCTGTTTTAATGTTGGACATCCTGATTGATCAAAGCCTCTTCTTGACCTATTATATTATCCAATTTCCAGGGGAGTCTTTTGGGCCTGGAGAATGATTTAATGGAGGGTTTCCCATTGCTGAAGCCAGCATGTGTTCAGAAAGAAATGTGCATACCTTGGAGGAACTAAGAATGGCACCACCAGTAGACTAGATTAACTCAGGGCAGAGAGCAGGATGCAAACACAAAATGTTCACCTCAACTTCTATCCTGAGTATCTCATATGTGCTGGGTCCTGGGCTAGAGGCTTGGCATACACTTTCTCCAATCTCCAAGGTCTGGGAGGCCAGTAACATTGCCTTCACCTGTTTTCTGGACTCCTGCCCTCCCTGGAGACCTTCACCTAACATTCCATTTAATGTGTGCCCCCCCACCGTTTTTCACTACCCAGTTAACTTCACAGCATTCATCAACAGCATTCATCATAATATTTGTTGAATGCATTTGAATGCTTCATAGCATTCATCAATTCTTTTGCTTATTAACTGACTTTGTATTACTTTTCCCACTAGGTTTTAAGCTCAATTTGAGTAGAAACTGTGTTAATCTTTTCCACTGTTTTATCCCAGTGCCTTGCCCAGTGTACGGCAGTGAGCAGTTATGATTATTTGTTGTATTAATAATTATGTGTATAATTTAGGTTAATTAATAATTATTTAATATATATAGATTAAGAACTCTAAACAGGGTTTTTACGTTGGGTAGTTGTTCTAGTGATTAAAATAAGAAAAATAATAGATAATTTTTCTAAACTACATGTAACAAAGCAAATTTCATCAGTTTTATGTTAGGTTTCAGTTTAAGGTTTCAAGAGGTCCTAAGAACAGATCAAGTGCCCCAAAAGTTTACTTCTTAGTTAATCCTATTCATGGTTATTTTCAGGAAAGGAGGTTTCACAACCAATTTCTACCTCATTCTTTTGTTCCATTCTTGTATATATTTAAAAAACATTTATTGAATAATTTAATCTGTTAAGCACTGAGGATACAGATACATATAATACTCAATCTCCTTTAGGAGCTAAGACACATGTCAAAATAACTATAACATAATATGATAAACTTTCAATAGTCACAAGCAGAAAGTACTTTTAGATTAGAGTTTGTTTGGGGTGTTTATAAGAGACAGAGTCCACAAAGAGTCACATTAACTTGGAATTCGGGCAAATTAGAAGCTATCCACCCTCTTTCAAGGGTGAAATCATATAAATATCTTGGAAAAGAGAAGAACAATTTACCCAATCCAATTATTCTCTTGGTTTCATTGGGCTAAAAATATAAACTCTAAGCAAAGCCCACAAAGTGAAGCCAGTAAAAAAGCAACGTAGGGCAAAAGGGCAGAAAAATGAGCAGGGTCTACTTGTGTGGTTCAGCAGAGTACAATATTGTATATATAAAGGAGGGAAATGGACATTCAGCACCTGAACACACACACACAGCTATACTTACAAATGCACACATTCATTATGTCATCCTTCCCAGTCAGGGCAACACATTGGTTTACAGCTTATCTCTCAACATTTGGAAACAGTTACCTTGCTTTAATTTATTGAATAAATATGAAACCGTCTGCTGATGTGTCCTGATGGAAGCCAAGTGGTGTCCCACCTCGGGGAGGAGGTGTCAAAGTCCACAATGAGTGTGAGCGGATGGCAGAGCCGCAGGAAACGCCCTGCAGTGGAGGCGATGACTGACCAGAGGATGTGCCTGATATAAGAGAGGAGTTCGGGAGCCAGAAGGCGGCTTCTTTCCCTTCACCAGAAGGCACCATGGGAGCATGCACTCACACTTTCTTAGGTTCCTCTGCCATCAGCTCTGCGAGGACTCAAGAAATTCAGAGTAAGCAACTGAAAAACATGAGGCTGACAGGGGCTTGGGAGGGTGCCAAGAATTCTCCCTGACCTTCAAAGGCCTTGTGTTCTGGGTATTTGGCCAAGGGGGCTTCATCTCCTTGTTTTATCTGCGCTCAACTGCCTATCCCAGGCCCCAAATGAGAAAACTGTGATGAATTCAAGATTAACTTCATTTGCTGAAATTCAACATATTGAGTACCAAGTACCTTCTTTCATTTACACATTTATTTCAAACACTCATTCAAGTGGTAGGCTTTCTGCTAAAGCAAGACTGGACACAGCAAGGCACTCCAGGCTGACGGGACAGCACATACATTCCCGTGAAAGCACCAACCAGCAGGCCTACAGGGTCAGGAACTGACAAGTCCCCATCTGGCTGACACTGGCAGCCAGGAGGCCTGGCAGGAGGCAGACGACGAAGGGTTGGGACTTTATTCCATAGGCACTATGGAGCCGCAGGTGGAATTTAGTCAAAAGAGAGGTTCATCCTGATTTGTGTTTTGAAAAGATGGTCATTTGGAAAGAGGAGGTGAGAAAAATAAACTCAGAAGAGGGAAAAGACTTAGAAAATTTTTTTCCCAACACATATAAACAACTCTTTCTATTCTGATTAACAATTCAGCCTAAAAAGCCGATATTAATAATAAACCCCTATGTAACATTTAGTGTGTACAATTTACTTCATCTTCAGGATAGTCCTCTGTAAAATGGGGATTAATAATACCTCTTTGATTGGGTCATTGTAAAGATAAATGAATGAACAAAATCATTTTTGTGTAAAGGACACAGCACATGGTAAACTCTCAGAAATGGCTCCTTGCTGGCTTGCATCAGCTTCAAAACCTTCCTCCCCTGTGATTTCAAAGCAGCTATTTTTTTTGCAAGGCACCTACTCAAGTTCTGTTCGTTCACAACCAAATACTTTTTTAGTGAGGATGGGAGTAGGCCTTGGGGTCATTCTGACTCAGGATCATTAAAGTCTGGAAGCCTGAGATTTCTGAAAGGTTGGTCTCCAGGGAGCTAGTTTTGGTTTCTTTTTTCCTAGTGCCTTGCCCACATGACCCTGTTCTTTCAAATGCCTGCTATACCTTCAAGGCAAAGTTTCGTCTATTTTTATGAAGTTGGGACCAAAAATAATACATACACCCCCAAACTATAAAATTTTGGAACATTTAAAAACAGAGTTTAAAGCTGAGATCAAGTAAAACTAAATCATAGCGTGGTTAATGTGATGTTTAATAATAGAAATTATAACGTGCTCTCTGTTAATTAGACCTACGTGATATTTCGCTTGCATAAATGACAGTAATGACTGGGGAGGGCCAGAGTGTCTCTGAGACGTCTCTGAAGACTGGCCAGATAGTCGTTTTTGATGTCTGGAGAAAGGGGTTGGGGTGAGGGAGGGAGAATCTCTGCAGGCTTCCAATACATCCTCTCGTTTTTGGAAATGACAGAGTAAGAGCTCTACTTGCCCTTTCCCTTCGAGGCCTTTCAATATGCAGTAATTAGCCCAAAGCCGACATTTAGACTCCTTCCAGTTCCTGTCAAAAAATGGAGTATCACCCTGCACCAAGGGACTAGATATCAACCCCAGTTTTCTCTGTTCCCCAACCCTCCCCAAGGTAGGCCTAGGACATCACATTCTTCTTGTCCTTATTTCAGCTCTCGGGTCTAAAGTGCAGAGGAGAAGCAGAGCAAGATGGCTGAATAGTAGCCTTCATCATCATCCTCCACACAGGAACACCAAATTTAACAACTATTTATAAAAAAAAGCACCTCCATATGAGCCAAAAATCAGGTGGGCGATCACATAACCTGGTTTTAACTTAGGATCACTGAAAGGGGCAGTGAAGAGGGTAGGAAAGACAGTCTCGAATCACTGACACCAATCCTCTCCTATTCCCCAGCAGCAGCCATGGGGTGCAGAGAGTCGGAGCGCTTTTGGGAGGGAGAGCGCAGTGATGTGGGACTTTGTATTGGAACTCAGTGCTGCCCTGTCACAGTGGAAAGCAACACCAGGCAGAACCCAGCTGTTGCCATGGAGGGAGCATTGAGACTAGGCCTAGTTCAAAGGGCACTCATCCATCCCAGTGGTTGGAACTTGAGTTATGTCAAGGCTTGCCACGGTGGGCCAATGTACTCTGGGGTCCTAAATATACATGAAAGGCAGTCTAGGCCACAAGCCGTGTAATCACTGGGAATGTTCTGGTGTTAGGCTTGGAGCTAGTGGACTTGGGGGGCATGAAACCTAGTGAGACACCAGCCAGGGTGGTCAAAGGAGTGTTTACACTACCCCTCCTCCAACCCCAGGCAGCACAGCTTGCCTCTATGGGAGAAATTCCTTCCTTCCACTTGAGGAAAGGAGAGGGAAGAGGAAAGAGGTCTTTGTCTCATCCACCATAGGATAGGGCAGCAGGTAAGTCCTGAGGGCCCCCATTCCAGGCCGTAGTTCCCAGAAGACATTTCTAGACATACCCTGGGCCAGAAGGGAACCTGCTGCCTTGAAGGGAAGGACCCAGTCCTGGCAGGATTCATCACCTGCTGACTAAAGAGCCTTTGGGCCCTGAATAATCAGCAGCAGTAACCAGGTAGTACACATCATGGGCCTTGGGTGACTCTGAGATCTGCTAGTTTCAGCTGTGACTGAGCGCACTCCCAGCTGTGGTGGCTATGGAGAGAAACTCCTTCTGCTTGAGAAAAGCAGAGGGAAGAGTAAAGGGGACTTTGTCTTGCAGCTTAGATACCAGTTTGGCCATAGTGGAGTACAGTACCAAGTGGGCTCTTAGAGTCCCTAATTTTAGACCTTGGGACTTGGACAGGATTTCTGCACCTGCCCTGGGCCAGAGGGGAGCCAACTGCTCTAAAGGGGGGTCCCAGGCCTGGCAGCATTCACCACAAGCTGACTACAGACAAGTTGGTCCTTGAGTGAACATCAGCGACAGCCTGGCAGTGCTCTCTATGGGCCTATGGAGGTGGTGGCCACGGGAAGAGACTCCTCTGCTTGCAGAAAGGGGATGGAAGAGTGGGAAGAACTTTGTCTTCTGGTTTGGGTGCCAGCTAAGCTGCAGTAGAATAGAGCACCAGTTGATGCCTAGGTTTCTGACTCCAGGCCCTGGCTCCCAAATGGTATTTCTGGACCAGCCCAGGGCTGGAAGGAACTTGCCACCCTAAACGGAAGGTAACAAGCCTGGCTGGCTTTGCCACCTACTGATTGTAGGCTCTAGGGCCTTGAGTGAACATAAGCAGTAGCCAGGCAGTGGCTATGGCAGGCCTTGGGCAAGACCCAGTGCTATGCTGCCTTCAGGTCTGACCCAGCGCAGTCCCAGTGGTGGTGGCCACAGGGGTGCTTATGTCACCCCTTCCCTGATTCCAGGCAGCTTATCACAGAGAGAGACTCCATTCTTGTAGGAGAAAGTAAGGGGAGACAACAACAGTCTCTACCTGGTAATCCAGGGAATCCTTCTGGAACTTATATTAAGACCACCAAGGTGGTACCTCTATGAGTCTGCAAGAGCCACAGCATTACTGGGCTTAAGGTGTCCCCTAATGCAAATATGTCTGCAGTGACCAAAGACTTAGATCACAACACCCAAGTCCCTGCAAATATCCAGAAAGCCTTCCAAAGAAGGATGAGTACAAACAAACCCAGAGAGTGTACAAGCAAACCCAGACTGTGAAGACTACAATAAATACCTAACTCTGAACTATCAAGACCCCAGTGAACATCCACAAGCATCAAGACCATCCAGGAAAACATGACCTCACCAAACGAACTAAATAAGGCATCAGGGACCAATCCTGAAAAACAAGAGATATGTAACCTTTCAGTCAGAAAATTCAAAATAGCTGTCTTGAGGAAACTCAACGGAATTCAGGACAACACAGAGAAGGAACTCAGAAATCTATCAGATACATTTAACAAAGAATCAAGCAGAATTTCTAGAGCTGAAAAAGGTAACTGACATACTGAAGAATACATCAGAGTCTCTTAATAGCAGAACTGATCAGGCAGAAAGAAGAATCAGTGAGCCTGAAGACAAGTTATTTGAAAATACACAAGAGGAGACAAAAGAAAAAAAGTAAAAAGGAATAAAGCACGCCTACGAGATCTAGCAAACAGCCCCCGAAGTGCAAATCTAAGAGTTGTTGGCCTTCCAGAGGAAGTACAGGACAGATGGGGTAGAATGTTTATTCAAAGGGATAATAACAGAGAACTCCCCAAACCTAGGGAAAAATATCAATATTTAAGTACAAGAAGGGTATAAAAGACCAAGTATATATAACCTAAATGACACTACCTCAAGACATTTAATAATCAAACTCTCAAAGGTCAAAGAAAAAGAAAGTCTCCTAAAAGCAGCAAGAGAAAAGAAATAAATAACATACAATGAAGCGCCATTACATCTGGCAGCAGACATTTCAGTGGAAACCTTACAGGCCAGGATAGAGTGGCATCACATATTTAAAGTGCTAAAGGAACCACACTTTTACCATAGAATAGTATATCTGGTGAAAACACCCTTCAAATGTGATCGAGAAATAAAGACTTTCCCAGACAAACAAAAGCTAAGGGATTTTATCAACACAAGCCCTATCCTACAAGAAATACTAAAGGGAGTAGAAAGAGACTAGAAAGAAAATGATGTTAACGAGCAATAAGAAATCAGTTGAAGGTACAGAACTCACTGGTAATGGTAAGTACACAGAAAAACACAGAATATTATACACTGTAATTGTGGTGTGTAAACTACCCTTTTTTTTTTTTTTTTTTTTTTTTTTTTTTTTTTTGAGACAGAGTCTCACTCCATCACCCAGGCTGGAGTGCAGTGGCACCATCTCGGCTCACTACAACTTCTGCCTCCTGAATTCAGGCAGTTTTCATGCCTGAGTAGCTAGAATTATAGGTGCATGTCACCACACCCAAGTGATTTTTATATTTTTAGTAGAGATGGGGTTTCACCATGTTGACTAGGCTGGTCTTGAACTCCTGACCACAAGTGATCCCAAAGTGCTAGGATTACAGATGTGAGCCACTGCACCCGGCCACCACTCTTACCTTAAGTAGAAAGACTAAAAGATGAACCTATCAAAAATAGTAACTACAACAACTGTTCAAGACATAGACAGAACAATAAGATATAAATAGAAACAACAAAATGTTAAAAAGCAAGGAGATGAAGTTAAAGTGTAAAATTTTATTGGTTTCTCTTTGCTTGTTATTTTGTTTGTTAATTGCAATAAATGTTAAGTGATAATCAGTTTAAAATAATGAACTGTATTATTTGCAAGCCTCATGGTAACCAAACCAAAAAACATAGAACAGATATACAAAAAGCAAAACTAAAGAAATTAAAACATACTACCAGAGAAAATCACCCTCACTAAAAGGAAGACAGGGAGGAAGGAAAGAAGAGAAGACTACAAAACAATCAGAAAACGAATAACAAATAGCAGAAATAAGTCATTAACTATCAATAATAACATTGAATGGAAATGGACAAAACTCAAAAGACATAGAGTGGCTGAATGGATTAAAAAAAAAGACTCATACATCTGTTTCCTACAAGAAACACACTTCACATATAAAGACACACATAGACTGAAAATAAAGGGATAAACAAAGATATTCTATGCAAACGGAAACCAAAAATGAACAGGTGTAGCTATACTTAGACAAACTAGATTTCAATGCAAAAACTATAAAAAGAGACAAAGAATGTCATTATTTGATAAAGGAGTCAATTCAGCAAGAGGATTTAACAACTGTAAACATATATGCACCCAACACTGGAGTACCCAGATATATAAAGCAAATAGTACTAAAACTAAAAAAAAAAGAGACAGATGCCAATACATTAGCAGCTGGACACTTCAACACCACACTCTCAGCATTGGACAGATCATCCAGACAGAAAATCAGCAAAGAAACATCAAACTTAATCTATACTGCAGACCAAATGGATCTAATAGATATTTACAGAACATTTCATCCAACAGCTGCAGAATACACATCCATTTCCTCAGCACATGCATCATTCTTAAGGATAGACCATATGTTAGGCCACCAAACAAGTCCTAAAACATTCAAAAACACAGAAATAATATCAAGTGTGTTCTCTGACCACAATGGAATAAAACCAGAAAACAATAACAAGAGGAATTTTGGAAACTATACAAACTCATGGAAATTAAACAATTTGCTCCTGAATGATTAGTGGGTCAATGAAGAAATTAAGAAGAAAACTGCAAAATTTCTTGAAACAAATAATCATGGAAACACAGCATACCAAAATCTATGGGATGCACTGAAAGCAGTACTAAGAGGGATGTTTATACTTATAAGCACCTACATCAAAAAAGTAGAAAAACTTCAAACAAACAACCGATTGATGCATCTTAAAGAACTAGAAATATGAGAAAAAACCCCAAAATTAGTAAAAGATAAATAACAGACCAGGCATGGTGCTCATGCCTATATCCCAGCACTTTGGGAGGCCGAGGCAGGAGAAGTGCTTGAGCCTAGGAGTTCAAGACCAGCCTAGGCATCATAGTGTGATCCCAACTCTACAAAAATTTAAAAATTAGTTAGGTGTGGTGGCGTGGACCTGTTATTCCAGCTACCCAGGAGTCTGAGCTGGGAGAACTGCTTGAGCCTGGTGGTCAAGGCTGCAGTGAGCTGTGATCATGCCCCTGCACTCTAGCCTCAGCAACAGGGCAAGACTCTGCATAAAAAAAAAGAAAAATAAAAAGAAAAGAAAAGAAATAATAAAGATCAGAGCAGAAATAAATGAAATTGAAATGAAGAAAACAAAAGGTCAATAAAATGAAAAGCTGGTTTTTGAAAAGATAAAATGGACAAACCTTTACCCAGACTAAGAAAGAGAGAAGACTCAAATAAATAAAATCAGAGCTAAAAAAGGAGACATTACAACTGATACCACAGAAATTCAAAGCATCAACAGTGACTACTATAAGCAACTATATGTCAATAAACTGGAAAATGTAGAATAAATAACATTCCTAGATACATACAACCTATCGAGATTAAACCATGAAGAAATCCAATACTTGAACAGACCAATTAACAAGTAATGAGATAGAAACAGTAATAAAAAGTCTCCCACTAAAGAAGGTTGGGACCCAATAGCCTCACTGCTGAATTTTACCATATATTTAAAGAAGATTTAATACACCAATCCTATTCAAACTCTTCTAAAAAATAAAGGAGGAGGGAATACTTTTGCATGATGCAAAAATCCTTCAGAAAAAAACTAGCAAACTAAATTCAACAACACAATAAAAATATCATTCATCAGGACCAAGTGGGATTTATCCCAGGGATGCAAGGATGGTTCAACATAGGCAAATCAATTAATGTGATATATCATAGCAACAGAATGAAGGACAAAAACCATATGACCTTTCAATTGATGCCAATAAAAGCATTTGATAAAATTCAACATCCCTTCATGATAAAAACCCTCAAAAAGTTGGGTATAGAAGGAACATGCATAATTAACATAATTAAGTCATATATGACAGACCCACTGCCAGTTTCATACTGAATAGAGAAAAACAAAAAGCCTTTCCTCTAAGATCTGGAACAAGACAAGGATGCTCACTTTCACTACTGTTATTCAATGTGGTACTGGAAGTCCTAGCTAGAACAATCAGACAAGAGAAAGAAATAAAGGGCATCCAAATTGGAAAGGATGAAGCCAAATTACCCTTGTTTGCAGATGATATAATTTTATATTTGGAAAACACTAAAGACTCCATCAAAAATGATTAGAATTGATAAACAAATTCAGTAAAGTTGCAAAATACAAAATCAACATACAAAAAACAGTAACATTTCTATATGGGAACAGCAAATAGACATTATTTCTATATGCCAACAGCAAACAATCTGAAAAAGAAATTAAAAAACTAATCCCATTTACTACAGCTACAAATAAAATAAAATACCTAGGAATTAACCAAAGAAGTAAAAGAGCTCTACAATGAAAACTATAAAACATGGATGAAAGAAGTTGAGGAGGACACAAAAGAATGGAAAGATATTCTGTATTCCTGGATTGGAAGAATTAATATTGTTAAAATGTCCATAAAACCAAAGCAAATTACAGATTTAATGTAATCCCTATCAAAACACCAATGAAATTCTTCACAGAAATAGAAAAACACAATTTTAAAATTTATATGGAACCACAAAAGATTAAGAAGAGCCAAAGCAATCCTGAGCAAAAGGAAGAAAACTGGAGGAATTACATTACTTGATTTCAAATAACACTACAGAGCAATAGTAACCAAAACAGCATGGTACTGGCATAAAAAGAGACGTATAGACCAATGGAACATAGTAGAGAACCTAGAAATAAATCCACACATCTACAGTGAACTCATTTTCATTAAAGGGGTCAAGAGCATACACTGGAAAAAGGGCAGTCTCCTCAAAAAAAAAATGGTGCTGGGAAAACTGGAAATCCATATGCAGAAGAATGAAACTAAACTCCTATCTCTCACCATATACGAAAATCAAACCAAAATGGATTAAACACTTAAATCTAAGACCTCAAACTATGAAACTACTACAAGAAAACATTGGGGGAACTCTCTGGGACATAGGACTGGGCAGAGATTTCTTGAGTAATGCCCCACAAACACAGGCAACCAAAGCAAAAATGGACAAATCAGACCACATCAAGTTAAAAAGTTTCTGCACAGCAAAGAAAATAATCAACAAAGTGAAGAGACAACCCACAGAATGGGAGAAAATATTTACAAACTACCCATCTGACAAGGGATTAATAACCAAAATATATAGTAGCTCAAACAACTCTATAGGAAAAATATCTAATAATCTGATTTTAAAATGGGCAGGGCCGGGTGCAGTGGCTCATGCCTGTAATCCCAGCACTTTGGGAGGTTGAGGCAGGCAGATCACGAGGTCAGGAGATCAAGACCATCCTGGCTAACATGGTGAAACCCCAACTCTATTAAAAATACAAAAAAGTTAGCCAGGCGTGGTGGCGGGCACCTGTAGTCCCAGCTACTTGGGAGGCTGAGGCAGGAGAATGGTGTGAACCCGGGAGGCGGAGCTTGCAGTGAGCCAAGATTGCACCACTGTACTCCAGCCTGGGCGACAGAGCGATATTTCATCTCAAAAATAAAATAAAATAAATAAAATGGGTAAAAGATTTGAATAAACATTTCTTAAATGAAGACACACAAGTGGAAAACAGGTATATGGAAACCTACTCAACATCACTGATCATTAGAGAAATGCAAATCCAAACTACAATGAGATATTGTCTCACCCCAGTTCGAATATGAGTGAATAACTCACTAAAAGTGAGGCAATAACAAATGATGGTGAGGATGTAGAGTAAAAGTAACCCTCTTACACTGTAGGTGGGAAGGTAAGTTAGTACAACCACTATGGAGAACAGTTTGGAGGTTCCTCAAAAAAGTAAGAATAGAGCTACCCTGTGATCCAGCAGTCTCACTGGCAGGCATATACCCCAAAGAAAAGAAATCAGTGTATCGAAGAGATATCTGCACACTCATGTCTATTGCAACAATATTCACAAAAGCCAAGATTTGCATCAACTTAAGTGTCCATCAACAGATGAATGTATAAAGAAAATGTGGTACATATACAAAATAAAGTACTATTTAGCCACATAGAAGAATGAGATCCTGTCATTTGCAACAGCATAGATGGAACTGGAGGTCATTATGTTAAGTGAAATAAACCAGGCACAAAAAGACAAACTTCGGGCCAGGCGCGGTGGCTCATACCTGTAATCCCAGCACTTTGGGAGGCCAAGGCGGCTGCATCACCTGAGGTCAGGAGTTTGAGACCAGCCTGGCTAACACGACAAAACTCTGTCTCTACTAAAAATACAAAAATTAGCCAGGTGTAGTGGCACATGCCTGTAATCCCAGCTACTCAGGAGGCTGAGACAGGAGAATGGCTTGAACCTGGGAGGTGGAGGCTGCAGTGAACCGAGATTGCAGCACTGCACTTCAACCTGGGCAACAGAGTAAGACTCCGTCTTAAACAAACAAACAAACAAAAAGACAAACTTGGCATGTTCTCACTTATTTGTGGGAGCCAAAAATTAAAACAATTGAACTCATGGAGATAGAGAGGATAATGATGGTTACCAGAGGCTGGGAAGGGTAGTTGGGGGTTAAGGAGGAGGTGGGGATAGTTAATAGAAAGAATAAACAATATCTAGTATTTGAAAGCACGACAGGGTGACTACAGTCAATAATAATGTAATTGTACATCTTAAAATAACTCAGTATAACTGGATCATTTGTAACACAAAGGATAAATGCTTGAGGGGATGGATACCCCATTTACTCTGATGTGATTATTATGTATTGTTTGCCTGTATCAAATTATCTCATGTACTCTATAAATATATATTATGTGCCCACAAAAATGACAAATTAAGAATTTTTAAAAAATAAATAAACCACAGAGGAGCTCCAGAACTGGGTAAACACGACTCTAGCTTGAGCTGACACACAGCATTCAAGCCAGCAATGCGTGGGCCTGGGGCCCTTACTTGGCTTGATGTGAGGACAGTGCCCTCCTCTCATGAGGACCCTTTTGTAGACTCAGCTCATATTATTATGTAATGCTTGTCACCTTTTATTAACTTTTCTTGCAAGCCTGGCTATTTCTTTCAACTCTATGTGGCCAAGAGAGGCTTTGTGTCACTATTTCAGATGCAGACACACATCTTAGGGAAAACTGTCTGCGAGTGACAGCTTTCTCAGCCACAAGTCAGAGAGGTAGAGAAATCTATTTGAATTCTGGGCATCCAATCAAGTATTTAGAAAAGGACACTTTACCCTTTGAAAGTTGCAAAGTAAACAGAAGTTCAGCCTGGGAAGCAAATGTACTTCTGATTATTTAAACTCAAGTTCCAGAGAGGACGGGATAGTCAGTGGTTCCAACAACTTCAATGAGGGAATTTCAGGCAAATGCAGAGAACAAATGCAAAGTAGTATCCAAGTTGTCCCAGTAACATGAGAACTCTATTAATATACTCACATCCTGGACAATGTCTGTTTCAGGCTTTTAGCAATTATTATCTGCAAACTGTGTTGCCGTAAAGTTTGAACGTTTTTCGTTAATTAGTAAGAATCCATACCCATGTCCTTATAAGTGTTTGCTTTTCTTTTATATCATCAGCTAATAGACATTTAATGAAATACTAAGAAAACGTGCTCTCCCAGTGAAGAGACCACATTTCATATTCCTTCCAAGTCATCTCACCACCATATATTTATATTTCTGGCTCTTTGTTAACCATATTTTAATCAATGTCCCTTAAAACCTTGCCACTCAAAATATGATCCAGGGACCAGCAGCATCAATATCACATGGAAGTCTGGTAGAAAAGCGGACTCCCAGGACCTTCCCCAGGCCCTGCTGAATCAGAATCTGCAAACCCCCAGTGATTCACACTATAGCGTGAGAGCACTGACCCAAAAGAGCATGTGCATCTGACAAATCTATAATCGACCAAAAAAGGCAAATACTTTTGCATAGAAAATCCAAGTACAATGGTATATATGTAAGCATACACAGTGTTAATACTAATAAATGCCAGTATGCTTACTGAATGCCAAACCCTGTTATACGGTCATGACTCTTCACCACAACACAGGACGTAGGTACCATCCTCCTCATTTTTTAGATGATGTACAGAAGCACAGAGAGCTTAAGTAACTTTTGCAAATTCACACAGTAAATCTGTGGAAGAGGCATGACTTGAACCCAGGCAATCCAACTTCGGAGGGCAGGTTTGTAACCATTATACTCTACCACTACATTCACCATTCCTCAGCAGTGTGCACCTGTATTCAGGAAATGAAACAGTTGCTTTGGAATCTGAAAGATAAAGCTAGATTGCTATCAGGCCCATCATTTTAGTTCAGTAACATTTAGAAGCAGGGAACATTAAAGTTGGAGATGATAAAACTCTCAGAGAACGCCCTTAAGTATTTTCTGAGGACACTGAAGCTCAGAGAGGATGTGCAAAAACCAGTGGTTTTTCCAAAGAAGTGGAAAACTGGAGGCTATGATGTTTCCCATGATGCTTCCTGCCTCTTCTATACCGCATCCTAATTCTTTCAGGGTTTGCTCTTCCAAAGATACTTTATACACATCAGATATCAAGTGACACCTTGTTCCTTTCTTAACTTGCATTCAAAATGTGAGAACAAAATCCTGTCATTTGCAATAGCATGGATAGAACTGAAGGACATTCTGTCAACTGAAATAAGCCAGGCATACAAAGACAAATATCACGTTTTCACTCATATGTGGGAGCTAAAAAAAACCAAAATTGAACTCCTGAAGACTGAGAGTGAAATGACGGTGGCCAGAGACTGGAAAGGGTAGTAGGGATGGGGTTATAAAGTGAGGATGGTTAATGGGCAAAAAAATACAGTTAGAATGAATAAGATCAAGTGTTTGGTAGCACAATAGGGTGACTATAGCTAACAATAATTTACTGTATATTTTAAGAAAACTAAAAGAGTACAGGCTCACGCCTGTAAACCCAACACTTTAGGAGGCCAAGGCGGGTGGATCACCTGAGGTCAGGGGTTCAAGACCAGCCTGGCCAACATGGTGAAACCCCGTCTCTATTAAAAATACAAAAAATTAGTTGGGCGTGGTGGCATGAGCCTGCAATCCCAGCTACTCAGGAGGCTGAGGCAGGAGAATCACTTGAACCTGGGAGGCGGAGGTTGCAGTGAGCTGAGATTGGGCCATTGCACTTCAGCCTGGGCAACAAGAGTGAAACTCCATCTCAAAAAATAAATAAAGTAAAATAAAATAACAGAGTAGCACTGGAATGTTCCTAATACAAAGAAATGCTAAAAGCTTGAGGTGATGGATACCCCAGTTACCCAGATTTGATCATTATATACTGTATGTATCAAAATATCACATATACCTCATAAATATATACATCCATTATGTACTCATAATTAAAAATATACTTTTTTAAAATCTGAGAATATCAATCCTGCTTTATAAGTTATTTTGCATCCTATTTGAAACCTCCTCATTCAAAATGTTGTTGGGGGGGTAGGTTGTGCTCACAAATCACACCTCAATATCCCTAATATTAAACACCGTAGCAATTTATATTCAAACTATAATAGGTACTTCCAAGTGTTATAGCCAAAGAGCTCTTCCTGTGATAAAAATCAGTCTGCCAGCTAGCTATAGAGTGCTAGTTAAGATAGACTCTTCATTTGGGCTCCAGAGTCATTTACCTGCTAAATCTTAGCTCCACGAATACATATGTAGATGAAAGGAGGGTAGAAGTCCAAGTGCAAATTAATACGGCTACGGAATTTGTGCCATTTCATCTAAGATGCCTATTTTTAACCAAATGGTGCTTTCTGTCAACATTGAGCATCCCACAAGGATTCTCTGAAGCCCAGAATGTTTGCAGAACGCCAGGCGGGGAGTTCCTGGAACAGACTTCAGAAGCCTAAGGAGGTTGAAAACTTCCTGTTTAAAGTACAACTTCTGCTATAAAAGGCACGAAACAACTTTCCTTTGGAAGCCTGCCCCTTCTGGGGAGAGGCAAGATAAAATATGCCATTCCCTTAAAATGCCACCCTCATGACGCCAACCATTTCTTGATTAAACCAGCAGTGCCCTTTCCATAACCTCCGTTTCACAGGCAAGGAAGGAGCTCCAGATCCAACTCGCAAAGATTGCCGTGTCCCTTGTGAAGCATGTGGTGTCAACATAAATCACTTAATAATGGGAATGCTAGAGTGGGAACTGGTGATGCCCAAAGATCAAAAGCACAGTCAGGGCTGACCAAGCAGCCCCATCTCAGCCCACTCCTCCCAGAGCGCATGGTTCAGTGGCCCTGACGTGGGCTGGGGGGAGCTACCAGCCTAGTCTCTCCCTGGAAAACAATGGAGTCAGCAGTCACAGATCAAACACCCTAAGAATTCACCCCAGTTCGGGGGCACTTACCTTGCACTGCCCAGACACACAGATGGCTGTGCCGTTCTGGTCACAGGGGGTGCCATCGATGACCTTCTCAGCTTGCCGTACATAGAAGCGGTAGCCCATTGCCTGGCAGTTCAACTCACATTTGCGATTGCCTTTTACTACCAAAGTAAAATAAAATAAAATAAAGATAAGGTATAAGCAATATCATCTCTGTGGAATCAGCACCTTTTTTCTTCCTATAATTTTTATTGAGATAAAATTTGTATAACATAAAATTAAGCATTTTAACCAACTATACAGTTCAATAAGTCTTCATATATTCATAAGGTTGCATGTCCAACCACAACCATTATATAATTCCAGAACATTTCCATCAGCTCAAAAAGAAGCCCTGTGCCTGTAAGCTGTCATTTCAATTCCTCGCTCCCCCTAGATCTTGGCAACCACCAATCTACTTTCTGTCTCTATTGATTTGCCTATTCTGGACATTTCATAATCACACACTTTTTTAAAGTGCATGAAAGTTATCAGCTCTCTCCATATCTGATGATACAGGGAAGGGATTGTATCTTGCTCTATTTGCATATAGTAGTGATACAGTGCTGAGTGAATATTATAAAGGAATTCTTAAAGACTCTCGCCACGCAAATAACAGATTCTACTTTCAGACATCCTCCCAGGCTTTGCCATTGTCATAATTAATTACGTTGGTGCAAAAGGAACTGCACAATTACTTTTGCACCAACCTAAATATATTTCATATATCAGCAATCACAGTGAGCACATAATTTTTATGTTTGCAAGTCTCACTCTGTAACCCAGGCTGGAGCGCAGTGGCGCAATCTTGGCTCACAGCAACCTCCGCCTCCCGGGTTCAAGTGATTCTCCTGCCTCAGCCTCCTGAGTAACTGGGATTACAGCTAACTGCCAACACAGCCAGCTAAATTTTTTTGTATTGTTTAGTAGTGACAGGGTTTCACCATGTTGGCCAGGCTGGTCTTGAACTCCTGACCTCAAGTGATTCGCCCACCTCGGCCTCCCAAAGTGCTGGGATTACAGGCATGAGCCACCACACCCGGCCATATTCTGCTTTTTAAACTTAATATCTACCCAGTTATATCATCTGTATGCCTTTTTAAATGGCTGCAGCTTCCTGTAATAATTCCTCCATTATGAGGTATTTAAGTGGCTTCTCCGTCACTCTAGGTTGAAGTTCAAAGTTCTAAGCGAGGGATAAAACCTCTTTCAAGAGTGGAACCTCGCCTACCTTTATAGCCCCATTTCCTCCTGTTCTTCCTTAAATCCACATTCCTAAATACACAGTCTACACACAACTAAGCACTCCCTCTCTCTAGCCGTTGCTTAACTGTTCCTTCCCTCACTTGGCTGGCCTGCATTTGTACTTTGTTTGCATTTCCAGGTCACCTCCTCAGGAAGCCCTCCATGGATCTGGATCCCACCTCTATTTCTGTCCCCTCTCAGGCTGATGTGGCCTCCTTTATTTCAAGCTTAACTATGCTGTATTGCAGTGTGGTTTTGCGAGAATACAGAATGTCTGTCTTATTCACTTTTGTATCCCACGAACCCAGCACAGAGCTTGGCGCATAGCAAATGCTAAACAAATATCTGAGGAATGAAACAAGGGATGGATAAATGAATATCGGCCTTTTCTCCCCCTTGTCTCTCTCCCCTCCTCCTGCTAGATATATTTCCCTGCCTCAGAGTCTTTCTCCACATTTCTATCACTTCACACCAAGCCTGGCACACAGAGGGTGCTCAGTAAATGCTAAATTAATTACTGCTACAAGGAACATCTCAGAACAATTTAGTTGCTTCCAAAATAATGAAAATAAATTTCAGGCAAGATATATTTCTATATTCAAAAGAAACAGACAAGCCAAGTACACACTGTATTTAAAAAAAAAAAAACAAAACTGTTTCGGAGACAAGACTAATGCTATGCTCAGCCACAGACAGCCTGGAAGAGGCTGTCTAAAAATCAGATTACCTGATTGCGTAATACTGACTTTTTCCTACACTACATGACACAGCATATTTCCCCAGTGTGGCTGCCTGACTGTCATAGCAATAAACTTCCTTCTATTCCAAAGCCACTGAAAACCTCTAACAGGAAGTCACATGGAGCCTCTGGGACCACATGGTTCAGGAAGGCTGCATTGTCTAGATACTCTGAGCTCTATCTTAGAAGTCAAGAGACCTGGTTTCTTTCCTTGGCTGCCCAAAAGATATAAGAGGTGATTTGGGGAAAAAAATAAAAGAATATCAAGATGGAAGCACTTCTGGGATTTATTTCAAACCAAATCATCATTTGATAGATTAAAAAACAGGCTTAAGAAAGGAAGTGACAAGTTGGAGGCAAAACTCATCTTCTACAACTTGCTTTCTCATTTGATCTATCAAGACCCCATTCCCTCTCTCCCCAGCTCCTCACTTTCTGAAGCGCTAGAACTATCCAGGTGCATTGCATTGTAAGTAATAAAAGTGTTTGTGAAAGGCAGCCTCATCTGGGCAAGGGTTTTGGGTCCTCACTTCTCTTGGCTTCCTCCCAACTATCTCTATCCTTTGAGATACTATCTTTTGGGGCCAGAATTTTATTCCTCAATATTTGCAACCATAATGCAGAAGAACATTCTGAGGGGGAAAAAAAAAAAGCTAAACATGAGACAATTACAGCAGAATCTCCAAATGGCCACAAGAAAAGAACCCAGAGGAATGGCCTTAACTACTCCCACCAGTAGACACTGGGGACACTGGGTCCACCTTCTCAGATTTGCAACTAGGAGATAACTGAAACCTGAGGACAAGGGACTTCTTAACAAAACTACCTAGCATCCTGTCGCCTTAGAAAATACCCTAGTTCTTCTCATAAAATTATGTAATGACTTCTCTAGACCCTGCACAGACTTCCTACCCACTGCCCCCACCTTTGTGTCTGTGTGAGATAGGGCCTTGTTCTATCAGGCTGGAGTGCAGTGGTGAGTTCTTGGCTCACTGCAACCTTGACCCCCCAGGCTCAAGCCGTCCTCCCACCTCAGCCTCCTGAGTAGCTGGGACTACAGGTATGCACCACCACACCCAGCTAATTGTTGTATTTTTTGTAGAGATGGGGTTTTGCCATGTTGCCCAGGGTGGTCTTGAACTCCTGGTCTCAAGTGATCCTTCTGCCTCAGCCTCCCAAAGTGCTAGGATTATAGGCATAAGCCTCTGCCCCCAGCCCCCAACTCCTTTAAAATTCCTCATAAGAATACATTTGGGCCGGGCACAGTGGCTCATGTCTGTAATGCCAACACTATTGGAGGCTGAAGCAGGAGGATTGTTTGAGCTAGGGAGTCTGAGGCCAGCCTGGGCAACATAATGAGACCCTGTCTCTACAAAAAAATTAAAAATTAGGTGGGCATGAGGGTGCACGCCTGTAGTCCTAGCTACTCAGGAGGCTGAGGTGAGAGGATCCTTTGAGCCCAGGAGTTTGAGGCTGCAATGAGTTGTGATTGTACCACTGCACTCCAGCCTGGATGACAGAGCAAGAGCAAGATCCCATTTCAAAAACAACAACAACCTTTGAAGAGTTTCAAATTAACGTTTTGCATGGATATTCACTTTATTTTTTATTTTTATTTTTTTTTTGGCCTTTAAGTAAAGTACAATTCTGATGCCAGGAGACTCTTCTCTAAGCAGATTTTGTCAGGTTTTGTTGGTGCAGGGAAAGGGGGAAAACAGAAGGGGTGCCATAAGCTGGGAGCAAGAGGAAGTGGGCACAAACTTCTCTCTGTTTCTCTCCTTCTTTGTTCTCATCTGTTTCCTGAATGTCCTCCCTGCCTCCAAAAGGAATATTTCACTGTCCACGCACTAAAGCAGTGGTTCTTACTGTGGTACTGGGACCAGCAGCACCAGCATCATCTGCGTACTTGCTGAAAATGCAAATTCTTGGGCCTCACCCCAGACATCCTGGATCAGAAACTCTGGGGATGAGGTCTAGGACATGGTCAAGTTGGGAATCATTGCTCTAAGGAAAATCAATCAGTGAGCCGACTTGGAAGCAGCTGACTCTTATTTTGAATCAAAGATATTCAGATCCCACGACTGAATTTAAAAGATAATATAACCCCAAATATAGGCACTCTAATTAAATTTAGGATATTACCAGGTATCTGGAGCCCTGATATTTAAAAGCCCTCTGATCATGAAAAAAAAAAATGCTGGTGACTATACAAGAAAATTTAGGTTACTAAGAGCAAAGCAACTAAAAGCTAAAGGTTTACCCTTGAATACAAGTTAAAGATTTAAATCACTCATTGAATTTTGTTTCCTTGGAAAAGCCATTGATACAGTGAAGAGTTTTTAAAAAGTAATAAACTCAAAAGAAAAAGAAAATAGAAAAGGAGTTAACGGTTACAAAATTTAGGAAACCGGAAAGCAGAAGGGACTCATCGTAATGACTTAGCCGACCCAAGAAAGCTGATCCTAAGCAGCAATAAAAGCAGCAAAGCTACACAGCATTACGGAGTCTCCAAAAGGTAACTTTGGAAATGGGGGAGAAAGCAGACCTAAAACCGGGACAACTATCTCTAAGAGTTGTAAGAAGTAGTTAGAGGTTCTGCTTTCCAGAATGGCTGTCAGTGCCTCTGAAAATCAACTCTTCCATAAAAGCAAAAGGCAGCTAGAGTAGCTCTACTAATATTTTGGACAAAGTAGACTTTAAGACAAAAATTGTTACTAGAGACAAGAACATTTTATAATAATAAAAGAGTCAATCCATCAGGAAGACATAAAAATCAAGCCCCAAAATACATAAAGTAAAAACTGACAGGCTGGGTACAGTGGCTCATGCATGTAATCCCAACACTTTAGAAGGCCAAGGTGGGCTGATCACCTGAGATCAGGAGTTCGAGACCAGCCTGGCCAACATGGCAAAACCCCATCTTTATCAAAAAATACAAAAATTAGCCAGGCGTGGTGGCATGTGCCTGTAATCCCAGCTACTCGGGAGGCTGAGGCAAGAGAATTGCTTGAACTCGGGAGGCGGAGGTTGCAGGGAGTCAAGATCATGCCACTGCACTCCAGCCTGGGTGACAGAGCAAGACTCTGTCTCAAACATACACACACACACAACAAACAAACAAACAAACCTGACAGAATTGAAAGAAGAAATAGATAATAATACAACGGTAGTTTCAAACTTTGATATCCCACTTTCAATAGTAAATAGAGCAATGAGACAGAAGATCAATATGGAAATACTTGAATAACACTATAAACCAATTAGTCTTAGATATCTACAGCAGATCAATAAGGAAATAGAATACTTGAACAACACTATAAACCAATTAGACTGAGATATCTATAGAAGATCAATAAAGATAGCGAATACTTGAACAATACTATAAGGCAATTAGACTCAGATAGCTATAGAACACTTCTCCCAACAGTAGCAGAATACTCATTCTTCTCAAGTGCACATGAAACATTCTCCAGGAGGGAATAAATGTTAGGCTATAAAATAAACTTTAATAAATTTTAAAATATCAAAATAATGAAAAGTATGTTCTCTGACCACAACTGAATGAAATTTAAAACAGCAGAAAAAAATTGGGTAACTTTTTAAATACATGGAAATTAAACAACATACTCCTAAATAATCAAGAAAAAAAAAACACACAGGAAAATTAGAAAATACTCTGAGGGCCAGGGACGGTGCTCATGCGTGTAACCTGTAACTTTGGGAGTCCAAGGCAGGAGGATCACTTGAGGCCAGGAGTTCGAGACCAGCATGGGCAACATAGTGAGACCCTACCTCTTAATTGTATTTCTATTTACTATCAATGAGTATTCTGAAAATGAATTTGAAAAAGAAATTCAATTTGCAATAGCATTAAAAAGAATAAAAATACTTAAGAACAAGTTTAATTAAATAAGATTTATTCATTGAAAACCTCAAAATATTGTTGAAATAAATTAAGGAAGATCTAAACAAATGGAAAGATATCACATTTTCTTGGCTCTAAAGATTTAACATTGTTAAGATGGCAAACTCCCCCATATTGATCTACAGATTCAACACAAATTACCAAATGCCCTCTTATTTTTCTGAAGGTAATCCTAAAATTCACACAAAAATGCAAGGGACCAAAGAAAAACAGCTGGAGGATTCATATTTCCTGATTTTAAAACTTACTACAAATCAACAGTAAGTGTGGTATTTTCATAAGGCTAAACACATAGATCAATGGAATAGAATTTAAGAGTCTAGATATAAACCCTTACATTTATGGACAATTGATTTTTGACAGAGGTGCCAAGACAATTCATTAGGGAAAAAAAATACTGTTTGCAACAAATGACAGTGGAATAACTTTGCATATCTACCATGCAAAAGAATTAAGTTGGATCCCTACCTCATACCATATACAAAAGATAACTCAAAATGGATCATCAACCTAAATGTAAAAACTAAAACTATAAAATTCCTAGAAGAAAATGGGTATAAATCCTTGTGATCCTGGATTTGGCAATGGTTTCTTAGATGATATAACATCAAAAGAATGAGTGACAAATAAATAAATCAATAAATTGAATTTCATCATAATACTTCATTGAGAAAATGACACAACAACCGATGGAATGGGAGAAAATTTTTGCAAATTGTATATCACATAAGAGACTTGTATCCAGAATCTATAAATAACTCTTATAACTCAACAATATAAAGACAACCCTATTTAAAAAATGGACAAAGTGTTTGAATAAACATTTCTCCAGCGAGGATATACAAATGGCTAATAAGCACATGAAAAGATGCTCAACATCAATAGTCATTAGGGGAGCACAAACAAAACCACAATGAAATACAACTTCACACTCACTACGATGGCTAAAATAAGATGGAGAATGACAAGTGTTGCCAAGGATGTGCAGAAATTAGAAGCATTATACAATGCTAGTGGGGCTCTAAAATCAAATAGCCTCTTTGGAAAATATATGGCAGTTCCTCAAAATGTTAAACATAGAGCTACCACATGACCCAGCAATTCTGCTTTTAGGTTTATACTCACAAGAAATGAAAACCTACATTAACACAAGAATGTGTACATACTATTCATAACAGCTGTCTTAGTTTGTTTGGGCTGCTATAACAAAACACCTTAGATTATGTCATTTATAAACAACAGAAAAGGCTGGGCATGGTGGCTCATGCCTGTAATTCCAGCACTTTGGGAGGCCACGGCAGGTGGATTGCTTGAGGTCAGGAGTTTGAGACCAGCCTAGCCAACATGGTGAAACTTTGTCTCTACTAAAAATACAAAAATTAGCCAGGCATGGTTGTGCACATCTGTAATCCCAGCAACTCAGGAGGCTGAGGCAGAAGAACTGCTTGAACCCGGGAGGCAAAGGTTGTAGTGAGCTGAGATCGCGCCACTGCACTCCAGCCTGGGTGACAGAGCAAGAATCTGTCAAAAAAAAAAAGAAAGAAAAGAAAAGAAAGGAAAGAAAAGAAATGAAAGAGAAAACAAAAGAAATTTATTTCTAAGTTCTAGAGGCTGGGAAGTCCAACATCAAGGTGCCAAAAATTCAGTGTCTGGTGAAGGCTCTGTCTGCTTCATGGCACCTTGTTGCTGTTATCCTCACACATCAGAAGAGGCAAGGGAGCTTACTCAAGTCTCTTTCCTGAGGGTACTAATCCCATTAATGAGGGTGGAGCCCTCATGACTTAATTCCAAAAGGTCCCACCTCTTAATGATATCACATTGAGTATTAGGTTCCAGCATTTGAATTTTGGGGTGACATTAACATTCAGATATAGCAGCAGCATTATTCATAATAGCTAAAAATTGGAAACTGAAATGTCTCTCAACTGGTGAATGGACAAACAAAATGTGGTATATCCATACAATGGAATATTATTTGACAACAGGAAGGATTAAAGTATGGATACACGCTATAACACTGATAAATCTTCAAAACATTATGCTAAGTAAAAGAAGCCAATCATATAAGGCCACATATTGTATAATTCCATTTACATGAAATGCCCAGAATATTCAAATCCATGGAGAAAGAAAGTAAATTAGTGGTTGCCAGGGCCTGAAGAGAGGGGATAATGTGGAGTGACTGCTAATGGGTATCGGCTTTCTTCTTAGGATGAGGAAAATGTTTGCAATTATATCGTGATAATAGTTACATAATTGTGAATATACTAAAACAACTAAGTTGGTGACTTACGATATACGAATTTTATTTTAATAAAGTTGTAATTTTACAAAAAGGAAAAGAAGTAATTAGCTTTCTAGATTCACAGGAAATCATCAAATAAATAAGACAATTTCTGTTTCCAGATTGCAGGAGTCTATCAAGTGCCCAGAAAAATGGTGTCAGGACTGGGATTTGATCTTTCCCTACTTACAATCAATAAGTTATCCTGTTACTGTTTCATGGATACAAACAGAAGATACAAGATTTCTGAGTGAGAGATAAAAAAGAGCAAGCAGCGTGAGCATTAGTATGTGTCAGTTTCCCTTGCCCCCAAGTCCCACAGGGGCAATGCATAAGGGCAGGGCCCATGGATACTGCACATACAGTGGTTTTGTATTGCAGCTGAGGAACACTGAAGTTGAGAGATCTACTGCTTTTATTGAAAGCAATAAGCAACCCTACTATTTGTCCTGAAAGGAGACTTATCTTACCCCTCAAGGTTGCTCACTGCAAATACAAGCCTGAGAAATAATCCAGTTTTAGGGTGGTCAGGGCCTTCCATTCTTGGTATACTCCAAAGACTTCTAAGAGTACAAGAGACCCATGAAAAAGCATCTCCCAAAAAATAGATAAAAATAAACCCTCATGAAGGTTACATCACTTGAAATTTCAAGACACTGGGAGAAAGAAAAGATAATACAAGCATCCTGAATAGAAACAAAATAGTATTGGATTTCTCAACAATAACTTTGATGGCTGAACAATAATTGAGTAATGCCTTATAATTTTTGAGGCATAGCCATTTCAAAATTAGAATTCTATAGCTAGTCAAATTATCAATCCTTAGGAGAAAATAAAGCATTTTCAGAAATGCAATTCTCACGCAATTTACCTGTCATGCACCCTTATTGGAGGATGTAGACTACCACAATAAAGGAGTAAAACAAGAAAGTAGAACGTGTGGGATCCAGGAGATAGAATATCTAAGCCAAAAAAGAAGCAAAGAGAATGCCCAGGACTAGGAAGAAAGGAGGTCCCAACAAGACAGCTGTACACTAGGAAAAGACTAGATCAGGCCAGAGAGTTCCAGGAGAGAATTCTTCAAGATGAAACGGGTAGAATACCCAATACATTTTGAGATATTGAGATTTTAAGATATTGAGACATGACGCTACTGAAAGATGATGTATACAATTTAGAAGAACTTGGGTTGAATTAGTATGAAGTACACAGAAAAGTAGGCAAACTAAAAACCAAAAGGTATTTATCAACAACAGGGAAAGTCAAATTTCAGGAAAGGAAATACAATCACGGTATATGTAGTGGATGCTTCACTATGGTGCCCAGATAACCTACCCCTACTTGCCAGTTCCAGTCAGTCACACCCCCCAGGAGTTAGGAGCTGGCTCACAGGTGTGAATTTCTGGAGCTTGCGATGTGCCTGAGGGAGCTGCCTCCCCCAAGGTTAAGCCTCCTCCTCAGGGACAGCTCAATCTAACAACTGGTCCTCTGGTACAAAGGCCCACCCTGTCTCAATTGCTGGTAACTCTTCAGGGCTCTCCCTGCTCAGAGCTTCCTGTAGGACAAGCTAAGGCCTTGGTGTGACTACATCACAGCCCAACTTCCCCTCTGTCCAATCCTGCCTCCCACATCCAACACAGGTGTTGGGCCCCAAGGAACACCGGGCACAAATCTCTGCTTTAGGATCAGTGCTCTGGAAATCTGACCTAAGGTAGTATATCACATGGCTCCAGTGTGAAGTGCATGTACATAGTCATCATACTGCAAGCAATGGTTATTAATCTAAGCCAAATTACAACAATTACATTGAGAGAGTGTAGGATGGGGAGTGTGTATGCATGTTGAGGTCTAGGGAGAGGATAATGAAAGAGGGCAAGACCTTCATTTTTTTTTTAATTATTATACTTTAAGTTCTAGGGTACACGAGCACAATGTGCAGGTTTCATATGTATACAAGGGCCATGTTGCTGTGCTGCACCCATTAACTCGTCATTTACATTAGGTGTATCTCATAATACTATCCCTCCCCCATCCCCCCACCCCACAACAGGCCCCAGTGTGTGATGTTCCCCTCCCTGTGTCCATGGGTTCTCACTGTTCAATTCCCACCTATGAGTGAGAACATGCGGTGTTTGGTTTTCTGTCCTTGAGATAGTTTGCTCAGAATGATGGTTTCCAGCTTCACCCATGTCCCCGCAAAGGACATGAACTCATCCTTTTTTATAGCTGCATAGTATTCCACGGTGTATATGTGCCACATTTTCTTAATCCAGTCTATCATTGATGGACATTTAGGTGGTTCCAAGTCTTTGCTATTGTGAATAGCACTGCAATAAGCATATGTGTGCATGTGTCTTTATAGTAGCATGAGTTATAATCCTTTGGGTATATACCCAGTAATAGGATCGCTGGGTCAAATGGTATTTCTAGTTCTAGATCCTTGAGGAATCGCCACACTGTCTTCCACAATGGTTGAACTAGTTTACACTCGCATGAACAGCGTAAAAGCGTTCCTATTTCTCCACATCCTCTCCAGCACCTGTTGTTTCATGAAGATCTTCATTGTCAACAGAACAAATTTCAAATGTAAAAACCCAGAATTAACAATATAAGTATTATTTAGAGATAAGGTAAAAATCAAAAGAACAGCTAAAATGGTTGGGAAATAGGAAAGATTAGGGAAGGGGCAAACTTTTAGAACTATTTGACTCTACAGAACATGGACACACGTAACTTGGAATAGAAAATAAAAATCAATTTTTTAAAAAACCTAGAAAATAACAATTCAGGTTCTTAGAAACGAAATCCTTCTGTGCAGTTATTATTAATGGGAGGTCCCTCCCATCTCTATTCAAAATCAACAAAAAACTACAAAACTCCTTGCTGTCTTCTTAGGAATTTTGCTTAAGTGGAAGAAACTTGCAAAAGGGAATGGTGCCTTCTAGGGAAGCAACATGTTGCTAAAGTGTTGAGGTTTTGGATTTTAGGGAGCTTTGCTACTGCATAGGTTTGCATTTGCTCTCAGTCAGCAAGGAGACTTTGGGAGGGATGGGAGGGGCCAAAAAGTGGAAGGAAACAAGGTTCAAGCTTTTCCCACAATTGCACATTCTCCCGCTCTCATTTCAGTGGGGAGAAAAATTCAGGTATGAAAAGAAGAGATTCTGTGCATAAACATGTGAAGCTGTTCCTGGAGAATAGGGAACACCTGTGCTTCACTGCAGATCACTCAAACTTCACAAGTTCACTCCAAGTTGAGCACTGAAGCCCTCACTTCCCAGGCTCAAGTTCTTTTTGTGTGTGTGTGTGTGTGGAATATACGATATCCCTGTCCAAGAATTGCAGCCTAGTAAACGCAGCTCATAAAACTTGGAGGTGGCAGGGTGCTTACCCAACACATGCTGATGAGTGAAGTGTAAATGAATTAGAAACATGTGGATACAATGTCTTAAGTGTGTATGCAGCGGTTAAATAAAATAAGGTGCTTGCTCAAAGCAAAGCAATGGACCAGTTTGCAGCATCTGGTCTAGTAACTAATCCAGGAGCAGCCGGAGCCACAGCAGCACCAGGCTTCTCCACTGACTGCATTATCTACGTATTATTGCTCCTGTTTATGACAAAGTATCCGCCTGCCCTTGGATTCCAAATTCTGGACTAGACTCAGATGATTACTATTTAAAATGCTTTCCCCAAGACTGCACTTTCCAGGACAAAGTTATGGAAAATAAGATGAGGAGAATGATTCTCAGAGCTCAGGCTTCTCTGGAATTAGAAAACTGTTCTGAAAAAGTCAGAAGAGAAGAGGGGTGAGACTAAGTCTTAGCTTTTCCTGTTCTGAAAAAGAAAACTGTTTTGGGTGCTTTCCATTATTAAAGCTTAAATGCAAAAACACACAGCTTATCAATTGCCTAATACCCCAAACCTTCCATCCCGCACTTGGAATTTAAACTTCAGAAGTTAATACTGAACTTCTTTTAAAGGGCATTTCTAAAGGCAATGTCCTTTAGAAACTTTAGAAGTGCCCTACTGTATCTTACTTTACTGACTGTTTTAATAGGCTTGGGTATCTGGATTAGAAACAGTGAACAAAAATGTCTTTTTAAATTTTTGTTTTGTTTTTCTTTCTGCAGCATTACTGAGGTGTCATCACACATAAAAACATCCCTTTTAAACCCTGAAAAAAAACATTGGCTCAATTTTCTATCAATATTCTTCTTAGCACTGCTCATACTTAAACACAGTTCTAATTTTCCACAACACTGATTCAGTGGCTTTCAAACTCTTAACGTACATCAGAATTACCTGGGGGTCTTTTGTTAAAACAAAGGCTGATGGACATGGACCCCACTCCCTGGAGTTTCTGATGCAGTAGGTCTAGTGTGGAGCCCAAGAAGGTTCATTTCTAACAAGTTCCCAGGTAATGCCAGTGCTGCTGGTCTGGGAGCCACACCTGGAGAACCTCTGCTCTAACTGATGCTTCTGAACTAGGATAGAGAAAGGAGACCTTGTTGTAACCAGCCTACTAGCTGACACCCTGGGAATGCATCACCATAGCTAACATAAAAATTGATGTTTGGCCACTTAAATGAAAAGTTAGTTTTATACTTGAAAGCTAGACAGTGAAGACTGCAACCATCAGGAGGCCTTGCAAGGAGGAAGTTTCCTTTTGATTTGTCAGGTATCGTCTATGCTGTGCAGAAAACAGAGAGGACACACGAACTTCTCTTCCCTTTTTAGCTGCATTTGGATTTAGCAGGCATTAGGATGTAGCTGCCTAACTTAGTACTAACTTTTGTAAATTTTATATGTCTAGTGTTTATTGAGCACCTACTATATGTTAGACCCTTTATATAAATTAATTCAGCCAATCCTTGCCTACGGAGGACAAGGACCCTAAGGCTCATGCAAGCTTAGTGACTTGGTCACAACCACATGGTTGGTAAGCGGTAGAGCTCAGCTGTCAACAGGTCCAAGTGATCAAAATGTCATTGTTACCACTGCACCCCCCACTTCACTACTCCACTCTGGAACCCAAAGATACTCCAAACAGAGTGTCCCACTGCTGTGCTGTGCTGCCAGTGGGCTACAGCTGTGGCACCACTGGGGCATGCCTCCCCAACAAAGTCACCTGCTGCAGGCCAGATCACCTACCTACTCCCATCCTGCTTGGATTTCATGGGGGCCTGGGGACTTTCTGCTTCCCCTAGGGCAGCCAGTTAAATAAAGGAAGCCTCCCTCCTATGGCCCAGAGAGTTGCTTCTGTTTCTGTTCTGGACTTCTAACACCATGCCCCTGTCTCCTACCCAATCCCCTGGCTACTCCCATCAGCTGCATGAAACCTGTGCAGAACTGTTTGGGTCTGCCCTGGTGCTGGACATGGGAGGTGGCTGTCAACCTCTCCTTCTGTTCCCTCTTTCTGCACCCCCTGGCTGCCAGCTTTCAATCTTCCGCTGGGTTGACAATCACTAATGCACATTTCTAGAGCACGACCCAATTTCCTCAAGGACAAGGACGCATCTCTATCAATGGCAATAAGCATTCTAGAAACCTCTTTCAATCCCTATTATTGGCTCTACCACCAAGCTATGTCATTCGTTCATTGTGAGTTCTCCTTCTCCCTTTCACTTCTTCTGCCAAATCCCAGCCCAGGCCTTCATCGGCCTGTGTTATAGGCTACACATTCTCCTAGCTGATCTCCCTGACTCCAAGCTCCCTGCCCTCTCCCCATTTGTCTGGCTCAAGCTATATTATCCCCAAACCTTCCTTCTTCAGGTCACCCTCCCTTCAAGAACCTGTTGTAGCTTTATACTCCTCCTTTCCCACCACTCCTAAAGAACCACCCTCCCACCATCACCTCTTCCCCAAATGCCCTGTGCTGCTTCTCCACCACCATGGTTTTGTACACTGTTCCCCAGGCTGGTGTGTCCCACATTCTACTCTCTGCCTAAATAAATTATACCTGACCTTGCAGATGTGACTCCTGGAAGCTTCCTCTATCATAGCTACTCCTACTAATCTTGCTATCTCTGCACTACATGGACCATCACGGCTGGAAAGACCCCACCCAATCCTTTCATACTACACAGTAGAAAACTGACACCCACAAAAGTGAAAATACTTGCCTAGGAGTCATACTGTTTGTCAATGACCTCACCACACTTAAAATATTGCACAGAGATTTCCTAAATTGATTATAATGACACCCAACCTGGCTAGAGTGCTTGCATTGTACCAAGTACTGTGTGAGACACTGTATATGTATTAGTTCATATCACTCTTAGAGAAGTAGACACTATTACTATCCCATTTTACAGATGAGAAACCTTTAGCTCAGAGAGGTTAAGTAACTTGCTAAAAGCCACACTGCTAGAAAGTGGTAGCGCCAGCAGGATTCAAATTCAGATTTGACTTAGAATTCTACCCTCAGTGCCCGATTAAACTCAATTCTTTCCTGAGTACATATTCTCCCTCTAAGCAAATGCTCGCCCTCTCAAGGTCAAGGACAGTGCCTGGCATGGTGCCATGTATGAAGCAATGCTCGTTCATTCACCAGATGTTTATTGAGCACCTATTGTATGCCAGGCACTGTGCCAGGATCTAGAAATAAGCAAATTACTAAGACAGAATCCCTGCCCTCATGGGACAATCAACATTTATTCATTCATGGATTCGTTTACTCAGCAAATACATATTGAGGATCTTATTCCAGATACTATAGTAAGTACCAAAGAAATAATTTTAAAAAGAGACCAGGTCCTCGACCTCCTGCGACTACAATTTCATGGGGATGACAGGTGTGAATTAACTAGTCACACAAATAAGTGTGAAATTATAGCTGTGAAAGAGGAGTAGGAGTTTACTATGTGAAGGGGAGGGGAGGGAGGAGCAGCATTCCAGGCAGAGATACATCCAAAGGCCAGGAGCACGAAGCACACACGATGCTGGGAGACATTCCTCATGGCTGAAGTAGAAAGCACAAGCTGATACCTGGTGAGGCTGCAGAGGTAAACCAGCAGTCCAGGTCATGCAAGACCATTGTCCTCACAGAAAGAATGAGCAAAACTGGTCTAGAGTCCTGGAAAGTGCCACAGCTTGCATCCTGCACACTTAAAACCCAAACAGGAACAGCAGTAGCTTCCTGTTCGTAGAAAGTGCCTAGACACATAGTTTCATGGGATTTGGCTAAGCCAACCTTGTCCAAGTTACCCAACCTTTTTCTGAAATGTTTCCTATTTCTCTCATGTCACATTAAATCTAAAGCTGGAAAAAGCAACTGAAAACAAATGCCATTATGAAAAGGCACCATGCCGTTCAAAACTCTTCACGCTGTGTGACATGTTGTGTTACATCTTAAAATGTTATATTTAATAAAAAGTAAGTTGGAAACGGGTTCTGCCAGTAGTAAGCCAGTCTGGCCAACTGTCAAGAAAGCGGCTTGACAGCTTCAGCAGAAGTGGGAGGTCATGGCCAGTGTTTTACGGCTTGGGAAAATGTCTAACTATCTGAGCGGATATATATGTTAAAACACAGAATAGATACATATCCTCCAGCAAAACGATGTGGCTGGGGTTTCTCCTGTCAGGACCTGAGGATGCTGTGAGCTTTGAGAAGGAAGTCAGGGAAGGGAACTCTGGTACAAACTGCCACATAAAGTAAAGGTCTCGGAAACCAGAGAAAGTCAGAGGCAGAGGAAGTGGTAGCATCTCCGCAGGCAATACCCAGGGAAGGACGGCTTGACTTCCTATCCCCTGCTATTACCATCTCAGTAAAATAGGTATGTATATGTATAGGTATGTGTGTGTGCATATGTATGCATGTATATGTTTTATGTGTGTACATACACATGTGTATATTATGTATGCATGTGTATATATGGTATAGATGTGTGGGTGTATCAGAGTATGTGTGTATTTATAGGGCATGTGTTTATGTATATACATGTGTCTACATGTATGTATACATGTGTACATGTATATGTAGATATGTGTGTGCACATCCACATGTTTCATTCAGAGTCTGTTGGTACCGGGCCGAAGCACTCAACAGTGATAAGAGCACACGGGTTCATCGGGTGGAAAAGGTTGGCACTTGAATGTGTGGGTCCACTCAGCGAATCCTGACGCCTGAACAACAGGCCATGTGCTCAACAAAGTCTGTCTGTCTGTCTCTGTGTGTCTGTGTGTGTGTGTGTGTGTGTGTGTGTGTGTGTGTCTATCTCTCTCTGTCTCTCTCTTCAAAACACTCAGAAGCAGACTTGGGAGACACTGGAAAAGGAAGGTTTTAGCAGGAAGAGAGTTTTGATGGCTTCAGCAAAAGAATGTTCTGGTATGACATCATCCAGGAATTCAGGGGAAAACTCCAAGGAACCCCAGCTCGCATCATCTTTTTTTTTTGGGAGTGGGGGGACAGGGTCTTGCTCTGTGGCCCAAGCTGAAGTGCAGTGGCATGATCTCAGTTCACTGGCAGCCTCTGCCTCCCGGGTTCAAGCGATTCTCCTGCCTCAGCCTCCTGTGTAGCTGGGATTATAGGCATGCACCATCATGCCCAGCTAATTTTGTATTTTTTGTAGAGATGGGGTATCACTATGTTGCCCAGGCTGGTCTCGAACTCCTGAGTTCAAGCGATCTTCCCACCTTGGCCTCCCAAAGTGCTGAGATTACAAGCGTGAGCCACAGCACCCGGCCAGTCTCAACTTTTGACTGCAGAAACCAATGAGTGAGAATTGTCTGTGCCTCTGCCCAGTCCTTGTGAGCTGCCGTGCTTAGCACAGGCTTTGCACCTGGGGGGCAGTGGAGCTCAATGGGGACTTTTAGACTGGATGTCCTCTGTCACCTTCACAGCATGTCCCTTAGCAGCCTCCCAGAGGGCTCTTGGCTACTGAGCTCCCCGTTTTGGGGTTTAATAAAACCCACTAACAAGTGACTTTCAACATGTTTCACCATGTTATTCCTCTCCTCACAGCCATCTGGTCCTTCACCATCCTCAGAATATCTGCATCCGATTCCTTAGGCAGGTTTCAAGGCCACCGCCCTCTTCAACTGGGCCTGTAACTACTCAATTGTTCTCCTCATTGTTATAGAAACACAGCAAAGGCATTCCCACCTCGGTGGCTCTGTTTCTTCTATTCACCTGTCCAGAATACCCTTGGTTCTTCAATCTGCCTTCACAAACCCACCTTCAGCATTGAACTCCAGACCTACGACTCCTGGGAAGCCTTTCATACTGACATCTGTTCAGAAATATCTGTCTAGTGCTGAGTAGAAGCGGGTGGAGATGTCAGAGGGACTCACATTAATTTTATTAAATACACAAAAATGCAAGCAACTGTATAAAAGTCAAATTGTGGCAAGTGCTGTGATGGCAAAGTCTCCCAGGGTATATACAATAGAGAAATGACAGTCCAGGATATCAGGAAAGGTTTTACTGAGGAAGTGACTTCGGAACTGAAATCTGAAGGATAAGTAGGAGTTAGCTCTGTGGAGGAGGAGTAGGGAGGAAGACATCCCAAGCAGCAGCACTAGCCTATGCGCAGGTTCTGCGGCAGGAGGAGGAGTGAAAAGAAGGCCAATCGGGCGCTGTGGCTCACGCCTGTAATCCCAGCACTTTGGGAGGCCGAGGCGGGTGGATCACGAAGTCAAGAGATATAGACCATCCCGGTTAACATGGTTAAACACCATCTTTGCTAAAACTACAAAAATTAGTTGGCCGTGGTGGCAAGTGCCTGTAGTCCCAGCTACTCAGGAGGCTGAGGCAGGAGAATCGCTTGAACCCAGGAGGTGGAGGTGGCAGTGAGCTGAGTTTGCACCACTGCACTCCAGCCTGGGCAACAGAGTAAAAATCCGTCTCAAAAAAAAAGACAAATGTGTTTGGACAACAGAGTGTATCACAGCCCAGAGGGGAAGCCCACTATTTTTTTTTTTTTTGAGACGGAGTCTCGCTCTGTCACCCAGGCTGGAGTGCAGTGGTGCGATCTCGGCTCACTGCAAGCTCCGCCTCCCGGGTTCATGCCATTCTCCTGCCTCAGCCTCTCCGAGTAGCTGGGACTACAGGCGCCCGCCACCACGCCCGGCTAATTTTTTGTATTTTTAGTAGAGACGGGGATTCACCATGGTCTCGATCTCCTGACCTCGTGATCTGCCTGCCTTGGCCTCCCAAAGTGCTGAGATTACAAGCGTGAGCCACTGCGCCCAGCCAGAAGCCCACTTTTAAATGTCTAGTTTGCACCATTTCTCTGGATTAGGGCTGCCAAATAAATACAGGATGCTCAGTTAAATATTTCAGATATGCAGCACATATTGAATGGGACATACTTATACTAAATATGGTAAAAAAAAAAAATTGTGTATCTGATATTCACATTTAACTGGGCATCCTGTATTACTTACAAGCAACCATACTCTGGATACAACCAAATAATGCATTTTTCTATTTAACTCAATTATATTCTTAACTACAATGGGTCTTAATTTTTATCTGATTTGATATCATTCCATCTTAGTGATTGCCTCAATCAGAGAACCTTGGAGCAGGAAGACTCCTTATGGAAATCAGCTAGTCTGTCTGACATTCTCACTTCACAGATGAGAATAGGAGGCTCAGGAAGGCCCTGGAGCTGCTCAAGGTCACAGATAGAGACTCCTCTGGGGCTTCTTTCATGCCTCCCTGCTGTGCCTAGGACAGTGCTAAGCACACTAAAAACAGCTTAATCAATTGCTCAATTGAATTAACAATCTCATTTACATGCCTCTGTACAGAGGGGGATGAATAGATACAATCCCAGACACCCACGAGCTTTCAAAACAAAATAAATAGGAAGCCAGACAGAGTAGGAGCCATCTGCACATGCACAAACACAGGGACAGACACAAAGGACATGGGTAAGGGGTTGATTCCACCAACGAGACTCCAGCCTTTTCCCTGAGATTCTACAAGGGCCTGGGAACCAAGGCTCACCTCTCTCCCTGGTGGCGTGGTGAGTTTATTCCTGCATGAAGGCTCATTGGATTTACATGGCAAGTATGGAAAGTGATCATTTTTACCAAAAGATGGAAACTGTGACCCTGGAGGAACTCGCCAGCCTCATTCATTCATCCCATTCAGGCCGCAGTTATTTGCTGAGAGACTATTTCAGGCCCTCTCTGTAGGCAGAACACGTTCCGTCCAAATATGCACAACCACCAAGAGAAAAAGGCAGGGGCGGGCCCCTCCACCACTATTTACCAAACGAATGCAGCCCTCCACATTCAACTGGAACTGAATGCAGGGGGCATAATCCCCCTGAGTAAGCTTGGCTTTCATTCCTCCCCAGGACTTTAAAAGACGTCAGTCCATCCCAAGCACAATCAAATGCAAGCATTTCACTTCCCCAAAGACAAACAAGGATTTGGACAAATGAGAAACGGAGGTTCCCTTGTGGCTGCATGAAAAGTAAATTCAGCAGCCCCGGCTCCCTCTCAAAGGAAGCACCGGGAAGGATGTTCTTGTCGTGGCCACACAAAGCGTGGCATGAGCTCATCATGCCAGAACCTAATTGAAACCTCAGGCTGAAACAGTATTTGGTGGTATTTGAAGGGAAAGGATGGGAAAAGACAAAAAGGAAAAACAAAGGATATGTACAGAAGATGCATGAAAAGCAGCCTGCTTCTTGACCGTGGGACAATTTGGATGGTGGCCACTGAGTTAAATGAGGTGTAGCCTTCCTCTCAAGCTCTCTGAGACACAGAGATGCTCCACAGAACTAGCTGCTGCCAGCATTATGGTTCCACAGCCAAGGCCCTTAAGGTTCATTAGAACCTTCAAAATGCAATTATATTCAAAGAAATGTGGCAGGAAGGATGCTGGTTAGGACTTTAGACAAACTACCTAGCACACTGGAGAATCTACTGAAAGGCATATAAGTAAAAGAGAAAGAGGATGATCTCTGCATAGTCCTTACCTGGGTTTGAATCTGAGTTCTTCCACTTAATAAGCTTGTGTCATTGGACAAAGTAAGTCTATGAACCTTGCTTTTCTTATCTGTCAAAATCAGTATGACAAGCCTTATCTTAAAAATTTGTCTGTGAATCAAATAAGAGAATACTTGTAAAAGCACAGGCACTCAATAAAAGTTAACTTCCTCTCCTCTCCTGTGAAACTAGATGCCTAGGGAAGTAGGGGAATGTCTGCATTTGGAAGCTTTATAAGAATTGCAGACATGGAAATATCAACATTTATCAATATGTGGCAACCCCTGGCAGAAAAGTTGGGGGCGGGCAGTAGTCCCCAGTGGTTTCAAGGCTTCATTCGAATATTCTCTTGCTCTTGAGTAGTAAATTGATCTTGGGCTGTCATCAGAGCCCTTCTGAGCTGCCTGTTCTTTGAATTTTCTCTGACAATTATCATAGAAACATGGCCAAGTTAAAATATCCCTGGAAGAAGAGTAGGGAGATGGGCTCCACAGCTGCATTTCAGGACTCCAGCTGCTCGGTAGCCAAATCTAGAAATGCTGTTGAGGGTCTCATTATTCTATTTTCTTCCTCTGTATGGTTCTTGCAAACAGCCACCTGCAGGTTTCATTTTGTTACTGGATCTGGATAGAGACCTAGTTTTAATCTTCCTTCTTGTGAGAGTCTCCTGTGTTCTGAGAGACCATCGTCTCCTGCAGTTCAATCATCAGCCACTAATAAGCACAAGTCTTAATGAAGGACTCACTATTCTTTTCCTTCAGTGAAAGTTCCCACTAATAAGCATACTCAGATTCAATGGAAAGTGTGTGACTACAGACTCAGATACCTGGAATGAACCCTGGTCGCCCGCCCTTCCCCTGACACTGAACATAACTATAGCCAGGAAACTTGTGTGATACTGGCTTTTTCCCTAGACTCAGTTCCCTAACTTCACCTTAAGTATGTAGCAAAAGCTTGATGCTCTACTTTCTCTTGGATATATTTAGCCAACAAGTCTGGGGGCAGTGGCTCACACCTATAATCCTAGTCCTTTGGGAAGCCCAGTGCAGGTGGATCGCTTGAGGCTTGCAGCTCAAGACCAGCCTGGGCAACATAGCAAGACCCTGTCTCTACAAAAAGAATTTAAAAATTAGCCAGCGTGAGTTGCCAGGCACGGTGGCTCACACCTGTTATCCCAGCACTTTGGGAGGCCGAGGCAGGTGGATCACGAGGTCAGGAGATCAAGACCAACCTGGCTAACACGGTGAAACCCCGTCTCTACTAAAAAATACAAAAAATTAGCTGGGCGCGGTGGCGGGAGCCTGTAGTCCCAGCTACTCTGGAGACTGAGGCAGGAGAATGGTGTGAACCCAGGAGGCGGAGCTTGCAGTGAGCCGAGATTGCGCCACTGCACTCCAGCCTGGGCGACAGAGCGCGACTCGGTCTCAAAAAAAAAAAAAAAAAAGCCGGCGTGGTGGCTTATGCCTGTAGTCTCAGCTACTCGGGAGGCTGAGATGGGAGGATCCCTCGAGCATCAGGAGTTCAAGGGTGCAGTGAGCTATGATCATGTCACTGCACTGCAGCCTGGGTGACTGAACAAGGCCCTCCCTGTACAAAAAAAAAAAAAAAAAAAAAAAAAAAAAAAGATTTAGTCAATCATAATTACCTAAAAATTGAGGGGCCCAGAAAAGAGACAAATTATCTTTGAAAGCCCAATATATTTGAGATGAAAGGATGTGATTTTTTTCTGACAGTAATCCCAGTTATTCCGACTCCCCTTCCAACTGTACTTTGTAGATCAGGATTCAAGGAAAATTGCTAGGTAACTCAATATGGTAAGCTATTCCTCAGGGCAGAGCTCTGACAAACGCAGACACGAGTTTAGATCAAGGACATTCAAGGCCTGTTACTGTGGGTTCAGAGGGCTGGACGTCAAAGGAGGGCTATATGACAAAGTAGACATAGGGAGATACAAGATCCAAAATTGGATTTAGCCTCTGTAGACTTATGTAAAGGAAAGTCAAACTTGCCACAGCTTATCTATGCAATCCTGAATCTTCCAATACTTTTACCCTTTAAGTAAAAAAGGATAAAGGAAGGAAATATTTCTTTCCTTCTTGGTTTCCTTGTCCAGCTAAAGTCATATGGACAGTTCACCAAAAACAGATAATGCCATGAAACTCAGATAACATAAACAGAGAGAAAGTGTAATATAAGCTCTCTTAAGCCCTTGGACTGTATTTCATTGGGTCCATCCTGTTTGGTTTTTGATAGTAGGTATATAAAGGCCAACGTGAGCATTTCCTGATTTGTTTCTATTTATCTGAAAATTCAGGGATTGCCCAGAATATGTTGCTCATTTTGATTTATTATTTCACCCTCAAAAATGGAACCTGTAATCCCAGCACTTTGGGATGCTGAGGCGGGCGGATCACAAAGTCAGGAGTTCAAGACCAGCCTGGCCAATATGGTGAAATGCTGTCTCTACTAAAAATACAAAAATTAGCTGGGCATGGTGGTGGGTGCCTGTAGTCCCAGCTACAGGCTGAGGCAGAAGAATCACTTGAACCCAGGAGGTGGAGGTTGCAGTGAGCCAAGATCACGCCACTACTTTCCAGCCTGGGTGACAGAGCGAGACTCTGTCTCAAAAAAAAAAAAAAAAGCCCAGAAAATAGCAAGTGTTGGCAAGGATTTGGATAAATTGGAACCCTTATATACTGTTGGTGGGAATGTAAAATAGTATAGCCATGTGGAAAGCAGTATGACAGTTTCTCAAAAATTTAAAAATAGAATTACCATGTAACAATTCCACTACTTGGTATATACCTCAAAGAACTGAAAACAAAGTCTTGAAGAGATATGAGTATGCTCATATTCATAGCAACATCATTCACAGTAACCAAAAGGTAGAAGCAACCAAGTGCCCATCAACGGATGAGTGGGTACACACAATGTGATATAAATATGGTGGAATATCATTCAGCCTTAAAAAAAAAAAAAAAAAAAAAGAGGAAATTCTGACATGTGCTACAACATGGATGAACCTTGAGGTGATTGTGCTAAGTGAAATAAGCCAGTCACACAATGACAAATAACATATGATTCTGCTTCTCTGAGGTACCTAGAGTAGTCAAATCCAGAGACAGAAAGTAGAATAATAGTTGCCAGGGGCTGAAGGGAAAGGGAAATGGGGAGTTTCTGTATAATGGGTATGGAGTTTTAGTTTTGGAAGATGAAAAGAATGCTAGAGATTTGTTGCACAACAATGTGAACGTACTTAACACTACTGTACACTTAAAAATGGTTATGATGGTGTATTAATCCATTTTCATGCTGCTGATAAAGACTGGGTAATTTATAAAGAAAAAGAGGTTTAATGGACTCAGTTCCATGCAGCTGGGGAAGCCTTGCAATCATGGCAGAAGGTGAAAGGCAAGTCTTACATGGCAGCAGGCAAGAGAGAGAACGAGAACCAAGCAAAATGGGTTTCCCCTTATAAAACCATCAAATCTCATGAGACTTATTCACTACCACGAGAACAGTATGGGGGAACCACCCCCATGACTCAATTATCTCCCACCGGGTCACCTCCTACAATACGTGGGAATTATGGGAGCTACAATTCAAGATGCGATTTGGTTGGCGACACAGCCAAACCATATTGGATGGTAAGTTTTAAGTTTTATATATATATATGTATATATTTTATCATATTATCACAATTCTTTAAAAAAAGGACTCAATATGCCAGAGTCCATACAAACATCCAAAGCCTGCTCCCTCCCTATACACACACACACACTCCAAATCAAATCAATACTCGAATGAAACAAGTAAGTAAAATTGGTGAGCAAATTAGAGTAGCTGAGATGATCTCCTACCAGACCACTCTGTCCTATAGGGATTGGCTTTCTTGTTTTTATTCTTCCCCCCTTCATCTAAAGCTGGGCATACAGGAAGAGTTGAACAACAGAAGACCTTTCAGTAAGGAACACATTCTGGTAGATGGAAAAATCAGCCGTCCTTTGGAAATGAAGATGACATTACTGACCCAAAACCAATAAAGCCTGCATGAAAGTTGCTGTGTTCCCCATTACTAAGGATAAATTTCCATCACTTCACCCACATTCTCCTACTATAAAGTACCTGGCACCTAGTGGGTACTCCATATAGGTTTGGTGAGCAAATTAATGAATCACCTACAGGCTAAAGGGAGCAAACCAAGCAGCTATGCAGCAGAAATTTAAGAAGCCCTCAAGAGTGTTAGAAACGCAAACTGATTGCCTCTTTCTGGATGAATTCAAGGGATGATTTATGTGAAAGAAGGTAAAGTAAGTTCTTGTTAAAGTCTCAGGTTTTACAGAGAAAGTGTGATATCCTGAGTGTAGTTTTGATTTGTCTTCTGTGTATGTGTGTAAAACACAACAGCAGTTAACTGTTGATGGCCAAATAACAAATGCCTCTGTCTCTCCCAGGAGAGATTAAATAGCTCTGGGTTGAGGAGGGGCAAAGATCAAAAGAAGATCCAGACATCCCTGGCTGGCAGGCAGCAAGAGGTCCCCTGGCCAAGGGAGGGTAACCTTTGCTTGAACCTAGAGCAGTTTGGAAGAGGGGTTCTGGGCTGAGAAAAAAATCTTTAAGATGCTTTTCCTAAGCTGTGCTGACCAGGATTCTGAGCTACATGCCTGAGATTCCCTGACCAGACCATAATATTTACTTCTAAGCCTTTGTTGTATATACTTACAATCAACAAGAAAGATTTCTCTCTTTTTTAAGGATAGCACATAAAGCAAGTTCGGGATGAAAGTTGTATCTTCATATGACTGGTACAGCTTTTGGGAAAGTAAGACAGATATCAGGCAATATAATTCATACCCACCAACCCATGCATCCTCCTCCTGGAATTTATTCTAAGACTAAAATCTAAAACAGCGTATTTCCTTTTTTTCCTGAAGATGCATTTGAATGAATTTTGAGTTATTTTGTTTATACATATTAGGAAAAAGACTCTAGGGAAGAGAAACAAGTTATAAAAAATGGTACCCTTTAAATCTCAAGGCACGTTGTCTGTCTACAGTGAATCCTCGTGTAAGCCCCAATTCTTGGGTACCATTTGGTTTGGAGAGAATCACCAAATCACAGCATTCTGAGCAGATAATGTAAATGTTTCCTTAACACCTGAGTTCACCCAGACAACGTCAGTCAAAAAGATCCCTTTCTATAGTTCCTCAGCCTGTTTTTTTTTTTTTTTTTTTTAACGTTAATGAGTTATGCCTAGCAGCTAGTTTCCAGCGCACAGCTATTCATTCTTCGGATAAAAGCATCCAGCCCAAGTCCTCAGAAGCCTAAAACAAAACACAAGCAAACTGTGAAAACAACTTGACCCTATGCCCATAGGCTGCAAAGGAATCTCTAGAGACCACAAAAGAAAAAGACAGCACAAACAAAAACAAAAAACCCTGAAACCTTGCCTCCTAAAGTAGCAAGCAGTGTGATGCAAATACATGTTGATTACAAGGCGAACAGAATCCTTTTCTGTTCTGTTTCCAAACACAAAGCTTAGAAAACAAATGGTTTTTGCCAAATTCTTCTAAAACAAGGAAACAACTGGCAAATGCTTTCATCATTTAAAAAGCTAACCCTCTGAATTAGGAACTCAGGGAACACTTAAAGTTTCTTTTAAAAAGTATTATTTATTTAAAGCTCAGGAGTCTACATATTTTAGGGGTCTTCTCTTTGTCTCACTCCTAAGAAACAAACCATCATATTTCAGAAAGCGAAGCTGAGTCCACCTGTCAAACTTCTCTTTCATGTGGTAACATCTCCATCTGCTGGAAATTTAAATGTCTGCATTAAAGGCAGATAATGTTAGTTTTATTTTTCTATAAATTTATGTCTAATTCACATTTCCATTTTCTCTTACATGTGTCAGTATTTTATTGAAAATATATGCCCCTTTTTCCTTTTCTCTGAGGTTCCCAGTGGTCTTTATCATTATGGTATTTGCAGCACCTCTCCTAACCCCCTCTTGGCCTTCTCCATGGTTTGGGCTGGTCCTCATCAGTCTTTCTTTACAATTGTACATCCTTATGTTAGTCCTGGAACCCTTGGCTGAATCTGGAAATTGCTTACCTGTCCTCCTTGGGTAGCATTCCTTTGAACTATGATCTTAGCTGCTCACAGCATGAGCTTCTTTATTTGGCTGGCAAACCATTAAATAGCTGCCTGTTTAGTCTTTGATTTTTAATGGAAGTCAACCCATCAACATTTGGGTGGCAGGAACAACAAGGCTGTGTTTGTCACTCTCTGATTTCTGGTGTTGCTTTTCTGTACGTTGGCATTTATTCAGTCTTCACTAAGCACCTACTCAGTAAACAGTCCCAGGAAATAACTGGTGCCTATGGGACAAAGAATATGATTTCTTCTCTGTCATTTCTGTTGCTTCGCTAGCTACTTAAGCATCACTTTCCTCATTTTTCCTTAGAGTTCTGCCTCCATTCTGCCATTGCTTTCTTTAAACTAACACACAATTCTACTGATAAATTGTTGTTTCCTGGTGTTAAACTCACAGCATGAACATCAGCAGCTTTCTGGACCCCCATCTCTTGATCTGTACAGTAAGGAGGTTGGGATGATCTCTTAAGTCCATCCTATTTATGAAGGTGTTAAACGAAACTTGACTTGAGAAAGCCTCCATATTTGCATACTCAAGCCCTTATGTAACCAAAACCTAACTCTGTAAACAAACCATAAATCTAATTTAGGAATTTGGCTTTGTAACAGATAACTGTGTCTCAGCCAATCAGGGCAGCCAAGTTTCAGTCAATCACAAGTGGCCACGTATTCAAACCAGGTTCAAGTAAAGCAAACTCCAAGCTCTAAGTGAGCCAGCTGTCTCTTTATGTCACTTCTGTTTTCTGTACAACCCTTCCCTTTTTGTGTCCATAAATGTCCAGTCATGTGCAGCCCCAAAGTCTTTCTGAACCTGTTCTGCTTCTGAGGGCTACCCATTCACAAACTGTTGTTTGCTCAATTAAATTCTTATTTGTCTAACGTTTTTCTTTTAAGAGATTAGTGTCACAAGTGGGACTCAAAGTCAGACTCCAATGACCCCCAGGAACACCAGCCAACCAGGTGAGGTACCCGTGGAGCCCAATGTGCTTACTGCCTTCTTGTTTGTAACTGGAGGTCATGGGTTAGTTTTTCTCTCAAGTTCTGAACTCCATAGAGTTGTGTCTAGAGCTCTTCTAGTTTATATGAGCAATTTTTTTTAACTGAATTGGGTTCGGAAGTCACGAAAGCAACTGGACTGGATCCAGGATTGGATCGGATCCAATAACTAACTGGGTTGGATCCAGCTAGAGGCCTCAGATGTCTGACAGAATCAAACGGAAACTGGCAGTAAATGGCAATTACTGCAGGGGATGCAAACTCCAGCTTTCAGAAATCTGCAGGGATTTTGTGTCCTATCCTCATCATTTCTTTTTCTTGCATGTTTAGGTAAAGAAAAATCTTTGGCTAAGCTGGTTAAGGGGATCTGAGAGCCAAGGCCAACACTCAACATAAAAATGGGATCCTTAACTTTGGAAGAATTGAGAACTCCACTTTCTTGTCATGTCTACCTTTACATGTATTAGTATTAGGCCCTGAAAGGTAAAGTCTTTACTAAAGATAATTTAAAATTACAATACCATTATGTGGATGGTTCCAAATGAATGGCACTGCACTTTAAGAAGTGCATTTTAAAATGTGGGCTCCAGAACTAGGCTCACCCGGGAAGCCTATTGATGTGCAGATGCTTCTAAGAAGGTTTCAAACATTTTATTGCCTCTTTTAAAAGACTATTTACAAAAGGCAAATAAAAAACTGAAGCAACTAATTGAAAGAAAAACTGAATCTGCTAACCTTTTGGGCTAGCTACTACCTCATCCAGAAGGCAAAAAGAAAGCTGGATAAAGTGTTTATAAAAGGTATACCTTCAGATAAAGGAAGCCTTCATCTTTTTCAGTGCTATCCATGCTGAATCCAGGCACACAAAATAGTTTCGTTTTTTTTTTTTTTTTTTTTTGAGACGGAGTCTCGCTTTGTACTGTTGCCCAGGCTGGAGTGCAGTGGTGCAATCTCGGCTCACTGCAAGCTCCACCTCCAGGGTTCATGCCATTCTCCTGCCTCAGCCTCCTGAGTAGCTGGGACTACAGGCGCCCGCCACCATGCCTGGCTAATTTTGTATTTTTAGTAGAGACGGGGTTTCACCTTGTTAGTCAGGATGGTCTCGATCTCCTGACCTCATGATCCACCCGCCTTGGCCTCCCAAAGTGCTGGGATTATAGGTGTGGGCTACTGTGCTCGGCCACAAAATAGTTTCTTTGCCCTGAACTAGTAATTTTAGCTAAGAAACGGAAGCTAAGTTGCAAAGACCATCTATTGAACTAAATTGGTCTCCAAAATACAGTCATTCCTCAATATCCACAGGGGATTAGTTCAGGACTTCCTGCAGATATAAAATGTGCAGATGATCAAGTCTCCTATGCAAAACGGCATATTATATAACCTACGTACATCCTCTTGTATATTTTAAATCATTTCTACATTACTTATAATACCTAACACAATGTGAATGTTATGCAAATGACTGTTATCCTGTATTTTTATTTGTATGACTCTTTATGATTATATTGTTTTTTCTTCCTGAATGTTTTCGATCCATGGTTGGTGAAATCCATGGATGTGGAAGCAGATAGATACAGGGGGCCGACTATACACTTTTCTGGCATTTAGCTGGCTATTTTGAAATCCTTTCGTAAAAGAAATTTACATCAATTAAAAAAAATCTACATTCGTAAGGTTGTCAGCCTCTCTGTACCAGGAACAGAGGAAGGATCCAGTCATTTGAAACTCTCAAAATGGAAAAGACACTGGTTTAAATTTATATCGCAATATATCACAATATCACAGTGGCCATTTTGCCTTAAGTAGGCCTTAAAGTATGCCCTTCTTTCTTGATTTGGGCAAATGATGGTATTTAAGCCTCAAGTCTCAGCTCCATGCCTTTGAGATATAAATGTTCTACCTAGCTTTGCTTAAGCCATCACTTTGGAAACACAAATTTAGGAAAAAATCATTAGATGGTTATGAAAAAAGGGGATAAGTCAAACAGACTTCTGAGGTTAAAACAAAGGCCAAATCTACCAAAGGCTGGACAGACGAGGGGGACCCCTGCTGGTCCCCCAAAATTACAGGGTCCAAAACCAGTTTGCTCTATTAATGGCAATTTGGAGAAATTCAAAAAGTAGGAAGACAGAAATTACAATAAGCAAACTAAAAATCACTTAGGGCAATAATACAACAGGTTAATTAAAAAAAAAAATGATGGGAAGAGTCCCTTGACTCAACCCCAACCCCTTGTTAGGATGGGATAAACTTGTTTCAAAATTCATTGTTTCAAAATTATTTTCCAGTAACTTAATGTGTTAAAGTCATGTTAAATTAAGTAATAGATACTTATTAAATGTCTAAGTAAGTTAAAATACTGGAACATTAATTGCTGGACATAGGTTTAGAGTATATATACTTCTGCATTTTTTAATACAGTATAGAGAAGCTAAATATATTTGGGTCTATTAGGAAACATAAAAAATTGTGTTATGAGAAAATACAGTTCTAAAAATTATAAAATTGTATCATCTCAGTTCAAAATTATTTATTCCATGAGAAATTAAGATTAATAGCTTAAAATTCTAATAAATACATGGTAATTAAAACTAGATATAATAAGGGAAACAGTGAAAGTAAGATGTGTTTTTGGTGAGGAAAGTTATAAGAAAGGCATGAGGATGTGTTATATTGTTAAGGAAAAGAGTAGTCTTGTCTAGCTAGTTTGGAGGTGGTTTCAGAAGGAATGAAGGAAGAAAAGAATGACTGGATAAAACTAAATGGATAAGATGTAGAAGGTTTGTGAAAGATGCATATTATAAAAGGAACTTTATATGTGATCAAGTTGGCTGAAATTAGAAGGAAATTATAAGTTTTTCTAAAATTGAGTGCTAATAGCAAAAGTACACTGATGCAAAACTAGCATTTGGTCCTCTCTGTTAAAAGAACAACGTTTTCTTGGAGTATTGGCTTCTGCTCTTAACAGGAAATTGTGAAAGGTTTTTCTTTACCTTTTAGGTATTTGGCCTAGAAAATAAAAATTCTATGTTTTACTAAAATACTTTCCTCTCCTTCATGTTGTCTTTCTTAGGTCTTTGATTACTAAAGAAAACTGGGTCTTCTCTATTAAAAAGTTAAGATTTTTCCTACAGCTATGTAACCTTCTGTATTTGTCCTTAAAATACCTTATTGTCATCTTGATTAAACATATAACCAAGGTCATATTTAAGTGTTTTCAACTTTTTGACATTTTTGACAAACTTCCCAAAATCAAATCTAAATTAATTCTTTTTGACCTTGAATTAACTTTGTGATTTCTCAGTAGGGCCCCTGGAAAATCTCAAAGGATGTATCTCTCACCTTTTAAAAAAAGAGACACTAAACTGAGTAGACTTATTTGATATGTCAACTATAAGGGAAGCACTGTCAAATAAGAAATAATGTTTAACATTTAAATTACTTTCATGGATATATTAAGATGACTGTTCCAAAAATTGTATGGGATTACTAAAAATCTAATATGGCAGCAGTCATAATTTTGGTTATGTTAAAATGTTCTATGCCACAGAAATAACCAAATTTTCTTTTCAATTGCTGGTTATAATGAACTCTCAATAGATTTTTAACATGGACATGTTAAGTCTTTTGTCATCCACAGTTAAGTATCAATAATCCAAAAGTGCTTTGTGTCCAAGGAGGTTTGTGGAAAGGATGGAAAGGACTCTAACAAGTACAGGTTTCTGACAACCTTAAGATAATTCCATTGGAAAGGTAATAATTCCCAGAATGCTTAGGAAGAAACTGACTGTCTTTAGAAAACTGCTAGCCCAACATCAAGCAGAGCAAAACTTAATTAAATATTAACACCAAGGAAATGCTTTGGCAGGTTTTTATGTTAAGTCAGCCAATACTAAAATTGTTAAGATACACAATTTGAATGAACTCCATAAGACTGATCCAAATCAAATTACCTATGACAATCTATTTAAAAATGGTGCTAAGTACCTGAATTGGAAAAACAAAATTGGTATTTAAAAGGATGCAAATTCAGTGTTAAGTGTGGACTCACGGAGGCCCTGGGGCCTTTCCTGAGTCCTTAAAGTTTCCATTATTAGAAGTTCTGTACTCCGTAACTCATCAAGCAGTAGGCAAAATGATATAAATTATGAAAAATATTAGTGTGGTGACTATTTTAAGCTTGCTAAAATGGTCTACAACCAATGTTTGGCTTGTCAAGCCCATAATCCCAGGAAGACAATCAAAACTTTAGGTGGTGCGTTCCCACTACCTGATGGGCCATTTGAACATTTACAGAGGGACTACATTAAATTGCCACCCTCAATAGGATGGCAATAAACATATTATGTGTTCCTTTCCCATAAGAGAAAAGGAAAGGAATGCATAATATAATATGTTTATGGAAGCAGCTAACAGTTGGTTTGGAGGCATCCTAAGTGGTGGATGGCAAGCTTGGCTTTTCAAAGTTTCCAATCTGTGTTTCTTCTGCTGTGTCTCCAGATTGCTATGACATGTGTTGCCAGGCTAACTACCAAGATGAATACCTCTTTGAGTCAGACTATTCTGCAACAAGATAGGGTCCCTTGATTGCCATCAAAACCAAAACAGGGGCTATCAGTTAGACTCAGCTATTATTGAACTGCCTCAATTTCCAGAAGTTTGGTTTGTTTAATTTAGATTGGTTTGTATGGGCTCTTGTTAAGGAGTGTACTTTGGTCTTTTGATATTATTCTCTTAATAGTCATTCACAGTCGTCTCCCGGGTGTGTTGTACCCTCTCAAGTCTTAAATATCTGTATGCAGCCATTCATTGAGCATCGAACGGTTTCATTTTGACTAGATTAGCAAGAACATAAAAAATTATTCAACTGATGACATGACATTGTGACTTGTGAATTCCATACTGTGACCAAATAAGAGTTATGAGTTCTGCACTGAGACCAAATAAGTCCTTTTATGATGATGACAGAGAGTGGCACCAATGCCCAAAGTTTTGATCAATCTCTGAAAATTGGGTCAGAGGCTGACCAAAAGAAGGAGAAGGGAATTGTTAAATTCAACTAAATGTGGCTTGAGAAAGCCTCTGTACTGGCATACTTGAGTCCTTACATAACTGCAGCCAACTTCACACGTAAACAAAAATGAAAACTTAACTTTGGAATTTGCCTTTGTAATAAATAGCGGAGTCTCAGCCAATCGCAGCAGCCAACCTTCAGCTAATCACAGGTGGTTGTAAGGCAAACTCCAAGCTTTAACCAATCCAGCTTTCTCTGTACCTCATTTCTGGTTTCTGTATCTCACTCCCCTTTTTGTGTCCATAAATGTGATTCAGCCATGTAGCAGCCCTAGTCTTTCTGAACCTGTTCTGGTTCCAAGGGCTACTCCATTTGTGAATCGTTCAATTAAATTCTGTTAAATTTAATTTCTCTGAAGTTTAAAAAAAAAAAAAAAAGGTCAGAGAATAAACACACATGTGTAAAGAAGCCATTTGCTTCAGTAATTTCTCATAAACTACAAACTTAATGGAGTCAGAGGTTGGAAGGAAAACTGTCCTTCTCTTAGGAATGGAGGGCTGGTGAAGGACAAGCTAGCTATGAGAACAGCTGACTATAAGAAAACAAGAGCCATGTAAACCCAAGAGAACCAGAATCCCCTTAGAACTGAAAAGATGGGTAGCATGACCTTTCCTCGTTCTCTGCAACCAACAGCTAAGATGCACTTTAACAATGAGAAAATGAGAAAAGCTAAAAAATACCCTCCCCACCCACACACACACACCACTGCTGCCTAATCCTGGAGCAGAAGCCTTAAAAAGCTTTTGATCTCAACAACTAACTGGCTTAAAACAAGTTACCCTCTGGCCGGGCATGGTGGCTCATGCCTATAATCCCAGCACTTTGGGAGGACAACACAGGAGGATTGCTTGAGCCCAGGAGTTCAAGATCAGCCTAGGCAACATAGTGAGACCCTGTCTCTACATAAAATAAAAAGATGAGCCCAGCATGGTGGCATGCAACTGTAGTCCTAGCTACTCAAGAGGCTGAGGCAGGAGGATCCTTTGAGCTTAGGAGTTCGAGGCTGCAGTGAGCCATGAGCACACCACTGTACTGCAGCCTGGGCAACAGAGTGAGACCCTGTCTCAAAAAAATAAAATAACAAAAAACAATAACGACAACAACATTACCTTCTTATACCTAGAAGAAAGAATTAGATTTATTAAGCAGTGACTACCAACCATAAAAGATTCATTAAAAATTATGCTTTAATTATGGCTCATATTTAAGCTTATTCCACTAAAAAAACTAAAGCATAATGTAGTGGAACAGTGGATCTGGCAGGACGAAGCATCCCCTGGTACTTTATATATGCAATTACTGCATTACATTGTTTTCCTACCTGTGTTCCCATTGAAATTCTGAATTCATCGAGGATGATGGGACCTTGTCTTTCTCATCCTTATAGCCTAGACAGAAGTCTTCTCACACAACAAGTGGTTGGTAATTGATTGTTCAATTAGAATGAATCAACCAGTGCCCATCCGGATGGTCCACACCTGGAGAGAAGCTGGCTAGCCATCTACTCACCAAAGCCTCCACCCCTCATTCATCTGGTGGGAGCTCTCCAGGCCACCTTCATCATGCCTTTACAAGAATAGTGAAGGCATCCCTTTCTCAGCATCTTTATTTTGACACGATAGAAAATTGTCATAATGTATTGATATTATTAGAAAAAAGCCACTTTACTGTTACCTGCCAGAAAGTTGTTCTAATAAATATACACATCACTCATCTTTAGAATCAATAGTTATAATAAAATATGAAAAAAATCAAAATAAAGATATCTACAATGTAAATGCTGTCCCCTTAGATGCAGTACCCTGTGCAGTGCACAACCTGAACAACTGTACAAGGCAGATAATTTCTTCCCGACATCTCAGTAGCTAGCCTTGAACAACTAAGTCTATAAGTAGGTGGAAAATGGCAGGACAATTTACATTCTGCTATTTTCAGGTTGGCTTTCAGAAGAGTCACTGATGGAAATAGGTGTGTGTGTGTGTGTGTGTTGTGGACATGTCTGGGAATAGAGAAGAGGGCAAGAGTGTGATCACAAGCAGGAAAGAAGAGGACTTTAAAGGATGACTTCTGTGTATCATAAAGTTCTCAGGCCCAGGATGACCTGCAACCTTGTCAGCAAAAGAGTTTCCCTGGAGATACACGGTTAGCTTAGGTCCCAAATAGCTGCCCTGATACCAAATGGCCCACTGCACCCCGGGTGTTGTCTCTAAACTCACAGGCAGGCCTCGTCACGCCTGCCCTCTTTCTCCTTATCCTCCCTGTAGCACTAACACTGCAGACGACCACCTTCTCCTCAATGTCCTCTTGTCCCTTTGCATCCCTGTCACTACAGCCCCCTGGTTCCTTTCCCCTGGGGTTGTTCCTTCCCTGATTCTACTTTTTCCTCCACCTGATGCAGACATTTCCCAAGGGTCATGCCTCAGAGTCCACAGCTCCTTCCTCCCCTCTCCCCTTTCCTGCTGTCTCCTAAGATGGGGAACACTCACATTCCTGTTCATCCTAGCCCACATACTGCCTGTGGTCCTGGATTTCCATTCACCTGCTCAGCATTCCCACCAGGATTTCCTGCATTCACCTCAAACCCATTTATTGTTAATTTCAAGTCCTCAACTTCCTCTCACATCTGTTCTTCCCCACTGGACATCCCTCTTTGTGTCAGGGTTGTTGTTATTCCAGTCACCTTGACTCTTCTCTGTCCTTTACCCCTTTCATGAAATCAGCCATCCTGCCCCATTGATTCCCTCTCGGGAGTGTCTCCAGAATTCCTTTCTTATGTCCATTTCTTTCCTCTTCCCAGAATCAGTGCCACATCAGGCCCAGATAACTGTGGCCACCTCCTTTTGGTCCCTCCCTGCACATCACCCTGCACACACCTGCTAGCTGAGTACTCGTACAGCATCTCCTTAAGGTGTCACCACCTTCCCCAACCCAGAGGCTTTGGTAGCTCCCTCCTAGGGCATGAAGTCTAAGCTCCGGAGCTGAGGGACTAAGACCCTCAAAATCTGATCTTACCAATTGTTTGCTAATGTTTCAATCCAATATGTCTCGGCATGAGTTCTTAACCCAGCCAGACTGATCTACTTACAGACCTAATCATATTTTTCATATTCTGACCTGATGCCTTTGCTTATACGGGTCCCATCACCTGGGATCCCTTTCTTGGATAACTGGCGCAGGTTAAGGAGATAGCAGAGACTAGGAGTCTGTGAACATAAGTTGGCCTGGTTTGGGCAAAGAGTTTGCAAATGGGAGCAAAGGGAAAAGATTTGTTTTTCTCAGGGCAGATCAGAATTATGTGTGTCCCAGGGGAGATCCAAATGATCTGACCCAGCCACAGAAGAAGGACCTAAGAATGGCCGGAAAAAGGTTGCAAGTCAGAACAAGGGTTGGTGGCCTAGCCAAACAGTGACAGGGTAAACTATCAATCAAGACTCAGAAGAGTGGCGGTATGAAGGAGGTGAGTATGGGACCGGTGCAGGAGACTCAATCATGGTAAGAACAGTGTCAAGAAACAGGACACCTAAACTAGGGCATAAGGAAGGAGGCTGGGTCCTAAAAATTCAGAGCATGATGGTCAGAAGACAGCCTGCAGCCAGGCCCTCAGACTTGAGCACTGCCTTCATCTTGTCCTGCATACATTCAGGATTGGCTCCAGTCAGAGACAGCACATGCAAGAGGTGTGAGCAAAGGATGTGAGTACTCCTCCTCCTGCACCCGTGACAGACATTACTAATCAACTGTGGCACTCTTTCACCTTGGGCAGTCATGGTCTCAGAATCTCTTGCATAAGAACTCTTGCTGTGAATCAACTGAAAGTAGCAGGAGACAAACTCTATTTGTTATGCATAATCCCAAAGTCGCAGGTAGGGCCTAGTCGGTATGTGACAGTACATTGGTCTCAGTGATAAATAATACAGAGTCATAGTAGGAAAGTGCTAGGTCAGTTGTTCTCAAACTTTGAAGTTCACCATAATCACTTGGAGGGCTTATTAAAACCCAGATTGCCAGGGTCCTCCTCCAGAGCCTCTGATTTAGTAGGTGTGGAATGCAATGGAATGTGAAAGCAAATTTGGGAGTGAGGCCCGAATTTGCATTCCTAACAAGTTCCCAGGTGATGCTGATGCTGTTGGTCCAGGGACCTCGCTTTGAGAAACACTGCACTAGATAAAACCACATCCTCTCTCCTCTTGTTCTTATCTTTCAGGGCTGGCTAGAATCCCTTCTCCTGGGCTTCAAATGACCCCTTCCATCTCCACTCGCAGAGGACATCATCAATACTGCTTGTGGAATCTGTCAACAAACACATATTGTGCCAGGAGTAACACAGACAGGCAAAGTCCCTGCTCCCAAAAAAGACACCGTAGGGGGTTGGGGAAGAGTAACCCAAACAACTGAACAGGCAATTACAATTCAGTGTGTAAGTGATGGGAGGGGAGAAGTATAGGCAGCGGTGACAACACAGAACCAGAGCAGCCAACTCGGTCTTGGCAGGTCAGAAAAGGCTGCTCAGAGGAAGGCACCATTGAGGTTGAGATGAAGAGGGAGAGAAGTTGTCAGGAAGAGGGAGAGAAAACATCATTGTCTTGGGCTATTTCCCTTTTGCACACATATGTGTCCACATGCACATACTCTGCCTCATCTCTCCATGTAAACTGTAACATACTTGGATGAAAAGATCATCTTTAGTGTACACAGTCCTCGTGGTGCTCGGTCCCTAGCAGACATGCGGTTTTTATTCCTTAAGTGAATGCATACATTTGCAACATCCTGGAATTGTTCTACATTTAGGAAGTGGGGGAAATGGGGAAAAGGGAGTGTGAGGAGATGTGGATTTGTCTGAAATTCCTTCTGTGAGCTTCTGGGGATTTCTCTGGCTGTGAGGATTTCTCTAAATACCCGCAGGACAGGTGACTCCACATTAAGGCCCTACAGTACACCCTTTCCTAGCCTGGGAGGCTCACTTTTACCAAGCAGCATGTCTGTGCATGGTGATTAATGATCTGTTGTCCTAGCCTTTGTGTCTACTCCCAGCCCAAACCACCATCTGTGAATAGTCTCCTGCTTGAGTAATAGCCTTGTCTAGCAAATTGTTTTGCACTTTTATAAACAGAGATTGGGCGTTTTCCCTTGCTGCCTTAATTTCAAGTGATTAGGCTGAGGTCATTCCTGCAAGCAACTTCTTTCCTAGAATTCAAAGGCTGAAGGTCAGGGCCATTGCTCACTCTCAAGATTCATTCCTCAATGCAGCCTCTGAAGAAGCTGGAGGGAGACCCAGAGCTCTGATGAGGTAGAGGCAGCCTTTCTGACAGCGGAAACGGTAGAACTTCACTCCTTCCCCTAGAACCACCACTTTCTGATTTGGATATTTAGAAGAATATTTTATTACCACATCCCCTTCTTATTGCATCCAATTAATCATATATAGAATGTGGTTAGCTCATGTCCCACTTTAGATGGGATAAGAAGTAACAGATACTCACTTGCTGATCTCTCTCTCATTCAGTTCTGTCTCCCCGAAGATAGCACACCTTGATGTATACCGAGTGATCGACAGATGGGAAATGAATGAAATAATGAAGATATCGGTTTCGTGGTACATTTGAAATGAAGAAAATGAACTGAGTGCTTTGCAAAGAAAGGTACACTTCCCTCTGCATCCCCCATTTGAGAGTTTCTACCACTCCACAGTCAAGGACATCAGGGCAGAAGGACTGTAGTACTGAGCACTAGAAACATGTGTTTGCATCACTTTGAAAGAGGACACACATCACCCAGCCCATGCTCAGCTGTTCCACACAAGAAAATACAAGCCAGCATTTTGCATATCATTCCAGGTCTACCCTCTTGACCTATTTTGTAGTTGAATTCAGTCCAGTGTTCACATAACATCCTGAGGGAAGGGTTGTCCTAGTGACTTTACAACTGATTGCAGACCAGCAATTTCAGAATTTTTAAAGAAATGATTTTTAATTCTCAGGGACCAGCATGCAGCATTTGTGTGTATATAATGCTTTCTCCAAGAAACACTCGCTTACTCTCAATGGGAACACTGTCTTTCGTGAACTGCCTGTGACCTTCAGGATGAAAAGCCAGAGACCCACCACACAGAGTCACAGATTTTGGAAGCAGAATGGACTTTGACAACATCTGCCTGGACCCTTGTAGCTCATGGAGAGGCAATTTGGACAGGAGCAAGTCAGTGGCAGAGCAGGGCCAAGAATTCAAGTTTCCTGACCACCATTCAAAGCTGTCTTTTAGAAGCTGAAGGAAAGCTTCATCACCAGATCTTACGGATCCAGAAAAGATCCCAAAAATATAGTTGAGTTTAAGGTATGTCAATGTGTTTCAATGATGATTTGCTATTTGAGTCATAAGCACCTCCAAAATGTCTTTGTTTCAGCCACTGGGATATCCTGTGTATTAGACCTTAAAATAGGAGCCATGGAAGTTCAAGTTAGGAGAAAGCCAGAGAACTCTGCACCGAATAAAGAAAGGAAATAACAGTCTTTTTAAAGACTCATGAAACAGCCACTAAAACTGCCTACGTATTAGGCCATCACCTTTTAAAAGTTCAAACTTATTCAGGGCTATATTTCTGACCCAAAAAGCAATAAAACTAGAAATTAATAAGAATTATTTTTAATCCACCCACTTGCAAGTTATAGGCATTCTTCTAAATGACTTTTTGATTAAAGAAGCAGTTAAGACTGAAATTATGAACTATTTAGATAAATTGTTCCCAACCCCAACCCTAATGCTATCTGAATATTCTTAGACAAGTCTTAGAATCTCTCGATTTTCTTCTCTCTAAAAGGAGGTTGTTGCAAGAATGAAAAGAGATAACAAGAAAGAGAGCCCAGCCTGGGGGAGGGGCACTCACCATTGCTGAGGCTTGAGTCGGTAAACAAAGCAGCCAGGAAGCTTGAACTGGGTGGAGCCCACCGCAGCTCAAGGAGGCCTGCCTGCCTCTGTAGACTCCACCTCTGGGGGCAGGGCATAGCTGAACAAAAGGCAACAGAAACCTCTGCAGATTTAAATGTCCCGGTCTGACAGCTTTGAAGAGAGTAGTGGTTCTCCCAGCACGGAGTTTGAGATCTGAGAATGGACAGACTGCCTCCTCAAGGGGGTCCCTGACCCCCGAGTAGCCTAACTGGGAGGCAACCACCAGTAGGGCCATTCTGACACCTCACACGGCCGGGTACCCCTCTGACACAAAGCTTCCAGAGGAACGATCAGGCAGCAACATTTGCTGTTCAGCAATATTTGCTGTTCTGCAGCCTCTGCTGCTGATACTCAGGCAAACAGGGTCTGGAGTGGACCTCCAGCAAACTCCAACAGACCTGCAGCTGAGGGTCCTGACTGTTAGAAGGACAACTAATAAACAGAAAGGACATCCACACCAAAACCCCATCTGTACGTCACCATCACCAAAGACCAAAGGTAGATAAAACCACAAAGATGGGGACAAAACAGAGCAGAAAAACTGAAAATTCTAAAAATCAGAGCGCCTCTCCCCTTCAAAAGGAAAGCAGCTCCTCGCCAGCAATGGAACAAAGCTGGACAGAGAATGACTTTGATGAATGCAGAGAAGAAGGCTTCAGACAATCAAACTTCTCCGAGCAAAAGGAGGAAGTGTGAATGCATCGCCTTGAAAAAAGATTGGACGAACAGCTAACTAGAATAACCACCATAGAGAAGTCCTTAAATGACCTGACGGAGCTGAAAACCATGGCATGAGAACTAAATGACAAACGCACAAGCTTCAGTAACTGATTCAAACAACTGGAAGAGAGGATATCAGTGATTTAAGATAAAATGAATGAAATGAAGTGAGAAGAGAAGTTTAGAGAAAAAAGACTAAAAAGATATGAACAAAGCCTCCAAATGTGAAAAGACCAAATCTACGTCTGATTGGTGTACCTGAAAGTGATGGGGAGAATGGAACCAGGATGGAAAACACTCTGCAGGATATTATCCAGGAGAACTTCCCCAACCTAGCAAGGCAGGCCAACATTCAAATTTAGGAAATACAGAGAACGCCACAAAGATACTCCTCGAGAAGAGCAGCCCCAAGACATAATTGCCAGATTCACCAAAGTTGAAATAAGGAAAAAATGTTAAGGGCAGCCAGAGAGAAAGGTCGGGTTACCCACAAAGGGAAGCCCATCAGACCAACAGCGGATTTCTCGGCAGAAAATCTACAAGCCAGAAGAGAGTGGGGGCCAATATTCAACATTCTTAAAGAAAAGAATTTTCAACCCAGAATTTCATATCCAGCCAAACTAAGCTTCATAAGTGAAGGAGAAATAAAATCTCTCAGCATTTACAGACAAGCGAATGCTGAGAGATTTTGTCACCAACAGGCCTGCCCTACAAGAGCTCCTGAAGGAAGCACTAAACATGGAAAGGAACAACCAGTACTAGCCACTGCAAAAACATGCCAAATTGTAAAGACCAAATAGGAAGAAACTGCATCAACTAACGAGCAAAATAACCAGCTAACATCATAATGACAGGATCAAATTCACATATAACAATATTAACCTTAAATGTAAATGGACTAAATGCTCCAATTAAAAGACACAGACTGGCAAATTGGATAAACAGTCAAGATCCATCAGTGTGCTGTATTCAGGAGACCCATCTCACAAGCAGAGACACACACAGGCTCAAAATAAAGGGATGGAGGAAGATCTACCAAGCAAATGGAAAACAAAAAAAGGCAGGGGTTGCAATCCTAGTCTCTGATAAAACAGACTTTAAACCAACAAAGATCAAAAGAGACAAAGAAGGCCATTACATAATGGTAAAGGGATCAATTCAACAAGAAGACCTAACTATCCTAAATATATATGCACCCAATACGGGAGCACCCACATTCATATAGCAAGTCCTTGGACACGTACGAAGAGACTTAGACTCCCACACAATAATAATGGGAGACTTTAACACCCCACTGTCAACATACGACAGATCAACGAGACAGAAAGTTAATAAGGATATCCAGGAATTGAACTCGGCTCTGCGCCAAGCAGACCTAATAGATGTCTACAGAACTCTACACCCCAAATCAACAGAATGTACATTCTTCTCAGCACCACATCGCACTTATTCCAAAATTGACCACATGGTTGGAAGTAAAGCACTCCTCAGCAAATGTAAAAGAACAGAGATTGTAACAAACTGTCTCTCAGACCACAGTGCAATCAAACTAGAACTCAGGATTAAGAAACTCACTCAAAACCGCTCAACTACATGGAAACTGAACAACCTGCTCCTGAATGACTACTGGGTACATAACGAAATGAAGGCAGAAATAAAGATGTTCTTTGAAACCAATGAGAACAAAGACATAACGTCCCAGAATCTCTGGGACACATTTAAAGCAGTGTGTAGCGGGAAATTTATAGCACTAAATGGCCACAAGAAAAAGCAGGAAAGATCTAAAATTGACACCCTAACATCACAATTAAAAGAACTGGAGAAGCAAGAGCAAACACATTCAAAAGCTAGCAGAAGGCAAGAAATAACTAAGATCAAAGCAGAACTGAAGCAGATAAAGACAAAAAAAACCCTTCAAAAAATCAATGAATCCAGGAGCTGTTTTTTTTTTAAAAGATCAACAAAATTGATAGACCGCTAGCAAGACTAATAAAGAAGAAAAGAGAGAAGAATCAAATAGATGCAATAAAAAATGATAAAGGGGATATCACCACCAATCCCATAGAAATACAAACTACCATCAGAGAATACTATAAACACCTCTACGCAAATAAACTAGAAAATCTAGAAGAAATGGATAAATTCCTGGACGCATACACCCTCCCAAGACTAAACCAGGAAGAAGTTGAATCCCTGAATAGACCAATAACAGGCTCTGAAATTGAGGCAATAATAGCCTACCAACCAAAAAAAGTCCAGGACCAGAAGGATTTACACCCGAATTCTACCAGAGGTATGAGGAGGAGCTGGTACCATTCCTTCTGAAACTATTCCAATCAACAGAAAAAGAGGGAGTCCTCCCTAACTCATTTTATGAGGCCAACATCATCCTGATACCAAAGCCCAGCAGAGACACAACAAAAAAAGAGTATTTTAGACCAATATCCTTGATGAACATAGACGCAAAAATCCTCAATAAAATACTGGCAAACCGAATCCGGCAGCACATCAAAAAGCTTATCCACCATGATCAAACGGGCTTCATCCCTGGGATGCAAGGCTGTTTCAACATATGCAAATCAATAAACGTAATCCAGCATATAAACAGAACCAAAGACAAAAATTACATGATTATCTCAATAGATGCAGAAAAGGCCTTTGACAAAATTCAACAGCCCTTCATGCTAAAAACTCTCAATAAGTTTGGCATTGATGGGATGTATCTCAAAATAGTAAGAGCTATTTATGACAAACCCACAACCAATATCATTCTGAATGGGCAAAAACTGGAAGCATTCCCTTTGAAAACTGGCACAAGACAGGGATGCCCTCTCTCACCACTCCTATTCAACATAGTGTTGGAAGTTCTGGCCAGGGCAATCAGGCAGGGGAAAGAAATAAAAGGTATTCAATTAGGAAAAGAGGAAGTCAAATTGTCCCTGTTTGCAGGTGACATGACTGTATATTTAGAAAACCCCATAGTCTCAGCCCAAAATCTCCTTAAGCTGATAAGCAACTTCAGCAAAGTCTCAGGATACAAAATCAATGTGCAAAAATCACAAGCATTCTTGTACACCAATCACAGACAAATAGAGAGCCAAATCATGAGTGAACTCCCATTCACAATTGCTTCAAAAAGAATAAAATGCCTAGGAATCCAACTTACAAGGGATCTGAAGGACCTCTTCAAGGAGAACTACAAACCACTGCTCAATGAAATAAAAGAGGACACAAACAAATGGGAGAACATTCCATGCTCATGGATAGGAAGAATCAATATCGTGAAAATGGTCATACTGCCCAAGGTAATTTATAGATTCAATGCCATCCCCATCAAGCTACCAATGACTGTCTTCACAGAATTGGAAAAAAACTACTTTAAACTTCATATGGAACCAAAAAAGAGCCTGCATTGCCAAGACAATCCTAAGCAAAAAGAACAAAGCTGGAGGCATCACACTACCTGACTTCAAACTATGCTACCAGGTTACAGTAACCAAAACAGCATGGTACTGGTACCAAAACAGAGATATAGACCAATGGAACAGAACACAGCCCTCAGAAATAATACCACACATCTACAACCATCTGATCTTTGACAAACCAGACAAAAACAAGAAATGGGGAAAGGATTCCCTATTTAATAAACGGTGCTAGGAAAACTGGCTAGCCATATGTGGAAAGCTGAAACTGGATCCCTTCCTTACACCTTATACAAAAATTAATTCAAGATGGATTCCAGACTTAAATTTTAGGCCTAAAACCATAAAAACCCTGGAAGAAAACCTAGGCAATACCATTCAGGACAAAGGCATGGGCAAGGACTTCATGTCTAAAACACCAAAAGCAATGGCAACAAAAGCCAAAATTGACAAATAGGATCTAATTAAACTAAAGAGCTTCTGCACAGCAAAAGAAACTACCATCAGAGTGAACAGGCAACCTACAGAATGGGAGAATTTTTCCAGTCTACTCATCTGACAAAGGGCTAATATCCAGAATCTACAAAGAACTCAAACAAATTTACAAGAAAAAAAACAAACAACCCCAACAAAAAGTGGGCAAAGTATATGAACAGACACTTCTCAAAAGAAGATATTTATGCAGCCAGCAGACACATGAAAAAATGCTCATCATCACTGGCCATCAGAGAAATGCAAATCAAAACCACAATGAGATACCATCTCACACCAGTTAGAATGGCAATCATTAAAAAGTCAGGAAACAACAGGTGCTGGAGAGGATGTGGAGAAAAAGGAACACTTTTACACTGTTGGTGGGACTGTAAACTAGTTCAACCATTGTGGAAGACAGTGTGGCGATTCCTCAAGGATCTAGAACTAGAAATACCATTTGACCCAGCCATACCATTACTGGGTATATACCCAAAGGATTATCAATTGTAGGGTCCAGCCCCACAGGGTCGGTGGGCTTCTCCCTGTGTGCAGCGACAAGAGAGTGTAGAAATAAAGACACAAGACAAAGAGATAAAAGAAAAGACAGCTGGGCCCGGGGGACCACTACCACCAATGCGCGGAGACCGGTAGTGTCCTCGAATGTCTGGCTGCGCTGTTATTTATTGGATACAAAGCAAAAGGGGCAGCGTAAAGAGTGTGAGTCATCTCCGATGATAGGTAAGGTCACGTGGGTCACGTGTCCACTGGACAGGGGGCCCTTCCCTGCCTGGCAGCCAAGGCAGAGAGAGAGAAGAGACAAAGAGAAAAACAGCTTACGCCATTATTTCTGCGTATCAGAGACTTTTAGTACTTTCACTAATTTACTACTGCTATCTAGAAGGCAGAGCCAGGTGTACAGGATGGAACATGAAGGTGGACTAGGAGCGTGACCACTGAAGCACAGCATCACAGAGAGGCGGTTAGGCCTCCAGATAACTGCGGGCAAGCCTGACTGATGTCAGGCCCTCCACAAGAGGTAGAGGAGCAGTCTTCTCTAAACTCCCCCACGGAAAAGGAGACTCCCTTTCCCAGTCTGCTAAGTAGCAGGTGTTGTTCCTTGACACTTTTCACTACCGCTAGACCACGGTCCGCCTGGCAATGGGCATCTTCCCAGACGCTGGCATCACCGCTAGACCAAAGAGCCCTTCTGGTGGCCCTGTCTGGGCATAACAGAAGGCTTGCACTCTTGTCTTCTGGTCACACCTCACTATGTCCCCTCAGCTCCTATCTCTGTATGGCCTGGTTTTTCCTAGGTTATGATTATAGAGCAAGGATTATTATAATATTGGAATAAAGAGTAATTGCTACAAACTAATGATTAATGATATTCATATATAATCATATCTAAGATCTACATCTGGTATAACTATTCTTGTTTTATATTTTATTATACTGGAACAGCTTGCGCCCTCGGTCTCTTGCCTCGGCGCCTGGGTGGCTTGCTGCCCACAATCAATCATGCTGCTATAAAGACACATGCACATGTATGTTTATTGCAGCACTATTCACAATAGCAAAGACTTGGAACCAACCCAAATGTCCATCAATGATAGACTGGATTAAGAAAATGTGGTACATATACACCATAGAATACTATGCAGCCATAAAAAAGGACGAGTTCATGTCCTTTGTAGGGACATGGATGAAACTGGAAACCATCATTCTCAGCAAACTATCGCAAGGACAGAAAACCAAACACGACATATTCTCACTGATAGGTGGGAATTGAACAACGAGAACACTTGGACACAGGGTTGGGAACACCAGACATCAGGGCCTGTCGTGGGCTGGGAGAGGTCTGAGGGATAGCATTAGGAGATATACCTAACGTAAATGACAAGTTAATGGGTACAGCACACCAACATGGCACATGTATACATATATAACAAACTTGCATGTTGTGCACATGTACCCTAGAACTTAAAGTATAATAATAATAAAAAAAAAAAGAATGGCATAGCGGCAACCAGTTTAGACTCTGTAATTTAACAATAAAATATTTTTTTAAATAAAAAAAAAGAAAGAGAGCCTAGCATGAAGTAATTGTTCAACAAATGCGATGACAGCATCAAGGCCAACCTTGTGTAACTGGGTGTTATAACACAATGGGTTGTTCCTGTGTTCTAAAAATAGTGGAAGCTACATTTTGAAGGACCGCTATACAAAAATTTCAAAGTTCATGAGCCAAAACTCATCAATGACTCTTGAATCCCTTGTTCACACAGAGGTTGGAATATGTTTTGAGAAAATGGAACTTGAAAGAGGAGCTCTTTGGAGAGAGCTGTGCTGGCATTTCCCTCTGCCAAGGAGAAGGGTCAGGGTCCTCTCCTTCACAGTATGAGAAAGGCCCTTCACTGAGACCATTAGAGGGTTTGATTTGGTCTCCCTACAACTGTTGGGACACAGGGTACTGGGTCTAATTCCCACCTGGAAATCTAAAAGATTGGGTGTCCAGTGGTATGAGCAAAGGACAGGTGCCTGTTGAGTACTGTTCTCTTGGAGATGATCAGAGCAAATAATGTGGGAGTGTTTTTCATAGGCTGAAGAGAAGGCAGACTGGGCAGAGAGCCAGACTGCATTGATTTGAAATCCCACCTAAGAGGATTCCATGAGAAAGTGACTGACCCCAACTGAGAGGGCCATATAGAGTGGGCCATTGGGAAAAACAGCCAGAGGAAAATGCAACACGTGTTGTCAGGGGAAATATAGTTCAATGTTCCCAGTAGGAGCCTCAGAAGAACTCTCAAAAGAGCCCATGAGAGAAGAAGTCACCTCTAAAGACCTTCCAGGCCAACCCAGTGGCGACATCACAATGGTACTCATCAAGCAGCAGCAGCTCTTCTTCCCTCCATATACCCAGCAGAGTAAAAAATCTTGGACAGCCGGGCGCGGTTTCCCAGCACTTTGGGAGGCCAAGGCGGGCGGATCATGAGGTCAGGAGATCGAGACCCTCCTGTAACTCGGTGAAACCCTGTCTCTACTAAAAATACAAAAAAATTAGCCGGGTGTGACGGCAGGTGCCTGTACCCAGCTGCTGGGGAGGCTGAGGCAGGAGAATGGTGTGAACCCAGGAGGTGGAGCCTGCAGTGAGCTGAGATCGCGCCACTGCACTCCAGCCTGGGCAACAGAGTGAGACTCTGTCTCAAAAAAAAAAAAACAAAAACAAACCAAAACAAAAAAACCTTGGACACCAGTAGGAGGGAGGATGTGTGAAAGGACAGCAAGAAGGAACCTCCACCTCTTCTCACCTAAGACAAGTTCTAGTTTAGAAAGGGGAGTGGTAATTTAATTTTAAAGCAAGTTTTGATCATTACACAGGCTGGATGGATACTTTTAGTAACTGAATTGCGACTGTGACTGTGTTGGCAACTTCCAGTGGTCCTAGGAGTCTTGATGACTTGAGAGTGATCAAAAAAGTCATGAGACTACCTGAGTTTTCAACCAAGAACAGTGAAAGAACTTCTCCTACTAAATTACTTTTAAGGGGACAATAAGAGAGAGAGGGAGGAAAGTTGCTTGTAGCCACATCCCATGAGTTTCCTGTTCAGTTGGCGGGTTGGACTTAACAAGCTTCATCTCCAATCCAAACAGAACCCACTTCAGCATGCTGTGATACCATAAGGCCTCCTAAGGAAGCAAGAGAACAGAACAGATCTCCTTTCATTTCATAAAACCTCTTCCTTGTCCCCCACACCGCCCCACTATATCTTTACAAAGCGTCAGCAGATTGTGCTGTTTATGGCTATCTTTGGGAGACAAGGAAATACATGAGAGCATCTCAAGCAGGCAGAAAGACAGAGTAGAAGGATGGAGTGGAGGGGCGCCCTGGGGTTAGGCTCCTACTCTGGAGTCATGCCTGGGCCACCATTTTGGTGGCTTTGTTACTGTTACATCAGCAACAGTGACAGGAAGGGTAGACTGACAACCACAAGGCAAGCTGAGAAAGTCAGTACCTACAGCTTTCTTTGCTTCACCTGGAAATCCTCATGCAAAGTCCTTTAGTCACTACACACCCAATCACATGGGTCATTGGCTTGCCCTCTCTCTTCTTTTCTGTCTTTCTCTCTCTCATACACACACACAAACACACACACACACACACACACAGAGAGACACACACAAACAATGGGGGGGCGGTGGATATATTTTCATGAACTACAAGTAAGTATCATTTCCAAGGGTCTGATAAATGATTTTTGTATCATCTCTGGAAAAGAGAAACTCTGGGAGATGCAGTTTAGGTGCCAAAACAATAAAATTCTTAGGATATTTTATTGTTTAGGTGGAAGCAATGGGTCAAAATATTTGTGATGAGGGGTGTCTCAAACAACTGCAATTTAACAGAGCTTTAAAAAACCATTAATTTACATGCATACAAGTTCCATTTCTAACCCACCCCCAGAATCAGCTTCCAGCAATTTCATACTGTTTCCTATTTACTTTGACCACAATGTGTGCTCCTTACCAAGACATGCTTTAAACCTCAGCGCTATGCAAAGGCTAAAAAGAAAACACGAGTGTTTGAAGAGTAGGTGACGAAATAAAATAAAACTAAACCATGTGCATACTAATGATTCGAAATATGAGATTTGGAAACATTGATGTACAAAACATCTACTCATCCATTAGGAATTGACACACAGGTCACCTCTTCTATGAAGCCTTCTTGAACCCCTAAGGGGAAACTAGTATTTGCTAGAACCATGACCTGCTAGTTTTTCTTTAGTTACTCTGTGAGGGAGATATCATTTTCCGCATTTGAACAGGTGAAGAGAGCTGAAGTAACTTGCTCAAGGTCACATAGCTAATGTCTAGCAAGTGCCCCAGATAAGGTAGGAAATTAATCTGTATTAGAAACAGCTATTACCAGGCAAAGTGTTAAGTAATGAAATATGTGCCTTCTCATTTAATACAATGGCCTCTGAGGCAGTTCATCTTACCGCCCAACCGCAGATGAGCAAACTTGTCCAGTGTTCCATGAACGATGGGTAGCAGGCTGGGGCTCCCAGGGTTGCTGACTCCCATCCCATGTAATTCCATGCCATCATGCTGCCTTTTCTGTAACAGCCTCTGAAATCGTCCACCCCACCCCACTTCCACTGGCCAAACCTCAGCCCTCATCTAGGTTACTTCTGGTGAATGCGTCTCTTTTCACCTTGTATTCCACAGGCTCTATCAGAAAACCTCCTGTCTAGAGTTCAACCATCTTCTATCGCCTAGAGTAACACAACTTTAATGAATACTATTTCTATCAGACAAAATTAGGAGCAACTTGGAAAAGAGTAAAGAAAAGATTTCTGAATATCTTTTCTGGGGAATAATGAGGCATTGTTCAAGGAACCCTTTCTGCACCATCTCATTTTATAGGTCTGCGCCTTTCATTACTTTGAGTTACTTTACAACTCTATAAATTGTAGAAAACTGATAGTAATGCAAATGAATTTTGTCAGCAGAGATGCAAATGGAAACCTTGCCTGGTCCCCAAGAGGCCAATTTTCCTTAGCAAATTCCTTTCCGCATTCCTGATGGCCTCTATATGTGTCCGTTCTCTTCTTTGAACCAGTTGTAACATCATACTGTTTCCCTCATTAATTAATGAGTTAAATAAAATCTTTGACATGTGTTCATTTTGTCTTTGAAAAGAGTCATGATTTCACTTTTTGTTCTTAATATTCTTTTAACATTGTCCACTGCTACCTGAGACACTTGCAAGTCAGCCTGGGTTACTCTATTCTAGAAACACGGTATGCTCATTCCTTCCCTTTTCAGGTCTCCCCTGCCCAGAGATCACAAATACACACACGTGTACATACACACACGAGGAGCAGTGAGCAGGCTTCTAAGGAAAGATCGGGAAAGGTGAGAAGGTGAGAAAGCAAAAAGGGAATGTAACAGCCAATTAGACCAAGGTTGGCAAACTATGGCCCTTGGGCCCAATCTGGTTTACTACTTTATTTTTTTAAATTTTTATTGCAATGCAGCCATATCCATTCATTTATGTACTATCTATGGCTGCTTTTGTGTGACCACAGCAGAGTTGGGTAGTTGTGACACAGACTGGTCTACAGTCTAAAATATTCACTAGCTGGCCCTTTACAGAAGTTTGCCAACTTCTGAATTAGACACACTCTGTACCCTTTACAGCAAGCTTGTCCACCTGCCGCCCGCAGGCCACATGCAGCCTAGGACGGCTTTGAATGTGGCCCAACACAAATTCATGAGCTTTCTTAAAACATTACGAGATTTCTTTTGTGATTTTTTTTTTTTTTTTTTAGCTCATCAGCTATCATTCGTGTTAGTGTATTTTACTAATTCAAAATTCTTCTTCCAGTGTGGCCCAGGGAAGACAAGATTGGACACCCCTGCTTTACAGCATTTATAATTTGGTGAAGGGAAGCAGTGAGTACACATAGACAAGAATATGAAACACAATGAAATAAAGTGGATCTCCATATGTGTGGAGGGAGGGAGAGGATGAAATTAGGGTGGGAGTGCTGCGTGCGGATGAAAACGGAACTCATTGTCGGCAGTAAATCCAGAGCATAGCACTGGGACCATGCATGGAAATTAATTTATTTATTTCTTGCAATTTTCCTTTTTTATTGCAAAATAGTTCAAGAATACTAAAAAGCAGTATGATCGATGTATGTGCTTACCTTAACTAACTTTAACATTTTGTCATATTTGCTTCCAATTTTATTTTCACAGTCTTTAATCTAGGAAGATGAGGCTAGGCTTTTCTCTCTCAATTGACTATAAAATTAAAGGCAATCCACGGAATATTTATTCTACCCCAGATTTAAAGGAGCTTGTAGTGGTAATGATTTATTTGTTTTACAATCTTGCCTTTGTTTTGTCTCATTTTTATTTCTGAAAACTAAGATTCATATGGTTCAAAATTGAAAAGGTACAAAGGAGTAAACAGTGAGATTCTCCTCCTACTTCTGTACCCCAGCCACTCATTATTATTATTATTTTTTTGAGACTTAGTCTCACTGTGTCACCCAGGCTGGAGTGCAGTGGCACCACCTTGGCTCACTGCAACCTCCACGCCCAGGTTCAAGCAATTCTTCTGCCTCAGCCTCCCAAGTAGCTGGGATTACAGGCATGCACCACCAAGCCCAGCTAATTATTTTGTATTTTTCGTAGAGACGGGGTTTCACCATGTTGGCCAGGCTGGTCTCAAACTCCTGACCTCAAGTGATCTACCTGTCTTGGCCTCCCAAAGTGCTGGGATTATAGGCATGAGCCACCATGCCCAGTTCCACTTATTTTGAGTAATATAAATTTCTTATGTTTCTTTCCAGATATATTTTATGCATATTTGACCAAATATGTATGTATATTTATTTGTCTGCCTCTTTTTACACATTTTTGGTGTTCACTCAACACTTTATTTTGGTGACTCGTCCAGATCAGCACATACAGAAAGTCTCATTTTCTGTTTTCAGGATTTCATAGCCCTCCTTTGTATGGATGAAACATAATTTGTTTGACCCGTTTTTTTCTCCCATAGCATTGATACTGTTTCTAATCTTTTGTGATGACAAACAGGACTACAATGGATGATCATGTGCATTTATCTCTGCCTCCAAATAGTGAAATGGCTGTAGGTAAAAGGTAGAATTGCTAGGTCAAAAAAAGTGCATTTATAATTTTGATAGATATTACCAAACTACTTTCCACAGAGAAGTTCCCCAAATTACACTTCCATCGGAAATGTATGAGGAAGCCCATATCTTCAACGATCACAGGTGATACTAGCATTTTTTATCTTTGCCACTCTGAAGGGTGACAATAGCTTTAGGTTACACTTTCGTCATAACGAATAAGGCTGAGCATCTTTTCAGTTAAGTCATCTGTATTTGCACTTTTAAGAAGTGTATGTCAAGTATTTTTGTTCTCTTTTCTTTTGGGTGATTGGCCTTTTTTGGGAGGTAGCACTTTAAAATCCATCCAAAGTGACATGGTCACGACAGAATCTGGGCACAGAGAAGTAGGTCAGCTAATAGTCACTTTTAAGCACTTTCCCAATAAATGTTAAAAGACATGTATGGTCTTCTCCTTCAGTGGCTCCCCATTACCTACAGAATCAAGTCCAGATCCCTCAGTAGGATACCCAGGGCCCTCCATGCTCTACAAACACCAGACAGCATGTGCCACCCTTGCCTGCTCACCTCTTCACCTTTTTCTTTCAGGACACTCTCTCTATCCACTTTTCTTTGCCTGGATAACTCTTCTCTATATACTTGGTGATTTAGCTCAAGTGTCACATTCTCCAAGATATCTTCCCTGAAACCCAAATTGTATGATATACCTCTCTACTATGCTTCAATGGGATCATATGCAAACTTCCATTAAAATTATCTCTAAGATACCCATCTCCCCTGTTAAACCATAGGCTCTTTAGGGTCTTTTTTCTGTTTATGCTTCTGGTTCAAGGAAGGCAGCTTAAGTGCTGACTGACCTGAAACTCTATTAAAAATTAACCACACGATTTTGAATATGCTCCCTCGTAAAATGAAAAGGTGAGATTAGATAATTTCTAAAGCCCTTCTTGGATCTATGAATACATGAACCGTGGATGAAAAAGGCATCTGAGGGGGAGTCATATGCTAGCAAAATACACAATTGGATTACATGCTGGGGAGAGAGTCCAAGTACCATAGTGAACCCAAAACGATACGCAACAGAATTGAACCCTACTAAGGTAGTAGTAGTAGACTAGAATGGCTAAGAGGGATTTTTTTAAGCAAAAATATTTATGGGTCTTTATCATATAAAGATGGCCACCATCAATTTCTTCCCTCACTGTATGCATACGCTGCTTCTCATATGAAGAGATAGAGCCTAGTAACCCATCCTGTTGAATCTGGACTGGCCTTAGTAACTTTCTTGACCAGTAAAATGTGCTGGAAGTGAAGATCTGAGATTCTAAAGCTAGGTCATAAGAAACCCTGCAGCTTCCAACTGGATCTTTTAGAATGCTTGTTTGGGGCAAGTTGGCTGCCATGCAGGAAATTTGACTACTCTAAGACCACCATGTTGTGAGGAAGCCAACACAACATGGAATTCCTCACGTGGGAAGGGAGAGATTCTCCATCAGCCCCCCAGCTCTTCCCCACGTGTCAGATAAGTGAGCCAAGAAGCCTTCGGATGAATCCAGCCTCAGCCACCATCTGAGTACAGCTGCAGAAAAGACCAAGCAAGAATCTCCCAGCTGAGTGCAGTCAACCCCCAGAACCACGAGAGATAATAAACTGTTCTTTAAGCTACTCAATTTTGGGGTGGTCTGTTATATAGCAACAGACAGCCAAAACACAGAGGAAGCAGCAGACACAAGATAACAAAGCAGGAAGTACAGAAGATGAATCCTCACATCTTCCTCTTTTTCTTTCTCTGTTTTTTTTGTTTGTTTGTTTTTGAGACAGAGTCTTGCTCTGTCGCCCAGGCTTGAGTGAACTGGCATGATCTTAGGCTGGGGTGCAGTAGCAAGATCTTGGCTCACTGCAACCTCTGCCTCCCAGGCCCAAGCGATCCTTTCACCTCAGCCTTCTGAGTAGCTGAGACTACAGGTGCACACCATCACACCTGGCTAATTTTTCATATTTTTGGTAGAGATTGGGGTTTTCTCATGTTGCCCAGGCTGTTCTCAAACTCTTGAACTCAAGCAATCTACCCACCTTGCCCTCCCAAAGTGCTGGGATTACAGGCGTGAGCCACCACACCCGGCCACATACCCTGACTTCAATCCCAGCTTGGCTTATTACTGAGTGACCTTTGGGAAGGCTCTTAACCTCACTAAGCCTCAGTTTGCTCATCTGTAAAATGGTAAGAATACAGCTTCTACCTGCCAGGGTTACTGTGAAAACCAACAAGATAACCTAAGCAATGTTTTTACTAAATAGAAGGTACTATATCAATAGAGGGAGAATGAAAGATAACTCAAGATTAATAAGAGGACAGTGATGCGAATGATGCAATGGGGGTCAGAAAAGAATTTTAAGCACGTTAAGCCCCACAAAAAGAGTGCCTTACACATCTTCTGTGCCCCCACGCCTCCTCACATTGTCCTGGGTGTGTACAAGGTTCTTGTGACTGTCTGAGTAATTCATAGCAGAAGAGAAGATGCAAAGGGGAGGACAGGAGGGTGGGAAAAGGTGTTGACTCTTTAGACTGAGGATTACGTTAACTTGTACCAAATTAAAATTAGTAACAAGGACTATCCTTGCCATTACACAGCCAGCTTTGCTATGGTAAAATGAATCCTCTATCTAAATAGCTGACAGGGTGGGCTATGCTTAGGCAGGGCGTGCTGGGGAGGGACAGGGAACTCATTTTTGCCATTTCCACTGGGTGTCAGGCCCTAAGCTCAGTGTCTTCACATTCCCTCTCTTAATCTTCTTAGCAACCCCCATTAGTATCATCCCCATTTTACACAGAAGGAAGCCAAGGTTCAGAGAAGCTAAGTCACTTGCACTGGGCCACCCAGATAAAGAATGATGATGATGACAGCGATGCTGATGATGTTAAGTGATACTAATTGAGCAGGCACTATTCTAGGCACTTTACATGTATTATTTCATTTAATTCTCACACCAACCAGAGGTAAATCCTATTTTTGCCTCCATTTTACAGATGGGGAAACCCATGCACAGTGAAGTGAAGTCTTTGTCTAAGGCCATGCTCTTGATAAGTGGCTTATCCAGAATACGAATTTATGAAATCTGGCCCCAGAGCTGAAGTTCTTGAAAGCCCCATGCTTGTTCCTGTCTGTCACACTATAAGGATAGGTCAGTCCTATCAAATGATTCCAAATGGAGACCCATCTAATGGGATTTCTGTTGGATGGCTGCCCCAAGTCCTATCTTACGATACTCTACAATTAAAATACAGTTACCAACAGTCACTAAATAGTCCCTGGACTGATCATACAGAGGTTTTGCCATATGGGAAACGCTGACATAGGAACTCTCAATTAAACCATCAAAAAAAGAGGCCAGGGCAGAATTTTAAGGAACAGCTTGGAAGGAGGGGAGGGAGGCCGACGCCGTACCCTGGGGTAAGACAGACACCTTTGAGGCTCTCCAGCCAAATGTGACTAAGCCCTTCAAAGCCTAGAGAAGGGGAAGGTCAGGAAGACCATGCTACAGACACTTGTCTGGATAAGAGGGAGGAGCCAGCTAAGACCTGAAAATGGGATCTGGCCACCCCTTCCCAAGGAGGCTGAGCCTCCAGTTCTCATGTGCATAGTTGAGTCCCACAATCTTCACAGACAGCAAAGCCACCTCTCTGAACCTCACCCAAGTTTGAGGTATTTGGTAGGAATCGCTGCAGCACAAGGCCAGCATGAATGCTTTTTCCCCCTCTTTGAATCAGTAAGGTAGTTAGTAGTGTGAAAGGAAACAAGAAAAACCTAAAAACAGATTATTTTGCAAAATAATATAACTCAATTAGACAGAAGGGGAAAATCCATTTCTCGCCACATTTAATTTTCTCACTCTCTTTCCTTTATCCTTCCCAAATCTCTGTCCCTGCATCTGGAATGTGATTCTGATATGCATTCCCCTTCCTCTGCCAGAAAGGACTCCGGTTGCTGGATTCTGCCCAAGACACTTAATCCAGGCCCCGCCCTTATTAAAACTGCAGGCAGGACAGCGAGGAGGGGTAAGGGAGCAAGGGCGTGGGGCTCTGCATAGCCTCCCCAATGCCTCAAATACTTTCTCGAAACCTGGCAGCCGCACCCATGGCTCTTGGCTGCTGCAGCCTACGCCCTCTTAGAGAAGCCAGTCTGCAGGAAGTCCCACTGGATGGACTTGCTGAAATACACACTGCGGAGTGAGCCTGTCAGCTCCCACCAGGGACAGGAGTGGTGGCCAAGGAAACGCAGGCCTCCCAGCCCAGCCCTCTCAGCAACACCCCGGTGATGGGGTCTAGAGTAGGGAATGACACCCTCTCATAACTGAGTTTAGAGTCCCTGCAGTGCAGATGTCCTATAGTAGGCTCCCTGTCCATGCAGTGGCCACCAAATCTAAAGACTATCACAAGCCGTGGGGCCAGCTAGGATGCAAGGCAAGAAGGCAGGAGGCAGAAGGACATTCCTCTGCACTCTCTCCATCACCTAGGGCATGCCTGGAAGTAGTTTTCTTGGCCCACAAGCCACAGGGCACAAATGGAGCAGCTGCCAAGCCCTGTGCACCTACTAATGCTGGGAGCACTGACATAGATATGCTCTTCTTACCCCAAATCCACAAGCCCAATGTCATCTCTCACACTTTTGATGTGAACAGCCATGGTCTCTCTCTGCTGCCCCTTGGGCTGGACTCAGTGACCACCCTGTGCGTTGTCCTTTGGTGTCTTCCTGGCATACAGTGCTACTGGTGCTCTAGGAATAAAATTCCCTGTAGAGAAGGGGCTGTGAGTGTGAAGAAAGTTGGGGGAGGGAGAAGAGAGCAGATCCAGGCTCCCAGCTATGAAAGACCCCCCATCTGACCTAAGGCAGGGCTGCGGGGCTCCAGGGAATAGATGGACCACCATGAGAGAGGGCAGTGCCCTGCATGAGCCCTGAGGATTTTGGTCTCCTCAGCCCCAGCTTGCTTAATAGAAGAGTTAAAGCCTCCTCCCTCCCTGCCTTCCTTCACTCTCTCTTTCCTCCCCTCCTTTTCTCCCTTTCCTTCCTTCTCTCCATTCTTCTGTTCACTCATTCAACAAATTTTGATTTAGCACCTACTATGTACCAAGTATTTTTTCTAGACTCTGGGGATACAGCAGAGAAAGAAGTCAATAGGTCCCAGTCCTCAAAGAGCTTCCATTCCATGGAGGCTGAAGACAGGCAATAAACAAACAAGAGAAGATGACCTCCTGCCATGTTGGACTGTAATAAGTGTGTAGTAAGTGTGAGAGCACAGGGGGACTAGACAGGGAGTGACTGCATAGCCACCTCAGGCTAGGTGCTCCTGGAAGGGCTTCGGGCCCCAGAAGCAACCATGTGCAGAGAGTAGCCATCAGCTCAGTGGGAGAATAAACTAATTAGAAACTTCTGGAGAAGAAACTCACTAGACTAATTAGAAGAAAGTAAATTAGGGCCAGGCACGGTGGCTCACTCCTGTAAGCTCAGCACTTTGGGAGACTGAGGTAGGCAGATCACTTGGGGTCAGGAGTTTGAGACCAGCTTGGGCAACATGGTGAAACCCTGTCTCTACTAAAAATACAAAAATTAGCCAGGGGTGGTGATGCACACCTGTAGTCCCAGCTACTCAGGAGGCTGAGGCAGGAGAATCACTAAAACCTGGGAGGCAGAGGTTACAGTGAGGCAACATTGTGCCACTGTCCTACAGCCTGGGCAACAGAGTGAGACTCTATCTCAAAAATAAAATAAAATAAGAAAAACCTAAATTAGAACACTTGGAAAAGGGTTACTCTAAGACTCAATTTTTTACCTGTGAAGAAAAAACTTCATCCCTGACCCTGGGTCCTGCTGACTCAAACTCAGTCAAGCCAGCAGCACCCTCTTTGGGACCCTTCCATCCATTAATTCAGCTCTCCACAGACCCAGGCTGACTGCTCAACAGCATGTTCTCCGCTGAGCAGGGGCCGAGCCTGCAGCCTCTTTCCTCTCCTAACTGACCAGTACCTGGGACAGTCCTCTTTTCCTCATTGTCCTTCCTCTAGGCACCACTGAACAACACACAGTCCAGTAATACTCAAGGCTACAGGTCCACACTTGTCATGAAAACAAGAAACAACTTCCTGGGTAGATAGGGATATGCAATAAACTGAGAGACATTCTTTTGGAGCCTCTCTTTGGAACAAGTGTCTGCACGCACACACATGCACATGCATGCACACGCACACGAGACACACAGCCTTCAAACTAGCTGGAGGAAAGCATGTCTTGCTCAGAAAGGCATCAGGTTTGGAAGCCAATTTCAAATAAAGAAGAGCTCCTTGGTGAGCTGGGTGTAAGCAGGCCAGGATTAACACTCACCTTATGCAATAAGCATGTTATATCAGTCTTTTATTGCATGTGGTTTTGCTCCAGGAAAACCTTTATTTGAAACATGATTTGATCTACAGTACATAGAAATCTCCAGAAAGAGGACTTTCAGCCCAAACAACATCGTGGATACCAAAGACTCTAACATACGGCTTGACTCACAGTCAGCATTCGGCAAATGTTATTTTTGTTTTACAAAACATTTGTAATGCTTCCATGTTAAAACAACAGGATTCCCTTGGGTTGGGAGGGATAATCCTCAGATGCAATAGATTTGTCCATCCACTAAATATAAGTACAGGCACAGGAAATTCAAGGAAGAACAAGAGGAGTGTGAAGTTTACTGGAGGGACATCATACAAGATGAAATGTTCTAAGCATAACCAGAGTTTTGTATATGGAAGGTATTTATTGGCCACCACTCTCAGTCTGCATCTTGTCTGGACAGTGATGTAGGATTTGTTCTGGACTAGGGAAACTTAGGATAATCTAATCCTCACACTTAAACCTGAAGAGGTCATGTGGCCTGCCCAAAGCCACACAGCAGGCATAACTATTTTCTGATTGAGTATAATTCTAAGCTTATTAGCAACTGCAGGGCTAGAAATAATGATAGAGCCCAAAGTGTTTATTTATTTATATTTATTTATTTTTGAGACAGAGTCTTGCTCTGTTGCCCAGGCTGGAGTGCAGTGGCACAATCTTGGCTCACTGCAAGCTCCGCCTCCCAGGTTCATGCCATTCTCCTGCCTCAGCCTCCCAAGTAGCTGGGACTACAGGCGCCCGCCACCACGCCCAGCTAATTTTTTGTATTTTTAGTAGAGATGGGGTTTCACCATGTTAGCCAGGATGGTCTCGATCTCTTGACCTCATGATCCACCCACCTCAGCCTCCCAAAGTGCTGGGATTACAGGCATGAGCCACCGTGCCCGGTGAGCCCAAAGTGTTTAAAGGTGAGACCTCATGAACCAAGCTCCTTCAATGGCTTTGTTTGGCACATAAATGGCATTTAACAAACTTATGTTAAATTAATAAAGGAAGAGTCTTTTTAGTTCATGAGATACTTCCTTAGCCACAATTTGGAAAAGTCTCCACCTGGGTTGACAATGAAAAAACAAAGATGGCTTCTCAGTCCTTACCTAAGTAAATCAGTCTAAAGCCACTCTGATCCCCGCTGCTTAACACTCTCTCTTCTGGACACTTTTCCCTTCTGGTTTTCCTCGGAGCTCCCTGGCCTCTCCCCTCAGTCCCCTTCATCAGCTCCTTCTTTTCTTTTCTTTATAAGAAAGACAAGGTCTCGATCAGGCTGGAGTACAGTGGCATGACCATGGCTCACTGCAGCCTCAACCTCCTAGACTCAAGTGATCCTCCTGCCTCAGCTTCCCAATAGTGGGGACTACAGGTATACGCCACCATGCCTGGCTAAATTTTTAAACCTTTTTTAGAGATGAGGTCTGACTGTTGCCTAGGCTGGTCTGGAACTCTTGGGCTCAAGCAATCCTCCCACCTTGGCTTCCTGGGTAGCTGGGATTATGGGCATGAGCCACCACACCCAAGTGGCCTCTTTTCCAGACAGCCCCTGGAATTCTGATTTTCCTCAGGGTTCTATCTTCAGTGTCTTCCTTCCTCAATCACCTGGCAATCTCATCTCCTCTCTTTACTCATACGTGTAATAACCTTATCTGTTTCCACATTACTTCTCACACTTAGAGAAGAGGGAACCAAAGCTCAGAGGTCACACAAACAGCAAATGGCAGAGGCAGCATTTGAACACCAAGTCTGATTCTTAAGTCCATGCTTCCGATGCAAAGAAGCTGGGATTTTATCATCCCAGCATTGAAATAGTCGGGACAGTGCATTCTACAAATCCTGGCTCCTCTTTCTTTGGGCTAACAGACTCTGTTGAGAATTGTATAAAAGCATGGGCCTTCTCTAGAAAAGCTGCACATGGGAGTGTGTTCACAGAGAAAACATTTTGTATACAATATAAGGGGTGTCCTGGATCCCTGAAAGCTCATCAGTGACTCCTTCTGGGTCAGGGACCTCAGATGTAAGAACTTATCCTATAAAGACTCAGAAACACCTCTGAAGTACTTTAAAGGAAACCACAGTTTAGGTGTTCTTTCTCATCTGCTCTGACTTGCTCTAGTAAAGCAAACTGAAAAAACTGAATCACATGATGGTTTGTTTTGCAATCAGATTAAGTGTTTGCTAATAAAAAGTGGACACAATTTTTATCCACATGGCTTATCAAACAATTACACTTGGCCCAAACCAGCTAAAGATGTTGTATCACATACAGATTTTATGTTCCTCATCCCACACTGCTGTTCTTGGAGTGACATCCCTGGGTGAAAATAAAGTAGGCTTAAAGTGTAGACACACTGCTTCTGCTTCATGTGTCAATGTCTGCTGATGTCAGAAGAGTCTGACTGGGATGCATGATCACTACATGAAGCCTCATGTATAGAGTGCTCAGAAAAGCGTCTGGTATATGAGATAGTGTTGAATGAATGTGAGTTATCGCCTGCAAGGTCCTTGGAAAGCCTTTATAGCCTCCTCTCCCAATCCTCCCACCTACCCAACCTCTGGATCAGTCTCAAGGATGAGGCAGCATTTCCCAGAACTTTTGGGCTTGTGAGCCATTGCTCATGATGCTCCCTTCTCCTAGAATGTCCTTCCACCCACGTCCCTATGGACAATTCCATTAGGACTCAGCTTAAATGTTAAGCTTTCCTCTATCCCCTCCCAATACTCTGGTTGGAATTCATTTTTCTTTCATCAGGGCTTATAAAAGCAATATGGATAAGCCTCAATCATAGCACATAGGACATTGTGTTACAATTATTCATTTATTTTCCCCTGGTATCTCTGAGCTCTTTGAGAACGGGACCTGTATGTCTAAAATTTGTATCCCTAACTGACCACACAGGCTCTCAAGAAAATTAAGATTTGAAATGAACTCAACTATATCAGCCAATCCTTTCTAAGTCCTAGGGTGTCTAGAAGCTTTAGTAAAATTTACCTGGTTTTTAAAGACCCATACGTTTTAACTCCACTCATAACAGCTCCAGCATACACAGTAATGCCTGCTACTTGGTTATGGGGCCATGACCGTGGGAAACATCCTGTAATTTATCTCCATACAAAGTTGTTGGCAAGGGAAACAAACATGTCTGCTTCTCAGGAAGAATGGCTGGCAACCATCAGGGCTTTGGATAAACTCCGGCCATGTGTCTTCAGCCAGAAGTTTGCCTTATGGATCCATCATCAAACCTTAACCTGGCTGAGGGCTACACGTAATAGTAACACCAGAAGTGACGGTCCTGGAAGCTTCAGTCTTTCCAAATGAACATTCAGCATGTTCCTGGTTGGGAAAGGATGTTAAAAGACAAAGAGGACAAAGAGGACAGGAAAGCATCAACTCTGATGGAATCACGAATCCGCCAACAATAAACGGACATGGCAGTCTTTTCTTTTGTTTAATTACAAGGCTCACTTTGGAAGCCAAAAAGGACAGATGTGAGAGTACAGGGTTGACATGGTTCTTCAGAGGGGCTTTTACACAAGTGTATCAAGGACTGTTGAAAAGAACCAGGGCAGGCAAAATGTGCGGGGTATGCCAAATGACAGAAGGTAGTGGGTTTCCTAAATGCAGACAAGGGTAAGCACATTACCATTATTTGGTAATTGACTTCTGAATCTATATGGCCCCTGGAAGGCGGTAGGGAGATAAAAAGCAAAGGCATGGACCAAGTTGGGAGAAGTGTTGCAGAAAGGAAACTTGTTTCCATGTTGTTTTCAAGTCCAGTCTGGCCATAGAGAACCATCACCAGCCCAGCAGAGAGGCCATGCAAACACCATCTCCACTCATTAGTGACAGTCTCAATAAGACAATGGAGAGCGCTGTGTCCTAGAGCTTGTAAGCCTTGCCACAGATAATGTGAGCAAACAGCACATGTGAGAAGCATTTTGATATTTTGAGGTTATAAAAGATTTGCTTAGTTTGTGTACAAGGAGAAACTCGAGAGCAGATGGCTAGGAGATGCAGCAAAGTGGAAGGTCTGATGAAATCCATAATTTGAGAGGAAAAAACAGGGTAAAATCAATCAACAGAAGCAATGTTGGTTAAGGGTCTACAGTACATGTCTGTTTTATGTATGTATAGTTTCCCTAAAGGAGGGATTTTTCTTTTCCTTTTATAATCATGATATATGATGTATTATGGTGGGAAATGCAGAAAGCTCAGCTCAGCACCAGGTATCAGATTGGTCCTGCCCCTCACTAGCTAGGTTTGGGCCTCTGCTCTACAGAAGACAGGCTTGCACCAGATGATCTCTAAAACCTCTTGCAGTGCCCACGGCCTGTGATTGATTTACCATGCAACGCTTAATTGTGCTGCAGAGGCTGTTTTCCCACAGAATGCAGATGGACTTCTGCTACTCCCCAGGGCAGTTCCCCAGCCACTGACCTGATACCCCAGGACCACAGCTGGCCTTGGAAAGCACTTCCCAAGCAGAGGTCATCGGTACCCCAACCGGTACAAAGCCGTTCCCACCACAGCGCGGTGACAGACTTGTCTGACTATGCACCTTGAACACAGGGACCTGAGTGGTCTCATGTATCAGGTCAGCTTAAAGGTAATAAAACAGCCACTGCCAGTGGGGTTTCTTAGAAGAGTTACCAACAAGCTTAATACAATAAAAAGTGTAGAAGTGTGGCCACGTGGTTTGCCTGGAATGATACACTTGCACACAGGAGACGCCCCAAATCTGGTAATGGCACATCCTTGTACCCAGCTCCGTTATTTTTCCATGTGCCCTCCCCCAAGGCCTCAGCTCACCTCCCCTCCTCTCCTCTGCACCATCCTCCTAAACTTCCATGGACAGCTCAAGCTTGTTGGCCATTCTTTCTAGCTGAATTTCTTTCAAATCAAGGAAATTAAACTTCAGAGTTTTGTAAAAGGCTATGTTGGGAGATTTTTATTTTAAGCGATGAAGAAGAAAGAAAAATAAAAATTCAAGTCAAAAAATAGTCACTTTTAGGAGTTGCAACACCTGGGTTCCTTATATGCCAGAGAGCCAGAGGGGAGGTCACTTAAGCGGTCACTGGCAGCCCCAGGTGCAGAACTCAGGGGTCCTGATTCCCAGTAAAGGGTTCATTCCTGTTCCACTTCTCTGCTCGGCAGGGAATGACTAAATTCTAGGGCTCCCCACCAAGAATGTGTGCTTCAAAGTGAAGGTGCCAAAAATGAACATTAAACAGACACCATATCCTTTCTTGTTATATGCTGAAAAGCATAACTTTGAGATATTTTTAGTGAGTAAATGTGGTCAGACTCAAGGACAAAGCTGAGTTCAACTTAATGAAGTTTATATTAATATATCCCACCTTGCTTTTGGCATCGATGTTCACTTTTTTTTTTTTTTTTAGTAATTTGCATTTTATATAATTATAAGGCTGGAAATCTATCACCCCAGCTGGGCAAGGATACACTATAAATGTGCTAGAATAAAATATAGATGGAGATTTAATTATCATGCTACTCATGCTTTTTAAATAACAGCATGTCAGCACTTCCATAAACCGATTTGCATTACGTTAAAATTAATGGACTGGAAACCTTTGCTTCTGCTGAAATGGACCATCCCCGACTTTCCCTCTCGCCCTCCACCTCCTTCCTGAGACCAGCTGTGTTTCAGCTCCCCCTTCCCTGGGCCCACACTGAATCTCTGCTACCCCTACAAACCCCTGCTGCCTCTAAGTGTAAGGACCCCTATCCCATCCCAAACTCAAACCTAAGCACATGCAACCTCATCCCATTTCTCCAAAACACGTGAAAGCAAAAGAAAATAAAAAACTAACTCAGCAATCTTGCTCTTCCTACAGTGGTCTTTGGCTACTGCTGGGTGTGGCCCACTTTTAACCCGTGAGAGGGCCATCCAGTGAAGAGACGATGGGAATGCTACCTCCCAGAGGTGAGCCCAGCAGGAAAATACAGGCTTCTCAAGGCTAAGGGCATGTGCTCTGGGGTCAGGGGTCACTGACAGATGCTACGTAGACAGAAAGGTGATGCAAATGGCCAGTGGCCACACCTTCAAGACATGTTGATAGGGGCAGGGGGAGATGGACAGGCACACGGAGAAGTGAACAGGCTCGTGTCATCTTTGTTTTCTACATTGTGCAAATGTATGCATGTGAATGAAGAAGGAATGAATTAGGCAAAGAAGTAATTAATACTAAAGAGAAAAAATAAGAAAGGGAAACAACAATTTTAGGTGCTTTTCTGGGCTGGCCACTTCTGTATCCGATTTACCCTTTGTATACAATATATCTACTTTAATCCCTGTAACTCAGAGTAGCCTTGTTTTTAATTAGAATACTGAAGGTCAGAGAAGTTAAGAAATTTACCTATGATCTCACTGCTAAGAATTGAAATGGGATTTGAAGCTGGGTCAGCTTGCTCCTATGTCCTGGTTTTCCTACCACTCCACGTGGCAAAATGTTGGAAGATGGGGTGGACTTGTGAACACAGATAGGAAGGATGGCCCAGTAAAAGAGAATTTATGTCTGAAATACAGAATGGATTACTATAGAGATTACAATACAAGAGGTAACTTTAAAGGAGAGTAGATTTCATAACAAAAATGCAAGAACCTGTATATCCAAATGAGAGCACTGCTTCCCTTTAGCAGGGTTCCTCTGGAGGCTTGGCACTTACTCCAAAGATGCTGCTGTCTCAAAACATTTATGTAACTCCTTGTTAGAATGCAGTTACACAGCAAGTGACACATTCCTTTTAAATAGCTCAGTGGTAACAGGTGTTCATCCTTTAGCAGGTAAATTTGGTTTTTGCTAACAGTCGTATCCTTTGGAACTAAATCTGGAGCAAAAATTTGTATTGGGAAGCATAAGTTTTAATCAAAGGCTACAACAGCCATTAAGTTAGGTGTGACTAAAATAGAGAGTTGTCTCTTCTATAGCTCAGTCTGGCTCTGAACACAACTAAGAGCTAAGCTCTGAGCTGTTTTCTGGAGTGGTGGCATTGCCAGAGTACAGACTCGCAAGGTATCTCTGTTGAAAACCAACACTCACCTGGATGTACAGGTCATGGTGAGCAGGTGTTCTGAGAGAAGACAAAGGAAAAGCAGAGGGAGCTTTGACAATTCTGAGCTTCAACATTGCAGACATTCAGGGCCTGTTGGCATGGTCCTCAGAGCAGCAACAACAGCATCAATTGAGGTTCATTAAAATGCAGAATCGCAGGTTCATGTGGACCTACTGAATCAGAACCTGCATTCTAACAACAGTTTTCAGTGGTTCTTCTGCACATTAAAGTTTGAAAAGCAGTGGTCTGGAGGAGGAGGCTCTACAAAAGGGTTGGGTATTGAGAAGCTGAAAAGACAACCTGGAATTGAGATTCCCAGGGATGACCTGAAAACAAGCATTTCAAAAGCTCAGAAAATCAGGAGTTTGACTACTCTCATTATATATTGTCGCAACTACATGTTCAAGATTTTACAAAATAGTCTCAGTTTTAAACACTCTGTTCCATTTGCAGATCATGTATTATGGATAGTTTGGAGCAACAGGGATAGACCCATGGGTATTGGGAATGAGTATGCAGAGGGTGAGATTACTGAAATTGTTATTATGTGGGTATAGAGACGGGCTAGTCAGCATGAAGGACTGCTGAGTGTTTGGGTGGTCCGGCTGATCATCTGAACACTGAAAAATTAAGTTGAAGTCAGAGAAGGATCAATGTTAAGTTAGGAGAACAAGAGAACTTTCTGTGATGATGGAAATGTTCTATATCTACACTGTCCAACATGGTAGCCACTAGTCATATGTGGCTATTCGGCACTAAAAACACAGCTAGCACAAGTGAGAAACTGAATTTTAAATTTTGATATGGGACTATTGGCTAGCACATTGGACAGCACAGGTATATAAAAACCCCATGGCAGCCCCTGTACCTGCAAGTCTAAAGAGGACCAGGAGGATCCCCGCCAAAAGAAGGGTAACTGATGGGACACTAAAGTTATCAGTCAAGTAAGGCAGAAAGGCTTGGATGAATAAATGTATATAGATAGAAAGTGGAGACCTTGATAAAGTCAAACTCCTTGCCTTTACAAATGTGTGTTCAGCGGCCATGCAAGGGAGATGTCCATCTGGCAGTGGCCCAGGGCAAGGTGTCAGAGTCCTAGTGGCAGGGAGATGGCATCCACGTATGTGGGAGGGTGACATGGTGCTAACTGGGCATCTACATAGGGCAGGGGGACAGTGGTGATGTGAAATTGATTACATTCAAGGTGACGGAGTACACAGTAAAAATATAAAAGATAATGGAACCTAGATTTCTCATGGCCAGAGAAGAGAGTTACAACTACAGAAAGAGAGAAAATGAGAAAGAGCTGGGCACGGTGGCTCACGCCTGTAATCCCAGGACTCTGGGACACCGAGGTGGGCGGATCACCTGAGGTCAGGAGTTCGAGACCAGCCTGGCCAGCATGGTGAAACCCCATCTCTACTAAAAATACAAAAATTAGCCAGGTGTGGTGGCAGGTGCCTGTAATCTCAGCTACTCAGGAAGTGGAGGCAGGAGAATTGCTTGGAGGCAGGAGAATTGCTTGAAGCCAGGAGGCGGAGGCTGCAGCGAGCCGAGATCACACCATTGCACTCCAACCTGGGCAACAGAGTGAGACTCTGTCTCAAAAAAAAAGAAAAAAAAATGAAAATGAAACTTATGATGCTATTTGGAATTTGAGACCTGTGTGAACTGACAATTTTTAATATACAGATGAATACAGAAATACACACATAATAAATATGTGTTTATATACATAAGACATATTGCCCAGCTCTGTTTGACTGAAAGGGTTTAGGAGCAGCAACACCACAAGAGCAACAGGTACATTTATTGCCCAGATTTTGGCTTGTAAATACTATTCTCCAAAAAAAATGGACCAGGGCTCCTTGGAAAAATGGCTGATTCCAGGCCTGGGACTGGTAAAATACAATACAAGCTTGGAACATTGTGTCATACCTGAAAGTGAAGAAGTGCTCAAAGAGTGATGGAGATGTGTCAAAAAAGACACTGAAGCCAGGCCAAAGTGGCTCTCACTAGCCAAATACGGGGCAATTAGAGCTTCAAAGTAAATAATAATGGTAACAGGTCAAAAGCCATTGAGTAGAAGGGAAATCCATGTGTCCATGCTGATACAAATAAATGGCTGAATAAAGGAGCAAATGGACAAGCTGTATCACCTAATAGGATACAATAAGAATACCCCATCGCTTCTGTTACTTTCCTGCCAAAAATTCATCATCTGAATCTAATCATGAGGAAACACTGGACAAACCCAAACTGAGGGCCATGCTACCTAATAATGGTCTATATTCTTCAGACATGTCAAGGTCATGTCATGAAAGTCAACAAGAGAATAAGAAATACTTCCAGGCTGAAGGCGACCAAAGAGATGTGACAACTAAATATAGCGTGTGATTCTGAATCAGATACTTCCACTCTAAGGACATTATTGGGACACTCAGGACAACTGGTGAAACTTGAATTTGGGGACTGGGTGGTAGCAATATATCAATATGAATGTCCTGATTCTGATGGTTGCTTTGTGGTTATGTATGAGAATTTTTTTGTTTACAGGAAACCTGGGGGAGTGGTAATGTATCACATTGGCAACTTACTCTCAAGTAAGTCCGAAAACAAAAGAACTCTTGGCACAGGGCTTTAACTACCATATAAGTTTGAGACTTTTTCAAAGTAAAATAATTAAAAAAAAAACAAAAAACCAAAGAACTATGTTCACTTATTTTGGCGAAGGCACTCTAAGGGAATGTCTTTAGGGACATCTTAGAAAGATGTTCTTCTCTAGCAACAACTGCCTAAAGGAAAAGTGCTTCCTTTCCACCTGACATGGACATTTACCCATCAAAGCTGAGGCCTGGACCTGTCACAGTCATTTTGCAAATAGGGAAAAGCCACTAAAAACTCAGAGAAGCCACCCCAGAGATCTCCCATTGTTGAGCTGCTAAATTAGCAAGCCCTCAGATTGGCTACCTCCAGATTTCTTGTTATGTGTGATTTATTACCAAATCTAATTTGTTTAAGTTAAAAAAAAATCTTAATCTGCTTTCAGACAGCACCAGCTCTGTTTGAAGAAAGGGCCAATCACAGAGGTCAGCACTCTCCTCTCACAGGCAGCCCGGGGTGCCTTTGGCCCTATCTTGCCCCTGTATCACAACTCCCTCCTACACACCCTCTGGCCCAGGATGGGAGCTGCTGGCACTTGAAAAGTCCTTTCTATCTGGCAGGCTACTAGTATACAACTCCTCCTTATTCACAATCAATCCTTCCCTTTGCCCCCTACCCACCCTCCCAACCCCCCGCCACTTGCATACTGGAACAGAACAAAAACATACCATACAGAAACGAGAAATCACATATATAATTACAGCCAATGTCACAGACCCAGGCTACACCAAGAAAGGATCAAGGATAAAGATGAAGAACTCTGAGAACAGTTTCCTTTTGGACTTTGTCTCCTGATTTTCTCTGTGACTCTTTCGCCCCATGTAACCCACACACTGCTTGCTACCCATCTCCCACATGACCACTCACATACTCAGAATTCTTGGCTCACTTTTCTGCCATCATACCTAAAGGGCATCTCCCACCTCGGCAGATCTCACGAGCTGGACCTGAGACACAGACATGGAGAGCACACCATTTTCAAAATCCTTCCCACGGCCCCAGAGATGCTGGTGGGCAAAGGCCACATTTGTTGAGTAGACCTTGTACATCCATGGAAGTAGGCACAAGAAATCTTTGTGAATGCTCATGATACAACTTGGTGCTTCTACATTTCTTTTCTGATTATGAAAGAATGCCCAGAGAAATTTTCACCCAATTTATTTTTCCTAAATTTGCAAGTTTGGCATGAAACAAAGATATGCTTATAGCACAGTGCTGAGTACTGTAGAGGACATAAAGGATAAAGGATGTGAGGTCTGTGGAGCAGGCACCCAGCCAGCCCCCTGCATGTATGCTCCCTGAGGCAGGTGAAACATGTTTGAAGAGGTCGTCAATGCACCATAAGGTGGAAGTGGTGAGCTGAATGGTGCCCTCCTTCCCCCAAAATACACCCAAGTCCTGACCCTGGAATCTGCATATATCACCTTGTTTGGAAACAGAATCTTTAAAGATGGTATTAAGAATCCTGGTTGGGCCGGGCGCGGTGGCTCACGCTTGTAATCCCAGCACTTTGGGAGGCCAAGGCGGGCGGATCACAAGGTCAGGAGATCAAGACCAGCCTGGCTAAGGTGGTGAAATCCCGTCTCTACTAAAAATACAAAAACAAAATTAGCCAGGCGTGGTGGCAGGTGCCTGTAGTCCCAGCTACTCGGAGGCTGAGGCAGGAGAATGGCGTGAACCTGGGAGGCGGAGCTTGCAGTGAGCCGAGATCGCGCCACTGCACTCCAGCCTGGGCCACAAAGCGAGACTCCGTCTCAAAAAAAAAAAAAAGAATCCTGGCTGGGGCTGGGTGCAGTGGCTCACATCTGTAAACACCCCCCCCCCCCGCCCCTGCCTCCATTACTTTGGGAAGCTGAGGTGGGCTGATTGCTTGAGCCCAGGAGTTTAAGACCAGCCTGGGCAACATGGCAAGACCCTGTCTCTACACAAAATACAAAAAACTAGCTGGGTGTGGTGGTGCATGCCTGTAGTCCCAGCTACTCAGGAGGCTGAGGTAGGACAATCATCTGAGCCTGGGAGGCTGAGGCTGCAGTGAGCCATTTTGCCATTGCACTCCAACCTGGGTAACAGAGCAACACCCTGTCTTAAAAAAAAAAAAAAAAAAAAAAATCCTGAGATGAGATTATCCTAGATTTAGGATGGCCCTAAATCTGATGATAGGTGTCCTTATAAGAGAACAGCACAGGGATGTTCAGTCACAGAAACACACAGAGCAGAAGGTCACATGAAGACAAAGGCAGAGGCTTGAGCAATGTGCCTAAAAGTCAAGGAAGGCCAGTGATTGCTGGGTGCCACCAAAAGCTGGAAGAGGAAAGTGAGGATTCACCCTCAGAGTCTCCAGAAGCAGCCAACCCTGATGACACCTTGACTTTGGACTTTTTCCCTCTGAAATGGTTAGAAAATAATTTCTGTTGTTTTAAACCACTAAGTTTACAGTCATCTGTTATGGCATCCCCTGGAAACTAATACAGTGGGCAAGGCAGGCTTTTTATTATTTATCAATCAATCAATCGAGACAGGGTCTATCTAATCTATCTAATTCATCTAACATATCCATCCATCTCTCTTTATATCTAATATATCCATCTACCTACCTACCTACCTACTAGAGATAGGGTCTCGCTATATTATCCAGGCTGGTCTTGAACTTCTGGCCTTGAGAGATCCTCCGCCTCTGCCTCCCACAATGTTGGGATTACAGGCATGAGCCACTGGCTTAGTCAAGACAGATCATTTAGGGGTGGACTTTGTTTGTCCAGAGAAGAAACAATTTTCCCTCCCAGCTCTGATAACATATACCCAGTAAGCACAAAGGCCCTGGCATATGGGTAAAATGGAACCTTGTAGCATATGGCAAAGGCTGTCTCTTAAGACCCTTCTACATGCAAGATGGGCCAGTGGGGAGGAAGAGAGAAGAAAAACTCAGGCACAACCAGGGAACTCAAAGACCTTCTGAAGCTCAACACTTGTTGACCGTCCCTGAGGATCTGGGTGTGCCTGGCACAAAGGGCCTCAAAAGAGAATTCACCACAAGAAAGTAGACATCTAGTTGGTATCCAAGGGCCCCCATCAGTTGCTGTGGGGTGGGGAGGGCCGCTTCAGGCACCATCCATGGCTGAGGTGGGATCCCCTCCAACACAGCTGCCTGGAGAACAAGGACGAACATGTCAGAGTAGCCAAAGTGACTGCAGCCATGGAATGTCCCCAAGCGCCACTGTGCAGCCTCTGCAGGGTCTGTGTCTGCCAGAGCACACCAGGGCGGGGGCAGAAGGAAACAGTGGGGGGTGGGGTGGGGGAAGGCAAGGAAACCCAGAGTGAAAGCTATTAACCCGCATGGCGATCAGCTCAAGATGGGGGTCAGAGAAGGGGGGGACTCTCATGCTGAGACTGCACCCCTGTTGTTTCTTCTCTCCTGTTTTCAGGCTGTCCTCTGACTTCAGGCTCTCCAAGTGTCTGCAGGCAGAGGACCAAGGGTGCAAGCCCCGCACAAGCCCCCATTTCTTTCTTCTGTGCATCATGTGCACCATGAGTACTGTGCACTTCCCGTGGCAGTCTCTGTAACACAAACTCTCTCTGTTCCAGGTTCCCAAAGTGTATTTTAAAACCTCATCAGCTATGTTATTTTTAAACTCCAGGAAATAAATGGGATTTAGTAGATGTTATTAAGTAACACCTACTGTCCCCTCCCCCTTTTTTTATGAAAAAGCATTTCAGTCAATCAAAGGATGTATCAGTTTCTGCATCTGCATGTCCACCCATCAATCCACTTATTCCACCCCTCCCTATCTCCTGTTACAGACAGCTGTGACTATCCTCACCTACTGTTAACAAGAGTTAATCCTCTGTGGTAGGATATGGAGTAATTTTTTACTATCTTCTTGACTTTCAATTGGATTGTTTGAATACTTTATATTGAACACAAGCTACTTTTAGAAAAAAAAATCATTAGAGCATTAAGGTCATTATTCTAGACGAAATATAATAACCTAGTAGGTGGACATAAACCAAATGAAAGGAAAGCAAGGAAGAAAGAAAAGAGGGTTGTGAGGGAGGTAAGGGAAAAAAGGAAGAAAAGAAAGGGGAGAGGGAGGGAAGAGAGAAGAGACAATAGAAAAGGCAAGGCAACAAAAGAAAAAAGAAATGAGAGAGAGAGGAAATGCGAGACACAGGGAAACAATGGGGAGACCATTACCTGCACATCTACCTCAGGAACTCTAGGGACCAGTGTAGACCCTCCCAACCCGTTTTCACAAGTGAACTCCCAGGGAAAGCTTATGAAAAGAATCTCTGGGGCTGGGCACGGCAGCTCACGCCTGTAATCCCAGCACTTTGGGAGGCAGAGGCAGGTGGACCACCTGAGATCAAGAGTTCGAGACTATCCTGGTCAACATGGCAAAACCCTGTCTCTACTAAAAATATTAGCCAGGTGTGGTGGTGGGCACCTGTAATCTCAGCTACTCAGGAGGTTGAGGCAGAAGAATTGCTTGAACCCAGGAGGCAGAGGTTGCAGTGAGCAGAGTTTGCGCCATTGCACTCTAGGCTGGGTGACAGAGTGAAACTGTGTCTCAAAAAAAAAAAAAAAAAAAAAAAAAAAGGCTCTGATGCTCATTAAGGCCCAAACATGGACCTACAAAAAAACAGCCTGGGAAGTGGAAGGCAGTCACGGCAAGGGAGCTCCAGAGGGTGGGCAAGCTCCCAGCACAGCGGGAAACAGGTCACACAGCCTGGCTCTTCCAGCTCATCCCTCACGGATTTGGTTTGAGGGGTTTGAGGGGCCAGAGCCTTAAAGCTACAGGGTGGATAGCATTTTGGAAGCACTGGGTCTAAGCTCCCACTCAGAGTTCCAGGACTTGTACCATATTCTGGTCTTTAAAGTGACCTTCAGCAAGTCCTTCAACCTCTCTGAGCCTTGGGTTCCTCATCTATGAAATGGGGATGAGAGACCCATCCTGGCAAGATGTGAAGCCGAGGTGCACACCAACAAGCAGGTGTACCCGCATGCTGCCTCAGCAAGCACACGGTCCAGTCAGAGAGACACACAGCACAAAGCCAATCTGCAAACATCTACTGATTAAGTGTTAAGGTCCAAATGCAATAATGAAGCTTAGAAATTCAGATCAACATCAAGAATAACTAAGACTTGGCCAGGCGCAGTGGCTCATGTCTGTACTCCCTACTCTTTGGGAGGGCAAGGCGGGCGGATCACCTGAGGTCAGGAGTTGGAGACCAGCCTGGACAACATGACAAAAGCCTGTCTCTACTAAAAATACAAAAATTAGCCGGGCATGGTGGCACGTGACTGTAATTTCAGCTACTTGGGAGGCTGAGGCAGGAGAATTGCTTGAACCCAGGAGGTAGAGGTTGCAGTGAGTGGAGACCGTGCCACTGCACTCTAGCCTGGGTGACAGAGTAAGACTCCATCTCAAAAAAAAAAAAAAAAAAGAAAAAAAGAATTAAAACTTACTGAGCACTTATCTGCTTTATACGTATTTACCATTTAATCCTCATAACATCCCTATGAGGTAGTTACTTTTATTATTCCAGTTTTAGAGATTAGGAAGCTGAGGCACAGGGAGATTAAGAACTTATCTCAAGTTATGGTAAAGAAGTTCCTACCATACCAGGTAGTGCTGGGATTTCAATGTAGGCAACCCAGCTCTTAAACACTACACCCCATACCTAATTGATAATAAATAATGTATGGCTCTCATTTTTAATGAGGTTATATTGTTAGAGAGTGACAAGGCAAGTAAAAAAATATAAAGTAATGCATTGTGATCAGTTTCATGGGACATTTGTGCAAAGTACAGAGGTGACAGTTGGGGGAGGGGATAATTAAATATCTGAGAGGGTCGGCAAAGATTTCCTGAGTCATTAAACTTAATAAGGGGTTTGGAAGGATGAGTAGGAGTATCTCTGGATTAAAAAAATCAATAAAAGGGAGGCCCAGGCAGAAGTAACAGTTTGGGTAGACAGAGGCAAAAAACACAAAAAACCCAGCATAGAACATTGAAAAAGTTTAATGGAGATAAAACATACTAAGAATGCTAAAATGCTGTGAAGAACCCAGAGGGAGTGATATCTTAAGGGCAGAACACAAAGCTAACAAAAAGATCTGGGGGTAGATGAGGTCAGGACAAAATGTCCTGAAAAGAGGTGAGGCCGCAGAGATGGCCAGGGGCTGGAGGAAGACACAGTGTGATGCCCTGCAAGGAGCCTGCTTTTATCCCATAAACATTGGCCACTCAGGTACCTGTTTCTATAGGAACAGAGGTGAACTTTAAGACAGACAGCTCTTCACTGACAGCCCCAGAACTCCAACTCTAGTTTCCAGACAATGGCCAGACCCTGACCTCAGTTCTGGCTACATCAAACTGGAGCTTTCAGTCTTTCATAGGTCCACTCGGTTGGGTGGAGTTGGAAGGTCTTTTCTCCCTTGTCCCATTTCCCCCTTCTCTTACCTCCCACCAAGTATCTGTTACTGCAAGAGGCCAGTTAAGGGTGTCTTTTCCTTCTAATAATCTCAGTGTTCAGGCACAGATTAACCAAGCCCAAACAACAGAACTAACTCAAAAACAAAAGCTAAGCTCCAGCCCTGATGCAGTGAATATGCGTGTTTGTAACTCCTCTGTCAACTACCTCCTAACCTCCTGCCTGTCTCTAAAGACACCATAAAAGGAGAAATCAGAGCTGAAAGAACCTCACTGCAGAGTAGATCAGTGTATTAATTTATAACAGTTCACATACTCTCGGCATTACCTCATGGCCCGATTCTAGGATCCACGCGCGAGTATGAACTGGAGCAATGTGAACCTCCCTGATATCTGTAAGTGTTCAGACTCAGGTCCAAAGAGAGTTTATCATGCTACATGAAGCAGACCCCTTGCTTTCAGATCCTCCTGTCCTACTGCTGAGTGTTCGGAAAGAAGCTCAGAGTGGGGCGGGGGGTGGGGGTGCCTAAGCCATCACCTGGAGAATCCTCCCATTTCAAGGGATGCCAAGACGGTAGGATTGGCTCAAGGTCACACAGCTAATTAGGGAAACTCCAGGATTCAAAGTTCAAACTTCTGATTCTTCAGTGTTTGAAACCATATTTTGAACCCAGTTCTTAGAAATAAGCAGGTAAGATTTTGGGGCATTGCTGCGGGAACAGTTTAATGATAGAATAGGGAAGAAAAATACGAGCACAATTCTTTTCTAGGTACAACTAGGCATTTTATATACATTTTTCCAGTTAATCCGCATAATCCTTCCAGGAACTTATCAGCTCCACCAGTTTACACAGGGAAGGAGCTGAGGCTGGAAGGACCAGAAAGTGGCCCACAGTCATTAGTAAATGAGAGCCCCATTTGACCTTCAAATTGCCCATTTCTGCCTACGTCACATTGCATGCAGAAATCACTTTCCTAACCGTTACTCAAGCCTGCTAGGAACGTCTCCTGTGGGCTCAGCCTCTACTAGGTTCACCTGGGGTATGCAAAGGCCCTCCTCATGTGTTCAGGCAGAGCCTCATCTTCCAGCCTGGCTGAGGGGCCCTCTCTCCCAGGGCCCAAGTTCCTGAGAACCTCCCAGAGCCCAGTAAGAATTTGCATAATGAATGACCTGCGGGCCAGAATGTCCAAGCCTCTCTCACCCCATCTCTGACTGGGAAACCTTTTAGCTATTTATCAGGCCAGACCTGTTTATCCAGTTTCCATTTAGGACAACTTTTCACATGTTAACTAGCTGATCCTTGTTAAGCTAGGGTTTGGCTCACAAGGCAAGTATTTGTGGTTTTTCTCCTGGGCTGAAACACTGAGTAAGGAGCACCAAGCCTTCCAGGGGCAGGTTTCCTCCCACTGCCTCGGGCTCTGCCCACTTTTCACTCCTGGCTCCCACAGGGACACTGGGCCTGGCTCTACTCTGGGTCCCCCTGGACGGGAATGCAGCCACATGCTGTGTGTCCAGGTAGGGCCACTCCGGGCCCTACCACTGGCCTGGCTGCTGCAGCCACTACCACCCCTTACAGTTCTTGGGTTGGAAAATGACTTCATGTTTTCAGTGTTGTACCCAACTAAGACACATCCACATGCACAGACTTCCTCAGCCTAGCCCACGACCAAGGCGGTCACTATATCATTACAGTCCTTCTCTTTCCTCCTTGCCTCCCACTTCTCTCCAAAACAAAGCACATGCATGCACGCACACACTCCCTCTCCCCTCTCTCTCCGATTTAGCCCAAGGATTGGAAGGCCCTCAAGTAAACTGTGCCTTGCAAAAACTGCCCTTTGCCACCCTAAGGCATGTACTAAAATGTGATCAAAGTTACCTTCAGTTGACATGAATGAACAGCATTTTCCACTGGTGAAAGTGTGAAAGTCTAGCTCATTTTAACAGGTTTGACAGGTTTGTATGTCATTCTTAGACTCTCTCCTACTTCTTACAGAAAAATTAGATTGGGGTTAAATCCATTTACTGCTTCAGACACTGTATCCAAATTGCCAAATAAGGGAAAATAAGTCATAAATTAAAATGATACTTTAAGGAACAGAAATGATAAATTTTTAGATTTGGGTTTGGAAAGCATCTCTTACAGAAATATAATACTTTATGTCTCTTAAAAAGTCTAATTCAGTGAGTTATTTTTTCTTTGAACATGTGGTACTTCAAAACAAACTCAGATATAGTTCCACGTGGAATACAGTCACGACCAGTGATAACTCCAAACATTCTGGATACTGATCTTCAACTTTAAGAAAACCAATCACACTCAAATTACTTTTTTCCCTTAACTGTTAAAATGATAAAGTATAAAATTCCTTGCTTTAAATATTGCTAATTAGAAATTTTAACTTCTCTATATCTTGAATTTGAATCTCTTCTGTTTAAATGACAACTGAATTTCAGATTTAACAGAATATTATGAACTCATAATAAAGGGTATTAATGTATTTGTTATCTACCACTTCCTTCCCTGTATCACTGGGCTCTCACCACTCAGACCAAGGCTGTAACATTTATTTTTATTCTAGAAGTTGAAAAACACTGCCCTAAATCCCTTGATTAAAAACATTCTAGAAGCTTGAGCATTTTGTAGGGAGAGGGAGACAGTGTGTGAACATGCCTCACACGTGTTGGCTGAGCAGGGGATGGCCTCCATCACTTTATTTCCTCTCCCTAATGGATTGCAATGCGAAAGGCCATCCACCGAGGTGATCTCTCCCCAATGATTGAGATTTTTTTTTTTTTTTCATTGACTGTGTTCTGCTGCAGTCCAGCCCCTCGGGTTTGGCCTTCCACATCATTCCCCCACAACCCACCCCCATGCCCTTCTACAAGAAGGATGACCTCAAGTGCGAAATAATCTCCAGCATCTGTTTGAGGCTTTGATTTTGTAGGTTTATTTTACACATCCTAATTCTGCAGGAAACTCCCTGCAGATGTGGAGGAGCCCTCAGTCACTGACCTCTTGTTAAAAGAAACAGCCAGAAACCAGAAACATGACCAGGAAGATAAACAGCTGTTGAGGTCTCAGCTGCTCTCCAGAGTGGCATCATCTTCGGAAATAAGCCTTGCATTCATCTTCACCGAAGAAGTTGAGCCTTGAAGTTCGTTTAGTTAGAGATGGTAAAAGCATGGCACACATATCCCCCACCCTTCTCTCGCACCCATGGCAGACATCACTAATCAATCATTATATCCCTTTTCTCTGGGCCTGAAATCAGCCCCAGAATTCTCCTCAAAAATGGGTCCAGACAAACTCTGTGAAACCATATTAAATATATTTGTCATTCTAGAACCTAGGTTCTAAGGGATAAAGATACTGAAAAGAAAAATTAAATCTGTGCATTTTTGTTGGGAGGGGTTGGGGGGAGGTTAGGGGGTACTTGGTTCAAGTCCTAAACAGAGTAGGAAATTCTGTTTCCTTGAAATACCATCTCAAAGCCCACAATACTAATTTAAGAAAAGAGCCCTCAACTAAAAGCAGAAGTTCCTGGGGCTGACGAGTATTTGCATTTCCTGAACGTGAGCTGTGTTCCAGGCACTGCTCTAAGCACCTCACATGTGTTGTCTCATGTAATTAATAGAAGATGATTCTGATGCTAACATGACCCAGGATTCAAGACTCATTTCTCAGATCCAACATGTTTCACACATGAGTGCAGCACAAGTCACACAAGACAGCTGCCTGCCAAGAGTGCGCTCACCCTCCCCAGACCCGAGCTCCATTAATTCTGCTCAGCAAGGATGGCCTTTTTCAAATCCAGCACAGCCCTGGCCCATCTGTTCCAGTGTGTCACTTAGCCATAGTCTGTTTCTCAACGTGCAGCTTCAAAAAGAAGCAGATTTTTTAACAGACTCCCCCTTTGTCCCAGAAAGACAGCACAACTTCCATGAAAGATGTGCATCTTCCTTCTTCCAGTGAAGAAGTTCTGTTGACAGTTCTGAGCGCTATGAGGGCCACAGGTCTATCCTGCAACAAACAGATCAGGCTAAGGGCTTACTTTCAAAGAACTAGAGAGAGGGAGGCTGGTTTGTTTCTTCTCCTAGGCTTGGGTCAGACACTGGCAAACTGAGTCGTTTGCCTTGATGGGCTGGCATCTGGCCGCAGGCTTGGTCAATGCCAATTTCAGCATTATTTGGCCGTTGGGGATTGTCCATGGATCCTGGGTGACAGCCTTGCACCAACTGCCCCCAGAGCTGGGGAATGAGAAAATGACATGAACAATGATAAAAATAATAAAAATGAGAGCTACTGACTGTATTGGATGTTTAGTAAGCACTCAGAAAATGTGCCAAAGGCTTCATATACACTCTCATGCTGAATCCCCAAATTCTGTGACCTGTTCATCTAGAAAGCTGCCGATGTCCACCTCTTAGAGAAACGGTTCTGTGGTAGTCGAGTGTCGGTTTCAAAGCTAGGATTTTGAAGAAGTCCTTTAACTCTGTTTCCCCATTTGTGAGAAGAGATTACCCTTATGTTTCATGTTACGTGTCATGAAGAAAAATGATCCACAAAAATATGCCTTGGCTATTCTGCAGAAAAGAACAAAGTAAGTTCTCAGTTTATGACTGGTATGGTTGCTGATATACTGCTCTGGCTTGCGGTTTGCTGGGTGTATCTTATCACACTGTCTTCCATATGTGAATCCCAAACCTTAAAAACAGTGTTTCTTTAGATACTTTCATCAACTTAACTCGAAACTAAAACAACAGGCTGGGAGGCAGTGAGTTTCTTGAGGGCAGAGGTTGTCTTACTCATCTCTGAATTCCACATATTTGGCTTAAAAGAAACAGGCAAAAATGTTATTTGAGGATAAAGACCAGAGGGAGGTAGAGAAAGGGAAGAAAGAAGCCACAACCTTCTGTAGCATTATCTTGTCAACGAAAGTTCATATTTTTTCAATAAGCATCTACTAAGCCCCGTAAGAGAAAAAGGTTTGTTGTCTGCTTGGTACTACCTTAAACATTGGGTGTTTGATGCAAACATTGCCTTTATTGAGTGGGAAATAGCCTTGAGTAAAGTGTGAGGCAAGACTTAATAAGACCTTAACGACAGTCACAACCATTTGTACCCTCAGTCTGGCTGATTCTTGGAAAAATAAAAAATGCCCATGCTGATGCCATGGGAATGTCCCCTAAGACCATTGCCTTTCTGCACTCTATCAGTTGCCAGCCACTCAAATCTCCAAAATTATAGATGCCAGAATGACAAGGCTCTTGGCCAAGAAAAAAAACAAAGGCTCAGCCTAATTAGAGTATGTTGAGGGTGAGAAAGCTAAAGTCTAAGAGGCCCACATATCAGAAATGGGAAACTAGAATAGACATCTGTTTGGAATCTCCAAGGGCAATTCTCTATGTTCACAATGAGCTTAACAACTGCAAGGACAGTAACAAGGGGGTTTTAGGTTGGTTCTGCCACTCCCCACTTCCCCCATAAATGCCTGCTCTGAAAGCCAAAACTCAGAATGCCCCTCCCAAGACCCTTTCAGCCTAGAGACTCCAGAGAAAGGAAGCTCACACTCTCGGGCTAAGTTGCTAATGCCTGCACTGCACCTGCTTTTCTAGCCACAATGCACAAGTGGCTCTTTATGCCCCCACCTCATGGGCAGCAAAAAGGGAAGATGTCCTTCTCACCTAAGCATCCCAGCCTCCCCATAGGAACAGCACTATTATGGAGGCCTAAAAGGGGGGAATACTCAAATGGAGTCTGGGTGAGCTAGACCAGATACCAAGGTTAACGGCAGAGGTGTCCGATCTTCCCTGGGCCACATTGGAAGAAGAATTGTCTGGGGCCACACATAAAATACACTAACACTAACACTAACAATAGCTGATGAGCTTAAAAAAAAAAATGCAAAAAATCTCAATGTTTTAAGAAAGTTTACAAATTTACATTCCGTCTTGAGCCACATGTGGCCCACAAGACGCGGGTTGGACAAGCTTGTTTAAAGGGCTCAGCTTGCAGTTAATTAATTCATCACTCAAATATTTGGCAAGTACTCTCTGCATATCAGACATAATTCTAGGTATGGCAAAAGAGAGAGAGGCATCTGCTGTCAGGGTGAATGGTCCCTATCTTAAGCCTGTGACAGCAATCAGGCCATAAAATGTTAACATCACAAGACTTCAACAGGGGTTCAAATCTCAGGCATGCTGCAGTCTAACTTTGTGACCTTGGGCACCTGACTTCACTGAGTTAAGGGAAGGATTCAACTAAAGGGCAAATTTGAAGGCCAGGGGCAGAGTCCTTTTCTCCTTCTAGGATTCCTGATTCCATGTCTGGTATTACTCCTTCTGCATTTTACAGCCAAGAATATACACACAGACACATACCCATGTACACATATACATCATCGTTTAAATAAGACTTACCATACATTCATCTCTTATCCTCACAGTCATCTGGCAGTGTACGTATTTGTGGTACCCACGAGAATGAATGCCCTTTGCAGACCTCCAGCTACAGGCAATGAAACTGACCAAGGGCTCCAGCTGCTGTGCTCTGAAATCCATCACTGTAGCTGGGTTGGCACCAGACTGCACTTCTCATGGGCTGATTCCAGAGGAAATAGCGGAACCCAGCAGGGGTACTAAGACAAAACTATTCCTGGGAGACATGGGACTCCTCTGACAGCTGAGTTTGGCTGCAGGACTCCCTGATGGCATTGTGGACCCTCCTTGGCAATCTAGGACCCTTCCCTACAACTGCCCCTTCCTCTTTCCTTCAGTAGAGATCAGACTTGCATTGCTATCTGACCATTCTCCTAACCTGTTTCTTTCAATAAAATCCTTGAATGTACAGTCCTGTCTTGATGCCTGCTTCTTGGAAGATGCTGACAAACAGAATTTTATCACGTCTGTATTACAGATGAAAAAGCTGAAGTTCAAGGGACAAGTAGGCAGTCCAATGTCACGGGGTGGGGAGGGGGGGCAAAGAATGCATTGTAATTCAATATTAGCTATTTGTGAATCAAAATGCCACAGAGGCCTCCCACTCCCTCCACGAAAAGTCCTGGAGATGGGCCCTGAGGTGTTCTCTGTGAAGCACTATGCCTTTCCCCATTTCCCTAGGTCCTACAACTGATTAGTGGTGGGCCAAGAGCAAAGCCTAGGTTTTCAGCATCTAAATCAGGGGTTCCTCCTCCCGGCCCACCATGCTCTGGGAGCCAGACTGCAGAGCAATCCCAGCTAGAGTGAAGCTCGCAGCTCACCCCGCCCCATGGTGCCTGTGGAGCCACAGCAGGTTTTTGCATTTAGTAAGTGTGTTTGGAGACAATCATTTCATAAAAGTTAATCTGCTCTGGGCTGGAGCCAGCTGAGACTGATAACTCCAAGTCTCCCCAAATGAGAACTTCAAATGCAAAGTCACATTTCTTCCCAGTGATCTTGGCCGCCTGAGACCTGACTACCTTCAGATGAAACCAGGCATTCATGTATCCACATCCAAATTTTCTTGGCCTACCCCAGTTGGAGATTTCAGAGCTGCTTCTTCAATGCCAGAAGAAGTACAAGGAAGGGCAGCCGCCCCTCTGTCACCATCACAAGCCAAACACACTCCCTCTGTACCTAGGTGGCTGGGGAGACACCCAAACAGCACCTCAGGAAAACTAATCAACACTGTCCAAATGGCTGTAGCAGAAAACTAGAAGGGAAGACAAACAGCTTTGCCAGCCAAAGGCCACTGAGAGAAGCACAGGAGAAATGAGCTCAACGCTCTGTCTACATCCGGGAGCCACACAGGTGGGAGAACAAATTAGCACAGCCTTGCTCCCTCCTCGACAAGGCCAGATCGCCAATGGCACCCGGTAAACGGGTTAGTGTCCATGTCACTCAAAACCTCTGCTGTGTGTAGACCGGTGTCTGTTTTATTTGAAATTACTTACCAACCTAGTCTCTCTCTTACTCTTGGCAACCAACAGAGCGATGGACCCGTGACAGCAGCAGCAGAGGCAGAGAGAGAAAGTGAGAAAAAAATGAGTGGGTTTATATGACAGTATTATACATCAGAAGGAACAAAGCACAGGACTGTTCTCTTCAACTGGGTCCTGGAAGAATTGAGAGGGGCAGGAAGGAAAGCACTAACAGTTATTGAGGGGTTTACTGCATGCCAGACACTGCTAATGGATTTACATGCCTTATGTCATCTAATCCTCATAGTAACTATAGAAAGCTGATACTATTGTTATTACTTCCATTTTACAGAAGAAGCAACTGAAGTTCAGAATGGCGAAGCAACTGAAGTTCAGAACGGCGAAGCAACTTCCCCAAGGCTTGCCAACGAATCACAATCCTGGCCTGGATTTTAGCAGAGTTAGTGTAATTTGAGAGCATCCTCTATTGACGACGATACACAATTCCCCATGTTTGTTGAATACCTACTGTGTGCTGCGTGTTTTAATTAATGACAACTGCATGCCATTCTTAGAATAGCTTTAGAAAGTACATGTCATACGCATTTCTGAGGAGTGGGGACTGAGACTCAAAGATGAATTTAACAAAGGTCCTATAGCTAGGAAGTGGGGGAGCTCAGGTTGAAAACACATCTGAGTGACTCCACAAGACCATGAGGCCCTCCTCATAAGCACACCCAGGGCAGCTCCCACCCCTCCTCGTTTGGCCCAGGAGGGCACAACAATAAATAATACTAGAACAATCATGGTGGTCTTTGTTTTTTTCCTTTGGAGACAAGGTCCTGCTCTGTGGCCCAGTTTGGATTGTGCAACGGTGCTATCACAGCTCACCGCAGCCTCGACCTCCTAGGCTCAAGCAATCCTCCCACTTCATCCTCCCTAGTTGCTGGGACCACAGGCACGTGCCACTATGCCTGGCTAATTTTTTATTTTTTTGTAGAGACGAAGTTTCGCCATATTGCCCAGGCGGGTCTCAAACTCATGGGCTCAAGCGATTCACCCACCTTGGGCTCCTAAAGTGCTGGGATTATAGGCATGAGCCACCATGCCCAGCCCATAGCAATAATGGAACACTGCCTGAGTATTTTCAATGTGCTAAGCACCCTTCATTTTATTGTTATCACAGCCCTGTCTGTGAGTGAGTGGCTTGACCTCAATTTCACGATGAGTAATTCGAGGCTTAGAAGGGCAGGGCACACAAGTCACCTGAGCAGAGCTGGCGTCTCGGGAATCTGCAGCATACTGCCTGAGACATGACATCTCACAGGGGACAACATCGACTCCATCCTCTCCTTTCCACTCAACAGACATTTGCCTTTTGGCTGAAGAAACTCTCTAATGCAAGTTGTTAAGGAGGCAGCAAAGGACGTTTCAGGGTTTCATTCTAAGCAGGTTTCCCTAAAAGAACCTTCTAGAAGTTATAGGCAGTGTGGGTCAGTCAAAGTTCTGGCAACCTTTCTCTCCAACTTGAACTTTCCTCAGGCTGAAGCCTCCCACATTCTGCCGCAGACATCTCAGGAAATGTCTCTGTTCTTTCAAGTCCGTGAGATTCCAGCCGAGGCCTGACCTCACACTCAGCCTGGCCCGCTCCCTGTCGCCAGGCAGCCAGTTCCTTGTTTTTCCTCCCATGATGATGGATACAACCTGTCAGGAAAGCTGGGAATATTTTTAGCTCCTAACTGATTTTTATCTAAATTTAACTCTGAGCCACAGCACAGCACCAGCAGACTTGCATCCAGAGGGCAGCCAACGTTTTCATGGCGACACATCACAACGGAGGCTTGGTATTTCTCAGATGCCCTGGCTCGGCTTGAAGCTAAAATAAGACAAATGGCTCTTTAGGAAAAGGATCTTGATCTTGCAGTACTAGAACCATCAGACTGTAGAGTTGGAGAGAAACTTAGATTTATCCAGCCTCCTCATTTTACAGATCAGGAAACCGAGGCCCAGCAAGCACAGGCCACTTGAACCGCAAAGCTTGGTCTTGCTTTTTTCACAATACCACATTGCCTCTAAGGAACACAATGAGCAAATTAGATGGGACATCTGCAGAGGGCCATAACTTTTTATTTTGTAAATCATAAAATCAAATGTTCTGGGTCATGCAGCTAAAGCTGGTTGAACCCTGATCTCTAGTAAACAGCACCAACTGTCTGATTCAGCACATTTAATAAGCCCATGGAAAGTGGACTTTTTCCAAGGTTCAGAGTCTAAAAAAAGTTCCAACTGAAATAATTCAGTAAGTCATTCTCTCTCGCTAGAATGCTGGCTCCTGGAGAGCAGGGCATTATCAGTTTGATTCACTGTTCTATCTCCGAAGCCTGGAATCGCACCTGGAACATAGTGGATGCTTGATAAATATATATTGAATGGCAGACTAAATGAATTAATGAACGAATGAACAAATGAATAATTAGGAGGAACAGAATCATTAGGCCTGCATGACTGCTTGTAGGAAAGGGAGGGCAAAGCCACTAGCAGAATAAAGTGAGATTGTGCTTTTCCATTCTTCACCCACCAAGCTATGCAGCAATCGATGTCTTCTAGGAATTAGATAAAAGGTTTTGCATGGCCATACAATAAAAGGCAGATGGAGATCCCCAAGTGGCCACTATCATTCACACAGAGGGCTTGACTGAAGATTGGACTCAAAAGAAAAAGAAATAGAGGAACAATAAAAACAAGAAGCACGAAAACACGGTATCCCAGCCGGGACCATGACCCAGAGGGCACCGTGGATCTCCCAGCAGAATGAAGCAGTGAACTACAGGCCTCGCCTCTGAGCCAGGGTTTGAGAAAGGAGGACACGGCCTACTGTAATGGAGGAAAGAGGGTGGCTTTACTTTTGTCCCATTCCTCACCTTAGTATCTTTGTGGGAAAAGAGGCCATCATTGCTACAGTACATTTAATTGAAAAATCACCATTCTTGCACAGACCCGGCTGAATTAATACATTCTGAGGCTCAAATGGTATCAGGTGTCCTAGGCCCTACATTGTTAACACATTTATTTTTGCAAGCGGATCACTATATATAAATACGAAAGGTTGTGTTTGTGTATATTTGAAGGCACATGATATGGGGAGTAGGGTGAAGCAAAAGGGGCAAGAGAAAAATCAGGATTTATAAAAAAGAAATCCAAATACAGCTTTATTTATTGAATGCCATATACATTCAGCATTGTGCTTTAAACAATTTTTTTTTCCCGCAGTGGGTGGGGGGTGACAAGGGAATGGGGGTTTCTAAAAAAAAGGAAATGGCATTCAAAAAGTAAATAAAACAGAATTCTTGACTTCTTAGAGCTTTAACTTATTAGGAAGACAAGACAAACACAATGAAACTTTCATAGATAAAATAAACATTATACATATTAAAACACAATAAGGCATTAGTGAATTGGTTTTATAAAGCGTGTGGTTCAGGGAGTCCCAAGAAAGGAAGTTCTAGGTGGGTCAGGTCAGTCAGGGAAGGCTTCCCAACGGAGGTTCCAGAACCTGGTGGAAGGCAGCTAAGATTTAGCTGACAGGAGCTGTTTGAAACAGTAGGCGGGTGGCAGGACAGCGTGAGCCCCTCCATAACTATGGGAATTTATGTATTTCACACGGGAGAAAAGGCCACCATGAAGAATTAAAAGAAGGAAGTGGAATGAAGCGGTCTATTGGAGTGTTTGAGCTGGTTTTTTGTTTTTGTTTTGTTTTGGAGATGGAGTCTTGCTCAGCCACCCAGGCTGGAGTACAGTGGTGTGATCTCGGCTCACTGCAACCACTGCCTCCTGGGTTCAAGCGATTCTCCCGTCTCAGCCTCCCAAGTAGCTCAGATTACAGGCACCCACCATCATGCCTGGCTAATTTTTGTATTTCAGTAGAGACAAGGTTTCACCATGTTGGCCAGGCTGGTCTTGAACTCCCAGCCTCAGGTGATCCACCCACCTCAGCCTCCCAAAGTTCTAGGATTACAGGCGTGAGCCACCGCGCTCAGCCTGTTTGTTTTTTAGAGACGGTCTCGCTCTGTCATCCAAGCTTCAGTGCAGTGGTGTAATCATAGCTCACTGCAGCCTCGAAATCCTGGGCTCAAGTGACCCTCCCACTTCAGCCTCTTGAGTAGCTGGGATAACAAGCATGTGCCACCACACCTGGCTAATATATATATATATTTTTTTTTTTTGAGATGGAATTTTGCTCTGTTTCCCAGGCTGGAGTGCAGTGGTGTGATCTTGGCTCACTGCAACCTCCGCCTCCCGGGCTCAAGCGACTCTCCTGCCTCAGCCTCCAGAGTAGCTGGGACTACAGGCACGCGCCACCATGCCCAGTTAATTTTTGTATTTTTAGTAGAGACAGGGTTTCACCATGTTGGCCAGGATGGTCTCGATCTCTTGACTTTGTGATCTGCCTGCCTCGGCCTCCCAAAGTGCTGGGATTACAGGCATGAGCCACGGAGCCTGGCCTATTTTTTTTTTTTTTTTTTTATAGAGATGGGGTCTTGCTTTCTTGCCCAGGCTGGTCTGGAACTCATGGGGTAAAGTGATACTCCCGCCTTGGCCTCCCAAAGTGCTGGGATCACAGGTGCAAGCCATCATGCACAGCCTATTCAAGCTGTTTACTGAATGTCTCGTTTATGAACAAAGCTAACATTTATTGGGCCTGTCTACCACCAGCTGCTTTCACATATATTATCCTTTTGGATCATCACTATAACCTGTGGGGAAGGTCCAGGTCCCATTTCATAGGTGGACAATTGAGGCTCACTGAGATTCAACATCACAGATCCAGTGAGGATTAGAGAAAAAATGCTGCTCTAGGTCTGTCAGCCTCTCAAAACTCTTTTTTCTCATCTAGTTGATCGCTGAATGAGTTTCATGCTGTGCAAAAAGAAATTATTACTCTCTTTCTCTGCCACTACATCTCAGCTTCAGCTGCAACGCAACCAGAAAACCACTCCTGATTCATATTAACATTATAGTTTTTCACTTTTCCATCACCACTACCAACTACTATCACCAACACCACCATCATCACAATCATCATAATCATCCCACCATTATCACCACCACCATCACCACCAGTCACCACCACCATCACCACCATCACCATCACTACCACCACTACCATAGTCATAATAATCACCACCACTACCAACTACAATCATCACCATTATCACCATCACTACCACCACCACCATCACAATCATCATAATCATCCCACCATTATCACCACCACCACCATCATCACCATCACCACCAGTCACCACCACCATCACCACCACTACCATAATCATAATAATCACCACCACTACCAACTACAATCACCATCACCATTATGACTGTCACCACCACCACCACCATCATCACAATCATCATAATCATCCCACCATTATCACCACCACCACCACCATCACTACCACCACTACCATAGTCATAATAATCGCCACCACTACCAACTACAATCACCATCACCATTACCACCACCACCACCACCACCACCACCACCACCACCACTTTTTATTTATTTATTTATTTAAGATGGAGTCTTGCTCTGTCACCCAGGCTGGAGTGCAGTGGCATGATCTCAGCTCACTGCAACCTCCACCTCCCAGGTTCAAGCAATTCTCCTGCCTCAGCCTGAGTAGCTGGGATTATAGGTGTGTGCCACCACATCTGGCTGATTTTTGTATTTTTAGTAGGGATGGGGTTTCATCGTGTTGGCCAGGCTGTTCTCAAACTCCTGACCTCATGCGATCCACCTGCCTTGGCCTTCCAAAGTGCTGGGATTACAGGCATGAGCCACCCTGCCTGGCCACCACCACTATCACCATTATCATCACCACCACTATCATCATTTTCTGAGTGTTCACTCTGGACCAGTAACACTCCGATTGTTACTGACATGAAGCCCTTGACATGTATTTTACTCATTGACTCCTCACAACTACCCTGTAGAGTATGTATTATTTTTTATCTCCACATTGTGATGAGGAAACCAAAACTTGGAGGGTTAAATCACTTGTTCTAGGTGACATTAGTGGCCGAGTCTGGGTTCAAACCATTTCTTTCTTTCTCTCACGCCATCTGCTTCGTGCTATACCCAACTGACTAAATTCTGCTCCTGGCAGCTTTGCAGAATAGTTATATGGAATTATTAAGTAGATGTTCTTGCTCTACTAGAATGCAACATTTATCACAGAGGTGGAAATTGTTAGAGGATTTCCCACAATGTATTTTACATGCGTATTATTAGAATTACTCAGGGGTGAGGAAAAGAAAGTTCCCAGGAAAAATATTTGGGCTTTTTTGGTTCTGGTTTTGATGTCATCATAACCTATAGGTGTCCCCTGGACAAACTATCTAGAGTTCTTGAAGTTTTTTTGTTATTGTTTAATTAGTGTCATACATAAAAATCAAATGGGCTCTAATTTAGCATTTCCTCCGACTAATCTCTGACCTAGGCTTGGCATTTCAATAGCTGAGCCTCAATCACAAGAGGTTTTGAAGAAAAAATTCCTAAGCAGTCAGTACTGACAGTCCATTGTACAAATGTGGAAACTGAGGTTTGCAATAATCATAAATCATGTAACCTTGTACTCTGACTTGAGTTCCAGGGAGGACTGTGACTGTGACATATCCCACTTTTGAACTCCCTTAGAACATTAGCTGGACATTTCTGGTATCCAGGTTCCTCGCATCCTTTTCATCCCCACACTTGCCTCCTTCCTTCCACTGGGGGATCAGCTCTACATACACGCAGACAAAATCAGTCTCTTGGCCATCTCTCTATCACCAGTGCCAGCTTCAGGACTGGTTGGCACTGGGTAAGTACTCAGGGACTGTTGAACTGAGGAATAAAGAGAAAGCTGATGGTCTTGCAATGGAAGGAAAAGGAAGATAGCATATGGAGGTTACAGATAACAGTCTCATTTTTCTGCATGAGAAAAATGATTCCTGCACATGTATGAGGAGTTTCTTGCAACATTGGGCATGACAAGTCAAATCTATACATAACCCATATCTTCAGCAAGAAGGGTTGGTTATATAAATTATACACTCAGAGCAAATTATATGAATAGATAGTTCTCAAAAGAAGATATACAAATGGCCGACAAACATGAAAAAATGCTCTACATCACTAATCACCAGGGAAATGCAAATTAAAACCACAATGAGATACCTACTTACTCCTGCATGGCCATTAAAAAGTCAGAAAACAATAGGTGTTGGTGTGGATGTGGTGAAAAGGGAACACTTATACACAGCTGGTGAGAATGTAAATTAGTACAACCTCTACGGCAAACAGTCTGGAGAGTTCTTAAATAACTAAAAGTAGATCTACCATTCCATCCAGCAATCCTACCAAGCGGTATCTACCCAAAGGAAAAGAAGTGATTGTATCGGCCAGGCGTGGTGGCTCACGCCTGTAATCCCAGCACTTTGGGAGGCCGAGGCAGGCGGATCACAAGGTCAGGAGATTGAGACCATCCTGGCTAACACAGTGAAACCCCGTCTCTACTAAAAATACAAAAAAAAAAATTAGCCGGGCGTGGTGGTGGGCGCCTGTAGTCCCAGCTACTCGGGAGGCTGAGGCAGGAGAATGGCTTGAACCTGGGAGGCAGAGCTTGCAGTGAGCTGAGATTGCGCCACTGCACTCCAGCCTGGGCGACAGAGCGAGACTCCGTCTCAAAAAAAAAAAAAAAAAAAAAAAAAAAAAGAAGTCATTATATCAAAAAGACACCTGCACATGTAAGTTTTATTGCAGCACAATTCACGATTGTAAAGCTATGGAACTAACCTAAGTGTTCATAGGCCAATGATTGGATAAAGAAAATGTGGTATATATATACCATGGAATAGTACTCAGCTATAAAAAAGGAACAAAATAATGTCTTTGCAGCAACTTGGATGGAGCTGGAGGCCATTATTCCAAGTGAAGTAACTCAGGAATGGAAAACCAAATACTGTATGTTTTCATTTATAAGTGGGAGCTATGCTATGTGTACACAAAGGCATACAGAGTGATATAATCAACTACAGAGACTCAAAATGGGGAGGATGGGAGAGAGAGCAAGGAATAAAAAAAGTACACATTGGGTACAATGTACACTACTCAGGTGATGGGTGGGCTCAGATCTCAGACTTCACCACTCTACAATTCATCTATGTAACCAAAAACTACTTGTACTCCAAAAGCTATTGAAATAAGAAAAATATTTTTAAAAAATTATTGCACACTCATATAATGAAATACTATAAAGCTGTATATGGTGCTATCGTGCATGCATTGTCACAGGGCCAAACGTTTGTTCTTGGGAGGTTAAAAAAAAAACACAAAAAACAGCTATCACAATTATTTGCTGCCTTTCAAAGGACCCCAATATATAAACAGATACAGAGTATACCTGCGATATTAACATTTCATGGTGGTATTCAAAAGGCTCCTATGGGAGCAGTAATGAAGACAGCGTTGGGAAACACTGCTGTAGTAGAATCATTCATGATAGAGACAGATGCTGAAAATGAGTGCCGTATGAGAATAGCAGGTTACAGAGGTGCAGCACGACTTTGGTAAAATGCATGCACACAAACACAATAATACACACACGCACACAGAAAGAAACATTTATATCACTGGAAAACATGGAAACCATAATTGTAGTAGCATTCTTTGAATAGTGGGGTTGCAGATTATTTATACTTTCTTCTTGCTTATCTGCATTCTCTAAAGTTGCTACCATAAATACATTCCTTATGAGAAAAACAACTCTGTGTGTGTGTGTTTCTGAGTCAGATCATTGCATTACTCTGGTGTTCTGCCAAAGGAATACACAGGCAGCCCTTGATTTTTGCCGCTTCATTCTTTGTCTTTCTTCCTATCAATAAGCTTGCGTCTCGCCACCTCGGGACACCCACTCAAGTTAATGATAAGGATCCGCTCTGGCACCCACAGCTTTAAGCTCAAGATGACTACCTGGAATCCAAACCCGCCTGCAGCTCTTCAACCAGTTTTCAGGGAACCTGAGAGAATGGAATAGGCTTTTCTACCTACCCCCTTCTCACTCTGTCCTGCTATGCTCCTCCTCAGCTCCTCACTGGCTCTCTGAACAATCCCAGTTTCTTTTCAGTTGGCCTCACTGGCTTAAGCTCCTTCTTTCTCCTTTTCTAAGCTGCCACCATGTGTCTATTTCCTAGGCTTCCTCCTGCAAGGCTGGACACAGGCAAACATGAGATTTCTATGTTCTCTTCATGACCTTTAATCCTTGGTTGTGGTAGTCAGCTTCTGAAATGGCCCCCAGCGATTGGCACCTTCTAGTATCCATGCTTTTGGGCGGTCTCCTCACATACTGAATCTGCACTAGTCTGTGTAACCAATAGAGAATGATGAAGGTAAGCACTTCATAACTTTCGAGATGAGGTTAAGGATTAGGAGACTAGGATCTTTTTTTTTTTTTTTTTTTTTAAGACAGGGTCTCACTCCAACAACCAGGTTGGAGTGCAGTGGCACAGTCACGGCTCACTGCAGCCTTAACCTTCCGGGCTCAGGTGATCCTCCCACTTCAGCCTCCTGAGTAGCTGGGACTACAGGTATGTGTTACCACACCCAACTAATTTTTGGAGTTTTAGTCAAGACTGAGTTTTGCCATGTTATCCAGGTTGGTCTTGAACTCCTGGGCTCAAGCGATCCCCCCCCACCTAAGCCTTTTAGGTGCTGGGATTACAGGTGTGAGCCACCATGCCTGGCCACCACCTGGCCTCTTTGATTGGCTGCCTTGTGGAAGGCCAGTCACCGTGTCAGGAGGACACTCAAGCAGCCTTGTGGAGAGGCCCATGTGGAGAGAACTAAGGCCTCCTGCCCACAGCCAGCACCAGGGAGTGAGCTACTTTGGAAGTCCATCCTCCAGCACCACCCAACCTGACTGCAACCCCATGACAGACACTGAACCAGAACCACCCAGCCAAGCCACTTCTAAATTCCTGACCTATAGAAACGTTTTAAGATAATAAATATTTATTGCTGTTTTTAAGCCACTAGGTTTTAGAATAATTTATTATACAGTCATAGACAACGAATACATTTGTGTTTTTAGAATTCTATTACCCCATACCAGGTGAAATAGACAAAATTTAAAATAGAAGGAAGTCACGAAGATTTAACAGGCCTAGTAAGTTTTTCTGAGATGTTCCTTGGACTAAATTCCCCACTTTTTTCTGACACATTTTTCTGGATGGTTTTAATAACCAAATATCCTCCAGCAAGGGTTGAGTGTTGTCTAGTTGGCCCGCCTACAGTCTTAGCCTCTCAGACTCTTCAACTCATGGAAATCCTGTTTTCTAGCACGCGAGTCAGCAGGTACAAATCAGGAGACCAAGGGGACATTTCCTCAAAGTTCGTAAAAAGTCACTGATCCCTTCCAGGCTAAATTCCATAACACTGTATAAACGTCAATGAATTTTTAAAAACCATTATTAGGTGCATTTTAATGTTTTACTCAGTTCTACATTTTCCCTTTAGTTCTAATGGTCTTTGATTGTTGTTAATATTTGCAATTGTTGACACTGGCTTTTGTTTGTTTTTGCTGCTTTTCAGGGTCTTAAGAAAGTAAAATTTTTTGCCCATATTGAATTGACAATAATATTTTAAGATTCTTTTAAATATTGCTCACATTAGCCCATTTGTTGTTTTAATAGGTCTTAAGTTGTTTCAGCTGTTTTTCAGTTAAATATTTTAACTTAAAAAAATTGATGTTATAGCATTTTAAGAATGCAATTACATTTATTTCAGCACTCTCACATTCATAACTGCTTTTAATATTTTAATAACTTAGTTATTAAATAAATCTATTCCTGGAATATGATTTCAAAATGCTGCAGGGAGGGGAAAACAATTTTAAAAGATTCTGTTAACCTTATGTTTTAAAAGAGAGGGCTGATACTAAAGCTTTTTTGTTATTTTTGGAGATGGAATCTCGCTCTGTTGCCCAGGCTGGAGTGCAATGGCACCATCTTGACTCACTGCAACCTCTGTCTCCCAGGTTCAAGCGATTCTCCTGCCTCAGCCTCCTGAGTAGCTGAAATTACAGGTGCCTGCCACCATGCTCAGCTAATTTTTGTATTTTTAGTAGAGACAGGGTTCTACCATGTTGGCCAGGCTGGTCTCCAACTCCTGACCTTAGGTGATTTGCCTGCCTCAGCCTCCCAAAGTGCTGGGATTACAGGCGTGAGCCACCGCGCCTGGCCTGATAACAAAAGTTTTACAGAGGGAGTACATGAAGCTGCAGAAGATCTTGGGTCCAGCTCTGGTTATCTCAGTCAAATAACTGGCACATCACTGAGGCAGTCATTTCATCTCTGCTAGTCTCAGCTGATACATCGGTAAAACAGGGAATCATATGTTTTGGGTCAACCTTAGAAGGTTACAGGGCAGCTGTTATGACAGCAGTTCTAATCTTCACAATATACTCTGTTTAAATGTTTTAACATTTATTTTCAAAACCAATTTTATCTTGCCATGGAATATGGAAAAGCTACATCACTTTCCATGGATAAAAAGTTATAGTAAAATAAATACAAAAGAAAATGAAACAATGTTATTAAATCCTAGCTAGACACAGTTGAAGACTAGCTCAATTTGAGAATTGTTAAAGACATAACTAGCATAACATCTTCCTTGATGTTGAAAAAAAAGATGTCTGGAGTTGAAAGAGAACTGAAAAAGGAATGACTTTCTCATTCTAGGATTCAGTGTTATTTGATGCGGTTTCCTGGTTCCACTAAAATCAAGGGACAAGCAGTGCGAGTCCCACATTTTTGAAAAAGCTTTTGTGAGGAAAGGTATGGATGGAGCAAAAAGTTTGATCACATTCCAGGAACAGGCTTTCTTGGGCTACTTAGATCTTTTTTTCCATGTGTTATCTGTCTCTTTACCAATCTAACATGGGCTATGCTGTATGAAAAGGTCAAAAATGTGAGCTGACCTATTTTAAATCTTAGTAACATCTGGGACCTTTAGGAGAAGGAAACAGTTTGTGATCCAAAGGAGAGTTCAGCTTGCCAGAAGCTGGTATCCCTATCGAAAAAGGAAAATGGACCTGCTCGTGAGAAGGGGAGTTGCTGTAATATGGAGATGTTCAGACGATTGCAAATAATTTGAGGTTGTTTTAGTCTGGGTTAACTTGCAGTCTTTAGTACATTCCAAATATACAAAGATGTTTTATGAGCTTACGACTTACACAAAATGTAAGGCAATATGGAATTGTACCATTAAACTGCGAAATGGTCATCATGAGTGACTGCAGAATGATCCTCACATAGTTGACCCTGATGGGGGAAGATGACTCATCCAAAGGCCAACTTCGGGAACTAAAAGTTCACCCAGGGGTAACCCAGTGGACTCTGGGTTCAGTAAACGTTAATCTCTGAGTCAGCATTTCCCTAAGCATATTCTCAAGAATGTTAGTGCCAAGAGATCTAACAACAACAACAACAACAACAACCAATTTAAAAGTGGTTCTATGATCCTTTTGCTGGAGTCTACTTACTATACCTTCCTCTTGAAGATTTATAATTCATGTCAGTACAGTAAGAGCTCTGAGAACTCCTGTAATAAAGAATTTGCTTACCTTTGCTTAATCACGTGTTTGTAACACTTGTTGGCCAAGTAAACGGTCATTAATAGCCTAGCAAAACTCACACTCAGGGCCATCCTAACTGACTTTTAACAGGGCAGCACCACCAACAGGGCAATTCAGAATCAGAACAAAGAAAAACACTGAGTTCTATTTTCTTAAATACTTTAAGGAAGAGTGGATTTATCTGGATTTAACTTAGAGTATTTGCTGAAGATTTCAAGATGGATTCCATGCTCATGGATAGGAAGAAAGATTCAATGACATCCCCATCAAGCTACAAATGACTTCACAGAATTGCAAAAAACTACTTTAGAGTTCATATGGAACCAAAAAAGAGCCCACAGTGCCAAGACAATCCTAAGCAAAAAGAACAAAGCTGGAGGCATCACACTACCTGACTTCAAACTATACTACAAGGTTACAGTAAATAAAACAGCATGGTACTGGTACCAAAACAGAGATATAGACCAATGGAACAGAATACAGCCCTCAGAAATAATACCACACATCTACAACTGTTTGATCTTTGACAAACCAGACAAAAACAAGAAATGGGGAAAGGATTCCCTATTTAATTAATGGTGCTGGGAAAACTGGCTAGCCATATGTAGAAAGCTGAAACTGGATCCCTTCCTTACACCTTATACAAAAATTAATTCAAAATGGAGTAAAGACTTAAATGTTAGACCTAAAACCACAAAAACCCTAGAAGAAAACCTAGGCAATATCATTCAGGACATAGGCATGGGCAAGGACTTCATGACTAAAACACCAAAAGCAATGGCAACAAAAGCCAAAATTGACAAATAGGATCTAATTAAACTAAAGAGCTTCTGCACAGCAAAAGAAACTACCATCAGAGTAAATAGGCAACCTACAGAATGGGAGAAAATTTTTGCAATCTACTCATCTGACAAAGGGCTAATATCCAGAATCTACAAAGAACTTAAACAAATTTACAAGAAAAAAAATCAAACAATCCCATCAAAAAGTGGGTGAAGGATATGAACAAACACTTCTCAAAAGAAGATACTTATGCAGCCAACAGACACGTGAAAAAATCCTCATCATCATCAGTCATCAGAGAAATGCAAATCAAAACCACAATGAGATACCATCTCACACCAGTTAGAATGGCGATCATTAAAAAGTCAGGAAACAAGAGGTGCTGGAGAGGATGTGGAGAAACAGGAACACTTTTACACTGTTGGTGGGACTTTAAACTAGTTCAACCATTGTGGAAGACAGTGTGGCAATTCCTCAAGGATCTAGAACTAGAAATACCATTTGACCCAGCCATCCCATTACCGGGTATATACCCAAAGGATTATCAATCATGCTGCTATAAAGACACATGCACATGTATGTTTATTGCACCACTATTCACAATAGCAAAGACTTGGAACCAATCCAAATGTCCATCAATGATAGACTGGATTAAGAAAATATGGCACATATACACCATGGAATACTATGCAGCCATAAAAAAGGATGAATTCATGTCCTTTGTAGCAACATGGATGAAGCTGGAAACCATCATTCTGAGCAAACTATCACAAGGACAGAAAACTGAACACTGCATGTTCTCACTGATAGGTGGGAATTGAACAATGAGAACACTTGGACACAGGGCAGGGAACATCACACACCGGGATCTGTTGTGGGGTGGGGGAGAGTGGGGGAGGGAGGGATAGCATTAGGAGAAATACCTAATGTAAATGACGAGTTAATGGGTACAGCACACCAACGTGGCACATGTATACATATGTAACAAACCTGCACGTTGTGCACATGTACCCTAGAACTTAAAGTATAATAACAATAATAATAATAAGACTTTAGAATCCTTGATGTCAACATTGTAGTGTTCCCCATTTCCTTGATTAGATATACCAGGAGTGTCCTCAGGTGCTCAGTCCTGATCATGGTGTGCTTGAAACAGGCCTGGAACAAATGTCAGCAAATGTGATCACTTAAGAGAAGTATTTTGCAAGCACCAATGTCCAGCACAAGTAATTGTTACTTCCAGGAGATCTGGTTCTAAATCAAGTTCTGCCATTAATCAACATTATGACCTAGGGCATGATCATCCTCATTTTGAAATTGAGGAAACTGAAACTCTGAGAAATAAAACAAATTATCCAAAGCTAAACCCCAAGCTAGGAGAATCGTACTGCACCCAGGGCCAGGGCTCCGGCTCTCAGCTCAGTGTCCTCTCTACTGCTGTACTCTGCCTCCCCAGCCCTCTTGCCTCTCAGGTTCACACTTGGCATCATCTGACTCTTCTTCAGGTAACCTGGGTGTCTGTGCTCCTTCTGTTCTAAGTCTTAGATTCATTGCTCCTGCTTCCCCTAAGATCTTTATTCCAGTCATTTCCAACCCAGAATGAAATGATCCAGTGTGGTTCTGGCCCTTCTGATTGCTGACGGGCTGAGTCCCAGCCTCAGCTACAGGCCCCTGGTTTGTGTTGGTCTGAATCACAAACACAGATTCTGTGTTTGTGTTGGTCTGAATCACCTTAACAACTCTTGACCCATCAATGACCGTGGCCAAACCCTGAGTGCCTCCAAGAGGCTTTAGCTTTTCCCATTAGGATACTTATTCCAGGAGCCTTTATGTTGGGCTAGGAACTTAATGACTAAAGGACAAATAGTGGTTCCTTCCCACTAAGACTCCATCTCTCAGTGTGGTAAAGGAACAAATGTCCCAGGTATAGAAAACACCAAAATAACTCCACTTCAAACCATGCTCCATCCTATGCCTACTGCCATTCCCTGGGTCTCTGTCTGTCTTAAAACAGACATCCTCGGCCGTCATTCTGGGGGCCATCCATGCTGCCTCTGTCCTAGTCTGTGGTAACTTTGGAGGCTCAGTTGTCTTGAATCTCTGTCTTCCCAAATTCACTGCCTTATCTCTGGCTTATGGCATGCCTCCTGGGAAGGAACTGGGACTATTCTTCATGAACTTCCCTCAAAGGCAGACCAAGCAGATTAGGAACATGTAACTCCATGCTCCCAGAATCCTTCCTCCCTTCCCTACTGCCCCCCAAAAGCCACTGGTAGGTGGGTGTTGGGCAAGAAGCACCATCCTCCTGGGCATATAAATTCTAAGCTCCACCACCTCCTCTCTTAATAAAACAGCAGTGAGGATCTCAAGGGACACTGATACTTACTCAGCCCCGACCAAATACCAGGCATTTCCTAATCAACTGCGTTAGGTGGTGTATCTCATTTAATGCCATGAGAATTCTATGAAGGTAGGTATTATGAATTTCTCCATGTTTACAGATGTGGAAAATAAACCTGTAAGAGGCTGAGTAATTTGTCAAATGTCAGTACTAAGTGATAGATCCAGGATTTGAAACCAGACCATTCCCAGTCCTCAACTATCCCACTGTCCCCCTACACAGGCAGCCTCTTCCTTGGAATCATATGAAAAAACGAACTTCCCAAAGGGTACATTTTGCCATCTGATATGGTTTGGCTCTCTGTCCCCACCCAAATCTCACCTTCAATTGTAATAACTTCCATATATCATGGGAGGGACCTAGTGAAAGTTACCTGAATCATGGGGGTGTTTTTCCCCTGCTGTTCTCATGATAGTGAATAAGTCTCATGAGATTTGATGGTTTCATAAAAGGGGAGTTCCCCTGTACATGCTCTCTTGCCTGCTGCCATGTAAGACATGCCTCTGCTCCTCCTTCACCTTCTGTCATGACTGTGAAGCCTCCCTAGCCATGTGGAACAGTGAATCCATTAAACCTCTTTTTCTTTACAAATTACCAGCCTTGGGTATGTCTTTATTAGCAGGGTGAGAATGGACTAATATACCATCTTCAAAAACATTCTACCCTGTGTACACAGAAATGGGTTCACAGAAGACGTCACCCTTTTTCCTTTTATGGCTACTCCTCACTTCTAATGCTCTCCATCACAAATGTGTTTCAGAGGTTAAGGGAGTGGAGGCTTAGTCACTTGTATGTTGACTATTTTAAACACCAATATCCAGCTCTGAAAATTCTCCCTTAGCAGTTTATTCAGACTATTATTATACAAAGCAAACACTTAGGCAATCTAATCTGTCTAAACATTTATATCCCACCCAATCTTTTTAAAACTTCGGGCTCTGCCAAACACTTTCTAAGGAACCTTGAAAGGCAGTTCCCATGGCTCATTTTGTGTCACATGAAAATATAAATGTCAGCATTGACAGTGGTTTATTAGGTCCCACTGATAACTACAAAGTATAATACTTTGGTATTTTCCCAATATGGGCTCAGTCCTCAGATTTCGGCCCTAACATCCATTACATTTGTGTTCTCAGAACTCCACTGAGATGCATGGAACATAAATCTTCCAGCCAGACCCTGCTGCTTGTTGGGGGCCCAGCCTTTCCCAGGCCCAGGGAGCCCCACTCTGGTCAGCTGCTGGAACTGAGGAAGCTTGCCCCAGGTTCAGTTGTATCTAGGCCTTCAGCTACTAAGCCAGGCCTGGAAGCACGATGGGTCCCCCCCCCAGCAGCAATGGGCCTAAGGCCTGGGTTGGCGTGTAGTACATTTAAGGAGCCAAAATGACACCTAGACCTCTGTAGAGTGACAGTTTTGTATCACTCACCCTAAATAAAGGTAGACTTGTGCTTGGCCTACCAATTCCACAAAAGTGGGCCAGTCACCATAATGCCTTGTGGATAACTTCAAGATTGTAAAATAGGTGACTGAAGATGTCCCACCAGTATCGTCTTAACGTAACCCCTTGGTTGGAGCAGTGGGGTTAAGGTTTGTCAATGTCTATTTGTTTTGAAAAGATGGGTTTAGGTTTAGATGTACTCGATTGGAAGTAAAGCTGAGTTATATAAAGGCAGGGATGTTTAGCAGAAGTTGGAGATCAGCCAAGAGCCTGTTTTGCAAGCAGACTTCCATACAGGCTAACAGGGATAACTCTGAAGTTATCCCCAACTCCTTACTCTGCTCATACCCAATGAACCCAAAAGTCTTACTAAGATTTCCTCTGTAATTTCTATTGTACCTCTCATTCACCTTGACTTCTAATTTCAAAGTCATCCTACATTCACTTTTGAGGATGAGGCTATATATATAGTCATTTGTTATTAATCAGTAGATTCTACTACTAAGAATATAGAAGGACAATTTTTTTGTGTGGTGGTGAAATACAATCTGATATATTTTTATTCCTTGTGTTCCTATTTCCCCAAATCTCTCCACCTCCTGAAACTGAAGCATCTACATCCTCCTTCACAGCAAGGACAGATACAACTTTGAACGAGGGAGTCATTCCTAATCCTTGAAGTTTAAAATAGTGTTTTCTAAATCCCTGGTCTAGAGACTTACCTGCAAACAAAGCCTCCCCCCTGCCACCTCAGTAACAACAATCAGGCTTTGTTCAAAAGAAAATAAAAATATGTTTGTTGGTTTCAAGGAGGCAGAACCTGGAGGACTGACCACAGAGGACACAGCTGACCTCCTATCCTGGGTGCTTTGCTTCCCATTTGGAATTCTGGAAGAAGACCACCCCCTGTGTGCCCTACATCAACAAGAGGTGGCCATGGTGGAGTAGAGAAGACAGAGTGTCATGGAGGCTTTGAAGTATCTCCCTGGTTTCCCACAGCCTAGAGAGAGGTGAACCAAGAGTTCATGCATGGCTCAGTGTTGTAATAAAAGTGTGAAGGGGGTCTGTGGACAATTAAAAGTCCAGGTTTTGGGCAAGAAGGATACAGACTGGCTGAAAGCCAAGGCAGGGATGGTCACCAGTTGCACAGTTAGAGCCAGCCCAGAGCACAGGTGAATGCAGGTATATCGGCCAGAGACGAGGAGAGATGAAGGCAGGCAGCCCAGGCCATGCTGGGAGGACAAAGGGCACCTCTAGGATGCCAACAAGGACCCAGAGGGCAGAGAGTGTTCTAATAGTCCTCCCTGTTACCACTGCCATCAACATATTCCTGATTGCAGAGGTCATCCTGGGGGAGTGGGGGCAGGAGGTAGAGAACCCCAGGTGGAAAATAGCCCTGGAGCTTGAATTAACTATGAGCCTGAATCTTTAGAAAAATTATCCCCAGAAAACTGTTTTAAACTAGATAAGAGAGTGAAAGTATAAGAATACTTGAAAGTGTAAGTTTATATTCTACTGTCTTTGAAAATAAGACATAATAAGTTACATTTGTTTAAAATAGAAATATTTTTAAAGTAATGGTTCTCTTTGAGTCTATTGCAGAAATTTAAAACCTGCTACAAGAGATGTATTTAGCATTCAGAATACCTAACCCGCACTACAGCACACTGAACCCAAGGTGTGGCGATACTTGGATCACAATTTTGTGATACAAATAATAAGATTATGTTGTAGGCACGGTTTCTCTGAGGCTGAAAGCACAACTCCTTTTCTCTTTTAAAAGAATAAAAATGGCCAGGCACGGTGGGTGGCTCATGCCTGTAATCCCAGCACTTTGGGAGGCCAAGACAGATGGACCATCAGAGGTCAGGAGTTCAACACCAGCCTGGCCAACATGGTAAAACCCCATCTCTACTAAAAATACAATAATTAGCTGCACGTGGTGGTGTGCACCTGTAATCCCAGCTACCTGGGAGGCTGAGGCGGGAGAATCGCTTGGACCCAGGAGTCAGAGGTTGCAGTGAGCCGAGATCATGCCACTGTACTCCAGCCTGGGTGACAGAGTGAGACTCCGCCTCCAATAATAAAAAAAAAGAATAAAAATATAGTATTTTCTTATAGTAACTTATCAAAATTGATATTACCAGGCTAAGTTTTGAGATAAGTTCTTTCAGCCTAAATCAAACAAAAGAGAAAAAAATTCAAGATATAATTCAACCTCTTTCTCAATAAACTGTAACTATTAAACCTTTAAAAAAGGCTATAATCATATGGCTAAAATGATCTTTTCCAACTCACTGAGAAACACTTCTTAGGATAAACATGCTCAAACCACTGAGAAAAGCCACAGGACTTTGAGCACATTTGCATTCAAAGCCCCTCTGGACAGAAGAATTCCTCCAATAAAAGCCTTCCTATGCCTCATCATCTGTATCAGAGCATTGGAACTAATTAACTGAAAAGATGGCTTTAATCTGCTTTGTTAGTAGGAGCCCATGCTGTGTTTTTTTCTAACTACCTAAGCCCTCATTCTAATAGAACAATTGATGCCAGTAATGATACCAGCAATGGCATGAAAGCTACAGAGAGCCCCCAGTCGGTATGAACCTGCGGAGATGGAGGGAGACCGTGAGTCACAGCTAGGAGGTCCGCTGCTTCTGGGGAGCGGTAAGTATGAAAAAATCAAAAAGTAAAAAATGACATGCTTCTCCTAAGAAACACTTTTACGAAAAGCAGAGTCTCTCCTTCCCTCAAAGCATTATTTTTAAGATTTTGAAATTGTCTATATATTAAAACTAATTTTACATAGGTAAACACGTGCCATGGTGGTTTGCTGCACCTATCAACCCATTACCCAGGTATTAAGCCCAGCAAGCATTAGCTATTTGTCCTAATGCTCTCCCCCCCACCCTCTGTCAACAAGCTCCAGTGTCTGTTATTCCCCAAAAATAAAAATATCAAAAAATAAAATAAAAAAGTACCAGAGCTCCTTGAAGAAATGGCTGATTTGATAACTGGGGCAGGGAATTTCCAACATGACCCTGGAGCATCTTGTAGTGCCAGAGAGTAAGGAAATACTAAACACATGCAGACACACACATATGTGAACACATGCATGTAGATACACAGAATGACGGGGTTGTGCCAAAGGGATACCAGGGGCCAACTAAATTCAGTGACTAAGGCTTGAATAATTTGAGCAATAAATAAATAAAGTAGAAGTGAACTGTAGCCTAAAGTATAAAATAAATATCCATGGGTCCATACTGATATCAATAAATAAATGATACTGATATAAACACATAGGAAAAAAGCCTTAATTTTATCATACATCTACTCATTCATTCCAATGAATATTCATTAAGTGCTGTTATGTGCCAGGCACTGTTCTAGCGAGTGAAGATGTGGCAGTGAACAAGACAGAGGAAGTCCCTGCTCTCGCAGAGCTTTCATTCTAGGGCAATAAGTAAGCCAACTCCAAAAATTTCAGATACTTGAGTGGTGAGGTATGACAGTGAAGGTCTCTTGCAGGGAGGGACAACCAGAAGAGAGGCCTGAATAATAAGGAGGAAGCCATAGGAAGATCTGGGGGTTGGAGCATTCCCAGAAGCAAGAACAGCAAGTGCAAAGGTCCTGTGGGGTGGTGGGGAAATGGGGAGTGGGAACCAGAGTCGTGCTAGAGTGGAGTGAGAAAAGGCAGAGGAAGGTATGAGGCCAGAGGTAACTGATCACGTGTGGCTTGGCAGGTTATATGATGATGTGTGGCTTGCCAGGTTATATGAGTTTTCTAGGGCTGTCATAATGAAATATCACAGAGTGGCTGGCTTAAATAATATAAATTTATTTTCTCAGTTCTGGAGGCTGGAAGTCCAAGATCAAGGTGCCTGCAGGAGTGGTTTCCTTCCAGGCCTCTCTCCTGGGCTCACAGATGTGCATATGCAGCCCTGGTGTCTCTGTATGTCCTAATCTCCTCTTCTTAAAAGCACAATAGTCAGATTAGGTTAAGACCCACCCTGGCAGCCTCATTTTAACTCAATTACCCTCCCCCCACCCCCCACCCCCCGCGCCGAGACAGAGTCTTGCCCTGTTACCCAGACTGGAGTGCAGTGGTACAATCTCAGCTCACTGCAACCTCTGCCTCCCGGGTTCAAGCTATTCTCCTGCCTCAGCCTCCCGAGTAGCTGGGATTACAGATGGCCTCAATTACCTCTTTAAAGGTCTTATCTCCAAATACAGTTACAATCTGAGGTACTGGAAGCTAGGACTCAACATGAATTTGAAGGGGGCACTATTCAGTCCAGAACAGAGGGCAGGGAAACAAAGAGAACTCTGGATTTTTCCGAAGCACAACAGGAAGGCTATGGAGGGTCTGCAGTAGGACAGTGTCACAAAAGATAACTGCCTTTGGTGCTGTGTGGAGCACAGGCTATGGGGAAGGGTTAGCAGGAGGGAAAGCCAGAGGCCAGGTGCAAGGGTGGCTGCAGCTGCCCAGCTGCAGACGATGGGGTATGCACTAGGGTGACAGCGTGGAGATGGAAAGAGGAGGACAGACAGGGCATGGGAAGAAGAGAAGACAGGACCTGCTGATGGACTGAAGAGAAGTGACAAGAGAAATACTGCTCTTCAGGATGACTCCTGAGCATTTGGCTTGAGCAATGGATAGATGGTGGTGCCATTTACCGAGGTGAAAACAGATTTTATTATATGATACACATGGATAAAACGGAAACATGATATCAACATATAATGCTAGGTTTGTCATCTGTAAGTCTAGAAAGAGGACATGTGGAAGCGGAAGGCAAGGATCAGTGCACAGTTAGAAAGGGAAGCAGCAACTGCACCATGAAACCCCAGGATCAGACAAAGAGGGACAGGGAGCGCAGCACTCTTCTAATTAGTTCAAAAAATGTCTTGGAAGAGGCTGGATTCTAAAAGCTGTTCAAATGATGCACCCATGCCAGAGAATGTCGGATGTCTTCCAAAACCCATTATCTTCCAAAACAATAGACTTTTTAGCTGAGCTCATGGCTATCCCCTTCTAAGATGACATTTCCAGGCCTTCCTTGAAGCTAGGTGTTGCCACTGGGGTGCATTTCTGGCCAATGCAATGTAAGTCGAGGTGGCCTATGACAACTCCCTGGAAATCTATGTTAACAAACAGCAGGTCTATGTTCTTTGCTCATTGTCCTCCCTTTTTATTCTCTATCCTGCCTCTTGAAATTGAAATACGATGGCTAGAACTTTGATGGCCTCTTGGAATGTTAAAATTAGGACCAAACCCAAGGGATAGAAGAGTAAGAAATTGGAAGGCTCCAGGCCCTGAGGACTCTGTGGAGCACAGCCACCTTTAATCCACTTCTGTCACATTTAAGTCACTTTATTTTGGGTCTCTGCTACTTAACACTGAACTAAATCTGAGCGGATACAATAGGCTAGGGAATAACTGGCACGTTGTGGGGGAGATGTTGGGGCTCAGTAAACAATACCCCAAAATGAAGGCCTCAGAAGTAAAGGGTTTTCTTTGACATTCTCCTGCCCCCCTGTCTCTCAGTCCCATTCTCCACCAAGGCTAGACAGAGAAACTGAATCCCTCTTCTCCCAGGTGGGTCATAGAAACCAGAACCCCTTTTCCCCAAAGCCAACAATAAAACCTAAAAATTTATCTCTAACATTCCCAGTACCTTTCTGTGTAAAAACTGGCCATAAAGAAATTACCTGACCTACCTTGTTTGACAGTCATAAGAACCCCCCTCCATTCCAGAGAGGTCACCCAGAAGGAATGAATGCAAGCTTAGAGAGGCCAAGAAGAATCTAGACAGGCAGGCCCTGCTGAATTTCCCCCACTCAGTCTGTTAGCATTAGATCATTTCCTTTTTGTCAACCATGTTTCTACATGGCTGTCCATACTTTGTTGAACCTAAGCATAAAAATGGGTACTTTAAAAATATGGACACTTTTCCCTGTATCTTTGGGTCTTTGTCCTGAAGGGTCCTATGTACACATGTTTCTCCAATTAATCTGGCTTTCGTGAGCTGATTTCTTAGTGAGCCTTCAGAAGGCAAAGGGGAAGTTTCCTTGGCCCCCACAGAGACATTTACATATGTTCCAGGCATCCTTTCAACTTAGTGATAAACTGGATTCTAATGGATCTCTCCTAGTCCCATAGTATAAGAGAATCATAAGGTCTGTGCTGATTTCCTAAAATGAAAACATGCTAAGATAGATAGGTAGGTAAAATCATAAGAGCAGAAGTACTTGGATTAGAGGAGGCAGGGTACCAAGGACCACGGTTTGAAAATCACCTCCTAAATGACAGCGATACTAGCATTATCCAACTGATAGCTTTCTATGGTATGCCAGCTGACATCCTTCCCCAACCTTTTAGGAGTTGTATGAATAATAAATATTTGCAGGGTGAAGACAAGCTGTACAGGTGGAGAGGCATCAATGCTGGGTGTCCATCTGGGAGTACATGAGGTAGGGAGGAAAGTAGCAGGGGTCAGCACTGGGGCTGTTTCAGGCAGCCCATATTCTCTGTGTAACACGGCCTGCATGCCACACCTTCCTCTGTCAAGTCTATCTTTTTATTAAGAAAGAAACAGAAAACAAGCCCATACATATATGGTCACAAGAGTGTCCAAATCATTCAATGGTGGAAAAATCATCTCTTCAAAAAATTGTGCTTGGACAACTGGATATCCACATGCAAAAGAATGAAGTTGGACCACTTTCTCACACAACTTACAAATATTAACTCAAAATGGGTCAGGGATCTGAAACTATAAATCTCAGAAAGAAACCTAAGTGTAAATAATTATGACCTCAGACTAGGTAATGGTTTCTTAAATAGGACATCAAATGTACATGCAGCCAAAGAAAAAACGGATAAATTAGACTTCATCAAAATTTAAAACTTTTGTGCTTAAAAGGACACTATTAAGAAAGTGAAGAGACAACCCCAAATTGGAAGGCAATATCTGCAAATTATATATCTGGTAAGTATTCAGAATATGTAAAGAACGCTTACACCTTAACAATAAAAAGACAGGCAACCTAATTTATAGATGGGTAAAGGATTTGAATAGATATTTTTCCAAAGAAGACATACAATGGTCAGTAAGATGCTCAACATTAGTCATTAAGAATAAAACAGGCCGGGTGTGGTGTCTTATGCCTGTAATCCTAGCACTTTGGGAGACTGAGACAGGCGGATTGCCTGAGCTCAGGAGTTCGAGACCAGCCTAGCCAACATGATGAACCCTGTCTTTACTGAAAATACAAAAAATTAGCTGGGCATGGTGGCATGAACCTATAATCACAGCTACTCGGGAGGCTGAAGTGGGAGAATCACTTGGGCCCGGGAGGTAGAAGTTGCAGTGAGCTGAGATAGTGCCACTGCACTGCAGCCTGGGCAACGAAGTGAGTCTCCAAAAAACAAAAGCACGAGAAACTACTTCATTCCTCACTAGGATGACTAGAGTTAAAAAGATGGACAATAACAAAGGTTGACAAGAATGTGGAAAACTTGGAACCCTCATACGTTGCTGGTGGAAATGTAAAATGCTGCAGCTGCTGTGGAAAACAATTTAGCAGTTCTTCAAAAAGGTAACTGTGGAGTTATCCTGTGGTTGGGCAATTCCACTCCCAGGCATACACCCAAGGCCACACGATAACTTGCACGTGAATATTCATAGCAGCATTATTCATAATAGCTAAAAAGTGGAAATAACCCATGTCCATAAACAGATGAATGGATAAACAAAATGATATCTCCATACCATGGAATATTACTTGGCAATTAAAATGAAGGAAGAACTGATCCACGTGAACACATGGAAGGCCACTGAACTGCACAACGTAAAATGGCTATGTTATGTTCTATGAATTTTACCTCAGTAAAAAATAAAGAAAGAAAACAAAATAAAAAGCAAGGAAGGAGACAGGGCTCTCCTGATCTTTCAAACCAAGCCCAAATATTGTCTTCCATATTTCAGTAAGCACCCTGGCAGGAAAAAGAATCAATCTGAAGAACCTGTTATTTGACTTGAATTCAATCATTCTAGGAAAAGCAGCAACATAAAAGGACAAGTTAAACCCAAGTAAGCAGGAAAGGGTTAAGAAAAAGCTAACTCAGCAGGCCTGTGATGCTCAAACCTTGCATATTCCAGAGAAAGGCCTGCCTCAAGGACTGACCCTTGGAGGCTCCTGGGAGGTAACCTCTGGGTCCTTGGAATACTGTCCTGGTAAGAGTATTTTTGTATGTCTGAGAACATAGACCACCCAGTATTCAGGGTGAATGCCTGTTTTTGCTGGAGGGTAGAGGAGGTTGGGTTGGGAGAAACTAGAGGTCAGTCACACAGGTGCTGCATGCCTCTATGACCGGCCCCAATAAAAACTCTGGACACCAAGACTCTGGCATGCTTCCCTGGTGGGCGACATTTCCCATATATCATCACACATCATTGCTGGGAGAATTAAGCACATCCCTGTGCAACTCCACTGGGAGGGGATCCCTAGAATCCTGTACCTGGTTTCTCCTGGACTTGGCTCCATATGCCTTCTCCCTTTGCTAATTTTTATTTGTATCCTTTCACTGTAATAAACCATAAGTGTGAGTATGAAAGCATTTTCTTGTTTGTTTTTGAGACAGAGTCTCGCTCTGTCGCCCAGGCTAGAGAGTGCAGTGATGCGATCTCAGCTCACTGCAACCTCCACCTCCGGGGTTCAAGCAATTCTCTGCCTCAGCCTCCCGAGTAGCTGGGATTACAGGTGCCTGCCACCAGGCCTGGCTAATTTTTGTATTTTTAGTGGAGACTGGGTTTCACCATGTTGGCCAGGCTGGTCTCGAACTCCTGTCCTTGTGATCTACCTGCCTCAGTCTCCCAAAGTGCTGGAATTACAGGCGTGAGCCACCGTGCCTGGCCTGAATGCGTTTTTAAGTACTGTGATTCTTTTTAGCAAATCATCAAGGCTGAGGATGATCTTAAGGGCCCTTGACACACTTCGGTCTTAAAAATTCAGTATGCTGGCACATCCAATGTACTTAACATACACATCAATCACACAGATGTAGAAACTGGGTATAATACCAAGTTACACGTGGGAAGACGGTGACACAGAGGCCACACTGCCATAACTAGGGCTACATGACAACCTAACTTCCCATCACGGAGGACCTGGGCATATTTACTCAGCCGGCCTTAACAAGCAGCTAGTGAGGAGGTGTTCAGCAACCAACAGACCAGAAAAGTAGGGGTGTCAGTCAAGAAGAGCAACTTTCACAGGCCAGAGCTCCAAAGAATCCCCAAGAACAAGGAAGGCAAATTTGTCTCAAAGCCTGGAAGGAAAGTGTTTTCCCCAAGAGTATGGCTTGAAGGAGGACTGCAGAGCAAGACCTGGAGAGAGGATAAGGCAGAAAATTCTGGGATGGTGCCTGAATATTCTCCTAGACTGGAACACGAGGCCAATTTAAAAATTTGAGAAATTTATGCTTGTACTTCAAACTGGTATTTCTAAAGAATGCTCTGTGAAGGAGAAGTGCAACAAGGATATTAATAAATGTTTCACGTATCACACAGGGGTCTATGTTTGGGAAATACTAGGTTAAGCAATTTTATGTTTTGGGGTTGTTTTTAACTGCAGGACTTCTCAGAACCTTTAAAATGATAATCTGCACTATGCATTGTCAAGATGGTAAGATTATATGCAGCACTCCTGACTTCATTTGGCCACAGAATTCTCTTTCAAGCAGGATTTCAGAGATGTACGGCTCTAACAGACACCAGGGTTGAGAAAATTGCTTATCTAGTGGACTACACACCCATACTTTATAAAACACAAATGCTTCCTTTCCGAACCCTTTTTTCATTTGTGCTGCTTTGTTTACCTTAATTTCTCAGTAAAGATAACTGAGAAGCAAGAAGTGTACTGGCATGAGCACAGGCTTTGAAGAAAGATAAATCTGGGTGTGACCTCTGTTATTATGAGGATGAAAATGAGATAGTTTAGTAAGATACTGGCCATAAGAGAAGGCATCAAAAAATATATAATTCCATTCCTTTTTTTTTGTTTTGTTGAGACGAGTCTTGCTCTTATCACCCAGGCTGGAGTGCAATGGCACAATCTTGGCTCACTGCAACTTCCGCCTCCCAGGTTCAAGTGATTCTCCTGCCTCAGCCTCCCGAGTAGCTGGGATTACAGGTGCCCACCACCACGCCCGGCTGATTTTTGCATTTTTAGTAGAGAAGAGGTTTCACCATGTTGGCCAGGCTGGTCTTGAACTCCTGACCTCGTGATCTGCCCACCTCGGCCTCCCAAAGTGCTGGGATTACAGACATGAACCACTGCATCTGGCCCGTCTCTCATCTTAATGCCTTCAAGCTCTTTACAATTGTTTGAGGGAAAAAGTTATCTTCACACTTCCTCCAATAATAAAGGGAAAGCTGCATATGATGGTGGTGGTGACTGGCCAACTCCAGGTCCCAGAAAATCTGGAAAGCTGGAGATTCCAGTGAGTGGGAACTCGAGAAGGATAGATTTGGAGTGGGCCATAAGGGGAGGCCTGTCCCAGCAGGGCAGGCCCCTTGGTTAGTGACACATGTGAGTTTCATTCCACTATTAAGAACAAACAGCTTTCCCTCTACTCATCCATTTCTCCTGGACAGCATCAGTCCCCATCCGGAATAACCTTTCTAGGAAGGGTGATAAGAGCTACCACATCTTAGTGCATCTTAGGTGCTGGGCAGTTTACAACAACAATCTCATTCATCCTCCCAGCAACTTGGAGTTTTTGAATAAAGCAAATGGACTCAGAGAAGTAGAATACCTTTGAAAGTCATAACTATTAAGTGGCAGAATCAGGATAGGAACTTGTATGTGTCTGGCTCCAACCCCATGTTAACTACTGCCCTCAACTCACTATGAACTCCATCCTCCCTCCAATAGGCCCCCTCTGCTTTCCAGTCCTGCAGCCAACTCCTGGGGGTGATCTTGGGAAGACAGCTCACCCACATCAAGAACCTGGGGTTTGATGATAATTGAATATGTGAAGACCATATATTTCTTTCTACCATTCCATCCTTACAGAGTAGATTGCAGGGGGTCCTCTAAGACTCAAGTCTGTCCTCTGGGGACTGGTACTGTCTTGGATTGAAATTGGTACTTTGATGTGTTGGGTAAGAAGATTAATAGAGAAAAATGTCTTCCATGTTGGTACACGATTAGCCAAGTGATTTCCATTTTCCTATCACCCATCAGCTCTGGGTCACCGGGAAACATCTCCTACCTCGTTAGGGTTTTCCCCAGAATCCTAATCAGAAAACGTACCCACTTTTCACCAGGGAAAGAGGTGAAAAGAATATGTGTTGGACCACTGTGATTCACAGAAAAGAGGTGTTATAAACAAGCCTCATGTGTTTATTGCCTGGGCAAGAACAAAAAATAGTCTTTATTGGAAACATGTATTTGACGGCATCTGGATCCATTTAGTAAGCGTATTTATTTCATAACAATATGAGCTCATGATGCCAGGATGATTAATGAGCTTTTATAGTCTACCACTCTTTTTGCCTAAATCTGCAAGTCTGTTACGGAGTTTAATTGTCTAAGATGGGGCAAATACACATTTTGGTTACTTTTTGTTGGAAGGAATCTCTTACGTGGAATTTATTTTACCACAGACGGGGTTGGAGAACATTGGAAACTCCTTTAGGCATCTTCAAAATCAGCAGCACCTGAATTCTCTGAAAATAATTTCAAAGTTCTTAGGTAATGTTCTTGTGTTTCCCCTGGGGGAAATACTGACTGAATCTTCCCATTGGGGAAAAACCAGAAAGGAGGAAAAGAATTTGGGCTAAAATTTTAATAAGACTGAAAAATTTACTACCAAACATATTTTTAAATAGGCAGGATAATACCATATATTATGACTACATTGGAATAGAGATGCTATTCTCTCCATGGCAAACTTCAGAATAAATTATGTCTCTCTTAAACTCTAAGCAGAAGCCCTAGAGAAACTAAACAGTTTCAACAGTGTCATGGCACTGTCCAACCTCTGAAAGGAGCACAAGACTCCTTTCCCCTCACTCGTCACCTGGTGAGGAGCAGCACAGACAGCCCTGACCAAAGGCCCAGCTGGCCACAGCCAGATGGGCCAGAGCTTGTGCCATGTTTCATGCAGAGGAGAGAGTTCCTGCCCTTTGCATGGTGCAGCCCTTTCAATTTACCTCCCAGAGCAGGCTCACCTCCTGGTGGTATCTGGGGTGAGATGTCCACCACTGCTAGAGGCATCTTACCCACAAAAAGGCCAGGAATAAGCAGCTCCAGCCAGTTCTGCCCATTAGCTCTTAGTGCTCTATCTTGGAGACACGTCCTTCTCGACTTCTTGCCCTCTGATCCTGAAGGTCATAGCCAGAGTGGACCGGGGAACAGCAACCAAAGAGGCCTGCTTTGGGCTAGACAAAGGGGTCCTTGTGACCCAAAGTGGAGCAGCCCAAGGTTCCTAGTGTGAGGAACTCCTGGGAGGAGTCTGGAGACACAAGGGCCAGCCAGTGTTAAATGGTCTATATTTGCCTGGTGGTGTTCCCGAGGTAACCCTGCCAGAGTCACTACAATAGGCTATGACTAATCCAGCGCACCAGGAAACTATCCTCCGAAGGACCCAAGATGCCAGCATAAGGCCCAGTTTATATGGAGGTACCACCTAGAGAGGGCACTGAATGCAAGACTTCTGTGAATGGTATCAATAGTAAGCTGGGAAAACTGGAAAGGGAAGATTCTGGAAGAGAACACATTCAAGACCCAAATATCAACTTCTGTCAGGCCCACAGCCCTGGCTTTTCCTCCAAAAACAAAAAGAAATAAGCAGAAATCTCATCTTCAATGTACTGCTTTCTCCATAGGACTTGTGTGAGTTCCACATAACACATTATTCTTTGCAATGTTAGAGGCCATTTGTCATTTGCCTCCCCATTCCCTCTTTAGCCAAAGCAGACAACACTGTCTGCCAGAGATCTGTAAAAAACTTAGCCCATGCTGACTGCCCCCGTCCTGCCCAGGCAGCTCTTTATTCTGAGTGTATGTGGTCCCTACCTGAAGTGTTAGCCACTGTCCTGGGTGAAGCAGGGAAATGCGTGGTGCCCAGAGCTGGTGATGCCCGAGTGTCTGCGCACAGTCATTCTGTGCTGGCTGCCAGAATCATTTGGGGAGTTTGTATAAACACAGTTTCCAGTGTTTTGCCTTGAGTCTCCTCCTGGGTAGGAAAGCATGGCGAGGAGCTATGTGATGCACACAACTCATACATGCAGATCTCGTTCGGGTGGGCAGGCCTAAGGCTGCATGCAGCCTTCTCCACATGCAGGCTGCCATTTCTAGGGACCAAACCAAGAACTCGCAGGAAGTGTGTGGATGACTGCACGACCCTCCTGGGCCCTCTGCATAATATTGAGTGGCAGGGGGTTGTAGGGCTAAATGAGGAGCTGGCAGGTGCAGCATCTTGGGGGCCATGGTGTTGGAAGAAGGGGGGAGGTGTGTACCATTCAGTTCTCCAGCTGATAATCTCTATCAGCTGAAGCAGGGTGACAGATCATGACATGCCACTGCCCCACCAGCCAAGCGGACTTCCTGCTGGCCCCAGGAAGAGAAGCACCCACTGGGCTAAGCATGGGCAGGAGCATGTTTGGAGACAGAACCAAAAATCTGCATTGCCTGCTGCCCTTGCTCATTCCCCCCAGCACCCCACCCCCACTCCCACCCAGCAAAACCATTCCACTTGGAAAAATCCAAGTAAGTGGATGTGAGGAGGTTCTTTTGCAGGTGGTGTGGCCACATCTCATGCATCAAGGCAGAAATGGGGTCTGCTCTGCGCAGCAACCCAGAGCCTCCCTGTGGGACGGGACCTGCTGCTCTGCTGTGTCCCTGATTCAGCCATTTCCAGCTGTGTGTTCTGGCTCAGTGCCTGCGTCAGCCCCTTTGGTTCTGGTGATCCCCTGGCCTTCCCTGGTGGGCTCATCAGACCTGGTCTTCTCTATTTGGGTCTCAGCCTTGCTCTGCCTACCCCAACCCTTCGCCACCTCTGGTGTGCTCTCCAACCTGGGATGAGAAACTCTCTGTCTAGCCCCAAGCCCATGGAATCTGATCAAACAAGGATGGAAAATGCTGCCAGGGAAAGGAGACTCACAATGACACTTGGCAGCTCACCTCTCACATGTGGAACGCGTTTCTGGGTTTGAGCATGCTACTTCAAACCTCAGTCTCTGGAAACAGATCCCAAAATAAACCAACCCTAAGCTTGCTCCCACAGGCAGACCCCCTAGTCTGACCAAAAAATCACAAGGCCCTGAAGTTGCTGTGGTGGACCAGTGTGGGCATCAGGCAGTGGAGTTCAGTCCCTCAGAAGCCCCCCATACTAAAGGGCTCAAAAGGCATCCCATCTTTCTAACATCACGCACTGCAAAGATTGAGTGATGCTTCCTCTCCTCCCTACAAGCTCCACTGGCTAGAAGAGAGGATATCTCCCTTGCAAGTATCCAGGCAAGATATAAGTACAACTAAGCACACACTCAACTTCAAAACTCTGCATTATAACTCGAATCTCACATTACCGGAGGAGGTCACCAGGTAGCCCAGAGAAAATTATTTTTTAAAAATAAATTATTTCTCAAAAGAAAACACAAGAATCAATTTATGTGCATCTGGAGAAAGGGCAGCCCAGAACAGCTAGGAGAATCTCAGAAAAGGCAGAGTACTAAAGGGGAACTAGGCCTTGCAGATATTAACACATATTACAGAAGAGATCTCATTTTTTACCCAATAGAACAGCAAAGATGGAAAGTGATTATCCCCAACACACAAAAGTATATGTTCAAAGATAGTCCTAGCACATTGTTTTAAATAGCAATATGCTAATAAAATAATTATTAATAAAATATATTATGATAAATATAAATGAGGTACTTGGAGCCGTGAAAAATCACGGAAAGATCACGTGAAAAATTATGTGAAAAATCGGGTCTTTGTTGGCCTAAAAGCTGTTTACAACATATTGTTAAATGTAGAAAGACAGATTAAGCAACATTATATACATAGGTTTTGTTAAAAAATTAAATAATGTGTAGAACAAAATATTAATGGAAGTTATTTCTGAGTGGTGAAATTGGAGCTGATTTTTTTCTCTTGCTTTTAGTCTCTATTTCTGCTGAACAACAAACAACAGAAATACCCTCCAACCTGTAGTGAAAGAAAAATTTTAGGCAATTAAAAAATAATCTTAGGGCAGAGAAATTTCCCTTGTCCTGCAGCAAAGGCCCAGATTATTTTAAATAAAACAGGACCTGTCCAGACAACACCTACTTTAGCAAATTCTTGTGTCCTAAAAGAAAATTATCTAATTAAACCCATATTCCTTTGGACAACGGTAAAATCTCAGCAAAAAGATTCCCCTGGCTGTGATTTCAGAAGCTGGGAGTTGGTTCCTCAGGAAGATGTTTATCAAAGGCACTTTGATGCTCTATTAGAACGTGCCAGCACAATGCATTTATTTATCTTGCTTGTAATTTCTTAATTTGGAACTTAATCGAGTTCTCATATAGTATTCTCCTGCCAGATATTTCACTGAGAGTTTAAACTAGACGATGCAATCAAAAAGAGCACATTATACAGCCTAGATTTTTACTGTAGTTTTTACTCTTATACTACAGCATCTTCATGGATAATTTTGAGGGGGATTGATAAGAGTTTAAAAAGCTGAACCCTGCCTAGAATATGTGCTGAGGAATTTAGTGAGAAAAGTGATGAGAAACTTCTATAAATACAGCATTTGATCCAAAAAACATCAACCAAGCCAATCCCTCACAATCAGCAATCAAACTATCTCAAGTTCCCGGCTGTCCCTACGTGGCTTTGAAAGCCCCTGAACGTTAGGAAAACCTAACCAGAGGAGAAACTACTAATTTTCCAGAACTCCTTCCAAGGAGGGCTCTGTAAATGGTTGCAAGTCCTCTGATAAGGGGGCCTGTGGTCATGACAACCACAGAGGTATGCCTGAGTGACAGGGGAGGTTCACCAAAATGCTTTCTGCTTTCTAAGGTGGGTTCCCCTTAAACACATTATTTTTTTGTTTCTTGGTGAAGCGGTGTGGTTGCTAAACTGTTTTCTTTTTTAAAAAACTAATTTTATATTTAAATTTATTTATTTATTTTTTAAGAGACAAGGTCTTGCTCTGTTGCCACACTGGAGTCAGTGGCACAGTCATAGCTTACTGCAGTCTCAAAACCCTGAGCTCAAGCAATTCTCCCACCTCAGCCTCCTGGGTCACTGGGACCACAGATGCCTGCCACCACCCATGGCTAATTTTTTTTTTTTTTGGTAGAGACAGGGTCTCATTATGATGCCCAGGCCGGTCTGAAACTCCTGGCCTCAAACAATCCTCCTGCCTGGGCCTCCCAAATTGCTGGGATTACAAGTGTGAGCTATCACGCCCAGCCCAATGTTATTTTTAATTGACAAATAAGAAATGTATTAATTTTATGGGGTACAATGTGTGTTACGGCACATGTATACATTGCAAAATGATTAAATCAGGCAAATTAATATACCCATCACCTAAGATACTTATCATTTCTTAGTGATAAGGACAACTGAAGTCTACTCTTTTACTAATTTTGAAATATATGTTATTAACTGTAGTCATCATGCTGTGCAATAGATCACTAGAACTTATTCCTTCTAACTGAAACTTTGTACGCTTTGACTAACAGCTCCCTTTTCCCCATTATAGCCACCATTCTACTTTCTGCTTCTATGAACTCAACTCTTTAGATTCCACATATAAGTCAGATCACGCAGTATTTGTCTTCTTCTGCCTGGCTTATTTCACTTAGCATAAAGTCCTCTAGATTCATGCATGCTGTCACAAAGCACATTGTTTTTATTTTGGTCAATGCAGCATGCAAGTTTCAGAGCAGAGGTGAAATACCCAGAACAGAGGAGTGGCTGCCCCCAGTGGTCTTCCTTTCTTCCCCTTTCTCCTAGCACAGCTTCTTCTCAAAACAGTGTAAATAGTTGAATATTGAAGCATCCACGATTCTTAACTTGCTCCTATGAAGAAACCAAGAATTTTAAACTAAAACTGCAAGATGGCTTAAGTTTTAAAACTTCAAAATATATTAAAACATTCAGATGAGTACCATCAACAGTCATGCTACCTCATTCCCTCCTCTTTTAATAGTCATTCTCCTATGTGGTTATTGTTCCTCCTGTCCAACTCAGTGGGATGAAGGACGACTCAGACTAGAAACTCATGAAATAACAGGGCAGAACCTGAGATCACCAGGCAGGTGCTGAAGGTGTACCCGGGACTCAACAACAAAGGTTCTGCTTCTCCAGCCATCGAGGTGATTGAAATAAAAGGTCAGCACTGGGCTGGGTGCAGTGGCTCATGCCTGTAATCCTGGCACTTTGGGAGGCCGAGGCGGGTGGATTGCCTGAGCGCAGGAGTTCGAGACCAGCCTGGGCAACACAGTAAAACCCCGTCTCTACTAAAATACAAAAAAATTAGCCGGGTGTGGCGGCGTGTGCCTGTAGTCCCAGCTACTCAGGAGGCTGAGGCAGGAGAATTGCTTGAACCCAGGAGGCAGAGATTGCAGTGAGCTGAGATCGCACCACCACACTCCAGCCTGGGCAACAGAGCAAGACTCTGTCTCCAAAAAAAAAAAAAAAAAAAAAAAAGTCAGCACATACCCGGGGTCAGTCTCAGTCTCACGGAAGGAGGGAAATATCTAAGGGGGGACTAGAAGAGAAGAAATAAAGCCTCATCTGGTGGAAAAAGAATAGAGACACCAGATATGTATAGCTAATTTTACAGTATACATAGCTGATACCCTGGGCTAGTAGCAAAATAACAGTGGGATGGCTGGTTAATAACAGAAGAGGGCCTTTAAAAAGAAGAACAAAGGTGAAAGACTTACATTTCCTGATATAAAATATGCTACAAAGCTACAGTAATGAAGACAATGTGGTGTTATTGTAAGGTCAGACATATAGATTAATGAAATAGAATTGAGAGTCCAAAGAAATCCTCGTATCTATGATCGGTTGATTTTGGATAAGGGTACCAAGACCATTCAAAGGGACATAGACTCTTCAACAAATGGTGCTGGGACAACTGAATAGCCCCCCCCAAAAAATGAAGTTAGAACCCTACCTTACACCATATACAAAAATTAACTCAAAATGAATCAAAGACCTAAATTTAAGTGCTAAAATTATAAAACTCTTAGAAGAAAACACAAGGGTAAATCTTTACATCCTTAGATTTGGGCAATGAATTCTTAGATATGACACCAAAAATATGAGCAACGAAAGGAAAAAAACAGATAAATCAAACTGCATCAAAATAAAAGTGTTTGTGCATCAAAGGACTATCAAGAAAGTGAAAAGACAAATGGCAGAATGGGAAAATATTTGCAAATTATGTATCTGATAAGGTTCCAGTATCCAGAACATACAAAAAAACTCTTAAAACTCAACAACAAAAAGACAAATAACCCAATTTAAAAATGGGCAAAAGAGCAGGGTGCAGTCGTGTGCAGCTGTAGTCCCAGCTACTCGAGAGGCTGATGTGGGAAGATTGCTTAAGTCCAGGAATTGGAATCCAGCCTGGGCAACATAGCGAGACCACCCTATTGTCTTTAAAAAGGAGGAGGAAAAGGCCGGGCGTGGTGGCTCACGCCTGTAATCCCAGCACTTTGGGAGGCCAAGGCAGGCGGATCACAAGGTCAGGAGTTCAAGACCAGCCTAACCAACATGGTGAAACCCTGTCTCTACTAAGAATACAAAAATTAGCCAGGCGTGGTGGCATGTGCCTGTAATCCCAGCTACTCAGGAGGCTGGGGCAGGAGAATCACTTGAACCTGGGAGGCAAAGGTTACAGTGAGCTGAGATTGTGCCACTGCACTCCAGCCTAGGTTACAGAGCAAGATTCCGTCTCAGAAACAAACAAACAAAAAAAAAAAAAAAAAAAGGAGAGGAGGAGAACAAAGGACTTGAATATTTTTCTGCAAATAAGATATATGAATGGCCAATAAGCACATAAAAACATGAAAAGAAGCTCAACATCATTAGCCATTCAAGAAATTCAAATCAGAACCACAATGAATACCACTTCACACCCACTACTAGGATGGATATAATTTAAAAAAAAAGAAAAAGAAAATAATAAGGATGTGAAGGAAATGGGTTAATATTATGCTATGTGAATTTCACCTCATTAAAAACAACAGAAGACATATAAATGGTCAATAAGCACATGAAAAGATGTACAATAATGGAAGCGGGGATGGGGCAGAAACAGCCAAAAGAAAGAAAAGAGCACTGAGGTCCATTATAGTAGCATTTCATAGGTTATCTCATCTAATCCTTTCAAGAGACTTCATGATGTCGATGTTATTAATCTCATTTTGCAGATGAGAAAACAGAGGCTCAGAGCAATTAAAAATCTAGTTATAGCTAATAAATGGCAGAGTTGGGATGAGGCTTCTCAACAAGTTACCAAAATGACTGCAACCAAGATTATAACTTAAAGGAATAGGACGTTTTCAGATGCACTGAAAACTGGACCCTTGATTTTATGGCACTTTTACTATGTGATAACACATAAAAACCTGTGATAAAATGTTATGTCCATGAAGCCAGGGACACAAAGCCTTGGCCAGTGTGGAGGATAATGCAGGACAGGTGCTGCGCAGAGTTATGCACGCTGCTTGGCCAACTCCCTCAGCCCTGCTCTGCGTACTGATTCTCTGATCCAAAGACAAACACCCAGAGAGACTTGGCAGGAATGTGCGTCTTGCCTGAGAGGCACAGACTAATAGAGACAACAGGCCTTAGGGAGGCTTCAGAGGTCATCTGGTCTTAGTGGGCCGAAACACACATCCACGAACCAGATGTATCTGAATTACCTGGGGAGCTCACAAAATGCAGATTCCTGGGCCCCGTGCCAGACCTCAGGTGGGTAGGACCCAGAAATGAGAATTTTTAAAAAGCTTCCCAGAGGGTAACCCTTATCTATTGTTGGTGGGAATGTAAAATGGTACCGCCACTTTGGGAAACAGTTTGGCTATTTCCTGAAAAGCTAAACATAAGAGTTACCATTTGACCCAGTAATTCCACGTCTAGGTATATACGCAAGAGAAATGAAAATATACGCCCTCACAAAAATGTGTCCATGAATGTTCTAAGCAGCATCATTCATGATTCATCAACTGGACCAAATATGCATCAACTGATAAGTAGATAAATAACATGTGGCATATCATACAACTGCCATATTATTGAGCAATAGAAAGGAATAGGCTATCAACACATGCTACAGCATTAATGAACCTCGAGGATGTTATATTAAGTAACAGAAGCCCGATGCAAGAGACCACACAGTGCATGATTCTATTTATGTGAAATGTCCAGAAAAGGTAAATCTACAGGGGCAGAAAGTACATAGCTTACTTGTTGCCTAGGGCAGGGAGTGGGAATGGATGGGGATATTACTGACATGATAAAAATGTTCTAATACTGATTTATGCTGATAGTTGCACAACTTAGAAAACTTACTAAAAATCATTGATTGTACATTTGAAACGGGTGAACTTTATTATATGTAAAATGTGACTCAATAGAGCTGTTTTTTTTTTTTTAAAGAAAAGGTCCCAGGTGATTCTGATGTTCCAGCAGATTTGAGAACCACTGAATTCCAATATACTTACTGTGCAACGAGGAACCTGAAACCCAGAGAGGGAAATGATTCACCCAGAGTCACAAAGTGAGTTCATACAGAGCCAGATTGCCTCTGATCTGTGTCTCCACAAAAGGAAATGGAACGCTGGGAGATGACCTGATGAAATTAACCAAAGGGGATTGCCAATCTCAATGAGTCAGTCCCCATTAAACCCTTTTCCCCCTTAACTTGCAGGAAGCTAGTTTGTTTTGCTTGAGTGAACCAGGAAAGGGGCTCAGGAAGCAGCTGTAGGGCAGTGAAAGGACTACAGGCTTGGAGTCAGAAGGCCTGGGTTCAAACTTGGCCCTAAGAGTTCATCGTGATCCTGGGCCAGTCACTTCACTTCCTAGGGATTCATCTGGTTCATCCATCTGTAAACAAAGCTGATCATATCACCCTCCCAGGATCACTGCAGGACCAGTAAGGAAGATATTGAGTAATCCAGGTAGGAGATGATTTCCTTTCTGCCTAATCTGAAACCACAGATGTCCAGCCCAATCTGTTTATCTTAAGGCTACAACCAGAGCATCCCTTCCAGCCTGTAAGGCACTCACATTCCCTGACACAAGCGCCACACACCCACCCCAATCTTGGACCCAGTTCCAGCTTGATCCCAGTTCCCAGGTGCCATAAAACTCTGGGAAGGTGGAAACAAGACTGTATTTTTTTTTTTTTTTTACAGCTATGAGAACTGCAGACTGAGAACAATAAGTATTTTTAAAATAACAACCTTCCGAGTGGCCACCGACGCATCAAATACTGGATTGGGCGTGGTGTTATTATAAGACCAAGAGAATGTAAAACATCCTGTAACATATCTTAGTAGAAGATCTTTGCCAAGGGAAAGAAATCTGTCTTCTATCTAAGAGGAATGTTTGGTAATTGTTTGGGCCTTGGATAAACTCAGGCCATACGTCTTGGGCCAGGCATTTACATTACAGACTAATCATAGAGCCCTGCAGTGAATATAGACATTGTGGAGTAAGAGTAAGTTACCGAGATGGTCATGGCAGCTTTGACACTCACAGAGGCGTGCAGCCTGTGTCCAGATGGGGAACATTCAGGCCAAGACACTTTCTTAAAAGGAAAAATGTGAACACTGGTATCCCCTGAACGGACCCCATCTAAGTGGATCCTGAACTCCCAGCCTGTGCCATCAGATAAGAATGTCAATGTGGCAGAGGGCGAAGGTAAGAAGGGACCCGTCCAACTCTGCCTGCTTGGGTCACATTTTGCTTGCTTTATCAGCTCCAAGAGAAATCTGACTTCTTTGAGGGACCTGTGGATGTCATTCACAGTGACTCCTGGTAACTGAGATAGACAGTGAAAAACAGGCATGCTCTGTAAAAGGGCACTTGGGACTGATGAGAAGACAGAAGAAACAGAAGCTCGCCACTCATGACAGTAGCACAGGCGTAGGCTTGGAGAAAGAAGATGAACTTGAGAGCCTTTGGTTCAGAGAGGTGTTACAGACTTGCTAAAAATGTAACTCCAAGCAGCAGAAGATAAATGACAACAGAAGGAGCTAGAAGGGAAATGGACTAAGGCAGGAAAAATACAAAGAAAAGCAAAGGCTAGGAGATCAAACATCTAAAACAATACTAGCAAACACATAGCACATGTACTGCAAGTGCCCTGCCCCAGGATTCATGGTGGTCTCACACCCTTCAGGGACCCCCCAGGCAGCCACTGGGAGGGACTGTTTCATGTGCACCTCCCAGGCCTGAAGAGAAAGCCTAGACTTTCCACTTCCAGTTAAACATGGAACAGTGACCATCTTACACCTCCTCTCCCTTCCAAAACCCTACTAAATTTCCTACTGTTAGGGAAGTTTAAAACGTTTTAACCTATGAAGACAAAGCAAAAAGAGAGGAGATATCCACAAATAAAGATTTCAGCAAACTTGGAGAAAAGTAGAGGAAAGCGTTATAATTGAGTGTAAGTTGCAAACATTCATATTCACTGTGGAGGAAACTTGAGAACAAAGCCACCTGGACTGACAGACACCCCAGTAGCCCAGCCCTCGGAGGCACAGGAACCATGAAAGATGAGGCTACGGTTCATGATGGAAAACTGAGCTACTAAGCCCATGTTATGCAGTCAGGCTACTAAGTAACCCCCATGCTCCTCTCCAAGCAGGGGAGAGGTGTACTCTTCGGAGAAACTGAGAAGAGGCTGCAGATCCAGGAAACAGGCACCATGGAGAACAGAGCTCAGGGCGAGAGGCACCCAGAACACCAACCACACGTCCACCTCCCCAGGCAGGAGATTCAAGGATTCTTCTCTGGAGAAAACCAACCACCTGAGAGGAAAAACATCTACATAATGACAGTTGTGTGCAGCGTTCCAACAAAAAAAGATAGCTCAAAGTCTGTTCTCCTAAAGAAAAGCTCATCAACCAACTACCCCACCTATGCATGCTGAGCTGCACGGCACGGGGCATCTACAGCACATGCACGTAGAACTTTCGACCTGTCCAATATGGATATGCTCTAAAAGCTGACAGCCATCTGGGGAAAGCCCCTGACAAGAAAGGCAGGGCTAACACAAACACAAAAAGAACTTGGAGGTGGGGGGATAGGCAGGGAAAATAAAAAGAACTTCAAAAATCCTGTTATATTCGGCCAGGTGCGGTGGCTCACGCCTGTAATCCCAGCACTTTGGGAGGCCAAGGTGGGCGGATCACAAGGTCAGGAGATCGAGATCATCCTGGCTAACACAGTGAAACCCCGTCTCTACTAAAGATACAAAAAATTAGCCGGGTGTGGTGGCAGGTGCCTGTAGTCCCAGCTACTCGGGAGGCTGAGGCAGGAGAATGGTGTGAACCCGGGAGGCAGAGCCTGCAGTGAGCTGAGATCGCACCACTGCACTCCAGCCTGGGTAACAGAGCGAGACTCCGTCTCAAAAAAAAAAAAATTCCTGTTATATTCTTAAAGAATGTTAATTAAAGTATGTTAAGATAGCACATCCATGAAACAAGAACAGAATGGTATGTGAAGGAAATAATCAGAAACTAGAAAGGTCTTAGAAATTACATGGTCATAAAAATTAAAGAGTTCAACAGAGAATTTAGAAGACAGTCAAGCAAATGCCGCAGAAAGGAGAACCAAAAATAAAAACAGAAAACAGGAAAGACAAGGAAATTTGAGATGCTATCCAAAACGGCATTCCAGAAATAAAGAACAGAGAATATACAAAGAAGGAAAGTATCAAAGAAATATTGAAAGAAACTACACAAGCATGAGTTTCTAGCTTGAAAGGGTTCATCGAAAGGGATGCATAGGAGACAATGGATGTTCAAAGGCCCTCCCCAAGGCACCTCATCACGAAGTATGGGAATGCCAGAAATCAACCGAAGACCTGAAAAGCATCCAGAGGCAAAATTCAATCACACACAAAACAAAGAGCATCAGAATGGCATTGGTCTTATCACAAGCAGAATGCTGGAAGACAATGGTGGAATACCTCCAGAACTCTAAGAAACAAATGATTTCCAACATTGATTTCCAAAACTGGTTTAATTATAAGTCAAGTCTGGGGTGCATTCAACACATTTTAGATATGCAAAAGCTAAAACAATACTTCCCTTGCACCCTTCCTTAGGAAGCTATTAGAGGATGTGTTTCCAGTAACCAAGAAAGCAGGATGTGGTAGACAGGGGCCACCACAATAGAGGATGCTAGCTATGCTCCCAGCCTAGAACACAACTAGTCCAGATTGGAGTAGGAGGGTGGAAGACTAAGGGTAGGAGGCCTCCAAGAAAAAGCAAAATGCAAATGGTAGGTTACTTTATGTGTTTGAGTACTCAGAAAAATGGATAGATGTCAGAAAGATATTGCAGTGATTAATTTTATGTGTCAACTTTACTGGGTCATAGGGTGCCCAGATATTTAGTCAAGCATTATTCTGGTAATAATATGTGTGTCTTTGAGGGTGTTTCTGGACGAGATTAACATTGGAATTGGTAGACTGAATAAAGCAGATGGCCCTCCTCAAGGTGGGTGGGCATCATCCAATCAGCTGAAGGCCAGAATAGAACAAAAAGGCTGACCCTCCCCCAAGTAAGAGGGAACTCCTCCTGCCTGATTGCTTGTGTTGGAATTTGTCTCTTCCTGCCTTCAGACTTGAACTGAATTATTGGCTCTTCCTGGTCTCAAGACTTCAGGCTTTCAGACTGGAACTACACCATTGACTCTCCTGGGTCTCCAACTTGCCAAATGTAGATCTTGGGACTTCTCAGCCTCCCTAACTATGTGAGCCTGTTCCTTATAATGAACCTATTTCTATATATGCATACTATTGGTTTTGTTTCTCTGGAGAACCCTGACTAATACAGATATATAGAAATGTTTAGAAAGTGATATATGTGATAACATATGAAAGAACAGTAGTGAACTATTTTTTCATAGTCATAACATAAACAATAGCTATTTAAAAGTTCAGTTGTTCGGCCGGGCGTGGTGGCTCACGCTTGTAATCCCAGCACTTTGGGAGGCCGAGGCGGGCGGATCACGAGGTCAGGAGATCGAGACCACGGTGAAACCCCGTCTCTACTAAAAACACAAAAAATTAGCCGGGCGTGGTGGCGGGCGCCTGTAGTCCCAGCTACTCGGAGAGGCTGAGGCAGGAGAATGGCGTGAACCCGGGAGGCGGAGCTTGCAGTGAGCTGAGATTGCACCACTGCACTCCAGCCTGGGCGACAGAGCGAGACTCCGTCTCAAAAAAATAAATAAATAAATAAAAGTTCAGTTGTAACTACATGGGGGTGATTAGGGTGCTGAAGTGAGGCTCGGGGAGTGGTTGATATAGGAGTGCTCAATCCAGTTACAAGAAGTCAAGAAGGAATATCCAAACTGGATAATTCACATTGTCTAGAAAAATTAAGGTAAATGCCAGAAGACACTTGTCTCTGGGGAGTGGGATGGAATTTGGGGGAATACTGTTTTTCATTATAAGCCTTTTTGGGCTACTTGACTTTTAAATTATATGCATGTGTCTATAAATAAAAGTTAACTAAAAAAAAAAAAGGAAAAAAGGAAATCAGGTTTCCAGACATCAATTACAATGTGATTATACACGTTAAAAATAAGCTGATTATAGTTGGCAGTAGGGACAAACCTATTAGCCACCTTTAGCATGTGATGACAAGGTTACTTATTTGTAGCCAGCAGCTTTTTATCCAGTTGAGTGTCTTATGGGTTATAAGCAAACTACAAAGGTAACTAATTTATGTATTATGACCAAAATACTTTTTAAATTAAGCACAAGTGAATGATGTATCTCTGCACTTCTTAGTAATCAAAGCCTGAAATAAATTTAATTACAATGCATTTAGTTTCCTCTTGGCAGCAAATAACTTTTACAAGTGTTGAATGTCATCGTAAACAACAGTTTTTAAAAGCAATGCAAGCAATCCGTTGATAGATGTGGAGATCCCAAAGAGACACTAATAGGACAAACAGAGGCAAAAAAAAATCTAAATGACATACAAATGAAAGCCTGGGGCTTAGCATAAAATTTCAAGGATTTTAAAAGTGCTCTCTTGGTCTGTTGCAAATAGAACCCACCCTAGCTGGTTTCAGGGGAAAATATATTTAAAGGACATCAGGCAGCTCGCAGAACCTCCAGGAGAGCCAGCTTCAAAGCTACTTAGCCAGGAACAGAGGACCTGCTGTGCCAGCACCAGGCCTAAGGCTACAGACATGTCTCACACAGTGTCGCCCATGGTCACCAGCACTATGTAGTAATAAGACACAGTAGGGGGGACTAAGGCAGCTGGATCCCAAGCAAAGCTTCCAATACACTTCTCCCGATTCCATCTAGTGCTGGAAATAAAGAACTGTGAAATGTTCTTTGGGGGCGATGTGTATCTGCTCTGGGGAAGGGTAGGTGAGGAGGTATCAGCACACGGGGATAATCCCCCCATGCCCGGGCACCATCATCTCATTCTGGATTGTCAGGGAGGGATCATCCAGCTCGGAAAATGGAAAAGTGAATCCTAGTTACTTCTCCCTTGTCAGAAGGAAGCTAACAGCAAGCAGGAGATGAAATGGCAAGAGAAGCCAGGGTATTTATTTTGACTCTTCCTGTTGCTCCCTTGTTCCTGGCAGGTCATAAAGGAAAGGAATGAGCCCTAGATAAGGGTTGAGAAGGCATCAGGTGAGGCTAGGAAGGCAGGTTAGGGCTCTATGCATTATGATTCTTTGTTCTTAAAACAGATTGACATTTGCTTTCTGAGCCAAAGAGGTATCCAGATAATTATAATAATCAAATTACAAATTGGTCCACTTAATGTCTTCACATATTCATTTTGCAGTTGCCCAATCAGTTCCTTTGAAAACTGGACCTCAAAAGAGAACCCCCAAAAGGCAGGCCCTGGCATCTATCTCAGCCTGGGTTCCCTGAAGCAGAGCTACTACTTTATTCACTGCGGAGGGCAATGGAGAGCGCGGCAGCGAAGGAGGGAGAGAAAACAGGATGGGGTGTGTTCCCCAACTGACCTCTGCTTGGCGTCCAATGCAACTGAGCCTGGGATCATGAGGGACTATCATAAAGGCAGCATCAGGACAGTGCATTCAGAGAGGGGTAAGCAAAAGAACTTCACTAATTCCCATCTCCCACCAGTGGGATGTTCACCCCAGCAGTGCCACCTCCCTACCCTCTTGGTTGCACATGCCTGGGCATCCATGGGACCCTGGGAGTCTTGCCCCTCAGAGTCAACAGGGAGCCCCAGGGTGGCAGACATGAGGCTAGGAGCTGTGGCGTTTGTCCACATGAGGACGGTTTTCGCAGGGACTGAGCCAAGACTCCTGAGTTGATTACAGTCAAGAGGACATGGGGCAGCACAGGAAAGATGTCTCATACAGTGTCTAGCTCATAATTAAAACTCTCATTCCAACTTCTGGCAACATTTAGCTATCTTCCTAAAAGACAGAGTTGATTTTATTTTCAAAAAGCAGTACTAATAAACAGAGACCTCTTCCAGCTGGGGCTTTGTCCATTGAGTGTTATATTTCATTCTGCAGAAATTGCCCATGCAGAAGACCATGGATCCCTGGAAGGTCTTGGTATTGTCGTCAGAGAAGCCTGAACCCATACACTGCACCAAACATCGGCACACTTGTTATGTAAACAAGTATCACACATACATATAGGCCCTATTTTAAATGTACGTGGATGCTGTTGTGATTAGTAAGATACGGAAATTTACTGAATAAACAGATGACTGCATTTCTAAAGGATCTTTTTATTCTGTAATCACTATGCTGATTGTTCTCTGCCTTCCCGGATCTATTCTCTGCCATTATTTGTCCTATTCTAAGTCCCAGAAAGGAGCCCTTGCCCTTTGGCTTCCAGCTGGATTTGACCAGCAGGAGATGGAATGGTAAGAGAAGTCAGGGTATTTATTTTGACTTTCAGCCCCCACCCTCACTTGTTCCTAGAAGGTCATTAGACACCTCTGAGCATCAGTTTCCCCATCTGTACAACGAGAGAGTTAATCAGATAATCTCTAAGGTGGTTTTTCAGTCGCTGGCCCATGTTTTCACTTCCTGGATCCTCTGAAAGAATAGTTTATTCACATTTGCCAAATCAAATAGGTACGAATTCCAAGCTGATATTTCCTTGTTGCTGTCAGGATGCTTTCTTTCAAAAACGGATAAGAAAGTTTCCAGTTTGCCGTTATCTCTTTTCACATTAAGTGTTTACTGTGGACTGATTCATTTTTATCATCTAAAGGCTGAATCAAATTAGCAAATGCCAAGCAAATGGTTGTGTGGGACTGTATAATTCATTTTTTTAAATAAGCATTTTACATGTTTCATCAGGTGCAAACTAGAACATCTGCAGTATAAAATATCACCCAGTGCACTTTGTAGGTGGCCTATCTATATTTACAGGGCATGTTGCGCATTGTGTATAAAGTTACTCAAATGTGAAAAAGACTCAATTTTTTCTCAAAAAAATTTCCCAAATTGACTTGAGGGAGTGTATTAGCCTTCAGCCATAGAAACCATTTTTAAACATAGAAGAGTTAAAAATTCCTTCTTGAATTCAACATCTGGGAACATGGTTTATCAATCCAAGAAGAGCTGCACCCAACTCCACCAGCTCAGAACATCAAAAACAAAATATGAAGCATCTGAAATATGCAAGTACATCCTCCTGGCATCAGACCACAGAGTGGTCCTGGACTCCTGAGTGGCAGGGGGTTCATCCTAGTTTCAAAACTGTGCAAGATGATTTTCAACAAGTTACACTTGCCTCACAAAAGGCTATTTTTAAAGTTTCTATCTGGTTTTAAGCCTTCTGGCCAAGGGCTTTTCCCAGGAACATACCCCTCGTTCTCTTCACCACGTGAAGCTTGATTATTTTTGCGGGTAGCGTCTGGAACTGTTTTGGATATAAAACATCTAAATTTAAAAATATCCTCATGCATATCAAAGAATGGAAGAACATCAGTATTATTCCATAATGCTTATTACAGACATAGCAATGGGTAAAAGTCTAGATCTGTAGGTTTATATAAAAACATTGTGGAATAATAGGATTTTCAGTTTTTCTTGGACACTAGTACAATTTTCTAAATATCAAGTATTAACACAGCATGATGAAATGATAAAAATGATTAACTTTCTCCAATTTCCTTCTGTAAAGACAAGTATCTAACACTGCCATATTAAGCCACCCAAAAGTCTACTCCTGTACTTTTACATTCTAAGTATTTCATTTTGTTGGGTATATCTTCCAGGCAGTCACACTGTTTAGTATTAATTTCTTTGTGACTATGACTTTGACCCAAATATCATTCTTCTTAAACAGGAATATGTTTACTCATAGGAATGTTGTTTGTTAAAGACTGAAAATTTGAGATATACATGACCAAAAATGTGAAAGATAATACGAAAAATTCAAAATAACCCCACATCACCAAAAGTTATAGTGAAATTTCCCATAAAATTGACAATAACAAGAATATTTTTTAAAAGCTCAGCATCACTGATCATTAGAGAAAAGTAAATCAAAGCCACAATGAGAAACCCTCTCACACCAGTCAGAATGGCTATTATCAAAATGTCAAAAAATAACAGATGCTGGTGAGGCTGTGGAGAAAAAGAAATGCTTATACACTGTTGGTGGGAGTGTAAATTAATTCAGCCATTGTGGAAGACAGTGTGGCAATTCCTCAAAGACCTAAAGTCAGAAATGCCATTCAACCCAGCAATCCCATTACTGGGTATATACCCAAAGGAACGTAAATTGTTCTGTTATAAAGACACATGCATGCATATGTTCATTGCAGCATTATTCACAATAGCAAAACCATGGAACCCAAATGCCCATCAAGGATAGACTGACTAAAGAAAATGTGGTACATACACACCATGGAACACTATGCAGCCATAAAAAAGAACAAGATCATGTCCTTTGCAGGGACATGGATGGAGCTGCAGGCCATTTTTAGCAAACTAACACAGGAACAGAAAACCAAATACTGCATGTTCTCACTTCTAAGTGGGAGCTAAATTATGAGAACACATGGATACATAGAGGGGAACACCACACACTGGGGCCTATGGGAGGGCAGAGGGTGGAAGGAGGAAGAGGATCAGGAAAAATAACTAATGGATACTAGGCTTAATACCTGGGTGATGAAGTAATGTGTACAACAAAACCCCATGACACACATTTACCTATGTAACAAACCTGCACATCCTGCACATGTATCCCTGAACTTAAAAGTTAAAAATAAAATAACATTGACAACAAATAACAATAACAGTAATAGTAACAACAGTAATAGCATGACCCCAAACCCAACTTACACTGGTCACAATCTAAGATGTGTAGAACAAATATGTCAAATAAAGTGTTTATCACTGTGGATATATAAATGCGCCTAAACCTCACTTTGAAAAAATTGGTAGAAAAAAACCTGAGTATCAGCCAAATGAAAAAAAAATTCTTGCAATGATATTAATAAAGAAACTATGCACATTTTTAAAGAAAAATCACTAGAATTTTTTTTTTTTTTGAGACAGAGTCTCGCTCTGTTGCCCAGGCTGGAGTGCAGTAGCGCAATTTCGGCTCACTGCAACCTCTCCCTCCCAGGTTCAAGTAATTCTTCTGCCTCAGTCTCCTGAGTAGCTGGGACTACAGGTGCACGCCACTATGCCCGGCTAATTTTTGTATTTTTAGTAGAGACAGGGTTTTACCATATTGGCCAGATGGGTCTCGAAATCCTGACCTAGTGATCCACCCGCCTCGGCCTCCCAAAGTGCTGGGATTACAGGCATGAGCCACCGTACCCAGCCGCTTTTTAATAAAAGAGAAAAGTTGGGGTTTGGAACAATTCATTGGAAAACAATTAGTGAAGTGCTTAGTTGCCTGAAATTTTATTCGGAGTTAGTTTCAGAAACCCTTTAGGAGGTGAAGCTCAATCCACGAGAACATTTGGTGAAGCCCTGTCATGTAGACACAAACTATCCTGGTTTGCAGCAAAAAGAGACAGCCAAGCCAAAAATCAATAATACCACCAAACACCACATTTTAAACTACTCAACAGACACAAGTGAAGGAATAGTAACAGGACCTTCCAGTTGGCTGGGAGGTTTTATATTAGTGATGAGTCCATTTAATGATCTTTGCTTGTTCTGTTTATAATATTATTTGTGAAGGCTTGTTAGTGTGCAAAATGCTTAGCTGTAAATTATTTAATGGAGTAATGTTTAATCAAGTATTAGTATTCCATCGCATTCATAGTAAGAGTGGTGCTTACATCTCTGAAGATGTAGAGTGGATAGTTAAAATTGAGAATAGCAGCCTGGACAGAGGCTGGTGAAGGCACCGACGGCTTCAGTAGAGAACACCATACTCAAAAAAAGGAACAGGTCAATGCAGACAGTGGTTGAATATTAGTTTGTAGAAACACTGCAATAAAAAGTGCCTCCTAGGAAACCTTGCTTTAGCCACTCGAATACTAGCTATGGGGAGGGGGAAGGACTGGGTAGGTCATGACTAGTGTTCTTAAACTTACTGTTGAATTTTTTTTTTAATGAGAAAACAAATGTTCTCAAAACACAAAGGTAAAGACCTGGATACAATGAATTATTTTGTTATTCAGAAATTGACTTATTTAGGAAACTTTTTTCTTTCATAGCTGAAAGCCACCATTGCAAAGAAGAGCTAATATGAAAAGGTTTGGGAGTTTTTCACGAAGAGCTCAGATCGGAAGTCTACAAGTCTTTGAGTTAGGTTATTTACATGTGAAGACAAGATAATTATTTACATGGGTCAAAATAAAGAGCAACAGTTGTTGTTACTAAAATCAGAAACACTTTGGGTCCATGATATTACAGAAGTAACTTGGCTTCTCAGCATGAAGAAATACCTACTGAAATTCCTATATGTAATTCCTATGCCTGAAAATGTAGCACGGAACCACTTCTTTGGCAACATGTTGAGCATCTCCCCATGTGGAATGCCCCAACACTTATGTGTATGAATTTCCGTTCTCAATATATAACACCAACAAAGAGAGGCTGCCTGGACCCAGAACTTATTATAATGCAGCATTAGCGCTCTTTTTATCAACCCAATTTAAAAAATATCCAAAAATCTTATCTGTTTTCCTCAATAGCAAGGAATATAAAAGCATTTTTCTATTAAGACAAACAGGCATACATTACTGTGCACAATGAAAATCCCACATGCATTCATAAGAATGTATAGACATCTCTAGCCTTTCTTTGTACTACTTGGGGCCACATTTCCAGGGTTCTCATTCATTCGAGTCTGGAGCTAAGGACACTTAAGAGAAAAGGCATTGTACCTCTTAAGTAGAATATGATGGTACTGACATAATTTAATCCAACTAAAATGTGAAATTCTGGCAAGAGATACATAAGGCTGCTCTTCTCTAAAGGATCCAAACAGGACAAAGGGCGAGCTCTTTCCCTCCCCCACCAGAGTCTCCACTTACCATCCCTGGGTACTGAGCTCTCAACAGAGCAGATCTTCCCCTTGCCCCCAAACCCAGCAATGCAGCCCACTGTCAACACTGCCTTCCACTTTTAAGCTATGTAGAAATACGAATTTTAAAATAGGGCAAAAAATTTCCCATGATGGCCAATCTTTGTGCTAAGTTAAAGCCGCTTACTAGCTATTGGATCTATCTGATCTTAGCAAGTTGCTAAACCTCCCTAAACCTAAATTTAATAATGTCCTTTGTCTTACACAAGTGCTCTGAGGACTGTATGAGATGCTTCTTGTAAAGGGCCCAGCACACTGCCTGCCACATAGTAAATATTCAATAAACATTACTACTATTAGGTACCAAGTCTTTAATGAACTGGGTTCAAGGTCAAATGCCATTAAGAGGTTCTGAAGTAAAAGACATCTCTCTCAACGTCAAAAATACTACAGACTACTTAAGGAGATAGTATTAACATTTAATATTAACATTCAAGAAACAAGTGATGGACCGTGCGCGGTGGCTCAAGCCTGTAATCCCAGCACTTTGGGAGGCCAAGGTGGGCGGATCACGAGGTCAGGAGATCGAGACCATCCTGGCTAACATGGTGAAACCCCATCTCTACCAAAAATACAAAAAATTAGCCGGGCGTGGTGGCGGGTGCCGGTAGTCCCAGCTACTCGGGAGGCTGAGGAAGGAGAATGGCATTAACCCGGGAGGCGGAGCTTGCAGTGAGCCAAGAATGAGCCACCGCACTGCAGCCTAGGCGACAGCACAAGACTCTGCCTCAAAAAAAAAAAGAAACAAGTGATGTAAAACCATATGTGAGCAACAGGGATGGTAGACTTGGTGTTCAAGTTCTTAGTCTCACTGGCCACAGGAACTTGACCAAGCAACTATATACAATAGAGTTACAAAGATCTGAGCTGGCCGGGCGCGATGGCTCACGCCTGTAATCCCAGCACTTTGGGAGGCCGAGGCTGGCGGATCATGACGTCAGGAGATGGAGACCATCCTGGCTAACACGGTGAAACCCTGTCTCTACCAAAAATACAAAAAATTAACCGGGCGTGGTGGCACGCGCCTATAGTCCCAGCTACTCGGGAGGCTGAGGCGGAAGAATCGTTTGAACCCGGGAGATGGAGGTTGCAGTGAGCCAAGATTGTGCCACTGCACTCCAGCCTGGGTGACAGGGCAAAACTCCATCTCAAAAAAAAAAAAAAAAAAAAGATCTGACCTGCCCACCTCACAGGTCAAAGAAATAATGTACATGAAAATCCTCTGGGGGCTAGAGAACTTTATGTGCATGTTTGTAAGTATTTTTGTGACTACAATTAATTAAAATAGGGTACTCCGTTATAGGGCCCAGGCTGAAAAGGATACACAAGTTGAATAAGGAAGAAATCAGTGAGGAGTCAGGTAGTTGGGGATGCCTTCGTGGCTCTGGTAAGCTTTGAGTTGGACTCTGAAGATTAGATAGAATCTGGGTAAATGAACAGCACTGTCATAAATCCTAGCAGAAGTCACTACATGAGAAAGTTCACAGTGAAGTGCTTGGTAGAGTGTAAAGTGGAATGGTGGGAAAGTAAGTATGGGTTAACTGTGGCTGTCAGCCTACGTGGACTGTCAAAGTCAAGGAGCAGAGCTTAGCTAGGATATGTCGAAACCAAGGCAGCACGGGACAAGCAAGTGGCTACCCCTGGAACAGGACTGTGACAGCTACAGGATCAACCTCACATTTACAAACAAGTAACACATCTCCTTGTCTTCTTTTTTCCTTTCTATTTCTATTTTTAAATTTTATTTCTTACAACTATACCAGGTTATGGTACAGCTGGACAGGGATATAAATCAGTGAACTTTGAAAACACTTTTAATCCAAGCACCAAATAAGGCAGCATTTCCTGTGACTGCTGGACGCCACAGTTTAAGTGAGACGCCAAACATTCCTCATTTGGGAAAATGCGCGATAGTCCACAGAGAGAACAAAATCAAAATGTGAGAAGTTGAATAAAAAACACTCCTTTGGAATAAAATATTACTCAGCATAAGTTAGCTGACCTCATCTTTGGGACTAGAAAAATAACAGTAAATAGTAATAATAGCTAACATTTATTGAGCCCATACCAGGTGTCAGGTGTAGGAACTATTTCATTTAATCTTCTCCCAAACCTTTGAGGGGGATACTGCTATTATCTTCCTTTCCCTAATGGGGAATCTGAGGCCTTTGGTCCCAGAGCAGGTGAACATCAGAGTCAGGGTTTTAATGGTTATTCTACGTGAGCCAAAGCCAAAGGACAGTGAAACTGCTGATGGGGCTGAACATGACAAATAGGAACCTTTTTTATCAAACAGTTTTGAAAATTAGTCATCCAAGATACAAAATTCCTCATGGCAAAAAACCAAATCTATAATTACTGAACAAGTGCCTTTCATATACACAAATTCATTTATCAAATGGAGAAAAGATTATCTTAAAATTTCTTCATGCTATGTAGAAAGGATCCCACTTAACACAATACATATATCCAGAAACAGTCATACGCACTGAATTTCTGTAAATCAAGTACTATATTTACTAAAGAACTTCTCTAGGGTAAATGTGCAGTAAATATTTAATAAAATGAAGAATCGTTCTGCAACCTGAATAGTCATTCAATAATTTATCTGTTTTGTAAATTTGGATATACAGCAGACTCTTGACATTCCTGAGGCACACATCCGAAACCTTCTCAAATTCCCAGATCCACAAATACAAGAATGTTTATAGAGGTTCCCAGCTTTCCCTTGAATCACATTTCCATGGAGAGCCATATGCGTTTTCCTGTGCATAGCCTCACACTACAAGTTAACCCTGCTTTCAGATTTCACTAAATGTTGCTCTCACCTGATGGCTGTTTTTTGCGGACACAATGTTTTAATTAACAAGCACTGTTACAAATGCACGAATGTGCAGAATAAGGATAAATGACCCTTTTCCATAACATGTATCTTGCAAAGTAGACTTCTTGGATTCATACCTCAGCCCAACTCTGTGCCACAGACCCACAGGAGAATCACAAAGAATCACAAACCTGTGAGTTAAATCCATGAACACCTAAGGTCTGAACACATTTATTAAGTTTGCCTGGGCAGGGACATGGGGCGTATCTATAGAATCCACTTGCTAACCCACAAGTTACAGAAGCTGACTGAACCTCCTGGTGATGAGTCCAGAAAGTTCAATTGTAGAAACATTGCCCCCATGAATTACAAATGATTCACCTACAAATTCAAAATACCGATACTTTGTATGATGAGAGGTGAAGATCAAATTTGGGTGATTTCACAGCCTTCAGTAATGCAGCCCATTCACAGCTGGTATGCTGGGCACAAAAACTAGCAGATGGACCTTTTTGAAGGACTGTCCTGGAACTCACAGTCCCTGGCTCGGTTTAGACACACCCCCAAAACACCATTAACTATGAAAGACACAACAGGGCAAAGAGTGAGGGAGGGACTGGGTGAGTGAGAAATGAAGACACACTGAAACCAGGAGAAACAATGAAAGAAACAGAAACACAGGAAAAATGAGAGAGGGAGGGAGGGAGGGAGGGAGGGAATGCAGAAAAGAAATAAAAAAAGAATGAACAAGGAATTTGGCCGCTGTGCAGGAACAGAAAAAGAAAGACGTTATCATTTCAAAATACATATTATAGCTTACACATTTCAGAACATATTTGAAAACATGACTGCCAAATTTTCAAATTATTTATTTTCACCCCTTTTGTTCCAAAGAGGTTTTGCAGGATTTTGCTGCCAGATTAACTTTCCTGAAGCTCAGCTCTGATCATACTACTCTCCTGCTTACAAACCCCAATAACTCCTCACTGCCCATAAAAGGCAGTCCAGTTTCCTTAGCCTCCTGTTTGAGGCCCTCTATAATCTGGCCCCAAACTTCCAGGCCAACCTTGTCCTACACTGCTCCCCTTTATAAGTTCTTTGCTCCAGCGGAAGGACACTCGCTGACGTTTCCTAACACCTGTATTTTCTGCCCAAGCACCTTTGCTTCTGTGGTTCCCTCTGCCTGCAACACCCTTCCCCTACATCTGCACACGCCCAGTCCCACTTGCTCCTGGAAGCTCTACCTGGAGGATAAGCATATAGCAGGAACTCAGTCACCAATAGTGGAATGTCCAACACTGATACACGTGCTTTACACATGGTATCTCACCAGAACCTCACAACAACAGGAAGTTATTTCTTAATTTTCTAGATATGGAACGGTGGTCCAAGGGAGCTAGGGCTTTTGCCCTGGGGTTGTGTCCTTTGCCCATTGCTCTTCCTGCTACCCCAAGGCCACTGTTTGTACAGAACAAAAAGTGACTGCATGAATCAATGCCAACATGTTGCAGCAATCTTTGTTTTTTCTTTTAAAGGGGAAAAAGTACACCTTTCCATTCTGTGTGAACTCGAATTCGCTTGTCCAGTCCTGAGTCACAGTCTCATTTGGGAGCCCCTGTGCAGCCCTTGCCAGTTTCCACGAGGCAGGACACTCCACTAGCTGATTCAGACAGGCAGAGGCTGCAGAGGCCCAAGAAGCCAGGGCAGTACAGGATGCCCCAGACACCCTCCACATTCCCCTCCTGGAGATGCCACGAGAACATATGCAGAAGGAGGCTGATAACCACCAAAGATGGCAATGGATCTAGTTCTACTTCTTCGCATCCTAAGAATGTGCCAAAGGATTTTTAAAGGTGACATTTATCACCAAGAGTGGGAGAACAGGTTGCTAACACAATTTATACAACCTCCAAAGCCAGCTTAAACAAACATGGCAACTGGGTGTAGGACCAGGCATCATGACTGATTGATGGGGGTCTATTAAGCACGCAAAGCCACCAATATCTACATGCTCACTGGACACGGGCCAAAGCTATTACACGATGAGCTGTTACGTAACCTTAAGTACAAATGGAATTTGAGCTGTACACATCTGATATGCTTCCCCTTTCTAATTTTTGGCATCAAGAGGCTACGTGAATTGACTGGAATGTAAGAGTCGTCCCCTCCATTTTCTCCCTTTCCTGATGACAGGCAGGCCACGTGATCACAGCAGACCATCTCATAATAGTTACTGATGTACTCAAAGTTTCCTCAAACCAAACGTTCCACTGTCCTGTTGAAATCTGACCTATTTTTAATAGGCTGCTCCATTTAAAATCAACATAATTTGCTGGAGCATGACTTTAGATGAAAGCTGTTTCCTGGGATGAATCCAGACTTCAATCCCCTGGACAAAACTCAACTCAGCCCAATAAATTATGGCTCACTCGATAAAATTTTAAAGCAAAAATAAATTAATCCAATAACCATATGAAATCTATGGTCACCCTGCCAGTTTCCTGCCCCTACTGATTTGTTGACTTCTGGGCTCACTAAACTCGTGATGAGGTTTGTCTGCCTAGCGTTTCTTACCCCTGCAATACTTGGTTATTGCCACCCCCTCTAACCTGCCATATTTCAGGCTGGCACAATCGAACAAACTCCTTGCCCCCATCAGAGACTAGTCAAGGTCCTCCTCCTTGCCTCCGCAGAGAAACAGCATCTGCAGTAAGATTTCAAAGAAAAAGATCAGCGGAGCACAATGTAGAACTTTGTTTCCCCAAACTTTTCTTATTAATTACTAAATAGCCATCTTGAGTTGCAACTTCTGTTGAACAGCTCCAGAGCTACAAGTGAGTTATTAATCACCTACATTTTAAAAATCTCTATCGGGGCAGGTCGAGGCAGGTGGATTGCTTGAGCCTAGGAGTTCAAGACCAGCTGGGCAACATGGCAAACCCCTGTCTCTATAAAAGGTACAAAAACGTATAGTGCATGGCTGTATTCCCAGCTACTTGGGAGGCTGAGGTGGGAGGATCACTGACCCCAGTGAGATCAGGGCTACAATGAGCCATGATCGTGCCACTGCACTCCAGCCTGGGTGATGGTGAGACCCTGTCTCAGCAAAACAAAACAAAAACAAGCAAACAAAATCTCTGTTGGCTTCTAGCAGTCTTTAGTTTGAAAGTAAAATGTGGGACTTCTCCCTGTTTTATTTCTGAACCATTAAACATAACTAAGCAGACATTTGTCAACAAAGTTACACAGTGCTTTCCTCACAAGGGGGAGTGCTGGCGGGGGGCAGTAGTGGTGGTATTTTTATATTTGGCAATCCAAAAGAAAGAATAAAAAATATAGATTAAAAACTAAGCACTACCCAGTGAAGGGTGCTGCTGTACAGGAAGAATCATACACAGCAGGTAGTGATGATAGCTTTTGCTTTGGCCAGAGGGAGCTACAGAATACTGTATGTGCCATCTTAGTCCCAGCACAGAAAGGGCTGGGAGGTATCTACCTTCAGGGGACCATCCAAAGATCACTGGACACCACCAGGAGAAAAGTGATTCCAATAGAGCAGTGCCAGTCACAGAATAGGAAAGACAGAGAGAAGCAAAACCCAGAAATGTCTCCCACGTTAAACAGAAATGGCTGTGAATGAGAGCATTCTATTCCAGGGTAATGTACGTCACACGTAGTAATCTTAAAGAAAAATATATCCCTATATATACTCAATTACTAAGTATTTGGGTTACTAAGTAAAAGGACCTCAAACAGTTAACTGATGGTGAAGCCTAGGTTTGCAGCTAAGAGGTGTGATAATGATGTCTATGACTTCAGGATATGATGACAAGTGCTTGCCACTGTTTAGGCTGAAGGCAGCTGGGTTTGGAAACAGAATAATTCAGATACAGGCCGGGCACGGTGGCTCACACCTGTAATCCCAGCACTTTGGGAGGCCAAGGTGGGCAGATCACCTGAGGTCAAGAGTTTGAGACCAACCTGGCCAACATGGTGAAACCCTGTCTCTACTACAAATACAAACATTAGCTGGGCACGGTGGCAGGCGCCTGTAATCCCAGCTCCTCGGGAGGCTGAGACAAGAGAATCACTTGAACCCGGGAGGCAGAGGTTGCAGTGAGCCCAGATTGCACCATTGCACTCCAGCCTGGGTGACAAGAGTGAAACTCCGTTTCAAAAAAAAAAAAAAAGAATTCAAATACAAATAATTGCCAGTACCTCCATTTTACTATTCTGCAGTGGATACGGCCTCAGATGCAGACAGGAAATACAATCAAAAAAATTAAACCTATTTAATACATAGCCATCGGATGATCCAGTTTTTAAAACTATCCTTGATTCAGTTCCTCCACCTCTGGATACACTGTCCCCAATGAGAGAATTCTTAATTTAAAGGATTATTCTGGGAAACCAGGCCAGCCCCTGACAATTTCAGCCATCCTAAGGTCATCTCTTGAAAAATTACAATCAGCTACATATTGTTTTTTACTTACATTTTAAATGTGAATACATTTAGACAATGTACGATAACCTGTTCATATTTATTTGCATCATTCCCTGCCATTAAAGAATGCATACAGGCATTTGTAGTCAATTATAATGAAATATTGTGAACATTTATGAAGCTCATCTTCTTTAATAAAGAATAGAGACTCATCTCAAATTTTCAAGCAACTAGCAGGATTAATCGGCACCTATGTAACCATGATTGGAAAGATTGAAAAACCATAGAAACGGCAAAGAGGCAGCACAGATGTAGCCATTCCCCCTTCCCATGCCCGAGCAAGGCATCACTAATCAATCCCAATAACATTCCAAGCCCAGCACATCAGAGCTCACACAGGTGAGGAGACCTGCATGTTATGACTCATTTACCACACTCTAAAGGGAACAGTCAGGATAATAAACAAACAGCAAGCCCCAAAGCACAGAAATCAGTTTAAGGAAATAAAATTATTCAGCAGGCTGGCAAAAAGAAGATGCGGGGTGACAACATGATTGTATTAAAATATCTGAAGAGGTACACTGGATGTTGTGCTCAACATTGCTCCAGAGGGTAACTAGGCAATAAATAATTATTCCAGGGTAAACATGGCGGCATCACAAGATGTACCAAAGCAGATTTTACCCAGATAAAAGGAAAGAGGGGTGCACCTTCCCACCTCAGATTACAGATACACAAGTGATTTTTCTTTTAATCTTTTGTAAACAAGTCCCACTGATTCATGAAATGTTCTCACAGAAATTTCTAAGAAATGGAGACTGGCAGGTTTGGTAGCTGTTTAACAGCTTTGGGGGAAGGAGAGTGTATCAGTCCGTTCTCATGCTGCTAATAAAGACATACCCTAGACTGGGTAATTTACAAAGGAAGGAAGTTTAATTGACTCACAGTTCAGCATGCCTGGGGAGGCCTCAGGAAACTTATAATCATCGCAGAAGGGGAAGCAAACACAGCCTTCCTCACACGGTGGCAGTAAGGAGACGCACCAAGCAAAAGGAGGAAAAGCCCCTTATAAAACCAACAGATCTCGTGAGAACTAACTCACTATCACGAGAACAGCAGCAAGTGGTAACTGCCCCCATGATTCAATTATCCCCACCTGGACCCTCCCATAACAGGTGGGGATTATGGGAACTACGATTCAAGATGAGATTTAGGTGGGAACACAGAGCCAAGCCAAATCAGACTGTATCAGTGGGGGGAGAATGTCTGATAAATATATAAAGCATGGGCTGAATTTATAATTTAAATATAAGTTGCATATTCACTGGTCACACTGTAGTTGTAAATCTAACTCTGAAAACCTCTTGATATGCGCCAGATACTAATATCTCAAGGTCCATGCAAGGTACAACAAAATGTCCCAACCACTCCTTCAGGACATGTCCCTACCAATTTACAACATGGTGACCTCTGCTCGGAGAGTGAGAGAACTGTGCTACAAGAGATTAAGACAGAGACCCAGGATTTCCTGGAGAAGTCTTAGTAGTCTTGATGTAAAAACACATTTGTTTGTTTTTAAAGGAAATGAATCAGTCATGGCTTGGATGCATGGAGGGAGAAATTCTTCTGCAGGCCCTCAGGCAAATCGCTGCTCTCAGCTTGGTGGGCTGTGCTTATGTAACTTCTCGGCGACTCTGATTCTTCTCTGTTGTTCTGTGACCCAGGGCAGACCATCCTACCCCTGTGAGTCTCTGTTCCTGCATCTGTTGAATAGGAACACTAGTATACTGACACCCTGACCAGCCACACGATGACGACTGAGCAAGGCAGTCTTTGTAGAAAGCTGAGTTCTTGGAAGAGAGAAACAACAGGATCGGGTCTCAGTATTTAATATTTTGCAATGGGTTTAAGCTCTATGCTTGGTTTCAAGTCCTTAAAATCATTCCTATTTAGTCTAATCTGCTCATTAGATGTTCAAATACACCCCGAGGCTTTTCTTTACTAACTACCCAGAATGCCATGGGTTCAAGTGCCAGGAAAGAAACTGCTTTTTAAAGAATCATTTACACCTGCTGGAATACCCTAGCATAGAGGCAATTTTCTCCCTTAATCTTTCCTTTCTCATATCCTACATTTTCCAGCAGAAAGACTTACAGAGGTAGGTCATAACCATTTGCCCGATCCTGCATTCTCCTTCCTCTTTAGCTACAGAGAGAAACATGGTGTGGGTGTGAGAAGGAGGCCTGTCCCAGAGACATTTCACACATATACTCCTACTTGGCAGCAGTGGTGGGAGAAGAGCTAGACCAGCAATCAGGATTATAGGAATCAGGGGGGAGGGAATAGAATCATTCCTCACTCCCATCCTAAGGTCACGCCCCCTTATGATGCAGTGGCCCATGCCCCTGTGTAAATACACACTGGTCAACCTGAATTACACCAGCATCACATTTGGGATCAGAGGGGATCTACACAGGTCTTGTCTGTACAGTCTTCAGAAATGCAAACACAAGAAGAAGGAGGAAAGAATGATACTTGCGTGTTACATTTCAATTTCAACAATCCCCCAAAGGTGTCAGGAAGCCCTACCAGCTGAATGATGAAATGACAGCTGACGAGCCAGGCAGCTACCCTGACATGTCATGAGTTTCAGTCACAGACACCAATCATTTTTGTCCATCCCATATCCACTTTCCCTTCTTTCTAGATTTCCTATTTGAAAATTACTTCTCCCCTCTGTGTGTAGTCTTGGCGAGACTGTCACTCAGGATGTCCCAGCTCCCCCTGGCCAATGTGTGGGATGTGGCCTAAGCTAAGCCAATCCAACCATTGTTACCAGGACTTTGACTCTTGGATGGGGAAACCTGCTGGAATTTTCCATTGCAGCAGCAGCACACTAATGAGACTGTGAGTTCTGTCCACCTGGAAGCCCAGGGCTTCCCAGTTTCCATCCTTTACCAAGCCTACTTCTCCACACTTCCTGTTGGGTGTCTGAGCTATTGGATATCCTCCTGATAAAATCCTTTTGTGTTTGACTTAGCCAAAATTGGTGTCTGTTGCTTGCAAAATAAGAAAGCTAACTAATACAGATGTCTGGCTTGCTTCCTCGGATTCTGACCTATTAGAGGATTCCTACGCCCAGCAAAGCCCTATAATTCTAAATGAGTCTCAAAATGATACTGTATATTTTTAAATTTTATTTTGACTGATAAATATTTGTATATATTTATGGGGTTTCAATACGTGTATACATTGTGGAATAAGAAAATATGGTTAATTAACATATCCATCACCTCATACTTATTTCTTTGTGGTGAGAACATTTAGAATCTACTCTTTCAGCAACTTTGAAATATACACTATGATTAATTATAGTCACCTTGCTGTGCAGCAGATCACCAAAACTTATTCCTCCTATCTCACTGAAACTTTGTGCCCTTTGACCAACATTTTACTTTTCACCACCCACTCCCTCCCTCCTCAGCCTCTGGTAACTGCCATTCTACTCTCTGAGTTCAAATTTTTACATTCCACACAAAAGTGAGATCATCTAATATTCATCTTTCTGTGCCTAGCTTATTTCACATAGCATAACGCCCACCAGGTTCACCCATGTTGTCACAAATTACAGAATTTCATTCTTCTTTCAGGCTGAATCGTATTCTCTCATGTACACAGACCACATTTTTAAATCCTTTCATCTGTCGATGGGCACTTAGGTTGTTTCCATATCTTGGCATGTGAATAACGCTGCAGTGAACATGAAAGTGCAGACATCTCATCAACACACTGCTTTACATTCCTGTGGCTATATACCCAGAAGTGGGACTGCAGAATGATGGTAACTCTATTTTTAGTTTTTTTTGAGAAACTTCCATACTGTTTTCCAAAATGGCTGTTCTAACTTACATTCCCACCAACGGTAGACAAAGGTTCCCTTTTCTCCATATCCTGGCCAACACTTACCATTTTTCTTTTTCTTTTTGAGACAGAGTCTCATTCTATCACCCAGGCTGGAGTGCAATGGCATGATCTTGGCTCACTGCAACCTCCGCCTCCCGGGTTCAAGTTATTCTGCTGCCTCAGCCTCCTGAGTAGCTGGGATTACAGGCACGCGCTACCACACCTGGCTAATTTTTTTTGTGTGTTTTCAGTAGAGACAGGGCTTCACTACATGGCCAAGCTGGTTTCGAATTCCTGACCTTAAGTGACCCGCCTGCCTCGGCCTCCCAACACTTACCATCTTTCATCTTTTTTCTAATGGCCATTCTAACAGGCATGAGATGATAGCTGATTGTGGTTTTAATTTGTATTTCCCTGCTGATTAGTGGTATTGAGCATTTTAACACATACCTGTTGGCCTATTTTATGTCTTCTTTTGAGAAATGTCTATTCAGGTCCTTTGCCCCTCCCTCCCTACTTTTTATTTTATTTTTTTTTTTTTTTTTGAGATGGAGTCTCACTTTGTCCCCAGGCTGGAGTGCAATGGTGTGGTCTCAGCTCACTGCAACCTCCGCCTCCTGGGTTCAAGCAATTCTCCGGCCTCGGCCTCCCGAGTAGCTGGGACTACAAGTGCGTGCCACCACACCTGGCTAATTTTTGTATTTTTACTAGGGACAGGGTTTCACTATGTTGGCCAGGCTGGTCTCGAATTCCTGACCTCGTGATCTGCCCGCCTCAGCCTCCCAAAGTGCTGGGATTACAGGTGTGAGCCACTGCACCCAGCCCCTTTGCCCATTTTTAAGAGTTGTTTTCTTGCTAGTAAGTGGTTTGAGTTTCTTGCATATTTTGGATTTGAGCCCCTGATCTGATGTATGATTTGTAAATATTTTCTCCCAACCTGTGGGTTGTCTTTTCACTCTATTCATTGTTTCTTTTGCTATGCAGAAGCTTTTTAGTTTGATATAATCTCATTTGTCTATTTTTGCTTTTGTCTGTGCTTTTGAGGTCATATGCAAGAAATCATCCCCTAGACTAATGTCTTGTAGTGTTTCTCCTATGTTTTCTCCTAGTAGTTGTATAGTTGATACTATACATTTTTGAGTCTAATAAAAGAGAGAAACTAGAAAGCCTTAGAATAGTTCAACAATGTGACATTAATACTAGCTCTAAAAGTCTCCTTCAGGAATTGGAGAGACAGAGTGAGAGAGAGAGGCAGAGAGTGAGACAATGAAAAAGAAAGAGAGAAGGGGGAAGAGAATCATAAGGTTTTTAAAATATAGTTTATATTATATACAATAAAATGTACATAAGTGTATAATTCAATGGATTTTGATAACTGTATACACCCATGTGTATATAATGCCAATCATGACATAAAACATTACCATCATTCCAGAAGGTTCTATCATTTCCCTTTCCAGCTATAATACTCCTCCCACCTGCATAAGCAAACACTGTTCTGATTTCTATCACCACAGACTAAATTTTCCTATTATAGAACACCATAAAAATGGAATCAGACAGTATGTGCTCTTGTATCTGCCTTATTTTGCTCAACATAAAGTTTTTGAGATTCATCCAGGATTTTACATGTGTCAGTAGTGTGTTCTTTTTTTACTTTGGAGTAATACTCCATTGTATGAATGTACCACAATTTGTTTATTCAGTCTCCTGCTGATGGATATTTGGGTTGTTTCCAGTTTGAAGCTAATATGAAAAAAGGTGCTGTGGACATTCTTGGGCAAATTTTTTTATGGTAATACGATTACTTTCATTTCTCTTGAATGAATTATTTTTATTAAATGATGAAGAAGCTTTTTATAAAAGCTTGCAGAGAAGCAATAATACACATTCTACAGGAAGAAAAAATGCCCACTTTGCATCTTTTCTTTTAGGATAGGACAGGTTCAGAGACATCATTCTATTAAATCTGTACTCCCTCGCTACAAGCTACATCCTCACATCTACAGAACATCCTCATTCCTTTACCATTCTAGACAAACCTTTTCCTTCTCCTTAAAGTAGCATGCACTCCTAATATGCCTTCTACATGGCCATTAAAAAAAAAAAGAGATGGCTATGCTCACTGACCACCTGACCACTCTAATTCCCTTCCAGTAGGGTTCCCAACAGCCCATCCTTGTCTTATTTTCTCAGTTATTTCCCTTGACCTCTTGCGATGTTCAGCAGTGTTGACCACGTCTCCTTCTGGAAACCCTTTTCTTGGCTTCCATATATATATGAGTAGAAATTCCTGTAGCCAGACTTTGGGGTTTGAACCTGGCTCTATCACTTACTAGCTAGGTGACCTTGGGCAAGTTAGTTAACTAGTCTAGGCCTTTGTTCTATCTGTAAAATGAAGGTAAAAACGAGTTCCCACCTGATGGGGTAATTGTGAGGATTAAATGAGTCAACACTTCGAACTGTGCCTATAATATAGTAAGTGCTCAATAATTATCTTGAGTTAAATTTTGTATAAGGTGTAAGGAAGGGGTCCAATTTCTGTTTTCTGCATATGGCTAGCCAGGTTTCTCAACACCATTTATTAAATAGGGAATCCTTTCTCCAGTGCTTGTTTTTGTCAGGTTTGTCAAAGATCAGATGGTTGTGGAAGTGTGGTGTTATTTCTGAGGCCTCTGTTCTGTTCCATTCATTTACATATCAGTTTTGGTATCAGTACCATGCTGTTTTGGTTACTGTAGCCTTGTAGTATAGTTTGAAGTCAGGTAGTGTGGTGCCTCCAGCTTTGTTCTTTTTGCTTAAGATTGTCTTGGCTATATGGGCTCTTTTTGGGTTCCATATGAAGTGTAAAGTGCTGTTTTCCAAATCTGTGAAGAAAGTCAGTGGTAGCTTGATGGGGATAGCATTGAATCTATAAATCACTTTGGGCAGTATGGTCATTTTCACAATATTGATGTTGCCTATCCATGAGCATGGAATGTTTTTCCATTTGTTTGTGTCCTCTCTTATTTCCTTGAGCAGTGGTTTGTAGTTCTCCTTGAAGAGGTCCTTCACATCGCTTGTAAGTTGTATTACTAGGTATTTTATTCTCTTTGTAGCAATTGTGAATGGGAGTTCACTCATGATTTGGCTCTCTGTTTGTCTGTTATTGGTGTATAAGAAAGCTTGTGATTTTTGCACATTGATTTTGTATCCTGAGACTTTGCTGAAGTTGCTTATCAGCTTAAGGAGATTTGGGGCTGAGACAATGGGGTTTTCTAAATATACAATCATGTCATCTGCAGACAGAGACAATTTGACATCCTCTCTTCCTATTTTAATACCATTTATTTATTTCTCTTGCCTAATTGCCCTGGCCAGAACTTCCAATATTATGTTGAATAGGAGTGGTGAGAGAGGGCATTCTTGTCTTGTGCTGGTTTTCAAAGGGAATGCTTCCAGCTTTTGCCCATTCAGTATGATATTGGCTATGGGTTTGTCACAAATAGCTCTTATTATTCTGAGATACATTCCATCAATACCTAGTTTATTGAGAGTTTTTAGCATGAAGGGTGTTGAATTTTATCGAAGGCCTTTTCTGCATCTGTTGAGATAATCATGTGGTTTTTGTCATTGGTTCTCTTTATGTGATGGATTACGTTTATTGATTTGTGTATGTTGAACCAGCCTTGCATCCCACGGATGAAGTTAACTTGATCGTGATGGATAAGCTTTTTGATGTGCTGCTGAATTCAGTTTGCCAGTATTTTATTGAGAATTTTCGCATCAATGTTCATCAGGGTTATTGGCCTGAAACTTTCTTTTTTTGTTTTGTCTCTGCCAGGTTTTGATATCAGAATGATGCTGGCCTCATAAAATGAGTTAGGGAGGAGTAGTTTGGAATAGTTTCAGAAGGAATGGTACCAGCTCCTCTTTGTACCTCTGGTAGAATTTGCCTGTGAATCTGTATGATCCTGGGCTTTTTTCGGTTGGTAGGCTATTAATTACTGCCTCACTTTCAGACCTTGTTATTGGTATATTCAGGGATTCGAATTCTTCCTGGTTTAGTCTTGGAAGGGTGTATGTGTCCAGGAATTATCCATTTCTTCTAGATTTTCTAGTTTATTTGCATAGAGGTGTTTATAGTATTCTCTGATGGTAGTTTGTATTTCTGTGGGATCAGTGGTGATCTGCCCTTTAAAATTTTTTATTGTGTCTGCTTGATTCTTCTCTCTTTTTTTCTTTATTAGTCTGGATAGCTGTCTATCTATTTTGCTAATCTTTTCAAAAAAACAGTTCCTGGATTCATTGATTTTTTTGAAGCGTTTTTCATGTCTCTATCTCCTTCAGTTCTGCTCTGATCTTAGTTATTTCTTGTCTTCTGCTAGCTTTTGAATTTGTTTCCTCTTGCTTCTCTACTTCTTTTAATTGCAGCATTAGGGTGTTGATTTTAGCTCTTTCCTGCTGTCTCCTGTGGGCATTTAGTGCTATAAATTTCCCTGTCAACACTGCTTTAGCTGTGTCCTAGAGATTCTGGTATGTTATGTCTTTGTTCCATCGGTTTCAAACAACTTCTTTATTTCTGCCTTAATTTCGTTATTTACCCAGTAGTTATTCAGGAGAAGGTTCTTCAGTTTCCATGTAGTTGTGCGGTTTTGAGTGAGTTTCTTAATCCTGAGTTCTATTTTGATTGCACTGTGATCTGAGAGACTGTTATGGTTTCCGTTCTTTTGCATTTGCTGAGGAGTGCCTTACTTCCAATTATGTGGTCAACTTTAAAATAGGTCCGATGTGGTGCTGAGAAGAATGTATATTCTGTTAATTTGGGGTGGAGAGTTCTGTAGATGTCTATTAGGTCCACTTGTTCCAGAGCTGAGTTCAGAATATCCTTGTGAAGTCCGGAATATCCTTGTTAATTTTCTGTCTCGTTGATCTGTCTAATATTGACAGTGGGGTGTTAAAGTCTCCCACTATTATTGTGTGGGAGTCTAAGTCCCTTTGTAGGTCTCTAAGAAGTTGTTTTATGAATCTGGGTGCTCCCGTATTGGATGCATACATATTTAGGATAGTTAGCTCTTCTTGTTGCATTGATCCCTTTACCATTATGTAATGCCCTTGTCTTTTTTGATTTTTGCTAGTTTAAAGTTTGTTTTATCAGAGACTAGGATTGCAATCCCTGCCTTTTTTGCTTTCCATTTGCTTAGTAAATATTCCTCCATCCCTTTATTTTGAGCCTACGTGTGTCTTAGCACATGAGATGGGTCTCCTGAATACAGCACACAGATGGGTCTTATCTCTATCCAATTTGCCAGTCTGTGTCTTTTAATTGGGGCATTTAGCCCATTTACATTTAAGATTAATATTGTTATGTGTGAATCTGACCCTGTCATTATGATGCTAGCTGGTTATTTTGCCCGTTAGTTGATTCAGTTTCTTCATAGTGTCGATGGTCTTTACAATTTGGTATGTTTTTGCAGTGGCTGTTACTGGTTTTTTCTTTCCATATTTAGTGCTTCCTTCAGGAGCTCTTGTAAGGCAAGCCTGGTGATGACAAAATCTCTCAGCATTTGCTTGTCTGTAAAGGATTTTATTTCTCCTTCACTTATGAAGCTTAGTTTGGATGGAAATGAAATTCTGGATTGAAAATTCTTTTCTTTAAGAATGTTGAATATTGGCCCCCACTCTCTTCTGGCTTGTAGGGTTTCTGCAGAAAGATCTGCTGTTAGCCTGATGGGCTTCCCTTTGTGGGTAACCCAGCCTTTCTCTAGCTGCTCTTAACATTTTTTCCTTCATTTCAATGTTGGTGAATCTGACGATTACGTGTCTTGGGGTTGCTCTTCTCGAGCAGTATCTTTGTGGTGTTCTCTGTATTTCCTGAATTTGAATGTTGGCCTGTCTTGCTAGGTTGGGGAAGTTCTCCTGGATAATATCCTGAAGAGTGTTTTCCAACTTGGTTCCATTATCCCCATCACTTTCAGGTACACCAATTAAACATAGGTTTGGTCTTTTCATATAGTCCCATATTTCTTGGAGGCTTTGTTCATTCCTTTTCATTCTTTTTTCTCTAATCTTGTCTTCACACTGTAATTTCATTAAGTTGATCTTCAATCTCTGACATCCTTTCTTCTGCTTGATCGATTCAGCTATTGATATTTGTATATGCTTCATGAAGTTCTTGTGCAGTTTTTCAGCTCCATCAGGTCATTTATATTCTTCTCTGAACTGGTTATTCTAGTTAGCAATTCCTCTAACCTTTTTTCAATGTTCTTAGCTTCCTTCCATTGGGTTAGAACATGCTCCTTTAGCTTGTAGGAGTTTGTTATTACCCACCTTCTGAAGCCTACTTCTGTCAATTCATCAAACTCATTCTCTGTTCAGTTTTGTTCCCTTGCTGGCAAGGAGCTGTGATCCTTTGGAGGAAAAGAGGCCTCTGGTTTTTGGAATTTCAGCCTTTTTGCACTGATTTTTCCTCAACTTTGTGGATTTATCTACCTTTGTTCTTTGATGTTGGTGACCTTCGTACGTGGTTTTTGCGTGGACGTCCTTTTTGTCGATGTTGATGCTATTCCTTTCTGTTTGTTAGTTTTCCTTCTAACAGTCAGGCCCCTCTGCTGCAGGTCTGCTGGAGTTTGTTGGAGGTCCACTCCAGATCCTGTTTGCCTGGGTATCACCAGCAGAGGCTGCAGAACAGCAAAGATTGCTTTCTGTTCCTTCCTCTGGAAGCTTTGTCCCAGAGGGACCCCCACTAGATGCCAGCTGGCGCTCTCCTGCATGAGGTGTCTGTCGACCCCTGCTGAGAGGTGTCTCCCAGTCAGGAGGCACAGGGGTCAGGGACCCACTTGAGGAGGCAGTCTGTCTCTTATGAGAGCTTGAGCGCTGTGCTGGGAGATCCGCTGCTCTCTTCAGAGCCAGCAGGCAGGAATGTTTAAGTCTGCTGAAGCTGCGCCCACATCCGCCCCTTCCCCCGGGCACTCTGTCCCACGGAGATGGGGATTTTGTCTTAAGCCCCTGAATGGGGCTGTTACCTTTCCTTCAGAGATGCCCTGCCCAGTGAGGAGGAATCTAGAGAGGCAGTCTGGTTACAGTGGCTTTCCCAAGCTGTGGTGGGCTCTGCCCAGTTCAAACTTCCTGGGAGCTTTGTTTACACTGTGAAGGGAAAACTGCCTACTCAAGCCTCAGTAATGGCAGATGCCCCTCCCCCCCACAAAGCTCAAGCATCTAAGGTCGACTTCAGACTGCTGTGCCGGCAGTAAGAATTTCAAGCCAGTGGATCTTAGCTTCCTGGGCTCCGTGGGGGTGGGATCTGCTGAGCCAGACCACTTGGCTCCCTGGCTTCAGCCCCCTTTCCAGGGGAGTGAACAGTTTTGTCTCACTGGCATTCCAGACGCCACTGGGGTATGAAAAAAAAACTCCTGCAGCTAGCTTGGTGTCTGCCCAAATGACCACCCAGTTTTGTGCTTGAAACCCAGGGCCCTGGTGGTGTAGGCACCCGAGGGAATCTCCTGGTCTGCAGGTTGTGAATACCATGGCAAAAGCGTAGTATCTGGGCCAGAGTGCACCACTCCTCACGGCACAGTCCCTCACGGCTTCCCTTGACTAGGGGAGGGAGTTTCCCAACCCCTTGTGCTTCCTGGGTGATGCAGAGCCCCACCCTGCTTCAGCTCAGCCTCCGTGGGCTGCACCTACTGTCTAACCAGTCCCAGTGTGATGAGTTGGGTACCTCAGTTGGAAATGCAGAAATCACCTGCCTTCTGCATTGATCTTGCTAGGAGCTGCAGACCGGAGCTGTTCCTACTTGACCATCTTGCCAGCCACCTCTGTTAGTGTTCCAATAGGAACACTGGTGTTCTTTCCCTGCCTCAGTGAAAGCATGAGTTGAGATACAGCTTCTACCAGCCTGGGTCCCCAGGTAATATTAGTGTTCCTCTTATAAAAACACTAATCCTATCAGATCAGGGCCCTGCCCTTAAGACCTCATTTAATCTTAATTAGTTCCTTAGAGTCCCCATCTTCAAATACCCTGGGGGTTGGGGCTTTAACATATGAATTTTAGACAGACATAAACATTTAGTCCATAGCATTCATTGTGCTGTGTGTATTAGCAGAACTTTATAAACCACAATAAGCTTTATTAACATAAGAAATGATATATGGAATGATAATGCCTTGGTGCCTCTCCTGCACCTGGATCACCTTCTCAGTATCCTTTAATGGCTGAGACTCTTTCCCCTGCTTCCTTAATGTAATATACTCCAAAGCTCATTTCCTGGTCCTTGTAAAATCCATTTTGTTATTCTACGTTTTCTTGAAGGTCTTATCCACTAATCTCACCAAGGCTGATGACTGCAAGTATGGGTCTACAACCCTAAGATATCTCCCTAAACTTCAGAACCTTGCATCCCCAACCTCCCGTTGGGTCCCACCATTCATTCAGACTCAACATATACAAAACCAAAATCATCATTTTGTTTTCACAAAGAGGTTGCCCTCTGGGCTTTGTCCTCAATGATACGCTCATCCCCAAAGCAAACATGGCCTAGTCTTGCCAGGTATCCCCTGGCATGTACAAGAAAGCTCTGAGAATGGATCTTGTGGGGGGCATTCCAGATCCACTGCCAGTGAAATAGAAACTGCCTCTCATTTCCCTAAGGTCTGCCCCTTCCACTCTGAACATTCACAGTTGATTATGGATTATCTATGCACAGGGGTGGGCTGTGGGAATGAGAGTGCCTATGAATAAAGCCACTTCATTAAAACATGAACCCTCTAATTCCAGGCCCACCAGCACTTAGTCATAAGCCTCCCTCCCTCATCTCTTACAGTTCTGATAATATTGTCTATGTTTTTATCTGACAGCGCCCCCTGCCCCATCATGCCCCACTATGGTGTCTGTGTTGGGGCACACCGCTGGACTGGTGGAGGGGTCAGAAGCACGCAAGGGGTAGATCTTGACTGAAGTGGCTCAGGGGTCTGTGGATATCAGACTGTGTGGTGGCACCTTTAATATTCCCTGGAGCAACATCTACTATTCTTGCAAACAACCTAATAAAAGTCACCTGGACTTAACGAGGAAGGCATTCAGGGAATTTCACTGGAGCTTCCTGCCTGCTAGTCACTAGGGCCAGCAACAGATATTCCATTTCTCCTCCTTTGAGCACATAGTGGGAGGGTACCTCCCTTCCCCCTTGGAAGTTAGGTGTGATTGGTGACTTGCTTTGGCCAATGAGATGTGAGCAGAAACAATGTGGATCAATTCTAATTGAAGCTTTAAGAACTTGAGTCTGTATGGCTGGCTATTATTAAGTCAAAAATAACAAGATGCTGGCAAGGTTGTGGAGAAAAAGGAACACTTATACACTGTTGGTGGGAGTGTAAATTAGTTCACCCATTGTAGAAGACACTGTGGCAATTCCTCAAAGACCTAGAGACAGAAATACCATTCAGCCCAGCAATCCCATTTCTGGGTATATACCCCAAAGGAATATAAATCGTTCCATTATAAAGACACATGCATGCATTATGAACATATGCATGTATGTTCTTTCACTGGCACTATTCACAATAGTAAAGACATGGAATCAACCTAAATGCCCATCAATGATAAACTTGATAAAGAAAATGTCGTATATATACACCATGGAACGCTATGCAGCCATAAAAAAGAATGAGATCATGTCCTTTGCAGGGACATGGATGGAGGTGGAGGCCATCATCCCTAGCAAACTAATTCAGGAACAGAAAACCAAATACTGCATATTGTCACTTATAAGTGGGAGCTAAATGAGGAGAACACATGGACACAGAGAGGGGAACAACACATACTGGAGCCTATCAGAGGGCAGAGACTGGGAGGAGGGAGAAGATCAGGAAAAATAACTAATGGATACTAAGCTGAATAACTGGGTGATGAAATAATCTGTACAACAACCCCCCATGACACGTTTGCCTATGTAATAAACATGTACATCCTGCACATGTACCCCTGAACTTAAAATAAAAGTTAGAAAGAAAAAAAAAAGAATTTGAGCCTGGGTCACTTGTTCCCTTTCCCTGTCTCAGTGAAATCACGAGTTGAGATACAGCTTCTACCAGCCTGGGTCCCCAGGTAAGCAAAATACACCCACCCTTACACATGGAAGGTGAACAGGAGGCAAGCTTTTGTCATGTTAAGTCATTTGGATTGGGGGGTTACTTGTTACTGTAACATAAGCCAGCCACTGCTGACAGATACAATCACTGTTCATGTCACCAGTTGGCGACCTTCACTTTCTGACTCAGCTTCCCCTCTGGCTTTTCAGTTGCCACTCTCTTTAGTTCAGCTCTCAGGGACACACAGTGCACTCAAGCTACCCAAACATAAAGCTGCCCCCTAGCAGTTTTAAGGATTAAAACTGATACCTGATGCCCTATAGCCTATAGCAACCCAGCAAAATTCCAGTCTCATGATGCAGCCCCATTACCCTTGGCATGAAAACAGGTAGAATTTTCTCCAATCTCAGCACCTAAACAAGTGGCTTCCTATGAAGCTGCCCATGCTAGGTGGAATGGACATATATATTTATTGTCTAAGACAGACAGTGAAAGGGGACTGGGACGACAGGCATAAGCTATCACTGTCCTGGGTGAACTGGGATGCACAGGCACCCTAATTCCACTTTTGCCATCTTTACAGTAATAGGTCCCGGGCTATGAGAAAAATTCCTGGAGGCATTATCTAAGGATAGATCACCAAATCCAGGAAATGCAATTAAAGACTTAAAAAGAACCATCTGGTAAAATTAATGTGTTTATCAGAGAGTATACTCTGCTTTTACAATTCTATGTGGCATTGCACTGAATGAGTGCAGCTGTTTCCCTAAGTAGGCACATGTGAATAGCAGTAGACATCCAAACAAAACCAAGAGCCCAATGCAAAATCCAGCCGTAAGGCCCTGCAGAAACATTAGCAGTGTCTTCCTCCTGCCGGTCAGCCTGGGAGCCATTTAAGAGGAGGAAGGATAAAATCAAGAAAACAATCTTAGCAGCAAAAAGAATTATTTAAACAAAGCCAAAGTAAACTCAACTTCAGAGACCATAGGCTTCCTCTCTCCTTTTAGGCATGTGAAAAATATCAATGTCAGCGACCATTTTAAAAGACTGCATTATTTTCTAGTAACACATTGTAAAGGATAGCTGATTAATCCACATTAGGATGCTAATTAGTTGATTCAGTGGCTTCCAGGAAAGAAGTATGCACTGACTTTGGTAGAAGAATGTTTTCCTGTCTGTCTCAATCCCCAATTTCCTGTCTCCTCTTCCTGTGATGTGGGTCCCCTACCATAGGGTTGGTCACATGACCTGAGCTAACCCAAGTACCCCATCCCCCAAACTAGGTTCCAGGGATGGGAACAGGATCCAAACAAGACCATGGTATAGTTTGTCTGGGATTGGAACAGTCACTAGCTATATTAGTTTTCTAGGACTGACGTAACATATCACACAAACTGGTTGGCGTCCTGTTGAACACAAACAAGAGAAATGTATTCTCTCACAGTTCTGGAGGCCAGAAATCCAAAATCAATGTGTTGGTAGGGTCACTCTCCTGCCCAAGTCTCTGGAGGAAGGATCCTTCCACGCATCTTCCTGGTTTCTGGAAGTTGCCGGCAATCCATGGTGTTCCTAGGCTCATAGCTGCATCACTTTAGTCTCTGCCTCTGCCTTCACATGGGCTGTCTTCCCCCTGTCTGTGTCTTCCCATGGTGCTCTCTGTGTGGGTCCCCAGTCACAATGTATTAGGGCCTATTCTACTCCACTGTGACCTCTTCTAAACTTACATCTTAATTAGATCTGCAAAGACCCTCTTTCCAAAAAAGGTTACATCACACAGCAATTCTGCTGCCTCAGCCTCCCGAGTAGCTGGGATTACAGGCATGCGCCACCACACCCAGGTAATTTTTTGTATTTTTAGTAGAGATGGGGTTTCACCATGTTGGTCAGGCTGGTCTCGAACTCCCGACCTCAGGTGATCAACCTGCCTCAGCCTCCCAAAGTGCTGGGATTACAGGCGTGAGCCACTGCACCTGGCCTAGGGGTACCTTTAATAAATCTTTTTGGGGGTGCAATTCAGCCCACAAGAGCAGGTGAGAGAGTCCCTCCCACTATGATTGCAAGCTCAAATCCACCATAAGCCTGCTCGCCTGCCCGAGACAGAAGTAAACAGAACCTAGAGATGGAGAAAGATGAGAAAGGCAGGGTCCTAATGTTACTGATTCCCTGGAATGCAGCCACATTTGAATCCCAGGCCACCTCTTGCATTTCCCAGTAACACGACCAACAAAATACCTTTCTGATCAAAATGTATTTAGTTTGGGTTTCTGTCACTTACAACCAAGAGTTCCAATTAATAGATCCACCAATGAATAATGCTCTGTAATGTGAATTCAAGTATTTCCCATAATCTGGGTGGGAGAGAGAGGATGGAAATATTTGTGAAAAAGATTGGCCATGGGCTGATAACTAATGGAATTAAGTGGGTACATAGGAGCTTATCACATTATTATACTATTCTCCCTACTTTTACCTATGTTTGAAATTTTCCAAAAAATCAGTTAAATCAAATGTTCATAAAATAAGTTCTTCCAGGTCTTAAAGTCTAGCACAAATCAGAGGGGAAAAAATAACAGAAAAAGTAGACTCATACATAAGCCAGACAATAGCAGGCATCCACATGTAATACATGAAAACATTAGCAAAGTTTTCTTTGTGGTCTGCATAGGGCTATCAATATTAGACCTGCATCTACCAGACCTCAAGGTCTTAAGACAACAGCTGGCTGATGGCCACCTCAGATCACGCAGAAAAGGCCTGGCAAGGCAGCTTCCGCTCCTGGGGAAATTACACAGAGCACACTGCTCAGTGTAGTGTGGAATTCATCTTTCCCCCCAGGTAATCACAATAAAGCAGGTATTATCCACAGCCAGCCATAAAGCAAGGGTGCAGCTCAGACAAAAGACAGGGTCACTTCTCTAAATGTTCACTGAAAAGCATTGTTGTTCTGACACAAGAATATATTTCATGATTTATCAAATACCCATGATTCTGTCCCTCGATGTAGGCTAGAGTCATCCCCTCTTAGATTAGAGGTTCTCTACCCTAGCTACCCATAAGAATCACCTGGGATCTTTAAAAAATCCTGATGTCCAGACTGCACCCCAGACCAATTAAATCACAATCTCTGGGGAGGGGTCTAGGCATCAGTGTTTCTAGGAGGCTCTTCAGTGACTCTAAAGAGCAACCAGGGCTGAGAACCACTCGCTGGACAGACCTACATCTGTGAGCCAGTTGAGGTAGTCGCCCACGTTGGATACGTGCCTCACTTCTCTAAGGCATCTGCTACTATCAGTTGGAGCAAACTCACCTCTGGATCTACTCTAGCGAGTAGATCTCAATCAGTCCAGAACCTTGTTCCTTCCTCTTTGTATTAGTTTCCTAGAGCTGCATGACAAAATACCATAACCTTGATGACTTCAAACAAGAGAGATTCATTCTCACAGTTCTAGAGGCTGGCAGTCCAAAATCAAGGTGTTGGCAGGACCATGACCACTTCGAAGGCTCTAGGCAAGGATGCTTCCTTGTCTCTTCCTAGCTCTTGGTGGCTGCCAGCAATCCTTGGTGTTACCTTGTAGAAGCATCACTCCAATCTCTGTCTTCATCATCACTTGGCATCCTCCCTGTATGTCTGTGTCCTTTCTCCTCTTCTTCTTCTTTTTTTGTTTTTTTTTGAGACAGAGTTGCACTCTTGTTGCCCAGGCTGCAGTGCAATGGTGTGATCTCAGCTCACCACAACCTCTGCTTCCTGGGTTCAAGCGATTCTCCTGCCTCAGCCTCCCAAGTAGCTGGGATTACAGGCATGCACCACCACGCCAGGCTAATTTTCTATTTTTTAGTAGAGACGGGGTTTCTCCATGTTGATCAGGCTGGTCTTGAACTCCTGACCTCAGGTGATCCACCTGCCTTAGCCTCCCAACTTTCTCCTCTTATCAGAACACAAGTCATTCCAGATTAAGAGCCCACCCTACTCCAATATGAACTCAACATAACTGATTACATCTGCGATGACTCTATTTCCAAATAAGGTCACATTCTAAGGTTCCAGGAAGAATACCAATTTGGGTGGTGGGTGGCGGCAGTATTTAACCCAATGCACTCTTCCTCACCCATATTAAGTGAGTATTACACTTTGTCTTCACCAGAATGCATGTAAGACATAGCTAATTGGGAGTACAATGCCTTTAAGACATTTTATTTTGAAATCATTTTAGATTTATAGGAAAGTTACCAAGATAGTACAAAAGTTCCTGTATACCCTTTACCCAGCTTCGCATAATGTTAACATGTTACAAAACCATTTATAGGCTGGGTGCGGTGGCTCACGTCTGTAATCCCAGTAGCTTGGGAGGCTGAGGCAGGTGGATCACTTGAGGTCAGGAGTTCGAGGCCAGCTTGGCCAACATGGCAAAACCCCGCCTCTACTAAAAATACAAAAATTAGCCAGGTGTAGTGTTGCACACCTGTAATCCCAGCTACTCGGGAGGCTAAGGCAGGAGAATCGCTTGAACCCGGGAGGCAGAAGTTGCAGTGAGCTGAGATCACGCCACCGCACTCCAGCCTGGGCAACAGTGCAAGACTCCACCTCAAAAACAAAACAAAAAAAACAAACCATTTATAAAAACTAACACATTAACGCTGGTACAATACTATTAACTAAACTATACACTTTATGCCTATTTCACCAGGTTTTCCAACAATGCCCTTTTTCTGTTTCAGGATCCAAATCAGGATACCACCCTAAATTTAACATAATGCTCTTAGAAATGAAAAAGGTCAGAACCAAGCTCTATCCACAGAATCAAATCAAAATTTCACTTTGGCATCCTTCTTTTGCTCACCCTTCGCCCTGTTCCCCACCCCTTGTATTTGCACTCAGCTAGCTCTATGTTTCCTCTGTACATCCTTCCTGCTTGAATGTGATAGTCTCAATTTTTCAGTCAAGTTAGTTCTTAACAATTTTGAGGCCATGGGATCACTCTGAGAATCTAATAGAAGCTATGGAGTCGCTGCGAACACTGCACAGATAAAAACAATTTAGCATCCAATTTCAGAGCAGTCAGATACTAATCCACTTCCCTCCTCCCCAAGGGCTTCAAAGTATAGAACCACCTTGCACAGTTTGGCTTCCCCAGGCATTGATTCTGCAATGAAATCATCACAACTCACTATCAATCCCTCTTCCAAGGCAATTTCTCCAGATCCTGGACATAGTGCAGTGCTCCATACTCTGGGTCTTGGCCAACCTTAGCTGTCCCAGCCACTGCCTCAGGCTGAGGCTGAGAAGGGCTGGCTGGGCAGAGCGCTTCTACTGGGCCCTGAAGGCAGCTGGACTCCCTCTCCAGCCAACTTGGCTGTGAGCATAGAACCCCCACAAGTTCTGCTTGACCCAACACCTCTTCTGAGCCCACTTTCTCCAGGGGTGGGAAGAAATATCTCAGAATGTTAAAACTTCTCAGTCCGCAAGCCATGTTATCATCTGGATTTCAACAAAGAAAAGTGACTCCAGCATGCAGAGTGGGATCAACTTGCTCTACCAACTCTGGATCTTCTGTCATTTGGAAATGACGGGGATCTTGGACTCACGGGCAATGCCTGCCTACTATTATCTTTGGAATCAGCATGTGAGGCCCCCTACAGGTGAGAACCATACAACTGTACAACCCCACATGTTCTCTTAAGCTCCCATACTAGCCCTTGCAGCAGGAACAAAGGAAAGGGAAACTCCATCTGCACTCACGGCTCACAACTTTATGTTTGAACCTCTTCTCCAATTGATTCCTTGAACCCTGTTCTGTCCCCCTCACCCTGCCATCCTTGGATGTTGCTTGTTTCCATCAGTGCCTCATCCATCTGACTCATGCTGAAGATGGTCCAGGTGTCACCTGAGCTATGCTACCTTTGGTAAAGACCCATGCAGGCCTCTCTTTGCCCTGGAGTCACACTTTCTCCCCTATTGACACCCCAGCCAGGATCACACCAATACCTCCAACGTCAATCAGAAGTCGACAAGAATGGGAAATAGACTAAAGTAACTTCTATGGACAGGGCTGGGTCTATTCTTACCTTCTGCAAATGGTTCCCACTCATAAAACCGGCCCATGAATGGCTTGTTGTTGTAGGATGCACACTGTACCTCCCGGATACTTCTACTGCTTTCTGGACATACCTAATAAAGCAGATATTAAATATGCAATTAGTGTCCATACTTTTCATAGCTCCAGGATACATTTCCAAACCCTGGATACCTTTCCAACTTTATTTATTTTTTATTTTTATTCTTTTTTTTTTTTTTTTTTTGAGATGGAGTCTCACTCTTGTCACCCAGGCTGGAGTGCAGTGGCCCAATCTCGGCTCACTGCAACCTCCACCTCCCAGGTTCAAGTGATTCTCCTGCCTCAGCCTCCCAAGTAGCTGGGATTACAGGCACCCACCATCACACCTGGCTAATTTTTGTATTTTTTGTAGAGATGGGCTTTCACCATGTTGGCCAGGCTGGTCTTTAACTCCTGACTTCAGGAGATCCACCCGCCTCAGCCTCCCAAAGTGCTGGGATTACTGGCGTGAGCCACCACGCCTGGCCCCTTTCCAACTTTAAATACCAGCCCTCTTCTACCTAAACTACTCAGTTTCTGAACATTTGCTCATAACCTGCATCAAAAAGTTTAAATGCAGGTCCCCAGGCTTCACGTATACCAACTCAGAATCGTTATGGGGCAAGAAACTTTTCACAAGCTCCCCACGTTATTTTTTTGCACACTATAATTTGAAAACCACTGATCTAAACCTTCTACTCCTGACAAGTCAGTTTACTCCATTCCCTCAAAGAGGCCATCTGCTTCTGTCTGACTTTGTTCATGCCATTCCCCTTGCATGGAATAGTAGCCACAGCAGACATGTTCAGAGCCCTTACCTTTGCCAGGCACTACTTTAAACATGTTCCACATATGAACTCATTTAATCTTCACAACAACCAATAAGGTAAACACTGTAGTTTTACAGATTTTTCATGAGAGCAAACTGAGGCATGGAGGAGTCACACAGCCAGTGAGATGTGGGGCCTGGATTTAAACACAAGCAGCCTGATTCCCACCATGCTGTCTCTCATTGTCCGCCCCATCTTCTCTAAATTCTAGTCTAAATTCTGTCCCACCTAAAGCAGGAATTTCCGACCTTCTGCATGCAAAACAATCACCCAGAGATCTTTTTGGAAATGCAAACTTCTGGATCCCTCCCTTAAGGATTATTATTCAGTAAATCTGGGATGAGATCCAGAGATCTGTATTTTATCAAGTTTATCCAGGTGATTCTGATGCACTAGACTACTCAAGGAAAACATACTGCTCCCTCTGGCTTATCTCTTCCTCATCTATAAATGGTAAATATGAGCAATGTGTGGCATAAAGTAAATAAGTATGAGACAGAAAATAATAAGATCAGAATCTCTAATTCATATTGTGGATAAAGTATGATCTTTGTTGAACCCAAGCTATACTCTGTTTAAGAGAGTGTGTGTTTGTGTGTGTGTGTGTGCGTGTGTGTGTGTGAATAATCAGAAGGAAAAGGAGCCTGGCCCCTGAAACATTAAACAGTACTGTGTAGAAGAAGTCTCTGGAATAAACTGCTAACAGGATAGTTCAAAGTCTTCAAGGATTTGTAGAGAAATCTACTGTATGTATCAGAAATATTAGGTCTCCTGGAAGATGAGGGACCAGAGGAAGGACTGAAAACAGGTGTGAGGGTAAACATCTCCTGCTTGATTAAGCACAGTCGCAGTTGGGGAGGCTGCTGGTACAAATGCCCAGCGTGGTCATTAACCTGCTGTGGCCTGAGCCGAACCATATGGAACAAGAAGCCCTCTAAAGCAGAAAATGATGGAAACTGGTAGGAAAAAACAGGCAGGGTGAACAAGCAGGGTGGGCTGAGCTCTGACAATCAGTGACACGCAGACAGGCCACAGAAGCCTGTCTCCTAGGGCTCTGGAAGCCAACCTGTTGGCAACCCTAAAGCTGGGCCCATGTAAGCTTCCAGGAACACCAGCTGTCTCCATGAAGGCTTTTGAGTTAACTAAGATGCTTTTCACATGCCTTTGGCCTGAGCCAGAGTTCGCGTAGGATGTGAACAGCTGGGTGACTTGGAGAGGCCACCATCCCTGTAGCAGTCCCCAAGTACGGCTTCGAGAAAGAAACCTTAAGGAGTTTGTTAAAAATGCAGATTCTCAAGCCTCACTCTGGCAGAAGAGTGGGGACGAGAGCCCAGGAATATATGCTTGAAGTGCTCCTTGGGTGATTCTGGTGCGGCCTGTGCATCCTAACCTGTGCAGCAGCGATGAAGGGCCACGCCCAAGCCCCATCTCACTCCACTCCAAATGACTTAACATGGAATCACAGAGTGCTAGAGCAAAAGAGAATCAAATCCGACCCCTTTCATTTACAGATGAGGGAACTGAGACCTGGAGATGTGGCAAGCCTTGCCAAAGGCTCCACCGTGACACAGAAGCAGAGCCCAGAGTGCTGACGGCCCACCCTGTCCATAATCAGAACTAGAGATCAGCTGCGGGCTGCAGGTCTTCAGAACAGAAACAGACCAGCACAAGTGGTTGAAGGTCCTGTTCCTCAAATAACTACACCTAAGTAAAGCCAAGCTGCTCCACAATGAGGCTCCAGCCAGAAGCCACCCTTCATTAACCTGGTGGCAGTTACCAGAACTGGAAGCTGTAGACTACAAAGACTTAACAGTCTGCTTAACCCCTTTCTGTCATTGAGTAAAATGGCTAATAGGCTAGACCACAAACCAATGCACATTCAGAATGATCTAGAATTGCTCAGTACTTGACAACGTAAATGTCTATTTCATGACTTGGAAAGGAGTCCACAATCCACTAAGTTATAAGTGTTAAAAAGATTATGTGTGTGGAGTGTGTGTATACATACACAGAGAGAGGTTAAAAGTGTTATCTCTGGAAGGTGACGTTATAGATGTTTTTAATTTATAATTAATTTTTAGTCTATTTGTGTTATTTAATTTTTTCTGCAATAAACATGTATTTTTGTAATATATTTATGGAATAAAAGTGACAATTGGCCAGGCGCAGTGGCTCACGGCTATAATCCTAGCACTTTGGGAGGCCGAGGCAGACTGATCACTTGAGGTCTGGAGTTCGAGACCAGCCTGCCAACATAGTGTAACCCTGTCTCTATTAAAAATACAAAAAATTAGCCGGGCATGATGGCATGCACCTGTGATCCCAGCTACTCGGGAGACTGAGGCAGGAGAATCATTTGAACCTGTCAGACAGAGGTTGCAATGAGCTGAGGTCACGCCTCTGCACTCTAGCCTGGGCGACAAAGCAAGACTCTGTCTCAAAAAAAAAAAAAAAAAAAAAAAAGTGACAATGTATCAGTATTGAGCCCTGCCAAATACACTAGTCCTTAGCCAGCTTTGCATGTCCTTGCAGTTTATAATCTTAGGGTATGGCTTAATACTTCACTAATGCCTGGTGCTCTTACATCCACACACATCTGCCAACCCAACTTATTGTGGGTCATTCAGGATACCCTGTCCCTTGGTCACCAATAAGTCATTTACATCTAAGCGTAGTCCGGTTCACCAATAAGTCATTTACATCTAAGCGTAGTCCGGTTCACCAATAAGTCATTTACATCTAAGCGTAGTCCGGTTCACCAATAAGTCATTTACACCTAAGCGTAGTCCAGTTCCCATCTAAGGCAGAAGAGCTTAACATGGCATGAGAGCCACAATGATCAGCAGATCCACCTGCAGTTGCCAGGAGTCAGCTAAGCCCAGCAGGAGGTAACAAGGTGTCCTGGTGGATGGGCATGGCCCTGTGTGTGACTCCAGCAAGGACTCACATGACGCCAGGCAAACTGCAAGACTAGAGGGCAAAGGGATGTGGCCAGAGAAATGCAACGCTTCTTGGGCCCGGACGTGGAAGTGGGTTATTGAGACAGCATTATGGTACAGGCAAGGAAGGCAGAAGCCTGGACTGATGATGATGATGACGATGATGATACCTAACTTTTATCAAGCATTTATTAAATGTTAGACTTTCCACTATGTGATTTACATATATTCAGCTCATTTAATCCTCACAATAACTATTATACCCATTTTATGGATGAGGAACCCAAGGCAACAAAAAGTTAAATGAGCTGCATAAGGTCATAGGGCTCATAAGTGGTGAAATCAAGATTTGAACCCTGACACTTTGCATCTAGAATCCATCATAGTAACCACTATGCCACGGTGCCCTTCGTGACCGTGTAGACAACAAAGTTAATTTGTGATGGGTCCTCAGACAAGAGAGCCATAACCGTGTCTTGTCGATTGTCAGGATAGGTCTAGAGGCGCCACGGTGCCCTTCGTGACTGTGTAGACAACAAAGTTAATTTGTGATGGGTCCTCAGACAAGAGAGCCATAACCGTGTCAGGATAGGTCTAGAGGCCAAAGCTGGAATCAGCCCCTGAGGCCTGGCGAAGTGGCTGGCCTCCACTACAAGGAGGAGGGAGCTGCGGAGTGAGGATGAAAACCAAGCAGGGCCTGGGAAATCCTGTTTCATGTCTCTTTTATAGATTACATCTGTTTGTACTTCCCATACTATTATCGGGATGTGATCTCCTCTCATTTTAACAGACTCTCTGAAGTTAAAACTTCAGGTTACAGATCTTTGTACCCCTTTCTTAGGTTTTAAATTGGTTGTTTCCTGATGTCATGGACTGAGTCACCTTCACCTTATCAGTAATTGTCTGTACATTACACTGTGAACTGGCCCTGGGGGCAGGTTTCTTGCAGATAGCTGATCCTTTTCATGGCCAGAGATTCTTGTAATCTTCAGGCCAGAAAACTGAGACAGGGGAAAAGCCATGTAGATAGAGATCAGGCTCATTCAGGATGAGACCAACAAAGTCTGGATTTAGAGCCAAGTAATGCCCCTGGGAGACAACCTCCCTTCAAATGACTCCCACCCAAAAGAGGGAGGGATGTTTCCACTGGACTTTTAATGGAAGAGAAATAAGGACGTCCTTTAATATGATTAGCTGAATCCTTACAAAGCAATCTAAGCCCTATCCAAAGTTCCATCTAGACAATTGCCTGGGGTTGCTATGAGTCACAAATAGTATTATGGAAACTCCAGCTACATTTCTAGTGACCCTGGTTAATCTGAAATACAACTGCCTGTACCCAACTTCACTGCTCAAGAGGCCACAATCAGTGATCACACTGATGGTAATTACTGTCATCTCCCCAGGAGACGAACAGCATCATCTCCAATGTAGCGGTGCCAAGGAACATGACCTTGAAGTCTGCCTGCGTCAGATATGTAATTTTTTTATCCTTTTCATTGCTATGGATTCAATCAAAAGACCAGCTACCATAGCAACATATGATGTATTTAATGTCACCACAGTCATGAAATCTTTAAAAAAAAAAAAGAGATCTAGAAAATGTCCCTGCACTGCCATGAGAAAATGGCTGTGTGACCTTGGGAAAAACATTTAGCTTCTCAAAGTCTAAACTACCACAACTGAATAACAAGCCCTGTACCACCTTCCAGGCCCCAACCCCCAGGGGTTTTTATGGGGATTTTTAAGTGGTAATACATTAATGTTTCCAGCTCTCTGTAATGCTCAATAAATGTTTGCTGAAGTGGAGACACCAAATGTCCACTGTGGAGAATCCAGTAGTTCCAGAAGCCGTAATTGCTTGAAAAGTATGTGTTCTGTGCAAACATTCCCTTCCTTCCTTTCTCATCTACAGCTGGAAAATGGGCTTGTTTTCTAGCTATAGAGAAATAAAACCATGGGCCAAAATTTCGCTCCAGTTATCTTGCACATTTTTCAAATATGTTTAATATCTCTTTTCTCAAATTACACAGAACAAACTCAACCTCACAAAAACCTTTGCCACCTCCCACCACTTCCAGAAATTCTCCAGTCAGTGAATTAACTAGTTTGTCCAAAGAGTTGGGGAAAGGCTTTGGATGTTTTTCATTGTTGTTGTTTTGGTTTTGTTTTGTTTTATCTGAGATTTTTGTAATTCTCAAATGCTTTTTTTATTTTTTTCATCCAAGGGAAGTTCATAATGTTCTCCTAGGGAGAGGTGTTTCCCTCTCATTCAATATCTACATCAAAGCCCCAAAGGATGTTAATATGACACTAAGCCCAGCCATTCACCTAGGCCAATCATAGATTTTTAAATATTTGAGATCCCTTCAAATCTAGGCCTATCTCAAGAGTGCTTACTTATGACTGCCTATTTATATTATTTACATATCTCTATGTCTGTAAGAAGATCTAAAAAAGAATTCCTTTTTCCCTAACTAATCAGGAAGCACATGGCAAAATGTAAACTTGTTAAAAAATTTAGTCTGGTGTGGTGGACCCATGCCTGTGATCCCAGCACTTTGGGAGGCTAAATTGGGAGCATGCTTGAGTGCAGAAGTTCAAGACCACCATGGGCAACATAGCAAGACCCCATCTCTACAAAAAATAAAAATAAGCCGAGCATGGTAGTGCATGCCTGTAGGCTGAGGCAGAAGGATTGTTTGAGTCCAGGAGTTTGAGGCTGTAGTGAGCTATGATCATGCTGCTGCACTCCAACCTGGACAACACAGTGAGACCCTGACTCAAGCAAAAGCAAAAACAAAAACCAAACCACCTTAATCTCCCAAGGGCACACATTTCCTAGTGGCTATTTCTGGTATCACATTAATAAGACTGGCTTCCTTCCCCTCTGCTATCTGCTGAGGCAGGGTGTAAAATTCCATTCAAAGGCAAATATTCATTGCAGCGCTCCATGTGTCAGATGTTGACAGTAATGAGGATACAAAGAAAAATTTGCCATAATAGCCTCCCTCAGGGACTTACAGGCCAACGTGAGAAAAATGCATAAACAAAAATGTATAATGCATGGAAAGGAATGTAGTGAATTGTTTGGACACAACATTTCTAACCTTGCAAAGGAAGGAGTTAACTGATTTTTCCTAACGTTGAAAAATCAAGAAAATAAAAATTGTTAATATACTATATATAGCCAAAAATATAAATGAAAATAAAAATGTGGCTAGTGTAGATCAGCAGGAGTGGAAGGAAAGGGGGTCATTTCTTCTTCTTCCAGAATAAGGAGTTGATGGAGAAAATTTAAGTTGATATACCAAGAAGCAGGGGTATTAATGTGCCATTTATAGTTATAGAGAGAATGAATATAAGAACTACAAGTTAAAAATCTAGCCGGGGGCAGTGGCTCACACCTGTAATCCCAGCACTTTGGGAGGCCGAGGCAGGTAGATCACGAGGTCAGAAGATCGAGACCATCCTGGCTAACACGGTGAAACCCCGTTTCTACTAAAACTACAAAAATTTGGCTGGGCGTGGTGGCGGGCGCCTATAGTCCCAGCTACTTGGGAGGCTGAGGCAGGAGAATGGCGTGAACCCGGGAGGCGGAGCTTGCAGTGAGCTGAGATGGCGCCACTGCACTCCAGCCTGGGCGACAGAGCGAGACTCCGCCTCAGAAGAAAAAAAAAAAAAAAAAGAACTACAAGTTAAAAATCACTGGCTGTGATTATGTCTTGAGAGACAGACTAGGATATACATGTCTTTGCTGTTCTGGTATTTCTTACTCTTTGTTTGTACTTTTTATAACCATGAAAAATGACAACTGTTAACAATTCTTGTGTATATAAATGTGTGTGTGTGTATATATATATATGAAGTCAATAAGAGAACAACTTTCTATAATCATGAAAAATGACAACTGTTAACAATTCTTGTGTATATAAATGTGTGTGTATATATATATGAAGTCAATAAGAGAACAAATTTCTATAATCATGAAAAATGACAACTGTTAACAATTCTCGTGTGTATATATTTGTGTGTGTATATATATATACACACACACGTTATGTATACATATATGTGTGTGGTGTGTATACATGTATACACATGTATACACATTTATATATACATTCGTGTGTATGATTCACATATAAGTGTATATACATACGTGTGTGTGTGTGTGTGTGTATAGATATATATATACACACACACACACATATGAAAAGGTCAGTAAGAGAATTTTCTATGGAAATTCCAAGTGGTTGGAGAAGACAGAAAGAAAAATGCTGCAAAAAGCACTGATACTCACACATATTTCCTAGATGAGGAGGCTGATAATAAGCTCATGATAAGAGAAACTAGTGTTGAAACCCCCATTCTGTCCATTCAGTAACTGGCCTCACGGTTCCTGGCAAGCTTTACACCTTACAGAACTGTACTCGATTCTTACCTGGCCCATTTACTAAGTTTTTGCTTAAAATTGCAGTCAGGAAGTTATTAGCTCCTCTTTCATTCAATATCAGACTAGAGATGGAGTAGAATTAGAATCTGCCTGCAGACAGCACGCCCATCTAGATGTGAGATTTGGCCAACATCTTCCCCTATTTGCACTTACTTTAGGGCAGAAACAACTGCATATGGATAAATCCATTGTCAAAAGCCAGTCCTACCCTAGGGAAATTCACTGGAGAGTCATTGATACCAGAACTCATCACATCCATGTTTGCTAAAAGCTGCTTTTGGCCCCAGGAGTTTCTCCCTCATAATGTTAAGTGCAGTCTGTCTAAACTCAGGATCACGCCTCCTTTGGCAGCAAAGCCCCTTAAAAACTCATAATTTTGTCCCTGCCTTGCACTACAGCCTCCCTCCTCCAGAAGAGGTCAGAGTATCAATCAGTCTCCTCTCCAGGGAGAAAGTGTTGCATTCAGAGCGCCTAGGAGAAAGTGTTGAATTCGGATTCCCTAAGAGAAAGCGGGAAGAGAGACACCTAAGCCTCCAGAACAAAGGCACAAAGGATTTTTTGTTGTTGTTTTAGAGACAAGGTATTACTCTGCCACCCAGGCTGGAGTGCAGTGGTGTGATCATAGTTCAATGCATCCTCCAACTCCCGGGCTCAAACAATCCTCCTGCCTCAAGCCTCCTGAGTATCTGGGACCGCAGGCACGTACCACCAACCTCAGCTGTTTCTTAAATTTTTTGTAGAGACAAGGTCTCACTATGTTCCCCAGGCTGGTCTTGAACTCCTGGCCTCTGGCCTCAAGCAATCCTCCCACCAGGGCCTCTCACAGTGCTGGGATTACAGGCATGAGCCAATCAAGCCCAACTGAGCCTTGCCAGAAAAGGGTTGTTGTTTCTTTTCAACTGCATCCCCTCAGGCACCAGAGGAATTGAGGTTTGATTTCTCCTTCCTCTGTTGCAATCCCTATAAAAACTCTAGCTATCAAGTCTTGGGCTTCAATAAGCTTCCATGAATAAGAAACTTAACTGTTTACTCTATTCCTTGAGTTCCTATTACTTTTAGCCCTCATCGAGAAAGTGCAGGGCTGCAGATTAATCATGACTTCCGCCCTGTGTTGCCCCTTCACTGCTGAAGACAAACTTGCAGGTGAAGCCTTCACTCACTGAAAACACATCTGATTCCACCAAGAGGTCCTTGAGTGCCTCCTTCTTGCTCCTCCGCTCTTACAGGACTACAAAGGGCCTCTAGGACCCCTGTCACTTGCTCTTCCCAAAACATCCTCCCTCGCCTGGATAATCTGCACTCAAACTCCACCCAAGCCAGGTTAATTTCCACTGTGTGGGGATATGAAAGGACCTATGTGGCATTTGCAGTGGCACATATTATCTGCACTGTTAATGCCTTTTTATGAGTCTATCCCTCTTATTGGACTCAAGATGCATAAGGCAAGAGCCTGCTCACATCTCAGTGTCTCCAACCACAGCCTAACACCTCACCCCACGCAATCAACATCAATGTTATGCTTATGGACTGCAAGCAAAAGCCTTCTCTTGAGAATGTTTAAAAGACTTTGTGCCACTGCACTCCAGCCTGGGCAACAGAGCAAGACTCTGTCTCAAAAAAACAAAAAAACAACAAAAACAAACAAAAAAACCAAGGCCGGGTGCAGTGGCTCATGCCTGTTATCACAGCACTTTGCAATGCCGAGGTGGGCAGATCACCTGAGGTCAGGAGTTGGAGACCAGCCTGGCCAACATGGTGAAACTCCATCTCTACTAAAAATACAAAAATTAGCCAGGTATGGTGGTGTGCGCCTATAATCCCAGCTACATGGGAGGGTGAGGTCGGAGAATGGCTTGAACCGGGGAGGCAGAGGTTGTAGTGAGCTGAGATCGTGCCACTGCACTCCAGCCTGGGCAACACAGCAAGACTCTATCTCAAAAAAAAAAAAAAAAAAAAAAGACTTTGGACCAGACTGAGTCTTGCGTCCATCACATACAGTCTGCTGAAGGAGAGTGTTGCACTAGCAGATGTTCGAGATTGGTGCTTGAAAAGACCATAGATTCTCTGTCTGTACTAGGATGTGTCACCTGAACTTCCTCATACACATTGTAGGCAACAAAATAATAATACTTCCTTATCTTTAAAGTCTACATTCAGAAATCTTACATGAATTGAACAATCTCAGAGACACACTGGAATGCTTAAAATTCCTAGATCACACCATAAGATAGGTCTTAATATTAAACATGCACATCGGAAGACGTAAAGAATTCACTGTTATTAAGTTGGTTATCTATAATTTAACTCTTATCACTTTAAAGTCACCATGACCCAAGGGTGATCACACTGAAACTAAATCACAGCTGAATTGTTGGGTCTCTTGGCAATCTCGTTTTGTCACTGCGTAAAGGTAAAGGAGCCTTAATCGCAGCTAACATGGGACTGAGGATGACTCTGAGCAAGTCTGATCATTTCATCCATGTATTTCTTCAGTTACGACTGAGAACCTGGAAGATGTTCAGATAGGGGAGACCTTACTCCATTCCTATCTAAAGGGGGGTATGCCAGTCACATTTATTTCCCAACAATGTGTCAGCACCATGCCTTCCATGTGTTGCTGCCATGCCAGCTCTTCTATACTCCATCTTGTTCGAACTTGACATCAACCCTACAGGGTAGGGATCATTAGCCCACTTTACAGATGGTCCTCAGGGTGTTAAGTGACTTGCCTAGGGAAACTCAGTTTCTCCGTGTCAAAGCTTGGCATCTGTATAGCTTTTCCTCTTTGAGTAGGAATACTTACATAATTGGGTCATTCATGTCCTCTCTTGATGCTGGACACTGGGGAGGACAGAGAAATGTCTACATGAGGTCATTGATGCTGAGATGCTGGGGCATATGGGTCCATCTGGGGAGTATATAAAAGAAGCAACATAGCTGAACTGAGACTGCTCCCCTTAGAAAGGCCTGTTTGCAAGGCTGGTCCATGGCTGGCATCTAGGAAACTTGGATTTCAGGGCAGTTCTCACCACTTCCTAAATGATAGGAGTGGCTCACCATGCCTAAATATAGCTTATGCTAAACACCTGATTTCTTTTTAGGAGTCTGGAATTTTGATATGTGGCAGGCAGAGGGTGCCTATGTGACCAGCCCTCAGTAAAAACCCTGGGCACAGGGGGGACTTCTCTGGTAGAGAACTTTTACATGTTATAACAAGTCATTGCAGAGGAATTAAGCAAGTCCTATGTGGCTCCATTGTGATTCTGGAGAGCTTATGCCTGGTTTCCTATGCTCTTCGGCCTGTGAGCCTTTCCTTTAGTGATTTTGCTTTGTTTAGTCAATCCTTTGGCTGTAATAAGTCGTAACTGTGAGTGTGACTATATGCTAAGTCTTATGAATCCTCCTAGGAAATCATCAAACCCAGGAATGGTCTTTGGGACCTCTGAAAGAGGGAGTTTTAAAGAGATCATGGGGGTGTGGCCCAAGTCACAAGAAGACATGAGCTTATGAAAAAAATATATGCGATAATGGAACCTCTAAGGAACGACATCTCTCAATAAGGGTAAGAAGGATGTGGACTTGGGACAGTGGGGTGCACTGGGGAGGACACTGTGCACATGTCACAGGGAAGAGAAGGGAACTACACCTATACAATCCCGTGTCAACATGTACTTCTTTGGCCTGGGTTGGAGGCTTTATTTTGCCTTCATCCAAAATGCCAGAAGACACCATGACCTCACAAGAATTTCCTGGGATTCCTTACAATACAGTCTCCTCAGTGGTGCTATTACCCCAGCATTCAGGGAAGCCACAGCTTCTACATGGGGAGAACAACCCTGCTGTTGGCAGCACAGGTCTGGCAAAAGGGGCATGCTTTACAAATGTAAGTTAAATGCAAGGAATGCTAAGCGGGCACTAGCTCCACATGGATGCCAAATGCCCCCTCTTTTACTTTCTATGGTTTGCTTGGTCTTCAAAATTAAGAGATATACTAGTCAATGGGAGAATATGTTCTATATTACAAATGAATTCATTTCATTTTAAAAGAACAGCAACAGATACTCAGGAACAAGGGCATGTCTGACCATGAAACCAAAGAATTCTTTACTTTTTGATTTACAAAGCACTTTACTACCATCACCTCATTTGATCCTCAAAGCAATGCTAGGATGTAGATACCACGACTTTTCTGTTATTCTCCATGACACTTACTCTGTTACAAGACAAGCAGTGATGCTCAATGAAGACTTATTGGTTGACTGATCAGCAATGGCCTTAGAAAAATTACTGCTTTTTAAAATTAATGATTCCTGAAGTCTGACAGTGGAAGAATAAGCTAAAAAGCAACCCAGGCATTCAATGAAATTATTAAGATCACAAATTAAGTCATTTCTATGGACTCTATAGCAGGAAATATATTTTTAATGAGGAAATTGAAGCTAATATAGAACAGCTGTCCTGTTACCCAGCAAAAGAGTATTAAGGCAGATTAAATTATTAATGAAAAATATACCGGCTCAGAAATTTAACCTCTTAACATCCTCTCATTCATTTCTCTTTAATACACAGTCTTTAAACTGATATTTAAAAAAATTCCTTTGGTCACCATATACAGTTAACACTGATAGTTTGTTCTACTACTCACTAGCTGTGGCATCTTCAGCAAGTTATTTTACCTCTCTTTGCAACTATAAAATGAAGAGAAGAGCAAACTCATGGTTAAGGAGATGAAATGGAGTAAATAGAAAAAGTGCTGAGCACAGGCCAGGTGCAGTGGCTCACACCTGTAATCCCAGCACTTTGAGAGGCAGAGGCAGGCAGATCACAAGGTCAAGAGATCGAGACCATCCTGGCCAACACAGTGAAACCCCGTCTCTACTAAAAAAACAGAAAAATTAGCTGGGTGTAGTGGTGCGCACCTGTAGTCCCAGCTACTCGGGAGGCTGAGGCAGGAAAATTGCTTGAACCCGGGAGGCAGAGGTTGCAGTGAGACGAGATCGTGCCACTGTGCTCCAGCCTGGGCGACAGAGAGAGACTCCATCTCAAAAAAAAAAAAAGTGCTGAGCACAAGGCCTGGCTTATGAGTTTTTAATAATGGTAGATATTATTTAAATGCATGAAGATAAAATCAATAAATATTTATTGTACTGATATCCAAAGTGGGCATACCTATATATATATATATGCATGGGTACAGCCATACAGGTCCTTAAAATAACAACATACTTCCATACCAGTTAGGAACTTACTGCTGCCCAGAGGCCTCTGTGTGCCATCTATCACCTCAGCTGTCCCAGCTCCTCCCCTAAGAGAAGACTCTTCACAACTTCACTCTCAGACTTCTCCACGCTACAATACCTAGTGTTTACACCTGGAATAGCAGAGAACCTCTGGGAAACTTACATATTGCACTTGAGCAAAGAATAAATATTGTTAATATAAGTCACTGAGAATTTGGAGGTTGTTTTGCAGCAATAGCTGTTAATAATTAATACCACCATTAAGCTATTGTCAATAAGCAATTCAAGAAGCAATGTATAAGTTACTAAAGCAATAACTTTAAAAGAAAAAGAAAACTATGTGGGGAGAATACATGGAAAGCAAAGAGAAAGGAGGAAGATTAAAAGGTGTGTTAACATGGCCCAGACACCATACCCTTGCTGTCTTCATCATGCTTAGTGCCAAATGACAGAAAAACGAGGGGCAGCTGTTTCCAGGACCAGTATGGGTTGTGTGTACTCACGTTGGTGTTGCACAGCTTGTACTGCCGATAGGCCCCGATGCATGAGATTGCTGTAGATCGGGCAGGCTGAGAGAAGCTCTGAGTTGCCCCATGGGTCCCCGCACCGTGGTTGTTGCTTGTTTCTGGGCTGTGAAAGAGACTTGAAGCTGCAGTGAAGCCTTGATCATGGGTCAAAGGCAGCTGGTAGATGGGGGCCTCCACAGCCTGCAGTCCAGAGCGAGGCCCACTGTCACTTTGGTACAAAGGCCCATGTTGGGGGACCTGGTGGGCTGGTGAGCTGTAGTCATGCCTAGCAGAAGATGCCCCCTGGGACCTGGAATGCCGGGATGAGGGCTTCTGTCTCCGGAGCCTCTGTGGCGTGTGTGCAGTGTCTGTCTGCAGTGGTAAGATATATGGGGCCTTACCATAGCCGTACTTGCCAGGGCCGATGGGACCACGTGTCCTGCTCCTAAAGAGAGATAGACAAGAGAGGAGATGATCAGAGTTGGATGAATTTCATGTTAACTCAAAAGCTCTGGTCCATGGTAGAGAGGACCAGGTAGGAACGGAAGCTTGAGAAAGGGTCTATGGTAGAACTAGGAAGTAGGGGGAATGCATTTTAGAAGGGACCATCATGGAGGCTGGAACACAGGCTCCACAGAAGCTGGAAAGTAGAATGAAAGAGGGAATCAACAGACGATGAACAGTGGATGATGCAAGTGGTTGGAAATGAGATTAGAACAGTAAACTATGGTCAGCGTGTAATTTTTATGCAAAGAGTCTGGGCATTTTTGTAGGTCACTGGGAGCCACTGAAGGTTTTCGGAGAAGTATAAACATATGATTGCAATTTCAGCCACAATAAACTTTCCTGTTCACTTTTTTTTTCTAATCATGTATTTTTTGCTCCTTCAACTAACTGTGGTATTTCAGACCCTGTTTCCTTCACCATTCATACTCAAAGAGCTTTTCTAGGTAATGGAACTTAGATAAGCAACCAAATTCTAGTGCAGTCCCAAGGCCTCACTTGCACTGACTTTAATCCTGAAAATATTCAAGGGCGTTAAACACTTGGCTCCTCCATCACTCTTGAAGCAGCCCAGGCAGAGCAATGGGTAAATGGCCATCTTCACATTGGTTTAGTAGAAGAATTGTCTTGGGTCACACATAAAATACACTAACACTAATGACAGTTGATGAGCTAAAAAAATATATTGCAAAAAAAAATCTCTTAATGTTTTAAGAAAGTTTATGAATTTGCGTTGGGCTGCATTCAAAGCCATCCTGGGCCACATGATGCCCATGGGCCACGGGTTGGACAAGCCTGGTTTAGACCTTTAGATTTTTGTAAAGACCCACTGCCCTGTGGTGGGATGGGGCAGGGGACGTGGGCAGGACAGGGTAGAAGCCCTGATTTGTAGCATTTGCCCACTCCTGTGGTGTAAATACTTCCATCATGGCTGATATCAAGCTACCAATGTGAAGACACAGTGAGCTCTGGTGAGCAGGTAAAAACCAGCTCCAGAACACTACTGCATGTATATTTATTGTGCAATTACTGTTTGCAAAACACAGTTAGCAATGATGAAGAAATACAAAAATTAATCATCCATAGTTTTCAAGACCCCAACCTTACAACTGAAAGCAACTAGATCACAATGCAGGGCGGGGTAAGGGCCTTAGAGGCCATACAATAAATGTTGCTTTGGGAAATTCTGAGGCAAGAAAAAGCACTTCTGTCTGGAGGGATCAGAAAAGGTTTCACCTTCACTGGCATTAGAGTTGAGGAGCGCAGGCTCCAAATCTCTGTGGAAGGACTTAAGTAAGTCAACTCTTAACTTACTTTTAAGATGACTGAGCTGGATTAAATGACCGCCAAGGTCGCTCCAACTCTAAAAGTATATGCTTCCATAATAATTAATTTTACATTTACGTAAAATTGGAAATGTGCCCAAGGGTTTCTACAGGATGGCCCCATTAAAATAAGCACATTAAAATAGCAATCAAGGTAAAACACTGATTTCCGCCCTCATGAGAAAATTCTTTCTTCACTCTCCACATAATCACTGAACATAAAATTTAATAGACCACACTAATTATTAACATCTTTATTACTAATTGCACCTTCATTCTTAGCTGATATGGAATTAAACCACGCCACACTGTTTATTTTGCATTTAGGTCTTTCTCAATTAATCTTGGCAACACTTGGGACTCTGTTAATGATGGGGCTTTTAAGAGATGCAATTAAGAAGTTAGTCATATATATGTATATATGTGTGTGTGTGTATGTGTGTGTGTATATATATATACACATATATATAAAACTTGGATGTAATTTGCCTTTTTCTTTCTTGTGGCAGGCCAGGTAAAATGAATGACATCATGCAAAGCCAAAGGAAAGAATTTCTGCGTATGTGTGTGTTTTTTTAAGATCTGAAAGTCTACCAAAAAATTCTAGCCGCAAAGTATAAGTACTGAATGGAGACCCTAGCTGAAGGTAACAGAGAAATGGACATGTGGAATAGCACTTCTCAAACTTGAGTGTTCACAGGCATCACCTGGGATCTTGTTAAGCTGCAAAGTCTGGATCTAGGACATCTAGGGTGCAGCCTGAGAGTCTGCATTTCCAACAAGCTCCTGGGAGATGCCAATGCTGCTGGTCCACAGACTCACAGCTTTGATAATCAGTCATAGAATAAAATAGAAATTCCAAACAAAAGGGTGAAAATTCAACACTGCAAATTATCACTTTTAATGAAGGAAAAATGGCAATGAAATTCAAACCAAAAACCTCTGAGTTTGAGGCAGATACAAAAGATCTGCTGGCCCGGGACAGGCTGCCCTGCTGGAGCTCACTCAACACTGATGAACCAAAACTGACTTGAGCTTCCTCTTGGGGAGCAGAAGAAGAACCTGCTGTTGGCTGATGACTTGTGTAAGCATCTTCCCAAAGGCCTGAGGGGGTAACATATACAAGCACCAATGTATATTTTTGTATTCATATTGCCTTGTGGGAAGCTCTGCCTAAATTGGAGAACCATTCAAAACCCACTGACACAGCAACATCACTGGAAAGGTGACGAAATGAATGCAAATGACCAGTTAATTCTAAAAGAACAAAGAGAATGAGCTACCTAATCGGGCATGTTTATGAGAGATCTGATTTCTGAGTATTTGACTCAGAACATTTGGACAAGTGGCGGATTCATTCTGGCTTGGCCAGGAGAACGTTTGTTTTCCTTACAGCTGGTCAGAGCTAATAATCCTGACGGGTCTGAATGGCCTCTTCTCCAACAGGACAGAGTCCATCTGGCTGCTTGCACGGGGGCCTCCACGGAACTGGGCAGATTAATGCAGAGTTGTGATAAGTACAGATGTGGCGAGGGGATCTGTGTGGCCAGTAAACTCCTTCAGGAGAATCATGTGGTAGGCGCCCAGGGGTGCTGTTGAGTAGTTCTGCTTAGTCTCCCCAGAACCCATCTCTGGGATTTTACTTTGGCTGCTCCACTTGTCAAAGCACTGGCTAATTTCTGAAAGTTACGTCTTGAGACAGAAATGGAAAAGGCACACTTTGCAGATCAGAGATGTGGAGTCAGCGTGGGCTAGTGGTTCGCAACATGGACCCTGAGGCCAGCTTTCTGGGGTTTGAATCCTAGCTCTGCTACTTGCTAGTTTGGAAACTTTGGGTAAGTTACCCAATCTTTGTATGCCTCAGTTCCTTCAAACAGGACCAGGATTAAGACGAGGCCAGTGAAGCAACCAGGATGCAATATTTAAGGAGATAACAGTCAGGGTCATGGAAGTGCTGGTAGGAATCTGAGAGTGATGTCTTCTTAAATGTTGCACCCTAAGAACCTCCCTAGCTGCACTCCACGCCCAGTTCTGGCCTTGTATTCATTTTAAAATAAACACAATAATAGTACCTTTGTTACAGATAGTTGCAAAGATTAAACGACTTAAGAGCAAAAGATCTAATACTTCACACAGAGTATGCATCATACAAGTATTTGCCTTTATGTAAGAAAAGCTCTAATTTGGCTATTTAATAGCTCTACCAACTTTGGCAAATAATGCACCTTCAGTTTTCTTACCTGTAAAATGAGAGTATGACCATTTCACGTTCACTAGGATGGCTATACTCAAAAAAGACAGATAATAGTGTGTTGGGAAAGATAAACTGGTAACCTCATACATTCCTAGTGGGAAGGTAAAATGGTGTAGTCACTTTGGAAAACTATCTGGGAGCTCCTCGAAAGACTAAATGTAGTGTTACCACAAGACCTAGCAATTCCACTCCCAGGTATATGCCCAAGAGAAATGAAAACATACATTTATATATAAACTTATACATGAATGTTCATCGCTACATTATTCATAATAGCCAAAATGCAGAAATAACCCAAATGCCTATCAACTGACGTATAGATAAATAAAACATTGGTATATCCATAGAGTGGATTATTATTCAGCCATAAGTGCTGATATATACTGTAACAGAGATAAACCTAAAAAATATTCTAAGTGAAAGAAGCCAGACACATATGATTCCATTTCTATAGAATGTCCAGAATAGGCAAATCCACAGAGACAGAGAGTGGTTTCCAGGGATTGGGGAGAGAGGGGAAAAGAGAGTGACTGCTAAAGGGATGGAGTGTCTTTTTAGGATGATGGAACTATTCTGCAATTAGATAGTCGTGATAGTCACACAACCTTGTAAATATACCAAAGCTATTGAGTTACAGAGTATTTTTAAATGGTGATTTTTACGGTATGTAAGTTATATCTCAATAAAGTTTTTTTTAAGAAAGCATGTTTACTTACAAGGATGTTGTAAAGTCAAATTGAACTTACTGATAGAAATGCATTTTTTTAATCTGAAAGCAATTTTTTTTAATCATTTGTTTCAACAATATTTAACAAACCTTTATTGAGCAACTTCTATGAGTGCCTATTGAGCATCATGTGTGATTTCTTTTCTACTTGTTCACATTTCCAGCCCTGACAACATAAGTACATGGAACACCCCCGCCCCGCCCCCACCCCACCATAAAGTAGGGCTCGTAAGAAGAACGTGACAGTGCACAGTAAGGGTTCTAAGACCAGGTTCCAGGCCCAGTTCATCCAATGGGTGTCTGGGAAAATTGCTGTTGCTGTAATAGTTGTTGATAATGGCTGCAAACAGCATGTTTTCCTTACAACAGGCTGGCTGCCATCCAGGGCTCATTATGTGTGATCTTCCACAGCTCTACAAAGATAATGTAAGCGGTCAGCATCATGACTCAAGCAAAGTCACTCCATCCAGTCTCCCTCCCTACACACTCACCCTGGAAATGTGTCATCTGCAATCATCACCTGGAACTGACAGCTCCCACCTTTGTTTCCTGCCAAGATCCCTCTCCTGAGCATCAACCCCACGTGCCTAGCTAACCTCCAGACTAGAGCCTGAAAAGTGCACATAAGTCACCTGGGGGTCTCGTTAAAATCCAGCTTCTGCTTCAGCGGGTCTAGGACAGGCCTCTGGTTCATTTGTAACAAGCTCCCAGATGAAGCTGATGTGGTGGGTCCTGGACTGCACTTTGATAGCTCCACGTGTCACTTCGAAGTCAACACACTCAAGTCTGGATTGACCATCTTTCCTCCACAAAACTGATGCCCCTCTAGCTCTTCCCATATTCTCTATCTCAGTAGTCCTTAAATTTGAACAAGCATTAGACTCACCTAGAAGACTTGTTACAAAAGACTGTGAAGCCCCACCTGCAAAAACTCCGATTCAAGAGGTCTAGGGCAGGGCCTGAGAATCTGCATTTTTAACAAGTTCTCAGGTGATGCTGATGCTTTTGGTCTGCGGGCCACAGTGAGAACCACTGTTCTGTCTTACTCCCAAGTACCACCATCCCCTGAAGACGGCTGACTCTTCCACTCACCCCTTCTCTCTGCATTCCATCCAAACTCCTTGGCTTACCCACTCAACCTATACAGCCTGGCTCCTGCTGCATCTCTTGTCAGCCCTGGCCCTGCACGGACCACCCACACCACTTGCACCTCCTCAGTAGGCCAAGGGACTTTATTCTCCATGCTTTGACCTATGCTGTTTCCTCCTCCTCAGCTGCTTTCTCCAGCACCGCTTCCCAAAATAATGACCTAGTCACCCTTCAGGATTCAATGGAAGCATTTTGGTGTCAATGAAGTTTTTCCTGGTCCAAACCGCCCTCCAACCTTCTCCTTCAAAGAATTGATGCCCTTCTCTTTTGTCCTTCCACTGGGCCTCATGTAGCTGTCACAGCACAATCTTTTATTATGCTTATTGTTTGCACACCTGCCTTAGTTTACCAGGCTGCGGGCTCCTTCAGGGCAGGGACTATGTCTTATTTCTTATATCCCTATAGCCTACTACAATGACTAGCACATAATAGGTGCTCAGTTAATTGACCCTAGAAAAGCTGAAATAATAAACGAATGACTCAAACCACTATTGCCAAAGGGAGAAAAATCTCCCCTCACCATTACTGTGCCTGTTTAATTTCTGTTATATGAAATATTGTATCTTATTAAAAGACTGTTAAACTATTATGGCCCTGAGGACAAAGCCACCTCCTTCTATGTAGGAATAAAAGTCTTATCTATTGTGTGAGAGCATTTCTGGTATCAAACACCTAGAGAAGAGACAGGTCCTCAGAATGGAGAGGGACCCAGCAGGGGCTGAGACTCAGCCTTTATTTTCAAAAGGAGTGAAGAATTAAGAGCTCAAGAGCTGTCAGAGCTGGAAAGCCACCCAGGCAAAGCTGTCAGCAGCCTGGAGCTAGAGTTGGGCTTCCTATCTCTCAGTTTCCAGGACAGAGGGGAGTGGGCAGAGTGAGAGCCCTGCCCTCTAGAGCCAGGCTGTTTGTGTTTCTTAGGCTCTCCGTGTTTATTTCCATCTTGTTTTCCCTTAGAGCTCAGGCAAGTTCCTCTGAGGGGCCCTGCCTCTCTCAGCTGTGCTAACATGAACCCCACATGGGCCACAGCATCCCACAGAGCAGCAGCCTCGGGGACTGCCCTCGAGGAACCAGAGATGTGGAGCCTAAGAACCCCACGGTGAAGTGGAACTCCACGAAGGCAGACAGGCAATGAGGCTGACCACCCCTGCCCGTGTGGAAAGTCTCCTTGCACTGAGCGAGGTCGTGAGTTTTATAGCATTAAGAGCGGTGGCATTCCAGCCAGCATGGTGGCTCACACCCGTAATCCCAGCACTTTCGGAGGCTGAGGTGGGAGGATCACTTAAGGCCAGGAGTTCCAGACCAGCCTGGCCAACATGGCAAAACCCCGTCTCTACTAAAAATACAAAAAATTAGCCAGGCGTGATGGGTGCACACCTGTTGTCCCAGCTACTCGGGAGAGGCTGAGGCACAAGAATTGCTTGAACTGGGAGGCAGAGGTGGCAGTGAGCTGAGATCGTGCCACTGCATGCCAGCCTGAGCAACAGACCCAGTCTCAAAAAAAAAAAAAAGCAAGAGGTGGCATTCCTTGCATCTTGGTACCTAAGTTGAGTTGCTACATAAACAGAAATAAATTCTTCCATAGGGAAGATGAGAAGGAATCTCATGAGATGAAAGCCTATTTATTGTTGGAGAAAGCTGATTAATGGGGAATCTAAGTCCCCGTACTAGATTCTGTGGAGAAAATCTAAGATACTACTGTATTTTACTATGTCTAATGAATAATGTCCACGTGGCTTAAAGAGAGCCTTTATGCCACATTTGCACTTTGAACTGTTACTATATATCAAGGCTAAACTCCCAAGCCAATGTTTTAGGGCAGATTTCCCGGAGACTAAGTATCACAGGGTCCTGGTTACAAATGTGAGGATGCTGCATCTGAGGGCTGCCTCAATGCCAGCCTCCGAAATATGGACAGATACTCCTCTATTTCTCCTGGCATTGATACAAAGCATTGGCACTTGAAGCTAGGAGAGGGAGGAGGGAGATGTAATTCACAATGACTATCAAGTGAAATGCTTTTTGCCAAAATACTTTAGTATGACCACACGTATCTTTTAAAAAGATTTTTATAGACATTAAAACAACACTAGGTGGTAGAAATTACACCTAGGAATAGTCCTTCTCAAGTGCCTGTAAGAGCACACAGAGATGTGAGTGTGGGGATCCTCACTGCAGCCCTGGGGACACCTGAAAACATAGCAGGACAGTGATCTGAGGAACTGGCCAGTGCACTTCAGTCATTCCTTCTTTCCACACAGTTCTTCTAGAATGAGACTGAGGATTATAGCACCAGAGAAGGGAAGACTCAAAGATCAGTATGAGGAGATAAAAGGTTTCTTTAGATTGGAAAAACTGAGCTTTATCCATTAAGAGCCAAAGTCTGGAGCACAGTAGGCAGAGGTAGAGCTTATACTACAGACTATGAAGAAGTGTTATGACCTTCGAATGACCTTTCTGAACCCAAGGAAATTAGGAGTTTGACTAGCAGGCTGGACGTGGTGGCTCGCCAGGACTTTGGGAGGCCGAAGCAGGTGGATCACCTGAGGTCAGGAATTCAAGACCAGCCCGGCCAACATGGTGAAACCCCATCTCTACTAAAAATACAAAAATTAGCTGGGCATGGTGGGTATATGCCTGTGGTCCCAGCTACTTGGGAGGCTGAGGCACAAGAATTGCTTGAACCAGGAGGTGGAGGTTGCAGTGAGCCAAGATCGCACCATTGCACTCCAGCCTGGGCGAGTGGAGAGTTTGACTAGCAAGCAGATTAGGGAGGAACCAAAAGGCATTATTCAGAGATTAGGACAGAATGCAGTGGCCTGGGCTGGAGAGCAATAGAAATCCCAGATGTGTTTAGAGGCCTGAGAACAGAAGGGACTTGCACGCTTTATGGGGAAGCCAGTGTCCCAACATGGCACCTGACTAGGATGTGGGAGGGAGGCGTCAAGGCGAAGGGGCCCACCTGAGAGTGGGTGGGTCACCCCTTTGTGGTTCCAGAGAGTACGTGGCCCTTGGTGACAGAAGGCCAGGAGGGTACATGCAGAGATTTCAGCAGCAGCCACAGCAAGGGTGGAAGGTGGCCAACAGCTTGAAGCACGGCCGACAGCTTGCTTCCTTTGCCAAACCTGCACAGGAGCCCCTCACCTGGGGATCCAGGTCACACCTCCTGGGAAGAGGAGAGGAGAGAGAGAAGAGAGTCCTAACTGAGCTGAACACAAATCCTGAATTGATCATGCTTAACACGAAGTGTCTGAGCTTCTGAGTCTCCTGGAATTGGCAAAGTTTTCCTTCAGCAATAGAAGCAGAGGCTCATGAACCACATCTAGTTATAGAAAAATAAATTGTGTTCTGCATACCTGAGTGGTGGTTGTGAATTGTAAATCTGAAAGACAATCTAAGTGTCCTTAAACAGGAAAATAAGGAGCTAGTTTAATTATGGTGCATTCAGATATTGGAGTACTATGAAGCTGTTTAAAAGAATGAGGCAGCTGTGTATATACTGATATAGAAAGCTCTCAAAAACATAGTTAAGTGAAAAAGAATAAGACAGTAAAGATACTAAGCCGAGGACACTAAACATGCTCTCATTTGTGTGTATGTGTGTGTGTGTGCTTTTTTAAAGAAAAAATGTATACAGTATATGAAAAATGTACACAAGATATACAAAATATATTTCCGAATTGATCAAAGGGAAACTCTGGGCAATGATTTCCCCTGGGCAGCAGACCCAGTAAGGTGGTGTTGAAGCAGACTCATTTGTCATTTCTTACCCCTTCATACTGCTGTGTAAGCAGTGTCAAAAAGAGAAACCAAATCAGTAATCTTCATGCCTAAATATGCAGACATTTCAATTTGGACATAAAATGCCCACTTATAAATACACTGTAAGCCCCAAAGACCAGAGGAACAGAATTAGCTGAAGGACAAAATATTCCTCTGAACTGTCTCCATCAAGAACAGAAAAGTCATATACTCCCAGAAAGATTTTAGATCAGCACAGACCAGCATCAAGCTCATGCTGAGGTGGAAGCTTCTTTGAGTCTGAATATGCTTGAATCTCACAGCCTACGGGAAGAAGAACAATGATTCTATGATGTCCGGTCCAATCTTTTCAGTGATGACAAACACCCCTGTGCGTATTTCCAGTAGGCTAAGAGCATCCCCATCTGTCAGGTACCCAAGTAAGGAACCTCACACACTTCTGACTTCCCTCTCCACTGGATTTGTCTTTCTAAGCACAGCCCTTGTCATTACTCTCTATTCGAAAGACCCACCTGGCTCATCTCTGCCTAGAAAATAAAGTTCAAACCAAGACAGTTTTAGGGCATATTTGGTTTGATGTCACATTCCACCCTTTATCATCTGGTTTCAGTTTATCTTCCCAGATTCAACTCTGGTCTTCGTCTCCCTTCCCCTGTATCCTGCCCACAACCTTTCCCAACCATCACTAATGACTCACCATTTCCCAAACACATGGGGCTCTTGTGCTGCAAGACTCCCTCCTGGAACCCTACCCTACCTACTTCTGTACTTTCAGGCCCAACATAAACACCAGCACCCATGTGCTTTCCTCACTGTTAGTACTCTCGGGGGCAGCCTGCACACCCCTTTACCACATTAACACTGTATTAGTAAGTTTCATTCTCCAGGGCTACACTCCCTGTTTCTTACTGGTGTGTGCATCATCCCTGAAACTAGCTCCGAGTCTGACATGGAGGCACCCTGGGAAAGTATGCTGAAGTGACACACGGGTGGGCCCAGAGCCTCGTTGCTCAGCATTTCTAACGAATGGGTCAATAAAGGCTACTGCTTTGGATTAATTCATAGAGACAGAAAGGCTAGGAGTTTCCATATGCAAGAAGTCAAGGCAGCCCCACACCCCTGGGTGGGAATTAAAGGGCGCTAGGAAAATTAGATCAGTAGCCAGTGGCTACCTAGAGCGACCTGAGAGCCTAAATGGGAGAGGAAAAATGGGAGGGAGCAGCAGCTGAGGACCAGAAACGTGTGTGTTCACCAAGGAGCCGCCTGAGCCAAGGAAAGCTGGGAGGAAGGGAGTGTGCAGCCTCGAGCTGGAAAGACAGCCCTGTTTTCCTAAAACCCACCCTGTTCCACTAGGATCACCTGCCAAAGGGAGAAAGGATATCATGTGCTAAGTTCAAAGAGGCTGCAAGCAAATGGTTTAGGTTGAGTGCAGATGTCTTCTTAGAAGTTCTAAGACTGAAATTCCTGCCAGGGCTGTTCTGGGTAATAAATTATCTGGTGTCCACAGAAGATAAGAGGCAAAACTCTGACCACTTAGGGAAATAAAAATTAAGAAGATGAAAACAAAAGCTTCCCTGGTCGCCTACTGTGCAGCACACAGTATCACATACGTTAGCTGCAGGTTTGACTAGATCTGCTGCTGCTCCCCACAACGTGCTGAAGACCTGAGTTTAAAGGCCAGCATGAGAATCAGCTGACAGGTTTGCTCTGAACCTTTAGGAAAGAAGGACCCCACAGGCTTACGGGGGGTTTGGCCACAGGAAGGAATGACAAATGTGTTCCAATAAAGTGAAAAGAGAGAGGTCTTTTCACAGATGGATTCAGGAGCTCTTCCAGGAGTCAAGAGGCAAGCCACCTAGGCAGAGGAAGCAGAAAGGTGGTTTTAGAGCCACTTAGATGTTAAAGGGCTTTTTTTGCACCAGGAAGCCAAGCCTCTAGAAGACCCTATCCTCAGTGACCCACCCATCAGCCTCCCAGGATGTGAGTTCCATGGGGCTGTCCCCCAACACCAGCTGCCAAAATAAAATAGAGCAGCAACCTTAAGAATACAAGACTCAGGCCTTCTGGGGGGAAATGACCCCAGGAGATGATTTAGACTCGCACCCCCAGATATTGCCATCAGGCGGCTTCTCTTCTTCTAGGATTGTGTTTGAAAATCAGCCAAGTTTCCCTAAGAACAAGCCAACCACAGTGCTCATGGGTGCTGCTGTGCATCACAGTGATCTGGGTTTCCAGAACTGACCTTTGGGTACCTTATTCAGTGTGGGCCCGGAGGAGTGGAATACAGACAAGTGAGTGGGTGTTCAAGGAACCAATTTTAGTGCCACAGAAATCAATGGTGGAGAGGCTGCAAGGATGCCACCTACAGTTGAGCAGGTTACTCACTGCACAAGGATACCTGGGAGTTGAAATCCAGTGTGTCCTCCCAACAAGAAGATGAATCTGACCAGAGGAAGAGGCATCTTTTTGGATTCGCACAAAGGTAAGAAATGAGTCAGTGGAAGTTTAAAAGAGAGATGCTTCCAGCTAAGGCTGAGAGAATATTAGATAGCTCAGAGCAAAGATGATTTTTCTTGCTGTATTTTGTTCTGGGCAAGACATCTCTGAATGTGAAGACAGTAAGAGACCAACAGGGACAGAGGTGGTAACATAGGATGGTAGAAAGAGCCCAGGTATTCCATCAGACAGGCCAGATCAGCCACTAATTACCTGTGTTATTGTGGGCAAGTCATTCCACACCCTGTCTCCAGCAGCAAAATGGAGATAACAATGCCTGCCTCCCCTGGCTGTTGTACAGATAAACTCAATGATTCAGGGAAAGCGCCTAGCACAGGGCTTGGCCCTCAGTGAACGCTCTGTAAATGGTAGTTACCGTGACGGCTGCACTGCCCTGAAGGTAAGAGACACAGAGTCTCCAATGTGGTATGTGAGAACTGTTGCAGAGGCAGGTAGCCAAACATGGGACTGAGGAGTACGGATGTGGCTTTGCATGAAAGAACAGTAAATGCATTCATTTCTCCAGCGTAACTAAGAGGAGCCCTCTTAGGAGTCATGCCTGTTGTTAGTATGGGTTGTAATCTGAACCTGTGTGGCCCTCCAGGACTACGGGGGTTAGAGGAGACCAAATGAGTTTACCTATGGGGCCCAGTGCCTGGCCAGAGCAGGTGCTAAGCAAATGGAGATCCTATCCCCTCTCTCCCAGGGACTGTCAAACAGTGCCCTCTGCCCTAGAGGCTGACCCCCAGAAGGCTGAAGGAACCTGAAGAACTATTTTCAGCAGTAAGTTCTGCTGAATACATTAATACTACAGCAATAATGATTATAACACAACTACACTTCTTGAGCATCTTTTATGTGAAAGGCTCATGGAGGAAGCAATGGTATTTCTCTCATATGCTGGATGTTTCTCCCACTCTGAATTTCTATATCACTGCCTATGTATGCACTTACTCTGTATCACTTCTATTTCTTTCTTTATTATAAGTATGAAGCATCGCAAGCATAATTATCAATCATGATAATAAGAAGAGGCACAGCTTTCTTCCTTGCATTAGAGGAAGTTATTTAGGTGCAAGTCTGTCACCTTCAGTTAATTAAAGCCAGGAGAGATCTGTACTCGAGTTTACCTATCCATAAAAATAATTAGCACAGTGTACAGTCAGCCATATCCATGAGTTCCGCATCTGTGGATTCAACCAACTATGAATCAAAAATATTGTGAAAAAAATGGATGGATGCCTCAATATTGAACATGCATAGACTTTTTTCTTGTCATTATTCCCTAAACAATACAGTACAACTATTTACAAAGTATTTACATTGTATCAGTATCATATATAATTTAGGGATGATTTAAAGTATAGGAAGATGTGTGTGTATGTTATATGCAAATACTACACCATTTTATAAAAGGGACTTGTACATCCTCAGATTTTGGTACCCGCAGGGGAGTCCTGGAATCAACATCAATCCCCACTGCACAACAAGGGACAACTGTATTTAAATAATACATTCTGTATGTAGATGGCTATGCTGTATCAAACACTTGCTAAATGCATTATATGTGTAATCCCATTTAACCATCATTGCAAACAGCAAAGTTACTTTATTTTATAGATGAGGAAACTGAGTCTAAAAGACATTAAAGAACCTGTCCAAGCTAGTAAGTCTGTGTGAACAGATATTAACAAATGTGACTGAATGAATAAGGGCAAGCCTCTAAAGAGCTTAACAATTGCAACACAGTAGAGCTTTTAAATACCAAATTCCCATTCACAGAGGATTACAGGGATGGACTATTTGAAGTGAGGACTTACTGGAAAACGGGAAAAATTATTGTTTCCCCCCAAATCAAGAAAGGAAAGGTTCTCAGCACTAGCCCACAATGAACTGTGGTCCAATCACTGAGGAAAAGGGCAATTTTAATTAATTGCTGCTGGATCCATGTGGCCCACAAGAGAACCAAATGGTTCTGCATGAAAAAAGATTCATGAGGGAAGATAAAATATATTGTGTGCTTGGAAGCTAAACCATAAATGGGGAAAGGACGGCTCTGGGGCAAGGCCTGACCTGGGGCATAAGGGCGAGAACGGAGTTGGGAGCAAGAAGGGAGAATAACTCAGTGTTACGAGCTGGGCTTTAAAGCCAGCTTCTCTGGTTTAAATCCCTGCTCTGCAGCCTACTGGCTCTGGGACCCAGAGCTCATCACATTGTCGCTGTATGCAGAGAATTCTTCTCATGTTACACGAGACACACTAAAGATAGTTTATGCATAAGGGTCCTATGAGGTTTAGCTCAGAGCCTCCTACAGTGCATTAGTTTCTGCAGCTGCTGTAACAGGGTACCACAAACTTGGTGATTTAAAACAACAGAAATCTACTCTTTTACAGTTCTGGAGGCCAGAAGTTTGAAATCAGCATCACTAGGCTGAAATCAAAGTGGCAGCAGGGCCGTGCTCCTTTCAGAGGCTCTAGGGGAGGGTCTGTTTCCTGGCCTCTTCCAGCTTCTGGTGGCTGCCAGCATGCCTTGGCTGTGGCTCTATCACTCCAGTCTTCAAGAGCTGCATCTTCAAGTCTCTCTCTATTCTATCTTCACATCAGCCACCCTGTTGTGTGCCTGCATATTACATCTCCCTCTGCTTGTCTCTTATAAGGACATTCATAATTGCACATAGAACTCACCTGAATAATCCAGAATACTCTCCCCACCTCAAGATACTTAATCACATCTGAAAAGACCCTTTTTCCAAGTAAGTTAGCATTTACAGGCTCCAGGACTAGGACCTGCTATCTTTGAAGACTGAGTGGGAGAGGGCAGGGAATTATTCAACCTACTACAGAGGAAACCATCGATAAACATCAGCTGTCATTGCTCTTGTTACTATTAATAGAGACGAGACAAAAGGACTACACATCCAGAAAAGGGCTTATGGATTGACAAGCAAGTGAGGACCTAAAAAACCCTTGAGGGATGTGAGCACTTTATCCTGAGAACCAACAGGGAGGCCACGTGTATTACAGGGCAACCACAGCAGGTGTCCCCTAAACCTCACGTAAATTACCTGTGTCCACATTGTGGGCTCGGGATGGCAATGAGAAGAGCAAGGATGTTAGGGTCAGGGAACCCTGCACTCAAATCCCATTCCGTCTCTTCCTGGAGCAGGACGCTGGGGACTTCTTTACCTTAGTTCAGTGTCCTCTGTAAACTGGGGCTGGTTGAGGTTCAAATAGTACATGTCAATGATGTGGCACACAGTAGGTCCTGCAAAAATGGCTGTGATTACTATGACTGAATCAACAATATGTGCAGGCTCCTGCAGGTAGGATGAGCAAAGGAAACGACAGCAACCCCCACATGCGGGAAATTCCTTCCTCCCATCCTCATATGAAGGCATCGCAGGCTGGCACCAGGTGTGCGCTGGAGGAAAAGCCCTAGTGGATTCCAGATGCAGAAGTGAGATCCCCCTTCTGGGACACACATATTGCAGTCAGGCTTTTTCCATAGCCCATCGCATCTTTCTTCTGGAACCGGAGTTATGAATGACGGAGAAAGTTCAATGCAGCATTCTTATGGCGAATGTGATCTTTGTTCTGATAACTAATGAAATACTTCTGACACTTAATGAAATACCGCAAGAAATGAACAAGGGCTCTTTGGAGCCTTGTCTGAGATCAGAGTAACTCAAGCTTAAAATCTGGCTCCAATCCTTCCTAACCTACAGGCAGAAATGTACACCATCAGGCCTAGCTCTGCTACAAACTCTGTTACTGAAAAGGGCTAAGGTTTCTGATTTAGAAATCAAAGCATATTGGAACACCGTTTATCTGCTTAGCATCAACAGGTAACTTCTTGTCAAACAATTCAGGGACTAAGTGCTATTCCTGCTTCAGAAGGTTAAAAAAAAAAAAAATTTCCCTTGACGCAGGAAAACAAAAAATACCAAAAACAAGGAGTATGCATTTCAAACACTTGTATCCGCTTTCTCTGCTAACTACCCAGGATGGCCAGGGAGGTTTTCCAAGGAGAAACACAGATAAGGCCAAAGATTTCACTTCTTGCTATGTGGTTTCTGCCCCCCTGTAGGTAACAAGACTCCCTGGGTATTGACTGAAGGTCAGGAAATCGGCATGTGGCTTTGTGAAGTTTAATTAACAGCAAGTTTTCCTATCCAGCATCATGAAGAGGCCCAGTCAGCTCTAGGGGCCCCTAGGAAAGAAACAACATATTGCTCCAAAGTTATTACCGATGAAATGCAAGTAGCTTCCAACAAAGCACGGGAAAGGAGGAGCTGAAAAAACAAATGATTCCTACCTGCAGCCAGGGACAGTTTCCAGGGGAGGTGGGAATGTGTGGGTAAAACTTGTGATCCAGGCCTGATCCAGGCTGTCCTGTTTCAAAATGAATGAACCTTTCAAACAAACACACATACATTCATGTGTGCACATGCAAACACACGCACATACTCCTGTACACACGTGAACATGGACATACAGACAACAAATTACAGAAAAGGACACAAGTCTCTAAATCCCAAAAATTATCTAGTCAATGGTAACAAAATAATCAAGCCATGTTGTTTTTGAATGGTGTCTTATGTTTTTTGAAGTACTTTTACAGCTGTTACCTCATTTGACCCTCACAACAGGCCTTGTGTGGTAGGCAGAGGACATATAATTATTCACATTTTATAGATTGCATTAAGTGATTCCCATAGGTCACCCAGTTAGCAGATGATGGAGCTGAGACAGGAAGTGGGGTCTAATGATTCCCAGCCCAGGGGTTTCTACAAGGCACGAAATAGTGATCCCTTCCACGGAAGGGGGCTGTCCAAGAAGAGACTAGCAAAAGGAGGACAGACGTGTGAACAACACTTTTAAGAAAAACTCATGAGACAGAAGTCTGAAGGGAGGGAATTGAAGAGTTACAATGTCAGTGCATCTACAGAGAAAAACCATCACATTCCAGAAGCATGTTTGGAAAGGTGTTTGAGGCCCAGCACGGTAGCTCACGCCTGTAATCCCAGCACTCTGTGAGGCCAAGACAAGCAGATCACTTGAGGTCAGGAGTTCGAGATCAGCCTAGCCAACATGGTGAAACGCCATCTCTACTAAAAACAAAAATTTGCCGAGTGTGGTGGCACGCGCCTGTAGTCCCAGCTACAGGCTGGGGCAGAATCATTTGAACTCGGGAGGCAGAGATTGCAGTGAACCAAGATTGTGCCACTGCACTCCCGCCTGGGCAACAGAGTGAAATTCCGTCTCAAAAAATTAAAAAAAAAAAAGAAAAAGAAAACGTGTTTGAGAGCTGCACTTCCTAGTCACCTTCTCTTCCCATTACTCTGGGTGGCAGAAAAGATGACAGGAACATTTGAAACAGCAGTTGGTCTCAATAATGCATCAATAAAAAGCAAGACCTCTTAATGACTAGAATAAGGACCTCTTTATTTTATGAATGTAGAAACTCAGGCCCAGAGAAATGAGGTGACTTGTCCAGGATCAAAGCATTCATAAGAGCTGAGGACTGAACTCTGAACTTGGGATACAAAGCTCTTTATTCTATACTGGCTGCCTTGGGCATTTACTATTTTTAACTTCATTATTGTCACTCTCCTTCATAAACACTTCTAAAGAAGAATGCTTAAGGGTAGGGTGGGGATGCGTGGTTTTTCCTCTTCTTCATTTTTCTGGGAAACAGGATCACTAAATTTCCCATAAACAACAACCAGAGTGGATGGGGGAAAGTAGCAGGTGGTCCTGCTGGAACAGAAGTTGTCCTATTGCTTGAGTAATCATAAGACCCCAAAATGCAAGTACTATTACGGTAGGCTGATAATGTCCCCCCTCCCTTCCAAAGATGTCCACATCCTAACCCCCAGAACCTGTGAATGTTACCTTATATGGAAATGGGACTTTGTGGTGATGATTAAATTAAGGATTTTGACATGGGGGATTATCCTGGATTACCTGGGTGGGCCCAGGATAATCACAAGGGTCCTCCTTGTAAGTGGGAGGTAGGAGGATAAGAGTCAGAGAAGAAGATGAGATTACAGAAGCAAGAGATCAGAGTGATGGGACGAGGCGCCACAAGCCAATGCATGTAGGCAGCCTCTCAAAGCTGGAGAAGGGAAGGGCATGGTTTCTCCTCGAAGCCCCCAGAAGGAATGCAGTCCTGCTAGCACCTTGACTTCAGCCTTCTGACTTTCAGAACTGTAAGCGAATAAAGTGGTGTTTTTTTTTTAAGCAACTAAGTGTGTAGCGAGTTTTCCAACATCAATGGGAAACTAATACACCTGTAACAAAACTACAGGGTCAAGCCTTAGCCCCCAGTTAACCCCGGCTTCTTGGATTGACAGAGACGGGGTGGTAGATGGCATAGCCAAACAGTTTGAAAAGCACAGGGCATTAAAGAGAAATTTAGATGGGCTTTACGCTGTATACATCATCTCACGGAAAAAATGTTGGCCATCCGTGTTTATAGGGACTGTCTTACTCTAAGAATTTCTTGTTCAGTCCCCTTAGGACTGCTTTAAAGTTCCTCTCTGGAAAGGAGCCTGTGGACTTCCCCAGTCTCGCCTGGACACTCCCTCATTTACAGCCTGTGCTCCAGCCCCATCAGACCATTTATGAACATGACACGCTCACTCATGCCTCCAGGTCTCCACCCTGACCATTTGCTCTTTGCAGGAAGGCCCTCCTCACTCTTGGGCTCTGCTAAAATCTTTCCTTTTCAAAGCACAACTCAATTATTCCTCCGAAGCCTTCCCTGGCTCCTCCAGTCCTCCGTTGTCTTCCCCTCTCCTCCCTGGGCACTTGACTTGTAAATGTCTGCTTGTCTTCCTGCTCCACCCCACCAGCATGAGCCCCTCAAGGATAAGGAGCACTTCTTCTCCACTTCATGTCAGCAAACCACCACATCCCCCAACCACACCAAGCCTTTCCCAGCTCTGTCCCATCTTTTCCACCTAAAAAATGCAAACTAATCATTCAAGAAAGTACCCTCCACCATGAAGTGACCTTGTTCCCTAAGAATTAGTCCCACCTCTCTGCTCCCACAGCCCTCGGCTCATCCCCCAGGTAGAACACTCAGCACACTCCCTTAGGTATTCGTACCTGAGCTGTTTCCTCATCAGACATGGAGTTCGTGGAAAACCACGCCTCTTTCACCTGTCTACCGCTCCTGTGTTTAGCACAGTGCCTGGCCCAAAGCAAATACACAAAGAATATTGGCTGAATTCAAATGAAAACAAAACTTTAAACAAGGCAATGTCTATTAAGCCCTGAGATCCAGAGGCAGCCCTAACAGCAAATAACTATGTGAATGAAGACTTTGCAGGGCCAGCTTCTAATGACAGTGAGTAGTGTTTCCTCTGAGCTTCTGGAGTTCACAATAGAGCCAGTTTCAGTGTTCCTATATAACACTAAAAGCTTTGGGATAAATATTAGAGAAATATTTCATCTTCCATCTCAAAGAGGTGTTAGTTTATCAAACTTAGCTAAATTAATGAGTGTTACCTTTCACTTTGAAAAGGGCTTTCTAGAAAAGCAGGTCTGAAAAGAGCATGATGTCACACAGGATTGTGCTCTCTTGCTTGCCTTCTGCGTGACCTTGAAGGAGATATTTACTCCCTGACCCTTGAGTTTGGCATCCATAAATGAGAACACCACACATCTGTCACACAGGTTGTAATGAAGACAAGATAAAATGCTGCAGATCAAAACAACTGCCAGTGTGTCTGGCATGTGGAAGGCATTGAGACGCCTTTACTGAGCACTCAGGAGATACTGTGCTAAGCATGTGGTGTGAGTTATCCAACTCACAGCAACTCAAATGAGGTAGGTGTATTATTATTCCCACCAGGGAAAAGTTAAGTAACGTCAGCAGGATACACAGCCAGCAAGTGGCAGGGTCAGATGGAGCATCCAAACCTGTCAATTCCAGAAGCTGCACTCATAACTATCCTGTAGTTTACAGCCTTTCAGGGTGTGTAGCTCCTGTTCTTCTAGATTCTAATAAAGCACTGTATTTCAAAGCCCCAGTCATTGAGAGCTGGCCACAAACTGCTCTTGAAGTGTGGGTCTGCATGCCTGGGTAAGAGTTTTCCTTGCCCCACCAGACTCCTTCCCAACAGGAAATCAGCTCTACAGAAAAACTTCTATAGGAAACTGCTCTGGAAAGTTCTGGGAAGCCCACCCTCCTCAACCTCTTTCTACCCCCAAACACCTGAGGAATATGACACACTCCCCTCAGTGGGAACAGGGTCATGATTTTCATAGTTGAGGCTTTCATATCCCAGCCACCCACAACTGTCTCCAAGAGAAGAAAATTGTCAACCTGGCACTTCTTGGCTCAAATTCATACTTGAGAATCTGAATTAAAGCCATCAAATATCCCATTCCCCAGATTCCAGCTGGTTAATGAGTGTGATGAATGACCAGAAAAGCTGGCTGATGTAGGCAAAGGTAAGGAAATCCAGCGGAAGGGAAAGCCTGCCAGATATCAGGCCCTTTAGCACGAGAGTGGTGAAAAAAATCACCTGAAGTCCTCAAATAAGAGAGGGCACTCTCTCATACCCTGTCTTTGTGGAAGCTGGGTGAAACTGACCAACAGACATTTACAACACATTTCTGTTAGGTTGTGTATGTTCTGTTAGGTTGTGGGTTCTGGGCCACAGGGAGTCTTTCTGGATGCCATTTTCCCCAGACATTTTGGGAATGGGAAGAAATCCACCTTGCTTTCAGAGTTATAAAAGGGAAGGTCTTCAAAGGACTTGAACAGGCATTTTTCCAAAGAAGATACATAAACGGCCATTAAGCACATAAAAAAATGTTCAACATCACTGATCATTAGGGAAATGCAAACCAAATTACAATGAGATACCACCCCACACCCATTAGGATGGGCACTATCAAAAAAACAGAAAATAACAAGTGTTGGTGAGGATGGAATCCTTGTGCACTGTTGTGGGAAGGTAAAATAGTGCAGCTGCTATAGAAAACAATATGGCAGTTCTTAAAAAATCTAAAAATATGATTACCCTATGATTCAGCAATTCCACTTCCCAATTTCCATCCAAAACGCCCATGTTCATAGCAGTGTTTGTTATTCACAATTCCTAAAATGTGGAAGCAACCTAAATGTCCACTGATGGATGAAAGGATAAGCAAAATGTGGTCTATACATGCAATGGAATACTATTCAGCCCTAAAAAGGAATATGCTACAATATGGAATAAACCTTGAGGACATTCTGTTGAGTGAAATAAGCCAGTCACAGAAAAGACAAATACGGCATCATTCAATTTACATGAGATACTTAAGAGTAGTCAAAATCATAGAGGAAGAAAGTAGAATGGTGGTTGGCTAAGGGCTGCGGTGGGGGAAGGAAGGAACGTGAAGTTATTGTTTCATGGGTACAGTTTCAGTTTTGAAAGATAAAAAGAATTCTGTGAATGGATGGTGGTGATGGTAGCATAACAGTATGAATATACTCAATGTCACTGAGCCGTATGCTTAAAAGTAGTTAAGATGGTCAATTTTATGTTATGTGCATTTTAACACAATAAAATAATTGGAGGAAGAAAAGTTGAAGGGGGGTCCTATAGTAACAGGGGCTCCTTCCAGCACCCTCTAGTCTGCCTACAGGTACCCATTTCCAGAAATTGAGGGGGAAGTCTCTCCTACCAAGGAGTCTCTTCGGTTTCACAGGTGTGAGTTGCTACAATGCGGCATGCTTTGCAGGACTCACCTAAACACCTTTCTTCCCTACTCGCCCCTTCCCCTTTAGCCATCACGGGGACACAGCCTTGGGCCTGGAGTGAAAGATGACTTGGTTGAGTGCCATTATGGAATCTGTTGGCCAAGACCTGAGGGATGAACCCCCTAGCCTGGAACCTCCCCAGGCTGCCATTGCCCTAACTAAATCACAGGGGAATGCCACCCTTTGTGGAGGATTTTTCTGAGCAAGCCACACTAAGAAGGGGCATAGAGCAGAGAGCACAGACACTAGGGTCTCGGCTGCACCCAGTCTGTGCTTCCCAGAGTCCCACCCATCTGCACGGGAGCTCAGTTCCTGGCTCCCTGTCTTCCTGAGTGGCCCCAGTTCACCTGATCCCTTCTGCTGCACTTGAGTTCTAACTGGAACTCTCTCTAACACACTATCTAATACCAGCCTTTAGACCCATAATGGGAGTTACAGCGTTCGCTTTGAGCATCCACTATGGGCCAGGCAATATGAATGTATTTAATGAGCGTCCACTATGGGCCAGGCAATATGAATGTATTATTTCATTGAATTATTCAACAACCCCACATGATAGGTATTATTATTACTCTCATTTGAAAGATGAAGCCCCTGAGTCTCAGAGAAGTTTAACTGTCCTAAGCTCTGAATCCTTGGGAGAGCTCCAATGAAGATTGATGTTATTTTTGAGGCTTTTTAGAGTAGGATTTATACTATGTATGTGCTTGTTTTAACGAGACAAAGGCCTGATATGGAAGTAAGTGGACTCAAGAAGTTTCCAGATATATTCCAGCTAAGTAAATTCTATTTATTCATCAAATCCTACCTGCTCTGTGCAGTCTTCCCTGACTGTTCCATTCCACAAGGATTCCTTCTTCCTGAACCCTGTTCATATCTCTACCGTCTCCCAGAGTGGGCAGTGTTTTTTGGGTTTGCCCTTCTCCACCACCAAAGTGTAAGGCCCCCAAGAATAGAGATTGTGACTTCTAATTTTTTTTTTGAACTCACAGGATGCCTAGGATTAGATGCAAAGATTACCCTGGTTAAAGGAGCTGAACATTGCAAGGAAGAGATGCAGCTCATTTTAAGCCTTCACTATTAAATCCCATCCATTTGTCAAGACACGGCTCAGACAGCCCAATCTCCAAGCAGCTTTTCTGAACACACCAGCTGGAAGTCAGCAGCTTCATTTTCAGAATACCCATTTCAGTGAAAAGAACTTTAGTGTCAGACTCTGGCAGACCTCTTTTGAATTCCAGTGCTGTTGCTTCTCAAGTGGTAATCTTGAGCAAGTCACTTCATTCCTCCCAGCCTCGGTTTCATTGTTTATAAAATGTGAATAATAGTTTCTGCCTCACAGGGTTGTGTAACTGTAAATGTTGTCATGCATTTGAAAGAATGCCTGCACAGAAGACATGCATCAACATGGGAGCCACTGTCACTACTACATCCTCAGACTGCCTTATATTGAAGGCATTTACATGTGCGTCTTTTCCAACCGTCTAGAGGAGTGGTTCTCCAACTCTAGGCTATATCAGAAGCATTTAAAATGAAGACACGTAGGACATAGAACTGACCTACAAATCAGAATCCCCGTTAGGCATGGGAGATGGTGGGGACTTGGCAACTCTCTTTTTAACAAGCCACCCACTCCACAGCAAGTGATTCTGATACGTGCTCACCAAACTTGGAAAATTCTGCTAGGCAATATTTGATTCCCAAAATCTTTTCCATGGAAACTTGAGTCTCCAAAGAGCTTCATCCAGACCAGTGCTTCCCAAACTTGGCTGGACTGGAATCAGACCAACATCTGAGGGTGGCCCCTAGAGATTCCGATGCTGGTTTGGAGTGTGACGTGGGTGTCAGGGTTTCTAAAAGATGGGAAAAAAAATTCTAACAGTCAGTCAAGGTTGAAAACCACTGTTCCATTGGATCTTGACCCCAGGTTTCTACAGCAATACCTCTGAGGCTTCAACCAGAGCAACTCAGATGTTACGTGTGTTATTACATAAACTGAGCCTCCATCTAAGATTGATTTTGCAGAACCGATTCTTCTGCTTAAAAAAAATCGGTAATTTTGCAAACAACTGCTCTAGCCTGTCAGCAAGAGCCATGAGGTCCCAAAACCTAGCTTTTATTCACCTTTATGTATGTCCCAGGGCCTTACAACATAGTAGATGTTTAATAAATATCTGGTGGAAGGTTGAATAGCTTCATTTGTTATCTGACTCCAATTAAGTTTCCTGTTGCCTAGCAGAGCAACCTAACAATTTCTTAAACATCTTAACTCCAACAGCCTTTTCCTCAAACCTCAAACCTGAAACAGAGAGTGGAGCGGACAATCATCCTGAAAACATGCTGACATTTCTCCTTGGGGTCAAATATACTATGCAAGTACCTAATGACTGATGAATATAAGCAAATGTGATTTTCATCAGCCGGAAGGAGCATGACATTTGTAGGCAGCATAGGCCTCCCAGGCTAATATTTGGATTATTTCATCAGTAACTGTCAAATCACAAGAGCATGATAAAAACTTGCAGGAACTTCATAGTAAACAGTTTAACTGGCCCCCGTCAATACATTTGAAGAAAAAAATTTCCTGCTGCCAAAACACACAGGCACAATGCCTGCAGCACAGGCCTGTGGCCAACAAGAGCCTGATCCTCAGGCAGCTCTTCTAGGTTCTCAACCACAGAGGCTTTCAAGAAGCCTCTTTCCCACTCAGGCCCCACCCACATCCAGCCCTCCATCCCTTCAGCTGGCACCCGCAGGAGGATGAGTACTGCAGGGATCTGGGGGTGACTAGCACCTCCTTCAAAACTCAGCTTGTCCACTGGCTCTAGGTCCTCTGATTCCTCAGCTATAACATCTACTTCATCAGGTCACGTCCTTAGAGCCATGATGGCCTGGGTTTCAAGCCTGACTCTATTTCCTCACCTCTAAAATGAAGATGCTATTAGCAACACTCTTATAGGATCATGAGTGTAAAGTGATAAGAACAGTGCATGGGGAGGACAGGCAAGGTGACTCATGCCTGTAATCCCAGCACTTTGGGAGGCCAAAGCGGGCAGGAGTTCGAGGCCAGCCTGGCCAACAAGGTGAAACCTCATCTCTACTAAAAATACAAAAATTAGCTAGGCGTGGTGGTGCATGCCTGCAGTCCCAGCTACTAGGGAGGCTGAGGCACAGGAATCATTTGAACCCAGGAGGTGGAGGCTGCAGTGAACCGAGATGGTGCCACTGCACTCTAGCCTGGGCAACAGAGCCAGACTACATCTCAAAAAAAAAAAAAAAAAGAACAGTGCCTGAAAATACAGGTTGGATATTTAATAAACCTTAGCTATTATAAATTTGCAATTCTAAAATTAAGAGTTTTGAAAATCAAGATTTGTCTTTCCTTTTCAGGTTTTTGTCAGTTTGGTGACAAAACTCATTAGCCAACAAACCTGATCTTTTTTTTTTTTTTTTTTTTTTTTTGAGACGGAGTCTCTCTCTGTTGCCCAGGCTGGAGTGCAGTGGCGCGATCTCAGCTCACTGCAAACTCTGCCTCCCGGGTTCACGCCATTCTCCTGCCTCAGCCTCCCGAGTAGCTGGGAATACAGGCACCCACCACCACGTCTGGCTAATTTTTGTGTGTGTAGTTTTAGTAGAGATGGGGTTTCACCATGTTTAGCCAGGATGGTCTCGATCTCCTGATCTCGTGATCTCCCTGCCTCGGCCTCCCAAAGTGCTGGGATTACAGGCGTGAGCCACCGCACCTGGCCACAAACCTGATCTTAACTGATATCAGGCTACTTATGGTCTTTTTGTTGTATCCTGCTTGGTGAGAACATCCATATGTTTCACTGCAGAAATAATAATATGTTTGATTATGGGATGCTGTCCCATACTACAGAAGAAATGCTATTAACATGTGAAATATATCTGAATTACCTTTTTAAAATCTGGGCAGCTCTGAATTCCAAAACATATTAGCCATAAGTATTTCAGATAAGGGACTATGGGCTGGGCGCAGTGGCTCATGCCTATAATCCCAGCACTTTGGGAGACCGAGGTGGGCAGATCACTTGAGGTCAGAAGTTCAAGACTAGCCTGGCCAACATGGTGAAACCCCACTTCTACTAAAGATACAAAAATTAGCCAGGTATGGTGGTGCAAGCCTGTAATCCCAGATGCTCGGGAGGCTGAGGCATGAGAATAGCTTGAACCCGGAGTCGGAGGCTGCAGTGAGCCCAGATGGTGCCACTGCACTCCAACCTGGGTGACAGAGTGAGACTCTGTCTCAAAAAAAATAAGGGACTATGGAGCTATGCTATTATGGGATTGTGGTTGGGATCAAAAGAGACAACATACATCTAGCCTTCGGCTTTAGGAGCAGACGCTCCTAGAGGGTGCTCAGGTTTCCATGTAGAAAGAGAGAGAGAGAAGGAAGCATCCCTTTGGGGCTGCCTCTCTCCTTCCCCCTCCATGCTCAGTCTTGGAACTCACTGTTCTTCACTCCTCTCCTCTGTCTACTCAAACTTGGCTCATCCTTCAGAATTCAGCTGAAGAACCCTTCTTCCTGAAATGGTCCTCTCTCTCCAAACCCCTACTGCACCAGGTAAAGAGCATGTGGCTGGGGAGGGTGGATGTGTTGCATCTCCTTTCCACCTTCAGGCGGCTGGCAGTGACAGCTTACATAACTGAGCTAAGACAGACTCTCATGCAGCAAGTGGCCACTGTGGCAAAGGGTGGCCATGGAGACTGATGCTGAACTGTGAGTGGGCAAGAGGGGCAAGGCAGCCCACCTGATAAACTCAGGCCCTGCCTGCTGGGCATTAACAGGGCTTGACAGATGAATTATGCATTTCTTAAGCACAGAGAGCACATCTTACACTTTTTGTTCTTGTCCACATTTGTTTTTTGTTACTGTTTTTGCATTAGTATTCTCCCAGGATCTATCAGGAACCTAGGCACCAAGACACCCAACAAATACTGCCGGATGAATGCAGTGACCTGTTAATATCTATTGCTTCACTCACTGACAAGCTCTTCTCAGCACCGCAATGCCTACTTTGGCATATTTATGCTTCTTAGAGCTATACCACTATTTTGATGACACTATGCCATTTCTAGAGTTTACATTTTATGACTCTGAAACAGTTTAGGTCCTTAGACATATCCTCAAACCAATGTGTTGACTCAAAAAACTTAAGAGAAACTTACTAGAAAAGTTCACAGAATCTGGAAGCCTACAGCTTCGGAGCATTCTAAGGCTCCAAACATTCAACTTATCCTAGGATTGGCAACTCATATCAGCTCTCCGGTTAGACACACGTCTTGTCGTCTTGTGTCCTCAGCTCTAATCCACAGCCTGAGGATCTCTCCTTCCCGGGACCAGGCCAGCACTCCCCTCCTGCTTTCACCCCTCTAAGAGGCCTCCCTAAAATTCTTCCTAAGGGCATTCTCAGAATTAGCCTGGCTTTGAAGATTATTCAGAACCACAGAGGGAGGTGGGAGTGGCCTCAACGCTTTACAAGGCTGCAAAATAAATCAAAAGGTGAAAGGAGCTTCGTGAAGCCCAGAGCTCCTTGCCACCTGGCAGAGCAATGCATTAGTCGCACTGCCTGTGGTGCAGAGCAGCTTGCGAGGCAGGGGCAGGGACAGGGGCAGAAACTGGGACAGGGACGGAGGAGGGGCACAGACAGGGGCGGGCGTGTACCTTCTGTCCGCGGTGACTTTGCGGCCCTGGGGCTGTGGGTGCCGGCTGCCTCGCAGCACGGTGGGGCCCTGGCGGCTGGCGTCCGTACCGGCCAGCGCTGACGTCTCGTCGCGGCTCCTGTGCAGTGGCACAGACGTGCGCACGGCCGATACCACGTGGTCCGCGAAGGAGCGCGCGGGGGCGCCAGGCCGCTGGCCGCCGCGCATGCGGTAGGAGCGCGGCAGGCAGGGCCGCGTCTGCTCCATCACGCCGCCGCTGCAGCTACGCGAGCAGGCCGACCAGGGGCCCCAGGCGCCCCACACTCCCGGGGCGCCGCCGCCGCCGCCGCCGTCCTCGGGGGTGCCCTCCGACTCCATCCGCTGCGGGACCTGCGGAGACAGAGGCGGGTTAGGGGACCAGAACACCGCTCCTCTCTTCACCCGAAAAGCTTTGAGCAGGGTCGACTTATCCATCAGGCACAAGTAGGCACAGTCTGTTTCAAAGACAAGTATTAATACAATCCAGCCTGGCTTAGAGTTAGTTTTTGGAGGAAAGGGGGCCCCGCGAAGGCAAAAATGCCTAGGCCCCGCGAAAGTCATAATGCGGCCCTGGCTTTGGGTGTCATGGCCTTGGAGGGCTCTAAGTGCATGGTACCCTCACCTCTTACGCGGTTTCAGGAGTCCCCCTTAACCTCCAACTCGGTCTTCCGGATTCCCGCCAGAGGGACTGGACTTCCCATAAACTGCAAGGAAGACATGCCTTGTGTCACCCTGCGGGAAAGGCAAGGAACTGGACACAGTGGTTGAGAGGCCACCGCTTTAGAGCCAGACTGCCTATGGTTACACCCCTGCCACCACTTCCTAGTGTGTCCAGAGTTTGTTCCTTCCGGTGGGTTCGTGGTCTCGCTGACTTCAAGAATGAAGCTTCAGACCTTCACAGTGAGTGTTATAGCTCTTAAAGGTGGTGTCACGGAGTTTCTTCCTTCCAGTGGGTTCGTGGTCTTGCTGACTTCAAGAATGAAGCTGCAGACCTTCGCTGTGAGTGTTACAGCTCTCAAAGGTGGCATGGACTCAAACAGTGAGCAATAGCAAGAATTACTGTGAAGAGCAAAAGAACAAAGCTTCCACAGCATACAACGGTACCTGAGTGAGTTGCTGCTGCTGGCTGGGAGGGATTGGGGGGGGAGGGGCGGGTCACCAGCTTTTATTCCCTTATTTGTCCCCGCCCTCATCCTGCTGATTGGTCCATTTTACAGAGTGCTGATTGGTCTATTTTACAGAGTGCTGACTGGTGCATATACAATCCTCTAGTTATACACAGAGCACTGATTGGTATGTTTTTACAGAGTGCTGATTGGTGCATTTACAATCCTTTAGCTAGACACAGAGCCCTGATTGGTGGGTTTGCAATCTTCTAGCAAGACAGAAAAGTTCTCCAAGTCCTAGAAGTCCCCCTGGCTTCACCTCTCACTAGCAGTGTGACTGGGAAGTTTCTGAATCTCTCTGAGGCTCACTGTGCTTTAAAGATGGATAGTACCAGTACCTACCTTGTAAGCTGTAAGGGGATTTAGGTTAGGCCATCCATGTGCATAGCAGAGAGCTTGGCACTAAACAAATATTTGTTAGTAATGATAATAATGTCCCTGCTGCCATGGTAACTTGGAAGAGGTGAAAAATGTCAGAAGGTTCAAAAGCTCTATCCAAAGAGTGATCTACACCCTCATTTAACTGGTCATTTCAGAGACCTACTGTGCCAGGCTCCATGCCAAGAGCAAGAACACTGTAGTTTATTCATTATGCAGACATGCTCTGAGCACCAGCTGTATGCCAGTGCTGAGCCAGGCCCAGAAGACAAGGGAAAACGCATCACAGGTCCACACAAGTGCTTAGATCCAGCAGCAGATGAGCTCTATGCAGCCAGTACAAGATTGTGGGAGGCTTTTGGAAGGGACTGGCTGTCCAGGCTGGGCAGGGTGAGGGCGGGAGAATTGAAAAGACCTCAGAAGAGGAAACGGGAGTCACAGTCATAACTGTAATTGTTCAGGCACCTACTCGGTGCCAGATTACATAGCTCATCTCAAGAAGAGATCATCCTAGGTAAGCCAGGTGGGCCCTAAATCCAATGACAAGTGCCCTTATAAGACATGGAAGAGAAGACACGGACACAGAGACAAAGGCAGTGTGACCCCTGAAGCAGAGATTGGAGTGGTGTAGCCACAAGCCAAGAAATGTGTGTAGCCACCCGAAGCTGGAAGAGGCAAGGAAGGATTCTCCCCTTAGTAACTTTGGAAGGAGCGTGGCCCTAGTGACACCAGTTTTGAACTGCTGATCTTCAGAATTTCAAGAGAGTAAATGTCTGTTGTTTTAAGCAATCCAGTTTGTGGTAATTCATTATGGCAGCCCTAGGAAAATAATGGAGTGTGCTTATACTTGGAGAACAGGGAAGGAAAATGGGCCGGCACAGGCCACACTCCTCCTCTGTGTCCCATGCTGCACAGATGGCACATGTGTAAATGGCCCGGCTCTGTGGCACAGGCAACACTAGTGCCAGTTACACTTTCCAGGGCCCCTCAGCTCCCCCAGCCACCCAGAGAGGTTGATGTTATATGGCTTCTTTTAGAGGGAAGAAACTGAGAACCTAGGAGACTTTATGACTTGTCCTCCGTCTCAGGCTAGTGCAGGGCACAGACAGGACTAAAATTGTCTCCTGACTCCTGGTCTAACATTCATTTTTCCCCCTGCAGCATGTGGCCTCCCTGCCTATGTTGTTGCTAGAAAACAGAAGGTTAAAATGAGTAGAAATAAAACCACTTCGATAATTGTTCTAGTGGAAGGATCAATGGGATAAACGAACAAAGGCAGAAATATGTTTCTGGCACATTTGGAGATTTCAGTTATCCACTGCCTCCTGATCTCTCATTAACACAGATAACTAAGACACTGCCTATAATAGTTGGATTAGACATGCAGCTATACTCAAAATCCACTTCCTAGAACTAATCCCACCCTTGATTTAGTTCCTATTGCCAAATTGGGCAAGGTCCCTGGGGGAAGAAAACATGAAGCCACATTCCGTCCTATTCTATTCATAATAATTCTCTAATTTATAGTTGAATTATGGTGAGTGACTTGAAATTCCATGTGAGTCCCCATGGTGGGAAACTAACCACATGCTCCAGAATTGTATTTTTATAGTATGTAGCCAGAAACAAACAAACAAACAAGAACACAGAAAAACAGAAAGGAAGGAAGGAGTAGAAACAGAAAGAAAAAGAAAGGAAGAAAAAGCCAATCAAAGAAAAAATGAGGGGATGAGGACTTGAGATGTTAGCCTGCTAGTTGCATCAACCACCCAGCCTCCCTCCACTCCTTCCTGATCCTCCTAACAACCCTCTCCCCTTCTGTTCTCATAGTCAAGGAGTTTTCTGTAAGGCAAGATGCAAGATGGGATAACTTTCAAGTGTTTTGAGACATAATATTCCTAAAATTAGGACGAACTAACAGGACCTCTGTTAGTGACAGGCAGCAAAACCAAATAATAAATCATGGTAAGAGACAAAGATAATTGAACCTCGAAGCTTTATAACCTGCCAGCGTGCTGCCCCGTCCCCAATACATACTGACATGTGAAGACCAAAGCAGAAAACCTGTTCTAAAATGAACGCTAAACCGCTGGTTTTCTTCATTTATAAATAATTCTAACAAATCAATAAGAAACAGACAACCCAGTGGAGACAGGATCTAAGGGTATGAAGAGGTGGTTCATAGGTGTTGTGGACTGAACCTGTCCCTCCCCACCATTCATATGCTGAAGCCCAAATCCTCAGTACGATTGTATTTGGAGGTGGGGCCTTTAGGAGGTAACTAGGTTTAGATGAGGTCATGAGGGTGAGGCCCCCATGATAGGATTTATGTCCTTATAAGCAGAAGAGAGATCAGAGTAAGGAAGAGAAACCAGTTTTCTCCCTCTCTCTCTTAGCCCCACTCCCCACCCCACCATGTGAGAACACAGGGAGAAGGCAGCTCTCTGCAAGCCAGGAAGAGAACCCTCTCCAGGAAACCAAATCGCTCAACACCTTGATCTTGGACTTCCCAGGCTCCAGAACTATGAGAAATAAATTCCTGTTGCTTAAGCACCCAGTCTATGGTTTTTTATTACAGCAGCTCAAGCTAATATACAACAGGAAAATAAATAGCATATGAAAATTGTTTAACATCACATATAATTAAAATAATGCAAAATAAAGCACCAAGATTCCATTTAAAACCCATTAGATTGGCGAATATTATAAAGTTTGACAATACTGATATGGCAAGAATGTTCACTGCTGATTAGAATCTAAATTTGGGCAACTTCTTGGGAGAGAACTTTGCAATACCTATCACAATTTCCAATGCACATACTCTTTCACCAGCAGCTCTACTTTTAGTAGTTCATCTTACAGATATACTCAAAAATACTGTAAAAAGTTATATATATACACATAAAGACTTAAATTGCATCATATTTTGTAAGGACAACAATGAAAAAAAGGAAGCAACCTAAACGTTCATTAATAGGAGCCTGGCTAAAATGAAATCTATCCAAACAATGGAATGTAATTTATCTGGTAGGATGAGGTAGATTTATATCTGTTAAAATGGACAGCTCTCCATATATTTTTTCACTATATTAATTAGTGAAAAAAACAAAACTATAGGACAGTGTAAGAGAATAAACCTATTCGTTGATATCACTCTAAGTGTTTAGTTGCAACATTAAAAAATCACTGATATTTGACCATTTTTGATCTACAAAAGTACAATTTCATATGATTAATACTTTCATATGATTCAATCTAATATGAGTAGTTTTCTGACCTTGGCAACTAACAGAGCCCAACTAGAAAATCTTTTCCCACCAAACAAGGCAGCAAGAAAGATAAGGCAGAATGCAGTGTGTCCTCATCACCCACCCCTCACCAACTTCCTATAGTAGCCAGTTGCCCTGGGGATCACATCAACACCTTGCAGCAGCTGGCAAGGCCTATTAGCAGGTGTTTAACAGTGATGCCAATAACAACCATTTAATTAGTAACAGAATACAGGCCAACCGAAGGCTAATTATTTTATATATATTTTCTAATTAATCCTCAAAACACCCACCTAAAGAAGCTATCATCATCTCCCTTTACAGATGAAAAACTGAGGCTTAGAGTTTGTTTCTAGAGTTCAAAAAATTCACAGTTCATGAGCACCCAAGATACCTCCTGTGATTTCCAGCAATGATTAGAGTGACCTTAGGGGTGGCTAAGATTCTGCACTGTGTACACATGAACAGAAGGTCACAAAAATTGGAGTGATTGTGTTTAAATGACTTTATACCCAATGTATTAGTCTGTTTTCATGCTGATAATAAAGATATACCCAAGACTGGGCAGTTTACAAAAGAAAGAGTTTTATTGGATTCACAGTTCCACAATCATGGTGGAAGGTGAAAGGCACATCTCAAGAGAGAAGAACAAGAGAAGAGAAGAAAATCATACAGGGAAACTCCCCTTTATAAAATCATCAGCTCTCGTGAAACTTACTATCATGAGAATAGCACAGGAAAGACCCGCCCCCATGATTCAATTGCCTCCCACCAGGTCCCTCCCACAACACATGAGAATTGTGGGACCTACAGTTCAAGATGAGATTTGGGTGGGGACACAACCATATCACCCATAGACTGGTGGGTCTTAAGAAAATCTAGGGTAAAGTTATTTAAATGATCAGAAAAATAAAACAAACAAAAGAGATCTTCCATTGTGGAAAACAACATGCTGGTGTAAGGAAAGACGTGGAGGATGAAGTTAACATTGGATGGCTTCAGCCTTCTATGAAAGAGGTAAGGTCTGCCACTGAGGGAAGGGAAGAGATATGCTGGAGGATTACAGACAGAAGAAGCCCAGTGGAAGAACAAAAATACCCCTTATCTGCCCTAACTACTTTAACACAAACCCTCCGATACTCACAAGATTCATTTCAAGGATGTATATTTCCATTTTGCAGATGTAGTCACTGAGGTTCAGAGTGTCCGTGTAGTCTAGTGGATGATGTGGGCTTTGAAAATATATGTGAGATAAAATAATGCGAATCTGCTAGTATTGCTTGGCAGATGAAATGAAATAGCTAGGTAAGGCATCTAACATGTCCCCCAGCAGGGACAGAGAAAATCTCCACTTTGTCCCTCCATTAGGAGAATGTACATTACCATTCAGAAGCTTTATAATGTGTAAGACACAGGTCCAACCCTAGAATCAAATCAGTGCTCTCTCCGCTTCACTGGAGATTTTAAAGGATGGGGGCGAGGTGGGTGTCAGGGTAACATAACAGAATTAGAAGAGGAGCTTGTTCAAAGCACACATGCCATGCCGTGACCCTTCCCCCCAGAGATTATGACCTGCCCTGCATGGGGTGGGGCTAGGGTTAAGGGGGCCATGTATTTTGGATGAAATCCTCCAAACCTGATATCCCCCTCCTCATTTAAAAACTACTGCTTGATATTATGATGCCTCTCTAAATAGTCATGATGGGGCATAAGCCAGGGAGCAGGAAACAGAAACAACATCCAGAGCCCGGCACGGTGGCTCATACCTGTACTCCCAGTACTTTGGGAGGCTGAGGCAGGTAGATCATTTGAGGTCAGGTGTTCGTGACCAGCCTGGCCAACATGGTGAAACCCCATCTCTACTAAAAATACAAAAATTAGCTGGGTATGGTAGTGGGTGCCTGTAATCCCAGCTACTCAGGAGGGTGAGGCAGGAGAATCACTTGAGCCCGGGGGGCAGAGGCTGCTGTGAGCCGAGATTTCGCCACTGAACTCCAGCCTGGGCGATAGAGAAAGACTCCATCTCAAAATTAAAAAAAAAAAAAGAAAAGAGACAAAAGAAAAAGAAAAAGAAACAGCACCTAGAGAAGTTAGAGAAGCAGTGTAGTCCCCTTCCCATTTAACTCAACTTGGGCTGTGCAAGAGACTGTGACAGTGTTAGAGGGAAATTGAAATCCCCCCAAAGACTTTGGATTTGGAGCTGGATGCCCTAACTGACCATATTTTGAGATCAGCTCTATGGAAGTGTTGGTTAATGTTAGGCAGGGACATTTGCATAAATATATATCCATAGGAAGGTGTATATATGGGGTAGCATTCCCCGTTCCTTAGGTCTTTAGTCACATCTCCATATTGGATGAAATGTGGTGGGAAGGTATTCAGGGGCCCTGCCAGCTAAAGCCAAGGTAGGCAATGTGGGTCAATGGACACTTCCTCCCTGGAATTTGAATTTCCAGCAAATCGACGAGCAGACCAAATGGCTTTGAGTCCTTGGCTCCAGCAGCAGCTCCTTTGAACTTGCTGTTTATGCTGAGACCAATCCTGTGCAATTGCTCTCTGATGTGCCTCACTTCCCACCTGCTTCCTAGACTGATTATTGTAAATTCCCTATTGCTTATGTTAGTTTCCGTTGCTTGCAGTAAAGAACCCTAAATGATATCTAAATCAGTGGTCCCCAACCTTTTTGGCACCAGGAACCAGTTCCATGAAAGACAATTTTTCCACAGATGTGGTGGTGGTGGGGAGGTAGGGATGGTTTCAGGATGAAACTGTTCCATCTCAAATAATCAGACATTAGATTCTCATAAGAAGTGTACAACCTAGATCCTTCACATGTGCAGTTCACAATAGGGTTCGCGCTCCTATGAGAATCTAATGCCACTGCCGATCTGACAGGAGGTGGAGCTCAGATGGTAATGCCCGCTGGCCCGCCGCTCACCTCCTGCTGTGCTCACCTCCTGGGTTCCTAACAGGCTGCGGCCCAGTACTGGTCCACAGCCCAGAGTTTGAAGACCCCTGATCTAAATGATTGCAAATATTATAATATACACATAAAATGTGGTAATCAAGATAATGTGAAATGAACTGGGTCTGCCTTTGGCACAGGACTTGGAGGACAGAAAGCAGCTACTGGAACGAGCAAAGGCTGGGAGAGGGAGGTGGTCTGGACTTGGCAGAGGCCTCATGATTAAGCGAGCCCAGGGCAGAAAGAGTCATTTAGCGGCAGTAATTGACTACAGCCAGAGTAACTAGAGAACCATGGTCTCCATGAAACATGATGGGACCAAGTGAATCAGAGGCACACAGGAGAGACAGCAGGAGAGCTTTGAGAAGAACAGGAGAGGTAATTATCAGAGCAATTGTGGATGGGGTTTATTTCATCATAGCCTTTTTAAGGGAAATGAACATAAATGACCAAAATATAAGGATGGTCAAATAAATGAGGGTCAAATGACTCCGTGAAGCATCATAATCATGAATAATACAGAGCAATATGGAAATAGTCTTGTAATACAATATTAATTGAAAAATGTCAAATATAAACTTATAACGACACCATGATTATAATAATGTAAAGATTCTATAGCATAGGAACAGAGACTGGAAGGCGACGTGGAAAAATGAAAACATACGATCTGTTACTGAAGCTGGACCCAGGATAAGTTTTCTTGTAATTTAAAAAATTTCAGTCATGGTTACAATATTGCTTGCTCAATAAATAAAAATAAATAGATTAAATGGAGAAAGATTTGGAGCAGATTGTGGAGAGTGGGAGGCACAGAGTGAACTAAGAGTTGGTGATAGTCTTGTCACAGAAAACCCTGGAAATTTCTCATCGCCACCAGTAAATTCATAACCAGGAACAGCTCTCAATGTTTTCAATGGATTTGGTTTCTGTACTAATGTGAAATCATGTAAGGTTTCACTGGTTTCTAATTCTCTTTCTACAAAATAAACCTCCCATCTGTTCTTCATAGAAAACGAGTCACATGCAAAGTCTGAAATTCTAAAGTCTCATTCTAAGAGAGACTGGAAAAAGTAGGTTTAGTTTTAGCCACATAACCAAGTCAACACTCTAAAGCAAACATTTCAAAAATACACCTTAGAGTTTGAGCCCTGAGAACAAAGTTTTGGGAACCTGAGAGCAAATGAAAGCAGGAACATATAGCTGGCTGCTCAGCTAGGACAACCTGGGGCCTGTGCAGGATCTCAGGGAGGTGGGACCACTTCATAGAAAATCTCCAAAGTTGGCCAGGCGCAGTGGCTCACGCCTGTAATCCCAGCACCTTGGGAGGCCGAGGCGGGCGGATCACCTGAGGTCAGGAGTTCGAGACTAGCCTGGCCAACGTAGTGAAACCCCGTCTCTACAAAAGATACAAAAATTAGCCAGCCATGGCGGTGCACGCTTGTAATCCCAGCGACTCAAGAGGCTGAGGCAAGAGAATCGCTTGAACCCAAAGGAGGAGACTTTAGACGTTAAACGAGACTTTAGAATTTCAGACTTTGCATGTGACTCGTTTTCTATGAAGAACAGATGGGAGGTTTATTTTGTAGAAAGAGGATAGAAACCAGTGAAATCTTACATTTCAAGCGAGGAGAAGGAGGTTGCAGTGAGCCGAGATTGCGCCATCGCACTGCAGCCTGGGCACCAAGAGCAAAACTCCATCTCAAAAAAAAGAGAATCTCCAGACTCCAGCCAGATCTAAATTCAGGATTATCACTATGGTTTTCTCTGAGACATATGATTTAATGTTACATCTTGATCAACTATCTAGACTCTGACATGACACATTGCAAAAGGCCCCAAATCTTACCTTTCAGCATTCCTGTTAATGCCAGCAGCTGCAGTATCAGTGTAAGAACCTCACAATATGGAAGACGGGAGCATAATACATTTAGCCTTGATTATTGGATCAGAATTGCCCCAATAGTAATTATTATGTAAATGAGTCCTACAAATGCATTTCAGGAACAGTTAAATGATGTATTTGCACAAAACCAAAACAAAGAAGGAGTGGGTAGAAGCCAAGGGAAACCAAGATAAATGAGGAATGAGAAAGCCACGCTTTAGAGAAAATACGAACCACACAGAGGAAAGCACCACTGACATGCAGCCACCCAGCAGCTAAGCAGTTCTGAGTGGTGTTCTGCACTTTCCAGCTCTACCCGAAGGCTTTCTCTCAATACCTGTGTCCTCCCAGTTGGAGAATTCTCACAGTAAATGATCTCAGACACACAAACTCCACCATACTTCTCCAAGTATATGTTATTGAGTGTATACTCTGAACCCGTGGACATGCCCCTGCCCTATTTCTCGTACTGCTGTGCTATGCTTCTCAAGGTGAGAGCCACAGGGTAATTTGCAACACAATCTACCTGACATGTAACTTGAGAAATGCAGATTCCTGGCTCCTACACCAAACCTAGTGAATAAGAACCTCTGGGGAAAGGCCCAGGAATATGCATTTTAAATAAGCTCTCCAGTGATTTGAATGCATCCTCTGGTTTGAGAATCACTGGCCACTGGACACCTCTATGTGAGACTCAAAGAGGAGAGGGCTAAACTGAGCTCATAGGCTGCTACTTCCTTAGCCCCCAAATGCTCTAGCCACATGATTTTATTACCCTCAAATTTCCTGCATTTTGAACCACCCCTTCTACTTCTGCCATTCAAGTTGAGGCCAACTCAGGATTTCTCATATGAGACAAGGAAAGATTCATGGACTGAGAACTGCCCCTCATATGGTATGTAAGCTAAGCAGATTCCACTGGAAATACTGTATACTTTTAATAAAAGAGGTGTAACAGCAAACGGGAAATGTAGAAAGATGAAAGAAGAGGAAAGGGTGGACTCGTGGGAAGCTCTGGACTGGACCCTGCAGGCTGGTCCCAAGTCTGCCGTCCCTCTTTGTGATTTGAGGCCAGCCAGTCTGTGGCTCGGGACCTCAGTTTCCATATCAGTAAAATGAGCTGGTTGGACTTAACGAGGGCTGAGGTCCCTTCCAGTGCTAACAGCCTCTGATTTTTCCTGGAAGCACGCTTATATTTCTTGCCACTTATTGATTCACTTCAAGTACCACAACAGGGAGAGGCAATCCCAGGTTGTACCCAGGGCTCCCCACTGCCAGCAAAGAGGCTCTGAGCACAGAACTTCCCTAAACACAGGGCAAAGGAGGCCCGGATGCATTTCCATGATCTTTAAAAGCAGGGCCCAGCCAAAACTACGATGCAATGAGGTAAATATTTGGATGTGATCTGCATAATCGGAAACACTCTTCTTTCTGAAATTGACCTGACTCTTTCATCACCAGCCACATGGAAATTGTACTTTGTTATAACTAGAAAATAACACAGAGCATGTGCCTTGGTACCCACTCGGCCCTGTGTTGCTGCGCAGTTACTCAGGAAACAGAAGCAGATGTCTCTGTGTAGTGCCTGGTGTAGTTTTTTGTGCTAGCCTCATGCTCTCCACGGCAAGTGGCTATTTGCAACCCAAGCCAACCAGGACAGTCAAAATAATGAGTAATGCATGAAATAAAGAGTGCTGGCTTCTGGACCCAGAGGCCGATTCGGGGAACAGCAATCTTCCAGCAGAAGAGTCTGCCTGGTGACTTGGCTGTCTGCATCTGGGTCAGTATTCAGCACTCCCCAGGAAGCCCCTGAGATCAGCAGGCCGCTTAACAAAGGCAAGCCGAAAGCATTTTCATGGAAAGCATCAGCATCCAGCACAGAACAGAGCACGCAGCAAGTGTTCAACAAACACCTGAGTGAAAGAGGCTGCAAATGGATTGAGATTTGACCTTACCTGGATTCCCTGCCTTAGCCTTTCCCTCACTCACTCAGGCTTCCCTGTAACACCAAAGGTATTTTCTTTTAAGACGGAGTCTCCCTCTGTCGCCCAGGCTGGAGCACTGTGGCACAATCTCGGCTCACTGCAACCTCCGACTCCTGAGTTCAAGGTTCAAGCGATTCTCCTGCCTCAGCCTCCTGAGTAGCTGGGATTACAGGCACACACCATCATGCTCAGCTAATTTTTTTTTTGTATTTTTGGTAGAGACGAGGTTTCATCATGTTGGCCAGGTTGGTCTTGAACTCCTGACCTCAAGTGATCTGCCCACCTTGGCCTCCCAAAGTGCTGAGATTACAGGCATGAGCCATCACGCCTGGCCGCCAAAGCTATTTTCTTAAAACCTAGCCCTACTGTGTTACTCTCCTGCTTACCAGTGTCTCCTGGGTCCTCACTCTCCAAAAAATAAAATCCAAAATTACTCTTTGCCATGGCATCCTAAACCTGTCACCTTCTGGCCTCGGCCTTCCTTTCCAGCTTCAACTCCATCTCTGTCCCCCCATGCTCACACCACACAAGAAGTAGGACACGCCCTCTCTCCCTGCCCACCTTCACCTGGCTGTTCTCTCAGCTCCAGTGCTCTCTCTTCTACTCTGCCTATGAACATACCTTTCCCATCCAGATCAAGCAGGCTCTCTCCCATTCTCCAGGGCCATTATACACCCTTCTCCATAGCACTTACCACCTGGCACTGTCATTATCTTTGTACACAGCTACCTCCCCACCAGCACCGTGAGCTCCCCAGGGCAGGAATTATGTCTTATTTATCTTTGTGTTCTACCCACTCTCTCTAACAGAGAGTCTGTCACCTGGCAGGCCCTCAGGATATATCTGAAGGACAGGTGAATAAACTCATGGATAAATGAATGACAGATTTCCCAACGGCTTGGTCTCCTGCCTACCTGCTTTGTGAAATGTCAAACACTTCCTCTCCCTAGCAGTACATGCCATGTCCAGCCAATTGGCTAGTGATCTGATGCCTCTACTGTTGTCCTTACTCCATGTGCCTAAACGTCAAGAAGCTGACAGTCTAAAGGACAGTTCTGTCTCTTCAAAGCAGTCCACTCAGTATTTGACCCCTGGCTATCCTCTGCTTGTTGAAATGCTCTCTCTCCTTGACTTTCAAGACACCATATTATCCTGGTTCTTCTAAACTTCTGGCTGTCTCTTTGCTGGCTTCCCCTCCTCTACCTTCCCCTCAAATGTTGGAGTTCCACTCTTGGTTTTCCACTTTTTTAATCCAAACCTTCTTTCAGGAAAGACATTGTAGCATGAGCAATGATCTTCATGCGGATGTCTCCCCTATTCATGGATAGTCCCCAAACTCTCTTCCAAGCACCAGATTTACATTCCCAAAAACCTGGTTGAAATATCCACTGGGGTGACCTAGGGACTTTTCCTATTCCATCTGTCACCTAATAAGGACATGAACACCTGCTCCATCATGAATTCTCAATCTTCTGGCCCATACAGATGTGGCCCCATCTCCCACTGCCCTCCCCCAGTTGGACACAAAATCCTGCCAGTTCTACCTCAGAAATATTTCCAGACCCTGTCCCGTTTTCTCCAGCCCACAGTCCATGGTTTAGTCCTCATTCCCAATTTGCTCTTAGCTGATCTCTACCCATCCAATCCCTCCTCCCCACACTTCCATGTTCATGGTCATTCCTGAGCTCCTCTCCACCTCCAGGACCACTCCAGCCCCCCAGCCAGGTTTACAAGGCCCTTCCTTCTTTGGCCTCCACCTGCAGCCTCCCCGCCAGCACATCCTTGTTCTTAACCTCTTACTCAACCATGCCAAGCCTCTACATCACTCTACCTTGGACGATCTCAAAAGCCCCCCTTCTCCCCCAACCTCACTTTACGTGATAAATTCCTGCTTCTCCTTTGAGACTTGCCAAATGCTATTTTATACCCTCTTTGCAGATAACCCAACTCCGAAGTAAGGATAGTGGCTCTGCCCTTTAGGCATCCATTGTGAGTACACTACATTTCACTATAATTTCTGGTTTTTTGTGTCCCATACCCCAAGTTGTGAAACAAAATCAGGTATAAATTCCTTATACCTATTGCTCTTACCCAACTATAAAACGAAAAAAAAATTATGAATGAAATAACTGCAAAACTGAAAACTAATAAAAATTCAAATTAACAATATGAATTTAATGGGATGGGAGGTTAACAGACATTGTTGGGCATGATTGCAGGATGTATTTAATCTTTTAAGTTTCACTTATTGACAGATTCTCTTGAATTTGAGCATGACAGATCATCATTTGATTTATATTTTTCTTTTGAAAAATGAATTTGTTTTAAATTACCAATCCATTATTTTGAAGCGCCAATACATAAGGCTAAAATTTAAAATGCCGCTTAATGGAAAACAAAATTCACTATTGTTTAGCACCACACTTATTGCTAATGAGCTATTGTGAGCTGGGCCACAAAAGACAGAACCTGTACAATACAGCTGAAAGGTGCACATGCCATGATCTCTATGGGATGGAGTCTTTGGAGATCGGTACCCTATGTGGTATCTCAATATTCCCATCCTTTTGTGGATTCAAAATTTAAAAATCTTTTCTCACTGAAACCAAGGTACTCAATCATCATTCAGATTATCCAGAAGAGACTCATATTACAATTTTCAAGTTATCATCCAAATGAAAATCCTAAACTTAAAAAAATATCAAAGTTCCAGACCACCAAGAATATGCTCCGGGGGGCATATTCAAGACTCCAGCGGATATGGGTCCTCAGCTCATAAATCATTGTTTTAATTACTGTTATTTTAAAAGACTTTATTTTTAGAGCAGTTTTAGGTTCACAGCAAAATTGAAAGGAAGGTACAAAGATAGCCCACATTCTCCCCGCCCCCACATATACATAGTCTCCCCACGTTATCGGTATCTTCCACCAAAGTGGTACATTTGTTGCAATTGATGAACCTGTATTGCTAAATCATAATCACCCAAAGTCCACAGATTACATTAGGGTTGACTCTTGGTGTAGCACGTTCTATGGGTCTAGACAAATGCATAATGACAAGCACCTATCAGTGTAATATAGAGTGTTTTCACTGCCCTAAAAATCCTCTCTGCTCTGTCTATTCTTCCCTCCCTTGCCTCAACCCCTGGCAACGGCTGATCTTTTTAGTATCCCCATTGTTTGTTTTAATTTTTTTTATTATTATTATACTTTAAGTTTTAGGGTACATGTGCACAATGTGCAGGTTTGTTACATGTGTATACATGTGCCATGTTGGTTTGCTGCACCCATTAACTCGTCATTTAGCATTAGGTATAGCTCCTAATGCTATCCCTCCCCCCTCCCCCACCTGAGGCTCAGAATCAGGATTGGAACCCAGGTTTGGCTGATTCTGAAGCTCAGACTCCTCTCTCACTGCCCCTTGGTACTTAATTCATAAGGCTGCTGTGAGTTCCAAATACTAAGTATGAAAGGGCTTTGTAGACCAAAAAGTCCTGTATGCTTGTTAGTTTAGGGCTTAGTTATTCTCATTTATATGTGTAAAAAACAATACTTTAGAGAAGGAGCCGACATTATTTTGGAAAATGCACTGTCTTGCAAAGTACAGAACCTCCCTAAGGAGATAATAATTATGTTAGTCTTTCCATATACTTAACTGGCTACAGTGCAAACCTGATATGAGTCAGTTAAGGAGGTGAAGATATTTACATGGTCTGTGGGAGCAGGTCATGGCAACAGGTGAGTGAAAAATCCAAATACCTGGGCCTCTCCAACAAAGGAAAAGATATTAAGTATCAAGGGCCCAGTGCAAACTCAATAGAAAAATCCTCTCACAAAGGTGTACCACTGAGCAGCCATCCCTGAAAAAGGTGCCACGATTTGGGATGCAAACACATTTTCTGACTATATTATTTCCAAAATATTCACCCAGTTGAATTCCACGGGTGCCCTTTTGAGATCCTTCCAGTCACATCAAACAACCTATAAAATCGATCTCCCTTGTTTAAATAATATTTCTTTGCTTCTTGAAGAAACAGAGGCAATGCCTGTTAAGCCTCTCCCACATTGCCAGCGCTTTATTAACTTACTTCATTTAATCCTCACAGTTGGCTCCGCTTTATCAATCAGACCTGAGTTCACACATCACGTCTTCAAAGAGGCCTCCCCTGGCCACGCCATCTACAGTAGTGAGTGTGTATGGGTACACGCACACACGTAACCACATTGCTGTGTTTCATTTTCCTCACAGTCTGAAATGTTCTTATTTGCTTTCCTGTTTATTGTCCGCTCCTCCCATCTGAAACAGAAATGCTTCATTCTATGGAGGAACCTTGCGTGTCTTATTCCTTTCTAGCCCAGCTCCTATAACAGCACCTGGCACACAGCAGGTACTCAGTGATTGTCGAATGAATGCACCCTGCCAGATGGGAAGAGCTGAGAAGCTGATGTAATCTGCTGAAGGTTACGCTGCTGGGAAGCAGTGCTGCCAGAATTCAAACTCAGATCGGCCTGTTCCAGGAGCCAAGAGATGCCCACCCTCTCCCCGCCACCACCAGGCTTCTCTAGCTGGGGTTGCTAGCAGCATATCAAGAAGCACCAGAGAGAGTCCCCCAACAAAGCATGTGGCATCTTCCCAGGTTATCAGATTCCTCAAGGGCATTTTACAAAATGGGGGAAAACGGCTGAATTTTTTTCTGATGATAAGTAATTTAAAACATTGTTTAAAAATTAGAACAACCAGTTATCTTCTGGGAGCAGATGTCACATTTTGAGGAATGTTTAAATAAAATAGTAGCCTTCAAGAAAATTCCGAGCATTCAGTAGGCCACTTTGGGCTTCCCCAGGCCATCTGTGTACGTGTGTGTGGGTGCATATATTCACACTCTTTTGCTGGTGGGGCATTTTGGTGGAGATGTTTGAGAAGCACTGCACTGTCCTGGCCACTACCCAAAAGTGCTAGAGTTGAAAGGAATTAGTAGACAGGAAAGTAGCCAAGAGATGACCACCCTAAACAATGACTTTCAAGGCCACAAAGAGCAGTTCTACAGAGAGAAAGGTAAACAGGCCTCAGCTAAAGAGATTTGGGTGACAAAGCAAAGGCACAGATCACTACAAACAGACAATGTTACCAAGGAGGGGGATGCAAAGTCTCCTTCCCAGAGCAGTTCCAGATTGAACAGATCTGTCTTTCAGGGATGGCTTAGGTGTGGTCTCGCCTGAAAGAGAAAATCTCTGGAAATTACTTCCATCTCAAGAACTCTACAGTCCAGACCACCAACAACAGCCAAATTGGGAGCTCCCACCACTATTTCTGCCATGAGAAAAAGGGGCCCCTCTTAACAGATCTTTGGCTTGATCTGAACCTTCTGGCCCCAGCTATTCACAGAAGAAGTTGCCCAGGCCAGATTCCTTGCTCTGGCAAAGAACTGAGCACTGCAGCAGTGCCTGTGCTACCAAGGCGGGCTCCTCTTGCCTTCTGCCCATGTCGACATGAACCATATGTACGGCAGAAAGGAGCCTCTCTCAGCAGCCCTCCTAGGCTTCCCCAAACATTACAAGTCCCCCTGGCTCTGAGCCAAGAATCCCTCTCAGAGCCAACAGCTTACAGCCCATTAAAAACCCTGTGCAAATGCAAACACTCTCTCCATTAGACAAGGAAGAAACAAGAACCACGCCTTGGGACTGAGCTAGCAGTTGTTGAAACTAGACGAGGGGCTGGAGTCCCTGAAGAGGAAATATCACTGTATTAAAAACCACAGCTATTTCCAATGCTCACAGTCAATTACACGGGAGACCAAAGGTGCCCTTGGAGGCACTGTGTGGGCAAGCTGATTCTGCCACATTACAGGCAGTACCAGTTTGGAGAGATGGGAGGTAACTTTGGATTTTCTAGCTGTCTGAGGCCTGAGATCCAGTGTGTTTAATCGTAAAAATACTACATGAGTACATTCATAAAGTCATTTAATCCACACCCTGAGCCTGTGAGATCAATATCATCCTCATTTTATCCATGGGAGAGTCGCTAATCTGTTTAGCATCCCAGATGGCCAAATACACCACGTTTATTGGTGAGCAGAAGTACCATTATGAAAGCCCTCATCCTCCTGGCCCTTTCTTCTACATCATGGGCTCCTCCATCTCTTTTATTTTAAACAACCACTTGGGAATGTTGGTCATTGGGCCTAAAGAAGACAGAAGGCTCTATGTAGGTCTCAAGTTCAAGCTACATATGACACTTGACTTTAATGGAAGTCAGCGCTGGGGGTCATTAGGCACCAACCCAGATAGTGTTTCCAGGCATTTGATTCACAGCATAAGTCTTACTGTGAACTCAGTATAATGGGAATGATTACAAGTGAGCACAGCCACCATCACATGGATATAGGGCACAAAGGGAAGCCAGCTTGGGGCACGGGAAAGGCGGCTGCTCGTGAGACACGGCACAGCTCCATTTTGGGCTTGCCACCAACATGGCATCTCACACATCTGTTGCCCTTGGTGGTTGTGGATGGAGCTGCATTGTATTTTCACTCTGTGCATCCCCACATCTTATTTCAATTGTATACTTTATTGATTATAACAATGGATTATGATGGTCATGGCCTATAAAGTTTACTAAAATATACTTTGTGGCCACTGAAAGCATTAACTAAATTCATAGAGAAAAAAACTATTTGGTTACTGCAAGTATAAAACTTTCAAACACTTAACCCTTTTCAGAACCATTATTCAGAACAATGGCTTTCAGCACTTGATATTTAGCACAAGCCCTCTCAGGAACATAACTAGTGCATTATTACAAGACACATCAGACCTTGTTTCCTATTTGCTACTATTCTCAGATTCTCTTTCCTTTGAGAATCCCACAAGCAGGCTTCAGGCATTTCAGGGTCCTCGGCCATAATACCATCTGATGACGTGAAAAGCTCACCAGGATCCAGTGCCAACATTACAGATAAAGCACTCTAAGCCACACCACCAGTGAGAAGCCAAGCCAGGACAGCAGCTCGGGATGTCCCATGCTCCATCCACCACCCTCCCCCTAGTCAACACAAGGTGCAAAGTCAGAGAAGCTGCAGACCAGCCTATCTGGAACAACAATGACTGGGTGAACAACAGACCCATGTGAGAAGCAATGTGGTTTCTGGCTAAAAGAAGAGTCACAAAAATGAAAGGGAAGCATGCTGGGCCCAGGAAGGTGGAGGGAGCTCTGGAAAATGCCCTCCACCACCCCTAGCACTCTGATACTCCCTACTGAAGGAGAAACCCGGGGATGGCTACAGAGGCCTCTGAAATACCTATGACTGCGGCTGCTTCTAGAACGACAGTTCTCAACCAGAGGCAATTTTGCCACCAGGAGACATGAGACAATTCAGACACCCTGCCATACACACACACACACACACACACACACACCCCACACACACATGCATCACACACACACACCACACACACACACACCCCACACATGCACCACACACACACACCCCACACATGCACCACACACACACACACCCCACACATGCATCACACACACACACCACACATGCATCACATACACACACCACATGCCCACACACACACCACACACACACCACACACCACACACACACACCACACACACACACCACACACACACACCATACACACACACCACACACACACACCATACACACACACCACACACACACACCACACACCACACACACACACACCATACACACACACAGTTATCTGGCCCAAAATGTCAACAGTGTCTAGGGTGAGAAAACCTACTCTACAATAAGCCAGGCATGTCCTGGACACCTCTCAGCCTTCTCTGCAAAGCCCCAGTTCTGACTTGTGCAGAGAAGAGAAGAGCAAAGAATCTAGTCCCCAGAGCATGGCCATTGCAACTGAAAGGAGGAAGGGGATGGGGCACAAAATCACAGGGAGCAAAGATCCAAAAAGAAAAGGCCCAAAGGGAATGGGACTGTGGGAGGACACATGGGGACCCCGAGTGGTATCCCTGGGTCTGCCTCTAATGTGCTGTGGCATCCATGCAAAGAGTCCAGGGAGGCCAGTTTGCTTCTTGGTGCATCACTAGTGGCTGTTGACATAGGCTATTTTTAAACAAGGTCACTAATAAAATATACAGTAGGGGATTCCCAGGGAATCTACTATTAGGAGAACGTCTTAAGCCAGTTGACTAAACTTGATATTAATGAAGTTAAATTGTGAATATACTCAGACTAGGGCTGGCCAAGTAGCATGAAAAGGAATGTCGCTCTGATTCATTAAATGGTAGAGGCAGAGCCCTTGCAATAATTGGGTTATATGTGAAGTTTTATTCAAAGACATAGGGGTCATCCCTATCAGTGGATGGTGGAGTGTCCCCACATGCATGGCTACAAGAGTTAACTCTACCTAGAGCCCACATATGTCAGCTGGGGTTCCCGAATGCCAGGGATACCTGGCCAGGAGGAGGAGGTAGACCATGAAAGATTAGCAACCTCCCTACCATGGATTTGAGCCATAACACCCTCTAGGCCAAAGCTACACTTGAAGTGACACTAAGACAGTGAATTGGGTAAACTGATGCAACTGTTCAACTAGGAAGAGGAGAGAGTAGGGGAGGAACGGGTGACCCCTGCAGGTCCTCCCAGCCTGATATGCAAGAATTCTCAGTATCCTGGATGTAGGCCTAAGACAGGCTCACTACAAAGAAAGGGGACAGAGCTGCCTGCCAGGAAGAGCCAAGTAAAGAAAGTGTCATTTGGGCAGCACAGTCTTCTGTGCCAGCCTCAGGAACCACAACCTTGTTGGCTTTTCCCATTCCTGCTTTGATTTCTTTTCCCCACCGCATTCTCCAGCCCTTTTTTTCTCTAAAGAAGGTGTCTTGCTCTCTTGCCCAGGCTGGAGTGCAATGACACAACTGTGATTACAGGTCACTGCAGCTTCAAAATTCTGGGCTCAAGCAATCCTCCAGCCTCAATCTCCCAGGTAGCTGGGACTATAGGTTCATGGCACCATGCCTGGTCAATTTGTTTATTTTTATTTTTTGTAGAGACAGGGTCTCGCTATATTGTCCAGGCTGTTCGCACACCCTGAGCTCAAGTGATCCTCCCACCTTGACCTCCCAAAGTGTTGGGATTACAAGCATGAGCCACCATGCCTGACTGCATTCTCCAGCTTCTAAGTCACACATGTATATTCCTCTGAGAGCCCTTCCATTTGTGGCATCAACCCCACCCCCATACCCCAATCACCCAAGAGTGCCAAATACACATAGGGCTAGCACCCTATAACCACTTGCTCACTTCCCAGAGCCCAGTAAGGCTATTCAGGGGGCAGACAGGCAGCAGGTATTCAGTGGGGCCCTCAGGCAGAGAAACAGAGAACCTGACAGTCCAGTGGGGGCAGCAGGTGTGACCTTCTCCTTGGTGGCCCTTGGAGAACAAAGGCCAATCCACACAGCCCATGGAGCACCGAGCTCAGCCAGTGGAGCTCACTCTGCTGTCCTAAGCCTTGGAGCAGTCTGGGGACCCTCTAATCTGCCAGGAAGCACACTGGGTGCTTTCCCACGATGACAAATGAGAGCTCTACCAACTTGTGGAAGGGGGTCTGGTCATTGAACTTGGGAAATGAAAGTGAAAGGGAGCACTGTTGGAATATCTGGGCTTCGAAACACATTTAAGGCATGAGTTCTAGAAACAGGAGATTCTTTTTAGTACTGAAAAGCCACATGAGGCAGCAGAAATCAAGGGTGATGGACTGAACTGCCCAAACCATTGAAGAGATGGACACTTCCAAGGAAGGCAAGCTTCCCTGCATCTGGCAGGAAGGCTCCAGAAACAGTCCTTTCCTCTCTTATTTGTCCTTATGGGTTCTAAGCATAATTGAGCTATCACACTCTAGGTACTGTGCTGAGTGTTGGCCATGCATCAGCCCTGATTCCCAGGATAACCCTGTGCGGCAGGTCTCATTAGGTTTGTAGAGGAAACAGAAGCTCAGAGAATAGTTCTCTTGCACTAAGCAGAAGGGCACATTTCAACCCAGGTCTGTTTTAAGAAGATTTCCTGGGGCTTTCAAGAGCAGAGAGACTTGTCTTTCTCTTTCTGTTGCCCAAATACAAGGCCAGGCCAATGGAAGCTACCTAATGAATGCATAGTGGGTTGAATGAGTCCTTCCACCTTCATGCAGGAGTCCTAGCCTTGACTTCCCCGAAATGTACAGCAGTCTTGACAATCCACCTGGAACCAACTCCTCCACTGGTTTCTGCCACGCACACCATGATGCCATCTTCCTCCTCTCCCTGCCTCTCTGACAGCTGTGTCTGCTGCTATTCCTCATTTTACTTCCTCCAGAATCTCCCCCTAACATCAGAAGCTTTCTCTTTCCCGTGTTCCTGCTTGTCCATGCTCACAGCTTGTCTAGAATGTAAGCCAGAGAATATGACTGACAACAGCTGCCTGGCATTTCTGCCACCATCTTGATTGCCACATTTCTGAAACTCATCTCACTATCTTCTCATCGGACCCACTCAAAAGCACCTCCTCCTGATGATACTTGGTGTCTGGTGGCAATACTGCCACCGTCCCTAAAGCCACGGCTACAAAGTGGAGTCATTCTTTTTCTCTCTGTGTCTCCTTCACTCCTCCAACCTGGTCAGTTATCAAGTCTTCTGGATTCTTTCAATAATCTCTCTTTTTCAATTTGATTATAATTCCCCTAATTTGGATCATAGAGTTCTTAGTGGAAAACTTTACCTACTATAGCCTGACTTTGAAAGCAAGCAGTCCTGAGTTCAAACGCTGGTTCTGTGATTTATAAGCTCTGGGACTCTGGGTGGCTGCTATGGTTTCAATGTGTCTCCTTCAAAATTCAGGTGCTGCCAGTGTGATAATATTAAGAAGCGGGGCCTCTAGGAGGTGATTAGGTCTTGAAGATCCCTCCCTCATGAATGGGATTAAGGGTGTTATAAAAGAGGCTTCTGCCGCCTTCAGCTGGCTTGCTCTTCTGCCCTGTGAGGACTCAGCAGTCAGCCCTTTTGCCCTTCTGCTTTCCACTATGTGAGGATGCAGCAAGAAGGCCCTCACCTGATGCTAGCACCTGGACCTTGGATTTTTCAGCCCCCACCACTGTAAGAAATAAGTTTCTGTTCTTTATAAACTACCCAGTCTTAGGCAATTTGTTATAGCAACACAAATGGGTGGATGCAGTGGCTATTCAACATGAATAAGCCTTAGTTTCCTCATTGGTCAAGTGTACTCAGCTTGCAGGTTATTGAATATGACAGATATCACATTGTACAGTGTCCTGCACATAGGGGATGCTCAATAATTGGTAGCTATCACCAGTATTATTATGACTCCTAGGTGGTCTCCCTGCCACCAGTCTTTCCCCCAACCCCATCCATCTGACACACACCTCCAGAGTAACCCTCCTTTATCAGTGTCTCCCCCTTAGCTCAAAGGGCTTCAGTGGATCCTCAGTACCAGAAGGATAAAGTCTATCTCGCCAAACCTGGTATCTAAGGTCTCTCTAGTATGGACTCAACCTGCCTTTTTAACTGGACTTGTTACTGGCCCTCCCCTGCCACCCTCTACCTCCAATCTACAAACACAAATTCCTTCTGTGCACCCTAGAGGGGTCCACTTGGTATTGTCAGAAAACCTCATTCATTCTCACCTTCCCACTACACCCTTCTAGTGACAAGATAAATATCCTCCCTCCCTGGCTCCATCTACTGGACTTTTCCCATTTCTGCCATCCCAAACCACTCTGCATCCCAGCAGGGAGGTTGTCTTTTGCTAAACTCAACATTTCTCCACTGTCTTTTTATATATGCTAGAGTTGCCCTTCCTAGGATTGACTTATTTTGACTTTATCCTCTTTTAATATTTTGGGATGGAAAACATCCCATATAGGGATGCATATGCATCTCTATAGATTTTAATATTTCTTAGTGTCTCCCATAGACTGAGTACAGTCACACACCTTCCCAAACATTATTGCTTTTCTACCCTCTACAACGAATTAACACGAGGCCTTGCCCATAAAAGTAGTGGATAAATATTTACTGATTTGGAAAAACAGCCCCTAGTGAGAGTGTGGAGGGCCCATTCCACATGGTGGACTATGACAGACATGGTCCCAGCCCCGTGCTGGGCTCTGGAACACCAGGCTGTGCTTCATTCCTGTTACTGCTTCTCTGGTGGCTGCCGGATTTCCCAGGGCAGCTTCTCCAACTGGAATTCCAGATGTAACATCCCACAAGGTATAACTATGTGTAGTTTTCATTCCCCTGCAGAAGAGCCATGGGCTGTGTCTTACAATCCAACAGTGTAGGTGGGAGCCACCGAGGTGAATGTGCACTGAAGACCAGGAACAGCTGGTGTCCAGAAGCCAGAGTTATGCATGGTATTTGAGGCACTTAAGGGATACCATGAACCAGGAGCTGCTTTGGAGATGGGACTGGTAGGATCTAAATGAATTTGTAGGGGCCTCTCCAAATGAGGCCTGCATGCAGGGTCAAGCCTTGTCTTCAGTAAGAGAATGAGTGACACATAGGAACCGAGCCCAGGGGGGACAACAGGCCACATGAGATGGGGTCACTAGAGAAATTATACCCTTACACTCCCACAGGTGCCAAGAGGGGCCAAATCCATGCCCCGACCCTGAGTGTGGAGATGGCAGACTATCTCCAGACCCCTCCGCAGTGCCCTTAGTACAAGGACTTGAGTGGGCTGGGCTTCTGAGTAGCAGGTGGCCGGGGCAAAGCTGGAGGAGGCAACTTCTACTCAGCGGCAAGAAGAGCAACCTCGGTTTGTGAAAACAGATGGAGGCGTCTGTTTCTCTCATCTATTGGACAGAAGAAACAGAACACACCTAGACTGTACTTCCGTATTCTCACCAACTGTATTAGTCCTTTTTCAAGCTGCTGATAAAGACATACCCGAGACTGGGAATTTATGAAGAAAAAGAGGTTTAACAGACTCAGTACCACGTGGATGGGAAGGCCTCACAATCATGGCAGAAGGATAAAGGCACATCTTACATGGGCAGCAGGCAAGAGAGAGAGCCAAGTGAAAGGGGAAGCCCCTTATAAAACCATCAGATCTCAGGCCAGGCGCAGTGGCTCACGCCTGTAATCCCAGCACTCTGGGAGGCCAAGGCGGGCAGATCACGAGGTCAGGAGATCGAGACCATCCTGGCTAACACGGTGAAACCCCGTCTCTACTAAAAATACAAAAAAGTTAGCCGGGCGTGGCAGCGGGAGCCTGTAGTCCCAGGGGGGACTCGGGAGGCTGAGGCAGGAGAATGGCATGAACCCAGGAGGCGGAGCTTGCAGTGAGCCAAGATTGTACCACTGCACTCCTGCCTGGGCGACAGAGCGAGACTCCGTCTCAAAAAAAAGAAAGAAAAGAAAAATCATCAGAACTCATGAGACTTATTCACTACCATGAAAACAGTACGGGGGAACCACCCACATGATTCAGTGATCTCTACCGGGTCCCTCCCACAACACGTGGGAATTAAGGGAGCTATAATTCAAGATGAGATATGGATGGGGGCCAAACCATATCACCAACCCTGGCCGTTCTTCCTTTAGGTAACCAAGGTTCTGTGACCTGGGCCTGGAACCACAGTCCAAGCAGTTAGGAGGATCTGGAAATCTTAAGTCATGGATCATTACAGTTGTCCCAAGGGCACCTAGAGGTATTTCCCTGTGCGTCATATCTCAGTGTAATGCATGTTAACATTGTTAATCCTGTTTGGTTCAAGTTTAAGTGCTTGTGAAAATTATGCTCATAGTTCTGTATGGCCCACATCTCTACCACCACCCCAGTCACCAAGCGGTGCCAGTCAGTGAGAAGCAAGCTTACAGGGAAGAGGGGGTCCTTTCTGAGTGTGAAGACCCAGTAAGAAACCCCAGACAATAACAGCAGCAGGACCATTTGAGAGTTGTGCCAACACTCAGATTTCCAAAGCTGGCCCAGCTCCTGATCAAAAGCAGGAATGAAGAGCGTCCCCCCAGGATCCCCGCCCATCCCACTAGAAGTCATTCGTATTCCTGTGCAGTCAGCGGTTTGCAGCCAGGTTTGGCTGGGGAGGTCCCACTGCTCATTTCTCTCCTAAACCTCCCTGGTGTGCAGCCAAGTCTCCATTTTATGCAAACTTTAAAAACAGAAACGTAGGAAGAAAAACGATTCCCATGAAGGATGGAAAACTAATCTAACAAGAGATTACAGCTGTGCAGAGGGCTGTTGGGGAATCCGGGCACCTTAGCAGAACAGCTCCCCGAGAGGAGGGCAGCATCTCACATCCTTATTCATATTGTCCTGCACACAGACAGCTGTCATGGACAAGAGTATGAAGTCAAAATAAGTCAACTCTAAGAAGGTCAGCTCTAGCAAGGAAGCATGCTAGGAACTGCAGGACACTGAAATAAGTCTAGTTCCTATCCTAAAGGGTTTATAACTCGTCTAGGAGAATAATGCTGAAATATCTGAAAAAAACTGTTGAGAACAGTTTCACTTCAAAATTCACCAAAGGAGCCAGGCGCGGTGGTTCACACCTGTAATCCCAACACTTTGGGAGGCCAAGGCAAGTGGACTTGAGGCCAAGAGTTCAAAACTGGCCTGGCAAACATGGTGAAACCCTGCCTTTACTAAAAATACAAAAATTATCCAGGCATGGTGGCGCACGCCTGTAATTCCAGCCACTCGGGTACTTGAGGCAAGAGAATCACTTGATTCATCCATCTCCAAGACTGTCTCCTCGGAGATAAAACAGGGATGATAATAATCCTGCCTACTGATTCATAAGGTTGCTGTGAAGTTTAAGTAGAATAACAGATGTTCTCTCTTGAACCTGGGAGGTGGAGGTTGCAGTGAGCCGAGATGGCTCCACTGCACACAAGCCTGGGTGACAGAGCTCCATCTCAATCAATCAATCAATCAATCAATCCACCAAAGGAATTTAAAACAAAAGACAGTACACACCAAAAAAAGGCTTTTGGAATTTGGACAGTTTGGAAAGGTCAAGAAGGCAAGGCGCAGTGGCTCACACCTGTAATCCCAGCATTTTGGGAGGCCGAGGCGGGCGAATCACGAGGTGAGGAGTTCGAGACTAGCCTGGCCAACATGGTGAAACCCTGTCTCTACTAAAAATACAAAAAATTAGCTGGGCATAGTGGTGGGCACCTGTAATCCCAGGTACTCAGGAGGCTGAGACAGGAGAATCGCTTCAACCTGGGAGGCAGAGGTTGCAGTGAGCTGAGATCGTGCCACTACACTCCAGCCCAGGTGATAGAGTGAGATTCCGTCTCAAAAAAAAAAAAGAAGAAGAAGAAGCCTAAGCATAGGAGGTGGTGCTGCCCTTGGGGTATCAGATATCACCAAGGATTTGGGCAAAAATGTAGAGGAGGAAAAGAATGAAGAGACCCGGAGACGTGGGAGTAAACCGGTTCATGTGGGGCTGACTCATATGTGGAAGGATAAAAGGAGATGAGATTGCAACAGTGGGCTGCGGTAAGGAGGGAGCAACTGAGTACAGCACTGAAGAGTGAGAGCTCAGAGGCTCAGGATGAGCTTGAATTTCTGTTCCACCACTAGTCAGTCAAGGTTCCTATCCATCTCCAAGGCTGTCTCCTCAGAGATAAAACAGGGATGATAATAATCCTGCCTACTGATTCATAAGGTTGCTGTGAAGTTTAAGTAGAATAACAGATGTACTTAGCACTATGCCTGGCACGCAGCAAATAATTAACAGATGGGCAAAGGCACGAATGGGCCAATGTGAGAGGCAGCACAAAGGAGAGGCAAACCAGACATGAACCAGATAACAGAGTTTAATGCAACCAAGAGCCCATGTCTAGGACATCAGCATAAACACTGGTGCCCAGAAGAAAAATAGGACAGTCCAGAGCCAGGGCCAATTTGGTGGGCACAAGAAGTTCTACAGACACTGTTGGGAGACCGGGACTCAGAACATCAGTCAGACCTGTGCCATGGATCTGGGGAAGGGATCCCAGGGGAAGGACGGTGTGTAGAGAAGTGCTATGGGACAAAGATGGTGGCCCTGGGGAAACGCTCCACTAAAGAGCAGGAGAAGGCAAAGAGGTTAGTAAAGGACACAGAGAAAGAATGGACAGGAAGCAGAAAAATTACATTCCCAGGAACAGAGAGCGTGATCAACAGAGTCGGATGATTCAGGGAGAGCAAAGAGAAGAAGTGCTGTTTAGGGTGTGTTGGTGACTTCCACAAAGAGCAATTTAGTAAAGCATGAGTGGCAGCCATGAAGGGGGCGCAAGTCTAAATTTGGGAGGCCTGGCACTGAGCAGAGAGGAAAACCATGGGGCTGAGAGTTGGGGAGTCTCTGTGTGAAAACGTTTCCTCTCGATGGGACCCTCTGCATTCCAAAATTCACAAAAGGTAAGAAAGTGAGGGGAGTGACACCTTCTGCTGTTAGAAACGAGACTTTTGGGAACTGCTCCAGAAAAATGGCTCCTTTCCAGCTATCTAGGACAGTGGCTGCCACCCATTTCAGCCTCCTGTCAGGAAGCCTCTGAGACAACAATGGTGTCAACAGGCCTTTGGCTGCTTCTCCTTTCTATTCTGTTTGGCAGAAAAATAAAGAGGTGCATGGAAGAAAAGGGGATGCTCTGCAAGGGGAATCTTCAGCAACAGGACAGGAGTTAGCAACTGGTTTTAGAGTTTGCACAGCTTCTAGCAACCCCCTCAGTCCGATAGCTGCCAGCCCTAACCATACCTTAGAATCACCTGTAATGCTCATAAAGTTGCTAGCAGCTCGACCCCACCTCAGACTTGGAAGGGAGCCCAATAGTCTGGTTTTCTTTTCGTTTTGAATTTCCTAGGTGATTCTAATGTGCAGCCAAGGTCAAGAACCACTCCCCGGGGGTTCCCTCTCATGAACAATTAAGGCACACGTTCCACAAACTAACAGAATTTTTCAATGACTGATTTTGGAAGTGTCGGTTAGAATGTCTAGCTTAGCAAACAATAATAGGTTTGGCTTGTGAGCCAACACCATTTGATTGGTATGGGCAGGCTGCAGAGAGATGAGAGGGACCTTGAGCCAGGACTCAGTTAAAAAGAGCACAGTGGTCAGTAAATGATGTCTACCCCAGGTTTCGAGGAAGGGGGGATGGCTCATATGTAGCCACCCCAGGTCTAGCTCCTCTAATCCTATCATGCCCTCCACAAAATAGACTCAAACCATCTGAGCATGCAGAGTCCAGGAGCCTTCCACCTCAGCAGCGCATGGGCGGGATAAGCATCAGCAGCCTCTCCGGCAGCAGTTCTGAGTGTCCTCCGCAGAGTAGCAGCATGGAATGCAATGCTCAGGCCCACCGGAGACCTCCTGAATCAGACACTCAAGGGGTGAAAGCCCAGAATCTGTTTTAACAATGGATACATACTATGGTTGAAGAACTATTACTCTAGTGGACTTAAAAAAACAATGCAGAGATTCTTAAGCTCCACCAGGAGCCACTAAAACAGAACCTTTGGGGCACAGAGCCCAGAAACATGTATTTTCTTTTTTTTTTTTTTTGAGACGGAGTCTTGCTCTGTCGCCCAGGCTGGAGTGCACTGGTGCGATCTCAGCTCACTGCAAGCTCCACCTCCCGGGTTCATGCCATTTTCCTGCCTCGGCCTCCCAAGTAGCTGGGACTGCAGGCGCCCGCCACCACGCCCGACTAATTTTTTGTATTTTTAGTAGAGACGGGGTTTCACTGTGTTAGCCAGATGGTCTCAATCTCCTGACCTCGTGATCCACCTGCCTCGGCCTCCCAAAGTGCTGGGATTACAGGCGTGAGCCACGGCGCCCAGCCAGAAACATGTATTTTTTAAGCACCTGGAGCTGAAATGGTGCTAATGCACAGTCAGGCTTGAGTACCGCTGACCTAGTATTGCTCTCTGTTGGTTTCATTTCCTCAACAGCATTACTAGAAATAATCAAACTATTCACAGAGACCTGCTTGATGTAATTACCCTGGCAAGGTGCTCAACAATGCATACAGCTGGTCACCTCCAGCAGTTCTCCTACCCTCTCAGAAGCTTATTTTCTTCATCTGCAAAATGAAGATGCTCTGATCTCACAAGACTGGGTTGCTGTGGCAACCACGGAGTGAGAGCAGCTGGCTTACGGTGTGTCCATGTGTTGAGTACTCAATGATTCTAGTTGAAAGAAAGAAAAAAGGAAGGAAGAAAGGAGGAAGAGGCAGGCACAAGACAAAATGAATCTCTCCATTGTGCACATGGAGCCTTAGCTCTGATTCCAGTTGAGCAAAATTATGAAGATGATTCCCCATATGGAGGACAGATAAACACCCTGCGGCGAGTGTCTCACTACCCAAAGGCCCTCTGAAGGATCGCGCATGTCCTGACTGCACAGCCTGCTCCTGTAAGTGTATCTTTTTGTTTTGTTCCTGTCAGAAGTCATGATACAATAATTATTTTAACTGATGCTAAAACAGCAAGCTCATGTCAACTCTTGGCTGGAGGCTTCTGGAAACCAAGAGACCAGAACATCCATTTGCCTCACCCTGTCATGGGTGAAAATTTTTAATTTACCTAGGAAATCGTGCAGGCCATGGGAGAGGGGCAGGCAGCATGGCGTGATGGTTTGGAGGCAGCTTCTGCGGGTCAGATCCTCTGTCTTCAGTTGCTGATGAGATGACCAGTCCTAGGCCAGGACCAGTTGAATCCTCCTGTTCACCTTGGCTATTTCACGCCAGTATCTCTATGGCTTCCTTCAGCCCCCAGGGTAAAGCACAAGTTCCTCACCTGCCTTTCAAGCCTTCCAGATCTGTCCCTCCCATCTCACAGCTCCTGCTCTCCTCTTCCCAGAGGAAGCTCCATCTAGGTGACCCTTTGAGAGCCACGGAATACACCCTTAACTCACACAGCTCCCACACCTTCGCCAGCCTCTCTCCCCTTTTTTGAGTCGTCATCATCCTTCGAAGCCAAGGCCAAGTCCTAGAACTAAATGAGCCTCCCCTATCACTCTCAGCCTCAATGGCTCCCTTCCTTCTGCAAACACCTAACTCCTCTACCTCCAATCTCTACCTTGTTTTGAAATTACTATTATTTACCTTCATCCTTTCCACCCTTTTTATCTTATGAACACTTGACAGACATGAGTAGGGTGACCTTGTAATTCATTGTCTAATCAGGATCACTTTTGAGAGTGAAAAGAGGCACTATTAATAATTGTATCAGGATAACAAGCATAAGCAATGATTGTCCCAGACAAAGCAGGATGTCTGGTTACCTTAAAATTAGTCCCGTCTAAAGTCTGTTTATATCCCTCTCAACACCTGGGCCTTATAAACTTGAGTTGATTCAGTGAAATGCTGGGAACCAAACTCGCTGTTGATGCAGGTTTAGGAAGATTAATCTGGCAGTGCTGTGTAGGGTAGATGAGAGCTAGAATAACAGCTCACAGTTATGAATAGAAATGAGTAAGTGACATGCTGCTTTTATTTCGTTCTCTATAGAAATGCAAATGCAGCTCAAGGGCTGATGTAAGGTGGAAACAAGCCTTGCGTGAGAAATGCGGTTTGCATAGTTTAATACAATTTAATATCTACTCATGGCCAGCTACGCATCTGTCTCTAATTCCACAGCCACGGTCCTTTCAAAGTCACTGCCTTTGGATGTAAGTTTCTCAGAGAGAATAAGCATTGTGTCCAATGCCTGGAAAGCAACAGCATTTGGCCACCAAGTTCCTCTTCATCCTCATCAAGCAGCTTTTCCTGTTTTGTTTTTAGCTCCAACCTTAGGACAATGGACAAGTCAATCAGTCCAGATTACCCTGCATCAGGGAGGAGAGACACCTGACAGCTATACCCTTCACCAAGTCCATGGAGACAAAGGCACAAGAGTAATAGAAGCTGCAGGGGGAACGCAATTCTCATCAACCCTTGGGGTTGCCGCATTGTTTTTGCTCTGTTTTCCAGAAAGTCTTTAACGGAGGAGAAAGGGTATGGAGGAAGGGAGGGCCTTGCCTATTAGCAGATATTTCAATGCAGTCATCACCCTCCCGCCATTCAATGTCAGGGATCAGCCCTTGCAAAGGAGCAGTCATTGGACAATGGGCACAATCAGGGCTCTGGGTTTTTCTGTCCTGCTGCACATTCGACCCGCCTTCCTCTGCTGAAAAGGCTGCTTTTCCACTAGGCATGCCCTATGTATGGAAAAAACTTCTGCCTCTGGTTTGCTTTCATTTATACCCACCCACTGCAAACTAAAATTGCATGAAGCAGAGGCTAAGATGGTTTTCCTAGTACAACGAATATCTGCCAACTCTAAACAGAAAGACTTAGATCAATGATGACTAGTTAATTAAGGAAACTTGAGAAAGGGGACTATTTATTTATTCCTTACCTTTCACTGAGCAGTTTAGAGGCTTTCATTGGAAATATCATTAATCACCTGAAATGCCTTGCAACAATTACTGGTATCCCCACTTTACAGTTTATCATGTACTAGGCTCTGCGGTAGGTTCTGGGAATACAGACTTGAACCAGACATGCTTTCAGGGCATCCGCAGGACAAAGCAAATGTTACAGAAGTTAAGTGACTTGTTCAAGGCCCCTTGAAGTCCAGCTTGGAAGACTAAGAACTCAACATCCCTGTGGATCCTGCCAGCCCTGCCAACTTTCCCAGAGAGGCCCAGCTGTTGAGCTTAATCTCAGAGTCACTGGAACAACCACTTCAAGGTTCAATTCGTCACCCTAATCACATGGGAACATTACCTAATTAAGTGGCTCTGCCAGTTGAGGGGCAAGGAGAACTGAAGTTGGGTATTGGGAAGCACAGGTCATGTTCCATGACAACAGGTCACACGATTGAAATCCCGGAACCATGGGCAGGACCAGGTTGTGTAAATGAGGTTCAGCTGCCCCGGCTCCCACTGCCACCCTGGCACACAAAGATCATCTCATCCATTTGCTCCGTGTCTTTGTATTTGCTATTCCTCATCCCAGAATCATGGCCTCTTCCTTCTTCCCTGTGGATAATGCCTCTTTTCCCCCCATTGCATCTTACTTATTTATTTTTTAAATTGTCCCTGGATAATTCTTACTTTGCTTTTAAGATTCAGCTTAGAAATCTTTTCTTTGAGTCTCAATTTCCTCCTCTGTATAAAGGGGACAATAGTAACTTCTATGACACAAAGTCGTTGTGAGGATTAAAAAATAGATAATGTGTAGAAAGCACAGTGCCCAGCACATAGAAAGTGTTTAACAAACGTGGTTGTCACTGTCATCATTGTCACTCTCCTCTGTAATCCCAAACTCTGGCCAGACTTTAACCATTGCAGTGCACCTCCTGACTGCACTGCACTTGTTTATTCCTGTCTTCCCCATTAGGCTCCAGGCTCTTCCAGGGAAGGGTGGGTACATCACCAGCATATCTCCAGTGCCTGGCACACAGTAGGTGTTCGATAAACCTCCTGCATTATTTGAATCAACGAATAAATCCATACTAAACAATAAGCCCTCCTCCTGCGGGTCTGTGTGTGTCTGTGACAAGTCTTCCCTGTGAAAGGCACAGGAAGAAAATAAAGGAAGAGAACAGAATGTTCTCGATGCTACTCAGAAATATTCTCAAACAAACATTCTACATAATTCATTTGTACTTTGACATTTTATGGCCTTCATTTTCTCTGAGTGCCTTCTACAGATACTGTTGTTATTTTTTTCACTCTAAGGACAATGCTCTCAAAGCCACAGCTGTAATAGAAAGTGGAAAATTAAAGCAGATCCATGTGGCCTCAGCATCACGAAAACAAGGTAGGCCAAAGAGAAATCGGGTAATGCATGGATTTATGGTCCAAATCATAAACTGTTCACATAAACTACCAATGTCACAGGAGGAAAAAGACACCACACTTTCCAATGGCCAACATATTTTGAACAATATTCAATACAATAAAATTCCACTAAAGGCCCTTTAAATTAGGTATAACTCTTTTTCCACCCTAATATCTTTATATTTGGCTTATATGGAATCCTGTATCTGGGATGGAGCTGAACGTGTATTAAAAGTGACCACTACTTGCTTAGAGAATTAACAGTTTTAAAGAGGTTGGTCTTAGGGAAATGTAGGTATTAGGAAACCTGGTGCCAGCAAGGTAAACTCTGTGGCCAATGGGCTTAGCTCAAAGGTGTTTTTGTGTGTGTGTGTGTGTTTTTATTATTATACTTTAGGTTTTAGGGTACAGGTGCTGGAGAGGATGTGGAGAAACAGGAACACTTTTACACTGTTGGTGGGACTGTAAACTAGTTCAACCATTGTGGAGCTCAAAGGTTTTAATGCAATTTAAAAGGTCGGTTTACGCCTCACGGGAGACTTATCAGTTAGCAGAATCTCAAGGTCAGCCTAAAGGCAGGGAAGAAATGGGTTTAGTGTTCAGCATAGGGAGAGCCAAAAAAAACAAAGGTTTTGGGGAGCGGTTGGGTCTCAGTGACATTATTAACATGAAAACAAAACTAAACAAAACGAAACTCCTTCCATCACATTTCAGGTCAGCATGAGGGTAATCTAATGATGGACAGTTGTATATGACCAGGATGGAATGTAGGAGCTTAAATCTAACTAGAGCAGAACAGGGGACAGTCCTTGCAAGGAGCAAGCTGCCACTTTCTAGAGACCAAGGGAGATGGTGCCATGTGAGCAGATGGGAGGATATGCATCACTGGGGTTCAGCTTTGCAGCCAGATGCCTGGGTTTAAATCCATGCTTCTGCCTCTTGGTAGCAGTGGATTTAATGTCTCTACACTGAGGTCTCCTCATCTATGAAATTGAGACAAAAATATCTGCCTTAGATGGTAAATGTGAAAAGTTAACAGGCCAATCCTTATAAAGTGCTTAGCCCAGGGTCTGGGACATGGTGAGCATTCCATCAACATTAACCATCTGTGTCACTCTTAACAAGGGCACGGGGCATGGAGAACCTGAACCAACGACCATGCTGCCCCATCTCACACAGCAAGATTTCCCAAGTGTGAGATTTTGGGACACCTGCTTCTTTTCCATAGTGATGAGCAGTAAATTCCTTAAGCTACAAGGGCCGGGAGGCTTGTCTTCAAGGGTAGCCACAATCAGAAGTCCGAAGGAGGCTATGTGCTTTCTTCCTCTTTCCAGAGAAGCCTGAGATTGAGAAGAGGGAGAATACTTTAGAGAGGAGCCCCTCCTACTACAGAGACCTCAGTGTAACAGCAGAAATGACCCTGTGCCTCCAAACATGTGGTTTAAGAGGCAGATCTAACATGACTCTTCAAAAACAAGCCCACGGAGAAGACAAGATGACAACATGTAACCAGCAGCCACCTTAGAATACAGGGGGCAGCTACAGTGCCACCTCTGCAGGAGGATTTACCAGTTTAAATAGGTGGTTCCCAAAACTGCGGGCAATTTTGTCCCCAGCGGGACATTTGGCAAAGTCTGGGAAATTTTTTCTTGTCACAACTGCAAGAGTTTCTTACTGGCATCTATTGGGTAGAGAGCACGGATGCTGCTAAAATTATAACAGCTCACAGGACAATCCCACAAGAAATAATTATCTGGTCCACAAAACCAACAGTTTCAAGGCTGGGGAACTCTGATGCGGATAAATCAGGCCTGTGTAGACAGTACCCATGACATTAGAAGGAAAGTGCCTTGAGAAGAAACATGTTTGGGTACCCAGCTTTAAAGAGGTTGGTCTTAGGGACATTTACATGCCAGCAAGGTAAATTCCATGGTCTGGCATTTGTTGCAGCAACAACAGTAACAACACCACCTAAATAGTATTTACTATGAGTCAGACAATATTCTAAACCCCTTATCTGTAACTCATGCAATCCTCAAGACAACCTATGTGATAGGTACTATTATTACCCTCATTTTACAGGTGAGGAAACTGAGGCACTGGACCTTTCCCAAGGTCCAGAATTACTAAGCAGCAGAACTGAGGTATTAACCAGGTAATCTGGCTTCAGAGTCTGCTATGGTTTCGCTGTGTCCCCATCCAAATCTCATTCTAAATTGTAGCTTTCATAATTCCCACATGTCATGGGAGGGACTCAGTGGGAGGTAACTGAATCATGGGGCAGTATCGCCTGTACTGTTCTCGTGGTAGTGAATTAAGTCTCACAAGATCTGATGGTTTTACAGACGGGATTTCCCCTCCACAAGCACTCTCTTGCCTACTGCCATGTAAGGCATTCCTTTGCTCCTGCTTTGCCTTCCGCCATGATTGGGAGGCCTCCCCAACCATGTGGAACTGTGAGTCAATCAAACCTCTTTCCTTTATAAATTACCCAGTCTCAGGTATGTCTTCATTAGTAGCATGAGAACAGACTAATACAGAGTCCAGATTCACATGGTAGGCCCTTGATAAATGTGTGATGAGTTAATGGGGAAAAATAAATGGACATGGCTATAAGCAAAAGCGTGCATCAAATGTATTAAAAAAATACAAAGAAAATACAATTAGGAACAAAAGGACATTGACTTCTGCTCTATTTCTCCAAACTAACCAAGGAGTGTGCATCCTTGGTAGGGAAGGAAGACAGCTGACATGGGAAGGCTCCACTTGCCAAATTCCTACGTCATCAAAAATCAGATCACATCATCACTGGGAGGAAAAGATAGACCACTAACATACAAAGACAGTGCCCAGAAGACTGTGCTATGATTCATTTTGCTCCCCAAAGACTAAGATTTGTGGCCTAAGTGATAAGTTACTCTGTCTGTCAAGACTTTGTTTTAACTGTAATCTGGCCTGGAAACATAACATAGTGGGAATTTAGAAGTTATTTAAAAAACACCTTTTTATGGTTTGGGTTTTATGTGTATAAGTGTGGGAGGGAATGGAAATTTTGAGAAAAAAATTAAAGTACATAAAATACTCATTTTTTCTTAGAACCATTTATAGTCCTAAAGTCACTTTGTTACGGTTGAAGTGCACAAAAATATCTACTCTGTATAACTTGGGTTTATTTATAAGAAGACCACATTTAAGATATGGGTATCAGAGTAGAGTTTGTTCAGACACTAATAACAAATTTATAATGTATTTATTTTTCAATATTGCTATAAATGGAATGACAAACGTCCAAAGGAAGGAATTTATACTCTCAGATTGTGTGGGTTTCTGTGAAGCAGGCAAACTCTAGAACAAAAGAAATATTCATATATAGAAAAACAAAGGTTTTTTGCCCTTGAACTTAGTAGTGATTAAACACTAAAAAGAGTTCTTTAAGAAATCAGGGCAGAGGGTGTCATAGAGAAGGAACACTCAAAAGTCAATGTATATCATTTTTGCCATAAAAAATGGGGCTGGTAGCCCCAGTTTTCCTTGTGTCTCCAGCTTACATCATCCCCAGTGTCCGCTTCCTCTGATGGTCTCTCAACATCTTCTGCAAACAGAATCTGTGACCCAAGATTTTTTTAGGTCTCATATTTCATTTCTTGATTTGCAGATCACCCATCAGAGGACAACTCCTTTCACAATCTAGAGATGGAGGGATGTGAAGGAGGTAACAGTTAACAATAGGAGTTAGGCAGATCTGCCTTGATGGAAGAGGAATGATTATGGCTTCTTTCTGGTCTTCCTGTCACCAGGTTAACACTAGGATGGCCAGGACCAAGACTCCTCCTCAGGAGAGAGTTGGTAGACACCACCAGGATGGGAGAATGAAATACCAATTAAAGTCAAGTCAGCCAAAGCTGGGGATGGCAAAGAGGGACTCTCCACAGTGGAGAAGTCCATAAGCATTGACAGAGATGTTCCTTCTATGTTCCACTTTTTGCCTTCAACTCAGAGGTACAAGCATACTCAGAAAGAAGTCAGAGATTTGAAGGGGAATCCTGGCCCTAAACAAAGAAGAGGCTAAGATGCCAGGACTGTACCATTATTCCCAAACTAAAAGCCTGAAGATGTTCTCCTTCTGCAACATTGTAAATGGCCTTCCAAATACAAACACAAAGTTTTAAGCTTATTGCTCCATTTTTAATAGAAGCAAATTAGATTTTTCTGCTGTTGACTTTGAATCCAAGAAATTTAGAGCAGCATGAATTAGTGAACACTGAAATTCTTTTCTTAATAAGGTCTTTTTACTCCAATTTCTTTATTTTTTTCATAAGTAGAAATGCTCTTAATTTTTCAGCAGCAGTCAGTTATATTTATGCCATTAGAAACAGAAGGCTTGACAAACACCAGCTGGAAGAGACACAGTGTCTGCTTTAGAATCGGTTTCCAATTCTGTAGGGGTTCTGGGCTGGACACTCTCAAATGAGAGCACGCCTTATGCTATTCTTTAAAGAGCATCTTTGTTTCCTGGTCACTCCCAAGGGACAATCTCACACTGTTCCAGAGACTTTTATTGGCATTTCAGTACTGGCATTTGATTCACTGCATTGTCTTCTTCCTCCTTTTCTTTCTCCTCTTTTTTTTTAATTGAGGTATAACATACATAAAGTACACCAAGTATGCTCACTGTAAATGTATGAATTCTTATACTTTTAAGATCCATGTAATCCCCACCCTGGTCAAGATTTAGAATATTTCCAACATCCTAGAAGGTTCCCTCATGCCCCTCACTATTGAATAGCCACCCTCACCCCCTGTTGGTATCCACTATTCTGATTTTATTTTCATCAAAAACTATCTTTGCCTATTCTTGAACTAAATATACATGGAATGATACTGTACATACTTTTACATCTGGCTTCTTATTGTCAATATAATGGCTCTGAAATTATTTTGGTTGTTGCTTATATCAGTAGTTCATTTTTAACAGTTTCATTGAGGTATAATTGACACATAATCAATTACATATTTGAAGCGTACAATTTGGTAAGTTTTCTCATATGTATTCACCCATGAAACCACCACCACAATCAGATAATGCACATATCCATCACCCAAAAGTTTTTGTAGCCATTGGTAACCCTCATTTCTTCCCTTACCCTCATCCCTCCTAAACACTGAACATCTTTTTATGTGCTTATTGGCCATTCGCATATCTTCTTTGGAGAAATGTCTATTCAAGTCTTTTGCCCATTTATGAATCATGTTGTTTGCTTTGTTGTTGAATTTTATAAGTTCTCTATATACTCTGGATATCAATCCCTTATCAGATATATGATTTGCAAATACTTTCTCCCATTCTGTGGGTCGCCTTTATACTCTGTTGATAGTGCCTTTTTGAGGCACAAAATTTTAATTTTCATGAAGTCCACTTGGCTATTTTTCTTTTGTTCCTGGTGCCTTTGGTGTCATATCCAAGAAATCATTGCCAAAACTAATATCATGAAGATTTTGCTCTATGTTTTCTTCTAAGAGTTTTATAGTTTCAGGTTTTACATTTAGATGGTTCATCCATTTTGAGTTATTTTTATACATGACGTCTTTTCCCATTGAATGGTCTTGGCACCATTGTCAAAAATCATTTGATCGTATATTCTAGGGTTTAATTCTGGGCTCTCTATTCTATTCCATTGGTCTCCATGGCTGTCAGTGTCACACTGTTTTAATTACTATAGCTCTGCAGTAAGTTTTGAAATCAGAAAGTATGAGTCCTCCAACTTTGTTATTTTTTCAAGATTATCTTGACTATTTGGGGTCCTTTGAGACTCCATATAAATTTCAGAATGGCTTTTTTCTATTTCTTTGAAATAGAAAATTGTCCATATATATGTATAAAAATCAATTGTCCATATATGTGTGTGTGTGTGTGTGTGTGTGTGTGTAAGTCTATTTTTATGCTCTATTCTATTCCATTATCTATTTGCCTACCTTTACAACAATAACAACTGGGATTTTGATAGGAATTGCACTGAATCCATAGGTTGCTTTGAATCCATAGGTTGCTTTACATAGTACTGATGTCTTAACAATATTAAGTTTTCCAATTCATGAACATGGGATGTCTTTATACTTATTTATATCTTCTTTAATTTCTTTCAGCAATGCTTTGTAGTTTTCATCACACAAGTTTTCACCTCCTTGATTAAGTTAATTGCCAAGTTCTTTATTCTTTTCAATGCTATTGTAAATAGAACTGTTTACTTCATTTGCTTTTCAGATTGATTTTTTAGTGTATAGAAATGCAATTTATTTTTGCATGTTGACCTTGTATCCTTCTACTTTGGTGAATTCATTTATTAGTTCTAACAATCTTTTTGTGGATATTTTAGGGTTTAACATATAAGATCACATCATCTGTGAAGGGAAAAAGTATTCCTTCTTCATTTCCAATTTGAAAGTCTTTTATTTCTTTTTCTTGCCTAGTTGCTTTTCCTAGAACTTCCAGTGCTGTGTTAAATAGAAGTGGCAAAAGTGGGCATCCTTGTTTTGTTTTTGCTTTCACCATTGAGTATGATGTTCACCGCAGGTTTTTCTTATATGGTCTTTATTATGTTGGGGCAATTTCCTTCTATTCTTAGATTGTTGAGTCTTAGTTAGTTTTTGTATATTGTACAAGATATGGATTGAAGTTCACATTTTTGCACATAGATATCCAATTGTTCTGGCATTATTTTTTAAAAAGACTACCTTTCTCCTTTATAAAAAATCAATTGTCCACATATATATATATATATATGTGTGTGTGTGTGTATAGGTCTGTTTTCATGCTCTATTCTATTCCATTATCTATTTGCCTATCTTTACACCAATAACATGCTATCTTGATTACTGGAGCTAATAATATAAATATTATGGAGTACAAGCCTTGCAATTTTCTTCTTCTTTCTGAAATTTGTTTTGGCTATTTTAGGGCTTCTACATTTTCATAAGAATTTTTAATCAGTTTGTCAATTTATATTAAAAGTCTGCTAAGAATTTTATTGGAATTGTGTTAAATCTATAGATCAATTTGAAGAGAATGGTTATCTTAACAATAATGAGTTTCTTGACCCATAAACATCATACATTTATCCATTTATTTGAATTTATTATTTTTTTTTTGAGACAGAGTTTCACTCTGTCACCCAGGCTGGAGTGCATTGGCATGATCTCGGCTCACTGCAACCTCTGCCTCCCAGGTTCAAGCAATTCTCCTGCCTCAGCCTACTGAGTAGCTGGGATTACAGGTGCGTGCCACCACACCCAGCTAATTTTTGTATTTTTAATAGAGATGGGGTTTTGCTATGTTGGCCAGGCTGCTCTCGAACTCCTGACCTCAGGTGATCCACCCACCTCAGCCTCCCAAAGTGCTGGGATTACAGGCGATATTTGAATATTTTTAGGATTCCATTTTATTTCATTTTTGGCATAAAAGCTAAAATGCTTTATTTTGTCACTTTGATGGCTGCTTTGCGGTTTATAACTTACATCTTTAACTTATCACAGTATACGTTCAAGTAATGTGATACCATTTTACATGCATTATAAAAAGAACCTTATAATATCATACTTCCTTTTATGATAGTCTTCCAGTTCATGAACATGGCATGTCTTTATACTTATTTATGACTTCTTTAATTTCTTTCAGCAATGCTTTGTAGTTTTCATTGGACAAGTTTTTCACCTCATTAATTTATCCTTTTCTGGCATTTATACTATTACTGTCATACATAATTTACTTATACATATATTATAAACCCTACAACAGATGATTATTATTTGTATTTAAAGAGTCAATCTTTAAAAGATGCCTTATTTAGGAGAAACTTTTAAAATATAGTTACCTATGTAGCTATCATTTCTGGTGCAGTCATTCCTTTGAGAAGATCCATATTTCCATCTGATATTTTCCTTCTGCCTAAAGAACTTCCTTCAACAATTCTTATGGGGCAGGTGTAGTGTAGCATTTGTATGTCTGAAAATGTCTTTATTTTACCTTCATTTTTAAAAGATATTTTTGCTGGGTATGAAATTTTAGGTTAACAATTTTATTCTTCTAGTACTCTAAAGATGTTGCTTCACTTGCATGAATGACAGGAGGCAGAGAATCTACTGTCATTCTTAACTTTGTTCCCATGTATGTAATATGTCTATTTTTTCTAAGGGCTTTTTAAATTTTTTTCTGTACCAGTAGTCTTGAGCAATTTGATTATGATGTGACTTGATGCCACTTTTTTTCATGCTTCTAGTGCTTGTAGTTCACTGACATTCTTAGATTTATAGTTTTCATCAAGTTTGGAAACTTTTCTATTATTTCTCCAAATTTTTTTCTGTCACTCCTATCTCTTCTCCTTTTGGTACTCTAATTGCCCATATATTAGCCACCCTGAAGTTGTCCCAGAGTTCACTGATGCTCTGTTCATCTTTTTTAAATTCTGTTTTTCCTTTTTATATTTCACTTTGGAGAGTTTCTACTGCAATATCTTCAAGTTCACTTGTTTTTTTCTTCTGCAATGTCTAATCTGCCATTAATCCCATCCAGTATATTTTTCATCTCAGGTCTTGTCATTTTCATCTCAAGAAGTTAGATTTGCATGTCTTTTTAATATCTTCCATGCCTCTACTTAACTTTATGAATATATGGAATATGGTTTTAGTAATTTTTAATATCTTTGTTTTCATATTCTAAAATATGTGCCAGTTCTGAATTGCTTTCAATTCAGTGATTATTCTCCTCATTATGGTGAATAATGTTAATATTTTTCTGCTTCTGTGCAAGCCTGGTAATCTTTGACTAAATGCTAGACATCTTGAATTTTACCTTGTTGGGTGCTGGATATTTTTATGTTCCCATACTTTATGCTAGGATACAGTTAAGCTATTTAGAAACAGATTAATCATTTCAGTACTGGTGTTTTAATTTGTTAGATCCAGAGCAGGACACAGTCTAGGGTTAACAATTCCCCCAATACTGAGGTGAGAGCTTCCTGAGTATTCTATTCAATGCCTCCTGGATTATGAGTTTTTAAAGTATGCCTAGTGGGAACAGTCACTGTTCTTGGTCCTGAATGAATGTTGGGCACTGTTCTTTTTCATTCTCTTGGATGATTCTTTCCTCAACCTGAGATTGTTTCCTCAAATGTGTGTGCTGATCAGTCATATGCTGCATCCTTATGGAGGATCTCCTGCAGAGCTCCACAGTCTTCTGTCTGTGTAGTTCTCTCCTCTCTGGTACTCTGTCCTGCAGACCGTCATCACTTGGTCTTTCTGGACTCTTTTTCTTTTTTTCCAAGACAAAGTCTCACTCTGTTGCCCACACAGTGAGATCTTGGCTCACTGCAACCTCCACCTCCTGGGTTCAAGAGATTCTCCTGCTTCAGCCTCCCGAGTAGCTGGGATTACAAGCACTCAGCATCATGCCTGGCTAACATTTGTACTTTTGGTAGAGATGGGGTTTCACCATGTTGGCCAGTCTGGTCTTGAACTCCTGACCTCAGGTGATCTGCCTGCCTTGGCCTCCCAAAGTGCTGGGATTACAGGCTTGAGCCACCATGCCCAACCATCTTGCTGGACTCATAAGTCTATCTCCTTAACTCAAGATGTCTAACAGGTTCTGCCTAGCATACCCCTCCCTGCACCAAGACCAGGAAACTCTCCAGGCAGTGAAGCTGGGGACATTTTATGACTCAATTCATTTATTTTCTATCTCTGAATGATAACTATCTTTTGTTGTCTAAAGTCCAAGGTTTTGAAAAACATTATTTCATATATGTTATCTGGGTATTTTTGGTTGTTTCAAGTGAGAAGGTAAATCCAATCCCTGCTGCTCCATCTTGGCTAGAAACAAGTTATTTTTTCTTTATTGTTGTTTGGTGTTCTCTTGTATAAACATACTATAATGTATTTCTCCATTCTCTTATTGATGGACTTTTGGGTTATTTCCAGTTTAGATTTATTGTAAATGAAACTACTATGAATATTGTTATCTATGTGTTTTGGCGGATATATGTCCGTCTTTATCTTGGGTAAATACCTAGGAATACAGTAGCCAGATCATAGCATGGGCAATGTTTGGCTTTAAGATACACTGACAGTTTTTCAAAGTGGGTTACCCCACCAGCAGTGTATGAAAGTTCCAATTGCTCCCTATCCTCACCAACACTCGGTAGTGTTTTTTATTTTAGCCATTCTGGTAGTGTCACACTGAGATTTTAATTTGTAGTTACTTACCTAAGGACTAATGATTTTGATTGACTACCTTTTCATATGCTTATCAGCCATTTGGATATCCTCTCATATGAACTGTCTGTTTAAGCCATTTAAATTGACTGGCTTAACTTTTTCTTAATGATCTGAAGGGGTTCTTTATATATTCTGAATAAAAATCTTTTACCAAATATATTGTCGTAAATGTCTTTACCCTGTCCATGGATTATCTTTTCACTCTTTTTATGATGTGTTTCAATTTTTAAACATCCTCAACTCGAATGTAGTACAATTCTTTTATGGTTACTGATTTTTGTGTCCTGTTTAAGAAACCTTTGCCTACCTCAAATTACGAAGCTATTCTCACATGTTTTCTTCTAGGAGCATTACTGTTTTTTCCTTTCTTCTTATTGAATATAGCAGCAAAACTACAGTGTACAGTGAGTTTTATGTAGCCTAAAATTTTTTTCCCTTCTATAGGCTTTCAACTGCAAGACATTGTCAAGGGGCAATTTGAAGTCACTGGTTGCACATTCTACTGCATTAATAGTGCCTGTAACCCATCACGAGGTCCTCTGCTGTTTGCATCGTGACTTGCTTATCAGTTAGCAAGACAAATATTTTACCTCACCCTTACTTCATTCTGCAGTATCTCTGTTCTCTTAGAGTTTCTATAAATAACAGGTTAAAAAAGCAGTTCCCCTTGGCTGGTGGCCGTGACAATGAGTTTTTAGGTCCTGTAGTTTTCATTGTTTCTAAATTCTCTATAATAAACATAAGTATTTTTAATTTAAAAAGTTAACAAAAAAAGTTTGAGCAGTTGTGATTAAAGTGTATGTATGATTTTTCATATGTGGAGCTAAAAAATACAATGTCTCACAATCTTTCCTGCATACAGTATGTTGACCATACACATTATGACTTGTAAAAAAACTTGTTCATGGACTGTCTACTGGGCAGACAGTAGAACAGTTCATTAATTTTAAAGCATTCTACAATCGACATATTTTCCCTTACTAATAACTTATTGTTTTATTAAAGTCTTGCTCAAGTTTTTTCCTACTTTTGTTTCACTTTATCCACAAATGAAGCCACAGAAAGTTTTAAAAATATAGTCATTTGCCAAGTATCTTTAATTAATTGCCAGGAATGGAAGTTGAATAGTTCTTTGTGATACTGTTCATATTGCAGGAACATGAGGACGACTTCTGGGCAGAAACATCTGGAAAGAGCTACTTAAACTCTGCACCAGGGTCCTCTTTTCCTGCACTGTTGTGGGACAGTTTTTGCAGAGATGTATCAAGTCACCCAAGCAGCATTTGGAAATGCATAGTTTACTTGACAGCATTTACAAATTATGTCTTTTCCTCAGAATAACTTACACTGTAGAAATGCTTCCATATGCTAAAGTTGGACACACCATTGTATTGAGAAAAAAAGCGAAGTCTTTTAGTAGCAGTTTTCATATACATACTAAACTACAGTGTACACAAATTAATAATGTTGTCCCTTAAGAATTCACCATAAATGGTTTTCTAATTCTTTATGCCCCAGCTGTCTGCTAAAGATTGTGAGTAGATTTTGCCACAAAACAGCGGGTCAGCAAAAATTCAATTACGATTATCTAAGTAATGAAAACAATTTGATCACAATGGTAAGTCTTATGCTTTGATGAAAAAAATACTTTTTCCCAAAATCTTCTGTGTTTCTTAAAGTCCCAGGAGCAGAAAATTTCCCACTTCAAATTCCAAAACACGTATACTTGCAGTTAACACCTTTCTATCCTGACTTTAGAGCAAGAGTTGGCAAACTGTGCCCCATGGGCCAAATCTAGCTCACTACCTGTTTTGTAAATAAAGTTTTATTGGAACACAGCCATGCTTATTCATTTACACATTGTCTATGGCTGCCTTTGTGCTACAAAAGCAGAGTTGAAAAACTGTGACAGACTTTACAGCACAGAAAGCCTGATATATTCTCAACAACCCTTTATTTAAAAACATGTTGACTCCCATTTTAATAAGCATTTCCTCATTTCACATCTTGCAGGAATAAATGGATGTTACTACTGCTAGTACTGCTTCTGCTGCCAAGTTTTTGAGCACATAACCAGGATGACAGCCACAGTTCCACAAAGCTCTCATAAAACATCAAACAGAAACTCACCACCAAGGAAAGCAGAGAATCCTTTCTTGTCTTGAGTGAATGGCAATGATCTTGGTGGCCAAGATAATAAATACACATGTTTATTATATTCAAAAACTATTCTAAAATGTATGTTCTCTATATAAAGTAATCTCCACATGATTCTGAGAAAAAGTTTAATCTATCTTTCTACTACAAAGTTCTTAATAATGCTTTGACAAGGAGGTACCATATCCCAAGATGTGATACATTTTGCTCAGTTTTTAAATTAAACATTCTAGAGTAACTTATAGAGTGATGTCAGCATGCTGGCCAACTAGAGTTGCCTGACACAAAAAGGTACCAAAACAATAAATAAACTACGCTTTGACTGGAGTTACTGATGAAGTACACTGGAAAGCACTGGGGGAGCAACAAGATTTCTACAGAGCATGGAAGCCCAGGATAGCACCACAGAGAGGGAAGTGAGATATCCTCCCTCTGCCACATGGTATCCCCCACGAGGATCAGCTCAGAGCCAGGGAAACTTCTTCTCACGGGGAAAAAGTAAGCTGGAATCCTTTGCCCCATCATCTCCACAGACAGGAACAGTCATTGCTATAAAAGGGTCTCCTAGTCCTCACAGGACCAGAAACCAGTGTGGACAGTTACTGGGAGTTCATGTGGCTGCATTGCCCCAGAACAAGAACAACTTTGGCATTCCAACCCCCATGACCTAAGCTGCTACAGCATGGTGCCATCTTGAAACTTGACCCACTGCTGGAGTGCATCTTGTGTTGGGGGTCAGTAGCCACCAATCCCCTCCATCTCTGAGGTTCCACCATCATTCCACTACATTCATTAAGGGTGCCTACAGCACCAATACGCCAGCTGCCCAGAGCCTAGGCCCAAAGGAACAACCAAGACCACAACATCTGAATTAATCAGGTACCCTATTCCCCAGGGAAACAAGCAAACTTCACAGTGGGGAAACCCTGTGAAGTCACCTAGCTCATGTGCTCTCACACCCATCATAACAGCCAGCCTGAAATTGGCTCTACCCCACTGGTGAGATCCTGGCACAGCTGCCCAGTCACCTCTGGTTCAATAGCTGGCCTAGAGATGTCTCACCTCCCTCTCCCCACAGACAGAGCACCACATAACCACTCAGGCCCCCCACACACACCCTTGGCGTGACAGCCTGACTGGAGGTCGCCCAGAAAGAGTCCCATGCAGCCATGCAGCACACCACACCACAACTCAACAGCCAGTACAGCAGTGGCTCCACCTTCCTGGAAAGCCCACCAAACAGCCTGCTGGCCCACCACACCCACACATGCTTAGCCTGACAACCAACCTGGCACCCCCACCACCAGCAAACCTGCACCACTGCATCACAAATTCCTGCAGCCTAGGCCATTGAGAAAATTGCAGACACCACAGATGAGGATTACAGTTGAAAAATCTGTACAGAGACCATGTTACTGAGTCCACCCAGAACCAAAGTCAACATACCACTCCTGATCAACAATCCAGGATCCATTTACAGGAAAAAGGCTCTTGCTATGAAAGTTAATCCATAAAATTACAAAAATTACTGTTTTACTAGATGCACAGACATCAACATAGGGACACAAGAAACATGAAAAAGCAAGGAAATATTATACCCCTAAAGGAGCATAATAAGTCTTCATTGACCCCAAAGAAAAGGATATTTATGAAATGCCCAAAAAGCAATTCAAAATAATGATTTTAAGGAAATTCAGTAAGATATAAAAGAATACAGACAAACAAGTCAATGAAATCAGGAAAACAATTCATGAGCTGAATTAGAAATTCAATAAAGAGACAGATATATAAAAAAGAACCAAATAAATCTTAGAGCTAATGAATTCAATGAATGAATTAAAAAATACAATTAAGAGCTTCAACAACAGACCAGATCAAGCAGAAGAAAGAATTTCTGAACTTGAAGGCAAGCCTTTTGAAATAACCCAGTCAGAAGGGAAAAAAGAAATAAGAATTAAAAAGAACAAAGAAAGCACACGGGACTTATGGGACACCATTAAGAGAACAAATATTTGCATTATAGGACTTCAGAAGGAGAAGAAATGGAGAAAGGCACAGGAAATCGATTTAATGACAACAACAATACTTTCTAAGTCTTGGGAGAGATATAGACATCCATATTCAGGAAGGTCAAAGGTCTCCAGTGAGATTCAACCCCCAAAAAACCTCTCTGAGGCACATTATAAACAAACTGCCAAAAGTCAAAGACATAGAATTCTAAAAGCCTCAAGAGAAAAACATCAAGTTACATACAAGAGTATCTCTGTTAGGCTACCAGCAGATTTTTTTTTTAGCAGAAACCTTGCAGGCCAGGAGAGAATGAGATGACATATTCAAAGTGTTGAAAGAAGAAAAAGCTGTCAACCAAGTAAGAATACTATTTCCAGCAAAGCTGTTTTTCAGAAATGAAGAAGAAATAAAGACCTTCCCAGACAAGCAAAAACTGAGAGAATTCATCACTACTATACTGGCCTTACAAGAAATCCTTATAGAATTGCTATAGCTGGAAACAGAAAGACAATAATTACCATCATGAAAACATGTGAAAATACAAAACCAGTCTGGGTAAATCTATAGTCATACTCTGAATACCCTAGTGCTGTAATGGTGTTATGTAAATCTTTCAATTCTCCAGTATGAAGGTTTAAAGCCAAAAAAAGTCAAAAACATAAACTACAATTAGTGGCTGAGGAACATACAAAAGATGCAGATGTAAATTAAGGCAACCAAAACACAAATTGGGGGTGAAGGAAAAATGTAAAGTACTTTAATGCAACTAAAGTTAAGTTGTTTTCAGCTTGAAATAGTCTATTATAACTAAGACTGTTTATGCTACCCCCATGGTAACCACAAAGAAAGAAATTACAACAGATACACAAATAAACATGAGAAAAGAAACAAAGCTTAGCACCACAGAAAACCACTAAACCACACATGTAAACAAGCGAGGAATAAAGAAACAAAGGATCTTCAAAATAACCAGGAAACAACAAAATGGCAGAAAACTTTATCAATCACAACCATGAATGTAAATGGATTAAATGCTCTAATTTAAAAAAATAGAGTGGCTGAATGGATTAAAAAAAAACAAGATCCAACTATATGGTGCCTAAAAGAAACTCACCTCGCCATTAAAGACAAACACAGACTGAAAGTGAAGACGTAGAAAAACATATTCCATGCAAACGGAAACCAAAGGCAAGCAGGAGCAGCCATTCTTACATCAGATGAAATAGACTTTAAATCCAAAACTGTAAAAAAGAAGGTCATTATATAATGATAAAGGGGTCACTTCAATAAGAGGATATAATAATTATAAATATGTATGCACCCAACACTGGAGCTTCTAAATATATAAAGCAAATATCATTGTATCAATATTAGAGATAGACTGCAATACAATCGTAGAAGGGAGCTTCAACACCCCACTTTCAACAACAGACAGATCACCTAGACAGAAAATCAACAAAGAAAAGCTGGACTTACACTGCACCATAGACCAAATGGACCTAACAGATAATTACAGAACATTCCATCCAAGAGATGCAGAATACACATTCTTCTCAACTGCACATGGAACATTCCCCAGGTTAGATCACATGTCAGGCCACAAAACAAGTCTTAACAAATTCAAAAAGATAATGTAACATGTATCTTTTCATACCACAATGGTGTAAAACTAGAAATCCACAAGAAAAACTTTGAAAACCTTACAAATACATGAACATTAAACAAGATGCTTCTAAATAACCAGTAGGTCAATGAAGAAATTAAAAGGGAAATTTTAAAATTCCTTGAGACAAGCAAGAATGGTTAATAGGTTTTTTGGTGCTTTTCTCCATTACCTCCTGTAACTCCTACCTCAAAATACAAGAAATATTTCTAATAAATAATTTAACCATGAACCTCAAGAACAAACTAAACCCAAAATTGGTAGAAGAAAGGAAATAATTAAGCTCAGAGCAGAAATGAACAAAAGATACTAAAAAAAATTTAAAGATCAACAAAATAAAGAGTTTGTGTTTTGAAAAGGTGAACAAAATTGACAAACCTTAGGTACACTAGGAAAAAAAAGAGAAAAGACTCAAATAAATAAAATCAGGTATGAAAAAGGAGACATGACAACTGATAACACAGAAAGAGACTATTATGAACAACTATACACCAATAAATTTAAAAACACAGAATAAATGGATAAATTCCTGGACATATACAACCTACCAAGATTAAATTATGAAAAGACAGGAAATCTGAAGAGATCAATAGCATATAAGGAAGTTGAATCAGTAATAAAAAGTCTTTAATCAAAATAAAACCCAGGACCAGATGGCTTCACTGCTGTATTCTACAAACAATTTAAAGAAGAACCAATACCAATTCTCTTCAAACTATTCTAGAAAATTGAAGAAGGGGAAACACTTCCAAACTCATTTTACAAGACCAGCATTATCCTGATTCCAAAACCAGACAAGGATACAACAAAAAAAAGAAAACTATAGGCCAATATTCCTGATGAACATAGATGCAAAAATTCTCAACAAGACACTAGCAAACTGAATTCAATCGCATATTATAAAGATTATTCACTAATATCAAGCAGGATTCATCCCAGGGATGGAAGGATGATTCAACATATGTAAATCAATATATGTGACACACCACATGAACAAAAAGAAAGACAAAAACCATATGATCATTTCAAAAGATGCAGAAAAAGCAAATGACAAAATTCAACATTCCTTCATGATAATAACCGTCAACAAATTAAGTATAGAAAGTATGTACCATAACACAATAAAGGTCATATATGACAAAGCCACAGCTAACATTATACTGGATAATATTTACTGAATAGTATAAATTATATTAACATTATACTGAGCAAAGCTTTCACCTTTTCCGCTAAGAACAGGAACAAGGTAAGGATGTCCACTTTCACCACCCTAATCAACACAGGAATTCCTAGCCAGAGCAATTAGGCAAGAGAAAAAAATAAAGGGCATCCAAATTGGAAAGAAGGAAACCATATTGTCCCTGTTTGCAACGACACAATCTTATATACAGAAAACCCTAAAGACTCTACCAAAAAACTCTTAGAACTAATAAACAAATTCTTCTCAGATGACACAAGTCAGAGGACACAAAAAATCAAAATTCAGAAATCAGTAGCATTTCTATATGCTAATTGCAAACTATCTTAAAAAGAAATCAAGAAAATAGGCTGGGCATGGTGGCTCACGCCTGTAATCCCAGCACTTTGGGAGGCCAAGGTGGGCGGATCACGAGGTCAGGAGATCAAGACCATCCTGGCTAACATGGTGAAACCCCATCTCTACTAAAAATACAAAAAATTAGATGGGCGTGGTGGCGGGCGCCTGTAGTCCCAGCTACTCGGGAGGCTGAGGCAGGAGAATGGCATGAACCCAGGAGGTGAAGCTTGCAGTGGGCCAAGATCACGCCACTGCACTCCAGCCTGGGCGACACAGCGAGACTCCATCTCAAAAAAAATAATAATAAAAGAAATCAAGAAAATAATTACATTTACAATAGTACACATGTACATGTACAATAGTACACAACACACACAAACAAAAATAAGATACCTAGGAATAAACTTAAGTAAGGAGGTGAAAGATCTCTACATTGAAAACTTTAAAAACAATGGGATAATATCCCATGTTCATAGATTGGAAGAATTAATGTTGTTAAAATGGCCATATAAGCCAAAGCAATTTACAGATTTGATGCAGTTCTTATCAAAATAATAATGACATTATTCACAGAAATTGAAAAAATAATCCTAAAATTCATATGGAATCACAGAAGACCCCAAATAGCCATAGTAATCCTGAGCAAAAAGAACAAAACTAGAAGCATCACACTACCTAACTCCAAAATATACTACACATCTATAGTAAACAAAGCAGCATGGTACTGGCACAAAACAGACACGTAGGCCAATGGAACAGAATAGAGAGCCCAGAAATAAATTCATACACCACCTAATTTTCAACAAAGGTGCCAGGAACACATATTGAGGAAAAGACAATCTCTTCAATAAATAATGCTGGAAAAACTAGATATCCAACTGAGAAGAGACTAGACCCCTACTTACTAAAATCAACTAAAAATGGATTAAAGATTCAAATATAAAACCCAAAATTATGAAACTACTAGAATAAAACATAAGGTTTTATTCAGTGTCATAAAGCACACTGGGCTGGGCAAGGATTTTAGAAATAAGAACTCAAAAGCACAGGAAACAAAAGCAAAGATAAACAAATGGAATGACATCAAACTTTGCTTCTGCACAGCAATGGAAACAGTGAAGTGAGGGAGTGTAAATTTCCACAATAAGCTGAAAAGACAACATACAGAATGGAAGAAAATATTTGCAACTATACATCTGACAAGGGGCTAATATCCAGAATATATGAGGAACTTAAATAACTCAACATCAAAAAAAAAAACGACTCAACAATCTGATTAAATAGGCAAATGATCGGAATAGACATTTATCAAAAGAAGACATACAAATGGCCAAAAAATATATTTTGAAATGTTCAACATCACTAATCATCAGGGAAATGCAAACAAAACCACAGTGAGATAACCACTCCCTCCAGTTAGAAAAGCTATTATCAAAACAACAAAAGAAAACAAGTGTTGGCCAGGCGTGGTGGCTCCCGCCTGTAATCCCAACACTTTGGAAGGCCAAGGTGGGCAGATCACCTGAGGTCGGGAGTTCAAGACTGGCCTGATCAACATGGAGAAACCCCATCTCTACTAAAAATACAAAATTAGCCAGATATGGTGGTGCATGCCTGTAATCCCAGCTACTCAGGAGGCTGAGGCAGGAGAATCACTTGAGCCCAGGAGGCGGAGGTTGCAGTGAGCCGAGATCGCGCCACTGCACTCCAGCCCGGGAGACAGTGCAAGACTCCACCTCAAAAAAAAAAAAAAAAAAGATAAAACAAGTGTTGGTAAGGATGTGGAAGAAAATGAACACTTACGTACTGTTGGTGGAACTGTAAATTAGTACAGCCACCATGAACATTAGGAGGCTCCTTAATAAACCAAAAATAGAACCACTGTAGGATCCAGCAATCCCCCAATTGCATATATATCCAAAGGAAATGAAATCAGAATGTTCAAGAAACATCTCTGCCCCTATGTTTATTGCAGCACTATTCACAATAACCAAGGTATGGATTCAGCCCAAGTGTCCAACAACAAATGAACAGAAAAGAAAATGTGGTGTATATATACACAGTGGAAATACTATTTGGCCATTAAAAAGAATGAAATCTTGTCATTTGTGATAACATGGATGGACCTGGAGGTTATTATGTTTAAAGTGAAATAAGCCGGACACAGAAAGACAAATACCACAGATCTCACTCATATGTGGAATCTGAAAAAAAAAAAAAAAAAAAAAAAAAAGAGTTGACATAGAAGCAGAAAGGAGAACAGAGGTTACCAGAGACTGAGGAGAAGAGGGGAAAGAAAAGAGGGGAGAGTGGGGAGAGGTTGGTCAATGTGTACAAAGTTACCATAGACAGGGGGAATAAGTTCTGGTGTTCTACTACCCAGTAGGTTGATGATGGTTAATAGTAAGGTATTATATATGACAAAATAGCTAGAAGAGAGGCTTTTGAATGTTCTCACCACAAAAAAAATGATAAATGCATGAGGTGACTAGAATGCTAAATACCCTGATTTGATCATTATATAATACATACGTAATAAAACACCAAATTGTATGCATAAATATGTATAATTACTATGTGTCAATTAAAAAATTTTTATGATAAAATAACTCATAAATCTTTTTTCCCCATTTCTCAGAGAAAACACTTGAAGAAAGATGAGAGTGACACCTATTTGGGGACCTTTGGTTCAGGTTATGCACATGTCATTCAGGTTGACTTGAAAAATTACAGGAGACCGCAAAGTAAGTTGATCATGTATAAAGTATTTTCAGTTATGATAGCCTATTTGAGCAACAACAACAAGAGGAACACAGTAAATTGATTCAACTCTTAGGATTAACAACCCTGATAATTCTAAACGTTAATAAATAACATAACTTCACAATAAAAGTAGGCATTTGTCCTCTCTGAGTCCTGATATTATGAATAGAGATGATGCAGCAGAGTAAGCAGGGGAGGGGGGTGCAAATTTCCAGATGAATCCATTGAAATGATGCTTAGACCTTGGCCACGTTTTCCATTCAGTCAGTCATTTAACAAGGATTTTATTGAGCACCTACAACATGCCAGGCTCTATTCTAGGAGCTGGGAATAGGACCATGAACAAGACCAGTAAGTTCCTACTTTCATGGAGTTGACATCCTAGTGGGAGATACAGTACAACAGAGGTTTATACCTGGCCCAGAAAAACAGAGCCGAAACAGAAAATAAATTAGACTATAATCAAATAAGAACGTGAAGAACTGCTCCCAAGAAGGGTCATATTTAGCCAAATATGTGCACATACTCTTTTTTTCTTGGCCCCCTTCTGTTCTGAATTTCCCCTATGAAAACCCTCTCTCAGGCCAGTGCAGTGGCTCATGCCTATAATCCCAGCACTTTGGGAGGCCGAGGTGGGTGGATCACCTGATTGAGGTCAGGAGTTCGAGACTAGCCTGGCCAACATGGTGAAACCCTGTCTCTACTGATAATACAAAAAAAATCAGCTGGGTGTGGTGGCGCAGGCCTGTAATCTCAGCTACTTAGGAGGATGAGGCAGAAGAATCACTTGAACTCAGGAGGCGGAGGTTGCAGTGAGCCGAGATCGCGCCATTGCACTCCAGCCTGGGTGACAAGAGCGAAACTCCATCTCAAAAAAGAAAACCCCCTCTCAGGAAAGGAGCCGACCAACTTGCTCACACTTAGATACAAATAACTGATCTCTTCTCAGGAGTCTGAATTTGATTCCAGGTAGACGGGAGGAGCTCCTAGGTAGCAGAAAGGGCTTCTAGGGACTTTCTAAGAGTCCTATCATGCATTGTTTCTAAGGAAACATTGAGCAAGGACCTGCTCAGTTGCACAGCAGCATTAGGCTTGTTCAGGCAACGGTGGATGGTTCATTTACTATAAACACACAAAGCCTGAAGGGAAGCATATGCAATACTGTCCATTTGCTCCTTCAGATGCGGTCTACCCTTCTCCACCCAGTCCTGTGGCCCAGGAGGCTGGCCTTTGGGGACTGCATCAAAGCCTTCTTGTCTTCTGGCTGGTCTGGCCAAAGGGAGTCACCAGCAGGAAATGAGGGGTGAGAGGAAAGAGAAGGCCAGGTTCTTATCTTCCAGTTCCATCCCTGCCTGGCCATCAGTTGGCAGTGACTGTGTCCCTCTACTGAAGATCATGACTCCCTATCAGGGGGTTCTCTTGCATAGCAACAGCCATAGCTACAGCTGCAGCTCTATCCCTGCCCTTGACCTTGAAGGTGCCCCAAGAGAGAGTAAAAGCTCCATACTGGTCTCCTCCATTCCCAAGTGGGTTCCTTAAGCCCTGCCCATGCCTTTGTAGAGTGCTCTCACTGACCACTGAACTGTCCATTCTAGTGAACACATGTTGCAAAGCTGGCATTGCTCTCAGATCAGAGACCGACTGTAGGCACCAGCTTCATGTTTTAAGCTCCATGATATGGCTCGGATCTGTGTCCCCACTCAAATCTCATGTCAAATTGTAATCTCCAGTATTGGAGGCGGGGCCTGGTGGAAGGTGATTGGATCATAGGGATAGTTCCTCATGGTTTAATACTATCCCCCTTGGTGCAGTCATGGCAATAATGAGTTCTCATGAGATCTGGTTGTTTAAAAGTGTATGGCACCTCCCCGTTCTCTCTCTTGCTTCTTCTCCAGCCATGTGAAGTGCTGTTCCCCCTTTGTCTTCCACCATAATTGTAAGTTTCCTGAGGCCTCCACAGAAGCCACGCAGATGGCCAGCATCATGCTTCTTGTACAGCCTGCGCAACTATGGGCCAATAAAACCTCTTTATAAATTTCCCAGGTTCAGGTATTTCTTTATAGCAATGCGAGAACAGAATAGTACACTCCATATTCTGTAAATGGTGCTTCCTTTCAGGATCAGTGGTGACTCACCTTCAAATAGAATAAAGTTCAGGGCAGTGACCAGGGTGACCCTAGCCCCTTGGGCAGAGAAGAAAACGTCTGGATGGCCATGGCTTACCTTCCTGTGTTGAGTGGAGGGCTGTGGGCAGACAAACTGGAATCCAAGCAGCAGGAGGGAACCCAGGACACTGAAAAGGGAAAATAGCAACAGGCAGGATGATGAGTATGTTCCAGGCAGCAGCACCCAGGGAAGGCAGCATCACCATCTCATCAGTGGATGGGGGAGGAACAGCCCAACCCAGGCCCTGGGACGTGACCCAGTGATGACACAAAGTGTCAGTCCCAAAGGAGGGAGGCAGCATGGTGCTGTGGCAAGGCATGGCATGGGGCAGATGTGAGATCACATCCCAGCCTTCCTACTTACCCGCAGGGGTTCTAGATCAGAGCTTTAACCTCTCTAAGTCTAGCCTCCTCCCCTGAAAAATGGGGATAACAACAGGAACTGGCTCAGAGGTTTAGGGGAGAACTGAGTAAGAGGATGCACCGTGCCTGGCAGAGGGAGTGCTAGCATAGCCCACATGCGGTCCTTCACGGGTGGTAAGGTCAGGGAAAAGTGTGGGCTTTGAGCCTGCCAGGGAAGTTCCTCTCCTTACAGCTCATGCTTTCCTGGGAACCATTCCTCTGCCTCTTTCCAGCCTTTTGATGTCACATATGTTCTCCGCGGGTGGGATTAGCTGTGCTAAGCCTCACTGTCACCAGCCCTGATTAGAGAATGTCATCAAATAAAGAGGAGGTGGGGAAATAGGAGCCGGCTGAGACAGCAGGGTGTGCTGGAGAGGGCATGGAGCCAGGCTAGAATCGCAGCTCCATTATTCCCATCTGGGTGATCTTGGGTCAGTTAGCATTTCCATGCCTCAAACATTCTCACCTTCTGTGAGGATCATTGAATATGACAGAGGTAAAACACCTGGCATAGTTAGAAAGTTAAGAAGGTGAGGGAAGGAGTAGAGCTGACCAGGCAACCTGGAATGCAGCTCCTCTGAGTCAGAGGAAAACCTCGATCTTTCACTCCCCTCTCGTGCCCCAAGTCCCCCTGAATGTGATTGGAAATGTCACGTCGGAACAAAGGCGAGACAAGTATTGTCAATTAATTAAAATGCCCAAAATCTCATGATTTCAAATCATCAATGTCATTATTTTAAGCATCCCTGCAATGAGGCCGCTACATCTTTTGACCATTTGTCAAATCGTATTTAACCTAAGTTAAATAATATAGTGGTTCCCAACCTTTTTGAGGCTTCCAACACAACTGAGAGATGTGAAACACTGCCCCAAACCAAGAAAAACCATCACGTCAGGGTGGAGATGAGGAAAACCTGCCCGAAGCCAGGGGTTAGGTCTTGTGGAGTTAGATAAAGCTTCCACCATGTCTAAGAATCCAAAATTCCACCCCAGCTCCTGTTTTGTATGTAAGTGACCCAGGAGATCACACAGAACAGACATGGACAGACTGGCTAGAGACTGTGCAATGTGGTGAGAAGCAGGGAAGATTGTCTCTGTAATATAGTGTTGCAGGCATCCTTCTCGCTGTTGTCATGAGTTGTAGCTGAGGATCCAGAGCTGAGAACATGGGTACTAAGTATGCACACATTCCAAAGACAGGGGCTGCACTGTCTATTCAAGAACTACAAAGCGGGTGCCCGCCATCCCTCACTCACCTCCCACGTGTATGCACAAGGAGGCTGGAGGATGGAGTTTGCTAGGTGTGGATTTCCCTGAAGATGGATGTAGGAGTGCTGCATACAGCCCCTCCGCTCCCCTGTGGGGAAGGAAAAGTAGGAGCTCTCCCCCCAAGCCAAGCAAGAGGGACAACATTCAGAGCTTGATCCGGATGCCCTGGTATCTGGGGGTACAAGGATTGGTGCCTGATTCTCCTCTGAAAAACATCTAAAGGCCAAACCCTAGCTGGAGTATCCAGGAGGGAAGACTGGAGAGAGGGCTAGGGTAGGAACAGTCTGTAGTTTTAGAGCCTGGAGGGGCAGGAGATGCTATGTTTTAGCACCATGGAAAGACATGGAACTTAGGTTATCGGGAAAGGACTCCACCAAAGATTGTCACCAGAATGAGGTGACCCCCCTCCTAGAAAGTAAACGTGTGGCTTATACCCATGGAGTTACAGGAGCTGGGGGCGGAGGTGGAGCTTAAGGAGTCAGCCAGATTTGCACAGCCTGCCCCAGGGCATGGTGCAGCAGGAGAGCCCAGTGAGGGGGAAATTCTCCAAAGTGCCCCGAGAGAGGAGAATCTGGAACCTGGACATCTGCCAACCAAGGACAGCAGCACCAGATTACAAGGAACACCAGTCCCACTGGGAACCTCTTTGCCGGTTACCTCTCCTCTCCTCTGCTTCACCCTGGAGGAATTCACAATGGCAGTGAGCCGGCAGGGCAGGGAACTAGGAGTGTGAAGGAACCAACCAAGCCGCCTCTTCCCTACTACAGGGGTCTGAGGCTACAACAGGCCCAACTTAGAGGAGAAAAGAAGCTTTTAACTGGATGAGAGATCAAAATGTTTACATCTGACTAGACTTTCCTTTTGTTGATTTTTTTTTTTTTTTTTTGAGACGGCGTCTCGTTCTGTCTCCCAGGCTGCAGTGCAGTGGTTTGATCTCGGCTCACTGCAATCTCTGCTTCCCAGGCTCAAGTGATTCTCCTGTCTCAGCCTCCCCAGTAGCTGGAATTACAGGTGGCACCATCATGCCTGGCTAATTTTTATACTTTTAGTGGAGATGGGGTTTCACCATGTTGGCCAGGCTGGTCTCGAACTCCTGACCTCCGGTGATCCGCCCGCCTCAGCCTCCCAAAGTGCTGGGATTACAGGCATGAGCCACTGTGTACAGCCTAGACTTTCCTTTTAATATACTGTATTTGTAACAACATTCTTCCAAACAAGGGGTGTATTCGGGACAATAATATGAAATTAGTGGGGAGAAGAATTCAAGAGTTGAATTATAACTTGCTGAGGATCTAGAGCAGCACTGTCCAATAGAGTTTTCTAAGATGATGGAAACATTCTCTGTCGATACTGTCCAGTGCAGATACACAGATCTGTGCTATTCAGGACACAGGAAGCTAATGGTACAGGTCTAGATGGTGATGTTACGGATGTCCTGGATAACTTCTAAAATGATTCCCCTTCTCACTCCCATCACACACCACTTCCTTTGGACTTTTTAATACTTGAAATGTTCAATACGCACATAATATACTGGAAATATTGCCCAAGATGTCTTCCAGCAATGGGACAGGAGAATTAAAGAGAGCGGGTTCCAAGACAGTGGTGGCAAAAGGACAGTAATCTTCTAGCTGTATCCCTGATGGATCCGATTTGACCTCTAAACCAAGAACATGTGCACCACAACTTACAAGTCCATGCTCCATGGCTGCATGAACTTGGGCAAATCACCGTCTCTCTGTGCCTCAGTTTCCGCACCTGTAAAATGGGAATTGTATAACCTGTCCTCCTACCTCAAATGAGTTAATGTACAAGAAAGCACATGATGAACCCAGGCCTACAAATATGAATCATTTGTAACACGTTCTGGCACTGCTTACTCACTTAAAAAGAAAACCTGATTGGTGTGGTTTTGTTAAAAAAAAAAAAAAAAGCAGCAGCTCCATAAACGTGTTACACCTCAGTGCCTCAAAGCTCTTGGCACACACAGTAGCCACATATTTGTAAGGAGCAGTTTTGGATAATCACTGATCTGAGGTTGCACTTCCATAGCACATTCAGGGGGACTTGGGGCAGGAAAGGGAGTGAGATCACATCTAGGTTTTCCTCTGACTCCGAGGAACTGCATTCCAGGTTGCCTGGTCAATTCTACTCGTTCCCTCACTTCTTAAGGCCTCTGCCCAAAGGATCTTGTCTTCACAGGGCTTCCTTGACCCTACAAAAAACAGTGGTCCCTCTCCCAGCCCAGCCCTTTTCTCCATAGCACTTACTGTCTCACATACTGTGTCTTTATTTAAATTTATCTCTCTATCCAATGGAATGTAAGCTCCATGAGATCAGGGAGTTTGTTTTGTCACTACTTTATTCCCCAGCATCTAGCAGAGTGGCTGCTATATAGTAGGAGCTTAATTCACTGAATTAAAGAATGATGCTTCACCATCTTGGTGACCCCTGAAATTTCAAGATTAAGTGAAAATACTGTGAATTAATATATTCAAAAATGTCCCAAGCCACTTCGGAAGCTTTTAAAATTTTCTTTTATGAGGGATTTATAAAAATCAGTTCTGCTTTTGAATTTCTGTTACCCCTCTCCAAAAAACCATCCTTAGAAGATCACAAGATATGGCAGCAAAATGTTTGCTGGTGCCTCTTGTTACAAAAGTGCAATGCAAATTATATTTAGATGTTCAAATGCTTCTTCTCTTCATTTACTGGGCCCTATTGAAGCTAAAATGCATAGGGGTACCCAACAAAATTCATTCTGGAGTAAAATCTGAGATATTAAATGGTCTCTGCTCTGAATGGAATAGAATAAATTCCCCCAGAGGGGCAATTATTCTTTGGGCTACAATAACAGCAGGCACAGCAATATATAACCCCAGGGGCCAGAGGAAACTCTGGCAAGGGCTGAAAGTTTCCCACCCCTGCTCAGCACAGTGTTTTAGGATACCTCACCCTGCTTGCGCATACTTAGCTAATTGGTATCTGTAGCTGTGCCCATCTCTTTTCAAAACACCAACAATCTAGCCCAAATCCTCGTTCCTCCTGACCCAATTCAAAGTTAATGTTTGGAGAATGAGAGAGCATGCATGTGTCTCTGTGTGTGCAACTCGTGTGTTATTTCACTTGGATAGTTTGCTTTGGCAAACCGCTCCCTGCTTGCAACGTTTTGACAGATTGAAGGCTACCAGGGCCTTTGGCAAACAAATCACACACTCCTTTCCAAGTGGCGGCGGTGGCGGGGGAAGCTACATTCCTACCAAGACTTTCCGATTCACCTTGCAGTCGAAATAACCTAACATTTCACACCAACCAAAAAAAGAAAAAAAGTTATGCCATCTACCCAGTGCTGTTCGAGGTTTTAAACACTCCATCATTTCATTTCCCCATGTAGAAAATAATGCTCATTGACATTTGGTACAAGATTTACATCATGGAACTGGAGCTCTGGGCTTCTGTATTTGCCTTGGCCAATCCCACTCTCCACCCCTGCTACCATCTCAGCGGCAGTGAGGGTGGATACTGTCACAGCCCCTGTGTACCTCGAACTACCTCAATGAACTCAACACCACTTGGGCATATCAAGTAACAAAACAAGGAAAATAAGAAAAAAAAAAAAACTACTTCCTTTCTTCCTCAGTTAATACAACCCAAGAGATGTTTTGGGAGCAACCAGATCACTAATAAAATTATATCGACCTTAGCAAAAGAGAGCCAAAATCTTAGCATTGAAGTGAAATCCTGCCTAGTGCACTCTGGAGATAACAAATGTTTGCTGGCCGGGCACGGTGGCTCACGTCTGTAATCCTAGCACTTTGGGAGGCTGAGGCAGGCGGATCACTTGAGGTCACAAGTTCGAGACCAGCCTGGTCTCAAACACAGTGAAACCCTGTCTCTACTAAAAATACAAAAATTAGCTGGGCGTGGTGGTGTGTGCCTGTAATCCCAGCAATACTCGGGAGGCTGAGGCAGAAGAATTGCTTGAACCCAGGAGGTGGAGTTTGCAGTAAGCCGTGATCACGCCACTGCCCTCCAGCCTGGGCAACACAGTGAGACTCCATCTCAAAAAAACAAAAATGTTTGCTAAGCATGCATTTCACTATGCTCAGCTCAGCCCTCTGCCTTCTTCTAACAACAGTTAAGTGCCTGTAGTCCCAGGTACTCAGGAGGCTGAGGCAAGAGAATGGCATGAACCCAGGAGGCGGAGCTTGCAGTGAGCTGAGATCGCACCACTGCACTCCAGCCTGGGTGACAGAGTGAGACTTCGTCTCAAAAAAAAAAAAAAAAAGAGTAAAGGCAGCAAGGAAGGGGGCTGGGTTACCAATGACACTAGCCAACAAAGAGCTGATGGCTACCATTGATCTCAGCACTCACAAGTAGTACTTCATAACCATCCTATCAGACACTTTTATTATACCCATTTTGCAGGTGAGGAATTTGAGGCAAAGAGAGACTAAGTCATTTACCAAAGAGCCACACATACCTACTAAGTGGCAAAGCCTGATTTCTAACACAGGCAGTCAGACCCTTGGCCTGGACTCTTAACCACTGTGCTGCGGGGCCTCATTAGGACATAACACATTTTTACAAAAGAAGCATTTGCCATTTGATTACCTCCACTTTCTTCCTCACTCTGTATGAGGTGGGGAAGCCTGGTGGCTTCACAGGCTCCTTTATTTTCTGCCACTGCTTGCAAGAATCATCAGAAACTAGGTGGATGCAATAAAGCTGCATTCATCCAGTCCCACCAGAGGATATTCTAAATTTCAAAATAAATGAAGCTGACCACATAAATCCCAAACTTAAAAAAAATGCATTCTATTTATTTCCTCTGTTTTCTTACACAAATTCATCTGAGCTTAAGAAACCTTTCTTAGATGGCTCAGAGGCACCAAGGTGAATATCAATTTGTGCAGCCCAAGGTGGCGGTCTTCGGCGCACAGCAGCCTTGGGCTTGAGATCTCCAGACACCTAGGGCTTTTTGAATCTGGTTGGCACTTAGCTGTCTCCTTCCTGCTATCAGGTGTTGTTTACTGTACTGTCAGTGACCCTGTGTCCTCTTAACTGGGCTCCCTCTGGATCTGCCTTGGTCTTGGAAACATTCAGATAACCAAGCTGCAGCCAAACCAAGACCAACAGGCCCGGGGAAAAGGCCTGCCTGGCTCGCGCAGAGTGAAGTATTTCCATTATAGAGCATGGACTTAAGGACACATATTTTAACTGCAAATTGGTTTTTATCGCTTGTTTCCAGGTTCTCAGGTTTTTGCAGCCATTTGTATTTTCTCGACCAGTACCTCTGGCAATGTGAGGTGTTCTATCACAGTACAGCTTTTTTTTCCTTTTTTTTTTTTTTTTGGAGACAGAGTCTTGCTCTATCACCCAGGCTGAGTGCAGTGGCAAGATCACAGCCCACCACAGCCTCTATCTCCCAAGCTTAAGAGATCCTCCCACACCAGCCTCCTGAATAGCTGGGACCACAGTTGTATGCAACCACACCCAGTTAATTGTTTGTTTGTTTGTTTGTTTGTTTGTTTGCTTCTGTAGAGCCAGGGTTTCATCATGTTGCCCAGCCTGGCCTTGAACTCCTGGGCTCAAGTGAACTGCCTGCCTCGGCCTACCAAGGTGCTGGGACTACCGTGAGCCACCGTGCTGGCCTACACAGCACAGCTTTTAAAGACACAACACCCTTTGGTAAATTTCCCTCCTCAATGGCAGGTTTCTTGAAGAAATGGTTTCTGATACACCTTTGCAGCAAGCCAAACAATCCGCATAATCTTGACCCATCCTCAAGACTAATAAATATCAACTGAATAAAAGAATGGAAGGATAGAATAAAGTGAAGGAAGAAAAGGAGAAAGAGAGGAGGGAGGAAATATCAGTCACTAAAGAACATGCTGCTGTCCAGGGGTTTAAGATCAGCATGAGCAAGATGGTGAGATCACATCTCTACAAAAAACATTTTTTTAAAGTTAGCCGGGCCTGGTGGCACACACCTGTAGTCTCAGCTACTCAGGAGGCTGAGGTGGGAGGATCGTTTGAGCCCAGGCATTTGAGGTGGCAGTGAGCTATGACTGTGCCACTGCACTCCAGCCTGGGCAACAAAGAGAGACCCTGTCTCTAAAAAATAAACATTAAAAAAAAAAAAAAAGTGCTGCTCTGTGACAGTTTTCATGAAGAAAATGTTTTCTAAGTGCATCCCAGAATTCCCTGTTGGGAAAGCCAAAAAGCTGGGAAAAGGAAGACAATGGCAAAAAGCAGATTTCTACAAATCGGAATTACTGGTTCTAATCCCTGGCAGGAAGAGGAGGGGTCAATGTTAACCCAAGGCATAAAAATACACTTAGAGATATAAGGAATGGGTAATTGGCAGCCCAGTGATCACACCTTGACTCCATTGAGCCTTTTTGGGTACAGAATGTTCTAGCAAATCCCACAGTCAAGGAGTGAGTGATGAGGACAGGATCCAGGTACAGGGCTGTGCCAGGCGTAAAGAAAAATCAATACTGTCTGAATGCTTGCCGTCATTTTACAGATGGGGGTTTGCCAGGGCAGTCCTCCAAAAACCTATTTTATTTCCTCCTAGCCTCTATGCCTACCACTCAGATGGCTCCTCCCGGGCTTCCCACAGACAAGACTGCGGCAGATTCTTCCCTGGGACACTTGCACACTTCTGCACCCCCCAGATGTGCTGTGTTCATATAGTGTCAACCATGTTCCCACACCTGTTTATGCCAGTTGCTATTGCTTTGTAATGACATAAGTATTCAAATAGTACACAAACCCACGAAAGCAAGCACAAGAAGAAAGAGCATTTGTTAGTTGTTTCTACAAAAACGAAGTTAATTGCTTTGGAAAGATTCAATAAAGGCAAGCAGCCAAGATTAAAAAAAAAAAAAAAAAACTACTGGCAAATTAGGTGTGGATGAGACAACTGCAAATGATTAGGGGCAAAAATAATAAAAATCCAGAATCATTCTGGTACTCAGACTGCTTTGCAAATGTCTTTAAATTCTCACTGCACTTTAAAGAAACCCAAATGGAAACCTCAGATAATGCTTATGGGTGTGGTTTGTGCAAGAGAGACAATCAGGGGTTCATGAGCAAAGAAAGGCCCATGGCCCCAAATCAAAAAACTGGTGAATGGATGTACATGTGTTTTAAGTTAAAAGTAAACTGTCGAAGGTGTGTGTGTGTGTTATTTGTTTGATTTCCATGCTTCACCCTACTTTTGTAATTAACTAGCTAACTATCCTGGTCAGGAAAGAGAAAATTTCAACCTTATCTGTTGTACATAAAAGGTAGTTATTAATTTATTCATTTACTCTTCAACAAATATTTATTAAGCATCAACCAAGTAGTAGTTTAGATGTCAGTTACACAAATTCTGGCCTGCCTTATTAATACCATGAAGTTTAATACTTGTCATCCAGGCCTGGCCTCCCCTTCCCTTTGCTCCTCTTCCCCTCCTCCTCCTGCTCCTCCTCCTTCTCCTTCCCTCTCCTTCCTCCACTCCCTCCTCCCCATCCTCTTTCTCCCCATTTCCTGATCACTGGCACAGGGACACTGATTGACTCCACGACCCCACACAATTATCACATATTTCTTTACCCCTGAGGGAAATTTCAGTTTTCACTGATCAATTGTACCTTAAATATCACTACTTGGGGCATTCTCTTTCTCACACATAAAAACACGTTTTCTTAACCCCTTTCTTCCCTTCTGTATTCAGGATCTTTTTCAATTACTCCTAAGAACAGCTATCTTTCTCTTTCTCATTTCCTCAGCCCTTTTGGTTGTATTTCTAAGTGCAGTAGCTGACAGGTATTACAGTAATAATACTTTACTGAAGTATGTATCAAGGAAAAGAAAAACTTTACGTTTCAGAAGACTAAAACCAGACACTTGACCTAGGGCCATCAACCTATAAAACCTTTAAAATAATCCAGAAGTCTCCCTCATAAGATCTATAAAAATCACCTTCTAACTCTGTAATCACTCTCATTACATCTGTAATTCTTCAAAAACTACTGTTCAAAATAAAAATCACCAAAATCAATTTTATTTCCTGCCAATTTCACTACTTGTTTGGCATTTGATAGTTCTGTTTTTCTCTTTGCTTTCACTTGAAATATAAAATACGTCAACCATACGAAAGCACTCCTTGAAGTAAAGGAAGAGCACCTGGTCAAGCAGACTGGCTGCAGAGATTTTGTTGGCTGGCCAGGTCAGGTAGCCATCAGCATTTATTGTACTGTTCTAGGGACAAAATTGTGTTTCCCTCCTATCACTCCCTGAACAAACAAATAAAGATGTAATTGTGCATCCAAAAAAAATGTGCATAATTTGGAGCAAGTCTTTAAGAAACATAAATAATTCTGTATCATTTAGTGCCATTTCCTTTCTAATTTTTAACAGATGACAAACATTCTTTAACAAGGATTAGCCTACCCTTTGGTCCACATGGACTTTCATTGCCCTGAATTTTGCATGGCATCCAGAGCTTGTCCAAGATTCAATGATAATTCCCAACCAGATCCATCGAGAGTTAAAATCTTAGTGCCTCTTCTGCTACTAGGTTTAACTGTGATTCTTTTTATTACTACACACTCTGAGCAAGGCAGAGATACTCTTGCGATGTTAATGCCCAAGGCTTCTCTGTCTCCTTCAATGAGGAGGAAGCTGGTTTTCTGTTTCTCTGTGGCTTGGCAAAAATTGGGGAGGGATTTTTAAATGAAATCTCTGTGTATCAGAGTTGTGACTCCCCTTAAATGTTCTTTCAGGGATTTTCTTCGCAGCTAATTCCTAATTTTAACCTGTTTTCTCTTTAGGTAGAGAAATTTTCCAGCTTTTCCAATTGATCTTTAAGCATTTGGTTGCCTCGATAAATATTTAAAAATCCCTTAACATGTGTGTGCGTGTGTGTGTGCTTCTCATCAACCACTTTTGTCAAAGACCTCTCACGCTTCAAGTTAACCATAGCCCTTTTCCCCATAACATTCTGAAAAGCATTTAAACAGAAGACACTCTAGTTTTGCTTCTTTTTCTCTTAAAAATATATTTACATGGCCCTAAAAACAGGGATGCAAAATGGTTGATGTGCACGTGGTTTATGAAGAAGGGAGTTTGATGGGAATCTCAAGCTGAGATCTCCTAAAGAATCAGCCGTCCTCATAATTCACATCTTCTTCCTCTAATATTGACAGCACAATTCTTGGCAAAATGTCCTGCTGAGCAGCTCTGTTCAAACAATCCCTGCAGCAGGACTCTCGTGCTGGAGGCCTGTCAAGGCTTCCAGAGCTCCACCACGAGGGTAGCATCTAGCTTTCAACTACTCCCATCCTGCTAATTTCCCTTCTGTGGGCAATTTCCTTGAAATAATGCACAGTTTAGAGGTGAGTTCCCCAGGCCTCCTGCAAAGGGAGATGACCTCCATACCACACACCCTGCTCAGATCATTACAGGAGGCTGTTTGCAGGGGCATTAATTAAAATTCCAGGACATAGCTATTCGTACTTGGGAGGCAGAGGTGGACGATCGCTTGAGCCCAGAAGTTCAAGGTTACAGTGAGCTATGATTGCGCCACTGTACTCCAGCCTGGGTGATAAGCAAAATCCTGTCTCTTAAAAAAAAAATTTAAAAAAAAAAGAAAGAAAAAAATCCAAGACATTAAGAAAAAACTTTGCAAAAGGGATTTCCTCCCAAGAAACTCCCTGCCTGTGCAGCCTGGGTGGCCACATTTTTGAGGGTCCTCAAGCACTTTTAGGGGCCTTTTTGATGACAGCCAGACTTACACAAGCTTAGCACATGGTGAACCTACCTTTCATAATCTGCTTGCCCTTTTCGAACCAGTTCAATAACCAACTGTGACCTCCACTTCTTTGTCCTACACGGGGTCCTGGTGCTTAAAATGCCATGGTCCTACAGTGACCCTGTGGGCCAACTACATTTCTCACTACCCTATAGTTTTACAACAGTATTTTGGAACTTCCACAAACTAGATGCATATTTCATGTCTTCAAATATCTTTTAAACTCCTTTTTAAACTATAGTTTTAAAAAAGCACACATGCTAATTTGTACTAGCTGCCAACTTCTATCCTGAAGAGACCACCAAACATTCATTTGGGCTGTCCTCTTCATGGCTCAATGTCATACAGCCTTCAGAATGAAGCTTTTTCTTTCTTTTCTGACCATATCTGACATGCATGTGAATATGTCATTGATAAAGAGGTTTGTAGTTCTCTGCGGGTGTTTGGATTGCAGGCCTGCACACGTCTGCTCATGTAAAATCATACAAGCAACTACATACTAAAGCTCACACACATGCACTGTACTCAGTTAAATGCCAGGCATTAGCCCAAGGGCATCTGCTTGGCAAATGCTCTAGCCCTGGTTGGCCAACCACCTGTGGCACCATCATATGTAATATGTTATATATTACAGACCATTTTACTTTCTGTTATAAGTTCTAGGCATTTGGGACTAATGTACGGTTATGGAAAAAAAGACTACAAGATATCATAATGATATCTTGTTTCAACTTTGAAACAAAACGTTCTTCCTTCCCCTCATTCCAGATTCTCAATCAGTTTATTTAAATAGTATCCTAAAATAGTAAGATGAGCTTCATCACAGAATTTTTACCAATTGCAAGTACTTACCTATATGGGTTAGGATTTTCTTAATGCTATGCAGCTAAAACAGCTGCAAAACAAACTAGATGCTAGGGCAGATATTTAAGCTGCCAACCATAAATCCTGATTTCAAATGTTGGTATTTATCAAAATTAATGCATTGATCTCATAATGTATAAATATTATAAATTTAAACTTATAAAGTAAATTTATATTAATAAAATACTGTCATTGTCTATTTTATATATTGAGATTTTGCATAGGATTTTGATTGAAGAATTTTTAAAAGGCTCTGTCAGCCTTTTTAAAAAGTTTGAAAACAACCTCGATAACATGGACTACAGGTGCAATGCTCAGAGCCCTTATTCTAACTCTGCACATAAAGGAAGGTGACAGCCATGATGTAAGCTCTCTGAGCATTGGTTTTCTGATCTACACAAAAGGGATAATAGTACTTACTGAACTTGCCACGCACGGTTGATATAAAGATTGAATTTTAAAACGCAGGTAAAAGTCAAAAATGTTTTGCACATAAGGGACAAGAGAGAGCACCATTTTAAAATACCAGATTCAGTCAAAATCTATGGCGTTGCAACCAGAGAACAATTTTTTTAAGTTCTTTAGTAAATTGTATTATGCAACCATGGTAAATATATATTGATCTGACCCCACCTCCAGGGTTCAAGTGATTCTCCTGCCTCAGCCTCTCCAGTAGCTGGTATTACAGATGCCTGCCGCCATGCCCAGCTAATTTTGTATTTTTAATAGAGATGGGGTTTCACCACGTTGGCCAGACTGGTCTCGAACTCCTGACCTCAGGTGATCTGCCTGCCTCAGCCTCCCAAAATGCTGGGATTACAGGCGTGAGCTGCTGCATCCGGCCTAAAAAAATTTTCTTGAAGGCTAGAGAAGGTCTCCCAGAAGATAGTAGATTGACTTTGACCCCAAGCCACTCAGCACAGCACACAGGTCTCAAGGCCTTGGAGACCCTTCTGAATAGCAAACTTTTACACATGTGGACGTATTATATCAAAAATATCAGTCAGCTACAGACCCTTAAGATCACTTACTTTAAGAAACGACATAGTAAAATGCAAATATCAAATTTCTTATTCTCCTGTTTTTTTAAAAAAGGTTCTTCACTTACCTGAGAGACCCCATGAAATGGGAAACCATGATGCTGGGGGTCCAGGCAAAAGCAAGGGCTCTTCAGAGACGTTGCCAATTTTCTGCAACTGGGAGTTGCGTTCAAGTCCTACAGAAATGAACAATGTTATTTTTAGCAACATTTACTTAGGAAGATTCTAGAAGCATAACAGGGTCAACAAAACCAGAAATGAGCAAATGGAAGATACTAAAACAAAAGTGCCCAGTTATGGTTACCAGGATTTCCCAACTGAAATCTGATTCTATATGAACATGAGGTAACAAGTTCACCACACAACCAGCACAGTGCCTGACCCACAGAAGACGTTCAGTAAATTACTATCAGAACGATCACCTCAGACTCTGAGCTAATAGGGGAGCTGGTGCTAGGCACACTTGTGCTGGAAATCCAGCCCCATCTATTACAAGCTATTTGACCATAGATGTCATGTCACATTCATGTGTCTTGGTTTCCCTAACGGTGCAAGTTGAGTAAAAATATTGCCTAACAACAAAAAGTAATAAAGAACTCATACATGCTACAATGGGGATGAACCTTGAAAACATTATATTAAGTGAAAAGAGTCAGATACAAAAATAGCATGCATTATATGATTCCATTTATAGGTAATGTCCAGAATAGGCAAATCTATAGAGACAGTAGATTTGTGGTTGCCAGGGATAGGGGGTTGGGAAGAGTTCATGCGAGGGTACAGTGTGTCTTCCTGGAGTAACAAATGTGTTCTAAAATTAGACTGTGGTGATGGTTGTACAACCCTGCGAATATACTAAAAACCACTGAATTGTACACGAAATTGTGAAACGTATGGGAAATAAATTATATCTCAATAAAACTTATTTTAAAAATACTGTCTAAAGAACGCCTGCAGGTTGTTGTAAAGATTAAATGAGGGGATGCATGTGACATACTTAGACAGTGGCTGGGCCAGGGTCACTCTCAGTAAATGGTTGCTCTGATGATACTGAGAGTTTGGATACTCGTCCCCTCTTCCAATCTCATGCCGAAAACTGATTCCCAGTATTGGAGGTGGGGACCATTGGAGGTGTCTGGTCATGCGGGTGGGTCCCTCATGAATGCCCTGATGCCCTCCTTGTGGTAATGACTGAGTTCTCGCTCTATTAGTTAGGGTGAGATCTCATTGTTAAAAAGAGCCTAAAAAGAGTCTGGCACCTCCTCCCTTCTCTCTCGCTCCCTCTCTTGCCATGTGACACACTGGCTGCTCTTCCTCCTCCACCATGATTGAAAGCTTCCTGAGGTCCTCACCAGAAGCAGATGCCAGCCAGCACCATGCTTCTGGTACAGCCTGCAGAACTGGGAGCCAAATAAACCTTTCTATAAATTACCCAGTCTTAAGCATTCCTTTATAGCAATGCAAAATGAGCTAATACAGTGACGCAAGAAGAGGTCAAACAACACTTAAAATACGTTGTCACAGTGAAAACAGGGAGGTAAAATCTCTTGCCCATAAATACTACTTCATTCAGAAGCCCTCACTAAACAAAATTTCTAAAAATTGTCAAGCGAGCCAATAGTTTCAAAGGCAAGTTATAAATAGCATCAGAAAGCCCAGGATGGGCGGATTGGTTGCAATGTAGTAAAACTTGAGAACAAAACAGAACATGGCCCAGTCTCCTCTCCTGCTACATCTCCTTGAAGGGAAAGACAAATGAAGCAAGGTTCCAAGATGGGCCAGGGATCCTTTCTAATAAAGGTGGAGTTCTCTAAGATCATTATTTTCTTGTTTCTTCCAGAGACTTCAGACTTCCTTTTCACCAGAAAAGGTGGGTGGGAAAATAAAGGACAAGGATTTACGAAAAGATAATCATGAGAACCAGACAATTCCATTCCCAGGGAAAAAGAATCAAGATTTTAAGTTACCACAGGCCCTTTCTGGGGGTTATTAAGAAAGTAAAGCCTCTTAACTGTAATCATCCCTAATTAGCCATCAGCAACTCATGAAATTACTCCTGGTATTGAAGACCCTTAAATTCTTGGCTCTCAGTCAGAAATTACACTGAGATCCACCAGGAAGAAGGCCAACAAGTGCAAATTGGAACAGTTAAAATGCCTTTGAATCAGAGGTGCGGTCTTCTTGCTCTTGGCTGCAGAACAGGTCTGCACCAAGTCAGGGGATTTAACTTGGAAGTCAAATGAAGTCTTTGCCAAGTCCCTGATAACCATCAACTAATCAGTAATTATTTACTCAATAGGTGGTAGGCTCAGGTCCTCTCCAGTGCTGTGGGAATGGTCCAGGAGATGAACCATGGGGAAAATGATGGTGTTATTATCCCGAACAACACAGGGTAAACTGCTCATTCAGACCCTAAGTACAACTCAAACTAGCACAAGAAGGAGAATCGCTGTAGAGGGATGGTCTGGCATAAGCAAGGTAGATGGGACTTAAATTCAAGCCTTAGCCTAATGAGATAATAAATGAACTATCTAGAATTGTTGGTAAGTGTGCACACTATAATTGGAAAGAAATGGGTGTGAGACTAGCATTCACGTTTATTAACTCGGTGACTTTTGGCAATTAATCTTTCTTCATCTGTAAAATGGGAGGGAGGGATACTGTTTGTAACTACCTCATAGGGTTGTTATATTAAATATTTATCTAGACTGTATGGCCTGAGTGCTAAACACAAACACACACACACTCACACACACACACATATCAAGAAAGTACAGCCTCAATGCTGGAGAACTACACTCTTTAAACAAACTAAATCATAAATAAGTATAAAAATAAAATTGCAGTAAGAGCCACGAAAGTCCAAGGTGCCTCAGAAAGTGCCCTGGGCAGTGATCAGAGAAGATCCCTCTGAGGCAGTGGCCTCTACGTGGGGGCTTGAGGGGTGAGTAGGAGTTGGCCTTGTGGAGCGGGGAGGGAAGCATCCCAGGGAGAGGGAGGCTCTTGTGAGGAGTGGGAGGAAAAAGGAAGCAATGTGGCAGGAGAAGGTGGGAAGAGCTGACTGTCTACTGGGCAGTCAAATCCCCAGAACACAGTAAGTGAATGGTTGAGGTGACAAGAGAAAGAGAGGTGTCAAAGACAACTACCTCCAGATTTCTGGGGGACAGAAGGAGCAAATGGAGATTTTGTGGTTGACGTGGTTTGGTTCTGTGTCTCCACCCAAATCTCATCGCGAATTGTAATCCCCATAATCCCCACATGTCAAGGGAGGGACCAGGTGGGAAGTGACTGGATCATGGGGGCTATTTCCCCCAAGCTGTTCTTGTGATAGGGAGTGAGTGCCCACAAGATCTGATGGTTTTATAAGGTAGTTTTCCCTGCTCTTGCTTGTTCTCTCTCACCTGCCGCCATGTGAGATGTGCCTGCTTCTCCTTCTGCCATGATTGTAAGTTTCCTGAGGCCTCCCCAGCCATGCAGAACTATGAGTCAATTAAATCTCCTTTATTTATAAATGACCCAGTCTTGGGTAGATCTTTATAGCAGTATGAGAACAGACTGATACAGTGGTAGTGTCAGGAAAGGAAGGGCAATATGGAAGGAAGAAGGTTTGGGGGAGAGCAGTTGTCCCCAGAGTGGGGAGACTGCCTGAACAGATCTGATGAGATGTCAACCGGAAAAACATCTGAAATTATCAAAACCTTTGAAAACAGATTTGCAACCTTACTGCTGATAGTAACAAAATAAATAACCAGACATATATTGAAGTTGTATGCTTATTTTTTTACTGATGTAAAAATTGTTATAATCAGTGCAATCAAAAAAATTATTGGAGGCCACTGCTCTAGTATGTTTTTGGACCAACTTCTTATCAGATTTCTCCCTCAGGATACAGCTGATGAGCTTGCACTGGCAGTTTCCAGCTCTGCCATTCTTCTTGGCTGTCACTTGAGCTTCCGTGATTAGTATTGTGTTAAATCAGCCCTGCTTTTCAAACTAGGGGTCACCACTCATGAGTCTGCCATGAAATTAATTTCTCAGGTCATGAACAGCATTTTTTAATAAGTAAAAAAGAATGGAAGATAAGAGAAAAAAATACCTGCATTCATCACACATAATAAGGGTATTTCTTACTGTGGATCCCAGCCAGAAAAGTTTAAAAGTCCTCATTCTGGAAGACCAGAGGGCAACGGAGGACTAGAACTGTGATTGCGGGGAATTAAACCTAGAAGCCGAGGCAAAGCCAAACGTTATCTCAGGCCCTGAAAGGTGGCGCCAGGCCAATGTTGACAAGATGGGCAAGAAAGAGCCATTGTAGGTTGTGGAGCAGGGAGGGACCTGGAAAGAGTGAGGGTTCCCAAATATCCGTCTGGCAAGGGTGCACCGAGAGGGCTGAGCACACGTGCTGTCTGCGGAGCTCCGTCCGCCTTTTGAGGTTTGCTCCTGTTGATTTATAACCTTTCTTGACGGTGAACAAAAAATCTAACAATCTAGTTTTTGTTAGAACATATGCTCCTTGGGGGATGGAGGCCCCACCTTCTCTCCCTTCCACAAAGATCCTACAGGAAGGTTGAATGAGTCACCTGATTTGGTTCAGGCCAAAGTGGCCATCCCCACACACCAGGAGGAGGCAGCAGCAGGCCCAAGGCTCAGGACGGCAGGGTCAGACAGAGGGCCAGGATCATCAAACCAAGGGTGGAAAAGGATGCCCTGAGCCGAAAGGATGCCATGCTGCCTGAACTATGACACCATTCTGCCGCCCCTTACACACAGGCCCACCTCTGAGTATCTTTCCCGCCCCTTCTCCGCAGGGCCTGACCAGAACTCCTGGAGGACCCCCTCCAGGAGGAACCCATGCCTCAGAAGACAAGGATCTGCTCGGTCTCTCAAGTCGGGGTTCAGGAAGGCCTCACTGCAGGCGCCAGTTCCACCTCCCTCCCTCCCTCCCTCCTACACACGCTGTCCTCTGGAACTCCTACAGCCTAAAGCAACTACCCAAACAAAAGCACTTATCCCTGGGGAGGGGAAGTGACTCACTGGCCAGGAATGAGGACCAGAGGTGCCAGAAGGAAGTAGCTCCAGACCCCAAATCCAGCACCCAGTCACATGTGGTGAGGACAAGTTCTCAGAACCTGCCTAGGAAAGCTGCCTCTGAGGTTCCCAACAGGGCGAGACAGGAGCCTCCACCACTGGAGCCTTGTCCTGTCTGTACCAACGTCACCAACGTGCTCTCCTGTCCTGCTGACATTTACGCGAACCCTCCTCACGCAACCCTGACCTTCTGTTTGCAGTGCCCCTACCGTCCCCAGTCTGACATTCTAGGTGGTGGTGGATAAAAGCACCAGGATATTGGCTCCTGACATCAGGGCAGTTCCAAACCACTTTTTTCGTGCATGATGAGAAAAGAGTCGGGAATTGGCTTTTAGTGGATTGTCCCACCTGAGATGGGACGTAAGTCAGGCTATACAACCCGCACAGCAAACCGAGGCCACACAGCGGGTCTAGGGTAGCTCAGGCACAGGCAACCAGCACCTGGATAAGTAACGGGGTTTGGGGAAAGATGATTGGTTGGGTGGACAGGAAGGCTTCTGGAGTCTTTAAAAAAAGAAAAGAAAAAAAAAAAACTAAACCAAACTAAAACAAAAAAACAAGGGACTTGTGTGTTTGGGGAATGAACAAACTCCATACTGGAGAAAGCGCCCGGTGTGAATGACAGAGGACAGGACCAGGGATCCAATAAGGCCCTCGGAGCCAACAGGGGAGGAGGTGAAGGGGCAAGCGTGGAGGTGGAAGCCAAGGAAGACATTGGGAGGAGGCTGCTCCACAATGCATGGAGGTAGGGGCAGGCCCAGGACAAGATGTGCGGAGTGTCCCCTCCACCCCCACCTGAGAAAACTCAGTACATTGGAGAAAGAGCTTTGGCTGGAGAAGGCTGCCAAGAAGAATGGCCCAAAAGCAAGAGGCAGAAAAAGGGATGGTCTTATTTCTTCAAGGTACCCCCTGAATAAATGGTGATTACCCACAGCAAGCGGGAAAAACGGAGGGAGGCATAGGCTTTAAATCATCCTCATAAACAATACGGTGGGCAGACTTGCTAGCTGACAATGGCACGCACAGGACAGAGTCTAGAAGTTGAAAGAGAGGAGATCATCTCCCTTAATAGACACTAGACATACCTGTTTACACTTGCCCCTCACTGGATGGGAAGCTTCTTAAAGGTAGACTCTTTTAGTCCTCTTTACAAATGCCCTTCCATTAGACATGCTGCCGACACAGGGCGGGCATGCAATCACAGTTGGACAAATGAATGGATGAACGAATGAGTGGGTGAATGGGTAAAGAATGAACGGCATGAGTTTCTTATAGACTTTTCCCTCTTAGAAAGCAGGGCCTCCATGTGATTTCTCTCTCCCTGCTTTTGCCAATGTTCAGCCAATGTCTAGACTGCCCTAGGAAGAGAATGAAGGCGCTAACCCACTGCAGATGCACGCTGCCTCTGTGGAGGTCCCACCCTCCCGAGACTCTGGTGGTGGTCATCAATCGTCACAGCCCTTTCAGGAAATCCTGCCCCAGGCCAGAGGTATTCAGGGACGCTGACCTTGGAGCCCCAGGCCCGGTCACATTTCCAGCTGCTCCCTGCCTATGAGGACAGCCAGAGGAATGTTCCCCCAACATGTCCTTGGCTCACAGTCCTTTCTCCTACCACCTCACAGAGGCTGTCCTTTTTGTTCCTGTCATATCCAAACTCAGCTGCAGAACTCATTTCTTCCCATGGAACCCCCACACTGCAGACTGGCTGGCTTGCCCAGAGCAGCATGAAAACCCACAGAATCTGGATTAGGACTAAACCTTGAGAAGATCTACTAAAACTCCCTGGCAGCTTTCAAGCAAACACATTACAGTGGGTTTTGTTACTCATTAAGGAAAACACCTTGCTTCTCCGTCCTCACCTGGAGAAATTAGGTAATCGGCACAGATTAGTTAAGGATTTCAATGCAAATTGCATCATTTTCATGGTCATTAACAGTGGTGTGGTTTATATCTGTTTTCAGTCCTAAAAAACGTTTCCCAGGTAACTAAAGAAAATATTCAAGGGCAGAAATATCAGGTGGGCAAGATACTTAAAATAAATGAGCCATTTGTTCCTGCTTCTGTATAAAGTTGCTTTTTCAATTTCAGATGACATGATACTGCAGATCAAAGTGGGGAAAAACCTTTGGAGTAAAAGTGCTTTTCTTCCCTAGATATGACTGACTTCGTTGCTTGATTTACAGCACTTGATTAACCTGGTTAAATGTCTCTGCTTCTGTGCAAGTCTCAGATGCAGAACTAGGGATCATCAAAGTGTATCATTATGATTTGTGCTTGTCTTTCCTCCCTCACAACACAGGACCTCTTCCTCAAAGACTTATTTGTTATATTTCTGGTGTCTAGAATAGCACCTGGGGTGCAGCAGATGTTCCCGATGACAGAAAGGCCTTCCATTCAAACTCAGGTGGGGGCCTTCTCTTCCATGCAGGATTGTGCTGCCTGTCTGAGGCACCACTCCCCAGCCCAGGATCCAAACAGCCACTCCATTCTTCTGCTAACTGTTTCTGAAATTAACATGACATTCTCCACCCTACTCCTAAAGACCACAATACCCAAATAAACAGCCGTGATGAGATGCAGGCCACCTTACCTAGGAATCAAAGACACCTAGACACACTCCAGCCTTCCTCCACTCTCAGACTCAACCTCTCCCCAGCATCCACTGTCAAGAGCAGTTTATAATCCCTGGGTCGTAGCTACCAAAGGAAAAAACATCAGACTACCATGGCTGAGCTCTGCATGGGAGCTGCAGCTTTTCTGATGTGCTGCCCTTTCTCCGAGATGATGACCCATCTCATTCCAAAAACCAATATTCTCCAGCTGCCTTGGCCAAAAACAGGTGGCCAGGGGAGGAAAAGGCAGCTGGGGGCTCAGGCCTTCCTCCTTGCTTTCCAATACAAGGCCTCAGTTCTGCTGCCTACAAATGGCCTCTTGCCACTCTGGTGAGCACGTGTGTACATCTGTGCATGAGCGTACACACATACACACACACACGTGTGTTGGGGAAGGAAGGTGTAACAAGTGCACTAACACTGAAAGAATAAACACAGTAAACACCACTTTCATTCACAAGGTGAGGATTCAGGGCTGAGTGGAACACAGCCAATGAGGTATTCTTCTGGAAAAAAATCTGTCTATAAAATGTATTTATTAAGGAAATCTATTTATTAAGGAAAGTTTGAAACTACAGAAAAATATAAAGAGGAAAGCCAAAATTACTCATTGTAATTGTAATTGTATTACCTAATAATCCAACTTACTCACCATTAAACCTTTTGATGTTCTTGTTTTTCTATGCATAATGCTTATACATATCATCTGCATATTTTACATATACTATTTCTACAAAACAAAATCACACATGTAGTTTTGTATTCTATTTTTACCTTACCTCATAAGCATCTCATTAGTAATATTCAAAATCATTTCTAATCACTGCAAAATAGTCCACCGTATGAATGTCTGATAACACACCTAATAATGTTCCCTTATTGTTGGAAAATATGATGAACATCGTTGTATAAAATTCCTTATGTGCTACTCTTCCTTGTTCCTTAGGATAAATTCCTAAAAAATGAAATCATTAAGCCAAAAGGTATGACTAAGGTCCTTCACAATGAATTCTTTTCAAAAACAATTCTATCAACCTAGAATCTCACATGTAGTGGATGAAATAAACACATTTGCCAATAATGCTATGATTGTAATCTCTCCTAATTTGATAAGTAATTAGTTAGGGTAGGGTAACTCTGCCACAAACCCCCTCAAAATGTGAATGGCTTAACATAGTAAAAGGATTTTTGCTCAAGTCACTATCTGATGCAGGTTGTCAGGAACATTCTACTTCACACAGTCATGCAGGCATCCAGGACCCTTTTCCCATTGAGTGATTCCACCATCGTCCAGGTGGAATTCCACCTGGGTTCTTTCCATTCCATGAACAAACAAGAGGAAAGAGAAAGCATAGAAGACTGAGCTAGCAGCTTCACTAAGTTAGCTTAAACCACTGCCACTCATATTCCATTACCCAGCCGAGTCATATGGCAGTATACCTGTCTGCAAAGGAGTGTGGGAAACAGTCTATCTCTATTCCCAGGAGGAAATCTTCTAGTGAACAACTAGCCAGCGTTTGTCATAATAGGGAAAAAAAAAATGGTAAAAGTCGTTATAACATGTACTCCTTCGATTATTGGTAAAGTTGGAATTGATTTTCATTTTTATTAGCCATGCACACTGTCTCTTCTGTGAATTTTTTACAACCTTATTTGCCCATTTTTCTGTAGGGCTCATAATATTTTGAAATGATTTTTTTTTTTTTTTTCAGATGGAGTCTGGCTCTGTGAGACTCGCCCCGTGAGCCACTGTGCCCAGCCATGTTTTGAAATAATTTTTAAGAGCTCTTTCTTCATTAACATTGTTAGCCCTTATTTTGTCAAGTTAGGACCTTGTTTTCGTTGGCTTTTCATCTTCTAATTTTATTTATAATTATTAAATAAATATGTTTTTATTTAGTGTCTTTAAATCAATCAATTATTTCCATTGTGACTTTCTGCTGGACATCTCATCACAAAGCAAACCTACACACAAAAAAACTGGGCAATTCTAATCCAACTCTCCAATGTCATTATTTTGTCATCATGATTCAAAGATGAATAAACTGATAGGTAAAGAAACCATGTGACTGGTACAAGGCATCACAGCTACTTAGAGGCAAAGCTAGGACTAAAGATTTTAAAAGTTAACATTTATTGGCCGGGCGCGGTGGCTCACACCTGTAATCCCAGCACTTCGGGAGGCCAAGGCAGGCGGATCACGAGGTCAGGAGATTGAGACCATCCTGGCTAACACGGTGAAACCCCGTCTCTACTAAAAATACAAAAAAATAGATGGGCGTGGTAGCGGGCGCCTGTAGTCCCAGGCCGGACTAATGAGGCTGAGGCAGGGAGAATGGCGTGAACCCGGGAGGCGGAGGTTGCAGTGACCCGAGATCGCGCCACTGCACTCCAGCCTGGGCGACAGGGCAGACTTCGTCTCAAAAAAAAAAAATAAAAAATAAAAAAATAAAAAAAAAGCTGGGCGCGGTGGCTCACACCTGTAATCCCAGCACTTTGGGAGGCCGAGGTGGGCAGATCATGAGGTCAGGAGACCAAGACCATCCTGGCTAACACGGTGAAACCCCGTCTCTACTAAAAATACAAAAAATTAGCTGGGCATGATGGCGGGCGCCTATAGTCCCAGCTACTCGGGAGACTGAGGCAGGAGAATGGCGTGAACCCAGGATGCGGAGCTTGCAGCGAGCTGAGATCACACCACTGCACTCCAGCCTGGGCAACTGAGCGAGACTCCGTCTCAAAAAAATAATAATAATAACATTTATTAAGTGTATAATATGTGACAGGTTGTGCTGAATGCTTTTAAACATTAACTAATTCTAAAGACAACCCTATGAAGCAGGTGCTATTTCTATCCCCATTTTACATAGAAATAAACTGAGGCTGTAAGCATTAAAACAATATGCCTACTCAGAGTCACACGGGTAGTAAGTGGCAGCAGCACGATTTGAATGCAAGCTCACCTAATTGTTGGAGTCATGGCTTGTCTTAGCACTAAATTAAACTGCCTCTCAGGGCTGGGCACAGTGGCTCATGCCTGTAATCCCAGCACTTTGGGAGGCCAAGGTTGAGAATTACTTCAGCTCAGGAGTTCGAGACCAGCCTGGACAACATGGCAAAACTCCATCTCTAGAAAAAATACAAAAAATAGCTGGGTGCGGTGGCACATGCCTGTAGTCTTAGCTACTCAGGAGGCTGAGTTGGGAGGATCGATTGAGCCCGAGAGCTCAAGGCTGCAATGAACCGAGACTGTGCCACTGCACTCGAGCCTGGTCAACAGAGAAAGACTCTATCTCAAAAAAAATAAAAATAAACTGTCTCTTGAGTCTCCTGACACACTGCATCAAATGTACCTTTTCAGGAGAGTTGCCAGTGTTCACATTTACCTGGTACACAGCACACAGGCTGCAGCCTGGGCCCCTGCCAGGCAAGATGTAGGGTGTGAGGTTGTGCTCTGCCCCATTCACTCTGGGACAGCTCCGCCCTTGAGTCCAGGATATTTTCTCAGTGCCTCCATGCATTTGCCCATCCAGAACGCATCCCAACTCAGTGTGCCTCGGCCACCATAAATCAGCCAACCACACATGCTGCCCTCGATGCTTCTGAATATCAAGGGAAAGGATCTGCCTCATCCTGCCCTGCTCCTGAGGCTTGCGCATCGACGTTTGAGTTATGTCATTATTTTTTTAAGTGATAGAAATCTAGTCAATGATTTGTAGCAATCACCACTGTGCAATGTATGTCAAAAAACTCTGTCTATCCTTACAGAAGGAGGGAGAAACCTAGCAAATTAGTCTGATTTCCTTGACACAATTCTGTGATGGGCCAGTATTAGGTAAGGCTGAAATCAGGTGCTGTGATTAAAAGATTATGACAATGTGAAAAAGTCAGTCATCACATAAATTAGAAAATGTTTTCAAGGAAACCAAGAGAGGCACATCCTTGGAGGTCAAGGGTCACCCAGAGGTCAAGAAGGACAATAAAGGGCGTTTAGGTTTAGAAAGAATAGGCTGTCACTATTCCCTTTTTCTTGAACTTCGTCATCAATGGCTATGATGCCCTACAAACCTGCTCTCTTCCTGTCTCTTCTGCCTTCCTTGTTGGCTCTCCCTATGACTCAAACCAGAACTAGAAAAATGTCAACAATAACCAACCCTCACTATCAAACTGTGTACTCTGGAGAAATACTCTTACACTCCAACCTCTTTATTATTTCATGCTAAGGTCTCAAAAACCCAACACCTCAAGACCTGCACGCTCATTCAGGCTGCTTCCCTGTACTTCGAGTTTCCTCCTGCTGCTGATGGCCCAAGGTGAATAAAAGGAGCCGTCACCAGCTCATGCCAAGCCCTCCTTCTTCAGTGGTGGCATCACCGTCCTTCCAGGAAGTGACTCTCAAAGCTTGCCTGGACCTCTGGGATACCCTCTCCCGTGTGCCTTGGGCCCACTCTTTTGCCAACTCTCAATTCTTCCTTTGTACTATCTCTCATGTACTTTCTTCTCCATGCCATTCTCCACCAGCCTCATCTAAACCATCATCCAGATAATTGCAGTTAATGTTCTCTGATTTCCCTATGCATCTTTGTCAAAAGTCAGATGGGTGTATTTCCAGGTTGTCGATAGTATTCCACTAATCTATGTGCCTTTCCCTCACCAATACAACACTGTCTTCATTGTTATAGCTATGTACGTCTTAAAACCAGGAACACTCATTCCCCCTCCTTTATTCTTCTTTTTCAAATTTGTTTTCAAAAGTTTGACTATCATATGTCTTGGTATAACTTTCTTTCTATTTAGGGTTTGCTCAACTTCTTGAATCTCTAAGTTTGAGTCTTATGCTCAATTTGGGAAGTTTTCAACCAGTATTTCATTGAGTAGTTTTTCATCCCACTCTTTTTCCTCCTCCTTTTTCTTCAAAGACAAAAATGTTAGCTCTTTTGTTATAGCCTTTTTTATTTTTTATTTTTTTGAGGCGGAGTCTCACTGTGTCACCCAGGCTGGAGTGCAGTGGCGCCATCTTGGCTCACAGCAACCTCTGCCTCCTGAGTTCAAGTGATTCTCCTGCCTTTGCCTTCCAAGTAGCTGGGATTACAGACATGTGCCACCATGCCCAGCTGATTTTTGTATTTTTAGTAGAGACGGGATTTCATCATGTTGGCCAGGCTGGTCTCAAACTCCTGACCTCGGGTGATCCACCCAACTCGGCCTCCCAAAGTGCTGGGATTACATGTTATAATCTTACAGATGCCTGAGACTCTATTCTTTTTTTTTTTCCTTCTTTCCCAGTCTATTTTTATATCTGTTGCTCAGGTTGGGTAATTTCTATCGTTACATCTTCCAGTCCACTGATTCTTTCCTGTCATCTCCATTCTGCTGTTTAACCCATCAGTGAAGTTTTATTTTTGTTATTATATTTTTCCATTCTAAAATTTCCATTTGGGATTAAAGACTTAAATGTAATGCTAGAAACTGTAAAATTACTAGAAGAAAACAAAGGAGAAATACTACAAGACACTGGCCTGGAATAATTTCTTATATTTAACCCCAAAAGTGCAGGCAAAAATAGACAAATGGGATTACATGAAACTAAAAAGCTTCTTCACAGCAAAGGAAACAACTAATAGTGTAAAGAGACAACCCACAGAATGGGAGAAAAAATTTGAAAGCCAAACATCCAATAAGGGGTTAATATCCAAAATATATAAGGAACTCAAACAACTCAACAGTAAGAAAATAAAAAACCCAATTAAAAAATGGGCAGAGGACCTGAACAGACATTTCTCAAACAAAGATATACAAACAGCCCACAGATATATCAAAAGATCCTCAACATCGCTATCCTTCAGGGAAATGCAAATTAAAACCACAGTGAGATATCATCTCACACCTGTCAGAATGGCTATTATCAAAAAGATAAAATAAATCAAGTGTTGGTGAGTAGGTGGAGAAAAAGAAAATCTTGCATACTATTGGTGGGAATGTAAATTAGTACAGCCATTATGGAAAATTGTATAGAGCTTCCTCAAAAAAACTAAAAATAGAATTACCATATGATCTAAGAATCCCACTTCTGGGTATTTACCCAAAAGATTTGAAATCAGTTTGTCAAGAGAGATCTGCACTCCCATGTTCAATGAATGCAGCACTATTCACAATAGCCAAGTTATGGAATCAATCTATGTGTCTATCAACAGATGAACATGGTATACCTATGCATATGATGGGACATTATTCAACCTTAAAAAGGAAGAAAATCCTACATGCTACAACATGGATGAATCTGCAGGACATTACGCTAAATGAAATAAGCCAGGCACAGAAAGACAAATACCACGTTTTTACTTATATGTGGAATCTAAAACATCAAACTCACAGAAGCAGAGAGTAGAATGGTGGTTACAGAGGCTGGAGGGTGGGGGGAATGGTGAGGTTATGGTTAAAGGGTAGAGAGACTCAGACAGGAGGAATAAGCCTTTTTTGAGATCTATTGCATAGTGCAGTGAAAATGGTTAATAACAGTATTTTGTACATTTCAAACTTCCTAAGAGTAAATTTCAGATATTCTCACTACAAAAAAATGATAAGTATTTGAGGTGAGGAATATGTTAGGTTGATTTCATTATTCCACATTGTGTTCATAAATCATAGCATCACTTTGTACCCCATAATATAATGCAGTTATAAATTGTCAATCTACAATAAAATGTTTTACAATTTTTTGAAAATAAAAGAAAATTTCCATTTGATTCTTCTGTTTCTTTGCTGAGACTTCTCATTTAGATTTTCTTTATTTGCCTCAGGCGTGGTCATAATTGCTCCTTGAGGCATTTTTATGATGGCCACTTCAAAGTCTTTGTGAGATATTCCCACATCTCTGTCAACTCAGTGCTGGCATCAACTGATTGTCTTTTTCATTCAGTGTGAGATCTTCCTGGTTCTCAGTGTGATGAGTGATTTTCCATTGAAACCTGGACATTTTAGGTATTATGGTATGAGGTGCTAGATCTTATTTAAACCTTCCCTTTTCCCTGGCTTCTTCTGACACTGCTCCAGCAAGGAAGGGGGCCCCCGTCATGATGGCCACGTGGGAATAGAAGGCCAGGTTCCCCACTTGGCCTCCAGTAACACCTGAGGGGGAAAGGGGAGTCGTCATTGCTTCTGGGTAGAGGTGGGAGTTCCAGCTCCCCACCAGGTCCCCACTGACATGTCCCAGGCTTGGAGGGGCAGGAGAGCCTCCTGTGGCCTGTGCTAGTACCACAGCAGGGAGGCTCAGAGGGATGCACGGCTTCACTACTGCTGGGTGGTGGTAAGAGTCCTAACTGTCCACTAGGCCTCCTCTGACCACCCCAGTAGGAATTAAGAATTAGTGTCCTGGAGATGGAAATGGATTGCTGGACGTCAAACAAGTTAGTGACAAAGCTGGGGCTCAACGCCCATGCCCTTGGCTGCAAGACCACTCGCTTCTGAACCAAACACACAGGAAGAATGCCAGCCCCCTGCCCAACAGAATAATGAAAGATCTCACCAGCCAAAGGACAGCGGCTGCCTCCCTTCACATCCTGTCAGACCCAGGCCAGAAAGCACATGTGGCTGTGCGCCACCACCCCCAAACAACACAAACACACGTCTACTTAAGACGGGTCTCCCATCCAACATACACAGCAAAAACATGTTCCCGAGCCAAGAACCACAGCATCACAGTCACCTTCGGGGCTGGTGGTCTTCCATCTGGAGAGGTTCTGGCTTTCCTACTGTTGGAATCTCTGAAACCAAGATATACCCAGGAGCAGCCAGCAGGCCCGGCGCCCCCCTCCTGACGGGAGAGCTGGGTCTGCACCCAGCTGGAGGCACCTTCTTCGGACCTGGGGCCTCCCCCTGGCCCTGGTCGGCCAGCCGCAGTCTCAGCACAGCACTGCTTATTCTCCAGTAAGGGAAAGCTGGTGACCCCGGAGGGGAAACTCTGCTTTCTAACAGTCTTTGTTTTTGTTTCCATTTAAAAAGGTTAGTGACTTTATTGCATGTGGTAAGAACCAAAGTAACAATTTCAAAGAGGCTCAGCATGTTTTGGATCTGACCAAATATACAGAACTTTTGAGTGAGGAGGAAAGAAAAGGGAAAAGAGGGGAGCAAAAGTTTATTCCACATTCACTGTGTGCCAGACACAAGCCTCGGTGCTCTGTCTATGCTCTCGCCTGCCTTTTACAATAAAAAAATTCCAGCTAGAATGAAGTTCCAAACTCCAGCCAGCAGGCTGTTGGGAGTCAGGCAGAGCTGCTGGACTCCAGGAAAGTACACAATAATAAACCAGTGTAGGGTATAAAATTTTTTCTTTTCTTCTCTTTTCTCTTTTCCCTTCCTTTTCCTTGCCTTCCTTTCCCCTTTCCTTTTCCCTTCCTCTTCACCTTCTCTCCTCTTCTCTTCTCTCTCTGGCTGGGTCTCACTCTGTCACCCAGGTTGGATTGCAGTTGCATGAACATGGCTCACTGCAGCCTCAAAACTCCTGGGCTCAAGCAATTCTCCTACTTTAGCCTCCCATATATGTAGCTGGGACCACAGGTGAACACCACCAGCTGGGACCACAGGTGCACACCACCATGCCTGGCTAATAGTTTGATGTTTTGTAGAGATGGGGGTCTCACTTTGTTGCCCAGGCTGGTCTCGAACTCCTGGGCTCAAGCGATCTTCCCGTCCCGGCCTCCCAAAGTGCCAGGATTACAGGCATGAGCCACCATGCCTAGCCAGAGTATACAATTTAAATCATGAAACAGAATGACAATAACAATATTAATAAGGCTATTGGGTACCAAAATTTTGAAATAATATGATTTAAAATTTTTAATTCACTAGAATAACTACCTAAATAATTTAAAATTGTATTAAAGTAACTGCCTATGTTGGTACCATTCAAGCTGATAAATACCCCAATCTTTTGATAGAACTTGTGAATTAAGCATTTTTCTTATGAGCACTGGAATATCTATGAATGATTTTGTTGACTATCAGGATATTTTAACATTCACTCTTCCTACAATTTAAAACAATTTTCAAATATAAGCTTCTAGACCAGGGGTCCACAAACTCTGGCCCACAGGTTAAACCTGACCCTCTGCCTGTTTTTGCCACATTTTCAAATGATTGAATAAAAATCAAGAGAAGAACATTTTATGGCACATAAAAATTATATGAAATTAAAATTGTGGTGCCCATAAGTCAGTTTCACTGGAACACAGTCCTGCCCATTCATTTATATATTGTCTACGGCTTCTTTCGTGCTCAAAAGGAAAAGCTGATTAGTTGCAACAAAGACCACACAGCCTGCAAAGTCAAAATATTAATGTTTGGCTCTTTCCAAGAAAATATGCGGACCCCCAATCTAGACAGTCTGTCAAATGGTGGTGCTGGTGTCAGACTGAAAACACACCGAGATGATGATGATCATGATGAGAACAGCAACAACCACGACCACCAGCTTGGCAACTGAGAAAGCCAAAAAAGCATCACGAGATACCGAGTGGGTAATTTATGAGTGAGCCCACTGTGCAATGTGAGAGAGAGTGTGACCATATGAGAAGCAACAGCAAAGCGAAGCTATGTGTTTTGAGACCATATCAAGTAAATGCACACTCTACATTTATTCCGTAGGGGGAAAAGTCTGAATTATGAGAGACCTGAATACTGCGAGGTCTTCGAGAATGCAGCCCTCCCATAAAACACAACAGGCTTCTACTTCCTTTCTCCCTCTTCCCTTTCTCCCTCTTCCCTCTCCCCCAACCTTGTTTCCTCCTGTTGGGAGGCAGATCCCACCCCAAGTCTTTCTGAATTCCCACCAATCTAAATCTGATGGCTGTCTGGGTTCCCCAGCCTCTCTACGGCATGTTTATCACAGTGATTTTCCTCTCACCCGCCCCCTGCTAAGGCTGTAAGTATAATATTACTCCCCACCTCTCACACCCCCAGGCAAGAACACACCTTCTTCATCTATAAGAAGAAAGAAGTTCTAGTGTTCATCTGCACAACAGTTGGCCCTTCATGCATTGTAGGCTTGAGCAAACACCTTACCTATGCTCTCTCCTCTAATTCCTACAGCATGTACAGAGATTGTTAGCCCATTTCACACATGAGGAAACTGAAGCTTAAAGAGATTAAGCTGCCCAACGCCACACATGCAGAGTCAGATCTGGAATTCACACACTTTACAGTACATGGCGCTGCCACCTGATGCACAGTAGGGGCTCAGAAAGCACTGGATGCCTGAGTGAATGACTGCATAGCAATGACCACACAGGACCACTAACGCACAGCAGCGCAGTCTCAGAAGCAGCCAAGACCTTCCACTCCAAGGGACCTCTGTGGACACTGAAATAACTTCCCTCTCTGGAACTCAGAAAGTCACCACTCGAACAGTACCTCTCACACCCCTTGCTAAGAGTGAGGTATCAAGTTCCTCCAATCTGAGCCTCAGGAAAGAACAGTAACTAGTGAGGAAAGGAAGGGTAGGCAGAAAACAAGCACCTGTTCTGTTTCTGGGTCAATTTCTCTGAAGACCCCATGAGCAGCACGGACCACTCTTATTACAGTTCTTGCTTTTGACCTGGTAATCACATGGCTGGGAAGTGTATTTCCAAAGCAGAACATGAGATCAGAAATAAACAAACATCAGCAAATTGAACACTCGTGTTGGTAGTGCCAATTTTTAGAGTGGGAGATACTAGAAACAACCTAGATCCTTGTTAGAGGGTGGGGAATGGCTAAGAAAACCACGATGGAGCAAAATGATGGCAAGTATCATTGTGCTTTAAAAAATGGGAACCCTGCTTAGGTGGAAAGTGGGAAATGTTGACACAAAACCCTATTAGTTGAAAAGACAAATCTGCATGTGCTAAATTAAAACATAAGCCGATATCAAGGGGAAAACAGAGCAATATCAGCAGTGGCATTATGCGTGTATGTGCTCATGTGAAAGAGGCCCAGAAGACAGAGCATCCTGTGAGAGGCTGAGAGCAGGCAGAGACCCTTCCTCACTGAGGTACTCACTATCTGGCCTGAGAGTTCCTCCCCCTGGCCCCACCACCAGTATTTGTTTTGGAGTCAGATGACTTGAAATTCAAACATCACTCTGATGTCTACTTGCTGTGTGAGCCTGTGAACATTCCTTAGCCTCTCTGAGCCTCAGTTTTCTAGCTGTAGAGTAGAAATAATAGTGTCTAGTTCACACAGGTTGTTGAGAGGATTAAATAAAAGAACCCAGGTAAATCCCAGTACCTGACACAGGACTCTGTAAATGGCAGCTCCTCCCCGCTTAGCTGACCAGAAGATCCTCTGAACTTCAAGCAGAATTAAATCCCGGGCCTCAACTAAAACATCGCTAAAGTCAAGCAGGTCCTGGGTACTTGTCTGCTCTGGAAAAGACACTAACTAAATGGAACTAAAGGCTATACTGTCACTACATGCCCTGTAATGAGACTTCAAAACTTGAAGACACAGCTCTACCCTCAGGGCTCACCTTACAACCAGCAATAAACCCTCCTACATGGTTCCCAAGGGGAAATGTGCACGGTTGGATTTGATCCTCCTGTCAATCATTAGGTAAGTATAACTATTATTATCCCCCACCAAGAACAAGGCAATGAGAGGGCAGAGAAACCAGAAAAGAGGGCAGAGTGGGGATTTGCATCCAGGCCAGACGGCCTTCACGGCTCCTGATTTTGCTCTCAAGACAGCTGCATTCTCTACCCTCAGCCACTTGGCTTGTGACTGTCAGGTCACAGCAAAGCTAGCAAGGAGCAGAGCCAGTGCAGAATTGGCCAGCATCACTGGAGGACCCAACAGATGTCACAGGCCAGCCCACAAGTAGTCTGACAACCTCGCATGAGGGCAGGAGACAAGGGGCAGGGTAATGTCATCAAAGGGGCAGCTGGAAACCACGGAGCTGGAGCAAAGGGAGGAGCAAGCCAGACAGAATCCAAGGCATGTGAGGGTCAGGGGTCAAACAAGGGAGATCAATCAAAGAGTCAGTTGTCAATTTACCCAGAGCAAGCCTTGGAGCCCTGGAAGAGAAGTTGCTTCTGTCCTTCCCAAAGGAGACGCAAGCTCAGGATTCAGCCAAAGTGGAAAAAAAAAAAAAAAAGTGATAGCTAGCATTCAAGTGGCACTTTTCCACACGCCTGAGATCGTTCTGAGCATTTTCCAGGTGGAAAAACTACAGCCCCAGAGGCCAACGAACCTGTTCAAGGCCCAAAACTTGGTAGAGCCAAGGCTCAAACTCAGGACCTGGCTCCAGAGTGCTCTCCTCCTCAGCACCACTGTGCTGCTGCCTGGCCTGAGAAAGGAGGTGGGCTCCTCTTCCTTCACATCACAAGTGATCAGAGACGCAACATTTCAGGGAGAAAAGTATGTCTGGCAACTACAAATCTGTAGCTTGCTGATATGATCAGAGGGTTTCCAAGAAGGAAGCAGGTAGGGCAGCCTCCCAGCAGTCCGTTTATCCTTTTTCATTGGAAATTAATCTTCTTCTCTCTCCTGACTGTGCCTCTAAGAAAAATGGTTAAGTCAAAGACATGGCTCGTCATCCTCCCACCCCTGTAGTCACATGGCTGCATCCCCACCATAAATCAAAGCTGATGCCCCCTTTCATCAGATGCCTGCAGATAATTCCCCTGTGATTTCCCTACTGGGGCTCAGAGGGCCAAGGCCTAAAGGGTTAACATCTCATTTCCTCTTGTCTTTCAAGCCTTAATCCCCATCCTGAGCTGGGTGCATTCCAAGCCCACCTGGAGCAGGTCATGACGAGCTCCCAGCCCATGGCTGGCCCTTCATTTCCCCTGGCAGGAGATTAGATGGGGCGCCCATTAATCACTCCATGCTTTGGTCCTCACTGCTGGCCAGGCCTTAGGCAGCTGGCCAAGGGCCGGGAGGGTGGAGCAGGCCACATGCTGCCCACCCGGTTGTGGGCTGCCCAGTGCCACCCTCCTGGGACAAGACACAGCAGTACTGTGAGCCTGGCTCACTGCCCTTGGACCACGCCCTAGAGAAGCATGGCTAAGGGGCACCACTGCCTGAGGTGCCACCTCAGTGATCAGCTTCGGAAAGGCTGGTAAGAGAAGACAACTGGGCAGTACACTCAGCTGGGTGACCGGGTAGACAGGAAAAGAGGTCAACAGAAAGAGACCACTTTCCCAAGACAACTCATCAATACACAAAACTGCTGCCTCTTGTTCCTTGGGTTCTTCTTTGGGGAATCTAAAGGGAAGCTGGGGAAGGGGAGTGGGGCGAGCAGGGATGTTGGATGGATAATTCATCATTATTATCACCGCACATCTGGGAGTGTTCATTTGCTGGGTCTGAATACACAGTTGTAACATTCAGCCCTGTGCCCTTCAGACACAAAACCCTGGATTTGAGGGGGCCTGAGATTATATATACATTTTTCCTATAGCAATATATTGAGCTCCAATTGTCTCAAGCACTGATCAGGCACGGAGTAAAGAAATGGGGCGAGAATTGACACTGAGCGCGGGCTATGTGCCTTAGGGCTTTGCCTTAAGCTCTGCATACCCATGCACTGGTCCCCCACCAGCCCTCCAGACTTTGGCCATCCTCTCGTTACACATGGGGAAACTGAGGCTGGGTGGGTAGGAAGTGGAGCAAGTCCTGCTGAATGAAAGAGATCTGTCAACGGCCAGATCCCACTCTGGGAAAGGAGGTTCAACTCACCATGCCTGCAGGGAGGAAGGGGCTAGCTTTGCCTGTCCAGCCCTGTTTGGGGGGTCCCAAACCAAGCAACTCGGGGCTCTTGAACAAACCCACCCTGGTCTTTCTCCCTCAGCACTCGCTCAGGTCCCAAAAGAAATTCACAGTGAGTCTGGTGGCAGGTGGGCTTACATGCCTTCGAGTAAGCTGAGGGGGCTGGGCCTTCAGGACTGAACTAAAGACCCCTCGGGCCAAAAGAGAGGACCCTCCTCCTGGCCTTGGCCACAATTCTCCGTTGCTCACTCCTTAGAGTCAAAGTCAGGGCCTCTGTCAAAAAGGAACATGCTGCCTGGGATAAAGCGGCATATTAACCCACCACCTGTCGCTAGAACCACATTGTAAAGGAAGCCCAGGGCAGTGGTCCCCAAACCTGGGTGTGCAGAAGAATCGCCTGAGGTAATCTTAAAAATGCCAGTTCTCAACCCCTGCTTCCACCCTGGAGCCTGTGTTTTTCTTTCACCAGATCTGAATTTTGATTCAGATGTTCCTGGGACAACTGTTTCAGGAAATAATGATATAGTGGAAAGAACACCAGATTTAGAGAGCTGGGTTTAAGATTTCAGCTCCAAACCTGAGCTGCTGACCTCAGGCAAGTAAGCCTCAACTTTCTTCCTGTACAATGCAGATGCTGACGTCTCCCTTATAGGTGGCTGGGAGGATTAAAAGAGAAACCACTGAAAGCCCCAAGCATCGCACACACCAGTGCTCACTAAGCATGGCCCCAATGAGGCTAACAAGCCAGCGAGGCTATGGGCACAGAAGTAAGTTTTGACGGTAGGAGGAAAAGAGAGCAAAACAGGCCCAGATGATGAAGGGGTGTCCCAGCCTCAGCATGGCGTTCCTGTGGAGGAGGAGTAAAATCGGGGGATCCCAAGAGGGGGCCAGAGGCAGCACAGCAGCCTAAAACCAGCTTCCCCTGAATCTCCTCCCCGCCTGCGTCAGCCTGCATCATGTGTTGGCTTCCAGCACGACATTTTTAATCCATTTTCACAGCGAGGATATTCAACAAATACACATGTAACCTTTACATCTGTGCATAAGTAAACATCACGATTCTGCATACACATGCAAAGAAAGAGAAAAGGTGGGAAAACCAGAAAGAAGAGGAGAGAGAAGGGAAAAGTGAGATGGGGGGTCAAACCCAGGCAAGTAGTCACGTGCTTTCAAGTGTGTTGGGGCCACTAACATGTGGACAGTGTGTTCCATGACCCGGAGAGGCCCAAGGAGGCTGCTCAGGGGAAACCTCAGAGTGGCTGGGGAGGCGAGGCTCATTTAGGCTGAACATAGAGCAGGCGCAAAGAATGCAGGGAAGAGACACAGGAGTGTGTGCAAGAAAGGTTGGTTGGGATACACTGCCTGGCAAAATTTAGATCAGAAGAGGGGAAATCTGAATTTCTGAGCTGGGGATGGGAGGTGTGGGGAGGGCAGATAAGACCATGATAAAGAAACTGGGTGAGTGGAGGGATGGCCTTCAAGCAGGAAGGCGTTGGGATGGCTCTTGGATCAATAAAGTAGACTGGGATTAGGAAACATTTTAAATGCCCTGATGAAAATTAACCTGGATTCAACTGTGTCCATACAGTACTTTCCTATCTCTCAGTCTTTCCTCAAGCTCTTTCCTCTCCTTGGCCTGTCCTCCCTCCCCACCAGCCTCTCCCATCTCCTTGAACTCCTCCTTAGGCTTCAAAGCCCAGTGGTAACTGCCCTAGCTCCTCCCATGCAGAATCAATTTCTCCCTCATCTGCCTCTCCTTGATGTTTTGCACATCCCCCTTGTATTGCGGTTATTTCTTTACTTCCCCTTCTCCTCTGGGTGGTTATTTATCATCTGCTAGCCTGTGGACTCCCTGAAGGCAATGAGATAGTCTTGTTCATAGCATAAGCTCCAGCACATAGTAACAGTCCCTGGCACATAGCAGATGCTCAGAAATACCTGCTATGTGCAGATATTTAATTGGAGATCCATTAAATAGAAGTGAATACTGGGGAGCCATTGTGATTTCTTGAGAGAAATGATGTAGTGAAATCAGAATTTTAGAAATATTAATCTATCAGCATGAAAGAAGATGGATTAAAATGAAGAAAGCAACTTGTGGCTGGGAGTCAAGAGGGGAGATTATTACTGTAATTTGGACATGGTTGAAGGTGGGGGCAGTGGGAATGGAGACAGGGAAATAATTCCTCAGATATCACAAAAGAATGTGGCAGAGATTTTGCGATGAATGAGCTATAAATGTGGGGGACAGAATGGGAGTGTTGTGAATATTTAAACACTGAGACTCCCAGCAATTAGGATAAAAGTGGTACCATGGAGGAAAACGTGGGGGATGGAGAACAAGGCAATACACAGCCTCTGTGTAGGATAACTGATTGCAATCTCCACAAGTTTTTCTAGACAAAAACAAAAACAAACTCCAAGTCAAAAATCTCCTCACCCCTGATCTTCCTCCCAAACTCTGGGCTGTATTTTTCTTTCCCTAACAGCCAGTAAGAAACATTTCTTCACGGCATAGGAGACTGAAAAGAAGGTAATGCCAACCTGGTGCCCTGCCCAGTGCTGGGCACAGAGATCACATGAGTTCAACTGGCCAGCCTCCCCACAAGAGATCAACCCAGTTGCTTATTCAGAAGGGGCTCCAGCATCCTGATCACCCAAACTCATTTCCCAGGCCCAGACCTCTGGGAAATCCCTGCTCCAGCCCTGCAGATTTATAGGAAAGTCCCAGGACGCCCATCTGCTTGCTTCCTCACATTAATTTCGGGGCTAGGATTTTGTTTTCTAAAGGAATTCAACTATGATGCCAACAAAAATCTATAGGAATTGAAGAGTTCCGTATTTGAAGTCACATTTTAAAATGTTTGCTTCTTTGTATATTGAGACCCAGTAAGACCCTAGTAAGCCCAGTTACTCCATCACCTCCAACAATATCAATCAAGTAGAAGACATGCAGATTTTAAAAGCTGTGTGATCCTTGAAAAATCTTCAGACTGTTATGGGTCCTGGGTGCCTCCAGCTGTGAAAGGAGGGTTGGACAAGGCGATTCCTTAGATCTCTCTCGGGTCTCTATTTCTCTAATTCCAAATTCCAACAGGCATCCAATGATTGCTACCCATGTCCAAGCTTTAGACTCAGAGCCCGAAAAGGACGAAGCGCAGCGTGGTAGAGATCGCAAAGAGACAGGAAGAGAAGCAAGCATGCACTTTTAATAAGACGGCAAAGGAGGCTGGGAGGCACGGTGCTGGGTGTGGACTGCTTAAAAAACTTATTAGACCACAAATTCCAGATACTTAGGTGGGCCCGAGAACGCCCTGAAATCCCCTTCCCAAGTCAGGGCTGATGTTATTTCAAAGAAAAAGAAAAAACTTCCAGATCTGCAGAGCTCCAAGGTGAGCTCGCTGTGCAAAAGCTACTTCTGTAAGTGCGCCGAGGGGCCGCAGGTACTTAGGCTGCACTTGAGGAAGTGTCTAGAGTTGGCGGAAACAACCCATCCACTCGGGCTCCAGGCGCTTGCTGGGTTGCAGCAACTAAACTGAGAGAGACAGACAGACACACAGATCCGAGGCCCCAGGCCAGGACTCAAGGAGCGCTACCGAGACTTGCCCGGCTCTCGGGCCCCAGGCGGGAGGGAGGCGAGGCTGAGGTCGGGGGCGCACGGGCTGGGTGTGTACTCGCCGGTCCCCCTCCGACCCGACCCGGGGAGCACGGGGCCCCGACCCGGGGACGACTGAGGTGGATTGTCCCTAGAGTTTAAGACTGTCCCTAGAGTCGAGGGTGGAGGGGTGAGCGCTGGCGCCAGCACAGAGCAAGACTCCCAGCAAGGAACAGAATCAGAGGAGGCGCAGCCGTCCGCACGGACCAAGCGCGCGCTGGCTCCCCGAGCCCGGAGCGGCGCAGCCCGCGGCGCCCCGGACACACCCACTGGGTAGCCAGCGCCAGCCCGCCCCGCCGGCCAGAGAGCGGGGGCCGGAGCCTGGGCAGCGGAAGCCGGGTCGGGGCCGCGCGGGCGGCGCGCAGGGGACGCGGGGCGCGCGGCTCTGCTCACCTGGCGGTCCGCGTCCCGGAGCGACCGGCGGCCGCCTCGCCTCGCCTCGCCCCCGCGTGGTTCCCGGCGCCAGGCAGCCCCGAGCGCCGCCGCATGGACGGCCGCCGCCGCCGCCGCCCTGCGCCCGCCCTGCACGGGCTCCCGCTGTGCCCGGATTCTGCGTCGGGCTGGGCGGGCGGCCAGCGGTTCAGGCGCGCGAGGAGAGCTCCGGCTCCGAGTTTGCGATCGGAGAGCGGGATCCGCGCTCCCTCGGTCCTTCTTCCCTCCCCCCTTGCGGCCTCCCGCTGTCATCTGGAGCCGCTCCTGCCGCCCCCTGGCGGCGACCGCGGGAAGGGCCGGCCCCCATCCGCACCCCCGACCCCCGAGGTCAACAACAGGATGGTCCCTGGGTCCCAGGGGAAGAGACATCACCCAGTAGGAGGGAGCACGGTCTAGACAGAGGCCACGAGAGCGGGAGGGGGCGAGAGTGGAGAGTGGCCCAGCTGTCCAGGGCCGTCTAAGTGAGAGGAAAAGGGAGAGGGCGGTTGAGACCAGGCTCTGAATTCCGCGTTCATCTTATCCTGAGGTCTGTGGGGACCTGTTGAAGGACTGGGGCATGGGACGCACGCGGGCATCCTTCCATTTGGAACAGCCATTCCGGCAGCATCAGGATGGGGCGGAGGCAAAGCGGGGAGCGGGCGAGGCAAGTGGTGCTGTAAACCTGTGCGAGAAGGGGGCGGTGACTCTAAGGGCAGGAAGGAGCCCTGGTCACACACACACTCCCACGCAAGGTAGGACGCGCTGGACTCCTTCTGAGGCCAAGGGGAAAGGACAAGAGCCCTCCAAATTCCAGCTGAGTTTAGACAGCATGGGGAGGAGACACACACACCCTGACAGCCAGAGTCGTTCGGGATTCTTTCTTGTCTTATTCAGGGTAATATTTCGTTGGGAAAAAAAAAATGCCTGCTGCAAAAATATATATATTATTATTATTATCATTAATAATGATAAAAATCAAACTTTGGTCCCTTCGTTTTACGAATTGGGAAATTATTGCTCCCAAAAGGGCATGACCAAAGTGAGGCGTTTAGTTAGTGGCGGGAAAATTACTAGGGCCCAGTTTCTTGAGTCCTAATTCAGAGCCAAATTCTTTACATTCGAGACAAGGTGTTCAGAACTCAGAAGGAAGGAAATAGAGTGACTGTGAGGAACTGTCTCTTCTTTCCCCAGAGCAGGGAGGGGGTGACAAATATTTGAAGAGGCTGTCCAGATACAGGCGTTTCCCTAAATTTCAGTCAGCCTATTTGTTTATCGCTGCCTCTAAAGCTTGCCTGCAGGGGTTGTTTTGAAAATGCAGGTGTACCTAGAGGACAATGAAGGAGGTGGCAGAATGCAAGCTCCCTGCCCCAGAGCCAGGCTGCACCAGGGCTGGGTGCAGAGCCCTTCGTGGGAGCAGAAGGGAGCTCCCAGGGAAGATTGAACTCCAGAAAAAAAAAAAAAAAAAAAAAATAGAAATTAACAAAAGGGAAAGTGACAACCCAAGAGATTAGGCCAAAGAAAGGAACACCACTTTGAGCGCCGACTACTGGCCCAGAGGCTGGCAGAGCCAGTTCTGACTGATTCAAGAGCTGGTTCCAATGGGATGAAATAATTCCACACTTGATCAAACAGATTTTGATGGGAGGCACCTGGTGTAAATGGGATTAGATTAATTCTGAGTGTCACGAGTCTCATGGGTCCAAATTAAGTCGCTCTAACAGCTCTAGTAAATACTGGCCAGTTTAAACCATTTAGAACTGATTTAAAAAAAAAAAGTGCAGGCCGGGCGCGGTGGCTCAAGCCTGTAATCCCAGCACTTTGGGAGGCCGAGGCGGGCGGATCACGAGGTCAGGAGATCGAGACCATCCTGGCTAACACAGTGAAACCCCATCTCTACTAAAAATACAAAAAATTAGCCGGACGTGTTGGCGGGCGCCTGTAGTCCCAGCTACTTGGGAGGCTGAGGCAGGAGAATGGCATGAACCCGGGAGGCGGAGCTTGCAGTGAGCCGAGATCGCGCCATTGCACTCCCGCCTGGGAGACAGAGCAAGACTCCGTCTCAAAAAAAAAAAAAAAAAAAAAGTGCACAACTTTAGAATGTACTTAATGTCACTCAATTATACACTTAAAGATGGTTAAAATGGAAATTTTTATGTTATGTACATTTTACCATAATTTTAAAAAAGAAAACAAAACTAATAAGATTTGTTCAAACAGGATTATTAATTCATTTGAGACACGTATTTAGTGCCAAGTGTGGCCTTGGTGCTAGGATTCAAAGAGGAAAGGAAGAAAACTTTCCAATCTAAAAGAAACTCCACGTAAGGCAAAGGAGATGAAATATAGTCAGAAAACCATACCAGTAGGTGGTAGGTAAATGCAGAAGTATTTAGGAGCTCATACAGAAGTGCCTGCCTCAGGACAGGGAATCTGAGATGCTCTGCTGAGCTGAATCTTAAAGAATGGAGTGAGTTCATCACATAAGGTCTGGGACGAACAGGGCTCAGGAGCAAAGGATGTGGTTTTGTTTGTTATTTTTTAATTTTGAAATAATTTTAGACAAGTCTCACAAATAGTACAAAGAATCCCCTTATATCCCCCACCCTCTTCCTCTAATGTTAACATCCGACATAACCAAAGTACGATTATTAGTGAGCAAACTTGATTCAACAGACCTAGGCTGGCTCCTTAGAAGTGATTCCAGTCCATTTTAAACCTTGGCCAAATTGTTTTGACCATATTTTGCTTATATGTCACAAGAAAGTCTCTTTCTTTAAAGTCAAGATAATACTTGTTTTATTTGTTTATTGATTTTGAGAGAGTGTCTCGCTCTGTCACCCAGGCTGGGGTGCAGTGGCACGATTGCAGCTCACTGCAGCCTCCACCTCCTGGGCTCAAGCAGTCCTCTCACTGCAGCCTCCCAAGTAGCTGAGACTACAGGCATGCGCCCCCAAACTTGACTAATTTTTTTTTTTCATTTTTTATTTTTAGTAGAAAGGAGATATTGCGGTGTTGCCCAGGCTGATCTCAAACTCCTGAGCTCAAGTGATCCTCCGTTCTTGGCCTCCCAAAGTGCTGAGATTACAGGCGTGAGCCACAAAGACCAGCCTATACTCATTTTAAACAAAGAGATATTTACATTATGTGTAAGCATCAGTGAATATTAAGTATGCTAAGACGGCAAGTTTTAATCTTTCAGTCCTGTTATATTTCTGCTTTTATCCAAATGTGTCTGTTATGTGTGAATCAGAGGAGCAGAATGTGGTCCTTGCGTATAAAATAGCTTACTGACCCTCACCGAAGACAGAGCCAAGACTAGGTGCTTCAGATCACAGGCAGAGGCTGGCCTGTGCTTACCTAAGCTGGGGGCCTGCCTGGCATGTCAGTGTCAGCTGTACACAGCATCTTGGAGGGTGGGTCATTCCTTTGCGTATCTGATGTGATGAGCTGCTCACTACCTCATGAAATAGCCCACATTGTTTTTAGAGGCTCTTTGTTAGAAAGTCCCTTTTAATTTTGACTTGAAACCTTTTGCCCTGTGATTATTATCCACTGGCCCTAGAGGCAGCTTCTAAAGGGACAGACAAGAAACATAACTCCTCTGTCATGTGTCAGTTCTGTCTATGTAAGACAGCTCTAGCTTACACCTGTTGTCCTATTATAATTATTAATTAATTATTAATAGTGCCCCCCTTCATTCTCTTGTCCTAGTTAAGGTGATAAATGATGCATACAACATCCTATAGAAGACTGTCACCGCCCCACCTCACTGATCAGCCCTCTGCCTACAGCCACACCCACAGAACATTCAGCCATTTCTCCTGTGGTTCCCAGCCTGCAGCACAGCGTCTGCGCATGGTGAGGGCTCCCAAATCTCTGAGGAATGAATGGCTCACTGCTGAGAGCAATTTCCTGGGAGTTCAGGGCATGTGGAACCGGAATAAGAGCAACGTGTGAACAGATTACAGAAAGGCAATGCGGGACAGCCGGACCCTTTCGGGGGAAACTTATGGGGAATACAGTTTTCTCACTTACAAGCACTGAGATTGCCTGAGAGGGGAGAGATGATGCAGAGTGTCCCAAATGTATTTGACCTGGAATCCTTTTGCCAGCGAAACATCTCTTGGGCCTAGAGTTCTGAAAATTGCACTTTGAAAAACACTACTCTCAGCTCTTACAAACCTCGTGTTTTCATCCTAACTGTGCTTCAGAGAATTGTGTCCCAGCAGGGATGGAAACCCCTGTATAATTCCCTACATTGCTAGCATTTGGAGGTGGGATGAAATGGACTACATTCAAACCCCTCATTTCAGGCTCTAAAGGAGGTACCAGGATCCATCACGATGCCTGTAAAATTGTTCCTTTCATTTTCCTGGTTGTAAACTTATGCGGACTGTAAAGTCAAAGCAAGCCTGTGCCCAGAAAATACTAAGAAAATAAGGGAGGCATGGTAAACAAAACAAAACACTTTGAGAGCTAGTCAACTTGCTGTTATTTTGAGCTGTTTCTAAGAATCTCAGGGTAGATTCCCTCCCCTGCTTGCCTCCTTAACCCAGTCCTTTTTCTTCCTCCTCCAGGAACTCTGGAATACTGACCTACAATCTGAGTTCCCATGCCCTTGCCTGGGGCTGACTCTCTACTTGACCTGTAACCCACAACTGGGCAAGAGAAAATTCTGCAGCCACAGCTCTGAGGACATGAGCAAAATGGTTTCCAGATGGAATGTCAAGGATGCCCATGAAGTGTCAGGGAGTCTTCAGGCCACGCTTGAGGTTATCTCCTTCTCTTTCCCTTTTCTGCTTCACTCTTGCTCTCATCCTCTTTCTCGCCCCACGTCTGGTCAGAGGAGATAGGAAGGTTCTTGTTACCTGGTACAAGACAACTTTTGGAATCCCAGATATTCAGATTATTTCCCCTTTTCCTCTTTGCAGATGATAATACTCACAGCCAAGAGGCATCACCCGGATATCTGAGGCTGCTTCTCCTTAGGACATGCCTAGAGAAGGAGAAGGCGGGGCTGGCAGCCTCCAGTCCACAGCCTCCCTTTCTCCTCCTGGCAATGATTAACTAGGCCTAGACAATGGAGATCTACGGCATACGCCTATGCGCCAGGGCCTCCTCCTCTCAAACATGGCTGATCAGTCACTCGCCCGTCTATCCTTTATTTATTGAAGCCAACTATGAACGACTAAAGGAAGGATGAGAAAAGTCACCCAAAGTCAAAGAGGACAGCTTGGGAGACTGTTCTAGACAGAAGGAAGCACCTTTGCAAAGACCCTGAGGAAGGCAGGGCACTATCCAGGAGCAGTAGGGCTGTGTGGCCTCAGAATCCACAAAAGAAAGAGAAGGTGGGGAAGCGAAGCAAAGCAAGGCGGGGCGGCCTGGGGTCTGACTGTGTGGAGACTACTGGGCCTGGTTAATCATCCCCTGATGGCCACAAAGACATGGGCCTGTCCCATCAGAGCAGATACAGGACACTGGCTAGAGCAGGCCCTGGAGCCCGCTGCTGTCTTGGAGGCCTTGGGGAGGCCCAGTGTTCCTGGGGTGGAAGAAGTAGGGGGCAGCTTGACGTAGTGGCTGTTGATCAGTTGATATGGAAGTACGTCATTTTATTAACAATTGAGAAAGCAGTGCTGTGCAATTCCATTCAATGCCAGTGATGCTTATGGCCGTTTTTATGAGTTCTGTCATTTTCAAATGAGCAAGAGGAAGCCTCTAAGGGGGTTTAAGCAGGGACTGACGTAATCAGATCTGTGTTTTTCCAAAGGGAGGGGGGAAAAAACCCATTTGTTATTTTTTTAAAAAGATAATGCAAAAGCATCATTCCACAATTCTCTTGTAATGAAAAAAATAAATGCAAACTTAAGCAAATCCATCATTCTGAAAGAATATCCTGCGTCTGCCTTTTCCTTCCTGGGAGACTCTCATGAGGTCCTGTCCTTCACCCGTTGCTCACACTGCCGCCTGGTACCTCTTGTGACCAGGACTGCAAATCTCCAAGACAACTGGAGCAGGGTGGGAGAGCTCAGCCAGGAAGCAGTTTCTCTGTTTGAGGCTAATCAGCTTACATTGTGCTTGAAATTGCTGTCACCTTGGCCTTGTTGGCAATTTTCCCTCTTCAGCAAACCGGTTTTCTTGTTGAATGAATTAATTTTTATAAAATCTCAGAGATAGGGCATATCGAGTGAACACTGGCCAGATACGGCTTATGTATAAAACCAGGGCACTACAAATGGCAAAGTCACATGGTCTCCAAGTTCATGGCTTTGCCTTGCCTCACTCACCTTCATCCTGCCTCTCTTCAGCACACAGGGCACCTACTATGTGCCAGTTGTAATGGCTCACCAGACAGTGCTGCCAGAGTGTTCCTGGGTCCCACATTCCTTTTTTTTTCCTCTTTTAATGTTTCCTTTCACCACTCCATGTGTGATGGTGGAAACTTTTGCTTATGAGCAGCAGTTTGGTGTCATAAAAGAAAGCAGTCAGTCCCCCAAACGCTACACCGCCATTACTCTATGGCCATCCCATCATAGAAGTCACCAACCTCTGAACAGCAGTCGCCTCCCCTATGGAATGGCAAGAACCTAATTATACCTGTTGGGAGAGAATGGAACAGGCTCACACCACCTCGTATAGCCCCTTCCAGTTCTCAGATCCACGAATCTCTCAGAAACTCTGCAACAGGGAAATTATGTGGCTCGTTTTGGATCCATCTGGGAAAAGATGACATACTCAGAGAAGTATGTGACTTCTTTTTTAAAAATTTCAAGCTGCATTTGGAATAGCTTCTTTTATGCCCTGTAATGCAGAGAATTACCATGCAGCTCTAGTGCCACATCATGGCTTACAGACAAAACTCCCCACGATGTGTCTTGAGTCATGAAGACGTTGATAGAGCTGCTGTGTTTGTTGACTTGGGTAGGATGAGAGAACACCCTGAAATGGCTCCTCTATTCCTCTGGTATTAGGTGTTCATCCAGAAACTATAGGATCAGTGTTCAGGGCCAGCTTCTTCCTAAGTTCATCTTTCTCTATTTAAAAATCTCAGAATTCTAGAGATGGAAGAGAGTATTTTCTCTTTTTGTTTGTTTGTTTGTTTGTTTGTTTGTTTGTTTGAGACGGAGTCTCACTCTGTCGCTCAGGCTGGAGTACAGTGGCACGATCTTGGCTCACTGCAACCTCTGCCTCTCACGTTCAAGAAATTCTCCTGCCTCAGCCTCCTGAGTAGCTGGAACTACAGGCACATGCCACCACGCCCAGCTAATTTTTGTATTTTTTTAGTAGAGATGGGGTTTCACCATGCTGGCCAGGATGGTCTCCATTGCTTGACCTCGTGATCCACCTGCCTCGGCCTCCCAAAGTGCTGGGATTACAGGCGTGAGCCACCACACCCGGCCCTATTTTCTCTTATTCAGATAAAAAAAACAGAGGCCCAGGGGAAAAAACGAGTTGCAGACATTCACACCGTGAGTATGTGGTCGATCAGAAATAGGAACCCATCTGGTGGGCCTTGAGCTATTCCAGTGAGCCCCCACCCCACTGTCCTGTCCCTCGGAAGTCCATGGGTGGAGAAAACCAGGGGCTTCAGGCTGTCAGAAATAGCCATGGAAACCACTTAGGACATCTTGAATTCCAAATATCATACACGTTAAAGCTAAGGATCTTCCCCACTCAACGCATATTTAATCTAATCAGATTATTATTTTTCTTCTTTGGAGTTAAGATAGAGAAGCCTTGTGGGTTTTCCCTCATGGGCTTGTCCCAAAGCTTAGCCCAGCAATGTGGACCCTAGTCTCTGCTACTAGCCGTGCCGCTTTCCAGAACTCAGCCTCTTGCCAGAACTCCTCTTCTATGAACCTTGGGTTTGTTCAAGAAGAGTTTCGAGGCCTGAGAAGCATTTCTTCTATAGCATTGGGACGGCTCCCACCTCCAGGCCCCAGCAGCCTGAGCCCTACAGTGGCCACCTCATCTCACTGTCTCCATTGTAAAGAGCTGCACCTATCCTTATATCTGCCAGCAAGCAGGCCATGTGGAGGTGGAAGGCATCAGAGGAGGCAGAGGAGCCCTGCATTGTCTGCATGCTTCGGGCACAGGTTTCCTAGGAGGAGAGATGGAAGGTTGCAGAGTGGAATGGACAGAAAACGAGGCAGTGATTCAGGAAAAAATAATAGCAGCTGATTTTCATCTGGGTACTAGCCTTATGACCTTGAGCAGTGGCTTAACTCTGCTGAGCCTCAGTTTCCTCATCTGAAGAGCAGGCTTGACACTCACTAACTGCTGACTTCTCTCAAGGGGGAAAATGGGGAGAGAACACTCTCATGTCCTGTGCCTTCCCCGTTAGCATCCTCAGTCTGAGAGAAGTTGGTCTGTTCTTGGTCCATCCCTTTTGTCTGGCTAGCTATATTGCCATTCTTCTGTTGTCACGGGAACATTCCAAAGGATGAATGAAGGGTATGGGATCAAGCAGAGGCAAACATGAGCAAGAACAAGCATGCAGATTAAGATACAAACTTATCCTGACCTAGTCCTGTGAGTGGAAAATACCACACAATGGGATAGAAACCAAATCACCCTGACATACAATCAGATACTGTGGTGTAGGTCAAAGGGTAGGCCAAAAGGCTTGGTTTCTTTTTTTTCCTTTCTTTTCTTTTTCCTTTTCTTCTTTCTTTCTTTTGCTTTCTTTCTTTTCTTTTGCTTTCTTTCTTTTCTTTTTCTCCTTCCTTCCTTCTTTTCTTTCCTTCTTTCTTTCTTTCCTTTCCTTCTTTCTTTCTTTCCTTCTTTCTAAAAACAGGTTGTTGCAAAATGAAAGAAAACAGGAACACATTGTTTCTTTTTGATTGATTAAGTTAATTGGACATGTCAAACTTTTTACTTGTCAGCAACTGAAATTCCCTTGAAGCTAATAAGAACTTTCTTCTGGATAACGGTTTCATGAAGATAATACATCAGGTTATGAAAGGCACATTGGTTTTAGAGTTAAACAAATGTGCACTTGGAGCCTTGCTCTGCTAACTTCCTGACTGTGTGACTTGGAAAAGTGACTTACTAGTCTGAATTTTTCAACTCTCATGTGGCAATAATGATTTTAGAGGGCATGGTTGTGGTAGTCACGACTCAGTTTCACCAATTCGCCTTCAGGGACGAGATTTCACTTCCCCTCCCTTTGAAGTTAAATGTGGCCATGTGACTTGCTGTGGCAAATGGAATGTGACTTCTCTTTTTAAATGTTTGTTTTTTTTTTTTAAAGCTGGTAGCTGCTTTAAGACTCAATGTACAAATCATCGTGTTCCTTCCCACTGGTGCTAGGGTTGTAGAATCCCTGGTTAGCCTGGGTCTCAGAGGACTGTGATCTGTAAGCACTCCCACCATTCTTTGAATGTATAGCATCAAATCTCCCACTGAGATTTGAGTTTGTTACTGCAGCAAAACCTAGCATATCATGACTGATATAATGGTTGATACAATAAACTATGATGACATTTGTAAATACAACTTGGCAATGGTAAAGTGATCAGAAAGCCTTGTTATTTTAGTGTTCAGAGGTGATTGTGCTGATTAGCAGGCCCAAGTTAAGGGATAAATTCCTGCGTGGGTCAGGCAGGCTGCAACTTTACCCCAGATCATTTTTCTCCACCAGGGGCCAGAATCAGGAAAATCTGAAAAAACTCCCCCAACAGATCTGCCATGGTACCCAAATACCAGGTTCTGCCTTTGAGATAAAGGCCAATCTGTGTACTGAAGGCGGGAGCTTAGGGAAATTCATCAGGCTCTGGGAGTGGAGAATACTCAGGAATGGTGTGGAGGCACAGTAGTGGGAATGGTCTTGAAGAGCAGCTGTGTAGAACTGAGGCCTGCATCACGGTGGAAAGTCCTTGCAATGCGAAGGTTAAGCACACCATGCACGAGATCCCTGGCCTTCTTCTCTCACCATGATACACACCCTGTCCTCCCATAATAATTTTCTCCTGTAGACCTTCCACAACAATTTATTCCAAGTCATTCTTTAAGCCACCCAAGTCTGACCTCTGACCCTCACCTCCAGGCTCCCATTTCCTGGATATTTTGGCAGGTGCTCCAAGTGCAATGTGTTACGGATAGAACATATCACTTCCTGTCCCACCCCCCAAACCCACTTTCCTATTCCATACTCCATATCTGGATGAGGAGCTATCATCTTCCCAATCATTCAACCTCAACATCTCAAGAGGGTTCATGGCCCTGGAATGCTCTTTTTTTCTCTATTAATATGAAAGGGGAAAATGCAAGCCAGAAAAACAATTGAAGGCATTGTGCAGGCCAGGTGAGGTTGTGGTTCAATCTTGGTGTGAATTTGTTCTTTTGAGAATTCGTCTTTGGGTGGAATGCCTCTAATTGTGGATTCAGAAAATAGGATGAAATTTAGAGGAAAGAAAATAGGATAGTGTAGTGTGATAAGAAGTATATTTGGTCTTTGTCCGTGGTCCTGGCACAGAGAATCTAAAACCCTTGGAATTTCCTCAGTCATGAGGTGTCCTTTCTTATTCTTAAGGAGCCCCTTTGGAGCACACCTGAGTTTATGCTAATGAGGTAATTTAGGGTAGGACCCCAGATAGCCTCAGGATGGGACTTGACACCAGAAAAACTAAGGGATTAGAAGGTTGAAACTTTCAGCCCTACCCACTGACCTCCAGGAATGGGATGGGAGGAAATTAAATTCTATAAAAACTCTGGGAGAGAGGAGTACCCCAATTCCACAGGGACAAAAGCTCCTATGCTTGGGACCCTTCTAGACCTCACCTAAGTCTTCATCTGTATCCTTTATAATAAACGAGTAAATGGCCTGAGTTCTGTGAGCTATCCCAGCAAATTGAACCTGAGGAGGTGGGTAGGGGGAACCCCAATTTACAGCTGGTTGGTCAAAAGTACTAGAGACCTGGGCTTGTGAGTGACATCTGAAGTAGAGGCTGAAAACTAAAACTAAAATCCTAAGCTCCTCACCAGCTGAACAGATGCCCTCTTGGCTAAGGGGACCCTAGAAAATCCTTAAAATTGGAATTCCCAGCATGACACAAAGGGAGGTGATATATCCCCACTCTTTTGGAGTTTAGACACAACTGACCACCATTAATGTTAAAATACAGATCATAAGACTAACAAAACAGATTCCTTGTGACTATAAGATATCGAATTATAAAGAGGACATAAGGCCATGCTGGACAAGGCCTAAGTCACTCACCCCTATGGGTCACTCTGACCTGGAATATCGGTTCACATACTTCCTTATCTTAACTTAAAACATTCTTTTCTGTTGACTCCAAATTTTTACACAAAGCTCTACTCCTTTAAGCAATTGCAAATTAAAGAATCTCTGAATCCACCTATAACCTGTAAGCTCCCACTTCAAGATATCACACCTTTTCAGGCCGAACCAATGTATACCTTCCGTGTATGAATTTATGTCTTCGCCTATAACTCCTGCCTCCCTAAAATTTATACAACCAAACTGTAATCTGACTGCCACAGACACACTTTCTTAGGACCTATTGAGACTGTGTTCTCTAGGCCATGGTCACTCATATTGGCTCAGAATAAACCTCTTTAAAATATTTTCAGAGTTTGGTTTTTCAATTAACAGGGCAATCTTGTGAGACTGAGACCTAACCCTGTGGGAACTAATGCTTAGCTCCAGGTAGACAGTGTCAAAATCGAATTAAATTGTAGGGCATGCAGCTGATGGCAGCAGAATTGGAGAACTGCTTGGGGTGGAAAAAAAGCCCCACATGTTTGCTGTCAGAAGTATTGTGTGAGCGAAGAGAAACAGTCTGTTTTCTCCAGATGGATTGCCTAATCCTTTCCGGCCATATAATAAAGAGTTATTGCTGGTCAGTAAGTTTTGTTTTTTATGAAACTTTGCGGGGGTGGGGGGGGACAATAAATACCATACATATAAACAAATATATCATTCCCCACATAGCAAATGATTGATGATTTAAAAAGCAAAAGGAGAGCCTTATTCCAGAAAAGATGGAATAAGAAAGGACACACTAAATGTAACTATAAATTCTGGACAGAATGGATGGAGGAGCTATCTGAGAGTTCTGAAACATAAATCATAGCAGGTGGCTTTGGGAAGAAGACCAGAATTCAAAGTCCCACTAAATCAGTAGTGAATTTGCCTTCTTTTCCCTTCCAGTATCAGCCAGCCTAGACTAAAAGGCAGCCAGAAAGCTGGAAGTGTGCACCAGAGGAAGACAGAAAGAACTGCAAGAGAAGTCCTCTCTAAAAAACAAGAAAGGAGATTCTGAAGAGTCATAGAGAGAGTGGGGTGCAGGGGAACCCCCGGTTTTTATTTTTTCTTCCTTCTTTCCAGCCTCAGCCCACAGGCAATATTGTAGCAGCAGTGGTGGTGGCAGAGGCTGAGGGGGTGGGAGTGGAGCTGGGCAGTCATCTAAGACTCCAAGAGAGGGGAATTATTCGGTTTGACTGGAGGAGCACTGTTCACAAGAGTGTGTGGCAAATCTTTCTTCTTTTTTTTTTTCACCTTTCTCCTCCTGCCACTTGACTCCAAACACAGAAACAGTCACGGTAAGTGTGGCAGAGCAGAGAAACTGAAGCCCAAGCTTGCTCACTGGAGGGCTAAAAAGGGAGGCCCCAAGGAGCCAGAGGGTGTTGGGGAGATCACAGAGAGTAGGGAGTTTAAGACAGAAATCCCACAAACTTATGTTTTAGCTCCTGGGCTCACCTCCAGGCTACACATGTATGGATCTGATCCTAAACACCATACCACATGTTTGGAGAACTGAAACTGCAAGGTAGACCCCAGTCCAGACCCATGACTGGCCACTGAGTGGCACACACACAGGACTGATTGAATAGCACTGCACTCTGAAATCAGAAATGATATTGAAACCACAGCCCAAGAGACAGGTTTGGACTTGCAAAAATAATATAATCTGTTTCATTTCCTGCTTCAAAAAAAAAAAAAGCCTTCTTTTTAGGATTTAAATCAGACCTGGGGTCCTGTAATATTCAAAATGTCTAGGATATAATCCCAAATTACTCAGCATATGAAGAACCATGAAAGTCTCAACTGACAAGGAATGAGACAATCAACAGACACTAACCCTGAGAAGATACAGATGTTAGAATTATCAAACATTTTTTAAAGCAGCAATTATAACCATGTTCCATAAAGTAAGGGAAAGTGCTCCTGAAACAAATGGAAATACAGAAATTCTCAGGGGGAAAAAAAGAAGATATAAAAACAGGCCTAATGGAGTGGCTCACACCTGTAATCCCAGCACTTTGGGAGGCCAAGGTGAGTGGATCACCTGAGATCAGGAGTTCGAGATCAGCCTGGGCAACATGGTGAAACCCTGTCTCCACTAAAAATACAAAAAATTAGCTGGGCATGGTGGCAGGCATCTGTAATCCCAGCTACTCAGAAGGCTGAGGCAGAACAATCTCTTGAACCTGGGAGGTGGAGGTTGCAGTGAGCTGAGATCACATCATTGTACTCCAGCCTGGGCAACGAAAGCAAAACTGTCTCAAAATTTAAAAAGAAAGGAAGATATCAAAACAAACCAAATGGAAATATTAGAACAGAAAAAGAGGACACTAACTTAAATTTCAGATTCACTGGATGAAAATTAACTTAAAGATAGATCAATAGAAATTATCTAATCTGAACAACAAAGGAAAGAAAATTGGAAAAGAAACCCAGCAGAACCTTAGGGGCCTGTGGGAAAAAAATACCAAAAAGTTTAATATTTGTGTCATTACACTCCTAGAAGGAAAAGAAAAAGGGTGTTGAATGGGAAAAAAATATTTTAAGAAATAATAGTGGAAAAACTTATCACATTTCACAAAAGACATGAACATGGAAATTGAAGAAACTCAGTGAATCCCAAACAGGATAAAATCAAAGACATCCATACATTATAATCAAACTTATGAAAACTATTAAAATAAAGAAAATATCCTGAAAGCAACCAAAGATAAATGACTCATTTCAGGTAGAGAAACAATGATTTAAATGACTGTGCATTTCTCATCAGAAACCATGGAAGCGGGAGGGAAGTAGAATAACATTTTTAACACACAGAAAGAAAAGAGCTATTGGCCCTGCACAGTGGCTCATGCCTGTAATCCCAGCGCTTTGGGCGGCCAAGGGGGCGGATCACCTGAGCTCAGGAGTTCGACACCACCCTAGGCAACATGGTGAAACCCTGTCTCTACTAAAATACAAAAAATTAGGCAAGCATGGTGGCACACACCCATACTCCCAGCTACTCGGGAGGCTGAGGCACGAGAATCGCTTGAGCCCGGGAGATGGAGGTTGCAGTGAGCTGAGATCATGCCACTGCACTCCAGCCTGGGCTACAGAGTGAGACTCTGTCTCAAAAAAAAAAAAAAAGAAAACTATCAATCCAGAATCTTATATCCAGTGGAAACATCTTTCACGAATGAAAATGAAATAAGGACATTCTCAGATAAAAAGAAAGTAAGAAAATTCCTTGATATCAGACTTGTTCTTTAAGAAATGCTAAGGAGAATTCTTCAGACTACAAGGAAATTAAATCAGAGGGAAACTTTAACAATAGTAATGAAATAAGAGCAAATGAAATGGTAGATACCTGAAAAAATATAATAGAATTTAAGTTCTTGGAAATATGTGAAAGCACAAATTGTAACATTGACTGATGGAATTTTCAATGTATGTAGTCATCATAATACATAATACTATGAAGACTACATAAAGAGGGGATGCCAAAGCTACCTATATGGTGAGAAGATTTCCATACTCCACTTGAAATTGTAAAATATAATAGTAATATATAGTAGACCATATACTGTAATCTCTAGAACATCTACTAAAAATTTTTTTCCAGAGATATAGTAAAAATACCAATAGAAAATTAAAATAGAAGACAAAAATATTCAAATATTTCAGAAGAAAGTAGGAAAGGGAAAATGAAAATCAGAAGAAACAAACATAAAATATATGATAAAATGGTGATCTAAGTACAAACATATCAATTTTATTTTATTTTATTTTATTTTATTTTACTTTTTATTTTTATTTATTTATTTTTTTGTGTGACAGCATCTCACTGTGTCACCCAGGATGAAGGGTAGTGGTGTGATCATGGCTCACTGCAACCTTAAACCTCCCAGGCTCAGGTGATTCTCCAACCTCAGCCTCCAGAGTAGCTGAGACCACAGGTGTGCATGCCACCATGGCTGGCTATTTTTGTGTTTTTTTGTAGAGACAGGGTTTTGCCATGTGGCCCAGGCTGATCTCAAACTCCTGGGCTCAAGTGATCCATCTACCTTAGCCTCCCAAAGTGCTGGAATTACAGTCATGAGCCACTGCACCCAGCCCTCAATTCTTACACTAAATTTAAATGGTATAAACACATAAATGATATAAATATTAGATATCTGTTTCCATGTAACAAATTATCACAAACTTAGCTTAAAAGAACATATGTTTATTATCTCAGTTTCTGTGGGTCAGGAATGCAGACATGGCTAAACTAGGTCCTCTGCCCCAGGGTCTTTCATGAAGCTACAACCAAGGTGTTGGCCAGGGCTGAGGTCACAGTTGAAGGCTTTACTGGGGAAAAATCTGATTCTAAGCTTGCATGCACAGTTGTTGAGACAATTTCATTTCTTTTGGGCTGTTGGATTGAAGGCCTCAGTTTCTTGCCATGTGAGCCTCCCCAACATGGCAACTTACTTCATCAAAGCCAGCAAGAGAGAGAGTCTATGAGGAAAACTGCTAGCAAGACAGAAGTTACAATCTTAGAGAGCATAATCACAAAAGTGACATTCCATCACCCTTACCATATTCTATTGGTTGGAAACAACTCACAGGACCTCTCCATACCTGTTCATACTTAAGGAGTGGAGATTAAGCAACAATATAAATCCAAGAGGTAGGACTCAATAGAGGCCATTTTGGAGTCTGTCCACCAGACCTACCACTTAAAAGACAGAGACTGAATGAATTCAAAGCAAACAAACAAAGAAAACTAAGACACAACTACATACTGCCTAAGAGAAACTCACTTTATTATGTTTTAATTTTTTGAGACAGTATCTCAATTCAAAACAAACAAAACTGTCACCCAGGCTGGATGACTGTATGTGGCACAATCACGGCTCACTGCAACGCCGACTTCCTGGGCTCAGGTGATTCTTCCTCCTCTGCTTCCCAATGGAACCACAGGTGTGTGCCACCATGACCAGCTAATTTTTGTATTTTTGTAGGGAAGGGGTTTCACCATGTTGTCCAGGTTGGTCTCAAATCCCTGGGTTCAAGTGATCTGCCCCTCTTGGGCTCCCAAAGTGCTGGGGTTACGAGTATGAGCCACCATGCCCAGCAAAACCCACTTTAAATATAATAATATATCTATGATCAGAATAAAAATTAAAATATGGAAAGAAAGCTAAACCATATAAACACTAATCAAAAGAAACCTGGAATATAATTTTATTATTAAAATCAACTTTAGAACAAGGAAAATTACCAAGGATAAAGAGGACACATTGCATAATAATAAAAAGAGCCAATTCACTGTGAAGACACAGCAATCCTAAATGTATGTATACCTAACAATAGAATTTCAGAATACAAAATCCAAAAACTGATAGAACTGAATGGAGAAATGACAAGCCCATAGAGTTGGAGACATCAAAGCTGTCCCCTCAGTAACTGATAGTATAAGTAGACAGAAAATCAGCAAAGACATTGAAGAACTGAGCAACACCACCAACTAATTGATTCTAATGGACATTTACAGGTCCACCCAATGGCAGAATACACATTTCTTTCAAGTGTACATGGAACATTTTGGGCATCTGATGCACAATACGACTCTTCCCTAGACCGCCAGGAGACAAGGTCTGTGGCCAGAGAAATAGAAAAGTGGTGGTCACGGGGTGGAGTAGGAGGCATTTTCTTACTTCACCCTCTAACCCATCCCTGACTCTCTTAAAGGTCGCTATGAGACCATGGTGAGTGCAAAATGAAATGAAAAGGTAGTTCTCGTTGTAATCCAATTGCAACCAGTTTAAACAATTGAGAACAAATTTTATTTGCATACAACTATTCAAGCAAGTTTGATTGGACCAGACCTGGATTTTAGGCTTGCAGGTGTCTGATTGCGAAACACAAAATCCAATATTTTCTGCCTGGGAAATACATATATTTTTAATGTAGTTAATATAAATTACCTTTCCACTTCAGTTTGACTATTAATTGCATTGTAACTTAACTTGTATTCTTATTGAGTCTCTACATGTTTTCTTCCACTTCTGTACTAGTTTACCATTTGGATGAGTATATTATATATCAGTCCAAGGGGTTCCCAGGCAGTCAACATAATTCTGCATTCATTTTTGTGCTGCCCATCAGCCAGGAAGTTGCAACTAAGTAAAAATGATGAATGTCCCTATATCCAATGATGATCTAGTTCATAAATTTTTTAAATAAAAAATGTGGGGCCAGGTGCAGTGGCTCAAACCTGTAATCATAGCATTCTGGGAGGCCAAGGTGGGCCAATCACTTGAGCCCAGCAGTTTAAGACCAGCCTGGATAATATGGCAAAATCCTGTCTCTACAAAAATACACAAATTATGAAATCATGTCTCTACAAAAATACAAAAATTACGAAATCCCATCTCTACAAAAATACAAAAAACCTAGCTGGGTGTGGTAGCACAGGCCTATAGTCCCAGCTACCAAGAGGCTGAGGTGGGAGGATCACCTGAGCCCAGGAAGATGAGGTTGCAGTGAGCCATGATCGCGGCACTCCAGCCTGGGTGACAGAGCGGGACCCTCTCTCCCAAAAAAAAAAAAAAAAAAAAAAAGTGAAATAATTTTTATTGGAAAGTTATATTCAGGTTATAGAAGAACCGTTCCACAGCTCACATAATCAACATATTTACCATAAAAGCAGCACTGCCTTGGCACACAGTGTGTTCACAGATCTGGAGAAACAATTTCTCTTTGAAAATGTGTCCTATTGTGGGTCTGGCTCCTATGAAGTAATGCAAGTGTATTGTCCCTGTGAAAAAAGATGTTTCCCCAAAAACATCACCACGAGGAGGTCAGCACTGGGCATGAAGTTTATTCCCACAGAGGGAAGCTCATATCTAGATAATTGGGGAAAAAATTTTTTGGCAAAAAACTTGCCTCAGTTTCATTAAAACTTACGACAGTCATCAGTGTAAGAAATAATTTTAGTGTCAAGAGTAATCTATAGAGCAATGAACATTACAGATTGTGTGCTGAATCAGGAAAGAGTTTGCTTTGGACATATATGTATACATCTTTCTGTGACCTATGAAAGCAAAATGTAAATTATAAGATATAATGTAAAACAACATCTATAACCTATCTGTCTCTTTCTTCCCCCTCAATAAATAGGCTTCTTTGTTGTCTCATTTGGTTGGTTTTGTTTTGTTTTTTTCGAGACAGAGTCTTGCTTTGTCACTCAGGCTGGAGTGCAGTGGTGCTATCTTGGCTGACTGCAACCTTGACCTCCTAGGCTCAAGCAATCCACCAACCTTAGCCTCCAGAGTAGCTGGGACCACAGGCATACGCCACCACTATCTGGCTAATTTTTGTATTTTTTATAGATACGGGGTTTCACCATGTTGCTCACACTGGTTGCGAACTCCTGTGCTCAAGCAATCTGCCCGCCTCAGCCTCCCAAAGTGCTGGTATTACAGGCGTGAGCCACCGTGCCCAGACTTTCTCCTCAATAAATAGTTAATAATATATTTTTGAAGCTATTTGGCAATGCTGCCAGGTTGATCTGGTTTAAACTATTCAAAGCTGGTCGAATAGTTTCAATAGCTTTTCCCAAACAAAGGAAAAGCTATTGAAATCAGAGCTGATTTGATCCAGTTTGAATCAGCCTATTTTGACAAATGTGACTTTAAACCATTTTAATTTCGTTAGGATCTGTTTGCTCTACTAAGAATCACTTTACACTGTTTTCCCCTAATATAAAGCAATATCACTTGCCTGAATCCAGTTTCCTCTTTCTGAACTGCTGTGATTCAATTCACGTTGGTCTGATCCAGTAAGGACAAGTTAGATGCAGGCTTATCTGGTCTCGATCAGCAGGAACTGCTTGGAATCTGATGTGTGTGTCAGTTTGGGACTGTTTTATCCTGTTTGAGCTGGCTTTACCCAATATGATCCAGGAAGATTGGCTTGACCTGATTAGAACCAATTTAAGCAGGTTTTAACCAACTTCGAATCAGTTTGCCTCTTAAAAAACCAGTTGGCTTTCCTTAGAAATTTGATGTTTGGAATGGCTTAGCTCACCTGAGCCTATTGTGAACCACACTGAGTGAGGTTACGTCAGCTAGAACTCTTCCATCTGGTCTGAAACACAAAAATGTGGAAATGCTAGAAGGCCAGATTACAACAGGGTTAGAGTATAAAGGAGGTGGGAGAAAATGAAAGGTATTGCATTTATACTCATCTAGATACATGTTGAAAGAGAAACTCAGGGTCAAGAGATGATTTTTTGTTGGTTTGTTTTTAAATATGGAGAAAGGTCCCCAGAGAGATAAGAGGGCACAGACTGGAGGGACTGGGTTGGAAACCAAGCAGGATCAAATGTATATGGTAATTACCTTAGGGGATTATATTGAAATGGTAATGGTTAGTGCTAATATAAAAGAAAATTATTATTATAAAAGAAAATAAATATTAGTGCTAATATAAAAGAAAATTTTTATCTTTTATCATAGAACTATAACTTTGGTTAAACAATGTATGTAGCTGATTATATTCTTCTGACAATTCTATCAAATTTCCAAGAGTTACAGTTTTCTCCCCTCCCGCAGGACATTTGGAGAGCACATGGACATCTGTGTCCTGGCCTCACAGTACCTCCCTCATCCCCACAGAAAGGGGAAGATGAGAGAAGGGAGGGAGGCCTTTGGCAGCCAAGGGAAGACGTTTCAGGGGTTCATGAAGCACCATCCCCCACCCCCAGTGAAGACCCTACCAGAAGGTCTTATGCTCTGAGCTATATTGAGTGACTGCCTCATTACCATTCCCTACTGTTATGTGGCAAGTGTCAGGGCTGTGGCAAAGTTCAGGCTATCATCATTGGCCCCTTCAATAGACTGACCCTAGCATTAGGGCAACCATATGTCTGTGTCTGCCCAAGACAATCCTGGTTTACATCTGAGGCCCCTGTGTCACTATTAATAGTGACCTCCTTTCACTCTCAAAGTTGTTCCAGTTTCAGCAATGAATTATATGATCAAAGGCCCCATCTCCTTTCATCTGTCTGTCTCTCATTTTTTCCCTTCCATAGAGATTTTATCCATCCCCACAGCTTAAAATTCTTTCCCTCTGAAGATAACTACTGAATTTTCATCTCTGTCTTTTTTCCCTGAGTCCACAATTTCCGCTTGGATACTGAAACAGTCACCCTCTCAGTGCTGGTGGAAATGACACAAACTGACAAGTATTGATTTAGCCTCATTCCCATCACTCACTCCTGCCACCCAGAAAAGTGTCACCTGAGTATTTATTGTATGCAGCCCTAACACTAAAGAAAGATCAGAAATATTTGTTCCCATGGTGGAAAATAAAGGGCTATTTGCCCATGTCGCCAGGCTTCCTCTGGAAAGCATCTGGGAATCATTCCAGAAATTCCATTTCCAGGTGTGTGTTTCTTTAAGGAAATATTGTGGAGCAGAGAAGGAACGCACTGTGCAGGTGTCATTGGCTGTGGGCGTTGCTATGGCAGGTCAGCCTTATTACTGAATAGCAAAGGAAGGAGTCACCAGGAAAACACAACATCAACAGGCAGAGTGCACATGCCGTGGCCTCAGGAAGCCACAATCATGTGGCTGACATGGTTCCAGAGTGTGGCACTAGGGAGACTAACTTCTGAGCTGCAGATTCACAGCATGGCCATGCAGGCAGGGAAGATGTGCTCTACTGCAGGATCAAGGGGCAAGCCCATATTTCCTCTTGATTCTGGGACTGCCTCTTGAGACTGACTTGCTCCAATGTTAGCTCTTGAGAGAACTGGGGTCCCTGCCTTCTTGGGGAGCCTGAAAAGAAGTTTTGCTATCTGGGCATCACAGCAGCTGGAGTGTACAGGAGACAGGTCAGCAGCTGCGGTCAGCAGAGGCACACACGCCAGCCCCTGGAGATGGGTGGCTTGTCCTGAGCCAAAGCTGGGCTGGTTTATAAACAGCACCTGTGAAAAGAAGAGGGATGACTCCAGTGGGACATTCCTGAACCATGTGCACCTATTCACCTAGGAGAAGGAATGGCTGGAGTTGCATCTATTTTTCTGTTTATGAAATACGGGCCCAACTCCAGTGACAACATAATTTTTAGACCATTTAATGGAATAATAAAAGTCAAAAGAGAAAAGAGAACTTACATGGATTGAACACCCACTGCATGCTTAGCTCTCTGCTAGGTGCATTACAGAAAAGAGCTTATTGAATTCTTATGCAAACCCCTGAGGATGAATGGCCGCTGACCTGGAGTCTTGATAGCCAGGTACTTAATTCACCTCCCTGAGCCTCAGTTTTTGTGTGTGTGAAGTGGGCTGACCCTACGTAACCAGTGTCTATTGCAGAATGACTGAGGACACTGAATGAAATTTTGGCCGAAGCTGTGCCCTTCCAGCTCACTGAGATGTAATTTAACCTATGTTTGGGGGAAGATGGTCTGGTTCTTGGGATGTGACTCCTGGACATGGTTTGTTTCCATAGGTGATGCAGATTTAGGAAAAGAAGTCCACCTGGGGTCAGGTTTCCCCAAAGGCAGATCCTGAGATGAGGATTCCAGGACATATCATTTACTTGAGAGGTGAGCTCAGGAAGCATGGGGAGACAGCAAGGGGGTGAGGCTGGGAAGGAAGGAGACTCCATACATGGTGTGTTCTTGGGAGGGTTACTTTTGTGGGCAACAGGGGCTCAGTCCCCCTAAGGACCCTCTAGGAAACTGTGCAACCACCCTCAGAGTGGCGCCGCTGAGAGGGGTGGAGCAGGGGGTTTTATTCACCAACTCCTGTCCCTCGAAGTAGAGGCTCACTCCGACAGCCTTAACTTACCTGCACCCCGGCCTGAGGAACTGTTTGCAGGCAACCTCTAGGGCATGCCCAGGGCATGAGGTTGGGGGACAAAAATGCCTGCGAAAGAGAGTCCCCCCAACTTCCAGAAAAGGAGAGGGAGAAGGCAGAGGAAAGTGAAGGTGGAGAGTTAAGACATCTGGAAAACATGTGGCATCTGCCCTACATCAAAGCTGAAACCTGGAAGATTAGAAATTTGGGCTTCCAGGATAGAGTGCTTCTCCCCTCTTCGACTCATACTCCAGCACCCTCCTGTCCAACCACTCCACTTGCAATAGGCACCCATTTACGGAGTAGAGCGTGGGAGAATTGGAGGCTAGTTCAGTGCTGTTACACAGTGAAAGGAGCACTTATGGTGCCTCATGCAGCATTCATTAGCAGGGAATCTTAAACTGATGTCACTGGGACTTTCACTGGTAGGCTGGTGTCATTGGGGGCAGTATAATCCTGTGGTTATGAGCAGGAGTTTTGGAGTGAGACCAAACTGGGGTCAAGGTCTAGTTGCGTACCTTGTTAACTGTATAAACTTAGGCAAATTACTTCATCATCTATGTATTTATCTATTTATTTTTAGAGAGAGGATCTCACTCTGTCACCCAGGCTAGAGTGCAGTGGTGCAACCATAGCTCATTGCAGTCTTGAACTCCTGGGCTCAAGTAATCCTCCCAGTTCAGCCACCCAAGTAGCTGGGGCTACAGACACAGACTGCTGTGCCAAGCTAATTAATTTTTTTTTTTGGTAGAGGCAGGGTTTCCTTATGTTGCCCAGGCTGGCCTCAAAGTCCCAACCTCTAGCCATCCTCCTGCCTTGGCCTCCCAAAGTGCAGGAATTACAGGTGAGAGCCCCTACACCTGGTCATTACTTCATCTTTTTATGCTGAAGTTTCCTCATCTGTAAAACTGGGTAAAATAATATTAAACTTGTTATAGAACTGCTGTGAGAGTTAAATGAGATAATTCTCATATCACAGTATCTGACACATAATGAACACTCAATAAATTCTGGCTAATATTCTCACTCATTCCACAAATATTTATTGAGTATTTTCTGTGTGCCAGGCCCTATTTCAGGCACCAGTGATACACCAATGAATTGAGATAGATTCAATCTAATTTGTCATAAAATTTAGATTCTACTGTCTTAAAGACAGACAATAAACAAGAAAATAAGTTGATAACTAACCATTATCATTTCAGATAATAATATGGTTTGGATGTGTGTTCCCTGCAAATCTCATGTTGAAATGTAATCCCCCATGTTGGAGGTGGGGCCTGTTGGGAGGCGACTGGATCATGGAGGCAGATTTCTCATGACTGTCTAAGAATCCCCTTAGTGACGAGTGAGTTCTTCCTCAGTTAGCTCACGTGAGATCTGCTTGTTTAAAAGAGTCTGGGACCTCCCTCTTCTCTCCTCTTGCCCCTACATCTCACCGTGTGACGCACCTGCTCTCCCTGTGCCTTTCACCATGATTGGATGCTTCCTGAGGCCCTCACCAGGAGCAGATCCCAGCACCATGCTTCCTGTCCAGCCTGCAGAACTGAGAGCCAATTAAACCTCTTTTCTTACTAAATTACTCAGCCTCAGGTATTTCTTTATTGTAATGAAAAAGAAGACAAACGCAGGTAATAATAAGTGTTTGAGCAGAGATCTAAAGAAGTGAGGACGCGAGGATCCTGGGGACAGCATTCTAGGAAGTGGGTGCAGGAAATATGAAAGCCATGCAATGAGAATACTTTATTCTCATAAATAAAGTGATTTATGAGTACTTGCTATAAAGAGTACAAAATACAGTAATAGATGAAAGAGGAATTGGACGTTGAAAAGAGATTTATTGATTTGCTAATTGTTTAATATAATATAGGATGTTATTGCATGTTAGTATGCCAATGGAATGAACCACAAGAAACAGGAAAATCAATGATACAAGAGAAAGATGTCAAGTCCTTGAATAGGAAAGAGGGCTAGGGCCCTGTGTACAGGTGGCAGATGCCCTGGACCGAGGCTGTGGCAGGCCATCCCTTGCAGCAGGGAGAAATGCAGAGGATAAAAATACAGCCACAAGAAACATTCCTGGATGCTTAGGGAAATTGCTTTTCTCTTAAAAATTTCCAAAAATTCATCTTAAGCACCTATTAAATGGCTCTTCTGGAGCTGAAGGTTTTGTGCTGCCTGCCAAGCAATGATTTGGGGTTCACAGCCAATCCCAGGAGAGTAAAAGCGAGGACAGGAGGTCAGAGAACACATTCTCTTCCATCTGAGCATGCCTTCAATAAACGTTGGATTGACTGGAATTATGAGAAACTAAAATCATTTGTTGAAGATCTGCTTAAAAGATATTTACAGATGGTGCAGAAAACCATTATCCCGAGGAAGGAATTACAACCTCCACAGACAGTACTGGGACTGTCCTAAGAAGATCGGTCTGAAGGCGGGAACCCTGTCCTGATGGGATGCTTCACTACTGAGAACTGGGACGGGTCCGTTGACTTTGTGTCTGTTCAATGACATGACCATTTCTTAGGCGGCAAGTTCCCTAAAGGAAGTGGTTGTGTCTTAGTCAATACTCAGTGGCTTCCCCAACCACTCTAGAAGCTCAGCCAAGGAGTGGCAGCACAAAGAATAACAGGGCCTGCAGCTTACAGTTGTTAAAGATGGAGAGCAGATCTCCCAGAGAGAAAAGGAGACCCTCTTCACATCATGTTCTCTCATTGGCTTCTTCCTGAAGTCTGAGGACTGAACTCCCAAATACTGCGAATAAAAATATTTTTTTAAACTTAAATTTAAATTTTAGAATCAGGGAGTACATGTGCAGGTTTGTTACAAGGGTCTGTTGCGTGATGCTGGGGTTTGGGTTTGTATTGGTCCCATCACCCAGATAGTGAACATAGTACCTAATAGGAAGATTTTCAGCCCTTGTTCTCCTCCCTCTCTCCTCCTTTTGGAGTCCCCAGTGTCTATGGAAGGGTATTTCCTAGGTTTTCTTCTAGGATTTCAAAGCTTGAGGTCTTACATTTAAAGCTTTAATCCATCTTGAGTTAATTTGTGTATATGGTGATAGGTAGGGGTCCAGTTTCATTCTTCTGCATATGGCTAGTCAGCTATCCCAGCACCATTTATTGACTAGGTAGTTTTTGCTATTGCTTATCCTCTTTCTCCTATTTCCCTATTCCCTTTTCCCCATTGCTTATTTTTGTCAACTGTCAAAGATCAGTTTGTTGTAGGTGTATGGCTTTGTTTCTGGGTTCTGTATTTTGTTTCATTGATCTATGTGTCTCTTTCTGTACCTGTACCATGCTGTTTTGGCTACTGTTGCCTTGTAGTATAGTTTGAAGTCAGGTAATGTGATGTCTCTGGCTTTGTTCTTTTTGTTTAGGATTGCTTTGATTTTTCAGGCTCTTTTTTGGTTCCATATAAATTTTGAAATAGTTTTTTGTAATTCTGTGAAAAAAAAATGACATCGGTAATTTGATATAAATAGCATTGAATTTGTAGATTGCTTTGGGCAGTATGGCCATTTTAACAATACTGATTCTTCTAATCCATGAGCATGGGATATTTTTCATTTGTTTGTGTTGTTTGTGGTTTCTTTCAGCAGTGTTTTGTGATTCCCATCATGGACAACCTTCACCTCCTTGGTTAGATGTATTTCTAGTTATTTTATTTTGGTAGGTGTCTATTGTAAATGGGATTATATTCTTGACTGGGCTCTCAATTTTAATGTTACTGGTGTATAGAAATGCTGCTGGTATTTGTGTATTGATTTTGCAACCTGAAAGTTTACTGAAGTTGTTTATCAGTTCTAGACCTTCTGGTGGAGTCTATGGGGTTTTCTAGGTATAAAATTATATTGCCTGTGAATGAAGATAGTTTGACTTCCTCTATTCCTATTTGAATGCCTTTTATTTCTTTCTCTTGCCTGATTGCTCTGGCCAGGACTTCCAATACTGTGTTGTATAGAAGTGAGAATGGGCATCCTTGTCTTTTTTTCATTTCTCAAGGGGAATGTTTCCAGCTTTTGTACATTCAGTATGATGTTGGCTGTGGGTTTATCATAAATGGCTCTTATTATTTTTAGATATGTTCCTTTGATTCCTAGTTGAGGGTTTTTATCACGAAGGGATATTGGATTTTGCTTAAAGCTTTTTCTACATCTACTGAAATGGTCACATGGTTTTTGTTAACTCTGCTTAGGTGGTGAATCCATTTATTGATTTCTGTATGCTGAACCAACCTTGTATCCCAGGAATAAAGCTTACTGATTGTGGTAAATTAATTTATGATATGCTTCTGGGTTTGGTTTTCTAGGATTTTGTTGAGGATTTTCATGTCTATGTTCATCAGGGATATTGGCCTGTAGTTTTCTTTTTTCACTGTGTCTTTGTCAGATTTTGGTATCAGGATAATACGGGTTTCCTAGAACGAGTTAGGGAAGAATCCTTCCTCCTCAGACTTTCAGGATAGTTTCAGTAGGACTGGTACCAGTTCTTCTTTGTATGTCTGGTAGAATTCGGCTATGAATCCATCTAGCCCAGTACTTTTATGGGTTGGTAGGTTTTTTGTTACTGATTCAATTTCAGAACATATTAATGATCTGTTCAGAGTTTCATTTTCTTCCTGATTCAATCTTGGCAGGTTGTGTGCTTCCAGGAATTTATCCATTTTCTCTAGGTTTTCTAGTTTGTGTGCATACAGGCATTCATAATAGTCTCTCAGGATCTTTAGTATTTATGTGGGATCATTTGTAATGTCACCTTTGTCATTTCTGATTGTGCTCATTTGGGTCTTTCTTTTCTTTCTTTCTTTCTTTGTTTCTTTCTTTCTTTCTCTCTCTCTTTCTCTTTCTTTCCTTTCAAAAAACCAACTCTTCATTTTGTGGATCATTTGTATGTTTTGTGATGGGTCTTAATTTTGTTTAGTTCTGTTCCATTTTAGTTATTTCTTTTCTTCTGCTAGTTTTGAGATTAGCTTGTTCTTTGTTTTTCTAGTTCATTTATATGTAATGTAATGTTAGATCATTAATTTGCGATCTTTCTATTTTCTTGATGTAGGCATTCAGTGCTATAAACTTTCCTCTTAACAACTGCTTTTGCCTCATCCCAGAGATTTTGGAATATTGTTTTCATTCGTTTCAAAGAATTTGATAAAAAGACTTTTGAAGTTGACAATGACTGGAGGCTTCTATCTTGGAAGTCTGGAGTTTTAGTATATTCCCCTGGTGATCTAGCACTTCCTGCAGTGGGAATTGTGGGATTTTCCTGCTATGCTTGTAACGTTGGAAGAATGGTCAGTACATTACTCAAGAGTCTTACTCTCTGCCTATCAATCACACAGAGGCAGGAGAGTATGTTGATTAGTTTCTTACTTTGGACCTGAAGCTACTTATAACAACCCACCTATAATAACACACAAAGGGCCACATTGGGCCAACAAGCATAAGGAGTCCCTTGATCTAACTCCACTGCACAGTAGGATGATAAGACTTTGTTCTGAAAAGCCCTTGGAATTTCACATACCCTTTCCTTGTCCCCCGGGAGCTGCGTCACCCATGGACACTCTTTCTTTCCTACCCTCACCACTTCCTATGCTCACCTGGATACCCCTGCTCCCTCACTCCCCTTAGCTCCCCACTCAGGAGTCTCACATCACTTTGGCCTTCTATGGGGGCTGTCAGAACCATGTTCTGCTTTCATCTAAAGATGAGTAAATGGGGGCTGCAGACACAGGAAGGTAGAGGAGGAAATTTAGAAAAGCAGCTCTAAAAGTCAAAGTTCTATAAGATAATCAAATCTTTCAGATTTTCAAGAATGTCCTCCTCTTAGCGCAACTCCTCTGCCTTCTTCTCATCTCCCCATTGATGTCTGCTATGTCTGCAGAAGAGGGTGACGGTGAAGAAATAGACCCACCCTGCCAGGAAGCCTTCACATCACAGTGACTGTCTGGGAACCCAGAACTGGGTACATAGCAAGTTGATTTCTGAGACCCTGGACAGCATATACAAGCTAAAATCTTGCTTTTCTCTATGGGATGGTCCAGAAAGAATACCATGCTTCAAAGCAATTCTGCATACAAGGTGGTAATTGCAGCTTGGGGAAGGGACCACAAGTGAGGAGTGCCCCCAGGACGTGGATCAAGTTGCCTTGAGAGCACAATTAACACAGCAGGTTGCAGACCTTACAGAAGTGGAGGCTCACAGGCCAGAGCAAGGCCCTGCGTTAGTTAATTGATTACATTAGCATATCTAAAGAAAGACTCTGTGGAAACCAAGTAGAATTATGTCTGCTTGGGATCTAGAAAGAACTCAAGCAGAAAGGCATTACTTAGGAAAGCCTTGCTAAGGGAGTCAATCCTGAACTGTAGCAGAGGCCAGCTGTTTAATCACCCTCCCACTGGCTTAGGAGGGGAAATGAAAACACCTGTGGAGTCCCCAGCCTCTACCACTGATAGATCCAAACACTCTTGTCTCTGCTCTGCCTCTGCTTCCATGATAGGTAGGTTGAGACTGAGAACAGTGTGCACCCAGGAGCGAGGGTCCTGCAATTGCTTCATGAGGTGGGGCATGGGACAAGAGCACCAAGCACAAGGTCAACAGAACTATCCAGACTGAAGTCAACACCCCCTTTTCACCCCACCTGGTTAAAGCCTTTTTACAAATTCTTTAGTAAACAGGAATCAGGTCATTAATTTTAGAACTCTGCCCTAGAGTATGGGTGATTTAGTTGTATCAAGGGTCCCCAAGACCACCACCAGGCTCAGTGATTTGCTAGGAGGACTCACAGGATTCCACATATAGCCATGCTCACAGCTAAGATTGATTACAGCAAAAAGATACAAAGTAATTGTTTCATGAGCAAAGGGAACAGGCACATGGGGAGAAGTCCGGAGAAAGCCAGGTGCAAGCTCTCAAGAGTCTGCTCCTAGTAAATTCACACAGGACACACTTAGTTCCTCTAGCAACAAATTCTAACTACACATGTGAAGTATTGTCTGTCAGGACAGCTCATTAGAGACTCAATGCTTAAGATTTTGTACTGGGGTTTTGTCATGTAGGCACCTGCTGCCTAGCATGTAACAAAACTCCAGGCTCTAAGAAGGAAGGCATGTATTCAGCACAAACCATTTTGTTTGTACAAATGGTGTAAGTCCAGTGAGCCACCCTTATCACTGATGTAAGTTTTCTATCAATGTAGAGAATTATTCATTGGCCAAGCTCCCAGATGCCCGCCAGGGGCCAACTTTGCAAGCAGACCTTTCTAAGGAGAGCAGTCTCAGGCAGCCATGGTGACTGTTTCCTGCACAGGTGTATACAATTAAACTCATGTTATCCATACAGTAACACTATAAAGTTCTCACTCACAAGCATAGGTTCAAGCCTGAACAAATCCTTTGCTATCTTAAAGTCCCAAGACAAAGCCTTCCTCCAAATACTGATGTGGATATATATATTTTTTCCACCAAGAGGAGCCCACGTGCTACTGCCAACAAGATTCTAGCGCTCCAATTAGCCAAGTGTGGTGGTGCGTGCCTGTATTCCTAGTTACTCAGGAGGCTGAGGCTGGAGGATCACTTAAGCCTTGGAATTCAAGGCTGCAGTGAGCTATGATTGCACCACTAAACTCCAGCCTGGGTGACAGAGCAAGACTCTGTGTCTAAAAATAAATAAATAAATAAATAAATAAATAAATAAATAAATAAATAAATAAATATTCTAGTGTTCCAAGTTGGCAAAAACCACCTCAATCCCACCCATCCTTTCTACCACTTCCTTGTAACCTGATCCTTCACTGAGTTCGAGCTTTCAAGCCATTCACCTGATTTGGGGTGCTAAATGTTATTCACAAACTGTCTCTTTCTCACCTTTCCCCAAGCCAGAATTGATCAGCATGGCCTCACCGCTGGTTCCGAGACCCAGAGGAGGTCACAGCACTGAGGAAGTGCTTTAGAGGACTCCCCTGGAGGCTGCGCACAGTGAAGCTCAGAAAAGAGCCTTTCCCTCTGAGTTATTTAAAGGCGTCTCTACTTTGCTCCATCTTCTCTCCTTGCTCCCCCACCTCCTTCTACAGTTGAGACATTATCATCTTACTTTTGCCCTTCAGAAGCAAACTGCCAACCCAGCTCAGGCTGGGGCACAGTGACGTTTTCTTTAGACAGTTGCTCCAATATTCTGTGATATATGAATTGAGCCACCCTGAAGTCAACCTCGAATCTACTCGATGGTAATGACTTGATTGCTCTTGGACCCGTGGAAATCCTTATCCACAGCCCCATTTCACACAGTGATGACTTTACCCAGTTTATTTTCTTTTTTCAAAGGACAGCGTTAGAGAAGTGGTGAGGGGGAGATTACCCCTTTCTGTCTACCTAGCTCAATCGGTCCATTCATAAAGGCCAAATTGGGAGCCCCTCCACACTCAGATCATTACCTCAGTAGGAATTCCCCTTCTGTTTTTTTTTTCCCCAAGTGTAGAATCTGGACTGTCTGTGTGTGAGGGGCTGGGGGTGTTTCAGGACAAATGACATCATGTAGACCCATAGAAACAGATGTTCAGACTTTCTGTACTTCATGAACTCAGTTTCGTGCCATCTACTGGAATGGAAACTGGCCAGGCCATCCGGAGGGAGCTTCTAAGACGAGTGGGTGGGACCTCACTGCTTTCCTTTCACTGAAACAGGAAGGGCCTGGGCTGGAATATCTTAGTGAGCACATCCAGAAATGGGCATGGAAAACCAGTGCTCAACCCACAGACTCCGGCTCCACCGAGCAGATTTGTAAGCGAGATGCTGAAATAATTTTTCCGCTCCACTTCCCCCCTCCCCTGCCCCCAGAAAGGCATGAGATATTTTTAGCAGGAAAAATAAATGCCCTATAAAAGTGAACATAAAAATACTATACGAGGGACAGGGCACCCTCCTATCAGTTTCCAAGAGATCCCTGGAGTGACCATTAAATTAAACAGGCTTTGAAGCCAGCATTAGAGGAATGGATGGGTACAGGCCAGCCCTGGTCTGAAAAGAGCTGGGGAGGGGAATAGAAAGAAGAAACTGGCCGAAAGAATCCTGTGCTTAATGAAGGAGAGTGTGGGACTAGGAGAAATTCACAAAGCACACCATGTGCCTCTTCTGTGAGCTCATGACCATTTTGCCTGCCAAGTCCAATGACCTTCCTTCCACACACGTCTCCCTGACCTTTCCATGGCATCTGATCCATTCCTCCTGCTGTTGGCCTCTGTGGAACTGTCCTTTCTTCATGCTCCTCCTACATTTCTGCCTCAAGCTTAACAGAATAAAACCTGAGGTCCTCATTTTCCTCCCATACCTGCTTATTTCTTTATTTCCCCCTTAGTGAAAGGCATTTCCAGTTCCTCAGGCCAAAACCTTGAAGTCATCCTTGACTTCTCTCTCTCACACCCCATATCCAATCTGTCAGTAGATCCTGCTGCTCCACCCTCCAAATACATCGGGACCTGGCCATTTCTCACCCCCTCCCCCGTTCCCGCCTGGTCCAAGCCCTCCTCATCTTTCACCTGGCTTATTGCACGGGTTTCCCGCTTCACCTTCCTGCTCTGCCCTTGCTCCCTTGGACCATGGATTCTCAACATAGTCATCAGACCCATATTGTTAACATGAAAGTCAGAGGGCAATCTCTGCTCAAAGCCTTCAAAAGACTTCCAATCCTACCTAGAAGGGAAGCCCAAGCCCTTATGACGGCCTTCAAGGCCTCAAGTGGTCTAGCCCTGTGTTAACTCTGTGTTAACTCTGGCCTCTTCTCTTCCTAGAGAGCCCTGTTAAGCTCTGTTACAGCCACATGGGCTCCATGCTAGTTCTCTCATCTCCAGGCCCTTGGACATGTGATTCTCTCCTCCAAAAATACTCTCCCCACCAGGTGTCTTCACAGCTCACTCTCTCACTTGCTTCAGGTCTTTACTTGAATGCCACTTTCTTGGTCACTCCATCTAAAACTGCAACCATCTTGAAATTAAAAAAAAAAAATCCCTTCCTTCCTTTATTTCTCACCTTACTACTTTTCCCCATCTAACCTATTATAGAGGAAATTGACTGTCTTGCTTATTTCCTGCCCCCCCCTTCACCAGAAGGTAAGCTCCATGAGGGTACAAATCCTTGTCTCTTTTTTGTTTGCTTGTTTGTTTTTGCTGATGAGTCTCCAGCAGAATCTTTTGTTGAATAAATAGAATGAATGAAGGAGTGGATGTATCTGCTAAAATCCACAACCACTCTCAACCTCCCTGCTCTTGATATTGACACTAATACTTGTCACATCTTCCAGCTCATGGGAGCTCTTCTGGCCCATGCCCCTCCTGTGCCACTAGCCTCTAACCAGATGCTGTCTCCTCTGCCACGGATCTTCCTTCTGAGAAACCCGGTGGTGTGATTAGGCAGCTCAGTCTCTGCTCAAGTCACGAGAACCAGGACAAAGTTTTCAAAATGCTTCAGAGCAAGTGGTTTCAACAAACTCCAATCCTCTGGTGCCTCATCTGTAAAGTGGGTTTAATAACACCAACTTCCATTAGGTTATTGTGAGAATGACATGGGGTAACCTGTCTATCGTATTTCTCCTGGTGCCCGATAGAATCACTGCTTCCCTTCCTGCTGTGTTTGTGCCATTCTAAATGTCTCTGACTCTGATGGCTATCAGATTCTCTTGAGGGTCTCTTCAGTCTTTTCACTAGGCCACCCACCTTGTCCTCTGCTGCATAATTTCTCCAGGTTCCTTCCTGGTTCAAAAATCTTTGTGTGGTCAGGTGCGGTGGCTCATGCCTGTGATCCCAGCTCTTTGGGATCCCTAAGTAGAAGGACCACTTGAGCCCAGGAATTTGAGACCAGCATGGGCAACAAAGCAAGATTTCATCTCTACAAAAAATAATTTTAAAAAATTAGGTGGGCATGGTGGCTACATACCTGTAGTCCCAGCTACTCAGGAGGCTGAGGCAGGAGTATGGCTTGAGCCAGAAGTTGGAGGCTGCACTTAGCTATGATTACTCCACTGCACTCTAGCCTGACGACAGAGCAAAACCCTTCTCGAAAACAAACAAAATCCCAAAATCTTTGCATTCCTTCCAAAGGATGAAACATTTCATTTAACCCAGCCACATGGGGTTAAATATGATCAAGCCAAATGAACTAATTTCACGTGTTTAGCTCAAGCAAGCTGATTTCTTCACAGGAGCTGCCCAGTAAATGCTTCAGTGAAGCCCACCACGATGTGTGTGGGGTTAGTTCATCAGCTGAGCTGTCTGAACCACTTACAGACTTCCAAGCCCTACATGTTCTTCCTTGTCTCTGAGTCATTGTGAAAGCTGCCCCTGAACTTAGAATACCCTTTGACTCTTTTCTCTCCCTCTCTTTACCCACTAAATAGCACTACACTTGCAAGAGTCCCAGCCACTCATGGGGCTGAGGCAAGAGGATCACTTGAGGCCAGGAGTTTGAGGCTGCAGTGAGCCATGATCACGCCTGTGAATAGTCACTGCACTCCAGCCTGGGCAATACAATGAGATCCTGTCTCTTACAAAAAAGTAAAAAATAAAAAATAACACCACATCTCTCAGCAGTCTTAAGGCAGGCCCTCCTTTCAAAACCCCACTGTGCCTCCTCCCAGAGGTGGGCTTCGCTGACCCTCTACTGTGCTCCCACCACATCCATGCTTAGTCCAAAGAGGCATGTACTATGTTGAATTGCATGCTCCTGTTTAGTCATCTACCTCTTCAACCCAGGCTCTGAGCCTGGTGGGCAGGGACCATGCCCTATTCATTCGAGTGAACTGGTGCCGAATACAATTATTTGGCACATGGTAGGTGTGGAATAAAGGCTTTCTGAATGAATGAGCAGGTAAGTAAGTGACGAATGGATGACTCAATGACTAAATGAGGAAGTGCAACACTCCACCAGCCCAAGTGAAGGTTTATGAGGGCATGAAAAGACTGGAAAAAGCATGCCTGTTAGGAACAGACCCAGAACGGCAACCCCCTCAACCCCTTGCCTTCCGTCCTCGTCCTCTCCTCTCAACCCTGTACACACTTGCTGTCCGTGAGCCACCTCACCCATCCTGGAGGCTTCTGTTCCCCTCTGAGTGTCATTGATTGCCAAAGCAGTGGTCCCAAATTCTGTGCCAAACTTAAGGCAAACTTTTCAAAAAATTTGTTTATTACCTATGCCTTTTCCATTTGAATTTTTACAGCTACCACTTCCTCCACGAGATAACTTGCTGTCTGGATTGGAGGTGTGTCTGCATTTCAGGAACAAGCAACTTTTTTCTGTAGCTACAGGCTGTACTCTGAACCTCCACCATCGGAAAGTCAACTCCTGCTACATCCTGTTCAGCAAGGATTTGAGCAGGTTTGGTGAAGGTAAATGCATTCCTATTGCCATGGAGACGTGGTATTTCTCAGTGACAGAGAACAGAGAAGCAAAGTTAAAGTTACTTGCATGGCAATATAGTAGAAAAAGTAAAAACTCAGAGCCTAGATGTGTACAGCAGGCATGGGGAACTTCTGGATTCCAGCTCGTGGCTCAATTTTCTTCCAGCCTTTGGCAAACATGACAAACCATGGTTACTTTAACAAAGAATGATACTTATCAGTCAGATACTACCCAGTGCTGGAAAGGCCCCAGAGCCAGTTGGAAGGCAGTGGGTGGTGACACATTTTACAAGCACGTTCTCATTATTCTACTCCATTTCAGAATTCATTTGGGCTTCCTACATTTCAAGTCAACTGTCTTTTTGAAATACCTGTAGATTCTCCAGAGCCTGTGCTAAGTTTTAGGGCTTTTTTTTTTTTTTTTTGCCTTTTGCCCTTGTTTTATACTGTTGCCTAAAGCCATAAAGTCACAAGCTGTGAAAGATGGAAAGACCTTTAGAGATTATCTGATCTAACCCCCTCGTTTTACAGGCTAAGAAACTGTCAGAAGTGACTTTAAGTTTGAATTTTACGAGGTCTATTTGTGTTGACAACATAATTGATTGCCCTGCTTCCCAGACTGAGGATTTGCAAGGGGAAATATTTTTTAAAAGTCAGTGCTCCATGAAAAAATGCTCATCATCACTGGCCATCAGAGAAATGCAAAACAAAACCACAATGAGATACCATCTCACACCAGTTAGAATGGCGATCATTAAAAAGCCAGGAAACAACAGGTGCTGGAGAGGATGTAGAGAAATAGAAACACTTTTACACTGTTGGTGGGACTGTAAACTAGTTCAACCATTGTGGAAGACAGTGTGGCGATTCCTCAGGGATCTGGAACTAGAAATACCATTTGACCCAGCCATCCCATTACTGGGTATATACCCAAAGGACTATAAATCATGCTGCTATAAAGACACATGCACACGTATGTTTATAGTGGCACTATTCACAATAGCAAAGACTTGGAACCAACCTAAATGTCCAAAAACGATAGACTGGATTAAGAAAATGTGGCACATATACACCATGGAATACTATGCAGCCATAAAAAATGATGAGTTCATGTCCTTTGTAGGGACATGGATGAAACTGGAAACCATCATTCTCAGCAAACTATCGCAAGGACAAAAAACCAAACACCACATGTTCTCACTCATAGGTGGGAATTGAACAATGAGAACACATGGACACAGGAAGGGGAACATCACACACTGGGGACTGTTGTGGGGTGGGGGGAGGGGGGAGGGATAGCACTGGGAGATATACCTAATGCTAAATGACGAGTTAATGGGTGTAGCACACCAACATGGCACATGTATACATATGTAACAAACCTGCACGTTGTGCACACATACCCTAAAACTTAAAGTATAATAAAAAAAAAAAAAGTCAGTGCTCTTCCTGATGGGTGGGAAAGTAGGGTAAAAGCTTTTGTTTTTGTAACTGTTTCTGTGCCACACACTCCACCAGATAGACTGCAAGACCTCTCTACCTGGTTTAAGCCTACCACTGTCAGAATAACCACAGGAGGAATACCTGTAGACTGTTGCTACTCCCCTTAGGAAAATATCCAATGATCAGAGGTCACTTCCCCACTTTGAGGGTGTCCAGACTGACAGAAAAGACTAAAGACCTCTGAAGCAATGACATGTCCAAGCAGTCAACAGCACCCACTGTTCCCAAACAGAGTTTCTCTTGGGGGCTCTGGCCAGTTGGACTGCTTAATAAATCAGCTCCTGCACACAATAGCTATGCACATCCCTGCCTCTGTTGAGCAGGCACTGCATGTGGCCGAAGCAGGCTCCATGACAATGAGGCATGGACTGGTTTGGGAGTTGTAGATGCCTTAGGCTGTTGTGTATGAAGCTGGAAGGCTGATCCCTAGAATCACTTTGGAAAAGGCACAAAGTTCAGAGCTAGAAAAGCAAAATCAAAACCTGTTTGCAGAGCCAATGGGTAAGATCAGGAATGGCAAACAGGTTTCACATCAACTCTGTTTGGTGGTGCCTGTCTGGGGTATGGTACTGAGAAGGGTTGTGAAGCCGTGAGTCAGAGGAAAGGTACAGGGCTATGGATTAGGAATGCCTGCATTAGGACTAAGCAGGGGAGAGCAGCAAGTGTACTAAGTATTTTTCTTTTTTTTAATATCATTTTATTCTAGCCAAGAATTACCTGTATAAAGTCAAAAAGTGCTTCCACTGATGCAACACAGCAGTCCTTTTCAGGTAATCTTACCAGCAGGCTCCCTCTTCTCACGGAAGAGCTATGTTAACAATAAACTTTGACTAGAGGGTGCTGTGGAAATGGTAAAATATGGAGATTATTCTGTGAAAAATTATGGGTGATTTGAGAGTAAAAGCAATAAGCTATTGGCATTAGGCAGAATACATAGAAAATAAAACATAAACTCACTTTTGTAATCAATCCAGGATGGCATGGATTGAATGGATTGACAAGGGTGCATGGTTGAATGGTCAACACTCTTCACTTGCCAGTGCAGAGCCCTAAAATGAACACTTAACCACCATCAGGGTGAGAGGCAACTCTTTGATGCTGGTGGTCGGGGGGCGGGGGTGGTGTCAGTCTCATTAACCAGGGCAGTGAGGGTTGACTGAAGTATTTGGCCACCGGAAATCCTATTGTCTCAGCTCAGTTGAGGAAACCAGTAGCCTTAAAAGGGGAATAAAACTGATGGACCAGGCAGCAGGTGGGCCCATCACACAGAGCAGACCTGGGATGTTCCTACCAAGGCAAAAGGAAGCCCTCCCTGTCCACTCACTGATGGTAGAGCCAGTCCAGAAGCACAAGCCCAGAAGCAACCTGGGTGTCTACATGGAGGAATGATTCTTGTCACTCCCAAGGCCCTTATAGATTCTGTTCCCTGATATTCTTCCCATGCATGTGGAACACAGGGGAGGCTGGGAAGGGTGGCACAAGTATCTTTTCTGTATCTATTCAGATAATTTAATGTTTCTTTTCTAGTTCTTACCATGGTAAGTCACATTGATTGATCTTTCAAATGTTAGGCCAACTTTACATTCCTGGGATGAAATCCACTTGGTCATGACCTATTGTCTTCTTATGTATCATTGGATTTGATTCACTAAAATACTGCTAAGAAGTTTTGTGTCTATGCTTGTTGTAGGAAAATAGCTCATTGCAAGGCAAGAGTGGCGCCATCTTGAATTGAAACTCCCATGATGACTGTTGTTTGACTCTTGCATGCCAAGGTGGTCTGCAGCAAGGTCTTTAAACAATGCTCATAGCTTAGATAACCCCTCATAAAGATGCTTATCTAATCTCCCCAGTGGTCTTGAGTTTAACAAGAAACACAGATGTGACTAGCTACCACATATTTTACCAAAAAACTTGTAATATAACAGATATTTCCGAAAAGGTGAGTGCAGGGATCCACTGCTTAACGGCCACCCAAGACATCACTCCTGTTCATAAGTTCCTATTAAATATTTCTTTTTAAGAAACTGGATTTTTTAGCCATTTTATTCAGCCTCTCAGCTCCCTCAGCCTTTGAGGGCAGGTTTACATATACCTGCTCACTGCAGAACATTTGTCTTAGTCTGTTTTGTGTTGCTATAATACAATATCATAGACTGGATAATTTATAAAGAAAAGAGGCTTATTTCACTCACAGTTCTGGAGGCTGGGAAGTTCTATAGGATGCTACCCACATCTGGTGAGGGCCTTCTTGCTGCATCATAACTTGGCAGAAGGGCAAGAGAGCATGTGAGACAGAGAGAGGCACCAGGTGCTGGACCCACTTTTATATCTGCCCACTCTTGTGATAACTTTACTCATAATAACTACATTAATACATTCATGAGGGCTTCACCCTCATGATCCAATCCCCTCTTAATAAGCCCCACCTCCCAACACTGTTGCATTGGGGATTAAGTTTCTAACACATGAACTTTTGGGGGACACATTCAAACCGTAGCAATGTTCATGAGAGATTTTGGACTGAAATTTTCTTTCTTATAACGTGTTTGGTATTGGTATTAGACTAGCATTGAACTTAAAGCATGAGTTAGGAAGTATTTCCTCCTCTTCAATTTTCTGGAAGAGTTTGTGTAGAATTAATATTATTTCTTTCTGAAATATTTGATAGAATTTACCAGTGATGCCATCTGAGCCTGGAGTTTTCTTTCTGGGAAGGAATTTTTTTTTTTTTAATTTTGAGATAGAGTCTTGCTCTGTCACCCAGGCTGGAGTGTAGTGGTGCAATCATGGCTCACCGAAGGCTTGACCTCCTGGGCTCAAGTGATTGTCTCACCTCAGCCCTCCCAGTAGCTGGGATTACAGGCACACACCACCATGCCTGGCTAATTTTTTATTTTTTTTTTGTGGAGACACGGTCTTGCTATTTTGCTTAGGTTGGTCTGAAACTCCTGGACTCAAGCAATCCTCTCACATTGGCCTCCCAAAATGCTGGGATTACAGGCATTAGCCACCATACCCAGCCTCTTTGTGGCAAGCGTTCTAAGTAAAAATTCAGTTTCTTTAATGGCTATAGGGCTACTTGGATTATATATTTCTTCTTGAATGAGCTTTAGTAGTATCTTTCAAGCAATTGGTATATTTTTTCTAGGTTGTGAAATTTATATGTGTGTAATTATTTATAGTATTCCCTTATCCTTTTAATGCCTGTAGAAACTAATCATGTCACCTCCTATTTCTTGATATTGGTAAATTATGTTTTATCTCCTTTTGTTTTAATCAATCTGACTAGAGATTTATCAATTTTATTAATTTTTTAAAAAACTAGTGCTTGGTTTCATTGGTTTTCTTTCTGGTTTTGAGATTTAACTTGCTCTTCTTTTTCTACTTTCTTAAGGTGGAAGCAGAGGTTATTAATTTGAGACTGTTATTTGGTATAATATGTTTAATTTCAAAATGCATTCTAATTTTATGTGTGTTACTTTCCAAATATTTGGGGATTTTCCAGGTATCTTTATATTACTGTTTTTTTTGTTGTTGTTGTTGCTTTGTTTGAGACAGGGTCTCACTCTCTTGCCCGGGCTGGAGTGCAGTGGTGCAATTTCAGCTCACTGCAACCTCGACCTCCTGAGTTCAAGAGATCCTTCCACCTCAGCCTTTCAAGTAGCTGGGACCACAGGTGTGCACCACCATCCCCAGCTAATTTTTGTATTCTTTGTAGACATGGAGTTTTGTCACGTTGTCCAGGCTGGTTTCAAACTCCTGGGCTTAAGTGATCCACCTGCCTTGGCCTCCCAAAGTGCTAGGATTACAGGCATGCACCACTGTGCTCAGCTATCTTGTTGTGTGTGTGTGTGTGTGTGTGTGTGTGTGTGTTTAATTTAATTTCATTGTAGTCAGAAAACATACTTTGAGTTGATTGTTTTCAATTTATTAAGGCTTGTTATGTATCACAGAATATTGTCTACCTTAATACATATTTCTTATGCACCTGAAAAGAATGTGTATTATGTTGTTGTTGAGTGGAATACTCTATGAATATAAACATAAAAATAGTTTGGTTTATGATATTTATTGTGTCTTTCAAGTCTTCTATGTCCTTACTGATATTCTACTTATGCTATCAATTACTGAAAGAAGATTCTGAAATCTCTGACTCTAATTATAAATTTGCCTATTTCTTCTTTCAAGTTCAATCAGTTTTTACTTCATATATTTCGATCTTCTGTTACTTGATGCAAAAAATCGAGCATTATTATGTCCTTTGACACATAAATGATGCTTCACCATTTTGAAATGGCCTTCTTTATCTCTGCTAATATTATTTGTCCTGAAATCTACTTTGTCTGGTATTAGTATAGATACTCCAACTTTGTTTCGATCAGAATTATCTTGATGTATTTTTTCATTCTTTCGCTATTGATCTATTACGTTTTTATATTTAAAGTGGATTGTTTGTATGCAGGTTATAGTTAGATGTTGTTTTATTATCCAGTCTGACCATCTCTGCCTTTTAATTTGGCGTTTATACCATTTACCTTTAATGCAATTGGTTCTATGTTTATACTTTACTGTTTGATTTCTACTTATTCAATCTATTATGCATAAAGCTTTTTCTATTTTATTGACTTCTCTTGAATTAATTAAATATTTTATAAATCTTTTTTTCCTCCTTTGGGGGACTACTAGTTATAACTCTGCTTCATATTTAACAGTTGTCTTAGGATTAATTGCAAAAAGTTCTAATTATCACAATCTACATTTAAATAATTTTATATATGTATATACACATATATACACTAAAATGTGTGTGTTTGTGTGTGTGCATGTATTTCTTGAAGAGTTTCACTCTATTCCTATATATCTTAGTATTAAACAAAGACTGGAGCTGTTTTTTACGTAATTCTCTCTTCTCTGAAATTCTGCTTTATAGTTTCTAGCTACCTCAGACTCTTTGAACTCAAATCTCTGCTCCTCAATGCAGAGAGACCACTGTGTTTTGCTTGGGATCATCCTACTCACTCTGCTTTACAGAGTGTACCTCGGGGTAGAAAGGCACAGAGAATATTGGACTTACCTCATTTGCTTCTTTTCTTTCTTGCATTACAGTCCTAATATCCCTATCGTCCAATATTTTAAAACAGTTGTTCCACATGTTTTTCCAGTTTTTCTCATTAAGGCAAGAGAGTAAATCTGGTTCCATGATATATTTTTAATACTCTATTGAACTCCTTGAATTAATAAGGGGGATTTTTCAATTCATTTTTATAACTGAACATGACTTATTTATGTAGAGGAGCACATTTTACTTTTGAATATAAATACATACATATGTGTATATAAGCATATGATACGTGTATGTGTGTGTGTGTTCTTATCCAGTTTTAGATTAGAAAATTCTTAAAATGCTAAAATGAGCTGGGAAGTTTTTTCTCTTTTTCCATTTTCTTGAATAAAATTAGGAAATGTTTCTCAACCATTTTTTTTTCATTATACTCTCTCCCTCCCCCAGGGCCTTTTTAGACATATTTTTTTTCTAATCTTCCACCATAAAATTTAATACCACAGACATACTGTATCTGTGTACCATGAACCTTTAAAGCGCAGAGACTATTTTAATATGTAAGATTTTTTTTTACCCCCTTCTCTAAAACTAATTGATTTTAATCCCATTGAGTGTGTAAAGCTTTCACCTAGAAAACTTCCACATGGAAAACTTTCTGGGTTACAGGTTTTGGGAACAGGAGAGCTTTGATTACCATTTCACTTTTTGAATGCTTGCTGTTCTAGTTGATGTTTGTATTTCTTCTTGGGCCAATTGGGAATTTAATTTTGATCCCAGAAATACAGAGCTGGTACATACTAGTATGGCATCCTTTCTGGTGGGTCAGGTGTCCATCTTGATTAGTCAGTGCCCAAGCTTTACCTGTTGTTGAGTAATTTAAATACTTGTAGAACAAAATCTATCTAATCTAAGATTTAAAATATATTAAAATATAGTTATTCACAAGTCTTTTATTTTTAAAAAATTTCTTATGCATCTGCTATTATTTCCCCATTTATAATTCTGTGTTTTGTTTATTTATATCATCTTTCCTTTATCTTGAAGAGTCTTTCCAGAAGACCATCTTATCTTTTTAAAGAAGCAATTTTTAACTTTGTTGTTTTGTCCTCAGTAAGGTTTTCCTTTTCAAAACTAATTTCTTTTCTAACAAAAAGCAGCCAGAAAAATCAAGCTGCAAGCATAGATAAGCAAGCTGGAAGCTTGTATAGGTAAATGCCAGCAGCTGTGCCAATAGAAAAGGAATACCTGGAAGCCAAGTGTATTCAACATGGAGGTTTCCTCTTCCCTTTTCTTTGTAACCACGTGTTCAGGTAACATGGCGCTGGCCAGGTAAAGACGTCATTTGCGTAATAAAAAATTAGGGTGGGTCGGCCAGCTCTTCACAGGCCATGTAAATGGCACACCTGGTCCAACCAATCCACTACGCCCTATGTAAATCAGACACTGCCTCCTCAAGTTCGTCTATAAAACCAACCGCATCTCCCAGAAACCCGCTCGGGGCCCTTCCTCTGCACAAGGAAGCTCTTTCTCCTTTCTTTCACCTATTAAACTTTTGCTTTTAAACTCACACCCTGTGTGTCCGCATCTTGGATTTCCTTAGCGCGAGACAACGAACCTCGGGTATTTCCCCAAACGACGCCGCTTCAGTGTTACTGTTTTTCATGTTCTTTACTTTGGTTCCTGTCCTTAATATTTCCCTATTTCTAATATCTTTAGTTTGTTCTAATTTTTCTTCTTCTTCTTGAATTAAACATTTGGCTCATTAGTTTCCAATCTTTATTCATTCGTGATAAATTTATTTAGATTTATAAATTTCCCTCTATTTAGCTATGTTCATAAATTTTGGCTTAAATGCTTTCAGTTTATTCTGTTTAATATTTTTGTGAGTTTCTTTTTAATCTAATGATTATTTAGTTTTATGCTATTTAATATCCAGATTTATGGGATTTTAAAAAACTTATTACTAAGAACTGTGAAGAGTATTAAATTTTATCTTACTTGCAAGTTAACAAACCAGCCAGTCACAGTTTCAAAAATGCTGGCAGAAGACATGAGACTCCTGGATCAGAGGCAAAGAACTTAATTACTTCATTTTCTCATTAGTTCCCCTTGCTTCACAAGCCCCACAAGAGTGATACATACATGGGTCCAGGAGGATGGCAGAGGTGAGGTTAAGTCACAGCTGAGGAACCGAGTTTAGGAAACTCCAATAAGGAGGCTGTGAGCCAATCCACCCAACTTCTGCCCCAGTGGAAGATATTATCTTCATTTTACTGGACAGCAAACAAACCTGCCCTCTGCCATGAAGGGAGATACTATCTTTATTTTCCAAGGCTGTATAAACATCCTTGAAAATACAGGCCAGAACAAAAGCTAACAATGCCTCTGCTCGAAAGACATACATAAACATGAGAAATCCATGCAGCATTCTCTCTCAACAATTATTCTTTTGTAATTTATTTCTAACAAAATTGCACTGTGGTCAGAGAACATAGTCTGTGCAATATAGATCTTTAGAACTATTTATGCAGAAAGGTGGGGAAAGTCTCCATGAGTTCAAGCACCACACACCACAGAACCTGCAGACCAACTTCATTCCCAGTATCTGCACCAGGCATCTACTCCTTCAGGGCATCTTCCTTAAATATTAGGTTGCAATCCAATTTGTTGAGGGCCTGGAGAGAAAGGGAATACAGAAATAAATGCCTTAGGGCAACTAGTCATCATAACATGTATTCTCACCAGATTCTCAACCTGGCAGGATCTAGAGGTTGCAATGATATTCTCCCCACCTCCTCAACCTTTTCTGTCCCACCTTCCAACACACACACACACACACACACACACACACACACACACACACACCCTGGCATCGGGGCTGCTCTTGCTAATTTCTGTTCTACAGAAGAAGAGGCCAGAAAAGTGATCCTGCCAAAGCAATGTAGAGGACAGGTAAGAGCAAAATTTACCTGCCACAGTTGCACCTACTGCCCCACTGTGTCCCAATCCCAGACTGCTATGAGCTTCTAAACCAGCTCACAACTGTCTTTGGTCTCCTCTGGCCTTCTCAGAGTTTTTATGTTAATTCCTCAGACCATGGCTTCTTTCCCACTTTCAGTTTCTCAACCCTGGCTGCATATTAGAAGGACTCTAAAGGTATTTTTAAAATGCCATTGTCCAGATTCTGCTTCTGGAGATTCTGATACAATTGGTCTAAGGAGGGCCCCAGATTAGCAATAGATTTCAAAGCTTCTTGGGTGAATCTAATGGGGACCAAAGGTTTTCAATCATTGTCTGTAATTTCTACTGGGTCAATTTTGGGAAAGGGACCTCATAGCCCAGGTTTCTTAATTTTCTTGTTCAGGAACTAAAAACCTATATTTTGTTTAATGCTCAAATTATTGAACTCATTTACCTAATAAATACAAATTTTAAAAAGAAGTTATCTTGATGATTTAAGATGACTATAATTTGATTACATTATCTTAAATCATTTAAAATGCAATTATAAATTCACTATGGCTGATTTTTTTCCCAACACTTCAAATATCGTAAAACTTTCACAAATGCAATGACTACAAAGCTTATTATTAATATTACACTTACACTTGAACCTATTCTAAAGTCTCAGAACAATGGACTTATTCATTTCTTTGATAATTTATGTGCTTGTTTTATACCTTCCTGGGGGATATTAGTATACTTATTTTAATATCTTCCTAGGGTTTCAGTAACATATTTTTATTTCTTCCCAGGGGTGGAGTAATATTACTAGACCCAAAAGAAAAAGTATACGTGCTTGGCCCAGCCAAGGCTGCAGGATGTGGATTACTGGCTGATCCATTTTTGGTCTGGCCTCAGGACTCATCATCAGGCTGAGTTAACTCCTGGTGTTACTACAATACAATTTTTAAAGTCACACCTTCACTTAGGTTTTATTTTTTTACAACCTGGTGTCTTTCAGGAAATAATGTACTTTTAAAATCTCACTTGGCCAAAGTTACAAAACCCAAGGTCCTATCAGTATGATATATTGACTTGGTCTGCTACCTTTTTAAAGAATTACATATTCCTTATTGATGTTTTATTAAAATGAGCAGGGCCATCTAGTGGTTTCATTTCCTGTGAGATGAGACGTTGCGTGTGTGTAGTATACTCTTTCTCTCTGGGACATTTGACTAATTCCTCTGTTTGGAAGACCCTGGCTATGGATAAAATGTTTGTGTTCTCCCCAAATATATATGCTGAGATCCTAATCCCAATATGATGAGATTAGGAGGTAGGGGCCTTTGGGGGGTGATTAAATTATAACTGTTCTGATGAATGGGATTAGTGCCCATGTAAAAGCAAACCCAGAGGCTTGTTCATCCCCAGCACCATGTGAGGACACAGCAAGAAGTTGCCATCTATGAGAAACAGGCCCTCATGAGACACCAAATCTGCTTGCACCTTGATCTTCATCTTCCCAGTCTCTGGAACTTTGAGAAATCAGTATTTGTTGTTTATAAGCCACACAATCTATGGCATTTTGCTATAGCAGCCCAAATGCACTAAGACAACCCTGTTGGATCTTTCTTCTACTTGGTAATTTTGTGTGATCATTAATCTTGATTAAATATGGGATTTTTTGTTCACTTAAATTATTATATGTTAATCCCAGTACCAACCAATCCAGTCCTCCCTCTTCTTGAAGGAGGTTACTTGGTTCCGTAATTTTGTTTTTTCCTCAGAAATAAATATGTGCATATATATTTATATCTTTTATAAGAAAGTAATTCAATAGGAAAAATAAAATCACCATATATAAACAATGTTCACTTGTTAAAATCCGTTAACAAAAAACATATTCATAATTGGTTACCTATTTTTTATTACAACCATATTTTTGTACTAATTATGTTAATTGTTGAGTATAATTATGAATCCATGGACTTTTTATAGACTTAACATGTTCCAAGTAACAATAATAATATTTCACACTAAAATTATCACAGTTTGGTCCATGGAAACCTTAAATTGGATCTTCGACTTTTTGATATTGCTCCTAACATTTTAAAAATAAGATTTTTACTTTCTGTTAATAACAGGATATTCTAGGCTCATTCTGATTTTTTTTAAATTTCCCTGAACAAAGAGTCATCTGTCCTCTGTAGAGTTCTGGTTTCTGTTACTTGACAATAGTATTAGAATAGTAGTTATGGGTGGATGCATAAAAAAGGAGATAGGCAAAAGTCCTGCCAAAGCTGTTGACCTACTTGCACTTGAAAATGGGACTTTAAAAAATAAATCATGGTTTCCAAAGATTTTTCAAATTTAAAGATGTATGTATTAGTCCATTCTCACACCGCTATAAAGAACTGCCTAAGACTGGGTAATTTATAAAGAGAAGAGGTTTAATTGACTCCTAGTTCCATGTGGCTGGGGAAGCCCCAGGAAACTCATAATCATGGTGGAAGGGAAAGAGGCACGTCTTACATAGCAGTGGGTGAGAGACAGAGTGTGGAGGAACTGTCGGACTCTTATAAAACCATCAGATCTCATGAGAACTCACTCACTATTACAACAACGGCATGGGGGACACCGCCCCCATGATCCAATCACCTCCCACTAGGTCTCTCCCTTGACATGTGGGAATTACGGGGATTGCAATTCAAGATTTGGATGGGGACACAAAGCCATATCAATGTTATATTGCTGAACCCTACTTTTCTTACAGTAAATGGTATTACCTGATACTAAGACTTTTTCCCCAGGAACAGCAGCCAGTTCAATAAACATATATGCCCTTAATACAGTCCAAGCACTGTCTCTGCCTTGAGGGCTGCAGGATAGCATGAGTTAAGCTGGATATAGCACATTCCTCTCTTCTTCTTGCCATAGGGCCTTAGCTGTTCCTTGTCAGAATAGCTTACACGCCTTGCCACATAATATCACTGGAAATAACTTTGTAGAGATTGAGATTAATACAGGGATTTTTTTTTAATGGCCATGAAGGTCTTGGAAGATGAGGACACAAAGAAAGACTGAAATCTGGAGACACTCAGACACAAAGGGACAAAACAAAGACATCCAAGGAATAATGGAATGAGAGGGAGGGAGTTGTGTTTTCATGATGAGAAATGTGTGAGAGAGCAAGCACTGAGGGGATGGAAGAGAAGATAGCAAGAGGGCTACAGAGAGATTTGGGACAAAAAACGAAGAGATGACAGATTTGGAGAAAATGATTGAAGTTGAGAGAGGATTTGCAGCAAGATATGAGAAGATATGAAAAAACAATGTGGAGAGAGTAAAGGAAGAAAAGTGGACAGAAAGAAGAGAAAAAAAGAGAGAAAAATGCTCATATAGTTTCTGTTTTGGACCATAAATACAAGCTGTAAATTCACTGACTGAAACAACCAGCTGGATCTGAATGGGTTTAGCTGAACTCAAATCCATTATGTAGGATACAGACTAATTAAGGTCTGAGCTCTGTGGGATTAGGGACATATTTCCATTTTCTCTTTTGCATGGCTCTGCTGGGTATCAATCATCAGGCTCATGTTTGGCTGCAGCATCTTCAAGTCCATCTCATAGGTCATTGTAGAGTAACAGGCTTTGTAAGTTCAGCTACTACACCTCACTTCCCACCAACCATGGTGCCAATGACCTGTGCATTTTTACATTCTGTGCTGGGATTAGCTGGGATTAGCTGAAAGTCAAAGGTCTTGCTTGCCGCACATATGGTTGATGAGTCCTATCATGTCACCATCTCCATCACTGTCAGCAGTCTATTCCACAGGGTGGAAGTCAGAAACATGAATCTTACTAATACTTAAAGCCTTCAGTCTGCATCACAGTCTTATGAAATGCTTGGCTACTGGCCACCTTCTCTTCCCATGCACCAGTTCATGTTCAGCTGGACACATGACTAGTGATTCACAAAAAAGTGTTGGAAGAATGACTTCCCAAATCTGCTACTCCAATGTTGTCTTGGGAAGAATGGCACAGGCCTTGTACATTTAAAAATGTGTAAAGTTAGCATTTTCAAAGCTGATTGCAAAATTTCTTTGGATTCTTCTTCTGATTCTCTTGTTGCAAATTGTTAATTTTGTTAATTGCGACTTGTATCACTGGGGCTCTTGACTTTCTCATGGTAGTAAGTCTAAAGTGGACTCCTTTCCAGATTTCAGGGAGAGAACAAAGGGGTAATGGGTCTAGTGTCAGCATCTTCCTAAGCATTGGACCTACAACTTGGTATGCAGAAGACTCATCTGGGAGCCTGTTTAAAATGCTGGGACCCACCCACAGAGATTGGGTCTGAGGAAATGGAATGGAGGCAGGCAACCAAACTGTAAGATTCCCACAAGTGGTTCTGAGGTAGGTGTCCCAAGGCCATTCTTTTTTAAAAGATGAGTTTTATTATTATTTTTAATTGACATATAATAATTGCACATATTTATGGGGTCTAGTGTTACATTTGAATACATGCATTGAAACATGTATACAGTGTAACTAGCATATTACTCAAGCCATTCTTTGAGAAATGTTTCCTAGGATAATGACAGTAGGTCTTTGCTTACAAGGTGTCTTGCCAGTTCTAAAAACACCTGTATGATCCCCTGCTTGTGACAGACACAGATGCATCTAAGTTTTCCTCCCAGACCACATGTCCTACTGTCACCATGGTCAACATCAGTTCTCAAGACAGACACCTGATCACTATTAAATTTCACCTGCATCGCTAATGTAGACTCTTCATGAGCCTCACACATTATTTAGTATAGGTGGTCCTATCTTTTACTGCACAATGAGTTCCTGTATATCTGCTAAGAATCCAAAAGTTCAAGAGGAAAATTTATGGTTATGGAAGAGTTTCATTCCCAGAGAGCCAAAAAAAAAAAAAAAAAAAGATAAAATCCATAGTACCATGTCCTGCCTTTTGGATTCCATCTTTGATAATATATTTCCAGCATTTTGTACCTGTTCTTTACATTTTGCTCTTTTCTTGCTCTTTATGGCACTTTCATCATGTTTCATGATACCTATCTTTTACTCTATTGTAGTACTTGTGAGGTTTCACTTCTTTTTTTTTTAACTGAGTTTTATTTTTTATCAGATTTACTTTTTTTGTACTCTCTGTGCTGTACACACATGGTGATGCTTACAAGACTGAACAGTTGGCTGCTATGCAGAGCCACAATGGGGTAGCTCAGAATGTTCTTTGATGGCTGGCTTATAAAAGCCTGAACTTCACATCTGGGAGGTGCATAGGACTCAAAACTGCAGGATGTAAGGATGTTAAAAGTCCTAAGTTGAGAACCGTCTCTGAAATAGGAATCCAGCTTTAATGAGACTAATTTATCTAGGCAAAACCCAAGATAAAGCTTTATTACTCATCCAGATATTTTTCTTTTTGCAGGGTGGGGAGGGGAGACAGAATCTCACTCTGTCACCCATGCTGGAGTGCAGTGGCACGATCTCAGCTCACTGCAGCCTCCACCTTTCAGATTCAAGCAATTCTTGTGCCTCAGCCTACTGAGTAGTTGGGATTACAGGCACGCACCACCATTCCCAGCTAATTTTTGTATTTTTAGTAGAGACGGGGTTTCACTATTTTGGCCAGGCTAGTCTCGAACTTCTGGCCTCAAGTGATCTGCCCACCTCAGCCTCCCAAAGTGCTGGGATTATGGGCGTGAGCCACCATGCCTGGCCTCATCCAGATATTTTTCTAAGTGTTGGAGATACAGCCTTGAAGGAAGGAGACAGACATGGTCAGGGAACTTACAGACTGGAGGATGAGACAGGTAGGTAAAAGGGAAATTACAAATAAACTCTGTGAAAGAAGCTCAGGATATTAAGAAGTGCATTCAGAAAACAAAAAACAAACAAAAACCAGCTCTTAAAAATTAAAATTATAATAGCAAAAAATTAAAAATTCAACATGGGAACTTTCTGCTTTTAGTAATGGAGGACTATGTTATTTGAATAAACTATCCCACTGGATAAAAATCTTAAACAACTAGATAAAATATATTAAAACATTTTAAAAGCATTGAAGACAAAACATGACTGTAAGGAATTATAAAGTCAAAGTAAAGTAAAAATGTGAATCCAGAAAGGTAAAAGAGCATGGAAGCCACATTGACCCTCTGATGCTTGCCAACCCTGGAAAACTAGGACTTTTGTTTTGATAATATCACAGAGAGATGGAAACAGAAATAAGAATCCAACAACCATAAAATTAAATTTCAAGCCCTGAACTTGGGTTTAAGATGGTCCCATACTGGTAGTGACCCCACAGTAGACTTTACTATATGATTGTTATACTTTAATGACATTTTTTTTTAAATGAAGGTGAAATAAAGATATTTTCAGATTTAAAAAACCTGGCTGGGCACGGTGGCTCACGCCTGTAATGTCAGCACTTTGGGAGGCCAAGGTGGGAGAGGTCATCACGCGGTCAGGAGTCCGAGATCAGCCTGGCTAACATAGTGAAACCCATCTCTACTAAAAATACAAAAAAATTTAGCCAGGCATGGTGGTGCACGCCATGGATGTAGTCCCAGCTACTCAGGAGGCTGAGGCAAGAGAATCGCTTGAACCTGGGAGGTGGAGGTTGCAGTGAGCTGAGATCGCAACACAACACTCCAGCTTGGGCAACAAAGTGAGACTTTGTCTCACAAAAAAAAAAAAAAAAAAAAAAAAACCTGAGCAAATTCTCCATCACAAGGACAGCATTAAAAATTTCTAAAGTCTATATAATATTTAGACTACAAAAGAGTGATTCCAGAAGGAAGTTCCGAGTTATAAGAAGGAATGAAAAAAGAAGGAATAAGTGGTGAATATATGAGGAGCTCTAAATGATTACTGACTTCAAAAAAACAATAATATCCAATGAGATTGAAATATATTGGATTAAAATACACATTAATAATGCCAATATAGCCTTTCCGCCCCCTAGCACTGCTGGGCCTGCAGGTCTCTGTTGAGCCGCGGACGCGGGTCTTTTGTTCCCCAGGATGGGGTTTGTTAAAGTTGTTAAGAATAAGGCATACTTTAAGAGATACCAAGTGAAATTTAGAAGACAATGAGAGGGTAAAACTGATTACTAAGCTCGGAAACGCTTGGTGATGCAGGATAAAAATAAATACAATACGCTCAAATATAGGATGATAGTTCGTGTAACAAACAGAGATAACATTTGTCAGATTGCTTATGCCTGTATAGAGTGGGTATGATAGTCTGGCCAGCATATGCACACGAACTGCCAAAATATGGTGTGAAGGTTGGCTTGTCAAATTATGCTGCAGCATATTGTACTGGCCTGCTGCTGGCCCGCAGGCTTCTCAATATGTTTGGCATGGACAAGATCTATGAAGCCCAAGTGGAGGTGACTGGCGATGAATACAATGTGGAAAGCGTTAATGGTCAGCCAGGTGCCTTTACCTGCTATTTGGGTGCAGGCCTTGCCAGAACTACCACTGGCAATAAAGTTTTTGGTGCCCTGAAGGGGGCTGTGGATGGAGGCTTGTCTATCCCTCACAGTACCAAACGATTCCCTGGTTATGATTCTGAAAGCAAGGAACTTAATGCAGAAGTACACTGGAAGCACATCATGGGCCAGAATGTTGCAGATTATATGTGCTACTTAATGGAAGAAGATGAAGATGCTTACAAGAAACAGTTCTCTCAATACATAAAGAACAGCATAACTCCAGACATGATGGAGGAGATGTGTTAGAAAGCTCATGCTGCTATACAAGAGAATCCAGTCTATGAAAAGAAGCCTAAAAAAAAGTTAAAAAGAAGAGGTGGCACTGTCCCAAAATGTCCCTTGCTCAGAAGAAAGATTGGGTAACTCAGAAGAAGGCAAGCTTCCTCAGAGCTCAGGAGCGGGCTGCTGAGAGCTAAACCAACCAGTTTTCTATGAGGATTTTTTCAGATAAAGACAATAAACTTGTGGACAGCAACTTAAAAAAATGCCATATAGGTTCAACATACACAAATAAATAAATGTGATACACCATATGAACAGAATGAAGCATGAAAACCATATGATCACCTCAATAGACACAGAAAAAGCATTTGATAAAGTTCAACATTGCTTCATGATAAAACGTTTCAACAAACTAGGCTTAGAAGGAACAAAACTCGACACAATAAAAGCCATATATGACAAACCCCCAGCTAACATCATACTGAATGGAGAAAAGCTGAAATCCTTCCCTCGAAGAGTTGGAACAACACAAAGATGCCCACTCTTACCACTCTTATTCAACATAGTGCTGGAAGTCCTACCCAGAGCAATTAAGCAAGATAAAGAAATAAGGGCATCCAAATTGGAAAAGAGGAAGTCAATTTATCATAATATTTATTTATTTATGTTTATTTTTAATTTTTTTAGAGGCAGGCTCTTAACTCCGTCGCCCAGGCTGTGCAGTGGCACAATCATAGCTCACTGAATGCAGTGGCAAAATCATAGCTCACTGTAGCCTTGAACTCCTGGGCTTGAGCAATCCTCCCAAGTGGCTGGGACTGTAGATGCCATGCCACCACACTTGGCTAATTAAAACAATTGTTTTTTGTCGAGATGGGGTCTTGCTATGTTGCCTAGGCTGGTCTCGAATTCCTGGCCTCAAGTGATCCTCTTGTCTCAGCCTCCCAAAGCACTAGGAGCATTGTGCCCAGCCAGATGACATAATCCTGTATATAGCAAAACCTGAAGACGCCATCAAAAAACTCTTAGAACTGATAAATAAATTTAGTGAAGATACAAGATACAACATCAACATGCCAAAATCACTGTTTCTATACCCCAATAATGAACTAGCTGAAAAAGAAATCTAGTGTTTCTATGCACCAGGTGAAAAAAATCCCATTTATAATAGCTATGAAAAAATAAAATACCTAGGAATATATTTAACCAAAGAGGTGAAAAAACTCTACAAGGAAAAGTGTAAAACACTGATGAAAATATTTGAAGAGGAAACAAACAAATAAAAAGACATCCCATGCTCATGGATTGGAAGAATTAATATTGTTAAAATGATCACACTACCCAAAGCATTCTATAGATTCAATGCAATCCCTATCGAAATACCAATGACATTCTTTACATAAATAGAAAGAAAATCCTAAAATTCATATGACATTATAAAAGACACCAAATAGCCAAAGCAATACTGATCAAAAAGAACAAAACTGGAGGCATTACACTACTTTACTTCAAATTATACTACAAAGCTATAGTAACCAAATCAGCATGATACTGGTATAAAAACAAACATATAAACTAATGGAACAGAATAGAGAACCCAGAAATAAATTAACATATTTACAGCCAACTGATTTTTGACAAAGGTACCAAAAACATACATTGAGGAAAGGACACTCTCTTCAATAATAGTGCTGGGAGAACTAAATAGCCATATGCAGAAGAATAAAATTAGACTCCCCCCCTACCTATCACCATATATAAAAATCAACATAAAATGGATTAAAGACTTAAACATGAAACAAAAAACTATAAATCTACTGGGAGAAAACATAAGAGAAGTGCCTCACGACATTGATCTTGGAAAAAATTTTATGTATAAGACCTCAAAAACATAAACAACAAAAGCAAAAATTGACAAATAATATTATATGAACTAAAAATCTTCCATACAACAAAGGAAACAACAGAGGGAAGAGACAACTGTAGAAAGGAAGAAAATATTTGCAAACTATTCATCCAACAAGTGACTAATATTCAGAATACAAAAGGAACTCAGACAACTCAACAGGGAAAAAATCCAATTAAAAAGTGGGCAAAGGAAATAAATAGATGTTTCTCAAAAGAAGACAAACAAATGTCCAAAAATGTATTTTAAAATGTTCAACCATCACTAGTCATCAGGGAAATGCAAATCAAAACACAATGAGTATCATCTCACCTCAATTAGAATGGCTATTATCAAACACACACACACACACACACACAAATGCTGGTGAGGATGCAGAGAAAAGGGAACTGTTATACATTGTTGGTGGGAATTTAAATTAGTACAGCCATTATGGAAAACACTGTGGGGATGTCTCAAAAAACTAAAGATAGATCTACCACATGATCCAATGACCCCACTGCTGGATTTTTATCCAAAAAAGAGAAAATCAGTGTATCAAAGGAATACCAATACCTGTACCCTTGTTTATTGCAGTACTATTCACAATAGCTAAGATATGGAATCAACCTAAATGTACACCAACAGACAAATGAATAAAGAAAATGTGATATATATACACATTGAAATATTATTCAGCCATAAAAAAATGAAATCCTGTCATTCACAGCAACAAGGATGAGCCTGGAGCACGTTATGTTAAGCAAAACAAGTTAGCCACAGACAGATAAATGCTGCATGTTCTTAATCAGATGTGGGAGCTAAACTTTTTTTTAGCTCTTGGAAGTCACGAGTAGAATTGTGGGTACTGGAGGCTGGGAAGGGTAGCAGGGAGGGGAGCACGGTGAGAGGTTTGTTAACAAATACGAAATTACAGCTACATGGAAGGAGTAAGTTCTGGTGTTCTACAGCACTATGGGGTAAATATGGTTAATGATAATTTATTGTATATTTTCAAAAGGCTAAAAGAGAGAATTTTGAATGCTCACAACATGAAGAAATTATAAATGTTGAGGTGATGGAATGCTATTTATCCTGATTTGATCATTACACATCGTATATACGCATAGAAATTCACTCATTATTCCACAAATATGTATGATTATTATGTATCAACTAAAAATAAAAAGAAAAATGCCGTATTAAAAAAAAAAGAGGGGAAGTAGTTTGAGTTAAAGTGTTCCAAGGTCCTTGTATTTTCCAGAAGGATGATAAAGATATTAACATTAGAAACCAATGTTAATCAATGAGAAGGTAAAGATCTATGATATAAGTTCTAGGGAAATCATTTACAAAATAAGAAACTTGAGTGTATAACTTCTAAATTCATAGAGGGGAAACATGGTTAAAAAATATCCAGTAATTTAAAAAAAGTAATTTAAGGGAAAAAAGAAGTAAAACAAAACATGGAATAGGTGGCACAAGTAAAAAGACATATCAAAATGTTTAATTTAAACTCAGTTGATTTTGTTCTAAAAAACTAACTTCATCTTTTAAAAGGCTAGATTGTTGAACTGGATACAAATATAAATTTAAATTATATATTATTTAAAAGAAACATAACTACAACATAAGCATATAGAAAGGTGGAAATTAAATCATGCAAAAATATCTCATTGAAATATTAATTTTAAAAAGTTGGTATACCTGTTAATATTGAACAAATTAGAATTTAAGGCAAAAAGAATTTTTAGAGATAGAAGACTCATTTCACAATGTCAAAAACATCAGTTCAACAGGAAGATATGTCAGTTTTAAATTTGTATGTACCTAATAACATGCCCTTAATAAATGAATAAAGCCAAAAATTATAGAGTACTAGGAGAAACAGACAAATCCAGTCCCAGTGGAGATTTCAGCCTTTCAATAATTGATAAGAACAACCAGAAAAGAAGACAGATGATTTGAACACTATACTTAAGAATTTTAGGCCAGGCACAGTGGCTCACGCCTGTAATCCCAGCACTTTGGGAGGCCAAGGCGGGCGGATCACGAGGTCAGGAGATCGAGACCATCCTGGCTAACATGGTGAAACCCCATCTCTACTAAAAATACAAAAAATTAGCCGGGCGAGGTGGCGGGTGCTTGTAGTCCCAGCTACTTGGGAGGCTGAGGCAGGAGAATGGCGTGAACCCCGGGGGGCAGAGCCTGCAGTGACCCAAGATTGCGCCACTGCACTCCAGCCTGGGTGAAAGAGTGAGACTCTGTCTCAAAAAACAAACAAACAAACAAACAAAACAAAACAAAACAAACAAACAAACAAAATATATATATATATTCAAAAAATAAAAAAAGAAAAAAAAAGAATTTTGACCTAATTTATATATATACATGTTATGGTCACCTTTTGGGAATGAGACAGGCCCCTCAGTCAAACTTTGGTTCAGATGTTAATACTGATGACACCACACAAACACATACACCAAATAAGCCATGAAATGGTTTATTACTCACATAATGGGGCCAAATACTTGCAAACTGAACAATACACTGATAAATAACCTCTGAGTTAGGGAGGAAATCACAAGAAAATTTAGGATATATTTCAAAGAATATGGCTTTTCCACTTTTCTTTTAGAAAACAGAATAGGAGAGAACATAAAGGCACAACAGAAAATTTTTACAGACCAATATCACTAATAAACATAAACACAAACACTTTTAAACAAATATTAGCAAATAATACCCAGAAATATGTTAAAGGTTAATATATAATTACATTATCCTAGTAATGCAAGGCTGGTTTAACATTTGAAAATCAATCAATGTAATCAATAACATAAGAATAAGGGAGAAGGGCTATATGATTATTTCAATAGATGTAGAAAAATATCTGACAAAAGTCAATATTCTTTCATGATAAAAAATTATCAGCAAAGTAGGAATAATAGGAAACTTTCTCAGCCTGATAAAGGCTATCTGTGAAAAACCTACAGCTGGCTGAGTATGGTGGCTCATGCCTGTAATCCCAGCACTTTGGGAGGCTGAGGTGAGTGGACTGCTTGAGCCCAGGAGTTCAAGACCAGCCTGGGCAACATGGTGAAACCCCATCTCTACTAAAAATACAAAAATTAGCTGGACATGGTGGTGTGTGCCCGTTGTCCCAACTACTTGGGAGGCTGAGGTGGGAGGATCCCTCAAGCCCAGGAGACAGAGGCTAGAGTGAGCCATGATTGCACTACTGTACTCCAGCCAGAGCAACAGACTGAGACCCTTTCAAAAAAAAAAAAAAAAAGAAAGAAAGAAAAGAAAAATTAAAACCTACAAGTAAACTTATAATTGAACATTTTTACTCTAAGATTAGGGAAAGAGAGAAAGGACAATAAGGACCACTCTTACCACTTTTTTTTTTAAGACATCAAACTGGCAGTCCTAGCCTGTGCAATGAGGCAAGAAAAAGAAACAAAATATGTAAAGACTGGTAAGGAAGATGCAACACCATCTTTATTTGCAGAAAAAATGATTTTGTCTATGTGGAAAATCATAAGCAATTAATATTGCAAGTTTACAGAATACAAAGTCAATATAGTAAATTCTCATTATTTATGGTGAATATGGTCTATAAAGTTGTCCTGAACATGAAATTAGTGAATACTACTGAACATTTGCTCCAATGGGAAATGCAGGTTTAGATTCCTGTGAGACTCTGGGACAATATTTTTAGTCAATTAATACTTAACCTTGTTGTATGTGTGTTTCTGTTAAATGGCATCATTTAAAATATATATATATATATATAATTGATTTGTCAACATCAAACTCATGGCCAACAGCACTGTAACTCATGCCTCAACAAAGCTTATCTAACACATGTCATTTATCTGTGATGTCAGGCAGATCACCACCTTCTTGTGCTTAGGAGCATTAGAGAGCACTTCAGGCCTACTGGGGGGCACTGTAAAGAGCAAAGTCATCAACAAAAAGCACAAAAATGCAATAAACATGGCATTAAATATACTGTGAAAAGGATACTTGTTTACTTTCTGATACCTTTGATACTTTCTGATAACCTCAGCTGCGAACATGTGCACTGGGGGGCTCAAATTTGTCATCACTTTGTATATATCCACAAATGAATGTGGGGATTACAAATGAATTTTAGTGAGTAGGCAAATTATACAAAATCTGCAAATAATCAGGATCAACTATATATAAAAGTCAACTGTATTACTATGCATTTGCAAAAAAACTTGGGAATGAAAATTTAAAATAACTTTAAAATAGCAAAAAATATAAAATGCTTAGGAATAAATCTACTTCAGAGTAAAATTTAAACTGAAATCTACTAAATTTTGCATTAAAAATGATCTAAATAAATGAAGAGTTATCCCATGTTCATGGATTGGAAGATCTTCTCCAATTCATCTACAAATTTAATATAATCCCACTAAAGGCCGGGCGCGGTGGCTCACGCTTGTAATCCCAGCACTTTGGGAGGCCGAGGCGGGCGGATCATGAGGTCAGGAGATCGAGACCACGGTGAAACCCCGTCTCTACTAAAAGTACAAAAAATTAGCCGGGCGTGGTGGCGGGCGCCTGTAGTCCCAGCTACTCGGAGAGGCTGAGGCAGGAGAATGGCGTGAACCCGGGAGGCGGAGCTTGCAGTGAGCCGAGATTGCGCCACTGCACTCCAGCCTGGGCGACAGAGCGAGACTCCGTCTCAAAAAAAAAAAAAAAAAAAAAAAAAAAAAAAAAAAAAAAAAAAAAAAAAAATCCCACTAAAAATCCTAAAAGTCATTTTTAAAATAAATTGCCAAGCTGATTCTAAAATTTATACGGAAATGCAAAGACCTAGACTCACTAAAACAAAGCAATTTTGTAAAACAACAAAATTTGAGGGGTTATATTACCTGTCTCCAAGACTTACATAGAGCTACAGCAATCAAAACTGTGCAGTAAAATTTGTGTAAAAATAGAAAAAATAAATGAAATAGAATAGTAAGTCTAGAAAGAGACCTGCACATATATTGGTCAATTAATTTTCCAAAAATAAATTGCCAAAGCAATTCAATGGGCAAAAAAACAGTTTTTGCACCAAATTTTGCTGGAATGCTGGGTTTCTATAGAGAAAAAAGAAAATGAAATTGTATCTCTACCTCAAACCATTCATAAAAATTAATTCAAGAAGAATTATGGTCGTGAATGGAATAACTATAAAGCTTCTAGAAGAAAGTAGAAGAGAATGTCTTTGCAAACTTGGGTCAGGAAAACTGTTTTAGAGAGATTATAAAAGGCACTTGACATAGAAAATTGATGAATTGGACTTTCTCACAATTCAAAACAAAAGCGTTGTATCTAGTATATATAAAGCACTTACACATATAAATAATAAAAAGACAATTCAAGTTAGAAAAGTAGGCAACAGACCTGAACATTTACTTCATAAAAGATATAAAAATGACCAAAACATGCATAAAAACGTGATCAACATCATTAGACACGAAGGAAAATAAAATTAAAGCAACAACCTGAAAAGGCCACACTGGAATAGCTGAAAATTTAAAAAGTTCAAAACAACAGATGTTGGCACATATGTGGAGCTACCAGAACTCTATATACACTGCTGGAAGGAGTTTAAAATTGTACAACCACTATTTAAAAAAATTAATGGCAGTTTCTTATGAAGTTAAACTTACACCTATTCTGACTCAACAGCTCCAATGCACAAAAGGATTTGTACAAACATGTCTTCATTCACAAGAGCCCCAAACTGGAAACAACTCAATAGAATGGATAAGAAAACCATGAAACCTTTATACTAAGAAATAAAAAATTATTGAAACATGAAACAATATGAATGATTCTCAAAAACATTATGTTGGGTAAAACAAGTCAGACACAAAAGAGTGCCTATTGTATGCTTCCATTTACAGAAAGTTCCAGAACAGACAAAACTAATCAATGGTGAAAGAAATTAGAGCAATACTTGCTTGTAGGGGATGGCCAGGGATTGACTAAGAAAATTTTCTGAAGTGATTAAAATGTTGGAATTCTTAATTGGGATGTTGATATTTTCAAAATTCATCAAATTATACACTTATGTGCATTTCACCATATGTAAACTTTATCTTTTAAAAAAATCCTTGAAAGATCTCTTCTCTACACAAAAAGCCACTTTCAAGTACACCCCCCCACACACACACAGGTTCACTAACATATTAGACTGTAAAAAATGAAAAGTCCTAAATGTTAGTGAATATATGGAACAACTGGAAGTTGTATTGTCTACTTGTGGGAATGTAAACTGATACGAATCACTCTAGAAAGCAATTTGACAATATTTAATGCAGTTGAATGTGTCCATATGGCTCAGCAATTCCACAGTTACTGTGTACTCCTAAAGCACACATGTGAACAGGCATATTCAATGCAGCATTGTCTGTACTAGTTTTAAACTAGAAAACTCCTGATGCCCACCAACAGGAAAACAGTTACATAAATCACTCATGGGCTGTACAACCCAATATCAAATAGCAGCAAAAATGAAAGAAGTGGAACTACTCCTATCAATGAGTATAATCCTCAGGAACATAATATTGAGTGAAAAAATGCAGAAGAATACATATTGCATGGCCCCATTTATATAAAATTAGAAAATATAAAAACTTAATTCAATAAGATCCCTATGCATTTATGCACAAATAGAACAGCCAGAAAATATGAATGAGGCCAGGTGTGGTGGCTCATGCCTGTAATCCCAGCACTTTAGGAGGCAGAGGCAGGCGGATCACGAGGTTAGGAGATTGATACCATCCTGGCTAACATGGTGAAACCCCGTCTCTACTACAAATACAAAAATTAGCTGGGCATGGTGGTGCACGCCTGTAATCCCAGCTACTCAGGAGGCTGAGGCAGGAGAATCGCTTGAACCCGGGAGGCAGAGGTTTCAGTGAGCCAAGATTGTGCCACTGTACTCCAGCCTGGCGACAGGGAGACTCCATCTCAAAAAAAGAAAAAAAAAAAAAAGAAGAATATGAATGAATAAACATAAAATTCAGGATAGTGGTTACCTGGAGGGAGGGAAAGAAGGTGCATAGGGGCTCCATGTCTGCTTGCAATGTTTGATTTATAAAATCTGAAGCAAGTGTGGAAAAATATTAAGATGTTATGCTTGGTGGTAGATACAGGGCATTTATTTGAGATATGATTCTACAGGCATTTCTGCACACTGAAACATTTCAAGATAAACAAAGAGAAGAAGTCGACTCTCTGAGGGCTCAGGCTTAGGGGCACTTGTATAAGGGATTAATAAATAGTTTCATTGTCTCCTGAAGAGAAACTGCAAACTATTCCACTCCCCGAGGAGTATATTTATTCTTTAGGAGTAATTTATTCTTTGGAGCTTTGAATATACTTTAACTCTTTCCATAAAGGATTTGAGGTATTTTGCAACAAAAGACACATACAATGAATCATGAAAACATAAACATAAGTAGAAAATCAGGATCAAATATACTAAACATTCCATCAATACTGGTTAACACAGTTGCTGTGATTAAATTTCAAACTTGGCTCTGAAGTTCTTGGCAACAGTAACCACTCCATCTCCATCTGACCCATAAAAGCAGATTATAAAAACTAACCTTTGTTCTTCAAGATTTAAATAAAATATTTTCCTGACTAGTCTCTATTCTACTTTGCATTTTGCCTTGTGGCTAACTAGCCAGATTCTCTGTCCCCCTTCTTTCTCTTTTCTTTCCTTTTTTAATTTATTAAATAAACTGTGAGATGGGAGAATAAAGCCCGGGTTTGCCCAAAGAGATGAATAGGATGTTTTTTGGTCTGTCAACAAACTGTTAACGATAGAAAATCATGGAATCAAAACGAGAGAAAATATAGGTGAATCATTAACTGCTTTCTGAATAAGCAGTAAATCCTGAATTACAATGAACGAAATCACAAAGAAAAACAATAGGAGAAAAACACAAGGAAAATCACAAAGAAAAACAGAAGGAAAAACTCAGATAACAATCAAAATAAAAAGGCAAGTACAGGCTGGGCGCGGTGGCTCATGCCTGTAATCCCAGCACTTTGGGAGGCCGAGGCAGGCGAATCATGATGTCAGGAAATCGAGACCATCCTGGCTAACACGGTGAAACCCCGTCTCTACTAAAAATACAAAATAATTAGCAGGGCGTGGTGGTGGGCCCCTGCAGTCCCAGCTACTCAGGAGGCTGAGGCAGGAGAATTACTTGAACCCAGGAAGCAGAGGTTGCAGTGAGCCGAGATTGCGCCACTGCACTCCAGCCTGGGTGACAGAGTGAGACTCTATCTCAAAAAAAAAAAAAAAAAAGGCAAGTACACTATGATAATCTTATTTAGCAAGTGATAGGTTTATTCTCTTAAATATAAAGATAGCATAAACAAGTACTGCTATATGCCAATGACTCCAAATTCTATAATTCTAGCCCAATCTATACTTCTCAACTCCCAACTCATATTCACACCTACTTAACACCTGCACTTGGATATTTAACAACCATCTCAACATATGCTGAGATGCGTGGTATATCTTGTATATATTGTACATGTTGAGATACATTGTGTATTCCATAAGATGGAATTCCTGATCCTTCCTCCCAGCAGATGCTCCATTCACAGATTACTCTCATCTCAGTTGATGGCAACTCAATCTTTTCGGTAGTCCAAGCCAAAAACTTGTGGCCATCATTGACTACTGTTTCTCATACTCCATATCCAGTTCTGTCAGTAAATCTTGTTGCTTTATCTTTAAAATATACCCAAGATCCAACTACTTTCTGACACCTCTGCTGCTATCACCTTGATCCAAGTCACAATTATCTTTTGCCTAGAATAATGCAGTACTTTCCCAACTGGTCCCCCTAATTTAATTATTGCCCCCTCCTGAAGTTGATTCTCTACACATTATTGCAATGAATCCAGCTGCCAATATTTTATACTTTAATATGTATATCCTTAAATAATACACAATATTGTACATGTGTACTTATATATTTATGTTAGTATTTATACTGCACATAATGTCTACAATATGCTTCACATGTAGACACAGTTGAGAAATTCTCATCTTTTATTTGCTATTCCTCAGCATAATGACAAAACATGAAAGTAGATTAGGAACGACCACAGACATCAAAATTCTTCCCAGATGCCAGATCCTTAAGACTAACAGTGAATGTGGGTACTGTCTACTATTTATTGGCTGAAATACCCTTAGGTGCATTTTTTTCATCCTCTCTATGCCTCAGTTTTCTAGTGTTCAAATGGGATTGCTATCATATATATATATTGCAGTGTTAGGAGATTAAATGAGAATGTATACGAAGAGCTTATAATAGTGCAAGACATTGCTCAATGAATCTTTGTTGTTATGGTGATTACTCATTGAAGAGAATATGAATCCCAGTGCATTCCTTGCCCAATCAGGAATAGATCAGGAGCACGGTAGGGCTGCACTGTCTTACATGCCAGGCCTTCAGTGGAATGAAGCTCAGGAAGTGAGGAGCTGATACGAGCACCATCCTCCGACTCAGCAGCACAGTTAACCAGCCTCAGGTCCACCTGCACACTTGGTAACCATCCCCAGGTCTAGCAGCATACTTCACCATCCAGCTGCTGTACCAGAACATGAGGTACAGTATCTCCCTAAATGGGAGTACTAAATGTTTCTGCTTTTGAGGCAAATGCAGTAGTGTTTCTGCGTGAGATCCCTTTTGAAAAAAAGCAATTCTTCAGCACACACTAGCCTAAAGAGTCTCAGACTATGGGATTTGCATCTCTTCCCCTTCCCTGAAAACCCTGGAAAATTCCAAGTAGAAATGGCAATTTGTTCCCTAGATCGCCACTCACTTACAACATAGGACCCTCACTTGATCCCTAACCCAGCAGACCCAGGTCTCCTTGTCTTTTTATCTGGGGATTATCTTCACCAAGCAACTTCAGAACGCAAAATGAGTTTGGAGGGTAGAACTAGATGGGAGGATCGCCATTGGAAGTTTGAGACCAGACAAAATAAGGATTCAAGAAGTAGAAATCATTATGGGGTAGTGGGAGCAGGTAGGAGCAAAAGGGAACTCAGGTAGGAAGGAAGCAGAGACCAAAGCTGAGGAATAAAGAGGCTTGGTTTCAGGAACAAGAGAGAGACCCTATTACCAGGCTTGAAGCAGGTCTGGATAGAGCCAGCAGTGGCTGGGATGGCTTGCTGCCATTTCACTGAGTGCTGACTTAGTGTTCCTAAGATTCCCAGGATGACTCGGCCAAGAAAGCATGTGAGTGTCAAGTCTCTTTAGCAGCAGGGATGGGAGGGTTAGGGGAGGAGAGACATGCAGGAAGCTGGACAGATTACTAAACAGCCAGGCCATTCATCTGCAAAGCCTAGAGTGGGAACAGTTACCCAGACTCCCAAAGAGTCACAAGTTCTTACATCTTTCCAATCTGCCAGAAGTCCACAGACAATATACTCTTGGTTCTCCTCTCAATATCACCTTCAAGCCGGGATCTCATTTCTATACCAAACAAGATATAAGCCCAGGAGAGATAAGTGTTTACTAGCCAGATGAGAAATGGTCCATATGTTTCAGCTTGGAGAGGCTAAAGGATCAGAAAGCAATGCTAATAGCTCCTCTGTCCTAGGGCACCAACCCTATTGTTCAACCTATATCCAAAAGAGTAATAATTAAAGTTCAATGTATTGGGTGTTTGCTGTGTGCCAGGCATGACGAGAAATGCTTTACATGCATTGTTTCTTTTGATCCTTATGACTATCTTACGAAGTGTGTGCTATCAGGAGGAAACTGAGGTTACACACTAGTAAGCTGATGGCCTAAGTGCCAAGATGAAAAAACCAGGACAGGCCAGGCACAGTGGCTCACACCTGTAATCCCAGCACTTTGGGAGGCCGAGGCGGGCGGATCACGAGGTCAGGAGATCCAGACCATCCTGGCTAACACGGTGAAACCCCGTCTCTACTAAAAATACAAAAAATTAGCCGGGCATGGTGGCGGGCACCTGTAGACCCAGCTACTTGGGAGGCTGAGGCAGAAGAATGGCGTGAACCTGGGAAGCGGAGCTTGCTGTGAGCTGAGATCGCACCACTACACTTCAGCCTAGGTGACAGAGCAAGACTCCATCTCAAAAAAAAAAAAAAAAGAAAAACCCAGGACAGCCTTTTAAGGCTATGATCAGAAAAATGGTAACCTGTTAAAGTTAGGCACGCCTTTTGGGAGAAGAGTAATCAAGAGATCTTAAGGATGTGGGTCTTTCTCAGAACCGCAATAGCAGCTTACCTAGCTTCCTTCCAGGTGTCTCTGCATGTCTCTGCTGTCGTACATCTTCTAGTCCTGTTTTCCCATATCCTGGTGGTCCTGCTGACATAATAGCTGCTAGGTAAAATCTAAGCAAACTGAAGAATTCCCATTTATTGACTAAGATCGTTTTTCTGAAGTGGCATCATCTCTAGCTATGGTAATAGGCTCCTACTACCCTCCTCACTAGCATGAATTTGATCTTCAAATGAAATTTTATAAATTAGAACCCCTCACTGATGCATCCCTAATACTTCTGAGGCACAAGTACACATGCCTGTCTATTAAAAGAGCATCTGAGAGCTAACAATGGAAGGAAATACCTTTCAGAGAAGCAGATTTACTGATTTGTAACAGCATTTTATAGACACTCAGGATCTCCTAAGACAAAACATTTCCTTCCTATCCCAGTTTTGACTCATTTTCATATTCTCTGCCCATAGTGATTCCCAGCATCTCCTGTGGTTCCCTGAGAATGCATCCCTAGAAGAATGGGGCATCCTCCATATAGGTGAATAGCAGGAACCGTACCTAAGTAAAGAGGAACATACAATAAATATGACAATTCTGACTGAATTAAGGAGGCAAACATACTTTGACTAATTTGTTAGTAAGTTTATTCTTCACTCATAAAAAGAACATATTTTTGGCTTTGAAATCATGACATAAAATAAAAAGGGAAATAACTGAAAATTATCAGCTAAAAGTGGGTAGATGCAGCTCATGCTGAATCATCAGCAAATACTACGTGCTTTGGGCTATAGCAGGGCACCAATCAAAGCAAGAACCAAGGATGCAGTGCCATGCCATCTCTGAAAACTGCTTAGTTCCCAAAGGTTGTTTGGTCATCACATAAAGGAAATTAATCTTTCCTTTCTCCTGCTTTCCTTCTTTCCTTCTTAACTTTTAGCTATGAGAACAGTGGGCAATAATGCTTTAATACTAGTCTTTCTAGTTTATAGGATAGTGTTGTTGTTGTTTTAACATGTATAACCTGCATATTTTCAACCTTCAAAAAATAAAACTGCCAAAATCAACTGTAACTAAAGGCCATTTTTATTTTTGGTCTGTTATCTGCTGTAGGCAGAGCTTCATATAGGAATTTTTATTGCGAATTTCTATGACTGCATCCCTAACAAGCTCAATGAACATCTGTGGCCAAAGCTTCTGCAAAGCCTCATTTTTCATGTTGATTTCTGTGGCTTCCTTCACAAGGTCTTCTACATACGTTTTACAGAATTTCTTCTTTTCCTTTATTTCCTGTTAAAAAAAGAAAGTTTTGCATTAAATCATAACTAATCCAAAAGTCAAAGCAACAATTAGCTAAACCACAGAAAATTGAAATAATTTATTCTGACCCCCTGGTTCCTCCCCAACCTACTCCTCAGAGCAGGAATTCTTTCCTAGTCACTGCCGACAGAGTTCTGCTTGAGTAAAGATAACAACAAGGGCCTCAGTACTTCTCAGTCTACTCCTACCTCTGTTGGACAGCTCTGCTAGAAAATGTGTTTCTTTACTGGAATTGTTGAATCATAACTACTATTTCTCCTATCTCAGTTCAGGTCATTTAGCTCACACAAGTCAGCTGAATGCAGACTCATAGATTCCTGTGGTAAATGTATCAGGATACAGATAGTGACAATTTCAATTGGTATGATATTAGTTAATATCTATGTAATACTTTCAGTACCTATACTCTGAATTTACCCTCTATTATGGGAAAGCATAAAATGGTACACTACACTGACTTATGCAGCCTTGACCATTTGGAGAAAGTTGGGGGAAAGTGTACAAGGAGGAAGAGTAAACATATAGAAACCTGGGATCCAGGACATTGCCTTCTAAAGAAACAGGTCTCTTACTCAACTTCTGGGTCTGGCAGTGTGCAAATGAAAAACCTGGTCCTAAACACAACAGAGGAATTTTGGAGCCAGAGGATATTTGAGCATTGTGCCCCAATTTCATCAGAGACTAAAACAAAGTAATTTTGTTTAATGCAAGAATTTAACATTTATTTTGGCTATTGATACTTCTGGAGAGTATCAAGTCATAATCATGGAAGGTATAATATATATGGAAGAATCAACGTAACACATCAGATAATCAGAATTATAAGGGAAGTAACACACATCAATGAAGAAGGAAAGTAATAAATATCAATGAGACAATACATTTAACTACTAGAAAAAGGATCCATTTAAATCTCCAACTCAAGTCAAAACATCAAAATAATTTCAAGATAAATTAAATGAGTTAAATTTAAAATATCATAGGCCAGGCATGGTAGCTCACATCTGTAATCCCAGCACTTTGGGAGGCCAAGGCAGGAGGATCGCTTAAGGCCAAGAACTCAAGAACAGCCTGGGCAACATGGTGAGACCCCATCTCTACAGAAAAACAAGAATAAAAAATTTAGCCAGGTGTAATAGCACATGCCTGTAGTTCCAGGTACTTGGGAGGCTGAGGTGGGAGAATCGTTTGAGCCCAGGAGTTCAAGGCTACAGTTTAAGCTATGATCATGCCATTGCACTCCAGCCTGAGTAACAGAGTGAGACCTTGTTTCTAACAAAAAAAAAGAAGGCCGGGTGCGGTGGCTCACGCTTGTAATCCCAGCACTTTGGGAGGCCAAGGCGGGCGGATCATGAGGTCAGGAGATCAAGACCACGGTGAAACCCCGTCTCTACCAAAAATACAAAAAATTAGCCGGGCGTGGTGGCGGGTGGTGGGCGCCTGTAGTCCCAGCTACTCGGAGAGGCTGAGGCAGGAGAATGGCGTGAAGCCGGGAGGCGGAGCTTGCATTGAGCCGAGATTGCGCCACTGCACTCCAGCCTGGGTGACAGAGCGAGACTCCGTCTCAAAAAAAAAAAAAAAAAAAAAAAAAAAAAAAAAAAAAAATTCGGCCCTGCGCAGTGGCTCACACCTGTAATCCCAGCACTTTGGGAGGCCGAGGCGGGTGGATCACTTGAGGTCAGGAGTTCGAGACTAGCCTGGCCAGCATGGTGAAACCCTGTCTCTACTAAAATTATAAAAATTAGCCAGGGTTGTGGCACATGCCTGTAGTCCCAGCTACACGGGAGGCTGAGGCAGGAGAATTGCTTGAACCCAGGAGGCGGAGGTTGTAGTGAGCTGAGGTCGTGCCACTGCATTCCAGCCTGGGCGACACAGTGAGACTCTGTCTCAAAAAACAAAACAAAACAAACAAACGAAATCCTAAAAATCTCAGATATTGTCATTAAAATGATACCTACGAAGATTTCTAGGAAGTCCAGCCAGAACGGTCAGGCAAGAGAAAGAAATTAAAAAGCATCTAAATAGGAAAAGAAGTCAAACTATCTCTCTTTGCTGACAATATGATTTCTATACCTAGAAAATCCTAAAGACTCTGCCAAAAGGCTCTCAAATTGAAACAATTTTAGTAAAGCTTTAGGATATAAAATCAATGTACAAAATTCAGTAGCGTTTCTATACACCAACAACATCCAGGCTGAGAGTGAAATCAAGAACACAATCCCACTTACAATAGCCACAAAGAAAATGAAATACCTGGGAATACAGCTAACTAAGAAGGTGAAACATCTCTACAAGGAGAACTACAAAACACTGCTGAAAGAAATCAGAGATGCCACAAATAAATGGAAAAACATACCCTGCTGATAGATTGGAAGAATCAATATCATAAAAATGGCCAGACTGCCCAAAGCAATTTACAGTTCAATGCTATTCATATCAAATTCCCAATGTCATTCTTCACAGAATTAGAAAAAAACATTCTAAAATTCATATGGAACCAAAAAAGAGCCCGAATAGCCAAAGCAATCCTAAGCAAAAAGAACAAAGCCAGAGGCATTATGCTATCTGACTTCAAACTATGCTATAAAGCCACAGTAATCAAAACAGCTTGGTACTGGTAAAAAACAGACACATAGACCAATGGAACAGAATAGAAAACTCAGAAATAAAGCTGCACACCAAAAACCATCTGATCTTCAACAAGGCTGACAAAAACAAGCAGTGGGGAAAGGACTCCCTATTCCATAAATGGTGCTGAGATAACTGGCTAGCCATATGCAGAAGACTGAAGCTGGACCTTTCCTATTTCACCATATACAAAAATTAACTCAAAAGGGATTAAAAATTTAAATGTAAGACCTCAAACTATAAAAATTCTGGAAGACTCTTCTCAATATTGGCCTTGGCAAAGAATTTTTGGCTACGTCCCCAAAAGCAATTGCAACAAAAACAAAAATAGACAAATGGGACTTAATTAAACTAAAGAGCTTTTGCACAGAAAAACAAACTATCAACGGAGCAAACAGACAACCTACAGAATGGGAGAAGATATTTGCAAACTATGTATCTGACAAAGGCTTAATATCCAGAATCTATAGGGAACTTAAATCACCAAGCAAAAACCAAATAACCCCAGTAAAAAATGGGCAAAGGACATGAACAGATACTTCTCAAAGGAAGACATACAAGTGGCCAACAAGGATATGAAAAAGTGCTCAGCATCACTAATCATCAGAGAAATGCAAATCAAAACCACAGTGAGATACCATCTCACACCAGTCAGAATGGCTATTACTAAAAAGTGAAAAAACAACAGATGCTGGCGAGGCTGTGGAGAAAAAGGAACTCTCATACACTGCTGGTGGGAATATAATTAAATTAGTCCAGCCACTGTGGAAAGCAGTCTGGCGATTTCTTAAATAACTTAAAACAGCTACCATTCGGCCCAACAATCCCATTACTGGGTATATATTCCAAAGAAAATAAATCATTCTACCAAAAAGACAAATGCACTCGTATGTTCATTGCTGCACTATTCACAATAGCAAAGACATGGAACCAAACCAGGTGCTCATCAATGGTAGACTGGATAAAGAAAATATAGTATATATATATACCATGGAATACTAACTACATAGCCATAACAGTGAGTGAAATCCTGTCCTTTGCAGCAACATAGATGGAACTGGAGGCCATAATCTTAAGCAAATTAATGCAGAAACAGAAAACCAAATGCTGCACATTCTCACTTATAAGTGGGAGCTAAGCACTGAGCACACATGGAAGATGGGAACAACATAAATACGGGAACAACATAGAGGGTGGTAGGGGTGTGGGTTAAACCACTACCTATCTGGTACTGTGCTCATTACTAGAGTGACAGGATCCATATTCCAAACTCCAGCATCACATAATACTTTCATGTAACAAATCTGCACTGTACTCCATATCTAAAAGGTGAAATATTTAAAAATAAAATAAAATAAAAAGAAAGATTCATAAGAAAAAATGCTTACGTCATAATGTTATGTGACAAAAATAAAAATTTTTTTATAGGGTTTGAGTTATATGAATGTATGATTTGTCAAACTCAGCAATTGTACACCTAAGATTTACATTTCAGTATATAAGTTTTACCTCTAAACGGTAAAATTTACAAAGAAAAATACTCTGTAGAATACTGAATCCCAATTAATGAAATGCACGCTGAATTATTTAGGCAGAAGCATACTAGTGTCTGCAATGACTGTGAAATGAATTAAAAAAAATACTAAGGTAGATGGATGGATAGATACATAGATATGTGATAAAGTACACTGTATGGTACGATGCTAATAGTTGAGTGTAGGTTTTGGATGTATGGATGTTTATTGTGAAATTCTTTCAGCTTTGCTGTATGTTTGAAATTTTTATTAAAAAGTTAGAAAAGAATACATAAAAACTATTGAAGAAAATATATTGAAGTCTCATTAAGATTGTTTCTGAGTTCTTGGCTCACGCCTATAATCCCAGCACTTTGGGAGGCTGAGGTGGGCAGATCATGAGGTCTGGAGATTGAGACCATCCTGGTTAACATGGTGAAACCCCATCTCTACTAAAAAAACACAAAAAAATTAGCCAGGTGTGGTGGTGGGCGCCTGTAGTCCCAGCTACTCGAGAGGCTGAGGCAGGAAATGGCATGAACCTGGGAGGCGGAGCTTGCAGTGAGCCAAGATCACGCCACTGCACTCCAGCCTTGGCCACAGAGGGAGACTCCGTCTCAAAAAAAAAAAAAAAAGATTGTTTCTGAGTTCTGAGAACATTAGTATGTTTTCCTCCTTTTTAATATTTTTATTCTGTTTCCCAATGCTTATGATTTTTTAATTTAATTTAACTTAATTTATTTTTTGGAGACAGGGTCTCACTCTGCTGCCCAGGCTAGAGTGCAGTGGCATGATCTCCGCTCACTGCAACCTCTGCCTCCCAGGCTCAAACAATCCTCCCACCTCACCTTCTCGAGCAGTTGTGACCACAGGCGTGCACCACCACACCCAGCTAATTTTTGTATTTTTTGTAGCGATGTGGCTTTGCCATGTTGCCTAGGCTGGTCTCAAACTCTTGAACTCAAGCAATCCACCCACCTCAGCCTCCCAAAGAGCTGGGATTACAGGCATGAGCCACCACACCTGGCCCAAGTGCTTATGATTTTTAAAACAAAGTATGTTTTAAATTCCTGATTAATGTGAGTTAATAATAAGTCCAAATTGCACTAACCTTCCTTAACAGAGGCACATTTTAAGAATTTTCTTATGACATATAAGCATCTCTAAGTAATCACTCACCATTCACGGGTCAAAATGCTGATTTGATATAGTCATGTACTAAAACAATAGGTCATAGATTGACCAGTCATAAAAGTATGTACAGATTTTGATGTGATAAGCAACAAATGGTTCCAGCTGGCCTCTTCTCTGAAGAACTTCTCTCACTCTGAAATACTATAGTCTGAACCTTAGCCATCTATACTAAGTTAGCTTGTTGATGAGAACAGAATGTAGCTGCTCCCTTTTAGCACTCAGTAAATCTGGACTACATAGGAACTCCTACAAAGAAGAACAAGTGTGAATCACTAGAGATCAGCAACTAAAATGAGCAATATTTTACAAGAAATGCATTTACAAGTAGAAAGCATACAGCATATTTAGTGAATGCTTCTTTTACAGATTTCTAAATTGCTTAAAATAGGATTTTGAATTTAAAAAGACAAAATTCTATTATTAAGATTGGAAGATTTTTTATAATAATTTAGGGATAACAAAAATTAAAACAATTAAATGATATATTTTGTTAAATCATTTACGTATTATACAAATGAAAATAAATTCTTCACAACTGGCACAGTATAATTTACAGTGCTTTAAAATTTTCTGCTATCGTTACTCCCACTGTTTCTCTAGGAATATGTTGATATAGATTTGTACCTGCTATAATAATCCTTAATTTAGTAACTGTGTTTGAAAGCATTTTTACTTCATCATTTCTCCTCTCCTCTAAGCCAACTATTCTGTATCTCCTTACAATATGCCCTATAACTCATCAGGTGTCTGCCAAGACGACTCACTCTGCCTGTCCAGGATGATCCCATTGAAAGCACGTTAGAGACACCTCTCTTGCCCTGACCTGTCAAGGAGTTGTTGCTCCTTGAGTAATGCTTTTTCCATTCCCAAATGCTTTCATATACTCATCTCTTTTGTCTCACAATATCCCTGTGGGATTCATAAAGCAAGTATTTTACAAGTTCAATCCTGATGAGATAAACTCTATATAGTATTGTTTACATTATTTCATTAAACAAGAATTTTGTTGTGATGAAGATGGTTTGGGAAAAAGAAGGTCAACAGTGGGGTTTGTTATAGAGCAATTTTAACTATAATGGTACTTATATTAGGATTTAATCCATATCTCCATTTTATAAATGGGAAACAAGGTCTATAGAGATTGAGAGATCTGCTCAGGATTAAGCATCTTCTATTAATACTTCCATAGAGAAAACACTCTAATCTAGTCCTTGAAGAACTTACAGTCTAGTTGGGAGATGGCCTGCACATATAAAAAGTCAACTAAAAACATAAAACAGTAGATATATGCTGAATAAAATGTTCAGACAGCAAATTACAAACAGTGTTCAGAAAAGGGGTGGTCAAGAAAACTTGAGAAAACACCAAGATATACTGTGAACGTGTCCAAGGTCAGAATTAGGACTCCATTCTAGAGGCGGCTCAGTCAATAATTCAACGTGACCCTCAGTAACTCATCTGAGTTTCCAGTTTTCCTCATCTAAGAATAGGATTAGATTCTTTAAAGTCCCTTTCAGCACTCTGATTCTATGTCCATCTTAAATCTTTTTTAGATGAGTCAGGAGAATAGATGGAAAACTACCAAGCAACAGAGTTATGACATGTACAATGAAAGGGTCTGCTTAACCTGATCTGTGAAGAACTTACCTCAATTAATTTTCTCAACAACTCAGGATGTATGGAAGAGAGACTAAGCACTTTGTGCTGCAGTGATTTAAGTATTTTTCAAGATGTAAGGAGCATGGTATAAGTGAAGGAATGCTGGGCTGTGAGTCGAGAGAGTGATTAAGGGACTTGAGCAAGGTCTTTCAAGTACTCAGAACTAGAATCAGGGGCTCAAATCCACATCTCCTGATTGTTAGATTAGTGTTTCTTTTTTTTTTTTTTTTTTTTTTACAAAAACTTTACTCCAGTCTAACTCTATTTCTTCCCTCCTCCTTTTTGCTATTTTCTCATGTAAATTATATCTTTATACATTGTAAGCCAACAAGCACACTTGTGTAATTATTGCTTTTTGCAGTTGTCTTTTTTTTTTTTTTTTTTTAATTTATTTATTTATTTATTTATTTATTTTTTTTTTTTTTATTATACTTTAGGGTTTTAGGGTACATGTGCACAATGTGCAGTTTTGTTACATATGTATCCATGTGCCATGTTGATTTCCTGCACCCATTAACTTGTCATTTAGCATTAGGTGTATCTCCTAATGCTGTCCCTCCCCCCTCCCCCCACCCAGATTAGTGTTTCTTTCCAAACATTTTGGGGCTTCAGATTCCTTCTTTCCTCTTTAAAATTTCTCAAAGCAGGAGTCAACATTCCCTGTCTTTACTTCCTTATAGCATTATTGCTCAAATCACTTTAATCAAGACTCTGCTTACATGACTGCACTGAAGCTATCTGTTTTAAAAATCTGCATGCCTGTAGTTTCAGCTACTTGGAAGGACAAGGTAGGAGGATTTCTTGAGCCCAGGAGTTCAGGGACAGACTGGGCAACATAGAAAAAAAAAAAAAAAAAAAAAAAAAAAACCACAATCACCTTGAATGACTGTCCAATTTACCAAAACATTTTCCTTTACAGTTTGTGCATCTATGGTGTTGAAAAACATAGCCAACTCAATCAAGATCACAAAGATTTTCTCTTCTTATTAAAATAAAAACTTGAAAGTTTTGCTTTTAATACTTGGGTTTTTATTTGGTCTGGAGTTAATTTTTTGTTACATGGTGCAAAGAAGGGGTTCAATATGTTTTTCTGATTGAATATCCCTTTTCCTTAGTATCATTTATCCCATTAGACTATCTCTTTACAATCACCCTGTTTTAATTGATAGGTATTTATAATATGCCTTAATATCTAATAGTGCTAGCCATCTTCTCATTGTTCTTCTTTTTCGGAGTTTTTGTAGCTAATTATGTTTATTTTTCCACACGTACTATAGTATCAACTTGTCAAAAAGCCTCAACAAAAAAGTTTTTGGTATTTTCATTGGGATTATATGAAATTTTTAAGTTAACTTAAAGAAAATTGACAAAGTTTGCTTAAAATTCTTCTTATCCAAAACATGGTATGTTTTTCCATTTGTATAAATCTTTTGTATGCTTCACTAATGCTTGAAAAGTTTTTTTTTTATAGATCCTGTATATTTATTATTAGGTTATTACAAGATACATTATCTTTCTGTGTTGCTACTGTGAGTTAGGTTTTTCCTTATATCTTCTTTCTGTTTGTTATTTGTAATATAGAAGCTGTTGACTTCTGCTACATTACTGAATTTTCTTATAGCTTTTTATGATTTCTAAATTAATATTCTTGGGATTTCCAGGTATTCAATAATATTATCTGCAAATATAAGTTTACTTCCTTCTTTTCAAATGACCATTGATTTCCTTCTCTTGTTTCATTGCATTATCTGTATTGAGAAAAATATAATAGTGATATTAGGCATCCTTGTCTTGATACTTACTTCAGTGATGCATTGGTGCTCTAATCCTAACAAATTACCTCAAACTTGGCAGCTTAAAATAACATGCATCTATCAGCTCAGTTTCCATGTATCAGGAACCCAGGCACGTCTTAGCTGGGTATTCTGCTCAGGACTTCATAAAGCTGAAAGGAAGGTGTTGCCTAGGTTGTGTTTATTTCTGAAGCTCAGAGTCTTCTTCTAAGCCTAAGTGGTTGTTGGCAGAATTCAGTTCCTTGCAGCTGTGGGAATGAAATCCCTGTTTTCTTATTGGCTGTTCGTCTGGGGCTGTTCTCAGGTCCTAAAAGCTTCTTGCAGTTCCCTGCCATGTGGGCCTCTCAAAACATGTCGGCTTACTTCTTCAAGGCCAACAGAAAAATCTTTCAGGGAAAGCTTGAATCCTCTTTTTTTTTTTTTTTTTTTGAGATGGAGTCGCGCTCTGTTGCCCAGGCTGGAGCGCAGTGGGGCAATCTCGGCTCACTGCAAGCTCCGCCTCCCGGGTTCACGCCATTCTCCTGCCTCAGCCTCCCATGTAGCTGGGTCTACAGGCGCCCACCACCATGCCCAGCTAATTTTTTTGTATTTTTAGTAGAGATGGGGTTTCACCGTGTTAGCCAGGATGGTATCAATCTCCTAACCTCATGATCCGCCTGCCTTGGCCTCCCAAAGTGCTGGGATTACAGGCGTGAGCCACCACACCCGGCTGCTTGAATCCTCTTTTAAAGGACTTGCCAGATTAAGTTAGACTCACTCAGGAGATCTCCCTCTTCATTAATTCAAAGTCAACTGATTAGGGATATTAATCATGTCTGCAAAACCCCTTTACCCTTGCCATATTCCACTGGTTAAAGGCAAGACACAGGTTTTACCTACACCCATGGGAGGGGATTATATAAGGTATGGACACCAGGGTGTGGGGATCATAGAGGCCACCTTAGTTAGAATTCTGCCTACTACTAATGCTAATGTTTCCAGAGTTTCCCCATCAAGCACAACACTATCCAATTTCCATTTATCCTATTTATTGAGTTATAAAATTAAGAATAGGTATTGAATTGTGTGAAATTTCTTTTCAATGTCTATAGAAATAATAATGATTTTTCACATTAGATCTATTAATTCACTAATACTGAATCTTTCCTGCCTTTCTAGGATAAACTACACTTGGTTATAACGTTTGTTATTCATTTAATGTTCTGCTGTATTCTGGCTGACAATATTTTTAAAAGAGTTTTGCACCAATATTTTTAAATGTATGGTTTGGCTTTTCTTTTCCTATGCAATGCTGGCATTTTTGGAATCAATGTTATGCTGTCTGTATTGAAAACACGGAAGAGTTTTCCTTCTTTTTCAATACTCTCAAACAATTTTAAAATCATTAGAATTCTCTGTTTCTTAAAAAGTTGGTAGATTTTACTGTGAAATCCTTGGTTTGAATGCAGCTTTTTGATGTTTTACTAAATTTCTTTAATGTAAATTGGCATGTTTAGATTTACCAAATACAGTTGGCCCTCTATATCCATGGGTTCTGCATCTGTGGATTCAACCAACTGCAGATTGAAAATTTTTTTAAAAAACACATCTGTACAGACTTTTCTTGTCATTATTCCCTAAACAATACAGTATAACAACTATTTATATGGCATGTGCATTGTAGTATTATAAGTAATCTAGAAATGATTTAAAGTATATGGGAGGATGTGAATAGGCTACATGCAAATACTATGTTACTACATCATTTTTACCAGGGACTTGAGCACCTGTGCATTTTGGTATCTGCAGGAGGTCCTGAAACCAATCCCCCATAGATACCAAACACAACTATATACATATTAATTTTTTCACTCATAGAACCAGCTGTATTCAGGAAGAGGAGTCATAATCCTGCCACCTTGGCTTTCATTTTCTTCTTTTGGCAACACTAGGAAACCCCTATTGGCCAAAGGATTATGTTCAATCTCTTTCACATTGTTCTCTTACTATCTTTCTGGTCTCATCTTTTAATACTGTCTACCTCAATCTCTGAACTTCCAGAACAATGACCTGCTTATAGTTCCTGGCCCTCTCCTTACATGTTTTATACTTCTATGCCTTATTTGCACTGTGCTATTTGCCAGAACTGCCTCTTTCCCCTTTTCAACATAGCTATATTTTATCTTTTAAGACTCATATTGGGCATCATTTTTTCTAAAACCCTCCTTTGATCTGGGTTAGTTATCTCTCTATGCTCTTGATAAACTGATTGATACTTATCCGTATATATGTCTGTCTCCTCCATTAGAATGTGAGATCCATGAGGGCAAGGACAGCGTCTTTTTATAGCCCTAGTATATTACAGCCCTAGTACATTACAGATCCATGAGGGCAAGGACAGTGTCTTTTTATAGCCCTAGTGTGTTGTGTATGACAGGTGTTCAATACATGATTTTTGAGTGAATGAAAGTATGAATGTAGAGAGTGCTAAGATGAAAAAGGTAGTTGACTTCAAGTATTTGAAGGATTTTCATAAGGAAGAGACTTATTCTTTTTACTATGTAAGGTGGTACTAGGATCACTAAGTGAAGGTTATTAAGAGGCAGATTTAAGCTTATATCAGTAAGAATTTCTTCACATCTAGAGTTGTTCTGTGATAGACAACAATGTCATGAAACATTGACCTTTCACACTAGAAGAACTTAAAGTAGAATATCTTGTAGGATACTATTAAAAATAGTCTTGCATTGAGTTTTCAAGTAATTTTCAAGCTGTAATGCTTAGAGCCCTATGGGTTCCAAAGAGACACTTCAGGATTGGGGGTGGGGAAGGAAAGGAAAGGAAAAGGAAAAGAAGACCCAATCAAATGAAACTCTGAATTTCATACTTTTCCTCTATAACAACAGCAGCTCTGCTGTTTTGCTTTCTTTTGATACACTGGGTTTTCAGCTATAATACGGTGGTTTGAATAAAGAGGTCCAAACCTGTTAAAAACATTTGAAAACCACTTGACTAGCCATTTCACTTCTACAGTATACACACTTCCCCCTGCCACACACACACTTCTAAATGTTATATCTATATATCTAGAGATATGTATGTAGATATTGAAAGATATCTATTATGTATCAATCATATAACCTGTGTGAGGGGATCTATAGATATATCTGGATATAGATGTATCACCTCATACAGCACCTTGCACATGAGTCATAGATGCTCAGTAAATGTGTTTTCTCTTTCTTGTTCTTTTGCCCCTTTGTTCCCTCAAAATCTCTTGAAGGATTGTAAAGTCGTATTGTTATGTAGATAAGTTGTTTCTTCAGCTTTCCTATGAGCTCCATCAAGGTAAATACTACATAGTTTTCTTCTTTGTAGTTCCTGCAGCACCACAACATTGTATTCTCCTATACAAAACACTCTGAACCTCTGACCACATAAAACATAAAGGTTTAGTTACCATTTTCCTGGCTAAGTAGCTATATTAGGAATAGAACAGGTTGAAATTATGTGATTAAGTAATCATAAGAAAATGGTATAGAATGAAAGATATGAATTAAAACATCAATGGTCCCAGTAAGGAGAACAAAAATGGAGGTCCTGCTGTGTTCTCTGATGGTCTGGCATGATGTGGCTAAGTACCTACAGCAAGCCTATAACCTATTTTTTACATAGATCGGGACCCTTGGTCCTGCTTTGGACTAGATTTTTGCTACAGATTTATGGTACAGATTTCTTTTGAGCATTTTTTTTTTCTGCTGAAATAACGACATTGAAACCCTGGGTTCTTCTGCATCTCAGGGCTCTATTTCTCCCTAATTGCCTGGGTACCTACTGTCCCCGGCTTTGTAATATAAGGTTGACAAATATTCCAGAACAAAAAAGTTATCTTAACTAAGGGTAAAATGTACAACCCCCAAATTCCAAGCCATGTGGGATATATCCTGGCATTAGATCGCAAAGATTAACAGTAGTTTTACCTCTAGCTTTTCATTATAAAAGTCTCTTGTAGTATAATTTAATGTAGCACGATTTGTGTTTTCTCCTACGAGTCTTTTGCTGTCATTATTTTCTTCGTTGATAATACCAGGTTTTTTTCCTTTGGATTCTAGCAGATACCGAAATTGCTTTTTCCTGTAGAAAGACAGTAAAGAGATTTAGAGAGTTACTTATCAGACTTACTAAAACATGTCTATTTTTTGTTGACTTTAGAGGGGAACATATACTTTTTCGAACATATATTTTAATGAGCTTGAGTTTATGATTTATTTGAGTTCAGTTTGGTACCCCAATCTTTCTACTAATTAAGCTATTCAGCCCCAATTATTTTTTCTATAACTACCAATCATCAATAAAAATATGTCTCAAACATTTCTAAAATGAAAAAACTCTCCTTTAATAAAAATCAACATAAAAATTAATCACAGAGCACAAAACAACCCAAAAAGATAGAGTAGGTCAAATTTTCTTTTTTTTTTTTTTTTATTATACTTTAGGGTTTTAGGGTACATGTGCACAATGTGCAGGTTTGTTACATATGTATCCATGTGCCATGTTGATTTCCTGCACCCATTAACTCGTCATTTAGCATTAGGTGTATCTCCTAATGCTGTCCCTCCCCCCTCCCCCCACCCCACAACAGTCCTCGGAGCGTGATGTTCCCCTTCCTGTGTCCATGAGTTCTCATTGTTCAATTCCCACCTATGAGTGAGAACATGCGGTGTTTGGTTTTTTGTCCTTGCGATAGTTTACTGAGAATGATGTTTTCCAGTTTCATCCATGTCCCTACAAAGGACACGAACTCATCATTTTTTATGGCTGCATAGTATTCCATGGTGTATATGTGCCACATTTTCTTAATCCAGTCTATCGTTGTTGGACATTTGGGTTGGTTCCAACTCTTTGCTATTGTGAATAGTGCCGCAATAAACATACGTGTGCATGTGTCTTTATAGCAGCATGATTTATAGTCCTTTGGGTATATACCCAGTAATGGGATGGCTGGGTCAAATGGTATTTCTAGTTCGAGATCCCTGAGGAATCGCCACACTGACTTCCACAATGGTTGAACTAGTTTACAGTCCCACCAACAGTGTAAAAGTGTTCCTATTTCTCCACATCCTCTCCAGCACCTGTTGTTTCCTGATTTTTTAATGATGGCCATTCTAACTGGTGTGAGATGGTATCTCACTGTGGTTTTGATTTGCATTTCTCTGATGGCCAGTGATGATGAGCATTTCTTCATGTGTTTTTTGGCTGCATAAATGTCTTCTTTTGAGAAGTGTCTGTTCATGTCCTCTGCCCACTTTTTGATGGGGTTGTTTGTTTTTTTCTTGTAAATTTGTTTGAGTTCATTGTAGATTCTGGATATTAGCCCTTTGTCAGATGAGTAGGTTGCAAAAATTTTCTCCCATTGTGTAGGTTGCCTGTTCACTCTGATGATAGTTTCTTTTGCTGTGCAGAAGCTCTTTAGTTTAATGAGATCCCATTTGTCGATTTTGGCTTTTGTTGCCATTGCTTTTGGTGTTTTAGACATGAAGTCCTTGCCCATGCCTATGTCCTGAATGGTATTGCCTAGGTTTTCTTGTAGGATTTTAATGGTTTTAGGTCTAACATATAAGTCTTTAATCCATCTTGAATTAATTTTTGTATAAGGTGTAAGGAAGGGATCCAGTTGCAGCTTTCTACATATGGCTAGCCAGTTTTCCCAGCACCATTTATTAAATAGGGAATCCTTTCCCCATTTCTTGTTTTTGTCAGGTTTGTCAAAGATCAGATAGTTGGAGCTATGCGGCATCATTTCTGAGGGCTCTGTTCTGTTCCATTGATCTATGTCTCTGTTGTGGTACCAGTACCATGCTGTTTTGGTTACTGTAGCCTTGTAGTATAGTTTAAAGTCAGGTAGCGTGATGCCTCCAGCTTTGTTCTTTTGGCTTAGGATTGACTTGGCGATGCGGGCTCTTTTTTGGTTCCATATGAACTTTAAAGTAGTTTTTTCCAATTCTGTGAAGAAAGTCATTGGTAGCTTGATGGGGATGGCATTGAATCTATAAATTACCTTGGGCAGTATGGCCATTTTCACGATATTGATTCTTCCAACCCATGAGCATGGAATGTTCTTCCATTTGTTTGTATCCTCTTTGATTTCATTGAGCAGTGGTTTGTAGTTCTCTTTGAAGAGGTCCTTCACATCCCTTGTAAGTTGGATTCCTAGGTATTTTATTCTCTTTGAAGCAATTGTGAATGGGAGTTCACTCATGATTTGGCTCTCTGTTTGTCTGTTATTGGTGTATAAGAATGCTTGCGGTTTTTGTACATTAATTTTGTATCCTGAGACTTTGCTGAAGTTGCTAATCAGCTTAAGGAGATTTTGGGCTGAGACAATGGGGTTTTCTAGATATACAATCATGTCATCTGCAAACAGGGACAATTTGACTTCCTCTTTTCCTAATTGAATACCCTTTATTTCCTTCTCCTGCCTGATTGCTCTGGCCAGAACTTCCAGCACTATGTTGAATAGGAGCGGTGAGAGAGGGCATCCCTGTCTTGTGCCAGTTTTCAGAGGGAATGCTTCCAGTTTTTGCCCATTCAGTATGATATTGGCTGTGGGTTTGTCGTAGATAGCTCTTATTATTTTGAGATACGTCCCATCAATACCTAATTTATTGAGAGTTTTTAGCATGAAGGGTTGTTGAATTTTGTCAAAGGCCTTTTCTGCATCTATTGAGATAATCATGTGGTTTTTGTCTTTGGTTCTGTTTATATGCTGGATTACATTTATTGATTTGCGTATGTTGAACCAGCCTTGCATCCCAGGGATGAAGCCCACTTGATCATGGTGGATAAGCTTTTTGATGTGCTGCTGGATTCGGTTTGCCAGTATTTTATTGAGGATTTTTGCATCAATGTTCATCAAGGATATTGGTCTGAAATTCTCTTTTTTGGTTATGTCTCTGCCAGGTTTTGGTATCAGGACGATGCTGGCTTCGTAAAATGTGTTAGGGAGGATTCCCTCTTTTTCTGTCGATTGGAATAGTTTCAGAAGGAATGGTACCAGTTCCTCCTTGTACCTCTGGTAGAATTCAGCTGTGAATCCGTCAGGTCCTGGACTCTTTTTGGTTGGTAAGCTATTGATTATTGCCACAATTTCAGAACCTGTTATTGGTCTATTCAGAGATTCAACTTCTTCCTGGTTTAGTCTTGGGAGGGTGTATTTGTCGAGGAATTTATCCATTTCTTCTAGATTTTCTAGTTTATTTGCATAGAGGTGTTTGTAGTATTCTCTGATGGTAGATTGTATTTCTGTGGGATCAGTGGTGATATCCCCTTTTTCGTTTTTTATTGCATCTATTTGATTCTTCTCTCTTTTCTTCTTTATTAGTCTTGCTAGCGGTCCATCAATTTTGTTGATCTTTTCAAAAAACCAGCTCCTGGATTCATTAATTTTTTGAAGGGTTTTTTGTGTCTCTATTTCCTTCAGTTCTGCTCTGATTTTAGTTATTTCTAGCCTTCTGCTAGCTTTTGAATGTGTTTGCTCTTGCTTTTCTAGTTCTTTTAATTGTGATGTTAGGGTGTCGATTTTGGATCTTTCCTGCTTTCTCTTGTGGGCATTTAGTGCTATAAATTTCCCTCTACACACTGCTTTGAACGTGTCCCAGAGATTCTGGTACGTTGTGTCTTTGTTCTCGTTGGTTTCAAAGAACATCTTTATTTCTGCCTTCATTTCATTATGTACCCAATAGTCATTCAGGAGCAGGTTGTTCAGTTTCCATGTAGTTGAGCGGTTTTGACTGAGTTTCTTAATCCTGAGTTCTAGTTTGATTGCACTGTGGTCTGAGAGACAGTTTGTTATAATCTCTGTTCTTTTACATTTGCTGAGAAGAGCTTTACTTCCAACTATGTGGTCAATTTTGGAATAGGTGTGGTGTGGTGCTGAAAAAAATGTATATTCTGTTGATTTGGGGTGGAGAGTTCTGTAGATGTCTATTAGGTCCACTTTATGTAGAGCTGAGTTCAATTCCTGGATATCCTTGTTAACTTTCTGTCTCGTTGATCTGTCTAATGCTGACAGTGGGGTGTTAAAATCTCCCATTATTATTGTGTGGGAGTTTAAGTCCCTTTGTAGGTCACTGAGGACTTGCTTTATGAATCTGGGTGCTCCTGTGTTGGGTGCATATATATTTAGGATAGTTAGCTCTTCTTGTTGAATTGATCCCTTTACCATTATGTAATGGCCTTCTTTGTCTCTTTTGATCTTTGTTGGTTTAAAGTCTATTTTATCAGAGACTAGGATTGCAACCCCTGCCTTTTTTTGTTTTCCAGTTGCTTGATAGATCTTCCTCCATCCCTTTATTTTGAGTCTATGTGTGTCTCTGCACGTGAGATGGGTTTCCTGAATACAGCACACTGATGGGTCCTGACTCCTTATCCAGTTTGCCAGTCTGTGTCTTTTGATTGGAGCATTTAGCCCATTTACATTTAACGTGAATATTGTTATGTGTGAATCTGATCCTGTCATTATGATGTTAGTTGGTTATTTTGCTCGTTAGTTGCTATAGTTTCTTCCTAGCCTCGATGGTCTTTACAATTTGGCATGTTTTTGCAGGGGCTGGTACCGGTTGTTCCTTTCCATGTTTAGTGCTTCCTTCAGGAGCTCTTTTAGGGCAGGCCTGGTGGTGACAAAATCACTCAGCGTTTGCTTGTCTGTAAAGTATTTTATTTCTCCTTTACTTATGAAGCTTAGTTTGGCAGGATAGGAAATTCTGGGTTGAAAATTCTTTTCTTTAAGAATGTTGAATATCGGCCCCCACTCTCTTCTGGCTTGTAGAGTTTCTGCTGAGAGATCAGCTGTTAGTCTGATGGGCTTCCCTTTGTGGGTAACCCGACCTTTCTCTCTGGCTGCCCTTAACATTTTTTCCTGCATTTCAACTTTGGTGAATCTGACAATTATGTGTCTTGGAGTTGCCCTTCTCGAGGAGTATCTTTGTGGCGTTCTCTGTATTTCCTGAATCTGAATGCTGGCCTGCCTTGCTAGATTGGGGAAGTTCTCCTGGATAATATCTTGCAGAGTGTTTTCCAACTTGGTTCCATTCTCCCCATCATTTTCAGGTACACCAATCAGACGTAGGTTTGGTCTTTTCACATAGTCCCAAATTTCTTGGAGGCTTTGTTCATTTCTTTTTATTCTTTTTTCTCTAAACTTCCCTTCTCTCTTCATTTCATTCATTTCATCTTCTATCAGCGATACCCTTTCTTCCAGTTGATCGCATCTGCTACTGAGGCTTCTGCATTCTTCGCGTAGTTCTCGAAACTTGGCTTTCAGCTCCATCATCTCCTTTAAGCCCTTCTCTCCATTGGTTATTCTAGTTATCCATTCTTCTAATTTTTTTTCAAAGTTTTTAACTTCTTTGCTATTGTTTTGAATTTCCTCTCGTAGCTCAGAGTAGTTTGATCGTCTGAAGCCTTCTTCTCTCAACTCATCAAAGTCATCCTCCATCCAGCTTTGTTCCGTTGCTGGTGAGGAACTGCGTTCCTTTGGAGGAGGAGAGGTGCTCTGTTTTTTAGAGTTTCCAGTTTTTTTGGTCTGTTTTTTCCCCATCTTTGTGGTTTTGTCTACTTTTTGTCTTCGATGATGGTGATGTACAGATGGGTTTTTGGTGTGGATGTCCTTTCTGTTTGTTAATTTTCCTTCTACCAGACAAGACCCTCAGCTGCAGGTCTGTTGGAGTTTACTAGAGGTCCACTCCAGACCCTGTTTGGCTGGGTGTCAGCACCGGTGGCTGCAGAACAGCGGATTTTCGTGAGACCACAAATTCAGCTGTCTGATAGTTCCTCTGAAAGTTTTGTCTCAGAGGAGTACCCGGTTGAATGAGGTGTCAGTCTGTCCCTACTGGGGGGGTGCCTCCCAGTTAGGCTGCTCAGGGGTGAGGGACCCACTTTAGGAGGCAGTCTGTCCGTTCTCAGATCTCCAGCTGCGTGCTGGGAGAACCACTACTCTCTTCAAAGCTGTCAGTCAGACAGGGACATTTAAGGCTGTGGAGGTTCTCGCTGAGTTTTTGGTTGTCTGTGCCCTGCCCCCAGAGGTGGAGCCTACAGAGGCAGGCAGGCCTCCTTGAGCTGTGGTGGGCTCCACCCAGTTCGAGCTTCCTGGCTGCTTTGTTTACCTAAGCAAGCCTGGGCAATGGCGGGCGCCCCTCCCCCAGCCTCGTTGCCGCCTTGCAGCGTGACCTCAGACTGCTGTGCTAGCAATCAGCAAGACTCTGTGGGCATAGGACCCTCCGAGCCAGATGCAGGACACAATCTCCTAGTGTGCCGTTTTCCAGGCCCGTTGGAAAAGCGCAGTATTAGGACGGGACTGACCTGATATTCCAGGTGCCATCTGTTTCCCCTTTCTTTGACTAGGAAAGGGAACTCCCTGACCCCTTGCGCTTCCCGAGTGAGGCAATGCCTCGCCCTGCTTCGGCTCACACACAGTGCGCTTCACCGACTGTCCTGCACCCACTGTTAGGCACTCCCTAGTGAGATGAAACCGGTACCTCAAGCAGAAATGCAGAAATCACCAGTCTTCTGTGTCGCTGGGGCTGGGAGCTGGAGACCGGAGCTGTTCCTATTCGGCCATCTTGGCTCCACCCCCATAGTAGGTCAAATTTTCAAAGTCTTTATGTCCCATAAAACATGCTAATTACCACTTATAAATCACACAAATGGTTAATAATTCCATTATGCAGCTTGGTAATATTACTGATAGCTAGAAAATGGAATGGGATCTTGGCTTAAGTTTAGGCAAAACCAAAATAACCCGAAAACCAAAATCCTCCAATTGTGAGCATATCATGGCAAGATTCTAGTACGAGGTTAAATATTGAAACAAGAAGCCTCATTTGATTATGAAGAGGAACATACACAGTGCTCATAGTATCACTTACAGAGCCATCAGCCATGATTCATCCTCTATGAAGGTGGATTTTTGGTTTCCACCACTTAGGGTGTCTCAAAATGGTACTACTACTTTACTGTGAACTGTGTACTGAAGATTGAGGGCAGAAGAGGAATATAACTTTTTTTAAAATTTATTTTTCTCTGATCTAAAAGTATAACACAATAATTTTAGACATTTTAGGAAATACAAATTTGAAAAGTATAAGGAAATGGATAAAAACCACCCATAAGTTTTCATAAATTAATAACGTTCATATTTGAAAAGGTGACCTACAGAATGGGAGAACATTTTTGCTATCTATCCATCTGACAAAGGGCTTATCTAGAATCTACAAAGAACTTAAACAAATTTACAGGAAAAAACCAAACAACCCCATCAAAAAGTGGGCAAAGGATATAACAAACACTTCTCAAAAGAAGACATTTATGCAGCCAAAAGACATATGAAAAAATGCTCATCATCACTGGTCATTAGAGAAATGCAAATCAAAACCACAATGAGATACCATCTCATGCCAATTAGAATGGCAATCATTAAAAAGTCAGGAAACAACAGATGCTGGAGAGGATGTGGAGGAATAGGGGTTCTTTTACACTGTTGGTGGGAGTGTAAATTAGTTCAACCATTGTGGAAGACAGTACAGTGATTTTTTGAAGGCCTGGAACCAGAAATACGATTTGACCCAGCAATTCCATTAGTGGGTATATATCCAAAGGAATATAAATCATTCTATTATAACATGTACATGTATGTTTATTGCAGGACTATTCACAATAACAAAGACATGGAATCAACCCAAATGCCCATCAGTGATAGACTGGATAAAGAAAATGTGGAATACATATACCATGGAATACTATGCAGCCATAAAAAAGGATGAATTCATGACCTTTGCAGTGACATGAATGAAGCTGGAAACCATCATTCTTAGCAAACTATCACAAAAACAGAAAACCAAACACCACATGTTCTCACTCACAAGTGGGAGTTGAACAATGAGAACACATGGACATAGGGAGCGGAACATCACACACTGGGGCCTGTCAGGGGGTGGAGGGCTAGGGGAGGGATACCATTAGGAGAAATACCTAATGTAGGTGATGGGTTGATGGGTGGAGCAAACCACCATGGCACGTGTATACCTATGTAACAAAACTGCACATTCTGCACATGTACCCCAGAACTTAAAGTATAAAAAAAATATATCTTTAAAAAATAATAATCATAATGTTCACATTTGACATATTTCCTTGCAAACTTCTTCTATAAATTTTTGTAAAAAATTAAGATTGTACTAAACGTACAACTTTGTATACTGTTTTCACTTAATGCTATATAAGTATTTTCTGTATCATTAAAAATTATAATTTTAATACCTGAATAAAAATCAATTGTGATATATATCACAATTTACTTAACTGGTTCCTCTTATAGGATAGTTACATAGTATAATTTTCCCACTTTTGTAAAGAAAAAAATGAATAACATATAGATCTTTATTTCTATTTATTTTATTTTAAGTTCCAGGATACCTGTGCAGGATGTGCAGCTTTGTTACACAGGGAAACATTTATCATGGTGGTTTGCTGCACCTATCAGCTCATCACTAGGTATTCAGTCCCACATGCATTAGCTATTTATCCTGATGCTCTGCCTCCTCCTGCCCCCTGGTAGGCCCCAGTGTGTGTTGTTCCCCTCCCTGTGACCATATGTTCTCATTGTTCAGCTCCCACTTATAAGTGAGAACATGTGGCGTTTGGTTGTCTGTTCCTGTGTTAGTCTGCTGAGGCTAATGGCTTCCATCTCCATCCATGTCCTTGCAAGGGACATGACCTCATTTCTTTTTATGATTGCATAGTATTCCATGGCATATATGTACCGCAATTTCTTTATCCAGTCTATCACTGATGGGCATCTGGGTTGATTCCATGTCTTTGTTATTGTGAATAGTCCTGCAATAAACATACATGTACATGTTATAATAGAATGATTTATATTCCTTTGGGTATATACCCACTAATGGAATTGCTGGGTCAAATCATATTTCTGGTTCCAGGTCTTCGAAGAATCACCACCCTGTCTTCCACAATGGTTGAACTAACTTACATTCCCACCAACAGTGTAAAAGCATTCCTATTTCTCCACATCCTCTCCAGCATCTGTTGTTTCTTGATTTTTTAATAATCACCATTCTGAGTGGCATGAGATAGTATTTCATTGTGGTTTGATTTGCATTTCTCTAATAATCAGTGATGTTGACCTTTTTTTCATATGTTTGCTGGCCATATAAATGTCTTCTTTTGAGAAGTGTCTGTTCATGTCCTTTGCCCACTTTTTGATGGGGTTTGTTTTTTTCTTGTAAATTTGTTTAAGTTCCTTGTAGATTCTGGATATTAGGCCTTTGTCAGATGGGTAGCTTGCAAAAATTTTCTCCCATTCTGTAGGTTGCCTTGTTTGCTCTGGTGATAGTTTCTTTTGCTGTGCAGAAGCTCTTTAGTTTGTTTAAATCCCATTTGTCAATTTTTGCTTTTGTGGCAATTACTTTTGATGTTTTCGTCATGAAATCTTTGCTCGTGCCTATGCCCTGAATGGTATTGCCTAGATTTTCTTCTAGGGTTTTTATAGTTTTGGGTTTTACATTTAAGTCTTTAATCTATCTTGAGTTAATTTTTGTGTAAGGTGTAAGGAAGGGATCCAGTTTCAATTTTCTGCATATGGCTAGCCAGTTTTCCCAGCACTATTTATTAAATAGGGAATCCCTTCCCCATTGCTTGTTTTTGTCAAGTTTGTTGAAGATCAGATGGTTGTAGATGTGTGGTCTTATTTCTGAGATTTCTATTCTGTTCCACTGGTGTATGTGTCTGTTTTGGTACCAGTACCATGCTGTTTTGGTTACTGTAGCCTTGTAGTATAGTTTGAAGTCAGGTAGCTTGATGCCTCCAGCTTTGTTCTTTTGCTTAGGATTGTCTTGGCTGTATGGGCTCTTTTTTGGTTCCATATAAATTTTAAAGTAGTTTTTTTTCTAATTCTGTGAAGAACATCAATGGTAGTTCAATGGAAGTAGCATTGAATCTATAAATTACTTTGGGCAGTATGGCCATTTTCATGATATTAATTCTTCTTATCCAAGAGCATGGAATGTTTTTCTATTTGTGTCCTCTATGATTTCCTTCAGCAGTGGTTTGTAGCTCTTCTTGAAGATAGAACAAGCAGTTCTCCTTGAAGAGGTCCTTCACTTCCCTTGTTAGCTGTATTCCCAGGTATTTTATTCTCTTTGTAGCAATTGTGAATGAGAGTCCATTCATGATTTGGGTCTCTGCTCATCTAATATTAGTGTGTAGGAATGCTTGTAATTTTTGCAGATTGATTTTGTATCCTGAGACTTTGCTGAAAAGTTGCTTATCAGCTTAAGAAGCTTTTGGGCTGAGACAATGGGGTTTTCTAGATATAGGATCATGTCATCTGCAAACAGAGACAGTTTGACTTCTTCTCTTCCTTTTTGAATATGCTTTATTTCTTTCTCTTGCCTGATTGCCCTGGCCAGAACTTCCAATACTATGTTGAATAGGAGTAATGAGAGAGGGCATCCTTATCTTGTGCTGGTTTTCAAGGAGAATACTTCCAGCTTTTGACCATTCAGTATGATATTGGCTATGGGTTTATCATAAATGACTCCTATTATTTTGAGGTATGTTCCATCAATACCTGGTTTATTGAAAGTTTTTAACATGAAGGGATGTCAAATTTTATTTATGGCCTTTTCTGTGTCTACTGAGATAATCATGTGGTTTTGGTCTTTAGTTCTGTTTATGTGATAAATTATGTTTATTGATTTGCCTATGTTGAACCAACCTTGCATCCCGGGGATGAAGCCAAAGTGATGGTGTTGAATAAGCTTTTTGATGTGATGCTTGATTTGGTTTGCCAGTATTTGGTCGAAGATTTTTGTATTAATGTTCATCAGGGATATTGGCCTGAAGTTTTCTATTTTGTTGTACCTCTGCCAGGTTTTGGTATCAGGATGATAATGGCCTCATAAAATGAAATAGGGAGAAGTCCCTCCTTTTCAATTGTTTGGAATAGTTTTGGAAGGAATAGTACAGAATAGAAGGAGCCAAGAGGGCAGAATAGGAACAGCTCCAGTCTGCAGCTCCCAGTAAGACCAACACAGAAGGTGGGTGATTTCTGCATTTCCAACTGAGGTACCCAGTTCATCTCATTGGGACTGGTTAGGCAGTGGGTCCAACCCACAGAGGGTGAGCAGAAGCAGGGTGGGGCATCGCTTCACCTGGGAAGTGCAAGGAGCCAGGGATCTCCCTCCCCAAGCCAAGGGAAGCCATGAGGGACTGTGCTACCCAGCTGGGTTACTACACTTTTCCCATGAATTTGCAATCTGCTGATCAGGAGATTCCCTCATGTGCCTACATCACCAGGGTCGTGAGTTTCAAGCACAAAACTGGGCAGCTGTTTGGGAAGACATTGAACTAGCTGCAGGAGTATTTTTTCATACCCCAGTGGTGCCTGGAACCCCAGTGAGACAGAACCGTTCACTCCCCTGGAAAGTGGTCTGAAGCCAGGAAGACAAGTGGTCTCACTCAGTGGGTTCCATTCCCACAGAGTCCAGCAGGCTAAGAACAACTGGCTTGAAATTCTCACTGCCAGCACAGCAGGCTGAAGTTGACCTGGGATGATCGAGCTTGGTGGGGGGAGGGGTGTCCACCATTACTGAGGTTTTAGTAGGCAGTTTTCCCCTGACAGTGCTAAGGAGGCTGGGAGGTCTGGGCTGGGCATGGCAAAGTGACTCTGGCCAGACTGCTTGTCTAGATTCCTCCTTACTGGGCAGGGCATCTCTGAAGGAAAGGTAACAGCCCCATTCAGGGGCTTACAGACAAAATCCCCACCTTCCTGGGACAGAGCACCTGGGGAAGGGGTGGCTATGGGCACATCTTCAGTGGATTTAATCGTTCCTGCCTGCCAGCTCTGAAGACAGCAGCTGATCCTGACAAGAGGGATTCTCCCAGCACAGTGCACGAGCTCTGCTAAGGGACAGACTGCCTCCTCAAGTGGGTCCCTGACCCCCGTGCCTCCTGAATGGGAGAAACCTCCCAACAGGGGCCAACAGACACCTTATACAGGAGAGTGCTGGCTGGCATCAGACCAATGCCCCTCTGGGACAAAGCTTCCAGAGGAAGGAGCAGGCAGCAATCTTTGCTGTTCTGCAGCCTCCACTGGTGATACCCAGGTGAACAGGGTCTGGAGTGGACCTCCAGCAAACTGCAGCAGACCTGCAGAAAAGGGGCCTGTTAGAAGAAAAACTAACAAACAGAAAGCAACAACATCAACATAAAGGATCCCCACACAAAAACTCCATCCATAGGTCATTAGCCTCAAAGATCAAAGGTAGATAAATCCACAAAGATGAGGAAAAACCAGCTCAAAAATGCTGAAAATTCCCAAAACCAGAATGCCCCTTCTCCAAATGATTGCAACTCCTCCCCAGCAATGGCACAAATCTGGACAGAGAATGAAATTGACAAATTGACAGAAGTAGGCTTCAGAAAATGGGTAATAACAAGCTCTTCTGAGCTAAAGGAGCATGGTCTAACCCAATGCTCTTGATAAAAGGTTACAGGAATTGCTAATTAGAATAACCAGTTTAGAGAGGAACATAAATGACCTGAAAAACACAGCACGAGAACTTCATCAAGCATATATAAGTATCAATAGCTGAATCAATCAAGCAGAAGAAAGGATATCAGAGATTGAAGATCAACTTACTGAAATAAGGCATGAAGACAAGATTAGGGAAAAAAGAATGAAAAGGAATGAACAAAGCCTCCAAGAAATATGGGACTATATGAAAAGACCAAACCTACGATTGATTGGTGTACCTGAAAGTGAAGGAGTGAATGGAACCAAGTTGCAAAACACACTTCAGAATATTATCCAGGAGAACGTCCCCAACCTAGCAAGACACAACATCAATAAACATACACAAATCAATAAACGTAATCCATCACATAAACAAAACCAATGACAAAAACCACATGATTATCTCAACAGATGCAGAAAAGGCCTTTGATAAAATTAAACATCCCTTCATGCCAAAAACTCTCAATAAATTGGTTATTGATGGAACATATCTCAAAATAATAAGAGCTATTTATGACAAACCCATAGCCAGTATTATACTGAATAGGCAAAAGCTGGAAGCATTCCCTTTGATAACTGTAACGAGACAAGGATGCCCTCTCTGACCACTCCTATTCAACATAGTATTAGAAGTTCTGGCCAGGGCAATCAGGCAAGAGAAAGAAATAAAGCGTATTCAAATAGGAAGAGAGGAAGTCAAATTGTTTCTGTTTGCAGATGACATGATTGTATATTTAGAAAACCCCACTGTCTCAGCCCAAAAACTCCTTAAGCTGATAAGCAACTTTTCAGCAAAGTCTCAGGATACAAAATCAATGTGCAAAAATCACAAGCATTCCTATACACCAACAACAGACAAGCAGAGAGCCAAATCACGAGTGAACTACCATTCACAATTGCTACAAAGAGAATAAAATACCTAGGAATACAACTTACAAGGGATGTGAAGGACGTCTTCAAGGAGAACTATAGAGAATCAAATAGGAAATAAGAGAGGACACAAACAAATGGAAAAATATTCCATGCTCATGGAGAGAAGGAATCAATATCATGAAAATGGCCATACTGCCCAAAGTAATTTATAGATTCAATGCTATTCCCATCAAGCTACCAGTGAGTTTCTTTGTAGAATTAGATAAAAGTACTTTAAATTTCATATGGAACCAAAAAAGAGCCCGTATAGGCAAGGCAATCCTAAGCAAAAAGAACAAAGCTGGAGGCATCATGCTACCCGACTTTAAACTAGGCTACAAGGCTACAGTAACCAAAACAACATGGTACTGGTACCAAAACAGACATATAGACCAATGGAACAGAACAGAGACCTCAGAAATAACACCACACATCTACAACCATCTGATCTTCAACAAATCTGACAAAAACAAGCAATGGGGAAAGGATTCCCTATTTAATAAAGGGTGCTGGGAAAACTGGCTAGCCATATGCAGAAAACTGAAACTGGACCCCTTCCTTACACCTTATACAAAAATCATCTCAAGATGGATTAAAGACTTAAATGTAAAACCTAAAACCATAAAACCCCTAGAAGAAAACCTAGGCAATACCATTCAGGACATAGTCATGGGCAAAGACTTCATGACTAAAACACCAAAAGCAATGGCAACAAAAGCCAAAATTGACAAATGGGATCTAATCAAACTATAGAGCTTCTGCACAGCAAAAGAAACTATCATCAGAGTGAAAAGGCAACCTACAGAATGGGAGAAAATTTTTGCAAGCAAGCCATCTGACAAAGGTCTAATATCCAGAATCTACAAGGAACTTAAAACAAATTTACAAGAAAAAAACAAACAACCCCATCAAAAAGTGGGCGAAGGATATGAAAAGACACTTCTCAAAAGAAGACATTTATGTGTCCAACAAATATATGAAAAAAGCTCATCATCACTGGTTATTAGAGAAATGCAAATCAAAACCACAATGAGATAATATCTCATGTCAGTTATAATGGCAATTATTAAAAAGTCAACAAACAACAGATGCTGGCGAAGCTGTGGAGAAATAGGGTCTTGCTCTGTCACCCAGGCTGGAGTGAAGTTCTTTTACACTGTTGGTAGGAGTGTAAATTAGTTCAACCATTGTGGAAGACAGTGTGGTGATTCCTCAAGGATCTAGAACCAGAAATACCATTTGACCCAGCAATCCTATTACTGGGTATATACCCAAAAGATTATAAATCATTCTGCTACAAAGACACATGCACATGTATGTTTATTGCAGCACTATTTATAATAGCAAAGACTTGGAACCAACCCAAATGCCCATCAGTGATAGACTGAATAAAAAAAATGTGGCGCATATACACCATGGAATACTATGCAGCCATAAAAAAGAATGAGTTCATGTCCTTTGCAGGGACATGGATGAAGCTGGAAGCCATCATTCTCAGCAAACCAACAGAGGAGCAGAAAACCAAACACTGCATATTCTCACTCATAGGTGGGAGTTGAAAAATGAGAACACATGGACACAGGGAGGGGAACATCACACACCAGGGCCTGTCAGGGGGTGGGGGGCTAAGGGAGGGAATAACATTAGGAGAAATACCTGTAGATATCTATAAGGTCCACTTGATCCAGAGCTGAGTTCAAGTTCTGAAAATCCTTGTTAATTTTCTGTCTCAATGATCTAATGTTGACAGTGGGGTGTTAAATTCTCCCACTATTATTGTGTGGGAGTCTAAGTCTCTTTGTAGGTCTCTAAGAAGTTGTTTCATGAATCTGGGTGCTCCTGTATTGGGTGCATATATATTTAGGATAGTTAGCTCTCCTTGATGCATTTACTATTATGTAATGCCCTTCTCTGTCTTTTTTGATCTGTGTTGGTTTAAAGTCTGTTTTGTCAGAAACTAGGATTGCAACCCCTGTTTGTTTTTTCTTTCTATTTGCTTGGTAAATTTTCCTCCATCCCTTTATTTTATTATTTCATTTTATTTTATTTTGTGTGTCTTTGCACATGAGATGGGTCTCTTGAATACAGCACACCGATGGGTCTTGACTTTATCCAGCTTGCCATTTTGTGTCTTTTAATTGGGGCATTTAGCCCATTTAAGGTTAAGATTGTTTTGTGTGAATTTGATCCTGTCATCATGACGCTAGCTGGTTATTCTGCAGACTTGTTGATGTAGTTGCTTCATAGTGTCATTGGTCTTTGTATTTCAGTGTGTTTTTGCAGTGGCTGGTAATGGCTTTTCCTCCAATCTCTTCTGGCTTGTAGGCTTTCTGCTGAGAGGTCCACTGTTAGTCTGATAGGCTTCCCTTTGTAGGTGACTGGCTTTTCTCTCTGGCTGCCCCTAACATTTTTTCCTTCATTTCAACCTCGGAGAATCTGATAATTATGTGTCTTGGGGTTGATCTTCTCATGGAGTATCTTATTGGGGTCCTCTGGATTTCCTGAATATGAATGTTAGCCTGTCTTGTTAGGTAGGGGAAGTTCTCCTGGATGATATCTTGAAGTATGTTTTCCAGCTTGGTTCCATTCTCCCTGTCTCTTTCAGGTTCCCCAGTCAGCTGTAGGTTTTGTCTTTTTACATAATCCCATAGTTCTCAGAGGTTTTGTTCATTCCTTTTCATTCTTTTTCCTCTAATCTTGTCTGCCTGTCTTATTTCAGCAGGACAGTCTTCAAGCTCTGAAATTCTTTCCTCTGCTTGGTATATTCAGTTATTGATACTTGTGGTTGCATTGTGAAGTTCTTGTGTTTTTCAGTTCCATCAGGTCGCTTATGTTCCTCTCTAAACTGGTTATTCTGGTTAACAGCTCCCATAATCTTTTAGCATGGTTCTTGGCTTCTTTGCACTATTTTGTCAATTCATCCAAATCAGCCTCCACTCAGTTCTGTGTCCTTGCTGGAGAGGTGTTGTGATCATTTGGAGGAGGAGAGGCATTCTAGCTTTTTGAGTTTTTAATGTTTTTTTTTCATTGATTCTTTCTCATCTTCGTGAGTTAATTTAGCTTTGATCTTTGAGGCTGCTGATCTTTGGATGGGGTTTTTATGGGGACTTTTTTGTTGATGCTTTGTTGTTGTTGTTGCTTTTTGTTTGCTTTCTTTCAACAGTCAGCCCCTCTTCTGTAGGGCTACTGTGGTTTGTGGGGGGCTCACTCCAGACCCTATTCGCCTGGGTCCCTCCTGCACTTGGAGGTGTCATCAGTGGAGGCTGCAAAACAGTAAAGATGACTACCTGCTCCTTCCTCTGGGATCTCTGTCCTAGAGGGGCACCAATCTGATGCCAGTGGGAATGCTCCTGTATAAGGTGTCTGGCAACCCTTGTTGGGGGGAGTCCCACCCAGTCAGGAGGAATGGGATCCAGCAACTGCTTAATGAAGCACTCTGGCTGTCCCTTAGTGGAAGGGGTGCACTGCATTGGGAGGAATCCCACTTGTCTGGACTACCCAGATACCTCAGAGGCAGCAGGAGAAAAACTAAATCGGCTGATCTGTGGAGACTATGGCTGCCCCTCAGGGGCTCAGTCCCAGGGAGATCAGAGTTCTGTCCCTAAACCCCTGGCTGGAGTTGCTGAAATTCCTGCAGGGAGGCCCTACCTAGTAAGCAGGGATGGGTTACTGCAGTGATGGCTGCCACTCCTCTCTCTGGGAGCTCAGTGGTCTTAGGCAGCAGTCAGATACAGTGATGGCATCTGCCCCTTCCCTGGAAAGCTCAGTGGTCTTAGGCAGCAGGCAGCTGCAGTGATGGCATCTGTCCCTCCCCCAAGGAGTTCAGTTATCTTAGGCAGCGGGCAGCCTCAGTGATGGTGACTGCCTCTCCCCCAAGGACTCGGTAGTGTTAGGCAGTCTCCAGCCGAGTGGTCACTGAGAATCTGCACAGCTCTGTGCTTGAGATCCAAGGCCCTGGTGGCATGGGCTCATGAGGGGGATCTCCTGATCTGTGGGTGGCACAGATCCATGGAAAAAGTGTGGTTTCCCAGGCAGGGTAGCACAATCACTCACTGCCTCCCTTGGCTGGGGGTGGGAGTTCCCGTTGCTCTATGTGGCTCTCAGATGGGCCATCGCACCACCCTGTTTTTCCTCTCTCTCCATGGGTTGTGCCAACTGCCCAGTCAGTCCCAATAAGAGGGCCTGGATACCTCAGTTGCTGGTGCAGGATTCACTCACCGTTTTTGTTCTTCTCAGTGGGAGTTTCCAACCACAGCTACTACTAGTTGGCCATCTTGGCCCCTATTTCCATTTATTTTCTTTACTGATTTTTTTTTTAATTACAAAAGCAACGCCTGTACACATTTTATATCACTTTTATTAGTCTTTTCACATAATCAACTTTACATTAATACTGTGTGAACATCATTTCTTTTCTTTAACTTTCTTCTGGATTATTTTGCTGCTCTTTTGCTACCTTGGTGAGATAAGTGTTTTATGGCATTCACTTTCAGCTTTTATTCTTTCCTACTATACCCATTGCAAGGCTGTTTCCATTTAGCACCACTTTAACTTGATCCCACAAGTTTTGAAATGGGTATTTTTATTATATTTCAGTTCAAGGTAGTTTCAGATTTCTATTATGAAATTATCTTTAACCTGTGGGTTATTTAGAAATGTGTTGCTTAATTCAAATACATGGGAATTTCCTGGTTATCATTTGGTAATCAGGTTAAAGACTGACCGCATTTTGAACAGAAAACATGCTCCATGTGATTTCAATTCTTTGCAATCTCTTGACATTTGCTTTATGAACAGTATTTGGTCAATTTTTATAAATGTTCCATGTATGCTTGACAAGAATGTGCAGTTGCTGGGGGCAATGTTCGCTAAGTGGTAATTAGGTCAAATTTATCACATTATTCAAGCATTTTATATCCTTTTTCTATTAATTACTCAGAGATGTATTAAAACTTCCCACTAATTGTAATTGTGGATTTGTAGTTCTGTCAATTTTGGGGTTATACATTTTTAAGGTTATGCTAATAAGTGCATACAAATTTAAATGTCCTATATTTTTCTAGTGAACTGAACCTATTATCATTTTGAAATGATCTTTTTATTTCTAGTATTACTTTCATCTTTCAAGTCTATTGAGTCCACAATAGCTACTCCATTTTTATTTTGGTAAGTATTTATGTTGTTTATCTTTTCTTACTTTTTTACTTCCAATATTTATGTAAACATATTTCAGATGTATCTCTTGTAAACAACATATAGTTGAACTTCATTTTTTTATTCAGTCTGACAATCTTTGCATTTTATTTTTTTGGTTTTTTTTTGGAGACAGGGTCTCGCTCTGTCACCCAGGCTGGGGTGCAGTTGCACAATCTCAACTCACTGCAACCTCTGCCTCCTGGGTTCAAGTGATTCTGATGCCTCAGCCTCCTGAGTAGCTGGGATTAGAGGCATGTTCCACCACACCCGGCTAATTTTTGTATTTTTAGTGGAGACAGGGTTTCACAATGTTGAACAGGCTGGTCTCGAACTCCCGACCTCAGGTGATATGCCTGCCTCAGCCTCCCAAAGTGCTGAGATTATAAGCACGAGCCACCAGTCCTGCCCAATCTTTGCATTTTAATCAGAACAATTAATATATTTGCATTTTATCATTGAGGTGGATTCATTACCTTGATGGTTGTATTATGGCTTCCTTGCATCCACATCCTTTACAATGTGATTTTACAATTACGTGAGGCCTACTCTCAGGCCCCTTAAGTGTTGCTCTGTTATCTGATTTGACCAAAAGAATGTGGGTGAAATGATGGTATGTCAGTTCTTAGCATAGGACTCAAGAGGCCTTGCATGTTTCTGCTTTTTCTTTGAACCCTGCCTCTGCCATGAGAATAAGCCCAGGCAGATTTCTGGAGTATGAGAGACCATGTGGAGCAGAGACAGGTTGTCCCAGCTAAGGCCTTCCTAGACCAGGTTACGGCCAGCCAACCCTCAAACAAGTGAGACAGCCAAGGTTTGATCAGCAGAGCCGCCTACCCAATCCACAGGTGACTACTGACACATGAGGACCCCAGCTGAAGGCAGAAGATCCACCTAGCTGACCTATAGACTCAAAGAAAAAAATATATGCTTCTTGTTTTAAGCCACTAAGGTTTGGGGTGTTTGTTACACAGTACTGGCAAAGTGATAGGAACATACATGCTGATATACCACTACTTATGTTTAAATCTACCATTTTCATTTCTTTGTTTAATCTACATGTTCTATTTTTCGTTTTCTCTTTGCCTTACCTTACTAATTTAGAAGTTATATATTTGCTTATTATTTGGTTACCATAGAAATTACAACATGAACAACATTAACCCACTAATATCTAAAGTTAGTCACTATATTTATCTCCATCCCAGATAATACAAGGTCCTAGAATACAATATCTCCATTTACTCCTTCCAACTACATATGCTACTGTTGCAGTGTATTTTAATTTTATATTTTTGAACCCCACAAAATGTTGTTACTGTTGATCTATATCAAACTTGTCCAACCTGTGGCTGACGGGCCACCACATGTGATCCAGGATGGCTCTGAATGTGGCCCAACATAAATTTGTAAACTTTCTTAAAACATGAGTTTTTTTTTGTGATTTTTTCTAGCTCATCAGCTATCATTAGTGTTAGTGTATTTTACGTGTAGCCCAAGGAAATTCTTCTTCCAATGTGGCCCAAGGAAACCAAAAGATTGGATACTCCTAATTGATATGGTCAATGTTCATTTAGCCTTGTCCAACGTATTTAGTACTTTCCTTGTTCTTTAGCTTTTCTTGCATCTCAGACCTTCTAACTGGGGTCACTGTCCTGCCTTAATTATAAGCTTTATAATTTCTTTTAGTGTAAGAATAATAATGGGAATTCTCTTAGATTTTGTTTTTATTATTTTGTTTCAAATGTCTTTATTTCACCTTCATTCTTAAAAGACATATTTGCTGTGCATAGAATTCTAGGTTGGTAATTTCCTTCAGTACATTGAACATATCATTCATTATCCTATCTTCTGGCTTCCACTGCTGCTGTTATGAAATCAATTTGTTGATCTCCACTCTTTTGAAGGTAACTTCTCTTTTCCTGGTTGTTTTTAAATTTTTTCACCTTATATTTAGAGTTCTATAGTTTCACTGTGATGTGACTAGGTGTAGATTTCTTTTCGTTTATCCTTTTTGCGATTAGCTGGGCTTATTTAATGTGTGGTTTGTGTATTTCATCAGTTCTGAACAATTTTTGCCATTATCTGTTTTAATATTGCCTCTACCCTATGCTCTCCATTGTGTCTTTTTGAAACTTCAGTCAGATGTTAAACCTTCCAACTCACTTTATCCTCCAAATTTCTTAGCCACTTTCTCATATACTCTATCTTCTTTTCTTTTTGTACTACATTCCAGAAAATCTCTTCTAGTCTGTTTCTCAGTTTATGGATCACTTTTCAACTGTGTCTAGTCAGCTGTTAAACCTCCTTATTAAATTTTAACTTTGTGTATTACATTTTTCATTTATATAATTTCTTTTGGTTTCCTTTCAGGTCTGCTGGATTACTTTTTACAATTTCTTATTCTCTTTAGATATTTTCAAGCTTATCTTGTATATCATGAGATATACTAGGCACAGTCGTTTTATAGTCTATGCATGATAATACCAATATTTAAAGTATTCATGGGTCTGTTTCTATAATCTATTTTTTTCTTTCAGTTCTTTTACATGATGTCTTATTTTCTTGTGTGACTGGTTATTTATTTTTTCATTGTATGATGGTAATTGCCCTTAAAAATTAGCCATGAGGATTCTTTGAGACAAGATGAAAGTAACTTCTTCCAGAGAGGAGGTACATTTGCTTTTTCCAGATATTTAGAGACAGTGATATTTAAATCTTTATATTATTTTAAACTAGTTATGTGTTATGAATTCAGGCTGCACATCTATATGAGGGCTGCTTTTTGTTTACATTTGTTTAGGGGCAACTTTCCTCTTTTCTGCTCATATCAAGGCAACCTTCCTTGGAAATTCCTGAGTGGGGAGAAGAGGTAGGCTTATTTCTGACCTGATGGTAAAGCCACTGGGGTTTCATTTTAATCTTAGGAAGACATCAATTTATATTTACCACTTTAGATGGAGCCCTGGGCTTTGATTTCCATCATTTCTACTGTTCTAGGCTAGCAGAACAAAAAATTATGTTTCCTTGAAATTCCTCTGGATCAAACAGTCTCTGTGATATGATAAAATATACATTTGGTCTTTGTCCATCCCTGTACTCTCTCCATTCCCATTTCCTGGAAAAAAGTTCCTAAAACCCTTAGAATTGCAAGAGTAACGAGAATGCTTTTTATGCTAATGAGATGGCTGGTAACTGGGGTGTGTGAGCCAGATAGCTTCAGGATGGGGGCTGGTCACTGGAAAGACCAAGGCATAATTAGAGGGGTGGGACCTCCAGCCCCATCCCCAACCTCTGGGGAGGGGAGAGGAGCTGAAAATTGACTTGATTACCAGTAGCCAATGATTTCATTTATCATGCCTACATAATGATGTCTCCATAAAAACCCAAAAGGACAAGATTCAGAGAACTTCTGGATAGATGAACACATGGAGGTTCCTAAAGGGTGGTATGCCTGGAGAGGGCATGGAAGCTCTGTGCCCCTTCCCACATACCTTGCCCTATGCATTTTTTCCATCTGGCTGTTCATCTGTATCCTTTGTAATATCTTTTATAATAAATGGGTAAATGTAATTAAAGTGTTTCCTTGTGTTCTGTGAGCCACTCTAAGCAAATTAATAGAACCCCCTAACAAGGGGGTTGTCAGAATCTCAATTTATAGCTGGTCAGTCAGAAGCACAGGTCACAACTTGTGCTTGCAACTGGCATGTGATGTAGGGAGGCTGGGTTTGGTGGGGAGGAGCCGTCTTGTGGGATGATCTTTCAACCTGTAGGATCTGACACTATCTCCAGGTAGGCAGTGTCAGAATTAAATTGAATTAGAGGGCACCCAGCTGGTGTCTGCTGCTGAATTGCCTGGCTAGTGTGTAGGGAAAACCCCCTCACATATCTGGCATCAGAAGTGTTGAATGGTATGTAAGAGCAGGAAAAGTAAGTTTGGTTCTAAGAGCTTTGTGTCTACCTTAATTCTCAATGTTCTCATTTTTCCATAGATCCTGGACTAGTAATTATGTTATACCTTACCAGCTCCCCAAAACTTTTATGAAGGTTTTTATTTTGTCTAGCATTTTGTATTGTTTTTAACTCAAGAAATGGTAAAAAACAACCAAACTCATCATTGTCAGAAATAGAAGTTCAATATATTCCTAATCTTATACAGATATATACAGAGTAAAATTCAAAAACTACTCTTTTCACACTGTAGAGACATAGAATAAAACCTGAAAAGCACTCTTCAACTACTCTACTGTCACTCCTCATATCTATATCCTCCCAGGTGTTCATCCTGTCAGTTCCCTTTCTGTTTCCATATTTTTAACGTCTACATATTTATTATGTTGTTTTTAAATAACATTGGGTCATAATATAAATAGTTTTATGCCATATTTCATTCAGTGAACTGTCTCTGGATCATTTCATGTCAGAACAGGAGATTTATCTCAATCTTTCTCCCCCTCCTCCTCCTTCTTTTACAGTCATATTATCTAGTGTAATATAAACAGTATCATATAGATTCTACATCTATAAATGTGGAAGTACTATGATATACTTAGTTTTACCAATTATTTGGCATTTGGTTACTTTCCAAAGTTAAGTAACTACAAACAATAAAGCATGGCAGCTTACTACATAAATAACTTGTGCATATGTGTATTTCAATAGAATATATTCCTAGTACTAAAACTACTGGGTTCAAATATATGTATGCTTTAAATTTTGAAAGACATTGCGAAACTACCTTCCACCAAAAGTCATGTTACACTTCTACCAACATGTACAGTGTACATTGTCCTGAATACTAATAAGTCATTGATATCATTGGTTTTTAAATTTTTAAGTCAATCTCATTGGCAAAAATGACATCGCATTATTTTAATTTAAGTTGTATTTCTCTGATGACAAGTGAGTTTGGGCTTTCATTATCTGGCTATTCATATTTCTTCTTGTGAGTTTTCTCTTTATATGCTTTGCCTTTTTTTTTCCTCTTATCTCAACTGTCTTTTTTCTTACTAAATTTGTAGGATTTCTTAAAAATTTTGTTAAATATGCTGCAAATATATTCTCCTGTCTGCTTATGTATTTTCACTTTATGATGTATTTCATCATATGAAACTGTAAAAATGTTTGTGAGCTACATGTTACAAACCTTCAGGAAGTATGAGAAAGTACAGTAGAACATTTTCATTAACATGAGATGATAAATGCCTTTCTAAGATATAAAATGTATCTTGTTTTAGGGTCCTGAGAAATCATATTGGGATTTTCGATTGGGAATTAAGTAAATTTGTAATTTAATTAGGATAAATTGGCATCTTTACAATATTAAGTCTTGGAATTTGTTAACATTGTAAATATTCATTTTTAAGCTTCCTTTTTGTTCCTAATTGTATTTTTATTTATTTATTTATTTAGAGACAGGGTCTTGCTCTGTCACCCAGATCAGTGTACAGTGGCGTAGATCATGGCTCACTGCAGCCTCAGCCTCCCAGGCTCAAGCGATTCTCCCTCCTGCCTCAGCCCCAACAAGTAGCTGGGACCACAGGCGTAAGCCACATGCCTGGTTAGTCTTCGTACTTTTTGTAGAGATGGAGTCTTGCCATGTTGCCCAGGCTGGTCTCAAACTCCTGGGCTCAAGTGATCCACCTGCCTCAGCCTCCCAAAGTGCTGGGACTACAGGCGTGAGCCAGCCACCATGCCAGGCCTGTTCCCACTTTTATTATGTATGTCAGAGTTACTTTTTATAAGGTATATTTTCTGATATTTCATAGTTTCTTTGCCTCTATAAATGGGGTACTTTTTCTAATACTATTTTCAACAGCTTATTATTGGTATGAAGAAATATTAATTATTTTGATATGTTAATCTAGTATCTGGCCTCATTGTTATATATTCCAATTAATTCAAAAAGTATAATAGTTGAATTCTTGGACTTTCTGGAGAGTCAGTGTTTGCTTTTATTGGTCAACTATTCTCTTTCAAATTCTTATTTCTTTAGAAGCTGCTATTATCTTTATGAACTTCTTTTTTCCATTTTTTTAAAATTTTGCCTTACTTTGATATTTCTCTAGGTTCCTGAAGTAAAAGCTTCATTCATTACTTTCTAATCTTTTTTGTTTTCTAATAAGTACATTAAAGATGTATAATTTCCTGTCAGCACAGCTTTGGTCACATCCCAGAGGTTTTGACATAAGTATTCTTATGTCAAATTCATTTATATATGATTTATTATTTTACCTTTAATTTCCTCTTTAATTCAAAAGCATTAAATTATTTTTAAATGCTTTTTTAAAAAGGATAAAAAATAAAAAACAAGATAGAACAAAAAGCAAGAAGATAATTCAAGAGGTTCATAGAAACATAGAGTAAAAGTATCTATGTACTTTGGAATCCTAGTGTCTCCCTCCAGTTCAACACTTAGAGGCAAGCATTTTGAAAAAATCAAATATTTTTAAATTGCACAAGAGTATCTTTGACACATATGCCCCATTTCTCACAAACTGCAGCATACTATACAATTGTTCTGTACCTTATATTTTTATTTTCTGAGACACCTTAACCATTTCATATAAGAACATCCAATTATTTTTAGAGCTGCAAGTAATTCATCTCGCTCTATTGATGGACATTTAGTGAATTTTCATATTTTTGCTAACATAAACACTGGCTCAATGAAAATCCTTGCACACAGATATTTGTTGCTCATGTAAAGAAAATTATCTGTAGAACAAATTCCTTTAAGTGAAATTGCTAAGTCTAAAGGTATGTATGTTTACAATTTATTAGATATTGCTAAGTTACTATGAACAAAAATTACAGTAACTTTCATTACCACCAAAAGTATGTAAGAACTCTATTTTGCTATGCTGTATATCGGGGTTCCTGAGCCCTAGTCCACAGCCCGGGGCTTGGAGACCCCGATATATAGAATGGTGAAATAACTGTATTATTCAGGACTGTCCATGGCCTGTTAGGAACTGGGCCACATAGCAGGTGGTGAACTGCAGGCGAGCATTACCACTGAGCTCCGCCTCCTGTCAGATCAGCAGTGGTGTTAGATTCTCATAGGAACGCAAACCCTATTGTGAACTGCACGTGCCAGGGATCTTGGTTTCCCACTCCTTATGAGAATCTAATGCCTGTGGTGGAACAGTTTCATTACGAAACCATCCCCCAGCCCCAACTGTCCATGGCAAAACTGTCTTTCACGAAACCAGTCCCTGGTGCCAAAAAGGTTGAGGACTGCGGCTGCATATCATCAAACTTCTAGTATTTTCCCACAAAGTTATCTCATTATTTTAAAATTTGGTTGTCTACAACTTTGACCAAACATCCTCTTCTTAAAGTTTAAAGGCATTTGTATTTTGTTTTCTGGAAGGTTGCGTCCGCTGTCTACCCCACTACCCATCCCAATTCCAACTAGATACGTTTTTGGCTATCCTGACCCATTATTTTCTAATTTCATAATATTATGATTAGAAAATGTGATCTGTATGAGTATGCTTTTTGAGATACTTGAAGATTTACTTTGAGTTTAATAGATGTTCAACTTTTACAAACATTCCATAGATGTTTGAATAAAATATGTGTTTTTTTCTGAATTGGGAATAAGGTTGTCAGCACAAGATTTTAACTATATTTATTTGATAAAATGTGTTAACTATGTTATTCAAATCCTCTATAGTCTTTCTTATTTTAGTTGATTTGATCTGATTTATGAGAGAAGCATATTAATGACTATTACAATAACTGAAAAATTTGTCAATATATGCTTGTATTTGTTGATATGTTTAAAAGCTGTAGTCTTAGTTACACTGTTTCATAACTATTTTCTGGGGGATTGTAGTTTTTAGTGTTATCAATTCTATCATTATTAACCACTAATATTCCTGTCTCTGTTTGTTGTTGGCATTTAGCTCATTATATATTTCCCATCCCTTTGTTTTAAGCCTTTAGGGGTTTTTTAGGGGTATCTCTGAAAAACATGTTTTTAATTCAATCTGAGAGCATCTATTAATAGAAGACTTTATTAATATTTATGGTGATAACCCAAATGCTTTTTTTCTTTCAGGTTTTTCGTTGATCACTTTTTTCCTTTTAGTAGTTTAGAAATTATTAATCTAATCTTTTTCTAATGAAAACCCTTAATATTTTATTACACACAAATGTGTATTTTTCCATCAATTTTTGTTGTTAATTAGTACCTATTATCTCTCCTAAACAGGGAAAGAAAGTAAACTTTAACTTACATTCTCTTAGGATTTTCTTGGATTTTTACTTGTAGGTTATTTAATCTTTTTAACATTATACATTAATACTTACTCAGACAACTATAATTTTTACCGATTTCTTTCTACATCATTGTTTCTTGAATTCAATGCCTCCTTTTTTTTCAGAATTGTTTTGTGGGTTTTAGATGGGATTTATATTCCATCAATCAGATACACTTGGGTAAGATTTTAATTCAGAACTGGGCTAAGTGGGGAAGTAGGAGTAGCATGCAAAAGACTCACTTTGTTAGTGTAAATTATAGTAGGGTAACATGGTTCTGGAGCCAGATTCTGGGGAGCAGAGCAGGGAACTTCCTGATCCTCAGCACAGTTAAAGTGGTATGATCCTGGTACTCACAGCTGGGACAACAGTCTCCTGTTGTCCTTGACTGTAGCGAAGTGCTCCAAGACCATAGCAAGGAGGCAGTTTCCTTTGTGGGCTTGTTCTATGGTATAATTCTGGGAGATATCTCTGGAGGCTCAGTCTAGAAACTGCTTCCTCAATGCTTTGAAATATTTTGTAGATATCTAATTCCTTGCTTACTCTAACCAGAGTGACTTGTATGATCTGTAACTGAATCGTGACTGGTCAACTATCCTTGACTATTTCTTCATCCATGCTCCACCTTGTCAGTTAGTGTGTTCCGTCAGGTTGCCTCTTCTCCATCTTGCTGCCTTGGCTCTGGCCCTCATAATCTCTCCTGGCCTACAGAGTAACCACTTGACTGGTCTTCATTACTTCAATCTCTGCCTGCTCAAATGGCAGCCTTTCTAGAATGTAAATCCAATTATATGATTGCTTGTGCTTCATTACAAAACACAAGTTTTCATTTTTGCTTGGCATGGATTGGAAAGCTCTTCAAAGTTAGACCACAATCAATCTTTCTAGCTTCATTTCCTATCATTTATTCATAATCATCCCATGTTCCAATTATACTGAGATATTTACAATTACTTGTGCTTTTGCAGATATCTTTTCCCCATATCCTCTACCTGAAAACTCCTACTCATTCCCAAAGAACTAGATAAAATGTTATCTCCTTTGTGAAGCCTTCCCCAGTGTTCTTCCAAAATATGGTTAGTCCCTCCTACAGCCCTCCCTTATAGCACCTGAAACATTACGTTTTAATTGTTTGTATATATCTTTAACTTATTAGACTATAAGCCATATGAGAATAAGGACTTCATCTTATTTATCTTAAGATCCCCAACACTTTCAATAGGCCAGTCTAGGATACATGTTTATGGAACACATAATTAGCATAGTTAAGAGGTATGTGGAATTTATTTCTTTTTCTAGTGTAACACTAATTCTATAAAAAACTACAAAAATTAAAGGTTACCTGGCATCACCCAGAATGGAAATCAGACGATACTGGGGTAACTCAGAAGATGCTACATGCGCTAGGATTCCAAAGAGCCTTTCAGCCATTATCATATCATTCTGTGTCACCTGAAGAGATACAATAGAAAGGGGTAAAAAAATGACACCAGCTCTTAGCTGGATAAAACTAATATAATCCCAAAGAGAGATCCAGATTAGATATTATCTTTTAAGCCCATAAAAGCACATTCTCCTGTGCTGTGGAAAGAAGAGTTTTCACTGATATTTTTCTTTCTTGAGTTAAAATGAAGATGTATAATTGTGGTTCATGATGATGGAAGTTGATTGGAGGTGATGAGTTAGCTCTGATTTAGAAGCTGTCTTTCCTGAGAATTATACTTGAGGTACCTTCAATTTTTAGTATTTCTTTTTTCAGAAATCCTATAGCTTCTTGGATTAGAATGATTTAGAGGAAAAAATTCCCAAGTAGCAATGGGATAGATTCATTTTAATAATGTGTCAAAGGTAAGCCAAGTTGTTGGTCATCCCTTGCTCCTATAGGGATAATTTTGTCCCTTCCTGAGAGATGGAACTTTCACTGAATTAGCAAGGATGCTCCTGTTCATTCTATCAGTCTTTCTCCCCAAAAAGAATAACTTTTCACAGGTATACCCTATGAGGACCTATTCTTACATTAACCAAGAAAGTACTAAAAGCTGAAAGCAGTACCTGTATTATTATCTGGGGGTATTTTCATTAATATAAAATAGGGTTGCTTACATTTTAAATACTGTTTCTTTGTCCATATATAATTCAATGATCCCAGCCAAGAGCCATTTTGCCCCCTACAGAACAATTGGCAATGTCTGGAGACATGTTTAGTTATTTCTGGACATTACGGGCATCTAGTGGGTAGAGACCAGGGTTGTTGTAAAACATGTCACAATGCAGAGGACAGCCCCCACAACAAAGAATTATCTGGCTCAAAATGTCAACAGAGCCAAGGTTTAGAAACCCTGGTATAATTAAATTTTGGATCTTTTGAAAATTTGTTCCTGACACTATCTGTAATACTCTTCACAGGCATTTTCTTAAAAACAAACCAATAATTCACAAACATCTTATACATATGAATCAGTGCAGGCTAACTCTCTTCTCTTCCCTGGATGTTCACAGTTAAGGAGACTTCAAATTCTTTCTTAGCTAATAAGTGTTTGGTCCAATATAGTCACCTAGTGGCCAATGCAGGCCACTACTCCATGTTTTCTTGATGCTATTAATTCAATTTAATTCTACCTCAAGCAATATCATTCTTTTTTATACACAGAGAAGTAAAAATGCAGTGTAACATTACTATCTAAGGTCAAGGACTTAACAAACAGGAATATATTTTAGGTATTTTAATAAAGTGTCAAATATCCCTGGCGTTGAGATTTTCAGAAATTTAAATCAGAATAAATTATATTGGTTCTTTCTAATTCTTTCTAATTCTTCTCCACTTTATATAACTATACTATTCTTTCCTGATTCAAAGTTCGATAATAATGGGTATTATTCTACTGGGTAAATACACCATTTAGGTTAACTGAGGTAACGGTTTGTTACCTCAATTAAGGGAGAATCACTCACCCATAGTAAAAATAACCATTCTATTTCCAGTCTGGGCTAACTTTGAAAACCTTTAGGACTAATTATTAGGTCCTTCCAGGGACTCACAACCTCACCTCGGGGGAAGTACCAAATAGTATACGTGAGTACACAAGACTGAGCCAACCCTCCTGAGAACTAGCTGGAGAAATTAAAAGTCATCTGAAGATTCAGATTTACCCAACATCTTCAGCAGATGGCTGATTCTGAGGTCATAGAAATACCATGGTTGATGCAAATTTCATATAGCTGCTTGTACATGGATCCAGAGATGTACAGTCTCCTCATAGTATGCTGAATTTTTGGAGTTAAGTATCTACCTGTACTGTATCAGCTCCAGGGAAATACAGTTACTATGCCAGAAAGTTGATTACAGTTAATCTTACAATAAAGAGGTCTTCTGAATTTCAAGAGATATTGTAATAAGACTAACAACATATTAAAGATTTTTTTTTCCTTTGGAGGAGTGTTTAAATTCAGTAGAGGTGGAAGCATAGCTTCTCTCTTTCCTTCCAAATTAATATTTTAAAAGAACACGGCATTTGAGTAGCTGGGGGATTACCTTGTGACAAGCTTAGCAGAATCAATCTAAAAATAACTTTTCACTAATAATTTTCCGGCTATTCAGCTCCAGACCTGAGTTACCCAGTGTAGTCATGGCACAGTGGTTGCTACTAGCTATTAACAAAGCGGTCCAGACATTTATTTATACTTATTTTATTTTCTTTTTCTCTTATTTTCACTTTCTCTTATTTTATCTTTCTTCCTGGCTGATTTCTCCTTTTCATCTCTTCTTTTTGTAAGTCATCTTCTTCCTTCCCCTTTTTTTCCATTTTATTCTTCCCTTTCTCTACCACAATACACTTATTAGTTGACACTTAGGTTTTACTTCCTTATCCCCTCTTGCATACCAGGCAGTCTGCAAAGTACTTTGAGAAATACAAAGATCACACTACTTATAAAAGAGTTATTTTTTATTTTTATTTTTAACTGTCGCCCCACCATTTTATTTCACTGAATGCTTACAAACAACAGTATAAGTATTTGCCATTCACTATAACCTGGTTACTATTTTATTTTTACAATTTGTTTAGTTCTTTGGAAGTTTTAAAATAGATTCTTAGCCTTTTGACATTTTAAATGTCAATTTTAAAAAAAACAAACATTATATCTCAAATGTTCTATCATGATTACTTAAATTCCTAAACATTTAAAGTAACTATTTCCCCTAAGAAGGAATATTTTTATTCTATAGTTCATCTAGTTTTTAGCTTACCTCTGTTCCATTTATTTTCTGCATACTAAAATGGCTTAGCCTAAACAGTACATAGTATTTCCAGAGTGTAAAATTGACAACTGGATTTCCTTGAGGATCAATTGTCAACTGGTCAATACGACGGAGTTGCGCTAGTGCGTTAAATTGCTGCAGCATTACAAGATTTGTTTCCTTAAATTTAAGGTGCTGCAATAATAAAACACAAATACAGATCAGAACATTGATTTTAACTATATTGAAATATTAACATTAAAGCTTCACTAATCATTCCCCAGGTAAATATGTAAACTTTAGGCTTAGCAAATATGTTTTCAATTACATTACATCAACTGAATGTACTAAACTTACATAACTTTAATTCATCCAATGCACCATTGATGGAATCCATCCAATATTGAATTCTGGGTGACTCCTTCTATAAATGACAGTCTCACTTATAAACAAACATTCTTTAAAGTTACATAAATATCAAATAATGCAGATTCTTTCAGGAATTATTGATTTTATATGCTTTACATTGACATTAAATAATTTTTTTTTAAAAAGACTGGAAATGAAAATTTCAGAACTTTATAAATACAGGCCCCCACAATTTTCCTGAGAAGAACTAGTTAGTTATTTTTACTTGTATCTTGCCAAACACTAGGTAGGATAGTTATACTGGCTACAGAAAAATCAAATCACTAAAACTGCAATGTTAATGCAAGCATTCTGTCTGTGAATCTAGATGCTCTTTTCTAAACATACTGTCTCCACCCCTAACTATCGTTTTTAGGGAGAATGAAGTGAAAATAAAAACAAAAACCCACCAAAAAGGCAGGTGAGGGAAGTCTCTTGGCTGACAGAGAAAAACACAACAATAATAAAAACTCAAGAGAGAACTCATTACAGAAATCAGTTTCTCCAAATGCATACTAAATAATACAATGACACCATAATTGAGGAAGGCTAATTTCTCAAAGTAATTTTAATGAGCTATTAACATTATTTTCAACATTGTTAGGGGACAACTGTAAAAATTATACAGTAAATATACATTTCACCATTACCAGGTACAATAGGTGAATACATAAGGCTATGTGGTAAGGTGAATCATTTATAAAGTAGAAATATATAACTTGAATAAAATTATATCAGTCTTTTTCTACTCTACAAAGGATCATTTTTTTTGAGATACAATTTCAAATGTTAACATAAAACTTCAAGGCCATTTATGAATACTAATTTAAATCCTAGCTCAAGAAAATCAACACAAAACTTAAATCTTCCTGCCAGATAAAAACTACATAAATACAAGTTAAAACAGGTCTTTGGCCTGAACACACAAGTCATTGACTAAGAATAATTCAAATATACTACTAAAAGGAAATATTTACCAGAGAATTAGGAAACTTAATCTTCAGTTTAGGAAGCACTTGGACGATTTCATCAAATTCTATGAAAGTGAAGGAGACTGTTGTGATCATTCCTGCCGTTTGAACACTCCAATTCCTATCCAGAGATTCCAGTGCTCCTGAGCCATACAGGGAAAGTGTATCCCCATCCACTTCAACAAGGTATGTGTCTATGACAGATAAACCTTGTAAAGCGTTGTTGAGTCCTGAGTCTAGAGGCCTGGAAAACCCAAAGAATAATTTTAAATGACAGATATCATGCAGAATACCTAACAGTATAATGACCTGTCAGAAAAGCTCTTCACAATTTTATATTCTTTTTTCATTTCAGTAATTAAACCTAGAGCATTAAGGACTAATTTTCAATAGACTAGCTGGCAGTTTTGTATTATTCTAATCATATATTTTAATTTAAAAAGAGGCACATTATGAACAAAAAAGATCACCTCTAAACCCAAATTATTTCTATCCATGAAAGATAACTAATATTCCCTTTAGTTTTAAAACAAGCCGTTTACTACATTATGGTTATCTTTTCATGTCAACACAGATAGGTTTTCCCAATCTATAAACTTTTCTGACTAGAAAAAAAGTGCAGTTCACAAATTAGTATTTCTATAGTAAGAACCATACATACAAAAATATGTTTCTAAACCAAGTAATAACTGCTAAAAATAGTTTATTTCTCAGAGGTTGTATTAGGGGGTAACTCTAACTTTCTACTTTTGGATACTTCAATGGTTTTTGAAATTTTTAAAGTGTATACTACAGTTATAATCAGTAAAATCAGTGTAGATTTCCTCCTCACTTTGAAATAAGAAATAGTGAAAAGGAATCATTATTTATATTATATATACACACACACTATATATATATATATATATATATATATATATATATATATATATACATATACATGCTTCTCATACTGCACTGAATTTGGTAATTATTATTTCCAAGGTAGAAGCCACATTTTTTATATAAGGCTATCTAAATGATAGCTAGAGAATAAATGAAATATCTTAATCCAACTCATATTATCTGCTTTGTGAATAGAGAAATAACTATTTGTTTTACCCAACCTCAAAACTTAAACAAAGCATGGTTTTTGTTTCTGCATTTTCCTTCTGGGATTTCTGCTTTCATCCAGTATTTATTTGTCCCTACTAAAATTAGTGTCTCACTCTTATTTGTGCTCCCATGGTCTTTGGTACACTCCTGGAACACACTTCTCATAACTATATTACAATTTTATGCTTACGATTTTGCCTGTTATTCCAGATAGTGAGTGAGGCTAGAGATTGTATATTTTTTCATCTTTGGGGTCCCAAAATCTAGTAATTAGCTTTTAACAACGTATACTGAATGAATTATCAAAGATCTTCAAACATTTACAATGATGTTAAGGGATAAAACTAAGAAAGCGCTGCCCTGTTGTTTATCATACTTATTTCAGAGGTACCAGTTAACCTTCTACACATTTGTTTATTCAATAACAAGATGAGTAATAACATCAGTCTACTTTAAGTGAATATGCAACCAAGAAAATACAAAAAGGCTCGATTTCTACCAGACTAGCACTTAAGACAATGATTATTATGTGACGAAAATCAAATATCCAATGAGTAGTAGTACATGAATGGTCTTAGATGATAATCTTAGAAAGGTGAAGGCTGATAATAGGAAAAACTAACTTAACAATTAGTTCCATACATTGTGCTTTGTGTGATACATTGAGTTAGATTATATCTCATTGAGGCTGCTTATATAATCAATACTGGAACAGAACAAAGGACAGCTTCACTGCCACTAAAACAAAGAAGATGAAAAGAGTGCATACTGCTATTACAATACTTGCCACATTGTACTGCAATTACTTGTTGCCTTACCTATCTCTCTTACTAAACACAGCGATCCTTGAGGGCTTGAATTTTGTCACAATTACTATAGTAGATCCAACATCTAGTACAGCTCCTAGCATATGCTCTGCTCAATACATATTTCTTGGATGAATTAATGAAGTGGGACAATGATGAAGTTTTTAATGAGTATGTATTATACCTTAAGAAGGATGTCTGAACCATTAGCTATAATTTCAGTAAAGGGGCAGAATCAGTGATATAGACACAGAATAAGGGTTAGCAAGAAGGTTTACCCACATAGGGATGCCTGATGGCCACATTAACCAGCAAAAAAGTTTAATGTAAAAATGATGGGGCATCAGAGTTATGTATCAAAAACATCAACAAATCCTTTGGGAAATGATGTTGCTCCACATCATATATTTAAAAGTGTCTTGCCTTTCTTTTTCCACATAATTATAAGTTTAAGAATATAACCTCCACAATAAAAAGTCTGTCATCAGAAAGGGATTATTTATTTTGTGTAAAGGGCTTGTCAAGTAAACTCTTCAGGAAATAAGTGACATAATAAACAAGACTACATTCAGCAAAACAGTGACATGGTTACAAAACAAAGCAGAAGTAATTTCCAATTTATATAGCTATCACATGCCCATTTGGTAAAAAACAAATGGCAAGTCTCCTGGGCTGCAGACAGGCTCATCCTTTTCACTAGCACCTAGTAAACAGGCCATATAACACCTAACCCATTTCAGTTATTTTCTGAAGGAATCTTTTGAGTTTAGCCTTAAACTCTGGCCAATGTTTACAAATTTGCTCCTCTGGGAAAGTGTGTTCTGAGCTCCATTAAAAAATGACTTAGCTTGCCAAACAATGTTTATATTTTGGGGATTGTTCTTCTAGTTTTCCTTGTATCCTTAGCAGATATGGGTACATCTTTTTAGTTATACATACACACATATTAATTAATTAACTAATTAATTCTTTCTTTCATTCACCAAACATGTCCTGAAAGCCCACTATCTACCAAACACTGTGCTAAGAATTCTGGCACATGCCACTAAATCATCTGTATTGATAAGAACAATCAACATTGAGATCATACAAAGGTTTCTGGATATAGAAAAATTATTGTTCACTTTTACTGGGTGATAGTTTCAGAAATATAACTGCTCTAATCCTACTCTGCAATCAACCTAATAAACACATGGGATATAATTTCTAAACTAAAATGACCTCAATATCTCATTAAACAAATAGGTTTTTGTGGTGAACTTATTATGTGTCAGATATTGTGTTAAGCATTGGGGATATAATAATAAATCAAGATATATTTGCCCTCAAGGAGCTCTCAATCTGGATGGGTGGGGTGGAGAGGAAGATGAATATATATATTAAATATAATATAATGTGCTTATTGTGATATAATGAATATTTAAACCATATGCTAAGGGAACACAGAGAAAGGAATGACTAATTCTTCCAGAGGGGAAAACTCAAATTTAAAAAGGAAGGTTGCATTTGAACTGATCCTTGAGAGATAAATAGCAGATTTTTATCAGGAGCAGAAGTTGGTAAAACAGAATGAAGAAGGGCGCAGGAATGACTACTTTAAGTTCAGGGGCACATGTGCAAACCTGACACAGATTTTATTTTGTATGGAAAATAAAACCTGATTATGTACAATATATTTATGTAAGAATAATTTCTTTTTTTAACCCTTAAGTTCAGGGGTATATGTACAGGTTTGTAACACAGGCAAACTGTGTCATGGGGGTTTATTTCATAGATTATTTCATCACCCAGATATTAAGCCTAGTACCCGTTAGTTATTTTTCCTCCTCCTCCCACCTTCTACCATCCAATAGGCCCTGGTGTGTCTTTCCCCTGAGGGTATCCCTGTGTTCTCATCATTTAGCTCCCACTTATAAGTAAGAACACGCAGTATTTGATTTTCTGTTCTGTGTTAGTTTGCTAACAATAATGGCCTCCAGCTCCATCCATGTCCCTGCAAATAACATGATCTCATTCTTTTTTATGGCTGCATAGTATTCCTTGGTGTATATGTACCACATTTTCTCTCTTTCTTTTTTTTACACATTTTAACTCTATCACCCAGGCTGGAGTGCAGTGGCACAATCTCAGCCCACTGCAACCTCCGCCTCCCAGATTCAAGAGATCCTTGTGTCTCAGCCTCCCAAGTAGCTGGGATTACAGGAACATGCCACCATACCCAGCTAATTTTTGTATTTTTAGTAGAGACGGGGTTTCACCATGTTGGCCAGGCTGGTCTCGAACTCCTGACCTCAGGTGATCTGCCTGCCTCGGCCTCCCACATTTTCTTTATCCAGTATATCACTGACGGGCATTTAGATTGATTCCACATCTTTGCTATTGTGAATAGTGCTGCAATGGACATACATGTGCATGTGTCTTTATACTAGAGTAATTTATATTCCTTTGAGTATACACTCAGTAATGGGATTGCTGGGTTGAACAATATTTCTATGGCTAGAACACTAAAATATAGGGTAGGAACACTGAAACATGGAGGGGAGTAGGAGCTGGAGATGAGCCTGAAAAGTCAGATTTTATCCTGCATGGTTCAGAAGCAGAAAAAGGTTTTTAAATTTAAAAAGTGATGAGATTATATTCAATGCAAGTTTTTAAGCACCTCCAAAGTATCATGCATGGATCTAGGTATTGGTGTTAGGGATACAAAGATGAATAAGATATGCTCTCTGCTCTCAAAGACCCACTTCAGACAGATAAGTCAATCAACTTTGTGGAGGACATAGTAGGGAGAGGCTGAATGTAGGGGATGAGTAAGAAGACCACTAGACCATATGCTGGCATAACAAAAAATGGTATGGTGTAGTCAAAATGGCAATGGCAAGAAAGTGAGATAGACTTTAGTTCAAATTCCAGATCTGCCATGGGTAACTGATGACTTCTGGGGCGAGTTATTTAATTCTTTGAGTTTCAGTTTCCTTGTATTAAATGATTATCATAATATATATATATATATATATATATATATATTTTCAGAGTTGTTGTGAAGATTAGAAAAAAATATTCTAAACTATGCCTCATACTTAGCTCAGTACATTTTCATGATTATTATTAATAAAAGAGAACACAGATTTATTAGACATTCGAGAATAAATAAAAGTAAGACTTAGTGGTTGACTGGAGAATGAAGGAAAGGGTGGAATTAAGTGTGAGTCAGATTTCTAGAGTGGGTAACTGGTCATCTGACCCAGTTTCCTACCTCTGTCTAGTCTAAATCTGTACTCTAAGAAAGCTGGTATTCTTCTCTGGAGGATGTTTAAAATGTGTTTTACCATAAAGTCCAATACATTTCCAATTATATTCTCCAACTGAAATATTAATTATATATAACAGCAGGCAGAATGACATCAAATACGAATTCTCTTCAAGATTTTTTGTGATTAATTTAAGTCCAAAGTTTCATCTATTCAACTTGATCTTTACATAAGAATAAGTCAGGAGGCCAGGCACAGTGGCTCATGCCTCTAATCCCAGCACTCTGGGAGGCCAAGGTGGGTGGATCACAAGGTCAGGAGTTAGAGATCAGCCTGGTTAATATGATGAAACCCTATCTCTACTAAAAATACAAAATTGGCTGGGCATGGTGGTGCATGCCTGTAATTCCAGCTACTTGGGAGGCTGAGGCAGGAGAATCGCTTGAACCTGGGAGGCAGAGGTTGCAGTGGGCCGAGATTGCACCATTGCACTCCAGCCTCAAAATCTCCGTCTCAAAAAAAAAAAAAAAGTCAGGAAAATATCCTATGCCTTTTCAATAAAGGACCCTAAGAAAAGACAGGGTGACTAGCTCAACGCAATAAAGTAATGACTCTGAAAGCCCAGCTAAATGTAGAACATACTCTTAAATGTCTAGATGAAAAGAGACATTATTTAGGAGGATTATTATTGTTTTTTTAACCTTTAGGCTTTTCGTAACAGGCCTGAACAGAAAGACTTAAAATATTTCGGAAGATTCTTTTCCCAATGAATAAGTGGTGCTGATTCCTATAATAATTTATTTTATGAATTTCTATTACAACATTCATAGGTGTGAAAATTCATTGTATGCATTATATTTTATTATAGTAGTGTTGGCTAAAATACCACAGTGTTCATAGACAGGAAATGACCAAAAATAACCCAGCTTCACTGCATGCATCCAATGTAAGCAAAAAAAAAAAACATTACACCAAGTACTTTCCAATTTCTGCCAGAGAAAAGAAACCTGCAATATGTCATTTTACTGTAGAGCTGTCCCAAGTACAGTGAATAGTGAAATCATTAGTGGGATATAGCAAAGTTTTAGAGAATTTCTTCCCTTTTTGTGTCTATAATTTTTTCATGGAGACTTGTTTCCAGGCATTTAGTTACACACCCATAAGCCAAAGGTTACAGACATTGTAACCCAAGAATTATCCACTTTTTTGGCATTACGAAATACTAAAGACTATAAATATAAATGATTATTAAAAATGGAAAACCCTACGTAGTATTAAAAAACGAATTGAAACACTAGGTAAGAAACTTTGCAGCCCTCTGACTAGCTTTGTATGTTCAGAAATAGTTAAATTGTATCATTCAGGGTCCCAAATGATAAAATTTAATTATCTTTTTGAAGACTTACAGAAAATGTAGAAATATAACCTCTAATGTTTAAAATTCTTCACTTCGTACTTTCAGATAAAAATAGCAGATAGACGACTGGGCGCCGTGGCTCACGCCTGGAATCCCAGCACTTTGGGAGGCCGAGGTGGGCGGATCACGAGGTCAGGAGATTGAGACCATCCTGGCTAACATGGTGAAACCCCATCTCTACTAAAAATACAAAAAATTAGCCAGGCGTGGTGGCGGGCACCTGTAGTCCCAGCTACTCGGGAGGCTGAGGCAGGAGAATGGCGTGAACCCGGGAAGCAGAGGTTGCAGTAAGCCGAGATTGTGCCACTGCACTCCAGCCTGGGGGACACAGCGTGAGACTCCGTCTCAAAGAAAAAAAATAGCAGATAGACTAAGCACATGTGTTTAAAAGCTCTCCCTCCAAGACCCCATCGAAGAATAGTAAAGTAATGAAAAAGACATAAACCCACAACAACAACAAGCACAGTAGGGGAAGACTATTGGCAGCAGATTTCAGAAAATTTCTGGAAGCTAGAAAGAAAAAGTGTTAAGTGAAGAAGAAGGATTAAAAAGGGCTGTATTCTCAAACATGCACTGGAAATAAGAAAAAGATGGCAGCCAAATTGCTCAGTGGAACTCTGGAAAGCAACTAACAGTAAGTATGATGGAGGATGGGAGTGAGAAGTGAGACTGAACACAGGGGCATTAATTGAAGATCTGTAACAGGTCTCTCCCACCTACTTCTCTCACTGCCAACAAAAGTCTCACAGAGTGGCATTGCAGTTCAATGAGAAAGGAAAGAACACTCAATAAATAGCACTAGGGTAACTGATTATTCCTATGGAAGGAAAACCCCTCCCCACCCAAATCAGACCTTAGCCTCAAATATAAAAATCAATTACAGGTATAATAAAAATTTAAATAAAAAAGGCCAAATGTTAAACCTTTAGGAAGACAAAATGGGAGAATGTTTTTAAAATCTCAATGTGGTAAAGGACTTGTTTTCCTAAACACAATCTAAGTGGGTAAACCATAAAGGAACAGGTATACATTTTTGTGTCTTCAGTATATAAATGGTATTTAAAATCAAAGGCATGGTACGGGACTGCCTAAGAGGAAAGCAGAGAGTGTAAAGAGAGCCCAGGAACAAAATCCGAAGAACTCTACTATCGAGAGGTTGAGAGGACAGAAATACTTGAAGATATGAGAAAGACACATAATACAAGAAAAAATCAAAGGCTACTAATAATATGATATAAAATAATAAACTATAAAGAATGGCCCAAAAGCAAATGATGAGTCTAAATTAGATCACAGAGACAGGCTTCAAAAAGAGTAGATACTAGAAGTCAGAAATGTAGAAACAGCAGTAAATTTCTTTGTTCAATTTTTTAAAAAGGCAATCAGAAACTCCAGAAAAAAACAAACTATATATGAAAGGCATGACTCAAACAAGGGGCAAACTAAAATGTGGCATGGGTTTGGACAACTTTTAAAGTATAATGACGAGGGGTCCATTTGAATTTGATGATATGACTATTCTTAGAGTGGCTTAGGAAGCGGAAAAGGAGACATAATCATAGCTTAATCCTTTACTATAAAGTAAAAAATTGTTATATTATAGAGACTTAAATACTCTTTACCAGTTTTCAAGTTTTAAATGCTACCAACTGACAAAGTTTTATGATTATAGAACAGATATAAATGACATTAATCTTGAAATTTAGAAGTATAACTGATAGAATAAAGCCAAATTGGAATCCCAAAGAGAGAGCAAAAATGCTAGAGTGGGGAACTCCAAAACACTCCATCCCTCCACAAAAGCAACGAATATGCTAGCAACAAAAAAACCCCAAAAACAAAATCAACTTTTTCAGAAATCTGGAATCTAATAAATTACAAAACCAGGGAAACACTTAATGAAGAAAAGAAAAACTGTTGAATTTCAATAAGAGAGTTCTGAAGCATCTTAACTTACCCTGTTACCATTCCCCACTCCCCAGCTTGGTGGTGGCCTTGAAGTTAAACAGCCCACATTCCTGGTGCAGGTTGCTGGCAACAGAGGAAGCAATGCAGACCATATTCTCAAAAAGTTGTAGTTGTATGTTTTGACATGTTTGGTGGCTCTCTGAAGGATTAGCTCAAGGGCTTGCCTTTGTATCACTTGCCTTGGAGCTTCTCTAGGGCTGAGGTGGCTTCTAAGTGGCATTTGTTGAAAGTATTTAAAGGCAAAAATGTATTAGCTGCCACCACATTGGACAAGGGATAGTAGCTGCAGCAAGCAACAGACAGACCAAAAAGGCTGAGAAGGAAGAGGCTGGGGAAAGAGATGTCTGGGAGAATAGAGTTGTGAGAAGCTCCTGTGAGTCCAGGGAATCTAAAAGGCCACATGTATGTCCAGGGCCAGACACATGTTTGGAAAAGACCTGAGCCAAGACACTAACCTAACCTAACCCCTGGCTGATCTTCAGGTTCCACACAAGCAGGAATGAAGGTTAAGGCAGAGTGGTAAACTGCCTAGATAAGCAGTGAAAGAGTGCCTCAAAACAGAACCAATCCATAGAGTCTGGGAGAGGTTTATTTTTTCCTTTTTTCTCCAGGCATTTAGGAAAATCTCTGAAAATCACTAACTGACCACTAAGCTAATAGAACAGAGATTTCAGTGGGTACACATGATAAATAATATAGTTTTCACAGAAATAATTAGTAAAGTCATTAAACAAATAGAAGACAACAATCAAAACAAGCAGCAACAACAAACCCTAGGGGGGAGGAATGATCTGATCTCCAGAGTCGTCACATAAATGTCCAGTTTCAACAAAAAATATGATGCATACAAAGAAACAAGAAAGACTAACCCACTTACAGGAAAAAGAGAAATGAACAGAAACTGTCCCTGAGGAAGCCCAGACATTGGACTTACTAGACAAAAACTTTTAAGTCAACTATTTTAAATATGCTGAAATAACTAAGGAAAACCAAGAGAATGATGTCTCACCAAATAAAGAATATCAATAAAGAGATGGAAATTAAAAAGGAATCAAATAGAAATTCTGGGGTTGAAAAGTACAATAACTGAAAAGCTCTCTAGAGGGCTTCAACAGCAGATTTTAGCAGGCAGGAGAAAGAATCAGTAAACTTAGGTCAATTAAATTATGTAGTCTGAGGACTGAGGTTAAATAAAGAATAAAGATAAATGAACAGAACCAGGAAAACTGTGGGACAGTATCCAGCATACCAACATAAACATAATGGGAGTTTCAGAAGCACAGACATGACAGAAAAAAAAGCAGAAAGAATATTTGAAAATACAATGGCCAGAAACTTCCCAAATTTGATAAAAGACATAAAACAACATATCCAAGAGGCTCAATGAACTCTGACTAGGATAAACTCATAGATCCACACCAAGACACATTATAACCAAACTACCGAAAGACAAAAATAAAGAGACAATCTTGAAAGTAGTGACAGAGAAGTGACTCATAATGGACAAGGGATCCTCAATAAGAAAAACAGCTGATTTCTCATCAGAAATCATGGAGACCAGAAAGTAGTGGATGATATATTTAAAATACTGAAAGAAAAAAAAAAAACTTGTCAACCCAGAATTATATATGGCAAAACTGGACTTCACAAATAAGAGAGAAATTAAGACATTCCCTGATAAACAAAAGCTGAGGGAGTTTATTACTAGTATACCTGACCTACAGGAAATGCTAAAGGAAGTTCTCTGGAAATTAAAGAATAATAGTTGGTAACTTGAAGTCATATGAAGAAATAACATCAAGAAAGGTAATTACACAGGTACATAATAAAAGCCAGTATTACTGAATTTTTAGGTGGTAATTCCTCTTTTTAAAATATGATTTAGAAGAAAAATGCATAAAAATAATTATAACTCTATAATGTGCACACAATGTTTAAAGATGTAATTTCTGAAAATAGTAACAGAAAAGGGAGTAGAGCTAAACAGAAGCAAAGTTTTTATATACTATTACAACTAGATTGGTATTAATTCTAACTAGCTAAATTAAAATGGTAATTGTAATCCCCAGGATAACAACTAAGAAAATGGCTAGAAAATGTACAGTAAAAGGAACAAGAAAGGGATCAAAAATGGTACACTAAGAAAATCAGTTAAATACAAAAGAAGAAAGCAATGAAGGAATTGAGGAACCAAAAAAGGATATACAACAGATAGAAAGCAAGTAACAAAATGGTAGACATGTGTCCTTCCTTATCAGGACTTTAAAGATTAAACTACCCAAATTAAAAGGCAGAAATTAGCAGAAAGGATTTTCTTTTTTTCGAGATGGAGTCTTGCTCTGTCGCCCAGGCTGGAGTGCAATGGCGCAGTCTTGGCTTACTGCAACCTCCACCTCCTGGGTTCAAGTGATTCTCCTGCCTCAAGTAGCTGAGTAGCTGGGATTACAGGCATGCACCACCACGCTTGGCTAATTTTCATATTTTTAGTAGAGATGGGGTTTCGCCATGTTGGTCAGGCTGGTCTTGAACTCCTGACCTCAGGTGATCCACCCGCCTCAGCCTCCCAAAGTGCTAGGATTACAGGTGTGAACCACCAGTCCCAGCCAGGATTTTTTTTTTTTAAAGCTCCAAGTGTATGCTTTCTACAGGATTAAAAGACACAAATAGGATGAAATGGAAAGAATAGAAACAGATATTCCATGCAAATAGTAACCAAAAGAGAGCCAGAGTAGCTACTAATATTACGTTAAACAGATTTTATATCAAATATTTTTATGAGAGTCACGGAAGAATATTTTATATTGAAAAATTGGTCAATCCATAAGGAAGGTATAACAATTATAAAGGTATATGCACTTAACACCTAAAATATATGAAGCAAAATGGACAAAGTTGAAAGAAGAAACAGTTCTACAATAATAGTTGCAGACTTCAATACCCTACCTTCAATAATGGATAGAACAACCAGACAGAAGATCAACAAGTAAACAGAGGACTTGAAGTACACTATAAAACCAACTAACAGACATATATAGAAAATCCCACCCAACAACAGCAGAATACATATTCTTCTCAAGTACGCATGGAAAATTCTCTGGGATAGACCGTATGTTTGGCCATAAAGCAAGTCTAATCAATTTAAAAAGATTAAATTCTACAAAATGTCTTCTCTGACCACAATGAACAAATCTGGTAAATTCACAAATTAAACACTGCAGTCTTAACAACCACTGCAAAAAGAAGAAATCACAAGGGAAATTACAAAAGTATAGCTGATAGAAGTTGCAATGTACAAAGTGGGAAAAATAAAAAGGATAGACTCATCTTGCAAATGCAGACTTGAGGGCTATTGCCTATAGTGGATGAAACAAAATATTACATATTACAAAAGCTACCAATAAAGCAACTATAGATATATAGTTTTGGGAGGAAAAGAGGTGAGGGAGCTGAATCTTCATCTATTTTAGCAAGTAGCAAATCTAAATCTTACAAATTTAAAAAACTGCATAATACACATTTAAAGATTTGGTAGAGAAGGAGCCAGTAAAAAAAAGAGAGAGTAGCCACATACATAAAAGGAAAATCAGGTGAATGAGGAGTTTCAACTATGTCAAACGCTGTAAGGAGGTCAAGTAAAATAAGGACTTACAAGTCAAAAAGCCAAACTGAATGCACTGGTTAAGAGTTCCTTGTTTAGACAAAATGCAAGGTATAATAAGTTCTTTTACTTTTAGAAATATCTCTAAATTTCAATTCTAGGAGATTTTAAAGGAATCAGATAACTACAAACTAAACTGAAGAAAAATCTACAACCAGTAGAAGTTATAAGTAACTGATTTTGCATTCTAATCTCTACCAGTTATATACTATCTGTCCCTAAAATTTTATTTTTCTACCTTCATATATAAATATCTTCTGTGGCTACTCAACTTGCTAGTTTTCCGGTCATTAAAAAAAGAATCAAACTAAGAGAATGTAATAGTGTTTCCATGACGCTTTAAACATACATTTGTAGAAAGTAAATCTTTTGCCAGAAATTGTGGATCCCTTTCCTAATTATTCATTACTCTTTACATCTTCTCCATTGAACCCCCCACATCACTTGTCCCATCTCTCCCACACTCTTTCTCTATGCTCCCTTCTTAAAAGCTAATGACTTTGTGGAACTCCTAATAAAAATTCTGAAACTCTTGGCAGTAAGCATACGGCACAACAATTTTCACTAACAGATACTTCCTCTTTCTCTTGGAACAGCTTGCTTGTTTTTGAGATCATAAAGACCCTATGATTTTAAATTATTTTAGAGGGTCATAAAATGTTTGGCCTATATGCCGCTTTAAAAGTTCAAAATGTCATGAAAGTCACGTTAATAGTCTGCAATCCACTGATCAGAGATAGTTTTGCCAGATAAAAGAGTCATTTAATAAAAAAGATACTCCTGCATTCACTGAAGCTGCCAAAACTGGTAAAACTTAAACAGTGAATAGCCCTGTCACAAGAGAACAGGATGTACGGCCTCTGGTACCATACCTTGTTCTACCATCAGTAACTTCAATATCTACAATAATGGCTTCAACGGATCTTCTCTCTTCTGGTGACCTTTGCTTTTACTCTTTTCCAACAATCCACTCTGATAACCACAATGGCTTCCATACTTCTTAGATTTCATTACTTAAATGTGTTCTACCTCTAAAATATTTAACCTCAAAAGCTTACTTTGACCATAAATTACCACTATTCCAGCTCATTATTAATGCTCTTACTTTATATGCTCCTCATCTGCAAATTTAGTTAGACTTCCAGTCCCAGAAACAAAATTTTCTTCCAATCTGTTGCAAACCTTCTGGTTTTTAATTCCTTAAAAATCTCGCCTAGACTATCTGACCCATCATTTCTATCTTTTCCTTTGTCATCGCACTTGAATTTTTTAATTCCTTGCCTTTGATCCCTTGTCTCTTTGTTCTTTTTCAGACATTTAGCTTCTCTTCTGTTATACTTAGCTACTCTGCGATCTTGGAATAAACTCACTCAACCATTCAGGCTAAAGTTGCTATAATTTCATGGTCTCTAACCTCATTTAGTTCCTCAGAATTTTCCTTCAATCTTTCAACATTTTCCCAGTTAGCTCCCTCTGGATATCAAACAAGACCTGTTTCTTAAAGTGACATTACTGTCATAACAATGTTAATTTTTCTGAAATTAATAAGTAAACTTAAATGTGATTTGAACAAGATTCTCACCATTTCTTTTCTATTTAGGTTAACTGATTTTAAAGTTCACATGAGGCTGGGCACAGTGGCTCATGCCCGTAATCCCAGCACTTTGGGAGGTCAAGGCGGGCAGATCACTTGAGCCTATGAGTTCAAGACCAGCCTGGGCAACATGGCAAAACTCCATCTCTACAAAAAATACAAAAATTAGCTGGACATAGAGGTGTGCACCTATTGTCCCAGCTATTCTGAAGGCTGAGGTGGGAGGACTGCTCAAGCCCAGGAGGCGGAGGTTGCAGTGAGCTGAGATCACACCACTGCACTTCAGTCTGGGAGACAGAGTGAGGCCCTGTCTCAATAAATAAATAAATAAATAAATAAATAAATAAATAAAGTTCATATGGAAGAATAGGTGTGTGACAATTGAAACTTGAAAAGAACAGTGGAAACCTATTTCCCCTACAAGTTGTGAAAACTTACTACAAAATTACTATAAAAGAGTCTGGTGTTGGCATTAAAACAGATAAGTGAAATGGATAGTCTAGAAATATGTGCACATATTTACAAAATCTTAACATGAGATAAAGATGGCATTCTCATGAAAAAAGTTTAATTTTTAAAAGGTTATTAGCAAATTGACTAGTCAATTGAAATAAAATCAAGTTAGACCCTTATCTAACATTGTGTATAAAAATAAGTTTGAGGCCACGTGCGGTGGCTCACGCCTGTAATCCTAGCACTTTGGGAAGCCGAGGCAGGAGTTGAGGTCAGGAGTTCGAGACCAGCCTGGCCAACATGGCGAAACGCTGTCTCTATTAAAAATACAAAAATTAGCCAGGTGTGGTGGTGGGCACCCGTAAAATCCCAGCTACTCGGGAGGCTGAGGCAGGAGAATCGCTTGAACCTGGGAGGCAAAGGTTGCTGTGTGCCAACATCGCACCACTGCCCTCCAGCCTGGGAGACACAGCGAGACTCCGTCTCCAAAAAAAAAAAAAAAAAAAAAAAAAAAAATTTGATAGATTGAAGGACTAACTTTTAAAACCTTATTACAATTTTAGAATATTAAATTCCATATTACTTGGATAAACTTGAAACTGAAAAATAATTTTTAAAAAAGAAATTAGAAATAGAACTGACATGTATTATTTCATAAATCTAAAGCCCAATGCTATAAAGTTTTAACATTATAAAATGTTATAGTTCTAACCAAGTAAAATTATATTTTGCCATTTAAATAATATTAAATAGAGCTCTAGGGCTATATAAGAGTGGTATATTAGTTATATAAATTGTCACTTCATTAGAATTTTTATTCTTGACACTAGGCCAGGCAGTTCCAAGATGGCTGAATAGGAACAGCTCCAGTCTACAGCTTCCAGCGTGAGCGCAGAAGACAGGTGATTTCTGCATTTCCAACTGAGGTACTGGGTTCATCTTACTGGGGCTTGTCGGACAGTGGGTTCAGGACAGTGAGTGCAGCCCACCGAGAGTGAGCCAAAGCAGGGTGAGGCATCACCTCACCCAGGAAGGGCAAGGGGTCAGGGAATTCCCTTTCCCAGCCAAGGGAAGCTGTGACAGACAGCACCTGGAAAATCGGGTCACTCCCACCCTAATACTGCGCGTTTCCAACGGTCTTAGCAAATGGCACACCAGGAGATTATATCCAGCACCTGGCTAGGAGGGTTCCTACGTCCACGGAGCCTCGCTCATTGCTAGCACAGCAGTCTGAGATCGAACTGCAAGGTGGCAGCGAGGCTGGGGGAGGGGCACCCGCCATTGCTGAGGCTTGAGTAGGTAAACAAAGCAGCCAGGAAGCTCGAACTGGGTGGAACCCACCGCAGCTCAAGGAGGCCTGCCTGCCTCTGTAGACTCCACCTCTGTGGGCAGGGCATAGCTGAACAAAAGGTGGCAGAAACCTCTGCAGACTTAAATGTCCCTGACAGCTTTGAAGAGTAGAGGTTCTCCCAGTATGGAGTTTGAGATCTGAGAACAGACAGCCTCCTCAAGTGGGTCCCTGACCCCCAAGTAGCCTAACTGGGAGGCACCCCCCAGTAGGGGCAGAGTGACACCTCACATGGCCGGGTACCCCTCTGAGACGAAACCTCCAGAGGAATGATCAGACAGCAACATTTGCTGTTCAGCAATATTCACTGTTCTGCAGCCTCTGCTGCTGATACCCGGGCACACAGGGTCTGGAGTGAACCTCCAGCAAACTCCAACAGATCTGCAGCTGAGGGTCCTGACTGTTAGAAGGAAAACTAACAAACAGAAAGGACATCCACACCAAAACCCCATCTGTATGTCACCATCATCAAAGACCAAAGGTAGATAAAACCACAAAGATGGGGAAAAAACAGAGCAAAAAAGATGAAAATTCTAAAAATCAGAGTGCCTCTCCCCCTCCAAAGGAACGCAGCTCCTCACCAGCAACGGAACAAAGCTGGACAGAGAATGACTGACAAGTTGAGAGAAGAAGGCTTCAGATGATCAAACTTCTCCGAGCTGAAGGAGGAAGTTCGAACCCATTGCAAACAAGCTAAAAACCTTGAGAAAAGATTAGACAAATGGTTAACTAGAATAACCAGTGTAGAGAAGTCCTTAAATGACCTGATGGAGCTGAAAACCATGGCACGAGAACTATGTGATGAATGCACAAGCTTCAGCAGCTGATTCGATCAACTGGAAGAAAGGGTATCAGTGATTGAATTTTTATTCTTGCTTTATTTTTGTAGCTGAAAGAGCTGACGAGGTCTACATGTGGATCCCAAGTGAGCTGAAGGAAATACACTGATATAAGTTAATTCTATAACTAAAATTTAAAGCCTAAATATATGTTAGACTCTAACTCCAGACAATTTCCAAAACATTATTCTCATGTCACTCAAATTACTTCCTTTACTATATATTTTTTACATATGAAAGGCTTAAAGAATTCCAGCTAAAAACCTGAAGTAAAAGCTATATTATATTTAGTTTTAAAAGGTGTTTCAGAGTTTAGTTAAGGTAATAAGACACACATGCTTCATCAAATTAAACAGAATTAAAATGTATTCTATCTTTGATTTTTAGGCTTTATTTTAAAATTATGTAAATATACTCGGCCCTCAGTATCAGTGGGTTCTGCAACCATAGATTAAACCAAATGGATCAAAAATATCCGAAAAAAATTCCACAAAGTTCCAAAAGCAAAACTTGAACTCGCCACATGCTGAGTACTATACCAAATCCACGCAAATGGAGTGATGTGTAGGCACTGTATTAAATACTATTTAAGTAATCCAGAGATGATTTCAAGTATATGGCAGGAAGAGTATAGGTTATATGCAAATACTATCCCATTTTATATAAGGGAATTGAGTATCTGCAGATTTGGGTATTTGCAGGGGTCCTGGAACCAATCCCCTGTGGATACTGAGGGACAGCTGTACAAATATATATTTAAATTATACATGCACTATAAAGATATAGATGCTTTATGTCCCTCTGAATTTACTTGATTCCAATATGCTTTTCTGAGAAGAAGAGAAACATGTGGAGTCTAGATAATGCACTCAGCATTGCTCATAAACCTAGGGATATATTATCATGTGATAAATGTATCATAGAAGAAAAGAGGTTGTGAGCCACTGGAATAGACAGATAGTATAGATCACAGCTGGAGTAACTTTCAGATTATATGCCCAATTGCTTACTACTAGTAGTTAAAGAGTAACGTTTTGTGCTGGCTGCTGAGGACACAGCAGGAGTCAAGTCAATCAAGCAGGATTCCTTTCCTCATGAAGCTTACATTCTAATGGGGAAGACACACATGAAACAACTATCTACCAACTTGGAGTTAGGGAAGGCTTTTTTGGAAGACGTGAAGTTTAAACTTCAGACCTCTATGGGTTTGCTGAAGTTAGCTAGGGCGGGATCAGAGAAATAGTGCAGGGAAGTGATTGGTGTCAGGGCAGAAAAACACTATTCCTATAAGAAAGGTTCTGAAGTAGGAAGTAACTGAACTGAAAGACAGACAGTGATGCTGCAATAACAGAAGAACATGGTTGATGGCATGAGATAAAAGAGATGAAGTGGGCAAAAGACATCATAGACTATATTAAGCAATCTAGACTTTTCCCTATAAAAAATATTAAATGCCCCGTGAAGCATGTTTTAATTCGGAGAATGTTATAGTAAGATTTACATTTTCAACTTTTCCATCTTAATTTCTAATTTCAGCAAGTTTACTTAAGAAAATTCTTTTAAAATAATTATATGTAAAATGGTTTCTAATTCCCACTCCAAATTCAATTATCTAAAGATGCTCGTATCTTGAAAAAATACCATTGCATACCCTGTTTCCTCTGGGAATGTGGAGAGGGTGCTTCCATCAATCTGACAGGGGTCCTGAGGAGAGTCAGAATCTTTTCTATCTTCATTTGTAGCAATATTGGCTACTCGTTGTTGTTGCAAGTCCCACTGTCGAGCTACGTTGTTAATTGTTAACCTTTTCTTCTCCTATGAAAAAGTTAATTGTGACAAAAGTTATATAATGCAATTTTTGTAGCAGAAGTGACATCTAAGGGGCATATTGTTTGTACCTTCTTATAATACTTTTAAAAGGAGCCTGTTCCTTATAAGTAGATACCCAATATATTCTAAAACAAGATTCAAGAGGCCTGTATTTACTCTCTGCATCCAAAATCTCAATAATTATCTAACACTCTAAAGGAAAAAAATACGCAAACAATTATTGCTCTTTATGAACTTAATTTTATTAAAAATAAATATACAACTAACTAGTGATTAAAAATTCAAAGTCTGAAATTTTAATTTCACATAAATTTTTACATACTTAATGTTATCTAAAGTTTTAAACAGAAATTTATATGCCTCTAACACAGTAAGAAAAAACTAATGATATTTTAGTTTTTCTACTCAATAATTAAGACTGGTAAGGTGAAATAATCTTGGAGGGGGGAAGGGAAGGAGTTGATCAATGTTCCAAGTTTCTCAGAATAAATTATAATGTCTGAAATTTAAAAATTATTCTCTAGACTATTAAAAGAAATTGTACTAGGTTGAAATGTCTCTAGATAACTAGTACCATTCCAGATGAGTAGGAAAGAAATTAATTCATTATAAGCAATGGATGCCTTAAGGTAGTGGTTCTCAAATTTCAGGGTGCCTCAAATCACCTGGAGCTTACAACAGATGGCTGATTTAGAGTTTTTGGAGTAGGGTTTGAGAATTTGAATTTCTAACAAGCTCCTAAGTATTCTAATATTGCTAGTTCATGGACCTCACTTTGAGAACCACTGACTTACAGCATTGGAGCTCAGTCCTCTCATAGAAATCCAGTTGTGAAAAAGCAGATCTAGACTACTGAAAGAAATTGTGCTCAATTGAAACGTTTCTATTCAATTTATATGTATTAATAGAAAAAAACAATCCCTATTCTGGTAAAGTTTCCATTATCAAAAGATAATATTTAATTACAGCTTGTCAATTAGATCAGAATGCTGAAAATAGAAACTTTCCTTTTCCTGTTTACTAAGACTACAATCCTGCATTGAAAAATCAGCTGAGTGTGATACTGACCCCTCTTCACCTGCTGGCCCTGGAGCCACAGAAGGCTAGTAGGAAGATTCTCTGTCCACTCCTTCAGTACATGTAGAATAATTCTTTTTAGTTGTACCTCTTTGCATATGTTTGCATAATTTTTGGTTATCTAAGATTTTAGCACATATGCATGGCATTAGATAGGAATAAAAAGTGATATGGCTTGCTTAATTAAAACTAAAGTTTTAAAAGTTCTATTTCTATTTTAAACATGTTTTCTGGGGCAGTGCAGTGGTGCATACTTGAAATCTGAACTACTTGGGAGGCTAATGCAAGAGGACTGCTTGAGCCCAGGAGTTGAAGGCTGTAGTGTGCTACAGTCACACCTGTAAACTGCATTCCAGCCTGGGCAACACAGCAAGACCCCATCTCTAAAAAAAATGTTTTGGGCCTGGCTTTCTTTTTTTCTGTTGTTTGGTGTTTCAAATTTGTGTGTACAATCCAGTAGGTTATATTTAATATGTATATACTTTGGAGACTTTCTGACATTCTATGTATGTGCTCCTTATATAAAGCAAGTAGAAATCTGCAATTCCTATTGTAAAAACATTTTTTCTCCATTCTATAATAAAAATGCTTCTTACCTTAAGGAATTCTATGTAAGTTACTTGCTGATGACTATGCCAATCCAATTTTTAATCTAAGCAACTCTGTTTTATTTTTTTTTACTCAGTATCGAGGCCACTTTGAAAGCGGCCAGGGCAGTGAGTTAATGGGTGATGGTTCTCATGTTGGCTTCATGCATTTGGATTTCTGGCTGGCAGGGGTAGGCGAAAGAAACACTCAGAATGAGATAGATATAGCAGTGCTTAGAAAAAGGGCATAAAATATCTTTAGACCACTGAGTATGTTAACCAATTTATAACAAGATAATCTTTGAAAATGCAAATGTTTTCCTATATTAGTGCCAAAGTTAAGCTTCTTTAATTTGGGTTATTAAAATCAGATCATTACCAGGTTGACAAAGAGAATGATTAATTTTACTGGGGCCAGGAAAAGGGAAGACACATTTTAAGACAGGAGTATAGCCTGTCTTAATGTCAGGTGGGGATTAATGGCTGGCCAGGAGGACACATAAGGGCTCTGGGCATCTGTGGAGGAAAAAAAAAAAAAAAGAAGAAGCAAAAGAAAGGTTAGAGAATGCTAGAGATTCTGCAAGGCATAATGGGGTACCCAAAGTAAAGTGTAAAGATCACAGAGGCATTTGGGATATCAGTGACAATTATGTTTCTAATAGCTAGGTGCCAATAAATGGCCAAGTCTGTGCTAAAGTGATAAATATTTTAGAAGGTGCCAAATTCCAGTTTCTGCCATTTAAGTCTATTTTTCATGGTCCAGGCAAAACCACACCAGTATATGCCATAAGTTTCACTTTCCTTCACTTCTAAGGTTACAAGGAAAATAAAAAAATAGAAAAGCAACAAGGCAGAAGACAGTATCTATACACTCTTCCTGTACCCAACCCATCCCATTTTCTTTTTTTTTTATTTTTTAGCATTCTTTTTTTTTTTAATTATACTTTAAGTTCTGGGATACATGTGCAGAACATGCAGGTTTGTTACATAGGTATACATGTGCCATGGTGGTTTGCTGTACCCATCAACCCGTCATCTACATTAGGTATTTCTCCTAATGCTATCCATCCCCTAGCCCCCCTACCCTCCAACAGGCCCCAGTGTGTGATGTTCCCCTCCCTGTGTCCATGTGTTCTCATTGTTCAACTCCCACTTATGAATGAGAACATGCAGTGTTTGGTTTTCTGTTCCTGTGTTAGTTTGCTGAGAATGTCCATCCCATTTTCTTAATGATCAATATGTAGAGTTGCATGAGCAACCCTCAGCAAATGCTGAGGGTCTGTTGTATCATGATTCCAAATCTGAGCTAGAGCTAGAACCTGGGTCTTCTGATTCCCCATGCTTTTCCTCTTACTAAAAATAAAAATACGAAGTAAACCTCGTAACTAAAGAGTCCTATTTAGTGACATTTTGTTTTGTCTCACTATATTTTCCAGGCTGGACTTAATTCCTGGACTCAAGTAATCCTCTGCCTTAGCCTCCCAAGTAGTTAAGACTTCAGGTACATACCACCTTGCCTGGCTAGTCATTTTTTTGAATTCTGAGTGCCACTTTAATTTTAAAAAGAAAAGCATCTATATAGAACATGAATGAGTAATGATAATCAGAGTGATGTCCTTAATTTTAGAACATAGCATGATGCATATTATGAACTATAAACTTAAAGCTGTCTTTACTTATACTTTGCAATGTTAATATAAAATATTTAAGAGTATTTTATTTAAGGAAATTAATATCTGCTAAATCATTTAAAACTAGTTTAAAACAAATTTTCATTCCTAAGTTCCACAAAATCTTTATCACTTCTATATCATAAACTTTTTAAATTTAAAAAGCTATCATTAAAAAAAACATGTAGCAAAGCTCATTAAAATATATCAGTAAAGATGACAGTCAATTATAGTATGTTCCAAAATGAAGTGAATAGGCCATGGGATACACAAGATGATGCACTGGTATGAAACAAAAGTGTTATAACTTCAATTATATTTATTTTTCATCTCTTCCTTTTAAACTAGCCTTTGCATTTATTTTATAATGTATATCACATTTTATTTCTTAAGTACAGGTTTATTTATAGATAATAACTTGTAAAAGTTTTAGGGGTGCGTACATTCTGTTGATAGGAATAAAAAACTTACAAAGTTTAGAAGCCACTTTTCCAGTAGACTAGCTAGCTGGCTTTGGGGTATGTGTGTCTACATGTGCACACACATCCATGTAGACATCAGAGAAAATACCTTAAGCAAAGATTGTTTATGACTTTCCCGCTTCTTCTCTTCCTCTTTTTTGGCTAAAACAGATGCCATACGCCTTTCTTCTTCCTAAAAGACATTTTCCAAAAAGTATTATGAAGAGTTTAACCATTTTTTAATGCTAAATATTATTGGTCCTATTAAGTACAGTTTTCTTCTTGAGAGGCATAGTATTTACTAGCAGAAAATATACTCTCAAAGCAAAAGTATGTTTCTCTTTATTTTCTTCTTTCCTCCTAATGCTAAAAATCTGTGCATTCCTAACACTATTCCCAACTCTGGAGGTGACGTGAACCTAGCTCATACAAGAAAGAAAAAAGAACGAGAAGAAAAGGAGAAGTATGTTTGCATCATTTTCCTTTTGTACTCTGTGCATCATGGTTCCACATAAGTTTAAACTTTCTATCATCAAGGTAAGAAGGATAAAAGTGATACATCTAACAATGTTGACTGGATCTGTGATAGAAAATCAGAACTTTTTGATGAAAAAACAAGGGTAAATATCTTTTAAAACTCCAATTATATTAATAAATTATTCCTCATTAATATAATTACTTTTGGTTTGTTTTTAAGTTGTGTTGCCCAGTCTCATTTTTTAAATTCTAAAAGCATGATGACCGTAGTTAATAATCCTGTATTGTAATCTTGGCATTTGCTAAGAGAATAGACCTTATATGTTTTAACTACAAAAAAAAAAGATAATTAGATGAAGTGATAGAAATGTTAACTAACTTGATTGTGGCAATCATTTTATAATATATATCAAATCACCACACTGTACACCTTAATTTTATATAGTTTTGTCAATCATACCTCAGCAAAGCTGGAAAAAGTAGAAATGACAAAATAACATTATAGACAGTTTAGAAAAATATTTAAAAATCAGTCATAATCCCAAACACCTAACTCAAATCTTACAATTTCTGTGTATCAGTTTATAATATTCACTATGAGCAATTTTTTTAAAGGTTATAATCTATATACACAATCTGGACCATTTTTCCCCCTGAAGACTGTCAGATTTTAAAAAATTATAACCATGTAACTTTTAATTTTCATTACCAAAAGATTTGTAGATACTCAAAATGATATGATAATTTGAGAAAACAATTTATTCATAAAAGACAAGCTTGAAAACATCTTCAGAGATAGGAAACCATAACAAGTAACTTAGCAGATTTGAAGAATAACTCTTTTAGAAACAAAAAATTATAAGAATTGAAATTTAAAATTCAACAAAGAGAGATTTAATAGCAGATTATACACAGCTGAAGAGAGAATCAGTCAACTGGAAAATAGAGGATGAGAATGTTTTCTATATGTTTTAGTATCACCCTACATACTTCTCTATCATAGCACTTAAACTGTTTCATTTTAGTTATTTCTGGTGCTATCCCTCTTGCCTCCCACGCCATAAAATAAGCTCTATGAATGTATGAACCATGTCTGTTCAGTAATTTATTAAAACTGAAACTGCTATATCAAATGGTAGACATATTTCTATCTTTTTGATATGTCTGCAAACTGCCCTCCATAAATGCAGTTCTAATTTATACTCCTACCAGATTTCAACATTTGATTTAAAACCTGATGATTATTCATAAAAGCTGTTCACCAAATATTCTTGTGTCTTCGCATATCCAAGACACATTGTGAGATAGCACTTCTAGCCCCCTTGAGGTTAGATGTGGCCATGTGACTTGCTTTGGTCAATGTCATATGGACAAAAGTGACATGTATTTACTTCTGGTTGGAAACTTTCAAGAAAGACAATGTATGATACAACTATTCTCTCTCTCACCTTGCTACAGCACCTGCAAAACTCCACAGGTGGGTACTTTGAAAGCCTGAGTACTAGAATGAGGACAACACAGAGCAAAGATCCCAAATCACACATCATAGGCAGACAGGTATTAGAAGCCTGAAATAAACTTTGTTGTTTTAATTCACTTAAGTTAGAGAAGCTGTTACTGCAGCACAATCTAGCCTATGCTGACCAGTATATATATTTTATATTAGAATTAAAGAAGGTCAAAGAGACTATGAAAATGTGTTCTAGAGGATGGGACATTATACATGCTCCTGAAAACAAAGAAAAAACCTAGATTAAATAATTATATTTAAAAATGCACAAACAGAAACCAACACAGAGTTTAAAAAGAAAACTAAGAAAGCATATACTAGATAACTCTAATTTTAGAAATAAGGAAATAAATGCTCCAAGACATTAGTAACTTGTATGAGGTCACATAGCTAGTGACAAGGCCAGGATCAGGACCAGAAGCCATGGCCTGCTAGAAACAAAATTCATTTTTTTTATAATAAAGATGTATTTAAATTAATTTTACTGATTTTAGATAGATAAAGAAGAGTTTAGAACTCAGAAGTGATCTGCCATATGATTTAGTTGTTTTAAAGGAAATGGAAATGTAATGTAATTTTAGTGAATTTAAAGTGTCTTTTACAATATGGAAAATAATAATAATAATAATTATTATTTTTTTAAGACAGAGTCTTACGTCTTGCTTGTTGCCCAGGCTTGGAGTGCCGTGGTGCAACGTCGGCTCACTGCAACCTCCGCCTCCTAGGTTCAAGCAATTCTCATGTCTTAGCCTCTCAAGAAGCTTGGATTACAGGCATGTGCCACCATGCCAGGCTAATTTTTGTATTTTTAGTAGAGACAGGGTTTTACCATGTTGGCCAGGCTGGTCTCAAACTCCTAGCCTCATGTGATCTGCCCACTTTAGCCTCCCAAAGTGCTGCAATTACAGGCGTGAGCCACCAATGCCCAGCTGGAAAATAATTATTCTTAACTTTTAAAAACTAAATAGAGGTAATGAGGAGAAATAAACTAAATTAAAAATGCAGAACTTTGAATCCTAGCTTCACAAAATATCTGGTTTAATAATTCTGTTAAATTATTTTATTCAGTAAATACTGATTTGGTACCTACAGAGTACAATCTATTTCAGAATAAAGTGTTTAAAAGAGCAAAATACACTGATGTTCAATTGTTGACTCATCTATAAAATGTGAACTAGAAATAGATTGCTTTTTCAAAGAGCCAGTTTCAAACAGTACTGGAAACTGTATGGATCACGTACTACACATACTTACGAGATGATTTCATCAGATTTTTGAAAAGAATTTGAGCTTCTATTAAAGGCAGTAGGGCTTAAAAGGAAAGCTAAACCTTGGAAAACTGGATTTACACCAAATCAATTCAAATATTGAATGTTTTAAGGAATTTATGTATCTGAGAGCTATATTTCAGCCCAAATAATTACAGAGTAACTAAACTTAGAAATAAAAATAAACCTCTAATTGTGAAGATAAGTTATAAATCTGTTGGTAAGAAAGAAAAACTAAAATTCTGGCATCTTCTTGATAATAGTCCAATTTCTGGGACAAAAGCCATATCCTTTATATAGCAAACAATAAAAATAAAAAAATTAAATAAGTGGGCGGGGGGATCTGGGATCTGGGACAAAAAACTACTTTTTTCCTCACTTCGTTTTGGCCATGAAGACACAATATAGAAATGATTTCAAGTCAAGTAAGCCATGCAGTGATTTAATAGGTGTTTGATAACCTAGATTATACTTTGTTAGCAGATATTAAGGCCTAAAACAATGCATGTATTACACAGGAAAAAGAATGATCCAAAATAAATAATAGTAGTCCTAATATAGGCAGCAATTTATTTTATGAAATTTTAAAAACCAAATGGCAAGGTGTGTTTTAACCACATACTTTAGTTATAAACATTATTTTCTTTGAACATATAAAATATTAAAACAGACTTTAAAATCACAGGGATTTTTCCCTCAAAGAGATGGTCAATAATTTTTACTCAAACAATCACTTTTAGCAAACAAAATTGATTTTTTTGCAGGGTCACAGCTAGTGTTAGAGTGAAGATTAGAAGCCATGTCACCTGACTTCTGGTCCAGGGATATTAGCTGTTAAATACTGGGGAGGGAAATAGCCAGAACAGTGTAGGTTATGTTGCTGTAACAACTTCAAAACTTTCACTGGCTTATGATTTTTAAAAAGTTTATTTCTTGATCACGCAAAGAACACTGCTACTGTCTTCAGTGTAGTGGCTAAGTATTCCTGAGTGCTATGATCTGATGGCATCCTCAACTTTATATAGGCTTCCACAGTGACTACCACATGGGAAGGAAGCATGAGAATCACGCTTTTAAATGCTTCTGCCTGGAAATGATATACATTATTTCTGCTCACATTTCATTGGCCAAACATCTTCCCACATGTCAAAAAGGAGGAGAACCAGAGAATATTGGTGAACATTAGTAATGTCTACCAAAACAGAAAACGTACACATGAGATGAGCTCCTTTTTTTTTAGGAAAGCAAATTGTAAACAAGTTCACACTAAGCCAATTAAATGTGAGCTGGAGGTGAAAACTTTAGACATTGTTTGTTTCTGAATTGTGTTATTGTTTTGTTTTGAGACAGGGTCTCATTCTGTCCCCCAGGTTTGAGTGGAGTGGCGAGATCTTGGCTCACTGCAGCTTTGACCTCCTGGGTTCAAGCGATCCTCCTGCCTCAGTCCCCCAAGTCTCTGGGACTACAGGCGTGTGCCTCCACACTCAGCTAAATTTTTTGTATTTTTTGTAGAGACAGGGTTTTGCCATGTTGGCCAGGCTGGTCTCAAACTCCTGACTCAAGTGATCTGCCCACCTTGGCCTCCCAAAGTGCTAGGATTACAGGCATGAGCCACCACGCCCAGCCCTGTTTCAGAATTGTGAGAATACTGCCTGCATTCACAAAATGCTGCCTTAGAAATAAAAAAGAAAATTCTGCCTCCCAGAATTTTCTATATAAGGGTCCTTGTTCTAGCCCCTCAACATGTGTCTGTTCTCTTTGTTTTTGAATAGTTGTGAAAACAGTGGAAGATCACTGGGATATCTTCCTTATGTCTTCTCCTTTGTCAACTAATCACATCAGATTCTTTGGAAATGCTCTACTTTGTTGTCTGCCCTCTAAAACTAGTGATAGTTCAGGTGTAATCTGACCATTGTAGAAAAAAATGGGATGGGACTGTCTCCATTTTCTGAATTCTCTTTTTCTATAAATGAATATTGTTTTAAGCCATATTAACTTTTAATAATCACATCTCATAATTAATTGAACTTGAATTTAGCAATTCCAAGTCACTTTAACACATGCTGCTAAGTCTAATCTTGTATAATACTGAATTTGTGCTAAGAATTATTTGGCTTGATTGTTGTTATGGAATAAAGTCCAGGATTTTCAATTCATCTATTTCTTTTATGTTGTTAAATTCTGCTTACTTTTCTACACTAGGCGTAAACAAACTTTTTCTGTAGAGGGTCAGATAGTATAGTAAATATTTTAGGCTTTGTGAGCTATATGTGATCTCTATCTCATATCCTTCTTTGTTGTTCTTTTTTTTTTTTTTACAATGCTTTGAAAATATAAAAACCATTATTAGCTTGAGAGCTATACAAAAAGCAGGCTGTCAGATGGATCTAGCCCATAGGCTGTAGTTTGCCAAACCCTGTTCTAGACTATGGAGGTACTTTTGGATTCTCATTTGATCAACCAATATATCAAGAATTCTAATTTCTCTAGTTTCTGTCATTCACATACTTCACCAGAATAACAAATATTTTCTTCCAGACATTAATAAAAATGTGAATAGAATGGGCTGGAGGAAAAAAGCCTCATGGCATGCCAGTACAGATTTTTGTAAAGGCTGGCATTAATCTATTACTTCATATTCTGTAAGTATACTTACAGAAAAAATCTATATAACCATGTCATACAATTTACTCAAAATGATGCCATAAAAGACTTTATCAAATGCTTTGCTTAAATACCAAAACACTGTCTATAGCACTCCTCTAACAAGGTCTATTTGTAATTTCTAAGGCAGGGAACTAATTTTTTTCTGGCATGAATTATTTTTTAGTGAGCTAATGCTGCCTCCTAGTGACCAATTCCTAAGTACTCACAAACCATCTTTTTATTTTATTTTATTTTATTTTATTTTTTATTTTTTTGAGACAGAGTCTCCTGTCGCCAGGCTGGAGTGCAGTGGCGCGATCTTGGCTCACTGCAACCTCCAACTCCCTGGTTCAAGTGATTCTCCTGCCTCAGCCTCCCAAGTAGCTGGGATTACAGGCACACACCACCATGCCCAGCTAATTTTTGTATTTTTAGTAGAGACGGGGTTTCACCATGTTGGCCAGGATGGTCTCAAACTCCTGACCTTGTGATCCGCCCACCTTGACCTCCCAAAGTACTGGGATTACAGGAGTGAGCCACCACGCTGGGCCACAAACCATCTTTTAATAATGCAATTTAAATTTATTTCAGAATCAACATCAAGTTGACTGTCACAATTTGTGGACTTTATATTTTTTACTTTTGAGATAAAAAAAAAAAAAACAGTGCCGCAAAGTCATTGTAGCCAGACTGCCTCTCTAGATTCCTCCTCTCTAAGCACAGCATCTCTGAAAGAAAGGCAGCAGCCCCACTCAGGGCTTATAGATAAAACTCCTATTTCCCTGGGACAGAGCACCTGGGGGAAGTGGCGGTTGTGGGCGCAGCTTCAGCAGACTTAAATGTTCCTGCCTGCCAGCTCTGAAGAGAGCAGGGGATCTCCCAGCAGAGTGCTCGAGCTCTGCTAAGGGACAGACTGCCTCCTCAAGTGGGTCCCTGACCTCCGTGCCTCCTGATGGGGAAACACCTCCCAGCAGGGGTTGACAGACACTTCATACAGGAGAGATCCGACTGGCATCTGGCGGGTGCCCCTCTGGGACGAAGCTTCCAGAGGAAAGAGCAGGCAGCAATGTTTTGCTGTTCTGCAGCCTCCGCTGGTGATACCCAGGCAAACAGGGTCTGGAGTGGACCCCCAGCAAACTCCAGCAGACCTGCAGAAGAGGGGCCTGACTGTTAGAAGGAAAACTAACAAACAGAAAGCAATAGCATCAACATCAACAAAAAGAACAACCACGCAAAAACTCCATCCAAAGGTCACCAACAGCAAAGACCAAAGGTAGATAAATCCACGAATATGAGGAAAAACCAGCAGAAAAAGGCTGAAAGTTCCAAAAACCAGAATGCCTCTTCTCCAAAGAATCACAATTCCTCACCAGCAAGGGAACAAAACTGGACGGAGAATGAGTTTGACGAATTGACAGAAGTAGGCTTCAGAATGTGAGTAGTAACAAACTCCTCCAGGCTAAAGGAGCATGTTCTAACCCAATGGAATGAAGCTAAGAACCTTGAAAAAAGGTTACAGGAACTGCTAACAAGAATAACCAGTTTAGAGAAGAACATAAATGACCTGATGGAGCTGAAAAACACAGCACAAGAATTTCGTGAAGCGTACACAAGTATCAATAGCTGAAATTGATCAAGCAGAAGAAAGGATATCAGAGATTGAAGATCAACTTAATGAAATGAAGCATGAAGACAAGATTAGAGAAAAAAGAATGAAAAGGAATGCACAAAGCAGCCAAGAAATATGGGACTATGTGAAAAGACCAAACCTACATTTGATTGCTGTACCTGAAAGTGACGGGGAGAATGGAAGCAAGTTGGAAAACACACTTCAGGATATTATCCAGGAGAACTTCCCCAACCTAGCAAGGCAGGCCAACATTCAAATTCAGGAAATGCGGAGAACACCACAAAGATACTCCTCGAGAAAATCAACCTCAAGACACATAGTCGTCAGATACACCAAGGCTGAACTGAAGGAAAAAATGTTAAGCGCAGCCAGAGAGAAAGGTGGTGTTATCTACAAAGAGGAGCCCATCAGACTAACATTGGATCTCTCTGCAGAAACCCTACAAGCCAGAAGAGAGTGGGGGCCAATATTCAACATTCTTAAAAAAAAGAATTTTCAACCCAGAATTTCATTTCCAGCCAAACTAAGCTTCATAAGTGAAGGAGAAATAAAATCCTTTACAGACAAGCAAATGTTGAGGTATTTTGTCACCACCAGGCCTGCCTTACAAGAGCTCCTGAAGGAAGCACTAAATATGGAAAGGAAAAAACAGTACCAGCCACTACAAAAACAAACCAAAATGTAAAGACCATCGACACTATGAAGAAACTGCATCAATTAATGGGCAAAAAACACCAGCTAGCATCATAATTACAGGATCAATTTCACACATAACAATATTAACCTTAAATGTAAATGGGCTAAATGCCCCAATTAAAAGAAACAGACTGGCAAATTGGGTAAAAAGTCAAGACCCATTGGTGTGGTGTATTCAGGAGACCTGTCTCACATGCAAAGACACACATAGGCTCAAAATAAAGTGATAGAGGAAGATTTACCAAGGAAATGGAAAGCAAAAAAAAAAAAAAAAAAGGAGGGGTTGCAATCCTAGTCTCTGACAAAACAGACTTTAAACCAACAAAGATCAAAAAAGACAAAGTAGGGCATTGCATAATAATAAACGGATCTAATGCAACAAGAAGAGCTAACCATCCTAAATATATATGCACCCAATATAGGAGGACCCAGATTCATAAAACAACTTCTTAGAGATCCACAAGGAGACTTAGACTCCCACACAATAGTGGGAGATTTTAACACCCCACTGTCAATATTAGACCAATCAACAAGACAGAAAATTAACACGGATATTCAGGACTTGAACTCAGCTCTGGACCATGTGGACCTAATAGACGTCTACAGAACTCTCCACCCCATATCAACAGAATAAACATCTTCTCAGCACCACATCGTACTTATTCTAAAATTGACCACATAATTGGAAGTAAAACATTCCTCAGCAAATGCAAAAGAATGGAAATCATAACAAACAGTCTCTCAGACCACAGTGCAATCAAATTAGAACTCAGGATTAAGAAACGAACTCAAAACCACAAAACTACATGGAAACTGAACAACCTGCTCCTGAATGAATACTGGGTAAATAACGAATTTAAGGGAGAAATAAAGAAGTTCTTTGAAACCAATGAGAACAAAGACAACGTACCAGAATCTCTGGGTGCCAAAGCAGTGTTTAGAGGGAAATTTATAGCACTAAATGGCCACAGGAGAAAGTGGGAAAGATCTAAAATTGACATCCTAACATCACAATTGAAAGAATTAGAGAAGCAAGAGCAAACAAATTCAAAAGCTAGTAGAAGACAAGAAATAACTAAGATCAGAGCAGAATTGAAGGGGATAGAGAACGAACAACCCTTCAAAAAATCAATGAATCCATGAGCTGGTTTTTTGAAAAGATCAACAAAATAGATAGACCACTAGCCAGACAAATAAAGAAGAAGAGAGAGAAGAATCAAATATACCAATAAAACATGATAAAGGGGAGATCACCACTGATCCCACAGAAACACAAACTACCATCAGAGAATACTATAAACACCTCTATGCAAATAAACTAGAAAATCTAGAAGAAACAGATAAATTCCTGGACACATATACCCTCCCAAGACTAAACTACAAAGAAGTTGAATCCCTGAATACACCAGTAACAAGTTCTGTAACTGAGACAGTAATTAATAGCCTACCAACCAAAAAAAGCCCAGGACCAGATGGATTCACAGCTGAATTCTACCAGAGGTACAAAGAGGAGCAGGTACTTTCCCTTCTGAAACTATTCCAAACAATAGAAAAAGAGGGACTCCTCCCTAACTCATTTTATGAGGCCAGCATCATCCTGATAATAAAACCTGGCAGAGACACACACACACACACACAAAGGAAATTTCAGGCCAGTATCCCTGATGAACATCGATGCGAAAATCCTCAATAAAATACTGGCAAACCGAATCCAGCAGCACATTAAAAAGCTTATCCACCACGATCAACTCAGCTTCATCCCTGGGATGCAAGGCTGGTTCAACATACGCAAATCAATAAATGTAATCCATCACATAAACAGAACCAATGACAAAAACCATATGATTATCTCAACAGATGCAGAAAAGGCCTTTGATAAAAATTCAACACCGCTTCATGCTGAAAAAACTCAACAAACTAGGTATTGATGGAACATATCTCAAAATAATAAGAGTTATTTATGACAAACCCATAGCCAATATCATACTGAATGTGCAAAAGCTGGACGCATTCCCTTTGAAAACTGGCAAAAGACAAGGATGCCCTCTCTCACCACTCCTATTCAACATACTATTGGAAGTTCTGGCCCAGGCAATCAGGCAAGAGAAAAAAATAAAGGGTATTCAGATAGGAAGAGAGGAGCCAAATTATCTCTGTTTGCAGATGACATGATTGTATATTTAGAAAACCCCATCGTCTCAGCCCAAAAACTCCTTAAGCTGATAAGCAACTTCAGCAAAGTCTCAGAATACAAAATCAATGTACAAAAATCACAAGCATTCCTATACACCAATAATAGAGAGCCAAATAATGAGCAAACTCCCATTCACAATTGCTACAAACAGAAGAAAATGTCTAGGCATACAACTTACAAGGGATGTGAAGGATCTCTTCAAGGAGAACTACAAACCACTGCTCAGGGATATGAGAGAGGATACAAATGGAAAAACATTCTATGCTCATGGATAGGAAGAATCAATATTGTGAAAATGGCCATACGGCCGGGCGCAGTGGCTCACGCTTGTAATCCCAGCACTTTGGGAGGCTGAGGCAGGCGGATCACGAGGTCAGATCGAGACCACAGTGAAACCCCAACTCTACTAAAAATACAAAAAATTAGCCGGGCGTGGTGGCGGGTGCCTGTAGTCCCAGCTACTCAGAGAGGCTGAGGCAGGAGAATGGTGTGAACCCGGGAGGCGGAGCTTGCAGTGAGCCGAGATTGCGCCACTGCACTCCAGCCTGGGCGACAGAGCAAGACTCTGTCTCAAAAAAAAAAAAAAAAAAAAAGAAAATGGCCATACTGCCCAAAGTAATTTATATATTTAATGCTATTCCCATCAAGCTACCATTGACTTTCTTCACAGAATTAGAAAAAACTACTTTAAATCCATATAGAACCAAAAAAGAGCCCATATAGCCAAGACAATCCTAAGAAAATGAACAAAACTGGAGGCATCATGCTACCTGACTTCAAACTATACTACAAGGCTACAGTAACCAAAACAACAAGGTACTGGTACCAAAACAGATATATAGACCAATGGAACAGAACAGAGGCCTCAGAAATAATGCCACACATCTACAACCATCTGATCTTTGACAAACCTGACAAAAACAAGCAATGGGTAAAGGATTCCCTATTTAATGAATGGTGTTGGGAAAACTGGCTACTAGCCATATGCAGAAAACTGAAACTGGACCCCTTCCTTACACCTTATACAAAAATTAACTCAAAATAGATTAAAGACTTAAACTTAAGACCTAAAACCATGAAAACCCTAGAAGAAAACCTAGGCAATACCATTCAGGACATAGGCATGGGCAAAGACTTCATGACTAAAACACCAAAAGCAATGGCAGCAAAAGCCAAAATTGACAAATGGGACCTAATCAAACTAAAGAGCTTCTTGCACAGCAAAAGAAACTATCATCAGAGTCAACAGGTAACCTACAGAATGGAAGAAAATTTTTGCAATCTACCTATCTGACAAAGGGCTAATATCCGGAATCTATGAGGAACGTAAACAAATTTACAAGAAAAAAACAACCCCATCAGAAAGTGGGGGAAGGACATGAACAGACACTTCTCAAAAGAAGACATTTGTGCAGCCAACAAACATGAAAAAAAAGCTCATCATCACTGGTCATTAGAGAAATGCAAATCAAACCACATTAGAGAAATGCAAATCATGCCAGTTAGCATGGTGATCATTAAAAAGTCAGGAAACAACAGACGCTGGAGAGAATGTGGAGAAATAGGAACGCTTTTACACTGTTGGTAGGAGTGTAAATTAGTTCAACCATTGTGGAAGACAGTGCAGCAATTCCTCAAGGATCTAGAACTAGAAATACCATTTGACCCAGCAATCCCATTACTGGGTATATACCCAAAGGATTATAAGTCATTCTACTATAAAGACACATGCATACATATGTTTATTGCAGCAGTATTCACAAAAGCAAAGACTTGGAACCAAAATGCCCATAAATCTTAGGCTGGATAAAGAAAATGTGGCACATACACACCATGGAATACTATGCAGCCATAAAAAAGAATGAGTTCATGTCCTTTGCAGGGACATGGATGAAGCTGGAAACCATCATTCTCAGCAAACTAACACAGTAACAGAAAACCAAACACTGCATGTTCTCATTCATAAGTGGGAGTTTAACAATGAGAACACATGGGCACAGGGACGGGAACATCACACACTGGGGCCTGTTGGGGTGTGGGGGCAAGGAGAGGGATAGCATTAGGAGAAATATGTAATGCAGATTACGGGTTGATAGGTGCAGCAAACCACCATGGCACCTGTATACCTATGTAACAAACCTGCACATTCTGCACATGTATCCCAGAACTTAAAGTATAATAAAAAATAAACAAATAAATAAATAAAGCAATATTGCAAAAAAAAAAAAAAGGTTAGTTCATCTTACCTTTCAGCTGCTCCATTATTCTATACCCCTACCTAGACACAACTCTCAATGGTTCAGCGATTTATTCAGTGCTCTAGATTAAGGACTGCCAAACTCTAGGCCACAGGCCAAAGTCAGCCACCTGTTTTTCTAAATAACATTCTCTTGGAACAGAGTCATGCTTATTCATATATGTATTGTCCATGCCTTTTTTCATACTACAATGGGAGAACTGAGTAGTTTCAATAGACAATATGCAGGCCCCAAAATATTTACTAAAATATTTACTATCAGGTCCTTTACAGATAAAATTTGCCAACGCTTGCTCTAGATGTGGGCCTGAGTTCCAACTTACTTATTTACCTATCCTAAGCTTCACTTTTATCTTATTAATCTTTATGCTAATCTTTACAAACTAAAACCCATTCTTCTTAAGAAAGATAAAGCAAAATAGGAGTTGAGGCCAGTGACAGATGGCATCATATTATCTCTTGCCATTCCTCTGGATCAGATACCCAGACTCTTACTCTGATTAATCTCCTTGCTTCTCATCTCATCACGCATCACATCTTCTCCGATCCACCTTCAAGGCTGAACCCAGAAAGACAGTCTTCTTAATAGGCAAATCCAATTTAACTACCTTAAACTCTTCAAGGGTTTCTCCTATTATGTTCAAGATAAAAATCTAAACTCCTTATTATGATATAAAATGCCCTAGCCCTTGCCTGTCCTTGCCTGTCAGACATACTTGTCTCTCTCTATGCCCCTCAGCCATGTACACTCAATGCTTAGCCATGTTAAACTCCTGTCAGCTGCTATATTCTCTCAGCTTCCTTCTGCATTTTGCATGCCTTTATTCTCCACAAATACATCCTCCTTCTTCTTTACCCCTCTTAAAGTCTTGAGTCAATTATTTTCTCCTTTGGAACTTTTCCGTTTTTCAGGTAGACTTGGGATTGCTTTGCTCTTTGATATCATTTTGCCCTGGGTGTGTGTTGACACAAACATATATCTCTATTGATCCATCTAGCAATCTTATCTCTCTGGATTGTCATTTTGCATTGTAATCTGGCTGCATGGTTGCCTCTGCAGACGATTGCAAGTAACTTTAGGGCGTGAACTGTGATTTTGATCTTTTCATCTCTAGTGTCTAATATATATCCTAGTACAGAAACTCCTGAGTTCAAGATACCTAATAGTCTCAGGGATTTTTTCACAGTGCCTCTAGGCCAAAAGAAATATGTGACAACTCTGTTTACTAAGTAGTTTGGTCGAAACAATTTAATAAGTATTCATGGTCTAGCAATTTAGTAGCAATTAAAAAATAGTATATGTAAATAGAAAGAAAAAATATTTTGTATCATTTTTAAATAACCACAACTACTTATCAATGGAATGTGTAGAACCAGGAGGACGTTATACAATTTCTCAAACAGAGAATCACATTGGACACTGCCATCCTCATTTCCTGTACGATACTGATTTTGGCAAGGTATTTATTTTTATTACAACTACCGAAAATTCAGCTTTTCAAAGATAGGATGTGATTGAAAGAAATATAGTGTGAGCTCATGTTGAAATGGTAAACTGTTGGAGCTACTAATTTGCTCACAGTCTCACAGATGTGAAATCTCACTGTGTTTCCCTTGGAAGTTAAAAATATTCACTTCCTATAAGTTCACTGCAGCATCCTCTGCATGCAGTTTAGGAACCACTGCCCCAGTGCACAGAAGTTCATTAAATATTTGTGTAATCCACCACAGTAAGAATGTTTATATGGTAATTTACATAAAAATTCAATTAAGATATTGTTTCTGAAAGAGAAAAAACAGTTACTGGCATCAGCAAACTTTTTCAGCCAGATAATATATATTTTGGGCTTGTAGGCCATATAGTATCCATAGCAACTACTTGACTCTGCCATTGCAGCATCAAAGCAAACATAGATAATACATAAATGAATGGGCATCGCTGTGTTCCAATACAACTTTATTTACAAAAACAGGTAGCCAGCTCATAGGCTGTTTGCTGACATTTGTTATCAAAAGTCCTTAAAAAAGGTACAGCTTCCACACTAAAGTTACTAAAAAGTTATAAACAAAAGACGAGACTAAATACCCTAAGTCCATATAGATATGAATGAATGAATAAATTTAAATTTTTATGAGGAATGGGATTACACAGGGAAAAAGAGAATCTTCACAAAGTAAAGCTTGACAGAAATCATCCTAAAGTAAGCATCCTCAATAAAGAGATAAATATGAAGAACATGTTGTAAGACATGCTGGTCTAAGATGCAATGAGAAAAATACAAAATCAGTACTATGATATTAATGCCAAAAACCTATAAGTAAAAATTAATCATGAGGAAACATAAAAAAATCTGAACTGAGGGTCATTCTACAAAAAAACTGACCTGTAATCTTCATAAATATCAGTCATGAAAATCAAAGAAATACTGAGAAATACTTGCAGAAAAATGATGACTTTAGAGATATGACAACAAAATTCATCTATAATGCAATGTATAATTTTAAACTGCATCTTTTTGCTATATGAACAATATTGATATAACTGGTAAAAGTTCAGTGTGGTGTGAGAATTAGATGCTAGTAATCTGTAGGTGCCAGGCAAGAAAGAAGAATGGTTTCAGCCTTTAAAGACTATATATTGTTTGGGTAGACAAGACTGACAAATAAATTCACTATGAGGAACATACCATATAATTATGTACTAATTTATACAAATGAGTTAGCTCTAAATCTTATCCCACTCATCTCAACCTCATTGGAAAGAGCAATTTAAGAAGTAGCAAAGGTGCTTAACTAAGAAAGACATGGAGATAAGGGTAAAGAGTCACCATAAACCTATGTCCTGAATGGTATTGCCTAGGTTTTCTTCTAGGGTTTTTATGGTTTTAGGTCTAACATGTAAGTCTTTAATCCATCTTGAATTAATTTTTGTATAAGGTGTAAGGAAGGGATCCAGTTTCAGCTTTCTACATATGGCTAGCCAGTTTTCCCAGCACCATTTATTAAATAGGGATCCTTTCCCCATTGCTTTTGTCAGGTTTGTCAAAGATCAGATAGTTGTAGATACATGGCATTATTTCTGAGGGCTCTGTTCTGGTCCATTGATCTATGCCTCTGTTGTGGTATCAGTACCATGCTGTTTTGGCTACTGTAGCCTTGTAGTATAGTTTGAAGTCAGGTAGCGTGATGCCTCCAGCTTTGTTCTTTTTGGCTTAGGATTGACTTGGCGATGCGAGCTCTTTTTTGGTTCCATATGAACTTTAAAGTAGTTTTTTCCAATTCTGTGAGGAAAGTCATTGGTAGCTTGATGGGGATGGCATTGAATCTATAAATTACCTTGGGCAGTATGGCCATTTTCACGATATTGATTCTTCCAACCCATGAGCATGGAATGTTCTTCCATTTGTTTGTATCCTCTTTGATTTCATTGAGCAGTGGTTTGTAGTTCTCCTTGAAGAGGTCCTTCAGGTCCCTTGTAAGTTGGATTCCTAGGTATTTTATTCTCTTTGAAGCAACTGTGAATAGGAGTTCACTCATGATTTGGCTCTGTTTGTCTGTTATTGGTGTACAAGAATGCTTGTGATTTTTGTACATTGATTTTGTATCCTGAGACTTTGCTGAAGTTGCTAATCAGCTTAAGGAGATTTTGAGCTGAGACAATGGGGTTTTCTAGATATACAATCATGTCATCTGCAAATGTGGACAGTTTGACTTCCTCTTTTCCTAATTGAATACCCTTTATTTCCTTCTCCTGCCTGATTGCCCTGGCCAGAACCTCCAACACTATGTTGAATAGGAGCGGTGAGAGAGGGCATCCCTGTCTTGTGCCAGTTTTCAAAGGGAATGCTTCCAGTTTTTGCCCATTCAGTATGATACTAGCTGTGGGTTTGTCATAGGTAGCTCTTATTATTTTGAGATATGTCCCATCAATACCTAATTTATTGAGAGTTTTTAGCATGAAGGGTTGTTGAATTTTGTCAAAGGCCTTTTCTGCATCTATTGAGATAATCATGTGGTTTTTGTCTTTGGTTCTGTTTATATGCTGGATTACATTTATTGATTTGCGTATGTTGAACCAGCCTTGCATCCCAGGGATGAAGCCCACTTGATCATGGTGGATAAGCTTTTTAATGTGCTGCTGGATTCGGTTTGCCAGTATTTTACTGAGGATTTTTGCATCAATGTTCATCAAGGATATTGGTCTGAAATTCTCTTTTTTGGTTGTGTCTCTGCCAGGCTTTGGTATCAGGATGATGCTGGCCTCATAAAATGTGTTAGGGAGGATTCTCTCTTTTTCTATTGATTGGAATAGTTTCAGAAGGAATGGTACCAGTTCCTCCTTGTACCTCTGGTAGAATTCGGCTGTGAATCCATCAGGTCCTGGGCTCTTTTTGGTTGGTAAGCTATTGATTATTGCCACAATTTCAGAGCCTGTTACTGGTCTATTCAGAGATTCAACTTCTTCCTGGTTTAGTCTTGGGAGGGTGTATTTGTCGAGGAATTTATCCATTTCTTCTAGATTTTCTAGTTTATTTGCGTAGAGGTGTTTGTAGTATTCTCTGATGGTAGATTGTATTTCTGTGGGATCGATCAGTGGTGATATCCCCTTTATCATTTTAACATCAAAAGCAATGGTAACAAAAGCCAAAATTGACAAATGGGATCTAATTAAACTAAAGAGCTTCTGCACAGCAAAAGAAACTACCATCAGAGTGAACAGGCAACCTACAAAATGGGAGAAAATTTTCACAACCTACTCATCTGACAAAGGGCTAATATCCAGAATCTACAATGAACTCAAACAAATTTACAAGAAAAAACAACCCCATCAAAAAGTGGGTGAAGGACATGAACAGACACTTCTCAAAAGGAGACATTTATGCAGCCAAAAAACACATGCAAAAATGCTCATCATCACTGGCCATCAGAGAAATGCAAATCAAAACCACAATGAGATATCATCTCACACCAGTTAAAATGGCGATCATTAAAAAGTCAGGAAACAACAGGTGCTGGAGAGGATGTGGAGAAATAGGAACACTTTTACACTGTTGGTGGGACTGTAAACTAGTTCAACCATTGTGGAAGTCAGTGTGGCGATTCCTCAGGGATCTAGAACTAGAAATACCATTTGACCCAGCCATCCCATTACTGGGTATATACCCAAAGGACTATAAATCATGCTGCTATAAAGACACATGCACACGTATGTTTATCGCGGCACTATTCACAATAGCAAAGACTTGGAACCAACCCAAATGTACAACAACAATAGACTGGATTAAGAAAATGTGGCACATATACACCATGGAATACTATGCAGCCATAAAAAATGATGAGTTCATGTCCTTTGTAGGGACATGGATGAAGCTGGAGACCATCATTCTCAGTAAACTATCGCAAGGACAAAAAAACAAACACTGCATGTTCTCACTCATAGGTGGGAACTGAACAATGAGAACACATGGACACAGGAAGGGGAACATCACACTCCGGGGACTGTTGTGGGGTGGGGGGAGGGGGGAGGGACAGCATTAGGAGATATACCTAATGCTAAATGATGAGTTAATGGGTGCAGCACACCAACATGGCACATGGATACATATGTAACAAACCTGCACATTGTGCACACGTACCCTAAAACTTAAAGTATAATAATAATAATAATAAAAATTATCATCTTTAGCAATGCTATAGGACAAGTTTGCTTTGCTAATGAGAATATGAATTGTAAGTCCATGAGGACTTGAAACTTTTACTTTACGGTTAATTAATTGGAGAGTATTCAATATTTGGAATATTTAGTTCTTTGTGTAATTATTTACTTCTTTCCTCTAATTGCCTGTCTTTTAAGGCACTTAACTTATGATTAATAACTTTATCAGGAAGTTTGAAGGAAAAAAACCGAAGCTGCAAATCAAATTATTAAATATGTTTATGTAATCTTTAAAAAAAAAAGAGTCACCACAAAAATATGAAACAGTGTTGACACTATAGAGCTGAATTAACTAAGAAGACAAAGAACCATAGCTCCACCATGGAATAGAGAGAGAGGCAGAACACTAGAAGACCTCTGGTATCCATCAATTCATCCACAGTTTTAGCTATTAGCTAGCCACCTTAGAGGTCCACAGTATTGCTGAGGCATAAATGTAAACTGCACACATTGTGATGCTAAAATACAAAGAAATAGGTCAGTTGGCAACTGCATAAACCTAGGTGATCATCAGAATTCACATGAAAATCAGCAGTCCAGAAGAGAGAAAATAGGTAGAGGCTTAGGATATTTTTCTAGGTCAGAGACTATCAAACTGAGATTATTAAAGTGTGTTTTCTCATAACAAATAAACCTGGTCAAAGAAACAAAGTTAAACAAGTTTATTTAATTACAGAACTTCTTGGATCCTATAATACGCTAATACACATTGTACACCTAAAAAGAGGGAGATATTATGCACAGCATTTCACTTAGATCAGAAACCATATTAAAACATCTAAGTCTAGAAAATATCTTAACATGGAGATACGATGAATAAAAAGAGGTAGCTACTTTGGGAGATACAACATCCATCAACAATAACAACTACATACAAATGCCTCCTAGGAGCCTCGCAGTCTAAGGTGTAGTACCTTATTTTCTAAGGTGTAGTACTTTATTTTATCTTCGCAACAACCCAATGACATAATTCTGATCCCCATTTTACTTTGAGGGAAATGAGGTATACAAAGGTTAAATAACAAAGGTTAAATACATTGCCAAAGGCCTATGGCCAGAAAGCAATCAAGCCAGAATTCAGACGCAGGCAATCTGGCTCCAGTGCCCATGCTCTTAACCACTATGCTACGTAACTTAAAGAAATTCTCACTCATTCATTTCAAAATAAATTATTAGTTGGATATTAAGCAAGAATGAAAAATAAACATGATGATTAATTTAAACAGAAGGCTAGGAATTTTAAAAGTCTTGCTCAATTAAACTTGGGATGGGGTCAGGCATTAAAAACTACATAATTGCAATTATGAAGTATACAATCATGATAACCCATAGTTCATTAAAATTAAGAAGCATTTCAAGCAAAGAATATGCATCCCAATTTCCTAATCCACACTAAGGACAACAACATGGTGAACACTTTGGAAGGATTCTCACCGTGATTCTCTTCATATCTAGCTGGCGCAGCTGCATCATATTCTGAAGGACAGTGTGTTTGTACCATGACTCTTGAGCTATGGGATTGCCATCAAAGGTGATGTCTGAGAGGGAAGAAGAGTCAGCAAGGCAGGAAACACTGTCAAAACTGCAGGAGAGACAGAAACCACTGGATTATTCTGAGGCCTTAAGATAATACTTTCATTTTTAATAGACTTTATTTTTAGCACAGTTTTAGATTTACAGAAAAATTGAGAAGATAGTACAGAGAGTTCCCATATACCCCACACCCAGTTTCCCCTATTGTTAACATCTTGTGTTAGTATAGTACATTTGTTACAATTAATTAACCAATGTAAACATATTCTTAGTAGCTAAAGCCTGTATTTTATCCAGGTTTTACATATTACATTTAGTTGTCATATCTCCTGAGGCTCCTCTTGGCTGTGACAATTTCTCAGACTTGGCTTGTTTTTGATGTCTTGACAGTTTCGAGGAATACTCATCAGTTATTTTGTAGGATGACCCCCTATTAGGATTTGTCTGATATTTTTCTCATGATTAGATGGGGGTTAAGATACCTACATTTTTTTTTTTTTTTTTTTTTGAGACCAGGTCTCACTGTGTCATCCAGGCTGGGTTTCAGTGGTACAATCATAGCTCATCCTAACCTCAAACTCTTGGGCTCCAGCAATCCTCCCACCTGAGCAACCCAAGTAGTTGGAACTACACGTATGTACCATCATGCCTGGCTAATGTTTTACTTTTTATTTTGTCTAGAAAATAAAAAGGGTCTCACTATGTTGCCCAAGCTGGTCTCGAACTCCTGTTTAAGCGATCCTCCCACCTTGGCCCCCCAAAGTGCTGGAATTAACAGGCATGACCACTATGCCCAGCTGGTATACATTATTAATATGACTTATTACTGTCGATGTTGACCCTGATCAACATGTTCAAGGCTGAGGCTGAGGTTATGTTCTTCAGGTTTCTCCAGTGTAAAGTTACCATTGCATCCTCTCCTTTTCATACTCAACTATTTGTAAGGAAGTCACCATGTGCAGCCCACACTTAGGGAGTGGGAAGTTAAGCTCCTCCTCCTTGAGGACCCTGAGTCTGAACTCATGGATATTTATTCTATGCTTTGGGTTATTATCCAATACAATTTTACTATTTTGTTGTTCTAGCTTTGGCCATTGGAAGCTCTTTCAATTGGCTTCTATGTCCCTTTGGTTCCCATCGATGTGGATTTTTTTTTTTTCTGAGCACTTTCTTACTTTCTGGCACTACAAGATTTTCTATACTCATGTATTTTCTAGACTAATTCCTGTCCTGGTCCTAGAATCAGCCATTTCTGAGGAGCCATAGTTCCTTTTATTGGAGACTAGAATTAGAAACAAAGATCTGGGGGCTAAGTGTACTTCTTGCTACTGTGGGTCATTTCCTTTAGTCCCTCTCAGCTGACACAGCAAGAAAATATATGTGTGTACAGAAACCTGTGTATATGCATATATCTATAAATATTTCTTTAAGTAACCATCTGTCCATCTGTGCCATCTGTGCCTATATTAAGCTAAAGATGAGTTTATACTGATGTCTCTAACTCTAATCCGTCACCAAATGAATCATTCTAGCCTCCTTCCCTTGCTTATCTGAACATTTCTACTTCAACAAGAAGTTTGGCTTCAAACCATCAACTCTCCATTTACTTAATTATTCAATTCCAATATGTATGTATAGAGGTATCAGAATGTTTAATGTGTACCCCCAATGAGAAACAACTTTATCAACTAAAGTTCAATGATTAGGTGTAATTGCTTTTGCATTTAGTCTTACAGGCTCATTTCCAAAGTTTCTTAGATCAGTGCCTTTTCCCCCACCCCTTTAGGGAGGTTGTTTCATACATTTTTAATACAGTTAGATTCTCTTGTCAGTCTGCATTCCTTTCTGAGATCCTCTAAACTCGTAAGTGATTTTTTAAAATTTGCATATATTAAGGCTTACTTTTTCCCTATGTAAATTTCTACAGGCTTTGACAAATGCATAATGTCATGTATCCACCATTAAAGTATCTTAGAGAACTGTTTCATGACACTAGAAAAATCCGCTGTACTTTAGCCATTTGATCTTCTCTCCTCCTCCCAAATCACTGGCAACCACTGATCTTTCTACTGTCACTAAGTTCTGCCATTTCTAGAATGTCATATAATTGGAATCATGTAATATGTAGCCTTTTCAGATTGACTTCTTTCGCTTAGCAATATGCATTTGTTTCATCCATGTCTTTTTGTGGCTTCATAGCTCATTTCTTTTTATCACTGAGCAATATTCCACTGTATGGATGTACCATAGTTTCTTTATCCATTCACCTACTGAGGACATCGTGGCTGCTTCCAGTTTTGGTTGATTATGAATAAAGCTGCTGTAAATATTCACCTGCAACTTTTTGTGTGGGCATAAGTTTTCAACTCAAATGGATAAATACCTAAGAGTATAACTGCTGGATATTACAATAAGACTACATTTATTTTAGCTTTGTAAGAAACTGCCAAACTATCTTCCAAAGTGGCTGTATCATCTTGCAATCTGAACAGCTCACCATCCTCACCAGCATTTGGTATCTGTGTTCTGGGATGTCAGCCACTCCAAGAGGTACGTAGTGGTATCTCATTGTTTTAATATGCTATTCCCTAATGACAAAAGATGCTAAGCATCTTTTCATATGCATACTTGCCATCCATGTATCTTCTTTGTGTTTTCAGCTCTTTTGCCCATTTTAAATTGGATTCTTTCTTCTCTTACTGTGGAATTTTAAGATTTTTTTAAATTTGGATACAAGTCTTTTATTAGATAGATGCTTTGCAAATATTTATCCCAGTCTGTGGCTTGTCTTTTCATTCTTTTAACAGTGTCTTTCACAGAACAGATGTTTCTAATTTTAATGATGCCCAACTTAACAATTTTTTCTTTCATAGATCCTACTTTTGGTCTTGTATGTAAAAACTAATTGCCAAATCCAAGGTTGTCTGGATTTTCTCCTAAGTTTTCTTTAGAAGTTTAATAGTTTTGTGTTTTACATTTAAGTCTGTGATCCATTTTGAGTTAATTTAGTGAAAGGTGTAAGGTCCATGTCTATATTCCTTTTTTTTCATATGGACATCCAATTGTTCCAGTACCATTTGTTGAAAAGACTATCCTTTCTCTATTGAATTGCTTTTGCTCCTTTAGCAAAGATCACCTGACTATATTTGTATGGGTCTATTTCTGGGCCTTTTATTTGGTTCCATTGATACATGTGTCTACTCTTTCACCAATACCACACTGTCATGATTACTGTAGTTTTATAAGGGAACTTTATTATATAGCTTTGAAATGATTTAAACACTTAGTTTATTTACTACATGAATGATACATGTTTTGCTCTGAAAAGAACATGAAGTTATATCATTCCTCATCAGACCACATACATGAGTTATTGGGCTCAACTACTAGACTTTAAAAACACATATAAACCCAAGATTTTGACAGATTGATAACTCAGGCTTTGTCAGGGCTACTCTATGTCAGACATTTCTCCAAAGACCAAAATATCAGACTAGCGGGGTTGCTCTCTGTCAGCCTTTGAACTATCCTCCAAAACCCAGTAACACTGGCACTACTTACTAGTGTTGAGGGACCTTGCACATTGTTATGGATGTACACTGTGGTGATCAAACCATCCCTCCTGAAACCACTTATAGAAAAGTACTCTCCAAACTTTGATTAGACTTTACATCCACAGAGGCAAGCTTCCATCCTAATTTAGCAACTAGACTTTAAAAACTGGACTCTAAACTAAATTGGAACTCATCCAATATGTAGATAATGTACTTTATCTATTGAGTATATTCCCTGTGATGTTTATTCCTGTTATTCTTCCATTCTTTGAGCATTAGAAATAAAAATGATAAGCTCTTTGTATGGCAATAAATTGTGTGATTTGTGAAAACATACTTTGATCATCTGTTTATTTTAACCATACAAAACAGTCTTGCAAAAGGTTAGTGTGAATCCTCCAACTTTATTCTTCCATATTGTGTCACTATTCCAGGTCTGGCCTTTTCATATAAACTTTAGAATTCAATTGTTGATATCTATAAATAACCTATGGGATTTTGATTTTGATTTTCTTTCTTTCTGGCCTTTTCATATAAACTTTAGAATCCAATTGTTGATATCTATAAATAATCTATGGGATTTTGATTGGAATTTCCCTTCCTTCCTTCCTTCCTTCCTTCCTTCCTTCCTTCCTTCCTTCCTTCCTTCCTTCCTTCATTTCCTCCCTCCCTCCTTCCTTCCTTCCTTTCTTTCATGGAGTTTCACTCTAGTTGCCCAGACTGGAGCGCAATGGCACAATCTCAGCTCACTGCAACCTCCGCCTCCCGGGTTCAAGTGATTTTCCTGCCTCAGCCTCCTGAGTAGCTGGGATTACAGGTGTGCACCACCACGCCCAGCTAATTTTTTGTATTTTTAGTAGAGACAGGGTTTCACCATGGCCAGGCTGGTCTTGAACTCCTGACCTCAGGTGATCCGCCCTCCTCGGCCTCCCAGAGTGCTGGGATTACAGGCGTGAGCCACCACGCCTGGCGGGGATTTTCATTTTTTAAAGAAATAATGACTTTTCTAAATAATACCACAGGGCACCTTGGTAAAACTCATTTATATTAGAGTCATTCTCATTCAGTACACAAATACTTTACAAATACTTTATTTATTCAGGCACTAAATTACCAGTACTTTATAGTACTATAAATACTTTATTTATTCAGGCACTAAATTAAATATCTCTTCTCACTGTGTCAAGAAAAGCTAGATGATATAGAATATTCATGGTATAGAAAATAATGTAGGTACTAACAAGGTTGAAGCAAGTTCTACAGCAAGAATAAAGTTCACTGCTTTTATTGTCATATTTAAATATTTCTTCTATGTTTTCCTCACACTCAAGGTAAAAAGATACCCTGTTATTAATTATTTTACCTCAGAGCTTGTCTTTACCAATCTAAAAGGTAAACCTCACAATTTATATGCAACTCATAGTGTTCGAGACATGTTTAGATAAATATTGGAAGGCGTTTTTTAACAAACAAGTATATGAAGGTGAAGATGTGAGTTTATAAATTTAAACTTAATCATCACTTAAAGTATAAACGAGCTTGAACAAACATAATTTTTCCCACCTAGCATTGCCAAAATTCATTTTCTTCATCAATATAAAAATCTCAGAACAGTTTCTGGTATTTGTGATGGCTTTTTCTCTCCATCCCCCATAGTTGTGTACATAAAGCTTGAATCAAATAAAAATGCCTCTGAAGGCAATGTTTTATTTCTTCCATTTTGTTAAAGTGAACTAACTCATCACCTTCCCTCCACAAATCTGCTTTTCTATGTGTATTTTCTATTTGATAAATGATGCTGCCATCAAAACAATAATTGAGAATGGGAACTGTAAAGAGTCATGAAGGGATTTTAAGCAAGGCAGGTAATATGATCAGAATAGTATTTTAGAAAAATCACAAATTAATAACGTCATGAAGGGTATATGAAAAAGAAAAGAGATAAGAATCAAAAGCTAGTTATAAAGTAGACTGCGGTAATAGAGGTGAAAAACAAGGTTTAACATGTCAAAAACCAAGGTAGTAGTCAGGAGAGTAAAGAGGGGAGAGGTTCTATGGAAGTTTAGAGTGTAGCATGGACAGAAATTAGTAATCATTTAGATGTGATAAAGAAAGGAATCCAGAATAACTCCAAGTTTCTCTCTCAGGTGAACAACTAGAGTTATGGGTACAAGGGTACATACTCTGTCAAAATTCATTGAACTCTACACTTAAAATGTGTGCATTTTATTATATGTAAATTATATCTTTAAAAATTAATTTACAGAGAAATTTTAAATTATAAAAAATATATATTTGACAGATTATCTTTTCATCTATCAAGTCTCCTTTTCCTGGAACACTGTTATGTTGGTGGCCAATAGCTATTAAGATACATTTCAAAAGGGTTTTCACTAAGTTTTCCTCCAACTACCATAGGATGGGCTCACTAATTTCAACCTTAAGGTGTTAACCAATGTGAAGAGCAGAGGTAACAGAGCCAGTAGATGTTGAAGAGCATTTTTTTTCCAATACTCAACCTAGCTCAATAGAATTAAACTGTAAGTTTCTTGAAGACTGGAAAGATACTGTGACCACTGCCCCAACACCTAACTTAAGACCTATCTTTAGTAAGTGTGCAATAAAGTTTTGGTGAATGAATGAAAAAAATGTGATGAACTGAAATAATTCCAAAGGGCTTATCCTTAATTTTAAAAAAAGTGAATGAGTGAATTTTCTTACACTTTTCTTGGAATTATTATTTAAAGGATAACATGATATTTAAGTATCACTATGACCCAATATATATTACTAATTAGGCAGATGAACTTAAAAGTGAAAATAATGTGTACAAAAGCATAGACAAGCTGGAAAACTTAATTTTATTACAGATAGATTCTAATTTTATTGCTACTTACTATTTATTTACAAGCTAGATTGTAGAGTCTATCATTTGTTTCTCACTGCTAAGTATAATTTTAAACTAAAATTATTGTAACTGTTCTCAGCTGTCTCTCAAGTATTCCTTTGGGGAATTAAATTGATCTAATAATTGCCAATGGAATTGGTCTAAGAATGGGTGGTGTCACACACAAAACTAAACAGTATCTTCATTTAATAAAATACAAAGCACTTTTTTATGTATAGAAGAAAACAGTATGCCCAGTATACATTATAAAGAACTTCAGAGATCTAAAAGACCTGTAGAGGCTCACATGGTCTATGTCTGTAATTCAAGCACAACAAAAAAGTGGCATCAGGAATGGGAACATCACTGCAATCCTCAGCAAGTACTATCCGGGCAACTGCTCCCACATCAGCTACTACTGTTGACACTCAGACTGAAGTCTTTATGCTTTGAATAGTTTTATTAAAGTAAAAATAAATCTGTATTTGATCCAGAAGATTCCTCACAAAATTTCATTTCCATCTGCCAGGTATTTGACCAATAAACATGCCAGACATTCCTAGAAGCTCATTGACAAAGACCATATGATTTTAAAGACATTCTCTAACCAAATAAAACAATACTCTTAAGTACAAATACAGGCTAATGATGGGTTATGTTTTACCTAACCAAAGAAAATCAAAAGCAGACTGTTTAAAAAAAAAAAACAAACCTGGAAATAAAACAGTAAGTATAGTGAAATACTGGCTTTTAAAAACAGTCTCTCTCTCTCTCTCTGTCTCTCTCTCGCCACCCCACCTTTTTTTTTTTTTTTTTTTTTTTTTGGCAGAGGGTTTAAGAACACTCAATTGCTCTCATCTCTTTAGAGTACCAAGAATGAAAAAGCTTTGGTCCAAAGGCTGACATTTAACTTATAATTGACTTTAATCTTTTTCCAGATTATTCATACATTTGTTCTTCCCCTAGTAGTCGCCCCACATTGCCACATCTGCTTCCTATCTGCTAAAGAACCTATAGAGAAACAGTCTGTCCCTACTGACCAAAATTCATATCCCAAAAGGAAAAGAAAATATTTTAGTCCATTTTATGCTTACTTAATAAAATACAGAGAAAGAAATAAAATTCCCATATATGCATGTATCACACAGCATAGATATTTAACTAACAATTCCTAAATATCAGTCAAATTTCTCCAATTAGAAATTTTCCTCCCCTAAGTAAGCTAAGTACTTTAGAAAAAGGGGTTTTACTCTTTTATACCAGCAAGGTACCATGATCTCTGAAATAATCTTAATGAAAAGCCACTTACTTTATATTGATCAGTGAGAATTTTTCTGAATAGTTACTATTTGCCTAGAGGGCTGAAGTGAAATGGAACAATAGAATAAATCATCAAGTGTGCTCACAAGGACTGAAATATACACAACTGACAAACATAAAAAATAACAGTAAAAAGTATGGTCCAGTTGGCCCTCCAAATCCATGTGTTCTACATCTATGAATACAATCAACCTCAGATTTAAAAAAAAGAAAATTCCAGGCCTCCTGCCTGCAGCATTTCCAGCCAGAGCAACCCACCCACCCATGGTTTCCCCCTGCAGAAGCGACCCTACCCACAGCACCCCCAGCTGGAGTGCCTCCCGGCCACAACGCCTCCACCACTTCTGCCGGAGCACAACTCCCAAGCCCACAGTGCCCCCTACCAGAGCACCTCCCACCCTCAGTGCCCCTGCCGGAGTGCCTTTCGCCCACAGCACCGCCCACTGAAGCACATCCTACCCACAGTGCCCCTGCTGGGGCACCTATACCCATGCCCCATTTGCTGTCCCCTATGGAGTGCTGTTGTCAATGGTCTGGGAGCACCTCAGCCTCTTTATCCCAGCCAAAGCTCAACCATGAGAGACCAGAGGACAAAGCTGCTGACCCAGTCCCAGTCCCACAGGGTTAGAGCATGCATCCCAGCAGTATGGAGCTGAGTCTTGCCTCCTAAAAGCATCCAGAAATGAAGTGATTCAACTATACCCAACTTACACCACAGTCAAAAAACCCTAAGGGCAATAAAGATCACAAAAACAAAAAGCCTCACCCAAAGGACAACAACTTCAAATAATAAAGAATCATCAGCTGTCACAGAAGAAAGATCCAGCACAAGAACTCTGGCAACTCCAAAAGCCAGCATGTCTTCTTACCTCCAGATGATCACACTAGCTCCCCAGTAGTGGATCCTAACCAGAACGAAATGGCTGAAATGCCAGGCAGAGAATTCAGAATCTGGATGATAAGGAAGCACACTGAGATACAAGAAAAGGTTGACACCCAACCCAGGAAAAACAGTAAAACAACCCAATAGTTGAAAGATGACATCACCATTTAAAAAAAGACCAAACTGAACTTCTGGAAATGAAAAATTCCAGGAATTTCAAAATACAATTGGATGCATTAAAAGCAGAATAGACCAAGTTGAGAAAAGAATCTTGCAGCTTGGCCAGGCATGGTGGCTCACACCTGTAATCCCAGCACTTTGGGAAGCCAAGGCAGGTGGATCATCTGAGGTCAGGAGTTTGAGACCAGCCTGTCCAACATGGCAAAACCCCGTCTCTATTAAAAATACAAAAATTAGCTGGGCATGGTGGCACATACTTGCAGATTCAAGTACTCGGGAGACTGAGGCTGGAGAATCGCTTGAACCCAGGAGGGGGAGGTTGCAGTGAGCCAAGATCATGCCACTACACTACAGTTTGGGTGACACAGCAAGACTCTGTCTCAAAAAATAAATAAATAAATAAATAAAAATGAAAAATAAAAACCTCACAGCTTGAAGGCCACTCCTTTGAAGCAACACAGGCAGACAAAAATAAAGAAAAAATAATTTAAAAAAATAACAAAATCGTTGAGAAATAGGGGATTACATAGAGACCAAACCTGTAACTCATTTGCATTCCAGAAAGAGGAGAAACAACAAGCAACTTGGAAAACGTATTTGAGGATATAGTCCATGAAAATTTTCCCAATCTTGCTTGAGAGGGTGACATACAAATTCAAGAAATTCAGAGAACACCTGTGAGATACTATGCAAGATGATCATCCCCAAAACACAGTCATCAGATTCTCCAAGGTCAACTCAAAAGAAAAAATCTTAAATGCAGCTAGAGAAAAACTTACAAAGGGAACCCCATCAGGTTAACAATGGACCTTTTAGTAGAAACCTTATAAGCCAGAAGAGATTTGGGGTCTGTTTTCAATATCCTTGAAGAAAAGAAATTCCAACCAAGAATCCCATATCATTCCAAACTAAACCTCATAAGCAAAGGAGAAACGAAATCCTTTTCAGACAAGCAAAAGCTAAGGGTATTCATTACCCCTAGACCTGCCTTATAAGAGCTTCTAAAGGAAGTGCTAAACATGGAAATTAATGAATGATACCTGCCACCACAAAGACATACTTAAGCACATACTTCACTGATATTATAAAGCAGCTATATGATCAAGTCTATATAATAGCCAGCTAATAGCATGATGACAGGATCAAATCCTCACAGTCCAATACTGACCCTGAATGTAAACTGGCTAAATGCCCCCACTTAAAGGGGACAGAGTGCCCAGTTAGATAAAGAAGCACAAACCAACTGACTACGGTCTTCAAGAGACACATCTCACAAGTAACAACATATATAGGCTCAAAGTAAAGAAATGGAGAAAGATCTATCAGGCTAATAGGAAACAAAAAACAGGGGTAGCTATTCATACATCAGATAAAACAGGCTTTAAACCAACTATGATCAAAAAGGACAAAGAAAGGGCATTACATAATGATAAAGGGCTCAATCCAACAAGAACACTTAATTATTTTAAATATATACACACCCAACCCAACAGTGGAGCACCCAGATTAAAAAAAAAGTTCTTAGCGATCTGTGAAGAGATTCAGACAACCAAACAATAATACTCAGGACTTCAACCTCCACTAATAGCAGATCATCAAGGCAGTAAACCAGCAAAGATATTCTGGACTTATACTTGACACTTGACTAATTGGACCTAATAGACATCTATAGAACACTCCAACCATCAACAAGAAAATATACATTCTTCTCATCTGCACATGGCACATACTCTGAGACTGACTACATGCTCAGTCATAAGGCAAGTCTCAGCAAATTCAAAAATCAAAATCAAATCAACCACACACTTGGACAACAGCACAATAAAAATAGCAATCAATATTGAACAGTCCAATAATGAGTTCAGAAATCAAATCAATAATAAAAAGTCTACCAATCAAAAAAAGCCCTAGACCAGATGGATTCACAGTTGAATTCTACCAGATATACAAAGAAGAGCTAGTGCCAATCCTACTAAATTTATTTCAAAAAATTGAGAAGGAGGGACTACGCCCTAATTCAGACTACAAAGCCAGCATCATTCTGATACCAAAGCCCAGCAGAGACACAGAAAAAAAAAAAAAAAGCTTCATGCCAACATCCCTGATGAATACAGATGCAAAAATCCTCAACAAAATACACGCAAATCCAGAAGCACATCAAAAAGCTAATTCACCATGATCAAGTAGACTTTATTCCTGGGATGCAAAGTTGGTTTGCATCACAAATCAATAAGTGTGATTCACCACATAAACTGAATTAATAACAAAAACCATATGACCATCTCAATAGACACAGAAAACCCCTTCAAAAAAATTCAACATCCCTTCATGTTAAAAACCATCAACAAATTAGGCATCAAAGGAAAATACTTCAAAATAATAAGACCCATATAACATAAACCTATAGCCAATGTCATCTTACTGAATGGGCAAAAGCTGGAAGCATTCCCCTTGAGAACTGGAAAAAGATAAGGATGCCCATTTTCACTGCTCCTATTCAACATAGTACTAGAAGTACTAACCACAGCTATCAGGCAAGAAAAAGAAATAAAAGGCATCTAAATTAGGGAGACAGAAAGCTAAACTGTCCATCTGCATGGACAATATAATTCTATACCTAGGAAAACCCACAGACTCCATCACAAGGCTTCTAGAACTGATAAACAACTTTAGTAAAGTTTCAGGATACAAAATCAATGTAACAAAATCAGTAGCATTTCTATACAACAATAATGTCTAGGGTCAGCAAAATCAAGAACACAATCCCATTTGTAGTAGCCAGAAAAAGAATAAAATACCTAGGGATACAGCTTACTAAGGAGGGAAAAGATGTCTACAATGAGCAATACAATGCATTGCTGAAAGAAATCAGAGGCAACATAAACAAACAGAAACACATTCCATGCTCATGGATAAAAAGAATCAACATCGATAAAATGACCATACTACCCAAAGCAATTTACAGATTCAGTGCCATTCCTATCATACTACCAATGTCATTTTTCACAGAATTAGAAAAAAGCATTCTAAAAATCTATATGGAGGAACCAAAAGAGAGCTGGAATAGCCACAGCAATCCTAATAAAAATAATGAATCCAGAGGTGTAACATTACCTAACCTCAAACTATATTACAAAGCTACAGTAACTGAAACAGCATGGTACTGGTACGAAAACAGAAACATGGACCAATGGAACAGGATAGAGAACCCAGAAATAAAGCTACACACCTACAACTACCTGATCATTGACAAAGTCAACAATAATGAACAATGGGGAAAGTATTCCCTATTCAATAAATGGTGTTGAGATAACTTGCTAGCCACATGCAGAAGATTGAAACTAGACCCCTTCCTCTCACCATATACATAAATTAACTCAACATGCATTAAAGACTTAAATCTAAGACCTAAACCAATAAATACCCTAGGAGAAAACCAAGGAAATACCATTCTGGACATTGGCCTTGGTAAAGAATTTATGACTAAGTCTTCAAAAACAATGCAACAAAACAAAAAATTGACAAGTAGGACCTAATTAAACTAAACAGCTTCTGCACAGCAAAAGAAACTACCAACAGAGTAAACAGACAACCTACAGAATGGGAGAAAATATTTGCAAACTATGCGTCTGACAAAGGTCTAATATCCAGAATTTATAAAAAACTTGAATCAGTAAGCAAAAAACAAATAACCCCATTATAAAATGGTCAAAGAACATGAACAGACATTTCTTAAAAGAAGACATACATGTGGCCAACAAATATATGAAAAAATGCTCATATCATCACTAATCATTAGATAAATGCAAATCAAAACCACAATGATATGCTGGTGAAAAGGGAGAACACTTATACATTGGAGAAAACGGAACACTTATACACTGCTGGTGGGAGTGTACGTTAGTTCATCCATTGTGGAAAGCAGTGTGGAGATTCCTCAAAGAACTTAAAGCATAATTACCATTTGACCCAGCAATACCACTATTGGGTATATATCCAAATGAAAATAAATCATTCTACCAAAAATACACATGTTAATCACAGCACTATTTACAACAGCAGACATGGAATCAACCAAGATGCCCATCATCGATGGACTGGATAAAGAAAATGTGGTACATATACACCATAGAATACTAAACAGCCATAAAAAATAATGAAATGTCTTTTGCAGCAACATGGATAAGCTGGAGGCCATTATCCTAAGCAAACTAACATAAGAACAGAAAACCAAATATTGCATGTTCTCACTTATAAGTGGGAGCCAAACAACGAATACACGTGAACACAAAGAAGGGAACAAAGACACTGGGGACCACTTGATGGGGGAGGGTGGGGGGAAGGCATATCTTGGAAGTCCACCTATCTGGTACTGTGCTCAATACCTTGGTAATGGGATCATTCGTATACCAAGCCTCAGCGACCCATAATTTACTCATGTAACAAACCCGCATACGTAGCCCCGAACTTAAAATTTTAAAAATAAATAAAAATAAAATATAAAATATAAAATTTCACAAAGTTCCAAAAAGTAAAACTTGAATTTACTGTGTGCCAAGTACTACATTGTATTCACACAAATGAAGTGATGTGTAGGTATTGTGATAGGTATTGTAAGTAATCTAGAGATGATTTAAAGTATACAGAAGGATGTACATAGGTTATATACAAATATTATGCCATTTTATACTGGGGAGCATTGGTGGATTTTGGTATCCATGGGAGGGGGCGAGTGGGTTCCTAGAAGGAATCCCACGAAGATACGGAGGGAAAACTATATAGTACATCATAAACCAAAAACATATAGTACATCAAATATAGTACATCTTATAGTACTAACTATATAGTACATCATAAACCAAAAACTATATAGTACATCATAAACCAAAAACTTATTATAATTAACAAGTATTGTGTGCCATACATAACTGTATGCGCTATGCTTTGATATGACTGGCAGCTCAGTAGGTTTGTTTACATCAGCATCACCAAAAACACATATGTAATGAGTTGCGGTATGATGTTATGATGGCTATATCACTAGACAACAGGAGCTTTTCAGCTCCTTTATAGTCTAGGTAACCACTATTGTAAATGTGGTCCATCGTTGACCAAAATGTTGTTACTCAGTGTATGACTATATAGGTATGTGTGTCGTATGTAAACTGAAAGTGTTTCAGAAAGACCAGGGCTTGGAAAACTACAGCCCACAGGCCAAATATGCTCTATCACCTGTTTTTGTATGGCCCACAAGTTAATAATGGCTTCTATGTTTTAAAATGGTTAGAAAAAGTGTCAAAAGAAGAATATGTCATAAGTGAAAATGATATGAAATACAAATTTCAGGGTCCATAAATAAGTTTTATTGAAACACAGCTCTGCCCATTCATTCACATATTATTTATGGCTGCTTTTGTGTTACAAAGGGAAAGTTAAGTACCTGAAACAGAGACCAACTGGCCTGCGAAGAATCATGTACATGATACCAATTTAAGTTATCTAAATACACACATATACACATACATATACATATGCATATTTCCTAATTCTATCCACTGAGATGGCCCAGAAACAATGATAACTCAACAAAGATAAGCACACCTTGCACTCAAATCTTAGTTTCTAAGCAGCATTCTCCACTAAAAGTCATTAGAACTCCTTGGAGAAATGGCTGATTCCAGAGCTAGGACTGCAAAAGTATAAGATGAGCCTGGAACATCTTGTTGGGCCAGAAAGGAAGGAAGTATTTAAAGAATGAGGATACATCAAAAGACTACAGGAGCCTTCTTGAGAAATTAGAGAAAATATGAACATCAAAATAAATAATAATAGTAAAGGATTACATCACTCTTTTGTTCCCTACATGCAAAAAAAAAAAAAAAAACTTTGCTAATGGAATCATAATTCCTGAGGGCTAAAAGTATGAACCCCTGTAATATTAATACAAGTACATTTTAACAGATATTCACAGCTTTAAAAGGTGTGACTCCAAGGGTTAATGCCTTAGTGGTAGAATGAAAAGCAGTAGGTGAAGCACACATGCTCTATCAGGAGTGCAATGAAGTAAAGTTAGACTTAGGCAGAGGTATGTGTGTGGTTTCCATAACGTGTTAATATATATTTGAGAGATACGAACTCTCTGAGAGTGACAGGAGAAGGACAGGAGAACCATGCTGTGGAATAAGGAAGAACCTCTGATATCTAGGTCAGGCAGACAGATGGCAATGAGGGGTGGGGGAGATTGAAAGTAGAACACACATGAACACACACACATGTGCACACACATACACACACACAGGAAATGGGATGAAATGACCCAAAGTAAAGGAGTTAGCTAGTTCTAACATTAATGTGAGCAAAGGCATGAAAGAGGAAATAAGTTTATTGGACATCTATTGTTATTATCTTTTTTCCCAACTTCCCTTCCCTTGGTAACCAAACACCCTTTCCCTGTAGTAAACCCATTCCACAAACTGATCCCACACCCATTGTCCTAGTGTATAAGGACCGTATGTCCCAAGATTGAGCATTCAGTATGTCCTGTATGTCTCTGGCTGCAGTGATTCATTCCAAGTGGGCACCTGACCTAAATGAACACGATCAGAATCCTCTGCAGCAGTGCTTCTCAGACTGTAATGTGCATTTAAATCACCAGGAGACCTTTTTAAAATGACAGTTCTCACCCAGAAGGTCTAGGGTAGGGCTTGAGATCCTGGGCTCCCAATAAGCTTCCCGGTGATGCTAATACTGCTGGTTCAAGGACACAATTTTGAACATTAAGGCTCTTCAGAACCTTCTGCCAGAGCAATCAGGGATGAAGCGCTCTTTATACTAGAACTGCTAAGTGACAGACTGTGATTCTCAAGCTGTTGGCTTTTCCAAAAGCTGCAAGGTTTTTTTTCATGTTTCTGTCACTCACGTCTTTGTATGTTCTCTGTCATTAGGTTATATACTCATGGAAAACAAAAGTCATATGTTTAACTTCTGTTACTCTCCACAATGCCTTTTTTGGTGTTTTAAACATAAAGATACATAATCAATGTTCTTCAACAACCAACTTGGAAAAAAACTTGAATTCTTTAGATGAAAGAGATGGAGAAGGTATTTTAATGAAATTGTAAAGGACAGGAAGGAGGAGGATCAGCTACTAGCTATCACTATTGAGGTAAAAATAACACATCCTCAGGATATCCCTAAGATAATCTTAGATCCTAAACCCACCCAGCTATGAAAAACTGGCATCACTCATCATCCCTGAAGTAGGTCATTTTGAAGAATAACAAGCAAATACCCATGAAATGCCAAAAAGCAAGCCCCAAAAACAAGTTCGAAGAAATTAGCAGAAAAATATTATTAATCTTATTTCACATTTACTCAGTGCTTCCCAGGATATTCCTAAACTAAAAACTATGGTCTCTAACCTGGGGTCTATAATTGACATCGTCTATTTCTTTTTAAGCCATAAAAAGGAAGTTTTATGAGAAAAAAGGGACTACAATAGACATTTCTCAAAAGAGGATTACAAATGGCCAAAATGTAGATGAAAAAAATCATCAAGGAAATTCATGAAATTAAAACCACAATGAGATATCATCTCACACCTGTTCGGATGGGTATTTTATAAAAAGACAAGAGATAAGTGTGGGTGAGAATGTGGAGAGAAGAAAACCCTGTACATTGTTGCTGGCAATATAAATTAGTACAATCATTATAAAAAAGAGTATGGAGGTTCCTAAAAAAATTAAAATTAGAGCTACCATATGAACCAGCAATCCCATTTCTAGGTATATTCCAAAGGAAATAAAATATGTTGAAAACGTATCTGTACTCCCATGTTCATTGCAGCATTATTCACAATAACCAAGATATGGAATCAACCTAAGCGTCCTTAAATAGATGAATGGATAAAGAAAATGTGGTATATATATGCACAGTAGAATATGATTTAGCCTCAATCAGAAGTAAATCCTGTAATTTTTGACAACATGGACAAACCTGGAGGATATTATGCTAAGTGAAATAAGCCAGGCACAGAAAGACAAATACAACATGATCTCACTCATATGAGGAATCTAAAAAAGTTGAACTCATAGAAGCTGAGAGTAGAATGGTAGTTATCAGAGGCTATGGTCATGTAGGGTGATTGGGGAGATGTTCGTGAAAGGATACAAAATTTGAGTTAGACAGGAGGAATTAGTTCAACATGGTGATTATATTTAATAAGAATGTATTGTATACTTGAAAACTGCTAAGACTTTAAATGTTCTTTAATAAAATCTTTAAATAAGACATTAAATGTTCCTATTACAAAAAAAGATAAGTATGTGAGGTAACATATATGTTAATTGGTTTTAGTCATTCTATAATGTGTGTATATATATATATATTAAAACATTATCTTGTACACCACAAATATATACAACTTTTATTTGTTGATTTAAAAAATGTTTCAAAACACAAAACCAAACAACGCCCAGAGACTAGCTGACAGTTCTAAACTACTTTTTAAGATATTTTGGGGTGTATAATTAAGTCACTGTGATACCTTTCTGTGAATTCAGGATAAACAAGCCTAACTGTTTCACTTCCAGAAGTATCCTCCTTATGGAGAATCCCAACTTCCTTGCTTGCATGCAAGCAAAATTTTTTAAAGAAGAAAATACCCTCCTCTTTTAACCAAGCCCAATGCCCTTAATGATCAGGCAATTATTTTCCTTCCTGAGCAAGCTGAGTTTCAGTCCTACAAAAAAAAAATCATCTTTAATACTAAAAACAAATATAAAGGAAACAAATTCAACCCATCTAATAACCTGGACAGACACACACACACACACACACACACACACACAGGTTGTTAAATATAGAAAGAATGTATTGTTGATTTAAAGGGAATTCCATATTCTTTAAGTACCAGACAGGTAAATGGCAGAGATGATATACAATCATGACAATTTGAAAATCTGGTAGATAGAGCTTGCCGTTTTTGCCATGACAGCATCAGACTCACCTTCCCAATGTAAACAACTATGAAACTGGACAAAATATATGAAGCAGATGTTGAATAGCTCAGGGCTGTGATCTTTGGGAGAAGACAGACATATAAAAGCCACATTCATCTTGGCTTTCTGACTGACGGTACTTTCCAGATCATAGCACAGGGAAGTGGAGCTAGAGAGAGAACAGAGGTCTCACTGGGTAGATGAAATAGAAGTCAGAATTTGGGTCTGTTGAGGCTACTGGAATTTGGGTGAAGAGGAATGGAGAGGAGGGAACCTTGTAGAGAAGGAACTCCAGAAGTCTGCATAGGGGTCTCTTGACTATTTGGCTAAATATTAGGATGTGGGTACACAGGGTGTAAGTCCACAAAGTCTAGCAAAATATAACTATTGAGGGGCTGTGAGATGAAGAGTATCTATGGATCACATGGAACTGGGAGACATTGCAATTCCAACCAAATAGAGTGAAGAGACCTCAATGAATACCCAGATTATATATCTGAAGTCCAAGAACAGCCATGCCTTAGGTGTGAGGCGACTCTGTGTCAAGAAACAATGTGGATATTTTCGTGTTTCTGCATGGTAATGGCTTTCTGAGCAAAGAAAATTGGCACTTTGATTAAAGGGTGACTGAATAGATAGAAATGATAAGAGCAATATGGACATTTAGGCCGGGCGCAGTGGCTCACGTCTGTAATGACAGCACGTTGGGAGGCCAAGGCAGGCAGATCATCTGAGGTCAGGAGTTTGAGACCAGCATGGCCAACATGGTAAAACCCTGACTCTACTAAAAGTGAAAAAATAAGTCGGGCATGGTGGCACACACCTGTAGTCCCAGCTACTTGGGAGGCTGAGGCAGGAGAATTGCTTGAACTCTGGAGGCGGAGGTTGCAGTGAACGGAGATCGTGCCAGTGCACTACAGCCTGGGCGACAGAGCAGTGAGACTGGGTCTCAAAGAAAAAAAAAGAGTAATACGGAAATTTATCTCTAAGAACTACGTGTTTACATATCAAAGGGTATCAAAATGTGGAGCCATTTGTTTACATTCCAAAAGATTATTGGCCAAAACACCTTTGACTTTTCTCTTCATAGAGGATTTGTTTACATTAGGAAGATAAGGTCTCAGTTTCTCTCTGTGTTCTCTCTTTCCGTCCTGGAGGGGAGAAGGTGCAGTTATGTAAGCAGCTTCTACATAAGCTTCAAGATTAATAATTTGGGGTTTCTCTCATGTACTAGAGGCCCCTGCTCATACATGCAGGTGACATCTGCATTTATCACAGCACCATGGGAAAAAAATGGAGCATGGGAAACTAACACAAGATATTCTGCAGGTAAATAATCAGTCTACCTCGGATACACAAATCTTATGTTTACTGTCGTAACAAAAAAAATATGGATATGTTACAGTAAGTAGCTAGCCAGGCTCCAGTGGGGCTGGAGAGGGCTCCCTAGCAACCAGGAATGTCAGGCGACCCTCAGGTGATGGTCAGGCAGTTGTTACACTGTTTCTCTAAAATAAGAATTGGTTGCAGCAGGCACCAAGGAAAGGCAGTCTCCCAATAGATAGAAAAAAACCTGAAACTGATACTTAGTAGTTTCCCAATAAGATCTACTGATAATTAGTGGCTTTGCACTGGAGTTGGGCAAGTGGGCTCAAGCATGTGCATTAAGAGGCAAAATGTCAGAGTTTAACTGGTATATGACCTTCTAGGAACAGTTGACTGGTAAGGGAAGAATGCCTCAAGTGAGCATGTGTGCAACTCCAGTAAACACACTGTGCATGCGGCCTCTCCCAAATGCCAGCAGGCCATTGCGCAGGTGGACAGCCCACTGCAAGGGAAGAATCAGGGGAGAAGGGATGCAAGACCTGGGAAGTATGCCAACGTATAAAACTCTAAATCAAAGGCCAAACTGGGCACTTGATCTCTCAAGTTGCCCACTTGGCCCTCTTCCAAGTGTAATTTACTCCCTTTCATTCCTGCCCTAAAGCTTTTTAATAAACTTTCACTCCTGCTCTAAAACTTGCCTTGGTCTCTCCTTTTGCCTTATGCCCCTCAGTCAAATTCTTTCTTCTGAGGAGGCAAGAATTGAGGTTGCTGCAGACCCATACAGATTTGCCGCTGGTAATGGATATAAAAATATACTACTCTAGTTCTATAGTAAGTATCACTTTAGATCTTCCTTAATAAAAAAAAACTAAACTAAAAATAAACCTCAACAGGATCAACCTGATTCTCTAGTAGTTATCAAAACAAAACTCAATAAACCTTAAATCTCTCAATAGAACATCCACAATGCCCAGAATACAATAAAAACAATTGCCAGATGAGGAAGAAGCAATAAAAATTGAAACATATATTAACGAGAAAAAAAGTCACTATAACAGTACCAGAGATGACACAAATGTTGGAATTAGTAGATAAGAACTTTAAAACAGCTATTTATATAGATTTTTAAAATCTATACAATCACGTAGGTATTTTTGCTTCTGACAGAGGGCTATCTTCCCTTTTCATCAAATGAGTTAGGAAACAGCTGAAGCAAGATCTCTGTTTTTCTCCCCCCACTTCGAGTTGTCCCGCCTTTCTGGACCAAACCAATGTATTTCTTAAATGTATTTGATTGATGTCTCGTGCCTCCCTAAAATGTATAAAACCAAGCTGCACCCTGACCACCTTGTGCACATGTTCTTGGGACGTCCTGAGGGCTGTGTCATGGTCCATAGTTACTCACATTTGGCTTAGAATAAATCTCTTCAAATATTTTACAGAGTTTGACTCTCTTCATTGATACTACCTCAAATCCCTTTTGGAAGTATTTCTATAATATAAGTACAAGAAATGCACTAAGGGAAACTAGTTATATATCTTAAGTTTGTTTCTAAGTGGATTTTGAATTTAATCTACTTATACTTTGTTTCTGAATATTCTTTGAATTTCCATGACTTTGTAAAACAAAATACAAAGGAAATCATAAAACGTATGTTGGTCTCAATTTATCGTACTTGTTTGTTTCTGAACACCACCCAGTATGTAATCATGAGTAATAAATTTTAAGGCCCTTAGGCACCAAAATTTTTCCTGCAACTTTTAGAACCTTCACGTGAATAAAATCCAAAGGGACCTTTGGGTACATCAGCGTTTTCAAAACTGCTAACTCACTGCTATGAATAGCTATCAGCCTCTCAAATATGTATATGTGAACTCAGACTGACACAAGGTATGCAAGCAGCCTGCTCCCAGGCCTTAGTTTAATTTTAGTTCAAGAAGCCTTCTTTTTAGAAAAACTCTCTCTCTCGATTTTTTAATGATGGCCATTCTAACTGGTGTGAGATGGTATCTCACTGTGGTTTTGATTTGCATTTCTCTGATGGCCAGTGATGATGAGCATTTCTTCATGTGTTTTTTGGCTGCATAAATGTCTTCTTTTGAGAAGTGTCTGTTCATGTCCTCTGCCCACTTTTTGATGGGGTTGTTTGTTTTTTTCTTGTAAATTTGTTTGAGTTCATTGTAGATTCTGGATATTAGCCCTTTGTCAGATGAGTAGGTTGCAAAAATTTTCTCCCATTGTGTAGGTTGCCTGTTCACTCTGATGATAGTTTCTTTTGCTGTGCAGAAGCTCTTTAGTTTAATGAGATCCCATTTGTCGATTTTGGCTTTTGTTGCCATTGCTTTTGGTGTTTTAGACATGAAGTCCTTGCCCACGCCTATGTCCTGAAAAAATCAGGAAACAACAGGTGCTGGAGAGGATGTGGAGAAATAGGAACACTTTTACACTGTTGGTGGGACTGTAAACTAGTTCAACCATTGTGGAAGTCAGTGTGGCGATTCCTCAGGGATCTAGAACTAGAAATACCATTTGACCCAGCCATCCCATTACTGGGTATATACCCAAAGGACTATAAATCATGCTGCTATAAAGACACATGCACACGTATGTTTATTGAGGCACTATTCACAATAGCAAAGAGTTGGAACCAACCCAAATGTCCAACAATGATAGACTGGATTAAGAAAATGTGGCACATATACACCATGGAATACTATGCAGCCATAAAAAATGATGAGTTCGTGTCCTTTGTAGGGACATGGATGAAACTGGAAAACATCATTCTCAGTAAACTATCGCAAGGACAAAAAACCAAACACTGCATGTTCTCACTCATAGGTGGGAATTGAACAATGAGAACTCATGGACACAGGAGGGGGAACATCACGCTCCGGGGACTGTTGTGGGGTGGGGGGAGGGGGGAGGGACAGCATTAGGAGATACACCTAATGCTAAATGACGAGTTAATGGGTGCAGGAAATCAACATGGCACATGGATACATATGTAACAAACCTGCACATTGTGCACATGTACCCTAAAACCCTAAAGTATAATAAAAAAAAAAAAAAAAAAAGAAAAACTCTCTCTCTCGCTTACAGACACACACACACACACACACACACACACACACAAATAACCTTTACAGTAGTAAAAATGGAGCCTTACAAATAGAAGAGTATCTGGAAAATTTCCTGTGAGTTTGCAATCATATGTATATTTATAAGTTGGTTGAGAAGGTACAGGTAAAAAACCCTCCAACTGACTCATAATGTCCACTAAAGAAATACAATCTTTTAATAGAAAACGATTACAATTTTGCAAAGATTAATTTCAACAACATTTTATAAAATGAAGTTGGAGAGCATACATGGTAGCACTCTCCACTTTATAATGTTATAAATAAAATCCATAAGAGTATCTGTATGTATCTTTGTACTTACAGAATTAATGCTTTAAATGGTTATAGATGCTGATATAAGGAGGATAACAAAAGAAGCTATGTAATAATAATTTAAAAAGTGACTGCTATCCATTAGATTTTTTTGCTTTTTGCTGCTTCAAAGGTAATGCAAAAGGAATACGACAAACATAATAGAGGTTCCCCATTACATTGTACATTGGTCCCCTTTTCTTCTTTTTTCTTTTTTTTTTTTTACTGTATACTACCCCTGCCCCATGAACTCTGACTCTTCAGTAAATTGCAAGGCTTGTGGAAAATCGTCCTCAGAAACTATCATTCTATAACATTTTAGAATAATTTTTGCTTTTGATCTCTAAAAGGAAAAACAGCACTTTAATAAAGTAGTATTGAAATAAGATATACAATGAAAAACCATAGAAAAATTATTTTAGTATAAGTGCTGTGTTTCAAATAAAATAAATTTAGGCCCAATAATTACATCAGCCCTGAGGATGATCAAACAAATTGATCTTACCTCAAAGTCTATTTTTCTGAAGTGGTAGAACATATCTATCATTAGTTGTGAATATCTATTTTCACCTATTTTCTGACTAAAAGAATTCAAAAGCTGGAGCTATGCTTTACAGTCAGACCTACTAAGGCACTATATGCCACCTTACCATACTCAGAGGGTTTTACTCACAAAGAAGGAATAAAGCAGCATGGATGGAATCAAATGCCCCTATTTTTAAATCTTGTTTTTGTGGGTCCTCCTTACATTACGCCCATCAAATTTAGAAAAATGCAATTAAATGTTTGTCTGAAGGTGAATCACGTGTGAACCATTTGGTAAACCCCTCAAGAAGAGTTCAGTAGATAAATGGGTACCGATAATGAAATTTCCTTGACAAGCATGTAGTCATTTCTCAAATTTAAAACTTAGCAGATGGTCAGAAAAGATCTGTCAATAGTTGATTTCCTGTTGATCTCCTCTGTTTAACTCAGTAAGAAGATTTGCGTATCATTGGTTATCTGCTAACAAAGGAAAAGTAAAGGCATTCTAACAGTATGCTGCATACTAGAACTAAGGGAAATGAATTTCCTTCAAGCCAAAATAACATAAGTGACACTTGCAATCCTGGAAGGTACAAGAATAAAACCTGATAACTCAACCACAGGAATACAATCTAACAACCTGAGCTCATAAAAAACATCCATATAGGCCAGCACAGTGGCTCATGCCTGTAATCCCAGCACTTTGGGAGGCCGAGGCGGGAGGATCACGAGCTCAGGAGATTGAGACCATCCTGGCTAACACAGTGAAATGCCATCTCTACTAAAAATACAAAAAAAAAAAAAAAAAAAAAATTAGCCGGGTGTGGTGGCAGGCACCTGTAGTCCCAACTACTCATGAGACTGAGGCAGGAGAATGGCATGAACCCAGGAGGCGGAGCTTGCAGTGAGCTGAGATTGCGCTACTGCACTTCAGCCTGGGCAACAGAGCAAGACTCCGTCTCAAAAGAAAAAAAAAAAATCGATATACTCTGAAGGTCAGTGAAATAATTTCCTCGTTAAAATACCAACTAGTACTAAATTAGACAACTGTAGGGCAATTTAAAGTTTCCTAAATAGAAATAGATTCTTTTCTAGAAATATAATTGATATAGGGTGACTTATCAAGTTGAAATATAACTTGAGAAAAATGCAAGGAGAATGATTTCCTGATAAAGGTAAAATTATAAACCATTTTCAGTAAAATTTTGAAAATAGCCTGGAGGATTACCTTCTCTTGGAGAATAGTGATGAAGGAAAAGTCACACCCCAAAGCGTGTGCTTCAGTGACCTTTAACCATACTATATGTACTAACAAAGGTCATTAAAGAACTTAAAACAGCATTCCTTCCTCAAAAAGAAAAAGAAACCTAGTTTACAATTTTCAGTGATATCATAAAGAAAAAGCTGAGTCCAAATAACATTGTCTTACTAAAGTAAGAAAAGAGGTATGAGAGGTCACCCTGGCAGAGAAGAGTATTTTATCAGTGACATAGGTTAGAAATTCCAATGCAGGCCGGGCACGGTGGCTCACGCCTGTAATCCCAGCACTTTGGGGGCCAAGGCGGGTGGATCACGAGGTCAGGAGATTGAGACCATCCTGGCTAACACGGTGAAACTCCATCTCTACTAAAAATACAAAAAATTAGCTGGGTGCGGTGGCGGGCGCCTGTAGTCCCAGCTACTCGAGAGGCTGAGGCAGGAGAATGGCATGAACCCAAGAGGCGGAGCTTGCAGTGAGCCGAGATTGCGCCACTGCACTCTGGCCTGGGCGAAAGAGCGAGACTCTGTCTCCAAAAAAAAAAAAAAAAAAAAGAGAGAAAAGAAAGAAATTCCAATGCAAAGTGACAATAAAAAACAACATTATTTTTGTCAGTTTTATTGTTTATTGTTTTTAAATGCCTTACAGACAATGCACCTCCTTATTGTCTGTACCCTGGGACACACCACACCCACCACCCTAACCCTGATATACCCCACTGCATAAATAAAAGGTTTAGTTTCTCTAGAAATTATGGGCAAGATCCTTACTGACAAATCAGTAAATTGACCTGGAAGCCCAAAACAACTGCCAAGAGAACTTTGATTTGCTTATGGCTTTAAACCTCACAGGTCCACACATTAAACACAGACTAAGTGACCTAGTAATAACATAAAAAAAGGACACACCAAAAAGAGTTCTTAGATCACATAGAAAAATATTTGTTTGAGGAATTAAGTTCTCCTTATAAATCTTTTCAATACAACTAGTAATACCTGTACTAAGAACACATACATGCTAGATGCTGAAGAGGCTGTAGTAAGCAGTACAGACATATTCCTCTGCCTTTGTCAAGTTTACAGTCTAACAGAAGGGACAATATAAAATGAAAGTACAATAAACTCTAACACTGCAATAATAGTGGAAATATAAGAAGCTATTAATGCATGTAGCAAGATCTCACAGAATTTTTCAAATTTTTTCATCTAACCCATAGTAAGAAACATATTTACATTGTAACCCAGTTTCCATGTTGTCTATAGTAAAATAACATACATGCATATGCATACATAGACATATCCATATATAATTAAAACTGGAAAATTTTTATGAAACAGTGTATGCTCTTAAAATATGTGACAAACTCTGATATTTTCCATTCCATTGTAATTTGGCTGGTTTTAAATCACTAAATTGATCTTAGGATCCCTATATGGGTTTTGACCTGAAGTTTGAATAACACAGACCACTGGTATTTTTAAGTCAGCTGCATTTTTTAAATAAAGGTATGAATTCCTGAGCCCTACTTAAAACTACTGAATTAGAGTCCATGGAAGATAGGTCCCAGAAAGCTGGCACTGTAAAACCTGGCAACTCTATTATGCCAGGATATAGAAGAACAATTGTGTCCTGAATATATACTGTAGCTATCACTACAGGTTATCTGACAGCCCAGCTATCTGAGATATCTGTATCTTGAGTAAAGTTCACAGAAATATTTTCAAAGTTGTTCTCTCTGATTTTTCCCTCCTCAGACCCAATATATTCGCTATACCACCTCCTGGACCACAAGCATCAAGAAAAGCAGAGCAGGAAATGTACTGTGCCTCAAAAGCAGATCCGCTGGAAACACTAGAGGAAGGTATACTGTGAAAGCTACATAAAAACACAGAGAAAGCAATCACAGAGAGAATAAAAGCCTCAAAGTTGTCAGATGACTTCTATCTTTATTTTCTTTTGAAATCACACTTTTTAAAGAAAGTTATAAATATTAATCTCATTACTCTTAACTTTGTTTTGCTGGGTGAGCGGAACTCCTTTCCAGGTTGGGAAGAAAAATTCCCAGATATAGGCAACCAAAACCAACTTCCTACAGAGCTAGGAATTTAGGAGTTTAGAAATTCAGATATCCTGGGGACCTGGGAACATCATAATCCCTATATAACCAAATTTATATCTCTCTTTAAATTACTCCCCATAAACAAGAAGCAAAAGAAATAATGAGTTCCACCACAGGTTGGGGGAATCTAAAAGTTTGTATCTTAAACAGAGAGTATTTCACATATTATAAAAATGACAGACTATCTTCTCTAAAGTGTTGTCAATGATTTTTAGGAAGAAATTCCCTTAAAAAAATGAGTGACCCTTCCATTGCCATTGAAAAGAAATTCTACCTCCCCAACAAGATAGAATAATGGCACCTGGAATGTTGCATTCAAAATATACTAAGAAGAATATGAAAAGTCTATCAAAAAACTTTAATATTTTTTCCCACAGAAGAGAAAAAAGAGAAAGAGTATTTTCTTCAAAATAATGTCTATTTGCAAAGCTCCCTGTCTTTAGATAATTTCTGTCTTTTAGAGACATAGTACAGGATGATTGGGTTAAAACAAGTCTGATGGCAGACACGCAAAAAACATGCCAACAGACAACACACAAAAATTAAACTGGTTTTTAACACAGAAGCATAGACCTGGAGTTCAGAAAAAGATATGCTCTAAATCTTTTTATATATATTTTTTACCCTCTTATAAAAGCAGATTCAAAGAACAGCCTTGAAGTGAAACTAAAGAACTGAGGGCATTAAAAAACCCAGTTCAAACTAAGTGGCTCCTGGGAAGGAGGAGAAGGAAAGAATTAGGGAAAAAGTAGGGGCCCTTTTGCATTGAAAAGTCTTACTGTATGTCTCAGCTCCAATTCTAAATGAGACATCATCACAACATAAAGGATAATATGCTTCAAATAGTTAGAAAACTAAATTTATACATTTCCATATTCTAATCCACTGTCTCTTAGCAGCATTAATTCTAAGTAGAGATACTAAGTTAGAAGGCAGTGTGGCCTAATTAGCAAGTGGCTCAGTGACAAATATAGCCTGCTGTATTAAAATTGCTTAGTAGCTATACAAATTGTAGCTGACAATTTATGAAAGAAATTCTAATTCAACTGATCAGTGCCGTGAATGTCAAACAAAGGACAGCAAAATATATGTTGAAATTTCCATGTACTCATGTTTTACAAAAGAGCAACTCTAAAGCATAATTAAATCAAAAGCACATACTATATTAATTTCATCATGTTAGCATTACAGGCAAGAATACACACAAGAGCTTTGCTTTTCCACAAAGAACTTTGTCTTATCATTTTCTAATTTAAAATCTTCCATGCTAGTAAAATTCTCCAAGGTATTTACAATCTTAATCTAAGGCGCTAGAACCCACACAATCAAGTTATAATGAATGACAACTTGGGAGTTTCCACTTACCTAGATATATTGTTGAAGCTGAGAAAGAGATGTTGGAGGCAGGGCAAATTATCCACATCTCTCTAGAAGAAAACAGAAAGCAAAACTTAATCAGATGAAAGAAAAAAATATTATAAATGTCTTCTTGCTAAGCTATTGAAATATAAAATCATTTCTATTTACTGCAACCTTGCTACATCATTGATTTCTACTGGACAGTGAGCTCCATTCTCCTCCACTGCAGATTAAATGGGAGGGTTTCAGTACATCCGCAGAACAAGCTGCACCACTCGCAAGGTAAAAAGCACTGAGGAGACAGGGAGAGATGCTGCCGCTAGCCTCTTTAAGCATGCTTTTGGGAAAGATGCCAAAATGCTACTTCAGCACTTCAACTGTAGCACAAATACAGTATGATCAAACATTTGTTAAAAATCACTGTTAAAAAGAAGCCATTCAAAAGCTTTGACATTTAAATTTATACAATTAGCCTTCTAAACAATAGTGAGAATTTTAAAGCTATTTAACTCACTAGTCTCAAAACCTTGGAAATAAACCATCAGTTACAAATGAACCAATACACTAATGATTCCCCCATAAAACTAAAAGCAAATCATGGTAAGTGTCACTGAAGGGTACTGTAAGGGCAATTTCTCATCTAAGCTTATATCAGAGGTTCTTACAATAGGAAATCTACCCTGTTATATTTATGTACACCACCCCAAAAACATAACCACTGCTGTTTAAATACAGTTAACCTGAACAAATATTGAATTGTTTAGGACCAAATTATTTTTTTAATAAAACAAAAAATAAAGTAAAAGCTACCTAATTTATTTCATGAAAAGACATAAACCTTCTGAAAAGATTTACATATAATGGAGTAAGAGGATCTTAGAGACGCTTAGTAACTACCAAGTCTACAACCTTATTATTCACCTAGAAAAGTGACCAGTCGAGGTTACTATGGGGGGAGAATAAGGGTGTGGTGGGAAGGTGGCCCAGGAGTACATACAGTCAGTCCCTAGAGACTGAGACAGGGAAAGATTCCAGTTATCCTGACTTCTAGTGCTCTGATCCTCAAAGTGTTACATACTGCCATGTCTCATATAAAATGTTTTTCATTTTTAAGGGCAGTATCATTTGCAGTAATTCTCAGTTATATTAATTTGAATAATACAAAAATAAGTATATTTTATGTGTTATTGTGACCAATAGTTAATCCTAAATCAAAACTTGTTTTACTGTTTCCGTAAATCATTGTCTTTCTTCCTCCCTCCTTTTCTTCCCTCCATTTGAAAACTACCATTTCTAAGACCTGAGTAAGAGTTTAGGCAAGTGCATTAAAATTATTGACAAACCTAGCTTTTCCCAAAATGCTGTATTTATTTTCTTAAAGTTTGTTATTCAAAGAAAATATAAAAGTGATAGAATTAGGACAGAACCACTTTTTAATGTTTTTTCAGAGAACAAAGGAAAAATGAAGCTGCCTTGTTTTTCTACCTACCCTATGTACTATTCTCCAAACTTCTCGCAACCCTTTAGACCCTAAACAGCGTAAAATCAATACAATAGCCCATGATCAATACACTGGCTATGTATACCATTCATTTGACATTACCATTCTCAGGCCCACTCCCACGAAGCCTATTCCGCAGATGTGAGATAATGACTTTTAGAGCTTTTCATGGCCAAGGAGTAAGTCTGTGGAAACAGGAGGGCAGCCAAATTTCCCTCAGTAGGTGATATACTTCATATGTTGGCAAACTTTTAAAATCATCTCTTTCAGCTACTTCTCTCTGATATTCCCACAAATGGAGAAGGAGTGATAGACTAGTGGTAGGGCTGGCTCATTTCACTCCAGGGCCCTAGTTTCCAAAGGAAAGGGCAGCCTATCTGGTCTCTAGAAACATGAAGTCACAGCCAGACTGAAAACCCTCTCTGTATTCCTGGGGAAATCTCTTCTCCCAAATTCTTCCTGGAATCTACCTGAGACATTTCTGGGCACAATCATTGTTACTGGCACTCAACCTGGAGAAAATGAGAGGTAGCAGCCTTTAAAAATACATTTTAAATCCTTTGAATCAAGGCATCTCATTAAAAAAATACATTTGTCCCTTTGAGCTCCAGCATGCCATCTTCAGAGATTATAAACACCTTCTAAGACATAACTTTTTTCAATTAAAATAGAAAACTCAAATTCCATCAGGATATAATTTGTGAGAAAAAGTTTTTTAAGTTTATTTGACAAAATTATAATATTATAACTAATATTTGTTTATGAGACAAAATTTTACAAGTCTTTATCAAATTTTTAAAATCATTAAATGTCATTGCCTAGTAGAGTTATCAAAAATATAAAAATATTCACAAGTTGAAACACTAAAATACAGAATTCAATTCTATATATCCTCATAATCACTTACATAGATACCCTTTCCAGAACTTTAAAAAGCAAATAATTATACACAATCGTTTTTTGTTGTTCCAAATTTCATTTCTGTAAGAAAATGTTAACTTTTCTCCAATTTTTTTAGCAATTCTGATATACTTTTGTAACGAAATTCTAGCATTATAATAGACAAAAAGAAAACACCATATTTACCATATCAATTATCTATGCATGCATTATTTACAGAAGAAAGACCTGCTAAAAACTACTAGGGGATGGCTCCTCTAATTTAAGAGAGTAAACAAAAGATGGGATATATATATAAGATTCAGGGAGTACAATTCAGCATCTAGGAGAGGCAAAGAGAAATCCAAGGATGAAATCTGTATAGCAGGGCTAAATGCAAGCAGACTACATTAGACAGGGGACAGGAGGCTCTAGAAGGGTATCTCCAAGAGGTAAAAATGAAACATAGATCACCTGAAGTCTTTGCCCGTACAGAGAGGAATTTTAGGGTTCTGTTGAAGAGTTTGGACATTAATTAATGATAGTTAAACAAGCCCTAAATTGAGACAGCTATTAATCTCAGGGAAAACAAAAGTTTAACATCATGGTCCAAGACTCACTTTGAAAACCTCACCTTGCTTTGTCAACCATCCTAATCTATTCTATCATAAATGTATCCATTTTCATTAAGCCCCTGCATTGAAAGACCCACCCTAAACCAGAACCCCAAGAAATTTCAAACTAAATCTCCTGCCTTTGCCTTTGAAGATACAGCCAAGGCTATGTCAAGGCAGTGTGCTTTTACTTGCCAGTAGTAATTTCTCCTTTGCTTTATCAACTAGTCATTCTGGCAGTACTCTGCAGGAGCCAGCACTCAACAATCTGCTTACCGAAAAATTATTTCGGAATGACAGGGAAAGTGGAAATGGGGGTTAGGGATAATGTAAGAAAGCTAAATTCTCATCTATTTAAGAAAAAGTATTTATTTTACTGTCAAGCATTAAATACCCCGAAAATATCTTTTCTGGAGGTAACTATTTCAGCGTCAGAGAAACTATAGCAAAGCAGCCAGAATGTTAACATACCTAAGAGGAGAGGAAGAAAAATGAAATAAAATGTTTACAGGTAGGGGGATATTTACAGCTCATCTGTTATTAATTTCCTCATTATCTTAATTTATTACTTTTAATAAAACATAATACTGAAAATAATATTGAAACATTGTTTGAAGTAAAATTCAAAGCTATTTTATGTATTTGGAAAATATAGTCTTTTAAAAAACAGACAAAATTATTTACCACAAGATTATTTGAGAGGATTATAATTCTTTATTTTTCAAAAAAATACTGACTTGTTTTCTGAGAAAAATGCTTGTCCTACTCTGCTCAGGCACTGTTGTCTGTATCCCTAAACTGCATAAAAGAACTAAATGGCCAGGTGTGGTGGCTCGCACCTGTAATCCCAGCACTTTGGGAGGCTGAGGTGGGTGGATCACCCGAGGTCAGGATTTCGAGACCAGCCTGACCAATATGGTGAAACCCCATCTCTACTAAAAATACAAAAATTAGCCAGGCATGGTGGCGTGTGCCTATAGTCCCAGCTACTTGGGAGGCTGAGACGGTAGAATTATTTGAACGCGGGAGGCGAAGGTTGCAGTTAGCCAAGATTGTGCCTCTGTACTCTAGCTTGGGCAACAGAGCAAGACTCCATCTCAAAAAAAAAAAAAAAAAGAAAGAAAGAAAAAAGAAAAGAAAAGAACTAAATGATTCAGCAATCTGACCACGTTGGGGAATATCTATCACTGGAGCTATTTTTAGAGCAGCTTCCTCTAGAGGAATAAGGAAGAAGAAAGGTGAACAGATAAGGATTTTGACATGCACCAAGTAGGGCAAAGATGACTATAATAAAATCACAGCTACCCTCATTTTTACTATGTAGGCTTTCATACAAAACAAATTAGAGTAAAAATATATAGGGGTAATTATTCTAACTTTGAGATCTGTAAACAGATTCATTCACAAAGCATCAAACAAGCTTGGAAACAAAAAACAACGAAGTATTCCTTTTTATAAAAAGACTTATTAAATTAATTCCAAAATAACTACTTGCTTCACCCATCACTTTGTGACACAGACACTTATTATATGAGGACTAATAGCTGTAAGCCATCATATTAAAACTCTAATCATATATATAAATGCCAGTGAAAAAAGTCCCTTATTTGGCTCTGTTATCCAAAGGCATTAATGTGCTTATCTGGTTTTTGTAATTGTTTACTACCCATTACACAGCAATAGATATCAGTCAATTCACCAGTCTGATTTTCTTCTACACACTGTTTTAACACCCCAGAGCAAAAACTGAAAAGGAACTTAAAACCAGACCAGTAAGAAGGTGCTGACTAATTAGGGAAATGTTCAGTCTTTATAATCTAGGAGATCTAGATTTAACAGCTTTGAGGAAATCAACAAAAAGCCTCAATTTCATAACCATAGGCTGTCCCTCACTGGAATTTACAGTTCAAATTTACATCACAAACATAATCTAAAAAGACCCCTCATAAAAAATGGTACCTGGCAGTCATGACCCTAACACTCCTGGCAAAACTGTCTAGAAGGACACGAATTCAACTCAGGCTTTGCAACATCCTGACTATTCCAAACTATTAAACTATAAAGAAAAAATTACCATGAGTAACAGTCAGTAGAACTTTCAGGCAACAGATGAGCAAATGCCAAAAAATTAAGAAAATATAGTAACTTGATAAAGACTATGGAATATTTATCTTTAAATTTAAAAGAGCAATGAAAAAAATTAAAAACAAGAAAAAATAAGGTACATGCATGCCTCGTTTAATCATGCTTTGCAGATATTGTGCTTTTTTTTAAATTTTACAAACTGAAGGTTTGTGGCAATCCTGTATCAACCAAGTCTATCAGTGCCATTTTTCCAACAGCATGTGCTCACTTCGTCTCTATGTCACATTTTTGTAGTTCTCACAAGATTTCAAATTTTATTATTATTATATTGTTATGATTATCCGTGATCAGTGATCCGTGATATTACTATTGTAATTGTTTTGGGGCATCACAAACTGTGCCCATAGAAGGTGGCAAACTTAATCAACAAATGTGTGTTCTGACTGCTCCACTCACTGGCATTTCCCCCATCTCTCTCCCTCTCCTTGGTCCTACCTTTGCCTTGAGGCACAACAATATTAAAACTAGGCCCATTAAAAACCGCTACAATGGTCTCTAAGTGCTCAAGTGAAAAAATGAGTCACAAGTCTCTCACTTTAAATCAAAAGCTAGAAATGGTTAAGCTTAGTGAGAAAGGCATGTTGAAAGCTGAGATAGGCTGAAAACCAGGCCTCTTTCACCACTTAGCCAAGTTGTGAATCAAAGGAAAAGTTCTTGGAGAAAATCAAAAGTGCTACTCCAGTGGAACACACAATTAATAAATAAAAACAACAGGAAGAAAGTTTGAATGGTCTGGAAAGATCAAACCAGCCACAATATTCTCTTAAGCCAAAGCCTAATCCAGAACAAGGCCTTAACTCTCAACAATTCTATGAAGGCTGAGGGAGATGAGGAAGCTGCAGAAGAAAAGCTGGAAGCTAGCACAGGTTGGTTCATGAGGTTTAAGGACAGAAGCCATCTCCAGAACATAAAAGTGCAAGGTAAAGTAGCAGCAAGTGCTGATGTCAAAGCTGCAGCATGTGCTGATGTCAAAGCTGCAGCAAGTTACCTAGAAAATCCAGCTAAGATAACTGATGAAGGTGGCTACCCTAAACAACAGATTTTCAATATAGAGAAACAGCCTTCTATTGGAAGAAGATACCATCTAGGACTTTCATAGATGGAGAGGAGAAGTCAATAACTAACTTCAAAGCTTCAAAACACACGCTGACTCTCTCGTTAGGAGCCAACAAAGTTGTTGACATTAAGATGAAGCCAATGCTCCTCTGCCGTTGTGAAAATCCTATGGCCCTTAAGAATTGTGCTAAATCTACTGTGCCTGTGCTCTATAAAAAGAACAACAAAGTTGTATGCTGATGATAGTATATCTGTCTGCAGCATGGTTTACTGAATATTTTAAGCCCACCATTGAGATCTGCTCAGGAAAAAATTTTCCTTTCAAAATATTACTGCTCATTAACAATGCACCTGGTCACCCAAGAGACCAGATGGAGATGTACAAGGAGATTAATGTTGCTTTCATGCTTGCTAACACAACATCCATTCTGCAGTCCATGGAGCAAGGAGTAATATCAACTTTCAAGGATTATTATTTAAGATACACATTTCATAAGGCTTTAGCTGCCTTAAATAGTGATTCCTCTACTGGATCTGGGCAAAGTAGACTGAAGACTTTCTAGAAAGAATTGACCATTCTAGATGCTATTAAGAACATTCATGATTCATGGGAGGAGGTCAAAATATCAACATTAACAGGAGTTTGGAAGAAGGCGATCCCAACCCTCATGGATGACTTTGAGGGGTTCAAGACTTCAGTGAAGGAAGGAACTGCAGATGTGGCAGAAAGGGCAAAAGAACTAGAACTAAAAGTGGAGCCTAAAGATGTGACTGAATCGCTGCAATCTCACGACCAAACTTGAATAGATGAGGAGTCACTTCCTACGGATGAGGAAAGAAAATAGTTTCTTAAGATGGAAACTGCTCCTGGTGAAAACATGCTATGAACATTGCTGAAATGACAACAAACAATTTAGAATATCACATTAACTTAGTTGATAAAGCACCAGCAGGGTTTGAGAGGATGGATTTCAATTCTGAAAGAAGCCTTACTGTAAGTAAAATGCTACCAAACAGTATCTCATGCTACAGAGAAATCTTTCATGAAAAGAAGGGTCAATGAGGCAAACTTCATTGTTGCCTGAGTTTTACACCACAGCCATCCCAACCTTCAGCAACCATCACCTTGATCTGTCAGCAGCCATTAACATCACGGCAAGACCCTCCTTCCACCAGCAAAAATATTACAACTTGCTGAAAGATCAGATGATCATTAGCATTTTTATTACTAAAGTATTTTTGAATTAAGGTATGTACATTTTTTTAGACATAATGCTATAGCACATTTAATAGACTACAGTATAGTGTAAACATAACTTTTATATGCACTGGGAAACTAAAAACTTCATGTAACTCATTCCTACATTTATTCCTACATTTGCTTTATTGTGGTGCTCTGGAACTGAACCCACAGTATCTCTAAGGTATACCTGCATTAGAAATAAAGAAATCTGGGCATTTATGAAAAAAATTCATGTAGAACTTCTACAAAGAAAAAACTACAGTCATTTTTAAAAACTCAATGGATGGACTGAAAATCAAATTAGATAAATTGAGGATAAAGTTAGTGAATTCAAAGGTAGAACCAGATAAGTGATAAGAATGAAGAAATGAAGCAGAGAGAAATAAGAATGATGAAAATTATAGAAACAAAGAACAGAACGAAAAGGTCCATACTATATCTAGTAGGTGTTTAAGAAGTAGAAAGATAAAATGGAAGTGCAATATTTGAAAACATAAAGACTCAGAATGTTCCCATAATAAATGAAAGATACACGCCAGGCGTGGGGGCTCATGCCTGTAATCCCAACACTTTGGGAGGCCAAGACGGATGGATCATTTGAGATCAGGAGTTCGAGACCAGCCTGACCAATGTGGTGAAACCCCGTTTCTACTAAAAATACAAAATTAGCCAGGCATGGTAGTGCACATCTGTAATCCCAGCTACTCGGGAGGCTGAGGCAGGAGAATTACTTGAACCCGGGAGGTGGAGCTTGCAGTGAGCCAAGATTGCCCTTGCACTCCAGCACGGGCAACAAGAGTGAAACTCTGTTTCAAAAGAAAAAATAAATAAATAAAAGAAAATAAATAAATAAATGAAAGTTATGAATCTGCAGATTTAGGAAACACAAATATTAGGTATGCTAATAAAATTATCACATTTTATTAAATCTAACATTATCTTACAACTATTTTATTCAGCACTTGGGGAAAATAAACTTAAAATTAACTTATAGTAGAATAATATATCACTTAAAATTTGTATTTATTACTGAAAGAGCTCTTTAAGACTTAACCAGATTTTTTTTACTGAATATCATTTTTATGCATACATAAAAAGTAAGTTACACAAAATAAATTTGTTGAACTTCCAAAATATCTCTACTTACTATATAGATGTGGTAGAAAGGGCAAAAGAACTAGAACTAAAAATGGAGCCTAAAGATGTGACTGGATCTGGTATATAGTAAGTAGACAAATAGATGGAACAGAATAGAGGGTCCAGAAAAAAGGTCCATTTGATTAGTACTCGATTTCAACAAAGACAACAATTTAATTCAGTGGGGAAAGCAAGGTTTTTAAATAAACGATAATGAAGAAAATAGATATCCCTATGTGGGAAAAATGAACTATGATCCCCTACCTCACAGCATACACAAACTTAATTAAAAATGGATGACAGGCTGGGCATGGTGGCTCATGCCTGTAAACTCTGACACTGTAGGAGGCCAAGATGGGAGGATCACTTGAGCCCAGGTGTTCGAGACCAGCCTAGGCAATGTGGCAAGACCCCATCTCTACAAAAAATAAAAAAATTAGCCAGGTGTGGTGGCATGTGCCTGTAGTCCCAGCTACACGGAAGGCTGAGGTGGGAGGATTGCTTCAGCCCAGGAGGTCAAGGCTGCAGTGTGTGATGTTCGAGCCACTGCACTCCAAGCTGGGCAACAGAGCGAAACTCTGTCTCAAATAAATAAACAAATAAATGAAAATAAAAATGAATCACACACCTAAATAGAAAGGTAAAACTATAAACCTTCTGGAGGAAAATGTAGGTGAACATAGTCATGATATTGGGACAGGCAAAGATTTCTCAGACAGAACAAAAAAGATAATAACAACTAACAAAAACAAATTGATAAACTGAGCTTCACTAAAATTAGAAGTTTCTACCCATCAAAAACACTGTTAAGAGAGTAAAAAGGCAAGCCTTTTTACATGGAGAAAATACACTCAATATATATGTCAAACAAAGGACCTGCATCTAGAATGATAAAAAGATAACTATTTTTTTCAAACAGGTAACAGATTTGAACTGATACTTCATAAAAGATGAAAAGATGCTTGAAAAGATGTTCAGCATCATTAGTAATAAAGAAAATGCAAATTAAAAGCACAATGAGAATCATAGAATTGCTAAAATTATAAAGACTGACAAACTTTGGCAAGGATATTGAGCAATGAGAACTCTCTATTGCTGCTGGGAGTATAAAATGGTATAATCACTTCATAAAACTGGTAGTTTCTCCACATCCTCTCCAGCACCTGTTGTTTCCTGACTTTTTAATGATCGCCATTCTAACTGGTGTGAGATGGTATCTCATTGTGGTTTTGATTTGCATTTCTCTGATGGCCAGCGATGATGAGCATTTTTTCATGTGTCTGTTGGCTGCATAACTGTCTTCTTTTGAGAAGTGCCTGTTCATATCCTTTGCCCACTTTTTGATGGGGTTGTTTGTTTTTTTCTTGTAAATTTGTTTGAGTTCATTGTAGATTCTGGATATTAGCCCTTTGTCAGATGAGTAGATTGCAAAAATTTAAACCATCATTCTCTGCAAACTATCTCAAGGACAAAAAACCAAACACTGCATGTTCTCACTCATAGGTGGGAATTGAGCAATGAGAACACATGGACACAGGAAGGGGAACATAACACACAGGGGCCTGTTGTAGGTGGGGGGAGGTGGGAGGGATAGCATTAGGAGATATACCTGATATTAAATGACGAGTTAATGGGTGAAGCACACCAACATGGCACATGTATACATATGCAACTAACCTGCACGTTGTGCACATGTACCCTAAAACTTAAAGTATAATAAAAATAAAAAATAAAAAACAAAAACAAAAACAAAACTGGTAGTTTCTAATAAATTTAGACATCCACCTACCCTATGGCTCAGTAATAACACTCCTACATATTTACCTAAGAGAAATGAAAACATTTGTCCACCAAAATATATATGTAAACTTAAAACTATGACCATGTTTGGTGGCTCATGCCTATAACTCCAGAACTTTGGGAGACTGAGGCAGGAGGATCAGTTGAGCCCAGGAGTTCAAAATGAGCCTGGGCAACATAATGAGACCCTATGTCTAAATAAATAAATAATTTTTAAAAACTGCAAGAATATCCACAGCAGCTTTATTTGTAAGAGCCAAAAATTGGAAATAACCAATGTGCCTGTGAACAGAAAAATGAATAAGCAAATTGTATGATATTTCTACAATGGAATACAGCTCAGTAATGTTTTAAACTACTGATATGCACAACAAAATGGATGACTATCAAGACATTATGTTGAATATACAAAAGAGTACATAATCTTTATGTACGTACTTTTCAAAAACAGGCAAAATTAGTCCACAGGGATAGAAGTCAGAATACCTGTGGGGCAGGGGAGGGTACTGACTAGAAAGAGGCACAAGGAAACTTTCTGAGGTGATAGAAATATCAGTCACATGAAATTACTCAGATTAAATAGAAGTTATTGAACTGTACAGTTGATTGTGTATTTTATTGTACCTAAATTATCCCTCAATAAAGTATGAAGGAAAAGTCTTCATATTTAGATTTAAACTTCTCAATCACTTTTCAACTAATAATGTTCATGCTTTTCACACAATATTGTCTTCTATGCCATTAAGAACATTGATGATGCAGTATATCCTAAAAGTGTGTTCCATTATTGTATATGGGATTTTCTTCCAAATACTGATACCCATTCTGTATGTTTTGATACTATAAGATAAAGGAAGCACCAACATGAATTGTTCACACAGCTTCTTGTTATTTTGAAATTTCTTTCATCTATTCCAAGGAGTTTCCTCAATTTCTTCTGCCTTCAGTTGCATTGCTTGACACATGATAGGCAAAATCTCTCTGAATCTATCTCAGCAACAAATGTAATACAGCTTCAATAATACATGGCTATCTTCCTTTTAAAGTATTTGATTGTTAACTAGCAAGAGAAGGTAGAATTGCAGCCATTCTTCCAATGAAAAATAATTTGTCTCACTAATATTAAACTTAATGTCTTTGCTGCCCTATTTCCATAACTTTTTGAATAGAATGTTTCATTTCAATGCCAAATCATGGTGTAATATTTTAAAATGCATTTTGAACAGTGATTAAACTCAAAACATACAGTACCAGCAACTGAAATGACAATAGTACAAACAGCATAACCAAGTCCACATATATTTAGGCAATGAAATTGCTGTAGCCTGTATAACATTGATTTAAGCATGCTATAGATTGTAAGACACATCTAGATTTCAGAGTTGTTGGAACATGGAAAATGTCTGTTTCAAATAAATAAAATAAGATAGTTCCACACCTAAACATATCATAGTAAATCTGAAGGACTTCAAAAAGAAATCTTACAATCTTAAAGGCAACCAGAGGAAGGAAAAGAAGATACCCTATACACCCATACAAATGATAGTAGACATTTTAATGACAATAACAGAAGCTCAAAGACAATGGAATATGATATTCAAACATCTGGGAAAAAAATAACTGCCAATCAAGTCAAACCATCAATCATGAATAAAAGCAAAATAAACTCATTTTTTGATAAACAAAAACTGAGAGACTTCAGAGTTATCTTAAAGAAACTTTTTCTAAATGATATATTTTGGGAAGAAGGATAGACAGAGATGCAGAAAGGAGTGGTGAACCCAAACAAGCATGTGGGCAAATCCAAATAAGCACTGACTGGAAACAATAGCAATTAAAATGTCTAATTTTGGAGGTAAAAGAATAAAAAGAAAATACTAGGCAACAAAAACATGTAAAATGGAAAGGTTACTGTATTAAATGATTCTAAGGTCCTTATCTAAGGTCCTTATCTGATAAGAGGGTAGAGATGTGTATTAACTCTGTGATTTAAGTCAAGTGTATATTTTAAAATGCTAAGAGTAACCATTAAAGTGAATAAGAAAGAACAGAGAAAACACTATCAACCCAAAATAAGACGGAAGAAAATAAAAACATAGGGAAAACATAACAAATAGGAAGCATGAAATAACATCAAAGTAAAAAATCTAAACATATCAGTAATCACAATTAGTACAATAGACTAAAGTCTCTGGTAATAAGACAGATTCTCAGATTATATGTTTAAAAAGGGGGGCTATGCATTCTTTATAAGAAAAAGGTTGGAAGTTAAAGAATACGTACTTGACATACACTGAAAAAAACTCAGCATCTTTTCTCTGACATTCCTGCCATACTCTTCACAAATGTCAATGTCATGAAATACAAGAAAAGACTCTTCTAGATTAAAGAAGACTAAGGAGACATGACAACTGAATGCAATGCATGATCTTGCATTTTCTTTTGCTATAAAGAACATTATTGGGACAAATGGCAAAATCCAAATGAGATCTATAGATTAGATAAATGGCATCATATCAATGTTAATTTCCTGAGTTTGATAGCGGTACTGTTGTTATAAGACAATTCCTTGTTTTTAGGAAATACATACCGAAGTATGTGGCAATAAAGAGGCATTATGCCAGCAACTTACTCTTAAATGGTTGAAAAAAAGTATATATTAACTGATACATGGAGAAGGAAGAAGGGAGAAAGTAAGCAAGAGAGAAGATAAAGCAGGTGTAGCAAAATGTTATCATTTAGAGAATCCGGGTGCATTTTGTACTGGGAATTCTTTATACTATTATTACAACATTTTCTGAAAGTATATCAAATTTAAAATTTTTCTAAAAAGATTAGGAAATAAAAAAGATATACCAAGGAAAAATAACCAGAAAAGCCTGATATTAACATTAAATAAACATTAAGGTAATAAGTATTATTAGTGTCCTGTTATATCCCAGTCACCTAGAACAATGCCTGGCATATAGCCCATGCTCATAAAATACTTGCTTAATGAAGGAGTTAGTAATAAAGAGAGTTAATACATAACAATAAAAGGAACAATTACCGAGAAGATATATTAATTTTAAACTTGTATGCTTCTAGAAACATAGCTTCAAAATACCGACAAATACTAGACAAATACATTGATAGTAAGCATCAACTATAGATACTGACCACATACCAGGCAATAAATAAGTAAATAAAAACCTCAGCAAACTTTAAAGTACCAATTACACATAATCTACATTTACTGGTCACAATGCAATTAAATTAGAAAAGAATGGCCATAGAATAAAAAATCCATACATTTCAAAATGTTAAGGTGTACTTCTAAATAACACATGGATCAAAAAAGAAATCACAGTAAAACATGGAACTTAGAAAATGTTTAGAACTAAATAATAAGAAAAATACTAAATTTCAAGACTTATGGGAAGAAGCTGAAGTGATTTTTAGAGGGAAATTTGTAGGCTTAAATGCTTTTATGAGAAAATTTAAAAGACTGAAAACTAATATATGAAATATCCAACACAAAACTTGAGACAGAAACAGATAAAACAAAAGACATATACAAATGTTGGTAATATTAGTTCCTATTATTTTGGGGATATCTGAAATGTTTGAGGTTTTTTTGAGTTTTATTAATTTTTTGCTTTAAAACTTTTTATTATTAATTTTAAATTTTTGTGAGTACATAGTAGGTATAGGTATTTATGGGGTACATGAGATGTTTTGATACAGACATGCAATGTATAATAAGCACATCATGGACAATGGCGTATCCATGCCCTCAAGCATTTATCTTTGAATTACAAACAATCCACTTACTTTATTTTAAAATATACAATTAATTTATTATTGACTATAGTCACCCCATTGTGCTATCAAATGGTAGGTTTCATTCATTCTTTCTATTTTTTTGTACCCATTAACCATCTCCACCTCCCCTCAACGCCCCACTACCCTTCTCAGCCTCTGAAAACAATCCTCCTACTCTCTATGTCTATGAGTTCAATTGATTTGATTTTTAGATCCCACAAATAAGTGAGAACATGTGATATGTATTTTTCCATTCCTGGCTTATTTCGCTTAGTGTGATCTCCAGTTCATTCATGTTGTTGCAAATGACTGGATCTCATCCTTTTTTATGGCTGAATACTACTCCACTGTGTATATGTACCATATTTTCTTTATCCATTCATCTGTTGATGGACACTTAGGTTGTTCCCAAATCTTAGCTATTGTAAACAGTGCTGCAACAAACATAGGAATGCAGATATCTCTTTCATGTCCTGACTTCCTTTCTTTTGGAAATATACCCAACAGTAGGACTGCTGGATCGTATGGTAGCTCAATTTTTAGTTTTTTTAGGAACCTCCAAACTGTTTTCCACAGTGGTTGTACTAATTTACATTCCCACCAACAATGTACAAGGGTTCCCTTTTCTCCACATTCCTGCCAGCATTTGTTATTGCCTGTCTTTTGGATATAAGACACTTCATAATTTTTAAAGAGAAAGATGCCATACAAACTAAAAATATTTGGTTTGAAATTTATAAAATTTCAAAAACGAAGATTGGTAAATAAACAAGCAATAACTTTTCTACATCAAAAACATCAGAGAAGGTTTCTGTTCAAGATGGTTAAGTAGATTGCATTTGTTTCACCTTCTTTCCAAGATTCAATGGGTGAAGCAATAAAAATACACACAAATGAGTACATTCATGAAAATCCTAACAAAAGAGTTATCATCAACTGACCAACACTTCTGATGAATTTCAAGCAGCTGAAAAGCTGATGGGATCTTACTGAGATAACCCTGAGCAGAGAGAACTGCAGCTCAGAACTGCAAGAGAGATACTGCACTCAAAGGCAGCAATTCTTTCTGAGTGAATGCCATCTTACTCCATGCTGGGTCAGTGCATACAATGAGCAAGCGTGGACTATGGTGAACTGTGCTGAATCAAGTAGTGTATAATTAAAGATCTGTCTACTCAACAGCTATTTTCGGAATACCAACAAACCCACCCACTCCCACTTCTGTCATGAACATAAACATGTACAGAGCAGCTGGCTAAAGAAATCCTCAGCTAGAGCCTAAGGAACTGTTCTCCAAACAAAATAGAGTATTTGTCAAAAAAGGATGGAAAGTGTGGGTGTTTTATCTATAGAGATGATTAACCACCTCTACATAAGTATCAGAGGGAAAAAAGAAATGGCAGTTTCACCTGTCACAAATGAAAACAAAGTCTTTCTACCCCTGAAAGTAAAGTCTTATTTTGGCAGTCACTGAGTGAGTCTGCCTTTTCCCTCTCACTTACCCTAAAGGGAAGCTCACAAATGTGTGGGATTCAAGAACTTACACAAATCTAGTGATCATTCTAGAGTGAGATCTTATGGTTAAAAAGATCTATTCAACTGCACAGGATACCCAGATACTCCTTAACACGGTCCTTCATTTAAAGATTACCAGCTACTGAGGAAAATCAAAACCATGAAAGAAAAAAAAGCAAAAAGAATAAGTGTGGTGACTGATACTGGAGAAAAAAATGATGGAAGAAAAGTATTCTCAGATTTTAAAGTCCCTTGAATCTTTTAAAAAAGAGATGCTTTGAAAAAGAAATGAGTTGGATGAAGTTTATTTATCCATATATTTCACAATATATGGATATAGTAAATTTGACACATAGCAAATTTCACAATTGACTGTAATTAATATGCATGATACTTATTGTCTTTTTAACTTTTAGAAATTAATACAATTTCCTCTTCCATAAGTTGTTTACTGCTGCCTAAACTATAACAGTGATGATTAAACATAATACTCAACGGGAAATTCAGTAAGCAATTTCCTGAATATGCATTATGCACTTTCCAAATGAAAGCCAAAATATAGGCAGGAATATGCTAGGGCCAATAGATTCCTGTTCCCTACTCTAACAAAGCTTTTTGGAATCTTACCAGACCCAAGGTCCTAAGGACAAACCAAGTCCTGACTGAGCAGTTCTTGGAGATTTAGCAACATAACAGGTCAACCCAATCTGCATGTCTTTTAAATAAACAGTCCAGTTCCAGAATTATATCTAATCTGGGAAGGGCTTGACAGAATTTAGAAGTTCTGGAATAAATCTGTGTCTTGGATAGCATGCTAAAATTATCCTAACCTTCTAGAAGAGATGAGCATTACCTGACTCATATTTTATGGGAAACCTTCAAAATAAAACCAATCTGTACGATGAGACCTAAAAATAAGGTATCATCTGTCCCCCAGCCTTTTCAAGTGTACCATTTACAGTATAAGGGAACTCAAGGTATTGAACAGTTAAGAGTTATATTGTGTCTTTCAAAGTGGATAAATGATACCAGAGAGAACCTAATGCAGTTTTTCTATAGCATTTAAACAAAGCAAACTTCTTAAAAGAGCAAATAATGTTCCTCATTAGCTGTATCATATCACAAAGCAGAACAGTTATATTTCTAATACTCTTCACATATGTACGAATACAAAATATCTCAGCATCAAGCTTCTATTTAGTTGCTGACCTTCAGCAAAATCATAAATTTGACCAAGTTCATCTCAGAGTTCCAGAATCCCCTTTGCGTAGTTTTGCCCCCACAATCGAACTCTTTTTCCTCCTGTTCACATGCCAGTTCTCTACCATCTTCATGTCTTTTTTCAGAGTCAATAAACCAAAAAACACCCTAGAGTCAAATTGGTCCAATGTCCTCATTTTAGAAAAAGCTAAACTGAGGCCAAGAGAGTTGTGATTTACCCAAGGTCACACAGCTAATGAGAGATGAAGCTAAGACCATAACTAGGCCTCTGACGCCCTGTGCAATGCTTTTCCCACCATACCAAGCTGCCTCTTTAAAAACTGCAAAGCATACAGTATGTGTATCTTCACAACTCTCAATCTCTCCTCTCTGTGCCTTTTCCCTCTTGGTACAATAATTTCTCAACTTTCAGTCACAAATAACCCTCTTTCTTATTAATTCTATACCCATGACAAAACAGAAGAGGGTTTACTACTCATTTACACCAAATGATTCATTTAGTGATAACACTTCTATTGTGTTTCTAACATTATATTTATTCTTTAAAATGGAAAATACCTCAATACCTCCCAAATCAACATATTACAGAGCTTAATAATTACATCCACAATTTAAATTCAGAAAAAACCTAAATAACTGTAGATTCTTACTTTGCAGAAAGCCATATTACATTTGTTTCAATTTCTTGAAAGAAAGCCACAAAGTACATATCAATTCCATTTTAATACTCACCACGAAAGTGATTTGATTGTGTCGCAAGTTAAGTTCAGTTAGTGAATCCAGCCCATTAAGATTATCAACATGACTTAAAAAGTTCCTGGCAAGATTTAAAACTCTCAACTCACACAAATGATTAATATTTTCAATTTTGGTAATCTGTTAAAAAAAATAGGAGAAGGGTGATTAGCAGGCAAAAACCTGAAATATATATGTTCTAAAAACCCTAAAAATAAAATATTCAAAGTCACTAGATTTAGTGGCAAGTTTATATGTAGACATTTAAAAATCTATTTTCAATTTCCTATGTTGTAGATAACATGAAGTCACGTAACTTGTGAACATTAGCTAAAAGATCATATTTTACAATTTGACCATAGTAAACACTTGACATAAATGTCATCAAATAGTCAATGAGTCCATTGAGCAACTTTACGTGCCCAATCTGTCCCAGGTTCTGTGAAGGCTACATACTACCTGCCAAATAGAAACATACTGTGATCCCAAGGCATAAGCTCATCATGTTTTAACAAAGCAAGTCTGCCCGCTGACAGAAAAGACAAGGGAAAGGAATGACATCAAGTTACCCTTGTTAATTCTATTTAAACTGCAAGATCTTGAGAGCAGTCGAGTCTGAATGGAAAGAGTCAAGGAACTAGGATTCCCAGTAGAAGATGAGGGTAAATTTTTTTTAATTGATGGAAAGCTGTTCCATTAATAAGGATGGAAGATGTTTAGTGAGGGTACAAAATGGTGAACACTGTTTAAAACAAGAGGACTTGAATCATGGAATATGCATGTGCATATAATGTTACAGGATCTTTGGGGTGTCACTTTTCTGGCTGGAAACCTCTGTGGCCAGTGGCACCTTTGCCCAAGTTTTGCTCTGGCCCACTGGGCTCATTTTGCCTACCCGCCCTGGCAGGCTGCACTCAGCTCATGCTACTGGCTTGGGTCCCACGCCTGCTAAGGGCAAGTCAGGTGTGGAACTGCAAAGGGAGTGTGAGTGAGCATGGGGTCTGGCCACTGTGCACAGTCAGACATGCTGGCTGCTACGGCGGGGCAGGCAGCTCCAGGTGCTGGCACAGGCACCAGCTCTCTGCGAGGCTGCGGCTGCACCAGGAACACCGCAAGCAGCTTCCACAGCTGGCACTCAGAACACAGTGGCACCCGGAAGCTTGGATATGCGAGGAACCTCAGGGTCCCAAAGAGGGAGTCACAGTCCTGGCTTGGGGAGCTCCCAAGTCTAGGTGACCTGGAGGGCCACAGTTTCCTTCTCTTTGCCTGCAACATGGTGAGCAAGGGGCATGTCTCAGCCCTGTTTGTGTTATAGCTCTTTTAGCCTCACCATTCTGTGGGTCCCAAATTCTGTGGGTCCCAGGTTCTTGTCCTGTGACCAGGAAGAATGAGGTATGCAGACAAGTGGAGGGTGAGCAAGACGAAGAGGAGCTTTCTTAGGTGATAGAACAGCTCAGAGGAAACCCACAGGGAGCAGCTCCTTTCCACAGCCAGGGTGTTCTGACGAGTGTTCAGCTCCTAGCAGAGAGGGTAGCTCCTCTGTACTAGGAAAGTCATCTTGACACGTGTTCAGCTATCAGCAGAAAGGGCAGCCCCTCTTTGCAAATGGTCATCCCATCAACTCTGCAGCTCTCAGCAGAGAGGAGGCCCTACAGTGAGTTGATCCTCTCTGCAGATGGTCATCCCAATGTCTCTATAGCTGTCAACAGAGAGAGGGCCCTAGAGTACTTTGCTCGTCTCTAGAGTTGGTTATCCCAATGTCTGCTCAGCACTGGCTGAGTCCGGGGCTTTTATGGGCTTCAGGGTAGAGGAAGTGTGTGCTGATTGGTCCATGGGCGGCCATGGGCAGGCCCAGAAAAGGTACCACAAGTTCCCACTCCAGTCGGTGGGACTGGCAGCTTGGCCTGCAGGTGGGGAGTCACCAGGGTCCTGCCCCCTTCTGCTCAGGAAACTGTCTGCCTCCTGCTGCTGTTCATGGTGCCCAGGCTATAGGTATGAAGGCACACCTGCAGGCCAGCATCTAGCTGCCCTCAGCCCCCCTCGGATTCCCTTCTATGCTTGTTGGCACCAAAAGTTCAGAGGGAGCTGAGGTGGCAAGGGGCTGGTGTGTAAGCACTGCCCCAAGCATGTGCACACTTGGCCAGGCTGCCACAACACCCAGGCTCAACCACAACTTTGCTCTGAGATTAGAGCAGGCACCGACCGCAGGGAGAAGCCAGATAGCAGAAGCAAACACTTCAGAACCTGTTGGGAGAGTCACAGGGGGATGGGGGGGACTTTCTGGGTCCCCAAGAGTGCAGAGATGCCTGGGTCCACAGCTGCAGTTTGGGAGGCTGCAGCTGTACCCAGGAAGGCAGGGATCCTGCCTGCTTCCTGGCCCCAACAGCACAGGGATGCCCAGGTCCACAGCTGTGGTTTGGGTGGCTGCAGCAGCACCCGGGGAGGACCCGCCACAACTTGGAAGGGGCGGGGCTCCCACTTGTCCCCAGCTCCCGCTGGCTCCGTGGAGCCCACAGCCCCGGCCACGCCTCCCTGCTGCAGCTGGCCTGATGGCAGCAGCCACTCCAGATGGCCTGCTGCTGCCGTTAATAATCAGCACTGAGGCCAGGCGCGGTGGCTCACACCTGTAATCCCAGCACTTTGGGAGGCCGAGGTGGGTGGATCACTTGAGGTCAGGAGTTTGAGACCAGCCTGACCAACATGGTGAAACCCCGTCTCTACTAAAAATACAAAAATTAGCCAGGTGTGGTGGCATGGGCCTGTAATCCCAGCTATTCAGGAGGCTGAGGCAAGAGAATCACTTGAACCCAGGAGGCAGAGATTGCAGTGAGCCAAGATCACGCCACTGCACTCCAGCCTGGGCGACAGAGTGAAACTCCACCTCAATAATAATAATAATAATAAAAATCAGCACTGAACTGCCGCAGAGAAGTTTGAGCTGCACACTAAGGAGAGGGTAAGTAAAAACTAACACTGTGAAGTGATGAGAGCTCAAAGTGATGTTAAGCCCCACTATTATAATAGAGCAAGTGTAGCACAATGGGACGAGTTTCTGCATGACACAAAATAGAAGTCCTCATGGAGGACTTCATCAACCTGATGAACATTAATATGAGTTTCACAATCACTAGAGATTAATTTGCTCATTTGTATTACCATCACAGTATCTTTGAAATTTTTTACTAACACTTCAAAGCAGATGTTAGCTAAAAGAACTTTCCTCAGATGTCTAATCTATATTTCACATTGTTATTTGGGCACTCTTATATTCAAGAAATACCATCTAGGATCCATCCAGTTTCCAGAAAAGAAACATGTTTATTATAAATTCAATAATATATAAAAGTAACCTATGACCACGTTTAAAATGTGTTTTAAGATTTTTGATTTAACTAACGTAAAGTAAGATAAAATTATATAAAAGTTGAAAAAGAAACAAGATTATGAGTATTTACAGATGATAAAACTGTATAATAAGACATGGAGTAAAACATTTTAAAACTAAACAGGTGATAGAATTTAAAATGCAAGAAGCCAGTAAAAAGCAAAATAGATACTGTAGAAAAAGAAAGCAGTAATGTCAGCACAAGCTTAGAAATCCTCCCAAAATGCTAAGGAAAAACAGAGAGGAAGAATAAAAGATAAGATGGAGAGATGGAAGACAAACAATATAAATATAACAAACATAAATGGAAAAGAAGCAGTGTTTAAATATAGAAAACTTTCCTGAGCTCAAGAAATATATAAATATATAGAGTTATGGGGGACAATTTTATGATCTGCATGGTGTGTTTTCTCCCTTCTGCTAACAGTTCTGGACATTTCTTTTAGAAAACTACCATTCCACATGGTCCTGGTGGGGCTTACAATTAGAATGCCTGCATTTAGTTACCTTCTAGTTAGAAAAGTCTGAAAAGAAACATGGTTAATTCTTGTATATAGACCCATATTTTAAAAATCACTAAGAATATTATCTGGCTTCTTGGTTTGCAACCCAACAGGCCAGAATCATGTACAACATCTGCTATGGAATAAAGTCAATTACTTGTTACAGCCATGGACAAAGTCACAAGCATAAAGCAGATAATAGAAGCTTCAGGCAAAGGGTTGTATAAAGTGACAGCATAGGTCTTGATTGATTGATATACTTCACAGCAAGAAAAAAGATGATGGAAATGTTGGAAAGCCCATTTATGGGTCATATGGATCAGAGAGTGTCCCAGTATAGACTGCAAGGCTTCTTAATACATCTAGGAAAGCTGGATACTCCAGTCTTAACCTGTGTGTATGAGAGTAACCTAGATTGCTCTGCCTGGATAAAGATAACCTTCCTACCTACCAATACAGAAAAAGGGCAAGTGTTTGCTTTCAGGTAAGCAGCCACAGAAATAGTAGGCTCTCCCTGGAGGAAAAGATATCACTGAAAGAACAGATTCTTCTTGAAGCACATCTGTATCTATGTTAAAGCAAAAATTCACTGAGAGAAAAAATTATGGTTAACCAACACAAGCACTAGGTTAGAAATTCCTAGTCAACCTCCTAGATTCCTCTGTATTCACTACTCACATATAATTAATTACTAAGTCTTGATGTTTCTACTTTTTAAATATTTATCCAATCTGCCCCCTTATCATATCCTTATTGCTACTGCTTTAGTTCATGCCACCATCACTTCTCACCAAGATTATTGTAATTAGTTCCTCCCAACTATTTTGTCTCCATTTCCCCTCCTTCCATCTCTACTTCCCAATCCATTTCCTAAACACCACCATCATTACTCAGAATGATTTCACATCCATAAACCAATTATGTTTTATTTCACAGTGTGCACCAAGCATATTTTTATTACCAATAGAAGTAAATTCAAAAGACAAAAAACATTCACTTAATGTCTTTTAGCTTTTTTACTATAAGATGCTAAATTTTTAGAATTGGACATTAGTTGTTTCACCTAGAACAGTTCCTTCCTGGCTTTTTAGAAACCTAAGGTAACTAAGACTGTATCTTTGCTTTGAAATACTGCAAATTTTTGCTATTTGGATTCATGTATTATGGAACAAGACTCAGATTTTCATTTAAAACTTTCTTCTTCCAGTTATAGAAACTTGAGAAGTAATTTGTGCAGTACAAATGTTTAATTTTAACACACACAATATCACAAACATATGCTGAAATTATAAAATATATAACAGGTCAGCTAACAAGGAACAGACATTTTTCATCAACATAATGATTGGTAAATAATGCCTATACATAAGGTACAGATCAAATGATATGGTATTCATTTATCAGGTGCTCTTGAAGATCTTGGTAGTACTCACAAATTCTTAAAGATATATTAGAATTTGAAAATCATATCTTTATCATTTCTCATATATACACTTTAAAATAAACAAGAAAAATACTGCTATCATAAAATGTTTCATTTATAGTTATAAATAGAGGATAAAACACCAATTCATTTGCCTGGCATACAAAGCCCTCCACAATCTGGCCGTTGCCTACCTTTCTAGTCTCTTCTCTCAGCATCCTTCCACACATGCTCTGTTCTCTGGTGGTAAACACTTATCGTATTGTTTTCCATCTCAGTGCCTTTGCATATGATATTCTTTTACTGTCAATACTCTTTAATTCCTCTTCCCTTCCAGCACCATCTAACTGGATAACTTTCCCTCTATTGGACAGACAGTAACTAATCTGCAGACCCAGACAACTCCCAGGCCACCAACACTCCTCCCACTTACTACATGCACACACAGACAAACACATCAGGCTGAACTAGATTCGAACCTAATAGATGTGGCCTATTAAATCTATCAAGGTTTTCATTAATTACGTTAGCTTTTCACCAAAACTACTGAAACTAACAGCTGTTAGAAAGCCTAGAGAGATGACACTGAGGTTTTCACCTGACCAACTGTAAGCAGCTGTGAAAGATCTTGTTCATCAACAGGCAGGGATTCCCTGATCATCCCAGGACGTAGGCTTATCACTGCAGAAGAGACTTTACATTCTGTATGAGTATGTAGCTCATGTAACTATTTATAAATATTACATTTGAAAGACAAATATTTAAATGGATGAGCAAAGGACTGAAAAACAGCCAATATGATCTGACAGAGAAGAATAAAGAGAGGGAACATAAAAAAAATAGATATAGAACTGGGCGCGGTGGCTCATGCCTGTAATCCCAGCACTTTCGGAGGGCGAGGCAGGCGGATCACAAGGTCAGGAGATCGAGACCATCCTGGCTAACATGGTGAAACCCTGTCTCTACTAAAAATACAAAAAAATTAGCCAGGCGTGGTGGCGGGCACCTGTAGTCCCAGCTACTCAGGAGGCTGAGGCAGGAGAATGGCGTGAACCTGGGAGGCGGAGCTTGCAGTGAGCCAAGATCGCACCACTGCACTCCAGCCTGGGCGACAGAGCAAGACTCCGTCTCAAAAAAATAAATAAATAAAATAAATAAAATAAAATAAATACAGAAATTTAGACAGATACAGGAGTAGACAAATTGAACATAATTGGGAGCCTAGATTATATAGTAATCAGGAAACTAGAAATCAAAACCACAAAGTGATACCACTTTATACCAATTCAATCAGAAAAAAATTAAGAAGTCTGACAAGTCCAAATGTTGAAAAGAATAGGAAGCAACATGATTATGTATTAGTGGTACGAGTACAAACTGGTACAATCCCTCTGGAAAGCAATTTGGCATTATCTTTTAAAGTTAAACATTTTTTTTTTTGAGACGGAGTCTCGCTCTGGAGTGCAGTGGCGCAATCTCAGCTCACTGCAAGCTCCGCCTCCCGGGTTCACGCCATTCTCCTGCCTCAGCCTCTCCGAGTAGCTGGGACTACAGGCGCCCGCCACCATGCCCGGCTAATTTTTTTGTATTTTTAGTAGAGACGGGGTTTCACCGTGGTCTCGATCTCCTGACCTCGTGATCCGCCCGCCTCGGCCTCCCAAAGTGCTGGGATTACAAGCGTGAGCCACCGCGCCCGGCCTAAAGTTAAACATTTAAATAGCCTATGACTCATCAGTTTCACTCCTATATACTCTAGAGTACATATGGAATATGAAGAAGAGGAGACTTGTACAAGAAAGTTCTTAGAAGTACTATTCATAATAGCAAAAAACAAGATAAAACAAACAGACAACAACAACAAAAACAGGAAACAATCCAAATGTCTATCAATAAGAAACTGGAGCAAAAAGTTTTTGTATAGTCTTACTATGGAACATACAACTATAAATAAAACTATAGCTACTTGAAATAGTTAAATCTCAGTAATATAATTCTGTATTCAAAAAGCAAACACTAGATGACAACATATAGTATACCTTTTTTAAATTAAGAGACAATACTACTAAAGGATATATTATTTAGACACACCTACATGTGATAAAACCAACTAAAAAACCCAAAAAGGAATGAAAAGCATGAAATCTAGAATAGTGGCTACCTGTGATGCATAAATAAGGAGATGGAATAAAAAAACAAATACCTAAGTAGAAGAAAGTCAGTAATAGTCTAGGTCTTGGATTGGGATTGCAAAATGTGTACTTTAAAAATAAGTTAATAAAAAACAAAATTGTCATAACTATAAGAATTTCAAATGTTTTATAAGCTGTATCTGTCATGTACTGCTGAGGAGTTACCAAATCTTCTATAAATAAGCGTGATACCTTAGAAATTTCAGTGAATCAATAAAGAAACTCTTGAAAAATTCAATGCAAGTATGATTCTTAAAACTTTTATACCATTTTCCTGGATTTTTTTTCAAAAAAGAAAGAAATGAAAGGGCTTTACGATACCTGATTTCCATGAAGATCTAAGACATCTAAGCTTTTTAGATTCTCCAGATTTGAGATTTTCTTGATTCTGAAAACCAGAATAAGTAGAATAGAAATACGGATGTATCACATCTATCTGTAAATCAAAGTATGCTAAGGCATAAAGGTGTAACTCATTTTAATTTACTCTATCTACATATATAGTTATATATATTCAACAATAATATATTTCCCTCTGATTTATTATAATTTAAAAAAATGCAATACCACTCAAGAGAAAGAGAGTTTAAATGTCACACCATTAGAAAAGAGCAATCCTATGTCTAAGAACCATAAGTCAAGGCACTTATTCAAGACAGTTCTTCACATTAGAATATAATCTAAACTCCTTAGTTCTGCCTACAAGGCACTAACCTGGCTGCTGACCCTTCAGCCAGCCTTATCTCCTACCACAGGCTCACTCACTCACTCTGCTGCAGCCACAGAGGCATTCTTGCTGTGTCTCTAACCTGGCAAGTACATTTCCACTTTAGGGTATTTATTCTTGCTGTTCCTACTCCCCTAATGTTCTTCCCTCAAAACTTCACATTATTCAGGTCTCGGATCAAACAACTCTTCAAAGTTGCTTCCAGATGACCATATTTAAAATGCCTTTCCCTTCCTGTCCCCATTACTCTTTCCTTTCTCTGCTTTGACTTCACAGAACTGATCATAGCCTAAAATTATATTATTTTGTGTTTACATTTTTAAAACATCTCTCTTGCCAAATTAAAATGTGAGCTTTAAAAGGACATTCTGACATGTTCTCTACTCTATCCCCAGCACTCATAACAGTGCCTGGTGCCAAGTAGGTACCCAATAAATATTAGTTTAATGAATGAATGAACATACTAACTAAATGAATAAGTTGTATGCACAAGGGTATTCATAATAGGATCCTTTATGACAGAGACAAATTGCATACCACCTAAATGCTTTCTATTGGGACCTGCTCAGTTTGTAAAATGCTTATATTTATTTGAAAATTTTGATATGCCAGATGGGAGCAATGGCAAAAAAGGAACAAAAAATTAAGTTCATACAACCCATCTTTATCACCATATATTTATCACCATCTATTTTTGTTGTCCTTGTTTACTGCCTCAAAGAACCATTTCCACCTCTCTAAGTGTTTTCAGAACTTGGATCATCCATTGAATAATATATATGTTATCTATATATAGTGTGTATATATGTGATATATATATACGTAGTGTGTATGTATATACATACATACTGATCATTACCATGTAAACATAATGCAGACTTAAACTTCATTAATTTCTGTCTCCATTTGATCTCAGTTATATCATTGCCAAATCAAGAATTTTATTACCACAAGCCAATTCAATCCAATTTAATTTATAAAAATATTTCTCATATGCCCACCATGTATCATCGCTGTGTAGCTGTAGATCTTCCTCACTCCCTTATCACACACACGCACACACCACACTGCCTTATCACCACCACCTCCTCATCAGTCTTCTCTCACATCATCACCCTGACAGAATCTGTACCCTATTCCTACCTCACTTCATCCAAATCATCAGCATTCTTCCAGACTCACTGGACTCTTTCACTAGCCTTCACCTAGTGCCAGGCATTTAATACTATCCTATCTAGAATTTAAATCTCTCAAATAGCTAAATTAATAGCCCAACCAGATGGGAAAACAGCTACAACTTTCTTTTTTTGTTTGTTTTGTGTGTGTGTGTGTGTGTGTGTGTGTGTGTGTGTGTGTGTGTGTGTGTTTTGAGATGGAGTCTCGCCCTGTTGCCAGGCTGGAGTGCAGTGGTGCAATCTCAGCTCACTGCAACCTCCGCCTCCCGGGTTCAAGTGATTCTCCTGCCTCAGCCTCTCGAGTAGCTGGGACCACAGGTGCCAGCCACTATGCCCTGCTAATTGTTGTAGTTTTAGTAGAGACGGGGTTTCACCATGTTGGCCAGGATGGTCTTGATCTCTTGACGTGGTGATCCGCCCGCCTCACCCTCCCAAAGTGCTGGGATTCCAGGCATGAGCCACCGCACCCAGCGCACGTACAACTTTCAACACAATTTTTCCTCTGCCTGCTTTGCTCCTGAAATACCTACAACAGTTGCAGAAAATTATAGTACCCTAATCATACAGCTTAGGACAGAGCCATGCATTCTAATAGCTCTTAGAGAAGCCTTTTATTCCATTCTTTTATACTTCCAAGTTCACATTCCCTAAAACAGTGGTTCTCAATTTTCTGGATTTATCAGAATCACCCGGAGTGCTTGTAAAAACACTGACTATTTATGAGTTTCTCTTACCCTCCTTTGAACAAGCTTTGTCATCCTGCTGTTTCCTATATTATTGAATTAATTAAAATGCTGGCCTGTAATTACTATTTGTCTGAGAATTATATTTTTAACACCTTGAAAATTATACATCAGGGATAATGGAGATTATATTAGCCCAAAGTTCTCCGATTTGAAGAATCAATGTAGCCTGTTTCTGTCTTTATGAGAAAGGTGCTTCTGAGCACCTTTAAGGCCCTTCAATCAGAGAAACCACCATGTGCAGTATGTATTCCCTCAGAATTCCACCAGGGCCTCACATTCACTCCCTATCTGTTGTGACTGCAACCACCTTTGCAAAATTGAGAAATCTAACATAACTGACTCCATCTTGCTTCTAATCATACAAGCTAACTGTCTTTGCTCATTCCTTTACATAGGCCAAGCTAACTATGAGAAAAATTTAGTTCACAGTTTAACTTTAAACCAAAGATGATAACAGTCCCTTCCTGAAACTAACTTCATCTTTGTTCAGGAACCAAAAACATCTTTATAAAACTAATGAAAGATGACAAGGTTAGCCGGGCATGGTGGCTCACGCTTGTAATCCCAGCACTTTGGGAGGCCGAGGTGGGCGGATCACGAGGTCAGGAGATCGAGACCACGGTGAAACCCCATCTCTACTAAAAATACAAAAAAATTAGCCGGGTGTGGTGGCGGGTGCCTGTAGTCCCAGCTACTCAGAGAGGCTGAGGCAGGAGAATGGCGTGAACCTGGGAGGCGGAGCTTGCAGTGAGCCGAGATTGCGCCACTGCACTCCAGCCTGGGCGACAGAGCGAGACTCCGTCTCAAAAAAAAAAAAAAAAAGATGACAAGGTTAGGATTATGTCAGGGGCCTGAATTCTGCTAAGATGGAGGCATAATTAAATGATAACCAGTCATTGTTTTCTAACCTACCTTTTTGTAATTGCTTACTGCTCAGGAATCACAGAGCCAATGGTAATAAGATTTGTGACTTCCCCAATTTCCCCTATAAATAACATTGTTAGTGAAACCTAAGACTAGTGTTTGAGATATTTTTCAGATATATTTTCTGATTCTGGTAGACCAACTGACACCACCCAGGCTGGTGATTTCTACTCAGGAACTGACTCAGTGCAAGAAGACAGTTTCAACTTCCCTGTGATTCCATCCCCAATCCAACCAATAAGCAGAACCCATATTCTCTAGCCTCCTGCCTGCCAAACAACCCTTGACAATCCTAGTCTCCAAATTCTTAGGGAGGCAGATTTGAGAAATATCTCCTCCTCCATCCTCCTCACTTGACTGCCTTGTGATTATTAAACTCTTAGTTGCAACACCTGCTGTCTCAGTATTGGCTTTTCTGTACAGCAGGCAAGAAGAACCCATTGGGCTATAACATGACTTCTGGTATTAGTTAGCTTTGACACATAGCTGCTTTATGACTCTCACATCAGATTCGGATCGCACAGGTGAACAGGAAGAAAAACAGACAAGTCGTTCAATCAGTTAAACCCAAGACCAACCAAACATCTTGCTCTCTTGTTCTCATGAGTTGCCTTTGGTATAAATTCTCTTTCCACCCCACAACACCTGAAATGACCTAAAAACTTACCCAATTCTAAAGAATTCAGAGGTAAATGAAGGCATCAGTTGACCTAGAAGGCCCCTACTGGTCAGATTAGGTATTGATGTGAGGAATCTGCAGAATCCTAGCCAGTGCCCCCAAATTTGACCATTTTTACGTTAACACCAATGTGACCGGAAAGATTTATTTAAAAAAGAAGTTCTTCCATTGAATAGAAACTGAAACTAGAAAAAGATGAGGCTCACCCATCACCTGAGACCTCTAGGGATATATCACAGCCTGTCTCTGCAGGCCATATTGTTACTGATGCCAGGATAAAGACCTCACTACAGGACCTATATGAAGGCTCAGCTTTTCAGGTGTCAGAAACAAATCCTTAAGTGGGAAACTTCAAGGAGTCAAAAGGAAGGAAACAGAGAATCCCAGGTTCTAACAAAGAGTTTTGATCTATAATCCTGGGTGATCAGAAGAAAATGCAGAGAAGTTCTATGCATTAGCCTGTAATGACGAGGGTGGCAGAGGACCTGGAGAGGATAAGCAGGAGATACTGAAGGCAGAACAATTAGAACAAGAACTTTGACAGCAATGTGGGGTTGGGAGTTCTTTAGTATCAATGGAAACCTCACATACAGAACCTGAGCAAGATTCTTTCTTAGCTTTAGAGTAGAAATCTTTGTTGGAGTTGCCTGAACCTAGAGGCATGTGATTGCCCTGGATTTCCATATATGGTTCCATTGCCTTGGACCAAAAGACAATGCAGAGTTTTGTAATGTGGGAAGGGGAAAGCTTTCTGAACTTGACCAACAGGAAGCAACAAGTCATCTAACACAAATGCGTGAAGAGACAGGGTAGCAGATGTACTTCCCTCTTTACCAGCATCCTCAGCCAGGTTTGCTTAATGTTCACAGAGTACTAACCCAGGACAGATTTCCGTCTTCACAGCTCACAGGCCCCTTGCTGTGACAAAGTCAGCTGGCTGGAGAGCATTTGGCATTTGTTTTAGGGATCAGACTTGCATTTCACTGACACTTGAAAAACATGCAATAGGGGAGAATATGGAAAGTTTTCTTCTGACTCATTTTCTTTTTGATTCAAGAACACTAATAGTTCTAGAACTGTTCAACAGCTATTCCTTTATGTGAAAAGTAAAATAAGATTAAAACCAAACAAATAACAAATTAAAAAGATGGAGGAGTAGAAAGAGGAAAAAGACACAGCATTAGATTGCTTTTACTTCACTAACATAATGACATAGTAGAAAGGCATTAAGTCTCTTAGAGTTGAAAGAACAAAAAGACCTTAAATAAAGTCAGAAGCTCAGATAGACTGGTACCTTCAAGGCACGAGTTATCAAAAACAAAAACAACAACTTAAAGAGTAAATTCTAAGAAGCCAGAGAAGCTGAAAAGTACAAATAGGAAAACAGAATAGATGGAAAGATGACTTAAAATGGTAGGAACCAGGAGCAGTGCTTAAATACTAGAGAAAGTGATTTTAAATATCACTAAAAATATTAACTCAAGGACTAAAAGCAGGGAATAATGACAATGGTATTAAAGAATAATTGCAAGTGAGGCAAATCAGTAACTCTAAGGATCAGAAACTAGTAAAGAAATCTCTGGGCGGCTGGGCGCGTTGGCTCATGCCTGTAATCCCAGCACTTTGGGAGGCCGAGGCAGGCGGATCACGAGGTCAGGAGATCGAGACCATCCTGGCTAACATGGTGAAATCCCGTCTCTACTAAAAATACAAAAAATTAGCCAGGCATGGTGGCGGGCGCCTGTAGTCCCAGCTACTCAGGAGGCTGAGATAGGAGAATGGCGTGAACCTGGGAGGTGGAGCTTGCAGTGAGCGGAGATCGCGCCACTGCACTGCAGCCTGCAGCCTGGGCGACAGAGCGAGACTCTGTCTCAAAAAAAAAAAAAAAAAAAAAAAGAAATCTCTGGGCAAGAGAATAGGGAGCACCTGGGCAAGAGAATAGGGAGACTAGAGAATGCCTTAAATGTATGAAAAGTGAACTTCCCTTCTCACCTTACTCAGTGAACTGCTCTGGTGGCATTCCCTTATTGTATAGACTTTGTATATATCTAACTTTGCAAAAGTCACTTTGCCTCTCCATTTCTCCATCTGTAAAAAGAGGAAGCTACTCTCTGAGGTCATTTCAAGCTCTAATACTCTATGATTCTATAATCTCCCTGCTATGGTTTGAATATTTGACCCCACCGAACATCATGTTAAAATTTGATCCCCAATGGGTTGCCTAATAGCAACATAAACAGACTAAGATACTCTCCAAATTTGCTCAGACTACATAATGCTTAGCTTAACACTTGAACTAATTAATAAACTACACTGATAGGAGCCTTCATAGAAACTATGGAGGACAGACAAGAGCCTAGCACTCTGGGACATGATATTGGGAAAAGTATATTATCACTGGGTAGTGAGAATAAAGACAGTCAAGGCTTTATTTTGGGCACACAATACCCCAAACTATGGCACATTGGCATACTGAGTAATTTAAGCTGAAGGAAATTGAGAAAATCATCTAAGGAGGAAGCTCAGGCCAGGCGCGATGGCTCACATCTGTAATCCCAGCACTTTGGGAGGCCAAGGCAGGTGGATCACAAGGTCAAGAAATTAAGACCATCCTGGCCAACATGGTGAAACCCCATCTCTACTAAATATACAAAAATTAGCTGGGCATGGTGGCACACGCCTATAGTCCCAGCTACTCGGGAGACTGAGGCAGGACAATCACTTGAACCCGGAACGCAGAGGTTGCAGTGAGCCGAGATGGCGCCACTGCACTCCAGCCTGGTGACAGTGCGAGACTCCATCTCAAAAAAAAAAAAAAAAATGGAAGGAGCTCACTCTCTGACCTTCTCCCACCTTTCTCCCCTAAGGCCATAAAAAGAATTCTCTGATCTACCTACCCTACCTTACATTTAAGATACTTTTCCTAAGCTCACTGTCTGAGCTTCTCTCACCTTTCTCCCCGAGGCCATAAAAAGAATTCTCTGATCTACCTTCCAGATAAATAGAAGTATCTGATCTATCCCTTCCCTTTTTGGATATAGGGCAGGATTCCTCTGGAATGAGGGTCTTATGACGCTCATAGAAGGAAGCAATGGAAGTAAAATACATAATATATCCCAAAAAAGGGAATGAAGACACAGAGACACCAAGAAGAATCTGAACAAATAGGCCTTGCTAAGTTCCCCCAGTTTATTACCATTAGATCATACCTCCTTTTGTCCAATCATACTGTCCACTTGTTTTCAAGCCTAAGCCTAAAAATACACAGTTTTCCCTGTTTTGGAGGATATTCATTTATGAGGGCTCTTGTGTCATGTAAAAGTTGTATTAAATAAATTGTTAATGCTTTTCTCTTGTTAATCTGCCTTCGTTATAGAGTGTCGGCCATGAACCTTGAGACAGGTAAGGAAAAGATAATACTTTTTTTTCCTGCAAGGAGTAATCCAAGATCCATGCTAGGGTGGGAGGCAGGGAAAGATGGGGGAGGAGAACGTAGCCTGATTATAACATATATCTAAAGTCTTCATTTGATAATTAAAAATCATTTTTTGATTTTACTATAAAGCCCTTCTTTGTAGGCATTGCAAAAGCTATTCAGTAAAATAGAATGAAAAGTAGTGAATGAATCTCAAAGAAATGAGTCAAGAACTGTATAGTTGCACTACGTAATAGAGTTGTATAAAAGGAACTCGGGAAGTTCATATAGGATGTAATGTTAGATACACTCTGAAACTACCGTCTGAAAAAGAATCAATTTGTGAGATAATCACAAAGCATCGAGTGTCTACCCTCAGTCAAACACTGGGAAGAGTCACAAGTGAAACACATAAGCCTAAAGTGAATACATATGTCTAAAGTAAGTTCTAAGAAAACAAAATCAAGGCCAAAGTCTGCTATTTACTTCCCTATAAGATACGGCACTGGAAAGCAATGGAAGTAAAATACATAATAAATGTTATCTGGTGTGACAAACTGTCATACTGAATCTCATGAAACAAATTATGACTGGATCTTAATCCATTCAACTAATTCAAATAATTTTTAAAAATTTTTAGCCTATTCATTTCTTAAGTATTATTCAATTCTAAGTTGTCATCTCCACATTAATCCTACACATAACATTAGGCTACAAAAACTGCTCTACAAAGAATACCTGTTTTTCCCCAACAGAAGGACACGAAGACATCTCAGAGTCGAAAGCCCACTAATTTCTTCAATCTGGTTATCATAGAAATCCAAGGATATTAACTTCTGTAGATTAGAAATATTTTGTATCCGAGTTATAAAATTGTGTTGAAAGTTCAACAAACGAAGGTGGTCTTCCCCATTGATGATAGGACATACGGTCAGCTTTTGTCTAGAAAAAATGTTAAAAAGTTAATTAGGTTATGATTCAGCCACCTACCTCCTCTTACAAATATTATTAGTAGTATATTTGTGCTCCCATTCTGTGAGGAGAAAAAAGTAAGTTGGACCACTTCCAACCCCCATGAGCTAAGCGACCTATATTTAATTGTAAATCATTCACAAAAAAAAAGTCAATAGACTTTGACAGGGTTTATTATTAAAACTATGTCTAAGGTCTCATAGTATTTAAAAAACTCAAATATAAGTTATTTCACATGAAACTGACTTAACATGAGAAAACATTCAACATAATTGCCTTTTGTGATAGAGGTTTAAATGGCTGAAAGAATCTTGTCACATAACCAGACAAATGCCCTTGGCATCAATCCACTGATGTAACGATTGCCCAGGCAACTAAGTCATCAGAGTTAAAAACATATAAAAGTCTCAGAGAATCACAGACTCTTGAGACAGATGACATCTTCAAAAGAGCAAGAAATTCAGCCATCTACAGTTCACTTTGATTAAAAAAAAAAAATTCATCCTGAGATCCATTAATGGCAAAGTGGTCCTTACTTAACATTTCCTTAGAAACTAAGATTTTAAGTATATGTTTACATGGTCAACACTTTGAACTTTGCAGAACATTTAAAGTGCTACAGGGTAGGATGAAACCTTAAAAATATATGCTTTGAGCTATATTTAAAACAGTAAGCCTCTATTATGCAAAATGTTGTAACATACTACATATGAAGTAAATAAGTTCAGGGCCCTTTAAGAATTCTAGCAGTAAAATAATAGGGGCAGAGAGGAGGTCCTGTGTGATTCTACTCTGAGAGGTTAAAATACAGCTCAAGGAAAATACAGCTCTATCTGAGTGTGAACAACTCTAATAGGGAAGTTTATTAGAAATATTCTCTTTCAGTAGAAATCAAGTTAATGAAAGCTTTAAAGAAAATATATCAGAGTGTTACTAGCATAAGTGAAACTATGACAGTGATCAGAATCTTCCTGATGAAGAGAAAAAAGAATGATTCGTGGAAAAAAAAATAACAATGTTAATGGCTAACAAATATATGATGTTTAAAAATATAGATTCTGAAGAAACCTGTTTAAGATAGAGGAAAAGAAAAGGAAATTTTGGGCAATAGTTTAATTATTTTAATGTGTGGTTAATTTTATAATTCATTTCATGTATTCAATTATTTTTTCACAGAATATTTAAAATTCACTTCATATATTCAATTATTTTATCACAATATTTTATCCAACTATTTTATGACAACTGTGATAAATCAATAAATTTAGTATATAAATTATAAATTAATAAATTATAAGTATTCTACCTTAAAATTTGTATCTTTGTGCATCAGCTTAGCAAAAAATTTAAATCGTCTCACTTTTCCTGCTTCAGTCTTTTTCTTTTTCTCTTAGTTAAACTTACTGATACTCCCCAACTTCTATTTCATCCAATTCTTGAATCGGTCATCACTAAGATAGGAAAATAAATAACCTCCATCCTCCCTCTTACCTAAACTACCGTAGATTGAAATAAAGTCACTTTCTCTGATTCTAAACACAGTGGTTAAGTCTCAGTGCCAAGGCTCACTTGTATACTGCTTAACCCCACAAACCCTTGTCACTCCAACAAAACAAGCAAGCAAACATACATAACAACCAGAGACCCACTGCCCTCAAGGGGAGTTTCTAGGCCTACAAAACTCTTGAGTTGCTACATCCTACCCCATTACTGATACATCTATCGGACTATGCCTTTGCTTCTGTGTTTCCTTCTTGGTGCCGATAGGCTGCCTTCCTGGTACTCCAGGCCTAACCTAACTCCCAAAACAGCCAGAGCCTAGCTCTTCCAAGTAGTTCTTCTCAGGGTTGGATTCTGCCCTTGACCCCTCAGCCTCCTAGCTAAGAAGCTGCACAGCATGGCAGATCTGCCTTCGGAAATCACTGGCACTACGCACTGGCTCTCAAAAATGATCCCTGAGTTAGTTCCTTGCTGCTAGCCAAACTTTCTTGACTGCACATCCTGGTTCTTGTCAAATGGTGCCTAACTTTGTGATTCTGTCATTTTACAACCAACTTTTGAAGCGGAGTCAGTTCTCTCAATCCTGACTTTCTTGATAAGCAAGTCTCTGCCTAATCAAAGTTTGCTTCTCCACCCCAGAGGCCCATGCTGTTAAGGACCCATCTTCACAATTGCCTGAGTCATCCCAAGCTACAAAGGAAGTGCCTAACTTGTTATGTCAGTCTTACAAATACTGGCTCCTGTTAATGTCAAGTAACATGAAACTGAAGGGCTGAGGTACTATTCTTGGCCAGTCTTTTAAAGATCAAGAGAAAAGTTACCAAAAAAAATCCCTCGAAACATTAAAATAATATCATGAAAGTTATAAATATTAGACAGCATTCTCAAAAACCACTTATACTGCAAAGATGTCATGAGAGATACTGCCCTTCAGTCTTACTTTTCCTACAAAAGAACATGTTAGAACCTCCAGCAGTTTTTCCCAACTATAAACACAGATAGTTCATCATAATTTGTTGTCAGGTGTGCACCGCTAAGCTAAAAGTATGCAAAACAGAGATATTTTCTCTGCTGGTTATACCACTGGGGTAGACAGAGATTGGGATCCTTCATCCACCATGCTACTGTGGATAGTTTCCTAGATGTAAAGATGGGGATCAAGTTCTAAATATATTCGTTCATTAAAAAAAATTTTATCAAGAGCGTGTTTTGTACCAGGTTCTGTTCTAAATACCAATAATACAGAACTGGACAAAAATTTCGGTGCTTATGGAACCTATATTCTAGTAGGAGACAGACAATAAACATAGTAAGTAAATAGTTATTATGTTATAGGGTAATAAATGCTAAGAAGAAAAATAATGAAAGCAGAGAAGGGGGCTAGAGACTTCAGTGTGGAAGGGGTTGCAATTTTGGAGAGGATGGCCAGAGAAAAATCATCCCTGAAATGATGACATTTAAGCAAAGACCTGAAGGCAGTAAGCCTAGAGATATGAGAAGGAACAGCATTCCAGGCAGAGGGAATAGCAAGTACCAAATCCCTGAGGTATAATCACTCTTGGTGTATTCAAGGAACAGCAAGGAGGCAGGTATGATTGGAGCAGTGAGTGAAGGAGAGTGTAGGAAGAGATGAAGCCAGTGAAGTAACAGGAAACTAGACTGGATAGGGCCCGGGAAGCTCATGTGAGGATTATATTGTGGTTTTTTTCTATACTACAATCCATTTTTCATCAATGTCATATTTTAGAATTGCTGTAGTACTCTTGTGAAATATAGTCAAGCTCTTTTATGTTATATAGATATAAAATTCCTTACCGTACCTCAGGAAGGAGAAGCAAAAAATTGGTAAAAAAAAAAAAAAAAAAAAAAAAAAAAAAAAAGATTATATCTAAATAGGAGAATTGAATAACTGGAGAACAGGAGGAAGGAGGGAGACTTGCATCTTTCAAGTCTTGTACCATGTCTATGTATTACCTAGTCAAAAAAAAGAAAAGAAAAGAAATTGTCCTCACCTTTCTAGGCTCAACCTGTCTGAGTAAAGAATTTTCTCTTCAGAAGAACGTTGAAGAATAGGAAATGATGACAATGATGAGCTCACCAAATTAATATGATCACCTATTAAAAATGATATACAAATTACTTAATTAAGAAAAACCTTCGAAGTCTTGAAACTAAAGTCACCTTATATTTGGAGAATTTTGGCACCATAAATATCTTATCTAGAAAGTATAGTTTCCATAGCTCTCCATATTTGAAATTAATTACTAAGCTGAATTTGTTTCTTTCCTTCTTAAACCTAAACTATGTGTTCCATGTATGCCAAATAATTTTTCCCTTGCCTTACAGATTGGTTGAAAGTACAGAACTACTCCAGTGCTATCTTTATTCCTTTGTAATCCTGACTCCTTGTCTTAAATTCTAACTCTCTATAACTAAAATGATAGTCCTTCATTACCAGATATATTTGGGCCAGCACTATGACAGCGCTGCTGGATTCTGGATTTTGAAGGTGTCTTAATGGAAGAATCTCCAAATGCTGATAAGGACCTTGTGGCAGTTTTCATTTCCAGCCCATATAGTTCTGTCACATTTGTTGTGGATGAGATGCATAGGAAATATACAAAAAGTAGTTTTGGATAGCAGATGTAAACCTCACATCATCTCTTTCTTTGTAAGTTCAGCCACTATTAGTAGAGAATATTGCCAACATACCAAAGTGGATGTCAGTAAATCTAGCATACCGTAGTTAGGGTCCACAAAGTATATGACACCCCTCTAAGGTTTATAGGCTGTTTGTTAGATGGTGTCCTTGCCATTACGTAGCTTTCAATCTAGCAGACTGAAATTAATAAATACACATATGAAATTCATAAATAGAACAACATACATAAATGCAGAATAAAAAGAATACCTATTTGTAAGTTTGCACATAAGTGTGTCTAGTTATTTTTTACTTAATGAAGGTGGTTACAGATGGGTTTGAGGGGAGGTGAATATTAAGATATTTTCTAAAGAACTAGAAGAATGTAAATGGTCAAGAAGAAACAATGAGAAGTTCCAGAAATGAGGTAAGAATTTAGTAATGGGTCAAACGTGACAGTTTGAATGCCAGAGGAAATCTACCATATTTTCCTCTATGAAAAGAAAATCTTCTGAAAGCAGCAACTGATGTTGAAATGCTTGAAAGGAGCACTAAGTATAATAGTAAAATAGAACCTGATGGTACCACAGAATTCTGCTGCTGAAACTAACAAAAAGATGAAAACCAAATCTAGAAAGCTAACCTACTCTTTGGGAGGTCACCAGACAATATAATGACAACTTAAAATCAAGTTCTATATAAATCATATTAAAAAGCTATAAGGCAATGGCATTTGCTAGCTTCCCCAGGTCTGCAAGGCATAAACTGAAGTATCTCACCCCTAGTTTCTTGAACAAAATGATCAGTGCTCACATCCCACTTTTCTGAATATTACGAAATATCAAGATAATAATGATGTTCTAGAGTATAAGCATTCAGAATTGACATCATATTCACAAATAAACTGATTTTCTGACATAACCACATGCTAGCAAGATACCTAAAAGCAACCACAAGTCAGTAAATTGATTTGGAAATCAAATCAAGATGGTTAAAAAAACAAAAACAAAACAAACAAAAACCCGTCTAAAAACTGACTGCAGTCTAAGAATTAACTAATTAAAGATTAATTGGTCAACTAAAGACAAAAGATTGAAAAACTCCAAGCAGCAGACAACCTCAGTTTCTCTTGTTAGCATTAGTTAGGTTTTTTGAATGATTTTGTTAAGGCTTCAAGGCAATCCTCAATTTTTAAGAGGCAAATTTAAACTTTACAAGACTTAAGATATAGAGGCAATAATCAAAGATTAAATTTACACTCAGTGAATAAAGGAATTTTATCCTTAAACTTTCTAGCTCTTTTTATACACAGAAGTCATAATCACTATCAGCATAATGAACTTACTGTCGATGTGATATACTGCTTATAATAAATAGAAAGACATAAGAATGATTAGGGTAAAAGGCCTTAAATCTACCATACAAGACCTTCTAAATAACTGGGAACCAGAGAGATCCGCAGTTAAAATATCCACATATATATATGGGTATATAAATACCCACATAAAAACTACATTACTATGTGGCAAAATTTTCATCGTAACAGTTTGTTACTGTTTATTTCATTTTTCTTTCTTTTTGAGACAGGGTCTTGCTCTGTCAGCCAGGCTGGAATGCAGTGTGGCATGATTACTGCTCACTGCAGCCCCAAACTCCCAGGCTCAAATGATCCTCCTACCTCAGCCTCTCGAATAGCTAGGACTACAGGCATGTGCCACCACACCCAGCTAATTTTTGTATTTTTTTACAGATGGGGTTTCATCATACTGCCCATGTTCAAGATGGGGTCTTGAACTCCTGGGCTCAAGCAATCCACCCACCTTGGCCTCCCAAAGTGCTGGGATTACAGGCATGAGCCATAGCAACCGGCCTGTTATTATTTATTACTTATATTACTATTTAACTTGCCAGATATGTAGCCCTTGTCTTCCCAATTAAATTTACAAGCTCCTTGGGTGATGGACCTCATTTTACATTCTTTATATTCTTGGTAAAATCTAAATTCAGTAGGCAATCAATAGACAAATTAATTGTTTTTCCAGTTTACTAAGATTTAATTGAAAATCTACTTTGTGTGTGTTACTTCTGTTAAAAAAAAATCTCAATATAAATAGCATTTCAAAGTGTTAAGAAGTATAATGGTCTAAATTTGGTAAGAATGTTCACTGCACTGTATGCTAGATACCCAGATGGCTGGATGGCTGGTTGGAAGTATGACTATATCGATGAAGAGATGGATGCATGGATGGATAAATGAACAGATGGGTGGATGGACAGACAGGTGGATGGATGGACGGCATAGTACATATTGCCATATATGTGTGTCCACTCGGCCCTGTCTTTGAGATTGTTTTGGTAACCAAATCTTAACTCTAGATTTTCCAGTGATTTATCATTATCTTAAGAGTAAAGTATTGCCTCTTCCCTTCTATACACACATTTTAAAATTCCTAATTAAGGGATTTAATCAATAAGGTCAGGTTAACTGAAATTTTATTATATAGTAGTTCCTGCAATATATGGCACTTATAAAATCTCAAAGACACAGGGGTTAACTCTTAATATTCTAAGAAGCCTAAAGAAATCACATATCAAGTTTTAAACTCACTAGCTTAAATAAGATATCAAGTGTCTTTACTTTTGACTGAGAGTACCATTGGTTAATTTGTGTGGACAGGCTATGATATGTTTGATTAATTTTGAAAAATAAGAAATGGCTGAAATTAATTATAATGATTGGGTATCAAGATACAGTTTATTAGACAGACATCCCTAAACTTTTCCTGATGAGGTGCTACTTACAATTTTTCCAAAATTTTATACCCTTGGAAGTAAAATTTGAGTACAAAAGTCAAGAAAATAACTAAGCTGTGTGGCCTTCTTTGCACGAAACTGCCTGGAACTATGGAGGAAGCACATTGAAAGTAACCAGGTACACATTTAAGACATTTCAAATTAGTATCCTGTCACAGAACCTAATTTTGAATAAATTTTTTAAATGAAAAACCAATTAGGTTTTTTTCCCTAAAGAGTTAATTCATACTGAATGATTGGTCATTACTTATGTATAAAACTTTATTCATCTCTCAGGTTCACAAAATTCAATACATCCATACTATTTCCTCATTAGCAAATATCTAGTAATACTTTACCACTTAAATAAGTTTTCCTGGCCAGCCGTCCTCAAATCTGTTTACTAACTCCCTACTCTAACTCAAGAAAACCTTAGTGAAAGTACTTAATTTTGATTCGTGATTTCGGGAAAACTTTTAAGATATTGTTACCATAAATGTCAAGGAAATTGACAATGCAAGCATAAAAACCCTAAGTGAGGCTTCACATCTATAATTCTGTACCTAAAAGAGTGACCAGCATACAATACTTGCTTTGTAAATAAGTATTGAACTGAATCAAAGAAGGCAAAGACAGATGTTTTCCACACTGTGGAACTGCAGTTAGGCTGACATCATGTGCAGCAATTGGCCAAGACAAGAGTGTAGAATGTAGGAAAGAGAAAAGATATGTCAGATTAGATGGGTCCAAGAAGTAGGTCCAGAAATAAAAAGAGAGAGAAAATTAACCAATATTTAAAATCGCCATATGTTCCCACAGTAATAACATGAACAACCTAGAAAGGCCTATACTGATCAGCCCTCTCATATAAACTCCTAAGAGGTAGAGGCAGTTTTGTATATGTGGATTCAGAAGTGTTTAACATGAGCACATTACAGAAAGCTAATGGCTGTCAGCAGCAAACCAAGATTCAAATGTGAAGGAACGTTTTCTTTGATTTGAAAAATATATTTCAGAAATATAACCAGATCACATGAGGCAGTATTTGTCAAAGGATGACCCACAAACCATATACCTCAGAATCACTTGTGACATTATTAAAATGCACATTTCCAAATCCCGCTTAAGACCTACAAAATCATAATGGGGAAGATGGAGGGGGAGCACTAAGAATGTGCATTTTTAACAAGATTCCAAGTGATAGACACTAGAGTTTAAAGCCTTTAATATAAAATCTATAATTATATGTGATAGTAACAGGGAAAGATTGTTTCTTCTCTACTCCTGACTTTACATTCTTTCCTGATTTCCTTAATATTTGTGTGCCCATACTCTTACTCTCACTAATTAGCGACTTCCAAATACTGTTCTAATATGGTATTTGAAACATTCTTTTTCCATTCTCTAGTGTATAGCCCACCCTCAAAGTAAAATAATAACAGCTTTTTTCTGTATTGGAAATAATCTATTATGCTACACATATTCAACCAATGATTTAAAAAAATATCAAACCAATTTGGTCCCAGTGAACCATTTCATTTTAAATTCAAGTTTATTTGGATCTAGTAATTCAACATTATTAAACACTTAATATTATTCAAAGATAATGACCACATCTGATCTCTACTCACTGACAATACCTTGCCTACTTGAGTAGTTTCTTTCAAGGTCATGTTGTAAAAGTCTACCAGGGAATGACGGTGGGTCTTTATTTAGCTTGAATTCAACCTGAAAAACATTATTAAAGAAAAAAATATTTGGAGACGAATTTAACACCAAGCAGTGAAGATAAATTTAAAAAAACGTAATAACTGATACACATGGTACAATGTGGATGAACCTTGAAGACATCATGCTAAGTGAAAGAAAACTGACACAAAATACCACACTGGCAAATCCATAGAGATGGAAAGCATATTTGTGGCTTCCAGGCATTTAAGAGAAGCAAGGAATGGGAAGTAACTGCTTAATGGGTACAGGGATTCCATTTGGAATGACGAAAAAATTCTGGAACTAGATAGAGGTGATGGCTGCACCTCTATCATTGTATTTTACCACCCACAAAATCAGGGTCAATTTTATGAGGTCAGATAAAAGATACTCCAAGCTGAGACACTTCCAATCCCTCCACGCTCTCACCACAAATACAATGATTAAAAGAATCATTTGCTACAAAAAAAAGCACACAATATAAATAAAATGCTGTTGAAAAAAATCACTGTTTTGATCATTATAATCCTTTTAAATGTCCTATTATAATATAATAAAATTGTATATTTAAACCTTCTAAGATCTAAAATAATTATCTGGTGGGAGGACTGAGAAAAACAAAACCAGAACAACTTCTTATGATTAGCCACAAAAAACCCCAAATATGTATCTTGAATAAATTAAGATGCTTCTAATGTATCCATACTATAAACATTATGTTGGCATTTGCATTATATCCTTAGGAATTATATGACCTAAAGGTATTTTCTCAGAATAGATGTCCACACAAGAGAAAGTGAATGGTTTGGTAAAATATTTAGATGAGGCACACAGTTCCTAGAAACATTATAATGGTGGAAAAGGATTTGTCCAGAGAAATCAATTAGGAAAGTTCTGGAGAGAATCCATTATGCTCAATTATAATAAATAATATTTTCAATTAATCTAACTGCTGTTTATTTGAGATGATCAAATTGTCTATTTTCTGAGTGTTTACCATTTTCATATTCATATATAATGTAATCAACAGCTGCCTCCTTGACTAACGATATCCTTCCGTTTACCTTCCTCATGCCTTTTCTTACCCTTCTTCATGCTGTTATGTGTGAACTCTGCCCTTCACTTTAGAGTTCTTCCAGTGACGCCTATTTAATAACTTTTTAGGACACACCTGAATTGTGATGGTTAGAGGTTTCCAACTTGGTCAAAGGAGGAAAAATCATGTTGTGTCTTGAGACATAGTGTGTAGAAAGTAGGTAAATATAAATGCTGAGGTGAGACAGAAGGGAAAGAAAAACATGTTTATCTCAAAATCTCAAAAATTAAATCAAAAGCCAGAAATTCTAGAAATGCTAGAGACATTATGGGCAAATAGCCCGGGGGAAAAAATCTCATATTCATTATCGTAACTTCTAAATAACATTAAGTCTAATATGTGTCCACTTCTAACCTGTTTTTTTCTTCCCTGATTTTAAATGGGATGTGTGGATATGCCCTCCCAATTACCATTTTACCTAAGGTGTCATCAGTAGTAAGACATACCATTATTTTACCCTCTATTAAGAAAGAAAAAAAACCTCCCCAATTAAACTATGACATGCCATCAATTTTAAGAAGGCTCCTGATTTCAGAAATGTATAAATATCACTGGGTGCGGTGGCTGTTGCCTGTAATCCCAGCTCTTTGAGAGGCCAAGGCAGGCGGATTGCTTCAGCTCAGGAGCTCGAGAACAGCCTGGGCAACATGGTGAAACCTGTCTCTACAAAACATACAAAAATATTAGCCGGGCGTGGTGGCATGCACCTGTGGTCCCAGCTACTCAGGAGGCTGAGGTGGGAGGATTGCTTGAGCCTGGGAGGCAGAGGTTGCAGTGAGCCAAAATTGTGCCACTGCACCCCAGCGCCCCAGCCTGGGTGATACAGCTAGACCCTGTCTCAAGAAAAAAAAAAAGTGTAAATGTCAAAAAAAAAGCTCTTACCTTTTGTAATCAATAAAATAACATTAAGTTTTTTAAAGAGGGCTATTTTAGCTTTATGTAGGCAGAAAGTAAGAACTAGCTTTAAACTGGAAATCAAAGCAAATCTACTTAAATTTTTCAGTTTAGAATCTATCTACACTTTAAGTCATGTTACTATTTGTGTAGAATTTAAAACAATCTTCAATTTAAATGCCAACCTTCTTAAATCTTACTTTGTTTTTTTCAGGAAGCGATGATGTTTGAATAACCAGATGAAGCCCGCAGTTCACCTGAAATGTAAAAATTAAGCCATAAAATTTGCTTTTAATAGACAAACACATATTTCCAAAAAAAGGTACAAATAAAAATATAACAAAAAAATTAGAACACAATGCTCCATTTCTGTTTCTGGTAAATGATCTTCTTCTGAGGATTTGCTGAAAACAATAAAATCACATCTAAGAATTAAAAGGTTTCACTGATTTATTTTCCAAAATGTCGGCAGCAGTTTAACCCTCTAGTTAGTACCTCAGGCTTTCGACATTTGCCATTCAGGTCTAAATAAACATCTCAATGAGACAGGTGAAGGAGGTGGGAGTCCCTAATGATAAATTCTCTTCACAGTTAAAAGGAAAAGAAAAGAATAAGGAATTGACTGGCCAAAGGAATTTAAATAAACCCAAGCCTTTCACAGCAGACCAGCTCCACCTTCTGGGGAGCCCAGATCCTGGACAAGACTTTGAGTACCCATCATATAATATTAAATTGTGCCTTGGTCCAGCCCACGAACCTCAAACCCTGGTCAGACAATAGCTTGAGTAGACCCAGTGGTCCCGGTCCCAATAATACAGCCCATCTCCTAGGACAAAGACGCCAGTCAGAAAGAGTACCAATGGGAAGAAAGAGAAAGTAGAAGGCCCAACTTACGTTGTTCGCAGCCCGGCCAGAAACAGAGCGATATTTCCCGGGAATCATGATAGGAGACAGTCCAGGTTCTCTGTTAGATCTGCCTTCGAGGTGACGCCACAGCGGAGATTCAAAGAGACCCGAAAGAGGTCATCTCCCAGGCAACCTGCTCCGGGTTACCATGGAAACAACCATTTCCGGTCTGGACCTCTCCCGAATCGATAGAGCCACACAGTCGTTGCAGCTTCTGGTTGTATTCGTGAGAGCCCAGTGCGTCACCACTTCCTCATTCTATTTTCCCAGCCTCATAAAAACAGAGCGGGAGTATTGGGAGGAGGATAAGCTGGGGAAGAGGCTGGCCACATTGGTTGCTATGACAACCACCACTTCCGGTCCGTTCCTCTTTACGGCCCACCTCAGCGCTGCCCGCGCGAAATTTGTATCCCTCTGCTTGTGTCCACTGGCTCCTGGGGAGCAGTGCAGGGAGGAGGAGGAGGAAAATATCAAAGAGCCCTCCCACTGGGGGCCCCAGATCGCCACTTCCGGTGACCAGAGGTAGGGAAGGAAACAATCCCGACCTGGAGTGGACAGGTGAGGAGGGGAGGACTTGCCTCGCCGAGGCCGCTGCGAGGAGCGTGCCCAAGGGCGAAGGTCCAGGGAGCCCGGCTCCCGCGCACCGAAGACGGTCGCCATGCCGGCCCGTTGTGTGGCCGCTCACTGCGGCAACACCACCAAGTCTGGGAAGTCGCTGTTCCGCTTCCCCAAGGACCGGGCCGTGCGGCTGCTCTGGGACCGCTTCGTGCGGGGCTGCCGCGCCGACTGGTACGGAGGCAATGACCGCTCGGTCATCTGCTCTGACCACTTTGCCCCAGCCTGTTTTGACGTCTCTTCGGTTATCCAGAAGAACCTGCGCTTCTCCCAGCGCCTGAGGCTGGTGGCAGGCGCCGTGCCCACCCTGCACCGGGTGCCCGCCCCGGCATCTAAGGGGGGAGAGGAGGGAGACCAAGCAGGCCGCCCGGACACGAGAGGAGAGCTCCAGGCAGCCAGGCATTCTGAGGCTGCCCCAGGTCCAGTCTCCTGTACACGCCCCCGAGCTGGGAAGCAGGCTGCGGCTTCACAGGTAAAGAGAGACCACCGAAGGTTGTGTAAGGACCCCTGGACTCTAGCTGGGCTCCTCCACTTAGTGTCACCTTGGGAAAGGCACCTCATCTCAAAAGTTCCTGTTTTCTAATCTGCAAAGTTACGGGTGTGCTTTAGAGGTGATCTCCAAGGTCCCACTTAGCATTAACATTTTGGAATTAAGTGACCCAGTTAATTCCTTCTAACTGCTCCTCCCCCAAAACACACACACACACACACACACACACACACACACACATACAGTCTTGTCCTGCAGAGTAGTGAGTTGCTTTCACTCGTTGCTCCAGAGTTTTTAAATAGAAAGGGTTTAATTTGAGCAAATCTCCAGGATTGGAGTGCTTGAAACTGTGTTTGCATAATATTACATAAGCTTGAGGAAAGTCCCTTATTTGTATCACAAATGATGGGGCGAAGGAGATGTGGAGCTACAGATGAAGATGGAGCTTGCTAATAAATCCCTTAAGCTTCCTTTTGACTGATAACTCGCTCTAGCTGCCTTTAAGTTCAGTATCCTTGGTGAGCTGAATTTCCCCATCTTGCTCTCTTCTGCCTACTTTTCTGTTCCTTCTAAACATTGTTTGCACTCATTTTGCATCTAGTTACTACTACGTTCTTCCCCACTTACCATTTTAAAGAAAACTTTCCAGCCTTCCTTGTGATAAACTTCAGCCTTACCACCATTACACAGATTAAATTATAGCAAGAGGTTAGTAATTTCCTCAGGGGTCTGTAATCCTTACTTAGGTCCGGTTGCCAGACCAACACTCTTTCTGCAGTACTAACCTGCTTCCTACATTGGGGTGGGTGTTTAAGACCCTTTAATGGCATCTTGCAATTATTAAGATAAAGAGCAAAATTATTAACCCAATTTACATGGCTCTGCATGTTTTTTCCCCCTGCATACCACACTAGCCCTATCCAAGGCCACTGTCCCTGTTGCTCACTGTGTACCATCATGCTGACCTTTCAGTTCTTGGACATACTATACTATATTACTTCCAACCAACAAGACTTTGCTCAGTTGTTCCATGTATTATAATATCCTGGAACTATGCCCTCCCACTCCCATCATTACCAATTAAGTCTTTTTCCTTTAAAAATCAGCTAAACATTTTCCCCTTGATCCCTTAGTTATGTACTCTCATTCTTCGTGTACTCCATGTGATTCAATAGCACAGATACTTCAGTAGCACTTACCATAATTGCCATGAAATAATTGTGTAGTTTGCTTAATATTTGTTTCTCATATTAGAATGTAAGCTCCATGAGAGCTAGGATCATGTTTGCCATTGTATTGCAGTGCCTAAAACAATATTTTACAAATTTAAGTAATTCAATAAATATTTATGGAATGATTACATGACTATAGGAACAAATTTTTGCATTATAATTGAATTTTCAATTATCTGCCAGTTTGCCTCCTCACCAAGCTGTATACCTCTCAAGATAGCTGTCCTTTCCTTGAACCATCTGTCCAGCATCACCACCTATGCAAACTTTGCCCAAACATATACATCCATATACATATGAGAGATAAATACTAAACATGTGCCACACACATCCCCCTACACCATTTTTCTTCTTCATAATTACACAACCTAATAAAAAATTGGGAGAAGAAAAGCCAAGTTAGTCAAACAACCAAAGTCTTTGTAACCCATAAAAACTAACCATTGGGAAACAGATCCAACATACATAATAAATCTGTTTTCCGTTTAGTAAATGTAACCAGCCAACATTTATAACAATCCATAGTACATTAATATACTTGCTGAATTACTAGAAAACTATGTGTGAGTTCCAAAATAGTCACTTTAAAAGTATATAAGGTTAAAAAAAAGATTTTGAGTTGATAGCAATAAATGTTTAGCCTGGTCTGGATAAAGAACCCTAATCACATCGCTAAAAAAATTGGCTTGTCTATCTGACTTCTTCCCGTACCCAATGTTTTTCTTCCCAATCCCAGGACTAACTGTCTAAAAATCAGATTTCCAGTCATTCTACAACATTTATTGAAGAGCTGTTGTAGACACTGTTCTGGGTGCTTGGTGCTATATGTAGATAAATATAAATATGAATGTTACATATCTTTAGGGGGCTTCCGAAAAGACACCACTTCCAAGGAAAGAAAGGGGCTTGATTATTGTTTTCCCTTAACTGTTAATTTTGCATTCTTTTTTTAAAAACCCAACTGAATTTTTTAAATTGTTTACTTGAACTATAGCAAATACACAGAAAAGTGAACAAATCTTAAGTGGACAAGTCATTAAATTATCATAAACTGAACATGTGTAACTACAACCCAAGTCAAAGAAACAGAACATTGCTAGCACCCTAGGAGTCCCTATATCACCCCATATCCAGCCCCTCCCCTCTCCCCGAAGGTAACCAAGTTTGCTTTTTTTTTTTTTTTTTTTGGATTTCATATAAATCAAATCATACTGTAGCCATTTTCTGTGTCTGGCTTCTTTTGTTCAACATTACATTTTTGAGATTCATCCATATTGTTGCATATAACAGTAGTTCGTTTTCATTATTATGTAGTATTCCATTGTATGAATATACCAAAATTTGTCTGTCTATTGTTGAACATTTGGGTTGCTACCCATTGGGGCTATCATAAGTAATACTACTATAAACTCTCTTGTAATGTGTTGTGGTCCACATGTGCACACATTTCTGAGGATATATACCTAGAATTGCTGGGTCATAGTATTATATTAAACTTCAGTAGATAATACCAAATAGTTTTCTAAAATACTTGTACCAATTTACACTTCTACCACAAGTATGATAGTTTCCATTGTTCCACATTCTTGCCCATACGTGGGATTTCTAGTCTTTCACATCTGAGTCCATTTGCAGAGTGTGTAGTAGTGTTTTTGCTTTTCATCCCCTAATTACTGATGAAATTAGTAAGGAAACACTTTTTCAAATATTAATTGGATATCTGGGTAGCCTTCAGTGACATGCCCTTTTAAATCTATCCCATTTTTCTGTTGGATTGTCTGTCTTTTCTTGTTGATTTAGAATTTTTGATAGATTCTACCTGGAAGTCCTTTTTCAGTTAAATGTTTTTATCTTCTCCCACTATGGGTTGCCTCTTGGTTCTTAATAATGTCTTTTGATGTACTGAAGTTCTTAATTCTGATGTAGTCCAAATTAGCAATAATTTTCTTTATGCTTAATACTTAAAACATTCTACTATGCTGTTTGTAATAAACTTTGTTGTTTTTACTTTTTATATTTAGATCTAATTCAGAATTGATTTTTGTGTTTGGTGTGAGGTAGGATTTAAGTTTCATTTTTCCCAACATTGATACCCATTTGACTCAGCATCTTTTATTGAAACTAGTGGCATTTCTTCTTGGCCTTGCAATGTCAACTTTGTCATAAATCAAGTGCCCTTTATATGCATAGGTCTGTTTCCACATACTTTATTCTGTCTCACTTATCTGTTTGCCTAAGCAAAAGTATCACAGTGTCTTATATAGCTTTATTAAGAATTAATATTCAATTGATTAATACCTCTTACCTTGTTCATGTTTGTGGATATTTTGACTATGTTGGACTCTTTAGATTTCTAGATACATTTCAGAATTGGTTTGTCAATTTTCACAAATTACCTACTAGGATTTTGATTATGACTCCATGGAATTCATAAATGAATGTGGGAATAAATGGCATATTGACAATATTGACTCTCCTAATCCATGAACATATATCTCCATTTATTTGGGTTTTTAAATTTCTCTTAAAAGTGTTTTATGGCATTTGATGTAGAAGTCTTATATATCTTTCATTAGATTTATTCACAGCTATTTGATTTTGCTACTATAAATGGTATTTTAAATTTTATAATCTGTAAGTGTATATTGATAAATTAATTTTTGTTGAACTTGTATCCAAAAACCTTGTTAAACTCACTTATTAATATCAGTAGTTTATAAATTCTCTTGAATTTTATACATGTACAAAAATATCATCTGAAAAAAGTGTTTGATGTTTGTGTTTTTATTTCGTATTCTTCCTGTTGCACTGGCTTGAACCTCCAGTACAGTGTGGGAACAGAAGAGGTGAGGGGAATCCTTTTCTCATTCCTAATTTCAGAGGGAAAGCCTTTAATATTTCCCCATTTGATATGATTTTTACTTTAGTTTTTTATAGCTCTCTTTGTAATAAAAAGAAATGTTCCCCTTTATTCCTAGTTTAGATTATAAATAACGGTGAATTTTATCAAATGGTTGTTCTCAATCTATTAAGGATAGCATTTTTATTATGTTAATGTAGTAAATTATATTGCTTGGTTTTAAAATATAGAATCAAACTTGCATGGCTAAAATAAACTCAATTTGGTCAAAGTGCTTTATTCTTTCCCATATTGCTTAATAAAATATTAGCTAAAATAAAATATTTAGGATTTTTGTATCTGTGTGCATGAGTGAAACTGGTCTACAGTTTTTTTCTTTCTTGGAATGCCTTTCTCAGGTTTGGTATGAAGATTATGCCAACAGATTTGGAATTGTTCTCTCTTTTTTCATCCTCTGGAAATTTCATATAAAATGGCATATATGCATTAATAAATTTGGTATTAATATTTGTTAGAATTCATTGATAAGAGGGGAGTTTTCCTTTTGGAAAGGTTTTTTATGGTGGATTCAATTTCTTTGTTATAAGGTTATTCAGAGTTCTTTTGTTTATCCATTTTGATAAATAGTATTTTTTAATTTGTCTGTTCCATCTAAATTTTTAAATGTATTGACACAAAACCTTCATGATAATCTTGTATTTGAAAAAAATTCTGTTTGAGCCGAGGTAATTTTTGCTTTTTCATTTTTTCTTGATCAGCTTCACCAGATGGTTTATGGATTTTTTTTTTCTGTTTTAGACGGAGGCTCACTCTGTCACACAGGCTGAAGTGCAGTGGCTCAATCTCGGCTCACTACAACCTCTGCCACCCGGGTTCAAGCGATTCTCCTGTCTCAGGCTTCCGAGTAGCTGGGATTACATGTGCCTGCCACCACGCTGGCTAATTTTTGTATTTTTAGTAGAGATGGGGTTTCACCATCTTGGCCAGGCTGGTCTTGAACTCCTAACCTTGTGATCCACCTGCCTCAGCCTCCCAAAGTGCTGGGATTACAGGCATGAGCCACCACACCCCACCGGTTTATCAATTTTTATTAGTCTTTTCCAAGAACAGACTTTGCCTTGTTGATCTTCTCTCTAGAATTTTTTTCATGTATTTCGCTTATTCATTATTCCCTTCCTCTACTTTTTAAAATTTTGTCCACTGCTCTGTCTTTAACTTCTTAAGAAGTTAAATTATATCATTGATTTTCAGAATTTTTATGGTGAATGTTAAATGGCACAGCTAAGTTTCACAAGCTTATTTCCTAAATGTAGAATTCAGTAGAGTGGTGTTGATAGAGGAAAACCTGGGTCCTGAGAGGGGGATATGTTAGAGATATTTTGTGGAATACTTTTTGCATGATATTAATAATTCTAACCTAAATTAAGCCCAGTTAATTTTTCTATCGTAATATATGCATTAAAGATTATAAGTCCCCACCTAACATGGCTTTACTGAATCTTACAAGTTTTAGGTATGGAGTATTTTTATTATTTAGCATAAAATATCTAATTTCCATTGTGATTTTATCTTTTATTCGTGGGTTAATTAAAAGTATATTTTTTAATTTCCATATCTCTGGGTATTTTTTAGTTAAATTTTTGCAATAGCTTTCTAGGTCAATTACACTACTGCCAGAGAAAATACAGTATATGGACTTAATCTTTTGAAATTTGTTGAAACTTGTAACATGCCCAAAATAGTTTTTTAAATGTTCCATATGTACTTGAAATGAATGTGCGTACTGCAGTTGGATAGTGTTCCACTGATATCTATTAATCATGTTTAAATTTCCTATATCCTTTTGGAATTTTTATCTTAATTAATTACTAACAAAGTGATGTTGCAATCTTCCACTGCGATTTTGAATTTACATATTAATCTTCAAATTCTACCCATTTTGTAGTATAGATCTTGAAGCTATGTTATTAGGTTATTAGCAATGTTGTTAAATATGTATATATTTTGAAGCTATGTTATTAGGTATGTAGTGCTAATATAGCAACACCAGCTTTCTTTAACTTAGTGTTTGCATAGTACATCTGTTTCCATCCTTCTACTTTCAATCTTTCTGTGTCCTTAAAAGTTTAGGCATTATTCTGTCTTATGGTTACCCCATTGAAGAGAATGTATCTTTTTTCCTCTGGCTGCTATTAAGTTTTTCTCTTCATTTTCCAGTTTTACTGTATTGTGCATAGGTTTGGTTTCTGTTGTTTTTATTTTGATAAATAGAAAGGGTTTATAGTACTTTTGTAAAACCATGTCTTAATGCCTTCTATCCATTTTGATAAATTCTCAGCTGTTATTTGTTCAAATATTGCGTCTGCCCCATTTTATGTTATACTTTTAAATCTTATCCCTTATGTCTGTTATGACATTTTCTATATTTTCTGTTTTCCTTTTGTCTCTTTCTGCCTCATTCTAGATACTTTCTTTTGACTCATGTGCTGGTGGATTAATACGTGCCTGGAAATTCTGCCTCTAAGCTTTTAATCTGAAGAAGCAATCAGATATCTGCACAAGAGATTTATGTTCAAATATTTCTAGTAATATGGATTGTTTTAATAAATTGTAGTATATCTGTATAATACATTCCTATGTGGCAATAAAAATTATGATTTAGAATATTTAATAACAGATTATATATAAAATAACTGGGAAAACTAAGTTATAAAGCATTATATTATCTCAATTTTTAAAAATACACAGGAAAAGACAAAAAACATCAAAATATAAAGTTTTAGCTATGGATTGTGAGATTATGACTAATTTTTAGCTTCTTTTTGCTTCTCTGGTGCAAATTTTTGCGGTAAAAAATGTATTATTGTTATAAAGGGAATAAAAGTTATTTTTTAAACACTGATTAAATTTCTAAAACTATTTTATCCAGAATACACCTTTTTGTAAAGAAATATGTGTTTATTCTGGACTTTGACAATACTTGGCTTAGAAGTAGATATAACTAGTGAAAATTGGTCATGATTTAATAAACGTGGAGATAAACCCTTTAAATAAGATTCGTGTTACAAAGGGACTCTTCACAAGAATTTCTTTACAAAGTTTCTTTTTTTTTTCCGTGTGTGTGTGTGTGTGTGTGTGTGTGTGTGTGTCTGTATGTGTTTGAAACAGAGCCTCACTCTGTCGCCCAGGCTGGAGTGCAGTGGTGTGATTTTGGCTCACTGCAACCTCTGCCTCCCGGCTTCAAGCAATTATTGTGCCTCAGCCTCCCGAGTAGCTGATGTGCCACCATGCCAGCTAATTTTTGTATTTTAGTAGAGGTGGGGTTTCACCATGTTGGCTAAGCTGATCTCGAACTCCTGACCTCAAGTGATCCGCCTGCCTCAGCCTCCTGAAGTGCTGGGAGGCGTGAGCTACTGTGTGCGGCCACAAAGTTTCTTTAACTTGGGTATCAATAGCCTATGGTACAGCCACCAAAGACACCTACTAAAATATGTTTTCAGTGGTTTGAAGGCAGCTGCCACTACTGCTAAACACTTTAATTTTGTTTTCATTTCTCTATCACTTACTTTCCCTCCTCCCAGGCCCTCTTAACTTTTCCAGATATCTTTTCTTACCCTCTTCCACATAATCTCTAGGTACCCTGTCTTATATTACCTTTTACATATCAAAACCCTCCTTCTTTCTACCTCTTACTCATGTTAATTCCCCCACAAATCAAATTTCACCGCCTGGCACAATAGCACACGCCTGTAATCCCAGCACTTTGGGAGGCTGAGGCAGGCGGATCACTTGAGGCCAGGAGTTTGAGACCAGCCTGGTCACCATGGTGAAACATTATCTCTACTAAAAATACAAAAAATTAGCCAGGCATGGTGGCAGGCACCTGTAATCCCAGCTACTTGGGAGGCTGAGGCACGAGAATTGCTTGAACCCAGGAGGTGGATGTTGCAGTGAGCCAAGATCATGCTTCTGCACTCCGGCCTGGGTGACAGAGGGAGATCCCTGTATCAAAAAAAAAAAAAAAAAAATTCCATTTCACAATGTAGTTTTTCTCAGGAAAGTTTTAAAAGTCATTTATCTTATTAAAGGAGACTTCTGTAAAGTATAAAGAACAAATGATTAGGTTTTCTAGAATAATATGACTGCTAAGGTACCAAATAAGTTAATACCGATAGTATCATCTTGGCTGGGCGCGGTGCCTCATGCCTGTAATCCCAACACTTTGGGAGGCCGAGGCGGGCAGATCACCTGAGGTCAGGAGTTCGAGACCAGCCTGGCTAACATGGTGAAACCCTGTTTCTACTAAAAATACAAAAAAATTAGCTGGGCATGGTGGCGCCTGCCTGTAATACCAGCTACTTGGGAAGCTGAGGCAGGAGAATCACTTGAATCCGGCAGTCAGAGATTGCAGTGAGCCGAGATCGCACCATTGCACTCCAGCTTGGGCAACAAGAGCAAAACTCCATCTCAAAAAAAAAAAAAAAAGTATTATCTCTTCTAGCTGTTGATTTAAGAAAAAAAAAATTAGTTGTAAGCAAATAGCTTATGCATTCTGGCTGACCAGAATTCATGATTTATAAGTGGAAAAAAGACAGTATGGCAGAATTCATAAAAGCTTGGACTATAGATTCACCTTGCCTAGGTTCAAATATCAGCCTTACTAATATGTGACTGAAAATTTTCAGCTGTACTGTTTTACTACTTGTAACTTTTGAAAGATAAAACCCTATAAGGTACACTTTAATATGTTTCTCCTCTGATTTATATTTTTAGATTACATGTGAAAATGAAGTTGTGCAAACCCAACCCCATGCTGGTAATCCATCTAATATTGTCACTTCAGTACCTACTCACTGTGAAGAAGGCCCAGTGCATAAAAGTACACAAATTTCTTTGAAAAGGCCCCGTCACCGTAGTGTGGGTATGTTTTGACTCTTCAATGGATTAAGCAATTGAAATGATCTTTTGTATATTAAAGATATATGAAAAGCAAAGTTAACTCATAGGTACTTATGCTTATTCTCTTTCAGGTATTCAAGCCAAAGTGAAAGCGTTTGGAAAAAGACTGTGTAATGCAACTACTCAGACAGATGAATTGTGGTCTAGAACTTCCTCTCTCTTTGACATTTACTCCAGTGATTCAGAAACAGATACAGACTGGGATATCAAGAGTGAACAGAGTGATTTGTCTTATATAGCTGTACAGGTGAAAGAAGAAACATGTTAAAAACTCAACATCAAATGCTCTGATGTGCTATAGATTTTCAAATCTTTACTCACATAATTATCTCTTTGCTATTATAAATCTTTCACTTCAAGATAATTTGACAGTTGAGTATCAGCAAAATTTGTTTAGCTCTAAGGCAAAAGTTTGCTTGCTTGCCAACACAATGAAGATAATCCCTACCCACAAACATCCCTATTCTCTACTTTCACCCTTTTTTTTTCTTTTAATCCTTTTGGTAGAAATCAGGTTACAAAGCAAAACCACAATATCAACAACATTTCCTAATCAAAATTAAGCATTGAATATTTGTTTAAGCTTAGTTCAGAAGCAATGCTCCTATGGGACTTGACATTTGCTAGTTAGAATGTCCCTACTCTTCTAAATAATTTGAAGGTATAGAGCAGTAACACAGTAACAGTGAGCACAGCCAAGCCTGACACTAATAAATGATTTGGTAGTGAAGCCAGGACATCTACCCTTGACTATTTTTTATGTTATTTATTTATTAGTTTGTCCATTTGTAACATATATAGATCTGTCCTGTGAGCATTTCTGATGAATCTATGGTTCTTACAGAAATTTTTCAAAGGGAATCAATTTAGAGATAGAGTTTTCATATACTTACATTAACTTATTAATGAAATCTGTTTGCATCAGTGCTTACTGCAACACATTAATTAGCTTGATTAATTTAGATTAGAATCATTAACATCATGAAGAAAAGTACTACATTTCTAATGTATTCCCATTGCAGGTGTTAGGTTTTTTTTCTGTCAACACCTCTCTTTTGAATTCTACATTTGAGAAATAAGCATGGAAATATTAGCTGCCGCATCTGCCATTCACCAGGAAAAATTTCTATGGCAATACCATGAAGTAAACTGTTACAATAGTTTCTGAGAAGCATACTATAACTCTGATCTTCCATTGAGAATAACAAAAATAAATATCAATTTTACACCTCACATATCCTCTTAGTTCTGGTTGATTAGAAGAACTTGCATGTATTTTTATCCTAGAAAGTTTAAATAATACATCAAAGTTATTTTCTTCCAAATCTAATTTTATGTCTGCTTTAAGGAAAATAAAATATTAATAGGAGTTGTGAGCCTGAACAATGATTGTGTAAAAACATAGCATTATTATTACTTTCATTATTGTTATTGCTATTTTGACTTGAATTTGAGATGACTGTTTTTTGTTTGCTTGTTTTAGAGACAGGGTCTTGTTCTATCACCCAGCTGGAATGTAGTGGTGCAATCATAGCTCATTGTAACCTCAAACTCCTGGACTCAAACGATCCTCCCACCTCAGTCTCCCGAGTAGCTAGGACTATAGGTGTGCGCCACCATACCCAGCTAATTTGTTTTTTAAATTTTTTGTAAAGATGGGGTCTCACTACATTGCCCAGACTGGTCTCAAACTCCTGGTCTCAAGCAATCCTGCCACGTCAGTCTCCCAGAGTGCTGAGATTACAGGCATGAGTCACTGGACCTGGCCTGTTTTAAGAGAGCATTATGTTTTAAAATGAATCACATAAATCTTCTGAAGCTAAATACCATCAATAAGTACTCTTTGAGCTTTGAAATAGCCTATCTCCTTAATTCAAACCATAATGAAGTTACATGCCCATTTGTCCCCAAATTTCACTGCCATGAACCTACTTCATTTCTACATGTTAAACAGTTTTGACAGCCATGTCAACACTTTTTTTTTTACTCTTCACTTAGTTTTCTTCTTCTACCAATTGAGTATTTATACTTGATTTGTTGATTTACATGATCTCATAATTTATTGTGTAGTGTTTCACTGCCCTTCACAGCAAAAGGAAATACTGGCTTTATTTTAAATGACGTATAAGGAACTTATAGTTTATATTATATTGTTTGATTTTTGCACAAGTATTTTTATTTTGTTGCTAGATCAGCTTAGTGGGGGAAAAAGTTAGATTTACCTTAGTACCTCCTATATCATTATTCATTTATTTATTCATAAGTATTTATCAAACATACACTCTGTGCCGGACAACTGTTCACTAAGGATACATTGGTGATTAAGACAAAGATTCTGTCCTCTTGGTGCTTACCTTTTGGTGGGGGAGCCAGACAATTAACAAGAAAATGAATGAATAATTTGAGATAGTGATTAGTGCTTTGAAGAAGATAAAGTAGGATAAGATGTTAATTGAGGTAGGGGGAGAGGTTTGTTGAGCTGTTTTAGACAGGGTAATCAGAAAAGACCTCTCTAAGGAGAGCATATATGATCAGAGAGACCTGGATATCAGAAGGAGGGACTATGCAATGATCTGAGGGAAGAGAATTCCAGGTGATAGGAACAGCAGTTGCTCTGCTGTGTCTGAGGAACAGTAAGAAGACTAGGGTGGCTAGAGATAATGAATGAGGCAAAGAATGGTAAGGGATGAAGTTGGAGTGGTATATAGGACCAGACCATGTTACGGTATCAGAGGCTACAATCTGGAATTTTTATTTTATTCTGGGCTTAAATTCTATTTTAAATGTGTTCTTATGACTGGTTTAATTATCTGCCAGTATTTATTTCTTAAACTCACTTGGAAAATCAAGTTTAAAAAATCATTGGACTTTAGGTGAGAGAAGAGAGACATGTCAAGAGTATGTGAATGTAAAGCTTATTCAGTCAAAAATATTCCTCTGTGGGACTTCTGGAAAGCTGCAGTCTTACTGGCCTAAGGAATCAGAGGTAGGAATTCAGTCCTGCCAGAGTGAAAAGTGATGGGGCAAGTCATGGAAAAGAGGAAGCCAGAGGGGAGGAGACCCCAAATCTCATAAACTCCACCCAAATCTCTGACTAATCACGAGTTACGCCTGTGTTGTGACCTCTGGGGGCCCGACATAAAACAACTGTTGCAAGCCTTAGCTTAGCTGCTACTCATCACAGTGGAAATGGAGTTTGGAGTTTGAGTCCAGCCAAGTTAACCAGCTATTACAACAAACTTCAAGTGTTTAGGAAGAAGATAACAATTTATCATCCAAAATGTCCAGTATAAGATTTAAAATTACTAGTTACGTGAAGAAATTAGAAAGTGTGACCTAATATCAAGACAAAAAGGAATCAATAGAAACCAACCCCAAGATGACCAGAATTTGGAATTGGCAGACAAGAACTTTAAAGCAGTTATTATAAATATATTCCAAGAGGAAAATGTCGTCCTAATGAAGAGATAGATAGGAGGAATCTCAACAGAGAAATGGAAACTAAAAAAAGAACCAAATGGAAATTCTAGAACTAAAGCAGACAAGCTATCAAAACTGGCACAAGGAGAAACAAAGTCTGAAGCGCCTATATCTGTTAAAGGAATTGAATTTGTAATTATAATCCTTTCCACAAAGAAAACTCTAGGCCCAGACGACTTCACTTTCAAATTCTATCAAACAATATAAGAAAGAATACCAGTCTTATACAAGCTCTTCCAAGAGAAAAGGACTAGAGAACACTTTCCATCTCATGAGTTCAGCATTAACCTATTACCAAAACTAGGCAAAGACATTGCAAGAAAAGAAATTATAAACCAACATCCCTTGTGAAGTTATATGTGTATCTTAACAAACTATTAGCAAACATATCCTGCAATATATTATAGAAATAATACATCGCATCTAAGTACAGTTTAGCTCAGCCACACAAGGCTGGTTTCACATTCAACAACCAAGCAATGTAATTCACCATATTAAGTGAACGAAAGAGAAAAATCATGTCACCTTCATCTTACTAGATTTAAAAAACATTTGACAAAAGTCAACATCTATTTATAGTAAAACCTACCAACAAACTAAGAATAGAAAGGAATTTACTTTCTTCACCTAATAGCGGCCATGAATATATGCCACTAATATCCATAGTTAATGTTCCCTTACAGGCTTTATCCCTAGATCAGGAAAAATATGAGGATGTCCATTCTTCAATATGTTTATTCAACATCATACTGAAGATCCTAGTTGGTGCAATAAAGGCAAGGGGAGAAAAAGGAAAGAAGGCAAAAAGGAAGAAAGATGACAAAACAAAATGCATAGATGTTTAAAAGGAGGAAATAAAGTTGTCCTTTTTTTAGAGATGATATGATTATGTACGTAGAACCTCCTAAGAAATCTATTAAAAAGCTACTAGAACCAATAAGTGAGTTTAGCAAACTAAATGTGCAAAAATCAACTTCATTTCTATATGCTAGCAATGAACAATTGGAAAGTGAGATTAAAAAAAACCGGTTTCATTTACAATATGGAAAATGCAAAGAATTTTATTTATTTATTTATTTATTTATTTATTTATTTATTTATTTATTTTGAGACGGAGTCTCGGCTCGCTGCAAGCTCGGCTCCCTGCAAGCTTGGCTCCCTGCAAACTCTGCCTCCTGGGTTCACGCCATTCTCCCACCTCAGCCTCCCAAGTAGCTGGGACTACAGGTGCCCACCGCCACACCCGGTTAATTTTGTTTTTGTATTTTTAGTAGAGACGGGGTTTCACCGTGTTAGCCAGGATGGTGTTGATCTCCTGACCTCGTGATCCGCCTCACTCGGCCTCCCAAAGTGCTGAGATTACAGGAGTGGTCCACCGCCCCCGGCCGCAAAGAATTTAAAATAACAAAGTGTTGGAGAGCAATAGCAACTGGAACTCTCCTACATTGCTGGTAGTAATATAAAATACTACAAGCACTTTGGAAAACAATGTGGTAAACTTTCATGAAGGTAACATACCTATATCATTCAACCAAACAATTTCACTCCTGGGTACTTTCCCAAGAGAAAATACATGTCCACACAAAGACTTTTACACAATTGCTCATAAGAGCCAAAATCTGAAAACTCAAATGTCCATCAACGGGTGAGTGGATAAGGAAATTGAAGTATATCCAAATAATGAAATTCTCTTAGAAATAAACATATACAAAACAACCTGGATAAATTTTGAAAGTATTATGCTGAGTGAAAAAAATCCAGGCACAAATAAAAGTACACATTCTATATTTCTATTTGTATAAAATTCTAGAAAAGAAAAAATCAAATCTATAGTGACAGAAAGAAACCCATCAGTGGTTGCTTGGGACTAGGGCAGGGGAACATTCCTTGCAAAAGTACACAAGGAAATGTTTAGGGGAGATGGAATGTTTTATACCCCAATGTGATGAGGGTTACATTAATACATACATTGTATTAATAGTTGTATGTAAATTATACCTTTATAAAGCATGTTAAAGAAAAAGCAATACACTATTATTTCGCCAAATGATAGTTCAAGCAACAAATTCTGTAGTTTCTTAAGGTAGGCTTCACAAAATAGGTGGAATTGTAATGGTCCTTTAAGGAGAGAGAGGATATAAATATGCTTTAAAAACCAACAGAAAGAACTGAAGGCCCAGAAAAAGTCAATAGAGACACGGATGCATAAAAAGCAAAGGATGAGTGAGAAGGGGAGTGGCATCATTAGACTGAAGATTTACAAGGGTGTTCTGAAAGATTCAGATAGACAAGCAGAATGTTGCCAGAACAAGCAGAATGGCCTTTAACCTTTGGGCACTGAATGAATTTTTCAGATTTGGGGTCAGGAAAGTATGTTAGGCAAATGAATCTGGAGCATAGCGCAGGAAGAATTGGAATGGATTAAATTTGTTACAGATGGCATGCCTTTGCAATAGTCCTGGCTTGAGAGGGTAAAAGATTGACCTAGAGTGAGGAAAGACAAAAAATGGAGAAGATAGAAAAGGAAGAATTGACTGGACATGGTGGTTACTTTACGGATTTGTGAACAAGGAAAGAGTAAACAATGACTGAGTTTTCAAGTGCGGGTAACGAGAACTGGCAGTACTATGAGTAGACATAAGAAGGAGCCAGTCTGGGGAGAAAGGTGCTGATTTCAATTTTAGAAATGAGTTGCCTGATAAACCTACCCTGACCCTACCCTTACCCTCTCTGAAGACTGGATGAAGTGTCACTGCATACTACCAAAGCATGTCATGCATAGCCCATCATGGCATTTATCACCTTGTGTTGTGACTGTTTACTAATCTCCCGCACTGGACTCAACACACCCTGAAGGTAAAGACAGTAGTTCACTGTGCCAAGCACTGTTCTAAGGGTCTAAGGGGTTTCCAAATGTTCTTCCTACATGGTAAGTTTTTACAAGCATTTGCTAAATGAATACTGAATGTTGAGTTTCAGAAGATAATGAAACAGGAAAGCAGATGTGCCTCTCAGGCAATTAGAGTGGTGAGGTATAGAGATGTAGCCTTCAGAGGCATTTACATGAAAGTGATCGTTGAAACCATGATGTAGGATCCCTAAAGGAGAGTTTTTAAACTTCCTGTGGCACTTAAAGTCTTCATTATAAACCTGGCAAAAGTGATTGAAAATGAGAAGCTGGAGAGACCAAAAACATGCACCCAAGCCTGTCTTATCCATTAATTGAATTAACTTCTGAATACTCAAGAGTTGGCTCTGCAGATAATCCACTAAAAAAAAAAAGAAAAAAAAGAAAGAAACTGTCTAGCATTTGCTGCTTGCGTCTTCCCTTTATGTACCAAGAATCATGATCGGTGACATTTAGGAAAGTGGGAGAAAAAATTATTGGGACATGGCAACGTCCTGGATGCTTCTTTCACCCTGGCTGAATACCGAAGTTCCAATCTGGGCTCCAAGACACTTATCAGCTATAGTGTACTTAGATAAATTACGTTATCTCTCTGGGCCTGAGTCTACTCCCATGCAAAATTGTGATTTTAGTACCTACGTCATATTTCTGTTGAGAAGATTACAATATGAAAAACCTAGAACACTGCTGGGCACATGGTAAGTGTTCCATAACTTAGCTAGAGGCAGGAAAGGATACTGGCTAAGAGGATGGACTTTGTAACCCACTACCTAGGCTTCCATTCTAGTTCTACCAATTACTAGACAGGTTACTTTGCCTTTCTGGGCCATTCTCTCATCTGTAAAGTACGGCTGTTTTTAGTTCCTCGATCATAGGTTTGTTGTGAGAATTAAATGTATGCTAACCACTTAGAACAGCGCCTGACACATTGTAAACATCATGTTAAATATGACTTATAACCCATCAACCCCTTACCCATATATCTTGATCCCGAGGCCTGCCTTTAGTTATGTCCAGTCTCTTTAGTGGCCTCTCATTTTAGTGAATAGTTAGTACACTGGATGTTTTCTAAGTTCATTTCACAGAGACACTAGATGGAGTGGCTGAGCTAAAGCACCTAAGAACTGCTGGGCAGCCGAATTGGAATTTTGGAACTGAATGGAACTTTAGGGATGGTCTGGTTCACACTTTTTATTTTGTAGATGAAGAAACTGAAGATCAGAGAAGTTATCTGGTATAATCCCTGCCTGCAATTTTCTTAGCAATCCAATGTCTCCATTTCTGGCAAAACTGATCCCACTCTTCATCAGAAATGACTGAATAATAAAGCTGGATGTGCTTGCAACTCGTCTAGAACCATTTGATAAACAATCCTGTAAGCCCCACAGGGGCATGCTGCTGTTGTTTGCTGACTGCTCTGTCTACAATGCCTGGCATGTAGTTCAGTTAATATTTGTTGAAGAATGATAGGGATCTATCACGTTTTTAAAGCTTTAGAGATTGAAAATCTTCCTCGGTACTTGTTCCAATGCTTTCTGAAGGGGATTCCTCCTAATGTAGACTTATTCCTTTCATATTTATGTCAGTCCTTTTCTTCTTTTTCTAGATTCCCTGAAGGTGTTATAGCTGGAAAAATCTTCAAGTTAAAATGCCTCATTTTGTCAATGAGGAAATTAACTGAGGCAATTTGCCCATACTCACATAACTGATTAGTGGCAGAGCTGAGATTAGAATTTTCTGTAGCTTGTCATCTAAAAACCAAAAAACACAAACTGCTTCAAGAGACTGTCAAACTTCTTCCACCTGCCCTTTAAATGTTCCCCAACTTATCTCCAGGTCACAGTCTCCAGCTTATTATCAAATTATCAATTTGATTGCTTCCCTCTTGGAGCAGGCTTACTATTTACATCCTTCCTTTTCCTGATCCCAGTTCAAATAACTAGGCTATTCTATCATTGCTGCCCACCCACCTGCCCTTTGTACCTCTGGGCTCTTAAACCCTGTCTTGAGAAGAAAAGGTAGATCCTCTTTCTCACCTGAACCAGCAGGGATGGTCTTGCAGATATTCCAGGGAGCTCATCCCTCCCTGGTCAGTGTCAGAACAGAAGGATCTCAGACATCTAGAACACTTTCAGGATTGTTCCAAGATGGCGTTTGCAGTTCTGATCAGAGTCTCAAAAGTTATGTTGGGCTCTGAGATAACACAACCCAGGGAAATCCCCAAACAGAAAGTTCCCTAGCTGGACTAAATGACATTCACACACTGGTTTGCTAACAACACCCAGGAAATGTAGAGTTTCTACAGTCAAGGACTGTATCCTTGATATCTCAATCCTTTTCTACAGTTCCATGTACCTATTGGTTTATTTCTTTACTAAGCCTACCACCTAGTTGCAGTAGATTGTAAAAATAGCCAAAAATTCTTCCACTCCCAACAAGAGGTAAAATCTATTTCTCCACTTCTTGACTTTGGTTTGGTCATGTGACTTACTTTCACCGATAGGACATTAGCAAAGGTATTATAAACTGAGGCTTTAAAAGTGCTTGAGCCCTGGGCTTGTCCTCTTGCTGTGTTTGGAACTCTAGGACTACCATGTGACTGAGTTCAAGCTAGCCCACTATGGAGGAGACTCCATGTGGAGAAGCAGCTGGTCCCTTGCAAAGAGCCCTCCAACTATCAGACACGTCAAGGAAGTCATTCTAGATCATCTGGCTGCCTCCAACATGCCAGCTGACCAAAGAAGCATCAGGAAGTCCAGCAAATCCGCCAAGCATGCCCAGACAGAACAGCTGCCCAGTCAGCCCATGCAACTGTGAGATGAATTAATCGTTGTATTTTATGCCATTAAACTGTGGGGTTGTTTGTCATGCAGCAAGCACTACCTGATACACTAGTGGTAAAGACTCCCTACGGAAAAGAAAATCACTATTTTCCTGTTCCCTCCTCACCATGACACTCAGTTTTTTATTCTTGTATAGTAGCTTTAGTTAGTATTTTGACTGTATATGATGTTTTAGTTCAGTGAGGGGATAGCAAAGTATAATTGTTACACGAAATTACATCAACTGAAAGTGTAGACTTACCTCAGCTTGGCAATCCATCTTTAAAAGTTATGTCAAGTTGGCCGGGCGCGGTGGCTCACGCCTGTAATCCCAACACTTTGGGAGGCCAAGGTGGGTGGATCACTTGAGGTCAGGAATTCAAGACCAGCCTGGCCAAGATGGTGAAACCCCGTCTCTACTAAAAATACAAAAATGAGCTGGGCGTGGTGGCAGGCACCCATAATCCTAGCTACTTGGGATGCTGAGGCAGAGAACTGCTTGAACCCCAGAGGCGGAGGTTGCAGTGAGCCAAGATCACACCACGACACTCCAGCCTAGGCAACAGAGTGAGACTCTGTCTCAAAAAAAAAAAAAAAGTTGTGTCAAGTTTATAAGACATTTTGAGCCAGAGTCATTTCTCTCACAAGTCTTGGAATCTCTTGGAGAAAAGGTCCTCTTTCTCTCTAGGGTCTCCATGGCCGTACATGCAAATCACTCTCCTCAGTGGATATAAGAGCTTTGTGAGATGCTGCCTATGGAACTTCTCTGGTCTCAATTTCCTCTTTTTTAAAAATGACAGCAATTTCTCCTTCTTGACAATTTTCTCATCCTTTTAGAACACACACTTTTTGGAAACCCTAAAGTGTATCACAACTTTATCTTTGACATCATCTCAAGCTTCTAAACCCAGTCCCAGAACCGGACCCTTTGGAAAGTTAATTCCCAAGCACTTATTCCCTAGGCTCATCTCTTAGCATCAATATGAATGTTTTTTTCAGTCATTCAACAAACCAGGGATAAAACTAAGCATGGCAGAATCAGTCCCTGCCCTCAAATATCTTACGGCATATCTAGAAATTCTTAAAACGAGTTGCAATCATTTTTTAGTTATAATTTGATTCCCAGTGGGGAATAAATTGAGATGATGACCTTGAAAGGGTTAAGAATTACCTACTGCTGGCTGGGCGCGGTGGCTCATGCCTGTAATCCTGACACTTTGGGAGGCCTAGGCGGGCAAATCACCTGAGGTCAGAAGTTTGAGACCAGACTGACCAACATGGAGAAACCCTGTCTCTACTAAAAATACAAAATTAGCTGGGCGTGGTGGCACATGCCTGTAATCCCAGCTACTCGGGAGGCGGCAGGAGAATCGCTTGAATCCGGGAGACGGAGGTTTTGGTGAGCCAAGATCACGCCATTGCCCTCCAGCCTGGGCAATAAGAGCAAAACTCCATCTCAAAAAAAAAAAAAAAAAAAAAAACCAATTACCTACTGCTTATACCAAATGGTCCTGTCTTGAAGTGTATCACTCTTTGGGATTGATACACCTTCACATGAACCTCAAGTGTCACAAAAATGTGGTAACCAACTATAGTGCATTTGCTCATGTTTCTAAAAATGGTAAACCACAGTTGAGCTAGTGTGATACTGCAGCAGAATTTTTATGACAAAGTGTGGGCTGCTCTGCAGCAATCCCTCCCAATTCAATTTGCTGATGACTCATCCATTCCAATCTTCATGTTTATAAATCAATGGAGAAAACCATGCTCTATATCTTTTATTCTGTATCAGTCTTTGCTGTTGGAATCCTCTTAGCTCAGTACAGAAAAAGAATTTTGCTTGGACACATTCCAAACTTAAATTGTCCTCTGGATTTTGTACCAAACTGAAAGAAACCAAAGAAAACCTCTCAGTTTCTGAAGCTCAGAGTGTCAGAAATAAGAGGGTCTGGATGTAGGGGCTAGTGAGCAAATAGGAAACTTTGCACTAAATAATTTTTTTTTTAGCTGCAGCTCAAGATTTTAATTTTAATATTTTTCTGTTAATAAAATCAGTAATAAACTCAGTGTGGGAAATTGATTTTAAAAAAGCAAACATGCACAAATAAGCAAATAAAAATCACCTGTTAATTTAGGACAATTGCAAAGAAGAGAAACCCACTCTCACTAGCTCGAGGCAAAAAGAGAGAATATTGGAAGCATAACAGGGACAAGGGTATTACAGTTTAATATTTACAACCTCTCCCCATTGCCTGCTTTTTAAGAAGGATTTGTGCCTGTGTGGGTGGGCTGCTGCATGTGTGCGCTGCTTAGCTCCTGGGCCTGTATTGTACTGACAGTAATCGCTGATAAAGCAGCAGATCTGTAGTAGCCTCCTCTGCTTGCACACAGCCTAAAATGCCCAGCAGCCCTACTTCAATATATGTACATCCCACAGCTGTCTAGCCCTAGTTTCTGGGTTTAGCAGTACGGTGTTTGATAGACACTCACTAGTAGGTTCACCTTGGATCACATGTCCATACAGCCAATCGCCTACCACTGAAAGGGTGGGATCATTTGGTTTAAATATGGCAGTCTAAGAAGCTCCTTCCAGAAGAGGATATTATGAAGAGGGGAGACTTTGAGTGGGATAGATTATTTTAGAAGATTAGGCAGGGAAGAAGTGAATGGCATCTATAGAACAAATATAATACTATCCAGAAATCATCACTGTTAACATGTCAGTGTGTTTCCTTAGTTGATAAGCTGTTTGTAGAAGTATGTATGTATTATATAGTTGATAAATGATAAATATAGCTCTGTGACCTGAGCTTTTCATGTATTATAATAATCTATCGTAAACATTTCTTTTTATCATTAAAATTTTTTCTCCAATTACTTTAATGGTGGCATAATACTCCACTGTAGAGATATTATTATAATTGATAAACTATTCGATATTCATGTGATTTCCAAGTATCTATCATTTTACATAAAGCTGCAATAGACATCCCTGTACTTTAATCTTTGTGCTTATTTCTGATTATTTTCTTAGAGGTACCTAGAAGTGGGATAAATGCCTACAAATATTTATTTACTGCCAATTTGTTTTCTAAAATGTTTATACTAACCTGTACTACCACCGGCAATGATTAGATGGGATTATCTCATCTTAGCATCAGCTCTTACCTATTTAGAAAAACAAAACACAGCATGAAACGGAAGCTTTTCACTGTATATAGTTTTTGCCTCTCCTGTATATTGTATTCGATTCCACATTTGGGGTGACCCAAGTTTAAAGCTGAGATTCGTATGGTTCCCAGACCAGTTGCATCAGCATCACCCGGGAACTTGTTAGAAAAGCAAATTCTCAGGCTCTACCCTAGACCTACTAAGTCAGAAACTCTAGGATGGGAGCCAGAAATCTGAGTTTCAACAAGCCCTTTGGGTGATTCTGATGCATGCTCAATTTTGAGAGCCACCAGTTGAAAGCATTGAAGAGTTCTCCCTAAGCCCTCACAGTGTTTCCCCAATTTTGAGTGACCAAATATCATTTTCTTGGCCCTGCCCATTTATAAGGGACAGTGTGATGTAACATAAGGATAAGGGGTTTTAGTTTAGAGGGCCTGAGTTGTAATAATTGGATGGCTCCCTACTGGATATGTATCCAAGCACGTCATAATAATGTATTACACTGTCATAGCTTACATTTCAAGGTGAAAATTTCTCTGTATCATTTAGCCCAAATACAACACTGGAAGGAAGTTTTACCTAAGGTTACCCCAGATGTTTCATGGTTACACAAGAATACAAAACAAAACATGTTTTCCCCACGGAATGAAAATACAATATGTTTTCTTTAGCAGCTGTGGCTGGAGATTGCAAAATGGAATAGTCTGGCCACCCTCCAAGCCATTAGCACCCCCTCCCTTTCCCCCAAGGGTGAAAGACAATCAAGCCAAAGAGAAGGAAAAACACTCTGCTCTCAACTTCACAGCTAACACCCAGAAACGGAGCTGCCGGAGCATCTGGGATATGTCAAAATAGAGATGACAGAGAGGAGTACAGAGCACCTCACCCCACAACCTCTAGATCAGACTAGTCCACTTTGAATGGCTCTCAGAAGCAGGACCCCAATACTCATCTCAAAGAAATGCGTGACAAGATTGCAGGCATTGTGGTAGGTGTGGTAGAGAAAATTGGGGAGCAAAAGTCTTTCCAGTGCCCTTCATATAGCACGCCAGCAATGATTGTCTTTTTCACCTGGATTTAATAATGCCCCCACTTCTGAGACTGTTAAGGACTGTTAGGCCCATGGCATCTTCAGAAGAGTGCAGGGTGGGATAGTGGGAATAGCATAGATTTGGAGTCTGACAGTGTGAGGGTAAATCTTTATGCACTTCCATATCCCAGCCATATAACCTTTAGCAAGTTACTTAATTTTGCCGAGCCTCAGTTTTCTTTTTTTTTTTTTTTTTTTTGAGACGGAGTCTCGCTCTGTCGCCCAGGCTGGAGTGCAGTGGCGCAATCTCGGCTCACTGCAGCTCCGCCTCCTGGGTTCACGCCATTCTCCTGCCTCAGCCTCTCCGAGTAGCTGGGACTACAGGCGCCCGCCACCACGCCCGGCTAATTTTTTGTATTTTTAGTAGAGATGGGGTTTCACCATGGTCTCGATCTCCTGACCTCGTGATCCGCCCCCCTCGGCCTCCCAAAGTGCTGGGATTACAAGCGTGAGGCACCGCGCCCGGCCTCGCCTCAGTTTTCTAATAATACCTCACTGGGATCATAGGGACTTGGGACTGCTGCAAGGGTTAAATGAGGTCACAGGCCAAGTACACAGTAATTGCTCCAAAAATGGCCATTCCTGTCATCTCCTGGACAGTACTTTGGTGTCTTCTTCACCCTGATGTGAAGGACACAAAAAATACTCTGTTGATGCTCAGAAGAAAAAAACAAATCTCATCATGCATTTCAAAACTTCTTCACAGGAAGTTCTTTTCTTCTCTATGCTCTTGTCTATCAGTCTTTCTTTTGATACTTCATGGTGCCCCTTACAAGCCTCTTTCTCTGGAGAGTGTCTGGTATGAGGATTCCTGTCACAAAGGCAGGCCTACATGACTCAGCACGGGTCTCAACTAGACCTTCTTCCAAAGAGGGTGAAAGGAATGAGAGAGCAGGCATTGAGATGTGCTGTCTTTTGCTTGGACCTTGACAGCCTTGGGCACTTGGCCTTCAGGATTCCGTTCCGATCAGCCTCCACTTGAATTCTCTGTAATCAGGTACCCAATGCTACATTAAGTCCGTTACCAAATCTTTAACCCCAAAGACTTTCCAAAGGCCAGACTTGGCCTTGAGTCGATCTGGAGTTCAGGCCAGGTTCATAATTATACCTTATTTCAACTTTCCAACCCCAACCTCTCCTTGGCCAATCATTTAATGACCCTGGGGGATTCAAATCTGGAGAATAAGGCAAGGACTGAATGAAATTATGTTAATTTCTGTCCAATTTAATTAAATTTTCTTAAGGTGTGATTGATTTCCTTAGGACCTTGGTATATGGTCCAGTGCTGCTTAGCCAATGGGTTAAGTATCTCCAGATTCCCAGATAATTTTCTACTCTTATCTATAACCCCTCACTGCATGAAGACCCTGAGGACTTAGAAGTTAAGGTCTTAATTTGATTTTGAAGATGATTTAAACTTCTGAAGTCTCATCTGTAAGGCCAGGACAGTTGCACAGAATGCTTGTTAAGATTTGTATGCAGAAACCTAACCTAATAATACTCAGTGAACAGGGGTATGGAAATTACCAGTGGGCTGCAGCCTTACTATTTAAAAATGTCTTAGCGGCCAGACATGGTCGCTCACGCCGGTAATCCCAGCAACTGGGGAGTCTGAAGTGGGTGGATCACGAGATCAAGAGATGGAGACCATCCTGGCCAACATGGTGAAACCCCATCTCTACTAAAAATACAAAAATTAGCCAGGCATGGTGGCGCATGCCTGTAGACCCAGCAACTCAGGAGGCTGAGGCAAGAGAATCACTTGAACCTGGAGGCAGAGGTTGCAGTGAGCCAAGATCGCACCACTGCACTCCAGCCTGGGTGACAGGGAGAGACTCCATCTCAAAAATAAATAAATAAATAAATAATAAATAAATAAATACTTGACGTGTACCAGAACTATGGGGATACAATGAGATTAGAGTAATGAGAAAGACATACATGTCTCTACTCTAGATAGTAGAGTTTACTATCTACTGGGAAATTCAGACGTTAAACAGAGTGAAAAATACGACGCATATTGCAAGAGTATAACCACAGGATGCTATGAACCTACTTATTAATCAAGTGTGGCTGCATAATATTGGATTATTCATTTTAAAAAATGTTTCACTCTATGCCTTGCAACCATTCAAGCAAATATCCAAGTCCATACCTTCTTGCCTCTAGGGTGACCAATTCATCCTGGCTTGCCCAGGACTTTCTTGGTTTTGACACTGAAAGTCCCATGGCCAGGGAAAACTCTCAGTCCTCAAAAAACCAGACAAGTAGGTTATACTTCTTGCCTCAGGGAAAGTCTGGGGCAGAGTTCTCTGGCTTTTGTTTTCAAAAGCCTAAATTCTTTAGGATAACGGACATGAATCCTTCAAAACTTCAATGTCACGAAGCAACAATAACAATATAAAATAGTGGAGGGACTATTCTAGATATAAATAAATTAGAACGACATAAACAGCAAATGCAATGTGTGACTGTAAATTGGATCCTGGTTTTTGTTCTGAAGCATAACAAACATTCTTGGAATGAAACATTTTGGGGAAATGAATATGAACTAGCTATTAGATAACTTTACGGAACTATCAACAGTTTTGTTAGATGCAAACGTGGTATTGTGGTTTTGTAGGTGAATGTCTTTCTCTTTAGAAGACAGGCTGAAGTACCGAGAGGTGAAAAAAAAGATGGTGATAAATTTTTAACGATTTTCGAATTCAGGAGAGTGCATAAGAATGTTCATTTTATTATTATTTCAACCTTTCTGTATTTATGAAACTAATACAAAGTTTTGGGAAAGAAGTCAGTAACCACTGAGCAGAATAGGGATTTGGGTTAAGAGAAATGGCTAGGCATGGGGTCCACACCTGTAATCCCAGCACTGTGGGAGGCCGAGGCAGGAGGATTGCTGGAGGATCCAAGTTCAAGATGAAAGAAACTTGTCCCTGAATTGGAAGAGGCTTCTTCCAGAATGGAAGCAGGAGAAAAAAGGAAGAAAATGATTGTGCTGGTGGTGTTGACTCTAGGCACATGGGGTTATAGAGGGCCTAGCAAAAATCCTAGTGCCCCAAATTTGGCATTGAAGCAGCTAAGAGAGCCCTGACCTAATGATATGGACATCTCAGTTGCTAGATTCCTGGATACACAGATGACTGATGAGCAGACACCTGGAATTTTGACCCTAGCCCAAGTTATGAGAAGAACCCAAATTGAAACTGAGATTCCATTTCCATCACCCCAAAGAGTTACATTTTCTCCACATCTGAATTTATGGACAGCATTGAATGTCCTGTACACTAAACTGGCAAATCCAGAAAAGTTCCCCTGAGTGATATCTTAGCTAAAACCTGAAAGATTAGAAGTTGGCCAGGTAAAAAGGAGAGAATAAGCATGTCACGCATCCGAAACAGCACGTTTAAGGGACAGAAGAGTGGTACCTTGAGATAAACTAAGAGAAATTCAGTATGGCCAGAGCAGAGGGAGTGAGGGCAAGATTAACATGAGATGAGGGCGGAAAGGCAGCCTGGAGCCAGAATGCACTAGACCGTCTAAATTAGGCAAAGGAAATCACCCACACCTCTCCCCTTGGGAACTCCAGGGCCCTGCTCTTCCCTCTCAATGCCTCATCCATCCTGGTGCCCATGCCTCAGGGCCTCCCAGTGTCTTTAGAATGTGCAGTCTGGGCTACAAATTAGAAGTCATCCTGATTAGGCACCAAGTTCTTGCTGTAAAAGTGATGACAAATGGAGAGAAACAGAGTCTGTCACCCATTCTGGGGGGAGCTCTTTCCACTTGAGCCCTTTTACCCACTAACGTTATTAATACATGAACCTAGCCCCTCAAACACTGCCCAAGTACCTGTGGACATTCCCTGGGGGTGTCTCCTATGTGTTCATAGAAGAATCTAGCTAGCCACCACCTGGTGTCTGCACATTGTCCCTCCTTTACTGCCCCAGCCTCCTCTGCTAGATAATACCCTGTCCAATGGGCACTACAAGCACTTCCCTGGGCACAACTGTGTCCACCAAGCACCAAAGTCTCCTCCTGCAGCTGATGAGCAGCACAGGAGGTGCCAAAGCTGTGAGATGTTATTCTGAGCAGTGGCAAAAAATGCCTCCCCTCGTGATGCGCACCCTCAGACAGTGGAGTCCCAAAGTCATATTCCTTCTGCTGAAATAGTTTATAGGGGTTATAGGGAAACAGGCTTTTCAGTTTTCATGTACAGTCCCCCTAGCTTTCCACGGGGCTCAGATATATGACCACAGAGGTCGGGTAGCAGGGCCTTGGCCCACAGGCAAACAAACACATATCAGACACTACTCTGTCCCCCAAATCACTCATCTTTTCTGACAATGGAGGCTTTGTTAGTGGGTCAGGCTTGTGGTGCCTGGCTCCTATTTCTCCGGGATGACTATTCTTCTGGGAGGAGCTTCAGTCCCTCCTGTAGGGATTTTTGGATCTGCTAACTGGTTCTCTGAATATGCCAGATATCTGAACTCCAGCAGAAGTCATAGTTTGGGCTCCTCCTGGGACCCACAGCTTTTGTCTGTCTTCTATCAGACCAGAATACTTGAGGAAAGGATGGGGTCTTATTTGCTCTCATATCCTTGAATGGTGTCATGGACCTGGCATGTAGGAGATGTTCAATTTGTTATTTTTATTGAAAGACCATCCCATACATTCGGTCAGTGGCCACCAAACTTCAGCTTGATGGAAACCACTTGGGAGATTGTTAAATACACAGATTTCTAGGCTGTGTCTTCAGAGATATGACTCATTTGATCTGGAGTGAAGATGCAGGACTATACATTTAAATAAATTCCTTAGTAATTCTGATGCACGTGGTCCTTGAATTTCACTTTGCCTCTACCTTAGGCAGGCCTGAACCAGGGCCACTACTGGCACAAAGAGCCACTTTAGCTCATTTGTGAGAATTAGAAATAGTTACCCTTTTCCCCTCTAGTTACACCAAGTCCGAGGCCAGAGTGACAGCTTGGTGAGCAGAGTTTAGGCAGTCATTTCATCCCTTTATCCCCTATGCCAAGCATCCTCATGCTGTGCACAACCTGAACAATCGTTTGCAACAGCCTGGTCTGATGCCTGCTCCTGCTAAGAAATAGTGCACATGAGAAATGCATCTTTGAGTCACCCAGTCCCTCAGTAAACTCTGGGAAGAAGCTGGGGTTGAATTGTGCTGGTGACTTGCACCTGGAGATCAGATGAACCAGTAGCCAAAGTCTCCAGACCTGTTGCGAGGAACCTGAAAAATAAGGCTTGAAAGATCGAACACAGAGGTTCTTGAATTTTGCTGCATGTTGGAATCATTTTGGGAGCTTTGAAAGCTAGGTATGATGCCTGATGTTTGATGTCTAGGTCTTAACCCCAGAACTTAATTGGTAGGGCATCAGAATTTTTTTTTTTTTTTTTTGAGATGGGATCTTGCTCTGTCACCCAGGCTGGAGCACAGTGGTACAATCTCAGCTCACTGCAACCTCCACCTCCCGGGTTCAAGCGATTCTCCTGCCTTAGCCTCCTGAGTAGCTGGGACTACAGGCACGTGCCACCATGCCCAGCTAATTTTTTGTATTTTTAGTAGAGACAGCGTTTCACCGTGTTAGCCAGTATGGTTTCGATCTCCTGACCTCATGATCCACCCGCCTCGGCCTCCCAAAGTGCTGGGATTACAGGCGTGAGACACGGCGCCTGGCCAGCATCAGAATTTTTAAAAGCCCCCAAGGTGATTCCAAGATTCTAACATGCAACTTAAGTTGAGAATCACTGACCTAATGAAGCCCTCACCCTGATCAGGGAGAAGAATTGACTGCTGTGTGTCTTCCTGGGGAATGGAGGACCAGGGTGGGCTCGCCCTTCAGGCCGGAGTAGGCAGCTGGCTCTCTTGCTATGTGTGGTCCAGCATTGTGTAAGTTCTTTAGGTTTCCCCTCAAGAAAAAAATGAGTACCTGTGCCTGTGTTTCTTAGAATTTCTACCAATCACTTTTATACCTGCGGTTACCGATCACTCGCCTAGATCTAGTCCTTCTTTCACCCCCTAAAATAAAACTGAACTATTTTTTCTTTTTAAGACAGAGTCTCGCTCTGTCACCCAGGCTGGAGTGCAGTGGTGTGATCTTGGCTCACTGCAGCCTCCACCTTCTGGGTTCAAGCAATTCTCCTGCCTCAGCCTCCCGAGTAGCTAGGACTACAGGCGCACGCCACCATGCCTGGCTAAGGGTCTCCATCTATTTTTAACATGTGACATTCCCCATCAGTTTGATAAACCAGTCCTCCACAAGACACGAATGGCAGGTAAAGCTTGAATATACTTTCCAAAGTATGTGTCAAAACAATTTGATAATATGCTACAAAGAAATTAATATTATGAGAGCAAGATGTTATTTTTAAATGGTGGGACCCAAACTGGGGATGTTGTTGCTTTGTGGGGAGCACCTCAAACTTAGTGGAGTGGGAGACAGTACTGAGGGCCCTTTAGAAAACCCCACTGTTTTTACCACCTGCAGCAATGACCTGACTTCCATTGATAATGCTGATCATGCTATTCTTCTGAATGGAGAGAAGAAGAAGAAATAAAGAATCTGGTTCCCCCACTAGAACACGAGCTCCTATGCTTATAGGGGGAACTACATTCTATTCCTTTTGGACTCCTGCATCATTCTTACCACATAATTTGCGTGCTTTTGCCATGCAATAAATGTTTAAGTTGTTATATTCAAATTCAACACCAATTTATTGAGTAGCTACTATATCCTAGGCCTTGAACTAGGTACTTCAATCTTCGATTAATATTAGGCATTAGTATTGGATATTAAGTAGGATATAGGTTAATACAGTCTATTAGACAAGGTGTGAGATTCTTTCTTTCTAAAATAATGATCCAGATTATAGCCCAGCAAACAAATCCAGAGCATGTTTGTTGGTTCAACTCTCCTTAACATGTGGCTTCCATCCTTGGGTTTGACAAGGCCACTTTAGCCAACAGGTAGAGGAAAAAGCCAGAGACGCACAACCCAGAAGCGCCAGAAAACCTTTCTGTTCACATCCTATTGGCCAGAATTTAGTCACATGATTATACCAATATGCAAGGCAGGCTAGGAAATGTAATCACTAATTAGGTGGCCATGTAGCCATCTAAAACTGGGGATTGATATTGTTAGGCAAGAAAGAATAAATATTAATGGACAATTCTCATAAAAATCTCATACCTATGGATAACTATCTTAATTCATATTGAAGTTAGAAATAAACTATAGGACAGAGTGCAATGCCATATACCTGTAATTCCAGAACTTTGGGAGGCCAAGAGTTAGAAACCAGCCTGGACAACATAGAAAGACCCTATCTCTACAAAAAACTTAAACTGGCCAGGTGTGGTGGCATGCCTGTAGTCCCAGCTACTTGGGAGGCTGAGGCAGGAAAATAGCTTGAGCCCAGGAGTTTGAGGATACAGTGAGCTATGATCACTCCACTGCACTTGAGCCTGGGTGACAGAGTAAGACCTCATCTCTCCTTTTTGTTTTTTGTTTTTGTTTGTTTGTTTGACAGTTGGCAGGGCTAGCTGAGGTTTTATTTTTGGACAAAAAAAAAAAGCAATTGAATTGTTTTGTAGCTGGAGGCATGGGTAAGGGGGTGTCCCCAGGCAGTAAACTCCCGCACGGGTGGGCTGAGGGCTTGGGCTGAGCCTCAGGTGGGTCTCCTGTTCCCTGTGATACCATGCACAGCGGCCTCCCTCTAGGGCCCTGTGGCAGCCACAGGAGGGGTACGGTGGGAGGGGCTGCCGCGTCTGTTCACTTAGGCAGGACATCAGAGGACTTGGACACCAGCTTCCCATCGCGGGTCTCGATCTTCAACCACAGCCCTGGTGGAGCTGGTGCAGCTGAAGGAGCTGCAGCCTGCGCCAGAGCCAAAGCTGGAGCCCAGGCTGTAGCTGAGGCCGGGGGCTTGTGAGGTCCCCATAGGTTGAGCTCAGGCCACCTGCATAGCCGCTGGTGGTCTTCGTATGGATAGTCATGTTCTGCATCCCAGACTCCAGCCGGCTCTCCTCACCCTCCAGCAGCTTCCTGTAGGTGGCAGTTTTGATGTCCAGGGCCAGCTTGACATTCATCAGCTCCTGGTACTCACGCAGCTGCCACACCATATCCTGCCTGGCCCACTGCAGAGCGGCCTCCAGCTTGGACAGCTTGGCGTTGGCATCCTTAACGGCCAGCTCCCCACGCTGCTCCACATCTGCGATGGTGGCCTCCAGGGAAGCTATCTGGCCTTTGAGGCCCTTAATCTCAGCCTGGAGCTGGCTGATGTTCCAGTTCATCTCGGAGATCTCAGTCTTTATATGCTGCAGGTCATGCCCGTGCTTCCCAGCCAGCGTCTGCAGCTCCTCATACTTGATCTGGTGTGTACTCTCAGCCTCCGCCCGGCTGCGGTTGGCGATCTCCTCCTACTGCACCTTGACCTCAGCAATGATGCTGACCGTGTCCAGGAAGTGGCTGTTGTCCATGGACAGCACCACAGACATGTCCGGGATCCGGGACTGCAGCTCCCAGATCTCCTCTTCATACAGCTGCCTGAGGAAGTCAATCTTGTCAGTCAGCCCTTCCAGGCAAGACTCCAGCTCCACCTTGTTCATGTAAGCTTCATCCACATCTTTCTTGATGAGGACAAATTCATTCTCCACCTCTGTACGCTTATTGATCTCATCCTCATACTTGTTCTTGAAGTCCTCCACCAGCCCCTGCATGTTGCCAAACTCTGCCTCCAGCTTCAGCTTCTCCTGGCTCAGTCTCCAGCTGCCACCTAAGGTTGTTGATGTAGCTCTGGAACATGTTGTTCTTGTTGTTCTGAGCCGTCTTCTGCTGCTGCAGGAGGCTCCACTTGGTCTCCAGCATCTTGTTCTGCTGCTCCAGGAACCATACCTTGTCTATGAAGGAGGCAAACTTGTTGTTGAGGGTCTTGATCTGCTCCTTCTCCTGGGTGTGTAGAGCCTGGATGTTGGGATCCACCTCCAGGTTAAGGGGGCTCAGCAGGCTCTGGTTGACCGTGACAGCGGTGATGCCTCCCATATCGCTGGCCCCACTACCCAGCCTCCACCCAGGCCACCCCAGAAGCTGCTGCTGCCCACTCGGGAGAATCTCAAGTAGCTGATGCGGGCACTGGGCCCACTTGTGTAGGAGCAGCTGCTGAAGGCCCGGGGGCCAGAGGTGGACATCCTGTAGGACTTCTGGGTCACCCTGATGGACATGGTGGAGGCAGGAGTGGAGGCAGGCTGGCTGAACCAGGCAGAGATTCCAGAAAGAGCAGAGAAGCTGCTTCTTGGTCCTTTTTTTGTTTGTTTTGTTTTGTTTTTAGTTGAGACCGAGTCTCGCTCTGTCACCTAGGCTGGAGTGCAATGGCACAATCTCGGCTCACTGCAACCTCCACCTCCCGGGTTCAAGCGATTTTCCTGCCTCACCCTCCTGAGTAGCTGGGACTACAGGCGCCCGCCACCAAGCCTGGCTAATTTTTTTTGTATTTTTAGTAGAGACAGGGTTTCGCCATGTTGGCCAGGCTGGTCTCGAACTCCTGACCTCGAGTGATTTGCCTACCTTGGCCTGTCTCAAAAAAAAAAAAAAAAAAAAAAAACTATAGAAAGATGCTGGTTTCTGGCCAGGGAAGTCCTCCATTTTGTCAGTGTACTTAGGATTAGGTTGGCTCTGAAGCAAAACACTTCTGCAGACCAGATTCAACTTATAAGAGTATGGCATCTAGAAAAAAACTGATTCATTAATTTATAATGGAGCAATATACATATTCAGCAACTTGAATGTTTGTGTTTCCCATTCAGGCTAAGGCTTTCTTGGTATGAAGGTTCTTGGAAGGCCACATCATAATGTACTAGCATACACTGAGTGTCTAATCTGGGCCAGGTCTGTGCTAGACATTTTTCACAAACAACCTAGTTTGATCTGTGTGCCCAACTCAGTTAAGTGGAGATCATTCAGAACATTTTACAGGTAAGAAAACTGAACAGCAGAGAGGTTATGAAGCTAAGCAGCAGCAAGGCTGGGGTCTGAATTCAGATCTATTTGATAATAAAGTGAGCGTGTTTCCATTATACCCTGCTGCTTATGTGTGAGCTTCTCTAGTCAGCTTCAAAGCATCCTTGGGGATGTTTTCACCGGCTGTGCCTCCCTGTATGGATTTCTGTTACAGCATTTAGTGCATAGACACAGTCTTATTATTGAAGGCTGTCTTTCCTAGGCTCCCTCCATTTCTTGATATTCATGGATCATGTCTTAGGCATTTTACAAAATTGAATACAGCACAGGTCCTGGTATTTGGTACATGCTTAAACAAATGATTAAATGAGTAGATTAAAATGCCCTCTTAACCTACAGTTTAAACAGACCCCTTTTTTCTTCTTTAATTTGAAGATGGGGTTGCTCTCTGTTGCCCAGGCTGGAGTGCAGTGGTGCCATCATGGTTCACTGCAGCCTCGACCTCCTGGGCTTAAGGGATCCTCCTGACTGAGCCTCCCGAGTAGCTGGGACTATTCTTCTTCTCTTCAATGCTTAGCCTTGTCCCAACTTCCCAGCTTCACCACAATATCTTATTCCAAGTCCTTGGTTTCCAGCTGTAGTGCCAGGCACACTAAAAAATATTTCCAATTAATTCCAAACAATACCCTTGTATATACTGGAAAGGTCTTCTAGGGTTGAGTTTTTCCTTCAACCTAATCTCAGTCCGTCCTGATGGCTTGTCAATGTATTTCCTTTTGTTTCATCCTCAGGAGCTATGGAAAATGCTGTTTCCCATTGTGAGTTTACTATGAAAATGAGCTGTCAAGATTCTAGGGAAGGGAAAGATGTCAACTCCAGGCTGAGGTCATGATTTTGTTTAAAGAGGCTTTGCTAATCATCTCAGTGGTGATGCAAACTCCCTGCAATGATGCTTAAGACAGGCCTGGGTGGGACTGGCCTCCTTCCCCTGCCACGGCTCTGGGGAGGAATAAGCTGGAAACCGGAAGGAGCCCTTGAAAAGCCCTGGTTTCTTCACCAGTGACACAGATGATGGGTATGTGGGTAGGACTAATCAAAGCAAATCAGCAAGCATTCCTAGATGAAGGCTCCCTGCTAGACAAAATGGGGTGCAACAAAGTGGAAGAAGAGGCCCTTCCCTCTAAGGCTCACTGGGACTCACTCTCCTCATGGCAAAAGTGATCGAGTTGGACTTCTCCCATGAAATACCCCTAGTGCAAATGAGGGTTTCTATCCTCCGCTCCTCTAGGCATTATTCTAAGCCAACTACTATAAATGAGAAACTTATGTGAGTTGCCTTAAACATTCTGTGCAAGTTTTGCATTTGATTTCACAGATATTCCAAGTTGTTTTAATATATACATTGTGGCTCTTCTCTCAAATAGCTAAGTAAAATTGATACCCCGGAAAGATGCCCCATATTTATGCTATGACTTAATGGGTACCCCCAAGAATACCCATTCTTGGGTACTCTGCCAGACTACCCATTCCCTACCAGGAGCAGCTCCGAGCTGGATGATGTCTGACATTCTTTCTAGATCCAAAATTCCTTTATGAGGAGTCAGAAATAAGTAATCACAGAAACAACATAGGCAGATATGTTTGAATGTAAGGACATATAAATTCAATTTCTTTTTTTCAGAACTCTCACCAAGTAAAACGCTTCTACAGCCCAGATTCACCCACCAACTGTCAGTTTTCAAACTATATTTTCAGAATCTATATTTTAAGAAAAGTCCCCAGGGGACTCTTACGATCAGGCATTTGGAAACCCTGAAAAGACATGTATGAATTGTTCATAAACTATAAAACCTGAGATGAATGTGAGCCATCATTGTGGGTAGGGATAACAACCCCTGATGTCTTTGCCACACGACATGGCTTAAATGAGATAGATAATGGGTATCACTTTGTGAAATTCAGGAACTGAAATTATCAAACTGGAAGGCATGGTGGCTGCTGCAGCTCTTTCCTTCTGAGCCTCATCACAGGTGTTTGCAGAGGATCTATAGCCTCTGTAGCCCCGGGGGGAGGCACAGCTGGCTGGAAAAAGACACTGTCAACCTCTTGCCTCTTCCTTCCCCAGTAGCTCAGATCCAGGGCTGTGAGCTGTTCTGGTGCAGAAACAGCAATAGCACCAAAGGTCTCTCTCTCTTCCTTTACTTACTTATTTTAGGACCTCTTCTATCAAAACAGAGATCCGACAAAGAAAGGGACACAGATTCTAGTGTCATTAAGAAGAGGGGCTGTCCTCGCTGGGCCCCTGGGTCTCTCCCCAGCCCTGCCCAGACACCCAGGACCCTATACATGGTGTTCTTTTACAAGGACACTGCCCTCCAGGAGACCTCATTTCCTAAGCCTATCCTAACTTGCTTTCCTATATCAAAACAAATGTATTGGTCCAGGGTTCTGTTGTTTTGGGGTCCCAGTGTGGCAAATTAATATGATAAATTATGTTTAAGGCTCTAAATAAAGTGCTACATGAAAGCAGATTCAGGTCTTATTCATTTCTTTTTCTTCTTTCCTTCCTTCTTTCTTTCTTTTCTTTTTTTTTGTTTTTTTTTTTGAGACGGAGTCTTGCTCTGTTGCCCAGGCTGGAGTGCAGTGGCACAATCTCGGCTCACTGCAACCTCTGCCTCCCAGGTTCAAGTGATTCTCCTGCCTCAGCCTCCCGAGTAGCTGGGATTACAGGCGTGCGCCACCACGTCCAGCTAATTTTTGTATTTTTTTAGTAAAGACGGGGTTTCACCATTTGGCCAGGATGGTCTCGATCTCTTGACCCTGTGATCCGCCCGCCTGGGCCTCCCAAAGTGCTGAGATTACAGGCGTGAGCCACTGCGCCCGGCCAGTCTTATTCATTTCTATGCTCCTGTCCCTAGTTTCTGGGTCACATTTGGACAGGTGAGATGGAACTCAATTTGAAGTTACACGTGAAAAGGTGGCCGTGTTTTAGAACATCCTGACATTTCAATAGCTCCCTTTATTCATTCAACAAACATCTGAGTGCATACTATGTGCAGGGCATACTCTACAGGCCATCGGCTTTCGAACTTTTGTGAACTTCAGCATCACCTAGAGGCCTTGTTAAAACACAAAGTTCTGAATCATAGATTCTGATTCAGGAGGTCTGGATGAGCCCTGAGAATTCAATTTCTAACAAGTTCCCCGGTGCAGCTGATGCTCCTGGTCTGGGAACCACACTTGGAGAAAAACTGATACAGGGCAAGGCAGGAGCCAAGCCCCTGACCTCCTAAGACGCGGTCTAGGGTGGTTATTATGTCAAAGAGACTAACGATGCAGATTTTCTCATCTTGGCAGGCCAGTGGGGGAGACACGCAGGAGGCCTGGAAGCCCCTGGAGCTGTGGTCTGTGGCTGCCACCCCCGGAGTCAAGCACAAACAGAAGTCAGCTGTGCTGCGCCCATCCCTGCGGCGCCGTGAAAGAAGGCGCAGGATGAGGGAGCCCTCACACCTCCTCTCGGGCTGGGGCCCCACAGCGGCGAAAGGGCTGAGGGAATGATCGGGGGTCGCGGGGATCCTTCCGGGACGGGCCTCCGCGGGAGGAGCTCCGGAAAGCCGCCCTCCACCTCCGAGGCCCCGCCTGCGCGGGCGCTCCACTAGCGGTCGGGGTGGTGGTGGCGGTGGCGGCGGCGGCGGCGGCAGCAGCGCGGGGCGGGGCGCCGAGACCCCTGTCCCTCCCCTGGGCCGAGCGGCAGGCGCGCTCGCACCGCCCCCGCCCCCTCGTCGCAGTCGCTGCCGACCGGCTGGCTGGGCCTCGCGGCGTGAGGACCCCGGCAGCGCCGCAGTCCCGCGAGCCATGGCCCAGTCCGGCGGTGAGGCTCGGCCCGGGCCCGAGACGGCGGTGCAGATCCGCGTCGCCATCCAGGAGGCCGAGGACGTGGACGAGTTGGAGGACGAAGAGGAGGGGGCGGAGACGCGGGGCGCCGGTGACCCGGCCCGGTACCTCAGCCCCGGCTGGGGCAGCGCCAGCGAGGAGGAGCCCAGCCGCGGACACAGGTAGGCGCGGCGGCCGGCCCGGGAGGTGGGCCCCCAGGGGGCGCCGGGCCGCGCGCGAGTTCAGGGCGCTGACTGCGCGCGACAACTCCTCGGGCAGAGGGGGTTGAGTCAGCCCCGCCGCCGGGGAAGCAGCTCCGGGCCGAGCCCCTGAGTCAGAACCGGCCCGTGGAGGCAGCCGGTGCCCCAGCCCGCAGCTTCGTCGCCCCACCGAGGCTCCCAGGGCTGGCGGCCGGGATCTGAGGGGCCTGGACGTGGGGATGTTCAGGGATCCAGGAGGAGGACTTTCACGGGCCATCCAAGCCACCCCCTCCTCTGGAGGAGGCCTCTTCTCTGTGGGCTCCCTCAAGACACCACCTCCCCATCCCCGCAAAGTCCATCCCTGCCCGCCTTCCCCTCCCCTTGCGAGTGGTCCCACTTACCCTTCACTGGCGTCATCGCCCTGCCTTTCCCAGTCCTGCTGGCTGCGCACAGTCTTTAGGTGGTAGCAGGCCAGGTACAGCGGACACTTGCTGATGGGGGATTCCAGGAGGTGGGATTTCATGGTAATTTGAGACGGATACAGGACTTGCTGCCTTACATCCTCCGCCCTGGGGTATTCCCATTTTCACACAGCCTTTCCCACCAGACCTTTATGTTTGCATCATCTTGCTGCCTTGCGGCGGAGCGGGGTTGGGACGGGGGGGTTCCTGGGTTTTGGGTAGTTTGGAGCAGCTATGGCACTTGTTTAACCTTGTCCCGGGTCCTGAGCTTTGTCCTCAGGCACTTTGGCTCCTATCCACTAATGCCCAAGCCCTTAAGGACTAGTATTTTGTTCCTGCTGTTGAAAGGAGATAAAACATAGACATAGACATGAAAGTGGGGAAATGACAGAACTTGCACATTCTGGTGGATGCCAACAGGCACTTATTAGGGGCTCTCTTTCTTCTAGGACCCTGTCCCAGGCGTTTAGTTGTTAAGGTTCTGCAGGATTGTCCTGGCAAGCGTATATCTACTTCACTGGGAGAATACTCAACTCAAGGGTGGAAGAATACTGGGCCCAGAGCAATTCTCTATTACTGGCTCACCCTTCCCCAGGTTAAAGGGTCAGACTTCTGGACCCAGAGATTCGGGGCAGACCAGTAGAGACAGTTGTTAGGGGAGAAAAGTCAGCCCACCAGGGTAGGGCAGGAAAGCTGGACCATAGCATATGACAAAGTAGATAGATCAGTGCTTTATAATGCAAGGCCTGATTCGTTTAGCTCTGTGCTAAGTACTGAGAGCATAAAAATGATGAACCCTTAGTCACTGACAGCTCACAGTCTTGAGAAGGCAGTCCCCTAGTCAGATAATATCAGAGTATGTAAAATAGTCCCGAGTGGTTTATCCTTATAACTTTATTTTCCTGTGGCAGTGGCAAATAGCCATCCCTATCCTGAGGGCTAGATTTGTGAGATTGTATCATTAGCCAGGATTAAAGCTCTACTTATGTTTAAGGGCTGGAAAGATCCCCTGTGGAGGTCTAGGAGAAACCAAGCCTCAGTATGTGTAGGCCTCTTGCCTGAACCCCTCTTGCTCTTCCTCCAGAATTGCCCAGCTCCCGTGGCTTGAGTCTCAGCAAGTGTTCAGTCTGAAGCCTTTCCTGCTGCCCACTGGCATATAGTTGACCCCAGAAAAATCCCTGGGGTTGCTCAGGGAGCTGACAGAGCCTAGTGGGCAGGCATCCAGAGCACGAGGAGATGTAGCCAAGAACAGGATCCACACTATCCCCTGTTTGGGCCCAGGCTCGCATGGCAGCAGCCATCACCCGATATGAATGTTCTCAGCTCCTGGAGCCTACAGGAGAAAGCCCAGATTCCTCAATCTGCTCATTAAGATGCGACACCCACTCACATCATCTCCTCAGCCCATTGCTTCCTTCCCTGCCTGTCAGCAGTTCATGCTCCCGTGATTCCATCTAGTTCCTTGAGCATAGGGGGCTATTTTGTGTCTACGTGCCTCTGCACCACCACCTCCAGGTCCTCTGATTGACTGATTTCTAGTCAGCCTTTAAAACTTCACCGCCTCTTCTCCACCACCCCCAATCCCCACCCCAGAGCTGGCTGTGTTTCCTTTCTTCTCTGTTGCTGTAGTACTCTGTACATTTTATGCCTAGCACCTTCCACAATTGTGATTCTATCATTGTGTCTCCCTCACAGGAATAGGAGCTCGGTGAATTCAAGGACCATGCTTACTTCGTTCATTGTATCTTCAGCACCTAGCACAGCACCCAGCACATAGGACATGTTTGTTGACTGAATGCGTATCTCTATCATCACACTCACTCCATGGTGTTGAGATATTTGTGTTTCCCCTCCCCTAGACAATGAGATCCTTGAAGACAGCTGCCTTATCTTACTCCTTTTTGTATTTCCATACCTAGCTTATATAAGGGAACAGAATAAACGAACAATAAAGAAAAGTCTTTACAGCCTCTAAAATGTTCATTGATCATCTCCCCACATCTCATTCATTAAAAAGATGCCTTTCCTTTTATTCTCACCTTTTTAACGTAAAAATTTTCAAACATAAAGAAAATATGAAAAAATAGTACTATGAGCATTCGTATACCCATCATCTAGATTTAACACTTAACATTTTGCCATATTTGGTGAATGGATATACAATGTATGTGTTTTCCCCGAACCATTTGAGGTATGTTTTACACAAGATTATACCTTAAATACTTCATTTTGTAACCCTAATGACATTCCCTATGAAGCCCTAACACTATTATTGCAGCTGAGAAAATTAGCTATCATTCCCTAATGTAATCCTGAAGATAAGCTAATAGCCAAGTTCCACATTCAAGATTCCCCAAATTGTGCCACAATTGTCTTTTACAGCTGTTTCTTTTTTCCCCTCAAACCAGAATATGGTCTGGATTGAGGCATTTGCTTCTTATGTCTCTAGACTCTATTAATCTAGAAATTTCCACCATTTTTTTTTTCCCTAATGCTTTGCTATTTTGGACAGAAGAGGTCAGACGTCTTGTTGAATGTCTCACATTTTGGATTAGTCTGGTAATGTTCTCATGGTCTTATTTTACTTGCTCTTTTGTACCATATGCTTCTTATAAACTGGAAGTTAGGGCTAAGGTTTTGATTTGATTCTGTTTAAACATTTTGTCAAGAATGCCTCATACTCTATGCCTGTAACTTGATGTTCCGTCATCTCAGGAGCCATCCCACCTTTAGTGATGCTAAATTTGACCATTCGATTAAGGAGATTTCTCCGTCGTACAGATTGTCTTTCCCTTTGCAGTTAACAAGTTATTTGTGGGCTTCTCATCCTGGGTTCTGTTAAGTTGATGTATCACATTTATTGATTTGCATATGTAGATCCATGCATGCATCCCAGGGATAAATCTCACTTGATCGTGGTGAATGATCCTTTTAAGATGCTGTCGAATTCAGTTTGCTAATATTTTGCTGAGGATTTTTGCATCTATGTTCATCAGGGATATTGGCCCATAGTTTTCTTTTCCTTGTTTGGCTTTAGTATCAGTGTTATGCTGGCCTTGTGAAATGAGTTTGGAAGCATTCCCTCCTCTTCAAAGTTTTAGAAGAGTTTGAGAAGTATTGGTATTAGTTGTTCTTTAAATGTTTGGTAGAATTCAGCAATGAAGCCATCAGGCCTTGAGCTTTTCTTTGATAGGAGATTTTTGATTCCTGATTCAATCTCCTTACTTGTTATTGGTCTGTTCAGATTTTCTGTCTCTTCATAATTCAGTCTTAGTAGGTTGCATGTTTCTAGGAATGTATGCATTTCTTCCAAGTTATCAATTTCTCTTGCAATATTCTTTCCCCAGTGACTTTTCACTTAATTATTTTAGCATCTATTGATGATCCTTACCTAAGTTGGTTATTTCACTGGGGACTGGAAATTGAGGATTTTCTAATTTTCACATTTTTTGTACACTTATTAGCCAGCATTGCTCTATTAAAAAAAAAAAAGCTTTGTCTCATCATCTGGATTGAACAAAAGTTTCTCCTAAAGAGGCAAAAAAATGCTTATTTCCCTTTAATTACAGTTTTCAAAGAGATAATTTGATATAGTAGCACACTAAATAATTTAAATGAGGGCTCTTCCTCAAGCTTATACTCTCCCTCTTTCTCCGATTCATGGATTTGTATTTATTCACTTTTTAATAATTAGTCACAGTCATTTTTGGTGCTCAAAATGTCTATATTGCAGCCAGCAGACCCCCTTGAAGCTGGCCTCCTTGTGTCTTTTTGTTACATGCCCATTAGTCTTTAAGCACTTCTTTGCTTTCTGGTATTACATATTCCAGGCATAATTTGTACTTTTCCTACTCCAGTCATGGAATTCAGCCATTTCCACAGGAATCTCTGGTTTTTTCAAATACCAGTAAGAAAGTATTTAGAAACCAAGACCTGGAATTAGGAAAGCTAACTTCTGCCAGAGTATTGTTGCTTTCAGAGCCTTTCAGTGGACAGAACTAAGAAATATATATATGTGTGTGTATATATATATGTATATATATATGTGTATATATATATGTATATATATATGTGTATGTATATGTGTATATATATATATATGTGTGTATATATATATATATATATATTTTTTTTTTTTTTTTTTGAGACAGAGTCTTGCTCTTGTCGCCCAGGCTGGAGTGCAATGACCTGATCATGGCTCACTGCAACCTCCACCTCCCAGGTTCAAGTGATTCTCCTGCTTCAGCCTCATGAGTAGCTGGGATTACAGGCACCTGCCACCATGCCCGGCTAATTTTTGTATTTTTAGTAGAGACAGGATTTCACCATGTTGGCCAGGCTGGTCTCAAACTCCTGACCTTGTGATCTGCCTGCCTTGGCCTCCCAAAGTGCTGGGATTACAGGCGTCAGCCACCATGCCTGGCCAAGAAATATGTTTTTTAAAAAACACATATCAATAATTCCAATTCAAATTTACATGACAGGATTTTTGCTGTTTACTTTTATTTATTATACTGAAAATCTTGGTTCCTAATAACATTAACATAATTACTTATTTTCTTTGTCTTACAATGTGTAAAAATGATTCAAAGTTATAATATTAAATATTAATATGAACAATTAAAACCATTGAGCCACCTGCTTTTCATTTAATAACACAATCTTCTAGGTTTCTCTTTCTTTCCACGATGTTTTAGGGACATTGTACAGGCTGTCTTTTTCCCTGCTTTGGATGGTGATAATGAAAGTCTCTACTTTTTTTTTTTTGAGACAGAGTCCTGCTCTGTCACCCAGGGTGGAGTGCAATGGCGCCATCTTGGCTCACTGCAACCTCCGCCTCCCAGGTTCAAGTGATTCTTATGCCTCAGCCTCCCGAGTAGCTGGGATTACAGGCCCCCGCCACCATGCCTGGCTAATTTTTGTATTTTTAGTAGAGACGGGGTTTCACCATGTTGGCCAGGCTAGTCTCGAACTCCTGACCTCAAGTAATCTGGCCGCCTTGGCCTCCCAAAGTGCTGGGATTACAGGCATGAGCCACCATGCCTGGCCTCTTACTTTTTTATTAATGTCAATTTTTTGTCAGATGTGGAACTAAGTGCCTTATATACGTAGTCTCTACTCCATACTATGAATCATTATTTAGACCTGCAGAGACATCCACTAGTTGCATATCCCTTTCCCAGGCTCAAGGGTTTATGCCAGAACAGCATGGCAGAAGACAGGGTCAGAGAGGAGTTCATGTCTCTGTAATAAATATATAAGAACCCATGGGCCACCCAAGCATAAGATGTGCCCCCAGCTAGCACCATCCAAAATATGGTTTGTAAAAGGGTGATGCCTTTAACAAAGTTGAGAACATACCTGTGTATGTTTTCAATCTGTCTCAGTGAAGAATCTTTATCTTTTGAATCTACCCTGGTGTTTTTATATTGCATTATCAATTTGCCCTTTTTGAACCATTTCACATTCATTATCTTGTTCTAGAGGTGAGTCAAAAGAAATCTCACACAGACAGGACCTGGACCCTAGTGTTTTTCATAAATGATATTTCTCTTTTGTGTTTGGTACCTTCCTTATTGGTGTCCACCATTTTCTTGGTCTTGGTGGCCAAAATACCATATTCCACCATCTGCAATGATAGATGATGAGTCCGAGAAATCATTCCTGGATTGAAAGTTGTGGTGAGGGTCTCATTATTCCACCATTTTAGTTTGGATATTTTCCTCCTGTAGGGTATCATTTGATTAACTGCGCAATCAGTTTAACCAGATTCGATATTTTATGAAAAAAGTAGCCTTGGATGTTTTATGCTACAAATCATTTTGTTTCTCTAAATCATTTACAAATATGATACACCTGTAATCCCAGCACTTTGGGAGGCCAAGGTGGGCAGATCACAAAGTTAGGAGTTTGAGACCAGCCTGGCCAATATGATGAAACCCTGTCTCTACTAAAAAATACAAAAACTAACCAGGCATGGTGGCACGCACCTGTAGTCCCAGCTACTCAGGAGGCTGAGGCAGGAGAATCGCTTGAACCTAGGAGGCGGAGGTTGCAGTGAGCCAAGATCGTGGAACCCAATTACTTGTTTTAAAATGTACCCCTTTATTTCTACCCATTTCTCACAGGTTTATAGCTATAACAAAAGACCTCATCACTCCCAGTTTACAATGTTTTGTTAAAAAACAAAACAAAGCAAAACCTTAAGTGTAAAACTTTTTCAAGCCTCCTTGAAAGGCCACTAAGAACATATTCATCAGAAACCATACTTCCTCCCTCAGAGGATCCTGATAGGTATGATTTGCCCTCAAAACTATTTGCTTTACGTTGGTGATACTTTTTAAATTTCCATTACATGCAAGGTTCTGGGGTAATACTATAATGAAAGCAACCAGCTTGAGTTCTACTGTCAACTCAGTGTTCAGGCTGCTAATAAAATGTGCACACAAGTAGCTATAATACAAATATAGATAAGTGTTGGGAGAAGTAGAAATGATTTTTTTTCCTAGGAGAATTGCATTTAAGATGGACCTTAATGTGTGACTAGAATTTAGACCTGAAAGAGAGGAGCAAGGCATTCAGAGACAGGAACAGCAAGCTCAAAGGCACAGAGTCCAGAAAGCTTGTGACACTTACAGATAACTATGTCTTTCTGTTTGTTTGGAGCAAAGGATCTGAAAGGAAACTGATGGAAATAAGTTTTGATGCTGGTTACAGCCAGATTCTAAGTGAATCTGAATAAGCAGCTGAATACTTTGTTGGTTTTTTTTTATTATGTATGTATTTATTTATTTATTTTTTGAGACAGGGTCTCACTCTGTCACTCAGGCTGGAGTGCAGTGGCGCAGTCATGGCTCACTGTAGCCTCGACCTCCTGGGCTCAAGCAATCCTCCCACCTCAGCCTCCCAAATAGCCTAGACTACAGGTGTGCACGACCATACCTAGCTAATTTTTAAATTTTTTGTAGAGACAGGGTCTTGCTACGTTGCCCAAGCTAGTCTCGAACTCCTGGCCTCAAATGACCCTCCTGCCTTGGCCTCCCAAAGTGCTGGGATTACAGGTGTGAGCCACTGTGCCTAGTTGGGAGCTGAAGAGTTTGAATTTTATTTAACAGGAAATAGAAAACCTTTTATTATTATTATTAAAGTAAATCAGTGACATCAAGTAAAACAGCGACATACTCTAGCTGTTCTTCAAAACATGTAATATGGCACAGAGTGGAGGAGGCTGTAGCCTAAAATATAACAGGGGAGGTGGCAGGAGGTGGGAAGACAGAACCCTAGAAAGACTGTGGTTGGGAAGTATACCAAAGATGCAGGAGTAAAAAGGGCTACAAATATCTGAAAGGTAATTTAAATTCTTCCTTTAGAACAATTTCCTAGCCTCTCTGTCTGCCAGTGAAAAGTAGCAGGTATTTTATTTTTAAGGGGGAAAAAAAAGAGACAAGATTATTTTCTAAAGGAACTGAATGAGCTCACTACGGAGATCTAGGGATGCGAAAGCAGAGCTGGCAGCTGCAGAGTAAAGCCTTCCCCATTTGAGTAGAGCCCCCAGCTTAATGATTCCCTGCTGCTCACCCTCATGTGAAGCCGGCCTCTTGGCATGCCCCACCTGTGTACATACAGCCATCTAGGAAGAAAACCAGTGGGAGTGTGCAACTGCAGAGGGAACCCATACAACCCACCAAGAAAAAGCAGCATGTACCTTTTGTCTTCACAGTGAATAGCTGTGGAGTATAACTCCCCACACCCTAAGTGTGGGCTGTGTACAGTGGCTTTCTTCCAAAAAGCACAGTATGGGAGTGGGGATAAAGGGAGTAGTTTTACAGGGGAGAAACCTGACAAACACTACCTCAGATAGGTGATCAAGGTTAACATCCACAGTGATCATTCATGGTGCTAGCATGTACCCTGATAGGATGTGCTGAGAATGGAAATTTACCTCTCTGGTCCTCCTCCCAAAAGCCCATAATCCAAATCTAATCATGACAGAGAACATCAGAAAAATCCCAATTGAGGGACATTCCACAAAGTACCTAACCAGTACTTCTCAACACTGTCAAGGTCATCAAAAACAAGGAAAACTGTCACAGCCAAGAGGAGCCTCAGGAGACATGACAGCTTAATGTATTAATGTACTGTGGTGTTCTGGATGGGATCCTGGAACAAAAAAAGGGACAATAGGCAAAAACTAAGGAAATCTGAATAAAATATAGACTTTAGCTAATAATAATATATAATGAACTAATGAACTTATTGTAATTAGTTCATTGGTTTTAACACATGTACCATACTAATGCAAGATATTTATAACAGAGCAAGCCTAGGTGTATATATGGGAACTCTGTACAATTTTCACAACCTTTCTGTAAATCTAAAACTATTCTAAAATAAGTTTATTAAACTCTTTAATAAAGAAAAAATGGATTATTTATTAGTCACATGAAGAAAATCAGTGGCATGAAAGTTAAATGGAAGAACTGACCCCAAAGGATACAGAGGTGATGATGTTGAAACAAAAGACTCAAAAATTTATACTCCAACTAGCACCCTGAAAGTGAACTTAAGATACTGTATCCACAAAACAAGAGTAGGAAAGTCTTAGAAGGGAATGATCTGAGGATCAAAAAGAGTTCTTAGAAACTAAATAAATAGCTACTAAAATTTAAAAATTCCGTAGGAAAGGTTAGAATATAATGTCAAAGAAATCTCTTAGTGTGTAAATTACAAACAAAGACAAAGACAGATCACATGAAAGAAAAAATAAACATAGAGGACCAATCCAGGTGGTCAGTCAACTAATAGGACTTTAAGACAAGAAATGTAATCTTAGCAAATGACTTAGCCATGTAGGGAACAGTGTTTACATAGTCATAATAATAAAATACAACTGATTGACTTTCAATTTTCAGTATGTATCTATAGATAAAATATAGAATATTAGTTACTGAATAGAATGAAATATTATGAACCATGGCAAGATGAAATAAAAGTATATCTGGTGCAATATGGAAGGTTGGAAATAGGTGAGATGGAAGAGAGGGTAGGACAGTAGTGTGTAATATATCACATGTAGCAAGGAATTGAAAAATACTTTTTAATGTTTATGGAATAAGAAACCACTTAAAGTATATTATTTTAAAACACAAATAGGGCTGGGCATGGTTGCTCACGCCTGTAATCCCAGCACATTGGGAGGCTGAGACAGGCAGATCACATGAGGTCAGGAGTTTGAGACCAGCCTTGCCAACATGGTGAAACTCCGTCTCTACTAAAAATACAAAAATTAGCTGGGTGTGGTGGTGCCTGCCTGTAGTCCCAGCTACTTGAGAGGTTGAGGTGGGAGAATCGCTTGAACCTGGGAGGCAGAGGTCGCAGTGAGCCGAGATCGCAACACTGCACTCCAGCCTGGGCGACAGAGTGAGACGGTCTTAAAAAAAAAAAAAAAAAAAAAAAAAAAAAAAGAGGGTTGGGTGCGGTTGCTCACGCCTGTAATCCTAGCACTTTGGGAGGCCGAGGTGGGCAGATTGCCTGAGCTCAGGGGTTTGAGGCCAGCCTGGGCAACACGGTGAAACCCCGTCTCTACTAAAATACAAAAAATTAGCCAGGCGTGGCAGCGTGCACCCGTAATGCCAGCTACTCAGGAGGCTGAGACAGAAGAATCATTTAAACCCAGGAGGCAGAGGTTGCAGTGAGGCAAGATCATGCCACTGCACTCCAGTCTGGGTGACAGAGTGACACTCTGTCTCAAAAAAAAAAAAAAAAAAAAAAAGACACCAAAACCACAAATAGAAGGCTAATAGAAGAACAAAAACTAAAAGAAAATTTGAAGAAGGGGTTATTTAGGGACATAAGTCATAAGTGACCCCAAATACTCATTTTATATAGTAAGATATGAATAGAGAATGACTACAGTTGGCAAGTGAGAAATAGAGCTATAAGCATATTTTACAGAGCTATGAGATAACTCTCCTAAGAATTAAATGGCTGAAGAGAAGTTACCTCTAGGGAGGAAAGGTGGAATGGGGAATTGTTGGTTTCTTTATAAGTTCCCTACTATTTTATTTTAGTTTTTGCTATGTTTATCTATTACTTTAATTTTTTGGAATCATGTTTTGATGAGCTATTAATAGTGTCCAAGGGAGAAATAATGAGGATGGTTGGAATGGCAAAGAGAGAACAGATGGGAGGCCCTGCAAAATGAAATAAGCACTTTATAATTGACCAAATATGGGGGGCAAAAGAGAGAGTGAAAGGACACATCCTAGGTCTTGAGCTTAAGTACGTAGAATAGTGAATAGGGAAAGTAGTTGGTGGGGTGGGTTGGAAGGGAAGATATATGATTGTCACAGGATGGTTGTAATCAGCAATAGTTGACAATATTCAGGTTTAAAGGATATAAACAATATTCATAAAAGATATGGTATCTTTTCCCTTTTGAAGGCTATTTCACAAACAGGAAACAACGCAGCCTGCTCCTGGATATAACATAGGCTTTCCAACTCCCCCAAGATCCCCCTTTGGAGATGCACAGTTGCTGCTGACAGCACTCATGCAGAGGGTGGAGTCCTCCAAGTGCAAGAAGCTCACCTCTGCACTCGCATAAGGGTTTATGTCAACTCCACAGTATCACCCACCTGTTCTGGAATCTCTGGCTATCTGCCTGTCTGCTCAGTGGGTGCAAATAATTGATGCAGAGTCACCCCCGATACATTATGGATAGTCTACCGTGAGACTGTGTGAAAGGGAGGTCAACTTCCCAGATAGAATGCCTGTTGATAGGCCCAGGCTTCAGTCCTGCCTGAGGTCAGGTTCTGCAGAAGGTGAGAAGTTAGACTGTGGACATATTTAATCCGATGCTACATCAGATTGTCCTAGTGGAAATGTCTGGCATGCAGTTAGGAATTGAGGACTGCAGCTCAGGAAGGAGAGGAAGGTGTGGGGCGGCGGACAGGCTGGGGGGTAGATTTGAATTTGATGAGCTTATAGGAGCTGAAGTGTAGAGGTTGCTAGGGGATAAAGTGTCAGGGATAGATTCTGGGTAACACCTACACTTAGAAATGAGGAGAGAGGCCAGGCGTGGTGGCTCATACCTGTAATCCCAACACTTTGGGAGGCTGAGGTGGGTGGATCACTTGAGCCCAGGGTTTCAAGACCAGTCTGAGCAACAAGGCAAAACCCCATCTCTACAAAAAAAAATAGAAAAATTAGCCAGGCATGATGGCACATTCCTATAGCCCCAGCTACTTGGGAGGCTGAGGTGGGAGGATTGCTTGAGCTTGGGAGGCTGAGGCTGCAGTGAGCTGTGTTCATGCCACTGCATTCCAACTTGAGGCAACAGAGCAAGATCCAGTCTCAAAAAGAGAAAAGAAAAGAAATAGAGAGAGAAAGAGGAGACATAGAGGGCAATAAAATGGGGAGAAGAATCAGAAAAGAATAAGTCACATAAGCCCAGGGGGGAGAGTATCAAGAAGAAGATGGTCAATAGTGTCAGATCCTGCATCAGGGGCAAGAAGACTGTGTGAGGCCATTCTTGCGTTGCTGTAAAGAAATATCTGAGACTAGGTAATTTATAAGAAAAGAGGCTTGATTGGCTCTTGGCTCTGCAGGCTGTATAGGAAGCATGGCACTAGCATCTGCTTCTGGGGAGGCCTCAGGAAGCTTACAATCGTGGTAGAAGGTGAAGAGAGAACAGGCACATCACATCACGAAAGCAGGAGCAAGAGAGAGAGTTGGTGATGGTGGGGGTGAGGGGGAGTACCACATACTTTTAAATGACCAGGTCTTATGAGAACTCACTATCAAGGGGGCAGCACCAAGGGGATGGTGCTAAATCATTCATGAGAAACCACCCCATGATTCAATCACCTCCCACCAGGACCCACCTCTAACACTGGGGATTACAATTCAACATGAGATCTGGCTAAGACATACATTCAAACTGTATCAAGGACCAAGATGGAGAAGAGACACCTGGATATGGCTACAAGTTCTTTGATGGATGTCTAGAGACACAGAACAAGCTGGAGCGAAGGTTAGGAAAAGGGAGAAGGGGTTGTCCAACGGAGGTCTAGAGAAGCTTGATTGGATGAACTCTATCCTCTCCATCCAGTCTGAGATAGAATCATCTGCAGGCGGTAAAGCAGACACGGCAGACCTTGGGAAGATTGGGAAGCTCTGGAATAAGCATTAGAGAGATTGAGAAATTATACTGCCTTCCTTCCATTATGCTTTATTTGTTTATGAGTTTACCTTTTGTAATAGCATCTATTGCTCTAGTTTGGGAATAGGACTAACTTGTCTGTGGGTCCCTTTGGTAGTGCAGTCACTTCTGAAATACTAGCTATTTGTAGTAAGTTAGACCATTTTGCCAATACCCCTGAGTCTGCTCAAAACTCTTCACTGGCCATTAGCACACACTCGGCCCCATCCCCTGCAATTTACTGACATCTTTGTTAGCTGGGCCAGGAAGTCCCTTTGCATTTGTAGTTATTTTGTCTGTTATATCTAACCCATTTGTTTTTTGTTTGTTTTTGTTTGAGACGGAGTTTCACTCTTGTCACCCAGGCTGGAGTGCAGTGGTGCGATCCCGGCTCACTGCAACCTCCGCCCTCCGGGTTCAAGCGATTCTCTTGCCTCAGCCTCCTGAGTAGCTGGGATTACAGGCGACCACCACCACACCCAGCTAATTTTTATATTTTTGGTAGAAATGGGGTTTCACCATGTTGGCCAGGCCGGTCTCAAACTCCTAACCTCAGGTGATGCGCCTGCCTCAGCCTCCCAAAGTGCTGGCATTACAGGCATGAGCCACTGCACCCGGCCTCAACCCATCTGTTTTAACTACTCTTTAGGGGATAAACTTTCCCTAATAAACTGAAATTTGTTCTGTCCATCTTGCGTCTCCTTTTTCATCCTATTGGTTGTCCCACTGATGTCTTCCCTTTGGCATGTTTTGAGGACCTCTTTTCTCCATGTAGTGTTGCTGAGGTTACTATTGTATTTGGCTGTTTAAGTAATAGAAAACCCAACAAGTGAATTAAACAAATAGGATTTGATCTTTCTCATGTAATAATAAAAAATCTGCAGGTAGATAGTTATAAGAGCTGGTCCAACAACTCAATAATGTCAGGGCCAATAATGTCAACAAATCAGGCCAAGCCGATTCTTTTGGCCTTTTCCTTATGGTAGTAAAATGGCTGCTACAGATTCAACCATCACATCCACATTCAAAGCAGATAAAAGGGGAAGGGACAGGGCCAAGAGATTTTCACTTAAGTGTTACCAGCCATAACATTTAGTTTTTATAGCCTCTAGAGTAAAGAAGGCAACTGAAGCCGGGCGTGGTGGTGGGCGCCTGTAGTCGCTTCTACTCGGGAGGCTGAGGCAGGAGAATGGCGTGAACCCGGGAGGCGGAGCTTGCAGTGAGCCGAGATGGTGCCACTGCACTCTAGCCTGGGCCACAGAGCGTGACTCTGTCTCAAAAAAAAAAAAGAAAGAAGGCAATTGAGAAAGTGTTTGTTATTGGATGTTGGGTGAGTCAGCTTAATGTCTGACGCTTATCATCCCATTTTAACAAGATTTAAAAACAAAACTTTAAAATTGAGTCTCCCTATTATTTTCTTCACTATACATTTTTTTTTTTTGAGACAGTCTCGCTCTGTCAAACAGACTGGAGTGCAGTGGTGCAATCTCTGCTCACTGTAACCTCCATCTCCTAAGTTCAAGGGATTCTCCTGCCTCAGCCTCCCGAGTAGCTGGGATTACAGGCATGTGCCACCACACCCGGCTAATTTTTTGTATTTTTAGTAGAGATGGGATTTCACCATGTTGGCCAGGCTGGTCTCGATCTTCTGACCTCAAGTCATCTGCCCACCTCAGCCTCCCAAAGTGCTGGGTTATAGGTGTGAGCCACAACGCCAGGCCTCTTCACTCTACATCTGAGACATCAATAAGGTATTTTAAAAGCCATTCCAGGCTGCCTACAGGCAAATAGCTAAAACTCTTTATTTTTAATCAACCAATGCCTATATTTATACTAATTGTAATTTCTGAATTTGAAAAATTTTAAAATAGATTTATTTGCTTTTTTCTCTCTTGCCAGAATATTTGTTTTTCCCTCATTGTGAGTATTCCACAATTGCTTCTTTTCTTTTTTTTTTTTGTTTTTGTGAGGCTGAGAGCCAGTGAAAATTTTGTTGAAGGACATATATGTATGTGTCTTCTCCAGCTTTAAGTGATCACAGTAATAGGCCTTGTTGAGATTATTGGTCCTGACATTGAGATGCTAAACCAACTCCTATAACTACCTACCTGCAACTTTCTGCAATCTTCTATTAATGGCATCAATTATGATGTGGATAATCAGTATTCTCTAAATGTTTATTGGTCTGAAATTGTTATAATCCCCTTATGAAAGATTAGCCCTCCTAAGGAAGCCCTGTCCAGGATTGCTTTGGCTTGTTCTCATCTGCTAATGATCTTAGGGAGAGGGAGAGGAGGACATCTACCCAGGTGGTGCTGCTGGTGATAGCGGGCTTTATTAAGAAGGGCCCCTGTGATGGGATTGTTTCCAGAGTCCATTGCAGGGTCCTAGCAAAACATATAAGGTATTATGTATACTGGCTTTGGAGACAGAGGATTTGAGTTTAAATCCTAGATCTGCCTCTTATGAATGAGCGAAGGAATGTATCTATGCCTACTGAGCTTTAAGGGTACGCTAGGCACTCTTCTGGATATTTTCATATATTAATTCATTGAATCTTCACAACACTCACATGAGGGTATGGACTATCATGATTCCCAATTTACAGGTAATAGAACTGAAGTGAGATGCAGTGGAGTTCCTTGCCTAAATTTACTTAACTAATAAACAGGTTGAACATCCTTAATCAAAAAATTCAAAATCTGAAATGCTCTAAAATTGGAAACATTTTGAGCGTCACCATGACACCACAGATTTAACATGGGTTAAAAACTGAGATAGTGACACCTTTGCTTTCTGATGGTTCAGAAACTTTGTTTCACGCACAAAATTATTAAAAATATTGCATAAGATTACCTCAGGTTATCTGCTTGTCTTCATATATGAAACATAAATGAATTTGCATTTAGACTTGGGTCCCATCCTTGAGATATCTCATTATGTATATGCACATATTCCAAAATCTGGAAAAATTGGAAATCTGAAACACTTCCGGTCCCAGGCATTTTGGATAAGGGATACTCAGTCTGAACCAAGCATTTGGACCCAGGCAATCTTAACTCTAAAGCCAGGACTCCTAGAGCCGGCAGCCCTAGGAAATTACACTCCCATCTGTAATTCCAGCACATTGGGAGGCCAAGGCAGATGGCTTGAGAGTCAGTGATCATGTATCCACATGGAGATTGCACCACTGCAGTGACTCCTGAGAGGCAGTGATCATGTATCCACATGGAGATCGCACCACTGCACTCCAGGTCTTGTCCTGAACCAGCTAAGAAATCAAGCTTTTATTCTTTAATAAATATGGAGGATCTTACCGAAAGGTCAAGTAACTCTGCTATACTGTCTTCTAGAAACCAGGATTTGAGGGGGTGGAGTAGAGAAGGAAGAATAAGAGAGTATATGCGAAAAGCATTTTGCCAGTGGCAGAGTGCCACATACATGTCAGCAGAGGGTGTTATTATAATAATAATAATTATTATTATTTTGAGACAGGGTCTCACTCTGTCTCCCAGTCTGGGGTACCGTGGTGCAATCTTGGCTCACTGTGACCTAGACCTCCCGGGCTCAAGCTCTCCTCCCACCTCAGCCTCCCAAGTAGCTCGGACTGTTGGCGTGCACCACCACACCTGGCTAATTTTTGTTGTTGTTGTTGTTTGGTAGCGACAGGGGTCCCACTCTGTTGCCCAGGCTGGTCTCAAATTCCTGGGCTCAGGCCGCCTACCTCAGCCTCCCAAAGTGCTGGTATTACAGATGGGAGCCACGATGCCTGGCCACTTATTATTTTTATGATCCTCCATACTTGTTAAAAACGAAAGATTGACTTCTTAGCTGTTTGGGGGCAAACCTCTCCTTCTGTGGCCATGTGACCCAGTGTCATTTCCTAGGGCTTCCTAAAATACCACGAGCTAGATGGTTTAGAACAACAGAAATATATTGTTTTATGATTCTGGAGGCCTGAAGCCTTAAATCAAGGCGTCAATAGGGCCATGCGCCCTCTGAAAGTACTAGAAATGGATCCATTCTAGGCATCTTTCCTTGCTTCTAGTGGCAGTCTTTGGCGTTCCTTGGGTTTTGCTATATCACCCCAGTCTTTCCCTTTGCCTTCACACGATGTTCTCTCTGTGTGCATGTCTGTGTTCATATTTCCCCTTTTGATAAGGACCCCAGTTGTATTGGATTAGGGGGTCCACCCTACTCCAGTAAGACCTCATCTTAATTAATTGCATCTGCAGTGACCCCCATTTCCAAATAACATCATATTCCAAGGTACTGGGGGTCAGGACTTCAACATGAATTTTTGGGGGACACAGTTCAACCCCTAACACCCGGTGTCTCCTTCTGGTCTCAGTGGCACCACTGCAAGTGGAGGCGAGAATGAGCGTGAGGACCTGGAGCAGGAGTGGAAGCCCCCGGATGAGGACTTGATCAAGAAACTGGTGGATCAGATTGAATTCTACTTTTCAGATGAAAACCTGGAGAAGGACGCCTTTTTGCTAAAACATGTGAGGAGGAACAAGCTGGGATATGTGAGCGTTAAGCTACTCACGTCCTTCAAAAAGGTGAGGCTTGGTTCTCAGAAGCTGCTTCAAGGATTTCAAGTTTGTTTTAGGTTGTGGTTCTAAACATTTTTTTTAACTCCCTTGAGACCTGATGATGAACAATTTTTAAAATTAAGTCTGTGCCTGAAAAAGAGAAAAATGGCTAGGAGAAGGGATTTAGGATTGTTCGGAATATACTCCCACACTATTAAAAGGGTCCTGGGCATTGGGACAAATCTCAGCTGGCAGTAGTTATGAAACAGTATTACTTGTTCTTAAAGTTCAGGCACTTTTGCCAGGCAAGCGGGTGGCTAGGAGGATGTGATACCAGGACAGACGGACTTGAAGGCCTTGAGAGATACCTGCCAGGCCTAAAATTATATGAAATCCAAGCTTTTCATTTGTCAAGTTGAATAAGCAAAGGGAGAGAATGAGCACGCAGAACTCTCAGAAATGAGCCTTCTCTAAGACACACATGCTCTGCCTGTGTGACGCCATCATCCTCATCTATACAATAGGGAGATGAGATTTGTAATTATTGCTGCCATCTGGGCAGCAGATTGCTTGTCCCTGCCATATATAGATCCAGTGTTTGGGCTGTGTACTGTCTACTTCTCAGAGAGTTGACAGACTAGTTGGAGTAAGAACTCTGTGTCTCCCTTAGGGGAAATGCATTTACTAGAATGGAAAAGCACCACGCGGCCTGTTGCATAACGGGATGCGTAACAAGTGGGTCCCGGCCAAGTTGTCTGTGTACTTTGTCAGAGAGCACTGGAGGAGAGCTTTTCTCCTTGGACCTCTTCCCTGCCTCACCCACTGGTGTACTCTGCCTGGCCCTGTCGCTCTTTTTCCTTTATTCATTCATCAAATATACTCATTGTCTCTGCTGAGTGCTGTGCTAGGCGCAGGATGTACAGAATGAAAATCGTACTCCCCCTTGTCCTTGACAAGCTCACAGTCCAATAAAGGAAAGCGATCTGAAAGATTACAATGTGACCACATACAGTAGGACAAAAGAGAGAACACAGTACTGTTGGAAGCTAGTTGATCAGAGCAACTAACCCTGCCTGGAGAACTGAGAAGTCTTCCCAGAGAAGGTGTCATTGAAATAGGATTTTGGAGGATAAGTAGGAGTTTTCTAAGTACAGGAGAATGGAAGGGATATTTTAATGGCCAGAGAACAGTGAGCAAACCTTCATATGAAAAGTGTTTGTGGGGGAATCCCAAAATGAAGCAGCCAGTGGAATCATCCAGCACATCTCTTTATTCCTCCCCAGGGACCCCGAGAGTCAGCCTGTTTTGCTTTCCTCTTTAAGCTGCCACTTATGGACCTATTTAGGAATGTTCTTCTCTGTTGAAACCTGGCTGCAGAGTACAGACAGACTCCCTAACACCTCCAAAATCAGAGCAAAGATCCTTTTCATTCTGAAGGATTTCCTGTTAATCACAAAAGGGGAACATACATGACAAAGGTAAAAAACACAGGGAAATCACAACGCTTCTGAAACCTCAGAGTTCTCCTAGTAATTGCACAAGGACGAAAGCTCCCTGGTCCCTTTTCTCAGGTGCTACCTGGCCCTTCCTTATGAATGGTCACGGACCCAGGCTTAGGATGCTGAGACTGTAACCGAGATTTCCCAGTGACCTTGCTTCTGGCTCAGGAGGGATATTCAGTCCTTGCCAGAGCCTGCTTCTCTTGCAGTGAGATGTGGTCCCCCACAGACTTCTGTAGCCCTCTGAGTAAGGCAGTGCTGTGCTTTTCCCAGGTGCTCCTAGCTCAAGCTTCAGGCTTAGGAAATTGTCTCTTTTTATCTCCCAAGTGCTCCCTCCCTAGCTGTTTTCGGAGCAGACTCCACCATGTTTCACCCCACAGTGAGCCACTGCCTGGCTTTCCCACAGCCTCACACTCCCCTGCAGTCATCAGCTTCACCCTTTCTGGATTCCTCATGGACTCTGTCCACCAAAATCCGACCCTTTGCCTGGGCCTGCTTCTCTGTGCCCTTGGCCCTGTGTTCTTCTAGTAGCCTAAGTCTGAGCCATTTCACCCAGAAACCACAGGCTACAGTGGACAGTGCTCTCTCTCTAGGAGCCTGTGTATAGCAATGGGTCTGCCAAGGTTTCCCCATCCTGCCCAGTGAGTGAGCCTTTCCTTCCTGAGTTTCATGAAGTTCCTGTTTTATGCTCAGAGGCACCTGGAGTTCCCAGTTCTTTTGCAGAGCAGCTATGTTGGCCTGTTCTCAGAGGACTCAGGGGGATCTCGCCATTACGGGCTCAGGTTACCCACCCCGCCCACCTTCACTATTTCTTTGGGATGACTCATTCCCCCTGGCATTCCCTTCACTGGAAGTGGGCCTCTAGAAAATTGCTGTTTTACAGTATAAGTATAGCTTCCCTATACTGCAACATTGATACAATTTCCACCAACAGAGGAGGAGGGAGGGATTATTTCACCGTTCTTAGTGCGGCCCAAGTTGGATTTAATTTCAAGTTGAAATAGTCCATGTCATTCTCAGGAGATATTGCAGTGAAATGTGAAAGATCTTTTGGAACCTTCTCTGTATCAAATGCAGAAATGCAGAAATACTGCTTTAGAGAAGCATTTGAATGTTAAAATCTCCAAATCCTATCAAAATAATAGCATGTAATATTGGAAGTAATGATAGCACATGATTATTTAGTACTCACTGTGAGCTCGACACTATTCTGTTTTATATGTAAATGAGTTTGTATGTGTCTGTACATACATATGTACATGTATATATTGATTCGTTTAATCCTCAGGATAGCTCTTTGAGATGGCACTATTAACATCTCCATTTTCCAGGGCAAGTCGAGGCACTAAGAGGTTGAATAACTTTCCAAGTCTTACTGCAAGCTAGAGGTGGGCCTTTGATTTGTGTATACAGCAGCCTTGTTCCAGAGCCTGCAGATTTAACCTCTAAACTTGCACAGAATGGAATATTTCCATTTTCATGGAGAGTTCTGTTGGACAACACTGCTGTGGTGCCCTTGTTTGAAATGGTAGAACTTGCTTTCATTCACTTATTCATTCACTAGATTTTTGAGTGTTTACACATACCACGTATGATTCTAGACACTAGAATACAGGGATTCTAGTGTTACAGGGATAAGGAAGTGAGGGAGGGAGCTTATAGCATACACAAGGATGGACAAGGACGTTAGATACTATTTCAGATTTGCTTTATGTTCTGCAGGTGAAACACCTTACACGGGACTGGAGAACCACAGCACATGCCTTGAAGTATTCAGTGGTCCTTGAGTTGAATGAGGACCACCGGAAGGTGAGGAGGACCACCCCCGTCCCACTGTTCCCCAACGAGAACCTCCCCAGCAAGATGCTCCTGGTCTATGATCTCTACCTGTCTCCTAAGCTGTGGGCTCTGGCCACCCCCCAGAAGAATGGAAGGGTGCAGGAGAAGGTGATGGAACACCTACTCAAGCTTTTCGGGACTTTTGGAGTCATCTCATCAGTGCGGATCCTCAAACCTGGGAGAGAGCTGCCCCCTGACATCCGGAGGATCAGCAGCCGCTACAGCCAAGTGGGGACCCAGGAGTGCGCCATCGTGGAGTTCGAGGAGGTGGAAGCAGCCATCAAAGCCCATGAGTTCATGATCACAGAATCTCAGGGCAAAGAGAACATGAAAGCTGTCCTGATTGGTATGAAGCCACCCAAAAAGAAACCTGCCAAAGACAAAAATCATGACGAGGAGCCCACTGCGAGCATCCACCTGAACAAGTCTCTGAACAAGAGAGTCGAGGAGCTTCAGTACATGGGTGATGAGTCCTCCGCCAACAGCTCCTCTGACCCCGAGAGCAACCCCACGTCCCCTATGGCGGGCCGACGGCACGTGGCCACCAACAAGCTCAGCCCTTCTGGCCACCAGAATCTCTTTCTGAGTCCAAATGCCTCCCCTTGCACAAGTCCTTGGAGCAGCCCCCTGGCCCAACGCAAAGGCATTTCCAGAAAGTCCCCACTGGCGGAGGAAGGTAGACTGAACTGCAGCACCAGCCCTGAGATCTTCCGCAAGTGTATGGATTATTCCTCTGACAGCAGCGTCACTCCCTCTGGCAGCCCCTGGGTCCGGAGGCGCCGCCAAGCCGAGATGGGGACCCAGGAGAAAAGCCCCGGTGCGAGTCCCCTGCTCTCCCGGAAGATGCAGAGTGCAGATGGGCTACCCGTAGGGGTGCTGAGGTTGCCCAGGGGCCCTGACAACACCAGAGGATTTCATGGCCATGAGAGGAGCAGGGCCTGTGTATAAATACCTTCTATTTTTAATACCAGCTCCACTGAAAACCACCTTCGTTTTCAAGGTTCTGACAAACACCTGGCATGACAGAATGGAATTCATTCCCCTTTGAGAGATTTTGTATACATGTAGACCTCTTAATTTATCTATCTGTAATATACATAAATCGGTACGCCACGGTTTGAAGACCACCTTCTAGTTCAGGACTCCTGTTCTTCCCAGCATGGCCACTATTTTGATGATGGCTGATGTGTGTGAGTGTGATGGCCCTGAAGGGCTGTGGGACGGAGGTTCCCTGGGGAAAGTCTGGCAGCATCTCTCTTCTTTGGTATGGAATTTTTTCCTTCAGTGACTGAGCTGTCCTCGATAGGCCATGCAAGGGCTTCCTGAGAGTTCAGGAGAGTTCTCTTGTGCAACAGCAAGTAGCTAAGCCTGTAGCATGGTGTCTTATAGGACCAAATCGATGTTACCTGTCAAGTAAATAAATAATAAAACACCCAACTGGGAGTGCTGACTTTGAGGTTATAGATTGTGCCTGACAAAAGTCTGTGCCTGTCTGACAGAGCTGTGGGTGGTATGTCATGAGGCCCTGAGGAGCTTAGCAGAGACATCTTTCTTTTCTTTAAGAGAACATTTGAAAATTTTTTTATTTGTACACATTTACGGGCTACATGAGAAACTTTGTTACATGTTTGTAATGCATAGTGATCAAGTCAGGGCATTTAGGGTTCCTCACTGTACCCCAGGGCAGCCCCAGGGCTCTCCTTGGGCTTCTGACAGCCTGAGAGGTGTCTCATCACAATGAATTTTACTGAGCAAAGGCAGCTTGGCATATACTGAGGGTGTACAGCCCAGGACCCACAGCATTGATCTCACCGGGGAACTTGTTAGAAATCCAGATTCTCAGGCCAACCCTAGGCCCACTGAATTAGAAAGTCTGGGAGAAAGGCCAGGAATCTCGGTTTTAACAAACTCTGCAGGTGATTCTGATGCAAGCTAGAGAACCACTGGATGGACAAAGGCTGCAGGACTTGAGGTCAGTCCATTTGACCCCCACATCTCTCACTATTTTGTGACCTTGGAAAGGTTACTAAGCCCCGTGAACCTCATCATCTCCCTGTGAATTGCTTTGTCATGATGTCCATGTCTGGAATGCAGCTGGCCCTCCATACATGTTAGCTCTCTTTCCTTCTCACTTGGGTTAATGTTTGTTATCATCAGGAGCTGCCTTGGTGTAGCAGAAAGAGCATTGGCCTAGATTCCAGTGTTGGCCTATGCTCTGGCTATTTGGCAGGATTTAATAGAGCTTGTTAATAATTATTGAACAGTGATTAGGTGCCAGGGACTATGCTAAGAGCTTTCCATGCATTATCTCATTTAATCTGCCCAAAAACTACAAGAGAAATGTTCAGGTATTATCTCTATTTTATTCCACAAAAAAACAGACTTTACTTGGGTAATTAACTTGTCCAAGGCTTAACAGCTAAATTGGTAGAGTTGGGCTTAGAAACTAGTGGTCTGGCTTTGGAGCCCACACTGTTTAACCACTAAGTGGTACTCAACATTTCTGATCTTTACTATCCATATTCAAAAAAGAACCCACCCTAAAAGGTGCTAATATTTATTCAGCACCTTCCTACATGCTAGGCATTTGGTTAGACACATTTCACTTACTCTCAGTGTCCATCATAAGGAATTATTATGCCAGTATCACACATGCAGCTGCTGAAGTAGGAAAATAATATCCCAAACTTGTGAAAATAGACAAAGATAGTATATCCTAAATGATATGGCTCTATGCAAATTAGCAGGTGATTATTATCTAGATAGTAAGATGCTTTGTCCCTTAAGATGCAGAAGAGTTCGTATTAACTGGCAAATGCCTCCAGGACTGTTCTGGATTTGCCATTTCCAGCACTACCAGCTGTAGGTAGCCTGAAGGCTTATGCCTAGACCGCCAGGACTCCTGACCTTGGGCAATGTCAGGGCCCCCTCCAACCCCGCCCTATGCTTCCCTCCCTGACTCTGCTCCCATCACCCCCTGCCTGCTCCTTCCCTGCAGCCACTCCACCTGCTCCTTGGCCATCGGGCCATCTGGGCTTCACCAGCTCTTCTTGGCCTGTGACATTCAAGGCTGTTCCACCCTATTATGCCTGTTATACAAGCCACAGCTCTATTTTTAGATTAACCCTCGTGGATCATAATTACTTTTAAAAATACCTACACCCTCACCTTTACATGTGAATACAGATGAACTTGGCCTTCCTTCGGTCGTATTGCCCTGTGTGACATTATACAAGAACCCTGAAGTGGGGGTCAGCAGATCTGAGGTCGAGTCGTGGCTTTTCTACTAAGCAACTGTGACCTTCAGCAAGTCATTTATTTTACTGGTTCACAGTTCTTCCCACAAACCAGTGGATAACAATAAGATGTTCCTTAAATAAGGTCATATATGTGCAAGTGCTTTCTGAATGGAAAAGTGCTTTGCAGGCATTAGTCACTACTTATCCTGCTCTCTGATCATCACCTCCAAAGACAAGCCTCCTTTTGCTCCAATTCTTAACCCTGGCCTCACATTAGAGTCACCTAAAGAGCTTTTAAAAACTGCCTATGGGCCTGGGCACGGTGGCTCACACCTGTAATCCCAGCACTTCGGGAGGCTGAGGCGGGCAGATCATGAGGTCAGGAGATCGAGACTATCCTGGCTAATGTGGTAAAACCCTGTCTCTACTAAAAATACAAAAAAATTAGCCAGGCGTGGTGGCACGCACCTGTAATCCCAGCTACTTGGGAGGCTGAGGCAGAAGAATTGCTTGAACCTGGGAGTTGGAGGTTGCAGTGAGCCGAGATCACGCCACTGCATTCCAGCCTGGGCAACAGAGTGAGACTCCATCTCAAAAAAAATAAAAATAAACCTGCCTATGGGCCAGGCATGGTGGCTCATGCCTGTAATCCCAGCACTTTAGAGTCGCTTGAGGCCGGGAGTTTGAGACCAGCCTGGGCCACATAACAAGACAGTGGCTCTACAAAGATAAAAAATTAGCTGGGTATGGCAATGTTCGCCTGTAGTCCCAGCTGCTAGGGAGACTGGGGTGAGAGACTTGCTTGAGCCCAGGAGGTCAAGGCTGCAGTGAGCCAAGATCATGCCACTGCACCCAGCCTGGGTGACAGAGTCAGACCCTGTCTCAAACAAAACAAAACAACCAACTGCCTCTGGCAATCCCTGAGATATTCTGATTTAATCGGTTCTGGGGTGAGGCCAGGGCATGAGTATTTTTTAAAACTCCTAGTGATTCTTGCCTGTAATCCCAGCTACTCAGGAGCCTAAGCCAGGAGAATTGCTTGAACCCAGGAGACAGAGGTTGCAGTGAGCTGAGATAGTCCCACCACACTCCAGACTGGGTGACAGAGCCAGACTCCGTCTCAAAAAAATAAAATTAAAATAAAAATTTAAAAACTTGGCCAGGCGTGGTGGCTTATGCCTGTAATCCTAGCACTTTGGAATGCTGAAGTGGGTGGATCACCTGAGGTCAGGAGTTCAAGACCAGCCTGACTAACATGGAGAAACCCCGTCTCTACTAAAAATAAAAAATTAGCCAGGCGTGGTGGTGCGTGCCTGTAATCCCAGCTACTCTGGAGGCTGAGGCAGAAGAATTGCTTGCACCTGGGAGGCAGAGTTTGCAGTGAGCCGAGATCGTGCCGTTGTACTCCAGCCTGGGCAACAAGAGCGAAACTCCATCTCAAAAAAAAGTAAAAAATAAAAAACTCCTAGGTGATTCTAACAGGCAGGCAGCATCGGAAAGCTCTGGCCACTGGAATGAGGGGCACATTAATTCCCTCCTCCTTTTTCAAGGCTTAGTCCTGGTCTCTTGTAGGCGTTCCAGGGGTCTGAGCATCTTGTTGATGAACCTGCTCCTTCTAACTCTCTGGCCAAATCTTCATCTGGGGCATGGGCTTCCTGTTTGTTAGCATAGGCAGCCTTTCTTGAATAGCTTGACTGAGAAACTCAGCCAATGGTATTTTTACAGATGTTTCATTATTTTTAATGAAAACCAGTTCCTTCTCCACACTGGGACACGAGGCCTGGTGACCATCTCCACTTGAGGTGCTGGCAGAACATCTACACGCTACACATATCCAAAACACCACCTTGTCCACCCTCCCTCCTGCTCCATACACATGCCCATCTGCTCCTTCTCCTGACTTCCCCATCTCAGCCAGTGGCATCACCATCTCCCGTGTCACCCAGACTGGAGATGAGGCCATGTGGAATACGTGAAGAATGCAGGTTCTGAAGACCAAGTGACATTTGACTAACAACTGAGCCTCCCTATGTCCCAGTTTCCTCTCCAATAAATAATAGATAATAATAGTAGATAATAATAATTCCTATTTCATACAATTTGTTAGAATTAAATGAGTCAGGCCAGGCACGGTGGCTCATGCTTGTAATCCCAGCGCTTTGGGAGGCCGAGGCGGGTGGATCACTTGAGGTCAGCAGTTCAAGACCAGCCTGGCCAACATGGTGAAACTCTGACTCTATTAAAAATACAAAAATTAGCCGGGCCTGATGGTGTTTGCCTGTAGTCCCAGCTACTCAGGAGGCTGAGGCAGGAGAATCGCTTGAACCTGGGAGGCGGAGGTTGCAGCCAGTCGAGTTCGAGCCACTGCACTCCAGCCTGGATGACAAAGTGAGACTCCATCTCAAAAAAAAAAAAAAAAAAAAAGAATTAAATGAGTCAATACCTGTAAAGTGCTTAGTAATTTGCCCATGGTAAATGCTCAAAGAACGTGAGGCTACCATATTTATACCTTTCCCTTCCAAATCTCCTGTATTCAATCAACAATCCAGAACTGTCATTTTTTGGCTCTGAAATATTTCTTACACACTCTCTTCTTCCCCAGTGCTTACTTAGTTCCACATACCCTTCTCCCAAGGTCTCTCTGTCTCTAAGCCTCTGCATTAACTTATCCCCTATCATGCTACCAAACCTATCTTACTGAAATAGGGCTCTGGTCACATAACTTCCTTACTTCAAAAAATAAAAATAAAAAATTGCAGTCTGCCTCTTCCTGTACAGAGAAAAAGAGCCCAACTGCCTGTTATGCCCTGCCGTGCTGTATGCTTTGTGGGGAAGGCTCTCTGAACATTCCTCCTTGATCCACCACCCGTCTGACTCTGGGGTAACTTCCTGAGCTGGCAGGCCGGCTTCATATCCCAAATATGTGACCATGCCTGTGTCTCATTTACTATTGCATCACTCTAGGGTGTGGCTGGGTTGAAAAAGGCTCTGTTTGGTTTCTGCCACACAAGACAGACACATGAGCAAGTACTCATTGAAGACATATTGTTCATCGATTATTTTTAAATACTTTTTCCATAAAATGTGAGCTAGCTTTTCCCAGTAATTTTCATCCATATACTCTACTTCTTGTAAGTTGTAAACATGACAGAAAAGCTACCTAGAAACTAACAGCAAAGATCTAAGGAAGAAAGGATTGAACCAACAAGGAATGTTGACTTTTTATTCCTAACACTGACATAGATCCTGGTGAGTGCTAATTCCCTTAATGAAAAAATAATCCTGGGCAGGGCATGGTGGCTCACGCCTATAATCTCAGCACTTTGGGAGGCTGAGGCAGGCGGATCACCTGAGGTCAGAAGTTCGAGACCAGCCTGGCCAACAGGGTGAAACTCCGTCTCTACTAAAAAATACAAAAAATTAGCCAGGCGTGGTGGCATGCGCCTATACTCGGGGGCTGAGACATGAGAATCGCTTGAACTCAGGAGGTGGAGATTACAGTAAGCCGAGATCGCACCACTGCACTCCAGCCTGGGGAACGAGAGTGAAACTCCCTCTCAAATAATAATAATAATCCTGTAAGCTACAATCTTAGTACTTCATCCTCATGAAGCATCCCTCAGGATGACAGTCATGTTGATTGCATCAGTCCTTTGCGATTCATTCTGGGTAGTGGGAGACGTATCTGGAGTGTGTAGACAACCCATTGGTGAACCAAGCTGCCTTCATTTGGACCAATTTCCAGTTGGGCAGCTGTTTGCACAACACCCCCGATTTGGAATCAGCTGTGGGATGAGCAGAAGCCAGCTAGATATGTGCCTTGTGATGGCACCCAGATATTCAGTTCAATTTCACAAAGATTCGGCCGGGCGCGGTGGCTCACGCCTGTAATCCCAGCACTTTGGGAGGCCGAGACGGGCAGATCATGAGCTCAGGAGATCGAGAGCATCCTGGCTAACAGGGTGAAACCCTGTTTCTATTAAAAATACAAAAAATTAGCTGGGAGTGGTGGTGGGCGCCTGTAGTCCCAGCTACTCGGGAGGCTGAGGCAGGAGAATGGCGTGAACCCGGGAGGCGGAGCTTGCAGTGAGCTGAGATCGCACCACTGCACTCCAGCCTGGGTGAAACAGCGAGACTCCGTCTCAAAAAAAAAAAAAAAAAAAAAAAAATTCACAAAGATTCCTGAGCAACTACTGTGGCTGAAGTGCTTTGGATGAAAGATAAATCCTAGGTGATCCTTTTCCTTACCTATAACCAGAGAGTACAGTAGGTGCAGACCTGCCTTCTCAATGCTATATTTACAGTTAAGTCGCCTTCAGAGATGAATTTGGGAATTTCAATTTGTTATGGTTGTTCAAAGTGGTAGCCAGAGGCAAATTCCTCCGATTGTTTTGCTATCTCAGTGCCCTCTAGTGTCCAACCGGGACATAGCCTTATCTAAACAGCTGATAACCTGGCACCTGCTCCGAGTTGAGGGTATGCCCCTGTGGTTGGGGAACAAGAAAGACCAGTTGAAATTCCAGCGTTGCCAGTTGCAGAACTCTCAGGTCTGTCTCACTTTTCTAAGCTTCAGTTCCCTCACTTGTAAAATAAGGGTGATAATGCCTACAACATCAGGGTTTTTTTGTAAGGAATTAAAAGGATGATACGTGGAAAGCCTGACACCATCCTACCATAAAGAAATTGCTCTCAAAAATATACCATCACTAAAGCTCCCAGACATAAACTCATCCTAAGTAAGAAGGGTGGGAAAGACTAATCTAGCACACTCCTCCCTCTGCATTTTAGCCAGTTGTTTTTGCATCATTTCCTTGCTGCAATTGGGTATGAACAATGGGGTAAGAGATCATGTATCTCCACACATCTTATAGTGCCTGGCCCGTGGCAAGATCTCAGAAAATATTTGTTGAATAGGTACTGAATAAAAACGAATTTTTCCTGGCCTTAAAAATATTGTACAGTGTAACATAAATTCATTGTTTCCAAATATCCAAGCTGATTTTCTTGCAGAGCATGTAAATCCTAAGGGCTCTGTAATTCAACACTGTTTGGCAACTTCTCCTTGTCCTGAAATACTCCAGCTCTGGAATACACCTTGCGGTAGCTGTAGGTCTCATTGTAAGCTATGCAAAAGCATATTCAGCATGATAAAATCTGGGATGAGAACTCTTGAGCTCTGACCCCCTGATGCGTCTGAAAAAAATGAGTGAGCTCCTGGGATGAATGGGGAAGAGCTTGGTTAATAAGAGTGGCGGCCAAAGGCCAGTAGGGACTTTCAGAAGTCAGGACCCAAGAGACCTCCTATATCGCCTCTCTTATGTGTAAAATGAGAGTGATGGTCCCATCCTGAAGCCCCTGGAATACGCTCTGATGGGCCAACTCAATCAACAATGCCCAGATGATTTCAATTATAGAAATGCAATCGAGGCAGGCGCAGATCACCTGAGGTCAGGATTTCGCGACCAGCCTGGCCAGCATGGCGAAACCCTATCTCCACTAAAAATACAAAAATTAGCTGGGCGTGGTGGCAGGCACCTGTAATCCCAGCTACTCAGGAGGCTGAGGCAGGAGAATGGCGTGCACCCAGGAGGCGGAGGTTGCAGTGAGCTGAGATTGCGTCATTGCACTCCAGCCTGGGCAACAAGAGTGAGACTCAGTCTCAAAAAAAAAAAAAAAAAAAAAAAATGTAATTGAGTCTGTCATATGTTAAGTCAGCCATGACTTCAGACTTCAGTGAAGAACATATAGCAACTGTTATGAACATGAATACATATTTTCTTTATACAAAAGTTATTCTTCTAATACTGTAAGTCTACAAACCCACAGTAAATAAAATAAACAAGGCCGGGCGCAGTGGCTTACGCCTGTAATCCCAGCACTTTGGGAGGCCGAGGCGGCTGGATCATCTGAGGTCAGGAGTTCGCGACCAGCATGGCCAACATGGTGAAACCTCGTCTCTACTAAAAATACAAAAATTAGTCAGGCATGGTGGCAGGCACCTGTAATCCCAGCTACTCAGGAGGCTGAGGCAGGAGAATCGCTTGAACCCGGGAGGTGGAGGTTGCAGTGAGCCAAGATTGCGCCACTGCACTCTAGCCTGGGGGACAGAGCAAGACTCCATCTCAAAAAAAAAAAAACAAAAAAGGAAAGAAGAAAGAAAATAAACAAGACAGACGAGTAGATCAGTTTCACTTTTTTTTTTTTTTGAGACGGAGTCTTCTTCACAAGAGGAAGAAGCAGACTTTGACATTAAGAACCGATCAGAAGCCAGTAATAACAGATTTATGGAGTGCAACATCTGTTGTTCGTTTAGTATAACCTTAAAACAATTAAAGGAAGATTGAGGCTGTAAAACCTCCAAGTTCTCAGAAAATAACAACCTCACAGGGGAACTTAACAGTTGGTCAAATTAAAGTGCTGGGCCTTGTAGCCTTTACTGATTGGCAAATAACCAGATTTGGGGCCATGAAATGATTGTAAAGAACTCTGGAGGGGATTTCGTTTCTGCCTCAATCCAAATCATGCTCTCCATGCAAGGAGGAAAGAGCTGGGTCACTTATGTAAAGAGCCACGATCCCTTTGGGACAAAGAGTAGAGCTGTACTAAGGTCTTATTGTTTAAAAACCATCAAAAATAAATTACCCATCAACTACAACACACTACCTGCTTGAAAAATCATGTTACTTGTAATGTGCTGGTAAAATTAATTGAACATCTGCTCCCTGCCAGGAACTGTTTGAGTTGCTAGGGAAAGAGGAATGAATAAGACTCAGGTACATCCTGTGTTTATTGCGCTTATATCTTTTTTGGGGGGAGGCAGGCAATACACAAATAAACATGATAATTTCAGACAATCATTTGGAAAAAATGGGGTAGAGAATGACAGTAGGTAAGAGTGCAGAGCTATTTTTAATTTTTATTATGAAAAATTTTCAAGGACATAAAAATGGAGAATATTGTGAACTCTAGTATGTTCCCTAGATTCAACAATTATCTATTTTTTCTACATTTACTTTTGTTGTCCCTTTTCCTATCTTTCTCTCTTTCTTTTTTTTTTTTTGCTAAAGTATTTTAAAACAAATCCCAGCTATCATTCATTTCATCCCTATATACGTTAAGTATGCATCTCTAAGGGCCAGACAAAGTTTTAAAGAACTGGCTTAAATAAATTTACAATTCATAAAAATTATGTTCTATAAATTATAAACTTATAAATGATATAATAATATAATATAACTTGACATTTTAATGGTAATTATAGTTGTATAAATTATGTTTCATATAATTATAAAATTAGAAGTTATAAAATGATTACTAACCATTATATAATAACATTTTTTAAATGATATAAATAGCCCATAATCTAATCACCTGAACTTGGTAACTGAATTTAGGTGCTTGTTTTTCCATCTTGAAAAAAATTATCTTTATTATAATATAACATGCTATTGAAAAGTAAACAAGCCGGGCATGGTGGCTCACGACAGTACCATTTATAATAGCTCCAAAAAGCATGATATACGCAGCCATAACTCTAACAAAGTACATATGCAGGATCAATGTGCTAAAAATTACAAATTATCAAAGACCTAAATAAACGAGGAGATATCCTGCTCACGCATTAGAAGAGTTATTGGCTGAGCACAGTGGATCACGCCTGTAATCCCAGAACTTTGGGAGGGGGAGGTGGGTGGATCACAAGGTCAGGAGATCGAGACCATCCTGGCTAAACATGGTGAAACCCCGTCTCTACTGAAAATACAAAAAAAAAATTACCCAGGCATGGTGGTGGGCGCCTGTAGTCCCAGCTACTCGGGAGGCTGAGGTGGGAGAATGGGGTGAACCCGGGAGGTGGAGCTTGCATTGAGTCGAGATGGCGCCACTGCAGTCCAGCCTGGGCGAAACGGTGAGACTCTGTCTCAAAAAAAAAAAAAGAAGAGTTATGATAGTTAAAATGCCAGACTTCCCCCCAACTGATCTGTAGATTTAAGGCAATTCCAAACAAATCCCAGCATGAGTCTTTGTAGATATAGGCAAGTTGATTATAAAATGTATATGTAAAAGTAAAGGAACTGGAATACCCAAAACAATTTTGAAGAAAGAACAAGGTTAAAGACTCATACTACTCAATTTAAGACATACTATAAAATAGTGGCCAGGCGCAATGGCTCATGCCTGTAATCCCAGCACTTTGGGAGGCCGAGGCGGGCGGATCACGAGGTCAGGAGATCAAGACCATCCTGGCTAACATGGTGAAACCCCGTTTCTACTAAAAATACAAAAAATTAGCTGGGCGTGGTGGTGGGCGCCTGTAGTCCCAGCTACTCGGGAGGCTGAGGCAGGAGAATGGTGTGAACCTGGGAGGCGGAGCTTGCAGTGAGCCGAGATTGCGCCACTGCACTCCAGCCTGGGCGACAGTGCAAGACTCCGTCTCAAAAAAAAAAAAAAACCTACAAAAATTAGCCAGGGGCAGTGGCAGGCGCCTGTAATCCCAGCTACTTGGGAGGCTGAGGCAGAAGAATTGCTTGAACTTGAGCGGCAGAGGTTGCAGTAAGCCAAGATCATGCCACTGCAGTCTAGCCTGGGCAACAGAGTAAGACTCCATCTCAAAATAAATAAATAAACAAACAAACTAGAATTCATTGAATTAAAAACTTTTGCTCTGTGAAAGACACTTAAAAAATGAAAAGATAAGTCAAATATTTGCAAATCACATATCTGAAAAAGGATTTGTGCCCAGAGTATATAAAGAACTCTTAAAACTCAACAATAAGAAAACAATACATTTAAAAAAATGAATAAAAGATTTGAACGTACAAAGAAAATATATAGATGGGAAATAAACATATGAACAGTGCTTCCACATCATTAGTCATTACAGAAATGCAAATTGAAAACCGCAATGAGATACCATTACATACCAATTAGAATGGTTAATATAAGAAATTCTGATAATACCAAGTGCTGAAAGATGTGGAGCAACTGGAACTCTCGTATGTGGCTGGTTGGAACGCAAAATGGTACAGGATTCCTGGGCACTCTAGAAAAGGCTGACATTTTCTTACAAAATTAAACGTATATTTACCATTTGACTCAGAAATATCATTTGTAGGTATTTCTTACACAGAAATGAAAACTCACATTCACAGAAAGATCTCTACATAATAATGGTGGCATTATTCAGAATTGCACCAAACTGAAAACTACCCAAATGTTCGTCAAGAAATAAATGGATAAACAAACTGGTGGTGCATCCACACAATGGAATACTACTCAACAGTAAAAAGGAATGAGCTACCAATACACTCAACAATGTAGATGAATATTGAATGCCTTATGCTAAGTGAAAGACACCAGTCTCAAAAGATTTATACTGTCTGATTCCATTTGTATGGCTGTCTGGAAAAGGCAAAACTATAGGAACAGAAAACAGACCAGTGGTTGCCAGGGTATGGGAGGAAAACTGACGGACTACAAAAGGCCAGCATGAAGGAATTCTATCAGATATTGAAATTGTTTTGTATCCTGTTTGTGGTAGTGATTACAAGACTCTATGCATGTGTGAAATATCATAGAACTGGACAACAATGGGAGTGAAGTTTACTGTAAGTTTTTAAAAGTAATAAAGGGCCAGATGTGGTGGCTCACGCCCGTAATCCCAGCAGTTTGGGAGGCCGAGGCAGGTGGATCATGACATCAGGAGTTCGAGACCAGTCTGGCCAATATTGTGAAACCCTGCCTCTAATAAGAATACAAAAATTAGCCGGGCATGGTGGCATATGCCTGTAGTCCCAGCTACTCAGGAGGCTGAGGCAGGAGAATTGCTTGAACCTGGGAGGCGGAGGTTGCAGTGAGCTGAGGTCGTGCCACTGCACTCCAACCTGGGCAACAGAGCAAGACTGTCTCAAAATAAATAAATAAATAAATAAATGTAATAAAAATGATTGATTTGTGGTTTCAGGTGTGTATGCAGCCTCACCTATCCTTATAAGTTCCCTGAACCCGAAGTGCTCGGTACATAAACAGCCAGTGTGGCTGGAGCTCAAAGAACCTGGGGGAGAGTGTCACATAGCGAGGTCAGAGAGATGGGCAGGGCCAGCCCATGTAGTGCCATAGAAACACTTGGAAAGGAATCTATGCCTCTTAAAGATCATTCTGGCTACTATGTGGAGAATGGGTATATAATAGTAAATTATGGGAAAGGTGTTTTTTCATTTTTAAAAAGTGATTAAAGAGAAAAGTAATTATGTTTTGAGAAGAGAGATCCAAATAATTGAAACATTTAACTGTGACTGAGGACTGGGAAGGAGAAGAAAACAGTTTGGCCCTTAAAATGAGGTTTAGCTTTGTGGTTAGAGTTTCCTTGTTTGGCCAGCTCCACTGGTGCAGGGACAGGGCTTCTTCCAATGTGTTTTCTTGGCCTTCTGTTTCAGAATAAACAAACACGATGTCTCCAAGCTATTCAGAGGGTCCCAGGTATTCAGGGTGGCCTGCTCTAGACCACAGAAGCTTTCTCACAGGTCACAGGTTGGGCCCTGTTGCTATAAACACAAGATACATGAGGCCTGAGCAAGTCTGAACACCTCCTGGAGCTGTTTTCTATGCCATCCCAAGTCCTCATGGACAAATGAGGCTTAATCATGGGGAACCGAGCTTCATGGGTAGGGCTAGCACCTCTGACGTCAGAAACACTGGAAAATGAGTGTGGTCATGGCTGTTGGGTGCCCCATGAATCACTGCTTGAGGGGGCTTGACATGTGATGGCTGGCACTGCAGACAGGAGATGATAGTCGAGAGCCAACAGAGGAGTCTGTTTGCTGGACCCTCCAGGTGGCAGCAAAAATGCCAACCCAAACCCCCATGTCTATTCATAAAATGGCTGCAAAGACATCAATCCTGATTTTTAAAAAGAGAAAGACTTCAGCCTGAGCTGAGGGAGCCCGATGCCTCCTTTGCGGTTGCAGGATAGCTGCAAAAAATTGTGAGATTATTCAAAATTTGATAGGCTGTGAACACAAAAAGAAAAAAGTCTCAATAAATGCATAAAAACAATTTTTAAAAGTAACATCTAGGCCGGGCGCGGTGGCTCACGCCTGTAATCCCAGCATTTGGGAGGCCGAGGCCGGCGGATCACAAGGTCAGGAGATCGAGACCATCCTGGCTAACACGGTGAAACCCCGTCTCTACTAAAAATACAAAAATTAGCCGGGCATAGTGGCGGGCGCCTGTAGTCCCAGCTACTCAGGAGGCTGAGGCAGGAGAATGGCATGAACCCGGGAGGAGGAGCTTGCAGTGAGCGGAGATCGCACCACTGCACTGCAGCCTGGGCGACATAGCGAGACTCCATCTCAAAAAAAAAAAAAAAGTAACATCTACCCATAATAGCAATGTTTTATATAAGAATAGAAGAATACCTTGGGTAATGGGGGCACCAAAATCTCAGAAATCACCACCAGATAACTTTTCCGTACAACCAAAGCACCAAAAAGAGAATGGAAGGATAGTTCCATAATATAACCGAAAAGCTTCCACATGCACATCAAATGACTGCCAGCATCACGCTCAAGGGAAGACACTCATGAGCATTCCCCTGGCATCAGAGAAAAGACAAAGGCGACTGGCATTAGCACTGCTTTTGTATTCTCTTCTGGAAGTGCTTTCAAAGTCACTAAGCAAGAGAATGAAATAAGAAATATAAATATTAGGAAAAGAAACCAGATGATCAATTTTCGCACATTTCTTAATCTTCTACCTAAGGAAGAAAAACACAAGCAAATGAGTTTAAAATCTGTTAGAGGCGGCCAGGCGCGGTGGCTCACGCTTGTAATCCCAGCACTTTGGGAGGCCGAGGCGGGCGGATCACGAGGTCAGGAGATCGAGACCACGGTGAAACTCCGTCTCTACTAAAAATACAAAAAATTAGCCGGGCGTGGTGGCGGGCGCCTGTAGTCCCAGCTACTCGGAGAGGCTGAGGCAGGAGAATGGCGTGAACCCGGGAGGCGGAGCTTGCAGTGAGCCGAGATCGCGCCACTGCACTCCAGCCTGGGTGACAGAGCGAGACTCCGTCTCAAAAAAAAAAAAAAAAAAAAAAAAAAAAAAAAAATCTGTTAGAGGCCAGGCGCGGTTGCTCACACCTGCAATCCCAGCACTTTGGGAGGCCAAGGCAGGCAGATCACCTGAGGTCAGGAGTTCAAGACCAGCCTGGCCAACATGGCAAAACCTCTACTAAAAATACAAAAATTAGCCGGGCCTGGTGGCAGGCACCTGTAATCCCAGCTACTCGAGAGGCTGAGGCAGGAGGATTGCTTGAGCCCAGGAGGCGGAGGTTACAGTGAGCCGAGATCACACCACTGCAGTCCAGTCTGGGCGACAGAGCGAGACTCTGTCTCAAAAAAAAAAAAAAAAAAAAAAAAAAAATCTGTTGGAAATAATAACAATGGCCATTCAAAGAGTCCATTTCATTTGGTTCCTGGGATGCCTCTGCACCTCTTTCCTGCTTTATTTCTCCTCTTTGTAATGGGCAAACATCTCCTCAATAAAAAGGCTAGCCTGTCCCCATTGAAATCTCTTAGCATGAGGACGGCAGCCAAGCCCTATGGCTCAATTTCAAGTCCCCTTTTAAATGGAAACCATTTGATACCTTTTGCTCATGCATCCTGAAATCTTTGAATATGCTGAAAGAAAACAGGGAGTTCTGACTCAGAGATTTAACCCTCTGTCTACACAAACATTGGTGACTACTCTACTACAAAACAAAAAGAGCAAAAAAAATTTGTTTAAACCAGTAACACAACGAAACTCAATGAAAGACTATTGGTTAGTGGGTTCCCCAGTGTGTCCCGCAAAGTGCTTTTCATGTGTTCACCATTGTCTGTGTTCAGATTACCAGGACCAAAATGACACCTGGGCAAACAGAAAACAAAAACAAGACCTGAGTTGGGAGTGAGGAGAGGCAGAGTCAAACCATGGATGCCAGGAGGAGTAGCTCTGTTGTCTCAAGGATGTCAGTGGTCCTTGCCACTCTCTGGTCTCAGTTTCCTCATGTATAAAGTAAAGGGCTAGGACTTGGTCTATGACTTCAAACCTGTCATACCCGGACAATTTTCATTCTGCTTACTGACATTTTCCAATTTTTACCACTGGTCTTAAATTCGCACCTTCTCCTTATCACATATGCCTTCATATCTATGGGAAGTCTCTGCTTGAATATCTTGCTGCCACCCAAAATGAATTGAGTTAAAAATCATAACTCTAGATCAGCCTTCTCTGTCAACCACCTTTCTCTTTCCCATTTGTGAAAGGAAAATATCTTGGGCCCCTAAAATCACTAAGCTAAAGGGAAAAGTCAAGCTGGGAACTGCTTAGGGCAAACCTGCCTCCCATTCTGTTCAAAGTCACTGAGATAAATGCATATCTGATTGTCACTTTGGAGAGGCTAATCAGAAACTCAAAAGAATGCAACCATTTTTCTCTTATCTACCCACGACCTGGAAGCCCCCTCCCTGGCTTCCAGTTGTCCCACCTTTCCGGACCAGACAGAACCAATGTTCATCTTACATATGTTGATTGATGTCTCATGTCTCCCTAAAGTGTATAAAACCAAACTGTGCTCTATCCACCTTCGGCACATGTCATCAGGACCTCCGGAGGCTGTATCACAGGGCTGCATCCTCAACCTTGGTAAAATAGACTTTCTAAATGGACTGAGACTTGTATCAAATTTTCAGGGTTCACACCTTTATCTCAGTAATGAAGGAATTTATGCTGTAACCTAAATGGCAGCTTTCCCATTCTTCTTAAGGGTCATGTGTTTCTGTATTTAGTGGTGGTGGGGTGGAGTTGTCTTCCTACTCCCACACCTCAGTGTTCCCCTGGCCTCCAACCCTCTGAGCTCTTTTGTCTTCCGGCAGCTCTTGGTTCCTTGTGGCCCCCGGTTCAGGTCATCACTGGGCAAGCCGGCCCCAGCATCCTGCTGCTTCCTGCGCAATGGTCTCCGAGCATTGGGAGGCAGCAAATGTGTCTCTCCTGTCTTCATGACATAACCACACAAAAGTGAAGAAATATATCCAACTTTACTCAAGGTGGGAAACTTAAAGAAAGTCACAACATATCAGAGAAAAATTTTAAATGGCCATCAATACCATTTTTCTTGTGCTCCCATGGAAAACCATTCAATGAAATGCTTAATTCATTGAATGGTTTTCCATGGAAAACTGGAGACTCTTTAGGTGGTGCCCTTCAGTTTTTAATCTTGTTCTTTTGACTTTATATCTACCTTCCTTTCAGAGACACAGCCTCCTTCAAACCTTCCCCCTCTGGAATGTTGCTGTGGTTCAAATATGTCCCCCAAAAGGCATTAAGCTTCATCCCCAGTGTAACAGTATTAAGAGATGGGGCCTCTAAGAGATGAGGCCATGCGGGCTGCACCCAGTGAGTGAATTGATACTGTTTTCATGAGATTGGGTTCATTATCGCAGGAATGAGTTCCTCGTGAGAAGATTACTTCAGGCCCCTTCCCTCTCACGTGTGTGCACTCTTGCCTGTGTGATGCCCTCCACCATGTTATGACAGCAAGAAAGTCTTCCCAGATGTAGCAACTTGATCTTGGACTTCCCAGCCTCCAGAACCATGAGCCAAATAAATTTCTGTTCATTATAAATTACACAGTCTATGGTATTCTGTTATAGCAGCAAAAAATCCACTAAGACAGTTATGTATCCTCTCCTGTGTTTGAGAAACTTCACCTCCCACCTATAGGGGCTGGTCTGTCACACAAGGCTCTCCCACACCCTACCCAACTCCCCCCGAGAGTTTATTTAGCCAAATCTTAGTTATTCCATTCAGAATTGCACCTGGTAGCTCATCAAACTGGTCCAAGACAAACTTGGGCTCTCCAAGTCCCTCAGAGCCAGACGAGCTGTGGGGGATGCAGGGATTCATTCTTGTTCCCCTTTAAGTTGTCCCTACCAAAGTGAATGGAAAAGAAATGTCTTTAGTCTTCCTAATGCTCCTAGAATAATAGTTGGTGCATGCACACACTCTCCCCCGACAAACATTAATTCCCAGAAATAGCATAGATTTTACCCTTAAAAAGAAAACAACCTTTTTTTGTTTTTTCAAACTGTCCATACTCTACCAGGCTGTTCCTTGGAGTTTCACTTTACATTGTTTTGGTGACCAGAATGTATTCCTTTGCTCAACTATCCATCCACCCTACTTTCAAATGGTGCTCCCTTTGACTGACCAAGAATAAGAAAAGGGGCCTGTTGGCCATATACCTTTATTAGTAATTTGTAGAGCTTCTAAAAGACCCCCTGTTGCCCCAGAAGCTTGGAAAGTATTATTTATAATGTGAGAGACAAATGAAGTTTTTAGATGATGGAGCCATGCATGCCGTTCCCCAATTTCTGTCCTAATGTGGTGAGGGGGCAGAGGGGTGTGTGCATGTGTGTGTGTGTGTGTGTGTTTGCGTGTGTATGCACATGCAGGAAGGTTGGGAGGGTAATTCTTCCAGTTATAATAGCAATAAAAATGGTGATGACTGACCCGTCCTAAGTGTTATAGCATCTCTCATTCCTGACCCAGAAAGCTGTAAAAATACCAGTGCCTCACCCTGAACTATTAAATCAGAGTCTCTGGGAGGTGAGGCCTGGGCATTGTGGTTTTTAAAAGCCTGCAGGTGATTCCAATGTGCAGCCAGGGCTGAGAACCACTGATGTGTAGGGCTGGGGAATTGCCACAGTTGGAAAAAGTCACCTTTTAATTCACCTGAAATGAATTATGCAGACTAAGGCAGCATTATTCCATCAGGCTCCTTTCAGCATCCAAGATTCTGGGTAAAATCTCAAATAGAATGGGGTGTGAGGGTAATGGTTTCCCACGATGCAGTTGGTATGGAGGATCTGGAATGGCAGTCACCACCAATCCCAGGGAGAGGCTCCCACAGCGTAGGCAGACACTTATTCTTAATGTAAAGTTATGACTGCAATTACTGTACAGTGCCTGATACAGAGCGGACCTCAGCAAATACAGTACTTGAAATAAATACGACCAGAGAGTAAACAAGCAGTTACTCTCTTCTACCACAAGATGGCAACATTTCAAGACTCACTCAAGAACAATGCTCAAGTATCAACTGCCAAAATGAAAGGGATGCACGGTTGATAAATGATGAAGCTAGGTGGGTTTTCCTCGATTTTTATTTTTCACCCTTTATCTTTTTAAATAAGTGGAGCCAGGAGCAATGGCTCATGCCTGTAAATCCTGGCACTTTGGGAGGCCGAGGCAGGAGGATTGCTTGAGCCCAGGAGTTCCAGACCAGCCTGGGCAAGATAGTGAGAAAAACATCTCTACAAAAAATAATTTTAAAAAATTAGCTGGGTGTGGTGGCATATGCCTGTAGTCCCAGCTACTATGAAGGCTGAGGTGGGAGGATTGCTTGAGCCTGAGAGGTCAAGGCTGCAGTGCGACGTGATTGTACCACTGCACTCCAGCCTGGGCAACAGAGTAACACCCTGTCTCAAAAAAAAAAAAAAAAAAAGGTGAGAACATAGTGAGTTCACATGGCTCATGTCTCTCCTAGAAGGCTGAGCTGCTTGGTTGACATCTGTATGCTCACAGGATCTTGGAAATGTAGGTCAGTACCAAGCATGAAACTATTTTATATAAGGACAGTAAATGACCCTAATTTGGTTTTTCTACCAATAAATCATCTGCCTTACGCCAGGAGACATATTTCCAAGTCACCCTGTTCCCCAGCTTTTTTCATCCACAGGGGGACTTTTGGGAAACAACTGATTTGTGGAAACACAGATACATTTGGGTATACATCAATTAATAAGAACTCTGAGAGCAAGCTCCCCTTAATAAAGCTGGCTTTGGGACCAGGGAGGTAGGCCTTGGCACCGGGCAGGTTGGCCTTCTCCATGAGTTGGAGAGGAAGCACAGTGACATCTCATGACCGGATTTTGATTGATTGGCTGAGATCTGGGCCCAGCTGCATGAAAGACTATAAGCCTGGTGTTAAAGAGCCCATAAACTCGGGCAATCAGGGCCCCCACTCTGTGTTGGCTGGGTGTGGCCCCTGGAGTCCATGTGCAGGGGTCACAGATAGACAGATCATGACAAAGAGGCAGGGGTTACCTACTTGGCCATCTGCTGCTGCAGCATCTGAGCTGCCCGCAAGACCAGTCACTTGACCCTGGGGGCAGAGGAAGATGAAGTGGCACACGGGGGTGGGATGGCCCAATGGTGGGAGCCACTTACCTTCTGACTGCTCCCAGGAGATGAATTAGAAAGGTTTGGGCTTAATAACTATTTAGACATGAAACATTGCTCAAGATACTTTCCACAATAATGTCTGTAGGTCTCATCCATAGGTAGCAATCCTGGGCTAATCCAATCCTCTACCTTTTTGGACCCCAGGTCTGCACTGCTCAGTGCTGCTCAGGGATAAATTTTAAATTCACAGTCCTCAGTGCATCTGTATAATCCTTTGATGTGCCTCTAGGAAGCATCCTTTCCTGTCCCCACGATGGCTATTCCAGACCTTCCCCACTACTCCTTAATTTCCATCCTTACCTCAAGTCCCCTCTCAGCAGATGGCTTTGCCTCCTAGCTCCCAGAAAAAATTGAGATCATCCTGCCTAGCCGGGCGCGGTGACTCACGCCTGTAATCCCAGCACTTTAGGAGGCCGAGGTGGGTGGATCACCTGAGGTCAGGAGTTCGAGACCAGCCTGGCCAACATGGCGAAACACTGTCTCTACTAAAAATACAAAAATTAGTCAGGCGTGGTGGTGTGCGCCTGTAGTCCCAGCTACTCAGGAGGCTGAGGCAGGAGAATTGCTTGAACCCAGTGAGCCAAGATCGTGCCACTGCACTCCAGCCTGGGTGACAGAGTGAGACTCCGTCAAAAAGGAAGGAAGGAAGGAAGGAAGGAAGGAAGAAAGAAAGAAGAAAGAACGAGAGGGAGGGAGGGAAGGAAGGAAGGAAGGGAGGGAAAGAAAGAAAGAATGAAGGAAGGAAGGAAAGAAAGAGAAAGAAAGAAAGAAAGAAAAAGAAAAAGAGAGAAAGAAAGAAGGAAAAAAAATTGAGACCATCCGGCACGAAATCCCTCAACTTCCAGCCTCCCTCCCACAAAAGTATTTAGGTTTGCCAGCCCTCACATCCTCCCAACCAATGTCAGAGAACTGGATGTGCCATCTATATAGACACCAGAATCTCTTCCCCAGTGCCCTGGATTCCAGTGCCTTCACCCCTCACATGTTTCCTCGGGGTCTTTGCTCTACCAGCGTTCATCTCCCTCTCTCTCTCTCTCTCTCCCTATCTCTGGCTCTTTCCATGTGCATGCTCCCCCATCATAAAAAAAAAAAAAAAAAAACAGAATAAAACAAAGGCCTCCCTTAAGCCTGTCTATGACCAATAGTACCACATTCTCCAGCCTGCTTCAGTTCCCTCAAACCCAACTGCTTAGCTCCAGATGTGGGGCAGCAGTAAAGACACAGGGAAATGGGAAAGGGGTAGAAACCTCTTCCCCTCTCCTTCCCACCCTTCCCCACTGGTAGTCTGTTACCACCAGTAGCAGTAGAACAATAAAAATAAACAAAGGGCTCAAGCAGTAGCACCACCACGCACGTGTGACAATGACCTTGTAGTCTCTGACATCCAAGCTGGCATCAGATGTGTCTGCAGGCTGCTGAGGCTGTGGGCAGCAAGAGCCTCTGTCCAAGGTTGCCCCGGGCTTTACCCTCTGCCAAATCATGCCTTTAGCTTTCAATACCAAGGCCACAGTGAAAACAACCAGGCAAGAAGCCTGTCCTTTCTGAGGATGAAATGGGGACAAGAGCAGCGGTGGAAATAGCATTCAGGGATGGGAGGTGGGTCTGCTCTGGGCTGAGGTCAGCGTGGGTGGCTCAGTGGGTCTATGCAGCCTTGCAGATGAAATGGGTTCCAGAGGAGACCTGGATTATTGTTCATGTCATTCCCCATCACCACACTTGGAATCTAGTCTGGGAAATCTTCCAGACTGGCCTCAGCCACCGGCGTTTTGCCCCTCCCCCAGGCCTGAGTACTGCAGTCCCTCTCTGCAGTTGCTGTTCCCAGGGCACTGACCCAAAAGCCTCCTATGCTTCAATTTTCCTAATCATTACAACAAAACATCCTTGCCAGCTCATCCTGTGTGTCCAGCAATATAAGTAACCCACGTACATCATCTCATTTAATTTGATCACCACTGAGTCAATCGAGTATGTTTGATTGTCTTCATCTCATGGAGGAGGAAACTAAGTGATGGAGAAGTCAGGTCTTCTTAGAGAACTTTACAGAGCTAGTGAGCGATGGGACTAGGATTCGAAGACTGGCCTGTTTGACTCCATGCTCTTTTGATTCTACTGCCCAAATATTTGTAAGGAGTATGAGTTTGTTCTAACACACTCAAAAGCGAGAAATGTAACATGATGAATGTGGCAAACCCTCACTAGACAGGGTCAGCAAGATGGCCAGTATCTGTTTATTATTATTATTATTATTTTTAGTAGAGAAGGGATTTTGTCATGTTGGCCAGGCTGGCCTCGAACTCCTGACCTCAAGTGATCCACCCGCCTCAGACTCTCAAAGTGCTGAGATTACAGACATAAGCCACTTTGCCAGGCCCTCTATCATAACCCATTTCTCCTAAAAAAAAAAAAAAAAAAAAAAAAAAGGCAGCACTCACATGATAAAGCTTATGAAGTGTGAGAGGAAGAGGAAATGAGGCAGAAAAATAGTGAAAACCAGACAGGTGCAGTGGCTCACGCGTGGTGGCACATTCGTGGTGGCACATGCCTTTAATCCCTGCTACTCGGGAGGCTGAGGCAGGAGAATTGCTTGAACCTGGGAAGCGGAGGTTGCAGTGAGCCAGCCTGGGCGACAGAGCAAGACTCTGTCTCAAAAAAAAAAAACAAAAAAAAAACAGAAAAGAAAAAAGGAAGTAGTGAAAACCAATAAAGTGGGATAATAAAGCTGGCTGTGGCACCCCATGAAATAGAATCACCAAGCCATACTAGAGTCTCTGGGAAGGCCACATAAAACCATTGCACCTCAGAGCAGTGTGTTGGGGAGAAGCATCAAGAACCTATCTGTTACCTGGGTCTCTCACTGCTCAAAGTTCACACCATGGGGCATTAGCTGCCCCCTACTTTGGGTTGTGTACCTGGGCCAGCCTCAGTGGGCCTAGGTAAGGTTGGACGTGGAAGTGAGTGTTGGAACTGTTTCAGCTCCTTCCCATCGCAGCAGGCATAGTGAAGGCCATGCCAAAACCCAGCACTCACCCCCAGGGTGGCTGAGACAGACTGCTGTGTTGGGAAGTGGGGTGTCAGTGGCAGCAGGGGCTCTCCCTTGTGCAAGTGGCCAGAAGAAGGCCTTGGGGGCAGGCAAGTGACCTCAGGCAGATCTGGCTCTCCATTTCTTTCAAGAACAAGTCTAAATTCCTTATCGTGGCATCCAAGACTCTCCCCAGGGTGGCTTCACCCTTTCCAACCTGGTCCTCTGTGCCTCCACACCACCTCACTTCAGTGCCACTGTTTGCCCATGAAACTCCTACACATGAAGGAGAAAAGGGGACCTTTCTGAGTGGTCCCAGCTCCGGAGGCTGTGGGTTTGGCTGGCAGAACAATGTTTCGGTGTAAATTAGAAAAATTAAACAATTGTTCTTCCTGGTTTCAGCTCATGCCAGAGTGCACAGTGGATTTCAACATGCCCCTTGGCCACCCATGCATGGAGGCCTTGCCAATCATACTAAATCCCAGGTGAGGAAACAGGCCAGAGAGGTGGAGGCTCTTGCCCAGGTCACACAATCGCTTAATGGCAGACCCAGAGGGGCGACTCAGCTCCTGACTTGAATCGGGCTTCTTTGCCTCCAGCTGGACGGCCATCCCACATAGAAACAGTTTTTGAAAATTTCCAGGTGTGTCTGGCATTGACCCTGTGTTCTGCCCTGTTCGGTGCCCATGGCTATGAGAAAAGGCCTGCTTCCCAGCTTTCCCTTCCCCACCCATGACCTGTAGAGAAGAGGCCTCTGGGCCTTTGCCAATGACCTCATGGGGAACCGCTGCCTGCTGACTTCCTGTTTTTATATTCTTTCTCCTCTGCTTATTTTTTCTGCTTTGTTGTTCTTTGTTCATTTATGGTTTTCCTCCAGTAGCCCACTCTGCAAAAACTGAACTTTATTTTTTGTGATTATTTTAAATACATGTTTCGATAAAGAGACATTATACTTTTTTTTTCCTTTGAGGAATTGGAGTTGAGTGTTATTTCTACCCCCTCTTTATCTCCCTCCTCTTTCCCATGCTTCATTTCCAAAACTAGAGTCTTTAGGCTTCATAACTTAGAAGAAACAAACTCAAAAGCTGTGTCTGCAAGGACCACGTGAATTCCAGGATTCTCTCTCTAGAGAGATCTCTAGATCCCTCTTCTGCTGGGTGCTGGAAGAGTCGAACAGGAAGAGGTCTTCTAGTCTTCCCACCGTTGATATCCTCAGCTATCAAATTTACAAGTCCCTGCTTGAAAACCGTGTGGGCTCTCCATTTCTTCCAAGATGAAGCCCAAATTCCTAAGGGTGATGACCCACCAAACGGCTGCCCAATGAAGCCTTCCAACTTGGTTCACCATTATTCCATTTGTTTCTACACCCTCTCTTCCACCCCGTTTCCTCTATTCCAGCCACAGTGCAGTTCTCACCTTTCCCAAAACCACTGTGCTCCTTCATGTCTCTGTACTTCTGCACCTGCTCTTCCTCTGCCTGGAATCCTTTTCCCTTTCTTTGCCTCATGGACTCTTATTCATCCTTCAAGGCCTAATTCAAATGTCACCTTCTCAGGAATGCCTTAGCCAACACCTCCAAGCTGAGTTTACTACTCTTTCCTCTATGTTCCTTCTACACTTTGTCCTGAAGAGTAAATATAAATGTATTTGAGAGCCATTTTTATTATTCTAGTCTCCTCTTTCATTGGATTACTCATAAGTATTTATGCTTACTTATAAGTGTTTCTGTCAGGTATTAATGTCTTTCTTACCTATTCTGTGTATGCACATAAGTGTGCAAAGCCCTTGGGGGAAGGTGTGAACTGAAAGATTGGCCATTCATATGTTGATTTCCCAGAGAGAGGTTGTAGATCGTTTAACAAGAAACCAGAAACTGGGGCAGGTAGAAAAAGAAATGCTGTGTCTTCAGGGCCATGCTTGTCAAAACATAGTTTATGAACCACCTATGTCAGAATCACCTGGTGGGGCAACTTTTAAAAAGTTCTGATTCCTGGGCCTGGCCTTATACCTTATGAACCCAGGTTCATAGTTTCCAGGAATCTGCATTTCCATAAACCATCAAAAGATTCTCTTGTACCAGAGTTTGATAACCACCGATCTGGGTGCTTTGGGAGCTAGAGTTCATATGCCACAAAACTGTGCTTGTCAAGACCATTAGTTGTCAAACTTCCTGAATGTCTACCTTAGTGGCTGCTTTTCAAGCCTCATCTGAATGCTGTCTTGGTGGTGGTATCTGATGCACTTGAGCATTGCCTGATTTTGGAAACTCTTCACTCCCTCACCTTCTATGATACCGCTTGTTCTTGGTTCATACCTTAGCTCTTTAATCACTCATTTCCACATTCCCTATCTGGGTCCTCTTCCTCCTAATGCCTCTTCACTCTTGTGTCTTCACCTTGGCCCCATCCGTGATATTCCACACCAGACCTACAGCTTCCACTGCCACACGGAGATGCTGGTGGTGTTTAAACTATTTCCAGGCAAACACTCTCCTTGGCCTCCCTCCTGTACATACAACTCCCTCCTGGAACTCTCCACTGGATGGCCCCAGGCATCTCAAATCATACATTTCTAAAACTATCACGAGGTCAGGAGATCGAGACCATCCTGGCTAACATGGTGAAACCCCGTCTCTGCTAAAAATATAAAAAAATTAGCCGGGCGTGGTGGCGGGCGCCTGTAGTCCCAGCTACTCGGAGAGGCTGAGGCAGGAGAATGGCGTGAACCTGGGAGGCAGAGGTTGCAGTGAGCCAAGATCGCGCCACTGCACTCTAGCCTGGGCAACAGAGCAAGACTCTGTCTCAAAAAAAAATAAAAAACAAATAAATAAATGCAGGCTGTTAAAATGATGATGATGACACTAAATATTTAGTAGTTAACATTCATTTTTATCATCCTGGTCTCCTTCTCCCTCATTGCCCACCCACAAGGCAGTCACTAAATCTATTTTCTGTCTTTAGCATCTCTCCTTCTCTGATACCTGCCACTGCTTCCCTATCACACCGGCTGCACCTTAGGCAGAATGTTCTCATTTCTTCCCTGTTCTTATCTAGGGCTGGTCTCTCACCTAGACTCCTGTCTCTTTTCTCACCTCTGAGGCTCCTTGGAGGCAAGAGCCATGCTTTACTCCTCTTAACCTCCTCCAGCACCAACTGAGTGTATATTAGGAATTTATTGAATAAACAGATGAAATAGAAAAAATAGATATAAGGATGGATGGACAAAATCATTGCATTATATGGAAATCTTCAAAAGGGTAAGATGTCTTATAAATCAAAGTGGTAGGCCAGGCACGGTGGCTCACGCCTATAATCCCAGCACTTTGGGGAACTGAAGAGGGCGGATCACCTGAGGTCAGGAGTTCGAGACCAGCCTGGCCAACAGGGTGAAACCCCATCTCTACTAAAAATACAAAAATTAGCTGGCCGTGGTGGCAGGCACTGAATCCCAGCTACTCGGGAGGCTGAGGCAGGAGAATCGCTTGAACCCAGGAGGCAGAGGTTGCGGGGAGCCGAGATCGTGCCACTGCGCTCCAGCCTGGGGGACAAGAGCGAGACTTCATCTCGAAACAATAAATAAATAAATCAAAGTGGTAATGGATAATCAGGGATTTGGAAAAACAAAATTCTAATTATGTTATAATCCCCAGAAGGTGTTTCTGAACAGAAAAGTAGCAATGGCCTAATCAATTATGTTAATGTGTTGGAGGAAGCAGGTCTCCCAGAAGAAATGAGGTCTGCAGAGATGTTAGAAGGGCAATCAATGTCTGCAAGTAGTCAGTGTCCCTCTAGTTATGCTCAAGGGACAGAGGCGCTGGGCTTTAGGTCAGGGCTTTTCCCACTGCTGGAGGGAGAGCACTGTTGTGGGGCAGAGATGCTCCATCCGGCCTTCTTGACTTGTGTGAAACATTCCCTCTGAATCTTCCCACTTCCTTTCTTCTCATTCCATCCTTTTTACAGGACCAAGCCTTTCTGATGACTAATTTAGTCTGGGGAGCAGATAAGAATTGTCGTATCCCAGGAAGTCTTTGCATTTCATTCTTCTGTCAGTCTCTCATGAACATGGTTCTTGTAGGTCTGTTCCCAAGAGTCCAGTCAGCTCTGGATGCACCAACAGCACTGAGTTTCTGGACCTACGAGGCTGATGACGTCATGGAGCCATGGTAAATGCACTCTCACACTGCCCCAGGTAACCTGCTAGTCGACCAAATAGTCCCAAATTGTGAGCCTCTTCAGTATATAATTGTGTTCTCCAGTGACATAAATAATGCCTGGTTGCATCTACTCAAGGTATTCTGCCTTCACTATCATTGTTCCTGGAAAATGTTACCTAACTCATTGGAAAAATTCCTTACCAGTTATCTTGGCCCACATAACATTCAACTTTAATAGTTCTGCTTTTTTGGCCGGGTGCGGTGGCTCACGCCTGTAATCCCAGCACTTTAGGAGGCTGAGGCGGGCGGATCACCTGAGATCAGGAGTTTCAGACCAGCCTGGCCAACGTGGTGAAACCCTGTCTCTACTGAAAATACAAAAATGAGCGAGGCATGGTGGCAGGTGCCTGTAATCCCACCTACTCAGGAGGCTGAGGCAGGACAATTGTTTGAACCTGGGAGGCGGAGGTTGCAGTGAGCTGAGATTGCGCCATTGCACTCCAGCCTGGGCAACAAGAGCGAAACTCCATATCAAAAAAAAAAAAAAATAGTTCTGCTTTTTAAATTCGTTGACCTGTGATTGATAATATGGAACAAGAATGGCAAATATTTAGCATATATATTGTCTCCACTCCTGCCCATGTTCTTTGCACACACCACTAATGAATTTGGCTTTCTTTTCCATTTGTTTTGTTTATTGTTGTTGTCGTTTTTGAGATGGAGCCTCACTCTGTCACCCAGGCTGGAGTGCAGTGGCATGATCTCAGCTCACTGCAACCTCCGTCTCCCAGGTTCAAGTGATTCTCCTGCCTCAGCCTCCTGAGTAGCTGGGACTACAGGTGCGCACCACCATGCCCAGCTAATTTTTGTATTTTTAGTAGAGATGGGGTTTCACCATGTTCACCAGGCTGGTCTCGAACTCCTGACCTCAGGTGATCAACCCACCTCGGCCTCCTGAAATGCTAGGATTACAGGAGTGACACATTGCACCCAGCTGGCTTTCTTTTCCGTTAATTTAGCCTTCAAATTCTTCTTATAGCAGTCGTCCAAAAAAACACTACCAAAGTCAATAGATGAGCTGTAACATAATATTTACCATTTCTGACTTAAAGTTTTCTATTAATTTTCTAAAAAGAATTGGCATCCCAGCGATCTATTACTCCATAACACACAAAAATTCAGTGGCTTAAGACTACAATTTTACTTGTTCATGATTTTAAAGGTCAGCAGTTTGGGCTGAGCTCAGCTGGGCAATTCTGCTGACTTTATCTGGCTACAATCATTTGGTAGTTTGATGAGGACTGGACGCTCTAACATGGCCTCATTCACATGACCCATCGTTAGGGCTGGCTGTTGACAGGGCCAGGTATCTGCAGCAGGCTCACTTAGATTTCTTCACACGATATTTATGTTTCAGTGTATAAGTGCATTTCGAGTCCCTGCTTATAATGTGCTTGCTGGCCGGGCGCGGTGGCTCATGCCCGTAATCCCAGCACTTTTGGAGGCTGAGGCGGGCGGATCACCTGAGGTCGGGAGTTCGAGACCAGCCTGACCAGCATGGAAAAACCCCATCTCTACTAAAAATACAAAATTAGCCAGTCATGGTGGCACATGCCTGTAACCCCAGCTACTAGGGAGGCTGAGGAAGGAGAATCACTTGAACCTGGGAGGCAGAGGTTGCAGTGAGCCAAGATCGCACCATTGCACTCCCGCCTGGGCAACAAGAGCGAAACTCCGTCTCAAAAAAAAAAAAAAAATGTGTTTGCTAAGGTCCAATTGGCCAAAGCAAGTTATGTGCTGGAGCCCAGAGTCAGTGTGAAAGGGACTCCATAAGCACACGGATTGAGAGAGGCATGATTTGCTGGGAGCCATTATGGTCGTGATATACCCCAAACAGGATGGTATTTTGTTTATCAGAAACTTACTGAGTGCCTACTATACTGTGCTTGGCACTGAGTATAAAAAGACAAAACAATTGGGAAGAACTCTGAAGAATGGAAAAGCTCTAACTTGTTGGAAAGGGGGAAGAAGAACACACCAAATGCCCTAGTGAATCACTGTGGATGAAATAATCCTCGTGTTTATGTATGTGTATGTGCCAGAAAAAAGGGGAGTGCTGAATTATTTAGATAATTTCTTCTATTCGCCATTTTATGCAGATTTGTTCAGTCTAGGTTGAATGAGTAACTCTTTTGCTTTCCATTGGGATAAGTGTTTCTTAAAGCTTTTCTTCAGACTCTTAAAATATTGAAAACAATTGCATAAGTGTATCCTTCATGACCACAAAGAGCTACTTGAGACTATTTTTTTCCCCTAGAAACTTGGCCAACTCTGAGACTGAGGCCCAGGCTTGCTAACTCTGATATTTCCTCCCTCTTTGCATTCCTGCCACCCACAGCTGCTCCAGTCCAGAATGAAAGTTCAGAGGCCAAATACTTAAAATCCAAACAGCCTCTCCAGCAGTGATGGCAAAGAGACAGCTTCACTTAGGAAAACAAACAATCATGCCTTCCATTTATATAGCTCTTTAGCTATTTTTTTCAAGAAATATTCACATCCTTTCTCTCATCGGATTATCCCCAAAACTGAGGTGGGCAGGGCATGTTTTAACTGATGGGGAAACTGAGGCCCAGACAGGCGAGTTGACTTCTTCAATGGGTGACAAGGCTGAAGATAGAGCTCTGGCTTCCTGATGCCACGCCTTGGTTTGCCCTATAGACCAACACTGCCACGAACACAGATGCATGCTAGCTCCAGTTCTAGGAAGCCTGCTTTCAAAACCCTTCTGGAGGCCAGGAGCGGTGGCTCACGCCTGTAATCCCAGTACATTGGGAGGCTGAGGCAGGTGGATCATATGAGATCAGGAGCTCGAGACCAGCCTGGCCAACATGGCAAAACCCTATATCTAACAAAAATACAAAAATTATCCGGGCGTGGTGGCAGACGCCCGTAATCCCACCTACTCGGGAGGCTGAGGCAGGGAGAACTGCTTGAACCCGGGAGGCGGAGGTTGCAGTGAGCCGAGATAGTGCCACTGCACTCCAGCCTTGCGACAGCGCAACACTCTGTCTCAAAACAAACAAACAAACAAACCCTTCTGGAGTTTTCTGCTCCCCACCTTAGAGTTCCTCTAATAACTACCCCACACTTCTTTTACTTTCCACTCACATCAAAAGAATGAGGAGAACACATCAAACCCTTCCCTCAGTGCTAGCTTCTAAACATTTTCCTTTCAGAAAATAATGGATTGTGTTGCAAGTCCCAACTTCCAGCCCATAGTGGTCCAGCCAGGTTCTCCTGCTGGAAAACAGAGGTTCAAAGCCACTTTCACTGTGAGTTCTCACCTTACCTACTCAAAATAAAACAGGAGAAAAGTTAAAATTAACATCCAGAGAAGGCTTGGGGAGGATAAGCCACCACCCAAGGGTAAAACACAGTTTGAGAAAATGCAGTGTCCAGGTGAGAGGGGACACCTCACCTCCATGCTGCTAGACGGTTTTGAGTGAGACGCATACCTCCTTTTACAGCACTGGTCACCTTCTGCTCAAGCTCACCTTCCCTAAGCGGGATGATTTTCTGTATCCCCGCCCTGGAGCACAGGAACCTATTGGAAAGCTGGGATCTGCAAATTTATTGATTCTCATAAACTAGGTCAGGAAGAGCGAGAAATGGCAGTAATGGCACCTCCTCCCCATGTTCCTTGCTCGTGGCAGACATGGCAATCTTTCTGGTTGAGAATGGAAGTGGCCTTAGAGTGCTTTTCAGTATGACCATTGAGGCAGCCGCCACCACTTGATTAGGCTGGCATGCTGGATGAAATCTATCTGCCAACTCTCTAGTTCCTGGTGGCCAAAGGCCTTGCAGAAAGTGAGTAGAAGTGGGAGAATTCTCCAGGTATACATGAGGTGGACATTCCTAGCTCCTGGTGGCCCCCATGTTCTACGCTTTAAAAGCAAGGGAGCATGGTCACCTATAAACAAGAGCTTGTTGCTACAGGAGAGGCTTTGGAAACTGAAGCGCTTTGACAATAGTGAAAGCCAAAGGTTGACTTGCTAACTCTCCAAGGCATTCAGATGCGATCAGTTACTGGGCAGCCCATCTACAAGATTCAGAAAGTGTAAAAGACTGTCAGAAGTCATGAAGCAATGCTCTGAACCACGTTACTAGAAAATTATTAAATGAGGGAGGAAAAGAGTGAAGTAGTGAGAACAGGACGGGATGGTAGCACCTGGTTAAATGATGAAGAAACAGGAGCAGAGTAGGGAGGCAACTTCCTCAAAGACACACCGCACGTTGTTGGCAGAACTGGAACCCAGTTTCCTCACTCCCAAGTCAACTCTATTTCAACTTCAATGCACACCTTCCTCTTTCCTCTACGGCCCCACTTGTATTCCTCTACAAATCCTTACCTGCCCCAGCAACCCTTTACCCAGCCGCCATTCTCCTTGGGGGAGGATTATTAGCTTACAGATTTAGCCACAAGCTGACCCAGTTTAAATTGTGTTTCTAAGATGGGGGTGGGGGTGGGGATCTCGATCTGCTTTCTACTTTTTTTTTTTTTTTTGGAGACAGAGTCTCACTCTGTCACCCAGACTGGAGTGCAGTGGCACAATCTCGGTTCACTGAAACCTCCGCCTCCTGGGTTCAAGAGATTCTCTCAGCCTCCTGAGTAGCTGAGATTATAGGTGCTGCTGCCATGCCCAGCTAACTTTTATATTTTTAATAGACAGAGGGTTTCACCATGTTGCACAGGCTAGTCTCGCACTCCTGACCTCATGTGATCTGCCCACCTTGGCCTCCCAAAGTGCTGGGATTACAGGTGTGAGCCACCTCATGCAGCTTTGATCTGCTTTCTACTAGATATGACAATTTGTGCTTCCGTTCTGAAGCCTTTGAATTGCACTCCAAATATCCTCAGGGCAGAGGTGTTAAGTGAGAAGCAGGCACTATTTGATAATGGGCCAGGACATTCTTGTAGAACTTCAAAAACCATTTATATCCCAATTCATCTGTGACCAGCAGCAGAAGGTATGCAAAGAGAAGAGAAAGAAGGATGCAATGTCCACACATGCTAAAGGTAGGTAAGTATGACAGGTCTGATATACATACATGCATTCCAAAGTATCCCACACTTGAGGATCCAGAGGATGAGTAACTCCCATAGATGGCTTTTAATGAAGAGCCCTTGCTTTTACAAGAAGTTATAATTGTGGCTTCCATTCTCACAGCTGGTATCTGCAACAGTCACACGAGGATGGAGAGCCTCTTCCTTGTACAGAGCAAACAGCACAGCCCCTGGAGCTCATTGGCATGGGTTGTCCAACTCCCCACTGAAGGGTGGTAACCTTTTAGTGTTAATTCAGTATTTTAGGCCAATATCTGGGTTTATTTTTCCCAACATATAAATATGAAGGAGCTTTAGCAATTTAACTTCTGGGAATTTATCCAATGAAAGGGTTAAGAATTTATGCAAGCTCTTCTGGTTCTAGGAGCTTGGGAGCTGTGGCTTACAGTGCAGACATGGCCAAGTCCAAGAACCACAACACACACGACCAGTTCCAAAAATGGCACAGAAATGGTATCAAGAAACCTCAATCACAAAGATCCGCATCTCTAAAGGGGGTGGATCCCAAGTTCCTGAGGAACATGCCCTTTGCCAAGAAGCACAAGAAGAAGAGCCTAAAGAAGATGCAGGCCAACAGTGCCAAGGCCATGAGTGCACGTGCCAAGGCTATCAAGGCCCTCGTAAAGCCCAAGGAGGTTAAGCCCAAGATCCCAAAGGGTGTCAGCCGCAAGCTCAATCAGCTTGCCTACGTTGGCCACCCCAAGCTTGGGAAGCATGCTGGTGCCCGCATTGCCAAGGCACTCAGGCTGTGCCGGCCAAAGGCCACGGCCAAAGACCAAACCAAGGCCCAGGCTGCAGCTCCAGCTTCAGTTCCAGCTCAGGCTTCCAAAGGTGCCCAGGCCCCCTACAAAGGCTTCAGAGTAGAGATCTCTGTCTGCCAACGTGAGGACAGAAGGACTGGTGCCACCCCCCCGGGCTGCCATCTGCATGGGGCTGGTGTCCTCCTGTGCTATTTGTACAAATAAACCTGAGGCATGAAAAGAAAAAAGAATTTATGCAAAGATTTAGCAGCATGGATGCTCATTACAATTATAATCGAGAAAAAGTTGCAACAACCTAAGTGTCCAACAACAGGGAACTGGCTAAATCAACTTAGTACTTCAGGTGGTAGGAAAATATGCAGCCACTAAATGATGCTGGCAAATGTATCTACAGCTACAGAAAATGTTAGGTAAAAGAGGAGAAATAAAGCACAAAGCCATACTACAGGACGGACCTGTTTTTCTTTGAAAAAAGTACATTAGTGTGTTTATCACATATTTTATATATACCCAAATATATTACGTATATATATTTACCTAGGAGGGTTTACTAATAATCTAAAGTGGCATTAATAGTGATGTTTAAGAGAGATTATGAATACTTTAACATTTCTTCTTTTTACTTGTGTTAGTATTTTCTGATTTTTCTGTAATAAGCAGTAATACTTTTTTTTTTTTTGAGATGAAGTCTTGCTCTGTAGCCCAGGCTGGAGTGCAGTGGTTCAATCTCAGCTCACCGCAACCTCTGCCTCCCAGGTTCAAGAGATTCTCTCCTCCGGAGTAGCTGAGATTACAGGTGTGCACCACCACCCCCAGCTAATTTTTTGTATTATTAATAGAGATGGGCTTTCACCATGTTGGCCAGGCTGGTCTCGAATTTCTGACCTCAAGTGATCCACCTACCTTGGCCTCCCAAAGTGCTGGGATTACAGGCAAGAGCCACTGTGCCCACAGAGCAGTGGTACTTTTTAATAAGAAAAAGCAATAAAAGAAATTTTATCTTGAAAAAGACAGATCCTTGACTATGATCATTGAAGTTCAATCAGGCTCAAGAATTCTATAAGGAAACAATAATCCCTATAGAACAGGAGTGGGTGGAAGGAGAGCAGGAGGCCACCTCCTGCTAAGAGACCTGGAGAAGGAATCATTTCCCTTCTACTTTGGCCCGCGTGCTCCACGTAAATATCCTCTCCACCCAGGTCTTGCTCTGTCCTGGAGTTACTCATCACTAGCTTATTACTGGCCGTATTTTGACTCACTGTTCAAACATCATTGAAAAGGAATTTCTGTTTAACCACAGCATCCACATGAAGAATTCTGCTAAAACTCCATTTTAACTGAATTTCGGCAGACAGATGACTTAAATTAGCTATACTGTCCTAGGAAGAAGCCCCCAAATCCCCATCACCCAGAGGAATTGCTGCTGGTAGGCTTGATCAGCTGGTGGATAAACCCCATCTCCCGTCCCCACCCTCCCCCAGCCCGTCCACCCACAAAGCCCGGGCAGCAATTTGTGAGATGTTTCCTTCTCTTCTTGAATTTCCATCGTGAACTGGGTACTGTGGTTCACGCCTGACATGCCTCTGTCTCTGCTCAAGAGGTTAAAAGTAAAGAAATGTGTAGCTTCAGAGGCCACAGAGAGATTTAGGATGAGAGAGAGCTGTGGGTGAACTATGAGATCTCGTGTAACCGCCCACCCTTGGTGTTTGGGGATAGACTCCATTCCCTCATCCTCTCCTTTGAATGCTGATTTTCCTGTTTATCCTTCTTCTCAGTCATCCTTGAGGGAGGCTCTCCCACCCCCTCTCAATTGTTAAAGAACTTCTGCGTGGGCTTCAACATTCTCTCGGCTGGCCCCTTGGGAGGGCCTCGATGTGCTCTTATTTTTTCCTTGTATGTTTAAGGCCCCCTGGGACCCTCTTGACCCTTGTGGGCTGGTTACATTTGGCTCAAGCCTGGACTCCATCGCCTGTGACCAGAGGCAGAGTAGGGGTGGTGGGAATTAGGGGGGAGGGTTTTCCTGCATTCTCAAAGATAATATAATAACATCGTGGCTAAGATGGAAATATGTTAGAGGAAGCAAGATTGTGAGACCGATGGAGGAAAGAAGCTCCCATCGGACTCTGCGGCCCCAAACCCTGTCAAGACTGAGCCATGCCTAATTGTGGCCTGGATTGTGGATGTGTGCCTACCCACCAAGAGGAAAGCCAGAAACATGCCTGCATGGATAGAAGGAGATTCCCTCTTAGTTGAGCAGTGAAGGGGTGTGGGAGAGCAGGGAACCATGACACACCATATGTCTCTTCCCAAAGGAGAGAAGCCCCTGTGAACCTACGTCACGGGTCTGCTTGATGAGGCCCACCCTATCCTACTCTGTCCTTCATTCAACAGCATTTGTCAAGCATCCACCATACGTCAGGTCCAAGGTTCCACGCCAACTGGGGAAAGTGATGCAATCAAGCAGCTTATCTAAGGCTTATCCTCCAGCCTAGTTAGTAGAAGAGTTGGAAGACAATAATGGCTCTCACTCCAGAGCCCTCACACTTCACCTCTATGCCAGATGTTTGAATGAAGGGAAGATCTCCTAGGTGTTTCCCAGGCTTTGTCCAGGCTGCCTGCAATGTCTGCCTGTGGGATCTGACTTCCCAGCAGCTGGGATCAGCCAGCCTACAAGAGCAAGCAGAGCACCCCGAGAGTCTCTAGTGGAGTTGCCTGACCTGTTGGCTCCTGGTCTCAGCAGACTCCTGCTGGTGGTGCGCAGGCTGGGGATTTGTGAGGACAAGGGAGTGTTCAGTTCCAGTTCTCAGGACAAACAGTGCCACACCAGCAGGCTGGGATGTTTGGAATTGGTGTTTCCACTCAACAGCACAACCCAGATTTAGGTTCCTAAAACTAAGCAGCCACCCCCTTGGATCTTTAATCCTTCCTCCTGTGTCCTTCCTGCCACCTGTAGTCTAAATTCAGTGACAAGCACAGCAGAGCACCTTCCGCCTGGGCCACTTTGGCAGGTCATGGAGCCACTAATGAGTGTGTATACACGTTCCATCTCTTCAGGGTTACCCATACGGATGAAGAGCTTCTAGGGGAGCCCCACGATTATCTTCCTGGTAGGGTTTCCTGCCCTGTGAGTTTTCTTTTTTCTTTTTCTTTCTTTCTTTTTTTTTTTTGAGACAGAGTCTTGCTCTGTTGCCCAGGCTGGAGTGCAGTGGCAGGATCTAGGATCACTGCAACCTCTGCCACGTGGGTCCAAGGGATTCTCCTGTCTCAGCCTCCCAAGTAGCTGGGATTACAGGCATGCACCACCACACACAGCTAATTTTTGCATTTTTAGTGGAGGCGGGGTTTTGCCATGTTAGCCAGGCTGTTGTCAAACTCCTGACCTCAGGTGATCCGCCTGCCTCAGCCTCCCAAAGTGCTGGGATTACAGGTGTGAGCCACCGCGCCCAGCCTAATTTTGTGTCTCATATTCTTGACATACCATTTTTCGAAATAAGTGGTCTTCAAGTCTCTATTTCAAACTGTTGAACACCATTTGTTAACACAATATTTCATCATTTCAACACGCCATGACTTCTTCACCATTCCTCTGTTCTGGAAGTGTAGGTTGCTTCCAGTTTTTGCAGTTATGCAACTCAATGATAAGCATCCTCATGCCTAAATCTGTAATGACATTTAGAATTACTTTCTTAAGATTGATTTCTGGAAGTAAGATAAAAGGCTATGAACATTTTTAAGCATTGTGATCTTTCATGCCATAATATTTTTTGAAAGAGCTGGGTCATCTTACATGATTTCCTCCCAGCAGTGCAGGGAGTGAATAGGCAGCATTTCTTGTGTGAGTGAAATCAAGTTCAAAAATAAGAAGGAAAGAAGGAAGGAAGGAAGGAAGGAAGGAAGGAAGGAAGGAAGGAAAGAAAGAAAGAAAGAAAGAAAGAAAGAAAGAAAGAAAGAAAGAAAGAAAGAAAGAAAGAAAGAAAAGAAAGAGAAAGAAAGAAAAGAAAGAGAAAGAAAGAAGAAAAAGAAAGGAAGGAAGGAAGGGAGGGAGGGAAGGTGGGAGAGAGGGATGGATCAGGTTCACTGGCAAATTTTAGCCTAAAGGGACAGGTCAAAAAAGGGAGAAAGTGAAGCTTCACTTCTTGCAGAGAAACAACTTTTATGAAAGGGTTATGGAAATGACAGCCTATTGAGACTTATTCCACATCAAATGAGGACGTCATCTCTTCCTCTGCTCACCTCCCTCGGCAAATCCTGTATCCACTTTTCCTAGAACACAGGGGTAGAGCAGTGGCACCAGCCAGCTCCTTGGGAACAGATGGCTCTGCTCATCATAGTCATCATCCAAAAGGCAGAAACATACTAGTAGGAAGAGACCTTAAAGATTCTTTGGTCCAATCCCTCCCTTTATCAGATCAAAGTCTAGAAGAGTGAGGTGATTTATTCAAGAAGTGATTCACTGCTAGTTTATGGCATTCCTGGGATTAGTACCCATATCTCCATTCACATTTGATGACAAATAAAAACAGTTAGACTCCATCTGAAGGCACAGTCCTTTTATGCATGATTCCTTGCACACATGTATTCTTGTATTCATGTTTCAAGATTTGAGAGTGTGGCTGATGTTGCACAGTTGTCTACAGGCTTAGAAGGTTAAAAATCTGATTTAATAGGTTTCAGAGTGTCCTGGCTGATTGGTTGCCCTGGGTGAATGGTTTCTCATGTCTGCTAATTTTCTGGATGCTCTCAAAGGAAGTTAATTAACCTGAGGCCTCCATCCAGCTGTGCACCAATTCAGCTGATCTTGAGGTATCATGACCTATCAGGGAGAGAATTATAACATGTAGGTATGAAGCTTTCTCCTTTCATAACACTGGGACACCTGAAATGGGTTGAACCTCAGACATATCCTCGCTGTTAAAAACTTAATCATTGGCCGGGCGCGGTGGCTCACGCCTGTAATCCCAGCACTTTGGGAGGCCGAGGCGGGCGGATCACGAGGTCAGGGGATCGAGACCATGGTGAAACCCCGTCTCTACTAAAAATACAAAAAATTAGCCGAGCGCGGTGGCGGGCGCCTGTAGTCCCAGCTACTCCGCAGGCTGAGGCAGGAGAATGGCGTGAACCCGGGAGGTGGAGCTTGCAGTGAGCCGAGATTGCGCCACTGCACTACAGCCTGGGTGACAGAGCGAGACTCTGTCTCAAAAAAAAAAAAAAAAAACTTAATCATTATTCAAAGCTGAATTCAAATCCCATCTTTTGCAGGGAAAAAAAAATCTATTGAACAACCCAGGCTAAAGTGTTCACTTTGTTTTCTAAATTCTAGCCGTCTATGCCAATGGTTTGAAGAAACTCTGTTTGAGCATGATGGTTTTTAACTTCAAAAAATGTTCACAGAACCTGCATAATTATTCTTTTAGCATCTATGTATGTATGTATGTATGTATGTACGTATGTATGTATGTATTTTTCCTGCCTCACGTTTATTAATGCAAATAGCACAGGAGGGCACCAGCCCCAAGCAGACAGCAGCCCAGAGGTCACACCAGTCCTTCTGTACTCATTCTGGCAGACACAGGCCTCTACTCGGGAGACTTCATGGGTGCCTGAGCACCTTTGGGAGCCTGAGCTGGAGCCAGACTGAGGCTGGAGCTGAAGCCATGGTCTGAGCCTTGTTTTGAGCCGTGGCCTTTGGTCAGCAGAGCCTGAGACTCCTGGCAATGTGGGCATGAGCACACTTTCCAAGCTTGGGGTGGGCACTGCAGGCAAGTTGATGGGGCTTGCAGCTGACACCCTTTACGATCTTGGGCTTCACCTCCTTGGGTTTTACGAGGGCTTCAATAGCGTTGGCTCTCGTACTCATGGTCTTGGCATTGCTGGCCTGCATCTTCTTCAGGCCCTTCTTGTGCTTCAAAGCACGTGTTCTTCAGGAACTTGAGGTCCGTCCACCCCCTTAAGAGATTTATATGTTTGTGATCAGGGTTTATTGATGCCATTTTTTTTGCCATTTGGGGGACTGGTTGTGTGTGGTATGGTTCATGGAATTGGCCATGTCTGCATTATAACCCACAGCTTTAAAGCTCCTGGGACAGGAAGAATAGCATCTGTCTTAAAAGTTTATGATTAACAAAGGATAGCATGTAATCCTAGGCTTTTAAGAGGCTATACGGCCGGGCGCGGTGTATCACGCTTGTAATCCCAGCACTTTGGGAGGCCAAGGCAGGCGGATCACGAGGTCAGGAGATCGAGACCACGGTGAAACTCCGTCTCTACTAAAAATACAAAAAAATTAGCCGGGCGTGGTGGCGGGCGCCTGTACTCCCAGCTACTCGGAGAGGCTGAGGCAGGAGAATGGCGTGAACCCGGGAGGTGGAGCTTGCAGCGAGCCGAGATCGCGCCACTGTACTCCAGCCTGGGTGACAGAGCAAGTCTCTGTCTCAAAAAAAAAGAGGCTATATATTTTGCCAATCACAACATATATTTGAAAAATAAGTACAATAGTCCCCCCATTATCTGTGGGAGACACATTCCAGGACCCTTCATGGATGCCTGAAACCTTGGATAATACCAAACCCAATTGCCATCATTTGAAACATGTTCTGTACATGTCTTCCACCCACAAAAATTAATGCCTTTTCCATCTTAACTAGGCCGTTACCACACACTGTGGCAGTAACTTTTGCAGTTTGAGGTGTGACAGCCAAACTAGTACAAACTCCTTATCATAGTTTTTTTTTTTTTTTGAGACAGAGTCTTGATCTGTCACCCAGGCTGGGGTAAGTGGCACAATCTGGGCTCACTGCAACCTCCGCCTCCCAGGTTCAAGCAATTCTCCTGCCTCAGCCTCCTGAGCAGCTGGGATTACAGGCATGCACCACCACACTCAGCTAAATTTTTTTGCATTTTTAGTAGAGATAGGGTTTTGCCATGCTGGCCAGGCTAGTCTCGAACTCCTGGCCTCAAGTGATCCACCTGCTTTGGCCTCCCAAAATGCTGGGATTACAGATGTGTGCCACCATGCCTGGCCTTTATCATAGATCTAAACAACCTCATCATACAATATCTTTTCTTTCCTTATTAAGTGGAGAACTTTTATATTTTCGCTCAAAGGAAGCACTTGATGGCTTCTCTTTGGCATACCCAAATTGCCAGCATCACTACTCTTTATGCTTTGGGGCCATTAAGTACAGTAAGTCCTCACTTAACATCATCAATAGGTTCTCAGAAACTAGGACTTTAGGCTGGGCACGGTGGCTCATGCCTGTAATCCCAGCACTTTGGGAGGCCAAGGTGGGCGGATCACGAGGTCAGGAGATCGAGACGGTCCTGGCTAACACGGTGAAACCCGGTCTCTACTAAAAAAGAAATACAAAAAATTAGCCAGGCATGGTTGCAGGCACCTGTAGTCCCAGCTACTCTGGAGGCTGAGGCGGGAGAATGGCCTGAACCCGGGACTGCAGTGAGCTAAGATCGTGCCACTGCACTTCAGCCTGGGCGACAGAGCGAGACTCCATCTCAAAAAAAAAAAAAAAAGAAAGAAACTAGGACTTTAGGGTGGGTGCCGTGGCTCACGCCTGTAATCCCAGCACTTTGGGAGGCGGAGGCGGGCGGATCACCTATGTTGGGAGTTTGAGACCAGCCTGGCCAACATGGAGAAACCCCATCTCTACTAAAAATACAAAATTACAGGCATGGTGGTGCATGCCTGTAATCCCAGCTGCTCGGGAGGCTGAGGCAGGAGAATCACTTGAACCCAGGAGGCGGAGGTCGTGGTGAGCCGAGATTGCGCCACTGCACTCCAGCCTGGGCAACAAGAACGAAACTCCATCGCAAATTAAAAAAAAGAAAGAAAGAAAGAAACTAGGACTTTAAGTGAAACAACATATAAGGAAATCAATTTTACCATAGGTTAATGATACAAACAATAGTTAACTTCCCTCAGCGTATTTCTGGTGACAAAACTATCACCAAACTTCTAAATATATGCCAAAGTACTCATATTAAACCTTACAATAAATGTGAGCTATGCATGTATTTAAGAAAGATTATTAAAAGAAAGTAAGATAATTATTTACCTTCTTATTGCAGTTCAGAGTCATGGGTAGCTGGAGCCTGTCCCAGCAGCTCAGGGTGCAAGGTGGGCACTCACCCTGGAGAGGGTGCCATTATCTCACACTCACTCATCCTGAGATGAGGTAGACATGCAAATTCACCTCATGGGCATATCTTTGGGATGTGGGAGGAAACTCACGCAGACATGAGGAGAACAAGCAAACTCCACACAGGGGTCGGCCCCAGCCAAAAATCCATTTTTTTTTTTTTTTAATCAACGTTGTAACAGAGGCTGGGCGCGGTAGCTCATGCCTGTAATCCCAGCACTTTGAGAGGCTGAGGCAGGCAGAGCACTTGAGGTCAGGAGTTCGAGACGGGGGTCTCTACTAAAATTACAAAAATTAGCCGGGTGTGGTGGCACGTGCCTGTAATTCCAGCTGCTCTGGAGGCTGAGGTAGGAGAATTGCTTGAACCCGGGAGGCGGAGGTTGCAGTGAGCCGAGATCATGCCACTGAACTCCAGAACTCCAGCCTGGGTGACAGAGCGAGACTCCAACTCAAAGAAAAAAAAAAAAAAAGAACAACGTTATTCAAGGCCTTGTTATCCTGTAAAATAAGAGTCACCTGAACACAAGCACCGTGATACGTGACAGTCGTCTCATAACAGAGATGGCTATCTAGTGACTAACGAGCAGGTAGCGTCTGCAGTGTGTATCCACTGAACACAGGGAGGGTCCACATCCCAGGCTGGATAAAGTGGGACAGTGCACATTTGAAAACTCAGGAATTGGTTATTTCTGGAATTTTCCATGTTATATTTTCGAAACTTGGTTGACTGTGGGTAACAAACATCGGAAAGCCAAACCATAGATAAGGGGGGAGGAGACTACCATTTGAGACATATCTGAGTCATCTTACAGATATAAGGATTTGTGATGCTTAGCATAACCCATAGTTTGCAAGAGGTCCAGGGTCCAAAGGTTGGGAACCACTGACCTATCATTTATTGACAATGAATCACAGGCCTGGTGATGTTGCTTGCAACTGTCACCTAACTCTTCAGGTCGCACCGTCTCCCTCAATTACACTGAATCTTTCCTGAGGACAGGAACGTCCACTTATATGCCTTTGTACACCCACAATGCTAATGGACCCATCAATTAAGGACCATTAATTGAGCACTACCCACGAGGAGGACACTGAATTAGATTCTGTTGGAGGTAGGAAGTGCAGAGTCCAGTTTCTGCCCTTCAGATCTCACTTCTGGTTAGAGATATGGCAAATGCCTTTGAGAAATGAGGTAACAATTTAACGGCTAAACTCCAGAGTGAAAGAGAGGTTATGGGATAGATTAGGAAATGAGTTGAACAGACGCTGACTGCTATGAGTACAGAAAAGGAGGAGTTAAGAGTATGCCGCCGAGTCGGAAAACTATGTAAAGGGGTTTGAGTGTGTGAGCCTGAAAAAGGATTAGTACTCAGGCACTTCTTTCAACTCCTGGAAGGTGCTCAGAGAGAGTAACTGAACAAATGCATGCATAAGAGAAACACTTTTGGTCATTTGCTCCGAGATAGGCACAAAGTGAAACCCTTACTTTTTTTTTTTTTTTTTTTTTTTTTTGAGATGCAGTCTTGCTCTGTCGCCCAGGCTGGAGTGCAGTGGAGCGATCTCAGCTCACTGCAATCTCCGCCTCCCAGGTTCAAGTGATTCTCCTGCCTCAGCCTCCCGAGTAGCTGGGATTACAGGCACCTGCCACCAGGCCTGGCTAATTTTTGTATTTTTAGTAGAGACAGGGTTTTGCCATGTTGGCCAGGCTGGTCTTAAACTCCTGACCTCAGGTGATCCATCCGCCTCAGCCTCCCAAAGTGCTGGGATTACAGGCGTGAGGCAATGCACCTGGCTGTGAAACCCTTACTCTTAAAGAATAACATTTATTCTGAAACATACAGAAGTCAGTTTTTTGAAGGTGGCAGTGGATGAAGAGGAGATGTGCCCTGAATCCCATGATCTCTTAAGATGTTGCTGGGGTCCAGAAATTGTTTTGGTGAAACTTTCATAGAAGAGAGCACTGATGCTCCAATAGTGAAGTGAGTTGGCCAGGAGCATACAATCAGTTAGTTCATAGCAGAACTGGGACTTGACCTCCGAGAGCTGGACTTCAGGGCTAGTGTTCTTTTTTTTTTTTTTTTTTTTTTGAGACAGAGTCTCGCTCTGTCGCCCAGGCTGGAGTGCAGTGGCGCGATCTCCCGCTCACTGCAAGCTCCGCCTCCTGGGTTCATGCCATTCTCCTGCCTCAGCCTCTCCGAGTAGCTGGGACTACAGGAGCCCGCCACCACGCCCGGCTAATTTTTTTTGTATTTTTAGTAGAGACGGGGTTTCACCGTGGTCTCGATCTCCTGACCTCGTGATCCGCCCGCCTCGGCCTCCCAAAGTGCTGGGATTACAAGCGTGAGCCACCGCGCCCGGCCCAAGGGCTAGTGTTCTTTCCACTTGATCTTGTTACTCCTAGAATCCCCTCCTTTTTCTTGAACTTGTCAAAACAATTTGTCTAAAAGGAGTTTGCCCAAGCCGAATCCATCACACCACTCTGTTCTAGTTGAAATGCTAGGCTGGTCTTTCTTCTCTCTTTTTTTTTTTTTTTTTTTTTTTTTGAGACGGAGTCTTGCTCTGTCACCCAGGCTGGAGTGCAGTGGCGCAATCTCGGCTCACTGCAAGCTCCGCCTCCCGGGTTCACGTCATTCTCCTGCCTCAGCCTCTCCGAGTAGCTGGGACTACAGGCGCCCGCCACCACGCCCGGCTAATTTTTTTGTATTTTTAGTAGAGACGGGGTTTCACCGTGGTCTCGATCTCCTGACCTCGTGATCCACCCGCCTCAGCCTCCCAAAGTGCTGGGATTACAGGCGTGAGCCACCGCGCCCGGCTAGGTCTTTCTTCTCTTACTATCTGAACATGCCTTAATTAGAAATTAGGAGCAACTCCTGGGTCCTGGCCAATGCTTCAAAGAAACTGTATTGGCACCCGCAATGCTAAAACCACCGTTATTAAAGACAAACTGCTAATTACAAAATCCAAACCACTGCTTTGTGGGTTGTGGGGATCTCAAGTGAGTGGGTGGGACATAGGGCCAATTCTGGAGGGGCCTCGTTTATTGCCATTGATTTTTGGCCACAACAGAGAGCTGCCTCTTTTTTTTTTTTTTTTTTTTTTTTTGAGACAGAGTTTCGCTCTTGTCGCCCAGGCTAGAGTGCAATGGTGTGATCTCGGCTCACTGCAAACTCCGCCCACTGGGTTCAAGCAATTTTCCTGCCTCAGCCTCCCGAGTAGCTGGGATTACAGGTGCCTGCCACCACGCCCAGCTAATTTTTTGTATTTTTAGTAGAGATGGGGTTTCACCATGTTGCCCACACCAGGCCGAGCTGCCTCCTCTTGGATGCCACAAACCAATTAGGTTGGGAACCCTTCCAGGGAAGCTGCCACCATCTGGTAAATATTTGGGCAGCCTGGGTGATCTGAAAAGTCATTGGGGGTATTGCATGGTGGCTCAGGCCTGTAATCCCAGCACTTTGGGAGGCCGAGGTGGGTGGATTACCTGAGGTCAGGACTTTGAGACTATCCTGGTTAACATGGTGAAACTCCGTCTCTACTAAAAATACAAAAATTAGCCGGGTGTGGTGGCGGGAGCCTGTAATCCCAGCTACTCAGGAGGCTGAGACAGGAGGATCACTTGAACCCAGGAGGCGGAGGTTGCAGTGAGCTGAGATCATGCCATTGCACTCCAGCCTGGGCAGCAAAAGTGAAACTCTGTCTCAAAAAAAAAAAAAAAAAAAAGAAAGAAAAAAGAAAAGAAAAGAAAAAAAAATCAACCCCATGATGATTACCAGATCATCTATGGGCTGAAGTCAAGCTGCTGGGTTGTCTGTTCCATTAAGAAGTAACTGGCAAATTATCTGCCAAGAGATCTTGGTCTCTCCTGCATAGTGTTCTTATCTCACTGATAACTTACTTTATCATTACGAAAGACTCTACACCTTCATACTTCCTCTTCCCTGAACTTCCCCAACCAAGCCTTGCCCTCAGAGCCATAATTCATTAACTCACTCACTCAACACATTTCTATGCAACACGTCTTATATTCCAGCCATTGAGCTAGGTGTGTATAGTGTAGCCACTGCTGATATTGCCTACTAGGTGATATGACTTCCACCTCTAACTCTACCTCTCACTGTGTGACAGGCAAGACATTTGCTTTTCTGGTCCCTCTCCCTGTCCTTCTGGTTCAATCTCCTCACCTATAAGGTGATGGAATTGTAGAAAATGTTTCCTTTTGATTCTGTCTGTATCCTTCAGGGTCCGGTTAGGAGACAGCAATCACACGGTATTTGGAACAGAAGTTTAACATAAAAAATTATTAACTAGGGCCAGGCGTGGTGGCTTTTGCCTGTAATCCCAGCACTTTGGGAGGCCAAGGCAGGCGAATCATGAGGTCAGGAGATCGAGACCAGCCTGACCAACATGGTGAAACCTCGTCTCTACTAAAAATCCAAAAATTAGACAGGCGTGGTGGTGCGTGACTGTAACCCCAGCTACTCAGAGGTTGAGGCAAGAGAATGGCTTGAAACCTGGAGGCGGAGGTTGCAGTGAGCCGAGATCGCACCATTGCACTCCAGCCTGGGCGACAGAGTGATTCTCCATCTGGAAAAAAAAAAAAAAATTGGCCGGGTGCGGTGGCTCAAGCTTGTAATCCCACCACTTTGGGAGGCCGAGGCGGGCGGATCACGAGGTCAGGAGATCGAGGCCATCCTGGCTAACACGGTGAAACCCTATCTCTACTAAAAATACAAAAAAAAAATTAGCCGGGCATGGTGGCGGTGCCTGTAGTCCCAGCTACTCGGGAGGCTGAGGCAGGAAAATGGCGTGAACCCGGGAGGCGGAGCTTGCAGTGAGCCGAGATTGCACCAGCCTGGGCGACAGAGCAAGACTCCGTCTCAAAAAAAAAAAAAAAATTATTAACTAATAGCAGGGAGTTAGCTATTAAAGGGTAAAGTGAACTCTAAAGAACACAGGACTAGCAGATAGAGGGAGTACCTTAAGGTCCCACCTTAGGGCTGAAACAGAGAACCCGAGAAAGGGACAAACTTGGAGAGTCTCCATCCCGATGTGGAGACAGAGACCTTACAGAGAAGGTATAGCTGTCAATGAATGGCGGAGGGAGTTGCAGGGTGTGACAGACTGGGGTGGCAGGCAAGCAGGCAACCACTGGTGCTAGAAAATCTTGTTGAGAACCTGCATATGGGAGTGCTGAGAAGTCAGCCAGGACACTTGTGGAACTTGACAGAAGCTGCCTGTGGGATTAAAGTGAAACTTGCTGGGGGTGAGTCCCACCCTTGACCACAGGGGAGTCACCAGAGGAGGAAGAAAAGAAAGCACCTGAGAACCAGGAAGAGAAGCCCCTTTCTCCTGCGGTATCCCTCCAGAACCCTCCACTGACAAAGCTTAACATTATGTCATCAGGTGAAGAGAAATGTTTCTGGGATTCAGCACCAGTATCACAAGCAGGGGAAGTGAAGAGGGGGTGTGAAGACAAGAAGTGACAAATCAATAACCAGCATGCTGTCATTCTATAATATATGATTCTTGGAAATTTAACCTTAATGTAGGAAAGAAGTGAGTGAGTTGTATTGTACAGGTTAGATATGATCTTAGTCTGTTCTTCTATACCCTCCTTGCCTCTATTCCTCAATAATTAACAAATTTCTTCAGAATGAAACCAATCTTGGCTAGGATGGCATTGCACCTCAAAACTTTAAACATGCCATAATCATGTACATATATGATTATATGTCTATATTGTATATATAATTATATGATTAGTACAATAGTTACATAATAACTAAACATCTATACCAAGGACAGAGGTGGGTTTCAGCTTCTAAAATAATAAATAAAAGATGCCTAGGATTTCAATATGCTTCCTGATGACAGCAAGTAACTTGGAGGGGAAATAAGATCCAGTGAAGTCAATCTCAAACCAAATATTATCAAAAATCAGGTGAGTGACAGAGAAAATGTGATGAAAGTTTACAGGAAGGAAAAAGTCCCATAGGCTGAAATGGCCAAAGAAAATTGTGTGCCTGGCAGTAAAGTTTGAGAAGAATGTTTAGCAATGGGTAGAAGTTGTACGTAAAGTAGAATGAGAATAGGCTAAGAAGTGGCTACAGAATGAGAAACACAGACTAACTAGTCCTCCGAATTTGCTAGCCTTAGGTTTGAACTGAACCAGTCAGTTGCAGATGTGTTATGTGCATAGGACAAATGCCAGGAAGATGAGCACGCATGACTTCAAAGACTTGCTGGATCCTGTAAGGCCTTGTTGAAGGAAACATCATTCTACAGACTTCTCCATCATTTAGATGAACCTGTGGTTTCCATATCAGTGGACTGAGCATTTGCTAGTATAGAGGATTTGCTGCTATAATATTCAACTTCTGCTCTTCACATTGTTTAAGTGAAATATTGAAATACCGGCCGGGCACGGTGACTCATGCCTGTAATCCCGGCACTTTGGTCCCAGCTACTCACTCACTCGGGAAGCTGAGGTGGGAGGATCTCTTGAGCCTGAGAAGTCAAGGCTGCAGTGAGCAAGGCTGCAGTGAGCAAGGCTGCAGTGAGCTGTGACTCCACCACTGCCCTCCAGCCTGGGCAACAGAGCAGGACCCTGTCTCAAAAAAAAAAAGAAAACAAAAATCCTTAGTGGAGACTTCCTTTCCTTTTCCCCTATCAAAAGAACAGGCTGACACTGATACTCTTCCCCAGGTGTCTCTGCTGGTGGGTGGATGTTTTCCAGGGCGTTCTTTCACAGAAGACTCAGCTTTCTGATAAAATATGTCTGTAAAATATCGCATTTACTACTTACAGGGCATGACATGGGGCTCTGACAAATAGAATGCAAAGGAGATCGCTGGTATCAGTCCACATATTAAATATTAGAGAAGCTAATTTTGTTGTATTTTTTAGAAAGAAAATAATTGGAAATAGAAATTTTTATTTTTATTTGTACCTTTCCTCAAGGCACCACCCCAAGGTGGTGTCTCCTGTCTCCAGGCTCTACCAGGAAGCTGCAGTGACTGCACTGGCAGCTCTGGGCTTTATTTCCTTCTTTGGTTTTGGCCCTGGGAATTGCTCTGACTTTCTTAGAAACTCTGTTATGCATTAGCAATAATTATTCTTTTCGACATCACTAGATGTTTTATAGCATGATAGTTTTCTTTTTTTTTTTTTCTTTTTTTTTGAGATGGAATCTCGCTCTGTTGCCCAGGCTGGAGTGCAGGGGCATGATCTCAGCTTACTGCAACCACCACCTCCCAGGTTCAAGCGATTGTCTCGCTTCAGCCTCCCAAGTAGCTGGGACTACAGGCGCCCACCACCACACCCAGCTAATTTTTGTATTTTTAGTAGAGACGGGATTTCACCATGTTGGACAGGCTGATCTCAAACTCCTGACCTCAGGTGATCCACCCGCCTCGGCCTCCCAAAGTGCTGGGATTATAAGCATGAGCCACCGTGCCTGGCCAGCATGATAGTTTTAAGGTCATTTTGTTGTCCTTATTGCCAGAAATGGGAGGCTACAATAGTTTTGGAAAGAAGGCTGGGCTCGGTGGCTCACGCCTGTAATCCCAGCACTCTGGGAGGTTGAGGCAGGTGGATCACGTGAGGTCGAGAGTTCGAGGCCAGCCTGACCAACATGGAGAAACCCCGTCTCTACTAAAAATACAAATAAAATTAGCCAGGCATGGTGGTGCATGCCTGTAATCCCAGCTACTCGGGAGGCTAAGGCAGGAGAAGGGGTTGAACCCAGGAGGTGGAGGTTGCAGTGAGCCGAGATTGTGCCACTGCATTCCAGTCTGGGTGACAGAGTGAGACTCTCTCAAAAAAAAAAAAAAGAGTTTTGGAAAGAAACATGGTTATTTTATGTAACAATGGAAACATTTTCAAATGTCCATTTTCAATATGCTCTCCTCATGAGTGGCTTTTGAAGAAAAATCTATTTCTTTTTTTTTTTTTTTTTTTTTTGAGACGGAGTCTTGCTCTGTCGCCCATTCTGGAGTGCAGTGGCGCGATCTTAGCTCACTGCAAGCTCTGCCTCCCGGGTTCACGCCATTCTCCTGCCTCAGCCTCCCGAGTAGCTGGGACTATAGGCGCCCGCCACCACTCCCGGCTAATTTTTTTTGTATTTTAGTAGAGATGGGGTTTCACCGTGTTAGGCAGGAAGGTCTCGAACTCCTGACCTTGTGATCCGCCCGCCTCAGCCTCCCAAAGTGCTGGGATTACAGGCGTGAGCCACTGCACCCGGCCAAAAATCTATTTCTTATTCATTGTTAAAAATTGCATTTATCTTGAAGGGATACACTCAGAAGTTTTGTTTTTTCCACACCATTTGCTAGGTAGTATACTACTTATTGTTATTTGCCATCATGAAAAAAGGCTAGCAAAATTGGAAAATTTGTAATTTTGTAAAATAGAGTGCAACCTCAAGTTTAAGTTGAATTTTAAAGTACTTTTATGATTATGCTTCATCTCAGTACAAAGTAGTGTAAAGAGTCTACTATTTAAAGGTCTTGTTTTCTAAAAGTAGCCACATTAATGATATTCGAAAGCACTCCAATTGCAATATGTGGCGACATGCTGAAATTGAACAAGAATCAGGGGCCCCATTTTCATCCCCTCAGCGCTAAGGAAAGTCTACTATTCCTTTAGCTTTCACCACTCACTGGGCATGACATGGGGCTCTGACAAACAGAATACAGGGGAGGCCACCGTTATCAGTCCACATATTAAATATTAGTAATGCTTAATTTTTTTATCTTTTAGAAAAGTAGAAATTTCTTCGCTTTTCTCAAAGGATTATCTTATACACTCTGAGAGGGGTCCACCCTATTTTGTAGACCACTGTTTTATAGGAAGTGTTGTGGGTTGAACTGTGTCCCCCAGAAAGACATGTTCAAGTCCTAACCACTGGTACCTGTGAATGTGACCTTGTTTGGAAATAGGGTCATTGCAGATATAATTATTTAAGATGAGGTCATACTGGAGTAAGATGCAATATGACTGGTGTCCTCATAAGACGAGAAAAAGACATGTTTATTAAAAAGATGATGTCGAGAAACAGCCATGTGATGATGGAGGCACAGCTTGGAGCAACCCACCCACAAGGGCAGCATACCAGGAATTGCTGGCAAACACCAGAAGCTAGAAGAGGCAAGGAAAGATTCTCTTCTATGGCTTTCAGAGAGAACATGTCTCCGCCAACACCTCGCTTTTAGACTTCTGGCCTCCAGAACTGTGCGATGATACACTTCTGTTGCTTAAGCCACACAGTTTGTGGTACTTTGTTATGGCAGCCCTAACCAATGAATTTAGAGAATGAAGAAAGTTCAGAGAGGTAGCAGAAGTACCAGTAGAGCAAGGTGACCCAGAGAGATGATAGCTTAGGAGGGAGGGTGTGTCAATGGTTTCAAATGCATCCCAGGAAGCAAGAGGACATGAGCAAAGGCCCTGGAATGTGCCTGCTTAGGGCTAGGGGCTGGGAGAGGAAACATTCCTGCTCAGAGGGGCAAGGCACTCAGAGAAGTAGAGGAAGATGTATCGGTAGCAAGCGTGGTGGCCCAGGCCTGTAATCCCAGCACTTTGGGAGACTGAGGTGGGCAGATCACTTGAGGTCAGGAGTTTGAGATCAGCCTGGGCAACATGGTGAAACCCCCGTCTCTACTAAAAATATAAAAATTATCCAGCCATGGTGGTGGGGCACCTGTAATGTCAGCTACTCGGGGCTGAGGCAGGAGAATCGCTTGAACCCGGGAGGCGAAGGTTGCAGTGAGCCGAGATCATGCCAGTGCACTCCAGCATGGGTGACAGAGTAAGACTCCATTTCAAAAAGAAAAAAAAAAAAGAAAAAGAAGATGCATTGGGGCGTCGGGACGGGTTGGGTGCAGATGGCTGTGAAGAGCCCTGAGTGCCCACTCCTTTTGCCTTTTGTTGGCTTTCCCTCTTCTGGTGTCTGCATTCCTGCTCCCTTCTAGTCATTGCAACCCTGTCCACATTGTTTTCCTTGAGATTTTCTTGTGACACGTATCTAGGCTTCCAAGTGCCCCGCCAACACTACAGATCTCTCCATTGCCTTTCCCACACATAGGACCACTCATATTCTCTCTGCCTCGAATGCTGAAATTCTGCCTGAGTCATCGCTTGACGGCCTGATTTATAAAGGTTTGCTAAGTTGTTGTACCTCTGTTTAATGGTATGCTGAGCCGCTGTTGGAAAGATTGATACTGTTAATTAAAAAGCAAGGTGTAGAAAAGGGATTTTTTTTTTTTAGGAGGCGTCTGTGTTTATATAAAAAAGTTGCACGTGCATAGAGTATGCCTATTAGATTAGACTTCTTCCCTCAAAATAAACAAAAACAAGCAAACAAACCAGTAGATGTTGCCTCTGGAAGGAAACTAGGTATCAGGAACAGGAGCAAATGCCAATTTGCTTTTCAATATATATGCTTGTGTACTTAAAAGTTTTTGTGCTGTGAAAGGAAAATAAATCTTGGGGCCCCCAAATCACTAAGCTAAAGGGAAAAGTCAAGCTGGGAAGTGCATAGGGCCAACCTGCCTCCCATTCTTTTTTTCTTTTTTTTGAAACGGAGTCTCGCTCTGTCGCCCAGGCTGGAGTGCAGTGGCGCAATCTCGGCTCACTGCCAGCTCCGCCTCCCGGGTTTACGCCATTTTCCTGCCTCAGCCTCCCCAGTAGCTGGGACTACAGGTGCCTGTCACCACGCTTGGCTAATTTTTTTTTGTATTTTTAGTAGAGATGGGGTTTCACCGTGTTAGCCAGGATGTCTACGATCTCCTGACCTCGTAATCCGCCAGCATCAGCCTCCAAAGTGCTAGGATTATAGGCGTGAGCCACCGCACCCGGCCCGACCTGCCTCCCATTCTATTCAAAGTTACCCTTCTGCTCCCTGAGGTAAATGCATATCTGACTCTCTCATTGGGAGAGGCTAATGAGAAACTCAAAAGAATGCAATCCTTTGCCTCCTATCTACCTATGCCCTGGAAGCGCCCTCCCCGCTTTGAGCTGTCCTACCTTTCTGGACTGAACCAATGTACATCTTACACATATTGAATGTCTCATGTCTCCCTAAAATGTATAAAACCAAGCTCTGGGGCCGGGCGTCGTGGCTTACACCTGTAATCCCAGCGCTTTGGGAGGCCGAGGCGGGTGGATAACACGAAGTCAGGAGATGAAGACCATCCTGGCTAACACGGTGAAAACCCGTCTCTACTAAAAATACAAAAAATTAGCCGGCCATGGTGGCGGGCGCCTGTAGTCCCAGCTACTGGGGAGGCTGAGGCAGGGGAATGGCGTGAACCCGAGAGGCGAAGCTTGCAGTGAGCCGAGATCGCGCCGCTGCACTCCAGCCTGGGCGACAGAGGGAGACTCCGTCTCAAAAAAAAAAAAAGAAATAAAACCAAGCTCTGCCCCTACCACCTTGGGCACATGTCGTCAGGACCTTGTGAGGCGCGTGTCCTCAACCTAGGCAAAGTAAACTTTCTAAATTAATTGAGACCTGTCTCAGGTTTTCGGGGTTGACAATGCCATGTATATATTACATTTATGAAAATTAATTTAAAAAGTAAACATATCCTTCCATGTTTATAAAAATTAAACATATCCTTCCAGTCATAATGTCACTAATAGCTTAATGTGAATTAGCATAGCAGATGGCATGAACTCAGTGGGTGCCTCAGGGAAAAGATGTGCTAAAGGTAGACTCAGAGGCTGAAAGAAGTAACAAGGCAAGGAAGATAAACTGACCCCGCTCCTGGAGAAGGAGCCACATTTCCATTAAGGGAGTGAGATTATCTGCTGAGCCCAAAGAAGAGATCTGCTAGGGCAGCTCACATGATAGAATAGGTTTACTCACTTATTTATTCATTCAGCCACTCAGCAAATACTTATAGAGCACCTACTTCATGTCTTGTGCTAGGTGCTGGGAATACAGTGAAGAACAAAAGTGAAACAGTTTCTGCTCTCATACAGAGATTATAATTTCTTAAGAAAGTCAGGCCTTTGGAATGCAGTATGACAAATGCCATGAGAGAAAAAACATAAGGTTTGTATTCCAGACATTTGTTTATTTATGTGTGAGTCGCTGGATATAATAGGCAGTACGGATATAATAGGCAATGATGTCCACATTGTAATCCCCAGAACCTGTGAATAACTTGCCATATACAGGGCAGAGGGGTCTTTGTAGATGTGATTAAATTAAGGAATTTGAGATGGAGAGATTACCCTGGATAATCTGGGTGGGTCCAATCTACTCACCTGCCTCCTTAAAATCAAAAAATCTTTCCTAGCTGAGTTCAGAGTCAGAGAGAGATGTGACTGTGGAAACATGGTCAGAGAGATGGAAGGATGCTGATTTTGGAGATAAGAAAGGAGCCATGAGCCAAGGAATGAGGGCAGCCTCTAGAAGCAGACAAAGACAACAAACGAACACCCTGCCAGAGCTTGATTTTAGCTCAGTGAGGACTGTGTTAGACTTCCAACTTACAGAGCTGCATTGTTTTAAGCTGCTAAATTTGTGGTGATTTGCTGCAGCTATGATACAAAATGAGTACTTTGAGTTAGCCTATGGGCATATAAAGTTTGAGTAAAAAAAGATTCCTGTTCTCAAGATTTTTTTTTTTTTTTGAGACCGGGTCTCATTTTGTCACCCAGGTTGGAGTGCAATGGCACAATCACAGCTCACTGCAGTCTTGAACTCCTGGGCTCAGGTGATCCTCCCTCTTCAGCCTCCTGGGTAGCTGGGACTATAGGCCCATGTCACTATCCCTGACTAATTTTTGTATTTTTTGTAGAGATGGAATTTTGCCATGTTGCCCAGGCTGGAAGAATGTATATATTATCACAATTTATTGGGGGAGACAAACATGTAAATGGAATAATACAAGTGTGAAAGTTGGGGTGTGTACGTGTAACCATGTATATAAAATTTGCTTGGAGACATTCTGTTAATATCTCCCATCTTAGAAAAAGTTCTCCGCCACTTCTGCCTCATTTCCTCACTCCCTGTCACAGTAGTCTCCAATTCTTTTCCTCCAATTTCCTCTTAAAGCCACTTAGTCACTTTTGTTCTCACTTTCCCCTCAACACTACTTGCCCGTGGTCCAGGTTACTAATGGCTTCCATCATGCTAAATGCAATGGTAATTTCAGTCCTCACCCAGCACACTGATTAGCAGCAATGACACAGCTGACCATGACCTCTTCCTTGATATACTTCCGTTACTTGGTTTCCAGGGCTCCATACTCTTTGGTTTTCCTTTTCCTTTGTTGTATGGCACTTTTCTTTCTCTTTTGTAGCATCCTTGTCTTCCAATCTCAATTTTAGGCAGCATTGACTAGTTTTTTTGTTGGAGATGACAAAAGAATGCAGTGTTCCTATAACACCAGGAGCTCTGATATTTTAAAAAATCTATGGGACAAGTCTGAAAGAAAACTTGATTCTACCCTAGACCCTTGTTTCAATCCTAGAGTCTAAACCATACCTGTTTGGATGTGAATGAAGAATGAAACTGGAAAGACATAATTCTGAAAGTTCACATAACAATCACCCATGACTTTATAAATACACTGTTTTGGTGAGTACTAATGAACTAGAAATTAGGTCAATGAATCCTTTGTTTAAGATGGCATTAAGTTAAATTTCTATGCGTGAATTGTTTTCATACACAAAACTCAGTCACTTATCCAATAAATCAACACCAACTTCTCAGGTGCTCACATGGGGAGGCTATGTAAGTACTGTTTAGGAATACAGGCATGGAATCACACAAGCATGTTGAAACACAGGAAGTGACCACTCTGACAATCTCTATATCCAATTTTTATGTTCATTTTAATATCTGATTATATTTTATTCAATTAATCTTTTCAATACTTTGGAAAAAAAGAGAGAAAACACAAGCAAAAAGCAAAGACTGAAACAAAGATGGTCTCTCATACCTATTCCTAACTCCAATATCAAAAATATATTAGAATCAGCATAATTCATGCCCGGTGTTCCTTTTTTACTTCATTTGTTTGCTCCATAGGAGAAGGGCTAAAACCTCAGCTGACTGCAGTTCTGAGATCCCAAAGTGATCCTTGCTAGACATACCCAAGGAAACATGAGGTCTGGTGGTGCCAGAGGGTTTATATTAGCTTCTTCCGGTGGAGTGCTGGAACTGATTCACAAGAGCTGACTGGTAGATTTTCAAGAATTTTTGAGGAATGATTGATGTCACACTGATAGTTTGAATTCCACAGTGGAAGTATTTATACCATTGAAATTGGCAATTGCTATAAATTAGGCCCCCTATTGCCACCTATAAAAAAACAGCTGTCTAACAGATTACCAGTATACTACTGGTTGAGTCTCTTCTTCAACAAACCTTGTTCTGTCAACAGGGTTTTCCAGATTTCCATTTTTCAGTTGGGACTTTCTGTCTGAAGTATTTTAATTTTTTTTTTCTTTTTTGAGACAGGGTCTCACTGTGTCACCCAGGCCGGAATGCTGTAGCATGATCTCGGCTCACTGTAGCCTCAGCCTCCCAGGCTCAAGTTATCCTCCCACCTTGGCCTCACCTGACCAGTAGCTGGGACTACAGGTGTGTGCCATATGTCTGGCTAATATTAATTTTTTTTTTTTTAGAGATGGGATCTCACTATGTTGCCCAGGTTGGTCTAGAACTCCTGGCCTGAAGTAATCCCCCCCACCTTGGCCTCCAAAAGTGCTGGGATTACAAGTGTCAGCCATTGCACTCAGCCTATTTTAACTTTCTATAGTGAATCATTATAGGTATAAATCATTTTAATCAAGTCTTGGTTTTTTTCTATATGGGCAAACTATTTACAAGCATAAATACCTTACTAGGTTTTGGTTTTACACTTATTTATACAACTCCACTCATAACTACATGACATGATTGATAATAGTTAATTTATCTGTCCTTCCCATTTCATGGACAACTGCATGTCTTTAATACTGATATAATTTAGCGTTTAGAAGCTTCAGTTTCATCATTCATAAAACTAGGATAATAGTAATATATACTGCTCATTTCTTCGCTGGGAGTATTAAAAGAAATACATGTAAGGAACTTAGCACAGTGCTTGGCACATGGTAATATCTCAGTAAACTTTAGTGATTGTGTAGTAATAATAATAGTAGTACTTTGTGCGGTGGGGTACACACACAGAAAAGGGTGAGATGTGGTGCTTTGGTGAAGAAATGCTTTGGCCAATCCTTCTATAGCTTAGGAACATTTATTAAGCATTTGCAATTTGGTGGCTTAGATTTTGGCAGTCCCGGTATACAAGCTAATCCCTTTGCTAGTAGAAAGATTGAGAAATTATCAATTGAGAAATTCTTCACACTCTCAGAATCACATTGGGTATTTCATAGATCAGGCACACCAAGTTGATATTTTGGAATTGTAAGACTAAAAAATATTGGCTATTTCATATCTTCTTATCTGTCCTCAAATTTCCAAAAGTGGTGTTTCTTCATTGCCCATCTCCCTCTAAAATGATGATCATGATTCATGAGAAAATAGAAGCAGGACAGTTGGGACCTTCTTCTTTTCCTTCCACTGAATATACCACCGTACACTTATCTGTACCTGCATCTTTTTGCCTTTATCCTGTTACTGCAGATGACATGTCCAAGCTCCTAACTGAGGGATCAAATCCCCTTTGACCTCAAAGACTTAACTCCTACAGATGTCCCCCTTCTCTGTTTCATAGTCCTTTCCCCTCTATTGGATCATTCTCCTCCCAGCCTACAAAAAATGTTTTAGTTTCTCCCACCTTAAGCTAAAAAACTTTCCACTGATGTCTTGTCATTCTCCAGCTGCTATCCCTATTTCTCTGCTCTCCTTCAGAACACCCTATCACCTCCCATTGTTTCTCTAGTCTACTGTCATTAGCTTCTCTCCCCAAAAGTGATGGAAATTGTTTGGTAAAGCCTATTAACACCCATGCTGCCAAACCCAGTGGTCGCTCCTCTGTCTCTGTGCTTCTCCATCTTTCAGTGGTATTTGGTAGGGTTGATCTTTGAAAAACCATCCTCTCCTGGCTGCTGTGTCACATTCTCTAGTTTCTGCCTATTCTCTAGCCATTTCCTCTGAGTCTTCTTTGCTGGTACCTTTTTTCTCTGTTTGATTTCTTTTTTTTTTCCGAGATGAAGTCTTGCTCTGTCGCCTAGGCTGGAATGCAGTGGCGCAATCCTGCCTCAGTGTTCCGAGTAGCTGGGATTACAGGTGCCCGCCACCATGCTCAGCTAATTTTTGTATTTTTAGTAGAGACGGGGTTTCACCATGTTGGCCAGGCTGGTCTCGAACTCCTGACCTCAGGTGATCCACCCATCTTGGCCTCCCAAAGTGCTGGGATTACAGGCATGAGCCACCACACCCAGACTTCTCTTTGATTTCTAAATGTTGCAGTATCCACATCTAGGCCCTTGGCCCTCTTCTTCCATGACAGATTTTTTTTTTTTTTTTTGAGACAGAGTCTAGCTCTGTTGCCCAAGCTAGAGTGCAGTGGCGCAATCTCGGCTCACTGCCAGCTCCACCTCCCAGGTTCACGCCATTGTCCTGCCTCAGCCTCCTGAGTAGCTGGGACTACAGGCGCCCGCCACCACGCCCAGCTAATTTTTTATATTTTTAGTAGAGATGGGGTTTCACCGTGTTAGCCAGGATGGTCTCGATCTCCTGACCTCGTGATCCGCCTGCCTCGGCCTCCCAAAGCGCTGGGATTACCGGCGTGAGCCATCGCGCCCGGCCTTCCACGACAGATTTTATCTGGCCTCATGACTTTAAATTACACTTATTTGGCCATAACTTCCAAATTAATGAATTTCACTCTTGCTATCTAGGCCTCCTACTTAATATATCCTCATTTGGATGCTCACTGGGTGACTCAAACCAATATGACCAAACAGAACTCTTGATTTTCCCTTGGAAACATAGCTCCCATAGTCATCCCCATTCAGTAAGCAGCACCATCTACCTAGATTCTTAATGTCTTACTCCCTGCATCTAGTCTACCATCGAGGCAGCTCTATTTCTAGACTATATCCCAGTCCTGCTCATGCCTTCCTGCTTTCCCCTTTGGTCGTTTATGATCAGTTATCTCCCTAGCAGCAGAAAGATCTTTTTAGTATATAAATAAGATCACATCATCCCCTACTTAGTTAGCTTCCTATCAGAACACAATTCGAAATCCTTCTTTGGTCCACCAGGCCCTCTTTGTGCTGGCCCCAGCCTGTCTCTTCAACTCCCTCTTGCCCATATTCTTCTCCCACTATGCTCCAGCCACACTGGCCTTCAGTATGGTCCTGCAACAAGTCAAGCGATACCACACTGCTTAGGGCCATTGCATTTGCTGTTTTCTTTGCCTGGAGTGTTCTGCCTCCACATCTATGCTTGACAGGCTCCTTTCTGTAATTCAGACCTTAGTTCAAAGTCACTTCTCCAGAAAGACTTTCCTCAACTACCCAATCTACAATCATTCTCCCTATCCCTGCCTGCCACTTTGTTCTCTAGCACATTACCCTTTTTATTTTTCCCATATACCATTCTCTGAATTGATCTTGATCGCTTACTTATTTGTTTGTTTACTTGTTCCCTGCTGATTCCTCAGTATCATCTCACACATCATCTGATAACCAACACTTGCTGGAGGAATGAACACTCTGGACACCCAACAAAGATATTTCTTATAGTTGAGGGGGTTATCTATTCCACTGCTGACTGTCCTGTAAGTAAAGGCACACTCATATGAGAAATTTATTGCAGAACGTAGCAGCAGGAAAGCATTATCTCTGTTGAGAATGTTCAGTGCCTTTTCCTTTTCTGGTTTCAAAGCTGTCACTGTTAGTTTCTATTTTTTGTTTTGCCTTGGCTATTAGGAAGCTGAAAGTCAAATTTCAAACTCAAGGATGAATATCACGGTCTCTCCAATAGTGAACATAAGTTCTTCCTTCCTGAGGTTGATTTCCTCCCTTTGTTGTCAGGAAGTATGGTAATGAAATTTGTTACAAGTTGCTTCAATTTCTTTCTGGATGGAAGTGTGATTTAAACAAAAGCATTCAAAGTGTTAACATTCTGGCATAGACTGCACAGCTACCTGTAAGGAATGCTGACTTGGAGCCATGTAGTATTGAATGGGAGCTCTCTGGCTGTAAGAGTTTATGAGCAACCTCTATTGTTGTTAGGTGATTTGCTGTGATTCGTATTTGGGAATTCCCCAAGGTAGTTTTAGTTGGGGTTTGACTTGCCTAAAAAGAGCTCAAGCCTCTGGGTGTTAGGGGTTTTAGGCTTTTTTGTATTTGTTGACTTGATGAGTGTCACTTCAGAGTTATGAATCAAAAGATCTTGAGAGTTTATTGTTCTCTTAGAGCTCAATGTCTCAGTAGTAGAAGAAGTACGCCTTTTAGTTTAGCCTTAAAATGCGATGTCTTGATCTCAAGTAAATTCATGGACTACACCCTTCTAAGGTTCAAAGGAACTGTTCTTAATTATTGTTTAGGTCCAGGGAGGGTTTTGAAGTTTATGGAGCATAAAACATGCTTCTCCCTAGCCTGGCAAAATTAAAATGTAGCTCTTTTGAAGTTCAGCATATGTTGGTATTTTAATTTATTGGCTACTTTAAATATTTTGTTTGTGGCAACAACATTCATAAAACAGCAAGAGGGAAAGCATACACTGATTCATTATTATCAAATATTTTTTGATATTTATACTAAATAGATATAGATGATGTAAAGAATATATATATCTGGTTAATCCGTGAAGGCATAAGAGTGGACAAATCTCTTTGAATAAAATATGCTATTAAAATAGTCTTGATGGCCTAAATGCAATGTGGAATAATGCTACTGTATATAAGAATTGTACCTTAATTTAAACGTTTCTGCCAAACAAACGTTGTAGTTAAGTATTACTTAACAATTGGGCACAAAATTATATTTTAATTTTTAATGAAAACAAACATTGATTAAAGTAGTTTTGAAGAAGGAGCATGCAGAAAATAATTTTCATGAACTATTTCCTTCCAGAAAGGGAAGGGAATGGGTCTTTTGGTAATCAAATGTTAAAAAAACAATCAATCAATCAACCATGTATTATATCATGCAGTAAGTAATTTTTTAAATTAACCTTTTAAAATACACTTTTCTTTTTTCTTTTTCTTTTTTTTTTTTTTTTTGAGAGGGAGTCTCGCTGTGTTGCCTAGGCTGGAGTGCAATGGCGCAGTCTCTGCTCACTGCAACCTCTGCTTCCTAGGCTCAAGCAATTCTCCTGCCTCAGCCTCCTGAGTAGCTGAGATTACAGGTGCCCACCACCACGCCCGGCCAATTTTTGTATTTTTAGTAGAGATGGGGTTTCACCATATGGGCCAGGCTGGTCTTGAACTCCTGATCTCAAATGATCCACCTGACTTGGCCTCCCAAAATGCTGGGATTACAGATGTGACTGTGCCTAGCCTAAAATACACATTTTATCTACTTATATGGGTTCCTTTTTAAGGTAAAAATCAGGATTTACTTAAAGATGTATTAATTTATAAGGATATTTGATGAAAGAATTCCAAATAGCACATTTAAAACGTTACTATTGATAATTTTTTATGATAAAAATATAATAAAAATATGTTTATACATAACTTTATTATAACATTTCTATATCCAGATTTTACCTATGACCTTCTCTTCCCCATAACTGAAACCAATGTAGTCAATAGCAATTTCAATTTAAGTGACTGTAAAGTCATTTTTCATCATCTACCATAAAGCTTGGGTCGTTTCCCAAGTACATTTGAAAGTGAGATTTGTTAGGTAACGGGTACCTTAATGGCGCCGGTTCCGGGTTCTTCTCCCCTCCTTGACCAGGCACTGTCTGAACCCGCCAAAGGAGGGCCAATCAGAAAGAAGCATCTCCCGCCTTCCCTTGGGCCCGCCCCACGTAGGCCCAAGGGATATAAAACCCAGCACACCAGCAGCTCTCTCTCTCTCTTCTCTTCTTTTCTCTCCTCTCTCCTCTCTTTTCTTTTCTCTCCTCTCTCTTCTTTTCTCTCCTCTCTCTCCCCCGCGCGACCTGACCTCTACCTCTCCAATAAAGATCTCTTGGCTGCCATCGGTGTCGTCTCTGACTAGCCTGTCGCCCTTCATTTTGGTGCCGTGACTCGGATCGGGATCCCCACCTTTAGGTGGGACCCCGATCCCCTTCCCAGGCTCAGTCTAGACCTCCAGCCAGCCTTCACCCATTTTCCTGTTCGCCGAGCTCTTCGCCCACCACTGGCCTCATCTCGGTAAGCTTTCCCCTCCCGGGCCTACCTCTCAGGCAAATCGGCAGACCCTAGCCACTCCCGTGACGGACATATTTTGCCTGACGCCCTTAAGGCAGTGGTAGGCCCCTATCATTCACTTCCGCCTTGGCCTGCAGGGAATGGAGTTTTCTCCCTCTCCTCCTCGAGTCTCCGGCCTGGGCCCCTCTCCTTCGCTCCTTAAAATCCTGGTACCAGGTGACCCATGGCCTCCCGACTCTCAGAGGCTCCTCAGTCCTTCTGTTTCGGTGACGATTGATCCGGACGCTCTGACTCGCTCCGCAGCAAGCAGCTAGCAGGGGACGCCCTGCCTAGCTCGTCGCCGTCTATTCCTTCCTCTCATTATGGGAGGCTCTGCATCCCTGCCGGCCGACACCCCCCTACAATGTCTTTTAAATAATTTGTCGGCCCTTGGCCTCGCCTCAGACATCAAACCAAAACACCTAATTAAATTTTGCACTCAAAACTGGCCCACCTATCCCCTAGACAACCAAAAAAATGGCCTCCTTATGGCTCTCTTGATCCTGATCTTCTTTGGGATCTCTACAACTATTGTGTGCGAACAGGAAAATGGGTAAAGATCCCATATATTCACGGCTTCTTCCTCCTACAGGACACACCTAACCTCTGCCTCCCTTGCGAACCCCAACAGCTCCTTGCCGCTCTTAAACTGCCAACCCCTCCCTCTGCCCCCGACTTCGACCCAGCCGACGAGCCCCCCCCCCATACCACCACCCTCCGCCCCGCTTTCCGGCCGCCAGCCCAGATCAACCAGACGCCCCTCCCAGCGGCGCCTGCTCGCCCCCCACCAACTGCACCTACACCACCGCTCCTCCAAACTTCCCAGCCCCCGAAGGCTGGTGCAATGGCTCCCTACACAAGTCTATCAATTCTTCCACTGGTGGCCCCTGTGTTCCCGTCACTCTCTTTCCCCAACTCACCCTATTACCCTTCTCTGAAGGCTCATCAGCATACCACTTTGACCACCCTGACCTAGACCCCTCACAGATTCACCGACACAAGAGAGCAGTTTTCCTACCATTCATTCTCGGGCTATCCCTCACCACCTCCCTACTAGGCTCAGGACTAGGGGCTGCCTCCCTAGGTTGCAGCGTGTCTCAGTTTTCCGATCTCAAGATTCCCAGTCCTTAGCCACTTTACAACGTCAAATCACATCCCTAGCAGGGGTAACACTTCAAACCGCCGAGCTCTAGATTTACTCACCGCTGAAAAAGGCGGTACTTGCATCTTCTTACAAACATTAAAACTTACATAACATTAGGAAGAAACTAATAGGGGCCAACTCGTCCCCATCATTGTGGGACACCCTAAAGACCCCCTCCTAGCCTGGATCCTCCCATTTCTAGGCCCTCTCATGGGTCCTCTTGTGCTCTCCTTCCGTGCCTTCTCAAATCCATGAGACAGCAAGTCTCATCCATCTCTAACCAAACCTTTAACCAGCTTCTCTTTAGACATTATCAACTCCTAGCAACCAGCGAAGAAGCGGCTGACTCCAGAGACAGACTCTGAGCTCCATGTCTCGGTTCCACCAGTTCCTAGATGATCTCCGCAAAGACTGCTGGCTCATCACAGACCCCTCCCTGCCCTTTGGCTGGCTACAAGGAACATTCATGGACTTCACAACTGAGGAGATATTCACATACAGCGCCCTACTGCTTGGCCTTCTACTCCTGCTGTGCCCCGTACACAACCCCCACAGTCCTCCCATACCCCTCCCCCACGACGCCCCCGCTCAGCAGGAAGTACTCAGACGAACTACAACGCCCATTTCCCCACTTCTTAAGAAACAAAAAAGGAGGAATGTTAGGTAACAGAGGTACCTTAATGGCGCCGGTTCCGGGTTCTTCTCCCCTCCTTGACCAGGCACTGTCTGAACCCGCCAAAGGAGGGCCAATCAGAAAGAAGCATCTCCCGCCTTCCCTTGGGCCCGCCCCACGTAGGCCCAAGGGATATAAAACCCAGCACAGCAGCAGCTCTCTCTCCCCTGCGCGACCTGACCTCTACCTCTCCAATAAAGATCTCTTGGCTGCCACCGGTGTCGTCTCTGACTAGCGTGTCGCCCTTCAAGATTTATCCTTTTTTTTTGAGTCGGAGTCTCGCTCTGTCGCCCAGGCTGGAGTGCAGTGGTGTTGTGTCCGGAATTGGTGGGTTCTTGGTCTCACTGACTTAAAGAATGAAGCCGCAGACCCTCCGGTGAGTGTTACAGCTCTTAAGGTGGCACGTCTGGAGTTTGTTCCTTCTGATGTTCGGATGTGTTAAGAGTTTCTTCCTTCTGGTGGGTTCATGGTCTCGCTGGCTCAGGAGTGAAGCTGCAGACCTCCGCGGTGAGTGTTACAGCTCTTAAGGCTGCCTATCTGGAGTTGTTCGTTCCTCCCAGTGGGCTCGTGGTCTTGCTGGCTTCAGGAGTGAAGCTGCAGACTTTCGCAGTGTGTTACAGCTCATAAAATCAGTGTAGACCCAAAGAGTGAGCAGTAGTAAGATTTACTGCAAAGAGCGAAAGAACAAAGCTTCCACAGTGTGGAAGGGGACCCCAGCAGGTTGCCACTGCTGGCTGGGGCAGCCTGCTTTTATTCTCTCATCTGGCCCCACTCACGTCCTGCTGATTGGTAGAGCCGAGTGGTCTGTTTTGACAGGGCGCTGATTGGTGCGTTTACAATCCCTAAGCTAGACACAAAGGTTCTCCACGTCCCCACTAGATTAACTAGATACAGAGTGTCGACACAAAGGTTCTCCAAGGCCCCACCAGAGTAGCTAGATACAGGGTGTCGATTGGTGCATTCACAGACCCTGAGCTAGACACAGGGTGCTGATTGGTGTGTTTACAATCCCTGAGGTAGACATAAAGGTTCTCCACGTCTCCACCAGACTCAAGAGCCCAGCTGGCTTCACCCAGTGGATCTCGCACCGGGGCTGCAGGTAGAGCTGCCTGCCAGTCCCGCGCCGTGCGCTCGCACTCCTCAGCCCTTGGGTGGTCAATGGGACTGGGCGCCATGGAGCAGGGGGTGGTGCTTGTCAAGGAGGCTGGGGCAGCACAGGAGCCCACGGAGGCGGGGGAAGGCTCAGGCATGGCGGGCTGCAGTCCTGAGACCCGCACCGTGGGAAGGCAGCTAAGGCCCGGCGAGAAATCGAGTGCAGCATCAGTGGGCTGGCACTGCTGGGGGACCCAGTACACCCTCCGCAGCCGCTGGCCTGGGTGCTAAGTCCCTCATTGCCCGGGGCCGGCAGGGCCGGCCGGCTGCTCCGAGTGCGAGTGCGGGGCCCGCCAAGCCCACGCCCACCTGGAACTCCAGCTGGCCCGCAAGCGCTGCACGCATCCCCGGTTCCCGCTCGCGCCTCTCCCTCCACATCTCCCTGCAAGCTGAGGGAGCCGGCTCCCACCTTGGCCAGCCCAGAAAGGGGCTCCCACAGTGCAGCGGTGGGCTGAAGGGCTCCTCAAGTGCCGCCAAAGTGGGAGCCCAGGCAGAGGAGGCGCTGAGAGCGAGTGAGGGCCGCGAGAACTGCCAGCACGCAGTCACCTCTCAGTGTCATCTCGGCTCACTGCAGGCTCCGCCTCCTGGGTTCACGCCATTCTCCTGCCTCAGCCTCTGGAGTAGCAGCTGGGACTACAGGCGCCCGCCACCACGCCAGGCTAATTTTTTGTATTTTTAGTAGAGGCGGGGTTTCACCGTGTTAGCCAGGATGGTTTCGATCTCCTGACTTTGTGATCCGCCCGCCTCGGCTTCCCAAAGTGCTGGGATTACAGGCGTGAGCCACCACACCCGGCCTGAAAGTGAGATTTATCTTAACTTATTCTGTCTGCTATGTTCTTGTGTTAGGATGAGTAGCAAGGGTTGTCATGGAGTAACTGGTGGTATTGAACCAGCCATGTAATTTACTAGTAATCGATCATTCAGTCAAGAGTGTTTACTGAACACTTTGCCAGAATTTTAAAAGTCTCCTTGGAAATCTGGAGGGGAAAAAATACAAGCAGGACAAGTAAAACCATCATTTAAAGTCTGTAGAGATAGCCTTTATCTGCCATATTTTAAATTTAAAAGCAAGAAACTTTTCTATCCAACTTATTTGATAGTGCTGAAGTTTTGAAAGTTTTTCGGCTCATTGCACATATCCTGGCCAAGATAAGAAAGCTCCAAGGTCCAGGAAAGTTTACTATGGAGTCAGATGTTTACTGATCCCAGAACCAAATTCCTGGTGTTTCTCTGGGCTCCAGGCTGAGTAGCCTGTTTTAAAAGAGGCAATCAAGAGTTTTTTTTTGCCTTTCAACCATAAGCACTCAGGGCCATCAGTCTTATCATTAAAGTGAAGCTAAGGGTACTTCTGGATTGTGTGTAATCAAGACTTGATGTTAAACCTGAATCCAAAGAAAACACAGTGATTATCTCAACTGCTTTTAGGTATAAGGTCAATTACGCTGGGAAAGCCTAGTTTTGTTCCTGACCATGATCCTTCCTTTTTTTTTCACTTTTTCTTTCAGTATCGAAACTAATGGCACACTCAATATGTCATAAGTGAATGACAGTCTGTAAATGCCAGGGAAGACAGAGAGAGGTAGAAAGCAGCCTTCTTTGGAAGATAAGTGGTAAACTCAAGATTGCTATAGCTAAACGCATAACAATCCTCAACAGGGGAGATGAAAGAAGTTGTTTCTGTAAGAAGGAATTGATACCACTTGAAGTTTTAGTGCTGAGTAACTAAGAAAACTTACATGAGGGTCTATGGTTATATGGAGCAGACACCATCTTCTTTCCCCTTTTCTTCTTCTCATTCTAGTTTTCTAAGATGCAGCCTTTGGTGAGCTTACTAAAAATACAGATTCTTTTAAAGTTAGTGCCAAAATGACCTATTTGTTTTTTTAAAGCTCGTTTATGCAATGTTTTAGTTTTCAATGTGGCAAGAGAAGAGGGTGTGAGAACTGCCTCAGGTCTCTCATTTCCTGGGCTGCCTATGACTTCTGGGTAGAGGTGCCTTTCCTCATGACTCTGTGACCACACGTGGTTCTGCCAGCCATTTGCTTTGGCCTCTGAGAGAATGACTGATGTCATGGGCCCCTTCATGGAATTATTCACTGGCTTTGTTCCCTGGGTCCCCGGGGCTACTAGGAGCAGCAAGTTCTAAAAATGAAGAGGGAAGTCATTGGATATAGAATTCATAACTAAAGCTTGTCTGGAAGGAGATCTTTATGTTTGAAAAGGACTCATTTTATGTGTAAATTTTAGACTTTGTATGTCAATCTTTTTTTTTTTTTTGAGATGAAGTCTTGCTCTGTCACCCAGGCTGGAGTGCAGTGGCGTTATCCTGGCTCGCTGCAACCTCTGCCTCCTGGGTTCAAGCGATTCTCCTGCCTCAGCCTCCCCAGTAGCTGGGATTACAGGCTTCCACCACCACGCCCAGCTAATTTTTGTATTTTAGTAGAGATGGGGTTTCACCATGTTGGCCAGGCTGGTCTTGAACTCCTGACCTCAAATGATCTGCCCACTTTGGCCTCCCAAAGTACTGGAATTACAGGCGTGAGCCACCATGCCCGGCCTGTGTGTGGATTCTTTTTTTTTATTGTTGTTGTTTTTGGTTTTTTTTTTTTTTGAGATGGAGTCTTGCTCTGTTGCCCAGGCTGGAGTGCAGTGGTGCCATCTCGGCTCACTGCAAGCTCCACCACCCGGGTTCACACCATTTTCCTGCCTCAGCCTCCAGAGTAGCTGGGACTACAGGCACCTGCCACCACGCCCGGCTAATTTTTTGTATTTTTACAAAAACGGGGTTTCACCATGTTAGCCAGGATTGTCTCGATTTCCTGACGCCGTGATCCGCCCGCCTCGGCCTTCCAAAGTGCTGGGATTACAGGCGTGAGCCACTGCGCCCAGCCCTGTGTGTGGATTCTTTATTCTTTTTCTGAGAAATCATATTTGTGATCGTTTTTGCCCTTATCATAATCTGAGTTATCAGTGAGCATCTGTCAACTGTGTTCTCTTCCCTGTTCTGGCAGGTCCCCTGGGTATCCTCTGCCTATCGGGTATTACTTCTCACCTGTTGGTATTCATTGAATGGATACTCAACCTTGGATAGCCTCCCTTCAGGCAAACTTATTTGTTGATCTTTTCCTTCCCTAAATACCATCTGCAATCCTACTACACAATTCAGTAAGTGATTGTCCAGTTAAGCTGTATGTGTTAGCATACAGCTTACACATTTGTTATCTAATCCAGAACACAAGTTCCTTGACAGCAGGGATCAAAATAGGAGTGGTAAGCAGATCAACTTGCTCCATTTGTATTATTTGAGATTACCGTGTATATATAATCTAGTAAAGTAATTTTAAAAAATGCATTACCCTTCCTGGTATATTGTAAATAAATAAATATTGGAAAAAATAAGTAAAACAAAAAAAGTATTTTATATAGGCTCAGTGTGATAACAAACAAAAGGTCATCTAGGTTTGATAAGTGCCCTTTGCTCTGAAGGGAAGATAAAAATAAATAATAGTGATGAGTTAACAAAATAAAACCCAATCTGTCTGGTAGAATGCTAATAATAGTGACTTTACTTCATATAGGCAGCTTCCAGATCAATGTAAAAAAGCTTTACTGAATATTCAGACCAGTGCTATTTACTTAGCTGCTCTCAAATGGGAATAAGCAGACATCAGATATCAAGTTTCTAGGCTGGAAAAATCCATAAAGGCCACTGGACACAGACACCATGGGGACATCATCCAGACAGTTCATAAAAATAACTTGCCCAACATTTTTGGAACCTGATGCAAGCTATACTTGTGGTTCTGTCTGTTTCCTTTGCTTTATCCAGTAACAACAGAAAAGGAGGCCAGTCACCAGGACTATGATAACTTGGGTGTTACAGGAGACAACTAGTACAACATAACACTGCAATCAATAACTCAGTAGCCAATTGCTGAGACAGTGCTCGTGTAAGCAATTAACATTTAAGATTCAGTCAGAGGACTAGATGGTAAATGGATACTTATCTTAAGCCCAGAGCAAAGGAGTTGATTGAGACACAAATATTTAAGCAGGACCATAGCCTCAGATCATTCCATCTGTGTTCACAATAGGGGGAATCCCAATCCTGTGTCACATAAATACATAGAACAAACAACCATAATTTACTATGGTAGTCAATAAGAATGCATCAATTCACTCAGAAATATTTATTAAACACCTATAACATGCTAAGCATTCTAGGGAATTCAAATATATGTCAGTTATTCCCTAATTTTAAGTAAATTGAAGTCCAGTAATGAAATAAGGTTTGCTCAGCTCATATGTGTTAGTATCATATGAGAGGTATAAATTGCTGTAACTATTTGGAGGATGGAGAGATCACTTCTAGTTACTTGATCAGGGAAGGTTCTACAGAAAGGAGGGCGCTTGGAAGGGACATACACTTAAAAACAAACTTTTTGTTACAGCATAACACACACATAAAAGAGAATGTATTGCATACAGTATAGGCTCACTGAATTTTCAAAATCTGAAAACACTAGATATGTAACCAGCACCCAGAGAGAATAGTACAGTATTCCAGAAGCCCCCCACATCCCCTACCAATCACTCTTGGGGGAGTAGGATTTCTGAGATGAATGTAGACAGAGAGAAGATTATTGGGGGAGGGATCAGTATGCATAAAGATGTGGAAATTGAAAGCCATGACCCATGTTTGGAGAATGGGCTGAAGAGTAATTCGCTTGGGGTGTTGGCTAGAGAACAGGGTCGCGTCCACATTATACAGCTTTAAATGCCAAGAGTTAGATTTTGTTCGTTAGCTGCTGAAGGCTTTTGAGCAAGAGGATTATTTTTGTAAGACTTATTGATGATGGTTGATAATTTATTGGTGATGGGACAATTAAGAGACTGAAGGTTGGGAGACTGGCTGGGAAGCTTCTGTAATAATAGTCCGGGTATGAGATAATTTTGGCTCTGCAGTGGCAGTGAGAACAGAGTCACTGACCATACACAGACACTTTAAAGAGCCAACAGGAACTAAATGACTGGAGATCTAGAGGAAGGGGGAGGAATCAAAGAAAATTTTCTTCCAAAGATCTAATCAAGATGAAATTTAATAATTTTTTTGGGTAGTTGTTATTTACTTGTTGTATAGGGTTAACAGTCTTTGAATGCTGTCTCTCCAAGAAATTCTGAAAACTTTCTTACAGTATTTGAAGAAAACCTTGAGTTACTATAAAGAAACTCTAAATAGAGAGCAACTGACCTTTCAGACAAAAAAGAGTCCCTTGTTAGTCAGAAAATGTGGACCGTTTGTCTTTTCAAATGGATGCATGCTACAATAAACGTTTTGCTGGGGGCGGGGGGGGGGCGGGAAATGACTCCAAAGAAGACTTTTGAAGATGTCACACGAACAGCAAATTATTGGGTGCTGAACACCTTCCTGTTTCTTCATCCTCTTAAATAATTTTTACTAACCCAGATTTCTAGGTAAGATGATTTAACTTCATCGTATACGTTTACATGTAATGTGTTTCTACAGAAAACAAAACCTTTTTGAAGAAAAAAGGGCGTAACTTTTTTTGACAACTTAGATCACTGGCTATGGGAGTCATTTTTAATTGATGACACCTCTTCTCCTCCCTCCCGCCCCGCCCCCATTCCACCCCTTTGCTTCCAATACGGCGGATTCTTGACTCAACAAATAATCGAGCACGTAACTTGTACTGCAACTTATTACAACGTCTTTCAAGGTCTTTCTTAACTGTACGTTTTTCTGCACAATCAGCACCTTATTTCTTAGAGACTGTTTATTTCTGGAATTTTTGATGCGTGTGGTGGTTTCCAGGCACTAGGATTTGGTAGTAAAACAGGAGACTGAAGAGAAGTTGCTCCTGAAAGCTGTTCTGTGTGCAGGTAACCAAGAGTCATTTCTAAGACCAGACGGAAGGGAAGGAACTTTACTTGGTAAAGAGCGCGTGGGTGGAAAGAGGAGGGGAGTCCGGGAAGATGAGAGGTGGCAGAGGCGGGACCCCGTGCTCTCTCTAGATCTTAAGCTCCGGGTGGGCGGGCGCCGGTGGCCTGGAGCCCGGCCTGCGCGCATCTCCATGCCTCTGGCCGCCCACCTCCTCCGCCCCTTCCCGGGGTAAAGTTCCCAAACTTTTCCTCCAGCGGGGAGAGGAAGGGTGTTACTCAGTTTAAAAGGGAAGTCCCGCCCCATTCCTGGATTCCTATTGGTCGGGGTTTGCCACGCCCCCGCCAGGGCAGCGGGTCGATTGGCTACGGGAGGGGAGCCCCGCCTCAGGCCCGTCGCCGTCTGCTGCCCGGGGCCCCCAGGTGGCAGGCAGGTGGGGCTGTTACAGCCCGCGCCGCCTCTGCTGCAGCCGCTGCCCTCTACTCCTTGCGCGCTGGCACCCCGCAGCCTTTAAGGTTCGCGCGCGGGCCAGGCGAGAGTTAGCCATGAAGAGCCTCAGGTCCCGCCTGAGGAGGCAGGACGTGCCCGGCCCCGCGTCGTCTGGCGCCGCCGCCGCCGCCGCCAGCGCGGTGAGTCCCGCGGCCCGGGCTGCCAGGCTCTCCGCTCCGGGAGCAGCGCAGCCCTCCTTTGCTGGCGAGCTCGCGCGCCTCCTTCCTCTCCTTTTCCTCTGCCAGTTCAGCTTCGGCGGCCCTGGCGACTCCTCCCTCAGAACGGAGACTCCGTCAGCCCAGAGACCCCGGGGACCCTCCCCGCCGCCGCACCCGAGCCTCTACGGGTCTCTTCCCCACCCCTTTCTCCCAAGCCTCCGAACTTCTGGAAGAAACCTCAGTGCGGCGGTTCTGGCCCCCTCCTCCTAAATCCAAAGTTCCTCGATTGGCTACCCTACTCCTCTCTTTCCGTTGACCCCGCTCGTCGCTCACCTTTCCCGGCGCTCGCTCTGCTCCCCACACCCGCTCAGCCGTGTTGGCTCCCCAGTCCCAGGGGCCGGGGCTCGCACGGGGTAGGGCAGGTGGGCAGGGCTGCGCACCCCGCACCACCGTGCGCGGACTCCGAACCTTCCCCGGGTCTGAGACAGCGTCAAGCCCTGCCAGGCTGGCGGACGTCCCGTGCTGGCCGTTGTCGTTGTCACTGGGAAGTTTGATTCCCCAGCGAGGCAGAGGGAATCGGCTTAGTCGTAAAGACAAAACCCCACAGGGTGGTGACCCTGGTGAAGTCGGGAGGGGTGGTGGTGATGTGGGTCGTGTAAATCGCACCTGTGGGGCGGGATCCGTGCGGGGCGCTTTCGGTGCTGACCTGCAGCGCGGCCTCAGTGTGTGCGCCAAGGAGTAGTCAGGGCCTCTTTAGTTGGCAGGAGAACAGAAATCTTGAGAAACAGCCTGACCGCAGATGTTGTGATTTAGATAATTTGTCACAAGAATGGCGATATCATCAAAATTCTATATCATTAAAATAAGTGCCACTTAAAAAGTCTTGAAGAGTCGAACGTAAAGGAGTTGTTAGGCTCCAACTGCCCAGTTACCTAGTTGGGGTAATTAAAATGAACCTTTACAATTTAACGCAGATTTTACCAAAGGATTATATTATTTTCATCAGAATACTAATTAATCTGCTTCTGCTTTTTTGAGTTAATTCAGAATTGTGCCTTTCTCTCCACCTATATCGAGGATTATTTTACTTGGACATAAAGGAAATTGTGGAGGAACTAACTAGACTTAAATTCCTATTTCAAAAAAGACAGTAGATTCAGATGACATAATTGATGTTCTTTGATAAAGCATGAAGTCGTTTTATAAGCTCATAGGAAAAAGAGATTACTTTGTTTCACTTTTTTTGAAGTAATTGGCAGAAATGTCATTTAGTGATATTGGAGTTCATTACAGTTAAGATTCTACTTCTCTAATGCAAGTTGTGTTTTTAGCTTTATAGAAGATACACGTTTCTAGATTTATTAGCTTTATTTTCCCTGGTTGTGTTTGATTTGCACTAAGGATGTACATCCCACTTGGAGGTTTATATGCCTTAATTTTATCCAGTTTTCTAGAAACGCAGAGTATTTAGCAGGTATTATCAGCATGATAGTTTGCATTTTGTGCCTTTGGAACATAAAGTGCCTATCTCTGAGCTTAAATCTTTAGCACTCAATTGAGCATTCTATTTTTCTCAAAATGACATAATAAAGATAAACATATTAACCTATTTATGTAGAAAAAGCAAACGTTTCTGTTTAAATATTAGAATAAGTTCTGTACAATTTAAAAATAAAAGCGTAATGATGAATAAAACTTAGAATGAATTCTGTAAAATTTTAAAATAAAACTAGTGATGAATAAAAACAAACTAAGCATTGATAGAATAAAACACATGTACAGGAGAAATAGATCCTTTCTGCTTTTCAATCTATAAACCATAATCCGAGATTTGGTCACATGTATATGTATTTATTGTATGATTGGGCCACTCTTTCTTTTTTTTTTCTTTTTGCCTTTAAAAACAGTTATTTTTTGAATAGGTAATATAGCACATGGTTTAATATTGGAAAGGAATAAAAATATTTACAACAGGCCGGGCGCACTGGCTCACGCTTGTAATCCTAGCACTTTGGGAGGCCGAGGCGGGCGGATCACGAGGTCAGGAGATCGAGACCACGGTGAAACCCCGTCTCTACTAAAAATACAAAAAAATTAGCCAGGCCTGGTGGCGGGCGCCTGTAGTCCCAGCTACTTGGAGAGGCTGAGGCAGGAGAATGGCGCGAACCCGGGAGGCGGAGCTTGCAGTGAGCCCAGTTTGCGCCACTGCACTCCAGCCTGGGCGACAGAGCGAGACTCCGTCTCAAAAAAAAAAAAAAAAAAAAAAATATTTACAACAAAATATCGATGCCGTGTTTCCCTAACCTCTGCTTCAGCCACCCTGCCCCACTTCCTGAGGCCACTGGTGATACAGTTGCTTGCATATTCCTCCAGAGAGAGCTTAGCATATACAAGCAAATATGAATATAGTCACCCTTTATAGAAATGCTAGCACACTGTAGCTGCTGTTTCATATCTCGGACTTTTTTTTTTTTAACTGTAAATAGGGCCTCCCCATTCATATCTTTTGCTGTAATGTACAATTCTGTGATTAATATTCATATTTCAAGTGTGTGTCTGTACCTGTAGAATCAATTCCTAAAAGTGAATTGCTGGGTTAAAGGAATGTGCATTTGTAATTTTGAAGGATGTTGTCAAGTTTCCTTTCATGCATCATGGAACCAGTATATGAGAAATGTTTTCCAAGCTTTTAGTAGAAGTCTGTTCAAAGTTTTTGACCTTTGCTAGCCTGATAGGTAAGAACAGTTTATCCTTTCCATTTTTCTTTTTCTGTTTTTTTTTCTTTTTTTTTTTTTTTTTGAGACAGAGTCTCGCTCTGTCGCCAGGCTGGAGTGCAATGGGACCATCTCGGCTCATTGCAACCTCCGCCTCCCAGGTTCAAGCGATTCTCCTGCCTCAGCCTCCTGAGTAGCTGGGACTACAGGCGTGCACCACCACGCCAGGCTAATTTTTGTATTTTTAGTAGAGACAGGGTTTCACCATGTTGTCCAGGATGGTCTCAATCTCTTGACCTTGTGATCCACCCGCCTCAGCCTCCCAAAGTGCTGGGATTACAGGTGTGAGCCACTGTGCCTGGCCTATCCTTTCCATTTTTCTATTGGGTTGTTGATATTTTTCCCTATTCATTTGTAAATAGTTTATATCAGGGAAATTAGCCCTTTTCATATGAATAATATTATTTCTTAATTGGTTATTTGTCTTAAGACATTTTTATGGTGGCATTTGCTGTGCAGAGAAGGTGGTTATTTTTATACAATTTAATTTATAACCTTTTATGATTTTTAGGTTTATGTTATATCTTGGCCTTTCCACTCTGCAATATTCGCTGTTAAACAACCCCTCTCCCCAAGTTTCTTCTAGTTTTTTTTCTTTTTTTACATTTAAGTCTTTGATACATAAGATATTTATTATGGTGTAAAGTACATCTTACTTTCTTCTCTTTCCTCTATGGGTACCTAATTTGAGTCTTAAACTGTTCATTTAATTATCTTGGAAATAGTCACTATTTACTTTGCACAACTTTGATTTGAGATAAAATTTTAAAATGTTTATTTCATAAATAATTTCCTTTGTGTATTTAAGCTTATTATCTGAAGGAGACACAGCAGTAGACTGAGGTATGTGTCATATGCAGATATTTTATTACATAATATGTGGAATACAGCATATTAGCTTAGCATGCTAAATTAGAATTATGTGCAGATTATAGGCAGAAGTAGTAATTTTAAATATTCTGAATAATACCATTGTTATAAATACGCCAATGAATTTAGAGTTTACTAAATGGGAATGTTTGTACACATATAAATGTAGTTCACAATTACAAATTCTGGATAAACTACATTTGTGGATTAGTCCTTTACTAGCAAATCTGGAGATGGCTGCATCTGTTAACCATAAACGAAGAGTGTTTTTATTGTTACATTTATTATTTATTTATTTATTTTTCGAGGTGGAGTTTCGCTCTTGTTGTCCAGGCTGGGGTGCAATGACGCGATCTTGGCTCACTGCAACCTCCGCTTCCCAGGTTCAAGCGATTCTCCTGTCTCAGCCTCCAAAGTAGCTGGGATTACAGGCACTTGCCACCGTGCTTGGCTCATTTTTGTATTTTTAGTAGAGAGGGGGTTTCACCACATTGGCCAGGCTGGTCTCAAACTCCTGACCTCGGGTGATCCGCCCACCTTGGCCTCCCAAAGTGCTGGGATTACAAGCATGAGCCACCGTGCCCAGCCTGTTACATGTATTTTTAATCACTTACTAAGTTGGAGCTTCGGATTTCTAAAAGGGATAATTAGATGACTATCACTACTGTACCAGATCTGGTTAATTATGTGTTCAGTTATATGTATAGTGAGAATATGCTTGTTCCATTTTCACCTAGTTTAGGAAATGTAATATAAATTAAGGGACTGTAATTCCAGAAGTAGTAGAAGTGCTGCAAACAAATATTGTAAGCAGACATTTTAGAAGGGGATACCACTTTAAATTGGATTGCTTGAGCCCAGGAGTTCGAGACCCGCCTAGGCAACATGGTGAAATCCCATCTCCACAAAAAATACAAAAGATTAGCCGGAAGTGATGGTGCATGCCTGTGGTCCTAGCTGCCAGGGAGGCTGAGGTGAGGGGATCACTTGGGCCCAGGAGGTCAAGGCTGCAGTGAACTCTCACTCCAGCCTGGGTGATAGAGGGAAACCCTGTCTCCAAAAACAAACAAAAAAAAGTCGTAGCAGAGTACTTTGATTGTAGACCTGAGAGGTTCTGTAGTGATTATTTTTGCTGTCCTTTCTCTAGGCTGCTTTTAAAATGGGGCACTGAATTTTATAAATCAGAACTAAATATGTTCTAAAGCATCTTGCTATAATGCCTCAGCACTGCGAAAAAATACTGGTATTTCTAAAAGAATTTAGAGTTACAAATATAGCAACTGAAAAAATCTTCAAAAATATTTTCTGTTTCCACTAATAACGTTAGTTTGAGATGTTTAGAAAGCATAAAGGATTAAACATGATTTTGTTTTAGTTGTGATTTTGAGAATGACGGCTTTGTGTTTTCCACTGAAGGATTTGGGTGCATTTAAAAAGATGTTAATGTTATTCTCATAACAATGACTTTTGGGTAGTGTCAATAAGATAACAAATTGTTATGTTTAGTTTAAACTCATGATACTTAAGCACTGTTTACTCATTGTCATTAACTATTCCAACCTTAAATTAAAAATGCTTACCTTAATTAAAGCTGTATTCAGACAACTTCCTATGGTTATCCCTGCGTTGTATTTCTTGTGCTTCTTGAAAGAGGATTACAATAAAGAAACCATCCTTTTATAGTTTTTGATTTCAACCCTCACCCTGCAGCAAGTTTATTCAGAATATTATGTTGATTTGAATTGCTGAATTTTATTGTAATACCAAAGCAGAGTGGTTTGGTGGGTCTTTTGGTGCATAATGAGTCCAGGAACTTTAGGTGATGAGTAAAGGATTTTAATTACTTTTTTAATAAGGATGGTGTAATGATTATATATACTAATTGTGCATCATATGCATTGTTCAAATTAAAAATGATTAGTTCAGGAAGTAGACTTTGCTCAGCAGTTGCCTTATTTAGTTTGGAAAACATTTATGGAACACATAGGCTCAAGAATGGATTAATTAGGTCCTCTTCGAAGAAATGGATAATTCCAAGTTGAAAGCAGAAAGTGTGGAGGATGAACTTGGAGTCCCCTTGTCATGCTAGAGTGTAAAGAGGCTGTCAAAGATTAGGACTCTGGAGCCAACTCAAAGAGGCTCTCAGTTGCCCAAAGATGGGACAGTTTGATCATCAGTAAGAATAACAACTGTAGGGCACTGAAATCCTTAAATCCATGAGTTTGTAATGATGACCAAAAAAATAAAAACAACTCTTGACTTTTGGAGGATGCTAGGAAAGTGATGCATTCTTTCAAGATCAGGAAAATAAAGGGAAATAATAAAACATTTATTGTGCATTTCCTGTGAGAACTGTATCTCAAGGTAGCCAAATAGCTGATAAGAGGAAGTGTCTGTTTTAGGTGTACTTTACTGCCACCAATAGATGAAGAAGGGATGATGTAATTAGTATATCATGTATTCTGTCCCAGCTAATATATGAAGAAGGGGTGATAGAATTAGTATATCATAACTTTACAGCTCCTAATGAATTAATGAATCTAGAGTCTGTAGACATGATTATCAGAGGCTACTAATATCTCAAAAAGAAAGACAAGCAGGCATGATGTATCTTGTGGTGGAAATACTTATTACCACCTATTAATAGTCTTGCCAAAATAATAACCCTTTAGCTATAACCATGATTTTGTTTATTGTCATATAATAATTTTGATTATTGTCATACAGGGAGCAAAGGAAGATAGGGCTGCAGTCAGCAAAATTCTGATTGTGGAAATCTATGGAAAAATGAAATGGTTTCTTAAAAATTATAAATTGTAAGAAAAGGAAAAAAGAGGAGAAACCTATAGATTACAAGAGATTTAAGAGATTAAAATACCTGTTAGCCAATTGCAGTGATGGACTTTATTTAGATCCTGATTAGCTACTTGTAAAAAGTAAAAGTTTATGAGACAATTGAGGAAATGTAATCATCAGCTGGATACTTGATGATATCAAATTATTTGAAACATTTAAATGTGACAGTGGTAGTAATGTGGCTGTGTTTATAAAGAGTCTTTATCCTTCTTTATTTTATTTTTGGGAGATGGAGTCTCACTCTGTTGCCCTGGCTGGAGTGCAGTGGTGTGATCTCTGCTCATTGCAACCTCCACCTCCCGGGTTCAAGTGATTCTCCTGGCTCAGCCTACCGAGTAGTTGGGATTACAGCTTCCCGCCACCACGCCTGGCTAATTTTTGTATTTTTGGTAAAGACAGGGTTTTGCCATGTTGGCCAGGCAAAACCTGGTGTTGAACTCCTGACCTCAGGTGATTCACCTGCCTCAGCCTCCCAAAGTGCTGGGATTACAGGCATGAACCTCCTCGTCCGGCTGAGTCTTTATCTTTCAAATAAATATTTTGGAGTCTGGGATTTGCTTCAAGATAATCTTTGGGTGGGTGGGGATAGTATGTTGGGGGTATAGTTGCAATAGGATTGGTCTTGAGTTAGTAACTGCATTTGGGGCTGGGTACAGTGGCTCACGCCTGTAATCTCAGCACTTTGGGAGGCCGAGGTGGGCAGATCACTTGAGGTCAGGAGTTCGAGACCAGCCTGGCCAACATGGTAAAACCCTGTCTCTACTAAAAATACAAAAATTAGCTGGGCATGGTCACTCGTAGTCTCAGCTACTTGGGAGGCTGAGGCAGGAGAATTGCTTGAACCTGGGAGGTGGAGGTTGCAGTGAGCTGAGATCATGCCACTGCACTCCAACCTGGGCAACAGAGCGAGACTCCATCTCAAAAAAAAAAAAATTGCAGCTGGGTGGTTCATGATGCTTATTCACTTTTGTGATACTGTTGTATTTAGCGTATGTCCTAAAATTTCTGTACTGTAATTAGAAAGAGCTAGTCACAGCCTTGAAGAATTTTAAGAGCTAGATATAAAAAATAAATGAATATGGCATGTTAAGAGTCATAATAGAAGTCGGTATAAATTGCTGTGGGGGCACATAGAGTGTAGAGTGAGCCCATAAAAAGGTTGAAAGGTAGAGTGTGAGCTTGGGCCAGAAAGACAATTTCAGTGGCTTTCCAGGCAAAAGAACAGCAAATGCAGTGGTAGTATGGAGCTGTGAAATTATACAGCTCACTGAGGGAGCATCAGATTTGGAAACTAATTCTGGTCTTATGGTAGAGGATGGCACAGATGAGGCATAGACAAGTCTTCAAATAAGAATTCTAGTGAAAATAGGGAGTTAGAGGGCCTGCAGCTTGGGGATTGTGGTAAAGAAAGGTTTTCATTCATTCATTTTTTTTTTTTTTTTGAGAATAAGTCTCCTTCTTGTCGCTCAGGCTGGAGTGCAGTGGCGCAGTCTCGGCCCACTGCAACCTCTGCCTCTCGGGTTCAAGTGATTCTCCTGCCTCAGCCTCCCTAGTAGCTGGTACTACAGGCTCCTGTCACCACGCCTGGCTAATTTTTGTATTTTTAGTAGAGGTGGGGTTTCACCATGTTGGCCAGGCTGGTCTCGAACTCCTGATCTCAGGCGATCCACCGACCTCGGCCTTTCTAATTGTTGGGATTACAGGCGTGAGCCACTGCGCTCGGCCTCATTCATTTTTTTTTTTTTTAAACCTTGAATTAAAATGTAAATTACTTGACAAGTTTAAATCACTGTTTAGAGAGAACTAGACTAGTCATGAAAGTTTCATCTTCAGAAATTATCCCGTTAGTGAGTTTATAAGTTCATCCTTCTGCTTCTCCCTTCCTCTCTAGAATGAGCTAATAGTCAGCAAAATTTTGATTTTATCAGCCCTGTCTAACTTACGTTTGTATCTTTGGTAAACTAGATCCAAGAATAATAGATTTGAACATTATAGCTTATGTATTGTTTCATCGCTATCATATGGAAACTTTTACTGTCCTGTTACAGTTTTGCAAATGTTTGTCCTGCCACCTAAAGGATACAGTATATTATTGAAATTTCCACCTGTATGTGCTTATTTATGCAAAGGAAGTCACATTGATTTCTGTGGGGAATTTGCCTAAAAATGGATGGTTGAAATGCGCTGCCTGAAATTATAAACGGAACAATAGGATATAATGCTCATTGCCTTATTTTCCTTAATCATGATACAATTAAAAGCTTTATATAGCTTTTATATCATTAGAAAAGATAATGTCTCTTCCAGGCTTAAAAATGTAGCCCCAAAACACAAGAATAAAGTGGATTGTTTGTAGTCACAAAAACAGTTTTGCCTGTTGGCTTTGTTTTATTGTCAGAAATCCTAAATATTGTTGACATTGACTTATTTTCAAATGATACAGTCTCCAAGATGATATGCAGAAGATGAACTGATGTAGTTGAGTGACCAAAGGCACTGGCAAAGGATCGATGAGTTGTATTTTTATACAGATGCTCCTTGACTTATTATGGGGTTATGTCTTGGTAAACCCAGTGTAAGTTAAAAATATTGTAAGTCGAAATGCATTTAAGACACCTAACCTACCCAACATCATAGCTTAGCCTAACCTTCTTTAAACAGGCTCAGAACACTTAGCCTCCAGTTGGGCAAAATCATCTAACACAAAGCCTATTTTATAAGAAAGTATTGAATATCTCATGAATTCAATACCGAATACTCTATTGAAAGTGAAAAAACAGAATAGTTGTACGGGTACTCAAAGTATGTACAGTTTCTGCTGAACGCATGTAGCTTTTGTACTGTTGTAAAGTCAAAAAATCCGAAGTCTAACCATTATAAGTTGGGGACTGTCTGTAATTGAATGGGACCTGGCCAGGTATCCTTGAGAGAACGCAGGTGAATGTCTCAACCAGTTAGGATAAATGGCTGTCCCACAAAAGTCATACATGTTCTTTGTAGAAAACCAAATATAGGCTGGGCGTGGTGGCTCATGCCTGTAATCCCAACACTTTGGGAGGCTGAGGTGGGCGGATCACTTGAGGTCAGGAGTTCGAAACCAGCCTGGGCAACATGGTGAAACCCTGTCTCCACTAAAAATACAAAAATTAGCTGGACATGATGGCGCGTGCCTGTAATCCCACCTACTCGGGAGGCTGAGGCAGGAGAATTGCTTGAACCTGGGAGGCAGAGGTTGCAGTGAGCTGAGATCGAGCCATTGCACTCTGCACTCCAGCCTGGGTTACAGAGTGAGACTCCATCCCCCCTACCCCCCAAAAAAGAAAACCAAATATAGTTGATGATAAGAATAGAGCAGATCACCCATAATGTCATTAACTATGCCTTAAACCACTGATTCTCTTTTTAAAAATTCTGTGCAGGCTCATGCCTGTAATCCCAGCACTTATGAGGCCAAGGTGGGAGGATCACTTGAACCTGGGGGTTTGAGACCAGCCTGGGCAACATAGTAAGATCCTGTCTCTACCCCCCACCCCCCCCCAAAAAAAAATAGCCAGGTTGAGGCTATGGTGAGGTGCAGTTGTGCCACTGTAGCACCTACCTACTCCAGCCTGGGTAACAGAGCTACACCCTGTCTCAAGATAAATAAATAAATATACCATGCTCTCTCTTTGTTATTCACTCTGCATTTATTTGTCTTGATTCTATAGCAATGATATATGTCTACTTTTTTTTTTTTGAGATGGGGGTTTCACCCTGCCACCCAGGCTGGAGTGCAGTGCCAACAATCACGGCTCCCTGTGGCCTTGACCTCCTTGAGCTCAGGTGTTCCTCCCACCTCAGCCTCCTGACTAGCTGGGACTATAAGCACATGCTACCATGCGTGGCTAATTTTTGTGTTTTTTGTAGACATAGATTTTGCCCTGTTGCCTGGGCTGGTCTTGAACTCCTGGGCTCAAGCAATCTGGCCACCTTGGTCTCCAAAGTGCTAAGATTACAGGCGTGAGCCATCATGCCTGGCTGATACATGTATAATTTTTTGAATTATATTTTATTCTAATAAACTTTGTACTTAAAAATTATAGGCCGGGCGCCGTGGCTCATGCCTGTAATCCCAGCACTTTGGGAGGCCGAGGCGGGCGGATCACGAGGTCAGGAGATCGAGACCATCCTGGCTAACACGGTGAAACCCCGTCTCCACTAAAAACTACAAAAAAATTAGCTGGGCATGGTGGCGGGCACCTGTAGTCTCAGCTATTCGGGAGGCTGAGGCAGGAGAATGGCGTGAACCTGGGAGGCGGAACTTGCAGTGAGCCGAGATCGCGCCACTTCACTCCAGCCTGGGCGACAGAGCGAGACTCTGTCTCAAAAGAAAAAAAAATTATATAATTTGAAATTATTTGAGCACATACAAATGTCCCAATTGGGAGTACTCAGTAAATGCTAGTGAGTTACTTAGAAAGATACTGCTTGTGAGAAATCCATGTGCTGATAGCCAAGATTTATTGAGCTTGTATTTCCCAGGCATTGTTCTAAGTGCTAGTAAGTCAATCCTCATCGCAACCCTAAGAAGTAGATACTATTGCCATCATTTCAGATGCAAGTTAAATAATTTACCTGCCCAAGACACTAGAGCTAATAAGTGAAGAGTTAGGTAGCCTGGCTTTGGAACCCATGTCCTTACCATTGTGAACTGATGTTTCAAATTTAATGCTATGGGGTTTACACCTTAAGCCATATATACAAAAAAATTGGAGAAGGGGAGAAAGGAGGCATTTTATGGGAAATTCCAAAACCAATTTGTGTTCCCTTCAGAGATATATGGAATTGTTGCATTCCTTATATCCTTCCAATAATAGATTCTGTTACTTAAAACATATTTTTAAATGTGATAGAAAAAAATAGTTTGGCTTAATCCATGTTTTTGATTTCCAGGGAGCGTGAACGTATTTCTGTGCTTACTGGCTGCGTTCATTTCTTGTTTTAGGAATTGTTTGTTCATTTTCTTTGACCATTTTTTCTGCTGATGCCTTGTTCATGTTGATCTGTAAGAGCTTTATACATCCTTATTTTTGCTACTTGGCCAGCCTTCGCTTTAGAGTAATGTCTGTCTCACTGTAGCTGTGCTTCTGTCACCTTCCCTGATATTTCAAACAGTTTTTGTTTCCTGTATTTAATTTTGTGATAATTGATACATTAAGGTTCTTGGCTATTTTATATTCATTGTAGAGTGTAACATAGTATAAAAGCCTCTAATTTGTTCCATTATAACTTTTGTTTTGAATTCTACATTGTTAGATATTAATACTGTCACATTGCCCCTTCTGTCATTTTGCTTTATATGCGTGTATACTTACCCAGTATATTATACTTGCATCCTTGGTTTTATTTGGAGGTGTGTGTGTGTGTGTGTGTGTGTATCTACAACTGTGTACACTTTTGAGATGACGTGTTTTTAATATTGACCATATTTATATATTGTCAATGTTTTACATTACCTCTGTAGTAAGGTTTTCCCTTGCAGATGCACAAATCATTTTTTAAAAAAATCTGATTTACTCTTGGTTAATTTTCTTCTTACCGGATTGTGACATTTTCTCTTTACTAGAGAGAGACATTCCGAGAGAGAGAGAGAGAGAGAGATAAGTGTTGGGGGGGAGGGGAGAGAGAGAACAAGAACACATATATATCATGCTTTCTAAACTTTTAAAAAAGTAGGAGTGTTTAACTTTTCTTCCAGCATGCTGTTATTTCATATGGTTTTCGCATTAGCAGGGTGCCTACTTTGTGCAGATGTTGAGGTACTTTGAAAATGAGTCCCAGTGGGGAGGCCCTGTGGGTGTGGTTGTAGTAAAGCCAGTACACTCTGATCTTTTCAGCCGTGTATAAGAATAGCCCACAAACACTTGCTGATTTACACGTGGGAGGTTTTTTTTTTTTATGGAGTTTTGCTCTCGTTGCCCCAGGCTGGAGTGCAATGGTGTGATCTTGGCTCACCGCAACCTCTGCCTCCCGGGTTCAAGCGATTATCCTGCCTCAGCCTCCCGAGTAGCTGGGATTATGGGCATGCGCCACCACACTCAGCTAATTTTTTGTATTTTTAGTAGAGATGGGGTTTCTCCATGTTGGTCAGGCTGGTCTTGAACTCCTGACCTCAGATGATCCGTCCGCCTTGGCCTCCCAAAGTGCTGGCTCCCACAGGCGTGAGCCACTGTGCCCGGCCACGTTAGAGGTTTCTAAATGACAAATCCTTTTTAAATGATTCATCTCTTTTTGGTGACTGTTACTTTTTTTTAAATTAACATTTTATATTTTAAAAAAGTACTTTATGAAATATAAATAGCATTCATGGCCATGTATAAGTAGGTAAACGAGGAAAATGAAGTGTTTCTCAGTCTTAGAAAAGACAAATTGTGGGCTAGAGAATGTCCATTCATAGCTCTTGAAACCATACCTGGAGCAGCATGAAGGTGCAGGGTAGCACATTGATGCTACAGGGTCAAACTCTGCAGCCTGCACGTCTTGGGTGTGAGCATTGCCACTCCTGGTAACCAGCTTTGTGACCTTAGGCAAGTTACTTAAATATGTTTGTTTCTTCATTTGGAAAATAGGATTAATCGTTATACTTATTTCATAGAGTAGTTGTGAGCATTAAATGATACAAGGCATATTAAGGGCTTGCATATTAATACAGTGCTTTATATAGGTAACTCAATACATGTTTATATTGCTAACTGAAAAGTCTCACTAGAGGTCATGCCATTGTTGTCCTTTATAACCAGATTGACAGCAATCTTCCTAATCTTTTCCTTTCCAATTAATACAAACTCTCATAAGCTTTTATATAGCCTAGATCTTCAAAAGTCCATCTACTTTAGCCCTTTTCCTGAGAGAGATAAGTGGTATCTCTATTTTTCAATTATGAAAAAAATTTATTGAGCACTTGGGCTAAGCACTGCAGGGTGAGAAGATGAGGAAGATAAGAAGAGGCTCATAGTTTTTTGGGGAGCTCTATGAGCAGATAATATAAGGTAATAAGTGCTGTGATAGAGGAGTGTACAAGGTACTGATCTAGTCTGGGGCAGAACAGTGGGGAGTCATTGAGGGTTTTTTTGTAGGATAAGCTGCTGCTGCTGCTGTCTTTTAAAAATTGAGATCAGATTGTCAAAACATAAAATAAGTCATATTAAAGTGAACGATTCAATGACATTTAATACTTTCACATTGTTGTATAACCACCATCTCTACGTACTTCCAAAACATTTTCATCACTCTAGAAGAAAATTCTGTATCCATTAAGCAACTGTTTTCCACCTGCTCTTCTCTAGCTCCCGGGAGATACCAATCTGCAGGGTGACCTTTTTTTTTGAGACTGGACCTTGCTCTGTCACTCATACTAGAGTGCAGTGGCACAGTCTTGGCTCACTGCAGCAAGTGAGTAGCTGGGACTACAGGCATATGCCACCATGCCTGACTAATTTTGTTTATTTTTTATAGAGACAGGGGTCTCACTGTGTTGCCCAGGCTGGTCTCGAACGCCCGAGGGCTGAAGCGATCCTCCCATCTCAGCCACTTGAAGTGTTGGGATTATAGGAGTGAGCCACCGCACCTGGCCAGGGTGAGCTTCTTGAGATTTGAAAGAAGTGGGTAAGAGTGATCTAGGAAAGGTTAAAATTTCTTTCAGAGGGAACAACAAGAGCACATGCGTAGAGAAGAGGAAATATCACGGAGCTCAGAGCTGGGTGAGGGGGAAATTGGATACTAGAAAAATAGCAAGGGAGGATCCTAGAACAATAGCAAGGGGATTGGGTGGGAAATAGGAAGCAGAGGAGGTTTGGGGGTAGATCTTGGAATGGCTTTAACAATGGCCATTTTCAAGAGTTGTTGGGACATTTTCCTGTGGTTCCAGAAGTGGGAAATTCCAAAATCAAACGTGTTTTAGATGGATTACTGTGGTAGCTCTGTTGAGGATGGATTTGAGAGGGTCTAGTCTGGAGACAGGTGGATCAGTTTTGAAGCTGCTGAAATATTATGGGCAAGAATTAGTAGGGCCTGCATCATTACAATGCTGGAAGGGATGGAGAGGAGGGCCCAAGTTGGAGAAACATAGGCCATCTGAAACCCTGAAGAAGTTGTGACTTATCAAAGTCACAGTCAACAGACATGTGATCAGAAACCCAGCCTGCTAGCCCCTTGTGATTTCCAAGTGTCCTAGGTTTGACACACTGTTCAGTCCCTGATTGAATGGTAATTATGCTGTAAGAGGGAGAGAGAGAGCACTGTCTACAACTTCCTGTATGTTAGCAATTTAGTGTTTTTATTTTATTTTTTTTTTGAAGTGCACGTATTTATATTCAGTTGGGGTGAATAGCTCAATGTTCTGATGATGATGTTTGAAAAATACCCTTGAAAGTTTAACTTACTATGCTAATAATCTGTATAAGCACAGATTTTTAGCAGATAGCTAATTTGTCTTTTCCAACTTTTTTTTTGAGACGGAGTCTGGCTCTGTCGCCCAGGCTGGAGTGCAGTGGCGCGATCTCTGCTTACTGCAAGCTCTGCCTCCTGGGTTCACGCCATTCTCCTGCCTCAGCCTCCCGAATAGCTGGGACTACAGGTGCCTGCCACCACGCCCGGCTAATTTTTTTTTTTTTTTTTTTTTTTTTGAGACAGAGTCTCGCTTATCGCCCAGGCTGGAGTGCAGTGGCTCTATCTCGGCTCACTGCAAACTCCACCTCCCAGGTTCACGTCATTCTCCTGCCTCAGCCTCCCAAGTAGCTGGGACTATAGGCGCCCGCCACCGCGCCCGGCAAATTTTTTGTATTTTTAGTAGAGACGGGGTTTCACCGTGTTAGTCAGGATGGTCTCGATCTCCTGACCTCGTGATCTGCCAGCCTCAGCCTCCCAAAGTGCTGGGATTACAGGTGTGAGCCACGGCGCCCGGCCCTGTTTTCTCCAACTTTTTGTTATGAAAAAATTGAAACATACATAACATTTGAAAAAATAGCACAATGAACTTGGATCCACCTGCATGCTACTTAGATCCGAAAGTTAACATTTTGGTGCATTCGCTCTATATATGTGTAATAAAAGCATAATAAATGCACACTCACTCATATCTTTCACTGAACCATTTGGAAGTAAGTTGTAGAATGATATTTTACCATTAAATACTGTAACATGTATCTACAATATGAGTGATATTTGAAACTAACTTTTAAAGTTAGTTTTAAGAGGAAACTTAAGGATAATAGGACTTGTGAAGATGAAGCAGAGCTGGAAGAAATAATGCTTTTTTACACACTTCATTAATATTAATGCATTATCTTGATTTTTTGTCACATCCATGAAATACTGGTGCTATTAATAATTGGAATATTCTTTTAAATATCTCACTTATAAACATTAAATATCAGTACATTTGTTTAGAAAGGAAACTGTATGCAGGGCAGTGTATGAAATGGGAGCCTAGTGTTCCTCTGAGCTACAGAGAGTATTTCTATGATGAGCATCTCTAGGGAATGAACAGGGAAAGGGAGGGGTAGAATGAACAGGGAAAGGGAGGGGTAGGGGCAGGTGGGAAGAGAATGTTGGTGTGCAGGCATGTGACTGTAGGCTATATGCAAGGACCTACACTCTATTTGTCCTGTCATTAGGTTGAGCCAAGTACCAGAGCTTTGGAGCTGGCTTCTGTTGGGCTTTTATTCCTTTTTAATTTCTAACTTCATGCCCCAGGCTTCACTGCTGCGTCTGTCCCTGCTGCAGACTGATGTAGAACACTCTGGAACTGTAGAAGGAACTGCCAGAAGACTGTGTCACCCATGTTTGTCCTTGTGCCAGCAGGAGGGTGACGTGCATAGTGGTGTATAGACTACACTTAGAGAGATGCTCAATTTCTGTATTCTGCTACTAAGTAAATACTTTCCTGTTTGTGGGTTGAATTTTTTTTACTTTTCTTTACAGCTAAGAATTGAAATTTATTGAAGTTCTTAATTAAATATTAAGCCATTTAAATTGCCCCAATTTTCTTCTGTCACTCTTGAGGACCATTATCCAGCCCCCTTGCAGACTGCCCCACTTTGGGTCCAGTATTAGCCTAGCTTGGTGTAGATGTATACATACAGTAGTATGCCAGGCACTAGGTTGCATAAAAAACGTAAACAAAAAATTCAGCGTATATTCGTGAATATTTGAGAATTATATGAATTAGAGAATTCATTTTCTCTAAACTGAATCACCTGGACTTGTATTTAAGAATATATTATTTCATTCAGATTTTTAAGATAAAATTAGTGTTTCTCTGGGACATAAATTATTCTATTTTGTTTTTTTCTATATAAATAAAAAGAAATTTGATGCAATTTAAAAAATGTCAGCTTTCATTTTAGTGTCAATACTATTTAAGTAGAGATATTCAATAAGCAGAAAGATCAAGGATGACAGGATATCAGAAAGTTTTGGCTTAAGTCCAGGCACTGCTACTGAAAAACTCTGGTCTAATCACTTTATCTCAATAAGTTCCAATTATTTCTCTTATAAGATGGGGCCAATACCACTTGCTTTTCTACCCTACCAGAGATTGTAGCTACTAGGAAGAATGGAAATATATGAAAGCTTTAGAGCAATATAAATGGAAATGTACCCCATCTTAAAAAACATTAGGCAGGTGTGGTGATGCACATTTGTAGTCCCCGCTACTTGGGAGGCTGAGGCAGGAGGATCCCTTGAGTTTAGGAGGCTGAGGCTGAAGTGAGCCATGATCATGACAGTGTACTCCAGCCTGGGCAATAGAGCAAGACCTTGTCTCCCAAAAATAACCCCTAAAAGGGAGGCTGAGGCAGGGGAATCCCTTGAACCTGGGAGGTGGAGGTTGTAGTGAGCCAAGATAACGCCACTGCACTCCAGCCTGGCAACAGAGCAAGACTCCATCTAAAAAAACAAAACAAAACAAAACAAAACAAAAAAACATAAAACAAACACCATTCGTTTTTGCACAAAGTAGTTTTGAGTTGAATAGCTGAATGCAGCACAAGTGAGATGGAACAGTGTAAAGGTGACAAAATGCATTTTTTTTTGAAAATTATACTTTAAGTTCTGGGATACATGTGCAGAACGTACAGGTTTGTTACATAGGTATGCATGTGCTATAGTGGTTTGCTGCACACATCAACCCATCATCTACATTAAGTGTTTCTCCTAATGCTAGCCTTCCCCTTGCCCCACCCCTTGACAGGCCCCAGTGTGTGATGTTCCCCTCCCTGTGCCCATATGTTCTCATTGTTCACCTGCTACTTATGAGTGAGAACATGCGGTGTTTGGTTTTCCGTTCTTGTGTTACTTTGCTGAGAATGATGATTTCTAGCTTCATCCGTGTCCCTGTGAAGGACATGAACTCATTCTTTTTTATGACTGCATAGTATTCCATGGTGAATATGTGCCACATTTTCTTTATCCAGCCTAAAATTGATGGGCATTTGGGTTGGTACCAAGTCTTTGCTATTGTGAATAGTGCTGCAGTAAACATACGTGTGCATGTGTCTTTATAGTAGAATGATTTATAATCATTTGGGTATATACTCGGTAATGGGATTGATGGGTCAAATGGTATTTCTAGTTCTAGATCCTTGAGGAATCACCACACTGTCTTCCACAATGGTTGAACTAATTCACACTCCCACCAACAGTGTAAAAGTGTTCCTATTTCTCCACGTCCTCTCCAGCATCTGTTTGTTTCCTGACTTTTTAATGATTGCCATTCTAACTGTCATGAGATGGTATCTCATTGTGGTTTTGATTTGCATTTCTCTGATGACCAGTGATGATGAGCTTTTTTTTCATATGTTTGTTGGCTGCATAAATGTCTTCTTTTGAAAAGTGCCTGTTTGCTGGGCGCGGTGGCTCACGCTTGTAATCCCAGCACTTTGGGAGGCCGAGGCAGGCGGATCACGAGGTCAGGAGATCGAGACCACGGTGAAACCCCGTCTCTACTAAAAATACAAAAAAATTAGCCGGGCGTGGTGGCGGGCGCCTGTAGTCCCAGCTACTTGGAAAGGCTGAGGCAGGAGAATGGCGTGAACCCAGGAGGCAGAGCTTGCAGTGAGCCGAGATCGCGCCACTGCACTCCAGCCTGGGCAACAGAGCAAGACTCCGTCTCAAAAAAAAAAAAAAAAAGAAAAGTGCCTGTTCATACCCTTTGCCCACTTTTTGTTGGGGTTGTTTGTTTTTTTCTTGTAAATTTGTTTAAGTTCCTCGTAGATTCTGGATATTAGCCCTTTGTCAGATGGATAGATTGCAAAAATTTTCTCCCATTCTGTATGTTGCCTGTTCACTCTGATGATAGTTTCTTTTGCTGTGTAGAAGCTCGTTAGTTTAATTAGATCCCATTTGTCAATTTTGGCTTTTGTTGCCATTGCTTTTGGCATTTTAGTCATGAAGTCTTTGACCATTCCTATGTCCTGAATAGTATTGCCTAGGTTCTCTTCTTGGATTTTTATGGTTTTAGGTCTTACATTTAAATCTTTAATCCATCTTGAGTTAATTTTTGTATAAGGTGTAAGGAAGGGGGTCCAGTTTCAGTTTTCTGCATATGGCTAGCCAGTTTTCCCAACACCATTTATTAAATAGGGAATCCTTTCCCCACTGCCTGTTTTTGTCAGGTTTGTCAAAGATCAGATGGTTGTAGATGTGTGGTGTTATTTCAGAGGCCTCTGTTCTGTTCCATTGGTCTATATATCTGTTTTGGTACCAGTACCGTGCTGTTTTGGTTACTGTAGCCTTATATTATAGTTTGAAGTCAGGTAGCTTGATGCCTCCAGCTTTGTTCTTTTTGTTTAGGATTGTCTTGGCAATACAGGCTCTTTTTTGGTTCCATATGAAATTTAAAGTAGTTTTTTTTCTAATTCTATGAAGAAAGTCAGTGGTAGCTTGATGGGACTAGCGCTGAATCTGTAAATTACTTTGGACTGTATGGCCATTTTCATGATATTGATTCTTCCTGTGTATGATTAATGTTTTTCCATTTGTTTATGTCCTCTCTTTTTTTTTTTCTTTTTCTTGAGACAGAGTCTTGCTGCCCAGGCTGGAGTGCAGTGGCATGCACGACCTCGGCTCACTGCAAGCTCCGCCTCCCGGGTTCACGCCACTCTCCTGCCTCAGCCTCCCGAGTAGCTGGGACTACAGGTGCCCGCCACCACGCCTGGCTAATTTTTTGTATTTTTTTAGTAAAGAAGGGGTTTCACCATGTTAGCCAGGATGGCCTTGATCTCCTGACCTCATGGTCCGCCTGCCTCGGTGTCCCAAAGTGCTGGGATTACAGGCATTAGCCACTGCGCCTGGCCTGTTTGTGTCCTCTCTTATTTCCTTCAGCAGTGGTTTGTAGTTCTCCTTGAAGAGGTCCTTCACATCCCTTGTAAGTTGTATTCCTAGGTCAAAATACATATTTTTCCCCAGTAGATTTTTATTATAGAGTAGAGCAATGAATGAGAACTCTAGACTTAAGAGTGTTTTGTAAGCTATGGAAAACATTACACTTGTGTATTTGATGAAGAGTTGGAGCTATGGTTAGTATTCTCTGTATGACTGTTATGAGGTTCTCATTCTATGGTATCACTCATAGCTATCAAAGTGTTCTTTCTTTTTTTTTTTTTTGAGATGGAGTCTCGCTCTGTCGCCCAGGCTGGAGTGCAGTGGCACGATCTCTGCTCACTGTAAGCCCCACCTCCCAGATTCACGCCATTCTCCTGCCTCAGCCTCCGGAGTCGGAGTAGCTGAGACTACAGGCGCCTGGCACCACGCCCAGTTAATTTTTTGTATTTTTAGTAGAGACGGGGTTTCACTGTGTTAGCCAGGATGGTCTCGATCTCCTGACCTCATGATCCGCCCGCCTCTGCCTCCCAAAGTGCTGGGATTACAGGCGTTTCTACTGGTTAATACCAGTAGGCAGAATCCTGACTAATTTTGCTGAGAACAAGTCTTGGGAATTCTGTTGAGGACACTGTATCTACTTGTATATTTGCCATTATATAAGTTGTAATTACTTTGAAACTAAAAATTTGAGCAAAATTCAATTCTACTAATATTTGTTAAGACTGTTTTTTGGTCTTAACACTGCCTGCTCCCATTTTCTTCTGTCACCCCTGAGGACCATTATCCAGCCCTCTTGCAGACTGTCTTACCTTTGATCCAGTGTCAGCCTTGCTTGGTATAGGTAGCTTTTATTCCATTAATAGCTGAAATTTAGAAATAGTTCTTTTCTTTGGCTAGGGAGGTGAAGTTTCTGAAGGCTAATAAATTTATAGTCTATTATCTTATACCTTTACTCAACAAATATTTATGTGGCATCGGGTATGTGTGAGGTACTTTTATCTCTCCCTGCCTCCTTCCTTCTGCTAGATTTGTGTAGTAGGGATGGGGACTGTCTTATACCAAAGGCAGTAAGCTGGATCCCTGTATTTTAAGAGACCCAACAGCCTAAGGTTTGTATCCTTAGTCCTCGTTTTTCCTTTTTTTTTTTTTGAGACAGAGTCTTGCTCTGTTGCCCAGGCTGGAGTGCAGTGGCGCAATCTCAACTCACTGCAAACTCCGCCTCTCGGGTTCACGCCATTCTCCTGCCTCAGCCTCCCGAGTAGCTGGGACTACAGGTCCCGCCACTACGCCCGGCTGATTTTTTTGTATTTTTAGTAGAGACGGGGTTTCACCGTGTTAGCCAGGATGGTCTCGATCTCCTGACCTCGTGATCCTCCCGTCTCGGCCTCCCAAAGTGCTAGAATTACAGGCGTGAGCCACCGTGCCCTGCCGTCCTAGTTTTTGTTAATGAACCTTGGGTGGAATAGTCTGTTTATGGCCTAGTTTTTCATTTGGCCTATTTACCTTTTCTAATCTTTATACTTAAAATGAAACTGAAGTTTTGTAGTGTGGAAATTGCGAGTGGTTCAGAGTCTTCTGCTTTTGGCTTTCCCAGGCATTACGATTTGGCACCAACTTTTATTTTCACTTTCATACTGTATTCTTCCCTAGATGTTCAGCCTCTTACTGGGACTAGAAATTGGCCCTCCCAAAATGACAATTTTGTTAAAACATATCCTTTTTATTTTAAACTAGGAAAATAAAATCTTCAGCACCCTTTTTGACTTAACTAACTTTGAAATTTGCATAATTTATTTCCTTTCCAATTAAAAAAATAGCTTTACATGTTAGATTTTTAGAATTTTAGGACTGGAAGTGACCTTAAAGTTTTCTAGTCCAGTGGCTAGATGCTCTTTAAGCTTTTTGATTACGATGCGCAGTGAAAAATACACATCCAGAGTTGTGGTAAGCAGAATTTTTAAAATGGCCTTAATTTTCCACCTGAATCCCCAGGACTTTGAATATGATGAGGAAATATGCCCATGATTATATTATGTTACATGGCAAATGACATTTTGCAGATGTAATTAAGTTGCTAATCATTTTACTTTAGTTTAAAAAGGAGACCTAGGTGTGCCTATTCTAATTACATGAGCTGTTTTAAAAACATAAAGTTTTCTCTGGCTCATAGCAGAACTGCAAGTCAGAGCAATCTGAAAGATGAGAAGGACTTTTACAGTTGCTGGCTTGAAGATGGACGGGGCCATGTGAGAAGAAATGTGAGAGGTCTTGAGCTTAAGAGAGGCTTGTGGTTAACAACCCATCAGAAACGGGGACCTCAGTCCTATACCTTAAGGGAACTGAATTCTGCCAACAACCAAATGAGCCTGTAAGCAGATTCTTTTCCAGACAAGAACCCAGCCTGGCTGGCACCTTGATTTTGGCCTTGAGAGATCAGACCCCAAGCAGAGAACCCAGTCAGCTCCACCTAAACTTCTGACCTACAGAACTGTAAAATTTTAAATAAATGTTGTTTTTAAGCCTCTAAGTTGGTAGTTGTTGTATGGCAATAGAAAATTGATATGCAAGGCCATTTGGCAACCATGTGAATAAATGCTATGGAAGAAATGGAAATCTTATGAGTGAAAAAAACAAAATAAAAATTATAGGTACAACCTGATAATAGTCATATGAAACATTCACATGGGAAAAGACCTGCAGGGGATATACAAAGATCATAGAAATGGAGGTATGGTAGAATTATGAAATGTTTTTTGTTTTTCATTTTTTGGTTATGATATTTCTTTTTATAATTAAAATATATTAATGCAACTTATAATAAACATATTTATATAAAACTAAGAACTTAATTTTTTTTGGGAATTTATTACCGGGAACATGCAAATTCATGTACCTAAAAGACTCTAGCTGTCAAGTGTTAGATGTGAAAAACTTGTATATTTTCCTTAATTTTATGTAATTCCTAAATATGTCAGTAAGATAAATGTTATTTAAAAACCTGTAGGTAATAAACTAAAAATCCTACATTCCTTGACACTCACCAATTGACTAGTTTGCTGAGGAAATAGCTTTGAAAATAGATTATGTGTGGAGGTAGTAGAAGTGGTAGTTAGAAAGATGGGTTTCAAGTTGCTTATGTTATATATGGCCTTTAAAATGAAGATGTGAAAGGATTTGTGCCTATTACTACTTATAACCATGCTAAGTAATTTAGCCTTAATGAAAGAACCATATTGCAGGGAGTCCTGTAAGTTAGGCTGTATTAATCAGAACTTTTTTTTTATGCACATTGAGAAAATAGATCAGCAAGTTTTCTAATTGCTCATATCTAATTACATCCTGCTGTTGAACTGTTTTGACATCCTGGAAAAGGGTGAGTCACAAAAGAGGAAGGAACTACACTTATGATCCATTGTAAACACTTTTGGGTGTGGTGGTGTGTTTGTGTGTATCCTAGGACAAATTATCTCATTTAATGCATGGAGGCTATCAGGTAGGTTATTGTTGTTCATTCTAACCTGTAAGGTGAAATTTCTTGTGGTTGCTCCTAACTGCTAATATTGAGGATACTCCTGAAAGAGGACCAGAAGTAGTGAAGGAATACTCTTGCATTGTAAGGATGAAACCCTATTCTGTAGTCATTTTTGTATGAACTGACTTATTAAAACTAACGTTTTAATCACATAGTATACTATTGCTTTTCATTGTTCATGGGTAATAACATTGATTCAGTTAATTAGAAAAAAATGATTAAAATAACATTTTCATTGAAATTGTGAATACACATGCTTAAATTAGAAACTACTTTTAAACACAAAGCCAACTTTATAAAGGACAGAGTTTCGGAAACTTCCTGGAATGCCCCTCTTTTCCACCTTCATAGTTTCAAAACTTTGGCAAGTATCCCAATTGTATGCTTGTTGATGACCCTTTCTTTCTGCTGGGCCCCCCAGTTCTCTGTTTGGTAGTAGCACATATATCAAACGGAATCAGCACATGCCCCAGATCCTTGTTTGATCTAGCACATGTAGATAGGCCCTGTGGTTCTTTGAAGAGACACAGAGATAGTGAAGAGTAAGATGTAAGTGCTGAGGCTTAGTACAGGACAGACCTTGGGAGTGCAGAAATCAGCCTGCTGTGTTATTTGTCTGCTGTTAAGTGCAGTTCCTGCTGGACTGGAGGTGAAATGAGAACAGCAGGCTCTTGCCTCACATTTTGGCTTATTGCCTGGCCTTGACAGTGAGTCCCTCCTTATATATTTTGCATCGTAGGCACTTTCCTCTCCCTACTCTCAGCCCAGCCCTCCCTTTTTATTTTTATTTTATTTTATTTTATTTTTATTTTTATTTTTTTGAGCCTTTTGCCCAGGCTGCAGTGCAGTGGCATGATCTTGGCCCACTGCAACCTCTGCCTCCTGGGTTCAAGCGATTCTCCTGCCTCAGCCTCCTGAGTAGCTGGGCCTACAGGCGCCCACCACCACACCTGGCTAATTTTTGTATTTCTGGTAGAGGCAGGGTTTCACCATATTGGCCAGGTGGTCTCAAACTCCTGACTTTGTGATCTGCCCGCCTGGGCCTCCTAAAGTGCTGGGATTACAGGTGTGAGCCACCACGCCTGGCCAGCCCAGCTCATTTTTGTATTACTGTGTTAGCAAGTCACCCCATTTTATTTTCTCTAAGGGAGAAACTATTATTTTTGCCCTAAAACTCCATAATGAAGGGCTTTTTTTTTTTGAGACAGGGTCTTGCTTTGTCACCCAGGCTGGAGTGCTGTGGCAGGAAACATGGCTCACTGTAGCCTTGACCTCCTGGGCTCAAACGATTCTCCTGCCTCAGCCTCCCGTGTAGCTGGGACCACAGGCGCACACCACCATGCCCAGCTAATTTTTTGATTGATCGATTGAATTTTTTTTTTTTTTTTAATAGAGACAAGGCCTCATTTCGTTGCCTAGGCTGGTCTCGAATTCCTGGGCTCAAGTGATACTCCCACCTTGGCCTCCCAAAGTTCTGGGATTACAGATGTGAGTCACTGTGCCTGGCCCAAAAGCAAGTTTTTAAATTGGTTCTTGTATATATGACTTTACTTGGCCAGTGCTATCACAGATTTGCACATGAATGTTAGAGAATATTTGGTTTATAATATTCACAAATTATAAGATTACAATTTACAATATTATAAGATTCACAGTATTTCTTATGTATTTAAAGTAGTTTCATTTATATATAGAGTTTCAGGAACATAAGTATTGTGGAAACAATTTAGATTAACAAATATTTCTTGGTTGCTTTTTACTCTAGGTTTTCTAACTTTTTGACTTAAAAAAGTTCTCTAAGGTATATTTTGATTTGTTGTACTTATTAAAAAATTAATACTTTCTACTGCTGTTGTTTTTTTACAGCAGTTTTCTGTGCTGTGTTTTACATTTGTTATTGATGATAAGAATGAGAAGTGGATTTGGGAGGCAAATTGCCAGTGTCATGCATGAACTAGGAAGAGAAGGGTTGGAGATGAGATAGAGTTGTAAGACAGAATTTTATATTTGGCAGTTGGAGAGAAACAACTTTGTTTATTGCAATCTGGGGCTTATATATACACCACCTATCAAAATCTAGAGCCAGTAGTATTAATTTAGTTTAACATCTGACACCATTATCTTCTTTTATATTGAATTAAAGAGTATGGTAATGGTTTTTATTAAATTATATGAATTGGGAGTAGCCTAGGAATTGTCAATAAAACTTTGAATTTTTAATATGTCAGCTATTGAAAATTTGGCATATATCATACATACCTGTAAATAAAGTTTGCACTTTAGAATCATTTAACAGTCTTTTAAAGCAATTATATTCTTGCCAATATAAAGCCAGTTTGTAAGACTGACTTGTCTTTCCCTTAATTCATCCCTTTATTCATCCCTTTATAACAGTGGTTCTCAACCAGGGGTGATTTTGTTCCTTAAGAGACATTTGGCAATGTCTGGAGATATTTTTGGTTGTTAAGTTTGAGGAGTATTGCTAGTATCTAGTGGGGAGGTGACATGGATATTGCTGCACATCCTACAATGTGCAGGACAGCCTCTTCAAAATAAAGAATTACCTGGCCCAAAATGTCAGTAGTGCCAAGATTGAGAAACTCTGCCTTATAGGATTTATAAGTATAAAGTATAGTTTTTATCCTTTGTGCATTTCATTTTCTCCCATCTTAGATGAACACTATTTTAAAATAGTCCTCTTAAGATATGGTAGATTGATTACAAAATGGCCCTAATTCTCTACCCTTGCCTGGATCCATAGTCTTTGCAATGTGACTTTGTTTCCCTACCTCTTGAATGTGGGTTGGATTCGTGGCTTGCTTTGGACAATAGAATGTGTTAGAAGTGATGTTGAACCTACATCTCAAAAAGTCTTTCATGTTTCCATTCTTTCTTGGGAACAAGCCCATGCTGGGCCATCTAACCTCCAACCTGTTTACTAGTTGATGGTAGACACAAGCATGAATGCATGAGATGAGCCAGCCGAGATTACTATACCTGGCCCAGCCCAGCAGAACTGCTCAGTTGACCTGCAGAGTCATGGGCAATAATAAATGGTAGCTATTTTAAATCACTGTTTCAGTTTTGCAGCAATAGACATAGTAATACTTTTTTTTTGGATGAATGTTTCTGCTTTTTCCTCTAATAATAATTCCAGATAGAGGGAATAGCATGTTAAAAGATCCCGAGATGAAATTTTATTTGTCTTCATGTTTTAAAACCATGTTTTAAAGCCATTAAAATTAAAGTAAGCAAGAGGGAGAAAGTAGGAGATTATTGTCAGTGATCTCTTAGGGGTCTGGATCATGTATGGGTAAAGATTTTGGATTGTGTTTGAATGCCAATCTAAATAATCTAGGCCAGGTGTGTTTTGTTTTGTTTTAAAAGAACTTCCTACAATTTGCGTTTGATTACTTACTAGTTATCAGGTTTAAGTTAAACATTTATGGCAAGAATACTAACTACTGGAGGGTTTTAAAACAAAGGAGTAACATGATCTGACATGGTCTAAAAGAATATTCTGACTTCTGTGTGGAGAATAAACTGTAGGGGGAGGCAAGGGTACAAGCAGAAGCAGGGAGACCAATTAATAGATTATTATAATAGTCCAGGATGCAGAAACTGGAAGAAAAATAAGTGATTGTAATTCTGATTTTTATTGATTAATATAAATGAAGTTTATTCCAGGATATTTAAAAAATGTTCTTTTGCCTTTTTCCATAGTCTTTTACTTAAGAAATAATAAAATAGAAAAGTTGGTTTTTTAAAAATAATATACTTATTTTTAAAATAAGTATAATTTAAAATTCATCTTCCCCTCAAAACATTAATGGGAAGTCCAGGAAAGATGTAGGAAGGGAATCACAAGTTGCAAAAGTGTGTAAGGCTGTGTTGTCTCTATTATTGGAAAAGTCTAAGCAAGCAAATTATTGAATTGTGGAGTGGGCCTGGAAATGTGGTTTGGTGTCTGTGTAAGTACTGTGGCTGATGCTCCACTTCTGCTTTAAGTAAAAGGCTATGATTGAGGTACAGATGACATTCAAAAAATCCAAATGTCTTATATATAGCAATATTTATATTGTATGAATACAAGCAAATAGACTAACCAGTGTTTTTATTTTATTTTATTTTATTTTTTGAGATGGAGTTTCACTCTTCCACCCAGGTTAAAGTATAGTGGTGCGATCTCAGCTCACTACAGCCTCTGCCTCCTTGGTTCAAGTGATTCTCCTGCCTCAGCCTTCTGAGCTGGGGCTGCAGGTGCCCGTCACCATGTCTGGCTAATTTTTTGTGTTTTTAATAGAGTTGGGGTTTCACCGTGTTGACCAGGCTGGTCTTGAACTCCTGACCTCAGGTGATCCGCCTGCCATGGTCTCCCAAAGTGCTGGAATTACAGGCATGAGCCACTGCACCCAGCCAAGTTTTGAAATATAGAAAAAATACTGTGCAAATTTAGAACTGAATAAAACTTGTTAGAATCTAATATAAAATTTAAGACTTAGACCTCAACAACACAGTCTTTTATTCTTTAATGTACACATTTATAATACTATGGATGAAGTTGCCCACTCTTTAATCTGTTGATAATACAGGAATAGTTCCCAAGTAGGGTACCGTTACATTTAAAAGGGACAGAAATTTCCTAAGACATTTGGTTTCAAACACTAAGCCCCGATGGCCACCTATTCAAATTAAGTTATCAGCTCAGAACAATAATGGTTTTAAAGCATTATAACTGTTTTGGATCTCAGATCTGCTCATTATGAAACATTTTCAATATCCTTGAAATTCAAAAAAATAATAGGTTGGAAACGAGACACCCTCATACCTTTTATAACCAAAGAGTGTCCTGAGTTAGCATTTGATAATTAGTAAACTGAAACTCCTGTTACATAAAATGCCAAGCCCTGCCATAAGCAAAGGTCATGAGCTCTGTCACCATCAGCCAAGAGCTTACAAGTATAAGCATTTATTTACTACAATTAGAATAATCACCTCAATATAGATGACTGCAGTCTTACATTAAAATGATAAAGTTGTTGAACTTTAAGTTCCATAATTTCTCAAATACAGAAAATATTATTTAAAACCAGGTTGAGGCTGGGTGCAGTGGCTCACGCCTGTACCCAGCACTTTGGGAGACCAAGGTGGGCGAATCATTTGAGGTCAGGAGTTCGAGACCAGCCTGGCCAACATGGTGAAAGCCCCTCTCTACTAAAAATATATATATATAAAATAGCCGGGCGTGGTGGTGAGTGCCTGTAATCCCTGCTATTCGGGAGGCTGAGGCAGGAAAATTGCTTGAACCTGGGAGGTGGAGGTTACAGTGAGCCAAGATCACACCACTGTACTTTAGCCTGGGTGGCAGAGTGAGACTCCATTCCCCCCCCTCCCAAAAAAAAAGCATGTTGAATACTTAAGCATTCTATTAAAATCAGTATAACATATTTTATCCCAATTGTATAGTATAATAAAATATAATTTTTAGAGTACTTTGCTATAAAGAATCTGACTATAAACATAAATACTTAAAGCATGCTAAGAAGTATGGAAACTACTTATTCGTGCCAAATTCAAATTATTCTTTATATACAGCTACTTGACTGATGTAAAATATGATGTGAAACATTCAAACTTGTTTTTAAGTGTTACTATTTCTAAAACATGAAAATTAAACCCATTTAGAAATCTGGCCATTAACTTTCAATTTCCACACCAGAGGTGTTTCCCATAAAGACATCTATCAGTATAATATTACTATTATAATCCCAACATTAAATTCTAAAATCAATTAAAAGTACTTGAAATTACAAAAGTATAAAAAAACCTTTGTTATTCATTTCTTTTTAAAAAATCTTTGTTTTCAGCTGGGTACAGTGGCTTGCATCTGTAATCTCAACACTTTGGGAGGCTGAGGTGGGAGGATCATTTGAGCACAGGAGTTTGAGACCAGCCTTGGCAACATAACAAGACCCTGTCTCCACAGAAAATTAAAAAATTAGCTGGGCTTGGTGTCTTACATCTGTAGTCCCAGCTACTTGGGAGGCTGCAGGGGGAGGATCGCTTGAGCCTGGGAGGTCGAGGCTGCAGAGAGTCATGATTGCGCCACTGCTCCAGCTTGGGTGACAGAGCAAGACCCTTTCTCAAAAACAAACAAACAAAAATACATTGTTTTCTCTAGTTGTAGGAAATTGTAAATTATTATTTGGAATGTGCAAATTGTCCATATTTACATATATGTGACATGCCAAGATGTCAAAATATGTAAAAAGAAGCAAGCTGGAGGACTATTAGTATAATCCCAGTTTGGTTAGTGGTGATTTTTTTTTAATTGAGAAAATAAACATCAATTCTTCAAACTCTTTAAAATAGGTTCCTATATTTAAGGGGTTTAGGAATATTAGGTTCTCAGATATATTCCTAGACAACATTTTTAGAGATGGATTTAGATTTAGAATGGTGTTTGTTTATGAATCTGCATTAAAAAATTCAACTTTTAGATTCAGGGGTACATATGCATATTTGTTACTTGGGTGTATTGTGTGTTGCCGAGGTTTGTGGTATGATTGATCTTGTCACCCAGGTATTGAGCATAGTACCCAGCGTGTAGTTTTTCAGCCCTTCCCCCCGTCCCTCTGTCTGCCCTCTAGTGTCTTTTGTTCCTGTCTTTATGTCCATGTGTACTCAGTGTTTAGCTCCCACTCATAAGCAGGAACATGTGGGATTTGGTTTTCTGTTTCTGCATTAATACGCGTGGGATAATGGCCTCTGATTACATCCAAGTTGCAGCAAAGACATGGTTTCATTCTTTTTTTTATGGCTAAGTAGTATTCCATGGTATATACATACCACATTTTCTTTTTCCAGTCCACTCTTGATGGGCACCTGAGTTGCTTCCATGTTTTTGCTATTGTGAATAGTGCTGCAATGAACATACAAGTACAGTGTCTTTTGGGTGGAATGATTTATTTTCCTTTGAGTATATACCCAGTAATGGGATTGCTGGGTTGAATGGTAGTTCTATTTTCAGTTCTTTGAGAAATCTCCAAACTGCTTTCCACAGTGGCTGAACTAATTTACATTCCCACCAGCAGTATATATGAATTACCTTTTCTCCATAGCCTTACCAATATCTGTTATTTTTAACTTTATAATAATAGCCATTCTGATTGGTGTGAGATGGTAACTCATTGCAGTTTTTGATTTGCATTTCTCTGATTAGTGTTGCTGAGCATTTTTTCATATGCTTGGTGGCCGCTTGTATGTGTTCTTTTGAGAGGTGTTGGTTCATGTTCTCTGCCCACTTTTTAATAGGGTTATTTGTTTTTTGCTTGTTGCATTAAGTTACATATAGATTTAGTATATTAAACCTTTGTTGGATACATAGTTTGTGACTATTTTCTCCTGTTCTGTAGGTTGTGTGTTTACTCTGTTGAGTTTCTTTTACTGTGTGGAAGCTCTTTAGTTTAATTAGGTCCCACTTACCACTTTTCGCTTTCATTGCAGTTGCCTTTGAGGACTTAGTTGTAAATGTTTTGCCGAGGCTGATTTCCAGAATGGTATTTCTTAGGTTTTTTTTCTATTTTTTTTTATCTTTTTTTTTTTGAGATGGAGTTTTGCTCTTGTTTCCCAGGCTGGAGTGCAATGGTGCAATCTTGGCTCACTGCAACCTCCGCCTCCTGGGTTCAAGGGATTCTCCTGCCTCAGCCTCCTGAGTAGCTGGGGTTACAGGCATGTGCCACCATGCCTGGCTAATTTTGTATTTTTAGTAGAGATGGGGTTTCTCCATGTTGGTCAGGCTGGTCTCGAACTCCCAATCTCAGGTGATCTGCCCGCCTTGGCCTCCCAAAGTGCTGGGATTACAGGCGTGAGCCACTGCGCCTGGCCTCTTCTATGATTTTTATAGTTTTAGATCTTACATTTAAGTCTTTAATCCATCTTGAGTTCATTTTTGTATATGGTGAAAGGTAGGGGTCTAGTTTCATTCTTCTACATATGGCTAGCCAGTTATCCCAGTAGTATTTAATGAATAGGAAGTCTTTTCCCTATTGCTTATTTTTGTCAGACTTGTCAAAGATCAGATGGTTATAGGAGTGTGGCTTTATTTCTCGATTCTGTCTTCTGTTCCCCATTAGTCTGTGTGTCTGTTTCTGTACCAGTATCAATGCTGTTTTGGTTAGTTTGGTTAGTGTTACGCACCAGGTTATTTTGATGAAAATGGTTTGTCCACTACACTTTGAGCTGCTCTGTGAAGAGCCTTAGGTGGTTCAGGGAAAGAATATAGGCAGTGAAGAGGCCCTACTTTCAAACAGAGCCACCCTTCTTTCTTTCTTCATTTCAAGGCTTTTAAGAAAATTTTTAAAATTAGGTTTGAAAACCACTGTTTGATTACTGGCTATATTAAGTAGAAGTTCTAGAACAGTTTAAGATATTTAGTAATTAATACATTAAACATCACTGCCTTTTTGGTGTTTTTAGTTTTTGAGAACAGTTTCACAATTATTTTAATTTTAACCAATTAAACCTGAACAAGACAAATAAAAAGTTTAATAGGAATTGAAATATTTCTACAGTGATGAGGCATTTTATATAATTTATAAATAGGTTGTTAATGTAAACGTATCTACTCCATGGACAGTAAAGTTAATAAAAATATCTATTCAAAATAGAACCAGTCAATTTTAAAGTGCTTCTTATTATTTATATATGATGCAGTATGCAGTATCAAGTAATTTTAAAGTGAACTATTTTTGCTTTTTGATTATCTGTATTTTTAGGTTATACAGCAATTTTTAATTTATGTAATAAAATGAGAAAAAAGTTATAGGATGTTGTGGTTTATTAAATAATATTTTTGTGATTTTTGGAAACATGCATTAATTGTACATTTTTCTGTCATAGATTACTTTCTCTTCTCCCCAAAATATGCCAGGGAAGAGGAATGGGCGGAAGGAGATTTTCCTTTTTATATACCCTTCTTTATACTGTTGGATCTTTTTAAAAGCTATGATTATGTATTCCTTATATAATCTAAAAAGCATTAAATTTAACCCTTAAGAAAAAGCTGCATGTTTTTCTAACCTTCTTATACTACAGCCTTATACTTAAAATGAAAGGAATTTAGAGTTTAAGATGGAGGCAAAAAAGAATGTTTCCAGCTCATAGTGAGAGTGGAAGAACATGTGGATTTGAGCTCTGAGCAGCACTGGCCGCATTGCCACTCATCCTCTGCTTGAGATTCCCAGAACAGAATTGACTTCCATGCCACCCTCTAGCTCCTGACTTTATAGGGCTCAGCTCAGTTGTGGTTCCCACTATTTTCTGTGAGATTTCCTTTGTGATTCTTTGTATAGCTTTGTGATAAATCACAAGTAAATTGGATGGGTACTTGTTCCTTCCAAATAAAGAAGCCTGAACAGAACAATATTTATTGTAGAAAATTTAGAAGGCACCGAACATATAAAGAAAAAATGTCTTCTCTAATACCACATCCCATAGCTGTTAATTTTTCGGCTATTCCCTTTGATTAGTTTTCTGAGTGTTTATTTCTTAATATGTGATCTTAAAACCTTTTCAGGATGCTGAGCTTTGTGATCTTATTTCTATTTCAGAAGAAAAAGTAAAGCCAAATGAAATGAAAATAAGTGGAGAAAGTCGTGAATACATATTTTTAAGATCTGTATTTTGGAAAGATTTAGTTTTATAACGAACAGCAAAGAATATGCTTCTAATTCTAAGCTAATGAGAAAATCGGTGCTGTTTACGTTTTTTTTAAAAACAATTTCTTCCATGCTGCTCAGATATACGTCTTGTAAAAGTTTGAGAAGTTTTGTTGGGGAAGATCCAATCCTCTGTTGCCAGGTGAAGGCCTTTTGTCATCTTGGTAAATTTACCTTAGGCTTATTTAAGCAGAAACTCAATCTTGATTGGATTTGGGGGTGCTGAGTTACCCTGAAAGTTCACCGATGTATTAAATCATTTTATTAATGTATAATGAGAACTAAATAGCTGGTTGAGGGGCTGGATACTTCCATCCAGTGACTTCCTGTAGGAAAGCAAGTTTGTCAGAAGCTTGCTTAGAGAAGGTGCAATCAGAACAGTGGGAATGGATAAGATTCAGACGTTGAAATTCAGCCTATTTATTTTTATTTATTTTTTTATTTGGATACATTATATTTGTATATATTTATGGGGTACCTGTGAAATTTTGTTATATTCATGGAGTGGGTAATGATTAAGTCAGGATATTTAGGGCATCCATCACCTCAGTGTTTATCATTTCTATGTGTTGGGTACATTTCAGGTTCTTTCTTCTAGCAAAGTTATCTTGATGACTTGGTGTCGCCTTCATCTTCCTTGGATTGTTTCCGCATGGCCAGTGCCAGAATTCTTGAAAACCTTCCTTCTTAATGTACCTCTGCTTTCACTCAGGTACATTTGTATCCCCACTCTTGGTTTTTATTTTTTGGTTAAATGATAACATAGGTAACATATTTTTTTTTTTTTTTTTTGAGACGGAGTCTTGCTCTGTCCCCCAGGCTGGAGTGCAGTGGCGCAATCTCGGCTCACTGCAAGCTCTGCCTCCCGGGTTCACGCCATTCTCCTGCCTCAGCCTCCTGAGTAGCTGGGACTACAGGCGCCCGCCAACAAGCCCGGCTAATTTTTTGTATTTTTAGTAGAGACGGGGTTTCACCGTGTTAGCCAGGATGGTCTCGATCTCCTGACCTCGTGATCCGCCCGCCTCGGCCTCCCAAAGTGCTGGGATTACAGGCTTGAGCCACTGCGCCCGGCCAGTAACATATTATTAATAAGATCACAGTTCTATCCGCCTTCCTAGAGACTGGAGAATTAAGAGATCCACCATGAGAGGTCCTCCTTAAGGTTAGAAGGACACTGTGAAAGTTGAAAGATTTTCTTTTCATACAGGGAGAAGGGAAGTTTCCCTAAAATATTGGCTACTTCCTTTCACAACCATTGACGGCAAATGTTCCCTCTGACAATTAAAATGACTATGCTTTTCTTATATTACTGAGTAGTGCCATATCCTAAGGAACCTGGGAGGACTGTGGACATTCTTGGTCATAGGAAAGAGTGCTAAGCTTGATTTATCCATATTCACCATGGGAGGGAGGCCACGTATAGTACCAATATTTACTTTTCCTGGACAAGATGATCCTCAAGGATTTTATTCTATTATAAATATGAGCTATATTTTAAACTCTATTTTCCTTTAACCTAACAGGGGAATAAACTAATTTTTAGATTTTTTTATATCATGATGCAGCTTTTGGGGAAAAGTAATTGCTGTTTTGGAGTCATAGGATTTACCAAAATTCTATCAGATAAATCTATCAAATATTCCATCAAACGAAGATTTTTTTTTTTTTTGAGGTCTTGCTGTGTTGCCCAGGCTAGAGTGCAGCAGCATGGTGATGGCTCACTGCAGACTTAACCTCCTTTGCTTAAGTGATCCTCCCAACTTAGCCTCTGGTGTAGCTAGGACTGCAAGGTGCTTGCCGCCATACCTGGCTAGTTAACTTTTTTTTTTTGTAGAGACAGAGTCTTGCTATGTTGCTGAGGCTGGTCTCAAACTTCTGGGCGAGAATATTGCAAACTTTGTAACTTTCTTTGGTTGGGGATTTCTAGATATCTTTTTTTCTGGCTTGGTGAAAATGAATAGAGAACAAAGCCATTTGGGACCAAAATTTACTATGTGCTTGGGGATGCTTACTATATAGAGAAAGAGTTTAATCTATAAAAAGGTCACACTCTTTGAGGCAATTATAAGTGTGCCTTGGTTTAAAATAGTTCAGTGCATACCTTCCAAGGAAGCCATGAAGCACACCTTTTAGCGACTGATTGTTAGCTCTACTAGTTCATTCACCAGTTTTCCTTGAAAAGTAAAACTGTCTAGTACAGTTATAAAACACTCCATTTTCAGACACATTTTCAGTTGGATATTTGCTACAGAAAGCAAACCACATATGTACTAAAATTTGAAAAAAAATTAAAACTGAGGTGTTTAAAGGACTATCATTATATATTTAGGTTCTGTGCTCTTCAAGTTTCTTCTCTGAAGGGCATAACTTTTTCTGTGAGTGTGGGTTAAATATATTTCTGAGTATTATTTTCTATCAGCCTTTATGAACACTAGATAGCCTGAGAAGAAATATGGAGCATAGTGTCTGGAATATTGTTTTACATTTCCATGACCATCTTTTGTGTGAAGTAAGTTTAGAAAGAATTCTTTAACTGCAGTATTTGTTAATTTCAGTTTATTCAGTTGCTCAACATATACTGAAGTGCCTACTCTATGTAGACAAATAGAGTGCTAAGCTCGAACATGTACTCCTTGCTCTTGAGAAATTTGTAGACAGAAAAGTGGGGGGAGACAGGATTAGAAAGCTAACACACTTACAATATAAAGCTACAGCTCTATGTAATCAACGGTACGAAGTAGAGATACACCAGAATATATAACATGGAGGGCCTGACAAAATCTGGGGAGTCAGAGGAGTTTCTTTGAAGAAGTTGAGATGAGATCTGAAAAATGAGTTAGGATTAAGAAGCACAAAGGGAGTAACTGTACCTTGGTACTCTGTGAGGGAACTTGGTAATTTTGAAGAACTTCACTATGAAAAGAGATTGGAGGCTATAGGGAGAGTACCCATTTCAAGATTATACTTTAGAGGTAAGTAGGGGCGAGACCATGGAGAATCTTAGAGGTCATTAAGGACTTTGGTCTTGAGAACAATAAGTCTATTATAAGAGTATCCCTGAGTAGCTGGGACTACAGTGTTGCCCAGGCTGGTCTCAAATGCCTGAGCTCAAGCGACCCTCCATTCTAGGCCTTCCAAAGTTTAGGATTACAGGCGTGAGCCACTGCACCCGCTGTTTACTGTTTTTCTGTGTCAGTACTGTGGAGCATTTTCAGAGTACACATGTATTAACCCTAACTCTAATAACGAATGAATGAAGTGGTTTTTATTAGCATTATTTTTAAAATGAGGAAACTGACGCTCAGGGGGATTAAGTAACTTGATCAAGGTCAACTAGCAAACAAATGTCAAGTCAGGAACTCTATCCAGGTTTTTCTGATGTCAAATCCCTGTTGGTTAATAGAAATTCACTCGAAAATTGTCCATTTTTCACTTTCTGGCCAAATTTCATATTCAGATAGGTTCTTAAAGATAATTTTTAGTAATGATAAATCAGTGCTTCTGAGTGGAGCCACCTTAATTTTTTTCAAACTGAATTGAAGAAAAAAATAGCTTCTCTTAGTTGCCACCAGAGGGAGCCAGAAAGATTGAGATTTTAATGAGCTTTGAAATTCTCAGTCAGGAATATTCATTAGTAAACAATTCCAGTGAACTCATATTAAGAATATTCCTTAAAGTGGAATATGTGTATATTATGTTCTCATTTTGACTTAAAAGTTTAATGTGTGTCTAGATATTGAAAAGAAGTTTGGAAAGACATACAACAAAAAATAAAGTTACTGATTTAATGGTAGTTTTGCAGGCCAGATCCCAGCACTTTGGGAGGCCAGGAGGATTGCTTGAGCTCAGTAGTTCAGGACCAGTCTGGGCCACATAGCAAGACCTCTTCTTTACTAAAAACAAAAAAATTAGTTCAGTGTGGTGGCACATGCCTGTAGTCCCAGCTACTCAGGAGGCTGAGGTGAGAGGCTCATTTGAGCCTAGGCGATTGAGGCCATGGTGAGCTACTGTGGTGCCATAGCACTCCAGCCTGGGCAACAGAGTGAGATCCTGTCTGAAAAAAATGATTTTCCTAGATTGTCTTTTCCCTCTTTCTTCCCTCTTGCCTTCCTTTCCTCTTTTTTTGAGTTAGTATTATTTTTCTACTATGAATATATTATTGTATAATAAAAATGACATTTATAGTAAATATAAGGAGTTTGAAGGCTGTTAAGGGGTTTATAAAGTGTTTAAAATGCCCAAACTGCATCACCCATCATTTGAATGCATTATTAATTTGCCTGGGAAATATTTTTCATATCGAAAAGGTAAATATAGGCCATCCCTTATCCGAGTTTTCAGAATTCTTTATTAGTATAGTCTAAATTTAAGAGAACTTACTGAATAGAGATACAGAATGTTTTTAAATAGGATCAGACTTAGAACTGAGTTCATGGAATCACCCTTCTTTTGCATCTAATGGGCAAATGGTATAAAATCAGGTAACCACTTTAATTGAATATTTACCAGATAATCTGTACCCTTGTTTTTTGACAGCGTAGTATAGAAAAAATTTAAAGCTTAGAATTAGATAATCTCAGGTTTGAGTTTTAACTGTTCCTTGGTAACTGTGTAATGTTGGCAGGTGACTGAACTTACTCTAAGTTTCTTTTCTTTTTATGAAGATGGTAATAAAAATCTGTGTTGATTATAGTTGAGGACTGTGCAAAGCGCTGGGTTAATAAAAGTTAATTTATTAGGGTTGCAACTGTAGTTTTTTTTTTTTTTTTTTTTTTGAGACAGAGTCACGCTCTGTGGCCCAAGCTAGAGTGCAGTGGCACCATCTCGGCTCACTGCAAGCTCCGCCTCCTGGGTTCACGCCATTCTCCTGCCTCAGCCTCCCGAGTAGCTGGGACTACAGGCGCCCACCACCACGCCTGGTTAATTTTTTGTATTTTTAGTGGAGACGGGGTTTCACTGTGTTAGCCAGGATGGTCACGATCTCCTGACCTCGTGATCCACCTGCCTCAGCCTCCCAAAGTGCTAGGATTACAGGCGTGAGACACTGCATCCGGCCACAACTGTAGTTTTATATTTTGCTACCCATCACATCCAACAACCAAACTGAACTGATATATCCTTTAAAGAATCTATATTTACCCACACCCGTAGCCATTCTAGAAACAGAATGGGAATGGATGTTCTTTACTTCACTAACTGTACTCATTTTACCACCTAAGGCATCTCGCACTATATTCAACTACCAGAATAATACTTGTATGTAACGCAATTCCTCCCCCTTTAACCTTTTGTTTCATTTGATTTCTGTATTAATCAACTTCACTGCAGAAACAAATAATCTCCAAATCTTGGTGGTTTGTCAGCATTATGGCACATGTAGGCTTTGGGCTGACTGTTCAAGTGGCTGCACTCCACACTTTCATCCTAAGATCCAGAATGATGGAGCATCCTCTGTCTCTACCTGCCATTTTCGTGGTAGTGAGCAGAATTCAGGGCTGGCTGTAACTTGTGATACCTGTTAAATCTTCTGCTCAGGAGTGGAGTACTTCATGACTGCCAGTGCTTGTCACATGGCCAGGTGCAGAGTCAGTGAGGTGCAGGGGTGCATATTCTTCAAAGACAGGGCTGGTAAATACCAAACAGTAATATAATCTACCACAGTTTGTCCTCTTGATCACAAATATTAACTTTCTTTGCTTTGGCATACAAAATATATTTATCTCTTCCTCAAGGAAAATACTCTAAGAATTTCCTTCAGTAACATTAGTCTTGAAGTCTAAACCTCTTTAGGATTTCTACATCTTTTATCTATGTAGATTTTCTTGATCCAGAGATCAATGAACTAAAATACCAGTTCTGCCATCCATCTCTCCCAGTAGTGGAACAGAGACAGGATATCCACAATAAACATTCCTGTTAAGAAAGGGGAAGAATGGGTGGGGAATGGTGGCTCATGTCTGTAGTAGCACTTTGGGAGGCTGAGGTGGGAAGATCACTTGAGCCCAGGAGTTTGAGGCTGCAGTTAGTCATGATCATACCACTGCACTCCAGCTCGGGCAACAAAGCAAGACACTGTGTATTAGTCCACTCACACATTGCTGTAAAGAAATACCAGAGACTGAGTAATTTATAAAGAAAAGAGGTTTAATTGGCTCACTGTTCTGCAGGCTGGACAGGAAACATAGTGGCTGGCATCTGCTTCTGGAGAGGCCTCAGGAAACTTACAATCAGGGTAGAAGGCGAAGGGGAAGCAGGCATGTCTTACATGGCTGGAGCAGGAGGAAGAGAAAGAGGGGAGGTGCTGCACGCTTTAAACAACCAGATCTCATGAGAACAACACCAAAGGGAGAAATCCGCCCCCATGATCAGTCACCTCTCACCAGGCCTACCTCCAACACTGGGGATTACAATTCAATGTGAGATTTGGGTGGGGACACTGATCCAAACCATATCACCCTGTATCTCAAACAATTTATAAATAAATAAAGGGGAAGAAAGGAAGCACATAACAATTGTTGGTCCTTAGCAATGAAAATCTTACTGGATAAATGTAGCAAGGGTAACTTTTCTTGGCCCTAGGGGATTTTCCTTGATTATTCACCCAGTTTGTTGTTTTCCATGACTCTTGGGTGGGTACTCTGTAAGGTGTTTCCTTTAATATATCATTCTTGTCTACATTTGAACGGAGTATTGGAGGATATGCTCTTCTTGGTCAGGGAATGTTATAAGGGTTGAACACCTTTCTCAACCCACTTCTTGCCTATAGAAAATTGAGGGCCTAAAGGTAATCTAGAAGAAAAATGGTTCCTTAATTCAAACAGAATGATGTTTTGGTGGTTGTATTTTTTCTTTTTATCTATTTATCAGTCAGAGCCATGTGCCAGTAGCTACATCCTCAGCTCGTTGAGATGTGCATTTTACTTTGGACTTCAGTACAGGTATCTTGAGCTTATAGAGCTTCCGTGGGTCCACATTCTTAGTCTCTGCCTGTCAGGGAATCCCCCACCAAGCCATTTGGTTCCACTGAGCGGATTTACTGGGGGCAGCATTAATTCAAAGGTCTTAGACAGTATGATGGCTACGCTTACGATTCGGTCTTTGCTCTGGGTTTATGCCATAGCTGGGCTTTGTAAACACTTTTTTACTTGTTGGAAATGGGAAATAGTTGAGAGTTTCTACCTTGCAAGTCCAGGAATTTCAGGTTCTCTCTTTTTTTATCCTTACTTGCAAGTAAGTTTTCTGAGCCTCTTCTGAGCCTCTTCTCTTCTCTTCTCCTCTTCATCTTCTCTTTCTCTTTCTTCCTTCCTCCCTCTTTCCTTCCTCCCTTCCTTCTTTCCACCCTTCCTTCCTCCCTTCCTTCTTCCCTTCCTTCCTCCTTCCTATGACTGGGGGATTTCTTTTTCCTTTAATGAGCTAATCTAATGGTACTTTATTAAATCTACTTAATGACAACTGAAGTTCAGCTTTTATAATCTTTTTGCCAAGTTATTCAATTTTTTATGTGACAGTTTTATTTACCACCGCCTTATGTGGGTTGCTGTTTTTCCATTCTCCAGTAACAGTTTTCTTGCTTTCTGCCACCTGGTTTCAAAGCCTATATCACATATTTTAAAATTATTTTTGGTGGTAGCTGTTGTTAAGGTAGCACCCCACTTTTGGTACCGAATTTTGCAGTGTTCAGCCATGTTATAGTAATTACCTCCAAATTTAAGTGGCTTCTCAAGATAACAAACTTATATTTCCCACTAACTTTATATTATAGACTGTGATTCAACTTCAGTTCTGCCCTGACCTGTGGCTCTGCTCCAGACTTTTTCTCATTTGGGAACCAAGGCTGAAGGAACAGCCCTCGTAAGATATGTGCCAGTCTCTTTACAAAGTACTACAGCAAGAAGGCTGGCTGTAACTCGGATTGCTGCTTAAAGCTTTTGGTAACATGCAGTGTACCTCACTTCTGTTCACATTCTGTTGGCCAAACATATCACATGGCTGATCCCCAAAGCAATAACCTAGGGATGTCTACTCCTAACACACACACACACACACACACACACACACACACACACACACACACACACACACATTCTCTCTCTCTTTCTCTCCCTTCTCCCTCTCTCTCTCCCTCTCTCCCTCTCTCTCCCCCTCCTCCCCCTCCCTCCGCCTCTGCCCCCCCACCTTCCTCTGTCTCTCTCTCTCTCTCTCACCTTGTAAGGAAGCAGGAGAATAAATAATTTCAAAAGTAATACAATCTACCATAACTTCCAGTTGATGTATCAAAAAATCGGAGTATATCCCTTTTTAAATGTAAGGATATACCACCTTAGTATGTAAATCAGGGTTATCCAGAGAAATTAATAGGATATATGTGTGTTTGTGTGTGTGTGTGTGTGTGTATAAAGAAATTTAAGGAATTGGCTGATGTAATTATGGTACTGGCAAATCTGAAATTTGTAGAGCAGGCAGGGAAGTCAGGCAGGATTTTCATTTTACAGTCTTGAGGTAGAATTGCTTCTTCTCTGGAAATCCTGTTTTTGCCCTTAAGCCCTTTAAGGGATTGAGGCCTATCTACATTATAGAGGGTAATCTCCTTTACTTCAGGTCAACTGATTATAGATGTTAATCACATCTACAAAATACCTTCACAGTTACATCTATGCTTGTATCTGACCAAACAGCTGGGCACCATAGCAGAACCAAATTGACACAAAATTTAACCATCACATATACATTGTGCAATTTTGCAGATAGTAAAATATGAGTATGGAGAGTACTTTCTGGTAGGTCTTATGAGAAGGCAACATGCAGATTAGCTTGATCAGAGCCAATAAACTAGGTGTCTTCTGGCCAAAGTTCAGTGAGTACCTAAAACAAGGGTTGGCAAACTGTGGCCTACTGCCCATTTTTGTAAATAAAGCAGAGTTGAATAGTTAAAACAGAAACCACATGGCCTACAAAGTCTAAAATACTTACTATGTAATCTTTTACTGAAAAATTTGCCAAACCCTAAAGGATACACATAGAGAAGGCTCTTATGGTTCTTGCTCTGTTATGGTCCATGCCTAGTTTAGTGTTTCCATTCAAGTATGAATGTGTACTGATTAGACATTACAGTAGTAGCAGTGTTTCATTGTTTGTTTTTTAGACAGAGTTTTGCTCTTGTTGCTCAGGTTGGAGTGCAATAGTGTGATCTCGGCTCACCGCAACCTCCGCCTCCCTGGTTCAAGCAATTATCCTGCCTCAGCCTCCCGAGTAGCTGGGATTACAGGCATGCACCACCACGTCTGGCTAATTTTGTATTTTTAGTAGAGATGGGATTTCTCCATATTGGTTAGACTGGTCTCAAACTCCCGACCTCAGGTGATCCGCCCACCTTGGCCTTCCAGAATGCTAGGATTACAAGCATAAGCCACTGTGCCCAGCCATGTTTCATTGCTTGAAGCCACAAATTTATTAATAAAAATTATTAACTTCTTAGTTTTTATTGCATGGCCATTCGGATTGTCTTTTAGATCAGATGCTGAGTTCAGTTTTTATTGATAAAACATATATGAATACTGTTAGGTTTTAAATGAATACTTGCATATCTTTGGGAAAGAGGAAAATGTACTTTTTCTAATAAAATTTTATCAGTGTAATATTATTAATATTATATCTATTTTCCTTCTTTTAGGAGGGTAAAGACATATTTCTGTTCCCAGCTCATCCCCTATTTTTAGATAATGGATAAAATTATAAACTATTATTTCTCAATTTGGCTGCTCTTATATCTATAAAATTGAATTAGACTACAAGATGTAAGATGTTTGTATTTCTAAACCAAAGAATAATTGCAGCTTTAGTTAGTGGAGAGAATCTAGGCTCTAGATTCAGGCAGTCCTAGGTTTAAATTTAGTGGCTTATAACAACTATTTTATTTGCTGATGACTCCGTAGGTCAGCAATTTGGGCTGGACTCTGCTACATGGTTGTTCTGCTCGTCTGGTCTGTCTGGGGTCACTCATGTGGCTGCAGTCGTCTGGTGGCTGCATGAGGACCGGATGGTCTAAAATGGCAGCACTGATAATGTCTGGCACATGATGCTTGCTGGCGTGGCTGGGTGGCTGGGCTCTTTTTCTGTCATGCTCTCCTACCCTCAAGGGGGCTAGCTTGTTCACAGCATGCTAGCAGCATTCCCAGAGTAGAGCGGAAGCAGCAGGATCTCCTACAAAGGTCACTTCTGCCACATTATATTTGTCAAATTAAGTTACAAGTCCAGGCTGGATTCAAGGATTCAACGGATGAGGAAATAAATGTCATTTCTTGATGACAGGAGTGGCACAATCACATTGCAAAGGGCTGGACTTATAGCAGTGAAAGAAATGGACAGTGGCTGCATCATCCACCGGCTTAAATGAGTTCCTTTATACCCCATTTGGAAAGTAGAAATAACAGTTTGACTTAACTTGAAGGGTTCTTCTTCAAGTTTAATAATTGTGTACATACAACACTTAAGAGGTTTTTTCTAAACAATTTTGAAATATAATCCTTTTTTATAATGCTGTGTTTTTATTATAGATCTAAATATGAGAACAAACGTTCTTTCTCATTATTAATTTGGCCATGTATTTTTAATATGGGAGACATGTATTAAGACTCACTGGAAGGAAATCCTGTGTGAAATAACTGTGTTTGGGGGAAAGTTATGCATTTGTGCAGAAGTATTATTCATTTAATAAAAGGAAGAGCAGCTAGCTTTTAATATGTTTACAAAAACATATGCTTTCCTATAACCCTCTGCTTTTATATATATAACCTTATTATTCCCATTTTACATTATAAAAATATTGGCTAATGGTGTAATATTTGTTTTCAGTTTAGTACTTGAAGAGTCTTTTGAGTTGTAGTGAACCTATTTTTGTTTAATTAATATTTCTTTGCAAAGCCAAGAAAAAGCCAAAGGTACAAAAATATCTTTTGTTGGTTTTTATTGTGATCAAACACCATCAGAGGCTCTTTCATAAGTGTATCTATTTTGCCTTTTACTTTGTTGAGAATAAACATAGCTTTCTAAGACTCTCCTGTTTTGAGATACATATCAAACATTGGCAAAAATATTTGTTAAAATTCACCATAACTATTATTATGTTCATTGGTATATATAGGGATAGAAGGCACAATGACCCTCCTTGGTTTTTAGCTTTATATTTAAAAAATTTTACTTATGGCATTTAGGCTTTTTAAGAACTCTTGTTGAATACACTTTTCAAAAAATACCAAGGAACAAAATTTATTTTTTTCCAAATAACCAATTGCTTAGTATTTTTAAGGGAATATTAAAATCTTATCCAGCCTGAAAGCTTCATTCTTGTATGATATACATTATAATTTGTCCTGTTTAAGATCTATGTATATATTTACTTAGTAATTTAATGCATTTTCTCTTGAGGAAGGGTAAAATAAGTAATATTACAGTACAAATGATAACTGTTAAATGTGGAGAAGCCACATCTTGTCTATATTTTAAATAAACTGTTTTAAGTGCCCAGACAGTTCTAATAAAGTAGCAAATACCTGCATTAGGGAGGAGTAGACAGTCTGGTATTTATACAACAGACTAGAATAGAATCAAACTGGGTGGTTAGGAAATCTTGGCAAAGCAGTGGTTTCTGAGTCTTTCTGACTCCAGTTCTTTAATTTTTTTTTTTTTTTTCAGATTTCATGGCCACCTTAGATGCTGAAGAGGTTAGATTTTATTATTTAAAACATCATCATCTTTTTTGTCCTTTATATTTTTATGTGGAAGAATCCAGTAAAGTGAGATTAAGCCTGTTCTTGCCTTGGTCAGGAAAATGATTGATAGGATATAATTTTCCCTTTCTTCTGTTTGTTCCATTGAGTCCAAACTACATACTTTCAAATCATACAGTAGAAGGATAACAGAAGTGAATGAGGCATAATTAACTAAGGATAAGGGAAATAATAAAGAGACGAGAGTCGGGGTCAGGGAGAAAGAAGCTGGCTGTACAGCTTTTGTTTTCCTGGTATATTTTAACATTCTTTTCCTTTTCTATTACATAAGCTCTAATTTGCTGTTATATAAGTGGGAGTAATAAATAACCTTTGGACTAAATGGAATGGGGGAAATATTTCTAGCCATCATCAATCCAGTGAACTGTAGAACAGTTCTTAATTGTGCAGCCTAATCTTCAAGGAATGTTTATGCTTCATAAGCTTTGCTCTCTGCTGTTTTGAATTGTGATAGAGCTTGTGTAACAGAGAATGTTGGTAATTATAGGGTACTATAGAAGTCTGTTGTACTTTGTTAATTAGACGTTTTGGGGGAATTTGCCTAAACATCAATGATGTTTAGTTTTATTTAGGATATATATTTTTCCCATTGGAGAAGACTTTCTTTTCTTGGAGCCTTATCTGGAGGATGGTGACTTTATGAAACTCTGTTTTAGGGAGTGCTATTCTTATGGTAGATTTTTTTAGCATAGTTCATTGTAAAGTTTATTTAGATTTCTAGGTTTGAAGTGGATGAGGTATATAAGATATCTATTATATTAAGATAATTGATTCATCTTGTAAACATTTCAAAGCAAGTTAAGATTCAGCTGGTAATATTGCTCAATATAAATTCTTGGAAGTGAAAAAAAATAGTATGTCAGGATGAGTTATTTTTGTAGACTTGATTCCAAAGTGACCAAAAGAACTTCATGAAACTACAGTTGCCTTAATCCTTCAAGAAGTCCCTTTTGAAAAATGTTTATGATAAAACTGAAGAATCCCATATTATAGATCTGGTGGTGTCTGCCTTCTTATCTCATCCTGGGATTGTCTTACTCATTATGCATCAGCTACATTGGCCTTCTTTCAGACATCCAAGCTCCTTTCACTAGTTGTTCCCACTGTCTGGGATGTAAATTCCTTGTCATTCAGCTATCACCGTCAAGATCACGTTCTTACAACAGCCTTTTTCAGTTACCCAACCTAACAGTCAACTCTCAGCATTTTCATCACATCTCCTTCCCTATTCTTTCTCGCTCTGTTGCCTAGGCTGGAGTGCAGTGGCGCCATCTCGGCTCACTGCAAGCTCCGCCTCCCGGGTTTATGCCATTCTGCCTCAGCCTCCCAAGTAGCTGGGACTACAGGCGCCGGCCACTGCGCGCGGCTAATTTTTTGTATTTTTAGTGGAGACGGGGTTTCACTGTGTTAGCCAGGATGGTCTCGATCTCCTGACCTCGTGATCCGCCCGCCTTGGCCTCCCAAAGTGCTGGGATTACAGGGGTGAACCACCGTGCCTGGCTCTCCTTCCCTATTCTTACGTGACAGTTTGTTTTCCTTGGTTGCTTACTTACCTTTCTTCATTAGAACATCAAGTTCCATGGGAAGAGAGACTTGTGCTGTCTTCCATGCCTGACAGTAGTAGGTGCTTCATAAAAGTTTGCATATGCAAATATGGAAGTTTTCATCCTTTTTGCTATAAAGGATATCTAAGTTTATTATGTGGAAATTTTAAAAAGATACTTGCATTTTTACATTGAAGATTTTTTTCCAGATGATTAGAGAAATGGAAATAGCTTAACTAGTACAAAGGGCACTGGACAAGAAGTCAAAACAACAGGATTCTTCAATCATTCTGCAACTAATTACAGTTGACTTATAGCGGACCAAATCCCCTAATCTCCTAGTGACTCCATTTCTGCATGTATAAAATGAGAAACAGGGTTAACTTTCCGTATGATATAAGGAGGCAAGTGAGGGCAGCACTGTGCAGGGATTTTTGGACTCCATTAAAGAGCTTTGTATTTATCCTACAAGCACTAGAAAGCTACTGAAAGGATTTTAACTGAGGTGGGACAGGATATAGGAAAGTGGTGGTGGTGGTATGATTAGGTTTCCATTTTAGAAAAATTACTGACTGCAGTGTGGAGAACACAAGGAAAGGGGCTAGAATGAACGAGAACAAACCATTTAGGAGATAAATGCAGCCATCCTGGTGAGGGATGGTATTAACTTGGAACAGGGTAATTTTGATGGACATGGAGATGAGCAGGTGGATTTCAGTAAGATGGGGAGGTAAAATCAGCAGGATTTCGTGATGGGGACCAAGGAAAGGAAGGTGTCAAGATTAATATCTAGATTTCTGTCTACACACAACTAGATGGATTCTGGTGTCTTTGCTGTGTTAATGAAACTTGGAATAGAATCAGAATTCAGGAGGAAGAGCATGTTTTTGGTTTGGGATGTGTAGGTGCTTTTAAAACACTCAAGAAGAATCATGAAGAAGGTATATGGATATATATATATATGCCTGGAGCTTAGAGGAGCCTGGGTTGCAGATGTGTTTCTGAGTCATTTGCATGTAGCTTTTAATTGATACATATATAATGAATATAAAGTGCTTTGTAGACCATAAAAGGCCACACGTTGTGTTTGTCATTTCCTAAATTTGTGATGGTATTTCAAACCTGGTGATTTTCTGCTTACCTTTTAATAGATAGGTTAGTCATCTCTATAGAACTTTTCTGACTTTCCCTCTTTTGAACTATTTCTGTATTGCACACATAATTATTGTGGTGTTGTTATAGTATACTGTAATTGTTTTGTACATATTTATATATGTATCTGTCTGCCTTATTATACTTTGAGATCAGTTGAAGAAAGTGACAAGGTTTAATTCCTGTCACCTGCTTGAGGCCAGGTATCATGTCTATTTTCTTTCCCCTGGTATATCTAGCACTGTAAATGGGGCTTGGCACTATCAGTCGATCATACATATTTGAATGTTGAGTGAAATATTTATATCCCTTTGCACATAGGTGTTTAGTAATAATTTTGTTGTAATTTTTTTTTTTTTTTTTTTAGTAGAGACGGGTTTTTGCCATGTTGGTCAGGCTGGTCTTGACCTCCTGACCTCAAGTGATCTGCCCGCCTTGGCCTCCCAAAGTGCTAGGATTACAGGTGTGAGCCACCGTGCCCGGCCTAATTTTTATTGAACAAATGAATTATCCAGTCTTCTGGCAGTTCTTTGGTACTTATTTTATAAACATTATGTAAAATACACATTTTTTGGCTGCTTCTCCTTATATTAGGGTTTAAAAATTTTATTTTGGGGGTTTATGGATTCTATGTTTTGCAAAGGAGGTCAATGAACCCTTTGAAAATAAATATAAATTTTTCTGAATATGTGCTTTTGATATTATGATGTAACAAGAAAGATATATTTGATCCCTGCTTCTGGTTTCTGGCAAACAACTGCTAAAACCCTTGGAATCTCCAGAGAGATAAGAGTGCCTGTTGTACGCTAATGAGATGACTGGGAGCCCCTAGATAGTTTCAGGATGGGAACTGGTCTTCCAGAAAGACCAAGCCATGATTAGAGGGTTGGAACTTTCAGCCCACTCCAACCTCAGGGTTGGGGAAAGGGGCTGATGGTTGAGTTGATCACCAATGGCCAGTGATGTAATCAGTCATGCCTATGCAATGTAGCCTCCGTGAAAGCCCCAAAAGGACAGGGTTCAGAGAGCTTCCTGGTTGCTTGAACATGTGGAGGCACCTGGAGGATGGTGAGCCAGGAGAGGGCAAGAAAGTCCTTCACCCCTTCCCACATTCTTTGCCTTTTGCATCGCTTCGATCTGCAAGCTTGGTAACATCCTTTACAATAAATGAGTAAGCATAGGTAAAGTGTTTCCCTGAGTCCTGTGAGCTGCTCTAGCAAATTAATCATGGGTCATGGGAACCCTGATTTACAGGCAGTTGGTCAGAAGCACAGGTCACAAGCTGGGGCTTGCAATTGGCATCTGAAGGGTGGGAGTGACAGTCTTATGGGACTGAGTCTGTAGGTCTGTGCGATCTGACGCTATCTCCAGGTAGCTAGTGTCAGAAATGAGTTAAATTGTAGGAGACCCAGATGTTGTGTGCTGGAGAATTGCTCCGTAAGTGGGGAAAACCTCTCTGCATTTGGTCACAGAAGTATTTTGTGGTGAGTGTGAGAGTTGGGAAAAGTCTGGTTTTTCCTATCTCACGGAGTGCTTATATGCAATTATAAATAAAAAGAGGGTCCATTGCTTTCGTCAGATTTATTTTTTATTTATATTTATTTTTTGGAGACAGGGTCTTGCTCTAACAGACAGGCTGGAATATAGTGGCACGAACTTGGCTCACTGCAGCCCCGACTTCCCAGGACTAGGTGATTCTCCCACCTCAGCCTCCCAAATAGTTGGGACTACAGGTGTGCGCCACAATGCCTTATTTTTTTGTATTTTTTGTAGAGATAGGGTTTCATCATGTTGCCCAGGCTGGTCTCAACTCCTGGGCTCAAGTGATCCCAAAGTGCTGGGATTATAGGCGAGAGCCACCACGCCCTGCCTCATTAGATTTTTAAAGGGATCCATGACACCAAAATTATTAAGATCTGTGAATTAGATACTTTTGTTCGGGATGACTCCTCTTGGCTTTAAGCAGTTTTCTATCAAAGTTTTGCTATCATCCTATATAAATTACCTTCAGGCTAAAACTAGTCACCTAATCATTTTAGCTATGATTTGTTGACTAGCCATTAAACAGTATAAGGTATTTCATATGGATTTGCATATATGTTAAGGTCTACTTACTTATTTGCATCTATAAATTTCTTAGGAGACTTTCTGTCTTAAATATTGAATAAATTAATATTCAGTATTGGACTCATAGGCTTAAATAAATCTTGTTTAGACTTTTTAACAGAAAAGAGTCTAGATGTAAAGTTTTTAATAATGGTTATTTCTGCACGGTGGAATTATGGGGTATCTCTGTTTTCATTTATAAACTTAAATGTATTCTAGGCTTTCTACACTAAACATACATTACTTTTCAAATTAAAATTCTATGTATCTGGAATAGTTACGAATTTTTTTTTGTTTTTTTTTTTCTGTTTTTTTTTTTTTTTTTTTTTTGAGACGGAGTCTCACTCTGTCGTCCAGGCTGGTGTGTGCAGTGGCGCAATCTCGGGTCACTGCAAGCTCCGCCTCCCGGGTTCACGCCATTCTCCTGCCTCAGCCTCTCCAAGTAGCTGGGACTACAGGCGCCCGCCACCACGCCCGGCTAATTTTTTGTATTTTTAGTGGAGACGGGGTTTCATCGTGGTCTCGATCTGCTGACCTCGTGATCCGCCCTCCTCGGCCTCCCAAAGTGCTGGGATTACAAGCGTGAGCCACCGCGCCCGGCCATAGTTACTAATTTCTAATTGATATTAATATGAGAGTCAGTGTCAAAATTTGTGATTTCTTTTATGTTGATTTAGAGTTTAAAGTTATCCAGTTAGATCTACTTAGTGAAATAACTGATTCGTGTTAAAATGTTTGTTCTCCAGAAACAACTATGTTTTGTCTTTTACCATAGATACTTTGGCTTGCTGCTTTCTGAATGGGATGAATGTCTCTTTTTCAAACCAACATAATAACTGACTGTAGAAATTTACTTGTTATAATATATGGTAAACATTAATACCCCTCAAAAAATTTACTACTTCTTTTTAGAAGGCTTTCATTTAATATTATGGGGCTTACCTTGTAAGTATATGACTATGGACTCACCAAGATATGTTGATATGTTAATACTTTCTTTTGAAGCAGAGAGGTATCTTTTGTTAAAGGATTAGAGTGGAAAGGGTGTGCTGCTTTTCCTGCCACATTAATGACTCAGCGAAAGGCACTGGTGATAATGTTTTGCAGTTTAAATGTGTATACATCAGCCAGTTTATTAATGGTGAATGAAATATACAGAAGTTGAGAGAATAGTTTACTATAATGAACTCCCATGAACCTATAACTCAGCTTTAACAGTTATTAACCTGTGGCCAATCTTGTTTTATCTATACTCACAAACCTCTGATTGATTTTTTAAAAATTAATATTTGTTAGTATTAATCATGCAATAGGCTGGCCAGGCACAGTGGCTCACACCTGTAATCCTAGCACTTTGGGAAGCGGAGGTGGGCAGATCACTTGAGGTCAGCAGTTCAAGACTAGCCTGGCCAACATGGCAAAATCCTGTCTCTACTAAAAATACAAAAAAATTAGCCGGGTGTGGGTGGTGTGCACCTGTAATCCCAGCTACTCGGGAGGCTGAACCAGGAGAATAGCTTGAACCTGGGTGGTGGAGGTTACAGGCTGCAGTGAGCCAATATTGTGCCATTGCAGTCCAGCCTGGGTGACAGAACAAACTCCGTCTCAAAAAAAAGATGGTATTGTGAGAGATTGCATTTATATTTTTATTATTATTTTTAATTGTACTGAAAACATAAAAATGTACTGTCAACCATTTTAAATTCATGTGTTAAGTATGTTTGCATTGTTATGCAACTGATCTTTAAAACTTTATCTTGCAAAATTGAAACTTTATACCCATTAAACAATAGCTCCCCATCTCTGCCCCTGCAACAGCCCTGATATCCACTATTGTTTCTGTTTCTGTAAATTTGACTACTTTAGCTACCTCATGTAAGTAAATCATACAGTATTTGTCTTTTTTTGACTGGCTAATTTCATTTAGCATAATGTCTTCAAGGTTCATCTGTGTTGTAGCATGTGAAAGGATTTCCTTCCTTTTTAAGGCGAAATAGTATTCCATTGTATGCATATGCCACATTTTGTTTATCCATTCAACCGTCAATGGACATTTGGATTATTTCCACTTCTTGGCTATTATGAATAATACTACTATGAATATGGATATGCAAATATCTCTAGGAGACCCTGCTTTAAACTCATTTGGATATATACCCAGAAGTAGGATGGCTGGATCATATGGTAGTTCTATTTATAATTTTTTGAGGAATCACCATATGTGTTCCATCGTAGTTGCACTATTTTACAATCCCCGCAGTGCACAAGGGTTCTAATTTCTACACGTTCTTGCTAACACTTGTTCTTTTCTTATTCCTTATTTTGGGATGTTAGCATCATTCCTAATGAGTGTGAGGTTATATCTCACTGTGGTTTTGATTTGCTTTTTTTTAATGATTAGTGACATTGAACATATTTTTTTATGCTTATTGGCTATTTGTATATTATCTTTGTAGAAATCTCTATTCAAGTCCTTTGCCCATTTTAAAATCTTTGTTGTTGTTGTTGAGTCATAGTAATTTAAAAATGTAATTTATATATTAGCCCCTTATTAGATATATGATTTGCAAATATTTCTGTGCATTCTGTAGGTTGCCTTTTTATTCTGTTGATTGTTTCTTTTGCTGCACAGAAGTTTGATATAGTTTCATTGATCTATTTTTGCTTTTGTAGCTGAGCTTTTGGTGTCACATCCAGGAAATCATTGCCAAATGCAATTTAGGAAGTTTTCTCCTGTGTTTTCTTCTAGGAGTTTTATAGTTTAGGGTCTTACGTTTAGGTCTTCAATCAATTTTGAGTCATTTTTTGCATCTGTTGTAAGATAAAGGTCCAAATTTATTCTTTTGCGTGTGGCTATCCAGTTTTCCCAACACTGTTGAGGAGATTGTTCTTTCTCTATGGAGTGCTCTTGGCACCTTGTTGAAGATCATTTGACTATTACGTGAGGGTTTATCTGTGGGCTGTTTACTTTATTCCACTGGTCTATATGTCTGTCTTTATGCCATTATGACACTGTTTTGATTACTATAGCTTCATAATATGCTTTGAAATCAGGAAGTGTGAGGTCTCCAACTTTCTTCTTCCTTTTCAAGACTGCCTATTTGAGGTCCCTTGAGATTCCATATGAATGTTAGGATTTATTTTTCTATTTCTGCAAAAATGCCATTGGGATTTTGGTAGGGATTGCACTGATATCTGGATTGCCTTGGGTGGTATTGACATCTTAATGGTATTCAGTTTTCCAAATTTGTGAACCTGGGATGTCTTTAGATTTGTCACTTCTTTAATTTCAAAAATGTTTTGTCATTTTTAGTGTACAAATTTTTCACCTAATTGACTAGGCTTATTCCTAAGTATTTTATTATTTTTGAAGGTATTGTAAATGGAATTGTTTATTTTTGTCTTGGATTGTTCATTGTTATTATATAGAAATGCAGCGGACTTTTGTGTACTCTCTCCCACACCTTTGCTGAATTTATTCTAACAGGTTTTTGTTTTGTTTGTGTGTATGAGTGTGTTTGTATCTGTAATCTTTAGAGTTTTTTTTTTTTTTTTTTTTTTTTTTTACAAATAAGATCATTGCATTTGAGAACAGAGATGATTTCAACTTCTTCCTTTCTGGTTTGGATGTCTTTTATTTCTTTTTCCTGCCTAATTTCTCTGAGTAGGCCTTCCAATTCTGTGCTAAATAGAAATGGCCAGAACAGCATCTTTTTCTTCTGCCTGATCTTAGAGGAAAAGCTTTCAGTTTTCCATAGTTGAGTATAATGTTAGCAGTGGGCTTTTCATATATGGTCTTTATTGTGTTGAGGCAGTTTCCTTCTAGTCCCAGTTTTTTGGGTATTTTTACCATGAAAGGATGTTGAGTCTTGTCAAATGCTTTTTCTATATCAACTTATATGATCATTGTGATTTTTGTCCTTTATTCTATTAAGGGTGGTATATTACAATGAATTTCATATACTGAAACGTCCTTGCATTCCAGGAATAAAGATTATACACTTGATCATGGTGTATAATCTTTTAAATGTGCTATTAGATTAGGTTTGCCCTCTGATTGTTTTGATTATTTTTGAAGCAAATACCAGACATCTTATCACTTGATTCATTTGATCTAAAAATATTTCAGTATGTATTTTTAAAACATGGGGATTTTCAGAAATAATTATAAGATTATCACATCAGAAATCTCAGTTTACTATAATTCTTTAATGCCATCCAATATCCAGTCAGTAGTCATATTTTCTCAATTGTTTTATTTTACAAATACAGTTTGTTTAATCAGCGTACTTAAGTTCTGTGACTTATGATTGCTTGATAGGTTTCTGAAGTCACTTTTAATTTATAGGTTAAATTCTATCTCTTTTTAATCTTGCCATATTTTGTTTAAGAAACTGTGGTTTACTCAATGGTAGATCTTTCTAATTGCATCCTGTGATGCAATCTTTGTGATATAGTTTATTATATTTCTCTGTCCCCTGTATTTCTTGTAAATTGTTACTTCTAGGGATTTGGTTGGATTTTTATTTTTTTATTTTATTTTATTTTTTTGAGATGGAGTTTCACTCTTGTTGCCCAAGTTGGGGTGCAATGGCGCGATCTCGGCTCACTGCAAACTCCGCCTCCCAGGTTCAAGCGATTCTCCTTCCTCAGCCTCTGGAGTAGCTGGGATTACAGGCATGCACCACCATGCCTGGCTAATTTTGTATTTTTAGAAGAGATGGGGTTTCTCTGCTAAACCCCATTGGTCAGGCTGGTCTCGAGCTCCTGACCTCAGGTGATCCGCCTGCCTCGGCCTCTCAAAGTTCTGGGATTACAGACGTGAGCCACCGCACCCTGCCACTTCTTTGTTAATTTTTTAAAGAGTGTTTTTCTGATTAGTAATATTAAAGCAAACTAAATATGCCTTGAGAAGGACTCTGTACTTCTATATTTGAGTCCTTGTGGATGAACCATAACCTAACTTAATAGGTAGGCAAGATTGAAAACCTAATTTAGGAGTATGCGCCTGTAACAATAGCTGAGTCGTGGCCAATCCCATCAGTCACATACTTCAACCACTCATACACTGCTGAGTGTTCAAACTGTATTCAAATATGACAAACGCCAACCTGTAACCAATCCAGCTATTTCTGTACCTCCCTTCTGATTTCTACACATCACTTCCCTTTTTAATCTATAAATTTGTTCTGACCACAAGGCATCCCTGGGGTCTTTCTGAATCTGCTGTGATTCTGTGGGCTGCCTGATTTCTGAATTGTTCATTGCTCAATTAAACAACTTTAAATTTAATTCAGCTGAAGTTTTTCTTTTAAGAGTAACTCTGACCAGGAGCAGGAGCACCTGTGACTATCGCCAGTGCCTACCATTTTTGGGCATAAACATCTACCATGCATGGTGCTGAGATCATTCATATCTATTAGCTATTTGATTTTACACATATAGGTTCTCTATTGTTATCCTTGCTTTGTAGTTGAGGGCACCGGTGCCTAGAAAGTATAAATTATCCCACTAGTATACAGCAGGTAGACTTTTGAGTCAGGCAAAATTCTGAAGAGTCAGGCAAAATTCTGAAGAACATGTGTTTTAACTAAAGTGCTTTTTGAGGAGTCCAGTAGATTTGTAGACTGGTAAAGAAAGACTTGCGGTGTGGGATATGCAGGAGTATGTGTGAAGAAGGGTCTTTTTTTGACCGTGAGCAGTAGGATCTGTTTGCTCAGTTGCAATCAACTGAACCAGTGGTGGGCTAACTGCCCTCATCTCAGGTCAATAGATACTTGTTGTCTGAATGTGGATAGTTTACTGGGAAACAATGTTGCTGGTAAATGTGTGTTACAGATCTAGCCTATTTAACAATTTAGTCCGAGAGGAAAGAGGATTCATGAAGCAGATGTGGATTCTGGCCTTAAGATGGGTGAGAATCTAGTGACTGACTACCAAGTTACTTATTGAAAAATTAGTTTTATAGTTTCAAACCAGACACAGAAGAAACCTTAGATACAGTCAAATTAGAGGGGAGCTGAGGAGACAGACAGTAAGCTAATAAACAGATAAACATCTGATGTAATGGCAGATACTGATGAGCTCCCTGCAGAAAAGTAAAACAGGGTGCAAGGATAAAGAGTGGTGGGGTAGAGTGGGACACGGGGCCGTTTAGATGCAGAGGTCTGAGAAGCCCTCTCTGAGGAAGTGACATTGGAGAAGAACCTGAAAGTAGGGGAGGGAAGAACCTTGTAGGTACAGGGGACAGCAAAGGTGGGAATTTGCCTAGGGCTCTTGGGAAATAGCTATGAAGGAAGGTGTGAGAGCAGGCACAGAAGATTAAACCACAGAGGCTGGGGAGGTGGCAGGCAGCTCAGGACATCCATAATACTAGGACACACAATCCTATCTCCTGAGCATGGGCAGCTCCTTATATGGCTTTAGTTATTTGTTACTGTTTTCCCTCTTCCTTTGCCTTTGCTGTCCTATTTCTAGAAAGAATCTGCTTGCTTTGTTACCCAAAGGACAAGGTCTGAGTTCTATCACAGATTTCCTCAGAAGAAGGGTGACATAGACTGGGCGGAGTCTCTGAGTTTAGCCAAATGAATCCATTGTGATATCTTGTGGTTTGGGGGAAAAAACAATCATTGTTTCAAAAATAAGATATGGTATATGACCCTTATATATTTATAATCAGAATATGGGCCTAATGTTGTAAATTTAGTAGGAAACGGATTTCTTGTGGAAGTACATAGCAGAATTTTTAACTGGCAGCATGATCTATAATATAGCAGCTACCTCCTTCCTGTAAACACTTGTGTTGGAATGTTTTGCATTCCCATGAAACAATTTTCACAAATGTGTCTTTTTAGAGGAAGTGTAAATTATTCTCATGCTATTGTGGTAATGAGAACGTGGTTAAAAAACAACAACAACAACCACCACCACAAAAAAACCACCCTGAATTTGCACTGGCCTTGGTAATGTAAGAAATGTTGATACAAGTATGCCATCGTAGAGAATGCAGAGAAATTATCTGCTTTGTCCCCAAATGGAGATTTTTTAAATAGTCTAGCTCATTGTCTAATGTGTATTTGCCTCCTTTAGTGTTTAACTAGTTTTTTTTAATCCAGTGAATCCAGGTAATTTGACTTTTCACTGATAAAATATTTACTTGTCATATTAGGCAGGGTGCTAAACTTGGAAACTAAAAGTACTGAGTTAAATTTAAAATTTGTTGAAAAGTATTCATCACGATGTATTCTATTTAATGTTTTGGCAGTGTTTCTGTCTCTTCTCATTTAACATGCTAGGAGACAGACTGGCAGCAGTTGTAAGCTGAAACCTGGTTGTATGCAGAGAGACTGATAGGGGTACAAAATAAAATGGAGAAAATTTGAAAGTGTTACTGTGTGTGCATTTCCTTAAATTAAAATGTGACACGTTTGCTTAAAATAGAATTTTATATTCTGTTTGTCAGGGCTATTATAACTTCATGTTAGATGATCCTAGGACTGAAACTGGTTTTAAATACTGTTCTGTGGAATAACCAAATTTGTCTCTTAAAATGTTGTCATTATGTCACACAATTTGTTTTTATATAATAAGCATGTTTCACAATATGTTTGAGTCATTTTCCCCAGTAGACCTGAAATTTATTACTCAGAGGAAAAGCATGCATTTACAATATATTCTTAGCTGCTCCTTTCTATCATTCAGCTGTCAAGTCCTATGAAATCTGAAATAGAACTCAACCAATGGGAGACAGGCTCCACGCTGTTAACCGGACAATTCGGATGTGGACAGTTTTATCATGCACTGCAGTGTCTGTGTTGCAGTGTTGAGGCAGCAGGATGCAGAGTGCTGTTCAAGTTTTCCAGTGGGGTCCCTCAAAGGGACAACTTTGAAAGATAGCTAGCTTCTAAAGAATAAGAAATAGATAGAGTTACTGTACCTGACTTGGGGCTGCTCTTAATCAAGTTCTGCGTTGCAAGGAAGACAATATTCGAGCGTTATGAAGGCGGAGAAGGATCCTGAAGACGAAGAAAATATCGTTAGAGATCCAAGCTAAGTGTAGCACAGCATGTGAGGGACTGAGTCACTTGTCAGGAGTTTGTCTGAGAGTTTGCTTTGTGAGCTTACAGAGATTTGTAACTTAATGCAAAGTAGTTTGCCATTAGCAACAAGAAACTAAATCCTGTCTATGATGAACTGTTGGTTTTCTTGTGCTCCTAAGAACAGAGTAGGTATCCCAGTAGTCTAGTGTAACAAAAGATTCTTGGTTAGACTTTCTGAACTGTGTTCTTTTAAAATGCACTACTGTTTTATTAATTTGGTTTGCTTTATTATTTTCTTCTTGATTTAGTTGATTAGCAGATTGGGGTTAGTAATAGGAAACAAAAGTTCTTTCTTTCTCTGGGTTTAAAAAGCACATGATAAAATCTTAATAATTGTACAGTGTTACTGTTAACTGACAGTGAATCACAGCTGAAAATGGTACTTGGTGTAGAACTGAAAATCATATGATAATGTGAGTCTTTAATCACATTTAATTATCTTTAAAGAAAGCCTTATTTTTGGATTTTTACAACTTTGTGGTGATTTAAATGGCTCTTTTTTTCCACCAGCAAGTTTACTTGGAAATAAACTGGAGATTGTTTTAATTGTAAGGATAGACTAATCAAATCTAGAACAAGCATTTGTGTGTTAAACATGATTTAATCCTTTAGGCATTTGAAAATACAATGTCTTGTAAGCTTATGTCCACTACCACTCTACAAATTAGAGTCAGTAAACTGTTTTGTTTTTGTTTTAAAGCTTAAGAAAGGTGATGCGTAAACTGTAGCTTAGACTTGGAGCCCATAGGCAGGGTTATTCTGTACTCATAGTTGGCAGTTTAAACTTTTGAAGTTAGGAGGAAGTGGGTTCATCACCAAATTTAAGTAATTTAGAGACAATTCTAAAATCTGTGTAGGTACTTGAGCCAGGTTCTATTAAAATATTAAATTTCAGAAGTGAGTTAAAATTTTAATGTATTTGTCTTTTTTTCATATTCAGTTTTCATATTCATTTTCTACATCAAGTATTTAATTTTACATTACTTGTTTAACAAGAAAATTAGTGATGGTGATTTTTTTTTTACTTTTCTTTTTTGGTTTATAGGGAATAGTAGATATAAAATTAATATTGATGAAACGTTTAGAGGATATACAGGTGATTCAGTTTTTTTCTCAGATTTGTTAGGGTATTTGTGGCCATAGGATTCGTTTTGTAAGTTAAGTGAAAAATATCCAGATCTTTTTTTGTTCTAGAAATAATACTGGATTTAGCACAGAATTTACTAGTAAATTGGTATAATATTTTAAAAGGCTAAAATCTCACCTGTTTAAGTAACATGTATTTTAATTCTATGTTCTGACATTTATGCTTATTGAGAAAAGATCTAGGTTATTGGCTTCAGAATACCTTGAATGTATTTTCTCTAAAGTTAGAGATAACCTTGATACGATTAAAATGTATGTTATATGAGAGATCCTTCTTAAAACCCCCACCTTTAATCTAAATACACATACACAGAATTTTTATTAAAATTAAAAATCTATTTTTTATAAAAACAATACATGTGGAATGTAAAAAGGGAGAAAATGAAAGTAACCTGTAATCTTAATATTTTCAGATGTTAAGCAGTTAATACTTTAGAGTCTGTCATTTTTAGTTTTTTCTATGTAAAAGTTTTATTCTAATATATAAACATAATGAATTGCTTTCTCTATAGAATATGTGTGTGTATATATATATAATTTGCCTCCATAAATATATTTCCAACAGTACTTTTTAAATAAATGTCTGTTGGGGGGTGGGTAGTTTCTTAAAATGTATGTAGAATTCCACTGCATCTAAGAGTCCTAGGAGCTATGTAACCAGAGCCAAATCTGAAAATGTGATTTGAAATCTGAAAGGGTATGGGAAAAGCACACTGATTTTGGAACTATAGATGTCATGGTTGGGCTTGAACACTTAAGACATTTACTGTCTCTGGGGCCTTGGCTTTTCTTACCTGCTAAATGGAGATGATAATTTTAGTTTACTAGGGTTGATTGGGACTTTAGTGCCTGGTACAGGGTAGGTGTTCAGTAGTTATTGATTTCCTTTTTTGCCTCAAAGGCAAAGAGAACTGGGCAGAGAACAAAAGAAACATGCTTTCCCTCAAAAATATAATTTTAAATGTTTCTTGTATATCATGTGTTTTGGGAAGATTTTATAACTCTGCTCTCCTAATGAAGTTAGCACAGAAGGGAGAAGGAAATTTGGAATGCAATTGGAAAATAAGTGATGTATTATGCAGTACTGCTTTCCTTTCTCTCTTTTTTCTTTCTTTAGAAAATCTTAACTAATGTAGTATGCCATATTTACTTTTTTTTTTTTCCTTTTTGTAGCATACAGCAGATTGGAATAAATATGATGACCGATTGATGAAAGCAGCAGAAAGGGGGGATGTAGAAAAAGTGTCCTCAATCCTTGCTAAAAAGGGGGTCAATCCAGGCAAACTAGATGTGGAAGGCAGATCTGTGTAAGTATTACTGATGATAAAAGCATGTCTGAAGGGAATTTGGATAGTCTTGGGATACAAATGAAATTTGTGAATTGTAGTTATCAACTTACTTATTAAGAAATTCTGCCAAAACCTGCACTATAAAATCTTTGAAACAAACTAATAATTGTTCTCAATTTAAAAGATTTCCAGTCTAGAGAGAGAACACTAGAATACTATCCAGTGGTCTAGAATTGTTTAGGCCCAGTGGCAAACCACAGCCTGTGATTATTTGGTGCATTTTCATTATAAGCCTTTTTATATTCCTTATCAGATTTGCTCTTCGAAGCAGCCTGATAAAAGAAGTGGGAAGAAGTTTACGGAGGTTAAATACTTTTGGTCTTATTTCAGGTAAAGTCACAAAGCTGGAATGTGAACCCAAGCTTTGTGTCTTCGAAGAGTTCTGTAAATTACCCTATCTTTTCTCCCAACCCCCAATCCATTTTTATACTTGGGTAATTCAGTTAAATAAGAATGCTTAGAGCAGAAAGGAGGCAGAATAACTAGTGTGGCTTAGGGAGATACAGGTAATAATCCCACTCTTTTGTTTTTTTGTTTCTGAGGAGAACTGCTGGCTTGTATATATGCTTATGAACCATGTGTCTGTCTTCTCCCCCTCCCCGTCTCAAATCTTCATTATTTCCCTTCTTGTTGTGGGTGGGGAGCAGTTGGGTTAAAGGGTAGATCTAGTGTCTCTTATGACCCTCTATACTTACAGCATTTAAAACCTTATCTGGGAACCCTTTCAAAGTTAGAGGTGAAAAGGCTCATATCCTAAAATTCTTCTCAGTCTTTACTTGCATGAATTTATTCAGAATATTATAACTGGAAACCAGATACTAAATATAGAAATGAATATTAGGAAGTGAATAGTTAATGTGTGATGTGGGTCACTGCCTTGGAATGCTTAGATATTAAATATAGTAAAGATAACAAAGCAGGGCTATAAATTAAGTAGTTTTTAGAGCAATAAAGTTGGAAAAGTTTCAAGTTCATAATGTTTCACTTTTATCAAGTAGCAGTTTGATAGCTATGGATACATTGGTTATTTTGGATTTTGCCCCATTACTGAATTTTAAGCTATTTATAGGGCTTACAGTATAAATTGTGAAAATTTAATATCCAAAAGTGATATTTTTGGATCTTTTTTCTTCATGTTTCTTTTTTCTCAAATGCTAAGATGTTAAAAGATGAAGTGAATCTTTTCTGGGATGAAACTTTTCAGTGAAACCTACATCACTGAAATCAGTTCTGCCTATTCATACTTTGAATGTTTTGAGTGAATGGTAGCTTGAGTTTTTGTTTGGAGTTTTTGATATAAGGTTCAATTTTGAGTGACATTAAATAGTTATAATGGTGTAATTTGATGAACTGTGAACTTTAGTTTTTGAAATATTTGAGGAGTGTTAGTCTCGAAGTTTTCATCGTAGAGAGTAGAATTTTTTTATTTATTTTTATTTTTTTGAGACGGAGTTTCGCTCTTGTTGCCCAGGCTGGTGTGCAATGGTGCACTCTCGGCTCACTGCAACCTCTGCCTCCCGGGTTCAAGCGATTCTCCTGCCTCAGCCTCCTGATTAGCTGGGATTACAGGAATGCACCACCACCCCTGGCTAATTTTGTATTTTTAGCAGAGATGGGGTTTCTTCATGTTGGTCAGGCTGGTCTTGAACTCCCGACCTCAGGTGATCTGCCCACCTCAGCCTCCCAAAGTACTGGGATTACAGGCATGAGCCACTGCGCCCGGGTGAGAGTAGAATTTTTTCTAGGATTCATAGAATAAAGTATTCTCTTTTTTTACTCACACACAAACTGTATTCTTAATTAAAGCATGTTGTATTTAGTCAAGTGTGGGACATGTTACAAATATATTTTCTGTATTTACAATTACAAAAACAATTTGTTTCAAATGATTGTTTTTAATTTTGAAATTTATTTCTAAATTTAAGACAAAAGAACATGTGCTTCTTGAGCTCAGTTTGGTTTCAAAAATGAAATATTTGAAGCCTAGCCATAGTTACCACACGGATCTATTTTCTTTCTGTTCGCCTCTTTCCTAAGGTACAGCCCTTCTAGGGCCCAATCCAAGATGGGGAGGGTTCACCAAGGATTCCACTGCTACTTGGAGAAAAGTGGACTTCAGTTAGTGTCTCCCCATTTCCGCAAGGCTGTCAAAGTGCTTTTTAGTCTCCTGTTTCTCTGGAATCAGCAAATGTTCCCAGGGAAAAAGTGGCCTGAAATACTAAGCTCACTTCTCTGGGACTTCTTCCTACCTTGCATCCTGGCCTAGTAACTTTTTACTATTTTGTTAGCTCACTGACACCTTTAAGCATATGTCTCATATTTTTTGCAGCTTTTCTAGTTGTCCTCAGTAGTAACATTTGTCCAAGTTACGTATATCTCCTGTTATAGAAGTCCATGTCTTGTTTTTAAAAGAAGAAAACATAGAGTTGCTTTTTAAATTGCAAAATAGTATTTTTTATGAAGCAATTTTTCAAATTTCCTATACAATTCTTTGCATGTTTTAATGATTGATATATCTTCTTTCCAAAGCACATCTATTTATAGCACATCAGCATTATTAATGCCTTGTAGATTTGTTGTGATTTCTGCCCTTTTGTACATCATCATTATAATGTTGATCTCTTTTGAAGAAAGAGGTCTTCCACATTTTGTGAGCCAAGAAATGAAAACAAGCAAACAACAAAACAATGATATCTCTAAGATTGTAGGGAGACTACCTTTGCTAAAGGAAATTAGCATTCTTCAAAAGGTTCTAATGGTGCATTGCATAGTATAATTCCCAGTTTCATTGTGGCAGAGAGATTATAAGGCGCAGATACTCAGCCTTATAGTGATTTAATTTAGTAGAAGGAGAACTTACCTGACTCTTAAGAATACTATATTCCTTTTACCAGAAACAGCTTTCTAATTCGGATTGTACACAAACCTGCTTTACTTGGTAGTGCTTTGTCTATAATTTGCATTTATATCCATCGTAATACTAATAGCGTCGCAAGACTGAGTCTTGTAATATTTGGAAATGAATTTGTAAGCTATCTTCAGATTTTATCTCCAAGTATGCAGTTATTCAAATATTTGAGGGTTTGTCATTTGACTGGCACTGTTATTGGTTCGGGGGATGTAATAGGAAGCAAAACTAGACAAAAATCCCTGCTTTCATTGAGTTTATGGTTGAGTAGGAAGAGATTGATAGACTATAAAGTAATGAATTTATTCTATTACAAAATATTAAATCCTGTGTAGAATAATAAAGGCAGGGATTAGGGGAATTAGGAGTACTAAGGTTTTGGTGAATGGGGAAATGTAAAAAATTTTAATGATGTGGTCAGGGAAGACCTCTGCTGAGAGTGGGCTACAGGAGTGTATCTGTATCCTGGCACCTGCTGAGCACTTTCACATTTTTTATTTCCTGGCATCTTTAGAATGGTTATTGCACTTATTTAAGGCCTCAGTTTTATTTCTACTTGAGTTCAACATCCTTTGTCAACAACTATTGTATTTACCAGTTTGGATTTGTAGAGTAATATTCAATGTCAGTGGCAGTTCTTTTTGTTAAACTCAGCATAATTCATAGATTCACAGAATGTCAGTTCTCATTGCACACAAAGTATTTCAGTAATGTTTGTTGATTAATAAAATATTAGATGACCAAATAAATAATGAAATATTGTTAACTAGCATTTTGAATACTTGATGGCTTAAAGTTAATTTTTAAACTTTAACTTGCCTTATTAGGAAACATTCAGTTATTCCTGTTCATGTGAAACTTCAGCCAATCATACAAGCCCAGGCCTTTGAACAAAAGGAAGAATTAGTTGGTAGTTGGTAATGTTTGGGAAGAAGGCGCTGATTCTTTTGTGATTTTAAGGGTAGTTTAGCTTGTTGTTTTGAAGGCTTTTCTAAGTCAGGTTTAGTTTGATAATTCTAAAAAGAAGAGGTAAGTGTTTGGATCTGTCTTTGGCCTCAGCATTCTGCTAAACTAAATAAAATAATGAAACCATTTGAAACTAAATAAAATAATCTGATAGAAAATTTTCAGTGCATTTATTAAGATCCAAGCAGCAATGCTTTTGCTATAAACTTTAGAGTTAATGATATTATAGTATAAACTTTCTCTTATTAAGGCTTTTGCACATTAGTATATTTCATTGGTTCTAAGCAGGTATTTTTAGAAAGTATTGGCCCCTTACGTAAATGAGATAGGTTTCTTTTTTTAATTTTAATTAAATATGTAGGTGTTCTAATGTAGCCTTTAAAACATGTGTGTGTGTTTGTGTGCGTGTGTGTGTGTTGAATAAAGGGTGACATTAATGTAACATTTAAGGTGACCTTTGGTCCTTTCCTTGGCGCAACAAATTTTTTTTTTGTTGTTTAGCTTCCATGTTGTGGCCTCAAAGGGGAATCTTGAGTGTTTGAATGCCATCCTTATACATGGAGTCGATATTACAACCAGCGACACTGCAGGTATGTTTGCCTCCATAGTTAATTATAAAACATAAAGCGAAAACAAACATTGTCCACTGCTAACATTTTTATTCAGACCTAAATGTGATTTAAAGAGAGATGTCCTCAATTTTCTGTTTTTAAATAGTTGAGAAAGAGTTCACTTCTGAGGTATCGTGGGAGAGGTCAAGTATAGGGAATTTAGGAGAAAGGATTGCTTTCCTGACGAGCAGTTGGAGACCTAAATTCTAATACAGGTCCTGGTAGTGTTACAGAATCCTAGAATCTCAGATTTTGAAGAACCATTAGGGACCATTTGGCATTTGGTTGGATATTTCTTGTGATGGAGAACTAACTGCCACATAAAAACATTATCATCAAGGACAACAATAATAACAAGAATAGTTGACATGTATATAACATTTAATAGCTATTCTTCTAAGCACTTTACCCATTCATTTTATTCTCATATCAACCCAGAGAGGTTCTGAGGCCCTGAGCTGTTAAGTAACTTGGCCCAAGGCCCTTCAGTAGCTAAGTCGCAGTCAGAATCTGTATTCTTAACCATTATGCCTCATAAGGAACCCATTCTGTTCCTAGCTATATTTATAAAAAAATCATTTTTTATACAGAATCAAAATATATTTCTCACTCAGTTTTCTGCGTACACTTATTTGTAGCTTTGTCTGTCGTTTAAAATCTTACAACAAAGGTTTGTACATCAAAGAAGTTTGTACATCAAAGGTAGACCTTCAAGTATTTGAATATAACTATCTCTTGTTCCATGAGAGTGCTAGTTTTCCATCTATTGGGATAAACATTCTCACTTCTCTGGGACTGTTGACAGCTTCGTTCTTTGCAGTTCTACTTTGTTTTTCTATTAAATACAGGAGTTGACCCAGAACTAAAAGGTTTTTGTTTGTTAGTTTTTACAATTTTTTATCCTGTGATTCCATGTATGGGCAAATAAATACATTACTGTTACCCAGCATTGTGTTTAGAAATGGAAGGGAGGGAGAGGGAGACAGATCACAATTGAATTAGTGAGGTAAATCTTTACTTAAGAATACATCAGATTCTAAGAAGACCAATTTATCTGCTACCTTTGAGTGAACAAAGAAATGTGTTTATTGCTTATATATGCTTTCCATTGATGTAGAAGAATATTTATTTTTAGAAATTTTGGACTAACCATACCTCTTCAGAGCTCTTAAGACTTTATTTATTTGTGCGGATTCCAATTCAAACAAGTATCTTTCTTGTTTTTGTCTGTATTCTTTCTACTCTGGACATTTTGCCTAGTGGCTAATCTAGTGACTTCTGCCTGCTTTCTTTCATTGCAGATCAAGCTCAAATGCTTCCCCAAGCTCAGCAGACATTATTTCATATATTGCACCCCAACATACCATCTTTAACTCTTCTGTCTTTTGTTTTTGCTGCTGTTTATATTTTCATTTGATATGTTTTGATATGTTTGTCCCTAGAGTTGTCCTTTATTGAATACAAGGGTCTTTTCTCAATTGCTATAATGTCTGTTATAATCCAGATGTAGACATTTGAACAATGTGAATACACATCTTTATGTGTATTATCTTAAGTGCTGTTTAATATAAAAGTGTATTTAAAATGACCAGATTTCAAATTAGTGCAGTTTTGAGATATTTGTTACTTAGGTCTTACCAGGTATGCACCTGTGTTGTAATTTATGTTGGTAGCTTTAGATCTGGTGTTTCCTTGATTTTTTGCTGCCGTATCTCAAGTGGCTAGATTTGGTATTTCCTTATCCCTGACCCGACATTTTTGTGTGACCAAGTTTCTGTAGCATTTTGTTGAACACCAGGTACTGTTGCCACTGTGCCTAACTCTACCATCTCCACTCCATGCTATCTCTTACTTTGCATGTAAGTAACAGTTATTTTAGTCACTTTTCACAATGTGAAATGTTTCTAGGACACTTGTCCATGAACAGGAGCAAGTTGAAATTTGAAATGATCACATCTGATTGACTTCTAATTAGAGGATGTTTGGGTGTAGTTGAATATATTGTATCTGTACTTATTGAAAAACCTGAAAGACCTGGACTCACTATGTTTTGTTCTGCAACCTGGTTAGTCAGCTACACGGAAGTGACCAGAGAGTTGAAAGCCAATTTATTTATCCCTCCAAGATGAATAAAACATAAATTACTCTTCTAGCAAAAAGGTCTACTTGTGAAATCAAATTATGGTGTTTTTGTTTTTGTTTTTTTCTGACAAGATTTCGCTCTGTCACTTAGGCTAGAGTGTGGTGGCATAATCATGGCTACTGCAGCCTTGACCTCCTGTGCTTAAGTGATCTTCTACCCTCAGCCTCCTGCATAGCTGGGACTACAGGCATACAGCACCACACCTGACTAATTTTTATATGTTTTGTAGAGATGGGGTTTCACTGTGTTGCCCAGGCTGGTCTCAAACTCCCAGGCTCAAGCAATACACCTGCCTAGGCCTCTCAAAGTGCTGGGATTACAGATGTGAGCCACTGTGTCCGGCCCCCAAATTATATTTTAAGAAGTTTGTGGCCAGGTGTGATGTCTCATGCTTGTAATCCTGTTACTTTGGGAGACCAAAGCAGCAGCATTGCTTGAGGCCAGGAGTTCAAGACCAGTTTGGGCAATACAGTGAGACCCTGTCTCTACACAAAATAAAACAAATTAGCTGCGCATGGTGGCACGAGCCACCAGTTACTCTGGAAGCTGAGCTGTGAGGATCGCTTGAGCCCAGGCATTCGAGGCGTACTGAGCTATGAGGCTGCACACTAGCCTGCATGACAGAGTGAAACCTTGTCTCTAAAAGAATAAATTGAAAAGAAAAGAAGTTTGTGAGATTAGAGGGAAATTAAGAGCATTAAATGTTAGAAGTTGGAATAGCCTGGTTAAATCCTTATATCTTTCACCATCCAAGAGGTGTTTGTATAAAGAAATATAATTAGGAAAAATAGGGTTTGGAGGTAGAACGTTCCTACAAGTTTCTTTTCTGGTATTCAGAATTAACCTTTCAGATTAACTGGTAACCTCTCCTCCCTACCCCCTTTGGCATTTCCTTTAAAATGCACATTTTATACAAATTATATTTGCACGAGTTGTCTGATTTTCAGAGATACAATTACATAATAAACCTTGAATTTTAGCCAAAGCATGAAAAATCAGTTAAGGAATACCCTTTCTATGCCTTACGCTTCTTAACTTTCTCAGTTTTCAGTGTCCACACTGCGTATTTGGAAATGTAATGTGAAATCTCGGTATTTCTTTCTCTCTCTTCTTTCCTCATTGTCTTTCTCTCCTTTCCCTTTTCTCTATGCCAGTATTTAATTATCTGCTGTGTTTTAGGTACTGTTCTACATGCTGGGGATATAGTAGTGAATACAACAAAGTTCCTGCTTGTCATAGATTTGTATAATTAGTTTTTCTTTCTACCTTCATTGTTTTGGTACGTATATCATCTCTTACTAAAATATCAAGCTAGATGAAACATCTTTGGAAACTGAAAGTATACTTACAGATTAAGTATGTTGTCAACTAGTTTTGGAAAAAAGGAATCATATTTCTATAAAAATCCTCAATTTACATATGAAGAAAATAATCCTTCACATGTATCTTAAATTATTTATAGGGAGAAATGCTCTTCACCTGGCTGCTAAGTATGGACATGCATTGTGCCTACAAAAACTTCTACAGGTAGTGGAAGTGGTTAATCCTTTAGCTTTATTATTTTGACAACAAATCGTAGATGTATTTTTAACGTGTTTTTGGAATTTTAGATCAAAGAGAATAGTAAACTAACTTTGACTATGAGCTTACATATTTTTTCCATCATTTGTGAAGGAATGTGGACAATAAAGAGCAAAAACTCTGAGGGAAGTGACTTGCATAACTCAGTGTATTAAAAATAAATAACAAAGGCTTGACCTTCCTGTTGACATAGCTGAAGGTTGGAATTTTCTGTTGTCTAGACTATCGTGGAAGATAAAGTAATACAACATAGCATCTGCATATTTTTATACAAACATAGATAACTTATACTACATAATATTATTATATTTTTAATCAGGTAACCACAAAATTCTAACTAGTTGGTTAAAGTTCCCGTCAAAGATTTCAGTCATTTTTATAAACATATTCACTAAGTTTCATAGCAGAACTCACTTGCTTTTCTGATTCGGTATCTCAAGTTTTAATTCTTTGTGGAAAAAAAACCCAAACAATACATATTTTCCTGTATTTCATGCCATTCATTATAATATACCATATGTTTCCTGTTTGGTGAAATATTGTTAATTTAGTTATATAATGTTACTGTATTTGTTCCATGTCAGAATATTTCATGGATTGTCTGATAGTCTTTAGCTTCTTTGATAAGTGGAATATTTTAAGATTAAATAACAGCTGTTCATCTGAGTCTGGATATCTAATTTTAAAATAAAACTCTCCTACTTTACTAAGTTTTCTTTACTTTAACAGTACAATTGTCCCACTGAGCATGCAGACCTGCAGGGAAGAACTGCACTTCATGATGCAGGTGAGCAGACGTTTCCCTTGGATACAAATATTTGTTAAAATGTCTAGTCATTTGAATTAATTTCAGGGTTTTAACACATAGATATTTATATAATTCATGGAGAAACAAAGAATATTAAAAACCAGTTTGCACAAATTAGAAATTTATTAGATTATACAACTTAAAAAGATTAATTCAGTCAGTATTTACAAGCCAGTCAGTTTGCTAGATACTAAAGGTACAAAGGTAGATAAACTATAATCCTGCTCACAAGGAGCTCCAAGCTGTGTGTGTGTGTGTGTGTGTGAGAGAGAGAGAGAGAGAAACAGAGAGAGAATGTGTGTGTGTGTGTTTTCATATCTTTGGGAATTGGAGAAATGGGAAGAAGACTTTCCTTAAACTATGTTTACCTAATTAACATGTCTGAACCACTTTTTTCTCATTTGCAAAATGAAGTTAATAATACTACTGCAATAAGTAGTATTAATAAGTATAATCAAATCATAAGTAGTGCCTGGCACATAATAATTTCTTAATTAATGGTGGTAGTTGTTTTCCTTTAGAGATGTCAGTGCTGACTTTCATATCACTGTAATGTGCTATATTTTAAAAGAGATTTATACTGATTTTTAGATATTTTATTATACTTGTGTGTCTAAATTTATTTGCATTATTCTTTAGGTGTCTTAAAGAAAGTACTTTGAAAAAAGTTATATATTTAGGTATTTTTGGAATGTAAGATAGCCTGACCTCTTGCTAAGTCTGATATTCCTACATTTAACTGTAAGGCCAAAGGAAAAAAAACAGTCTACTTTCTCTTTTCATGTATATGGAATATATGCAGTAGATTAAGGTGGTCTGCACTGAAGACATATTATACTTCCAATTTCCTTCAAAATTTTATACCTTAATTTTTAAAAATTTTGCTTTTTGTATTTTATTTGTTTGTATGATAATTTCTCATACAATGCATTTCTTTTCTTTTTTTAATATAGAAGGGTATTACTGTATTTGCAAAGCATTTTTCCATTATCATTTGAGCCTCACAATGACCCCTGTGAGTTAACTATATATTTTATTATCCCTGCTTTAAAAACTGGTACAACTTGACCAATTGAAATCTTAATATTTATTAGTTAGATGCATTAGCTAGGATGGAAACTAAGTTGCTGTAACAAAAGAACTCCAATATCAGCTGCTAATTAAAAAAATTGTTGAGCGATATATATTGACAGGTCACTCATGGTCATTTTAAAACTGAATTCTTTCTATCTTGTTTCTCCACTTACCTCTGAGTATCTTCCTTAACTGCAAGGTTGAAGCAGAGTTGTGGTCATAGCCGTATTCTAGCTAGCAGGAAGGAGGAGGGAGCCTAGTGGAATACATGCCCAAAGTCTAGAGCTCAGACTTGGAAGTAGTAGAATATTCTCCATTCATATTCTACTAATAGGAGCAAAATCAATTGGCTATATTTATCTGCAAGATAAATATAGGCTCAGAAATAAACTCTCTAGGTGACTAGTCATATTCCGAAACCTACTCTATAGTAGAAGAGGAGGAGAACAAATTTTGGTAAAATACTGCATTTTCTGCTACAGTTCAACTCTCTGGCCTTCCAAGTATCTCCAAAGCCCCTACTTTCCACATACTCCCAAAGGAGAGGATATATAAACAAACTCATTTACTTCATCTAGCTCAAAGTCTAGGATTTCTGGGTGGTTTGCAGTTTTCTCTTTTTGGCTTTAAGCGGTTCTTCATGGTCTAGTAATATGTAAACTCTGGAATTTATTATGCTTTACATTTTTAAATTCTCATTTATAATTGGACCTAAAGGGTCGCTAATTTTACAGTTACTGAATTAATGTATTCAGGTTCAGTTTATCTTTTTCTTAAAGCTGATTATACATTTTATATAAAAGATTTGCTGGATTAGAGATGAAAAGTGAAAATATACTTGATTTTCTTATGTTTGGTTTAATTCTATTATTTCACCAATAAAAAAAAGAATGCTCACTTTGTCAGTACTTTTTGTGCTTATAATTTATGTCAACTCATAAGGCTTAAAAAATTCATGGTGATTGTAAGCATAATCCTACTTCATGAATTTAACAATAATTTTTCCTAATATATAAATATGAACTATAGTGTTAGTCAAAGAAGCATAATGTGATTTTATAATTATTAGCAAAATGACCTTACTTTGCATAAAGGTGGACACTGCAATCTCTGCTTTTATGAGAAATATGAATTGTATGATTCATACTTTACTTACTGTGACTATTCTATAAAAAATGGATATGATTCTTTAAAAAAAACTGAGCCAACACTTCAAGGATCAAGTCAGTTATAGCCATGTTTAAAAATATACTGTAAGTACAAAATTGTAACTTTGATTTTTATTATCTGTGCTTATCCTTAGAATAGTAGTGTGTTCTTGTCTTCTGCAAGGTTGACGTTATTTCTTGGTCCTAATAAATTGTAGACAATTTATAATATGATCTTGTCTAATCCATTTTCAGATGAAAAATTGATGCTTATAATGCTAAATTAAGAGTGAAGGATGTGAAGCTTGGTAATTTAGAAATTGAAGAACTTATTCCTTATATGGACCTAGAAAAACACCATGTGTCTTACCAACAGATGTTCACCATTTATCATTTTCTTTTGTTCCTTAAAGCAATGGCAGATTGTCCTTCTAGCATACAGCTGCTTTGTGACCATGGGGCCTCTGTGAATGCCAAAGATGTGGTAAGTTAGTTTATGTTTATTCTCATTTCAACTCATATATTCTAACTTCTACATTTTGGGAGATCTGTTGTCTTAATGCTGTTTTATTTTTCCTGTTGCTTAGGATGGGCGGACACCACTTGTTCTGGCTACTCAGATGAGTAGGCCAACAATATGTCAACTGCTGATAGATAGAGGAGCGGATGTTAATTCCAGAGACAAACAGAACAGGTAATTCTTTTATCATGGCTCCCAGATACCAGCTGGATACACAGGGATGGAAAGGCCAAGTCAAAGCAGCAGCTCTGTTCTCTGACTTGGCCTTTCTTTCCCCTGGGTTCTCCCCTTCTCTGGCTTGCTTTTCCTTGGAATTAACATCTACTTGTCAGTTTTCTTCAGAGTCTACTGAAGGAAGAAGGAGAGGGAAATAGAGGAAGATGACAGGGTAAATGTGAATAAAAGCAGTGATTAGGCCTTATCTTTGGGTCAAAGAACTGAAGGAGAGAGGAATTATATCCCAGGTGTTTTAAGCTTAAAAAACTCTTTAATGAAATGGGTGCAAGTAAGATACACAGGAGAAGAATTTAAAAAGTACATCTATAGTTACTTCTTCATTAGTGAATCTTTTGAGCAAAGTGGTTCTTGAGTGTTCTGGAACTTGACATGTGTCAGTATAGATTTTCTCAAGGTGTTTTCTCTCCTTACTCTGCCAGGGTACAGTGCCATCTCCTATTCTGAACCTGTCCATTTCTGTACTGCAGAGGTCCCTTGCTTTATTTTTGCTTCTGTATTTGATACTATTTTAGTTGGTGTGCTCTAATAATTTCTATCCAGAATTCTCCCTATCTCTGTCTGTAGGTCTAATGTATCACGGTGCTTGTTGTATTACAATTCTGATGTTTATGGTCACAAAGTATCTGAAACACCTTTCATTTAATTCAAGTATTAATAAAACTAAAATTTCTGGGATTTTTGTAGTTACTAGTAAAATTTTTGGTTTCTTTTGACTTAATTTTATTCTTCCAAACATGTATTCTATTGTTTGTAGTTTATTAGAAGTATAAAAGTATAAAAAATAGTCTTTAGTTGTCAGATTTTATAGCTGTAATTGTTTTCTTTACGCATCTCAAAGGAGGAAATTCTTAAGCAATTAAGTGATGTGATTAAGAAAGTGGCTTTTTAATATTACTTTGTTTTTGTGGATACTATCATCTGATTCCAAGCATGATGAAGAAAATTGGATTTTAAAATTAAATTTTACTGCTGGGTGCGGTGGCTCATGCCTGTAATCCCAGCACTTTGGGAGGCCAAGGGGGGCGGATCACTTGAGGTCAGGAGTTCGAGACCAGCCTGGCCAACATGGCGAAACCACATCTCTACCAAAAATACAAAAATTAGCCAGGTGTGGTGGTGCGTGCCTATAATCCCAGCCACTTGGGAGGCTGAGGCAGGAGAATTACTTGAACCCAGGAGGCGGAAGTTGCAGTGAGCTGAGATCATGCCACTGCACTGGCAACAGAGTGAGACTCTTGTCTCAAAAAAAAAAAAATTAAATTAAATTAAATTAAATTTTAGGATCAGAGAGGGATAATCTGGTTGATCTACATACAGTGCTTTATATTTTTTATAGCTCTTACATTTTTCAAAGCATTTTATCTATGTTTTTTCATTGGGCGTTCACAAAAGGCCAATGAGGCAGGGCAGTGTATATTGTATAGACTAAATAGCAGATGGTTTTCAACATAATTTATAACCTTAGTTTCTAATACTCTATATTCATTTCTTTTTTTCCTGTTTTATATGTAGCATTTTTTAAATAACAAAAAACTTTGTTAATGCCTGTTTTGTACAGAATTTCTTTTTTTTTTTTTTTTTTTTTTTTTAGACAGAGTCTCGCTCTGTCGCCCGGGCTGGAGTGCAGTGGCGCAATCTCGGCTCACTGCAAGCTCCGCCTCCCGGGTTCACGCCATTCTCCTGCCTCAGCCTCCGAGTAGCTGGGACTACAGGCGCCCGCCACCGCGCCCGGCTAATTTTTTGTATTTTTTAGTAGAGACGGGGTTTCACCGTGGTCTCGATCTCCTGACCTCGTGATCCGCCCGCCTGGGCCTCCCAAAGTGCTGGGATTACAAGCGTGAGCCACCGCGCCCGGCCCTGTTTTGTACAGAATTTCTTATCAGCAACTACAGGGGAGTTGGGGGACAAGGCTGGAATATGAGAAACACAGCATACATAACAGAGAAAAGGCAAGAGTCAGTTTCCTTAAGAGATCCAATATTCACAATTGAAGACAGAGTTAGATATAGGATATGTCATTTCATTTCATTACGTGTTGGTTAGCTCAACCCTAAAAAATAGAGGATTAGACAAAATAATTTCTAGGGTCCTTCTAGATTTTCATGACAATTGTTTTGTTGCATGATTAATATTTGCTGATGTACTGTGAGATGTTTGAGTGCCATTGGTTCTGTTGCAATAGAATAAAACAGTGATCCATGTTGCATGGCGTTAGTTGTAGTCTGAAGATGTGAAGGTCTCCAGGTAGAAGAATCAATGTTCTTCTAAGCAGGAATATCAGGAATGGAATCTTACACTTCTCTTGGAGGACAAGGGATTCTTAGGGGAGGTTTGCATGATGTGGTTCAGTTCATGAAGGGATTGGAAAAGTTGGGTTTTGAGCACATGGGGTGACAGTATCAGTTGTGGAAAATTTTTGTGGTGATTATTTACCTGTAGGACACTGAAGAAGTGGAATAAATGAGGTTGGTTTGGTAGTTGAAGTAATTAAAGGATATAAGGATATAGAAGACAAAGCAAATGTTTTTATAAATGCAATGAATATAAAGTAAAATCTATATCTGTAACAGGCATGACTTCTTAAAGTAGTGTCTATTCTTCAAGAAGGGAGCCTCTGGCAGAATATTTTCGCAATATTTCCTTGGAGTTTTCTCAGTCTTTTGCTCTTCCATTTTTCCATTTAGAACTGCCCTCATGCTAGGTTGCGAATATGGTTGCAGAGATGCAGTAGAAGTCTTAATTAAAAATGGTGCTGATATAAGCTTGCTGGATGCGCTTGGCCATGATAGTTCTTACTATGCAAGAATTGGTGACAATCTGGACATTCTAACCTTGTTGAAGACGGCATCGGAAAATACCAACAAAGGTATCAGCAGTTTTCTGTAACTAGAAAAGTCCACATTAACGAAGAGCCACTTTTTAAAAGACGTAGGTAGTAGAACTACAGTTTATAAGAAGCAAAACATTCCTTACTGATAAACAGTATTGGTTCATTTCCCTCTACAACATGGATTTGCTTACTTGCATTATAGTCACTTGCTTTGAGGCAGTGTGTGTTGCATATATAATCTGGTTTATCCAGTGAACACTAAGACACTGGAATAACTTCAGAACTGAGAAGGAAGAGTCAAGTGTTTTACTAATTTTTTTTTTTTTTTTTTGATGAAGAGGGGTGAACCTCCCAACTTTTTATACTTACAAAGTTTTAAAGAATCATTGTTTAAACATGTCTGTAAAATATTCAGCTGATAGTTTATCAAATGCCTATGCCATGATTTTTTATGTTTTTTTAAAAAAACAGGAAAATACAGAAAAGCACAATGAATAAAGTTAGTCACTCATTACCACTGAGGAGCCTCTGTTAACATTTTGAGAAATATCCTTCTAGTCTTTTCCCATTAAATTGAATTCACCTGTAAATCTGAATTGTAGCTTACTTTTTTATGTAACCTATTTTGAAGGCCTTTCCCTCAAAAATACTTTTTCTATAGTATGATTTTTATTGGTGTGTGAGATTCCATTTATTTAAGTTTCATTTAATAAAGCAGTTTTCTACAGGTAGTGTTTAAGCTATTTATAATTATTCATTAGTACACAAAGGTTGTGACTGTCCTTATGCATAAATATTTTAGTATATTTTTATTACCTTTTAGGGTCAATTCCTAGAAATTGAATCACTGAGTTTCAGGGCATGCACATTTCTTTAAGCCTTTGGTCTATGTTGACAAATTGGCTTCCAATTTAGGAGCTTTTTAAATTTTCTCCCCCTCCTTTTTTTTAGATATGGGGTCTCCCTTTGTTGCCCAGGCTAGAGTATAGTGGTGCCATCATAGCTTACTGCAATCTCAAACTCCTGGGCTCGAGCTATCTTGCCACCTCAGCCTCATGAGTAGCTGGGACTACAGGCATGTACCACCATGGCCAGCTAATTTTTTATATTTTTTTTGTAGAGATGGGGTCTTGCTATGTTGCCCAGGCTGGTCTTGAACTCCTAGCCTCAAGTGATCCTCCTGCCCCAGCCTCCCAAAGTGCTGGGATTACAGGTGTGAGCCACCATACCCAGCCTAAATAAATTTCCCATTTTTTACCTGCCTCCCATGCTTAGTCTTTAATCTTACCTACTTGAATATTATTATAAAAAACTTGTTAATTTGATAGGCAAAAGTGAGATGTCATTGTTTTAAGCATACGTTTTAGAAATAAAACTAAAAAGTTGTAAGCTTTAGAGGAAACTGTAAAGTTTATTTATTTAATATTGACTCAGTTGTATAGTTAGGGAATGCATACCCACCCCAAGTTAACCTGCCATTTTGTTGTTTCTCTTTTTCTCTAAATCTTAGGAAGAGAACTTTGGAAGAAAGGACCATCTTTGCAACAGGTAGATATTAATTTTAATTTTAAAGAATTATATGTATTGTATAGTTTAAAGTGTTTAGTAAAACTAGTTAATAGTTATGCATAACTATTCTGAGTTTAAATGCGTTCTATCTCTCTTCTCAGTTAATCAAGCCCATGTAGATTCTGGGTACTTAGATCATGAGGTCCTATCAAGATACTATCACTTAGCTTGAGACACAGTAGATCTCAGTTTCAATGAAGGTATCCAATGGGAAAGAAATAGCCTCCTGATTGGGGCCGTGAGCATTCAACTTTTTCAAGTAGGAGACATTGTAACTTGTTAAATGATGAACTTTAGCTTGGCAGATCATAGACAGTTTCCCCCAGTCTCCCTTAATAACAGGACAAAATATTAACTGTTATGGGAAAATTCTTTCAATGTAATAAGAAATGAAGAAAACAGAGTTCTAAACTGATTATATATTGTGATTTCAATGCCACTGTTAGCGTTTTTATTTCTTCTTCAGTCTTTTTTTCTGTGTGTATTTAATTGAGGACTTTACAGAATAACAACACATGAAACAATTTGTGCTTTGCACTAAATTTATTATTAAATTACTATTTAACCTTGTTCTGATGTCCCAGTTTGTGAAATGCCTTATGTTTTCTGCTAATCTGTTTGTGTTAAAGTAAGCGGGGTTGGTTTACAGTACCATGGCTCAAAAGCTAGTGTAGGCAGCTTTCCTCTCTTGCTGACTGTTCCCTTCCAGGCTTTCAGCTTTTCTCTAGTGAGAGGAACCTAAGCATTTGCAAATCCTGAAGAGAAAGCAATCAGGTACCTTGAGCAATTCTGATCATCATCCTGTGTCATTTTTCTACCTCTCACCTGAATCTGAAAGCTACATTTTTTTTAAATTTTACTTTTAAGTTCTGGGATACATGTGCTGAATGTGCCAGTTTGTTACATAAGTATACATGTGTCATGGTAGTTTGCTGCACTTATCATGAAAGTTACATTAAAGCTTGTTTTCCTTTTCAATCCATCTGAATTAATATGTTCATATATGGGTCATGTCTGTTGACACTTTTCCATCTGGAGCAACTGTTCCAGCCTTCTCCCCTGTGCCTCATATAACCTAAGTGTGAGTAGAGTGAAAAAAAATGTACACTGCTATGACTCTACTAGTCATCTCACACAGAATCAGAGAAAAATGATTCCTGAAATATATAGATATTTAAAATAAAAAGAATTATTGAATATTAATATGGGAATGGTTCTCTGCTCAGTGCTCTAGGAAATATTGAGGTGAATACAAGGAGTTAATATTCTACTAGGAACAGAAAGACACACTGCTCCTAATTACTGTGTTTCCATCATTTATTGAATACACTTACTAAATATATGCGTAAATAGGACTTTTTAAAAATACTAAGGCACATGTAATCTCTGTTTTCAAGAAGCCTACAGTATAGTTGCAAATGTAAGACACACTCAGTTGTTTGTTCACAGATATCTGTTGAACAGCTACAACATGCCAACTACTGTTCTAAGTGCTGGGAATATTACAGTGTACGAAGTCTCTGTCCTTATGGAACTCCTAGCTTAGTGAGAGGTGAACAATAAGCAAAGGAATATTTAGTATCATAGCAGATGCTATGAAGAAAAACAAAACAGAATTAAGGGATGAAGAAGGAGTAGGTAGAGGTCTGTGGGAGAAGCCTCACAGGCTGAGGGAAGGGCAGGTGCCCAGCCCCTGATGAGGGAGCAGGTTAGACATGTTCATGGGGCAGCAGCAGACAAGTGTGATAGGAGCGATGTGCCCATCGTGGAGGGAGCAGAAGAGGCTGCTAAAGTAACAAAGTGCTAGATTAAGAAGGACCTTGTATGATAAGGACTTTGGATATGTACCCACCAGTAACTACCAGATGGCAGAAGGCAGGACATGTGCACCCCAATCAGTGGTGCACGTGATCAGATCGCTGCTAAGTGGAGCCAGAGGTGCAAGAGAGGTTCTTTTAGTGTGCTAATAACAAGACTTGTCAGGAAGATGGATCTTAATTAAAGGATGGGGTTGATTTAGTATGTCTGAGTTAGGATATAGTGGAGGCAGTGGGTGAGGATTATGAAGTGAAGATTGGGAATGAAAGTGGTGTGATCAGGTGAGCTGTGACAAGATGTCAGATTCCACTTGAAGACCAGTACTTTGGTAGAAGGAATGAGGCTGGAAACATAGTTAGGGCCAAATTGTGGATATAGAATATTTTTAAAATAGGAATTTTTCCTCTAGTTCTAGATCCAAACTCATTTGAATAAGAGTTTAAAAACTTGATCAAGCAAAGGTCAACAAATAATACAAAACATGAGAAAATTATCTCGAAGAATTAAAGCAGTAGTTTTTTTTTAACCTAATTAGAAAGGAAGAAATAAATAGCTTTCTACATTAGTTATTGTGGAGATTTAAAGATCATTTGGTTTTTTTAAAAGGGGGGTTATTCTCTTGTTTAATAATTATGTTGTGTTTTTGTTAAAGCAAATCTCTAAGCTGGAATAAAGTTTCAAAGCAGTAAGTTACAAAAACAGAACATACACCCAACCAAGTTATTTAAAGACCTTTTTATATTGCTCGGGTCAGAGGGACTGTCTGTTTCTTCCTTACCATACCTCTTGATATTTTATTTTGGTGGTGCTCAGAGAAGTAAATAATTTCCGTATTGTCTTTACAAATTAATGTGACTTTCCCTTTCTCTTCCTTTTTTTTTTTTTTAAATTGAGTTCTTTTAGGAGTAGTTGGCAATGCAGTGCTTTATAGCCCAACTTTTGTTATGCATTTATTACAAATTCTCCTTTTTAAAATTTTGTGACTTTAGTTAAAATAAATCCTTAATAATACTTTAAAATTTGTTATTATTTAGTATTTTTAAATAAGTTATACTTGATTTATATAAAACATAGTCTTAAAGGTCCTTTCCATTTTGGAGTTTTAAATAGAAACACTGCCACCTTGTGTTATGTGCAGCGAATGTTGGATAAACTGAAAATCACTAACTGGGTGTATTGCCAATTGAGGAAAATATACCTTTCTGTATTCTTAGACTTGCTGACCTGTGTTTTCTTATGTTTTACCAAAGCGAAATTTGACACACATGCAAGATGAAGTAAATGTGAAGTCACATCAGAGGGAGCATCAAAATATTCAGGTAAAAAAAAAAAAATAACGGTATCTTCCTTTAAAAACAGTTCCAGTATTTGTAGTGAGATTGAGAGAGAAGAGAGGAAGCAAGAGAGTGGGTGAAATGAGTGGGGCAAAGACAGGGAAGCTCGTTAAAATTGTTTGTGATTCTCTTTTTTTGCCTAATCTCTTCTATTTATTTATTTATTTATTTAGAGATGGGGTCTGGCTTTGTTGCCCAGGCTGGAGTGCAGTGGCGCCATCTCGGCTCACTGCAACCTCTACCTCCCAGGTTCAAGTGATCCTCCTGCCTCAGCCCTTCTAGTAGCTGGGATTACAGACATGTGCCACCATGCCTGGCTAATTTTTGTATTTTTAGTAGAGACGGGGTTTCACCATGTTGGCCAGGCTGGTCTCGAACTCCTGACCTCAGGTAATCCACCCGCCTCAGCCTCCCAAAGTGTTGGGATTACAAGTGTGAGCCACCACACCCGGCTGCCTAATCTCTTCTTAAAGAATTGCCTTTTGTTATCAATGTTTGAGTCCAGTATTATAAAATTTAATTATATAACGCTAGAAGTATGGTGTAGAAAGTATTGTTTAATATAATATATATAGAAAAAGCAACTTTATATAACTGTTTGATTTAAATGTGTCTGTTTTGTGATGTAAACCATAGATTTGTGTTTATTTTAGAAAATTATAGTATTAAAAATGATCATTAATGTAAATTAAATCTGATTTTTTTCTTATTTTCTATTTTGATTGAGAAAAATAATTTTGTTAAACTAACCACACAGTACTTTTTGGCTTTTCTATTGGTCAAAGTTTCCAAATAATATTATGAGGATTATTTTAGAGGAAGGACCCATAATTAATTTTATGACTGAAACACCATTAAATGATAAATTGAATAGCTGTTTTCAGTGTAATAAAAGCATTTTATTTGGATTTTCTTAGTTTACTATGTAGTGTAAGAAAATGAACTATGTCCTTAAATTCGAGCCTTTATCTTTTACCAGAGCGCTGAAAATGATGATTAGTTCAACAAAAGCATTAGAAGAGTCTCATAAATTTGGGAGGTCTTAAGCAAAAGTTAAAATGGCATGTTCTTTTGCTCTTTTCTGTGTCTAGATGCTTTTTATTTTTTCTTTATTGGAATTACGATGATTTGCCCTCTTGTAGTATATACTTGTATTTATTAGCTATTATAGGATAGTAATTTTCTGTTTTATTTTTGATCTGTAGATTTTAAATCATTGGCATATCATTGAAATTACTGTATCTTTGTACTTAGTGTTTTACATATGTATGTACCTGTATGGTAGTGAACTGCTTTTAAAAATTTCTTCTTTAAGAATTTGCTCTTTTAAGATTGGCCTGGCACCTTGTTGTCTTTATTATTTAAGGATTTGGAGATTGAAAATGAAGATTTGAAAGAGAGGTTGAGAAAAATTCAGCAAGAACAAAGAATACTTTTGGATAAAGTCAATGGTTTACAGTTACAGCTGAATGAGGTAAATAAATCTGCATAATAAAAAATAAAAAAACTGTCTTACTACATCAATAGCAAATTGTTAATGATTGTGCTAAAGAAGGTAAAATTAGCTCATTGCACTTCAGAGGAGTTAAATCTTACTGGGGACCAGGATTTTTACATGAAATTTTACATTTAAAGTAGTATAAGCTAACAAGTAAGGACAGTGTAAAGAATGTTCAGGGAAGTGAGGAGAGATCATTGTGGGCTGCTGCTTCTGTGGGGGGGTACTTCCTGTGGGAGATGGTACTTCTGTTGAATTTTGAAGAAAGTAAGAGGGAATCAGAGGCATTCCAGAGAACACTGTGATGAGCAAAATCACACAAACAGTGACCTGTAATATATTCCTTGTTGTATAAAAAAATTGGAAATACGAGAAATATCCATAAATCATTTTTTAGAGGGAAAGTAGAGTATATATGAAATCTAGTATAATCAGTTCACTCTTTAAATATATATTTTATTATGTACAGGACTTACCACAGGTGAAATCTTATGTGATACTTGCATTTCAAAAGTAAGAAGTAACTGCGTGATTGGTACAGCTGTGTCCTTGTGATTCTAATTTTCCATATCACTTTAATATCTTGCTATCTATGTTAGATTTTCCTAAAATTGAACATATGCAAAAGCAAAAGGCTGAACTATAGTTAGGGCCGTGGGATTGGAGAGGAAAGAGTAGACAGAAGATATGAGGACGAAGAACAAGTAGGACTTGGTGGTTGATAGGTTCTCAAGAGAATCAAAAGTGCTTCTGATTCTGGATAGTGAGAAGAATGAATGACAACTCATACAACAGAATTGTACATAATTTTCTTCTCATATCCTTGGCCCTAGTCTTAAAGACATTTGCCAATCTTTTTAAAATATCTTTGCCAAGTTCATGCCTTTTAAAATAGGCTTTTAAGAATGAAAATATTTTGTATTCTTTTTAAATTTAGGAAGTTATGGTTGCTGATGATCTGGAAAGCGAGGTAGGATGACATTTTATTTTAAACCATTAAAATTGTTTTAGGAATTGAAGATGATATATAGTAGTAAAGGTTTAAGTCATGAATTGAGATAGAGACCAGGATTTTATTTCTGGTTATTAAAGGGAAATTCAAAATCTATACATGACTAAAAAAGGATGTTTTGAATGTAGTGGCATAGATTATCGTAGGCATTTTGTTGTTATTGCCTCTGAAAATCTTACTTTCTGTGAAACTTGTCCGGAAAATAATGTAAAATTCTAAACATAAAGAAAATGTCTGAAAACATTAAGATTGAAAACAGATTTGAATTCTTTATGATTTTGTTTATAGATATTGTATGTTTCATTAGTATATTTGTAGAAATTATCAACTCTATTAGTAGTTAAAGTTCACCAGGTTGGAGGATTCATTAACTCCCGTCCTCAATGTAATTCCAATTCACGTTTTCTAAAACACATTTTTAACCCACTTCCAAGCACGGGGTGATTTTACTCTATTTATTCTGTTTCATTTCAGAGAGAAAAGCTGAAGTCCCTTTTGGCAGCTAAAGAAAAGCAACATGAAGAAAGCTTAAGGACTATTGAGGCTCTGAAAAATAGATTTAAATATTTTGAGGTATAGAAAGGTTAAATTATTTCCTGTAATTCATAATGGGTAATGGTAAGGCTCTTGGCATCATGCTTGAATTTGAATTATAAATCTCTTATTTATAGTGTGACCTTGGGCTGCTTATTTAAAGTCTTTGAACTTGTTGCCTCTTTGGCAAAACTGGGGTGATTGTCTCTTTCTCCACATAGTTACAAAGGTTAAGTGAGATCATTTTAAATTGACTAGCATGTAATTGACATTTAGTGTCATTCTAGTTTCTCTTCATTGTCCATCCTTACCTTTTTAAAACGTCATATTTCTACCTGTATATTTGCAGTGAGTATAATGATAATAAAAAGCATTCATATAAATGAATGATTATATGTCTAGGATTATCTCAGAAAGGATTTATCACTGGGCATCACCAAAGATAGCTGATTCAGCATGAATCTTTTATCTTTGTTGGTGAATGCAGCCCCAAAGTACACTAAAAAAGTGCCTTAGTCCATTCGTGCTGCTCTAACAAAATAAAGAAAATTTATAAAAAACAAATTTATTTCTCCCAGTTCTGGAGGCTGGAAAGTCCAAGATCAAGGCTCTGGCATTCATGTCTGGTGAGGGCTTTTGCTGCATCCTCACCTGGCAGAAGGCAAAAGGGCAAAAAGGAGCCTAAGTGAAGCCCTCGTGATTTAATCAGTTTCCAAAAGGCCCCACCTCTTAATACCACCACAGTGGGAATTAAGTTTGAACACATTTTGGCAGACATTCAGACCATAGCAAAAATAATATTTTTCTTTGTAAATAAAAAACTATGTGTGCATTATGAAAAATAATATAAAACATGTATGAATCTCACAATGTTGCAAGAGATAAGTCAGACACAAAGAGTACATACTGCATGATTCTATTTTTATGAAGTTCAAAAGCAGATAAAACTAATCTATGATGTTAGAGATTAGAATAGAGACCACCCTTTGGTGAGGGGTTACTGAGTAAGGTGTGTGAGGAAACTTTTGGTGTTCTGGAAGTGTTTTATATCTTAATCTGGGTTGTGTATAATTACAAAAGGTATGCATATGCAAAAATTCATTGTATTATACACACTTAATATGTGTACATATTTATGTGACTGAATTTTCAAGATTATTCAGAAACACCATTTTATAACCCAAAGAATGATCTAGCTATAGTGACTTCTATCTTCTTCACATTTGAAGACTCTTTTTTAGGTTAATTGTGAAACTGGTGATTGCTAATATTTTAATAGCACTGACCATGTACTTTGCATTCTTGTCGTGCATCAAAAAACAAATCAACTCTATGTGATAAGTTTTATTGTTACCTGACTTCACAGGTAAGGAGGTTGAGGCACAGAGAGGTTTACCCATGAGGGGTTTCACAAATAATAAGTGACAGAGTCGGGACTTGAACCCAAGCATCTGACTCCTTTGTGCTTTTAACTATAATCCTAGTTTTACACTTAGAATTACTTGAATGAGAAAATTTAGGAGTATATACGGGGTCTTTTAAGTATTAATCAAAGTATAATATAATTTGGGTATTATTTATGTATATATTTCTTCTAGGAGCTAGACTTTTGCATGTCTTAAGTGTAGGGTGTAGGCCAGGCGCAGTGTCTCACGCCTGTAATCCCAGCACTTTTGGGAGGCCAAGGTGGGTGGATCACTTAAGGTCAGGAGTTTGAAACCAGCGTGGCCAACATGGCAAAGCTCCGTCTTTACTAAAAATACAAAAATTAGCAGAGCGTGGTGGAACATGCCTGTAATACCAGCTACTCAGGAGGCTGAAGCAGGAGAATTGCTTGAATCCGGGAGGTGGAGGTTGCAATGAGTGAGATCACACCACTGCACTCCAGCCTGGGTGACAGAGTGAGACTCTGTCTCAAGGGGAAGAAAAAAAAAAAGATGTTTTTCTGTAGCTTTAGACAAACAATTTGTCTAAATTGTCAAGTCTATAACATAATAGTCATAAAAGTAACTTATTTTTCTTATAAAAATACATATTTACTTTAGAAAAATAAGAAAATATATTTAAACTGAAAGCAGATGCAAAAGACACCTATAATATTAACTCTGCTAGCACCTGACTGAAATTCTTTCAAACATTTGCACATAATTTGTGTGTTATATACTCATTCAACAGGTGGGATCATACAGTACATCCTGTTTTGTAACTGTTCCCATTCAATATGATGGGGACATTTTCCTCAGTCACTACGTATTCATTGTGATGAAATTTTATGCTAGATATGATTTTTTACTTTCAAACAGAAAATTACAGGTCCCACTTTATATGTGACCCAGTATTTATAACAGCAACCATTAAAAACTACTAAGAATTTGCCCGGGCGTGGTGTCTCAGCCTGTGATCCCAACACTTTGGAAGGCCCAGGCAAGTGGATCACTTGAGCTCAGGTGTTCGAGACAAGCCTGGGCAACATGGTGAAATCCCGTCTCTACCAAAAACACAAAAATTAGCTGGGCAAGGTGGTGCATGCCTATAATCCCAGCTACTTGGGTGGCTGAGGAAGGAGAATCACTTGAACCCAGGAGGTAGAGGCTGCAATGAGCCAAGGTCATGCCTCTGCACTCCAGCTTGGGCGACAGAGTAAGACCTTGTCTCAAAACCAACCAACCAACCAACCAATAAACTACTAAGAATTCATCATTTACAAACATTGAATATCTACTGCTGTATTATCTCACATGCTTAAAAAAGCTTAACTGTCAAAAGAATTACTGTTATGAGTTATGTATAATAACGTAGCTATTTCCCTTATATGTATAAAAATATGGGGAAAATGGATATTTTAGAATGAGGCTGATTTTATATTACAACTTTTATATTTGTTTTCATTTGAGTAATAAAGATAATAAGACCAAATTAAGTTTTTTGAACTCCTTATGTGCATAGCACCCCCTAATACATGTATGAGGCCATTTAGTAGTTATTGTAAACTTTAGCATTAAATATTCCATAGAACAAAGAGCTTAACTAAGCTTATAGGTGTTTTTTCATACTGTGGGGGCACTAATGATTAATGGAGGTGGCATTAATTTAGTCATGGAATTGTGGACTGTTTTATCGTGGTCAACTACTTCAGAGTTTGGTATGTAGCTTTTAGGACTGATACACCTAGATACACAAATACGAACTACATCTGCCTGTCCTTACTCTTCATTTCACTCTGGGGTTTTTTGTTTTGTTTTGTTTTTGAGACAGGATCTCACTCTGTCACCCAGGTTGGAGTGCAGTGGTGTGATCACCACTCACTGTAGCCTTGACCTCCCTGGGCTCAGGTGATCCTCCCACCTCAGCCTCCTGAGTACCTTGGGTTACCCTGCCCAGCTAATGTTTTTGTGTGTGTGTGTTTGTTTTTTATTTATTTATTTATTTTTGAGAAGAAGTTTCACTCTTGTTGCCCAGGCTGGAGTGCAATGGCATGATCTCGGCTTACTGCAACCTCCGCCTCACAGGTTCAAGCAGTTCTCCTGGCTCAGCCTCCCTAGTAGCTGGGATTACAGGTGCCCGCCACCACGCCCAGCTGATTTTTTGTATTTTTAGTAGAGACGGGGTTTCACTATGTTGGCCAGGCTGGTCTTGAACTCCTGACCTCAGGCAATCCACCTGCCTCAGCCTCCCGAAGTGCTGGGATTGCAGGCATGAGCCACCGTGCCCAGCTTGTTTTTGTATTTTTTTGTGAGGACGAGGTCTCACCACGTTGCCTAGGCTGGTTTCAAACTCCTGGGCTCAAGTGATCTACCTGTCTCAGCCTTCCAAAGTGCTGGGATTATAGGTGTGAGCCACTGCGCCTGGCCTATTCTTACCCTTGAAGTGTAGTATTTTAATTTATATATTAGATTCTTTGTATTTGGCTTACTTGGGAAAAGGAGCAACCCAGTATATTTTCATTCACTGTAGCTGGAGTTTCTCTATTATTTCCTAACTAATGGATTGATGGATTTATTACTACATGTAGGTCTCTGCCTCAGTTTCATTTCCTGCTCTCTGTCTCCTTTTACTTTCAAAGTACTTGGTATTTTATAAACTCTGGAAGAAGGGGTTATGTTGATATTTCATAGTCAATGAGGTAGGGTTTCTGCTTCCTACAGTGGTAAAGTAAAATGAGTTATTGACATGAATGTGGCCACTTCCTTCCTTTTGAGGTAAAGCAGTAGCAAACAGTAGTCTTTGAAAGTTGTTTCAGTTCATTTAGGGCTCACTTTTTTTTTTTTTCCTCTTGAGCAATAAAGATTTTTCTTAAAACACTTGGCTGCTTTTATTAAAATGCTTAGTGAAGTACTTTATTCCCAGCTGATCTCTCTAAGTGTTGCTAGTGTTGTTTCTTTTTGTGGGTTTGAGTAGAATAATGCTCCGGAGAAACAGGAATGTCAAAAATGTAGTTTTGATGACTGCATCATTTAGAGCTAAGACAGATACAGAATTTAACAAAATGAGGCAGCATTCACCCTAAAATATTTTATGCTTCTGATTTCAGAGTGATCATTTAGGATCAGGAAGTCATTTCAGTAACCGTAAGTATAAAAGTATGGATTTTCATTACAGTTCACCTAGTTCAAGCAAAGAAGAATGTTTATTCTTACTTGTTTAACTATACAGGAATAACTGTACAAGATATTCCTGCTGCTAAACTTCATCAACACATGGAACTAGGAAGACGTTAAGATGACTATTGTAACTTCTAACATATTCTGATAATTGCTGAAGCTCTGATTCTCCTTAGCTACCTGTATTTTAAAATTGTATATTGTATGAATTACCAAATTTGCCTTGTTGATTAGTAGACATAGACATTCGTCTTGTGATATTTAGGGTTCATTTTTTTATGGAAAGAACATAAACATAGTTTTCTAATTTGGAGAAATCAGTCTTAATGCAAGTAGGCATTTTAAAATTACATTTATGATTTTTAGACTCTACATAATCTTTTTTATTCTGCAATGTTAAACAGTTTCTCTAGAAAATCTGTTTTTGTTTGTTTCCTAGTGACTATTAAACTATCCTCTCCTACAACAGTAATATTTATGCTATAAATTTAAATCATTTTTGTTTTGATTGATTATAAGATACGTTTTATTATCATGTAGCCTAGTTTAAGAGTCCTCGATGTTTCTGAAATTTTAGTGATTCTGCTGAGAGAGAGCATAGAAAAAAATAAGAAAAAAATAAAAACCAACTTAGCATCTGTTGTTCAGTGGATTGTAGGTATTTCTGTTTATAGAAATAATAAGGGGAAAATGGGTATTTTAGAATGAGGATACTTTTGTGTTGTACCTCTTGCTTCTCTTTTATTTGAATAATAAAGGAAATAACATCAAATTAATGTTTAGCCTACTTCAGTATGGATATTGAAGTTAAAATGTCATTTATTTGCATTTATTTAGGAAAAGAAGATATGCTTCTTAAACAAGGTCAGATGTATATGGCAGACTCACAGGTAATAACTTTTTAAAAAAAATTTTAAAAAACATTTAAAGAAAATTTTTGTGCCTTTATAAAGAGAGGAGAAAGCAGCATTGTATATTAAGTATATATACGTAGAGTGAGGTTTTCATTATCAAAGACAAGTTGGTCCCGCTTTCTTGAGTTTAATAAAAACAGATATTGCTGTTTCTGGTGCCCTCTAGAGTGTTTTTGATGGTAGTGGTTATAGTAAGAGATTTGAATTATAGTTTAATTGCATTTGATACTAAGTTTCTGTTCATTAACAGTGATCAGTTAACTTCATATTTGCCCATATAAAGGGGAAGACAGATATGAATAATTCAAAATATAATTTTTTTTCCTCTTGATCCAGGGGAAAAGCAGTTCAGATTTAACTAACAGTAAATCTGTAGGGATCTGCAGCAAGCTCTATCCTTGCCTCCTCAGAGGAAAGGATTCGGCTGAGGGGCAGAAGTAGGTTTAAGGCAGAGGGAGAGATGAAGGGAAATTTTAGGGCAGGAGTGAGTTTATTAAAAAGTGTTAGAGCAGGAACAAAAGGAAGCAAAGTATACTTGGAAGAAGGCCAAGTGGGCGGCTTGAGAGATCCCAGTGCCCTGTTCAGCCCTTGGCTTGGGATTTTTATACACTGGCTTGGTTTTGGGGTTTGCATTTCTCCTCCCTTGATTCTTCTCTTGGGGGCAGGCTATCTGCATGCATAGTGGCCTGTCAGCACTTAGGAGGGGCCACATGTGTAGTGCCTTTACTAAGGTTGTGCACATGCTCTCTAGGGGCTGTTTTCCTTTACCAGTCAAATGCCCCCAGAAGAAGGTCATACATCCACCATTTTGCCTCTTAGTGCGCATGCTTGAGCCTGCTCACCCAGCTCTGGAGATCTTGTCAGGAAGCTGCTGTCACCAGCTCCAGCTGTTTTCTGTCTATTGGGAGACTCTCTTTCCCTGGTGCTGGCTGTGACCAATCATTCGCTTGACAACTCTGATAACTAGCGGGTTTATTTTCGTGGTATTTTTATAATTTAGAGAATATTCTGTTGGATTAACAGTGAAGGTATGCAGAAGTCAGAAATCTTACTAGTTAAATCTATAATTCTATGAAATTATCTGCAAATTTAAAATTGCAGTACTTGTTTTTATTCAAGGATACAATGATTTTCTTCAGAATTTAAAGTTCTAAGCACATTATGTGCCATAAAACATAGAAATAATAAATATGTTTTGATAAAGTTGATGATATTCATGTGTGGGTAGGTGTTAATGAATGGGGAAAGAAAGACAAAATAGCACCCGGTAGCCATGGCCATTTTCCCTTGTTCTGCCAGAAATAGACTTACGTGAACAGAACTCTCAAAATGTTGTGAATGTATTAAGGAAATCATATCCAGAACTGTTTCCTTACCACAAAAATCAGCATTGTGATTTTTTTCCATCTTACTGCCTAGTCTGAACACCCTTTGATTCCTGATGATGTGCTAACTTTCTCTAAGTTTGGCAAATAAGTATAGTAAATGTCTCATTTAGGCTTTTGTGATTGATGTCTTTTTTTTTTCTTTTCTTTTCAGTGTACTTCCCCAGGTATACTAGCCCATATGCAAAGCAGATCTATGTTAAGACCTCTGGAGCTATCTTTACCCAGTCAAACATCATACTCTGAAAATGAAATTTTAAAGAAAGAGTTAGAAGCAATGCGAACTTTCTGTGAGTCAGCAAAACAAGACCGACTGAAGCTCCAAAATGAACTGGCGCACAAAGTGGCAGAATGCAAAGCTTTAGCATTAGAATGTGAAAGGGTGAAGGAGGATTCAGATGAACAGATAAAGCAATTAGAAGATGCATTAAAAGATGTGCAGAAGAGGATGTATGAGTCAGAAGGTAAAGTTAAACAAATGCAGACCCATTTTCTTGCCCTTAAAGAACACTTAACAAGTGAAGCAGCCTCAGGGAATCACAGACTAACCGAGGAACTGAAGGATCAGTTGAAAGACTTGAAAGTAAAATATGAAGGTGCTTCAGCAGAAGTGGGGAAATTAAGAAACCAAATCAAACAAAATGAGATGATAGTAGAAGAGTTTAAGAGGGATGAAGGCAAGCTGATAGAAGAAAATAAGCGATTACAGAAGGAACTGAGTATGTGTGAAATGGAGCGAGAGAAGAAAGGAAGAAAGGTCACAGAGATGGAAAGCCAGGCAAAAGAATTGTTAGCGAAGTTGGCCCTTTCCATTCCAGCTGAAAAATTTGAAAACGTGAAGAGCTCATTATCAAATGAAGTGAATGAGAAAGCAAAAAAATTAGTAGAAATGGAAAGAGAACATGAAAAATCACTTAGTGAAATTAGACAGTTAAAGAGAGAACTTGAGAATGTTAAGGCCAAGCTTGCTCAGCACGTCAAACTAGAGGAACACGAACAGGTTAAGAGTAGATTAGAACAGAAATCAGGAGAACTTGGGAAGAAAGTCACTGAGTTAACATTGAAAAATCAGACACTACAAAAGGAAATTGAAAAAGTTTATTTGGATAATAAGCTCCTCAAGGAGCAAGCACATAACTTAACAATTGAAATGAAAAATCATTATGTTCCTTTAAAAGTGAGTGAAGACATGAAAAAGTCACATGATGCAATTATTGATGATCTTAATAGAAAGCTTTTAGATGTAACACAAAAATATACAGAAAAGAAGTTGGAAATGGAGAAATTGCTACTGGAAAATGACAGCTTAAGTAAGGATGTGAGCCGCCTAGAAACTGTGTTTGTACCTCCTGAGAAACATGAAAAAGAGATAACAGCTCTGAAATCCAGTATTGTTGAACTTAAGAAACAGCTGTCTGAACTTAAGAAAAAATGTGGTGAAGACCAGGAGAAAATACACGCTCTCACGTCTGAAAACACTAACTTGAAGAAGATGATGAGTAATCAGTATGTGCCAGTTAAAACCCATGAAGAGATTAAAACGACACTGAATAACACGTTAGCTAAAACTAACAGAGAATTATTAGATGTGAAGAAAAAATTTGAAGATATAAATCAGGAATTTGTAAAAATAAAAGATAAGAATGAAGTATTAAAAAGAAACCTGGAAAACACTCAGAACCAAATAAAAGCTGAGTATATCAGCCTGGCAGAGCACGAGGCAAAGATGGGCTCGCTAAGTCAGAGCATGAGAAAGGTGCAGGATAGTAATGCTGAAATCTTGGCCAACTACAGAAAAGGCCAAGAAGAGATTGTGACACTGCATGCTGAAATTGAAGCCCAGAAGAGGGAACTCGATACAATACAAGAATGCATTAAGGTAAAATACGCCCCAATTGTCAGCTTTGAGGAGTGCGAGAGAAAATTTAAAGCAACAGAGAAAGAACTAAGAGACCAGTTATCAGAGCAGACACAAAAGTATAGTGTCAGTGAAGAAGAAGTCAAGAAAAACAAGCAAGAGAATGACAAGTTAAAGAAGGAGATTTTTACTCTTCAGAAAGATTTGAGGGATAAGACAGTTCTTACTGAGAAGTCTCATGAAATGGAAAGAGCATTAAGCAGAAAAACAGATGAGCTAAACAAACAGTTAAAAGACTTGTCACAGAAATACACAGAAGTAAAGAATGTGAAAGAGAAGCTAGTAGAAGAAAATGCCAAACAGACTTCTGAGATACTTGCAGTGCAAAATCTTTTGCAAAAACAACATGTTCCATTGGAACAGGTTGAGGCTCTGAAAAAATCTCTTAATGGCACAATTGAAAATCTAAAGGAAGAACTGAAGAATACGCAAAGGTGTTACGAGAAAGAGCAGCAGACAGTGACCAAACTGCATCAGTTGTTGGAGAATCAAAAGAACTCTTCTGTACCCTTGGCAGACCATTTGCAGATTAAAGAAGCATTTGAGAAAGAAGTTGGAATCATAAAAGCTAGCTTGAGAGAAAAGGAAGAAGAAAGCCAAAACAAAATGGAAGAAGTCTCCAAACTTCAGTCTGAGGTTCAGAATACTAAACAAGCATTAAAAAAATTAGAGACTAGAGAGGTAGTTGATTTGTCTAAATATAAAGCAACAAAAAGTGATTTGGAGACACAGATTTCTAGCTTAAATGAGAAATTGGCCAATCTGAATAGAAAGTATGAGGAAGTATGTGAGGAAGTTTTGCATGCCAAAAAGAAGGAAATATCTGCAAAAGATGAGAAGGAATTACTGCATTTCAGCATCGAGCAGGAAATTAAGGATCAGAAGGAACGATGTGATAAGTCCTTAACAACAATCACAGAATTACAAAGAAGAATACAAGAATCTGCTAAGCAAATAGAAGCAAAAGATAATAAGGTAGGTACAAAGTAGTCTGCATGGCTATGTGTTGGAAACCCCAGAGCAGTGCTCTTTACCACAGAATCTTACAGGAAAGTAGACACAGGTATTAACAAAGTGACCATTAGACACACCCTTTCCAGTTTGGCAACTTGTGTGTAAAAATTACGAATTGAAAAAAAATTGAAGTAGCACAAACAAAAGTCAAAAGCATTTTTCCTTCTGTTTCTTTAGCTGTTCTAGCCAAGAATTCAGGAACGATGGGGAGAGTTAGGCTCACTTGTCTCATAGATGAAGAGTCAAAAGCCAGTGCGTTTGTGGCATGTGAAAGATGGGGAAGAGGGTGGTGGGGAAGCTCTCTTTCTGGGCTGCAAGAAACCAAGAACACTGGGGAGCATCCAGAGCTGATCTTGGTACTCACCCATACTAGTAAACTGAGCCCTCCAATTCATTTTATGTTCTGTTGCTCATGTCTTTCTACAGACTAGAAAGTCTACATCCCCTCACCCAGAATGTCCTTTCCCTCCTTTCTACTGAGTTGAATCCTATACATTCATTAACATGTTATCCTCCTTCCTAAAGCCTTCATGGTCCAATCTAGTCTATAGTAAACAGTTCCTCATCTAAGATAGATGTTTTATTGTGGCTTTGCCATCCATTTAAAACATTTATATTACCTTGTTAGAATCACGTAGTTGATCTTCCCAATCAGTTCTTATGAGCAGGGTTTATAACTTAACTTTCCATCTTATCTTTAATTCTCATGGTACAATTTACAGAATAGGTACTCAACAATATTTTTGACACTGATGTTGCATAAAGTTTTTACTATGGATATGACATATAAAGATTGACTGCAGTTTCATCCATTCAACATGTAATGATTAAATGCCTTCTGTATATCATGTGCTGGGGATACAGTGGAGTAAACACAGACACAGACTGCCCTCCCCAGTGGAAAGTACTTGTACATACTCAGGCACACCATCTCTGTGATTGAGAATTTAAATGCTCTAAGCTTGTTCAGAAGGTAGCTGTGGATATATATAGTAATATGTAAGAGCTAATTATTAATATCTACTTGTTGCCATTTATTGAGCATGTGCATATAATTGCATTTGATTTTCTTTGTTTTTTTCTATTATTATTTTTCAATAAAAAATTTTCTGGGGGAGGAGATGGAGTCTTGCTATATTGCCTAGGCTGGTCTTGAATTCCTGAGTTTAAACAATCTTCTTGCCTTAGCCTCCCAAAGTGTTGGGATTATAGGTGTGAGCCACTGTGCCCAACCTGATTTTCTTAACTCTGAAAGATTGTCCACCTTTCACCAATGTGGAATCTAAGGCTCAGAAAAGTAAAGGAAATTAGCCAAGCTCATACAAGTCGACTGTCTGACTTTAAAGCAGGGGGGAAAAATGCTATGTTTCTAGGCACTTCCTATTCCTATAAACAGCCTTCTCCTTGTTTTTTTTCTTCTCGACAACAAAGTGGTCTTAAATAATACAACCTTGAAAGGACAAAAGAACATATGTTAATCCTAGACTTACACGGGCCACACCCTTTTACTTTTCACACTTTGTTGCTGGGAATCCCCCTTCCCTTCCTGTGTTCCATATGTTACCTGGAAGATAGTTCATGTGCCTTCATAGATGCTTATATATTAGCTAAAAGTAAGACTATGTTTATACTCACATCTTAGGATATATGTAATATTTATTCTTAATTTGGTATTGCTTTTGTAAAGAATTTCTGGAGAGGGATTTAATTATAAATTACATATTGTATACATTGTTGGTAACCATCTTGGCAGTATTCATACCTCAATTTTCTGGTGTATAAAGATAAAGCTTGTGTCTCCAAAAAGGAATGATTTCTGTACAAAGATGTTCATTGTACATGATAAGTGAATAATATGTTTCTCCTACAACTTTTTTTTTTTAAAGATAACTGAACTGCTTAATGATGTGGAAAGACTAAAACAGGCACTCAATGGCCTTTCCCAACTCACCTACACAAGTGGGAACCCCACCAAGAGGCAGAGCCAGCTGATTGACACTCTGCAGCACCAAGTGAAATCTCTGGAGCAACAGCTGGCTGTGAGTAACCAGGCACACGGGGCTTTGCGTGAATATGTGCTGGCTCCTTGTAGTTAGTTTGTAAGGCTCATTTAGAAATTAAAGTGATCTGTAGCTATGTTCGGATCCAAGAATGTAATTGTTTTTATATACGAAAAGTTACTTATACTGGTGGTGTAATAATACTTATTTGATGCCGACTGTACACCAGGCACCACATCAAACATTTTACATACTTTATCTATAAACTTTATCTTCATCACGATCTCACAAAGCAGGTTTATTCCCTCCATTTAATTCTTAAGGAAACAAAGAATAAAGTATTTGATGCCTGGGGTCATTCAGCTGGGGTATAAACCTGGAACTGGCTGACTCCAGATCCAGCATCTTTCTCATTGCAGTGTACTCTCTAAAATATTGGTCCACTAAACTAAAGGAGGTTTTAAAATAATCTTTTATCTTTGTGAATAAAGAGGCATTCCTATGGTTTTATACCTTATATAGAAGGATAAGTGCCTGGATTTAGAAGCTAAAGTTGGAAGGTCTGGTCTAAGTCCTGCCACTTACAAGGAAGTGGCAAGGGACATTCCCTTTAACTCTTGGTTTTCTCATCCAGAAAACAGAATGGTAACTAATTACTTGTTTACATTTTTTAAATTATACTTTAAGTTTTAGGGTACATGTGCACAATGTGCAGGTTTGTTACATTTGTATACATGTGCCATGTTGGTGTGCTGCACCCATTAACTCGTCATTTAACATTAGGATATCTCCTAATGCTATCCCTCCCTCCTCCCCACACCCCACAACAGGCCCTAGTGTGTGATGTTCCCCTTCCTGTGTCCATGTGTTCTCATTGTTCAATTCCCACCTATGAGTGAGAACATGTGGTGTTTGGTTTTTTGTCCTTGCTATAGTTTGCTGAGAATGATGGTTTCCAGCTTCATCCATGTCCCTACAAAGGACACGAACTCATCATTTTTTATGGCTGCATAGTATTCCATGGTGTATATGTGCCACATTTTCTTAATCCAGTCTATCATTGTTGGACATTTGGGTTGGTTCCAAGTCCTTGCTATTGTGAATAGTGCCTCAATAAACATATGTGTGCATGTGTCTTTATAGCAGCATGATTTATAATCCTTTGGGTATATACCCAGTAATGGGATGGCTGGGTCAAATGGTATTTCTAGTTCCAGATCCCTGAGGAATCGCCACGCTGACTGCCACAATAGTTGAACTAGTTTATAGTCCCACCAACAGTGTAAAAGTGTTCCTATTTCTCCACATCCTCTCCAGCACCTGTTGTTTCCTGACTTTTTAATGATCGCCATTCTAACTGGTGTGAGATGGTATCTCATTGTGCTTTTGATTTGCATTTCTCTGATGGGCAGTGATGATGAGCATTTTTGCATGTGTTTTTTGGCTGCATAAATGTCTTCTTTTGAGAAGTGTCTGTTCATATCCTTCGCCCACTTGTTGATGGGGTTATTTGTTTTTTTCTTGTAAATTTGTTTGAGTTCATTGTAGATTCTGGATATTAGCCCTTTGTCAGATGAGTAGGTTGCAAAAATTTTCTCCCATTCTGTAGGTTGCCTGTTCACTCTGATGGTAGTTTCTTTTGCTGTGCAGAAGCTCTTTAGTTTAATTAGATCCCATTTGTCAATTTTGGCTTTTGTTGCCATTGCTTTTGGTGTTTTAGACATGAAGTCCTTGCCCATGCCTATGTCTTGAATGGTATTGCCTTTATTTTCTTCTAGGGTTTTTATGGTTTTAGGTCTAACATTTAAGTCTTGAATCCATCTTGAATTAATTTTTGTATAAGGTGTAAGGAAGGGATCCAGTTTCAGCTTCCTACATATGGCTAGCCAGTTTTCCCAGCACCATTTATTAAATAGGGAATCCTTTCCCCATTTCTTGTTTTTGTCAGGTTTGTCAAAGATCAGATGGTTGTAGATATGTGGCATTATTTCTGAGGGCTCTGTTCTGTTCCAATGGTCTGTATCTCTGTTTTGGTACCAGTACCATGCTGTTTTGGTTACTGTTGCCTTGTAGTATAGTTTGAAATCATGTAGCGCGATGCATCCAGCTTTGTTCTTTTGGCTTAGGATTGTCTTGGCAATGCAGGCTCTTTTTTGGTTCCATATGAAGTTTAAAGTAGTTTTTTCCAAAAATTCTGTGAAGAAAGTCATTGGTAGCTTGATGGGGATGGCATTGAATCTGTAAATTACCTTGGGCAGTATGGCCATTTTCACAATACTGATTCTTCCTACCCGTGAGCATGGAATGTTCTTCCATTTGTTTGTATCCTCTTTTATTTCATTGAGCAATGGTTTGTAGTTCTCCATGAAGAGGTCTTTCAGATCCCTTGTAAGTTGGATTTCTAGGTATTCTCTTTGAAGCAATTGTGAATGGGAGTTCACTCATGATTTGGCTCTCTGTTTGTCTGTTATTGGTAGTATAAAAATGCTTGTGATTTTTGCACATTGATTTTGTATCCTGAGACTTTGCTGAAGTTGCTTATCAGCTTAAGGAGATTTTGGGCTGAGATGATGGGGTTTTCTAGATATACAATCATGTCATCTGCAAACAGGGACAATTGGACTTCCTCTTTTCCTAATTGAATACCTTTTATTTCCTTCTCCTGCCTGATTGCCCTGGCCAGAACTTCCATCACTATGTTGAATAGGAGTGGTGAGAGAGAGCATCCCTGTCTTGTGCCAGTTTTCAAAGGGAATGCTTCCAGTTTTTGCCCTTCAGTATGATACTGGCTGTGGGTTTGTCATAGATAGCTCTTACTATTTTGAGATACGTCCCATCAATACCTAATTTATTGAGAGTTTTTAGCATGAAGCGTTGTTGAATTTTGTCAAAAGATGAGGTCTTGCTATGTTGTTTAGGCTCGTCTCCAATGGGGTCTTTCTATAGGCTGATCTCCTGGGCTCAAGTGATCCTACTGCCTCAGCTTCCTGAGTATCTGGGACTATGCTTTTAATTATGCACTAATACACATTGAAATGCTAAGTAAAATGGCCCAATCACATGTGAATTGTTGCTGATGTTTCCCTATTTCATAGAATTGTTTGAGTTATTTTTTAATAGAAGAAAGTTTTTTTTTTTTTTTAGTGTTTATTTTTTAACACTGTAGGCCTACAGATTAAGGATGGCAAATTGTGGATTTGGATCTTATCCAAAGAGTATAGTGTCCCTTTAATAATTGGAAATATTTGTTTATTGTTTATTGTGTTCATGACACTGTGCTAAGCAGGGATAAAGAAAGTATGCCATTCCTGTCCCCAAGAAGTTCTGGGTAGTTAGAGAGGCAAAATACAGATTCATAAAAAGTAAAATCACAAGATGAGAGATGTCAAATATAGAATTGAGAATGCAGATTCTAAGTGATAGGGCTTTCCAGGAAGGAAAGATTGGTGGTGTGGTAGAAGCTAGTTTTAAAGAAAGGAGTACCTGGCTTGAACTTATAAAGTAGATGCTATTTTGGTAGTTGAAAGGAAAGTAGAGGCTCTTCCATCCAAAGAAAATAGTGTAAAAAAAGCATGGCGATGGAATACAAGTGGCATGGCCAGAGGGCAGTAAAAGGCCTGCCTGTAGAGTAGTCCCCCTCTTATCCACGAGGGTATGTTCCAAGACCCCCAGTGGATGCCTGAAACCATGGATAGGACCTGCTGAACCCTATATAAGCTATGTTTTCCCCCCATATATACATACCTGTGATAAAGTGTAATTTATAAATTGGGCACAGTAAGAGATTAATAACAACATAATAAAATAGAGCAATTATAACAATATGTTGTAATAAAAGTTATGTGAATGTGGTCTCTCTCTATATCTCAAAATATCTTATTGTATTATACCATGGGCAACTGAAATAGAGAAAGTGAAACCGCCGATCGCAAAACTGCCAATAAGAGGGGACTGCTGTATTTGAAAGCTAATGTTTGAAGCCAAACTGTGGAAGTCATTGAGAACCAAACTGATGAATTTGGATTCTCTCATGTATGTAAAGAAGTGTCACTCAAGGTTTTTGAGCCAAAAGTGATGTGAGGAAAGAAGTACCTTAGTCTCAGAGGCATGGTAAGGAATACTGTGTGGAGATAGTAAGACAGGATGGGAAGCGTTTGCAATAATCCAAACATGTGATAAGTGTCTGCAGAAGTTCATGGCACTAGATGTGAACTAAGCAATAATTTCATGTTAGGGAAATTATTAAGTAATGCTACTTAGGGAAAGTAGCATTACTTAGCATTACTGTCATTAGCCACACATTCATTAGAGAAGTTTATATTGTTATATTTTGGAATTCTGCATCTGGTAGGTCCAAGGTAGTTTGCTGTTAGAAGTAGCAGGATCGCCTTAATAATAATAATAGTTTTGTAGCATGAAGCCTGAGCATTGTCCAAAGTTTGGAAATGTGAACGCTGATATTCTCATCTGCCCATCTTTCCACATTTTTAGGATGCTGACAGACAGCATCAAGAAGTAATTGCAATTTATCGGACACACCTTCTTAGTGCTGCACAGGTAAAGAACTACTTCTTTGGAAAGAATCTTGCTTTAGAGATAATAATTTTTTATTTTCAAATAAATTTATGTGAAAGTAATTGATGTTAATTTAAAGTAGCTACACTCCATATGCTTACTTAAAAATAATTATTTTTCTTTTAATCATTGTTTGTGGATCTCCCAGAAAAATTTACAAAGCTATATGGCAACACAACATCTTAAATTTAGTATTGTCTCCATCTGCTTGTCACTCAGTTTATAGACAGCTTGGTAACATGTGATGGTAGCACACATTAATGGTGTGGCTAGCTGGAGATAATGCCTTGACATCCACACGTGGCTGTCATCTAAGAGGAGAGTGGGAATGGCTTTGAATACTAGAAAAGTACAAAAGTGACAAGCAGGGTGTTATGTGTATGGGATTGTAGTAATTAAAGACAAAATGATCTGTTAAGAGAGAATTGATAGTAATTATTTACCAAGCCTTAACTTGGCTTGGTAAAGCCAAGGAATAATTAAGGAATAATATTATGAATAATAATATTATGAATTCCCTTTTTTAGGAGTGTACTGAGAAAGTTATTGTTAAAATCATGCTAAGAAATGATTAACATATAAAGGATACTATGCTTAATTTCCTGTAGAAACCCCGTGAACAGCGTCTCCAAAATTCTCAGAATAGATTTTTTTCAGGAATAAAATGTACTAAAAGAAATAAATTTTAGAATGACAGAGATCCTGGGAATTATTTGGATTTGAAGTATGTTAGGCCACACTATAAAAACAAGCAAAAGACAAAGAAGAAGGGAAAGATGGATGTTGAGAGAAATGTTCTGCTTCAAAAAAAGATCAATTTTAAAAAGAGAACTAGATAAAAGAATAAAAAGAAAGATACTTTATGATATCAAATTCTTAAAATCAATAGACCTGCCTTTTCTATAGGAAATGGAGGGGAAACTAGTGTAAAAGAATGAATGATATGATAGAACAGGGGATCTTAGCTCCTCTCTTTTGAGCAAATGAGAGATAAACTAGAATTTTAAAGTTTATTGCAATTATTAGAGAAGATTATTGAGGGACAGTGAATAGGAAGTTCAAGTGGGGAAATAGTAGAAAATCTATATTAGGGAGGCTGAGAAACTCACTAGTATTGGCCGTGAGAGGAAGAGCTTGCTCTTAATGAAAAATACAGCAAAATAATAAGCCTTTCCACTTTATATAATATGCACTTCCGGAATTTGAAATTATTTTCTACTGTGTTCTAATGAAACATAGCAAAAGCAATTGGCATCAGAAATAGTCTTGCCTTCTGGCATCATAAAGTTAACTAAGAAATTCAGTTCAGTCAACTATGGCTAATGTTTGAAATGTAAACATCCTGCTGTTATAGAAACAGATTTTGGAAGCAAAACTTTTCATATTAATAGGAAGTATTGTGCTGAAACCTACTCCAGGACAAAAGTACTCCAGGAAAAAAATGTGTGTGTTGGGAGGGGGTGTGGTATTGTAATAAGCCCACCATATTGAGTTGCATTTAATCAACTCGTGCCACCATTTTAAGTTTAAAGTATTTTTTAAAAATATAAATGGCTAACATGCATGTAAAAAAGATACTTGGTTTCATCAGTAATGGGGGAGATGCAAATGAATAAGAATATACCATTTTTCACTTGTGGGACTGGCAATATTACACAAGATTATAATCTATCGTGTTAGCCAGAGTGTATGGGAAATGGGCATGTTTACTCCATTGATGGTAGTACAGATTGTTATAATCTCTATAGAGGGAAATTTTGTAGTACTTAACAGAATTAAAAATTGAGACTGCTTTTTGACCCAGCAATTTCTTCTCTAGTAATCTTTCCATTAATATTGGAAATACCTTAAATGTCCATCATTAGGGGAATAGGTAAAGAAATGCAATACGTCCATGCAGTGGATATTATACAATAATTTAAAATAATTGGGTAGCTCAAGGGAAAGATTTCTATGACACTACATACAAAAGCAAGTTATAAAATAATATATATTATATGATCTCATTTATGTAAAAACATAAATAGGGGTTTTTTAAATCAATTACTTAAATTTTAAATTTTTTAGGAGACAGAGTCTTGCTCTGTCATCCAGGCTGGAGTGCAGTGGCACAATCATAGCTCATACAGCCTCAACTCTTGGCTCAAGTGATCATCTTCCCTCAACCTCCCAAGTAGTTGGAACTACAGGCACATGCCACCATACCCAGCTAATTTTTTTTTTTTTTTAAGTTTTTGAGACAGAGTCTCACTGTATTGTCTAGGCTGGTCTTAAACTCCTGGCCTCAAGTGATCCTCCCACCTTGGCCTCCCAACGTGCTGGGATTGCAGGTGTGAGCCACCATGTTCGGCCATCAGTTAGTTTTCTAAAAACAAAACAAAACAAAAACCTCAACAGCAACAACAACAGATTTCCTTGTAGTTTACTTTGCTCATTTATAACTTATGCTGCCCCTATCATCCAAGGCTGTTATTAAAAAAGAGAAAGAGGGAGGTTTATCCATTTGTTTTCTGGTAATGGAAGTTAGAGCAGCTGTTGTGCACTAGTCTTTTTTTTTCAGATGGGGTCTCGCCGTGTCACCCAGGCTGGAGTGCAGTACCACAATCTTGGTTCACTGCAACCTCTGCCTGCCAGGTTCCAGTGATTCTCCTGTCTCAGCCTCCCGAGTAGCTGGGATTGCAGACGTGTGCCACCACACCCGGCTAATTTTTATATTTTTACTAGAGACGGGGTTTCGCCATGTTGGCCAGGCTGGTCTCGAACTCCTGACCTCAAATGATCCACCCACCTCGGCCTCCCACAGTGTTGGGATTGCAGGCATGAGCCACAATGCCCGGCCGTGCACTCCTTATTAATTGACCTTATTTTCATGATAGGGCTGTACTCCCTTTTCCAGTAATTCCTTTAGAAATCACAATGATGGGCCGGGCGTGGTGGCTCACGCTTGTAATCCCAGCACTTTGGGAGGCCGAGGCGAGCGGATCACGAGGTCAGGAGATCAAGACCACGGTGAAACCCCGTCTCTACTAAAAATACAAAAAAATTAGCCGGGCGTGGTGGTGGGCGCCTGTAGTCCCAGCTACTCGGAGAGGCTGAGGCAGGAGAATGGCGTGCACCCGGGAGGCGGAGCTTGCAGTGAGCCGAGATTGCGCCACTGCACTCCAGCCTGGGCGACAGAGCGAGACTCCATCTCAAAAAAAAAAAAAAAAAAAAAAAAAAGAAATCACAATGATGAGGATTTAGCATTTGATGAATCACTGACTAGTTATGCTCTGTAAAAGCGTTATCTTTAGAATTCTTATGTAAACAAAGATGACATAAAATAATACTCCTCTTTCTTCTTTCTCCGAAGGGTCACATGGATGAAGATGTTCAGGAGGCTCTGCTCCAGATCATACAAATGCGGCAGGGGCTTGTGTGCTAGCAGTTAGCACTGACTGCCAGTATCTGTTTTATCTTGCTGGTGCTGAACATTCTTTGTGCAACTCCATGGTCTTTCTGGGCCTTACTGTGCCGGTATAATTAAAATAAAATATATTTTGTTCCATTGGTAGGTTTTTTTTTTAATTAGATGAATATGTTAGTCTTTTTCAATATCAGTTCGAATCTTATTTTCTGTATGTGTTAATTTTACAAATAGGCAAACAACATAACTTTGCCCTGGATTGACTATATATTTTTAAACCTTCCAGTCCCTAATAAAACATGAGCCATCTGAGTGAGTCCATATGAAGCGAGGTTAGGCTGAAATAATTGCTTAAAGATGTCTTTCAGAGAAATTAATTTGGTTGGTGGCCACTTCTAGGTGGATCAAAAGACCTTTCAGATCCTCAGAACCTTGAGACATAATACAGTTGTGAGGAATGTTTTGTAACATGGCTGGCCAAGTTACATATTATAGTATCTTTGTTGAGGTAACTTCATTAGTGTCTTTGGCCTTTTTTGTAGGTATAGATATTTTTTCTTTTTACACTAATAACTTTTATGCCTTTTAAAATAAATTTATTTTCGAAAATGGTTTGTGGTGCTAAATTACATTTAGATTAAGAACAGGCAGGGGTGGAATATATCAGGAATTTATAATAAAATTGCCTTAATCTCTACAACAGTATCTTAATTTTTACTTGTGGTGACTATTCTTGCCACAGTATTAGAGAATAATGATAAATGATATACTAGATTTTTCAAAGTGTAAAAACCTTTAGACTTTTTTTAGCAATTAGTTTGACATTTGCTACTATAGTAACCAAGCACTCATTATAGATGCATCCTCCAAATGTTTCATGCTTATTTATAGGAAAGTTATATTAATGAGATTAATAATGTGAAATACAGTTTTCCTGCAAAATTAGCATTAGAGAATTGATTTTAGATAACAGATTTTTAAAGTTTTAGAGAAAAATGCAGTAATACAGTAAACTGAAAGAGTATATAGATAGCAATAAAATAACATAAGTGGACATGTTTATAGTAAATACTCTGAAGTAAACAACCATTTTTATTAACTGCATCTCATTAGGGAAAGTTTATATGTCTTGTTATTTTTTATTAACATTTTATTTACCATTCAGAGTGAAAATTACTAATTTGAGTATTAACAAATAACTGAATAAATAGATCATTGCAGTTAGGTTTTCTCAAATTGCAAAATTTGCCTTAGCAATAATCTTTTAACATCCTGAACCAGATTTTTAAATCCCATTTTTGTTTAATAGGGTAAAAGTACCATCAAAATGACTTCTCATACCAAAGAATAAGCCATCATATTTTTTCAGTGTTGAAACAACATTGAAAGTCAGAATTGGATTTATTTTTAATTCTTTATACGGTTTACATAAGCAATATCTGTTTCTTTAATTATTATGTTTAATGTTGTCCTTCAGCATGAGTTCTGTTTCACAAGTTTTGGGCCACCTATTTCAATAAAAAATAAAATATAAATTTAAAAAGTTGCCAGGGGTGGTGGCTCATGCCTGTAATCCCAGCACTTTGGGAGGCCGAGGCAGGTAGATCACCTGAGGTCAGGAGTTCGAGACCAGCCTGACCAATATGGTGAAGCCCCGTCTCTGCTAAAAATACAAAAATTAGCCCTGCATGGTGGCAGGTGCCTGTAGTCCCAGATACTTAGGAGGCTGAGACAGGAGAATCGCTTGAACCTGGGAGGCAGAGGTTGCAGTGAGCCAATATCTCGCCACTGCACTCCAGCTTGGGCAACAGCGAGACTCCATCTCAAAATAAAATAAAATAAAATAAAATAAAAAATAAAATAAAATAAATAATTTAGAGCAAAGTTTAAAACTGAGTATTCATATTAAGTGTTTTATTTTCCACATTAGAGATGGGAAGGGAACCTTATGTGTATTTTATTTTGTTTTCAACCATCAATAAAGTTTTCTCTAGAATATTCTTTTGAACATCCTTGTAAAAGATTTGTAAGTTAAACTAGTTTATTTACTGTCTGTGAGAGCATTGGGAGTAGGAAATGATGGACTCCAAAGTACAAATGAGAATACCCATTTTCATTCAGCTATCTGGAGTAAAATATCAAGTACTTCCTTCAACTAATCTTGTCTCATTCACTCACCTTTTGATATTGAAGGTAGAAATTGCATTTACAACACTGAAGACCAAAGCTTTTAAATTAGTAAACAAGTGGAACATAGATAATAGACAATGCTGGCCACTGCCATTCTCTGTTGAGAAAGACTATGAGACCTGAACATAGGGCCAAGAGGAAAGAAGAGTGATGTTGTCTAAGATGTAATGAGTGCTCTCTGAGAGAATCAGTCAATTCTTATCGGAGTGCAATCCTTACTGGAAAGCTTTATTGCTCTTGTTGTGTGTAGTTTATTTTTTTTGTCACTTCCCCATCAGAAAAGCACATTCTTTTTGATAGAGGGTCAGTGTTATAATTGTCTATTGAAATAAAATCAAATATTCATGCATTGAACATCTTAAATTTTAATATTGTGGTGACTATAATCACTTAGCTATATCAGCATTGTTCTAGAATTCCAGATGAATTTAGCTTTGTCTTTTTTATGGCTTTTTAGTTGAACCTTCTCTCTTGACCCTAACCAGATTTTATAGTTTACAATTTTCTACTCTTCTTATAAATGCACTGGCTCATTGCTGCTTTAAAAATCTTGTAGCTTTAGAACATGAGCATTTTTTTTCTCCGGTGTTACCAGCTTTCCTATGATAAGGACCTAAAAACTGTTCTCACACATGTGCTTGTTACCCTACCTGAATGTTCATGTCTTTGACCAACTTGTTTCAAAGTAAAAAAGGGAAGAGTTTCAAGTTAGTTTTTGGTGTTCATGGTGACTAGATACATCAGTGCCTGCTTGCAGGAGTGCCAGACCTTAGCAGTGGTTACAAGCTTCTTTTGACATCTGCTTCACCATGGTAGAAGACAGTTACTTCTTATTGCCTCTGTTTTCATCACTGGATTCTGCAACCTTGTGATCTTTTTTCTTCTTGTTGGTTCTGTGCACCAAAGTAATGGTAGCTCCTCTGGCACCAAAATACGGGTTGAAAGAGAATGCCTGTGATGAACATGAAAGATGTGGCTGACCTAGATCTTACCCCTGGCCCCTAAGTTTTATGAATAAGTTCAGAGGGAGGATAAAAAGCACTAGATGAGTAAAGGCAGAATTTGCACCATAAAATAGATTGTGCACAAAATACGAAATGAAAATTAGTATAGACATTTCAACTGTCATTTCATTCAGTGTTGTTCCCCACTAAACTGGAAACTGAACCTGAGACTGTTGCTGGAAATTCAGTTCTTTCCCATGTTTTGGTCTTAGCTATTTGAAACAGGACTATTTAGACCAGCCTCTCCAGGTAAATATTAACCTGCTTCTTAGCATGGTTTCTGATTATTACTGAATATATTGACCTTTGGGCTCAAGTGAGTAATGAATGTACAGATTTTTTTTTAAAGATCAAGCTGTATCAGCGATGGCATTCCAACAAGACTCCCTGGGCAGTGAGGGTGCTTGTGTTCAGTGTAATTGGGCATGTGACATCACTTATATATTAGAGGCATTTTCATTATTTATGCCTGCATGAACAAACATCGATGATGAATGAATTCAACCAAAAAGAGAAGGTTACAAAAATGTCATATGTAAATGAAAAAGGGCAAGACTTATGAGGGTTGCTTCTCTAGTTTTTATATATATATATATATATATATATATATATATATATATATATATCAGTCTAATTTATATGTATATATATTCCATTCAGTAAAATAATGGAAGAGACATCAATAAAAACAGTGCCCCTTATAATTGATATTTGGCATCAAATTGTACTTAATAGGCCTTTTTTTTTTTTTTTTTTTTTTTTTTGAGGAGTTTCACTCTTGTTGCGTAGGCTGGAGCAGTTCGGACTCGTCTCACTGCAACCTCTGCCTCCAGGGTTCAAGTGATTCTCCTGCCTCAGCCTCCTGAGTAGCTGGGATTACAGGCATGCACCACCATGTCTGGCTAATTTTGTATTTTTAGTAGAGATGGGGGTTTCACTATCTTGGTCAGGCTGGTTTCGAACTCCTGACCTCAGGTGATCCACCCACGTCAGCTTCCCAAAGTGCTGAGATTACAGGCATGAGTCACCACGCCCGGCCTGACTTATATTTTAAGCAAGTTTGCAGTTTTTTTCAAGGTAGCAGTCCTGGGAATATTCTGAATTCTGGAAAGAATTTAGAGAGGTTATTGCCTTCTTAATAATTTAGAGCGTCTATTGCTCTGCCAAGTCAGAAGATTAACATTTAATAGAAAAAAATTATATATCTATAATTCAGTCACAGCTATTAGATCAGATGGATTTTACATTAAGTGAAAAAGATGTTGAGCATTTAAGGACCATTAAACTACAGGACTCTTACTGGGTTTTAAGGCCTCCAAGCCAGGGTCCTACTGCGAAGAGTATTTATTTTACATATACAGAACCCATTAAGGATGGGAAAGGGGCACACATTTTAAAAGAAAATAGGCCATGAAAAAGTGTGATTTTCCACATTGTGAACAACTACCAAACAGATTCAGTCTTATAATAATTAGTTTTATGCATCATTAAGTAGCTTGCTTACTGGCTAGAAGAATAGGGTGAATCCCACCTTAAAAGTGGTACCTGCAGGAAATCCAAGTAGCTACATGTCCTTTGTTGATATTTCACTTAGAAAAACTGTGTTTCGAGTAGTTTCCAGGATTCTTAAGGATGCTATATATTGTCAGGAATTTAAGTTTGGAACTGCCTTCTTCAGTGGTCCTTAAGGACCATGAAAACAAAGACCCAGAGAGGAGTTCTAGTGTTTACTTTTTCTAGCAATGCTCAAATTATCAATGAGAGAGTGGAATTTGACCCTTGAGAAGAATCACTTGCCTATTGGAAGAAAGTCTGCACCATTGTCTTTATTAAGTGCTTATCACAATCCCATTGTTGGAATTAACAATACCTTAATGTAAGTTTTTCTTACTATTTATACCATGCCTCCTGCCCCATTCCTACCTCCAAAAAGGGGAAGAGTTTTAGGAGTATAAAAGCAAATAGACTCAGGGAGGATGTGAGAATGGAGTTAATATAATTTGTAACTTTTTCCCCCTACAATGTCCAAACAAATTTGGTGATTTTCTTTCTTGCTATTCTAGGCTTTTTTAAATTGCCTCTGACTAAAGTGGCACCTTATGGGCTGCTTCAGAAATTTTCTTCAGGATTTAAAAATGAAGCCGATTCATATTCAGAGTCTTCCTGCTGAAAATCTGTTAAGCCAAAATAAAAATGACTGCTACTTAAATTTTTTTTCCTCTTTATTGTTGCTGCAAACATTGTCTCACTTACAGGAGTTGCAAGATCTCATTTATGCTTTGTACAAATGGAGAGAGATGAACCATCCCAGGACTACCAATACAAGTCCTAAGGATTAAAGTGTATCTGCCTCAATCAGATAAATGTGAGCTGCACTCCTGAGTGTGGAGGCTTTTTTTTTTTTTTTTAAGTGAATTGTTCCAGTTGGCCTTAATCCCTAAGCAATATAGCTCCTTTAAAACCATCTTTATTCATTCACACCAATTGACACTTAAAATCCCCCAGCCACTGTTCATCTAAGTCTAAATATAGCTGTTAGAGTCAAATGTGTTTTAAGAGGATTTTCAATCTGATTATCCAAAATACTATTTATTGTCAATGTTTTTGGTGTGCCATGGCCAATCTTATTATTATAATGTACATAGCCATTTAACGGCAGCAGAACCTAAAATATGTCACAGCAATTGGGATAACCTGAAGGAGGGCTTTTCTCCAGCTCTGCGCTGTCGTTCTGGCACAGCTTGTTGTGTGGTTACGAACATCAGAAAGAATTCCTTAATAAGCTCTTGCTCTCCTTCCAGACCCTTTTGGGCAATCTCGCCCTCCATGTTCTCTAAGTAGAGAGCAGTTACCAGGACAACAGAGAATTTGAGGAAGATTTAATTGTGATTTGATGTCTAACCAGAATAAAGAGCTAGTGCCTTGAATTTATATTCTAGGTTTCCAAGCAAATGTCAATATGCATTTTTATTATTTTTGCCCTTCCTCATTATAAAAAGGATTTTAAGATGGCTGACTTTTTTTTTCTTAATATGGGAGAGGAGAATGGGGATGATAAATACTAAAAGGATAGGAAAAACAAGCAGCAGCTTGTTATGCAGGAAATATGCCATTTAACATTATAATATCCTGCTTCTCTGGGGCTGATCTCAGTTTGACTCTGAACTTCCTAGTGGCCAATATAATGATGAAAACATCACATATGTGAGGCACGGTGTCAGGCAGAGCACAGTTATTCCTGGTTCTGAAACTGGCATGGTGTTCTCCATGGGGCCAGCACATCAGTTGGTACACATCTGAAGCTGGAGTACACAGTGCCTCAGGGTACATGCCGTGGGATAAAAATGGCACATCTTGCTAAAGTGCTTCCATCGGACTTAATGGTAAGAAAGCTATTTTTAGTAACATTTTTATTTTGGAATAATTTATAGTCCATGAGATGACTGACCCAGGGTAATAGTCCACATTTTGGGTCCACAAGGAAAAATCCGTGTTTTTTTGTTTTTTTTTTTTTTGTTTTTCTTGCCTTATTCTTGGGTCACAGATGTTTCAAACAAATTTCTTAAGTAGATATCTGTATCTGTTGTTTTTGGTTGGTTGGTTGGTTTTTTGCCTGCCTTTTATTTATTTTTCATTTTCTGTGTCACTCCCTTCTGGCCTTCTATGCACATGACAAAAATTCTTTGCCTGGCGAAACTTTAGTCAAGCTATTCAACCTTCTCCTAGGCCCATCTGTGCACTTCCTTATACAACCTAGTTTTAGCAAAGAACCCTACCAGGTCAGTTTAGCAAGAGCCCTCACCCTTGATAGCTGATCACTCTTGACATCTGATCCGGTTCCTCATACTCCACCTTCCACAGGTGATGTCTGATCACCCCGATCTGTCTTCAGTCAGAATCCTCTGGGTTGGTTTAGCCTTACTCCTGATGTTGTCTTGTAGAAATTTCCCATCCAGTGACCACCCTTCCAACCCTGCTCCTTGGCTATAAATTTCCACTTGCCCATGCTATATTCAGTCAACCTCAGTCTCTCTCCCCTTTTGCAAACTCTGTTGCAGTGGTCCCTATCCTAACACGATGGTCCTGAATAAAACTTTCCTTACTGTGCTTTCACAAGTGTCACTGAATAATTTTTTCATTAACATGCTCACCATACCGTAAGTCCCCCATTTTTGCACCCTCTTACCTAGGCCCTAAGTGCATGTGCTCTTGTTTTCTTTCCTCTCCCTCACTTCCTTCAAAGATAGGAATCGATATAGCTTTGAGGCAGGAATTAAAAATCAGTGTGACTAAATTAATTCATACCGGCTGTAAGTTATTGATAACCCACTGTAAACTAATTTTTGAAAAGCATGTTTAACCCCCAATAATGTATTAATTGGCAGATAATCTTAGGAAAAACAATAAAATGAAGGGAAATGATTCATATTTTAGGGGGAGAGGAAGATGATTTTCAACAAGTAGAGGCATCACCTCTACGTGAATTATGCCCAACCCCTTCAGAATTCTCCCTGAACTGTTACTGCTTTCCTTAGAGTGCTCCATTTCTCTGTATTTTTATAAACATCTTTTTTTAAAGTGTAGTGTGTAGTGGACATTTACTGTTCTCTTGACCACCCAGCATACAAACCACCTTTCTACCTCTCGGGAATTCTCTGCCTTATGAGTCTTGATAAGATGTGGAGACATCTGCTCACTATAGAGGCTGAAAATGCCAAACGATTGCTTTTCCCTGACAGAGGTGGTGTTGGGGTACAGGCACATGACCCAGGCCAGCACATGCTGCCAAATGTGCCCTCAACTTTGACTAGGGGACTAAGTAACATTAAGAGGCAGGGGTGATATTCGTCCTTCTGGCAGCAACGATAGTTGGGGTTACTGCATGATCAGGTTCCTAGTGCAGAGATGGAGGTTGCCAAAAGATGAACATCTCATGCTTGGTGGAACAGCTGTTTTCTCACCGACAGGTTTTGGAGTATAATTTGGAAGCTTGTTTCTGTCTGCTCAGGCCTAAGCCTGATTTTCTACCTTCTCTATAGATAGCCAGTACATTTTAGATAAATCCCTGCCTGCTTAAAACAGCCAGATTGATTTCTGTTGCTTACAATTAAGAACCTGGGCTGATAAAGTTTCCTCCTAATTTCCAAAGCATAGTCAATTTAGAAAATTTCAGAAAATATAGATAGGAAAAAGGCAAAAATAATTCACTCCAAGCCTACAGATAATCACTCTTAGTGCTTTGATGTATCTTTTCCAGTATGTTGGATGCATCTATTCCAAGGAAGACTTTTCTGAGGAAGAATAATGGGGCATTGGCTGGGCGCGGTGGCTCACGCCTGTAATCCCAGCACTTTGGGATGCCGAGGTGGGCGGATCACCTGAGGTCAGTAGTTCGAGACCAGCCTGGCCAACATGGCGAAACCTTATCTCTACTAAAAATACAAAAATTAGCCAGGTATGTTGGCACACACCTGTAATCCCAGCTACTTGAGAGGCTGAGGCAGGAGAATCGCTTGAGCCTGGGAGGTGGAGGTTGCAGTGAGCTGAGGTTGTGCCACTGCACTCCAGCCTGGGTGACAGAGTGAGACTATGTCTCAAAAAATAATAATAATAATGGAGCAGAATTTCGGGGCCCCTTCCATCTTTGTCCACGGAATCAAATAAATAGGCTTCTAATCCTTGTTTTAAGAGTCTGGGCTTAAGAGTGCTTAATTGAATTGGACTATGTGGGCAAGAGGGGAAGAATGATGGCTTTTAACCTTTGTAGCTAACTTAAGAATTACCTGTAAAACAATGCTAACTCTTTGTCATATAGATTGCAATTTTTCCCCTGATTTTTTTCACTTGTCATTTAACTGTTTTTCTCTCATTCAGAAATTTGAAATTTGTATACAGTTAAATTTGTCAGTCTATGGTTTCTGACATTAGTGTTACACCTTAAACATTCTTTCCCAACATATTTTATCTAGTGCTTGTATGATATTGTTTATATTTAAACACGTAATCCACTTGGAGTTTGTTTTATGCTATTGTGTGAGGGATAGATTCAGTTTAATTATTGTCCAAATTGCTATACAGTTTGTTTGATTCAGTTATCTTTTTTTTTAATTCAGTGCTGTCTTCTCCACTGATTTGTGATGCCACCTTGAGCACAAATCAAATTTCTATATATATCTGGGGCTATTTTTTGACTCTTCATTCTGTTCCATTAGTTTACCTATCTTTTACCTCTATTCCAAAATCTGTACTCTCACAAGTTCCAAATATTTCTGCAATTGCTCTTGAGAAAACAAAAGGCAATCTTGGATACATAGGCATGAATTTGGGAAGCCTGCCAGTTGGAGATTGCCATGTGGGCAGAGAATAAAATGTTCTGGTTAAAACACAGAATTCTGTTAAATAAGAAACTGTGTTGAAGAAATGTACTTTGCTTTTGAGAATTCACAAGGACTGTCAAGACCTTATAGTATCTCAGGATCATCAACAACATCACAACACTGATTATCATTATGCAATGGATGTGCTGATGTGCTCATGAACAGAGCCCAAACAGGATACTGGATAAAATAGAGTTGACCGTGTTTTTCTTCTTGGATGTTGGGAGTGAAGTGAGTGTTGGAGCTTTTGGAGACAGACGACAAGCCCATCCGTTTGCTATATGGATTACCACATCCACGCCAAGCTGATGAATGAAATTTGTGCATTAGAACTATTACAGAATGGTAACTAAGACAATGATAACAGTTGGTCAGTAATTGACAGAGCCATCTCCCAGAGGAGCAAACACATTCTTTCTATCCTACTGGGCTCCAAATGGCTTCCTGGCAGGGGAGCCAAGTGGACCCACTGAAGTGGGATTTCTACAGCACACCACAGAACACCGCTGCTTATGCTCGGGTCTTAGAAGAATCATTTGAGAGTCTCCCATATTGGCAGGATTAGTTGCACTGGAGGAAAGCCAGTGAAAACCCATACATGGACTGATAAATGAGGTAGCCAGCCATTCGTGCTGTGGTGCCTCCCCACTGATTCCCAGCGAGGACCTTTTCTATCCCAGCATCATTGCCCTCATAGTACTGGGCTCTCCTGCCTCCTTGCTTTGCCCATCTTATTCACACCAGTTGAAATAATCTCTTGCTCCAATTCTTCCTATTATAATTCACCTAATTCTTCAAGGGACAACCCAAATCCTCCTTCCATTAAGCCTTTCAGAAATTCCCTTTTAAAAACCTTTTTCTTTCATTCTGAACTCAGTAAAGGTCATGAAACGTTTCTTGAGCGCTTGCAATATATCAGGAAGGCATCGTCTTAGTTGTTGGGGAGTATATTCATTTCCTATGGGCACTTTAAACAAATTACCATAAATTTAGTGGCCTAAAATGAAAGAAATTTGATATCTCACAGTTCCGGAGGCCAAAAGTCAGAAATCAGTTTCAATGGGTCAAAGTGTCAGCAGAGTTGCACTTCCTCTAGAGGCCTGGGGAAGACCCATTCCTTGCCTCTCAGCTTCTGTAGCGTCTGGCATTCCTTGGCTTGTGTGTGTGTCATTCCAACCTCTGTCTCCATGGTCACACTGCCTCGTTGCCTTCTCTCTTGTCTGTAGTCACATCCCACTCTGTCTCCCTCTTATATGAATACGTGCTTGCATTTAGGAGGGTCCACTTGGATAATCCAGGATAATCACTCCATCTCAAACCCTTAATTTAATCCCACTTGCAAAGTCTTTTTTTGCCATACAGGGTGACATTCACAAGTTCTAGGGATTAAGGCATGGATAACATATTTGGGAAGCCATTATTGAATCTGCCACAGAGAATAAAGATATAATTATCTGTCCTATCATCTATAAAGTTTTTACATGTAAGTTACTAAACAAAATTATGTGCTACAGTGAAGTAAGAGTGGTCTTAGAACATTTTGAATCTCTCCAGTGGTGGCTTTCCCAGCCAAGTCTTCTGCTTGAATAAGTGGATATGTTAATAAAATGGTGAATGAAAATGATCTAGAGAAAAAAAGATGAGTGAAAAAATAAATGTACTTCAAAAATATATTTACCTTCACATACTACATAAACTCATTTATATATATTCTCAAAATGACAAAATTATGGCAACGGAGAACAAATTGGTGGGTGCCAGGTGATGTGGTTTTGGTCTGTGTCCCCACCCAAATCTCATCTTGAATTGTAATCCTCATGTGTGGAGGGAGGGAAGTGATTGAATTATGGGGGCAGTTTCTCCATGCTGTTCTCATGATAGTGAGTGAGTTCTCATGAGATCTGATGGTTTTATAAGGCAGTTTTCCTTGCTCTTGCACGCTCTCTCTCACCTGCTGCCACGTAAGACATGCCTGCTTTTCCTTCCGCCATGATTGTAAGTTTCCTGAGGCTTCCCCAGCCATGCAGAACAGTGAGTCAATTAGCCCTCTTTCCTTTATAAATTACCCAGTCCTGGGTATTTCTTTATAGTGGTGTGAGAATGGACTAATACGCGAGGGGTGAAGGGAGTGGGTACGATATGAAGAGATACCAGGAAAGATCTTTGTGGGGATGGAATTGTGTATGTTGATTACGGGGTGGTTCCAGGGTTACAGGAATCTACATACGTGAGAACATGACCGAGAACTACACATACGCATATTGTACCAGTGTCAATTTCTTGGTTTTGATTATTTATGTAAAATGTAACCATCTAGTGAAACTGGGTAAAGGGCACACTGAATTTCTCCGTAATATCTTGAAAACTTTTGGTGACTATTTCAAAATAAAAAAATGGTGAAAGTAATTTACCTTTTTCTTCAGAAAAATAAACAATAACTTACAGAAATATGTATAACATAAAAATAATTATGTTAGGCAATTGAGGGTTAAGATAAAGCTAAGTGTAAAGTCCTCATACCATAACCAAACTTGGCCTACAAAGTCAGGTCTGGGCTTCCTAAAGTCAAAGAAAAACATGAGTCTATTGGGGTTTCTGTTTGCTCCTAAGCTACCTCTTTAATCCAGAGGACAGCACCTTTAGGAATTGAGTGAGTAAAAGAGCACTTTCTATTGTTTTGTGTTACAGTAAAACACTGAACAGTGGCCCATGTCAGTCCTTTCTCTTCTGCATTTGGCTCTGGGCATATTCAAGAGCTTGATGGGCTCATTATGCACTGGCTATGATGAAGGTCAGTGGGAAACGCCAGCGCCTGTAGTGGAAAAACTAGCCTGGAAGAATTTCCTAGGTACAAGGCTTGTCAGGATCCATCTAAAATGGAACTGCGTGGAAGAGGAAGTGAATGAGTTGTGGGGAGAAATTAACATTAAATCAAGTAAGACATGTGTTTTAGAGATTAGTGGGCTCATTGGAAGTTGAGACTTTCCGCAGAAAGTTTCTTCCTCTTACTGGACAGTGTGTGTGTGTAGATTAGATAACCCAGGACATATTTAATGATGGAGAATTTATAAAGTTTTGTGAAATGTACAAATGTAAACAAGACTTGAGTTTGGCTGCTAGGTATACTCCTAATTATTGGTGTGACCTTGTGTAACTAACTTAACCTCAGTACCTAGACCTGAGTGAAAAGAGAGATGCTTTGATTATTACAATACTGCTTCTTAGCACAAAAGTTTTATGAGGTTCTAGTCCTGGTGTGATTGTTGAGCTTGTCTTGGCATTTGGACCAATCATGTTCCTGTTTTCTCTGAATTAGGAATTTCGAAATTGCTTTTTCTGACACTAAGTTTGGTTGAGATGTATGTCTGCATGCATGTATTGAACTCCTCACACTGCTGTTATATAGTGTGTGATGTGCTTATGTGCATTAACAGAAAGACAAAATACAGGGGGAATCAAGCAGCTATGGATATAAGAGCTCCCCTCCTGCCTCTACAGTAGTGACTAGAGGACGAGCCCTATGAAAGAAGGGGAGGTAAAAGGCAGAGAGTTCAAATAGCTCACCAAGGAAGTAGCAGAGTGACATTACAAGCAGACTCATTCAAAAAGAATTCCGTAGTTTTTCAAGTGGCCTGCCTTACTTCCTGGGTCATTGGTCCAAAAGTTGAAATGGGACTCTGCTACTTCCTCTTAGAATATATTTGTATAGCATGAACTAAGGGTTTTAATTACAAAAATAGTTGTCTGATTTAAGAAGAAAAGTAATTATTCGAAAAATATTAGGTAACTCAGGAATCACTCAAAAGATGGAAAGACTGTATGCAGGCTATCCAGCCAAACCGTCAGAAGGGCTTGGTGGAGATGCCATTGTTACCACTGAATGCCAGATTCAGGGCGGGTTTGCCACCCGGGCTATTCCTCGGCCATGTGGCTTATACACTAATTGCAAAGGAAGCTGGAGAAGTGGGTTCTGGGCATTATCAGCACAGCCTCATAAGACTCATAAGGTGGGAATACTAAGATTCATAAGGTGGGAATTTCTTAATTATACAAATGGGCTCAAGCTCTGGGAAGCCAAAAATTAAAAACAAAACACAAATATCTATGAAAGCCCTTCCCTTTGGTAGCTGATACCATAAACCCTGCTCTAATGCCATAGTAAGTTCCAAAACGAATCAGAGCTTGTAGAAGGAGGGGTTGTATTATTGTGAAATAACTGAGTGAGACAGCACAGCTAGCTGGACGAGAGTTCTGAGAGTCCTACTGCAGGATTCAATTGTGTCCTGGTCCTGGGTGCCATCTGGTACCATTTGGGGCAGCTGTCAACCCCTAGCTTAAATATCAAGAAAATGATTCTGGATTCTGCAGCCAGAATGGATTCCAGAACAGTTGCAGTGCTTCTAAAACTCTCCCACTTGATTGGTTCCCATTTTATTGCCCTGATCTGGGGAGAATACCAGGGATGTAGGAGCATAACTTCCATCTCTCATCTTTCCCAAACAAGGGCTGCCTGGTGTCTGCTATTTCCTACTTGGCTTCATCCTTCCTCCATATTTCTCAGTCCTGCTGCAGAGGATAAGAAATTAAGCCTGCCTGCATTTAAACAGGAGTTGGGCAGAGGACAGAGGCAATCACTAGTCGTGTTATATTCAAGTTTGCAGTATGAGGTGGTGCGTTATTTAGAAATTTTACCTTATCAACAATATTTCTTCTTTCTACATTTATACTTCAAAACCAAAATATGACAGAACAAAAATCCCTCCCTCTTACCCATCATATTGTAAAAACTAAATTCATCCATGCCCCTGAAGGGAGGCAACCCAACATCTCATAAGAACTGTGACCAGCTCTGGCCGGGTGTTGTGGCTCACGCCTGTAATCCCAGCACTTTGGGAGGCCAAGGTGAGAGGATCACCTGAGGTCAGGAGTTCAAGAACAGCCTGGCCAACATGGTGAAACCCCATCTCTACTAAAAATACAAAAATTAGCCAGACATGGTGGCACATGCCTGTAATCCCAGCTACTCGGGAGACTGAGGCAGGAGAAATGCTTGAACCTGGGAGGCAGAGGTTGCAGTGAGCCTAGATTGTGCCATTGCACTCCAGCCTGGGCAACAATAGCGAAACTCCATCTCTAAAAAAAAAAAAAAGAACTGTGACCAGCTTTAAGTGCACATTCAGGGTCTCTGGGGCTGTCCAGCTCTCCTCGACTTATGTCACATTCTTTCTCAAAATTCTGTGATCTGATTTACAGACTAAATTGTAAAGTCACCTTTCCCAAGAGTGAGGGATAATGAAAGGGAAGACAAATGAAATTAATTAAAACTCATCAGTAGACATATGGAAGGAAAAAAAAATGTGGGTAGCCTTAGTTTTTGCAACTGAACCCAAGGCCAGAATTGGTGTTGGTGATTTTTCTCCTCAATATTTAAGATCCACTTTGTCTTTAGCTAGAATCTCAACCAACTGGATTATTTAACCAGGAAAGGTGATCCCAACCTTCATTTGTAAGGAATCTAGGACCTCAATGACTTCTCTATAGAATAGCTTTGTCAGTGGTGTGCTGGATCTATCTTGTACCATATTGTGAGAGTGGATTAGTAAATTTTCAACAATGTTATGAGCATTTGTTAAAAACAGCCATTATTAAAAATTAAATTATAGGCTGGCTGTGGTGGCTCATGCCTGTAATCCCAGCACTTTGGGAGGCTGAGGTGGGTGGATCATGAGGTCAGGAATTCAAGACCAGCCTGGCCAAGATGGTGAAACTCCATCTCTACTAAAAATACAAAAAAATTTAGCTGGACATGGTGGCGAGTGCCTGTCATCCCAGCTGCTTGGGAGGCTGAGGTAGAGAATTGCTTGAACCTGGGAGGCGGAGGTTGCAGTGAGCCGAGATTGTGCCACTGCATTCCAGCCTGGGCGACAGAGCGAGACTCCGTCTCCAAAAAAAAAAAAAAAATTAAATTATATAAGCCTACAGTTAAATACATTTTATTAAAAATGAATGTAATAAATACCCCTGCATTCATCACTAATTATTTTACTAGCATATATCCTTCCTTATGAGATGATGTATGTCTTTATATGTATAGTAGAAATACTATATAAGGCTGTGCAACTGTGCATCTTATCCCAACTGCATGTTCAGTAATGTCATGTTGATAGATTGAAATTGGCTATGGTGGGGGTTTTTACATCAAGGAAATTAGCAAACACTACAATTCAGTGACACTGGCTAGAGTTTCCATTCATTTTTACCACTGAACATCAAGGTACTGGGAGAAGTCCCAGGAGACTCCTAGGTTCCATCTTCACCCTTCTCTGCCTGCATGATGTAGTAGTTTTGTTACAACCACAGTACTACGGGGAGCTAAAATGATCATGTTTTTGAAATGGCCATGTTTTTGAAACCATTGTTGTGTCTGTTGTTGGAAGCATTCTTTTTTCAAGACTAAAACCATTAAACTCAAACAGCCCTGAGTTGTAGGGATAGGAAGCAAAAACATTGTGAATGGATCATTACGTGTGACAGTGACAAGCAACATTTCCACATCCACCCCTTGGTTCTAGGCCCCATGTACTGGCTCCTGGTTCAAGGCATACATTGTATCCTGGAGATCAGCACCCTAACCTCAAAAGCTGTTGTCTCTCCATTGATGCTATCCTTGAGTCTGCAATATGTTAATGCATCCTTCTGTAAGGCCAGCTGCCTACGGGTGATTTGGTACATCGTAAAACTAATGAATGAAGACCACCGACCATTTTTTTTTTATTATTTTGCAGAAAAATAGATTTCTTAAAAGCAACGTTGTTTTTGATACCAAGCCTGTGTGAGGTGAGTCCACAGACCGCTGTGCTGCAGCAGCACAATAGGAGTGGAAAGCAAGCCCAAGTGTGTTTCAGGATAGCAAAACACCACCTTCTCCACGAGGTGCTGTGTGATGTCTTAGGTTGCTCACTGCTACTGGCAAGTGGAGTCCATTAGACCAAGAACTCAGGAATCAGAACTTTTGTCCTTTCTTTCACCCGGTCATTGCCCTTAGAAGGAACCACCCACCCCATAGTCCTTGAGTTCTTCAGGCTTTTCATCTCTTCTCTGACAATGACCCCTCCACAGTACCTGTATTTGTTTTTTATGTCGCATAACAAATCACCATAGACTCAGTGGCTTAAAATCACTTATCATCTTATAGTTTTGTAGGTCAGGAGTACAGTACAATGTGACTGAGCCCACTGCTCAGGCTCTCACAACATTGAAACCAAGGAGTCGGCAGGGCTGTGTTTCTTTTTGGAGGCTTTGGGGAAGAATCCACTCCCAAATTCATTAAGTTGTTGCCAGAATTCAGTTCCTCATGGTCGTAGGACTGGAGTCCCCTTCCTTGACATGTGGCCCCTCCATCTTCAAGCCGGCAATGACACGTCAAATCCTTCTTGGGCATCCAACTTCTCTGGTTTGCCCTGTTCTTCTGCTTTAAGGGCTCATCTGATTATACTGGGCCCACCTAGATAATCCAGGATAATCTCTCTATTTTATGGTTGGCTGATTAGCAAACTTTATTACACCTGCAGAGTCTCTTTCACCATGCACAGTAACATTTATGGGCATGATACTGCATGGTATTCCCAGTCCCAGAGTTTAAGGTGTGAGATCTTTGGGGGCCATAATCCTGCCTATCACAGTAACCTACAGCCTTGTCTTCAGTCAGTACTTCCTTCTAAGCATAAAGTGGTGATAATTTAATCTACTGTTTCTCCTCTGCATGCATGGACTGCCAGAATCCCATTGCTTAATATTAGAGTTTCACAGCCTTCACCTCCTCAAACCCTGCCACAATTTCTCCACTTCCCTCAGGATCTGTTGCCTACAACTACTCCTGGTTTCAATGTCTGTAACATTGAAGGTTCTTAATTACAAGCAACAGAAACCAATTCTGGCTAATTTAGGGAGAAAAAATAGTTTTTGAAAGATTACACGGGAGCTTACAGATTTACCAGAAGGGCTGGAGTACTAGGCTCAGGGGCTACTTGAATGATACCACAGGCCTGGTTGAGTGAGAAGACTTCAGCTACTGTTGGCACCACTGTGACTTGATGCAGGAGGACACTGCTAATGTGGCAGCCTTGAGGCCCAAAACTCCATGATGCAGCCCCTGCCCCTGCTAGAGAGTCTCATGGCCCTTGCTTCTTCATGTCGCCACGTCCTTTTTTAAAGTCCAGGACAGGAGTAGCTGATTGGTTGAACCCGGGACACCCAACTGCAAGGAATCCAGGGAAAGCAACCTTCCCATCTGGCCTTACCAGGCAGGAAATGTTTAAACCAAGGAAGTGGCTCAGATACATGGCATCCAACACTCTGAGAAATATCATATATGTTGCATGGACATTATTGGTTTCTAATCCAAATCAAGACATATGTTCCCATAAGCAAGGGCAACAAGACAACATCTGAAATCATCTCTGCCCTGCCTTGGGAAATGATTTTACCATCTATGAAGCTGCCTAAGTCAGAAAGCATGAGGGTCCACCAAATCCATCCTGCTCTGTATACCCACTTGTAACCATGCTGCAATATTTCTAGATAGAACCCTTCCCTCCTTCTCCTCCCAAACCACACTGCTTTAGTGAAGGTACTGGGCACTTTCCATGTGAATGTCTACACTCTCCCCCCAGTTGGCCATCCTGTGTCTAGTCTCTTTTGCTTCAATCCTTCTCCACTTCACTGTGAAGTGTCACCAGATTGTCTTTTGAAAATGAAAATCTGCTTCCATCATTCTCTTCTTTACATTCCTTCAGCAGTTCCCCACGGCCTGGGGATTAAAACCCATTTCTTAGCATGGCTGTTGTTATTCTGAACCCCATCTGCCTCCCCAGCTTCACGTTTCATCCCCATTCAGCCCCAACCAGCCAAGCTACTGGCCACATTGTATGCTTTCCTCCCCAAGCCCTGTCCCAAGGCCCTCCACTTCCCACACCTTTGCACTTGCTGTTTTCTCTGGCAGACACACCCTCTCACACATCTGCTGCTTTGACCCAGTAAGACTTTGCTTTCTTGATGCCTCTCCCCAAGGTAAATGGAACCATTTTCTTAGGTATACCTAAGAGTGTACCACCCTTGCAAAACATTCTCTGCAACAGGCCAGAGGATGGAAACGTGTGTTGAATGATAAGTGAGTATCTGCTGGAGTTGCTGGGCTCATCTGGGCACAGACAGTGCAGGGGCTGCAGCAAAACATTATAGGCCACGTGGGGGTTGGGGATAGAGCCTTGGCCTCTCCTAGCCCAGGGCTCAGGGAGAGTGGAGGACACTGTGCCCCCACCGGTGATTGTCCTAGTTAATGAGACCAAATGCTGCCTCCCTCTGTCAAGTCCCAAGCACTGGTGAAAGCACTACTTGGGGGACTGTTCAGGACCTGCCTCAGGGAGCAACCACACACCTCACTGCAGTCTTCCAAGGTTCACACAGAAGCCAGAGCTCACATTTCCCATAGACCATTTAGCTATTCTCTTTCTGTAGTCACTTCTTAAGAAGTGTGGGTCATACATTTATGTGGGAAGCAAGAAAATCTTGGAGCATAATTAATACCATATTTTCATGCACATCGCCAGTGGTGGGCAACTCACTGCCAGTCCGTTTCATTAGAGTCAACCCCTTTTACAAAGCCTTTTCTTAATTTTGACCAGAAATCTGCCTTCCTGTGCCTTCCCTATTGGTCCTGAGCCCGAACATGGTACACAAAGTTGGCTGTGAGTGGCATGGCATTAATTTTCTTTTCTTTTCTTTTTTTTGTTTTTTTTTGGAGATGCAGTCTTGCTCTGTTGCCAGGCTGGAGTGCAGTGGCATGATCTCGGTTCACTGCAACCTCCGTCTCCCGGGTTCAAGTGATTCTCCTGCCTCAGCCTCCCAAGTAGCTGGGACTACAGGTGCCTGCCACCACACCCAGCTAATTTTTGTATTTTTAGTAGAGATGGGGTTTCACCATGTTGGCCAGGATGGTCTCGATCTCTTGACCTCGAGATCTGCCCGCCTCCTAAAGTGCTGCGATTACAGGCGTGAGCTGCTGCGCCCAGCCTAACTTTCTCTTTTGACAGCCACATTCCACTATTGATTCTTCTTTAGCTTATTAACCAATTATGCCTCTAGGTCTCTTTTCAGATGCTAAATCAGGCTTGTCATAATGTCATATGCAGACAGCTGAGAACAAAGCAAGCATGGGACTTTACAATGAAACCTACTGCATGTTTTCACATGGATTTAGGTTTGTCCTTCTTTTCTAATTCATTCGAGCACTGTACCGCTTCAGCCAGGGAGCTAGAGATGTGAGTGGGCAGGAGATGGCAGGAGAGAGCCAGGAAGGATTTTTTTGTGGCCTCGCAGGACTGTGAAGATGTGAAGTCATAGAAGCTAGCTGGTCGGCAGGAAGCAGGGGGCTAGGGCAGAACTTGCCCTTGAGTTGAGGAACAGAGGGAAGTTACACACAGACCCAGGAGCAAGGGGACCAGAAGAGGAAGGATTGCAGGTTCTGAGAGAAGGTTGCTTAAAGAGGGGAGGACTCATGGGCTCACGTGAGAGACACAGCCGATGTGCTGGTTGCAGACTTAGGCTTACCAAAGCCAGTCCCCAAATCCAAAACCACCTACATGGCAATGAGAGGGGAATGGGCACATCAGTCATGGAACCTGCATAGGGTGGGGTGTGATGCCCTGAGTACACAGACTGTTTTCAAAGAGTCTTAAGGACAGAAAAATGTTTTTAATTTGAAACTAAAAGCCAAACTGTTGATCCCAAATATGTAGAAAGAATCTCTGTGTGTGTGTGTGTGTGTGTGTGTGTGTGTGTGTGTTTGTGTATCTATGTGTATGGATGAATGAATGAATATGCTGAGCATGTATTCTGTATTGAGAGAGAGATTAATGAAAAGGCTAATCTTGCTTATATTTTCCAGATCTGCCTCAGAGAGCATATGCTAGTTATATCATTAGACAGTGCAGTAAATGTTATCAGAATTTCCAGTTTCCAAGAATGAGGACACTGTAAACAGAGTACAGTAATGCGGCCCCGGCTTAATACTTGTATTTGGAAATCTGAGCTGACTCTGTTTAGGGAAGGTGCCCGTCATCCAAGGGGTCTGTGCCTTCTGTTGTCCATGGGCTGGCATGACAGGCGTTTGATAAATGGATATGAAGAAGAAGACGTCACTATTGTGATGACCACCTGTTGAGTTACCAGGGCTTGGGATAAATTTTTGCACATCATACAGTATGGGTTAGGGATCAGGTTTTATTGGGGAAACCCCCAGAGCTGAGACCCAGAGCAAGTTGTTGGGGTCCTTTTCAGATGACACTCCTTGTGTCCTGCAGACACTGTTCTTGTTCTCACAAAGCTCACAGCATCCTAGGAAGACAGACAGGTAACCAGAAGACTCATAATCCACTAGGTCTCACCCCTGTGGAGCTGCCCAGATTTTGCCACAGCCCATCACTGGAGCTCACCAAGATGTTTTTGAACATTGTTATCCCAGATTTGCTGTTCTTTCCAGATTTGTGTCACCTGCATAGTTGACAAACATGTTCTCATTGTCTTCATCCCAATAGCCCAAGGAGCCAGCCTCACAGCAGGCCACCAGGAGGGTCTGCAGGGCTGGTGGTCCTTAGAGCACTCTGTTCCTTCAGCCAGGTATGAATCTGCCCAGAGGTGCAATCAGCTCAGGTCCTGTTTCTTAGCCCCGTGGGAATTCAGACCTCTCCTGGGCTTCTCACATTCCCTATGTAGCCCCTGGCCTCTGATCTAGCCTCCCCATTGGTCCTGTTGTACACTAATTGCCTCCAGACCTGTAACCTCCCACCCAGTCCTCTCTCTCCATGCCCACAGCCTCTCTACCGACTTACACTTTCTTTGTCTCAGCCTGAACAACCACCAGTGTCTCCTAACTGGTCTCTTGGCCTCTGCTTTCTTCCTCCTCCTACCCCATCTTTCATTCTATAACCAGCATAGTCTTTTAAATAGACATCTGACTGACATATCATTCAGCAATAAAAAGGAACACACCACTGATTCATGCTACCACACGATGAACCTCAAAAACTAAGTTCTCTCATGCTAAGTGAGAGAGGCCAGAGGCCAAAGACCACATATTGTATGATTCCATTTATAGGAAGTGTCAAGAAGTGGTGAATCGATGGAGACAGAAAGCAGCTTTGTGGTTGCCAGGGGCTGGGGGTAGGAATAGGGATTGAGTGCAAATGCACACGGGGACTCTTTGGGGTGACAGAAATGTTCTAAAACTCGATGATGGCGATGGTGGTACAACTCCATGAATTTAATAAAAATTATTAAATTGTACACAAAACATCTGGCACATGCACAGGGCAAGGGAGGGGTGCATGAGGGTGGACAGAGCAGTGTTTTGGCATGCTCTCCAAGGTTCCAGCATATTCTACTGTGTTTTGGTGTGAGTTCATCATGGCGGATTTACAAATGAGGTGATTGTTATGCTAATTCTTTGTTGGAGGGAAGTTTTTTTTTTTTAAACCAGAGATAATAAACATATTCTTTTTTTTTTTTTTTTTTTTTTGAGACAGTCTCGCTCTGTCACCCAGACTGGAGTGCAGTGGCATGATCTCGGCTCACTGCAACCTCTGCCTCCTGGGTTCAAGCGATTCTCCTGCTTCAGCCTCCTGAGTAGCTGGGATTACAGGCGCCCGCCACCATGCCCAGCTAATTTTTTTTGTTGTTGTTATTTTTAGTAGAGACAGGGTTTCACCATGTTGGTCAGGCTGGTCTCAAACTCCTGACCTGGTGATCCGCCCACCTCGGCCTCCGAAAGTGCTGGGATTGCAGGCATGAGCCACCGGGCCCGGCCCTAATATATTCTTATTTTAAAGAAATAGATCTGACTGTGTTACCCTCTGCTTAACCTTCTTGAACCCTGTGCCTGTGAGACAGAGCCAAGGCCTTACCGCAGCATCCAGCACCTCCCCAGCCACCCTCCAGCTGCTTCTCCTTAAGAGGAGGTGTCCCCAGCACACCAGGCACATTTAATGCCTCCATCCGCCCTTCATCCCCGCTTTGTGTTTCTGCCAAACTTCCATTTGTTTATCAGGGCCCAGCTCAAATCACGCCTTGCTTAGTGGGATCCGTGGTTCTTTGGTCTCTGCTCCCATAGCGTTTCCATTAAAGCATGTTGTACACTGTAACATAGCCACTTGTATCTGTTTCTTGGAAGAAAGTATGAGCTCGTGAGAGGACAGAATGCGTCTTAGTCATCTGTGCTTTCCCAGGGCGCATAGTGGATGCTCAATGTCTCATTCATTCACTCAACAGCCATCTCTTGAGGGGGGTTTCTCAGAGTAGGGCTTCTCAATCTTGGCACTACTGACATCTTGGGTTAGATAATCTTTTGTCTTGGGGCCTGCCCTGTGCCTTGCAGGAAGTTCAGCCACATCCCTGGGCTCTACTCTTTAGATAGCAATAGCACCCCCACCATACCCTTGTTGCGATTACCAAAAATGGTCTCTAGACATTGCCAAAGTTTCCCTTGTTGGGGCGGCAAAATCACCCTTGTTGAGACCCGCTGGTCTGGAGGCATCTCTGTGATAAGCCCTGTGTTTAGTATCTTCATTCAGTTTCTTGGAAAACACACTGGGGCTGAGGCCAGAGCCTGCAGCCCACTTCTGGTTACCACTTGCCCTGCTGACCAAGAGAGCTTGTCAGCCTCTGAGGCCAAGCCCAGCCTCCTTGGCTCACGCGCATGTCTGTCTACCAGTCTAGGAAACGTGCGAAGCCAGAGAGCCTGCCGGGATTTTAGCTGACTGCTGATTTCCTCTTAACTCTGTTTGTCTTCACCTTTTATGTTTTAAATCGTTTGCTTTGATGGGAAAGACAGGAGTAAGACAGGAGTTGAGTAGTTCAGTTTTTTCTACATCACCCATGAATAGCACAGTCCACTCCAAGCGCCAGTGTGTCCCTTTCTCCCTCTGTTTTGTTTGGGGCATACTTTAACAAAGCTCTTTCTATTGTCCTTGGGATATCTGCAAGCTGCATCTCATTCTGGGGCTTGGTCTCCCCAGCATCTTACAGGCTGGGGCAGGGAGCCTTTGTTCTCTGCCTGGCTCATGACTACTCCTTCTGCCCTTTGTCCTTTAAACACCTGGCCTCACCGGATAGCGTCCTGGGAAGTCACTGTATTTCTGTGGTTACCTCTGAAGAAGGAATTATTTGTCTATTCTCAGACTTTTAACAAGTCTCCTCTCCTTCTTGAGTCATCTTCCTTTTTCTAGAGTTTCCAGTTCTGCCTTTCTTGAAATCTAGTTCCTAAAGTTTATATACAACAATCATTTGAATATTAAATATTTACATACTAATGGTGTATGCAAGCATAGATGGTTTGACTCTAAAGCCTGTCCAATTATTCACCGTACTATTATGTCTCCAGGTTCCTAGAATTTACTTTTGTAGCTATTGCATTGTCTCAGTTTGAGTCCCACCAGACATAAAACCTGAGAGAAGGATGTAAGTGCAAATAGTTTTTTAAGAAAGGAAATGGTTGAAGGAGTGGAGACGAGAGACAAGAAGGAAATGAAGCGCAGACAGCATGTGTTATCATGCGAGTTACTGCTGTGTGTGTGTCATGCAAGTTACTGCTGTGTGTGTCATGCAAGTTACTGCCGTGTGTGTTATCATGCGAGTTACTGCTGTGTGTGTATCATGCAAATTACTGCTGTGTGTGTTATCATGCAAGTTACTGCTGCGTGTATGCAAGTTACTGTCTGCTGTATGTGTGTTATCATGCAAGTTACTGCTGTAGGCAATGAAAGCTTAACCTGCTGGGGACCCCGGGAGATCCTGCAGAGCACACTGCAGAGTTGTCTGACAAACGAAAAGGAAGCTGGGGAACTGGGGTATTGATTCACCAAACTTTGATCCCTGGATGACCGTGGGCAGCTTCTGGAGGCATTAAATTGGACTCTTTCAGGTGGCCCTGCCCGTACCTAATGTACAAGGTCTCAGGTGTCCAAAATAGAAGGGGCGAGTGGCAGCTCTGGGCACATACCTAGTCCACGAACACATTCTGAGTGGATGGTTATGTTTTCTCAATTTCGTTTCTTTGCCATTTCAACAGCCAGTTCTTTGTTGACCACAATTAAGTCTGTAGAAGCAGTTGTTCTTGTTCCTCTACTTTCTGAGAGATTAAGTTGTCAACGAAGATAGGACTCTGCATTTGGCAGGATGGGAATCCCTGACACATCCGGAGACTCTCATTGTTCTGTGCCTGCTTCTGTGCACACCTGGTGATGTTTGTGAGCAGTTTCACCAGCTCTTCACTTTGACCTGGGACAAGGTGGGGAGGGGAGTTTATGCTAAACTTGGTAATTTTGCTGCTCCCTGCTGAGCACTTCAGAGAGACCAGAGAAACATTTGGGGCTCCTTCATGGGAGCACAGGCAGGGAAATGCACACCTCTGGATGGGCAGCCCTGAGCCCCATCACAGTCTCACTCCTCAGATGTTCCCCTGTGCCTCCACCCCAACAAAGGGCCCTTTCTCATGGCCAGCACTGGTGTCCCCAGTTTGGGAAAGCTCGTAGGTCCCTGTGTGGACACCTGCTATTTTTCTTTGAAGAGCTAAGTGTCTTCCCCCTGTTCCACCTGTCCTCTATAGGCAGGTAAAGAACTGCCTCAGTCACTCCAAACCAGGATGCCCTGTCCCTGACCATAGGGATTAGTTAAGGGTGTGAACATCCAAGCAGGGCCAGTTGGAGTTCTTTTCTGAATGGACATGCAAATATTGGCAGAGAAAAATGCGCCTTTCCCCGGAGTTGCTAAGAGCTAACTAGAAATACCTACCCTGGATAAATACTGGGCTCAAGCCTCTTTCCTCTCCTTAGACCTTGTTTTCTCACCTTTAGAAACAGAGACACAACTGTAGGTGTCCATTGCAGTGGAGTTTGTGGAGCGAGCTGTAACCTGGGCCTCTGTCCCTGCAGCAGTGGGCAGTAAACCACAGTGGACGCAGCAGTTAGAAGCGTCTAAAAGCAGTGGACCAGATGTTCACATAGAAACATAAATGAATATTAAAACCATAGCCCCGAGGGCCCACAAAATAAAACGAAATATAAATGGAGGTAGTTGGCCAGGATGGTTTCCAAGTTCCCTTTCAATCCTGGCAGAGCAGCTCATAGAGGTTAGAAATAAGAGCTTTGTGATCTTTTCTCATTGGTGGTGGGCTGCTTCCATAGGCATTCACTCTCTGACTCTCACAGACTTCCCTGCCTGGGCCTTGTGCAAAGTGTCAGGTGTTCACGGTGGACAGGAGACAGGACTTGGTTTCAAACCCCACGTTTACCACTTCCTAAATCTGGAGACCTTGGGTAAGCTGCTTAACCTCTCTGAGCCTCAATTTCTTAGCCTGAAAACTGAGGCTAATAATCCTCATAAAGTGCATTGCCAGGGCGTGGACGCTAGTAAGAACTGGGAGAAATGACAGGCAGTTCTCTGGCACTGTGGGTTGGTAGCATTCTTCTGGGGCAGGGGAAAGATGGACTGTGCATTTCATCCCATAATAGGAAATGTTGAGGGCTGTGCCATGTTCAGGGAAAATCCCAGTACAGAGTGGAATCTGGGTATTATGTTAAGGGACGTGATGCCTTCCACAGCCTGTCCACCAGTGTGGGGCATCCTCCAAGCCTCCACTGTCCTGGGCTGCCAGGTGAAGCACTCATTGTGCCCTGTGGACGGGACCATCTGTGGGCCAGGCCTGTTTTCCAGAGCAGCTCTTCCTGGCCCTGGAGTTCCAGGAGAGTGCCCCTCTCCTGAGGCCTGTTTACCTAATGCAGGACTAGGCTACAGCCCTCTCTTCCCTTCCTCATTCCTCCTTCAGCTCTCAGCTCAGCAGCCTGGCACAGAGAACAGGTGGCGGATCCCCTGCCGTGCACTGAGCAGCGGCTCTGCAGGGTGCTGTGCTCTGGGCCCCGGGTGCAATGAACCTGGGCCCGCCCTGTGGAGCCCACTGCCTGACGGATGAGAGATAGACATCACTGGCACCTGTGCCCCGTGTGCAGAGAGCCGGGATGGGGGAATGGAGGTGCGGTGGGCCTGTGAGGGATGTGGGTGGGCTCCAGGGCTCAGTGGGGTAGGCTCTCAGGACAAAGGGTTAGCAGAAGAGTGGGCTGGATGAAGAGTGGGATGGGGGGTGCTGACAGAGGCAGGGAGGGGACCACAGAACAGAGCACACAGGCACACGGGACAGCTTGTGTGGCAGCTCAGAGACAGAGATCTCCGGAAGCCCCCGAGGGTCAGGGTTGAATGTGAAGGGAGCTGTGGCTGGAGCCATGTGCCAGGGCCAGGAAGCCATGTGGAGAAGCCGGGGTTTGGCTTTGAGGTGATGGGGATCAGGGAAGGGCTTTAAACAAGAAAGCCTCGGGCACGTTTCTGTTTTCTAAGGAAGGCTGTGGCTGCTGCAGAAGCACTGGTTTTGAAGGGGAAAGGGCGGAAGCGAGGACATGGGGTCAGGAGGCTGCTTCAGGGCTAGGGCAGGGAGGAGGGAGAGGGCTCAGGGAGGAAGGAGAGGGTACAGGGACATCGTGGGGTGCTGAGGAGGTCAGTGGGGCCTGGCCGGATGGGAGGAGGCGTCAGGGGAAATCTGTGGCATTTTCTGGGTGGGCAGCGGTATGGATGGGAACTGAGGGAGCTGTTGGGCTGGGGAGGAAGGTAGCTTCTTGAAGGCAAGTGTGGTAGAAGGTTTGGTGGACATTGTGAGGGCCGCCCGCAGCACTGTCAGATGCAGGGAGGGTTGTGGGCAGCCTTCAGGGACTGCCTCAGCCAAGGTCATGCCCCTTTCCAGGGTGCCTACATCCTTGGTGCAGGCATACGAGGTCCTGACCACCTTGGCCCACCTCGGGACAGATCTGACGGACCATTCCAGCTTCAGTGCTCCTGCGGCATCCACTGAGACTCTCTGTGAACCTGATCACAGCTCCACCTCCCTCCCTGTCCACTCCTTCCTTCCAGAGCTCTCCCTTCCACGGGCGTTCATCCCAAAGACACTCTTTAGCAAACATCCTGCTCACCAAGCTCCATCTCAGAGTCGGCTTCTGACTGGCCCCGGTGAATCACAGCCTACGTCTACCTGTTCACAGTAACCATGCTTTCCTCCCTTCCAGAGGGGCAGCCTATTTCTCCCCACCTTGAATCTGAGCTGGCCTCGTGACTTGCTTTGACCAAGACAATGTGTAGAAGTGACGGTTGGGACTTCTGAGCCCGAGTTTAAGTGGACTTGCAGTTTCACCTTCACTCTGGGAACCCAGCGCCATGTAAACAAGTCCAGGCTGTCCTGCTGGAGGGAGATGATATGGAGGAGAACTGCGGCAGCCCAGTAGATAGCCAGCACCATGGCCCCAGGCATGCAAGAGAGGCCGTTGTGGCTCTTTCAGCCTTGATTGGGCTGCCGTGGCCAACACAACTGGAGCAGAGATAAGCGATCTCTGCTGAGGCACACAAATTCTGACCCAGAGAATTGCGAGTAATAAAATGACTGTTGTTTGAAAGCCCTAAGTTTTGGGGTGGTTTGTGATTCAGCAATAGATAACTGAAACAGCATAGCTGCACCAGCAGGAACGTACCAGGCTCGTGATCATGCAGGGTGGCTACCTATGCATTGCAAAACCTCACAGTGGGTGGCCTTCCTGCTAGCGACCACAGGGTTAAGTGCAGCTATGCCTCCTACCACCAACCCCCAGGATGAGGCTCTGTTTTTTCATCCCTGAGACCATCAATGCTCATCTCATTTCCACTCTTGGAACAGGGACATGCCAGCACTATTACCTCTTAAGCTCTCTGTGTCTGTAGAGAGAAGCAACTCACTGCCAAAGGAGCAAATGAGGCCCAGCTTTCTGCAGCAACATCCATCGTCCTGTGCTGCTCCAGGCAGAATCCCAGCGTATAATTCCCTTCTGCGGGAGCTGGCTCAGAGTGCATCCATCTTCACAAGCTCATTATTCATCTGATTATTTTCATGCCGTCCCAGTGGGGAATAAAAGCCATCAATAAATCACAACGATGCTGCAGATTATACTAAATGACCTGGGCAGAGAGCTGGCTGTGCCAGTCACTGTGACCACAAAAGCCAGAGCTGCTCGTGTGCGGCGCTTCTCCAGGGCTGAAAAAACGTGCATCCTGTTCTCGCCCTGACACCAGTCCACCTCCCCACTTGCCCTCGGTATCCTCATTTGCCCTAGTGTAATTAAAATCCATGAGCACGGGAGCCCTAGCCTTTCCAGAAGACCCGAGTTCAGCCTCTGCATCAGCTGTGTGATATGGGGTTGGCTGCTTAGCTTCTCTGAAGCTTTGGGCTCCTCTTTGTGAAATGGCCAGAAATCATTGCTGTGAGAGCTCATTGAGAAAATAAATGTGCTATTTGCACGTTGCAAAGTGCCATATATGTGTGAGGGTGACATCTTGATGGCCATCATTTCAGAGTGACCAGAACATGTCGAGGGGTCCCTAGGAGAAATGGATTGGACTAGACACTGAGGTGCCATGAGCAATCATCACATGATTTCTTGACTTCAGTTTCCTCACATTCCAAATGGACCCAGTAGTATTTGGCCCATCAGTTTCATAGCGCAATTGTGAGGCTCAAATCAAATAACAGTGAGAGGAGCCCTTTGGCAAAGCATCAAGTTGTAGAAATGGAAGATGTTTACTGGGTCATTCCTTCTCTAAACGCTGTTGTTTTTGTCTTGTTTGTTTTGTTTTTGCCAATCTTCCTGTTTCTTTGGTTGTCAGTATTATTGAGAGTCTTCCCTGAGACTTCCTAAAATAATCAAGGAAATTTGGGCTAGTTTTTTTGGAAGAAAAAAAATTTACCATTATCAGAGGCCAGGCATGATGGCTTGCACCTATAGTCCCAGCACTTTGGGAGGCCGAGGTGGGCAGATCACTTGAGGCCGGGAGTTTGAGACCAGCCTGGGCAACATAGTGAAACACTGTCTCTACTAAAAATATAAAAGTTAGCTGGGCGTAGTGACTGGCGCCTATAATCCCAGCTACTTGGAAGGCTGAGGCAGGAGAATCACCTGAACCTGGGAGGCAGAAGTTGCAGTGAGCAGAGATCATGCCACTACACTCCAGCCTGAGTGACAGAGTGAGACTCTGTCTCAAAAAAATAGTTACCATGATCAGGTACTCACCATATTTCAGTTTTGCCAGTATGTCACCCACTTACCAGCCCTTGAAGATGGTCATTGTTTGTTTCCACAAGGGAGGGAACTGGGACTTTGAATGACCACCGTCTGCCTAAAGTCACAAAGCTGGGATTTGGGTTCAGTTCTGTCTTATTACACCACACTGGAGATTGAAAACCTGTATTTTTCTTTTTTATAAATTTGTATAAATTTAAGGGGTACAAGTGTAGTGTTTTTACGTGGGTATATAGCATGGCGGTAAAGTCTGGGCTTGGAGTGTAACCATCACCCAAATAATGTACATTGTACACTTTAAGGAATTTTTTATCCCTCACTCCCTTCCACCCTCCCACCCTCTGAGTCTCCAATGCCTAATATTCCATACTCTATGTTCACATGTACACATTATTTACCTCCTACTTATAAGTGAGAACATATGGCTTTTGACTTTCTGTTTCTGAATTGTTTCATGTAAGATAATGGCCCCCAGTTCCATCCCTGTTGCTGCAAAAGACATGTTTTCACTTTTTTTTTTTTTGTTTTTATAGCGGAATGGTATTCCATTGTGTAAATATGCCACATTTTCTTTATCCAGTCATCTGTTGATGGACACGTAGGTTGATTTCATATCTTCGCAATTGTGACTAGTGCTGTGATAAATACATGAGGGCAGGTTTCTTTTTCTTTTCTTTTCTTTCCTTTTTTTTTTGGGGGGGACAGAGACTTGCTCTGTCGCCCAGGCTAGAGTGCAGCGGCGTGATCTCAGCTCACTGCAACCTCTGCCTCTCGGGTTCAAACAATTCTCCTGTCTCAGCCTCCCGAGTAGCTGGGACTACAGGCTCCGGTCACCACGCCCGGCCAATTTTTGTATTTTTAGTAGAGACAGGATTTCACCGTATTGGTCAGACTGGTCTTGAACTCTTGTCCTCAGGTGATCCGTCCATCTGGTTTCTTTTTGATGTAATGCTTTCTCTTCCTTTGGGATCACTTCAGGAAGAGAACTGATTGGCATATCTGTTGGATTCAAGGGACCCAGCTACTCGGGAGGCTGATGCAGTAGAACTGCTTGAATCCGGGAGGCGGAGGTTGCAGTGAGCTGAGATCGTGCCACTGCACTCTAGCCTGGGTGACAGAGCGAGACTCCATCTCAAAATAATAATAATAATAACAATAATAAAAATCTCAGACATTATGATAATGAAAATAACAATGTCTAAATCTGTGAGATTTGGCTAAATCAGTGTTTAGAGGAAAATGATTTAAATCCTTTTACTAGAAAAGAAAAGGGCAGGTGTGCTGGCTCACGCCTGTAATCCCAGCACTTTGGGAGGCCGAGGCAGGTGGATCACGAGGTCAGGAGATTGAGACCATCCTGGCCAACATGGTGAAACCCCGTCTCTACTAAAAATACAAAAATTAGCTGGGCATGATGGTGTGCACCTGTAGTCCCAGCTACTCGGGAGGCTGAGGCAAGAGAATTGCTTGAATCCGAGAGGCAGAGGTTGCAGTGAGCCGAGATCACACCACTGCACTCCAGCCTGGCAACACAGTGAGACTCCATTGCAAAAAAAGAAAAGAAAAAAGTGTTGAAAATGAATGCCCAAAGAGCTAAGAGAAAACAAACAAACAAAAAAGAGCAATGTAAACCAAAAATAAGTAGAAGGAAAAAACAATAAAGACAAAAGCAAAAATCAGTAGAGAAGAGATCAGGTAATAGAAACAATTAACAAGGCCAAAGGTGTTTCCTTGAAAAGATGAATGAAATTGGTAAATCCCTAGTTAGACTGGTCATAGAGGGGAGACAAAGGACCAACACCAGGAATAAATGAAAGTTAATTTATTAATACAGATACTACAGATATTAAAAAGATAGAAAAGCATATTATAAATAGCTGTATACCAACAAATTCAACACTATAGACAAAATTGAAAATATAAGTCATGAGAACTGACATAAGATGAAACAGAAACTCTGAGTAGCCTATATCTATTAAATAAATTTAATTTTTTTTTAAGAATAACTTCTTGCTTTGGGGGGCTGAGGTGAGAAGATCACTTGAGGCAAGGAGTTTGAGACCAGACTGAGCAACATTGCAAGACCACATCTCTACAAAAAATTTAAAAAATTAGCCAAGCATGGTGGTGCACACTTATGGTCCTAGCTACTCAGGAAGTGTGGTGGGGAGATTGAGCCTAAGAGTTCAAGGCTGCAGTGATCATGCCACTGCACTCTAGCCTGGGTGACAGAACAAGACTTTGTCTCTTAAGAACAACAACAACAAAACACAGACACACACAGACACACACACACACACACACACACACAACTCTTCACAAAGAAAATTCCAGGCTCAAATAGCTTTATTGGTAAATTCTATAAAAATTCAAGGATAAAATAAAATAATACCAATTTTACATAAAATCCTTTAGAAAATAAATAAAGTAGGACAATTATTTAATTATCTGAAGTTAGCTTAACTCTAATACCAAAATCTGTGAAAGATATTCCAAAGATAAAATAAAATAAACTTTCAGACCAATATTCCTCATGAACATAGACATAAAATTCCTAAAAAAAGTTTTAGCAAATTGAATCCAACAGTATATAAAAAGGATAATACACCATGAGCACATGGGATTTGCAACCTAGAAATGCAAGGTTGGCTTAAGGTTTGAAAATCAATCAGTGTAATTCGCTATATTAACAAAATAAAGAAAGGAGAAAAACAATAGGATAATTTTAATAGATGTGGAAAATGCAAGTGAAAAAATTTAAAATCCATTAATAATAAAATCTCTCAGTAAAGTAGGAAAAAAGAGATCCTCCTCACATTTCTATAGGTCATCTGTATGAAAAACCTACAGTTAACACCATGGTTGATAGTGAAATAGTGAATGCTTTACCTGTCAGCCTGAGCACAAGGTAAGGATGTAACTCTCACTGCTACTATTTAACATTGTACTAGAGGTTATAGCCATTGCAATAAGACAAGGACAGTAAATAAAAGGTATGCAGATTGAAAAGTAGAAGTAAAACTGCCTGTGTTTGCATGTGACATGACTGTTTATGTAGAAAACTCCAAGGAATTTATGAAAGAGCTATTAGAAATAAAAATCAAATTTAGCAAACCTGCAGCATACAAGTATAATATACAAAAATTGATTGTTATTTTATACTAGCAGTAAACCAGTGGAACGTATCCTAAAAAGATTCATTTAATACAATGTCAAAAACATAAAATACTTAGGATTAAATACAAGAGACATGTACAGTAAAAATTAAAGAATATTGCTGAGAGAAATTAAAGATCTAAATAAATAGGCATATATACCATGTTCATGGATCATAAGACTCAACATTGCTAAGATGTCAATTCTCTCCAAAATGGGATGTTTAATATATGAAGCAATGTAAATCTAAGCAAGCTTTTCAAACCAGACATTGACAAATTGATTTTTAAAATTTGAAATGACAAAGAACCATAAATAACAAATACAATTTTTTTCATTAACTTTTATTTTAAGTTCCAGGGTACATGTGCAGGATGTGCAGGTTTGTTACACAGGTAAACGTTTTTAAAAGAAGAAAAATTTTGGAGGACTTAAACTCTCTGATTTCAAGACTTACTATCAGCTATAATAAACAAAACAGCATGGTATGTAGACATATAGAGCAGTGGAACAGAAAAGAGTTGAGAAGTGAACTCATATATATATGAGTAATTGCTTTTTGAGAAAGCTGCCAAGATAATTCATTAGATAATGGTAATCTTTTCAACAACTGACTTATTTTATTTTATTTTATTATTATTATTATGCTTTAAGTTCTAGGGTACATGTGCACAACGTGCAGGTTTGTTACATATGTATACATGTGCCATGTTGGTGTGCTGCACCCAGTAACTTGTCATTTACATTAGGTATTTCTCCTAATGTTATCCCTCCACCCTCCCCCCACACCACAACAGGTCCTGGTGTGTAATGTGCCCCACCCTGTGTCAGGTGTTCTCATTGTTCAATTCCCACCTGTGAGTGAGAACATGTGGTGTTTGGTTTTCTGTCCTTGCAATAGTTTGCTCAGAATGATGGTTTCCACCTTCATCCATGTCCCTACAAAGGACATATACTCATCCTTTTTTTATGGCTGCATAGTATTCCATAGTGTATATGTACCACATTTTCTTAATCCAGTCTATCACTGATGGACGTTTGGGTTGGTTCCAAGTCTTTGTTATTGTGAATAGTGCTGCAGTAAACATACGTGTGCATGTGTCTTCTTTATAGCGGCATGATTTATAATCCTTTGGGTATATACCCAGTAATGGGATGGCTGGGTCAAATGGTATTTCTAGTTGTAGATCCTTGAGGAATCGCCACACTGTCTTCCCAGTGGTTGAACTAATTTACACTCCTATCAACAGTGTAAAAGTGTTCCTATTTCTCCACATCCTCTCCAGCATCTGTTGTTTCCTGACTTTTTAATGATCGCCGTTCTAACTGGTGGAGACAGTATCTCATTGTGGCTTTGATTTGCATTTCTCTGATGGGCAGTGATGATGAGCACTTTTTCATGTGTCTGTTGGCTGAATAAATGTCTTCTTGTGAGAAGTGTCTGTTCATATCCTTCACCCACTTTTTGATGGGGTTGTTTGATTTTGTCTTGTAAATTTGTTTAAGTTCTTTGTAGATTCTGGATATTAGCCCTTTGTCAGATGGGTAGATTGGAAAAACTTTCTCCCATTCTGTAGATTGCCTGTTCACTCCGATGATAGTTTCTTTTGCTGTGCAGAAGCTCTTTAGTTTAATTAGATCCCATTTGTCAATTCTGGCTTTTGCTGCCATTGCTTTTGGTGTTTTAGTCACGAAGTCCTTGCCCATGCCTGTGTCCTGAATGGTAATGCCTAGGTTTTCTTCTAGGGTTTTTATGGTTTTAGGTCTAACATTTAAGTCTTGAATCCATCTTGAATTAATTTTTGTATAAGGTGTAAGGAAGGGATCCAGTTTCAGCTTTCTACATATGGCTAGCCAGTTTTCCCAGCACCATTTATTAAATAGGGAATCCTTTCTCCATTTCTTGTTTTTGTCAGGTTTGTCAAAGATAAGATGGTTGTAGATATGTGGTATTATTTCTGAGGGCTCTGTTCTGTTCAATTTGTCTATATCTCTGTTTTGGTACCAGTACCATGCTGTTTTGGTTACTGTAGCCTTGTAGTATAGTTTGAAGTCAGGTAGCGTGATGCCTCCAGCTTTGTTCTTTTGGCTTAGGATTGTCTTGGCAATGCAGGCTCTTTTTTGGTTCCATATGAAGTTTAAAGTATTTTTTTCCAATCTGTGAAGAAAGTCATTGGTAGCTTGATGGTGATGGCATTGAATCTATGAATTACCTTGGGCAGTATGACCATTTTCACGATATTGATTCTTCCTATCCATGAGCATGGAATGTTCTTCCATTTGTTTGTGTCCTCTTTTATTTCTCTTTGAAGCAATTGTGAATGGGAGTTCACTCATGATTTGGCTCTCTGTCTGTTATTGGTGTATAGGAATGCTTGTGACTTTTGCACGTTGATTTTGTATCCTGAGACCTTGCTGAAGTTGCTTATCAGCTTAAGGAGATTTTGGGCTGAGACTATGGGGTTTTCTAAATATACAATCATGTCATCTGCAAATAGGGACAATTTGACTTCCTCTTTTCCTAATTGAATACCCTTTATTTCTTTCTCCTGCCTGATTGCCCTGGTCAGAACTTCCAACACTATTCAACAACTGATTTATTTATTTATTGAGATGGAGTCTCCCTCTGTCGCCCAGGCTGGAGTGCGGTGGTATGATCTCAACTCACTGCAACCTCCACCTCCCAGGTTCAAGTGATGCTCCTGCCTCCCAAGTAGCTGGGATTACAGGCATGCACCACCATGCCCCACTAATTTTTTTTTTTTTTTGTATTTTTACTAGAGACATGGTTTCACCATGTTGGCCAGGCTGGTCTTGAACTCCTGACCTCAAGTGATCCACCTGCCTTGGCCTCCTAAAGTGCTGGGATTACAGGCATGAGCCACCACATCCAGCCGCAACAACTGATTTATATGTATGTCAGCACTCATCAAACTACCTGCTTAAGACAGAAATGGGCTCATATTTAAAATACATTCACTTATTTTGAAAATATATTATGAATTATTCAAAATCAATAAAAAAAACACCTAATGGAAAAATGAACAAGAAAAACTTCAAAATAGCTAATAAATATATGCAGATGTATGCAAACTCATTATCAGGGAAATGCAATTTAAGACACAAATGAGTGTCCACCTAGGCATCCACCAGACAGGATGGCTAAAATGAAAAGGTTGGTAATACTAATTGTGATGTTGATTGGAATGTAGACTGGTAAAAACACATTTAAACAGTTAGATTTTTATCTACTAAACACAAAGACACACATACTCAATGACTCAGCAGTTCTGCCCTTAGATACGTATACAACAAAAATGCATACATAGATGTACTGAGACATGTGCAAGAATGTTTAGGGCAGCATTATTCATAATAGTCCAAATGGACAACCCAAATGCTCATCAACAATAGAATGAAAAATTAAGTATGAGTTATTCATACAAAGTTCTCACAGCAAAGAAAATGAATAAGCCACAGATTCAAACAATAGCGTGGATGAATCTTGCAAACATAAAGTTGAGTAAATAAAGCTAGACACAAAATAAGACATACTAAATAATACCAGTTATATATTCTTAAAAAAAACAGGCAAAACTAAACTACAGTGTTTATGAACCCATGCCTCATTGATAATAACACTATAAAGAAAAAGAAGAAAGTAATCATTGTGAAAATCTTTGTATCAGTGTTCCATTAGGGAAGTGGAACCCTGTGAATATTGTAGAATGCAACATTCATTCTAACTAGAGGAAATAGACCCTATGCAGTTACGAGAGAAGCTGGGGAAGTATAGGTTCAAAAAAGAGTTCAAGGATAGAGAAAAGCTACTAAACAACCACCTGAAGGTCTGTTTGGCATGGAGTGAACATATCAGAGCTTTTTAGAAGATCCAGAAATCAGGCACGTGAGGCTGCTGGATTAGGACTGTGAAGAGCTGGTGGAGGGAAGAAGTCAATTGAAGACTAGGGCCTCTGCATAGCTACCACGCCTGAGGATTGGCAGCCAAATATCCAGTTGCGAGCTGGGAAAACTGTTGGTTCAGCATGGCCTGCCTCAGGAAGAAGAGCTGGATGTGCAGCATGGGAGGACAAGGACAGGGACACCTGTGTCTGTCTGTTACCACATCTAACTGTGACAGCCTTTATGATACATAACTTGCTGTTCACTTCTGCCTTCCATCTTGCAAAAGAAAATAAAAATTAGGTGGTGGGGGTGGGGTGGAGTAGGGAAGGAACAAATCTAGTTGAGTTATTTTACAAGTAACTCAGGAATTCCAGGAAGCCTAATTCCATTTTAGCCAAGTTGACACAGTCCAGCTCCCACAGTCAGCAGGGTGGCTACATGTGCAGAGAAGATTGATGCTAGCAACAAAGCACCCAGGGACTTCTGGAGGGCTGACGATATCCTATTTCTTGCCCTGGATGGTGACTACGTGGATGCTCATGATGTAACTGCACATTTTTGTTTGTGAACTTGATGTATATAATATTAAAAAATAAAACTGTAAAAAAGCAACTGGGATGTATCTCTTCTTCATTCCATCTTCTACTCTGAAGCACCTAGGGCATTCTGTGCTGATTCTTTCTGGAGAGGAGATGATTGCAAAAATGTATAGAAAAAACAACATCCCCCCACACCCCAACTTTTTACATTTCAAAACTTAAGCTCGTCAGGTAATGGAAAAACCACACGACCACTATACTGTATTGACAAATGTCAATAGTGGACTTAGATTAAAGGAAGATCCAGACACAGACATTCCGTGGGTAAATAAAACAGTGTTTACTTATCTAAAGTAAACAGAAGGGGCCATGCAGTCAGGACACAGGCTGGAGAGAAGAGCAATGTTATTTGAGACAGGTAGAGGTGCATACGTGATTGGCTTATGCTTGTGCATGACAGTGTCCATGTGGGGATCACATCAGACCTTCAGAAGCTTGACTGCTCCATTTGTGCCAGCTGCATGTACTGAGGGTGAGTGCAGCTCTATTTACTAAAACTGGTGCTGTTGTCATTACCTACTTAATCTAGGAAGATACTTCCAGCTTTAAAACTGGTGCAGTCCTGCAGGCAGTTAGTGTAATTATATGTCGGGGACCACCTCACATAAGCCAGATGCCCCTCATCGATCTCAGGGTTGCATTACATGGAATATGACAACATACTCCATACAGTACACATTCCATTCTATTCAACCCACTGAAGCACAAAGACAATCCTCTTTTATCATCCTTTGCATCCCCATGCCCAAGCAGCCCAGTCTCCATGTATGGCTAAACTCAGTGCTGTGTGCTAGAACCAAGGTTAGCTTCCCAGGTGTCTCTAGGAAGCATGCTAATAGGCTCTTAGATCAGGAAGAGGATCTATTACAAAAGTACTTGCAACAGAGACTAATTATTTGGAAGAAAACATCATGAATGATATGGTTTTGCTGTGTCCCCACCCAAGTCTCATCTTGAATTGTAGCTCTCATAATCCCCACATGTTGTGGGAGGGACCCGGTGGGAGGTAATTGAATCATGGGGGCGGTTACCCCTATGCTGTTCTTGTAACAGTGAGTTCTCATGAGATCTGATGGTTTTATGAGGAGCTTTTCCCCTTTTGCTCAGCACTTCTCTCTCCTGTTGCCATGTGAAGGACATGTTTGCTTCCCCTTCTTCCATAATTGTAAGTTTCCTGAGGCCTTCCCAGTTATGCAGAACTGTGAGTCAATTAAACCTCTTTCCTCTATAAATTGCCCAGTCTCAGGCATTTCTTCATAGCAGTGTGAGAATGGACTAGTAAGATGGGTAAAGAGCAAGATGGGTTGTCATCCAACCCTCCAGATTAGAATGTTCCCTCCCTGGGCTGGGGTTAGACGGAGAGAGTAGGGAGGCATGGTGTTATAAAGCTACCGTCTCCAGCTCCTAATAACTCTTCTGTGCTCAGTTCTGCAATGGTGAGGCTGTGACTTTTCAACCCAATTTCCTTGTTGCCAGCTGCTCCCTGTTAGGTCCTGGTAATAGGGGATGCTAAAAGGAGACCAGACAACAGGAAGATGGAGAAGAGATGCTTCTTCCCCATGCTTGCTGTTCCTGTCACCATTATCCCAGCAGTGGAGTTGGTTCCAGTTTCCATCGTTTTGCTAAGTTCCCACAATCAGCCCATCTCTCCCCATCAGTTACCAGCAGCATCCAGGTAACACCCTCTCCTAAGAGGACCGAGTCCTAACTTAGACCTTCCCTCTGAGCTCTTATGGTGCAGCAGCATTTAGCTCATGCCCCCTCCTGGGAGATCTAGGTCCCAGCTCTGTGAACCCCCTCCTCGAGTTTCCTGAGGTACCGATACCAGCAGGCCATTACCCTTTCCTGAGAAGTCTTTGCCCTAGTTCTATGAGGCCATCCTCCAGGATTCTGGGTTCTAATAGCCCCAACACTTTCCCTCTGTTCCTCTAGTCCTAGGAGTGGTGGCTGTTTCCTGCAGATACTATGTTTGCATGATGTCAGGTGTTCCTTTTCTTCCTTTCAGTCCTTTGCTATCCATCCAGCAAATTCCCTATATTAAATCCCCTTGTTGACTGCTAACAGGTATGAGTTTTTTTGTAGGGGGTGAGGGTTGATGAAAATGTTTTGGAATTAGATAGTGGTGATGGCTTCACAACATTCTGAATATACTAAAACTCCCTTACATGGGTGAATTTCATGGTATGTGAATTACGTCTGTAAAAATATAAATCTTCTATTTTGGAATGCCTGACTGGGTCCTGGTTGATATGGCATTAATCAAGGAGAGTGTAGTGGTTAATTTTGTGTCAACTTGGCTGGGCCACAGTGTGCTCAGATACTTGGTCAAAGATTATCTTGAGTGTCTCTGTGAAGGTGTGTTGGATGAAATTCACATTTAAATTGATGGACTTTGAATAAAGCAGATTGCCCTCCGTAGTGTTGGTGGGCCTTATTCCCAGCAGTTGAAGGCCTGAATAGAACAAAAATTCCTGTTTCCCCTGAGCAAGAGAAGATTCTCCAGCAGACTGCCTCTAGACTTGAACTGGAACATCAGCTCTCCTGGGTCTCCAGCCCTGCCTGCCGATTGTGGACTTCTCAGCCTCCATAATCATGTGAATGTGAGCCAGTTCTTTATAAGAAATCTCTTGGCCAGGCACGGTGGCTCACACTTGTAATCTCAGCACTTTGGGAGGCTGAGGTGGGTGGATCACGAGGTCAGGAGATTGAGACCATCCTGGCCAACACAGTGAAACCCTGTCTCTACTAAAAATACAAAAATTAGCTGGGTGTGGTGGTGCACACCTGTAATCCCAGCTACTTGGGAGGCTGAGGCAGGAGAGTCACTTGAACCCGGGAGGCGGAGATTGCAGTGAGCCGATATGGCGCCACTGCACTCCAGCCTGGTGACAGAGTGAGATTCCATCTCAAAAAAACAAAAAAAAAAAAAAGAAGAAATCATCTATCTATCTATTATCTATCTATCTATCTATCTATCTATCTATCTACCTACCTACTAAGTCTGTTTCTCTGGAGAACCATGACTAATACAGAGAGGTAGCTGTTGTTGGGTCCCAGGGAAAAGAGAACGAACCCTGGTGAGGCCCTGACAGATTTGCGGGATCTGAGAATACAGGGCACCTGTGTCTGTGTTTCCTGGTAGGGCTTCAAGGGATGGCAAGATCGTAGAGAACTGATGGCTTCAGCTGTATGGAGCATCTAGGCAGATGAGATCTCACAGCATTTCTCAATTCTTGTGTCACAAGCACAGAATGATTGCCAGGAGCTTGAGAGAGGAACAGAAGTAGCAGAGAGACCTTTAAGGACAATTGACTGAGGACTAGATGGGACAATGGACAAGTTAGTGACATGCTTCGATGATATTGAGGACTTAAAAGATCACCCCTCCCATTGGAGCCTTGGTTCTCTGCAAATCCTTTGTAAATTTCACCCCAGAGAAAGTAGGAAGAGTCCCTAAATTAACTGAAAGGGTGTTTCTGCTACTCCAGCAGAGTAGGGGCTCCAAAAACAAATTCAATTCAGTTTGGGGATATGAAAAAAAGTGTTCTTTCTTACATATCTGAACTTGTGAATTGGGATTCACAGCCACTTTAAAGTCTTGTTTTTATTTTATTTTTATTTTCATTTTTTGAGGCAGAGTTTCGCTCTTGTTGCCCAGGCTGGAGTGCAGTGGCACAATCTTGGCTCACTGCAACCTCTGCCTCCTGGGTTCCAGTGATTCTCCTGCCTCTGCCTCCCGAGTAGCTGGGATTACAGGCATGCGCCACCACGCCCAGCTAATTTTGTATTTTTAGTAGAGATGAGATTTCTCCATGTTGGTCAGGCTGGTCTCGAACTCCCGACCTCAGGTGATCCGCCCACCTCAGCCTCCCAAAGTGCTACGATTACAGATGTGAGCCACCGCACCCTGCAAATACTTGCTTTTATTTACTTTCAGGAGAAACTTGGGCATTTTTGTGGTATGGCATGAAATGGATTTTCTGGAATAGAATCATCACGTGTAACTCTGCCACGTAGAATTTAGGAGTCTGTGAGGCACAAAGGTCAGGGCCAGCAGGGCAGCTGTGTATCTAGGTTATTACAATGGCTGGCCATGGGCAGAACATCTGAAGACGTTAAAACAACCTAGAATTTATACAGATGAATAAAAGTTCCCCAATAGCTATCAAGTTTAAACACTAAGAGCAAAAAGAGAAACATTGATGTGTCAGACAGAAAGATAGGAAAACACAAGGCAAAGCCACAGAAATGAAAATAGCGTGGTTCCTGCACAGGAATGGGCAGATAGACACGTGGAAAGAATGGGAAGTCCCAGAACAGGCCATATACATGGGAGTGTTAAGAGACTGCCACATGTAACGTGGGACAGAACAGATTGGTTGTTAAATGGCGTTGGAAAAACTTGTTCACTATGAAGAAAACATTGAATTCTTACTTCTTACCCTTAGACTTAAGACCTAAATTTGAAAGGTGAAACTATAAAGCTGAAAGGAGAAATTGTTGAAAAATGTCTTTGTAATTTAGGAATAGCTAAGAACATCATACGTAAGACCCTCAAAACCTCTGCCCTTAGGGGAAGAAAGGAACACATTTGATGACAGCAAAATTAAACATTTTGTTACCTGAAGGTGTTCATAGATGAAATTAAAAAATAGGTCACAGGTTGGGAGGTGATTTTTACAATGTTAAAAATTATTGGGACCAATGGGTAACATTGAATGTAAGCCCTTAATTAGACATTAGTATGGTATACATGTTAAATGTATTCAGTGAGGAAATTTTATTATGGTTTATGTAGGAGAAAGCCTTGTTCCTAGGAGATCTACACTGAACTATTTAGTGGTGAAGTGTCAAAATTTCAGCAACTTACTTTCAAATATTTCAACAGAATATATTCGTATGTTTTCACAGCAATGTGAATATATTTAATACTATTATACATTTAAGATGGTTAAGATGGCAAATTTTATGTTATGTATTTTTTACCATAATTAAAAAACAAAAAACAAAACAAAACAACTTATCATGTGGCCCAGAGGATTGCAGTCAGCTGGGGGCTGGCTTACATTAAAAAAAAAAAAAAATATATATATATATATAATATGTATATATATATATATAATATGTGTATATATATATATATAATATGTATATATATATGTGTGTGATGAGTGCGTGTGTTATATATCTATAGCTATGGTATAGAAAGTGATATAAAAGGTGTGGAGGCCGTGTTTGGTGGCTCATGCTTATAATCCCAGCACTTTGGGAGGCCGAGGTGAGTGGATCACTTGAGGTCAGGAGTTTGAGACCAGCCTGGCCGACATGGTGAAGCCCCATCTCTACTAAAAGTACAAAAATTAGCTGGGTGCGGTGGCCCATGCCTCTAATCACAGCTCCATGGGAGGCTGAGGCAGGAGAATCGGTTGAACCCAGGAGGCAAAGGTTGCAGTGAGCTGAGATCATGGCATTGCACTCCAGCCTGGGCAACAGAGTGAGACTCCGTCTCAAAAACAAAAAATGTGTGGAAAAATATTAATAATAGGTAAACATCTATATAACTTTTTTGTTAGTTTGAAATTTTTCAAAATAAAAAGTTGGAGAAAATAGCAATAAAGTCATGTACAGAATATATAAGTGACTCTTGAACATCAACAAAATGATGAAGAACAATATAGAAAAATGTGCAAAGGACATGAACAGGCAATTCACAGCAGAAGAAACCTAACTGGTTATAAGCACATAAAGGGATGCCCAATGTCACAGGCAATCTCAGAAAGGAAAAAGAAAAACTAAAACCAAAATGAGCTGCACATTATTCCCATCAGGTTGACAAACTTTGGAAAGCCATGCAATGCCGAATGTTCTTGAGACTGAGGAGCCGGAAGCCCTTATCATGCTAGTGGTCTTAGAGTGCAGTCTAACAGTATGCTGTCAAACTGGGTATTCATGTATCCTAGGACCTAGTCATCTGCTCTTGATTGCCAGACAGCCTCAGGAGGTTACATGTGCTAAGATGTCCATCATAGCATTGCTTACCTTAGGGAGGATGTGAAGGGCCTATCACTAGGGGAGTGAATTAGGCAAATGAGGTAGATACCTACCAGTTGGAGTCCACTTCCTACCCCAAGTGTTGTTAGAAACCAGAACTTCAGCATGACCTCAGAGAGACAGGCAGGAAGCTCCAGAAGGGAGGAACCCTCTGGAAGCATTCAGGGCTCTGGGGACCGGAATTGGCCTGTATTGAGAAAAATACATAGAATTATATGTGTGGCATTGGTACATCTATGAGTAGGGATTCACTTCTACTACATAGAGGTTGTTACTATGGAGAAGTTTCTTTCTTTCTTTCAACGACCTGCCCTTCCACTCACTCTACTACTACCTTGCCATTAGCTGCTAGGAGGCTCCCCAGCTACCCAGGAGCCAGATAAAAGAGCATGCTTAACCCAAAGGATTAGATCCATAGTGGAGGAATTGGGGGCACAGGACAGTCTAATGAGGGTATATTTTTGCATGTGGGGGCATGTTGGGGCTGGGAAATCCAGTGGTTCAGCACATATGAGATTTTATGCATGGTCTAAAAAAAGATTTTCAGGAATCCTGGTACTGCTATTTCTTAAGACAAAAAAAAGTACAACTGTATCCTAAAAAAGAACACCCACTGTTTGGATGGATGCTAGTGGGGTCTGAGCAGTGTGTGCGGAGTATGTCCCCAAGGGGATCCTGGAATGAGATGAGATAGAAGGGAATTGCATTGCATTCTTCATTCCAAGGATAAGAGGCCTTTTCACGGAAGAAAAATAAATGAGTTCACTCACTGTGTAGAAATTCTGTGTACAGAAAATACACTTACTGTGTAGTTCATTTACTGTGGGAAAAGATAATCCCTGAAGGTTAAAAAATTAATATGGTGGCCCGGCGCGGTGGCTCAAGCCTGTAATCCCAGCACTTTGGGAGGCCGAGGTGGGTGGATCACGAGGTCAGGAGATCGAGACCATCCAGGCTAACACGGTGAAACCCCGTCTCTACTAAAAATACAAAAAATTAGCCGGGCGTGTTGGTGGGCGCCTGTAGTCCCAGCTACTCAGGAGGCTGAGGCAGGAGAATGGCGTGACCCCGGGAGGTGGAGCTTGCAGTGAGCCGAAATCGCGCCACTGCACTCCACCCTGGGTGACAGAGCAAGACTCCATTTCAAAAAAAAAAAAAAAAAAAAAAAAAAATTAATATGGCAGTGCTTTTTGCAAATGTTGATTGTTATCTTGTAGCCCTAAAAGGAACTTAAATTACAATGCCTTTGTCTCTCTACCTGTAAAGCAAGGGGCTGATATTGAACTTACTCTTACCCAAGGTGAGGATACAGAAAGGGTTTCTCTTTTGAGCATCAAAGGAGTCTTTGCTTGCTGAATTTATGTAGGAACAAAACTTTGGCAAGAGAACTATTTTGAGTGGTGGGCATCTTCTGAGAAGAACCTGTCCTGACCCCTCTAGGCTCCTGGGAAGAAGGTCAGGGTGGAAGGGTGACACTAGCATGGACAGAGCAGCTACCGCGTGTCAGGGCCCCGGCAAGGGATTCGACATGGTCTCTCGTATTTCTCACACTTCTCCTCCCAGAGCAGGCGTCACCCCTGACCCAGTTTACAGATGAGAACACTGACATCTGGAGGGATTAAAGCAGCTTGCGCAAGGTCACAGAGCCCGTTTATGGACTTGCTAGGATTCCAACACATGATAATTGTTATCACACTGAGCTGCTGCAGGCAAACACAATTTGAAAAATATTTTGAAACTTTATCCCAGGCCTCAGAGGAATCCAACTAGTTTGTCTGAGCTCATCTGAAAGGTATCCCCACCCTCCTTAAGATTCTTTGACACTGTGAAGCAGTCAGCAGAAAATAACTGTAGGAACAATTACTGTTCCAGATTGAGCCTGAATTTCAGGTCATTTTGATCTCCAGTCTGTACACAGACTTTATTAATATTCCAGCTTTGGGTTCAAAATGTCATGTTCACTGAACAGTCCCCTGCAGCCATCAGGGCCCTCCTAGAGGGAGCCTTGGCTGCCAGGGGAAATCTACCAATTGCCCAAATAGATGAAACTGGAGGAGACACAATCTGGCCTCCAAACCCTTAAGAGCCTGATTATTATTATTATTATTTTTTCCTGAGATGGAGGCTTGCTCTGTCACCCAGGCTCCAGTGCAGAGGCACCTTCTCGGCTCACTGCAACCTCCACCTCCCAGGTTCAAGCAATCCTCCTGCCTCAGCCTCTCGAGTAGTTAAGATTACAGGTGTGTGCCACCACGCCTGGCTAATTTTTGTATTTTTAGTAGAGACGGGTTTCATCACGTTGGCAAGGCTGGTCTTGAACTCCTGACCTCAAGTGATCCACCCGCCTTGGCCTCTCAAAGTGCTGGGATTACAGGCATGAGCCACCATGCCAGACTAACATTCTAAATTTTTTTTTTTTTTTTTTGAGACAGAGTCTCGCAGTCTCACTCTGTCACCCAGGCTGGAGTGCAGTGGCATGATCTCAGCTCACTGCAACCTCCGCTTTCCAGGTTCAAGCGATTCTCCTGCCCAAGGCTCCTGAGTAGCTGGGATTACAGGCACGCACTACCACGCCTGGCTAATTTTTGTACTTTTAGTAGAGACGGGGTTTCACCATGTTGGCCAGGCTGGTCTCGAACTCCTGACCTTGTGATCTGCCCGCCTTGGCCTCCCAAAGTGCTGGGATTACAGGCGTGAGCCACCACGCTGGACCAACATTCTAAATTTTAATGTTCCAAATTGAGACTATAAATTTTTACAGCCAGTTCTATCTATCTATATTCTATTTATTATTTGTTTATCTATTTATCTAATTACTCAACAAATACTTACTGGCCACTAACTATCTACCAAGTCATGAGAAAAGCCCAAGACAAGTTTTTCTGGGCTTTTCTTTTTAGTGCAGGTGCCACAGCCTAACAGTGGAGTCACCTCATAGAGGGCGTGAAACATGTGGACCCCAGGCGCCTCTTCCAGGCGTTCAGATTCAGTAGCTACTATTCATTAAGCATTTACTAGACCAGGTATGTAATCTCGTTTAATCTTTACAACACTCATTCCAGGAGGAATTCTTCACATTTTACAGAAGAGGTGCAGAAAAGTTGAATAATTTTCCCCAAGTTTCACAGCTTAATAGCAATGGGATTTGAACCTAGATTTATCTGAATCCAGAGCTGGAGCTCTTTTCGTCATGCTGCCCTTTCCTTAATCCAAAACTCGACCCCTGTCCTGATGCCAGCCCACACACTGGCAATACACCAGGTCAGTTACGCTGGTGATGGTTTTCTTTCCTGTGGACTTGGTTTGGGTCTCCCTTGGATATTTGTTCTTACGTCATTCTCTGGCCGAAAGCATTTGTTTCCAAAGACCAGTGTCTGCAGCAGGAGGTCTACATTCCTTGGTTTGACATCCAAGGCTCTTTACAATTTGGCTTCCTCTTATTTCTTCTTCCTTCTCCCTCTCAGTTCCCTGCACAAGCCCTCAGCCCAGCTGGTCTGTGCTCTATCTTTTGAATGCCAAGAGGTTGTTACTATGGAGAAGTTTCTTTCTTTCTTTCAACGACCTGCCCTTCCACTCACTCTGGATCCTATTTCCTTGAGGTTAAAGACTTTTCTCCTTTGATATCCTCTTTTCCTTGCATTATTCATCTCCGTCTCTTTCTGCAGCATCCCTTCAGCAGGTGAAATGCTCCAAAGTCTCCCATATTGAAAAAACTCTTCCTTGAGCCCACATTTTCCTCTAGCTGTTGCATCATTTTCTATTCTGCATCTCAGCAGCCCTTCTCAGAAGAGTTTTCTCCAGTGGTTGTCTCGTCTTGCTCACTACCCATTCACTCTCCAGTCCAGCCTTCTACGGAAATCATGCACATCAAGGTTACAATAACTTTCATGCTGACAGATCCAAGATGCTTTCCTATGCTCCTCTTAAAGTCTCTGCAGTGTTTGGCAGAGTGGCTATTCCTTTATGAAATGCTTTCTTCCCTTCACTTCTGATTCATTTGGGAATTAATTGCAGACAACAGAATCCACCCTAGCTAACTCAGGCTGAAAGGGATTTCATAGAGGAAGTCTAGTTTTTATTAAAGGATTAGAAGTTTGGGAGGCCAAGGTGGACGAATCACCTGAGGTCAGGAGTTCGACACCAGCCTGGCCAACATGGTGAAACCCCATCTCTACTAAAAAAAAAATAAAAATTAGCCAGGCATGGTAGCAGGTGCCTGTAGTCCCAGCTACTTGGGAGGCTGAGGCAGGAGTATCACTTGAACCTGGGAGTTTCAGTGAGCTGAGATTGTGCCACTGCACTCCAGCCTGGGCAACAGAGTGAGACCCTGTCTCAAAAAAAAAAAAAAAAGATTGGAAGGAATTGGAGGTGCATCCGATGGCTGTCACTCTCCACATATGACCCAGCATAAATGCCTGCTAGAATAACACCGAGGAACTGGCCCGCCTCAGGCGCTACTGCCTCTGCTGTGCTTGGGATGCCTCACTACAACTTCTGGCTCCGGGTCCACGCTGCCCTGCTGCAGACCCTGCCACCTCAGCCAAGGCTCCACCCCCGCCTCTTGACACTCACAGAGTCAGAGACTCTCTGGGACCCTCTGCCGAAAAACCAATGGCCCCATGGCCGTGCTTGCCAGGAGGTGCAGTAGACCCATGCATGTCCCATCCTCCAAATCTGCACCTGCTGGGAGAAAGCTAGGTCTGGTGCACATATGAGCTAGAGAAGTGTCACATAGAGATATTCTTTAGCTTCCTGGCTTCTAGTGGGCAGTGAGGCACATGGCAAGGAGGTAGGAATGGAAGGGAGCGAGGCACAGAATCTCCAGCACCACATTCTTTCAATGTTCACCCTTTCTCGGAGTCCAGTTCTTCTCAGTCTCCCTGCGCAACTGACCTCTAAATATCGAAAGGCCTCAGAGCTTGATGCTGACCAGAGGGCTTGGGTGGTTGATCTGGAGCTGAGTGTGCTGGGTTCCAGACAGCGGCTCAAAATCCAGGCTTTGGGAAGTGGGGCAGCCACCAGCCAGGCCACCTTTGCCCACCTGAATGAGCTATTACCAAGGGCAATGGGAGAATGAGCTATTACCAAGGGCAATGGGAGAAATATCCTTATTTCTGGCCACCATAGTAAACATCAGCCCTTTTTCACGCTGATGGACAGCCCACCAGTCTGATTCAACCTGAAGCGCTGTCCACTCTAAATGACCAGGCAGAAGCAACTTGGCATGGCATCTGGATTTCATTTTGAGGTTGGGTTCAGAAGCTCAAATATAGGTCACCCTGAGATTATAAAATCAGATTGAAGTTTTCCTGCAGGCAGGGCTGGAGGCTGCCTTCTCAAGTCCCTATATCTGAGCAGCCACCAAGGGCTAAGGAAGATCAGAGAGCAGCCTTCGAATCTAGCCTGCAGTCTGCACCCACCCTTCTGGTCTTTCTTTAGGATCTGGACATCTCCCTGGGGAGCCTGCCAGTCCCTAGGGCATCAGGATATTCAGCTCTCTGGGAGGTCAAAAAAACACCCCAACAGCTTGTCTCTCTGCTGAGAAACACACTGTCAGCCAAAAGGCTGGACAAAACTCTGGGGCTGATCATTGCAAACATCAGAGTGCCCTTTTACAGGCCAGTGAGTTCTGTATGGGCTTGGTTGAGCTCTCTGGAAAGCCCTGGAATGAATATCCACCAAGGGGCTCCTCTCTTGCTGTCTTTCTGTGGTCCCCAGTTCACCTCCTCCCTCTTGCCCTCCGCCTTTTCTTCTTTGGCCTTTGACTGCGATTTTCTTTGAAGAAAGAAATTATTTTGCCCCAGGAAACTCATTTATAGTGAAGTAAGTGAAAGGTCTGGGCATCTGGCCCCATGTGGGGCTCCTTTTTGGGTTATTGCTTTAGCATGCCTTCATCTGGCTTGGCCAAGCTTGGAACCTCTCCCTGCCAACATCACACCTGGCTTCAGCTGGAAGGGAAAGGACTTCAGCTTTTCATCTTCTGGGCCTCTTTGTTATTATTGGAGCCAAGGTTTGGCCTGGGATCAGACAGGGGGAGGGGACGGACAGCGGGCTGGGAACCAGAGCTGGAAACTGTCCCAGAGGCCTGGGAAGAAAAAGGGCTTCCTGTAGCTTTGGAGCGGCTACCCCTCTTGAGTCAGGCCTGCAGCTCCCAGGCTGGTGGGGCTGAACTGCAGCTGAGTAGACCCTGAAAAGGATGACCCCCCCCAGCCTAAGGGTTGTTGCTGATTTTAGAGCCATAAGAAAAGGCCTTCTTAAGTCCCTTGTGATAAGAGATTTTAAGTGATTCCGCTTAAGTAAGAGATGCATAAAGATGTGAAAAAGCAAAAGGGTTAAGCTTTTAAAGCCATATGCTAAATTTCCTGAGTAGGGAGATTGCTTTGGGGGATGGTTTATAGTTTAACCGTTAATATTTTCTTAAAAGCTGGCTTATTTCTATCCCTTTTTTTTTTTTTAATGTAGCTTTGAGAAAAACCAAATTACCCTTTAGCATGCCTAAGAGGATTTTGTCTATCGTACATTTCAGGATCTTTATGGTGTGCATATCTACTGAAAACCATTTCCCATAAAAATACCAAGGGAGGGCATGGCGATGGGATTTTAAGCTTATTTAAAATTAATTGCAGATTCATTTCACTGCACATTCATTGAGGGGTTTTCTTTCTTCGTTATTAACATGAAGAAATGGCGAGGGCTCTGCCAAAAGTCTGAGGGGAGAGCATGGCTGCTCTGAGAGTTTCCTGCGGGCAGCAGACGTCTGCCTAAGGACTGCATTATTGGGCTGCCAAGGCACTGGCTTGTCCCTGGTTAAACGGGACTGAGGCACAGAATTGACAGCATGACTCACTGGGGCATCCGTGGCTTCCGGGTCTCCCCCAACCTCCCTGCCTGCCTGGCTGGCAAACAGCACCACAATGAGGACACAAACAGCACGTTCAGGGTCGCTGAAGAATTAAAAGGTGGCTGAAAGCAGAGACTGGAAGGGAGAAGAGAGGTGTGCTAAAGTCTCTTGGGGGGAAACGGACTGTACAGGGGAGGCCCCACGGGAAACGTCCCGTAGGGCCCCTCTGCTCTGTTTGTGTGTACTCGAGAACTTAGAGGGGTATCTACTAGCAGGAACAATTTGTTCATTCGTGTTAGGTAAGTTGAGACACTCTGAAGGTCTTTGCGAGGTAGCAGTTATAACTACGGTTAGTTTTTTTGAACTTCTTGATTTGCTCACCCCATCTTCTATTGAGAGATGCTGAGGTCTCAAAGATGTGTTCACTGGGCATTGGCCTAGGTAAGTCTGTGGGTTCTGGGCATGAAAGAGGCCTTGGTGAGCCTCTGATCTACCTGTTTATTTTACAGTGAGGAACCCAGAAGGGGTGAGGAACTTTCCCAGCGTCATGCAGCTGGCTGGGGGAAAACCAGGAGGCGGGCCCCCAGCACCTGATTCCTAGTCAGGTGTGCGCCATTCCACGCTGATGCCAAGGGAAAACAAACTCTTAGACTGGAGAACAGAGGACCGAGCCTGCCCGGAGCCAGGGACTGCTGGGCAAGGCTGAGGAGAAGGCATGGCTCCTTCCTGTAGGAAACTTTGGGTGCGAGGGTGGTGCCCTCATTTGGCCAGCTAAGATGACTGTTGGCCCAGTATTTCTTAACTTTCTGGCTTTCCTGTGAATGGTTTATGGACCAGCTTTCTTATTGCAGAGCTACAAAGCAAATATATATATATATATATATAAAATATAAATAAAATATTATATATAATAATATATAAAAATAACTAAAATATTATATATATAAAATATAAATAAAATATTATATATAATTATATATATATCACTGGCCAAGCTGATTATGCGGTCTTTTCTCATGAGCATCTCATTGAGTTCTCACAATTCTATGAGGACGGTACTATTATGACCCCATTTTGCAGGGAGACCGTGGGCATGATGTGAGAGGGTCCACTCCTGCTACTATCCCACAGTTCCTGCCTTGCACAAGCCCTCAGTCCTACCTGGACAGCCCCAGTGGCATTTTGGCTTCCCTGGTATCAGTGTCAGCCCAGACCCCCCTGTCCAGAATTCCTCTAAAAGTCTGGTGGTTCTCCTTTTCCAGTGCAGTTATCAAGTAACCAGCCTTTGGGAAGGGATCAGGAAATGATTTATCACATATACTTGTGATAGCATTACAGGGTCCTTCCCCGAGGGGATCTGGCCTCCCTTCAAGTGGTGGGTCCCGTATCTGTAAACTGACTTAGATCTGGAAGCTGTATACAGAGCCATTGTACTCTACTGGGGCAGCTGATGGCAGCTTCTGCCTGCCAGCTCTCTGTGGTTTTTGTTGTAGTTGTTGTTATATAAGTCAGATGACACTCTTGTGCCCCTCAGAAGAACAGCATGATCAGCTGGGAATCACCAAGATTGCCGCAGGTCGGGGCGACCTGATTGCCACTCCAGCCTTGCTGCCTGTTGCAGTCATTCCGTTCACTTCCCGCTGCTGAGTAAATGCTCTCCTCAGCATCAGCCTGTCTGGAATCCTATCGCCCCCACTTAGGATTCCGGGCCCCCCCAGGTCCACGGCAGCATCTGTGACCCCCAACCCTGTCCTGTCCTGGAAAGAACAGCCACCACCACTGAACTCCTAAAGGGTGCTGGCGGCCCCCTGTCCTGTGCCATTTTTATTGCCTTACAAACAAAGTAAGCTTGTGCTTTCACATAGCATGTCCATTCTGCCATTCCCACCCTGCTGAGAATGCTATTCCTTTCTCAGTGTTACACCAAACATCCCAGCATCTCCACCTCCTAGACCGCAGAGTTTTTTTTTTTTTCTAGTATGCTATTTATGTAATTTAAAAATACACGTGTATAAAGCTCATTTTACCAGGTTGCATGCATGCATATTTGAAGACTTATAGCAAAACTACTAGAGTGCTGGCCCAAAACAAGGGCTGGGGAGGAGAAAAGGTGCTAGTATCAGGGTTACGGGGCAAAAAGAAAAAAAAAGAAAGTGAAGAGAAATACCAGATAGAGCGGCCTTGCATGGGCCCATGAGCGTGTGCTGTGTACTAAGGAATAGTGAACAACTTACATCTGAGAACCTTTTGAAAACTAAAAGTCCAAACAAGACTCCAGGCCAACCCACAGCTGACTGGGCTCCATGAGACATGTCTCTGATTGTTGGGTGGGTTTGGAGGGCTGATTAGCACTCGAGGTGGCAGTGAGTCCTTTGGGGTGGTCGGGAGGAACAGGGGCAGCAGGGGTCTATCTGGCTGAGGGTCTTCAATGGGAGAAGGGGACAGAGGTTGGAGCTCTGAGCTACAGGGGGCAAGGGTGCTCAAATACTGAACCTGGAGGTCCATTCTGAGGGAGGGACTTTGTACCTCTTCAAGTAGGGAGGTCCTCTGGATGGCCCAGCCCTGCAGCCCTGGAGGCCGAGTTGGCTAGAGTCTGGCACCCCACCTGGGGACAGTGGCTGGAGGTGGCCCTGTCCAGACGGGCAGGGGCTGAGGAGTAGGGAAGTGGGGTCTCATGGGGAAAGGAAGTAGGCTGAGGGCCAAGGCAGCTGGGTGCTGACTTCCCATGCAGGGGTCCTTCCTTGAGTCCAGGCCTGAAGAAGCCATCAGTAGCATCTTAGGATTGGCTCCAGAGTCCTTGTCAAGACACTGAGCCCTGAGTTATGACATGCTCCCTCATCAGTCAATATAAAAAACACTCAGCCTTATCTTTAGCCAACCACACTGAGCCTAAACTCCCAAGATCCGCCCTCACATGTGTTCCCATGTGAGGCTGTGTTTCTCTGCATGGACTGTGTGGTATCCTGACCCTGGTTATTGGCCTAAGGCAGCAATTGATGGTGGGGGAAGATCTTGAGGTCAAGCATCATTTGGGGAGGCACCTGAGTCAGGTGAGGTTTCTGCATGGTCTCCACGCAGCAGGAGGCCACTCTTCTCTAACAAAGGGGAGGGAGCTTCTTCCAGCCTTGATGTTTCAAGGCATCTGGGGTTCCAAATTCTCAGTCTTGTTTACCCAAATATCCCCATTCCAGGCCTCAGGATCCCACTCTTTTCCTATGAAGCCTCTGATATTGACATGGGAGACTTGTCCTCTTAACAGCATTGCCACCTTTACCATTAGATCTTGGGCCTGAGGGTTACCCCAGGGGTGCCTGTGGGTAAGAGCCATGAGATCTTAAATGCACCACAGAGACCCTCTGGCTTTCACAGGGAACCTTGAGTTAACTGCTGCCTGATCTGGGCCTAATACTTTCTTTTTCTTTCTTTGTAATAGAGCAGTTTCTTTTTTAGAATAGTTTAAGGTCCACAAAAAAAAAAAATTGAGAGTACAGAGAGTTCCCAGATAACCTCCACCCCCACACATGTACAGCCCCCTGACTAAAAACATCCCCCACTACAGAGATCTCTGTTATAATCTATGAACCTACAGTGACATGTCATTTTCACCCAAAGTCCATAGTTTATATCAGGGCTCACTCTTGGTGTTGTACATTCTCTGGGGTTTGACAAATAGATAATGACATGTATCCACCATTATAGCATCATATAGGGTAGTTTCACCATCCTCAAAATCCTTCGTGCTCTGTCTAGTCATCCTTCCTTCCCTTCTTACCCCCCTAGCAACCACTGATCATTTTATTGTCTCCATGGTTTTGCCTTCTTCAGAATGTCATCTATAAAATCATGCAGTCTGTAGCCTTTTCAGATTGACTTTTCTCACTTAGTAATATGCACTAGGCTGGGGGTGGTGGCTCATGCCTCTAATCCCAGCAGTTTGGGAGGCTGAGGTGCATGGATCACTTGAGGTCAGGAGTTTGAGACCAGCCTGGCTAACATGGTGAAACCTCGTCTCTACTAAAAATACAAAAATTAGCTGGGCGTGGTGGTGGGCATCTATAATCCCAGCTACTTGGAAGGCTGAGGCAGGAGAATTACTTGAACCTAGGAGGTGGAGGTTGCAGTGAGCTGAGATTGTGCCACTGCACTCCAGGCTGGGTGACAAGAGCAAAATTCCATCTCGAAAAAAAAAAAATATATGTATGTGTATATATATATGTATATATGTATGTATGTATATATATATGTGTATATATATGTATTATATATGTATATATGTATGTATATATGTGTATGTATGTATATATGTGTGTATATATGTATATATGTGTGTGTATACATATATATACATATATAGACACACACACATATATATATATGCACTTAAGGCCACTCCATGTACTTTTCAAGTAAAAAGTTCACTTTTTAAAGCACTAAATTATATTCCATTGTCTGGATGTGCCAGTTTATTTATCCATTCACCTACTGAGGGACATCTTGGTTGCTTCTAAGAGTTTTGGCCATTATGAATAAAGCTGCTATAAACATCTGTGTTTTTGTGTGGACATAAAATTTCAATTCATTTGAATAAATGCCAAGGACTACAACTGATGGATCATATGGTAAGGGTATGTTTAGTTTTATAAGAAACTGCAACGGTATTCCAAAGTGGCTTTACTAATTTGCATTCCTGCCAGCAATGAATGGGAGTTCCTGTTGCTCCATATCCTCACCACCATTTGGTGGTGTCAGTGTTGTGGATTTTTGCCGTTCTAATACATGTGTAGTGGCATCTCACTGTTGTTTTAATTTGCAATTCCCTAATGATATATCATGGGAACATCTTTTCATTTGCTTGTTTTTCATCTGTATATCTTTTTTGGCAAAGTGTCTGTTCAGCTCTTTTGCCCAGTTTTTAACTGGATTGTTCATTTTCTGATTGTTGAGTTTTAAGATTTCTTTGTGTATTTTAGATAACAGTACTTTATCAGATATGTCCTTTGCAAATATTTTCTCCCAGTTTGTGGTTGGTTTCCTTGTTTTCTTGACTGTGTCTTCTTTGGCAGTGCAGAAATTTTAATGAAGTCCAGCTCATCAATTATTTCTTTCATGGATTGTGCCTTTGGTGTTATAACTAAAAAGTCATCATGAAGCCCAAGGTTATCTGGATTTTTTCCTGTGTTATCTCCTAAGAGTTTTACAACTTTGCACTTTACATTTGGGTCTATGATCTACTTTGAGTTAATTTTTCTTAGGGCTGGAAGCTCTGTGTCTACATTCATATTTCTGCATGTGGATACCCAGTTGTTCCAACACCATTTGTTGTAAAGACATATTTTCTTGATTGTATTGCCTCTTTGCTCCTTTGTCAAAGATCAGTTGACTATATTTATGTGGATCTATTTGTCTATTTTGTCCCATTGATCTGTTTGTCTGTTATTTCATCAGTACCACACTATTGTAATTACTGTAGCTTTATAGTAAGAATTGAAGTCAGTAAGTTTAAGTTCTCTCACTTTTGCTCTCCTCCAATACTGTGTAGCTGTTCAGTCTTTTGCTTCTCCATATAAACTTTAGAGTCAGTTGTGGGTCTTCAGTAGGTAGCTGAGGAACCAGGTGAAGTCTGTGGTCTAGGAAGACTCAATGCTAAGAGCCAATGTAGGTCAATTTGGTAGGGTCTGTGGGTGGAAGTGAGAAGCGGCACATGGAAGCAGAAAGATCAGGGGCTGAACATGACAGGCCAGGGCTGCAGCTGGAGGCCTGAGCCTAGCGGGTGGCCGGGGAGCTACTCTAATCCTACTCTTTCCTGCAGGGAAAGGCTACTCTAATCGCTTTCTTCTCAGGTGGCCAGCATCTCCATCTGCTGGGCAAGGGGGCATGGCAGCCATAGGCTCTAAAGAGGAAAATGCTTTAGGGGGAGCATGAGGCTGAGCTTGGAAATGCTGACTCTGAGGAGCTGCCAAGCTGGAGCTGAAGAAAGGCTCTGCAAACGGGTGAGGCCACAGGAGGGAAGATGGTGTCAGTACTTGGCTGGGTTTCCCTCTTTCCTGTCCCCCAGTCAAGCAGGGAGGTAACTGTGCACTTCAATGCCTCCTGGGAGCTACGTGGCCAGGTGGGAAAAAGAAATCTCTATAAGGCTTCTGCTCTGCAAAGCCAAGTCTGCAGAAGGTCAGAGGGCCTGAGGGGTAGGCGAAAGGAAGGGAGGTTGAGAGTCAAGGTGGTGTCTCAGGAGTAGAGGCTGGGAAGAGTTCCCTGGCATTGGAGGCTGGTTATGAGAAAGGCTCTTGTGTCCTAGCTAGGCCTACTTCTGGGCAGTGTCACACCCTGGGGAGGATTGACTTCAGGGTACATGGGATGCTAGGGGGTTCCAACCTTGGGGGTCCTAGCAGCAAAGGCTTCTAGATACATCTCAGAGGAAGTCTATGTGGGCAGATGACCAGGGCCTTCTCCCACCATGCCCAGTGCCTCAGGCCCCATGGGAGGAGGAAGTGAGACCCCAATAATGGCTGGGGTTAAAACGTCTTCCAGCTTGTCAGAAGGGAAGAGGGTGTATAGACTTAGCATTTAAGCTAAATTATGGAAAATAGGCATAGTAATCTTCCACCCAGGCTGGTAAATAAAATATTTCCTTTTTGCCTAAATTTGTTGACACAGATTCCTAGATATAAAAGTTATTGTAATATTAATTACTATTATAACCAATACTACCAACAAGTATTTTTTGTAATGCTTGATTTGTGGAAATTCTACACATGAATTATTTAATCTTTAAAATAACCTAGGAAGGCAGATATAGTATAAACCCATTTTACAGATGCGGAAACTGAGGCCAAGAGAGGTTAAGTTACTTGCCTGATGTCACACAGTTATTAATGCTGGAGCTGGAATTAAAATTCAGGTTTTAGAAATTACCATGTAATCTGGTCTCTCCTTCACATCAGCTCTAAGCACTGGCTGTAGGGATTTCAAAATGTGGAATGTCTTCTTCATGTAAAATGCTCACCATCATGCCTGGCGCACACTGGCTCATTAAAGGTTAGCATCATTTTTGTTACCATTTGTCAGAGTAGTCATGCCTCCCATTCTGTATTCTTTCTTTTTTCTTTTTTTTTTTTTTTTAAATGAGACAGGGTCTTGCTCTGTCACCCAGGCTGGAGTGCAATGGCACAATCTCGGCTCACTGCGATCTCTGCCTCTTGGGTTCAAGTGATTCTCATGCCTCAGCCTCCCGAGTAGCTGGGATTACAGGTGCCTGCCACCATGCTGGGCTAATTTTTGTATTTTTAGTAGAGACAGATTTCACCATGTTGGCCAGGCTATTCTCAAACTCCTGACCTCAAGTGATCTGCAAGCCTGGCCTCCCAAAGTGCTGGAATTACAGGCGTGAGCCACCGCACCTTGTCCCATTCTGTATTCTTTCTTGCATATTAAAATAAAAAATAATTTAAACTTCAATGAAATGGCCCTTTTCCGTGAAGCTTTTGTCTCAGCTGTGCCAAACAGCATCCAACTGCTGCCTGTCCAACCCTTGAATGATATGTGCTGAATCTCTGCAGATTCCTGCCCCTGTAGATGCCTTTCCTGGCCTCTGTCCAACTGTTCATGGACTACGAGTGACTTGAGAGTGAGGACAGAATCCATGCTTCCCTGGGAGCACTTGGCACCACCTAGATATCCTGCTGAGGCTGAGGGCTGACGCCTGTGGGTGTCCCAGAGAGCACCCACTTGCTTTTGTGGGCAGGACTGCCTCTCTCCTTTCCCAGGGACACAAGGCTGAACAGGCTCCAGCCAAGCAGTTCCTCTAGGGAAGATCAGTCCTTAGCAAAAGCATCCTTCCTTTCCTTGTCAATATGTAGTTTGGGGGCAGTGGCTGACCTCAAACCCCTAATTGATGGTTGCCTGGTCTCTGTGATTCTCTTTTCATCCTCATACCTTTGTGGCTACATCTCATTCCTTTGCCTCAATATCTTCAGTATTGTGTAGAAGACAGACCATGGGCTTAAAATAAGTTCTGGATCTGAATCTTGGGCCCACTCATTGTAAGACATTTAACTTCTGAGAGCTGCAATTGTTCCATCTGCAAAATGTGGTAAGAATATTCTTTTTACAGGGTTGATGTGGAGGCACCTGGCTCAGTATCTGGTACATAGCAAAGGCACATACCTAATAGTCTTCTTTCTGTCTTCCTTTAATAATCATTCTGTGCTGCCAGTTCAGGAAGTAAAAGGTTGAAGACACAATGCCTTACTCTAAAAGAATACATCTCTAGTTTTAAAGACTTCTGAAGGCTGAAGGTGCTCTGGGATCAATGGGCTTTTGGCTCCATTGCAGCCACCCCTCCCCACCTATACTATTCTCACCCACTTTGTGAGTTGTTGATCACTGTGGCCAAAGAGCCATTACTCATACAGTTTAGCCAGTGGTTAAGAGCTCTGGTTCTGAGTGAGACAGACTGAGGTTCAAACTTCAGCCCTGCCTGGCTGGTGACATTGGGTGATTTATGTAACCACTTGTACTTCAGTTTCTTTATATTTTAAATGGGTATAATAATTGTGTTACCTCATAGTGCAGTTGTGGTGATGAAATGGGATAATGCACACAAAACATTTAGCATAATGCCTGGCATTCAGAAGTGCCCACTAAAAGTTAGCTATCATGATCACTGTTAGAAGATGTTCTGAAGAACATTGTTATTTCTGCAATTTTAGTACAGATCCTGGGCTCCTCAAAGACAAGATAAAAGTCACTTGTCATCCACAGGGTCTGGTGTTAGTAAAGCTGAGGGAGGCATGAAAGCAATGCGATAAAGTCACTGCAGTGATTGTGGGACCTAGGTGGTGAAGATAATGTGAATCATGAATCCATATGGGGACAACTATGCCCAATCCAAAAATGTTTCCAGACTTTGTTTCAGGGAGTTTGGTGAACTGGACACATTGAATTATATCCTAGAAGAAGAAAACAGTTAAGAAAAAAAGAGAACTGGATAAATGGTTTTGAACAACAAAAAAAAGATTTTAAATGAAGAGCTGAGCAGATAAGAAAATAATGAATGCACAGAAACAAAAGAAAAAGGAGACAAATAACAACAACAGTCATAACAATAATAGGGAAGGCAGATAAGTAAGCTAGCAGAAAAGCCAGTTCACCTTGAAGGTATTTGCCAAAAACAATGGCCTTGAACTTCAGTTTTTGAAAGCTGGGTATGGTATGGGAGATAAAATGTTAGTTCCACTCAGGCTGATAAATCTAATAGAGACCCTCACATAGAGCTGGGACTCAAAAGGGCTGTGTCTCTAATGTAAAGGTAAATGTCTAATGTCCAGGAAGGAGGGGACAGCAGTCACACTTGCCCTTGCCTGACAAGACTGGGCACTGGGTGGAAAGAAAAAGTATTCTTTGTGAAATCATAATTGCAGGCTGGCCCTCATGTAGGTCTGCAGCCCAAATTCATTCTGCTTATATGGTCTGAAATACCTTAAACAGAGAATTGAATTTAAAGCAGTCTTAGGTTTGAATTGCTGGCAGAAGCAAATGTAAAGTATCCAGAGAAACACAACTTCAACCCTAGGCTCAAAGAATCCCCACAGATAAAATTCCAATGAATTTCTGCTCACAGTCAGAAATCATAAAATAGGCATGAAAAATTACACCATGAGCAAGAGCCAGCAGAAAAAACAGACAGCAGAATTAGTCCGGAAAAGACTTTCATATCAGAATTAATGGATACAGAGTATTAAGGAAGTACGTTTAATACGTTTATAAAAATGAAAGAGATACTTGAAAATAAGCAAAGAAAGAGATAAAAGAAAATAAGTACTTTGAAAAGGCAAAAAGAAAATAGAATATCAAAGGAAGAACCAAGATGAATTATAAAAGAACCAAATAAAACTTTCAGGAATAAGAAATAGCAATTGAAATCTAAAATTTGAGTAGATGGCTGATATAGCATATTAGAAGCAGCTGAAGAGAGAATTATGAACTAGATGATAGATCTGAAGTAATTACCTAGAATGTATCCCAGAGAGAAAAGACAACGGAAAGTATGAAAGGAAAGTTAAGCAACGTGGAAGATGAGTAATCTCTAATCAGAGTTTCAGAAGAGAAGACAGAAAAATCAGAGCTGAGAATTCTCCAGAACTGTTGAAAGACAGTAAACTTTAGAACTAGGATGCTCTGAATTTCAAGCAGGATAAGAAATTTACCCCTAGACATATCATTGGAAAAATGCAGAACACCAAATACCAAGAAAAGATTACAAAAGCAGCCAGAAAAAGATGAATTACCTACAAAACAATTACCCTTGCAAGGGGAACAAAAACCAGAACATAATAGAAAAATTGTTGAAAGAAAATAACAGTCTAAAATACAGTTTTATACACAATACTGAGTATACAATAGTCAGCAAAAATATCTTTTAAATGGGAGGCCAAAATAAAGTCATTTTTAGACAAAAAATGACGAAGTTGAAACCAGCAAATCTTCACTTAAGGAAATTCTAAAATAATATGCTTCCTACAGAAGGAATGTGATTTCAGATGTGATCCCAGATCTCAGATATGGTATACAAAGAGGAATTAAGAGGCAAGAAATTGGTGAACATGTATGGGCATATCTAAATATGCAATGATTGTATAAAATAAGATATAATGTCTATTTTTTGGCTAAAGGAAAAATAGGATAAAAAGTAGGTCCCAGTAACTTGCAAGTCGGGAGATGTAATCAGAGTTAAGTATTTAAAAATCCATGAATTTTTCAGAAAAGGGGTAAGGATACTAATTAGCTTTAGACACTATTAAACAGGCTTGTTGAACCTTCTAGGGTAGCTACTACAATAACAGAGGTAAAAAATTGAGTGAGAAAAACGAATCAATCACCCTCCCTCCACCAAAAAAATGACAAGGAAAGAGAAACCAAATAAGAAAAAGAGAAAAAATGGGACAAATGTGTACAGTACAAAATAAGATAACAAAAAATAAATCAAAATATGCCAACAGTCACAATAAATGTAAAGTAACTAAAATTTCTGGTAAAAGACAAGGATTTTTGGAGTTATTTTTTAAATAAGCAAAATTCAGTTTATATGCTTTTTACAAGAGACATAACTAAAACATAAGCATACATAAAAGCTGAATGTAAAAGGCTAGAAAGATATATACCAGGCAAATACTAAGCCAAAGAAAATAAATGATGTGGTGATATTAATAGAAGACAAATAGTATTTAAGGAAAAAAGGATAACTTCAGACTTACAGTTCCATTACATAATGATAGGACATTCTTCACTATCCTAAACCAAAATAAACCTAATAAAAATAACATTAAAATATATAAAGCAAAAATTGCTTGAACTGTAAGAAGAAACTTACAAATTCATACTCAAAATAGATTTTAATCTTCTTCTCTTATTGATTAATCTGGGTGATTAAAAAATTAACAAAAATTTAGAGTATTTGAACAACACAAAGATGAAGTTTGCCCTAATAGACTTTTGCACACAAATAGAGAACACATTCTTTTCTTTTTTGTTTTTTAACTTTTAAGTTCAGGGGTACATATGCAGGTTTGTGTATTAGTCTGTTTTCATGCTGCTGATAAAGACATATCCAAGACGGGGCAATCTACAAAAGAAAGAGGTTTAATGGGACTTACAGTTTCACATGGCTGGGGAGGCCTCACAATTATGGTGGAAGGCAAGGAGGAGCAAATTGCATCTTACATGAATAGCAGCGGGCAAAAAGAGAGCTTGTGTAGGGAAACTTCCATTTTTAAAACCATCAGCTCTCATGAGACTTATTCACTACCACAAGAACAGAGCAGGAAAGACCCGCCCATATAATTCAATCACCTCACACTGGGTTCCTCCCACAACACATGGGAATTGTGGGAGTTACAATTCAACATGAGATTTGGTTGGGGACACAAACCATATCATTCTGCCCCTGTCTTCTCCTAAATCTCAAGTCCTCACATTTCAAAACCAATCATGCCTTCCCAACAGTCCCCCAGAGTCTTAACTCATTTCAGCATTAACTCAAAAGTCCACAGTCCAATGTCTCATCTGAGACAAGGCAAGTCCCTTCCACCTATGAGCCTGTAAAATCAAAAGCAAATTAGTTACTTCTTAGATACAGTGGGGGTACAGGTATTGGGTAAATACGACCATTCCAAATGGGAGAAATTGGCCAAACCAAAGGGGCTACAGGCCCCATGCAAGTCCAAAATCCAGCAGGACAGTCAAATCTTAAAGCTCCAGAATGATCTCCTTTGACTCCATGTCTAACACCCAAGTCATGCTGATGCAAAAGGTGGGTTCCTATGGTCTTGGGCAGCTCCACTCCTGTGGCTTTGCAGGGTAACGCCTCCCTCCTGGCTACTTTCACAGGCTGGCGTTGAATGTCTGTGGCTTTTTCAAGCCCATGGTGCAGGCTATCAGTGGATCTACCATTCTGGGGTCTGGAGGACGGTGGCCCTCTTATCACAGCTCCACTAGGTGGTGCCCCAGGAGGGACTGTGTGTGGGGGCTCCAACCCCACATTTCCCTTCTGTATTGACCTAGCAGAGGTTCCCCATGAGGGCCCTGCCCCTAGAGTAAACTTCTGCTTGGACATCCAGGCATTTCTATACATCCTCTGAAATCTAGGTGGAGGTTCCCAAACCTCAATTCTTGACTTCTGTGCACCCACAGGCTCAACACCACGTGGAAGCTGCCAAGGCTTGGGACTTGTACCCTCTGAAGCCATGGCCCAAGCTGTACCTTGGCTCCTTTTAGTCACAGCTGGAGTGGCTGGGATGCAGGGCACCAAGTCCCTAGGCTGCACACAGCACCAGGACCCTGGGCCCGGCTCATGAAACCATGTTTTTTTCCTAAGCCTCCATGTCTGTGATGGGAGGGGCTGTTGTGAAGACCTCTGACATGCCCTGGAAACATTTTCCCCATTGTTTTGGGGATTAACATTCGGCTCCTCATTACTCATGCAAATTTCTGCAGCTGGCTTGAATTTCTCCTCAGAAAATGGGATTTTCTTTTCTATCGCATTGTCAGGCTTCAAATTTTCCAAACTTTTATGCTCTGTTTCCCTTTTAAAACTGAATGCTTTTAACAGCACCCAAGTCACTTCTTCAATGCTGAGACATTTTTTCTGCCAGATACCCTAAATCGTCTCTCTGAAGTTCAAAGTTCCACAAATCTCTAGGGCAGGGGCAAAACGCCAGCAGTCTCTTTGGTAAAACATAGCAAGAGTCACTTTTATTCCAGTTCCCAACAAGTTCCTCATCTTCATCTGAGACAACCTCAGCCTGGATTTCATTGTCCATATCGCTATCAGCATTTTGTTCAAAGCCATTCGATAAGTCTCTAGGAAGTTCCAAACTTCCCCATATTTTCCTGTCTTCTTCCGAGCCCTCCAAACTGTTCCAACCTCTGCTTGTTACCCAGTCCCAAAGTCTCTTCCATATTTTCGGGTATGTTTTCAGCAGCACCCTACTCTACTGGTACCAATTTACTGTATTAGTCTGTTTTCACATTGCTGATAAATACATACTCAAGACTGGGCAACTTACAAAAGAAAGAGGTTTAATGGGACTTACAGTTCCACATGGCTGGGGAGGCCTCACAATCATGGCAGAAGGCAAGGAGTAGCAAGTCACATCTTATATGGATGGCAGCAGGCAAAAAGAGAGCCTGTGTAGGGAAGCTCCCATGTTTAAAACCAGCGGATCTTGTGAGACTTATTCACTAACATGAGAACAGCTCAGGAAAGACCTGCTCCCATTATTCAGTCGCCTCCCACTGGGTTCCTCCCATGACACGTGGGAACTGTGGGAGTTACAATTCAAGATGAGATTTGGGTGGGGACACAGCCAAACCATGTCAGTTGTTACACAGTTAAACTGGTGTCATGGGAGTTTGTTGTACAGATTATTTTATCATCCAGGTATTAAGGTTAGTACCCATTAATTATTTTTTCTGATCCCTTCCCACCCCCTACCCTCTACCCTCTGAAAGGGTCCATTGTTCTTTTCAAGCACATGTGGAACATTTATGAAAATTTATCATGAAAAAGGTGATGAAGCAAGCCATAACAATTTCAAAAGGAGTGTTATTATACAGGCCATGTTATTTAACCATAATGCAAGTAAGTTAGAAATCAACAACCACAATGACAAGAAATTATAAACTCCCATTATTTTGGAAGTTAGAAAAGGGAACACTGAACAACTCAGGGGTTAAAAAATTTGTAATAGAAATTAGAAAATATTTATAATTGAACATTAATGAAAATATTACACATCAAAACATGATAATATCACCAGAGCAGTATTTACAGGGAAGTTCATAGCATTAAATACTTATATTAGAAATGAAGAAAACCTGAATATTCATGAGGCATACATGAAACTTAATGAGTTAGAATAAAAACAGAAAGTGAAGGAAGGTGATAATAAAGATAAGTGAAGAAAGAGAAAATAGGCATACAGTCGACGTAATAAAAAACACTTCAGGCTGGGCGTGGTGGCTCACGCCTGTAATCCCAGCACTTTGGGAGGCTGAGGCGGGTGGATGACATGAGGTCAGAAGTTCGAGGCCAGCTGGGCCAACATGGCAAAACCCCGTCTCTGCTAAAAATACAAAAACTATCAGGGTGGGCAGTGCATGCCTGTAATCCCAGCTACTTGGGAAGCTGAGGCAGGAGAATTGCTGGAACCTGGGAGGTGGAGGCTGCAGTGAGCCAAGATCATGCCACTGCACTCCAGCCTGGGCAACAGAGTGAGACTCTAGCAAAAAACAACAACAACGACAACAACCAAACAATAGAAACAACCACAACAAAAGAAACCACTTCAAAGTTAGTGTTTTGAAAAGATTAATAAAATAAATTTACCAAGATTGACTGGAAAAAAAACCCAACAACCAGGCATAGTATTTGGAATGAAAAAATATCCCCAGTTTACAAGAGGTGCATATCATTCTTAGTTTTTTTACAGATGAGATTTAAAATTCCTTCTAACTTCGGTCTAAGTTCTTCTTGGCAAACCTGAGCCCAGAGACTGAATGTGATTTGCACATGGACAGAGAATCGCTGTGCTTATCTGTCACATCTTGCACTTGCCTGGCCTTCACAGCAACCTTTCCTTTCACTTGGTCTGCCATTTCTCACAGGAGAATTATTCCTTTGAATTTGAATCCAAGGTACCTCTTAAAATAGGTGAGTATTGGCGATGGCTCATGGCAGGTGAGGGGGTGTCTCAAGATTCCCTTCTGGCCCATTCATATGACCCATCTTCATGGAGCCCCTTTACTGTATATTGGAAAGACAAATGTGGTAAGAGTGAAAAATTACTGATCCTACCCTCTAGTAACAGAGTTTCCCATAGAGAGGCAACTGTCTTTGGAATAATAGTGTGGTAAGCCACTGGGATAGAGGGGGCGGGTGCATATAGGAGTCCAAGCCACAGGAATGATGTGTTAAGTTGCCATGCATGAGAACATGAAAATTTGGTTTTTACTCATTGGAGGGCTGGGAAGGGAGGATCAGAGGAGAAGAGAGGGAGAGAGAGGGCAGTCAGAGGGTGTGAGGCTGGGGACCACAATGGGCTGATGTGGTCAAGATCTTTTCTCTAGGGGGCTGGGGTGGCTGAAGAATTTCTAAGAATGAGGCTTCCTACTCTTTTGTCTCATTATGTGTGAGATGCTGCAGTGTGGCATGCCTCTGTCTGTCTCTTTACTATAAAACATTTTCAGTTAACCCACCTCCCTCTGCAATGCTTCCTGTGAAATTGTAAGAATGGAAGTCTAGTGGTTTGCCACCAGAGTTAAACAGAAAAGTGAGCAGGAGCTTAATGTCAGTGGTGATCAGGAGAATGTGAGCCCACTGGGAGCTGGCAGACATCTTGTAGGGGAGAGGTTTGAACTTCTGGGTGAGGAAATTGTGTTTGTACCAGTTATGATTGCAATTTTTGGCAAGTAAGAGGAAAAACCTCCAAAGAGAGGTTTGAACAATCAGGGGGCTGGTACAGTGTCTGGAAGTTGTCACCAGGGTCCCAGGTTCCTTTTCACTTGCTGTTCTACCTTTGTGTGCAGCTTCTGTCCTCTTGGTTGCACGATAGCTGCTCCTCCTCCAGACATCTTGCCCATGTTCCAGGAAAGAAAAACAGGGAGGAGAAAAAAGGACAGATGAATGAATGTATCCTCTTTTGAAAAGCTTTTCTGGGAGTGCCATCCACTGACTTCTGCCACATGTGGGTCACGTGGCCACACTTAGTGGTAAGAGAATCTGGGAAGGAGACTATTTTAGCTGGGCTTATTGTCTTCCTGAACAAAATCAAGGTTCTATCATTAAAGATGACTTGGAAAATGGCTGTTGGGTGGGCAATTGGCCGTGTCTACTGCAAAACTCATCTAAACTAGAACTAAGTGGGCTTGGAGATCCCAGGAGTCATCCAGGTTATATGAATAAGACAGCCCTTGAGGACTTCACAATTTAGAAGGGAAGACAGATAAATAATTGGAACAACAAGAACACTGAATTACATTTTAATATAATGTGGTTAGAGGAAGCAATCGAAGCAAGCACAGGAGGCTTTGAAGCAGAGGTGGGGTGGGGAGGAGGCACAGGAGCAGGAGTTAATCACAGGACAGTGTGTCTATTGCATGAGGTGGGGTGGGGAGGGAAGAGGACGCCCTCTGCAAAGGGGACCCTGTAAGTGAGGGATAGTGTGTGGAATCACAAACCGTTTTGTATTATGGGGACCAGTCTAGGGTGGGAAGGGATGGGGTGTGAAGTTGGAGACATCTGCAGGGGTCGATGGTCAAGGCTCTCTCTGCCTGGGTACAAACCTTGGCCTTCATCCTGAAGGCTGAGGCACTGAAGGGTTTGAAGCAGGGAGTGGCCTGGTCCGAACTGTGTTTTGCACAACCATTCCAGCAGCGATGTGGGGGTGGCTTTGCTTAGACAGAAGGCAGAGAGGTAGGGGGTGGGGAGGCATTTCTGAAGACTCTCAGGATGTAGCAGGAGAGTCTATACTGCCCGTCCCAGCTCTGTAGTCTGGGTGATGAGGTTTGGTGGTGCTCTTTACTAATTTAGTCCAGGAGGAGGGTCAGGGACATCCCTGGGCAGGGGGAGTAGGGATGCGTGCTCCTAGTTCTGTATGGAGTTTGGACAGTGAACTGGAATGGAAGAGTGCCAGACCCAAGCAGACCTTCTCCCTTTTTAAAGAGGAGGAATTGGCTCTGAGAGGGACAATTGTCCAACGTAGGTCATACCTATAATCCCAGCACTTTAGGAGGCCAGGGCAGGCGGATCATCTGAGCTCAGGGGTTGGAGACGAGCCTGGGCAACATAGCGAAACCCCGTCTCTACGAGAAATACAAAAATTAACCGGGTGTGGTGGCCAGTGCCGGTAATCCCAGCTACTGGGGGACTGGGGAGGTGGGAGCTGAAGCGGGAGGATCGCTTGAGCCTGGAGGTTGAGGCTGCAGTGAGCAGGGATTGCGTCAGGGCACTCCAGCCTGGGGAACAGAGCGATGCCCTAAAAGGTTGGCTGAGCTGACTGGAGTCCAATCTCCTGACTCTCAAGTAAGTGCTCCACAACAACTACCCGTGGTTGCACAGGTCAGGGTTCAGGGGAGGCTGCCGGGAGAGGGACAGAGGCGGCTCTGGAGAGGGAGGGTTGAGGTCACCTGGGGTGACAGGGCACTGTGCAGAGACTGGGGGCGGGGAGGAGAGGAGCTGCCAAAGACCTTACCTGGACTGCTGTGGTCCTCAGAGAGCTTGGGAAGCTGGCTGTGGGCTGGGGTCGGGGAGGAGGGGGTTTCCATCTGCGGATGGAGCGCGCTCATAGAGGGGACCAGCGCGTCCCAGCCACCCAGCTCCCAAGTTGTCCAGTCCCGCCAGGAACCAAGAACCCCTTGACGTTGAAACCCTGAGCTCCTGAGACCTGCTGCTGCCAGGGGAGGGGGGTCCTCACCCGCGGGGCTCGGCCTCTGGTGCCCGCCGCGGCAGCGACCCTGCTCGGGCTGGAAAGGGGCCCACGCTCGGTCCGCAGGGGGCGCTGCGCACCCGGGCAAAGGGGAGGCGCCCGCCCAGAGTCGGCGGCGGCTCTCCAAGCCCGGCGGAGACCTGCCTGGCAATCGCTGCGCATCGGCGGTACCGGGAGGCAGGGGGTCGGGGATAAGAGAGCTTCAGACTTCAAAGGAAATCCTGGGGTCGCTCAGCGGCGGAACCTGGGCAGCCTGGGCAGGGACGGGCGCGGATTCGCCCGGGTCCCGCTGCGCTGTCCTTGCCCTTTCTTTGATGGAGGCCTGATGCCCCTCCCCAGCTCCCCGGGGTCTGTGACGGGGGCCGCGGGGCTCTGACCCGAGCAGCCCCCAAGTCCTCGCGGGTCAAGCCCACCGTTTACAGGGACCCAGATGAGTCACATCAAAGGCCTAAGTCACAAGTGATTCCACTTAGGAAAGAATTGCCTACGGGTTTCTGACGGCGTTTTGCTGAAAAGGAATCCAGGTGGAGTTTATTGATTTTACTTTGCGGGCGAGGGTCAAAAGGCTTGTGGCCCCTTGCTAGCTTGTGATTTGGGCTTATTTCTCCTCTCTTAAGGCCCAGTTTCCCCATCTGTTAAGTGAAGGGGGACATGTCTTATAGGATCCAGCCTGGGCTGAGTCGTCTAAACTCAGGTGTGATCTGAAGGAGAACTCAATACAGAAGCCATAGCAATCAAAAGAGCCTCCCACACTTCCCCTCTGGCCCCCTTACTTGGAGTGTGTGCTTGTGGCTGGGGTGGGTGAGGAGGCAGGTCAGCCGTGGCCCAGTGAAGACATTTATGGAGACTATTGACTCACATCCACCCCCGTCTTCCCTTCTGCCAACATGGTAGGAGGAGCTCTCTCTGCTTGAGTTCTGGAATCAGGTTTAGCCCCAGTGTTGAGTTGTAATTCCACCCCCAGGGAAGGCCAGGAGAACCTTCTTTTACCACTCAGCGTGTGGTATCGGTCAAAGCATGAACAAGCATGAAGCAACTCGTCTGCCCTCTCTCACCCACTGCAACTCTTCTCAACCTCCCATTTTATTAATAACTATTGCCCAGAATGGGGTCCTCCCTGTTGAGGCTGGAGGACTAACCCCCCCTTCCCCTGCCTCTCGCTCCGAGGCCCCTCCCGACTCTACCATTATGTTGAGCTTTTTGAAGACACTTCTGTTTTTGGCCCTGAGTATCCTTACAGGGTAAGATATTTTGGATTTTCTGCACATTATATAAAGTGCCCATGATGGGGAAATGGCCAAATTCAACATAGTATAATATATGATCCCGTACTATGGTTAGGAAGGATGACATAGAGCCATATATACCTATATGGGCAGATCTCCAGATATATTGTGGAATGAAAAATAGTAAATTTCAGAAGGACAGATTAATTCACAGCAATGACAATTAGCAAGCAAGCAAACTCCATACAAGATGACACACTTTCTTTGGGCATGTATATACCCATCCGTAAATAAATAGAAAAGGGCCAGGCGTGGTGGCTCATGCCTGTAATCCCAGCACTTTCGGAGGCCGAGAAGGGTGGATCACCTGAGGTCAGGAGTTCAAGACCAGCCTGGACAACATGGGGAAACTCTGTCTGTACCAAAAATACAAAAATTAGCTGGGTGTGGTGGCAGGCACCTGTAATCCCAGTTACTCAGGAGGCTGAGGCAGGAGAAATCGCTGGAACCCGGGAGGCAGAGGTTGCATGCCATCGCACTCCAGCCTGAGAGACAAAAAAAAAAAAAAAAAAAGAAAATGTTGGAAACATAGGAACCTCTGGGGAGAGGTGAAGAAGGGGCTAGATTTGGGGCAGGTGCTGAGGGACTTTAGCCTTATCTGTAATGTTTAAATTTTTTATGAGAATTTGTTACATCATTAAAAATTCGTATTTTTTAAAATTTGGCCTTTCTTGTAGTTGCCCCCAGACCTCCTGTTTTAAGCTCCAAGCTGAAGTTCTGCACTCTGGGGGATGTGCTTGTGCCCAGTGCATCCTGGAGACCCCAAACACCTGCAGAACACCTTATGTACTAGCTTTACCTGCATGAGCTCATCTGTCATTGGCCAGCCATAGGTGACTGCAGCAGGACTTTTGGGAGCCTTTGATCTGGTCCCTCTCAGCTCCTGCCTTTCTAGACTCTGGACCTGATTTCTTGAGCTTCTCCACATGTGGCAGCCCCTGAAGCCGTGGCACACTTTGTTGTTCTGCCCTGACATTCATCATTCATCCTCTCTCTCTGACAGTACAGATCATGACTGCCAATGGGGAGACAGCCTATGTAGGGAGGAAGGCATTTTCTATTTTGTTTCTAATCAGTCTCCTGAAGCTGCCTAGCATTCAGTTCATCTTCTGAGGCTGTAGATGCCACCCCTGGGCTGGATGCTACGGGAATTTGCTGGGAGGTCTTCTGAGGTTCTACATGGTCCTCCAGAGATCTGACTGTTACTCCCCACTTGTGTACTTGTTCTCCAGCTAGTCATTAGTCATCTACTTTGTGCCTGAAACTGTGTCACTCACAAATCTGTTGCTCTATCCACCTCTTCTCATTCCTGCTGTTACTCCTTGGGCCAGGCCACTATCCCTTCTCACTGGGAGACTACAGCAGTGGCCAACTTTGTTTCTCCAATGTTTCTTCCCTCTCCAGCCAGAGTGAATGTTCTAAATGAAATATGATCACACTCCTCCTTTGCCAAACTCTCCATGGCTTCCCATTGCTCTGGGGTCAAGCCCAAATGCCTTAATATGGCTCACAGGAGTGACTGGTGTGAGCCCTGCTCACATCATCAGCATCCATGCTGTAGTCACGCTGAACACTCTCAGCCCACCCCTGCCATGCTGTGATGTTCTGGTCTCTGAGCCTTAACACACGCTTTTCCCTCTGTCTGCAATACCCTCCTGACCACCTCATTTTTGGTGGGGAGAGGGGCTAACTGCTACTTAAGCTTCAGATCTGAACTTACTAGCACTTTTTCCTGGGAGAAACATCCCTGAACCTCATAGGTTACCCCCAAATGAGTTATATGCATCTGTCTCCAAGGGTATTTATCACACTTGAAGTAATTGCATGTTAAATTTGTCTGTCTCTCCCACGAGGCTGCAATGTCTTGAATAATAACAATAATGTCAACTCCTACCACAGGGTGAGCTCTTTTATACCTTACCATGTGCCAGGCACCATGCTAAGCATATTTTATGTCCTACACTATCTATTCTCACCTTTCTTGGAGTCCAGAGTCAGAGTTCAGAGCCTGTATCTGTACCTGCTGGGAAGGGTAGGGCCGTGTCTATCGGATTCACACTGATATCCCTAGCTCCTAGCATAGTGGCTGCCATCTAGTAGAAACTCAATAACTATTTGTTGAATGAATAGATAAATCAAGAGGCGTTCAGCAATGGGCAGCGAGTGTGATACCCACTTGGATTAGTTTCCTGTAAATGCAGTGAGGGCTATGCAATATATCTGTGTGACAAAACTGCACTTGTACCCCCTAAACCTATAAAAATAAAAAATGCAGTGAGGGGAAGCAGAGCTATATTATTGATCCATGCCAGAAACCACTGGCATGTGTAAGTGAGACACCCCAGGCAGCACCTCTGGGGCTCTCTGCTGGACTGGCTGGGCTGCCTGGCTGATGGGATTTGATAAAAGGGGGATGGGCACAGTGAGAAGGTGCTGGATCTGGGGAGGAGATGGGAACCTCCAGGCCTAGCCTAGGAAAGAGCTGTTTTGGGAGTTTCAGGTTAGCAGAGATCTGGTAAGCCCTGAGTGTAGGGAGGTTGATGTGGAGAGACACAGTCCATAGACATATTTATTTTATTCTGTCTGAAGTGGGATTTCTGATGATTTAAGTCAGTGCTTCTCAACCAGCATGATTTTAGCCCTTAGGAGACATTTGGCAACATCTGAAGACATTTGTGGGTGTCACAACTGGAGTTAGAGGAGTGTTCCTGGCACCTGGTCAGTAGAGTCCAAGGATGCTACTAAATGTGGCACAATGCACACAGCAGCCCCCATAGCAAAGGGATCTCCAGCCCAAGTATCACTGGTGCTGAGGTTGAGAATCCCTGGTTTGAAGGATGGAGTTAGTGAGCCTGGTCGGTGAGTGAGGTTTCTGGAAGTGTCTTCCCTGATGGCCTTTGACTCCTCTTCAGCAACGCAGCCTGTGACAGAGGAGGGACTGGGGGGTGACAGTTACCCCTCCACTTCCCCTTCTTCCCCCGCTCCCTGAAAAACATGACCAGGGCCTTGGTTCCTCTCTGTGGTCTCTTTGTGCTCCTCTCCATTCCTCACACTTCTGTTATCGCTTCAGGATGAAAAGTTTGTAACATTTGGTGCCCATATTTGAGCAGCGTGGGGGTGAGCCTCAGGTGCGAGCACGCTGGCCTCACTTTCTCCAGGGTACTTTGATGTATGAGCGTGCTCATTGCTCAGAACTGGGGAGGGTCACTACCAGAAAGGGGAGGGCCCAGAACAGGGTAGGGGAGGCTGCCGGCAGGGGCCATCATTGGGATTTGCTTTGGCAAAGTGTGAAGCTTGCCTGTGCCACACCCCTGCTCCTGGTGGCCTGAGCCCCACTTCCTGTGTTCCAGAGGCAGACCTTGTCAGGGGCTGCTTTGGTCATGGACAGCCCTCAACCCTCGAGAAGGATGTAATCTCTTAGGAGAGAATAGAATTTTCTATCCCTCTTATGTTATTTTGGGTCCTATGAGAAGCAGACTCGACCACAGAATTAGATGTGCTGAAGGGGAAACGCCTGTGCAGCGTTCAGGGCAAGGAACAGGAGCTGGCCAGAGTCTGACACCTTCAAAAGGAGAGAGAGAAGGGAGGGCGCTTGCATAGGAAGGCTCATCGCAGTGCGGAGTGGTTCTGAAGACGTTTTAGCCGGGCTGTTTGCTTTCAGAGCAGCCACAGGAGCTGCATCCTGCACAAGGGTGCTGGGACCCACCGGCTCAGCCACTGGCTCCTCCCACCCCTTGACCCTTGGCATTGCTTGCATGGACTTTGCAGGAGGAGCCTCTGCAGGAGCCCTGGACAACTTCTTTGTCCTTTTCAGAAAGCTAGAAAACGACTGAAGCCCAAACTCCTGCCCTTGTGCTGTCCAGGACCCCCAAGCCCAGCTTCACCTTGGCACCCCACCCTCATCCTCTCTTCCCCCGACCCCAGCGCTTCACCCTAATCAGGGGCATGGGGGCTGCTGCCACTGAGCCCTGATGCCTCCTCCTCTTGCATTTGTCCCAGCCTGCCTCTTGCCCAGGGCGTCTTCTCTTTCCCTTTAGTCCAAATGAAATCTGTTTGTTTTCCTGCCCAAGCCCACTCCCACTTCTTCAGTGTGATTTAGCCCCCACCCATGTCCCCAGTTGTGGGATTTCTGCTTTAGACACAGCAGTGCCACAATTTAGCACCTCATTGTTCTCCAGCGGCTTCAGCTATTGTGATTCTGCTTCTTAAACTAGATTACAAATTCCTTGAGGGTCAGGACGAGGAATGGCTCTTTCCCCTCCATCCTTCTTTCCTTCTCTTCCTCCTTCCCTTCCTTCCATTTATCAAGTAGAAATTGATGTCTTCCAACTGGATTGGCCACCTCCAAGGTCCTAGCGGGATCCCCAGGTTGGCAGAGTTGTTCGTTTGGTGTTTTTAATCTCCAATTGGTCTGAGCTTGTTCTTTTCCTTCCTTCCTGGATCCCTGTGACTTCCAGGGCTGCCTTTTCTGGCCTCCCCAAATTAACTCTATTCTTAGTGCCTTGTTTCATATGGAGGAAGCAGTGACTCAGAATAGCTCCATAGGTGACTTTTCCCTGGGGAAATTTTTGACCAAGCCCCAAAGAGTAGAAATGATCAAATTCTAATGAACTTGCCTTGCCTAAGCGCAGGGCCGGGTCTTTAAAGCTTCCCCCTTGAGTTGCAAGGAGACCTCTCTGAGCCCTGCCCAGCCACTAGAGATGCCCATGCAGTGAGCTCGGTCCTTGAGGTCACAGAATTAGATCAAATTCTAATGAATTTGATGTGTGAATTTTATACCTGAGCTACATATTGTACTGTCCAACTTAGTAGCCACTCACCATGTGTGGCTTTTTACAGTTAAATAAAATAAATGTAGTCTTTCAGGACCACCTTTACGGGAGCCACACTTTAAATGGTCAATAGCTGCCAGAAATGAATTTTTTAAAAAGTAGGTGTGGGCTGGGCCTGGTGGCTCACGCCTGCAATCCTAACACTTTGGGAGGCCGAGGCAGGTGGCTTGCCTAAGATAAGGAGTTCAAGACCAGCCTGGCCAACATGGTGAAACTCTGTCTCTACTGAAAAAAAAAAAAAAAAAAAAAATAGCTGGGTGTGGCAGTGGATGCCCATAATCCCAGCTACCTGGGAGGCTGAGGGACGAGAATTGCTTGAACCTGGGAGGCAGAGATTGCAGTGAGTTGAGATAGTGCCACTGCATTCCAGCCTGGGCAACAGAGCAAGACTCTGTCTTAAGAAATAAAAAGGTGTGGAGCATATCAGGAACTTCTCAGTCCTAAATCACTCCAGCTAAGAGGTTCTTGCCTTGCCTAAGGGTAGGGCTGTGTCTTTAAGGCTGCCTCCTTGAGTTGCAAGGAGACCCCTCTGAGCACGTCTAGTCACTAGAGATGCCCATGCAGTGAGCTTGGGCCTTGAGGTCACAGACGCAGCAGTTTCGGGGGGTTAATGAGGCTCCTGGTAATCTCTCAGCCCTGAGATCTTGCTTTCTGGTTCTGAGAGCAGCCGGGGGCCAGAGACACCCACTCCACAAGGACAGAACCATGTAGAGCTTCCCCCGATAGCCTCCAGAATGGAAGGCCTATTCTGCAGTGGCCTGGGTGCCAACTTCCTAATGGCCTGAGTACCAGAGTGGTAACCAGCATCCGGTGGCAGTTACTGTCAACTGTTCAGCAGAAAGCTGAAGAGCCAGTGGGGCAGCAGAGAGTGTGGGAAGGAGAGGAGGAGGGAGACAGTGCCAGGGAGCAGGGCAGGATGCCTTTCGGGGGCTGAGACCTGGGGCAGAAGGCTCGGCAGGACCACGGAGGCCACGTGCTGACCTTCCCATGAAGAGAAATATAACCCTGGGATCAGGGTGTGAATAGTCTCAGTTACTCCTACAGCAGAGTATCTGCGGGGTGAGGCTCTTTCTTCAGAGGGGGTCCTGGTAAACCTGGGTGTGCTCACGGTTAGACACCAGGATGCCCAGGGCACTTGATGGGAGGGGTAATGAAGCCTGGAATGTTCAGCCTGTGATGAGATGGCTCAGAGGCTATGGATGGAGGACAGGGCAGAGCTTTTCAAAATTTGAAGGGTGGTCATTTAAAGCAAGGGCAGACAAGCTTTTTCTATAAAAGGGCAGACATTTTAGGCTTTGTGGGCCTCATGGTTTCTGTCACGACCACTCAACTGAGTTGTGGCATGGAAGCAGCCACAGGCAATGTGGGAGCCAATGGGTTAGACGTGTGCCAATAAAACACCGTTTATAGAGATAGGTGGCAGGCATGCTCAGCCCTACTCTGAGCTAGACCCTTGCTCCTCACAATGTGGTCCTTGGACCAACAGCATCAGTGATACAGCATCAGCATCACTTGGGGGCATGTGAGAAATGCAAAATCTCAGGCCTATCCGGGCGTGGTGCCTCACACCTGTAATCCCAGCACTTTGGGAGGCTGAGGCGGGTGGATCATCTGAGGTCAGGAGTTTGAAACTAGCCTGGCCAACATGGTGAAACCCTGTCTCTGCTTAAAAAAAAAAAAAAAAAAAAAAAAAAGCCCGTCATGGTGGTGGGACCCTGTAGTCCCAGCTACTTGGGAAGCTGAGGCAGGAGAATCGCTTGAACCTGGGAGGCGGAGGTTGCAGTGAGCTGAGATTATGCCACTGCACTCCAGCCCAGGTGACAGAGTGAGACTCTATCTCAAAAAAAATCAAAACAAAAAAAAAAGAAAAAAGAAAAAAGAAACTTCATCTCAACATAGAGATGAATTTTCCACTTTAAATCCTCAGTCTTGCGACAGGAGGCTGCCTCTATGGGTAGTGAGCGCCCATTACTGTGATGTACAAGCAAAGGCTACACACTCAGTTGTTCAGCACATTAGGGAGGACCCGGACAGGATGAATAGCATTGTGGCTAAGGGCCCTCCCTGGGAGGCAAGCTGCCTGGGTTTGAATCCTGATTGGGCGAGAGGATGTGTCACTGATCTCTATTGCAGATTCCTCATCTGTCCAATGGGGTAATCAAAGACCTCATAGGGTTGTCCTGAGAATTAATTTGGTCAAAATACTAGAAGAGCACTTACCACACAGTAAGTGCCCAATGTTAGCTGTTACAATCAATTATATAATTCTATAATAGATATCCATATTTTTGGTTGGATCAGGGATCAATCTTTGTGTCTAAGGTCCCTTCCTTCCAACTCTGAGACTCGAGGAGGCAGAGGATTTGGGGAATAACAATCACAGCCAGTGTGTTTTCAGTATTTAATAGGAGCCAGGCATTATGCAAGCATCCGTTAATGGCTCTCAAATTACTTTCACATACTCGTTGGCGTTTAAGAGCAGAGAGATTATAATCTGTTGCCGCCCAAACACTCCGCGTGTTTCAGCTTTAGAAAGTCAAATCGAGCCCAGGAATGATGTGCATAGTTTTGTCACCCACAGATTTATGTCTGGTTGAGGGCCCAGAACTCCCTAGAGCTGGTCAGAGAGTTGCCTTTTCTGGCCACATCACTAGCTCAAGTCTCATGATGGCAGTGGCTGGAACCCTTTATTGCAGAAAAATAAGATGCCTGCTGACCCCTAATCACATTCATGTGGGGGTATCTCAAGACTTAATGCCCCTTTTGTCCCTGTTGCTTTGTGTTTATAAGCCCTAGCTATAGGTTTGGTGGAAAGAGGATTTGATTTTTGTTACCGACCTTGGTTTGGATTCGTGCTCCATCACTTCCTAGCTGTGTGACCCAGGGAAAAGCTCTTGCTCTCTCTGAACCTTGGCTTCTTTCCTCATCAAATGGAATGATAGTACTGTGTGCCTCACGGGGTCATGGTGAGAATTAAGTGGGAATGTATGTAAGAGTGCTTCGTAGACTGCCAAGAGCTTTACAAGCATTGGTTGTCATTTTGATGAAATGTATAAGCCTCTTGGGGGTGTTTCCTTCACCCACAGTGCTTGGCACATAACAAGGGGTCACTATATACTTACCAAATGTGAGAGGCATGGATGATCTCCCCGTTGCAGCCTGGAAAGAATCTGTTTTAGATGGCATTGTGGTAAATGCCCCGAGACCTGCCCAGCCCTCCCAACTGTTTCCTGCTTCCCCATTATTTCATCTCTAGCATTCATTATGGGATGCAGAAATCCCTATCAGCCGGTGATGAGTCTACTCACCTTTCTTCCTGGTAACAGCCATGGCTCGGGTCTGTGAAAACCGCCACAGAGTTCGTATCTTCCCAAAGAAACCTTTCAGAAAACAACATCCTGAATTTTTTATGGTTTATATGTGTGTTTTAGTTTCAAAAAAGTGGTGGGTGGATAAGAAAATAAAGACTGCTCTTTGTAACCAAGGACAGTATCTTGCAAAGTCTGGGGAATCTTTTCTTACCAGGTAAAAGTTCTCTCCTCCTCCCCCCATCATATAAACTTTTGGTCTGCTCTGGTTAATTAATTTCAAGTGACGATAGTCTCAGATGAAGCTGTAAATTAGTTTCAAATGGCACAGCCGGGCCACCCACTACTGGAAGATCATATTGCAGTGACAACATTAAAACTTGAACAACTCTCAACAAGCGGGGAGGAGGGGGAATCCTGAAACCTCAAGTAAAAACACATTTCCAGCTCTATTCCTTGCTACAGCCCTCAAGAAAGTGGAAACAGATGGATGGTGGCTTTGATAATGAGAGAGGCAATCAACTTTAGATTAAAAAAAAAAAAAGCTAAACCCTACCAAAAAGGGGTGGGTCTGACAGTAAAATCCCAGACACATAACGTTCCATTTAAGAGGCTATTGACATATTAGCCAGGAACAGAGGGGGTTCTGAGAGAGGTCAGCCTTCTGTCTGGGAGCACGGTCCATTGTTCCCTCACCTCCAGTACCAGAGCGCTCCGACCCCAAACTGAAACCACGGTGGAGTCTGGACGTTAATGATGGTCAGATTTCCCCTGGAAATCATTAAGTGTTCCCGGGAGAATTGCCTGCTGCCTGCTGCCAGATCTTAGACTGGAGAAAGACATTTCTGTTTTTAATTTAACTTAATTATTTTGAGGATTGGGGTGTGTATATGATTTTTGGTGGTTTGGTGTGGGGGGACAAGATACCAGGAACAAAGAGCTGGAGTTTGATGTCCAGCAAAAAGAAGACTAACGTTGAAATCACAAGACCTGGGTTTGAGCCTCAATTTGGCAACCTACCAGCTGGTTAACTTTACAAATCCTGAGATTTCTTGTGCCTCCATTTACTTGTCTGTAAAATGGGGGTGAAAAAGCGCACCTTAGGGTTGCCATAGGGCTCAAGTGAGACCATGGATATGAATACACTTGGTAAATTCTAACGGCCCATCCATGAAAGTTTCTCAGTGGCCGAATTGGACAGAGTGTTGGAGGAAGGTGTTAGAATAGGAATTAGGGATCTTGGGCTTTTTTTCTCCCAGCTCTGCCACTTTCCAACCCTGGGCTTTTTTCCTCTTCAGGTTTACTCTTAGCTCTCTGCCTGTCTGATCAGGGCTGTCACTCCTCTCCTGTCCCCCAGCCAAGAGCTGATGAATGGTGATATGGTTTGGTTGTGTCTCCACCCAAATCTCATCTTGAATTCCCATGTGTTGTGGGAGGTGATTGAATCATGGGGGCGGGTCTTTCCCGTGCTGCTCTCATGATAGTGAATTAATCTCACAAGATCTACTGGTTTTAAAAACGGGAGTTTCCCTGCACAAGCTCTCTTTTTGCATGCTGCCATCCATGTAAGACATGACTTGCTCCTCCTTGCCTTCTGCCATGATAGTGAGGCCTCCCCAGCCATGTGGAATTGTAAGTCCATTAAACCCCTTTTCCTGTATAAATTACCCAGTCTTAGGTATGTCTTTATCAGCAGCATGAAAATGGACTAATACAAATGGTGTGCACCTGTGGACTGGCAGCTCCACTGGGCAGGGCCGCGCCCTTTGTCCACACCTGGCACAGGCTGGGCACTCAATAAATCATTGTCAAATGAGCAGATGAACCCGTGAAGGGGCTTGGGAAAGGAAGAGGGTAATATTGCTGGAAAATGGTGTGATCAGATTGATATCTCAGTAATCTCAGCAATTTCTCAGGGGACTTTGTCAGAAGATCAGGCCATGTGAGTTTCTGTTGTTCAGCAGGTTGTTTGAGGCCCTGGAGAGAGGAGAGACTCAAATGGAACAAAATTCTGTTTTGGTCCTGAGAACATTTGCACGTTTGCCAGTTCGATCATTTTGGAAAATAGAGATTTGGTTCTGATTCAAGCTTCCACTCAGGCTTTTTTCAAAGTCTGCTTTTGATAATATTTATCAGCATCATGGGGACAGGGGCTGGGCTTGTCTTATTTACTGAGTATTCTAAGCATCTAGCAGGTGCCTGACACACAGGAGATGCACAGTAAATAACTAGTGGTAAATGCAGGGAACTCTTTCCCTTTTCTCTCCCCCTTACCAAGCCAAGCTGAACCATGAGACTTGACAGCTCCTGCACAAAGGCAGGCTTCAGAGCTGTGGCCTTCTTAGAGAATTTCTCGGTATAGTTGGTGGAGGCATTGTGGCAGAATTCCCCAGTGGGGGCCGGTGATCACAGAGTGCATGGGGCAAGCCACTGTTGTGACTCACATTCTCCCAATGTGTAGCCCAGATCTCTGGAGATGGCTTCTAGGGTTGATAGATTACTATTCTGGGGCAGTGCTTCCTGCTCTGGGTAGTGCTTGGTTTTAGGATACACCCTAAATTAGATGTTTCACGTTCAATTCCTGCTCAATCCACTGACTTCTCCTTGCTCTGCAGTCCCCCACCATGCCAGAATCCACTTGCATTTCTGGCAAGAAGGTTGTTTACACTCAAGGTCTACAGGGATGGAAGTGGCACCCAGTGAGAGGGCTCTGCCGATGGAGCTGTGAAGGCGTCGACCTCATTCTGACGGGCTTGTTGAGACTGGTCAGCGCCTGGGCAAGAGGGCAGCTGGGATATGTCTATGCCGTGTTTGACCCATGCTATTGTTTTTTCCTCCCTTTTTACTTTCTACCTGCACCCTCTCCTTCTCTTCCACTCCATTCCCCTGCCCACCTCCACACTGAAAATCTAGGCCTTGGGTGGAGAGATCAAGAGGGGAAAGAATTCTGGAGGCAATAGTATTTTCCTCCTGCCACCGGTGGCCAGCCATAGAAAGGGTTGACCCACGCGTTGTTTCTCCGACTCTTCGAGCAGCTCAGTTCATGGCACTGCTATAGTTTAGACTAACCCGCTCAACATTGTTAGAAACATTTAGAAATGTCTCCCCCTTTGCCACAATTTCCCTCTCTCTGCCGTTGTCTGCTCTAACAGCTGGAAGAAATTTCTCCTTCATCTGCTATATTCAGCCTTTCACTAAGCGCTATCAATTTTGCCTTTGAAATTTCTTTTGTACTGGCCTCCTTCTCTCCTTTCCACTGCTAATCCCGGGGGCCTGTCTCTCACCCCTGCAATTCTGAGCTGTTTAAGAACCTCCTGACAGAGCTCCCTGCCTCTGGCCTCTCCACCTTCGATCCATTCTGCACAGCCAAGACAGATTCATTTTTCTCAAGCTCTGTTTGCATCTTAGGAGGCCTCAGCTCAAAACCCCTAGGCTCTCTAATGTCCTTGGCATTGCCCAGACAGCTTTCACAGCTCCCTCTCACTCTACCTTCTTCCCAGATCATGGCTGCCTTTGCTTCCTGTACTGTTGTAACAAATCACTATGAACTTGGTGGCTTAAGACAATGGAAACTTATTCTCTTACAGTTCTGGTGGCCAAAAATCCACACTGAGTCTTATAGGCCTAGATCAAGGTGGCAGCAGGGCTGTGATTCCTTGGGAGGCTCCCAGGGAGAATTCTCTTTCCTGGCCTCATCCAGCTTCTGGGGGCTGCAGGCATTTCTTTGCTTGTGGCCACATCACTCCAGTCTCTGCCTCGGTGGCCATATTGCCTTTTCTTCTCTCTGTAGTGAAATCTTCCCCTGCCTCCCTCTTATAATATACTTATAATTACATTAGGAGCCCATCTGGATAATCCAGGGTAATCTCCCCATCTCAGAAGCCTTAACTTAATCACATCTGCAAAATCCCTTTTCCCATATAAAGTAGTAGTCATAGGCTCCATGAAAGGGATGGTGACATGGATCTTTGAGGGGACCATTATTCAGCCTCTCATCATGGCCGACTTAATGCTTCTACTTCCCTACTCACTACTACAACAAGTATCAATTTAGCATCTACTATGTGCTAGGCACTGTTCTAGGCGATAGGAGTCATAATGACTAATGAGCCTTTTCCGATTCAGTCTCCTGCAGGGTGAACTATCCCTTTCCTGGGCTCTTTACCTCTTAGAGCTTGGTATCATTACATAGCATGATCATCACATACTATGTATGTCTGTGTGTTTGACATGTGGTTCATAGCTGGTGAACGGTGCTCTTCGTTTCTATAGGCAGATGGGATGGACGTGCTTCGTAGGTCCTTTCTCCGCAAGTCCTGACATACACAGCACAGAGGTGGGACAGCCCCTACTACATCCTGCCGGATGTTGCTGGTTTATTATTTTAAAATTAGAAAAGCCTATACAGTACCATAAACCAGTGATGCCAACGGGATATGCATAAGTTTGTACTCTTGGAAGTGCTAGGGTTTGTTGCAGCCTAATATTTAGGAAGAGTTTTGAAAGGCACTGTGACTTGTAGCTTCACACCTGTCTTCTTAAAAGCCTGGCCCTTTCCCGATTTCAGGTTGACATGTGCCTCCTGCAGGCACTGGCACTGAGGCCTCACCAGTGACTGTTTCCTTATTGGTAAGTGTGTTGCTTTTCTAGGTGGAAACTCTCTGAGGAAAAAGATTGTGTTACACACACACAAGCACACACATACACATCCTTGTAACTCTCTGTCCCCCCATCGGATCTAGCAAAGAGAACTTGGGTGCTAGATATTTGCATACCAGCCAGTGTTGTCCAGCGCTTTTGTTCAACCCTTTGACAACTATCGTCACATTCCTATACCGCTTGTGCTATCATTTGATTAATGTTTGTATTTAATTTGTCTCGACTTTTAGCTTGTGTAAACTTATTTTAAAAGGAAACATTTGCATCTCTACCATAAACAGAAGACCAGAGTCATTTATCATAAATAAAGCATAACTGTAAAAATAAAGATACTGAAAATGAAATAATGTTATTCCCCTAAGAATTAAAATAAACAATAAAATATTGAGTAATAAAATTGAGTTGATTCACAAAATCGAATTCATTCACAAAATGAGATCCTCAGTGAGAAAAATGAGCAGCCAGTAATAAAAAATATTAAGCTTGATGTCACTTGATTGGAGATGATAATGGGTTTCTATGTCAATTAAATTATAATGTTTGTTAGTTTTGATGGTAGCCAGCCCTGAGATTTCCATGGTTAGGAAGGGCACCTCACCATTACCCAGATGGTAAATTTTAAAAAGTTAAAATGCTGGCCAGGCGCGGTGGCTCACGCCTGTAATGCCAGCACTTTGGGAGGCAGAGGCGGGCAGATCACGAGGTCAAGAGATTGAGACCATCCTGGCCAACATGGTGAAACCCTGTCTCTACTAAAAATACAAAAATTAGCTGGGCATGGTGGCACATGCCTGTAGTCCCAGCTACTCGGGAGGCTGAGGCAGGAGAATCACTTGAACCCGAGAGGTGGAGGTTGCAGTGAGCCAAGATTGTGCCACTGAACTCCAGCCTGGCCACAGAGCAAAACTCCGTCTCAAAAAAAAAAAAAAAAAAAAAAAAAAAAAAGAGTTAAAATGCTTTAGTGCATATTTTTGGTACATTTGAAAGAACATATGTATTCATCACTTATGTGAAATTATAAACTATAATTACTTTATTTTCTGTTTTTTGAGGCGGAGTCTCCCTCTATTGCTCAGGCTGTAGTGCAGTGGTGCGATCTTGGCTCACTGCAGCCTCCACCTCCTGGGTTCAAAGATTCTCTTTCCTCAGCTTCCAGAGTAGCTGGGACTACAGGCACGTCCCACCATGTCTGACTAATTTTTGTATTTTTAGTGGAGATGGGGTTTTACCATGTTGCCCAGGCTCATCTTGAACTCCTGACCTCAGGTGATCCACCCACCTTGGCCTCCCAAAGTGCTGGGATTATAGGCGTGAGTCACCAGGCCTGGCCTGAACTGTAATTATAAAGTCAACTTGTGAACTCACTGCCCCACCTTAAGAACATTACTAATAACTGTGCTCCTCTCTGATCTCAGCCCCTGGCTCCCTCCCTTCCTCAGATAAGAGTTACTCTGAATTCCCTTGCATTTAAAAATAATCACCTATGACGTTCTTAAACAGCATATTGTTTGGGTTTGCTTAATAAAAATGCTGTCATACTGTTAGTATCCTCTAGGAGACTAGATAAATAAATTACGGGCTACGTTGTACATAGCAGATGTTATTCCAGGTGAAAATGAACACATCAGACTGCACGTGACAGCTCGGATGGATCCGTGTGAGGCCAGAAGCTGGTCTCCAATGCTCATTCTGCTCAGGCCAACAGCTTTCACCTCTGCCCCAGGAAATGGAATTTAAAACGTGGATGAAATTAAAAGGGCTCTCCTTCCTCCACCTTTAACCCCAGTTACTTCCTGTTCAGAGAGTCACCATAGCCACCTGAGACTGATCTTGGAAAGGCCTGCTTGCAAGGTTGGCCCTTGGCTGGCATCCGGGAACTTGGATTTCAGGAGGGTTTCCACCATTCCCTAATAAGAATGGCTCACTGGGCCTAAGCTGTCCCAACAATATGCTTTATGCGGAACAGCGCTGTCCTTCTGAGAGTCTGGAATTGCGGAATGTGCTGGACATAGGGGTGCCTATGTGACCAGCTCCCCCTCTAGTGGCAACAGAAACCCTGGGCACAGAGTCTTTAATGAGCTTCCTTGGTAGACAACATTTGACATGTGTTCTCACTACTCCTTGCTAGAAGAATTAAGCTTGTCTTGTGCAACTCCCTGGAAGAGGATTCTTGGAAACTTATTCCTGCTTTCCTCTAGACTTTGCCCCAAGGGCCTTTCTCTTTGTGGATTTGGCGCTGTATCTTTTTGCTATAATAAATCATAGCCATGAGTGTGACTCTATGCTGAGTCTCCTGAGTCCTCCAACGAAATATCAAACCTAGATGTGGTCTTGGGGACCCCAACCCTCCTCTGAACCCTCTGTTTTTCCATACCACCGGGAGCCACTGAATAGAGGAGCCTGTGCTTTGCGCTTTATACTTTAGAGGCCCCTGCATATCACATACACACACACACACACACACACACACACACACACACCCACTAAAGAACGCATGGCTGCCTCGACACTTAGAATGTGAAGCTCAGTGCTGGCCCAGCACAACCTGCAACTCTAAGGACCAGCTCTCATGACTATCACCATTCAGACCCCAGGGAAACCCTTCTGCACATTTCTTGCCTTGGGTGCTGGAAAACTGCATCAAACACCATGAAGACTGTGTGTTGTTCACTCCAATAGCCTCAGAGACACTGCTTCAGAGATCAGGGAGAATCTGAGCAGAAGTGCTTGGGTAAGAGAAAAGGCAAATTAATGAGCTTGTCAAATCCTTCCTCTCAGCTTGAATGCAATAGATTCTTGTATAACAAATTATTGCTTCCCAGTAGTGCCAAACATTCATTTTCTTGCTTCTCTGCATGTTCTAATTCCCGGTTCTGGAGATAAGAATGAAAACAGAATTCACAACACTTGTACATGGATGCTGAGGCATATTTTGCAATAATCAATGATTCATATTACTCTTAAATTACTATGTATGCAGCTCAAGACGTGACATGTATAAAGTAACACTGGCAAATATATATTGAATACTAGAATTGTAAATTGTTTTATTTGTATAAAAATATTTAATATCTAATTAATTTTTAAATGTTTAAGTTTCAGCTTTATTTAAGTACCTTTGGTTAAAAATATTCATATCCATTAATTATGATTTATATTTTGCTTTTTATAGCAATTTAGAATATTTTAGAAGAAAAATAACTTGCTGAAATCATATTTGAAAAATATTCAATTTGTACAGAACTTTAAGATATTTAAAAATAAAAGTATAATCACAGCTTATTCTGTTTGAATACAGTTATACTTTATTTTTAAATCTTAGACAATTATTATCAATGGAACAAAGTTTTGTAAGGATTAATGTACTTGACTTTGCTAAAATGAAGGCAAAAATTATATGATATTAATATGAAATAATATATGGATTATGTCTCTATTTTGTTACTCATCCAAATATCAACAGCCCATCAATGGGCTGCATAGACATGTACAATAATTGAATCCATCTTTGATATTGCTAAGACTTTCAGTAGTATCTAAAAACCACAACTTTATTCATCCTTTAAAATTGTTATGAAGGTATTTGTGGGTCAAGGTAGCAGCAGAACATCATGTGTTATGAGATGGCAGCCTGAGTGATAACTCATACATGTAGACACACGGTATGTGGTCCCCATTTGTCAATTTCCCTGGCCCCTGCCAATGTTTGGGCAGGCCTGCGTCCTCTCTTCTTCGTTTTTTTTTTTTTTTAGATGGAGTCTCTTCTCTATAGCCCAGGCTAGAGTGCAATGGTGCGATCTCGGCTCACTGCAACCTCCACCTCCCGGGTTCAAGCGATTCTCCTGCATCAGCCTCCCAGGTAGCTGGGATTACAGGCGTGCAACCCCATGTCCGGCTAATTTTTTGTATCTTTAGTAGAGACAGGGTTTCACCATGTTGGCCAGGCTGGTCTCAAACTCCTGACCCCGTGATCTGCCCACCTTGGCCTCCCAAAGTGTTGGGATTATAGGCATGAGCCACGGCGCCTGGCCCTCTCACCTTTAGGCATAGCCAGAGAAGGATGTGGTTCTTGGCATGGCAGAAGGCCTTGGAGCAGGATGCCCGGCAGCTGTGCAGACCAGGCCATGGCTGCCTCGTGCACGCGTCACTGGAGCGAAGGCCATGCCGAGGCCAAGGGAGGGAGAAGTCCTGGGAGTCACCCCAAGGTCTTTGTGAGAGGTCCAGGGAACTTCCTCATGCACATTCTAAGGTCCCCCAGCAGCATAGGGCCCTGCCCACCACACTCACAAACGTGGATCCTGTGGAGCACGCTGCAGTGTGGCGCTTGGGTGAGAGGATTGCAATTTTAGCTCTGCCACTTTCTTCCAAAGTCACTCTGAACGAATCCACTTGACCTCTCGGATCTTGTTTCTACGTATGTCAAATGGGAATCCTAATTCTCATTTTCCAGGGCTGTTGTGCAAACTGGGGATGTGTATTTAAAGTATATCACATGGTCCCTGGGTTGTGGCTTAATACCTGCTAACCAACAATATAGCACAGGGAAACTGAGAAAATATGTTAAATGAGAAGCTATGGTCATCCTGGCAGTTAGTAGCAGAAAGAAGAGCCCAGGCATTTGGAGGCCCAGTCTGATGATGTTCTTTCCCTTTCCAAGCCCTGGAAACCCACATGTGCTCTGCCACCCATTCGCTCTCCCACCCAGCCCTGGGTTTGAGGTGGTGGCTGTCCTCTGAGCTGTGAGGTGTCCAGGTCCGAGCACCAGCTCACTTTCCTCAGGATCTAGCTCTGAGGATTTACAGCCAGGCTGGGCGCCCACTGGAGGTCCCCTTACCTGTAAGTTATTCTACTGGTAATTAGATTTCTTTCTGTTGTGGGAAGCCAGCATGTGTAAATCCACAGATACCTGGGACCAGATGATATAAGGGTCACCTGAGCCTCTGTGCTGCCTAAAATGCATCTTCCAGGAAAATGATTTCTCTGGGCACATAAGTTACTGCTGTCCCAGGACAACTGTAGCTCAGGCTCTGACCATTCCCGTAATGCTGTGTTCAAGTGATGTAGTGTTCACGGCTCCCTCAGCAGCCCTCTTGCTCCCCTGCTGTCTGAGTGGAGGAGCCTGCACACTCCAACACTGGCTGTCGCTGGATACAATAAATGGAAAGGGAGGAAGGACGGGGGAGGGAACTGCTTCCTCGGCAGCCCACCTTCCTGCCCAGGCTAGACTGACTCAAGTTCAGAGAGCTTAGTCCTATAGGGGAGCCACTTGGAGGCTAGAGACACTTTGAGCCGTGGCAGAAATCGTTATCTACACGGATAAAATCAGGCATCTACCTTGTAATGTGCACAATAACAAGTCCCAGATAAATTAAAGAGCTGCACATTAAATATAAAAATATTAGCAAACTGTGTGTGTGTGTGTGTGTGTGTGTGTGTGTTTTGGCAGGGTAGTGGTGGGGAAGGACTTTCTTTTTTTTTTTTTGAGAAGGAGTTTTGCTCTTGTTGCCCAGGCTGGAGTGCAATGGTGTGATCTCAGCTCACCGCAACCTCTGCTTCCCGGGTTCAAGCAATTCTCCTGTCTCAGCCTCCTGAGTAGCTGGGATTACAGGCGCCTGCCACCACACCCTGCTAATTTTTGGTATTTATGGTAGAGACAGGGTTTCACCATTTTGGCCAGGCTGGTCTCGAACTCCTGACCTCAGGTGATCCGCCCGCCTCAGCTTCCCGAAGTGCTGGGATTACAGGTGTGAGCCACTGCGCCCGACCAGGCCTTTCTTAATCTAATACCAAACCCAGAAACCACAATAGAAAAGTTTCGCAGATTGGACCACCTAAAAAGAAAAAAAAACCAAAAGTGTATTGTCAAAGGTAACTTAAATAAATCAAAACATAAATTACAGCCTGGGAGAAAGTATTTGCTACATATTCTAGCAGGAAAACTGTGAATGTCCACACTATAGAATGTATTCCTTCAAATCGATCAGAAACAGCAAAAATGGACAAGTGGGCAACACACACACACACACACACACACACACACACACACGTTATATACAACCGCTTCATTAAAGAGGTAACAATTACAAGATAGCCTCACTAATGCCTAAAGAAATGTAAATGAAAACAACAATACAGCATTAGTTTTTGCTTGTCCAGTTAAAAAGAATTGGTGAGAGTGAAGAAATGAACACAACACACACTTTACTGCTGGTAAAGTGCCACGCATCTTCTAAGGGAAATTTAGTAAGAGACATATGAACTTAAAATGTGCTTACTGAATAATCCGGCGGTCTCTCCTCCAGAAATTTGCCCTCCAAAAATCATAGCATGAATGTATAAAGATATATGTCCAAGGACATTCACTGTATTACTGCTTATTTTAAGAGCCAAGTTTCTAAAAGTTTAAATTTCCATCAAAGAACATGGGTGGGATAAATTAAGGAATATCTAGGCAATGCAATTCTAGTCTCTGAAAGAAATGAGGTAGACTCATGTAATAAGAGCTGTTTTCCAAGCATTTGTCTTGTGCTGGTCACTGCTCTGAGTGTTTTATATACGTGACCTCATTTAACCCTCTCAATAACTTTATGAAGTAGGCAATGTTGTCATCCACATGTTGCAGAAGAGGCCCAGAAATGTTATTAGCCTGCACGAGGTCACACAGCTGTGAGAAGTCAGAGCTGGCATTAGAATGAGGCAGTGGGTTTCCTGAGGCACCCACTTGGAAAGGGTCACAGATAAAGTTTAAATGTTAAGTGATAAAACAGCAAATTGCAGCAAGATGTAGCATAACTGCATTTGGGTTAAAATATATGTGAATATATATAACTATATTATTTGTGTGTATGTCTGCATTATCAAAAAAATAAAAAGGTTAATTTGGTGGTGATGACTGGAGGGGAAGTGGGAATAGATTTCTTTATTTTCTCGCAAAAAAGTAGTAAGATTAAAAAACGAAAACTGCCTTCTCAGTCCTTTCTGTTTTTATTTATTTTTCATTATCGATTGACTTGAATAAAATAAAAAATGACCCCATCTGGTGGTAAGAATACATCCTTGAAAAATAACACCCAGTTTACACCAGAAACAAAAATCTCAGTTTGGAAGCAGAGCTGAGTTACTATATAGCAGTAGATAAATCACCAAGGCTGCAGTGAGCTATGATCATGCCACTGTACCCCAGCCTGGTCAACAGAGTGAGACCCTTACTCAAACAACAACACAACAACAACAACAACAACAACAAAATCCGTGATTGAAAAAGTGGCCTATTGCTACTGTAGACAATGTGGAAGGGGCTGATGGGGTGGACTGGCCATCTTGTCGATTCCAGGAAGCTACTGCCTCCCATGCCATCCATGCTGCATTTGCTTCTCTCCTGGTTTTCTTCCCAGTATCCTGTTTCCATGACATCCTGCTCCAATCCTCCAAACCCAGAGAGCAACCCTCGTCAGGGATGGGGAGTCACCATACAATTGAAGTGCCCTGACTTGATTAGGGGATGGCATAGGAGGCAAGTCCAGGTCCATTTGCTGGTGGCCACGAGATCTATAGCCGCTTGACACAGAGGGATGCTCTGGGCATGGCAGGCACTTGGGGCTCTGTGGACTGTCTGGGGCATGCTGCTGGAAGCTCAGAGTAGTTCAGCACAACCTGGCCAAGAGGTGAGTGCTGAAGCTGGAAGGCAGTGGCCAGGCCACAGTGGGCCATGAGAGCCATGTAAAGCAGCTTGGACAGGCCTAGGCCAGTGGTTCTCAGTCAAAGGTGGTTGCTCCCCATTTTATAATGTCTGGAAATGCTTTTGGTTGTTACAACTGGGGAGGGAGTGCTACTGGTATCTAGTGAGCAGAGGCCAGGGATGCTGCTGAACATCCTACAATGCACGCAAAGTCCCTCTATCACAAAGAATCATCCAGCCCCAGATCTCAGCAGTGCTGAGATTTCAAAACCTGCCCAGATTGGACCTTTCTGCAGCAGAAGGGGTGAGGGTCCTGACAGTTCCACATCTGGAAGGAAGTTCTTTAGCTGCTGTGCTCAGATTCTGAAGAGAAGCAGATTTCTCCAAGGCCAGGTGGGAAGAGCCAGCTCCATCCTCCCTAGAGGGCTGTGTTTCTAAGGAGCTGGCAGGAATTAAGTTCTAATCATGACGAACATTGATACAGTGCTTGGCAGGTGGCAAAGTGCTTCCTCCTGTGCTTGAGATCACTACAGACTGGGGTCCTCTACACCACCCCCATATTGTTGGAGGCAGGAGAAGAGTGGGGGGAGTGGGGAGACTACACCTGCTTCTCATTCTCCCATGAAATGAGTTCCCGTGATAAAACTCTCCATGTTCTCCACTTTGATCCTAACTCTGAATTCAAGCTTTGCTTATCTCCACCAGATGCTAGGTCAAACACATTCTTTTTCCCAATGCCATGGTGAGGCAAATGGGGGTGAACTTGGCTGGAGCTAGGATATCATAAAGTCAGATGGGTTCAGTGTGGATTTCACATACCTGATAAAGATAAGGTTGGAGGAAGGGTAGGCAGTGAGATCAGCCAGAGAGGCTGGGCAGACAGGAGATAGATTGGATACCATGTGTCAGGCAGCTGTTTTTTTTTTTTTTTCTTTTGAGATGGAGTCTCACTCTGTTGCCTAGGCTGGAGTACAGTGACATGATCTTGGCTCACCGTAACCTCTGATTCCCGGGTTCAAGTGATTCTCCTGTCTCAACCTCCCGAGTAGCTGGGACTACAGGCACGTGCTACCATGCCGGGGTAATTTTTGTATTTTTAGTAGAGGTGGGCTTTCACCATGTTGGCCAGCCTGGTCTCGAACTCCTGACCTCAGGTGATCTGCCTCCTCGGCCTCTCAAAGTGCTGAGTTTACAGGTGTGAACCACTGCACCTGGCCCTCAGGCAGTTCTTATGTAATATTTCACTTGTTTCTCATGGCAGCTCCTTGGAGTGAATTTTATGATCATCCTTACTTTGTAGAGGAGGAATTCAAGCTCAGAAAGGTTAATTGCCTTTGCCAAGCTCTTATAACTAGTAAGTGAGGAGAACTGGGACCGGACCCCAGGTTTGCCATAACCCAAGTGGGGCTCTTTGGGAGCCTGTTGGGCTTCTGGAAAGGGCATGGGGGACTCCCTGGGGTCTTATGGATTCATCAGGGGCAAATGTGAATGGAACGAAGGTAGACTAGGAGGCTCGTCATGGATCTGGGGACTGGTTCATCCTAGGTTAGTGGGCACTAGCCCCATGCCTGTGAGCAGACCAGCTTCTGACTCAGGTGCAGGTGTGGGATGACCATGGCCACTGGGTGGAGCATCACTTCTCTGAGACTTGGAGAAAAACAGGATGGGGGAATTGGGGATTCGCAAGGGAGGGCAGTGGCCACCGAGATCGGTGCTTAGGAGGCCCTGTAGATGAGAATTGAGAATTGCCTTGGGAGGCTGAGAGATTCTCTTCACTGCATCACATGTGAGCCCTGTGGCTGGAAATGGGACTTTCCCTTTTAAAGAGAATGTGGCCTCCTGGAGGAGCCCCCTTCTGTCAGTAGGAGAATGGTCTGTGGTTATATGTGCTGCCAGGGGACAAAGCTGGTCCTCCAAAAGATGGGGTCTTTCCCTATTTGGTGTCATGAAGCCAATACACAAAGCCGAAAGTGAGTGCCAAGCAGTGCAGGACTGATTCAATGGCCATGGAATTGAGGAGTGGGAGCCTGGCTCACAAATCGACTTCTCAACAAGTGAGGGGTGAAGGGGTGAGAATATAGGATTTCTCTCATGAAGGAGTTGGATGTGAAAAGCCAGGGAAGGAATATTCCCATATTTTCTGGAATTGGGTGGTGAACTTCCTTGGAGCTGAAGGGCTGCCTTCCTTTTTGTCCTTTGATGGCTTCTTCCAGTCATTGTCATGGTGATTGTCAACCTGTCATGGCACTGGTGGGAGCATCATTTAGCATGGAGATGAGATTAGAATGAAGCCTGAGGGTGGGCTATCTTGGCTCTAACCACTCTCAGTTGGTCTGGTTACAAAGGGAACTTTTTATTGCAGGCATCCTGTTTCTCAAAGACAAGCAGAGTCAGGACACAGTAGAAATTCAGCTATGCCATGCAGGCATTGCACTGGCCATCACTAGCTTTCATGGCTCCTCTGAGTGATGAGAAAAGGTGGCCCTCTGGGCAGGTGCACCAATCAGAGCATGGGCTGGATTTCTACCTGCCTGTCTCCTTTGGTCCAGAGCCTTTGTGGGACAGCTGTAGGAGGAGGCCCTGGGTACTGCAGTAGGCCCAGTGGGAGGCATGTGGTCAAGGATGAGAACAGAAGGAGAGTGGACCCTGCACCCAGGATCCAGGAGGGTGGGGACCAACATGTACCTGCATCTGTATCTATAACCCTCGTGCTAGTCTGGCACAGTGTGTTCAGGAAATGTGGCTGAGAATGTCTGAAAAATAAATCACTTTCCTTTTGGGTTCTTGGGATGAGCCCTCAGCCTTCTTTGGAATTGAGGAATTCCAAAGAAGTTGGAACGATTTTGGAAGTGAGGAAGAGGGTGCTATTGGCCATGTATGATGAGAACTAAAAAGGGGAAATGCTTGACTTATTTTGTCAACTTCATGAGTGAATGCTTTGGAATCCTCAAAAAAAAAAAAAAAAAAATCACAGCTGAGCTTTATTGAGTGGATAATTACCATGAACCAGCCATTGTGCTAATCCTTCTGTGACAGTCAGTCTTACATGTCACCTTGCCCTGGCCATGGTCTCCAGTTATTTAAACACTCATATAGGTGTTGCTGTGAAGGTCTTTTATAGAAGCCATTAAAGTCCAAAGTCAGTGACTTTACGTAAAAGGAATTATTCTAGACAATCTGAGTGGGCTTGATTCAATCAATGGAAAGGCCTTAAGAGTAGAACCGAGGCTTCCATGAAGGAGAAGAAATTCTACTTGTGGACGGTGGCTTCAGCCTGTGCCTGAGAGTTCTAGCCTGCCCTTCCTGATGGGCTGCCCTACAGATTCCAGACTTGCTTAGCCAGACCCACAATTGCATAAGCCAATCCCCTGAGATAAATCTCTTAATCTATATCTGCGACTGGTTCTATTCTTTGATTGAACCTGGGCTGATACACCTTCCTACAGATCAACTTACCTAATCCCCTTAAGAACACGGTGAGAGTTACGATTCCTATCCCCATTTAAGTGGGCACACAGAGAAGGCAGGCAGGTCCCCAGGCAATGGTGCCAGGATTCAAACCTCAAGCTTCTTACTCCAGGGCCCCAGTCCTCACCTGCCACGCCAGAGGATATCAGAGAGAGTCACGTCAACAGCAGCCAGCCCTGGGTATCTGACTGGTGTGAACTTGTGATTGGCTGGTTAGGACCAGGGTTGAGAGGAGTGGTAGCAGCCACCCATGGCAAGTCACTGAGGGAGCTACGTCTAGGGGACACACGCGTTTTAACTTCACCTCTCGGCAGCCATCTGTCTTTTACCTTGAGTTCCCTGACACTGGTGTACACAGAATGTTCCCCGGCATCTTGCATTTGTTTATATTTTGTTTTAGACTCATCTGCGGGTGGCTTGTTCTGTTTGAGCGTTTTCTCATGGGGCTGAGCTTATTGAAATTCACTGAAATGTTCAGGATCAGTCCTCTAACTGAACTCTTTCCTCTGATGTATTCATTCCAAGAGACATCTGAGCTGCCTTCTTCACAAAGCAGCACCCAGCTTGTGCCAAAGAAGAAAGGCAGGTGGTGCCTCAAAAGGAATTCGGGGGCATCAAACGGCTTGGCAGCGACACCTGGCTGTGCACGTGCCACACTTGGGTGGAAATTACTCCTCAAAAGTGGTAACCGAGAGGAAAATCTTTGGGTCCAATGTTTGGGGTGCTCATTTCCCATGTTTTAAACTCGTTGACTAAACTCTGCGGTGGCATTTGATTTGTCTCCACGTGACAGCTCAGACTCGGACTGCTGCCTGCCTTCCCCTCCCTCCCCTCCTGTCTCCAGCCCACAACCCTGTGGCCTCTCATTTCCTGCACCCGCAGGCTTGCTGTGGAGGACGGAACACAGGCAGCCTGGACTGGAGGGTGGAATGCGTCAACTTCCAGCAATGACTTCCAGAAAATGCCAGATGGAACAGGGGCAAAAATAAGAGTGTATGTGTGTGTGTATGTGGGGGGAGGGGTGTGTGTGTTGTGGTGTGTATGTGTGTTGTAGAGTGTATGTGTTGTCGTGTGTGTGCTGTGGTGTGTATGTGCTGTGGTGTGCATGGGCTGTTGTGCATCCTGTGATATGTGTGAGCTGTTGTGTATGTGCTGTTTGTGTGGACTGTGGTGTGTGTGCTGTGGTGTGTGTGTGGAGTGGTGTGTGTGAGCTGTTGTGTGTATGCTGTGGTGTGTGTGTATGCTGTGGTGTGTATGTGTGTGCTGTGGTGTGTGTGAACTATTGTGTGCGTGCTGTTGTGCATGTGCACTGTCGTGTATGTGCTGTTGTGTGTGTGGACTGTGGTGTGTGTGGACTGTGGTGTGTGTGCGCTGTTGTGTGTGTGCGCTGTGCTGTGTGTGTGTGTGAGCTTTTGTGTGTGTGAGCTATTGTGTGTGTGCACTGCGGGGGGTGTGTGTGTGTGTGTGTGAGCTGCTGTGTGTGTGCTGTGGTGTGTGTGTAAGTTGCTATGTGTGCTGTGGTGTGTGTGTGCACTGTGGTGTGTGTGTGCGGTGGTGTGTGAGAGCTATTATGTGTATGTTGTGTGTGTGCGAGTTGTGTGTGCTGTGGTGTGTGTATGTGAGCTTCTATGTGTGCTGTGGTGTGTGTGTAAGTTGTTATGTGTGCTGTGGTGTGTGTGTGCTGTGGTGTGTGTGTGAGCTGTTGTGTGTGTGTGAGTTGTGTGTGTGCGAGTTGTTGTGTGTGCTCTTTTGTGTGTGTGTACACAGGCAGGCGGTGTCAGGGGAGGTGTGGGGCAGCAGTAGGAGGGAGGCTGCTAAAGGAGCAGGGGGTATTGGTGTTGGTATTGGTTGCAGCCTGAGAAGTGAGATGTAAAGCCAGGGGACAAAACTGGAAGTCTGACCTGGTGGGGCCTCCAAGGAGTGTGGCTGGGAGAGGAGGCTCAGTCCAGAGGAAGCAGATGAGGGTTTGAGACCAGTGCCCATGACTTAATGACTGCGTTTGAAGAACTAGAGTCTTATTCTCTCTGTCTCTGCCTCTGTCTTTCTTGTCTCTCCCCATCTCTCTCCACCTGTCTGCCTCTGTCTTTATCTCTCTGTCTCTCTCCATCTGTTTCTGCCTCTATCTCTCTCCATTTGTTTCTATCTCTCTCCATCTGTCTCTGTCTCTCCATCTGTCTCTGTCCATGTCTCCCCATCTCTGTATCTCTCCATCTGTCTCTGTCCCTCCATCTCTCTGTGTCTCCATTTGTCTCTGTCTCTATCTCTCTCCATTTGTTTCTGTCTCTATCTCTATGTCTCTCTCTATGTGTCTCTGTCTCTCTCCATTCGTTTCTGTCTCTCTCTCTCCATCTCTGCATCTCTCCATCTCTCTCTCTCTCAACTTCTCTCTCTCCCCCAGTCCCCGTCTCTCTTTCTTGCTCTTGGTATGAGTGCATGTGTGTGCATGCTGGCTCTTTTTGTTTTGAAGCAGAAAAGCTACTGAGTGGCTCACAGAATCACCAGAAAGAGGAGCACTCAGGCCTTCAAAAGTACGGGAACAAAAGGCAGAATCATATCCCAGAACAGGCCAGTGAGGACACCGTTGCTGGCACCCTGCTGGGTCCTGGATGCCGCCCACTGGCACTGCTGCTGTGCAGCTGCTGGACCCTGGCTGCTGCTGACACCAGAATCAGGCAGCTTTTCAAAGACCTGGCATACCTCTGCCGGGAGGCTGAGAGGTGACATGAGTCCCCAGAGAACCCAGCTGGATAGGTGAGGCTGGCCCAACACAGCCCTGGGATTCTGGAATATTGTTGGAAATTGAAGAGACAATTATGGTCAACTCTTATACTGGTTGAATACAGAGTGTGGATCAGGAATTTCAAACTCTCATTTTATTTTGCAACACCAGCAACCCTGTTCCTAAATTCTCATACAGATTTTAGGGGAATCTCTAATCTCTTGTAAAATGAATGGATTATTGGTACAACCTCTCTCCCCAATATCGCAGGGGCAGTCTCCTGAAAAGGGAGTTGGCCAAATGGACTGGAGTAGGAGGGAGGAGAAAGAAAATTGAAAACTCAAGATAATGTGGAAAATGGAGATGCTGGAATCTTCCAGCTGTAGATGCCTGTTTTTTGTTTGTTTGTTTACTCTGGGGCATGGGCTAAAAAAAAAAAAAAAGAGAGAGAGAGACCTAGACCTGCAGGAGCAAGCTCCCGTTGTCCTCAAAGGTGTGTATGTGTGCATATGGTGGCTGTGTGCAGAGGAGGGGCTTACCTGCTCTATGTTTCCTCTTCGCGTCCACCAAGGGAGAAGGGCCATTTCTCTTGATGACGCAGAGGGCTGAGGAATACTGAAGGCACGTTTGCACAGAACAAAGCAAAACCCTCAGAAGTTTTTTTCCTGTCTCTGATTGTAGAAAATTACCTGCCCTTTCATCTGCTTCTCAAGTTCACAACTTGTCACCGTCTGTTTTCATCTCTGAGCATTTCGATTCTCCTCCTTTCTGTTTGTCTCTGTCTGTCTGGGCTGTTTTGTCTTTTGTCTTTGTCGGGTCTGCCAGTCCCTGCCTCTGTCTGTCCCTCTCTCTGCTTGGCCGGGCTCTCCCTTAGTCTGTCATTTTTCTCTCTCCTTCTCCTGGCTCATGCTGAGCAAAGTGGCGTCAGGGCCATCCCTTGCAAAAGCTGGATCTTAGAGACAAACGGGGTCTGAACTGATAAACGTTGGCTCCCTGTCTGTGTTTTCCTCCATCTTGGTTTTGAACCGCCTTGCAGCTAGGACTGGGGACTGGCAGGGACATGCTCACTGGGCTGTGGGGGCTCGGGGCCCCCAGCCTCAGCCCCTCGTGCCTGCATCCCTTCTCTTGACTTGGAGTGATCCTGTCGTTCTGTCTTACAAATTGGGATCTCTCCCTGCATGCGGGCTTTGGTGACAGCCACCAGATGGTAGGGACTGGTTTTTATAGTAACTCATTAACCTCTTGCCATCCTACAATTAAGAAAGCATTTAATTGCTTTTTCTCAAGCCATCCTATGAGTGATTCAGGCAGCTTGCATTCATCATGTGAACCAATTTGCAGCTAGAGCCTGAGAGAGTGGGAGCAGCGGGGAGTGGCAGGCTTGGGCACAGTGAGCACCCTGGGTGGCCCTCGATCGCCTTTTGGGACCTTCTGGGAGGGGAAAACAGACTTCAGAATCTTCCCCACCCCAGTGATTTCCTTCTAGGTTGAGAGAGTCCTTTAGATTAGCTCCGAATACACCTCAGAGATGGTCTAGCTTCTCTCTTCCTCTCACTTATCTGTTCAGGAGTCTAAGGCCAGAGAGGTCAAGGGACCTGCTCAAGGTCACACAACTAATTAGTGGCAGAATATGGGCTGCAGTCCAAATCTGTTCACTTCCTGTCTGCCATGTTCCAGCCACCCCCGGCTTTGCTAGCTCTGGAGGCTGTGCTTCCGGAGTGCTCTAGAACTGTGTTCAACTACTCACACATGACAGTACCCACTCTTCTTCCCAAACCTCACACCCTCTGACTGGGCCTCAGGGCTTCTGCTCAGTGGACAGACGACTTCCTTCATTACTTGCAGGGGGACATGCAGATGCACCACCCAAATCCTCCATCAAGGAGGGACTCGTTGCCCCAGCAGCTGGCAGGGTGGCCAGTGGCCTGCCTTTAGCTATTAGCCCCCTTGGAGACCACCTTAGCTGCAGAGAGCTGCGTTGCCCAAGGGCATGCTGTGTCTGATGTCTGATCAATGTGAAGGTATAAAAACCTCGCTATTTTGGTCTAGTGCAGGACAACTCTGATGGATAGACCATTTTCCCTCCAGAGCTCCCCGTGGGGTTAGCCAAGGGCCTGCATCCCAGCTCTACTTCTCTCTGCCCGATGCTGCTTCCTCCCCATCACGTCCTTAGGTGTTGATCTCAAGAATATTTCTTAATAAACACCCTGAACACTAAACCCTGTCCCAGTCTGCTTCCCAGAGAATCCAGCCTATGGCCCCCATCCCATCCTTAACTGAGGCTGGGCTGTTCCCAAGGACACCATGTCCCTGCAGCCATGGAGTGAATGAAGTGTTGGCATTCTCCCCAATCCAGTGGAGCTGCCTTCTTTTTGTCTCCACTGTGCCTCCTTGTGTCTTGTAAAAAGCCCCCCTCCTTCAAGACTTCTGCCATGCAGCTCTGTTCTTCTCCACCTTGGGATCACCCACCAGCCCACCAGCTGTTTCCTGCGATTGTCTAGCAGGTCCTGGATCAGTCTCTCCCCCTCAGTTCCTGCCGTCATAGGCAATTGTAGCTTCTACATGGGTGGCCCAGCCAACGCTCTGACTTGTTCATTCTTGGACCCCAGTGATGTACTTCTCACTCCCACCTCATCCAGCCACTCCTAGGGTCAGGTCATAGAGGAGTCAGTGTCCTGACTCCCCAAACCACATGATCTCCAAAATCACTAGTTCAGATGCTCTAGCCAACCTTGACTAATCTTCCAGCTTACCTGCTCAGGCTTCTCCAGTGCAACTGTCCTTCAACCTCATCAAGACCTCTGACTTAGAGACCCTCTCCCAAATTTCCTTCTGTTGACTCTATGCTGCCCATCTCTCCTGATCCACACTCGATTTTTTGTTCCCCCCTTGCGATGACTCTCTGACAAACACCCTGAGTGTCCTAGCCCCTTTGTCCTAATGCATGTGCCTGGCTAAACTTCAGTTCCAGATGAAGCTGACCAACACTGCTGTTCTGAGGCTGCCTTTGGGTGTCTGACAGTTGCTGCAGAAACTCTCACCACTGGTCCTGTTGGCATCATAATAAACTCACAAATCACCAATGCACCTGGTATTCTCAACACTTCTTGGAAGTCTCATGATGTATTTCAGTTAGCTCACTGCACCCTCTTCTCCAAAATAGCCATTACATTCCTTCACCACTCATCCTTAAATTCCACCCCCTACACCCTCAGCAAATGGACACCCCCCACCTCTTTTTTAGATAGAAAAAAGCTGGCAAGAAGGAAACCCTCCCAGCTTCCTGAGCCATCTTGGCAAATGTCTGTCTGCATTCATTGCTTTCTTCTTCCATCTTGCTGGGGTGGAGAAAGTGCCCCTCTTCCTGGCAATGGCCACATCTTCCACACATATTCGGTTTCATCTTAGAAACCCACTTCATTGCCTACTCCCTTTCCTCTATAGCTAAGCTCATCTCTCTTACAGATCCTTCCCTTTGGCAGCCAAGCTTGCTCTTTCTTCCTTCCCTTCCATGAGAATATAGGCTTCTGGAGAGCAAGGCTCTGTCTATCTCTTTCCTGTTGTATTTGTGGTATCCAAAAATATGCTTGGCACAGGCTCATGTTTAATAACATTATTTGACTTTCTGACTGACAGACTGACTGTCCTCTTCAATTTGATTCAATCTTCATTACCAGTACTATCAATTGCTTCATTGAATCCAAGGAGCAATACCCAGTCTTCAACTTTCTTGATATCTCACCAACATTCCACATCACCAAACACTGCCTTCTTTCTCCTTGTACTCTCTTGCTTTACCTTCTTCACATCTGATTAATTCTTCCTAGCTTCCTTTAGGGTTCTCTTCTTCCAACCTACTTTTAATGGTTGGAACCCTCTGGGCCTGCCCCTGAACCACCTTCCTTTTCATTTTACACTTTCTCGCTGAATGATCTCACCCCCTCCCATGGTTTCCAGTTCCATTCACTTTCCAGTGGATCCTACACTTATTTCACTAGCCCAGAACTTTTTTCTGAATGCCATATTATAAATTCTACATGCTATTTATATCAGCATCTCTGTTTATCTCATAGAGATCTATCTCTAAATGAGCTTATCCAAAACTGAACTCATGTTCATCCCAAATCAGCCTGCCCCAAGCCTGGGATCATCCTTCACATAGTAGTAACTCTCACCCTCCACAATCAATCAATCAATCATCAAATTCTACCTCTAAAATATACCTCAATGTAGTCATTTTGCATTATTTCCACTGATACCATCTTAGTCCAAGCCACCTGTGTCTCTCACCAGGATAGCTACAGTGGCTTCTGCTATCATTTGAGTGTTTGTCCCTGCTGAAACTCAATGTAATGGTATTAAAAGACGGGGCTTTTAAAAGGTGATTGGGGCCAGGTGTGGTGGCTCATGCCCGTAATCCCAGCACTTCGGGAGGCCAAAGTGGGCAGATCACCTGAGCTCAGGAGTTTGAGACCACTGGCTAACATGGAGAAATCCCGTTTCTACTAAAAATACAAAAAAATTAGCCATGAGTGGTGGCATGCACCTGTAATCCCAGCTACTCAGGAGGCTGAGGCAGGAGAATCACTTGAACCTGGGAGGCAGAGGTTGCAGTGAGCCGAGATTGCACCATTGCACTCCAGCCTGGGCAAAAAGAGTGAAACTGCGTCTCAAGAAACAAACAAACAAAGAAACAAAAATGGTGATTGGATCATGAGAGCTCTGCTCTCAAGAATGGATTAATCCACTGGTTCATAGATTAATGGGTTATCATAGGAATGGGTTGGAATTATGAAAGTGGGTCAGTTATAAAAGCCAGTTTGGGCTGGGCTCAGTGGCTCACACCTGTAATCCTAGCAATTTGGGAGGCTGAGGTGGGCAGCTCGTGAGGTAAAGAGATCGAGACCATCCCAGTCAATATGGTGAAACCCTGTCTCTACTAAAAATACAAAAATTAGCTGGGCGTGGTGGCATGTGCCTGTAATCCCAGCTACTTGGGAGGCTGAGGCAGGAGAATCAGTTGAACCTGGGAGGCAGAGGTTGCGGTGAGCCAAGATCACGCCACTGCACTCCAGCCTGGTGATAGAGTGAGACTCCGTCAAAAACAAAAAAAAAGAAAAAAAAAAAGAAAAGCCAGTTTGGCTCTGCTCTTGCCCCCTCACCATGTGATGCCCTGTACCATATTGGGACTGTACAGAGTCCCCACTAGCAGATGATCCTAACCAGGATGGCCCCTTGACCTTGGACTTCCCAGCCTCCAGAACCATAAGAAATAAATTGCTTTATAAATTGCCCAGTCTGTGGTATTCTGTTATACCAATAGGAAACAAACTAAGACAGCTTCCAACCTAGTTTACCCACATCCACTCTTGCTTATCTTCAGTCTATTCACACTTAGCAGTCACTGTGTACCGTGCTTTAAAAATACAAGTTGGGTCATGTTGTCACACTTCTCTCCCAACTGAAAACCCTTCAGTAGTTATTTGTAGGATAAAGACCCAAATCCTTGATATAATCCACAAGGTACTCTGTGCCCTGGCCTCTGCCGCTTTGTCTAATCTTGTCTCATGTCACCCTTTCCTTTGCTCACCAAGCCCTGATAATACTGACCATCTTTCAAATGTTTGTTTTTGTCCTGCTGTTTCACACTTCTGGGCCTGATCATATTGTTCCTATGGCCTGAAATACTCACCTTCTTTTCCCAGTCATCCTTCAAAATTTAGCTTAAATGCCTGCCATTCCCTCTGGGAAACATTTCCTGGCTCCAGTCCCTAGGTTAGATCCCCCAAGTCACTTTCCTTTGTTTTCATAGAGACTACTGGGTATTCATCCAAATGTATTCTCCTCTTTTTTGGAGAACTATATTTCCTAGACTGTCTTGCAGTCAGGTGGGGTCATGTGACTAAATTCTCCACAATAGGATATGAGTGGAAGCAATGTTTGTCCCTTCCAGATCTGGCCTATAGAATCCTCCCAAGACTGCTCCTTTTGGGTCTTTCCCTTTCCAGCTTACTGGGGTAATATACGCAGAGAACCCAGAAAGCCATATGTTGAAACTGACAGAGCCTCTATCAACATGGGCCCCCGAATAACCTCATGGAGGAGAGCCGCCTCACTGACCTGAACATCTTGCATAGGATTTTATCTTGAAGAAGAAATAAGCTTTCTAAGAAAGTGGGTCTCTTTGTTATCAGACCTCAGCCTACCCTCACTGATATCATAGCCTTTAAGACAACTGTAATTAAGCAATTGTCAATTAGCTAACATTTCTCTCTGCTAATAGATTGTAAACTCCATGAAAGTAGGGAATGTCTTGTTCACCACTTTTTCTCTAGGGTTCAATAAATATTTGAATGAGATGGCTCATCCGAGATGCATGGAAAACTAGCGATGATGTAGGACCATGCCTGGTCTGTAATGTTATTTGTAATTTCAGATATTGCTTTCTTAAAAAAAATTAGGTAGTGTCTGGCAGGCCCTTCCTGTACTGCAGACCTTCTCTTCTGCTTCGTTTGAGTTTAATTTGCTCTTTTTAAATTATACTTTCTTAAGGTGGAAGCTTAGATTATTGATTTGAGAACTTTCTTCTGGCTTATATTGTTGTAATCAGAACATATTTTGTATCAGCTCAGTTCTTTTAAATATTCTTCTTCTTGGTGCACAAGTTCCATGTGCACTTGAAAGAAAGGTGTACAGTCATGCTCTGCACAATAGTGTTTTGATAAATGACAGACCACATATATGGTGGTGGTCTCATAAAATTATAATAAAGCTGAAAAATTCCCATCATGTCGTGATGTCATAGCCATTGTAACTCTGTAGCACACTGCATTACTCATGTGTTTGTGTCACGCTGGTGTAAACAAACCTATCACACTGCCAGTTACATAAACGTGTACAGCAGGCTGGGTGTGGGTGGCTCACGCCTGTAATCCCAACACTTTGGCTAAGGTGGGCAGATTGCTTGAGCCCAGGAGTTCAAGACCAGCTTGGGTAACATGGTAAAAACCCTGTCTCTACAAAAAATACAAAAAATTAGCCGGGCATGGTGGCATGTGCCTGTAGTCCCAGCTACTCAGAGGGCCGAGGTGGGAGGATCACCTGAGCCTGGTTGGTTGAGGCTGTAGTGAGATGGTGCCACGGTACTCTAGCCTGGGTGACAGAGTGAAACCCTGTCTTAAAAAAAAAAAAGTGTACAGCCATATCCTAGGCCTTCACATTCATTCACCACTCACTCATCCAGAGCAACTACCAGTCCTGTAAGCTCCAATTACGGTAAGCGTCCTCTACAGGTGTACCATTTACAATTTTTTATACTATTTTTTTACTGTACCTTTTCTATGTTCAGATACACAAATACCATTGTGTTATAATTGCCTATGGTATTCAGTATGGTAATATGCTGTACAGGTTTACAGTCAAGGAGCAATAGGTTATACTATATAGCCTAGGTATGTAGTAGGCTATACCATCTGGGTTTATGCAAAAACACTTTATGATGTCTCACAATGACTAAATCACCTAACAGACACATTTCTCAGAATGTATTCCCATTGTTAAGTAATGCATGGCTGTATTCTACTGTTGGGCAGAGTGCTCTATAATTGTCAAGTAGGTCAAGTTGATTGCTAATGTTGTTCAATATATTCTGACAGTTTTCTGTATGCTTGTGATATCAATTATTAAGAGAAAAGTGTTGAATTCTCCAAATGTAATTATGGATTTGGATATTTCTCTATTCAGTTCTATCAGTTTTTCTTTTATGTATTTTAAAGCTCTGTTGTTAGATGTACATACATTTAGAATAGTTTTTTTTCTGTGGAAGGGATTGTAAAAAAAGAAAAAATATAGAATAGTTTTGTCTTCTTGGTAATCTCGCTATCTATCATTATGTAATGCCTCTCTTTGTCTCAAGTAATATTCCTTGCTCTAAATTCTACTTTGTCTGATCTTATTATAGGCAATCTAACTTTCTTTGGATTGGTTTTTGCATGATATAATTTTTTTATTCTACTTCTAACACATCTGTCTTTATGTTTAAAGTGGGTTTTTTGTAGATAGCAGATAGTTAAGTTTCCATTTTTTTTGTCCAATTTGACAACCTCCTTCTTTTATTTGGAGTGTTTAGGTCATTTACATGTAATGTGATTATTGATATGGTTGGTTTAAAATCTAGGATATTGCTACCTGTTTTCTATTTGTTCTTTGTCCTTTTTGTTCTTTTTCCCTCCTTTTTTGCCTTCTTTTGGGTTGAGTATTTTTATACTAATAATTCCACTTTATCTCTACCATTGGTTTACTAGTTACACTGCTCTTGTTTTTCATTTTTTAGTGGTTGGCCCAGGCTCAAAATATACAACTCTTCACTAATTATGCTGTACCTTCAAATAATTTACCATTTCCCATGTATTGTAAGAATTTATACAAATATTTTTTCATTTCCCCACTCCCAACCTTTGTGTTAAAATGGTTTTTAACATTTTACTTCCACATATATTATAAGCCCCAAAATACACTGTCATTATTTTTGCTTTAAATAGTAAACCAGGCCAGGTGTGGCTGCTCACACCTATAATCCCAGCACTTTGGGAGGCCGAGGCAGGCAGACAACTTGAGCCCAGGCATTCGAGACCAGCCTGAGCAACATGGTGCAACTCCATCTCTACAAAAAGTACAAAAATTAACTGGGCATGTTGTTGCATGCCTGTGGTCCCATTTACTTGGGAGACTGAGGTGGGAGGATCACTTGAGTTCAGCAGGTTGAGGGCTTCAGTGAGCTGTGATCATGCTACTGCACTCCAGACTCAGTGACAGAGACCCTGTATCAAAAAAAAAAAAAAAAAGAAGAAGAAGAAAACTATATATTTTAAACTAGAGGATTCACTATACTCTTCATTCAGATTTTCCTATTGTTAGCTGACATAATCATATTACAGTTATCAAAACCAGGAAATTAACATTGCGCAATACTATTAACCAAACTACAGATCTTATTCAAATGTCACCAGTTTCCCCACTAATGTTCTTTTTCTGTTTCAGAATCCTACAGCATTGACTTGTGTTTCTTTAGTCTCCCTTAATCTTTAGAGTTTTTCATTCTTTCCTTTCGTCCATGACCTTGATATTTTGATGAATACTAGTCAATTACTTTTTAGAATGCCTCTCAATTTGAGTTTGTCTGATATCTTTTCACGATTTGATTGAGATGATGCATTTTTGGCAGGAATATCACAGAGCTGATGTTGTGTATTTTTCAGTGCATCATATCAATGTATCAGTGAATACATAATACTGAAATGTCTCATAACTGGTGATGCTAACCTTAATCAGTTGGCTAAGGTGATTTCTTTGGAGTTTCTTCACTGTGAAGTAATTACTATTTCCCTTCTTTGTAATTGATAAATATCTTTGGGGAGATACTTTGAGAGTATGCTAATATCCTGTTTACCTTCAAACTTACATCTACTGATTTTAATATCCATCAGTGGATCTTGTCTTTAATAATTATTACTGTGGTGTTTCTCTAATTGTGAGTTAGCATTTCTCTAATTCTTTCCACATTTATTAGTTAGAATTATTCTGTATACCAGTATGGACTCATGGATAGTCTTTTTATTCTAAGGGTTATAATCCAATATGGGTACTATCATTATTTGTCTGTTGCTCATACTGTCCCAGCTCTGGCCACTGGGAGCTCCTTTTGGTTGTCATGTCCTTTCTGACATTCTCCCATCCTTTTTCAAGCACTTCTTCCTTTTCTGGCATCATAAGATGTTCCAGGGTTATCTTGCATTTGCCCTGTCCCAGTCCTAGAATCAGTCTCTTCTCCAGGAAGCCCTGTTGTTTTGTTTTGTTTTTGATTTGAGAATGGTATTGAGAATCTGTATTAATCCAATCTCACATTGCTATAAAGCACTGCCTGAGACTGGATAATTTATAAAGGAAAGAGGTTTAATTGACTCACAGCTCTGCATGGCTGGGAAGGCCTCAGGAAACTTACAATCATGGCGGAAGGGGAAGCAAACACATCCTTCTTGACATGGTGGCAGCAAGGAGAAGTGCCCAGCAAAAGGGGGAAAAACCTCTTACAAAACCATTAGGTCTCTGAACTCACTGACTATCATGAGAAAAGCGTGAGGGGAACCACCCCCATGATTAAATTACCTCCTGTGAGGTCCCTCCCGTGACAGGCGGAGACTATGGGAACTAGAATTCAAGGTGAGATCTGAGTGGGGACATAGAGCCAAACCGTATCAGAATCCAAGATCTGGGTACTGGCTGTGCTCCTTGTTACTGGTGAGGTGGAGGAGGAACTCCATTTTCTGAACTCTGCTATTATTTGCCTGGTCACTTTTCCAGTATTTTCGAAGTTAGAGTTGTTTAATATTTTGGCAGTCATTCAGATAATCCTTAGGCCCCTTTTCTAGTGTTCTTCTCTACTTCCTATATATTTTCTCCATGTGCCCTTTCTTCCCACAGAGCCTTACAGCTATAAGGGGGTGGAATGGCAGCATGAGAGATCACATGCTAGAATTGGGAGATTTTTCTGTTTTTATTCACCGTTATCTTACCATTTAAACATTCTTTGTTTTCCAGCTACGCTGATGGTGTGGTTTGTGTAATACAATGCAGAGACCCTGACCACTCCAAGCTCATCATTGTGGACCTATCTGTGTATTTTCATTTCAGATGCTATATTTGTCACTTCTAGAAATATTTTCTTTTTGTCTTTTCTTATGGTTTGGGGAAGATAGTTTGGGAGATACTTAGCTTATCTTTTCCATCTAATGTCATTTTCCTTTTGCCTGAAGAACTTCCTTTAATACTTCTTGAGCCCAGGGCAGCTGGCAACAAATTCTTTTATTTCTGTTGTTTAACAAAGTAGTTATTTTGCCTTCACTTTTGAAGGATATTTTTGCTGATTATAGAGTTCTATGTTGACTGTTTTTTTTTTTTTTTTCCCTTTCAGTTATTTAAAGATGTTGCTCCATCGTCTTCTGGCTTGCATGATTTCTGACACGGATTCTTTTGTCACCTTTTCTATTCTTCTCTGTACGCAACGGGCCTTTTTTTGTTTCCTGACTGCTTCTAAGATATTTCTCTTTATCAGTAGTTTGAAGTAATTTGGTTATGATGTGTCTTGTGGTTTTATTCATGTTTCTTTTTCTTGGAATTCATTAAGATTCTTAGATTTGTAATATTCTAGTTTTTAAACGAAATTTGGAAAATAGCAGGTCATTATTTCCTGAAATATTTTTGTTTTCTGTCTTCTCCCCTTATGAGGCTCTAATTACATATGTGTTAGACTGTTGAATATTGTTCCACTAGTCACTGATACTCTGTTCATCTTTTTCAGTCTCTTTTCTCTGTGTTTCATTTTGTGTAGTTTTTATTATTATGTATTCAAGTTTAATTATCTTTTCTTCCGCAGTGTCAAATCTGCCCTTCCATCTGTGTGGGTGTGGATGTGGCAATAGCTGTGAATGTATTTGTTATTTTAGAAGAGCATTCCTCATTGTCCTCTTGCATACCCATCTCAGCCCCATGCCTGTTCTCATCCCCCCTCCCACTCCTTCTCATAGGGGTTGCTATTGACTCTTCTGAGAAGCCACCCTGGAGCTGGCTACCCACAGCCCCTGACCAGCTATGGCTTGGGTATCCCCTATAACCCCACCAACATGACCCTCTAATGGGAGCTCATGGATCACACCTTCTTCCAAGAGGACAGGTGGGCAACATACCCTTAGATTCCCAAAGGGAAAAGTCCCCAGCTGGGTTCCTATCACCCTCAGGCCTACCTAGAAAGCAATGTCTACCCAGTGCTAGTGGGGAATGGGCGCTGGGCCCCAGCAGAATCTCTGGGTCCACAACCAGATGCTTTATGGTCATATGTACAGGCACTTTAATGAAGCAATACAATGTAGAGACCCTGGCTACTCCAAGCTCATCGGTGTGGACCTATCTGTGTATTTTTATTTCAGATGCTATATTTGTCACTTCTAGAAATTTAATTTGGTTCTCTTATATGTCTTTCACCTTTTTCTGCATGTTGTCCATGCTCCTCTGTACCTTCTTGAACATATGGAGTATAATTATAATAAGTATTTTAATGTCTTTGTCTGCTAATTCAATCATCAGTGTCATTTTGGGGTATATTTCTATTGATTGATTTTTCCCCTGGTTGTGGGTCATATTTTTCTGTTTCACTGCATGCCTAGTGATTTTTTTGTGCATTATATGAGTTTAAATATAATTTACATGCCATCAAATCTCACATAACATAAAATTCATTTAAAAATGTACAATCCAGTAGATTTTAGTATGTATATTTACAGGGTTGTGCAATCATTACCGCTATTCAACTTAGAGCATTTTCGTCACACTAAAAAGAAACTCTGTACTTGATAGCAGTATTCCCAATTTCCCCCTCCTCTTATGCCCTAGTGACCACTAATCTACTTTTTGTCTCTGTGAATTTGTCTATTTTGGACATTTCATATAAATGGAATGATACAATATGTGGCCTTTGGTGTCTGGTTTCTTTAACTTAGCATAATGCTTTCCAGGTTCATCCATGTTGTAGTATGTATTAGTACTTCTTTCCTTATTATGGCTGAAGCATATTCCATTGTATGGTGATACCATATTTTTTTAAATCCATGCATCATTTGATTAACATTTGAGCTGTTTCCACTTTTTGGCTATTATAAATAATGCTGCTATGAACATTTGTCTGTAAATTTTTGTGTGAACATATGTTTTTAGTTCATTTGGGTATTTACCTAGGAGTAGAATTGCTGGAGTCATATGGTAAGTCTATATTTAACATTTTGAGGAAATACTGCCAGATTATTTTCTGAAGAAGCTGAACCATTCTAGATTCCCAGCAGCAATGTGTAAGGGTTCCACTTTCTCCACATCTTCACCAGCACTTGTCATTTTTTGTCATTTTGATCGTGGCCATTCTAGTGGATATGAAATGGTACCTCGTCGTGGTTTTGATTTGCATTTTCCCTAATGACTAATGAGGTTGAGCATCTTTATATGTGCTTACTGGCCATTGGTATATCTTCTTTAGAGAAATGTCTATTCATATCCTTTGCCCAATTTTTAATCGAGTTGTCTTTTTATTGTTGATTTGTAAAAGTTATTTATATTTTCTGGATACTAGACCCTTATCAGTTATATAACATGCAAATAATTTCTCCCATTCTATGTGTTGTCTTTTCACTTTTTAATAGTGTCCTTTGACTCAAAAACAATTTTAATTTTGAGAAGCTCAATTTATCTATTCTTTGACTTGTTGATTATGCTTTAGTTGTCACATCTAAGCAACTATTGCCTAGTCAAGATCACAAAAATTTACACCTGTGTATTTTATAGTTATAGCTCTCACATTTAGGTGTTTGATCCATTTTGGGTTAATTTTTGTGTATGGTGTAAAGTAGAGGTTCAAATTCATTCTTTTGTATGTGGATATCCAGGTGTCCTAGCATCATGTGTAGAAATTAGTATTCCTTCTTTATTGAATTGTCCTGGAATCCTTGTTGAAATCAGTTGACCATAGATGTATGGATTTATTTCTGGACTCTGAATTTTATTCCACTGATCTATATATGTCCATCCTTATGTCAGCACCACACTGTCCTAATTACTGTAACTTTGTAGTAAGTTTTGAAATCAGGAAATCAACTTTGTTTTCCTTTTTAAAGTTTGTTTTGGCTATTCTGGGCCCCTTGCATTTCCATATGAATTTTAGAATCAGCTTGTCCGGTTCTGCAAAAAAAGAAGAGTAGTTGGAATTTTGATAGGGACTGTACTAAATTTGTAATCCATTTGGGTGGTACAGGTTGAGTATCACTTATCTGAAATGCTTGGGACCAGAAGTGTTTCAGATTTCAGATTCTTTGGGATTTTGGAATATTTGCATATACATAATGAGATATCTCAGAGATGGGACATAAGTCTAAACGTGAAATTTATTTATGTTCCATGTAAACATTACATACAGCCTGAAGGTATTCTTATACAATATTTTAAAATAAGATTGTGCATGAAACAAAGTTTGCGTACATTGAACCGTAAGAAAGCAAAGGTGTCACCATCTCAGCCACTCGTGTGGACAATCTTTGGTTGTTTGGCATTACCATCATGCTGTGTGCAGAAAAGATCTATCACAGCTGAAGGAGGCTGAGGGGTCTTTTCGCCTTGGTGACACTGAATAAACTGTGTGTGACAATGACCTATCACATAAGGACAGGTATGGAGTTTTCCACTTGTGACATAATGTCAATGCTCAAAAAGTTTCAGATTTTGGAGCATTTCAGATTTTGGATTTTTGAATTAGAGATATTCAGCCTGTATTGCCATCTTAAAATATTAAGACTTCCAGTTCCTGAACACAAGACATTTTGCCACCTATTTAGATCTTCTTTAATTTCTTTCAACAATGTTTTCTAGTTTTCAGTATACAAGTCTTGCACTTCTTTGGTTAAATTTATTTAAGTATTTTATTCTTATTGATGCTATTGCAAGTGAAATTGTTTCCTAATTTCACGTTATAGTTGTTTATTACTACATTTTTACATAAATTTTGTGTATTGTTGTTGTGTCCTGCAACTTTACCGAGCTTGCTTATTAGCTCTAACAGTATATTTTTTGTAGATTCCTTAGGGTTTTCTATATATAATATCACACTATCTGTAAATAGAGATATTTTTACTTTTTTGTTTATGATCTGGATGCCTTTTATTTCTTTTGCTTGCCTAATATACTTGCCAGAACCTCCAGTACAATGTCAAATAGGAGAGGAGAGGGCAGATGTGCCTGGAAATTTTTGACTGTGTACTGGACATTTTGGATTTTACTGTGTTGCATGTTGGATTTTGCTGCATTCCTTTAAATATTGTTGGGCTTTGTTCTGGGATTGCAGTTAGGTTGCTTGAAATCAGTTTGATCCCTTTAAAACTTGCTTTTATACTTTGTTGACATGGGTTGACAGTCTTTGGTCTAGGGCTAATTTCACACCCCCCCCCCCTTCCCCAACTATTAAGGCAATAGTTTTCTGAGGATTTTACCTGATGCCCTGTGTATACGGAGGTCTATTTCACTCTGGAAGCTGGGGTTAAAAATTATTGCAGGCTCTGTGTGAGCTCTGGGGATTGTTTGACCTACTCCTTGCCCAGCCGTGGGCAGTTTCTTCATATGTATGTGAGGGTTAATGCTCAAAGATTGGAGTTGAAGTCTTCCTAATCTTATTCTAGCCTCAGGAAATAGAGAGATCTCAGCTATGCTTGTTACTCCTCTCCATTTTCTACAGGAGCTTGAACTAAAGTCAAGCTGATGCGAACATGTTCTCCTGCACTTCACTTCTTGAGTAAAGGTAATTGGGTGATTAGAGTAATCACCGGGTAATCAAGGATGTTTGTAAGCTTCTGCCCACAAAGAAAGCCACGGTAGGGGAGTAATGGAAATGGTGGGAGTGGTAGACGAGGCTGGTTTGGTCTTCAGAAAATCAGGCATCTCCATCAGGCTTGAAGAGCAAGACAACCTTCCTCATTACCCCATACTTGGCAATGCTTCTCCTACTTACCTGATGAGAATGAGAAAGAACCAGAGCAGGCCAGGACACACAGGAGGTTACAAATTCCTGGAATCCCTGGCTCCTGCCTGTGTTGCTACAACAGTGGGCCGCAGTTTCCTCATCTCTAAAATTCATAGAGCCAGACCAGAGGTACTCTAGACCTGGCCCCACTCTGGCAGTCTGGGGTTGTGAGTTTCCGAGCCCCTGGTCCTACTCTCACTCTGAAACTGTAGGTGCAGGGCAGTGTCATTTGTCCCTAACCCAGTGAACATGCAGCTTAGCCCCAAGGAGCCCTTAAAGCCGCATAAGAATGTCAATAAGCAGCATGGTATTTCTGCTTGTCCTCATCACAAATGGAACGTGAAAGAAAGTAATGCTGATAGAAATGTCTGATCTTTTTTAGAAAATTAACTGTTCTGGATAAATTATTGACTCTGTTTTAGGAGTGGTGAGGTGACAAGAAGGAGTGGCTCATTTGCATGATCTCCGGCTGCAATGGCAACCACACTCAAGTGGGAGTCCTGACTCTTCCACTGACTGCCTGTGTGACCTTGGGGAAGGTACTTAGCCTCTCTGAGTTGCTGGATTCTCATCTCTAAAACTGGATTTAAAAAAATCTACTATCAACCTCACCTATGCTGGCTAGAAAAAGGCAGCGATTTTCAAACTTAGAAGAAATCTTATGTAGAATTTAAGCACACAGAAACATGCAGACACTTATAGGTTAAAAAAAAAAAAGAGGGAAAACACATTGATAAAGAAATTGGGGTGAAGGAGCAGCCCAAAGGTGGTCCTTGCAGTGAGAGATGATTGTACATAGCCCTGCTGGAATGTGGCAGGAGCTTGGCTGGAATGTGGCCAGAGAGCCATTTCCACTGCTCCTGAGGGTGGGGCAGGATGAGTGAGAAGAGAGGCTGAGTAAGGGTAGAAGAGAAGAACCCATGAAGGTTGGGGAGAAACACTCACCGTGTGGCAGGAACTAAGAAGCTTTTTAACTTGCTGGCAATAAGGTGTGGGTGTGATCTCCTTTCAGGACCTCAGTGTTTTCAGTAAGTTCAGCTGTTGGTGTGATGGACCAGGTAAATATGTGTGATTATTTGTTGGCTCATTTCTTTGTTTATTATGTGGAAAATGGGAAAAGGGGAGTTTCCATCGACTCAATGTGAGGTGGTGATGGCCCCCTCAATGTGAAGTGGTGACGGCCCCAGGATCCCACAGCAGGGGAAGCTCTGGGAATTCCCAGAACCTGGGAGTTGCTGCTGGCCTCACCAAGCTGTGCAGCTGGGGGCTTGAGACGCCTCAGCTGGATGTCTTGGAAACGGTGTTGCTCCGTCTGGCCATGGGCAGATGGGGTTCGAGAGCTCCCCGGGACGCCGTCTGTCACTTTCTCCAGCAACCCCGGCTTCTTTGGAGTTGACAGCTGGCCTGGCCATGGCAAACGCTCCCGTGCCTGAGGCCAAGTCCCTCTCATTGCCATCCCTGCTTGGATGGATTCCTGTGGCTGCAGTGGGAGGGGGTGCAGGATGGCTAACGAGACCATGGAGAACTCCTGTCCTCTGCATGGAGGGACAGGCTCCTCTACGCAGACTCCAGGCTCTGGGAGTGAGACCTGGGAGGCCAGAGGTCCCAGCTGGAGTGTGCAGGTGTGTGCATGCGCATGACCCGTATCTGCTGGGGAGTGAGTTGAGAATTACAGGTGTCTCTCTTTCAAGAAGTTCCGTTTCCTCATCTTCTCCTCTGAGTCCCTCAGGGAGAGAGAAAATACCCGGCCTCCTTTCCTGGTGCTGGAATTCTCTCCCACTCAGGGCTTCCTAGATCTGGTCCCCAGATGCCTCTTGGAATATCTTGGTGGGAAAATGTATGGTAAATGTCCCCAGGCCTGGCAGAGCTGTGGAGCCTCAGAGCCACAGGTGAGAGGCAGCCTGATTCTGAGACAGGTCATAGACTTCAGAAGCATCCTGCCCAGGGGTCAGTCCCAGCCCCAACTCTCACTTGCTCTGCGACCTTGGGCATGTCACTTAACGTCTCTCAGCTCTTGTTTCCTCCTCTGTAAAAACTTGATAGGTTGTGATGATAAAATTAACACATGACAAAATGCCCTGTGAATTGCAGGTCCTGAGATGCTGGTTTTGTATCTGTTGCAGGTTAGGTTCTCAGGGAAGTAAATCTGAGAGAGTTTAACACTCTGGTAGAGTTAATTAGGGAGCGCCCTTGGGGTCAACAGCAGTGAGAAAGAGGGAAGGAGGCTGCTGCAGTGGGCAGAAGGGGAGGTTATCTGTGAGGCAGGCCCAATTGCAGCCTTGCTTGATCCCCAGGGAGCTCTGGAGCCAAAATAGTCTTTTGCACCCTGTGCTGGAACTCCCCACGACAACGCCTGGGTTCAGTGATTAGCTAAGAGGACTCACAGGACTCAACATATAGTGGCACTCATGGCCATGACTTGCTACAGTCAGAGGATACAAAACGAAGTCAGCAAAGGGAAAAGGCACAAGAGAAGTCCAGAGGAAACCAGGCACTAACTCCCAGGAGTGCCCTCCCAGTGGAGTCGTGCAGGAAAGCATCATTCCCCCAGCAACAAGCTGTGCCCGCACATGTTGAATGTTGCCAGTTCACTAGAGACTCAGGGCTCAGGGCTTTTGTCAGGACAGCGAAGGAAGGGCCGGTAACACAGGCACCCTCTGCCTGCCACGTACCTAAATTCCAGGCTCCCAGAAGGAAAGCAGGTGCTCAGCACACATGGTATTGTCTGGACAGTGTAGACACAGTGAGACATTCTTAATCAGGGAATGGTGGGAAACCTCCCCAAATCCAGGTTCCCAGATGCCAGCCAAGGGCCAACCTGGCCAGCAGGCCTTTCTAAAGAGAGCAGTCTCATGTGGCTTTGCTAACACGTTTCTGCACACTCCTCCACCTTGATCATTGGTCACTGGATGTGGTCCTCCTTGGGGAGAGGTGTGACCTTGGGTGTGGCTGCCCAGTACAGCTGAGGCCATTCCTGCAGGGGCTGACCACAAAGCTGCCTGCTCCCAGCTCTGCCAGCAAGATCTTCCTCTAACGGGGACTCTGCGTTTAAGTCTGCACGCCAGGCACAGATGAATATGGCTGTAGAATGACAAGGATCCCTGCTGTTGGAAATCTGGCCACTCTAGGCCATATCACCTCACGTGGACCCTGGAAAACTAAGCCACAAGGAAGCCACCTAAGAGGGGAGGGAGTCCTTGACATTGTTCATCCATGAATCATTTATAGAATGTGCACAGGTCAGAGAGCTTGATGTTCAGAGTGGGCAGTGAGATAGTGCTAGGGAGACAGCTTGTCGGTAAACACAGATAATTGTACTGGAGGATAATAGACTGAGAGGGAAGACATATTTGCTGAATTGAATTGATCCCACTGACCGCCTTCCCCACTCTTAGTGCTGTGGGTTTAGAACCACAAATGGGGCTTAATTTCTGCCCTTTGGTGCTCACTGGGCAGGCAGGGAGGGTGAGCTGTAATCAGAAAGATGTGGTGATTGGAAAAAGTCAACCAGGGAGCAGGAGGTGGGGAGGGCCTGGGAGACCCCATGTCTAGTAGGAATGGACTGAGAGTTAACCAAGTGGATAAGGAGAGAAAAGGGATTTCAGAAATGGCCAACACAACAGACCTTCGGTAACTTGAAACCCATGGAGCCTGTGATTCCTGGTGTCGCTCTTTTAAGTAGTTTCTTCTAGATCAGGAAAATTTCCTGGAGTCATAGAATCTCAAATTAGAGATAAACTTAAAAGACCCCTTAGCTGAGTGTGCAAGTCATTGGAAAGTATCTGCTTGCATCACTCTGATGACAGGGAGCTCACTACCTACTGACACCATGCGTTCGTGTGGGTCACTCAACATGTTAGCAAAGTCTTCTGCAGAGCTGGAATCGATTTCCTCGTTTCTCCCACTCATCGATCCTGATTTTATTCTTTGGATTAACCAAGAACAATGGTAACTTTTTATGGAATCAAGAGGGTCTGTAGGTTTCCTGTTGTTGTTCTCTAAGCAGCTAGTCCCTCTGTCCAGTCTCATGAAGCAAGGCAGAGGCTGAGCTGTTCTGCAGGGAGATTCTATGATATAATGAAGAGATGCAGATTGAGACTCTGGAGCCAGATCGCCCGCACTGGAGTCTCACCCATGCCCCTTACTGTATGACCTTGGCAGGTAACGTCTCTGTGCCTCAGTTTCTTCATTGGCACAATGAGGGTAAGCATGGTAACCTACCTGATTGGGTGATGGTGAGGATTAATTGACTTAATACTTGTGAAGTGCTCAGAACAGTGCCAGCATATAGCTGGTACTCAGCAATGTAAGAGCTTCAGTTACTATTAAAAAACAACTTTAATTGCCTCCAGGACAAGTGCCACAGACCTACTACCTAAAATGAGATGGAAATGGCCTACATGGATGGATGAGGATGGGGCTTTTGCCTGTGAATCAAAGCCGCCAACCTCATTCACACATATTGTCTCCATTATTATCCCTGCTTTTGTAACCTGTATGTCAGCCACTTGGCTGTCCCCACGTTCTCCTGTCATGGAGTCACCCTTTCCTATTTAATAAAAGTGCTGCACGTCCCTATTCATGAATAATGGGAAACTTACAGCCTGATCCCCTCTACCACTGAGGCCCTAAAGCAACCACAACTTTACGCTGTCGCACGTTCTGCCAATGACGGGTGGATCATGGAGTGTATATTTGTGTTATGGCATGGCACAGGGAACTTCAAATTAAATGTCACTCATTGGTCCCTAAAGATCCTGGCCACGCCTCCCTTGGGAAAATTTCCCCCAGGCCTCTGGATCTCCCAGCTCCTCACTCTCCCTGGACCTCGCATTTCTCCCTTTGTTTTCTCGGCCCTTCTACCCCTCTCCCATGGGCTGACCTCCTGAAGCTCAGGTTTCCTTCACTTTCTTTAGCAGAGCAGCTTTTAGCTCTCCACATCTACTACTTGGGCTGGGACCTATTTTTGTACATCAAAATCACTGGCTGGACCCAGCAGAGGCCTGACATGCCAATCTTCCCTTTACAATGATCAGTTTCTCCAGTGCGGCCACCCTCCCCCACCAGACTCTGCCAGTGTAAGGCATCCGGGCCACGATGTAGTCTTTCTCTGATATAAATTATTCCACATCCCTGCCCCCTTTAAAGGCAGATGGAGTTACTGTCTTTTACTTTTTAAAGCAATTTAAAATCTTGCCTGCTAAGCCTGGAAGGTCTTCTTTCCTCCTCCCTGGCTCCTCAAATTCTGCCTGTCTCCCTCTCGGAATGAGCTCAGAATCTTCCTCCTCTAGGCAGCTTCCCTGATCGAGTGGCTTTGAATCTTGTGGCAAGGCCGCCATTTGGCCATGACCTACCTGCCACCTGAAGTTAATATCATTCCCAAGCCTTGTTGCCCCAATTATTATAGAATGCCCTTTCCCAGAAGTCTCAGGAGACTTAAAGTTCACTGGAGGGTGGCCTGGGCACAGGAGGAGCAAGGCATCAGAGAGGCCTGCATTTATTCCTGCCTTCCCCGTCTGCTGGCTGTGTGGCCCTCCCTCAGTTACTTAACTTCTTTGAACTCAGTGGTGCCATCTGGAAAAGGGGGAAAGAATGCCTGCGTCATACCATTGCTGTGAGAATTAAAAGAGGTCAAGTGTGTCAAATGCCCCGCAGAGTCTGGTACATGGGAGGGGCTTGATCGCTGTTGAATTCTTTCCTTCCTATAGAAGAACCCACAGGATAAAGGGGCAGGGAGAACAGGTAACTGGCTTCAGATGGTGCCCTAGGGGGACTAAAAACTGAATGAAGGGAAGATGTGCTTACTGAAAAAATGGGGTGGTTGGGTAAATGGGTGAGAATAAGACACACTAGATCCGGAAGACCACCTGACAAAGCCTGCGGGGCCCCTGCAGGGAGCTGAATGCAGCAGAAACGACTGCAGCTGGCTTCCTTTCTCCTTTGTGGCCCAAACCAGTCGAAGAGGACTCTGGATTCCTCTGATGGAGTTCTGCTCCCTAGAGCTGCCGATGCTGCAGATGCTCCTCTCAGAGTCCTTGGGCTTGCCCCCAGCCAATGGGAAAGAGAGGTCAAGACTGTGCTCAGCTTGGTGGACCTGAGACATCAAGGAGCCTTCTGAAAGGATGGCCTGAGGCTCGGAGCGTCAGAGGAAGTCTGGGGCCAACTCTGCCTTTCTGAGCTTCAGTTTCCTCTTCTCTGCAACAAGAGCATTGGGCTGTGTAATCCCTAGAAGGAGACCCTTCTGCTCAGTAAGCTCAGTTTAGCTCTGTGTGCGTGCGTGTGTCTGTGTGCATGTGTGTGTCTGTGTGTGTGTGTGCATGTGTGTGTCCTTTGAGTTCCCTGAGCACTCAAATGTAGCTAATTCAGACTCCATTGATTCTGAACGTGTAATTTTTTTTGACTTGGCCTAGGCTGGAGGCTACTTTTGCATAATTCACACACAAAAAAACTTGATACGCTCATGAATAGTGTTGCTGTGATGATGGAAGAATCATTTCCATGACACCGGGCTGCCTCTCATCAAATGCCTTTCAGATTCTAGCAACAAAGATGGAGCTCCCTCTTCCTGCCAGGCGCCCCCCGGCCCTACAACCCCTAGACTCTCTTGGGCCTTTCCGTTTGTGTCCTAGGAGACTTTCCTGAGCTCCACCGTCCAACTCACTAATTGGATCTTCGCTGTGCTGATTCTTTTATGCAGTCTGTCCATTATGATTTTAATTCTTATAAGCATATTTTAAAGTTCGAGAATCGTGGCTTTGCATGCAACTTGTGATTCATTATTTGTGTATCATCATCGTGAATCGTTCTGAGAATATTCATTATTATTTTTACTTTGTTGTCGGTTTCCTCTGCTGATGCTCTTCCCTTGGGTGTTCATCCTTTGCGTGAGCTCAGGGATTACGTTGCTGGTTTTTCTAATGCTTGGTGATTCTTCATCTTCTATTCACATTTTTCAATTTGTACTTGAGAATCCCTGTTTGTTCCTCCTGCAACTCTTCATGTCTTGGGCTGTGATTTTTCCCTGCTTTTGTTCCTCTGTCAGCTCAGTTCCTACTGCTTTCTATCTTCCAGGAATTCCTCAATATTTCTGGTCGGCTTAGCTCCACTTCCTCTCCCTCCCTGCCTTTTGTTCCTTCCCCACCTCCCCTGTCCCTGCTTCCTTCCTCTTTGCAGTGCTGGCAATAGACAGATTCTTTTCTTTCCTTCCTTCCTTCCGTCCTTCCTTCCTTCCTTCCTTCCTTCCTTCCTTCCTTCCTTCTTTCCTTCCTTCCTTCCTTCCTTCTTTTCCTTCTTCTTTCTTTCTTTCTCTTTCTTTCTTTCCTTTCTTTCTTTGTTTCTTTCTTCTGTTTCTTTCTTTCCTTCCTTCCTTCTTTCTGTTTTCCTTCTCCTCCTCCTTCTTTTTCTTTTTCTTCTTCTTCTCCTCCTTCTCTTCCTTCTCCTTTTCTTTCCTCTTCTTCTTCCCCTTCCCCCACCCCTTCACCTTCCTCTTCTTCTTTTCCTCCTCCTCTTCCTCCTCTTCCTTCCCCTCCTCTTCTTCCTTCTGTTGTTTTTCCTCCTCATCCTTCAAAATGCATGATTTCAATAATTGCAGGAGACTTTGGCCGGAGGAGGAAGACATAGCCATTCTCATTCTGAATCTCTCTGGCTAAGCTCTTTGATGTCTCTTTTCACATTCCTTAGAATAATCCACAAGATGATTATCATTTCCTGCTTTTTATGGATAAAGAAACAGAGGGTTTGGATGACTTCCTTGGAAGGTGACGAGAGTAGGCAACAGCTTGGAATCAGCTCCTCAGGATCCCAGTTGAGTCTTTTTTTTTTTTTTTTCCTTCTTCCACCTTTCTGAAATCCTAGACATCTTTTAACTTGCTCCCAGTGGTAGGAGAGCCTGGTTAGAATCAGTGGTCAGTGCGCATTTGGGTGCAAAAGAGCAACAGGACGCCATGCGCTCTCTGTGGAAGCTGCCCAGGAAGATCCTCCTGTGCTGTTTTGGTAGCAGAGAGATGGCTCAGGTTTGCACCTGCTAGAAACCTACTTTTACTTAGAACTAGGCCAAGGTTTAGATTATTCAACAATTCGTACAGACTTTATCCCCCAATAAACTTTAACTTCTGATGATTGGACTAAATTGTCTGGCTTATTAAACTATTTATTGATTTTTTCCAGGCAGTAGTTCTTAATAAATTCCTAATTAAGTAAAAAAAGTTGTATAGTCAAGACGTGGGGTACAATCTGGAAACCACTTTTCAGAAATGCTGGGGCACAGGAGCAGCTATTTCTACTCTGGAACTGAGACTTTCAAACAAATGAAGGGAGTTAGAATATGTCCAGGGGGCCAAGAGGCAGTGACTGGAACCCCTGAAGGCTGGGACCTGAGAAGTAGGAGAGAATCAACTCCCTGACGCCCTGGGTTGTGCCCAGTTTAGGTTTCTCACCAGTCAGTGAGTACATTTTTCAAAGGGCACTTTGAGCCTTGTGTGAGGTCCTTGTCCTAAGTTCCTAGGAAAGTGGCCTGGGGATTAGTACACGGGCCCTGGAAATAAGCCGTAGTCACCAGGAAGCAGCTGGTCCAAGGGTGGTGGAAAGAGGCACAGCTGCCTGGGAGGACGATAGCAGAGGGGCTGGGAAGAGTGTGAGCTGGAGAAACAGATTTCTGTCGTATTGTGGTGGCAACAGGGCCCTGGCCTTCAGGAAGGGTGGGACCTGGGAACTAGAGCCCAGGAAGGGAGCAGGGTGGGGTACAAATCCAGAAACCTGTGGTTCATACCCAAGTCACTGCTGCTGCTGTGGCTGGTAGGGTCTGGGAATCTGGCATCATGAGAGACAGAAGTGTGAAGAAGCAGAAGCCTACTCCATTTGTCCCCTTGGCGTCTCCCCACCATCTGCTCTGTGACTCCTGAGCAGAGGGCTGGATGCCATCTCCATGGCTGCCTGCGGGAAACTGATCATGGTCCCTCCTCTCCTGGACTCGCCAGCTACCAGGGCCACTTGCCTGGGATAAGAGGGTTGTTGTGTCGGGCCTGGATATGAGGCCCCAGTGTCCTGCCCTCCAGAGACTGGCTTTTCTGTGGACCCACACACAAAGTCTTCATGGGCTGGGCTGAATCAGGTGCCAGGTGCAGGCAGAGGCATGTAGGCAACAGGTGTGCTCTGAGGTGGGTTACAAAGTTCAAAGAAAATCATCGCTATTCATAGCCATTCAAAAAAGGAAGGATGCCAGGGCAAGGTTCTGTAGGGCAGACATACACATGTGTGGGCACCACCTCCTGGGATCTAACTCCATACTGGAGTGGGGACTCCAGGGATGATATTGTCCCATGAGGTCAAGGGCCAGCCCCTGCCCCAACCATAGCGAGGACTCTCTCCTCTCTATCAGTCTGGAGGGACCCCAAGGGCAGGTGCTATCTCCCCTCCCTCCGTCTGACAGACAGGTTGGGCTTTTCCAAGGGCATAGTCAGTGTCTTCTCCACCAGACCGGGAGCTTCAGAAGGTCCTATGTCTTCAACAAATTGGAGAGCTTCCCAAGGGTGGGAAGTGCTCTCTTCCCTGGGAGTTTTCCCGAAATAAGGACGGTGTCTTTCCAACAAAGCAGGTGCCACTGAGTCCCGGTGCCATATTTCTCACTGTTTCCTAGTGTCCAGGACTGATCCCTGCACACAGCGGATCCTCAGAGCTTACTGTCGACTGCCTGGGACCCCTGCAGGGGGCTTGGTGCTGAATTGGAGATGCTCCTGCCCTTTGGTCACCTGATGCAAGTGCTTTCCTCAGATCTACCTCCCTCAATAACCTTGACCTTCCACCTCCATGGGGTCTTCAGAGTGCAAATATTCTCAGGAAGAAGGACAGTGCTCAGAGCTTGTCAAGAGAATTACACATATGGTTTTAACTTAATCTTCTTCGAATGAAAGTGTGTGTTCCAGGACCTTTCCTTAGCCCTGGGAATTACTGAGCAGCCATTATATAATTCATTAGTTTGCTAACAACCTCTCAAGAGCTCCCCACCTGTGATGCTGTGACTGATGCTCTGACAAGTCACCCCAGAGCCTATTTAATTTATTCTGAAAGGCTATGTGTGTGTTTGTGTGTGTGTGTGCATGTGTGTGGTCTTCGAGGTAATGACAGACACAGGCAGTGGAAGAGAGGCAGGAATAACTGAGTGTCAGGAAGCAGGATTCCAGTCCCACTAGTTGTGTGATCTTGGACAAGTGACTTGGTCCATTTTGGCCCCAGTGAGTTTACATCCTGGAAACAAACCAACCAGCCTTCTGATCAGCCTTTATATTAGCAGACTTTTTCTCACCTTTACCTTAATCAGAGAAAATGGAAAACAAAAATGACTGTTTTCCTTCCTTCCTTCTCTCCCTCGCTCCCTTCCTTCCTTCCTTCCGTCCTTCCTTCTCTCCCTCGCTTCCTTCCTTCCTTCCTTCCTTCCTTCCTTCCTTCCTTCCTTCCTTCCTTCCTTCTCTCCTTCCTTCCTTCTTTTCCTTCCTTCCTTCTTCCCTCCATCCCTCCCTCCCTTTTTTCCTTCCTTCCTTCCTTCCTTCCTGCCTTCCTTCCTTCCTTTCTCCCACCCTCCCTTCCTCCCTCCCTCCTTCCTTCCCTCTCTCCTTTCTTTTTGGAGGAGGGAGAGGAAATTAAGCTCTCCAGGTCTTGGTCCCTAGTTTTCCTCTGATAAAAAGCAGAGGGGAAGATGTTTGAGATGAGAAAGCCAATGCAAATGTCTGGTGCAGGTCCTCATGGTGGCGCTGGCACTCAAGCCTGGATAAAGTTGCTTATTCCATTCAGGCCGGATCACACAAGGTCCAGGGAGTGAGGGCCACCTGTTACGAGGTCCAGAGTTGACCACACATTGAATCTGAAAGACTTAGACTCTGAATCCCAGGACAAGGTGGAAGCACAGCGTCTCCTGTCCTGTTTTGTCTCATTACTGATTGAGCTCCCCAGGATCTGCTTGTCTCTCCTAAGCTCTGCTTCAGTGTCCACGGCTCACCGTGCTGGTCAGTGCCTCACATGGGGAGGCCAATGCCTGCTGGCTGAGGGAACAGGCAGATCTGAGTTTGAATCTCAGCTCTGCATTTAGTGTTTGACCCTTTGCTATTTATTCAAGCTTTCTGAGCCGCAGTTTCCTCACCTGTTTATCACCAGGTGTCCAGTGGGGACTGAATGGAAATTTTAAGCTGGAAGAACTATCATTTTAGAGACACTAAGCCATCTGCCTCCTAGAGTGGGCACTGTGCGGGCTGCTTTAAGCCAGGGCCATCGGCACTCAGCGATCACAGGGTGCTTCCAGCTGGCATTAAGTGTTCTTTTCTGTATCCTCCCTGGCGTGGAGCTGCTGTCCCATGGAGTTAAAGAAAACCATGCCCCTCTAAATTTGAGGAAGTGTGTTCCCTACCTAGAAGTCATTATTTATCTTAGGGACATGTTTGGTGGTGTTTGGGTGTATGTATGGAGCATGTGTGTGTGAGTGTGTGTCTCTATGTGTATGTTTGTGTGTTTGTGTCTGAGTGTGTGTGTGTGTGTGTCTGTGTGAGTGTGTATGTGGCTCTGTGTGTGTCTGAGTGTGTGTCCATGTGTGTGTCTGTGTGTGTTGTGTCTCTGTGTGTCTGTGTGTGTGTCTGTGTGTGTCTATGTGACTGTGTGTGAGTGTGTTTGTGTGTGTGTCTGTGTGTGTGCCTGTGTGACTGTGTCTGTGTCCGTGTGTCTGTGTCATGTGTCTGTGTGTTGTGTGCCCGTGTGTCTGTGTGTTGTCAGTATGTGTCTGTGTGTGTGTGTCTGAGTGTGTCTGTGTGAGTGTGTGTGAGTGTGTGTGTCTGTGTGTATCTGTGTGTGTCTGTTCTTGCCTGCACTTTTGTTCCCAGGAGATGCGAAGTGAAGACCTCACCAAAGTGGGAGTGGCGTGTGGACCGGGCTTTGGTCCTTTGTGCTGGAAGTGATGGAGAGGCATGGCCTGGCTTGGCACAGCTCTGCCTTGCCTGTGCTGCCAGCCTCTTGTGAGAGATGCCATGTGGAAGGGATTTGGGACAACGCACAGTGCACTCTTATGAGTGTCTTGTCTGGGCTAAAACTCTGCAGAGTGTAGCTGTGGCTCTGAAACAAATAGAGACTGGCCTTGTCAATTGTTTTGGGGTGAAGTTAATCCGGGGTAAGAGTCAGAGGCAGTCTAGAAGGCAGGGCATAAACTAGCCAGATGAAGGCCTTGGCTGGGAGTTGGGTTTATACCCCTAGGCCTAAAGAGTAGCCACTGCTAACAACAGTTGTAGTTTTTCCTCTGGGTTGCAATTCTCTTCTCTTGCCTCCAAGCCTCCACTCAGGTAACCTGGCAGTGGGGAAATTGAGAGGCGCAGTGTCCACTCACTAATGCTGAAGGTGAGATGTGGATGCATAGAGCACATTTTGAAAAGCCCTGGCCTTTTATAAGGACCTGGGCCTTCCAGTATTTTCCTTGCCATCTCTCCACCTGCTAACACATGCTGTGCACATAGTAGGTGCCTGGAAAATATGTGTTATTTCAATGGAACTCAGCAACCATTCTAGTCCAAACCCTGAGGCCCCCTGGCTTGCCCCCTCCTGCCATGCCCATCTAGTTTTCAATGCCAAGCTCTCACGTCAGGGTTTTTCATCTCCATTTTCCTGTTGTTCACTTTAGGGGAAGGGTCCTGCTTGGACTATTGCAGTAGCCTCCAAGTAGCTTGAACTCTGCTCAGACTCTCCCCTCCCCCATCTGCTCAGCAGACTGTTGACAGATTCTCTGCAGTTTGCTGCTTTGATGATATCCCTCTCCAGCTCCAAATCGTTACTGGCTCTCCATTGACTACAGGTAAAATGCAGACTTCTCAGTCTGATCTTCCACAATCTGACGTCAGCCTACCTCCTCATCCTCCCTGGGCCTGGAGGCATGCCAGCCAATTCAGACCACTTGCCATTTTTCTTTTTCTCCTCTGCATCTGGAATTGCTGTCAGTGAAACCTTCTCTTTCCCTCAAGGAGCACATTGAATGCTGGCTCCTCCACATCACCTTCCTGACCCTCTCAGCTCAAAGAGGTTTCTCTGCATCTGAACTCCATGTGTTCCAGTCTCTGGGTCCTTACCATGCACTGCTGGGGCATGCTGTGTGCCGGCCGCCGTCCCTCCTCATGCTCAGAAGCAGAGCCTATGACTTAGTCACTTTCGTCTCCCCAGCGCCCAGAGCAGATATTTGCACAGAAGAGGAGCTCAATAAATGTTTGTTTAATGAATGAATATATAATTCTAACCCAACGCCCTGCTTTCTTACGGTGACATTCAAGTCATCCTAGGCCAAAAAAAAAAGCCTATTTACCTTCCAAAATTACCTCTCATATTGGTCAAAATTAAAATAAACACTTGGCGGATTAAGACCTGGCCTGTCATACTGTTTCTGACACCATTAAGAACCAAGGTTGGGGTGCCTCACAGTTGACTTCCACTGATCTAAGATGTCAACAACAATGTCACCTGCCTGATAGGGTGACATCTGAGCTCCAAGGCATGCACTCCTGTCCTTTGGGTGCTCACCCCGGCTTCATATACCCTGTGCCCTGGGTCAGTGCCTGCCTCTCTGATTCAAGCCTTCTTCTGGACGACTGGGCCTTTGATTTTGGGTTATTTCCTGTTTTGCTTTCACTTTCCAGCTCTTATCTGCTAGGGTGCTTTGGGTGTAAGCAACAGGAAGTCCTGTGGCTAATGTAGACATTAAGGAGTTTATTGGAAGCATGTAGAAGAGCCCATGGAACTGAATGGAAGGCAGAGAACTCAGAGCAATTAGAATTGGGTTCACAAACAGGGTGGGGTGTGGGTCTCAGAAATAGGAGCTATTGATAAAAGAACTGTTTTTTTTTTTTTTTTTTTTTTTTTTTTGAGACAGTCTCACTCTGTCACTCAGGCTGAAATGCAGTGGCATGATCTCAGCTCACTGCAACCTCCACTTCCCGGGTTCAAGCAATTCTCATGCCTCAGCCTCCTGAGTAGCTGGGATTACAGGTGTATGCCACCACACCTGGCTAATTTTTGTATTTTTAGTAGAGATGGGGAGCTTTGCCATGTTGGCCAGGCTGGTCTCAATCTCTTGGCCTCAAGTGATCTGCTTGCCTTGGCCTCCCAAAGTGCTCGGGAGGCTGAGGCAGGAGAATGGCGTGAACCTGGGAAGCGGAGCTTTCAGTGAGCCGAGATCGCTCCACTGCACTCCAGCCTGGGCGACAGAGCAAGACTCCATCTCAAAAAAAAAAAAAAAAAAATTGCTGGGATTACAGGTGTGAGGCACCACGCCTGGCCTGAAAGGACCGGTTCTTAAGGGGTTACCATTGATGCTCTTACTGCCAGGGCTGTGTCAACCATTTTGTCTTTTTGCCACTCTGCTCCAGATTCAAACTCCAGGGAGAATCCAAGTGGGCCTAGCATGTGCTTCTGTTTCACCATCTGCTGCTCTATCCCTGTTATTCTTTCCCGGTTTTTGCCCATCCCTCACAGTCCCATCCATCACCCGATACCCACCCAGACATGCATAGAGCACCCCACAAGGGGTTTCCAGGGTTGCCTCCACGAGGGTGCTGGATTTCTGCCTAGCCCAGGTAACACATCCTTCCGAACGGTGATACAAGCAGCAGCAGGACAATTAGCTACCAAGGGAATTGTCCTCTGCTTACCCATCATTGTAGAAAGTAAGTGGTTCCCTTGCTTAGCTGAGATTACAGGTCTTTAGTGACCAATACATAAAGCAAATTTGGGTTGGGATTCAATAAGTGACTTTAAATCACAAACCTTATGTTTTCTTTCCCATGGCATGAAATGCATAGGTCAATTCTGAAAGCTCAGTGACTCGTTCTTATACTAGAAATGCAAACTTGAGGACGATTTACTCATAAGCTAATTACTTGTCCTTCCCAGGCATTAGCAATGGGATCTGCAGGCACAATAGACATATTCACATTGTTGATCCCGGTTGTTCCAAGACCCACATAAGCTTCCTGGGAAACGGATCTAAGCAGAAGTCAAAAACACAGTATTCTTCATTTCTACCCGTTGGACTTGTGGGTTCACTTAATGCTAGCTTTCTCCCTAATGAAAGGCAAGGGAAATATCAGCTAGAAATTTCATAATCAGAGTGTTTGCCTCATTTGCTATTTTTAAGCACCACAGACTTTGGAACTAAGGATGTGCATTAGTCTGGCAAATGCTGCTGGTGGATGTGGACTGAAGCTCCTGTCTGCAAAGGTACAATTGAGAGGACAAAGAGCGGGCATAAATAATGGATTAAGAGTGGCTCCGATGAGAGCCTATTCGTCCAGCAGCCTCAAAATGAAAGCACGCAGCCGATGACTCATTGGATAATAGTAAATATGATGGGCTCATAAAACCACTGGTTCCCACGGGGGCTGTTCGGCAGCCTTTGTCTGGTCTTGAGCTTGTTATGTGCGGAAGCTACCAATTTAAGCTGCCCTTCCCCCAGCAAAGACGTGGCTCCTGGGCAGAGAGTTATTTGGGTGATTTGCAAAGTGTGAGTGGCACAGGGAGAGGTGGATTTTCCCCCAAGGGATGTTCCTTTGCTCCCCTGCATGTGCCCTGGCCTGATGCCAGTTCCAGGCAGGTCCCCATCTGGGGAGATCTGGATGCTATATGGACTTCATTAAGGGGAAGGCAGAGACCTCGGCCCCAGGGAGCCAGAAATGGAAAGGAGACATGGCCTTAACATAAAGTAAGGGTTCTGACTCCAACCTGGGAGATGAATAAAGAACATAAACATGTCTTTCCTCCACCACGCTAAGCAGTTCAAGCCAGAGTAGGACTGATAATAACAACAGAAAGAACTTACATTCTGTAGGGATATTGTTGCAGTGAAAGTGTTTGTCTTCAAATAGGGGGAGGCCATGTGGGCAGAGGCATTGAACTGGTTCTCTGAGGTCTCTCGACACCTCACTAGGACCCACGAGGAGAAGGCAGAAGCAGAATGAGCTGGGAACATTTTCTCAACGTTAATGTTATCTGAAAATGTCACAGTTTCCTAGTTCTGGAGGTGTGTGGGAATATACTTGTTCATTCACTGTGTAAGTTTCCAGCCACCTAACATCCCTCGATGCCCCAGGCATAGATTCGACATCAACCTGTGATAAGAAATAGAGGCACTGGGTGCTGACTTCTCCTTGCAATTGGGTCGGATGCCCTAAGAGGTAGGTTCTTAACCCAAATACCTCAGGTGCAGGAATAACTGATAAAGAGGGAATTAGCCTCAGCTCTGCCCGCAGACTGCACAGGCAAAGGGTTGGAGGTGTGAAGATTAGAATGCATTGAGTTTATGAGGTATTGCAGGTATTGGGCTCGACACTCATTATAAGAACTCTGGACCAGGAGTTAGGGATTCAGTGACTGTGTTACCTTGGGTGAGTCACTTACCCTCTCTGGTCTTCAGTTTCCTTAGCAGTCAAAGTGCTACTGGTGGAGGGTGTCCAGGTTCTTGGTGTCTTGAACAAAGAATTGGACAAAACTCATGAACAAAGCAAGGAAAGAATGAAGTAACAAAAGCAGAGATTTATTGAAAATGAAAGCACACTCCACAGTGTGGGAGTGGGCCTGAGCATAGGGGCTCAAGGGCCCCATGACAGATTTTTTGGGGGGTTTAAATAGCCTCTAGAGGTTTCCATTGGTTATTTGGCGTACATCCTATGTAAATGGAGAGGATGAAGTAAAGTAACAAAGTCATTTACTCGGTGAATGCCCTACGTAAATGGAGAGGATATTTCCTGTCATAGCTGAAGTGTGAATCAGTCTTATGTTCCCTGCCTCCAGACCCTATTTTCTTGCCTCAAAATAGCAATAACACCTACATTTACTCCCTCCAACGGGCTGTGATGAAATGATGAATCAATGAATTAACTAAGTAACTAATTCATGTATCCATCCAACAAATACTTTTCCGTGGCACCTTGGTGGCAGGCATTGTGCTCAGTGCTGACAAAAAAAAGACAACTGGGACCAGGCTCACCTTCGAGTGGCCTGCAGCTTCACGTGGGAGGAATGTGCAAATAGGACATCCTATTTGCAGCAGGTGACATCCACTAAAGTGGAATGAGCGAGGACTCAGAGGACTCAGAGCACGCAGGGCATGCTTCTGATGGAAGGTGGGAGAGGGTAGGAGACGCATTGCAGCTTTCTATGTCTGGGGGATGTTGAAGAGAAGAGTAACTTTTAACATTATTGCCGTAAGAACAGACTTCAGAATGCAGAAGACCCCTGTAAATAGGAGACATATGTCCTGAATCTGTGCAAAGCCCCAGAGTCATGAATATCACCACAGCACTGACAAGGGCCTTTTTTCCTGGGTCATTTTCCAAAAGGAAGCAAACTCTGGATCACTTTCCGATGGTCATTGCCACTGATGAGGAGAGAACAAGAAATGGGAACTGAGAGGCACCTGAACCAGGCTCTTCCTACGCCTGCTCAATGGTCTTTTCCCCGACACCAGCTTTTCAGGGCCTGAGATTTAAATGCAGAACTGCAACTGATTACAGACCTTGGGATTTGGGGGTTGCTAGCAAACAGTCGAAACCAAAAATAGTAAATCTGCAAATAACAAGGGTCAATTATCCTCTAAGGATGCATCTGCCTATGCGACACACAATATTTACGTTGTAAGTTCCTAGGGGGCCGGGTGGAGAGCTTTTTTCCCCCCATCTGGCTCCTGCTCATTGAATCTTACGCACTGTGGATACTTCGGAAATGCAGATGGTGTGATAAAACAATGGTTTTTCCTTTGCAGACAGACACCTAACTGGATAATTTGGTGGTCAATGACACTGGGGATTCCGGAGGTCAGCAAACCTGGGTAAAAATCCCAGTTCTGCACCTGACTAGCTGTGTGAACTTGGGCGAGAAATATAATCTCTTTATGTCTCAGTTTGTTCATCTGCAAAATAAGTGTAACAACAACACTAACCTCATAGGTAAGGAATGAATGAGATAGTGCATGCACCCTGAGCCAACAGTGAGAGCTCAATAAATGGTTACCGGCAGCAGCATCTTATTGTCTCCATCTTCATCTTCACCACCATTATTCTTGACTCCTGAAGGCCAGGAGTAGAGGGGAGGATGGCTGAGGCCCCCATATGGTCTTCTGCATAGCTCCTCAGCTCCTGGACTCTCACCTTAGCACAGACACTGGCCATAGAACCAGTTTTCCTGTTAGTTCAGTGCCTCGCAAACTTGAGTGTGCAGCAGAATCAATGGAAGCACTTGTTAAAACACAGGTGCTGCCCCACTTGCTGGGTTTCTGATTCAGTAGGTCTGGGGTGGATCTGGTCTGATCATTTGCATTTCAAAGGACTCCTCAGGTGATGCTGCTTCTGCTCATCCAAGAATTACAGTTTGAGAACCGCTGCCCTAGTTTAGGCCCGGGGCCCTGCCCAAGTGTATCCAATCATCAGCTCCTCTGAATGCTATTTGCCCAACAGCTGAACTGGCTCTCAAAAGCTGGCTGTTCTTACCAATAGGGAAAAGCCAATTATCCCATGCATGTGGTCACTTCTGAAAATTTTCTTCTTTTTTACCTAAGATTATTAATCCAAATTCTTGAGCTCCCAAAACACTAAGTAATATGGTTTTGCTGTGTCTCCACCCAAATCTCATCTTGAATTGAAATTCCCATAATCCTCATCTATCGAGGGAGGAACCTGGTAGGAGGTGATTGGATCATGGGGGCGGCCTCCTCCATGCTGTTCTCCTGATAGTGAGTGGGTTCTCACGAGGTTTTATAAACGGCAGTTTCCCCTGAGCTTTCCTCTCTCTTTCCTGCCGCCTTGCGGAGAAGGTACTTGCTGCCTCTTCACCTTCCACCATGGTTGTGAGTTTCCTGAGGCCTCCCCAGCCATATGGAACTGTGAGTCAATTAAGCCTTTTTCTTTTATAAATTACCCAGTCTCGGGTAGTATCTTTATAGCAGTGTGAAAACAGACTAACACACTAAATAAGAGGTAGCTCAGGCTTCCTGGGTGACAAGGCCCGTGAGGGCAGGGACTGGTGTGCCTGCTTCTCCACTGCCTCTCCAGGACGCAGGGCATTTTTTATCGAGTGAAATAAATTGTGGTGGCAGGTGCCTCAGCCAGAAGGGTTTGCTCGTGGTTGACGCCCATGTCTCTGATGCCAGAGGAGGCCTAAGGTACTTTATGGTGGAGTTGGTACACTTCCCTTTATTTGGTACCCTAGTGGATAGTCCAGCCCTGGAAGCTCTTCTAATGTTTAATGCACTGGAAGTTGCATGAACAGCTTTTTATATCCGGAGCCTGTGCATGGTGCTGAGGGCCCCATGGTGAGTCCTACCATGAACATTACCCCATTGTCACAGCCTTCAGGAAGTCTTCCCTGAATGCCCCTCCCCTGTTGGGCATGGTGTTCTTTCTCAGTGCTTCAACGAGAGCCTGTGTGTCCTCCTTCACCATCCCACTTATCTCATTGTGTTACATGTTATCCTGTTTGCTTCACAGTCTCTCTTGAGAGTTTTTGAGGACAACAACTGTGTTTTATTGGCATTCATTGACTGTTTGTTGACTGACTGACTGAATGAATATGGAATCAGCTGAAGTTACATGCCCAATAATCACATATTCAGCAAATGCTGCTGAAAGCTCACAAGCATCTCCTTATCCTCTCCCTGCCTGCAGCTCCCTCAGTCCCTCCTGGGATCCCCACAGGTGGCTCCTGTATGTAAGAGCTGTGAGCTCAGAGAGTGAAGGAGCCTTAAGAGGGTGGTGTTCTTATGACTCTAAAACCTGCCCCCATTCTGCAAGCGAAGCTTTGCCCCACTCACTCCCTCCAGGCTCCAGCCTCAAGGTCTGGCACCCTAGTGGCCCGTAGGGTGGGGTGAGGTCTTGAAGGAGCCCTCCATGGTAACTGGGGGCCGGCCCTGACCTTGTGCCTGAGACAGGGAGTGATGAAAAGAAGTGATCTGAAATATACCCCCTCCTCCTCAGACTGAGGGCTGCTTACCTACCTCTCTGAGACCCAGCTTCTCCTCTGTAAGATGGGAATAATAAAAGTACCAGCCCTGTAACATTGCTGTGAGGATTAAATGAGATATTTGTAAAGTCCTTGGAATACTGTCTGGCATATAGGAAGTGTTCAACAGGAAACATTAGCTATTCTGTTGATGATGACCACGACGATGAAACATAGGATACTGTGTTACTCCCTTGTGTCCTGTCAACCTGTCTGGAACCTGAACTCAGAATCTGAGACCAGGGTTTGCCTGGCTCCGGAGACCTCCCCTGCAGGGATCACATCCTGCCTGGGGCCCATACCTGCTGTTTCACCTCCACTATGCTGTCTTCTGGGATCTTAGCGTCCTACCTGCTCCCAGTACCCCTACCTGCTGGGACACTGCCCTGGCACCTACCTCCCTGACTCAACTGTGTATGTGTGACAAGCCGTTACCACTTGCTGCCAGTCCAACCTGGGGTTCCACCTGCCTGGTCACTGCCCCTTGTTACCAACATCTTATTTCATCCCCAAGCACTTACTCCTGGCTGACCTTGCCTCCACATCCCTCCCCAGACAAAAAACCTAACCAAATGTGGTATGCTGCTGCATTTTACTCCCCCAGACTTTATTTTGTCTTGGGAGGAGCTTCTAGGAGACCCTCCACACCCATACCCATCCTTACCTTCTCCTGGAAAGCGCCACGTGGAGTCCCTGACCTCCAGTGATGCTGGAGGGCCGATTGTTTGGTTCTTGTTCATTGCATGTACATTGCTATACAACAGTGAACACTGGAGAAGAGATGCAAATCCATCACTTTCTGGGTCCATCTAGGATCCCTTTCCACCAAATCCAGGGAAGAAGGGAGTCTGCAGAAAGTTTGATCTTAATCAATGGTTTTACAAAGCTCACCCCCAACCCCCACAGGGCTGGTTCAAAGACCATATGCCATGAGGCTGAGTTTAAGGAGCAGAGAAATACATTGTTGCTATTATGGATGAAGCAATTATTGCAAATCTATTTTTAATCTCTTCTTCCTTTTAAAATAATCGAGGCTGTCTTTTCATAAGAGGAAGAATCCAGGCTTTGATATGAGAAAAGGTGCAAAAAGCTCCCCTTCTTTTAAGCTGAAAATGCTAATTGAGCAGCCACTTATTTTTTTTAACCTTCATTAACTGCATTAGCCTGCATTAACACCTTTTAAAACTTCTTTTAAATTGTGTTCAATTCACTTTCTTTAATCTCTGCTTTTCCAAGAGTGTGGAATCATTTTGATCCTCATCTTCATCTTTTCTTTGATGACAACTTTGGGTTTAATTTGTATCTGGGAATTGAAATGCCGATTTGCAATTACCCACCATTCCCTTCTCCTCATGCTCTGCTGGAGTGCTGGGAGGCACATTAATGCAGATGCTGTGTGTCCCTGGCCAGAGCACCCTTTCGGGCCTTCCCAGGTCCCATGGGTGGTTGGAGGAACAGTTTACTCTGCTCCTGTAGGTTCTGGGCACTTGAAACAAGTTGTATAAAGTGTTCAGTGCTCTATCTATACATTATAAGCCTTCACTTAGGGGTAGAAACTGTTTGCTTTTCAAACATTTTTAAGGAGATTCTCTCGTCTCCTGAACATCGTATTTCTTTGTCCTTTGCCAGACGGTCTCACAATAGTGGGGGAATGTTGTGGACATTTTCAAGAGAAGAAATATATAAAACCATATTGCTTGCTCATTAAGTTAAACATAGAGCTACCATATGATCCAGGAATCCACTCCTGGTGTATACTCAAAAGAACTGAAAGCAGGTGTTCAAAAATACCCTGTGCATGATGTGCATAGCAACGCTATTCCCAACAGCCAAAAGGTGGAAACAGCCCAAATGTCTATCAACTGATGAAAGGATAAACACATGTGGAATCTTCATGCAGTAGAATATTATTCAGCCTTCAAAAGGCAGGAAGTACTGGTACACACCATAACACGAACAAACCTCGAAAATGTTATTCTAAGTGAAAGAAGCCAGGCATGAAAGTCCACATGTTATGTGACTCCATTTGTATGAAACGCCCAGAGTGAGCAAATCCATAGAGACAGAAGGCAGATTCTGCTCCACCTCCAGCTGGTGAGACTTCACTCTGCCCCTGCTAGCACCTGATAACCTTGTTTTCCTTTTTAATCTACTAGGGAAGAGAATCTGAGTGGCCCAGATTGGGGTGTGTGTGTGTGTGTGTGTGTGTGTGTGTGTGTGTGTGATCCTTACCCAGGGCAGGGCTTAGGGCATCATCACGATTCTTGGCCCCAGCCCAGTATCCATCAAGGGCTGTTCCCAGAGAATGGGAGTCCAGGGGTAGTCACTCCACTGGTGTCCATGACACTGTCCCTCAGTGGCTGGTGCCAGGCAGGGATGAAATGAGCCAGGACATGCAGAGGACTGAAGGAGCAGCCCTGGGACCAAGCCTGACCATCCCCTGGCCAGCATCACCTTCTCTTCCTCTCCTCTAACTGGAAGCTGCAGCTTCAAGCATCTTGAGAGTGCGGCACTTTGGCCCACCTGGTTCTCCTTTCACTTTTCACCTCAATCTAAGACTGACAAAACTTCTCATGCTCAATTCTAATCTCACCTCGTCCTTGAAGCCTTCCTTGGTTAGCCCCAATCTGAATTAAGTTTTACGTCCCTCCTCTGTGTTTCTCTTTCCCTGTATCATGCACATGGCTCTGAGCACAGATTCCCAATTGACGCCTCTAGAGTGCAACTTCTCACTGTGTGTGCGTGTGTGTGATATGTGTGTTCTCTGCAATTGTGCTGTGTGGGCCACTCATTTGTAGCCTCTCTAGCACTAGCACAGTGCTTAGTGGTGTGGAGGGGTGATTAGGAGTCCATGGTGGCAACTCCCTAAAGGTCACAGGCAAGATCTGGATGGAAAGTGGATGGAAAAGAACCCTGCTGCCCAGTGAGTCCCCATCTGTCCTGGCCAAGGCCACAGAAAGTGGGTTGCCCTGCAGAGCTGTGGGCTCAGGCCACTGGGGGTCTATGTGCATGAAGACTAGAAGGACCTCATGGGAAGATCTCATTCGGAGCAGAAAAAGGCAGGGGGTGGGGGGGTGCACAAGCTTGACCCTTCTCAGAGCACAGGGGCAATTTTAAGTGTACTGCACGTTGTTCACTGCTCAGACTCAAAAGGAAAAGCCACTTCTTGACTCCACTGAGTTTAGGGTCCCCACTGGAGAGATAAGACTTCCATGAGGCAGCTTAACTGTGTTTGAATCTCAGATGTTCCATTGACTGGCTGAGAGCAAGCCTTTTAACCTCAGTTTTCTATTCAGCAAAATGGGCATGAAAGCGCCTATTTTGCAGGGTAGTTGAGATGATGAAAGAGAATGGATTCAAAGCACTTCACTGCACAGCAGATAATGACTGCTCAGCGAACAGAAGTGACTGATACAACTTAGGGCTAGAGGGCATGGTCGGGAACTCCTAGAGTTTAGAGGAGTCTGGAGTACCCCATGAATAACTGGGAAGGCCTTTGGGCTCCGGGGCCCTGCCTGGCAGCTGACTTCTGTTGGCTCCTTTGGGTGTGGTGAACATCTCCCAGGAGGCAGGGGGAGCCCAAAAACCCTGTTTGCTCGGAGGTGATGGCACAGAGACGCATTTGCAGAAGGCAGCCTCCCCTGTGTCCTGCCTGGCTGGTCTGTCCAGGCATGAACAGAGGCTGGCAAGCGAGGAAAGGCAAACCTTCTCAGCAAGGGGACCTCTCCCGCGTGTGTCCACGAGTTGTCTGCTCCTATTCTGACCTGAGAAATGACAAAGACTCAGCCAGGCACGGTGGCTCACACCTATAATCCCGGCACTTTGGGAAGCCAAGGCAGACGGATCATTTGAGGTCAGGAGTTTGAGACCAGCCTGGCCAACACGGTGAAACCCTGTCTCTACTAAAAACTACAAAAATTAGCTGGACATGGTGGCGGGCGCCTGTCGTCCCAGCTACTCGGGAGGCTGTGGTAGGAGAATCGCTTGAACCTGGGAGACAGAGGTTGCAGTGAGTCAAGATCATGCCACTGCATTCCAGCCTGGGCAACAGAGACAGATTCTGTCTCAAAAAAAAAAAAAAAAAAAAAAAAAAGAGAAAAATAAATGATAAAGACTCGTGGTTGTTAAGATGCTTGTGGCTGGGGACACGTCATCCTTGGGTGACTCCCCTGACCCTCAGTGCTCTTGAACCTCAGCAGTGGAGGGACAGGTAGGGTGTTTTTTCCTAGAAACTTTGAGGGGTGCAGGAGGGTTGGAAGTCAAGCGCACCGATTACAACTCTTGCAGACCTTTTAGCAGGAATGAGCGAACTGCAGGGTCCTAGTGTAAGGAACTCACATTCAGTGAAAGACACTAGGCTTAGAAAGGACCGATTTAAGGTGCTAATTGGGGGCCTAGGGGTAGGGGGAGAAAGATAGATTGGAGTAAAAGTCCCTGGGAAGCTGTGAGGGAGGAGAGAAGTCTGTGTTGGAGAAAGGCTTGCGAGGGGGTGCCTAACCAGGAATGGAGGACGCATTCTCATTTTCATGCTTGCTCTGTTTCTGTCTCCTCTTCTCTGCCTCTTTTCGTCATGTCCTAGAGAAACTCCTCTATGAACCTGAAGTCATCAGCTCCACCATGTGTGCCCCTGCCTGGGGCAGACTCCCCGGGCAGGGCTGGGGGAAGGGGGTTTGCTGGTAAAGCTGGTTCCCAGTTAGGGCAGTGCTGCAGACCAGACTTTCCAGGAAGCCTCTCCTCTCTGGCGTGTGTACACAGGCAAGTGCATGCTATGTGCCTGTGGGCATGCAGGGTGGGGTGGCAGGAGTGGGCACAGGTGGAAGCGTCTGGGTGGGAATCTGGGTGTGCTCCTGTGCTCATGCGTTTGTGGGTGTGTGTGTGCATGCATGACTGTCCCCGAGTGCGTCTTTGTGAGTATGGGCGTGTGCACAGGTACACACCACAGGACAGCTGGAATTCGGTATGTTTTTCATGGATATGGCTAGGGACTTGGCCTTATTGCTCCAAGTCACACAGACTCAATGATTTTGCTGCTTCAGTTGTGTATGGCATCTCCTCTTTTTCAACTTACAGATGGAGAAGTTGCTGTCAGAGAGAAGACTAGATAGAGCAGGGAGTCCTCTGAGCATTCCTCAGATCCCTTGGTGCAGGCCACCTGCTGGCAATGGAGCCTCTGCAGCTCTTGGCCTTTGGTGACTTCCTTTGTCCTCCTGCTCCCACTTCCAGCCTGAGCTCACTCTAGGTGCTCTGAGGGTGGCCAAGACAGTCCGGCCTTGGAAAGGACTGTGAGGGGCCAGGGGTAAACAGCGTCAGAACCAAGAGAACTGCATGGAGTTTATCCAGTGTGGAAATTCAAGCTGTTTCACTCAAACAGAGGGCAGCTGTTAAAGGACACAGCATATTATTTTCCAGGTGAGGCTCACCAAAGCCTCAACAAATGTGCAAACTGCATGACCAGCATCAGCACATTGCTTTACTGAGCATTTACCACTGAGTTGCAAATATGTGACTGGGGATTGGATGAGTCCCACATTTTTTGGAGGGGTCAGCACATTTTAAAATTGTTGAATTCATTGCCCACTTTTGAAAATTCCATGTAAAACCCATATTTCTGGCTTCTCTTGAAAATTGAAAGATTTAGCAACATTGGTCCTGCACCCTTCTCATAAGGCAATAATTGGTCAAAACTGGGTGGAGAACCCTCTTTATTTATTTATATTTATTTATTTTTGGAGACAGAGTCTCGCTTTGTCACCCAGGCTGGAGTGCAGTGGCATGATCTCAGCTCACTGCAACCTCCGCCTCTCAGGCTTAAGTGATCCTCCCACCTCAGCCTCTGGAGTAGCTGAGACTACAGGCATGCACCACCATGCCCAGCTAAGTTTTGTGTGTATGTATATATATATATATATATATATATATTTTTTTTTTTTTTTTTGTAGTGATGGGGTTTTGCCATGTTGCCCAAGCTGGTCTTGAACTCCTGGGCTCAAGTGATCCACCTGCTTTGGCCTCCCAAAGTGCTGGGATTATAGGTGTGAGTCACCATGCCCAGCCTGTTTAAGTTCTTTATAATGAACTTATATTTTTAAAATAATATTTATACGGTGATTTTTTTTCTGTTTGTTTGTTTTAAAGTTGAAAACCCTGAAAACAACTACACCAAGGAGTTAACAGTGTTTAATCTGGGTCTTGGGAGTAGGATTCTTTCCTTTTTAAAAAATTTTTGTATTGCTGTTAAACTAGATATTTTTCAAGGCAGTATTTTTTCTGCATTTTTCAAATTTTTAGAAATGAAAACTTATAAATTTAATAAGATGACATAAATAAAGAGGAAGCAGCAGGCATTTTGCAGGAGGCACACTTAGAAGGGAAACAAGCTATCTTAATTCTTGGTGTTGACTGAGTCTTTGGAAGTGCTAGGTACAGAGCTGGACAGTGATGTAGAATCCACTGGGTGAGACTCGGAATTTAAAGTCCAACCTGTGAGCAGTCACAGACAGAGCCTGAGAATGCTTTCATGCAGAAAGGTGACCATTTCAGCAAAGATTAGCATGGGATTGTATATAAATAGTGTACTAGTCTGTTTTCACACTGCTGATAAAGACATACCCAAGACTGGGTAATTTATAAAGAAAAAGAGGCTTAATGGGCTCACAGTTCCACATGGCTGGGGAGGCCTCACAATCATGGTGGAAGGCAAAAGGCACATCTTACATGACGGCAGGCAAGACAGAATGAGAATCAAGTGAACTGAGAACTCCCTTATAAAATCATCAGATCTTGTGAGACTTACTCACTACCACAAGAAACCGCCCCCACGATTCAATTATCTCCCACTGGGTCCCTCCCACACCATGTCAGAATTATGGAAGCTACAGTTCAAGATGGAATTTGGGTGGGGACATAGCCAAACCATATCAGATATAGATGATAGGTAGATACAGATGATAGGTAGACAGATACACATAGAGATAATAGGTAGATATAGATGACAGGTAGATACATAGATAAAGATAAGGAAGCTAGATGGATAGACAGAATGGGATCCAGAGGCAGATCCTGGATGAAAAGGACACAGATGAAGAATAAGAGTGTGGACTGCAGCTGTTCTTCCCCTGGATACATTTGACAAAGGGGTTCTCAATTTTCCATGTATTTAATGGAGTATCTGATAAGACACTGGATTATAAAATCAAGTTGGAGCTGGAAAACTGCCCTGGGGACCTGCAAACATTTGCAGCAATCTAGGATGGAGATTGGAATTCATCATTTTGGCAGTCCCACTTGGTGAGGTCTTTAAGTCGAGGCAGTAGATACCTGTCCATTTTTTCTTGAGGAGTCTCTGAAACGTCAATGAAGTGCGCCCTGGAAGCAGAGGCTGCAGCCTGTGGTGTTCAGTGTCTGTTTAGAATGTACCTAGTGTGTTAGCAGAGCCTGATCTTGTGGCATCAGAGTCCTGCTTACCTCCAACATCTAGATTCACAATAGTCCATGTTGGAAAATTACTGTTTGTCCGCTAGGCTGTTTTCATCCTCCTTTCTTGAATTTTCTCTGGGGAGATCTGAAGCCAAGACTGAACTAGGCCAGAAGGGGTGAGCGAGCTGCATTCTCTCTTCCTCTCAGTTGACTGTGCATGGGACTGGGCTTGGGCGGCCCCTGTACTTCCCTTATTCAATAGGGTGACCCCTAAAACCAGGAGTCATTTTGATCGTTGGGACTGGGTCCAGGTGGTCAGACCACACCTTGTGGAGGCCTAGGATTTCTCCTGAAGGAAAGGGATGTCCTGGGGCATGGAAGGAGGCAGGCCTTGCACTGGGGAGGGGAGGCTTTTCTTCTCCCTCTGGGGCCAAAAGAATGGATGGTGGAGTGTGGTGGCTCCTGGAGACAGAGCTGCTCCCCTCCATATGGAGCCTGCTGGGAGCTGGGCAAACATTCTGAGGTCAGGTTTTTCGACAGTGAGCTCTAAGACTAGTAACTTCTAGCAGCAGTTGTAAATTAACCTCCATGTTGTACATAAATCACGCCTAAACCTTCAGTAAAATTGTGTTAATATACTGGTTCGGTCTTAGCTGAGTTTGAGGGTGGAGATACTGGCTCGCATCCAGGACTGAGATGAAACAGTCAGGGAGTGATGCATGCGGTGGCCTGGAGAATCGAATTATGAGATGGCAGGAGGTGACCCCCATGCAGCGCAGGTGCAGCCTGGGACCAAATAGCCGGGGGTGGAGGTAATAAGGAACAATCAGTGTCCTGTTGGTCCTGTTGAACGTGTTCAGAGCTCACAAGGAGGCCCAGAAATCCCAGGGAACACTGGCCTCCCTGCTGCCATATGAGATGGCTGATTAGAGGAAAGGTGACCCTTGAAATCCAGAGGGCTGGAGGCATTTGGGTTACTTGTATGATCACTTAGGTAGAGAATGTATCCGTCAGTTCTCATTTCACAGGCAGTGCTCAGTCCTTCATACTTGATCATTTGGGGGGGCACTCTAAAACTCTGCATTTAAAGGCACTTTCTGTCATTGCTAGAGGGAGGGCCCTGTGCCAACTGCAGCCAATGACAAAGGCAGTCAAGGTTCCTGAGCAGGGGCTGGGTAGTGAGGATCCCTTAGAGCGTAGGGCTGGGTGAAGTGTGCGCCCCCTTGCTCGCACAGGACCCGGCCAGGCTGCTGTCCCACCGCGGTTGCACTTCTCTGCCCCAACTAGACTTTCCTAGGTCAACCTTCGTTTTTGGACAAAGTAGACAGGAGTCGTACTGGAAGCTAATTTTCCCATTCTCCACTTTGTGCCCTGGAATGTAGTTTGTGGAAAATCGATTTTTTCCCCCTCATTCTTCGCCCTGCCTCTCCCCACTCTGCACCTCTGTCATTTTGTTTTTCTGTTAAAAAAAAAATGTTATCTGGTTTCTTTTTCTAGCATAACTAATATATGCCACTGATCCCTTTTAATTTGGGGGAGTACAAGCTTGCATTAGCCTGCCAGGTATCGCAATTGAGCTGCTTTGTCTTTGGTCCAACAAAGGGCCCCCAAGCTGCTGTGTCCAAGAAAAATCTTCACAGTGGTGGAGCCACTATGCTGTGTGTGCCATTTACTTGGGGCCAGCAGAGCAGAGGTGTGGCCACTGCGGGGGGCGCTCAAGTCTCTGGGCTGCACTGACAGTGGTAGTGGCCTGACTTGGCAGGAAGAGGGTGCTGTAGAGCCAAGCGTGGAGTACATAATTTTGGGTGGGGCCAGCCCTACCTTCAGGGATTCACCTGGGACGACCCCCTGGTTTGCTGCCAACTCCCAAGGGCGCCCCACCAGCAAGTTCTCTTTTAAAATTTCAGCTATTATTTTGAATTCAGGGGTTACATGTGCAGATTTGTTACCCGAGTATATTGCATGTTGCCAAGGTTTGGGATATGAATGACCCTGTCACCCAGATAATAAGCATAGTATCCAATAGGTAGTTTTTCTGGCCCTGCCCCTCTCCCTCTCTCCCAACTCTGGTGGTCCCCAGTGTCTGTTGTTCTCATCTTTATGTCCATGTGTTTATGGACATGTGTTTATGTGTCCATGTTTAGCTCTCACTTATAAGTGAGAACATGCAGTATTTGGTTTTCTATTTCTGCATTAATTTGCTTAAGATGATGGCCTTTGGCTGCATCTATGTTGCTGCAAAGGACATAATTTCATTCTTTTTTATGGCTGCATAGTATTCCATGGTATATATGTACCACATTTTCTTTATCCAATCCACTGCTGATGGGCACCTGGGTTGATTTAATATCTTTGCTATTGTGAACAGTGCTGTGAGGCATACACGAGTACATGTGTCTTTTTGGCAGAACAATTTATATTCCTTTGGGTATATACCCACTAATGAGCTTGCTGGGTTGAATGGTAGTTCTATTTTCAGTTCTTTGAGAAATCTCCAAACTGCTTTTCACAGTGGCTGAACTAATTTACATTCCCACCAACAGTGTATAAATGTTCCTTTCTCTCCACAGCTTTGCCAGCATCTGTTATTTTTTGACTTTTAAATAATAGCCATTCTGACTGGTGTGAGATGGTGTCTCATTGTGGTTTTGATTTGCATTTCTTGGATGATTAGTGATATTGAACTTTTTTCATACGTTTGTCAGACACTTGTATGTCTTCTTTTGAGAAGTGTCCGTTCATGTCCTTTGCCCACTTTTTAATGCGGTTGTTTTTTTGCTTGTTTAATTGTTTAAGTTTCTTATAGATTCTGGATATTAGACCTTTGTTGGATGCATAGTTTGTGAATATTTTCTCCCATTCTGTAGGTTGTCTGTTTACCCGGTTGATAGTTTCTTTTGCTGTGCAGAAGCTTCTTAATTATGTCCCATTTTTCAATTTTTGTTTTTGTTGTAATTGCTTTTGAGGACTTATTCATAAATTCTTTGCCAAGGCTGATGTCCAGAATGGTATTTCCCAGGTTTTCTTCTAGGATTTTTATAGTTTTAGGTCTTACATTTAAGTCTTTAATCCATCTTGAGTTAAGTTTTGTATATGGTGAAAAGTTGGGGTCCAGTTTAATTCTTCTGCATATAGCTAGCCAGTTATCCCAGCACCAAATATTTATTGAATAGGGATTTCCTTTCCTATTGCTTATTTTTGTTGACTTTGTCAAAGATCAAATGGTTGTAAGTGTTCCATATGAATTGTTTTTCTAATTCTGTGAAAAATGATGTTGGTAGTTTGATAGGAATAGCATTAAATCTGTAGATTGCTTTGGGCAGTATGACCATTATAACAGTATTGATTCTTCCAATCCATGAGCATGGAACATTTTTCCATTTGTTTGTGTTATCTATGATTTCTTTCAGTATTTCAGTAGTGTTTTGTAGCATTCTGTTTAGAGATCTTTCACTTCCTTGATTGGATGTATTCCTAGGTATTTTTTTTTTTTTTTTTTTTTTTTTTTTTTTAGTGTAGCTATTGTAAATGGGATTGAGTTCTTGATGTGGCTCTCAGCTTGAATATTATTGGTTTATAAAAATGCTGCTGGTTTTTGTATATTGACTTTGTATCCTGAAACTTTACTGAAGCTGTTTATCAGTTCTAGGAGCCTTTTGGCAGAATCTTTAGGGCTTTCTAGGTATAGAATCATATCGTCAGTGAAGAGAGATAATTTGACTTCTTTTCCTACTTGGAAGCTTTTTGTTTCTTTCTCTTGCCTAATTGCTCTGGCTAGGACTTCCAGTACTATATTGAATAGGAGTGGTGGGAGTGGGCATCCTTGTCTTATTCCTGTTCTTAAGGGGAATGCTTCCAGCTTTTGCCCATTCTGCATGATATTGGCTGTGGGTTTGTTGTAGATGGCTCTTATTCTTTTGTAGTATGTTCTTTTGATGCCTAGTTTGTTGAGGGGTTTTTTTTTTTTTTATCATAAAGGGATGTTGGATCTTATTGAAAGCTTTTTCTGCATCTATTGACATGATCATATGATTTTTGCTTTTAAGTTTGTTTATGAGGGGTGAATAACATTTATTGATTTGTGTATGTTAAACCAAACTTGCATTCCAGGAATAAAGTCTACTTGATGGTGGTGAATTGACTTTTTGTGTGCTGTTGGATTTGGTTTGCTAGTATTTTGTTGAAGATTTTTGCGTCTATGTTCATCAAGGATATTGGCCTTTAGTTTTCTTTTTTCACTGTGTCTTTGCCAGATTTTGGTATCAGGATGGTGCCGACTTTATAGAATGAGTTAAGGAAGGGTCCTCCTTGATTTTTTTCTACCAGGAAATTCTACCATCTGTTGGACTCTCATTATGAGCAGGTCACTGAGCAGGACACTGGGTAGGGTGCCTTAAAAGCAGGGTCACATTGTATCTTCACATTAACCCTACAAGAGGGATGCTGTTATTTCTATTTTACAGGTGAGAGCAAACTGAGGCTTAGGAGGGATAAGGAACTTGTTCAAGATCAAGATTATCTAGCAAGCAAGGAGTGGAGTTGAGAATCTCAGCTCACACAACTAACCCCAAGGCTCAAGCCAGAGACCACTCCTCTGTGCTGCTCCCAGAGCTGGGCTGGGGAAGCACCACACTTCCCATGGGGGAGGAGAGGCGGAAGGTTTAGTCACAGAACCTGGAAGCTCCCCAGCCCTGCCCACCTGTAGGTTGCTCAGGGACATGTTATTTCACAGTGTCACTCTGGTTCTGTCTGAGAGGCATGTGACTGGCTAGGATGTGGAGACTTATCTTCAGGTCACACCTGGCTGGGGATGTTGGTGTGCAGGGCATAGTGTGCAGCCTGTGGGGTACAACTGCTCACCCTGGATGTTCCTGGGCCTAAGCCAGTGACACCAGGGCTGTGAGTGCTGCTTGCTTACTCAGGGCTGCTCTAGGCATGGGTGCTCCTGGCTTGTCTGCTGGGTGGGGTGGGAGCTGTGCTGAGTTTTCACTGTAGAGGAAGGTGAAGCCTCACGTCCAGGAAGGCTCACTCACATGTACTTGGAGGATCCTCTGTCCAAAGCACAGCAACAAGAGACTGATTTGAAATGAAGATGTAGGGTTGGGGGTGCCCTGTGAGGAAGCCCTGAGCAGGTCTTGTCAACCTGAGCTTCTTGGGATACCCCCATGGCCAACAGAACAACTTCTTAGAACTAGAAGTACAGACCAAATGAGCCAAAAGAGGAACTTGCAGATCACTTGGTCTGATGTCCTCATTTTATGGATGAGGAAACTGAGGCTTGAGGGAAGCTGTGACTCATCTAAAGTGACAAAACTAATGAGAGGTGGAGGCGAGCAATCTCCCGATTCCTTGCCACACCTGCAGGCCACTCAAGGCCTTCCCCGTAGTGATGAAATCTTTTTCATCTTATTATCAGCTAAGTCCATCCTCCTGTTGGACTTCCTACACCAGCTCCTCCTGGGCCAAACCAGACAGTCCCTTTCACTGCCCAAGCTGTTCATTCCTCTGTCTGGGTGTTTGCCCACATTGTCACTCTGCCTGGACCTGCAGTGGCTGCTCATTTGTCACAGTGGCTTGTCTGCTGAACTCCTCCTTTCCTTTACAACTGGGATCAAAAACCTCTTCCAGGAAGCAGCCCCCTCTACTGTCCCCACTGGAAATGGTCCCTTCCTCCTCTTTTTTCCTGAACCCATTGTTTGGGCTTCTCTGTAGGATGAGTTATCTACTTTCTTTTTATCACAACAGTTTACAACACGTGCACATGTTCCTCAGGACACCGGAAGAAGAGAGGGGTGGGTATTGTAACCTCTGGCTTGGATGTGAGAAATCTGAGACTCAAGAATGTTAGATGACTAATGAGTGGTGGAGCAGACTCAGACACCCAGGCCTCCTGACTCCCACGCCATTTGGACAGGAGCCAGAATGCATCTCTGGGAATGGTTCCCCCAAAGTTGTGCAGTGCACAGCCTGTGAGGCTGTATTTGGCGGTCGCACCTCTGTGCCTGGTACAGTGCCCTAAATAAGGCAGATACTCAATAAGTGTTGGTGGATTCAGTGGAACCACAATGCAGAGGCAGCTCTCTTTTCTCTTCTTTCCCTGTTTCCTTCTCGAATCTGTTTTTTTCTCCCCTTTAACTCCCTGCATTTTCCACTGAATTTTTCATTGGGAAGAAGCACATTTAGAGATGTGAAGCACACACTTTGCTGGGCTTCAGCTTTGATGAATCTTTGATGCTGACACTGGGGAGGCAGATGCTGCAGCAGATTGGGGGTGGGGAGGGAGGGGTTGGGGGGGGCCTCTAAGGGCATGATTTCCCCCTCCCCTGCCCCTTCCAGAGGGAGCTCAAAGCTGCCACTTGCTTTGCCCAACTGTGCTCTGCAGCATGAATTGTGTGTGAGTGCCGGGGCATGAGGTGGGTGAGAGAGTGCATGCTGGAAGTGGGAGGGGCCAGATGAGGGGGAGGGCAGTTGCAAGTCAGCAGTATCTCTGACACCACCCACTCTAACCTTAGCTCCCTCCACTTCCCCTCACTTCTCCATGAATGTGGAGGTCATATCAATTTCTAGCTGTGTGACTTGGTGAGGCACTTAATCTTTTTGAGTCTTAGTTACTCAATAGTCCATTGGAGATGCTAATACCTTCCTCCTAAGGCCACTGTGAGTAAACAAGACACCCTATTTGCTGTGCCTGACTCATACTACATGGTAAATATTTATTTATTCATTCCATTCACCTGTCCCTCTGTTGAAATTCACTTTTAAGAGCCTGGTGAGGCAAGATTTGTTCAATGCAAGTGGTTATCTGTGAGGCCCTGGGTGAGCCCTGCCTTGGAGAGCTGTTACTCATCTTTTCTTTTCCTTTTCTTCTCTTTTTTTTTTTTTTTTTTTGAGACAGGGTCTCATCTTGACACCTAGGCTGGAGTGCAGTGGCACAATCACAGCTCACTGCAACCTCAACCTCCAGGCTCAGTAGACCCTCCCACCTCAGCCTCCCGAGTTGCTGGGACTACAGGTGTGTGCCACCACACCCTGCTAATTTTTTGTGTGTGCCTGTATTTTTTGTAGAGGTGGGGTTTCTCCTTGTTGCCCAGGCTGGACTTGAACTCCTGGGCTCAAGTGATTCACCCACCCTGGCCTCCCAAAGTGTTGGGATTGCAGGCGTGAGCCACTGAACCCGGCCTGATACTCATCTTTGCACAGTCTACACAACAGTAGTGGATAACAGACAGATGGAGACCCATCCCGGCATGGAAGTTCTGAGCTTCAGTTCTCACCTGACCTCGTGGTTGGACATGTGGCTCCACTGACCCCTTCTGGGGGAAAGACTCTGCTGGAGTCACACTGGGTGCCCCTCGGTGCCGAGCACAAGTATCTGGCCCAGAGCACTGCTGGGCAACAGATCAAGGAGGATGGTGCTGGAGGACATTTGGGTGTGGTGAGAGGCTATCCCTTCCACCCAATTTGCTGCTCTATACCGCCTCCATCAGGGTTGTAGGACCCTTACCAGGCAGGCAGAGATGGTCATTGTTTTGTGGTCATTCCCTTGTAATTTGCTTCATATCATCTTTGCATGATTTGTAACTGCCCATCAAGTTCATCTTGCCTGCTGTCCAGACAGAGCCGATTTATTAAGATAGGGGAACTGCAATAGAGAAAGAGTTCAATTCATGTAGAGCCGGCTGTACGGGGGACTGGAGTTTTATTATTACTTAAATCAGTCTCCCTGAAAATTCGGGGATCGGTGTTTTTAAGAATAATTTAGTGGGTAGGAGGCCAGTGAGTCGGGAGTGCTGATTGGTTGGCTTGGGGATGAAATCATAAGGAGTCAAAGCTGTCCTCTTATGCTGAGGCAGTTCCTGGGTGGGGGCAACAGAAGTGGTTGGCAGGTCCAGGTGGGGCCATCAGGTTGCCAGACATGCAAAAAACTGAAAAGTTATCTCAAAAGGCCAATGTTACGTTCTACAACAGTGATGTTATCTTCAAGAGTAATTGGAGAAGTTGTAAATCTTACGACCTCCGAACAATAGCTGATAATATTTAGAATTTGAGCCCCTCTCATCCTAACTTGGTGGCCTTTTATTTGTTTTACGAGAACGGGTCAGCTTTGGGAAAAGCTGTTATTTAAACTTTAAATGTCTCCCAAAGTTAGCTTGGCCCAAGCCCAGGAATGAGCAAAGAGAGCCAACCCGTGAGGCTTGAGACAAGATGGAGTCAGCCCTGTCAGGTTTCTCTCACTGTCATAATTTCCTTCGTTATGATTTTTGCAAAGGCGGTTTCAGATTTGCCTTTTACTAAAACACACAGGCTTGCACTTCTTCTTGAGTGAGTGTGTGTGCATCTCTGGCTGGTCCTCCAGAGCTGGGTCCAGCAGGCCAATCCCTGTGCCCCTCTGGAGTTTCTCCAAGGCCACCCTGGGCATTTCCACTAGGATATTATTGCTCCACATCAGGGCTCCTGCCAGTAGCATAGCTGTGCTCCACACAGAAGTCCCTCAGCTGGTGACCACAGAATAATGAATGCCAATCTGGATGTTAGTTTGCACACATTTGCATACCCCAGGGGTCTGCCTGGCCTGTGAGGTCTTTCTGACTCTGAGCAGCTATGATGCTGTGATTAACCTCACAAATGCATAATGGATCTTGAGGTCCTTTCCCGGCAGAGATGTTGGGGAACTAATGCAACCCCCTGCCTTTTCTCTTTAGCTGCCTTCGGGGCTGATATCATGGGTTGGTCAACGTCTGAGATTTCTTCCTCTATCTGGGGTTAGCAAGACACCTAAAAGGCAATCCTCCCCACCTCTCCCCACCCCCATAGTGCTATTAGTCAGCTACACCCGAGTGTGAATTACTTTAGTCAGATTTCTTTCCCATTAATATCCTCAAGGGAAGGGGATTTTAATAGAAGTAGAGTGAGTGCCTAAATTACTCATGGAGCCCTGGGCAGGTTCTGCCTTTCAGCATGATTCATCTTTGTGTGGCCTGCACAAACAGCCAAGTATAAAGGATAAGAAGAGAGCTGCCCCTGGCACCAGAAGCCCTTGTCTGGGCAGATGGAAGTGTTATGGGGAGGGAAGGCCCCAGAAGAATGGGGGAGAGGGGTATCCCTCATGGACTTTGCTCTCACATGGGGTGTAGTTGGCCATTCAATCACCTCTGGTCTGCCGCCCACTGCCTGTCTTGCTGTCTGGATGTCTAAGACAGCCCTAAGATGCCTAGATGTCAGAGCCTGCGGTGCAAACATCTGGCTGCCAGCAAGGGTCACTGTTCTGGTTTTCAAGGCCAAATCAGAGTGGGTTTTTCTGGGGTTTGGGAGCAGCTGGAGCTAGAAGGTGAAGGCTGACACCTTGTTAGGGGTGGGTGGTGTTCACTCCCACCAGGAATTCTTTTGCAGCCAAATAACAGACAAGCTTCAGGCTTGAATTTGGCCCACAAATCTGAGCCCTCATAATGGAGGTGTGGGAGTCCCTAAGCCCCCGTGTTGGGGTGCCTGTGGGGGTGCCCCTCAGATGCCCCCATGCTGCAGGTGGGCAGATGGACCCAGCAGGCTGCTTCCCTCTGCAGTCTCAGCTCCTCCCCTTGGGCACCTGCGGGGCACCACGTGCAGCTGAAATGTCGGGGCCTGGGACTGCCTCGCCAGGGGGCGCTGGGCAGCTCATGCTCCCTCGTCTGTGCAGTGAGAGGTTCCCTGAGGAACATCCTGGAGCTGGCGTCTTAGCTCCGCCCCTCCTACCCCGAGGTTCAGGTGCTGGCTTCGGGGGAGGAGCTCCTGCAGGTCACACGGGACGTTGGGTTCTGCTGAGCCCAGAGCCTCTCAGGAGCTGGCCGAGTGTGCAGCTGGTGGAGGAAGCTCAGTGCTTCCTGTCCCCAGGCGCTCCCTTGATGACTGCCAGGAACCTTGAGGTTAGAGGGTGCTGATCTGGCTTTCAGGAGATTCCCCCACCCCCACATTGACACAGCCCTGGGAAGAAGCAGCACTTCAGCTGCCGTCAGTGACACTGGGATTACAAAGAAGAAAGGCCTCAGGACACAACGTGGCATTCATGGGAACCAGATGGGGTGGAGAGGGGAGGCCACCTCAAAGACACGTTCCTCCCTGGTCCTGATGTCCTCCCTCTACATGCAGAGCTTCACTGATTCCGCCTGGAGCTCACAGTCACTTTGGGGAGGGGTGTTGCTGGCCTGAGGCTCCTCTCCTGTCTCACAGATGGGAACACTGAGGCTCATGGTGACTTGCCCAAGACCACAGAGCTGAGATTCAGCAGAGCCAGGCCTTGTGGCTGTGAGTAAGGCACAGCTGGGCCCGGGGCCCCAAGTAGACCCGGGGCAATTTAGGGGAAGTCTTGCAAGTTTTGGGAACCACGTGGCCACTTCAGGGTCAGCCCCTATCCCAGCTGTCTTGGAGGCAGTGTTCCCTGCTGGGGTTCAAGGCTTTAGGGGATGGGCTTTTGGTGCTGAGGGAAGAAACCCTGAGAGCTGCAGGCTGGGCCCAGCTGTGAGGTTTCAGAAATAGAAGTGTGTTTTCAAAGGTCGACAAGGACAACTCCACCCTCTGTTTACAGCAGAAGCAACTGAGGCCCAGAGGAGCAAAGGCCCCCAAGCAAGTTCTCCAGCAGGCTGGGAGCACGGTGGAAACGGAGCCCGCTCCCCTGTCTTCCACTGCCTGTTTAAGAGGAGAGCGGCTGAGAGGCCCTGGACTGGGCCCTGGGGTGAGCTCCGCTGTGGATAGCCGTCATGGCTTGTCTTCCCCACCCACAGATAAATGCAACCTTTCTCTTCTATGCTGTCCCTGGGTGGCTGCGTTTGTACCCCTCTCTCTATTCTCTGCCCTCCCACTTCACTGCCTGCTTCAACATTTGTTCCTTCATACATTCATTCATTTAGCTGTTTGTGGGTGTCTCCTTGTGCCAGGCTCTGTGCTGGGCAGAGGAGACCGGGTCCCTGCACACTCTAGAAAAGGGACAGAAGCTTCACCTGGTTAACCTTCCTGTGTAGAATGACAGGCTGTGATTTGTGGCCTGAAGAAAAGGGACAGGGTGTGAGGAAAGGGTGTGACCAAGTCCTGGCCCTAGGCCAGGGAGCCAGGGGACTCCTGGAGGAAGCTTCTTGCAGGAAGCGACATTATTCTAACCCTCTCCTTCACACCATCAGCTCCCCTGAGACAGGAGCCTCAGCATCCAGCACTCTGCTGTCTGCAGAGAGCACAGAGGGCGCACAGTGAGCACTCTGCATAGCTTGGGGGGCGGTTTGGGGAGTGGAAGTGGCTTACTTTCTGGCCTGTGGTGGTCTTGCTGCATGAAACATGGGGTGACTTCAGTTCTTTAACCTCCTTGGGCCTCAGTTTCTCCATTTGAATACTGAGGATGTAAAGGCCCACTCTGAAAGTGGTGACAAATAGAAGGCCCCTTCTCTCCTTCCATGTGACACTGTGAGAATCGGTGTCTCAAGTTTTCTCGCCTATTACTTTTGACTAGTTTCTTTTTCACCTTGTGATGTAAATATGTAAATGAATGTCAGAAAGACTGACACGAGTATGGCTGATATGCAGTGGTTGTTATTGTTGGCAAGGGGGCTGGCTTTGGAATCAGAAGACCAGGGTTCAAGTGCTGCTTCTACACAAGTAGCTTTGTGGACCTGGACAAGTTGTTCTCTGGACCTTATTTTCCTCATCTGTTAAATGGACCTACATAGCTCTCAGATGCTAGAGGTGGCAGGTGCCAGTGCCTGTCATTATTGAGCATTGAGACCTCTCTAGAAGGTTCTTCTGCCCAGAAGAAAATGCTAAGTGGAGGAGGCAGTAGGTGGAGGGACAGGACTGGTGTGGGCACGGGTGGGATGGGGGTATGACCAGCTTGCCATGAGAACCTGGCCGGGCACCCCAGCCCTGGCCATTAGCCGTCAGTGAGGCCCATGGCTCTTACACTGTGAACTTCAGTTGAAACAAACAAGCATGGTATGGACGGAGGGGGTGGCAGCAGGGAGGGAGGGCCCAGCTGGTTGCCAGATGCAGCATAGCTACTGCAGGAGGGGACCCAGGGGGTCTCATTACCGGCTGTGCCTCCACTGCTCTGGGAAGCACCGTCCTTCCTGTGGGGCCATCAGACATTCAGGGCAGAAGATGGTGGAGCTGCCGGGAAAGAGAGAGCAGCCCCTCTTGGCATCCAGGTTGGCCAGCCCCTCGTAAGGTTGGTGTGGGTGCTGGTGCATGGGGACCCTGGAAGCCCCCTCCACTTCAATCCCTTTCCCTTTCTAGACACTCTCTTGCTTGCTTACTGGTTTTTCTTCTTTTTCCTTTTTCCATGCTCTTCCATCAAGACTTGCTCTTCCCATGTCAGTGGCCTGCTCTTCCCATCACTCATTCAGCAACTGAACTGACCACCTCCTCCTGACTCGGTCCAGGGTCTAGGCAGATGTCCAGGGCAGTTGGTGGAGTGGTGGTTTTGCAAGAGCTGATTTTGTCTCAAGGGAGAACATCCATGGGGCCCCAATACCATATCAAACAGACCAGAGAGAGCTGTGCCATCTCAGCCTTGCCCTCCTGGGCCCGTGGGTGTGGAGGTGTCACCAAGTAGCACAATTTGAAATCTACAGCTCTGGTCCAACCTTCTTGTTTTATTCAAAGAAGAGCTGGACCCAAAGCGGAGATGTGGCTCAGACTTGGGGCCGGCGCCCACGGGCCCTGACTCCTGGTCTGGGGCCTCCTCTTCCCCGACTACCCAGGTCCTTTCTGGTGTGCATGGTCACTTCTCATACAAGCCCATCTTGGTTTCCGCACAGAGAGCTGAACCTTTCCTGCAGCCAGGAGGCTTGTGCTGGGACATTTCATGGGCTTTCTGCAGGTGAATTGAGGCCAAGGGATGACCCAAGATGCAGGTGACATTGAGGTAAAATGGACATTGAAGACAGGGCAGCCATGAAAGGGGAAGCAGCCCCTGGAGGGTAGCGACTGTGGGCACTGGGGGAGGAAGTAGAGCGGCAGCCCAACCCCTTCCCCTTGACCAGAAGTGTTACTATAATAATAGATTCCAGATGATCTGGAAAAATACCTCAGGCACATTCATTATTATTTAATCCATGTTGACAACACGGCAGGTACTTTTATTGTCCCTATTTTTCTGAAGAGGAAACTAAGGCTCAGAGAGGTTAAGTGACTTGCTTGAGGTCACACAGCCCGTGGCAGAGCTGGGATCTGAAACCAATCTGGCTCCAGAGCCAGGTTTGGGTGACTCTGGGCTATTTATGTGTGGGAGCCTCATGCTTTTGAAGCACCAACAAGTGATGAGGCTCCTTCTCCTCCTTCTGCCCAATCCCCACCCTACCACCCCTAGACACCATACACCACCAGACCTGAGGAGTCTGTGGGAGCGCGACTACTCTGACTGGCCAGTCCAGGTGAGGGGGTGGGTTCTAGGCATAGAAGGCAGGCATGTGGGTGCCTGGGTATCCTCTCAGCGGGAGACGATGGGTGCCTCCATTCGCCTGCTGCCCCCACACACTGCAACCCTCCTACCCACCCCACCACCGCCACAAGGAACTGTGCCTTACAAGTTTTTATAAAGGGCTGTTTGTCTAATCGTGGAAGCCACATCTACATCGGCAGATTCAGGCTTTTTTTTTTTTTTTTTTTTTTTTTTTTTTTAAATTTCAATAGAGACAGTGTCTGGCTGTGTTGCCCAGGCTGGTCTCGAACTCCTAGGCTCAAGCCATCCTCCCACCTTAGCCTCCCAAAGTGCTAGGATTACAGGGGGTGAGCCACTGTGCCCGGGCAGATTCAGGCTTTTTGATGCACATTGTCAAGACATTTGGCCTGAGGAACGGTCGCAGGGCCAGTCAGAGGAGGCTGCTGGTACCTCTGACGTCTGGGGACTCCAAGTCTTTATACGCATGTCCGTGTCCTTTTCCTTGAAATGGGGATGGTGTCTACCCATTTCCTGATAGAATTCCTCTGTACATTTGGCTTTTCATATCCTGGATATTCCTAAAGCCTAGAAGTGCATTTCGGTGTGAGCTCTACTGTAGGATAATTCAAGATATGCCCACCTCCCTGCCTGGCATCAGTGAAGACAAAGGACTCATGTTTTGCTTCGGTGGGCCTGGGGGTGGTGGGACCAGGGAATATCTGCTTTTTCCACCCACACACCCACCAGAGAGTAGCAGTGAATGTTTTCCTCCGGGGCTGGATTCATTAAGCCCAGGAACTTGGAGGTGAGAGAGAGAATTTCCTCGTTTCATAAAAATTTAAGTAATGTGCGAAGGCAGCTGGGCCTACCTAGTTATTTCCTGCCTCCTACCCAGAAATATTTAGTTATCTCCTTTCTTGGTGAGGGAGAGGGGTACCAGAAAAAAATCGGAAGCAGCTGATGGAATGATTTGCTCTGTCTGGTGGTGGGGGGCGGTGTTAGCTTCCAGTGAACTCATGTGAGGAACTAGCATTAGCCGAGCACCAGCTACATGCCAGACACTTCGTGTATTCTTTATCTTATTTAGTTTATACGAATCTAAAATAAAGATTCTTGTCCAAATATCACAGGTGGAAAGCTGACATTCAGAGAATTGAAGTTGTTTTCCTTCAGTTACAGAGCTGGGGGCTGTTGGAGCTGGGACACAGGCCTGGGTCCCGGTGGCACTAAGGCTTGGTCTGTGAGCACAGTGCTGTGTGGCTCCTGCAGGAGCAGCAGGCGCTGATGGCCTCTGGGTGACAGGGCCAGGTTTAGAACACGCTGGCTCCTGGCTTCCTGGCTTGGGGATTTTAATTTCCTCCCTTGGATATGGATGGGAACCTATTCGAGGGTGGGTGGAATGGAGCTTGTCTAGGGAGGAGCTGAGAAACAAGATTCCAGCCCACAAGAACCAGCTCCTTGAATTTGCACTTTGGGGGATGAAAGCATTAGGGCTCTGGAATCAGGCCTGGGGGCTTTGGATCGTGAGTGTTCGCTAACTTGTGGTGGGCCATGTAACTTCCATTCTGTACAGCTCAGTGTCCTCGTTTGCAAAATGGAGCAAGTGGCAGCTCCTCCCTGTAAGGATTGGCGTGAGGGTCAGCCAGAAAATAATGTCTGCAAACAGCCTTAGCCCAGGGCCTGGCATGCAGGAGCCTCTCGTGACACACACATCTTTATCCCCTCTTTATGTTTCCTATCCAGAGGACACTGCCCTGAATTTTCCGCCTCTCGATTTGCTGTAATGATCTTCTGTGCCCACTGCAGTTCTGTGGAAGGGAAGGGGCCTGTCTGCCATTGTTGGGGCAGGGACAGGGTCTTCCTTGGCCACCATGAGGCCTCTGCTGTGCCCAGGAAGAGCCCACACCACTTTATCAGATGTGTGCATGTCAGCGATGGAAGGGGCCTCCACACCCCAGGGTGCTAATGATTCTGGGGGCTCCCTGGCTCAAAGTCTCCGGCGGCTTCAGCTTCCCCTATAAATACTAAAAGGAAGATACCCTTCTTCTGAGGCCTGTCTGAGGAAGAGACATCACTAAGAATTTGACCAGGTTGCAGAGGTGTCACTGAGCCCAGTGCAGGTGTATGGAGCTCAGGACCTCTTGGGATCATGCCCTGTGCTCTCCTCCACTTAGGAAAGACATGTTTCAGCCTTGGAAGAGTTGATGCATTATCCAAGGGGTGTGCAGAGATAACCTCTGCTCTAACCAGAGCTTTGCAACAAGAGGTTGCCCACATCACGGAGGACTGGACCAAAAACCAGTGGAAGACCCCACTGGGAGAGGACATTCAGGCAGATGGATGATCAGTATTGGGAAAGCCCTCAAACAAGAGGTGGGACACAGTCATAGCAGGGTGGGGAAGAATTTCCAGGCCCTCTAGAATTGCTTTATCATCTGTTTTTCACCCCAACTTTGAGTCAAAGATTATTTCCATCTTACAAGTGGGGAAATAGAGGCCCAGAGAGGGCACATTATGACCCAAAGTCACACAGCTAGGAGCCAAACTGTGGAGGAGAACCGAGATTTATTTGGTTTTGAGGCCTGCATTATTTTCCCTGCTCCACGGAGTCCTGGGCATGTGGCTCCCCTGGTTGTGCTTGCTAATGGAGTTGCCAGTTACTGTTATCTCTCCATCATGAGCATAGAAAAGCCAAGTGACAATTCAACAAACCCCAGGCAGACAAAGGCAACTACCACGTGGAGCTCACGGGGAAAAGACCACTGTGAGGGCTGGCTTCCCTGAGGTCCCTTTTGGCCTTAGCTGTTCAGGATTCTCTGGGGCAGAATTTGGGGCTGCATTTCAGACCAGAGCACGTCGCTGTGCATGTTCACCTGATCTGCCTGGAGCTCCGCCGGGCTTCCCTGTCAACTCCCCCTTGGGAGCTGGTGCCAGCACCACTGAGTCCCTCCTCTTGTCTGATTCCACCCCCACCCTGACTGCCCTCTGGAACCCAGATGGATGGGTGGTTCCTATGTTTTCAAGCCAGGCTGTATTGGGCAGGTTAAAATGTTTTATTTATTTGGACAAACAAGCAATGTGGGCCAGACACCGTGCATTAGTGAATCAGAGCCCTCCAGGAGCTCACCGTCCAGCGCAGGCATGAGGCAAACGACCAGGCCATTGCAGTGGGGCCTATGAATGGACAAGGAAGGGTGCATGGAACCTGGCCTGAGAAATCAGAGCTTCCTGGGGGAAGGGACGTTTGAAGTGAGCCAGTTAGAGATAGGAGGCCCTAGTTCCCCGTGGGCAGCAAGGGGGCCAGATGCCCAAAGCCTCCTTCCTCATACAGTCAGACCTTCAGTGAATCACCGAACTGCCATGTCGCTGATGGCTTAGATGCCAGCTTGGGGATTTCTATGGCTCAGCAGCTGTTGATGGCTTCACATCAGAAATGGCTTGTTAAAGCCAGGCAGGGCAGGGCTTCAGCCTGGCCCTGCAGAATTGGAATCTGGAGGGTTGGTGGCAAGTCAAGGACTCTGTTTTAAACCAGTGGATTGTCCACAGAGTGCACTTGGTGTAACGCCACTTTAGCGGGGAAGCATGCTCCCCTAGGACTTAGCCCGTGCCTCATACAATGGAAGCATTCAGTAAATAAGCAGCAAGAGCAAGGAAGAAAAGAAAAAGAAAAGGGAAGATGTGTATTTTGCCTTCTGCTGTGAGTTTGTAATCTTTCTAGGTAGATAAATTACCCACACAGAAAAGGTTCCTGCCCTTGCCCATCCTGAGATAACCCACAAACACTCCGCCCCATTAGGCACCAGCAAGCTTTCACTACCCAGATTAGACAGGCAGGGCTGAAGAGATTCCTGGGAGGAGGACTGGGTTGGCATGTGAGGCAGGGGACAGGACAAGAAAGCTCTCTGCACTCAGTCAAATCCAGTTCAGCCAGCATTTATTGAGTGCCTACTGTATGTCGGGCTCTGGGCTAGCTGCGGAGGCTATGGGATAAAGTAAAGGCCCTTGCCATCTAGGAAACAACTATGTATAAAGGAAGACAGATATGTACATAATAAATTACAGCTTGGGCCAATAGAGTGAGAGAAGACAGCTGCCACGTCACAGCACAATGATTAAAATCTGGGCTCTGGAATTAGACAAGCCAGGTTCAGATCTTGGTCCCATCATGGCCCAGCTAGGGGACCCGGAGCAAGTTCTCAACGCCATTTAGTGTCACATCCTTATCTGTAAAATGGGTATCAATTTAGAAGGTAATGCAGGGTTATAAGGATGATGCATGTAATGAACTTGGTGCTAGGCCGGGCCTGGGAACTACTCAGCAATGTTGACTCTGTTGATCGTAATGTACAGAAGAGAAAGTGATGAGCTCTGTCAAGGTAGGGGTTGAGGGCAGTGATGCCAGGACAGCGTTTTGAAGGATGAAATGAGTTCACCAGGCAGGTAAGGGTGGAAGGGCTTTGAAGACAGCAGGAACAAAGGCCACTCCAAAGCATGTCCATATTGCCTTTAGGGCTATTACCAGAAAACAACAAACAGCTGGATGTGGCTGGAGCTTAAAGGGCTAGAGGTGAGAGGGATGGAGAGGAGGGGGAGATGAAGCTGTGGTGCTGTTGGGGAGGGTCTGAAGTGTCATACTATGGAGCTAACAGGGATGGCTAATAAGCTGCAGTCGTGCCATCACCTTGATGCTGCAACCGAGGAGACATTGCTAATCAATGATAGAACATGTCTTTGCTGAGCCAGGATGTGACTTTGGCATCATTCTCAGCAGCCACTACCAACTGATTGGCATTGACATGTAAGTTGAAGGCTGTTTGCCTCCTCTGGGTGAGAACTAGACGTTGGTCCTTCTTGAAACCAGACATACATCCTTGCACCCAGCTGGGAGTCCTATCAAACCCTTCCTGTCTTTGCCACAGTGTGGTCTGGCTTCAGTTGGCTGACAAGACATAGTTTTTTGTTTTTCTTATGCTGGCCTTCTCTGGATCTGTCCTAACCATGGTCTGGGAGGCAGCCGGAGCAGCCTGCCATTTGAGGTTTGGCTGAGCCTGGGCTGTTCCACCCTGCCTTCCCCACAGCAAGGGCAGTGGCACACCCATTCCTGGCCAGCACTGGACTGCTTGGGTGGGCAGATCCCTCTACAGGAGCAGGTTTGGCGTGGCCCAGCATGGTTTACTCTCCACCTGTAGAAGCTGCAGCTGGGGCCACCACATTAGGCCCAGTGACCACTTTCAAAGCTCTCCCTAAGAAGCTTCCAGTTTGGGCAGAGCCTATGGGCAGGGTGGGGACCATCCCAAGACAGGCCACTACAATAGCCCAGAGGAATACCACGTAGTACAAGCGTGCTCCATTTTAAGCAAACCCTGTATTTGGAGTGGCATAAACTTGAAGTGAAGAGCACAGATTTGGTTTCCAGATGGCCTGGGCTCAAATCCTGGCTCTGCCACTTACCAGCTCTACTACTTATCTTTTTCTGTGTGCCAGTTTTCTCATCTGTAAAGTGGAAATAATAATGGTTATTCCTCTTGGTTTTGTTACAAGAGTTAACCGAATGATTCTAAGGGAAGCGTTGGCACTTAGTAAACGCTAGATAAAGACTGTTACAAGGAAGGGCAGAATGGGCACACAAGGGCTTGTGAGTAGGAAGGAATGGGTCTGAGCATACCTTCACGTGAAGGCAAAGCTATGTAGAGGGGCTGTGATGTAGTACCCTGGGTTGCTGAAAGCTCAGAGCTTCCAGCTATCAGGGCAGACAGGAGGGGCCTGGACCCAGCAACCCATTCAGCCCCGTCATGATACCCTGGGGATTCTTGCTTCTCCCCCATTGAAACTGGTCTCCCTGCTCTCCAGAGGCAGAGAACTCCAGTGAACTCCCTGCAGGCGACTCCCTCCAACCTGGTGAGGTGGGAAATTAATCTCCCTTGAATCCTATACTTAACATACAGGATTCCGTTCCCCAGCGAGACAATGAAATTAATCTGCCACTAATTTTCTGTTTGCCAACCCTGGGTTGCAGCATTTCTAACTCTGCTTTTCCAACTGTCTTGAGTCGGGGGAAACAAAGACCTAATCTCTTCTCTGGACTTGTTTATTCTGTCTTCAAAAAATGAATCATGCTGGCATTTTGCTTTACTGGTTTGGGGAATGAGGTTTCCGTATCTCCCCCGGGGGCCATGGATTCCAGGCCTGTCTCTCTAGCCTCTCCCCAGCTTTCTGGGTGTGAGGGGATTAGGGGCCCCTGTGATCTGTTTGCTTACTCTGAATCTGAATGTATCAGTCACAGGGTGACTAACAGGCCGCCTCCTTGGGAACTGGGCGGGAAGGAGAGGCCCCTAAGTTTGAATGCCAAGTTCTTGAGCGAGGCTAGGACCTGGGTCCCTTCCTCCCAGGGGATGTTGTGGGGGAAGGTGGGAGAATCATGACCTGGCCCCACCTGCCTGCCTTTCTAACCTCTATTCCCAGCACCTAGGCCTCCAGCCACACCAACTGCCTGTCATTTCCTGAGCATGGTACCTTCTAAGCCATTCCCTCTGCTTGGCCTCCTTTTCCTCTGCACAGGGTAGGGCTTGACCTCTCTGTGCCTCAGTAAAACAGGAATAATAATAGTACCTGCCACAGGGGTGGAAGTGAGGACTAAATGAGAATCTCCCCTAAAGACTTAGACGTGCGTGACATTAGCAAGTTCTCGATAAATGAGAGCCAGGATTGTCATCACCTGACTCGCGTGTCCCCACCTCTGGGACACCTTCCCAATCCCCCAACAGAAAGAAATATCCTTTCCTCTAGAGGCCCCAAGGCTCCCCCTGAGCCTCTGTGGAATCCTCATTCTGCTGCTTACAGTGGAGCCAGGGAGCATAACCTCTCTGCATTTCATTTTCCTGCCTCTGCGGAATAGAAATAATGATAGTGATGACCTCATCCCGGGTTGTCAGGAGGATTAAATGAGATAATGCTCATTAAGGGCTTAACATAGGGCACGACCTCAAGCAGTAAATCAATGTTCTGATGTGTGGTTATGATGGTTAATAATTCATGAGCATGCATTGTGAAGTCTGTCTTCCCCCAGCAGAAACTCCCTGAAGGTAGGGGAGGTCCTCAGTCTTCCATGGGACTCTTGGTGCCCACCTGTTGGGTGGGAACAAGGACTTGATTCCTGAGTGTGGTGGGGGTGGCTGGCTGGTGGAGGGTGCCCACCTGTCCTGAGCACAGGCCACTCTCACTGTTCAGCATTGTGTCCTTGGAGATACCTCCTGGGCCCTGCCTGAGTGAGCTGGGGCCCCAGTCCGGGCCACCACTGGCTTTGCTGTCTTCACTGCTGCCGATGAGCTGCATCGTGCGCCTGGTAATGGTCATGACCACATCCCTCTCACTGTTCCCATCACCCTGAGCAGTGTCACTATCCTATCAGCACCAAGCCCCTGTCCTAGAGTGTCACCGCTGAGCGAGACCTTGGAAACCATCTGCTCCCATATCCCAGACTTATGCTTGAAAACCAAAGACGAGAGAGGTGCTCCAACTGGCCTAACAGCACACAGCAAGTTGGAGGCAGTGCCAGGTTTGGATCCAAAGCCTCTTGACTCCCACTGCAGGGCTCTTCCCAACACTTTGCTGCCTGTCACTGCTTCACCAGAACCCTTGTCATCGTGCTGCAGAAGAAGGACACTCATATTTATTGAGCATCTACTATGTGCTAGATACTGTGTAGGTTTGTGTATTAGCTCAGTTACTCCTCCCAACACATCTGGAAGGGGTGATGTTATGCTCCCCATTTTACAGATGAAGAAACTGAAATCACTTGATCAGGATCACAGTAAGGCAATGAGGTAGCTGGAGTTGAAACCCAGATCTATCTAACTCTATATCCAGTGCTCTTTCCATTCTCCTTGAAGCTTCCTTTGGAAAGACTGGCACGGCTGGGCCCCAGCCCTGGGTGGATGGGTGGGAGCTGCCAGCCCAGCATCTTCATTCCTTGCTCCGCTGTGGACAGACGCAGAGGACCTGCGGACAACCAAATTACAGACAGTGACGGGACTGATGAACAGCCAGGCCTGCTTTTCCTGCTGAGGGGTTTCCACTGCCTGGGTGACCCAGCCTGTGGCCTGTCCACCTGGACAGACAGAGTCCTGCCCCGCCCCGCCTGTGGGTGGGTGGGGTGGTAGTGGACTGGGGGTGGGCTGGGGCCAGTGGAGTAGCAGAGACTAGGGCCATGCAGCTGCCACGAGCCTCAGGCCGGTGGTGCCAGGAAAGAGGCAGGAAGTGGTTTGTGGGGAGTGGTGGCAGGGCTTGGGCTGTGCGATGTGGCTCTGCCTGAGGTTTCTGCTCTGGAAACCTGACTCATGTGGACAAAGACCAGGCTGCCCCACTTCCCTAGGGGGCAGTTAGAGCAATTACAGGCCCTGGCACAGTGAGGCCAGGGGGGTGTGCTCTCAGGGGGAGGCTGAATTGGGACCGGGGAACCCAAGGCTGCCCCAGGGGTCAGTGATTTCACCACTGGCCGGGTGGGTGGAGGGTGTGTGGGAGGACGCGTCCACGCAGGCAGGCACTGGGCTGAGCAGCAGGGAGGAAGCCGGTGGCCATGTGCTTGGCCTGTGGGGAAGGTCTCGTGGAGTCTGGAGTTTGGGGCCCGAGCCCCAGCTTGGTTCTGACTTGGGGTTCTTGAGCCCCAGCTTGTGAACTTGGGCAAGGACGTTTCTTTCTCTGAGCCTCACTTTCTTTATCTCTAAAATGAGGTTTCCACCAGCTCTAAGAATTAGATGACTCTGCCCTGCCCCCACCCAATCAAAGGAGCCTACAAACCACAAGGGAGCAAAATAACAACACGGAAAACCACAGCCAAGAAGTCATAACTGCTGGAGACGGGCTAGGCCCTGCTCTGAGCCTCTGCATGTTTCCCACAGCCTTCCAGCAGCCCCGGTATGCCCCTCTCACAGAATAGGAAACAGACCAGAGTATTTCTGGGGATCCATGATGGGAGCCCTGGCCTACGTATTACAGATCGGGGACCTCTTCCAGGTGTAAGCCGAGGATGCTGGCAGGCCCCACCTCCTCCCAGGGGTCCCCCAGGGGCCCCCTCCCCTTACCTGGGGGCACTGGGGGCCTTGTCACCTCCTTCCCGTCCTGCCTCTGCAGCCTTTAGAGTCACGCCAAATGAGTATGGAATTTCTTCTCCTGATTGTTTTGGAAAAGAGGAACTCTGGACTCTGCCCTACAGCAGATATTCTTTTTTTTTTTTTCTAAGTTGTCCCTTACCTTACCAGAACCCCTATGTTCCCCACTGCCCTCCTCCGAACCCCTGTCTCCGGTCATACACCAGGAGGACATGACGGAATCAAAGGAGACTTTATAGACCAAACCAGGAGGCTTTGGAGAGTTCTAGGGAGCGTCTTCAGAGAGCAAGTGGCTGGCAGGGGCCAAGTGCCCAACTCTGGAACCCTGGCTGCTCCTCTACCACTCCCATGGGGGTCTGTGTGTTCCACTTGCAGTTTTATGCGAAGAAATTGTTGTCCCACAAAACACATTTCAATATTCCTGATTGAGTTCAACGTTCCCATTTATGGAATGGTGAAACTTAGGCCCAGGGAAGGAAATGATCTGCCCAAGACCCTACAGCTGCTCCATGGCACAGCTGGGACTGGAACTCAGGGGTCTTGATGGCCGGCTCTGTGCCTTCCTGAGCTCTGCCCAGGCAGATGGTGGGGCTCGGAGTCAGACCAGGTGCTGCCTGCCTTGAGCGGGAACTGCGGCTCCTCTTGGCTGTCAGAATGTCCAAGAGAGACCTTTTGGATTGTGTTAACCAGGGCAAGGCTAGTAAGTCGGGTGAAGCCAGCTCGTGTTTTTCTCTTGGTGAAAGTGGAGCAGTTCTGGCCAGAAACAGCAGATCTTCTAGACGAGATAATGCTAGCAAAGCATTTAGCAAGAGTTTCTGCATGAAGTAGGTGCTTAGAACGGTGAACTGAGGCAGAGAAACAGCTGTGGTTGCCTACACAGAATCACCTTCTCACTGTGTGACTCATGGAGCAGTATCTGAGAGGGAGGACTTGGGTTGAGGACAGGAGGGAAGGCCAGAATTTCCTTCAGACGCTGGGTCCACGGTGGCCATTCTCCCCTCCCTTCCCCTCTGCACCTTTCACAACCCAGGGCTGAATGAATACGTGGGAACATTGGTTTGTGGGTGCAAAGATTCCTGAATCCAGACCAGTGGTCCTGAGCCCTATCTAAATGTGTCACCAGGTCTTCCCTCTGGGTCTCACTTTCCTCCTCTGTGACACAGACGCTTTGGACCAGATGGTAGTTCTCAACCCTGACTGCCCGGAGAATCACGGGGGTGACTTTTAAACAATTCTGAGGCCCGAGCCTCACCTTAGGTCAAGGGAACCTCTGTGGGTGCTTCTGAGCCTCTGTGGTTTTGATTCTGATACCCAGTGAAGGGCAAGAAGCACTGAACTGGATGGCTCTGGGCTCCCTGATGGTTGGCACAGGACAGCAACATGGGAGCTCACCAGATTGCTGTGAGCTGGGCTGTGCTTCTCTCAGCATGTGTGTGGCTGAGCGACAGAGCTGATGGAGTGTCCTCCTCAGCTGGAAGCTATCTCCCAGCATGGTGGACATTTCTCTCCCATCAGGTCATAGGCGAGGGCCAGCGGCGGGTCCCTGGGTGCTATAGGAAGGAGGGCACACCAAGGATCAGTCTCTAGGGCTGAGACCACAGAAATCTTGTTCTTCTCCCTGCTGGGGAGTCTGGCCCCCACTGATGACAGCATGGCCCCCAGGGAACGCCCAGCTCTGAGGCTGACTCCTCCAGAAGGGGTCAGGCCATCCTCAGCCTTGGGACTCCTGAGCCCTGGGTCCATATCCTGGTGGGCAGCTGGGGCTGGGGATGCAGCAGGAGCCCATGTGGGGCCAGCATCCAAAGCCAGACCCTCAGGATCCAGTTCAGGTTCTGCAACCTCTGGGCCTCAGTGATCTCATCTGTAAAATGGGGCGATAATCCACACCTAATGTGGTGTTAGGGATTCTGATAGATCTTCAGAGAGAGGGTCAGTGAGCCCAAGCCTCAGGGACGGTGACAGGAGGGGGCATAGAGGCTCAGGGAGGAGGGGTCAGATGACATGGAGCTGGGAAAGCTGAAATCAAGGAGTCTTTATGTAGAGAGCAGAGCATCCCTCACACATCTATCTGCGGTTTTCACATGTACATGGGTGGATATTTTCACCAGTGGATCCCTTTAAAAAAGATAATTTGACAAGGGGCCCCAGTTTATTAAATATGGATAAGTGGAACTTGGATGGTTGGAGTGGGACCTGTCCCTCAGCTCCCCACCCCTACAGTGGCCTAACTGGGGAACAAATCTGAAACCACTGGCCCAGAGCAGGAGGACGCGCATTCTCCATCTCCTTCTGAGGTTCGGCCCCGAGGAGATGGGTATAAAGTACAGCAGAAACAGGGGTTGGATAGCAGGGAGCACTTCCCAGCAGTGGGATTGGTAAGTGCTGAGCGTCTGGGGGCGCTGGTATCTTAGTGTTCCCCAGGCAGGAAGGGGTGAGCCATAGCCCCTTGAGGGCCTCAGCCTCCTGCTTCCAGGGATGGCAGACAGGACCCCATGCCTGCTCTGGCACCGGGTTCTGGGGAGAAGTGGAGAGAGCTTCTCCCAGGAAAGTGGGACCTGGGCCATGTGGCTGGATCCTCTGAGGGGCATGGAGGCCTTGAGCTGGGGAAAGAAAGAACAAAGTGACTCTTTCTCCTTCCCTTTGCTAACTCAGAGTGCAATGAGGTGAGGAGAACACAGGGGAGAAGAAAGAGAGGGGAAGTCAGAGCTGGGGCTGGGAACCCAGCAGGTGTTTGAGGGGCAGAACTGGGAAGGACCGACGCCAGAGATTCAAAAAGAGCTGCAAGGGAAGGCGGCATTCCGGCCAGCTCCACCTTCGGGTTGGATCCAGAATCCACTCCTTCCCCCGACCTCCGCCAGGCAACCATGCACAAACCACTATCCCATAGGCACCCTGGCATCCCTCCCTAACCAGCTGAACCCCCCATGTCCCCACTTCCCCCCTCAGCTTATTCCTCACATGTTTGTCAGAATAATCCTCAAGAAAACACTCATCCCACTCAAGGCCTGCAGTGACTCCCACCTTCCCATATGGGTCTCTTGCTTCATCTCCCACCTCTCTCCCCATGTGGCAGGCCTTCAGGTGCTTCCTGCACCCCTCTGGCCTGGCTGCCCCTCTCTCCCATTCCCCAGTGGCATCTGGTCTAGGGTTGGCTGATAAAATAGAGGATCCTCAGTTCAACTTGAACTTCAAGGTAAACCGCACTTAAGCATAAGTGGATCCCAAGTGGTGCAGGTGTTACTCACCTGCGATTCACATGTGGCTGAGCATCCTGTGTGGTCGTTTGCTAACCTGGCAGCCCTAGTCTAGTCCATTCCCTCTGGACCTAGAATCTCTCAGGTCAAGGATCTTGTGCTTCTGGGCTATTGATTGAGAGAAGGGGGAAAACTGTCTTCCATGTATTTTATTTTAAATAAGTTTATCTATTTTAAGTAAATTTTTTTTTTTTTGGAAAAATCCACTTGTTTTAAGTGGGGTGTCCTGGGAACCATGTTCCCTCATCTCTTTCTTGCCCCTTAGTGACCAGAGGGTGGGGATGTTAGGAAAATTGGAAGGGATGGTATTTTAAGTCAGAAAATTCTAGGTTTGAGTGTAGCATCTGTCACTGATTCTGTGACATCTCACAGCGTTGCTTTCACTGCTCTGGCTTCAGTTTGCTTCTCTCTAGATGGGGGCCAGGACTTCATCTGCCTCCCAGGTGGCTATGGGATTCATGATGCATGAGTTATGCTCATCATGGACATATGTGCTAGCCATGTGAGGGGTTAGGTTAATAAGGCCCCATTGCCTGTGGTTCCAGAGTCACCTGGGCTGAAGGGCAGGTAGATGTGACCTAATGCATAAGCTCCATGCTGGTCAGAAGTTTGCTGGGCAAGGGAGTGAGTGCCAGGTCTCAACTTCTTGGGCCTGCCTGGTTGGCCATGCAGTTCAAGGTTCTGGTCACCAGGGGTCAGGCTTGCACGTGGATGGCTAAGTTCTGTCTTTCATGGTGCTCCAGGGAGCCTCCAGTCTGTGAGCCAAAGGGACGGTGAGGATGGGGGGTGGCACATTTTAAAAAATGTGGATCTTGGAGCTGTAGGTCTGTGACCTGCAGATCTGGGAGGTCAAACATTATTTTCTCTCATATTTACATCTTGCTTGGTACCTTCTGGAGAGATCTTCATCTCTTTGGCCCTTCACCAGGAGACTCCATGAAGGAATTGGGTTAGGTGGCCGGGGTTTGGAGAGAACGCTGGGCAGGGGTTTTGAAGAGCATTTGGGTCTTAGCTCCAAGTCTGCCCCCTACTAGTGTCCTTGTTGGGCTCCATTACCTCCTGGGCCTAAGTTTCTTCTTCAGTGGAATAGGGTAAAAATACCTCCTCTGCAGAGATGTGTCAAGATCAGTGAGTAGAGGTGGGGCAGGGATAACTTCTTGAGGCTAGCCCAGCCCCTGTCTAGAATGGCTTATGATGAAAGTGGAGAAATAAGATAGAAACACAGGGAAAGAGCAAGTGTTGTCACGGAGCATCATATAATCCTTTGCTAAGTTGCAGAAGTGAGCACCAGGGTTCGGAAGAGGGACAGGGCAGTCCAGAGAGGGGAATTTGCTGGCTTGAGCTCACATAGCCAGAGGGACAAGCGCAGGGTCCACTGGGCAGGTGGCTGAGCTGGGCGTTGGAAATGAACAGTAGATCAGGCACCCAAGGCAGGTGTGCCCAGCTGATCCAGGCCACAGCATGCAGGCTGCTGGGCCCCTGGAATTTCAGATTCAGTTCTGTGTGTCTCCTGGGCACCTGCTCTGGCAGTGGGAATGCATTCTCTCCAGGCAGCTGCGTGTGCTTCCCATGTAGCGCAGTGAGCAGCAATGTTGCTTCAATCTTTGGTCCAGGCACGGACCCAGCACCCAGAGAAAGTGATTTTTCTGCTTGTGGTTTCCTGGCCTCCTCCAAGAACCTCACACGTCCATGTTGCTCACAGAGAAAGATCGATCACTCTGGGGGTTCCTGGAAGAGTTGCTGTCTTTGAACAGGCCCTCTCTTGCCAAGACCCCTGCCTTCCTCCCGGCCCCCAGCCTACTGCCTCTCCGCGGGAGGACAGCATGTCCTGGGCCTCTGCTCTCTGGCCTCAGTCATGGTGTGGCTGGGTTGCTCTGGGGACCCTGAGGGTTCTCGGTCGCGGCCTGTCTCAGGGTAGGTCCCCATGGATTGCCCTCCCACTCCTGGCCGGGTTGCTGTGGTTTCCCCATCAGTAGAAATGACTCCTCACCCACAATTGCATCAGTCCCTCCACAGACGCAGTGAATCATGTTGCAAGATGTGGTTATGGACTTCGCCCTGTGCTCTGGTTAGGGGCTGGTTGGGCCAGGCCAGGGGTGAGGGAAGTGTAGGGGGTTGACCATGTTTTGACTTGAACTTGGGAGAGGAAAGAAAAACCTAGGAGAGGGCCTCTAGGGGTGGGGTGGGGTGGGGTAGGTGTGAGTTGACACTGAACTCATCACCCATGGGACTGAAGCAAGTATCCAGCAACCTAAACCGAGACCACACTGGGGAACCTTCTGGCTTACTCACCCCCTGTCCCTACCGCTACCACCAAGAGAAAAAGAAGTGAAGAGAACGAGCTGGTTCATCCTCTAGTGCATTGCAGTGGCGTGGGGGAAACCAGGGAGATGGGTTGGTTTGCTTTCTTCCTCTTTCTGTATTTGAACTCCCTGGCTTGCTTCCCTTCAGCTGACACATGGTGGCCATGGGCTGAGAATGTCCAACCTCAAGACGAATTTCTTCCCTCTCTCCACTTCACAGGCCAGGCTCATAGCTGCCCCTGGGTAGGAACTATCTGCAGGGAGGTAAAGACTCCAGCTGCTTGGAGTTCTATGACCCTTCCCAGAGGTAGATCTACCCATTTTTCAGTGGAGAAGATGAGGCCCAAAGGGAAGTTGCCGGACACTTTGCTTCCACCTCTCTCTCCCACGCCCTCCTGTGCAGCTGAGCTCATGGCATCAGAATCTCAGGATCCTTCAACACTTTCCAGCTGGGCAAGGTGGGAGTGAGTGGGCTATGTCCATGCCTTTATTTACTTATTTAATTTTAATTTTTAAATTGACACATAATAATTGTACATATTTATGGAGTACAGTGTGATGTTTTTATACACATATACATTCTGTAATGATCAAATCAGGGCATTTGGTACATCTATCACCTCATACATTATCATTTCTTTATGGTGAGAACATTCACAATCCTCTCTTCTAGCTACTCTAAAATATACAATACAATATTGTTAACCATAGTCACCCTCCTGTGTAATAGAAAAGCAGAACTTATTCCTGATACCTGATTGTAGCTTTGTACCTATCGACCAACCTCTCACCATGCCCCGTCGCCTTCTCCTCTCCAGTCTTGAGTAACCACCATTCTGCTCTCTACTTCTATGTGATCAACTTTTTTAGATTCCGCATATGAGTGAGATCATGTGGTATGTATCTTTCTGGGCCTGACTTATTTCACTTAACTTAATGTCCTCCAGGTTCATCCACATTGCTTCAAATGATAGGATTCCATTTTTTTTATGGCTAAATGGAATTCCATTGTGTGTGTGTATATAGATAGATAGATAGATAGATAGATAGATAGATAGATAGATAGATAGATAAAGATGTCATGGTATCTTTATCTAATTATCCATTGTGGGACACTTGGGTTGATTCCGTACCTCTTCTCTACAGGGGGCAAGGCTGTGCAATGGCTCAGAGATAGCCCAGCAAACGCTCTGTAATGAGTGTAATGAGGCTTGGAGTTTCAACCTCACTGTCTTGAGCAGAAGAGAAATGGGCAACATGACATATGGAGGTGCCACTGAAACAAAACACCCCCAAATCTTGAGTCAACACAGTGGGGCTAGCACTCTGGAGTCCCCGCTGGAACTGCAGTGGGTTTGTCTGAATGACAAATACACCCGTGTAAGTCACTGAAATGTGGAGGGCTGTTTGTTACTGCAGCATAGTCTACCTACCCTGACTTTGCAATGCCGAGCTAAGGAGATTGGCCTTGATTCTGAAAGTCATGGGAAGAGATGCAAGTCTTGGGAAAGGATGGCGGGGTCTAGATCCAACACTTGGGTTAAGAAGGTGGTTTTTCTTCCTTTTAGACTGTGAGCTTCCTAGGTGCAGCAATGTATCTGGGGTTGTTTTTCACCACTGAGTATACCTGGGGCCTAGAACAGTGCATGATACATGATAGGTGCTTGTTCAGAATTTGTCTTCTCTCCTTCTGCCTTTAGTTTCCTCCTTTTCCAATTTATTCTTCCTCTCTTCATCTTTCATTATTTAATCCTTCCTTCATGCCTTAATTTCCTCCACAAATATTTAGGAAGTGCCTCCCATGCCCCGGGCACTGTGTTTTACGTATGTTATTTCTCTTTTATGCCGGTCTTGACAGAGAGGTCCTCACTCTCACTTTACAGAGGAGGAGTGTGGGCCCTGGAGTCTTTGCCCGCTCCCTGGCATTTTCATAATTTCTTTACTCTCTTCATCTTTGTTTGGGACCCACTGGGAGGACTCCCTAGCAGTGCTAGGGAGAGGTAGAGGGATGCATCTAAACACGAAAAGGCATGGTTCTGCCCTCAGGGGACCTCAGGCTGTTGGGGGTCACTGTCACAGCAGTGCACAGCTGCCATCCAGTGCGGCACCCCACCAGAAATACACATAGGGTGCAATGAGCATGTGGAGAACCCTTGAGCTGACACTTATGCAGGGTCTCCAGGAGTCTGAGGTTGGTCTCAGGGTGGGGAGTGGAATGGGATGGAGAGGGCAACATGAGCAAGGGCAAAGAGGGGTCAGAGAACCTGGTTTAATTAGGGAATGACAGCTAATTCAATGTGACTGGAAGATAAAATAAGTGAGGAATACCTCTGGGAGTTAAGGTGGGGAGAGCAGATGGGACCTAAATTACAACATTTATAGACATTTAGAAGGCTAAAGATGGCAAAAACATTTTACCTTAAAAGCCAACTGTGTTGGACTGGTGGTGACTGCTTGAAGCACTGTGTTAAGAAAGATTCTGAGGCTGCATCTGGTCTTAGGAAAAAGTGCTGTGATCCATGGGTGATATCTTCCACGGGACTGGGAGTTGGGAGCGACAACCTGCATGTCATGCATTTTCCAGTTTTGCTTTGCTTCGAGAGCTGCAGAGCCACGGGAAGAATTTAAGCAGGAAAATGATGGGGCCTGGACTACTGATTAGAGAGATCATTCATTCCTTGACCAACATAAAGGAACTAAGTGGAAGAGACATGATTGGAACCCAGGTCAGCCCAGTAACAAAGCCTGCATTCTTAAAACTCCCCTGCCTTCTGAGACAAGTTTTTTCCTTGGCCAGGGAAAGCGTATTTCAGTGTGGAAGCTTCCAGTTAGGCTTGTCAATGATCTTTCTTCTTGCTGCTTCCTTTCTCTTCTTATCAGCCGCTCCTCCCTGGTGCACCTCCTCCTTTTGTTATATCCCTAGGCCATCTGCTCAAGCAGGGATTTCCAGCCGGAGGGCTGTGGCTCACTCATGTGCCACGGACCCTTCTCAGCTGTGAGAAGTCAAACCTCAATCAATGGGTAAAGCTTATTTACTTGTTCATTTTTGTGCAGCTATGAGGGAGATGTCTGCAGGAAGAACACTGAGCTGGATGTGGGCTACTATAGAAGAATATCAAGGCAGTCCCAAAGCATGAGGCAAGCAGGCTCTGCTCATCACAGTCACTGAGGCTCAGGCTGAGAGAGTAGTCATCGCCTTGACCCTCACCAGTCTCCACACCAGAGGGAAAACAGAGTCTGGAGGGTCTCGCACCTGCAATTAAATGCTGTGTCTGCAAGTGACTTCCGTGAGTTCTGCTCTGCTCACAAATCACAGGCCAGAACTAGTCACACAGCCCCACCAGCTAGAGGGGACTAGAAGGTGTGAGTTCACCATGTACCTGGAACATGGAGAGCCAGAGGATCTGGTGAGCAGCTCTGTCAGGCACCACCATATACCTTGTGCCCGGCAGAGTAGGGGAGGAGCAAATTTTTGATGAAGATGGTGTCAGCCTGAGCATTCTTCCAGAACAGCTCTTGCTCAGGCCCCAGTGATCTGCATGTTACTCCATCTGGTAGACACTTTTTAGTCCTCATTTTCCTTAACCTTGCTTCTCACACTGCACTGTCCTTCTTAATACGTGTTTCTTGGCTCAAGCACCCATCATTTAACTGACTTCCTTTCTACCTCTTGCGTTACTGCTTCCCTGGCTCCTTTGCAACTTTTCCCCTCTTCTACCTGCCCTTGCATTTTGGAGATTCTCAGGGCATGGACCTCTTTCCTCAGCAGATCTCACCCACTGCCTTGCCTTGAACGATCCCCTTCACCTAGATGACTTGACTTGCTTTGGAGCTCCACGTTCATGTGTTTTGCTGTCTACTTGACATCTTCTCAAGAATACTTCAACGTTATCTCCAATTTAATTATGCTTAAAACCAAAGTCATGACCTTTTCCCCTCCACCCCTGGTCCCTTTCAGGGTTCCGCATCTCACTGAATAGCAACACCATCCATCTTGTCATAGGATCCAGAAACCCAAGAGTCACGCTTGACCCTTTCTTCTCTCTGCCACACCCTTCCATTTTAAGTCCCTTACCAACCCCTATTAATTTAGTCTCCAATCCATCCACCCTTCTCCAGCTCCATTGCCATCTCCATCACTGGTCCACGTGGCTACTGTGTCCCACCTGATTGCTGTGAGGCACCCCATGCCCTCCCTCCTTGTTCAGTTCCACCCATTTGTTCTTTATGCTACAGGCAAGGAAATAATGCAAACTTGATCACACAGCCTTCCTTCCCACGATGCTTTAAAGGCTGCCAGTCCGGGCGCGGTGGCTCACTCCTGTAATCCCAGCACTTTGGGAGGCTGAGGCGGGCGGATCACCTGAGGTCAGGAGTTCGAGACCAGCTTGGCTAACATGGCAAAACCCTGTCTGTACTAAAAATACAAAAATTAGCTGGGCATGGTGGCAGGCACCTGTAATCCTAGCTACTCAGGAGGCTGAGGGGGGAGAATCGGTTGAACCTGGGAGGCAGAGATTGCAGTGAGCCGAGATTGCGCCATTGCACTCCAGACTGGGCGACAAGAGTGCAACTCTGTCTCAAAAAAAAAAAAAAAAGAAAAGAAAAAAAAAAGAAGACTGGACACGGTGGCTCATGCTTGTAATCCCAGCACTTTGGGAGGCTGAGGCGGGCAAATCACCTGAGGCCAGGAGTTCGAGACCAGCCTGGCTAACATGGTGAAACCCTGTCTCTACTAAAAATACAAAAATTAGCTGGGTGTAGTGGCGGGTGCCTGTAATCCCAGCTACTCGGGAGGCTGAGGTGGAAGAATCGCTTGAACCTGGGAGGCGGAGGTTGCAGTGAGTCGAGATTGCACTATTGCACTCCAGCCTGGGCAACAGGAGCAAAACTGTCAAAAAAAAAAAAAAAAAAAAAAAAAGGCTGCCACTGCTCTTGACAAACAGAAAACTTGTGCAAGATGTACAAGGCTTGCATGGTCAGGCCTCTGCTTGCTTCTTTGTCTTATATTCATTGCAGTGCCTGGTAAATACTTTTTGAATGAATGAACATATGGTATAAGAGAAATGGCCAGTTGGTCAGATTATTGTGACTATTAAAAACTAGTGGGGCCGGGCACGGTGGCTCATGCCTGTAATCCCAGCACTTTGGGAGGCCGAGGTGGGCAGATCACCTGAGGCCAGGAGTTCGAGACCAGCCTGGCCAACATGGTGAAACCCTGTCTCTACTAAAAATACAAAAATTAGCTGGACATGGTGGCATGCGCCTGTAGTCCCAGCTACTTGGGAGGCTGAGGCAGGAGAATCGCTTGAACCAGGGAGGCTGAGGTTGCAGTGAGTCGAGATTGCACCACTGCACTCCAGCCTGGTGACAGAGCAAGACTCCGTCTCAACAAAATTAGCAGACCACCGGGAGTGGTGGTTTATGCCTATAATCCCAGCACTTTGGGAGGCTGAAGCAGGCAGATTGCTTGAAGTCAGGAGTTTGAGACCAGCCTGGCCAGCATGGTGAAACCCCGTCTCTACTAAGAATACAAAAATGTGCTGGGCATGGTGGTGCATGCCTGTAATCCTAGCTTCCTGGGAGGCTGAGGCACAAGAATTGCTTGAACCTAGGAGGTGGAGTTTGCAGTGAGCTGAGATAGTACCACTGCACTCCAGCCTGGGGGACGCAGCAAGACTCTGTCTCCAAAAAAAAAAAAAAAAAGTAACAAAGCAGCAGGGGTGGCTTTCCTGGATACTGAGGCTGGTTCAGGGCCCCTTGGGAGCTGACATGTGACTGTTGCTGTGTTCTGAGCAGCATTGCAGGCTCATCAAAGCAGGATGACCCTTTGATAAGCCTCTCTCTGGGACTGGAACCCAGGCAGGCTGAGCTGAGAACCAATCTCTTCATCTCTGTGCCGTTCAGCCCACTCACCCACTCACTGCATTTGTGCACCACATGTGGCACAGAGGTGGCATCTACATAGAGGCTATTTTTATTACTCTTAGCCTGGGGATGGGACACAGCAAAAACAGGGAGAAAGGCCACTCACTGGGGCAGGCAGACAGACTCTTTTTGTAGTCACCTTCCTGTCATCCTGGGAGCTCCCTGGGCTGGGGGAAGGTGGGGTGCCCAGAGTTGGCTCAGGGTGGCCTCATTTCTGGGGATCAGGGTGAGTCAGTTGTCTCCCTGTGGTCTGAGGGCAACATCAGGAACTGCGATAGTCATCTCTTTCTTTGTGGCTTTGAGGTCTGGGGGTGGGGGGTGAGGGTTCCTGAGACCCTTGGGGCCCATAGGGGAAAGTGTTCAGCCTGCTGGGCCCAGGAGATGCAGGGGGACTCTGCAGGACCCACAAGGGTAGCTGGGGAGCCCTGGCCTTTGGGCCTGTCTGCAATGTTACCCACTCCCCACTGGCCACGAGCTGAGCAGAGGAGTGAAGGATCCAAGTGAACAGGGGTCTTAGTTCTTCTTTTCAACTTGAGAGGAAGCTGCTCTCATGATCTCTGTTTTACAGATGAGGAAACCGAGACTCAGAGAAATTAAGGGATTGGCCCAAGTTCTCATGGCTATTGAATGACACAGCCAGGACTCAATGCTAGACCTGCCTGATCCCCACAGCTGGCCCTCTTTCCCACCTGAACTTGCCCTCTCTACCTCCTCTCTTAGGGCCTAGAGGAAGAGGAAGTGAGAGGTAGAGGAGAAGCAAGCCCCTGTCAGGGTCCTGGCAGGGAACGGATCCACTCGGATGGCTCAAATGAGGAGAGTGAATGCAGGGACTTCTTACCGAGGGGTGGGCAGGGTGGAAGGGGTGAAGGAGAGATGCTGCAGCTTCCAGAGCCTGGCGACAGTAGGAAGCTGCTACTAGCCCTGGCCTGTTATGGAAACCTGGTGACAGAGGGACCCTGGAGGAGGAGGCGTGGGCACGGAGGATGCAGGGATGCCAGAGACACCCCCTAACCTCTCTCCTCCCTCCTCATCTCCTGCTGGGGCCTCCCTATGGCTGAACCCCAGCTGAAGCCAGCAGGCAAAGGAGCTGGGAAGCTGCACTCCAGACAGCTCGGTCCGCAGGGTCTGGAGAATGGGAGGGAGAGGCAGAGACTGGCCACACAGAGACCCGAGGCGGGTGGGTGGTTACGCCATCCACCGTTGTGGAAACAATAGAGGTGTTGGCTAGACCCATGGGACGGGGAGTGAATCAGTGAGGCCCATGTCTCTTTTGTTCCTGCCTGTCCTAAACAGGACAGGACCATCAGCGGGCCTGCCATTCTTCCCCAAGTCCCCAAGGCTTCCAGGGAAGATGAATCTTTCCTCACCCAGGAGAGCGCCCCGGCCTGAAGGCCAGTCTTCCAGCTCAAGGGCTGGCTTCTTCTTTCCCTCATCTCGCTTCCTCCCTCTCTCTCTCTCTTTCTGTTTCTCTTATCTGTTTCTGCCGCTCTTTCTCGTTTCCTTCTGTTTCTCTGTGTGTGTGTGTGTGTCTCTGTTTCTCTCTCTGTTTCTGTCTCTGTCTCCCCCTCTCCCGTGCAGTCAGCTGAGACAGGCCCTCTGTGCGGGGTGACAGCCGTGGATTCCCTCCTGGTTTCTGTCTGACCCTCCTCTGTCCCCTTCTCCAGGCCCCTCTCCCTGAGGCTGGGTGTCTGTGGAGGACCGGCTGACTGAGCAGGCCTGGAGGCCATCTTGAGTGCCACCTCCTTGCCCCAAGACACCACCCAGGGCTCAGCCAGAAGCATCCTCGGGCCAGATAAAATAAAAACCACCAGGAAGTGAAACCACCTGCTCAGCACTTGGGCGGGCGCCTGGCTGAGGAGCCAGTGGGAAGGCCACCAGGCCAGGCGGGGCGAGTGGGAGGAGAGTGGCCTGGGAAGAACCAGCCTCCTCTTTCCTGGAGGCGATAAGCCCTGGCTGCTCCACTGTAGGGGGCATTAAACATTTATGAATTAGTGGCGTTGTGCTGTTTTCTGAGCAATAAGTTTTCATGATGTGTGTTTGGTGAGTGAGGCGGCCGCTCGCTGGTGCATTAATCCGGCTCGCCGTCCCTCCTGCCATACTCCTGTAAATCATCTTGTCCTAGCCATCAGGAGGTGGAGAGGGCAGGGCGGGCACCCGGAGGGAGAGAGGCCTGCCTTGAGCAGGTGGCTGGCAGGGGCTGGGGCGCTGGGGTGGGAGGGACACTGAGGGAGGCTTAAGGGGCGGTGAGTGGGAAGGGCCGGGTGCTCCTGTCTGGAGCCACAGGAAAGGGTGGGAAAAGCCTGCGGCAGGGCTAGAGTAATCAAATCCCAGTCGCTGCACCTCATCAAGCTGATGCCCTCAGTGGTATTTTGGCTGGGGAGCCTGAACAGGGTGCAGCAGCCCTCCTGGGACTGGTTGATGCTCTGTGAGGTCTCAGGGGCTCGCCCTCCAGTCTCCAGGCCCTGCCCCCCCATGTGGGCTCTTAGGAGTGGGGTGCTGGGCGGGGAGGCTCGTTTCCATGTCCCAGTTCTCTGCAGGGCCCATGTGCTCTGAGGGGCACAGCCCTACCCTGGGCACCAGATGGCTGATAGAGACAGAGTCTTGTGTCCTTCTTCTCTTCTCCCTCCTCCTCCCCCATCTCCTCCTCCCCCATCTCCTCCTTCTCCATCTCCTCCTTCTCTATCTCCTCCTCCCCCATCTCCTCCTTCTCCATCTCCTCCTTCTCTATCTCCTCCTCCCCCATCTCCTCCTTCTCTATCTCCTCCTCCCCCATCTCCTCCTTCTCTATCTCCTCCTCCCCCATCTCCTCCTTCTCTATCTCCTCCTCCCCCATCTCCTCCTTCTCCATCTCCTCCTCCCCCATCTCCTCCTCCCCCATCTCCTCCTCCTCCATCTCCTCCTTCTCCATCTCCTCCTCCCCCATCTCCTCCTCCCCCATCTCCTCCTTCTCTATCTCCTCCTCCCCCATCTCCTCCTTCTCTATCTCCTCCTCCCCCATCTCCTCCTTCTCCATCTCCTCCTCCCCCATCTCCTCCTCCTCCATCTCCTCCTTCTCCATCTCCTCCTTCTCCATCTCCTCCTCCCCCATCTCCTCCTTCTCTATCTCCTCCTCCCCCATCTCCTCCTTCTCTATCTCCTCCTCCCCCATCTCCTCCTTCTCTATCTCCTCCTCCCCCATCTCCTCCTTCTCTATCTCCTCCTCCCCCATCTCCTCCTTCTCTATCTCCTCCTCCCTCATCTCCTCCTCCCCCATCTCCTCCTTCTCCATCTCCTCCTTCTCCATCTCCTCCTCCTCCATCTCCTCCTCCTCCATCTCCTCCTCCTCCATCTCCTCCTTCTCCATCTCCTCCTCCCTCATCTCCTCCTTCTCCATCTCCTCCTCCCTCATCTCCTCCTTCTCCATCTCCTCCTCCCTCATCTCCTCCTTCTCCATCTCCTCCTTCTCCATCTCCTCCTTCTCCATCTCCTCCTCCCTCATCTCCTCCTCCCTCATCTCCTCCTTCTCCATCTCCTCCTCCCTCATCTCCTCCTTCTCCATCTCCTCCTTCTCCATCTCCTCCTCCCCCATCTCCTCCTCCCCCATCTCCTCCTCCTCCATCTCCTCCTCCCCCATCTCCTCCTTCTCCATCTCCTCCTCCCCCATCTCCTCCTCCTCCATCTCCTCCTCCTCCATCTCCTCCTCCATGATCCGGGAAGCAATAGAACAGGCTCAGCTTCACCTGCTCATTCCCACTTAACAGGAAGAGAGTTCCTTAGCCCCTCTGAGCCTCCTGCAAAATGGGGATTAGAAATTGCAGCAAGATTGGGATGCCCTGAGGATGGTGTTAGGTCAAAAGCTCCAGGGACCCCGGATGCTGCCCTTCCCCAGGAGTTCCCTGAGGACTCCTCATAGCAATGGTACAGAACAGCCAAAGTGACATGTTAGAGAGGTAGAAGCTTGGCACCCAGCAGTGAACAGCTCTGGGAGGCCCTTCCCCCTAACCCACATGGGGACAAAATCTCAGTCTGGCTCTGGCCTCTAAGGGAGTGGGAGCAGCAGAGGGAGGACAAGACAGAGGGCAGGAGAGGGCATTTGCCCCAAGCCTACTGCCTTGGCCAGCCTGAGGCCTCCTAGTCCTGAAAAGAGGGTCTTGGGCCCAGTTGCTATGGGGAGGGAGTGGGGAGGGGGGAAGAGAGGACAGGAGAGGGATGAGAAAAAGAGAGGGGAGGGAATGGGAAGGGAGGGGAGAGCATGCCAATCAGGCGTTGACTGATCCAAAGACAGTCTTGCCAGGGAGGAAAAAGAAAAGAGACCCATTTATAGCCCTGTGACCTCTGTTCTCCTTGAAACCTGCACCCTACAAAATGTGAAATTTGGCCCTTGTGACTGACTCATCCTGGGCAAGAGTAAAGGGTGAGGTGGAGTGGGGTTGGGGTGGGAGTTGGGGGAAGGATCCCTGAGCGCTCATTGGACCCTGGATCTCCACTTCACACTAAGTCACCAGATGGATAAGACAGTAAAAACTCTGCTTGGGGAAGAAACTGCAGGTGCAAAGGCAGGAAGATGTGAAAGGAGTCACTTTTCAACTCTGAGGAAATCTGGCTAAGCCATTTCAAAAGCCAACTTGAAGGGTCCACAAGGGACTGCCTAGAAGAATGGCTTTCAACAGTGTGAAGCCAGGAGGGAGGAGAGAAAGGGGACATGGCTTCTGCAGCCGCCACAACCCTGGCCTCAGTGGGAGCTGGGTGCATGTACTGGAGCCCTTCCTGGCACAGCAGAGGTGCTGGTGAGTGGCTGGCGCATAGGACTGAGAGCTGCAAGGAGTAGGGGTCCTTCACTGGCTGTGAGGCCACAGCCTAGTCACTTTGCTCTTTGGGCGTTGTTTCTGCATTTGTAAGATTATTCCCCAATCATGAGATGACCTTGGTTAGCGGGTGGACCCTTGGGAGCACCTTTGAGGGGAGATGAGGTGGATGGGGAGAGAAGGCCTGGCTGTGCCCAGCAGCGTGTGTCTTGAACTAGACCCTGGACCATGAGTCACTAGTATCACTAGTCTCTCAGTGCCCCTCCCCGCACCCACTCCTGTCACTCTAGTCTATTGTTCATAAAAGCAACCAAGGGGGTCCTTTTACAAACGCAGATCTGATCATGCCACTGCTTAGACCCCATTAATGGCTGCCCCTTGCTGTTGGGATGAACCCCTGCAGTCATTTCCTTGGCCTTCAGGGCCCAGGCCAGGTTCTCCACCCACATGGCTCCCTCACCCTGGGCACTCCAGGCTCCCTGACCTCTTGTCAGCTCCCCCACAATACCACACCCTTCTCCTCACCCAGGGGTCTTTGCACCAGTGGTTCCCACTTCAGGAATGCTTTATCCACTGAATTCCTATCATCCCTCAAATTTCTTAGGCCTGTGAGGCCAGGCCAAGTTCCCCGCCCTGTGCTGTAACCACTCTGTCCTTTTCCTTGAGGGCAAGAACCACAATTGCAATGAAAGGATCAATTGTCTACTTCATCCTTGACTCTGCCTTCCCAGCTTAAATGTCAGCCTTGGAGGGGCAAGGACCATGTCAGTCTGAATCACCCCTGTAAGCTCAAGGGACTCGCTGCACTGAAAACATTGGATATTTATGGAAAAGTGAGCCTTGGAATGAGATGAATATTGGTAGGATGAATATTGGAATGAGACAGATCTGGGTTCCAACCCCAACTTTGCCACTTACTAAGCGTGTGACCTGCCTATGAATCTTAGCCTCAGAAGCCTTCATTTCCTCATCTATACATTGAGGCTAAAGCTGTTGCCCTTATTAAGCTCTCAATAGGCTAAAGCAAGCCACATCTGGGTGAGTGCCCTGGGCCATGTCATGTGTTCAATTAATATCAGCTCAATGAACATCACCTCCCTCCACAGAGGCCCTCTGAAAGCTGGGCATACTAGACACCTCACTCAAGCCTGGTTGACGGGAATGTAAATTTGCCGAGAGATGGTGTGGCTGGGAGACCTCGTCACCCACTCTTCTCCTCTGGCTGCCCATGGGAACAGAACAGCTTGAGGGGGGAGGTGTGCAGTTTCGCTTTCATAGTTTTCAAACAAAAAGACAAAAAGAGGAAAAATGAAACCACCCGGAAAGCAGCAGGGGCCCATTTCGTCGGCAGCCTGATGTGTTTTGCTCAGCGGGCACCGATGGCCTCCCTTATTTATTTATTTTTTAAGTCCCTGACTCATGAGTCAGTCGGTTGGCTTGGTGGTAAAACGCAACCCACTATCAAGGAAATAGCTGATGAACTACATGGAGGCTGTGCCAGCACACCACTCACGACTTCTGAAAATCTCTTGTTTTCTGGCCAGCACGAGCCAACTGGAGCTGTGGTTCCTCGAATTGCTCTCCAAGACCAAATGCCAAGCGCATTTGAGATCCTTCAACAATTGCCTCACAATCGCTGTGCACCGCCAATACATGTTTGCTGTAATTATACAGCGTCCAAAGGAGAGGCACAAAAGACTTGTTGATTTTGGACGGGCTCCGGCCCCGGCGAGGCGAGGGCTGACCTGGGCTCCTGGCAGAGCGTGGGCAGGCAGGCCGCCGGCCGCCCCGGTGAGGACGTGACCAGCTGGAGCAAGTGTTGAACCGGGGCCATTGCGGCCAGCACCAGCGCATTCGCCTCGCTCTCCTGCCAGCTGACTCAAGAGCCGGCTTTCTTTGGAGAATAACCCGAAGAGAACAAAACGAGGAACTAGAGTTCCTATAAAAAGAAGCTCGCTCCTTCCTCCAGCCAACAAGTCCCTGAATGATAATCATCTCTGAAGTTGGCCACCCCTCCCTCTCTCCCTCCCTCCCTCTCAAGTCACTAAACATGCTCATTCTCTCTCTCTCTCTCTCTCTCTCTCTCGTCTTTGCAAAGAAACATCTTGGCTTCAGAGAGGACTTTCCACTGTGGCTGGGGAGCCGTGGCCCATCTGAGCCTCATTTCCTGCCTTCCCCAAACAGGCAGAGCCCAAGAGGTCACCCAGAGTGTGCTGGAGAGGGGGAGAGAGCGCTCACTTGCAGTTAAGGATCCTGGTTGCAGCTCAGGTGCCCCTGCTAGTGTTTCCTGTGAGGTGGGCTTACCAGTTACCATCATGGGGGCTGAGTTTCTCCCTTTGTTGTTCGAGCCAGGAGGGGTGGGTTAGAGCTGTAGTTTCCATGCTCATGCCTTTCAAATTGTTTTAAGTTGGGGCAACACTTATTTGCAGGGAAATTTTGCAGGGAACCTCAATGCACCAAACATAACTGCTTGGTGCAAGTGGGAGTTGGGTCCAGCAGCCCCATGCATGCAGCATGTCCAGCCCAAATCTCTCCCAGTGATCCCCGCGGGCCCCAAGGAGGAAGACTTGGGTGCTGTGGAACACAATTTGAAAACCATGGTCTCCTTTCACAGAAGCCCCTGCTAGCCTTTGGGTTGGGAGAGGAATCTGTGCCTGCTGAGGGAAATCACCGTGGTTGCCTTCAGCTGTCTCGAGTGCACCTGATTCTCCACCCGGGGATGAGGCGATAAATTCAGCAAGGAGAAGACGGCTGTCCATAGTAACAACAACAACAAAAATGATTTTGCTCCTGCTGAAGTTTCTTGAGCAACTGGCAGGCCGCCATGAACGTACTTAGGCGGAAAATCACCAGAAAAAAATGATATAATCTGACAGATTTTTCACAGGCTTAAATATTCATGAATTAAAGGAATTGGCAGAATTTTCTACATTATTAGCTTTCATCATGGCTGCAGGAGCAGTTGGTATACTGGCTGCTCTTCAAGATCCATTAATCTCGTCCATCATAAGAGCAGCCATTTTAAAATTAGCTATTTTTACTGAGTGATGGTGTACAGGGGAGATGGGGAAATTGAAATGCGATTCCAGTGTAAAGGTCCTCCCTCTTCTCACTTTAAAAGCAGCAGGGAAAGCCAAGCAGCATCTCAATGGGGAGGGGTCAGCATAACTCCAGAAGAGAGGTCTGTGAAATGCAGGCATGTGGTGCGTTGTAGGGCCCTTTTAGTCCTTCGGATAGGGAGCGCGCATTTGCCTGCCGAGCCCTGAACTCCGGACTGGGGACCAGGAAGGGATTAACATGGCTTTTGGTGAGGCAGAGACCAAGAGCCCCAAATAGGGGCTTCTGGGTGAGGAAGACATTTAGACCGAATAGCACAGTCTTTCTACCAGATGGCACTTGGGGTGCGGGACTGCAGAATAGCCGAATAATAATACTCATTATGAATGTCGGGAAGTGTGTACTCTGTGCTGGAAACCATGCTATGCCTGCATCTTCTGGTTCTAGCATCAGGGAACTCGGAAGGTAGACATATACGTGTGTGTCTCGCACACAGATTAAGTAAGTTGGCTGTGGTCTCATGGCCAGTGAATGGCAGGGCCAGGATTCAGATCCAGGTCTTTCGGTCTCCAAAGGGAGGGAGAAGATGCTGTGTTGATTGCTGGCCTGTGGCACCGTGAAGGTACATTCTCCCAAACACAGCCAAAACTTGGTAGGAGAGAGCTGCTTCTTTTAAACCGTGGAGCAAAGTTGTAGTCAGATCATTCCTGTAGAAACTTGAGGCCCAGGTTGATTTCATCCTCCTTTGCTTTCTTCCTTTTATCCATCCATCTAACCCTCTTCCTTCCTTCCTCCCTCCCTCCCTCCCTTCCATCCACCTTTCCCCTCCCTCCCTCCCTTCCTCCTTCCCTCTACACTGAAGATGTAGGCTTTATTATCATTCAGGTATGGCACGGCCAATAAATCAGGAGCTGATGCCATGGAAAATTTGTTACTCACATTTCCAGGAGAAGGGAGCATGCCACACCATGTGGGGCCACGTGTGGAAGCACCAGGGGCAGTCAGGAGGCAGGGGTCGGGGGAAAACATGGGCAGGAGCCTTTATGGTGGTTTCTGTGGGAATGGATGGGCAGGGCAGGGCAAGCAGGTTTAGGATCGCCTAGTTTGAATAATGTCAAGGTTCTGGGACACAGTCCCTGGTTGTTTGGTACCTGGCCCTGGGGTGACTGGGGAAGGGGAATAGGGGCCCTGAGTGTGACAGCCCAGTAGAGGAGGTTGGGGGTGGGAGTAGTCTCAGGACTGTTTGCATATTGCTATGGTTAGAACGTTTGCATCCTCTCCAAAATTATGTTGAAACTTAATCTCCAATGCAATCATATTAGGAGGTGGGGCCTTTAGGGGGGCTCCACCCCATGGATGGGATTAGTGCCCTACAAAAGGGCCGGAGGGAACTAGCTAGGTTCTTTTGTCCTTTTTCTCTTCTGCCCTTCTGCTGTGTGAGGACACAGTATCATCCCCTCTGGAGCACAGTGTTCAAGGCACCCTCTTAGAAGCAGAGACTAGTCCTCACCTGCCAGACATGGAACCTGCCAGCATCTTCATCTTGGACTTCCAGCTTCCAGAACTGTGAGAAATAAATTTCTGTTCTTTATCTATTACCCAGTCTGTGGTATTTTGTTATAGCAGCATGACTGTACTCAGACACATAAGCAAGGCACACTTGTAGGCGAGTCCTTCACGATCTGTAGGACTGGCTGGACTATCTATAGAGACTGGGGCAGTCTCTCCAGGGTCAGCAAGGCCCCAGATGTCTAAGCACAAGGGCTACAGAAAAAAAGGCATGGTTAATATACTTCATCCTCCCACCCACCCATCCATTCACCCACTTCCCCATCCACCCATCCATGTACGTATTGAGCTCCTACACTGCTGGGTGCTGAGCTAGGCCCTGGGTACATCTGTGGGTCTTGCCTTGATTCATTTTTCAGGATGGTGGTAAAATTTGCACGCTCAGCAAAGCCCACTCCTTATCTATCTGACTTCATCTAAGAAGCAGAGTTCTGGGAGCTTGACCAGGATTTCCCCAGGTCACTTTCTGCAGTCAAGTCAGCCTTGCTGCTGATGAGCCAGGACTCAAGAAATCACAAAGACATTTCTTGTTTAGGTGATATCCAAAATATTTAACAACCTAGACACAGAGGAGCCAAGCTGAAAAGACGCAGGCCATAAGCAGACTGAACAGACAGATGGGATGCATTTGGGTGAATGTCACCTGCCTGGGTGAGACCAGCCTGCGCAGTGCTGCATGGGGAATGGAGGTAGGACAGTGCTCCCTGTTGGGGTGCTTGGGACCAGCTCTTCTTCTGGGTCCCAGACTTTTTCTGCATGGTTGAGGAGTGATGTCTGTCTGCAAACAGACTGAGTGGGGGAGCTGGTGTTTGGGTAGCATTTCTCACGTTTATCATCAATAATAATGATGATTAGTCATCATAATAATTAATAATTATTTACACTTGTATGATGCTTGTTTATGGAGTATCTACTCCATTGCCAAGTGCCTTATAACAGCTTATAATTACAGCCGAAGTTTACTGAGCTCCACTGGGGGCCAGCTACTGCTGTGCTCAGGACTGTCTGGACATCACCTTGTTCAGCCCACACATCATCCCTGAAAGGGAACAATGGAATCTCCCTTTTACAGGTGAGGGAACTGAGGCCAAGAGAGGTTGTGAAACCCACCCAGGGCAACGCAGTGAGTAAGTGGAAGAGGTGAGTCTCACAGTGCAGTTCTGTCTGACTGCCACCTCAGGTTTCTCCCATGCCCTCTGGCCTGATCCTGGATCCTGTAGATCCCAGTCCCGAAGGAATCCAAGAGTAGGGTCAGCGCCTAGGTCGGGAGACACAGACGCTCAGGCAATGGAGGATTCCCTGACCAGTTTCAGGGACCCCAAAGAAGGAGCGGAGGTGATGGCCTGAGCCTGGCACCGGCTGCATCTGTGTCCTGGCCAGGGGGAAGCACTGGAAGGACAGGATTTCTGACGCAGATTCCTGTGAAATCTTGCCTGAAGCCCTTGGGGCATAGCCTGACTGAGCCTACGGCCCCAGCACTGGTACCATGGCCCCAACAAACAAAGCCACCACAATAAAAACCGGTCTCTCTAGGCTTGGCTACTGAGTATTGGGACTTCTATGGGATTCACAGCTGGCATCAAGAATCTCAGCCACTCCCGTCCACCCCGACTCTGCACACTGCTGGTGATTGCCACCCTGCTAGGAGACACATGCAGGAACATACAGAGGAAACCCTGGGGTTTGCTATAGCAATGCTAGGAAAACCCACTGGGCCAGTTCTTATTGCACATTTTAATACCACTGAGGAATCAGCTGGTGGACTTAGAAGCTGTTAACATAGGTGATAGGAATGCTGATGGTTTTCCTGCAGCTGCAGGCTTGCCTCTTATAGAAAGACCTCCCTAAAAAGATTCCCTTTCAACACAATCTCTTGACTACGAAGGGTGGCAGGTGGTGTGGGCTGCTGTGCAGGGAGCCAAGGCTGGGTGCCCCCTGCATCAATGATCCTCAGCAGGGGGTGAGGATGCAGGAGCTGAGGGAGGATGGGGGATGCGGAAGGCAGTGTGTTGCGCAACAGGGGCTGGCTGAGCACCGGGCTCTGGACACAGCCCTGAGTTCATGCTGTGGGAAAGTGTCGGCCGCTCTGCTGCCCGTGCACCCTCTACATCTGCCTGTTGCCTCTAGGAATGAGCCTCGACTCCATGGCAGCGGGGAACGGAGAGAAGGGGACCGGATGCTTCATAAGTGGGCCCCAGGCCATCTCTCTGACCCTGCCTGTAGGACTCCTGCCCCCGGGGCCTTCCATTCCACCCTAGCATGCAGCCTGCATTCCAGCCACCCTAGACCACCTGTTCCCTCTCCTTTGTGCCTTTGCACACACTAAGCCCCCAGCCCTTGCCAGCTTTGCTGGCCCCTGCTGCTTCCTGTCCTCCCCAGCACTCTGTTCTGTACTCTCTCCTTGTGCCAGGTGAGTTATGATGTGTGTTTGTCTCTTGCTACTTGGTGAGCTCTGTAAGGGCAGGGCCATTGAGGAGTTTTTTTGTGAGTGGATGATGCTGGGACCACGTGGGGTTAAAGGTGACGCAGTGAAGCGCTCAGTCCCCTCTCAACCTGCAGAGTGAGCAGGGTTTGGGGCACTGGAGGGATTGGTGGGCAGGTATGCTCGTGGGTCCCTGACTGTGTGAGTGAGCAGGCGGCAAGGACCAAGTGGGCTGCTGGGAAGACCATGGGAGGGTATGGTGAGAGATGGAGATGATGCAAACACCTCAGCTTCTGTGTCTTATTCAGCTGGGATTTTTGGCTGGAGTGGGATAGGGAGGTAGGAGAGACTTCTGCACCCTCGCCCTCATCCTAGGCACTCTGTCCCTTGACTCACCTCCAAGATTCAGCAGGCCCCTGGTCCTGCAGGATGGTGAACTCCTTGGCTGGGGCTCCAATCTCTGCAGGAAACTAACTTGCTGGGTGACCCTAAACATGTTGCCTCTCCTTCTAAGCTTCAATTTCCAATCTCTAACCTCCTCCCGTAGGAGGTTGCATGGCACACATGAACGTGCTCAGGAGGCCATGCACGCTGCAGGTGGTGTGGTGAGGCTGATCTAGAGTACAGTCACCGTGATGGAGCCTCATCCTGCAAGTTCCTGGACTAGAAGCAGCCTTTCTGCTCTGTTCTTTGGAAGGTGGTAGAACTCTAGGAGCAGTAGAGGCCAAGAGTCACATGCCCTGGGCAGACACAGGCCAGCCCAGCCTTCTAGTAGCAGCGTCAATGGGGAGAGTTTCAGCCCTGGTGTTCTTTCTCTCTCCCTATCTCTTTGCCTTGGTCTCTGTCTCTTTGTTTCTATGTCTCCATCTCTGTCTTTCTTTCTTTCTGTCTGTCTCCCTCCCTTACCCTTCTTATCCCCAGTCCTTCAGCTCCTATTCATTCTCCCACTTGCTTACCCATTCCAGATAGGCTGCTAAGCCAGTTCTTCCTCCCCACCCTCACCCTGCCCCCACCCCCAGGATTTTTCCCAGCAGTACTTGCGCCTCTGAAACCCCCTACTCCAGTTTTATGGGAACACAGAATAAATAAAACAAAATGAATCTGCACCAGCTCCTGGGCTTTCAATTCACCAGCAGAGGTTAAACACCCTTTGCTGCCTCCACAGCTCTGGGCAGATGAGGCGGTGATCTGCTGCCCTTCCCTATGGTCTGGGAATGCAATCGGTTGTGGGCCTGGAGCCATCAAAGGTGCAGTCCTGTACTCCTGAAAGTCGTGGTGCTCACTGATGCTGTTAGAGGCCAGCTATGGAAACATCCCTTCCAGAGCACACCTCGCTCTGGGAAGGAAGCAAAGGAAAGCCCAGGGGCCACTTTCTTTTGGGGAATATGCAATGTTTTCTGCTCCCCGATGCCATTGGTCCTCATGACAATTCTGTGACATGAAGAGGAAAGATGTGAGGGCGGCTGGCACTGAGTGGGATTTACAGATCTCGATATTCATTTTCCTCGTCTGTAAAATGGGGATAATAATGCCGACCTGATGGATTTTTGGTGAGGTTTCAAGGAATCAATATATTGTCCAGAACACAGCTTGTTCTACGTACATTTCAACTGTTGTCAGATTGGTGTTACTATTATTGCTATTGTTATTGCTTTGCATTCCATACATATTACTAAGTCGCTGTGTGATGTTGGGGTTTATCTTTCTGAGCCCAGTTCCTCCTTTTTAAAGTGAGAATCTGCTACTTGCCCCCTAGGGGATTGGGAGGTAGTTTATGTAAAGCAACTCCCATAGTGCTTACCTCTTACAGGGTGCAAAGTTAACCACCACTCTTTTTTCCCTCCACCCACTTTCTTCCTCTATGTAAATTATCTACGGAGGGCAAGGGAGGTGGCCACCGAGGCTGGCACACCTTCCTCCTTGCCCAGTGGCAAATCTAGAAATAAAACCAGAGCTATGTAGACTTATTCTTTCTCTCCTACTGGACTGGGTCCCTTGGCAGACAATGCCCAGCTTTGCGGTGCAGTCTGAATTTCAGCCGCAGATTCTAAATCTGTTTGTCACCATGAGGTTGTGGCTCTCTTGATCCCTCACTGGTCAGTGTTAATTGTATCTGTTACGTGGAGGAAAAGAGCCCATCCTCATCGCAATCACGGGGACATCTCATAGCTTCATACGTTCCTCCAGCTGCATTATGGTCCAGTGAGTAAAGACCTTCGTGAACTAGAAAAGAAAGGTAGTATAGAAACACACAAAATATTCCTTCTGAGAGCATTTAGGCAGGACTACAGCAGGAGACTGACTCATCTCAGATGTAAGATCTCCCTCGGAGCTCATCTCAATGCCTCCCACCGCTTATGTGCACTTGACTTTAGTGCACCCCCATTTTTTCCTGTGGGATCCAGATTGTCATTGCAGAATAGTCCGGATGCAAATCTCTCCAGGAGACTAAAACTCCCGGGTCTCTGCCCTCACTTGGCCACCATGGCAGAGCACACATAGCAGGGATTCGGTCCCCAGCCCTCCTGCTCTGTCATCCTGTATTAGAGCTCAAGCATCTTTGCACATGGGGCCTGCAGGTGGCAGCAGCTCCAGAACCCAGGAAGAAGAGCAGAGGCAGAACAGAAGCAGGGAGAGCAGTTGTAGAGGAGGAGGCTGAGCCCAGGCGCAGGTCAGGCCTGGAAGTACTTGGAGATTAAAGATGGGGCCAAGGAATCAGGCATCAGATGAGCATCTAGAGGGTGCTCCAAGTCAGTGTGTCAGCATTAGGGAGCTCCGGGCAAGGAGGAAAGTGTGTGAGCTTGACTCTAAAGCCAATCTAACTAGTGTCAGATTCAAGGATTTGAACCCAGATTGGTAACAATGGTAATAATAATTGGTAATAATACCAATCTGGGTTCAAATCCTTGCTCTGTCACTTCCTAGCTGTGTGACCAAGGACAAATTCCTTCACAGTTTCCCTATCTCTAAAATGGGAATCATAATAGTACCTATATCAAAGGAGTATTGAAAATTAAATAAGAAATTACTTGTCAAGGTTAAGTCCTCCCTAGAGGTGCATTCTAATTCTAAGCTAGAAGTCTCCTTGGCCAAACAATGAATAACTTTGTGCACTTGACCCATCCGTAGAAAACCATCTGTGGCTGCATTGTCTTCTCCAAGCCGTGGTTGCCATGGTCACCACCTGGCTGGGGAAGTGGCGGATGGAGCTTCGGCAGGAACAACAGGTCTAGAACCCAGGGCCACAGGCTGGGTAACAGGACAGTCTCCAGGCTTCAAGGAGGCCTGTGCATTTGAGGGCGGTGGCTCCTTCTTGTCCAAACCAGCAGGGATTAATCCTCAGGCACTGAGGTCTGCGGGTCTGCAGGGCCAAGCAGGAGCTCCTGACTAAGCGAGAAGGGAGGCAACAGGGGAAGAGCAGCCAGCCGAGGACAAGCTGCCTTCTAGGCAACTAGCTCTTGACAGCACCTTTTCATTAAACCATCTCTTTTCAAAGGCTCCAGTCCCCAGAGTCATTGGGGATTTGGTTCCCTTCGCTGCTGTCTGCTTGTCTTCCAAAGAGCGGCCTTGGTGCCTTTCTGAGCCTCCAGCAGATTTTCAGAGCGACCATCATGGAATCTTAAGATGTTTCTGGAAGTGAGTGTGAGTTCATCTCCCTCCTGGATACCTGGTGTGCCTCAGGCCTTGGGAGAGGGTAGATTTTATCACAGCTCAGCCTTCTGGGGCTGCAGAGGTGGAGTCTCAGGAATTTCAAGAAGTGAGCAAGCCTTTTTCGCAGAAAGGTCTGCTGGGCCATGGGGGCACCATACTCCCACCCTGTCTCCTCATTCTTCTCTAATTCTTGCATGCCAATATTGTACTGGCTTTGAACTCGTATGCCCATAAATACCTTCAATAGACAGAAAGCCCTCTATCAAGAAGGCTTTGAGCTCTGCCTTCAAAGTAGTCATGAAGTCCAACCACAGGGCATCAGAGGCTCAGGACGACCCTTGTGGATTTTGAAGGCTTCTATTCAATGAATGAATCCCTTTTGCAATCTCTTCTCCAAGTGGTGCTGTCCTCTGCCTTTAACCTACTGATGATGGAAAACTCAGTATCTTTGGAGGAAGTCAGGGCTTTTATGTTTATTGGTCCCCAGAACATGGAGACAAAGCTATCAGCTACACCTTTCCGGTGATATTCAAGTTGCATTTTTATTCTCCATTAGGTGTGGGGTCACATTGAGAGAAGCTCAGAAGAAGCCCATCTTGAAGCCAGTTCTCTGAAGGAATGGGAAGCAGGCTTGGGCAGGAGCATTAGGAGCACAGTGGTGAGCAGAGGGTCACAAGTACACCTTGCCAGCACCCTGATATGCATGGAGGAAAGCTGATCACACTCTGTATCTCACCTTCTACTGTCTTGTATATACCCAGCCTTAGTCTTCAGAACTGCCCTGGAAACTGGGTCTGATCATCTGCATTTCACAGCTGGAAAAATGGATACTCAGGGAGGTAGGAAGCTCCCCTTAGGCTCCAGACACCTGGCCCACTTTGTGTCTAGATGTGGGCTTGCCACAGAAGGATGCTTCACCAAAAATGGCTTCTGCCACTTTGGTCTTGGGTGATACAACGCTCAGGTACCACCATTTACAGGTGGGTGCTGGTCATGCATCTGCCCTGGTGTTGGGCAATGGGGTTTTATGTTTATCTGTGGTCAGGGGTCCTTTCACCACCCACTGACTTTGCCCTTCACCACCCACTGGCCTTGCTGAGCGGTCTCCCTGAGTATTTTTGGCATAATCATTGGCTGGTCTTCATGGATGGGCAACCTCTGGAAATGGCTTTCTTCCAGAGCCATTGCCCTGGGGCTACTGAGAAGTCCCAAGGCCCTTCTAGAGTGCCTTACCCCCATGACTTTGTCAAGATGACTCTCTCCTTTCTTTGGGGACTGCCATAGTCTCTGGCAGCTGCCTTTGCAGTGGCCTTGCTCTGGGGCTCAAAGACTCCAGAGCTTCTCTTCTTAACTTGACCCTTAAGGACTAAAATCTTTGAATGGGGAGTAGTGGTATCAGATGGACCCAGATACGAATACCAGTGTTGCCATTTCTCTTTTGTTTGGCTGGTTTTTGCATAGGATCTCGCTCTGTCACTCAGGTTGGAGTGCAGCGGCAACATCTTGGCTCACTGCAGCCTCCACCTCTCAGGCTCAAGGGATCCTCCCACCCCAGCCTCTGGAGTAGCTGGGACCACAGGCATGCACCACCATGCCTGGCTAATTGTGTTGCTGTTTTCTAGCTGGGTGACACTGTCAGACACTGTCTGATTTGCTCAGCTGTAAAAGAGGGTAATGATTAAAAAAAAATCACAATTAACACTACTATTTTATTCTCAATGTTTCAGGCATTATTCCAAGTACTTTATATAAATGACCTCATTCAATCATTGTAATTACCATATGAAATAATTATTATTGTTTAGTTCCTATGTGATAGATGTGTAAACTGAGACCACACAGATAGTTAGTAGCAGAGCAGGGATCTAGGAAGGGCTGTCTCTGCAGCTGCCTTTCACATTTATGTTACGCTGTGTCTTAGTGATGCACACGCAGAGTCTAAAAAATCATGTATGCATCACTGCATAAGGAAAAAAAATGTCATGATGCCTGTGTGTGCCCAGCTTTGAGCTTGGCACATAATAGATGCTCATGAAATCTTGTTTGCCTTATCCTCTCTTGGTCTTTTTCCTTCTACTCTCCTATTTGAGCACACACTGTGGTCACAGCAGAACAAAGTGGGGCTGTGACAAGGAGCTGGCAACTGTGTCTGAGGAAGGCTGGTGGGTAGCATGGGCAGGTGTCTCTCATTGTCTCCTGTCCCTCTGCATCCAGAAGAGCTACACCCCAGCTCATGAGTAGGTGTGGGTCCAGTCTCCCCTGGAGCTGACATGTAACTCTGACTGTTTCCCAAGGCGAGAGAGTAGGAGGGTGTAGCAGTTGCTCATTAGAGACTGTCAATGAGCCTAGGGGGTCACAGGGTTCCTCCCACCTGCTCTGGGGAGGTTGTCTGCCTATATTTGTGTTCATTTCCTGATAGAAACACTGGGGTCAGAGGCTTATCTGGCCTGGCTTCTGGGCCAATGGGGAGCTGATAAGGAACAGACCCATCCATTAGGATCTGCTGGGTGGATTCCTATTGTATTACACACCATACAGATAACCAAGGCCTCAGGTAGAAGTCATACTTTCCTGACCTCCTTCTCAAGGTTTCTCAAGTCCTCAACCAGCTCAACCCCAAGGGGCAGCCAGTTACAGTTCCCCACAGACAGACTAAACCCTGCTGGACCTCTGGGGAAGTTTCAAGAACCAGTTTGACCGCAAAACCAAGAAGCAGGTCTGTTGGGGCCTCTCTGGATGAAGTGGTCATGGGTGGCTGTCAGATGAGGATCCGAATTAGTCACGAGAGGAACAGGAGCCAGGCTAGGGGTGGAAACAAGGCCAGCTCCCCTCTGCTCCAGGGCTTAGGATCAGCTGGGGTGGAAGCAGAGGCTGTGTTGCAATTTCACTGCAAATCAACTGGGTCATCTCTTGTGGGTGACACCGTGCAGGCCTTCCAACCCTTGTGTGTGTGTATGTTTTTTTTTTTTTTTTTTTTTTTTTTGTAGATGGGGAGATGGTATCTCCCAACTGCCTTTAGCATCTGGCTGTGAGATGAGGCTGGGGGAAGATGGAACGATATGCATTCCTGGCAGAGCCAGTGCCTCCGGAGGCATGGGGTGGAGGGGACAGGGTGGAGTCCATGTTTGAACAAGTTGAGAGCAATTGCTGGAAGGACCCTGGGCAGAAGTCCCCTCTCCAGATCAGACTTGGCCTCTACATTTGTTCTCAGGGAAGTGAAACACTTACCATCTCCCCAGTTTGGACTGTTGCAGGCTGTGACACACAGTAGCCAATTCATTGACTTGGGGCTGTCCCCTCCCACCTGGGATATTCAGTGCCCTGAAAGGCAGTGAGGTGTGGTGGGAAGAACATTGACTTTGGAATCTGACCAACTTGAAATTAAATCTCAGTTCTGCCCTGAAGCACTGGGTAACCTTGAGTAAGTCACTTCACCTCTCCGGACCCCATTTTCCTCATCTATGAAATGGAGATAGTAACAGCTTCTTGGCAGGGTGGTTAGGAGAAGTGACAATGATAATGTGGGTGAAGGAAGAGCATAGGGCAGGAACTCAATAGAGGTTAGGCACGTTTCTCCCTCCTTTTAGAATACACCCTGTCCTTCAGCCACTGCTAGGCTTGTCTTTACCACCTTGGTGGCTGCTGAAAGGCCTCACTGACTGGCTGTGCCCACCTACAGCAGTGGCCAGCAAGCATTTTCTGTAAAGGGCCAGAGGATAAATATTACAGGCTTTGCAGGCCATGTGGTCTTTGCCACAACTACTCATCTCTGCTCTTGTTGCTCAAAAACAGCCATAGATGATACCAAATGAATGAATGCGGCTCTGTTCCAATAAAACTTTATCTATAAAAATAGGCAATGGGCCAGATTTGGCCCTCAGGCTATAGTTGCCAATGCCTGGCCTCGAGTTTCAAGTCCAAAGCCTCTGCTTTTCTCTCAAGGGACTTCCCTAGCCTGATCTTACCTTCTTCATCCAATCTAGTTTATAATTACTCCCCCGAGTGTTCCCCAGTATGACCCAACAGGACTCTCTTTTGGCTCAGGAAGTGTTTAGCCTCTACGCCTTTGCCCATGCTTTCCTCCCTGCTTAGAGCACCATCCCATTTCCTCTCCACCCTTCTAAATTCCATCCCCAGGGAACCTCCTGGGGTGCCCTGTAAAATACAAGGCTCAGACCAAGGTCTCTTGATTCAGCACTGGACAAGCCCATCCTTCAAGGCCGTGCTCTGGCCAGCTGTCCACAGTGATTTCTCACTTTGAGGACTCCTGCGGCCCCTGCTGTTGATGCCAGGGTGGCCCTCCCATGGATCCCTGGGTTGAATTTGTGCCTCAGTCTCAATGAGGATCCCTGGAGGCTCAGTCTTCAACTTTTCTTTTCTTTTCTTTTTCTTTTTTTGAGATGGAGTCTCTGTCACCCAGGCTGGAGTACAATGGCACAATCTTGGCTCACTGCAGCCTCCACCTCCCAGGTCCAAGCAATTCTCCTGCCTTAGCCTCTGGAGCAGCTGGGATTACAGGCACATGCCACCATGCATGGATAATTTTTGTATTTTTAGTAGAGATGTGGTTTCACCATGTTGGCCAGGCTGGTCTCAAACTCCTGACCTCAAGTGATCCACCTGTCTCGGCCTCCCAAAGTGCTGGGATTACAGGAGGGAGTCACCACACCGAAGCCGGTCCTCAACTTTTCTATTAATACATGCAACTCACAACAACCTGCACTTTCATCCTGCCTAGAATCTTTCAGTTTTCCTGCATATGTGGATCTGGAAAGTCTCAGGCATTGTCTCTCCAAATATGGCCTCTTTCCCACTGTCTTTCTACTGTTTTGAGGAGCACAGATTAATCATAGCTTAACTATTCTCATATTTTCCTTGTCTTTTAACCCCTCTCTCAAATTTTCCATTCTTTGGCTTCCCTGATGCATTTATGGTAATTTCTTCACATCTCTCTTCTAATTCATTAATTCTTTCTTTATCTGTGTCAAGCACATCCATTTAATTTTTAATTTCAAAGATTTCTTCTTTTCTTTTCCAGAAGTTCTACTTGATCCTTTTATAAACATCTGTCTGTACATTTTGTAGTCCCTTATTCCTTGATCCTTTGTTTCTATTCCATCATTTACTTTTTTAATAATTTCATACCTTGTTATTTTATAATGTATCTGATTATTGTATTATTTGAAGTCTTTGACAATCTAAATCAGTGTTTTTCAACTGGGGGCAGTTTTTTCCTCTAGGGGACATTTGGCAATGTCTAGAGACAATTTTGGTTGTATTGACTGGGGGTAGCAGTGGGGACTGCTACTGGCATCTTGTGGGTGGAGACCAGGGCTCCTGCTAAACATCCCCACAGTAGAGGATTTTGGTCCGAAATGTTTACAGCATTTAGATTAAGATATCCTGGTTTCAATCTGTTGCTTGTTGGCTCTGCACTCTTGCTCATGGTGACTCATTGCTTGGTCTGGAACTCCTGACCTCGTGATCCGCCCGCCTCCGCCTCCCAAAGTGCTGGGATTACAAGCGTGAGCCACCGCACCGGCCTTTGAGTGTTTTGTTTGTTTGTTCTCTTTGATAAATCAGACAAAACACTTCTCTCCAGAGGAGATTTGCATTTGCTCCTGCCAGCCACCAGGGGGCACCACCAACCCAGGCCGCCACCCACGTGGGTAGCGTCAACCCAAACCCCCCTCTCGTGAAATTTTGCAAAATTTTGCGCATTAGACCCTGATGCCCTAGAGCTGACATTCATATGCTGACTTTGAATTTCCCCACATCGACGCACAAATGAAGATCGGAGACTGCACATGGTCACTGGCCACGGCTGGTCGGCCGGGAGCCAGGGCTTCAGCGGAGCTTGGGGTTAGTCCATCCTGCACCGCGTGTGTCTGCATGTGACCATGTCATAGTGTGCTTCCTGCATCAGTTCCTGGAAGTGAGACAAAAACAGAAAGAGGCCAAATGCTGGTGATCAGAACTTTCCTCAAATCCTCAAACCAGGTCCCCTGCGGAAATAGGCGGATTCCATCCACCTGGCTGGCAGGGAAGTGCAAATAACCTCTGACCTCCTCTTTTCTCCTGGTCTTCTACTTTGGAGTCCAGGAGCGTATGTCAAGCACCCACCTTTTCCCATGCTTCTTGTAGGTGCAAAACAGACCTCAGGTACCAGGCACTCAGGTGTTTTTAATTCAGGGACTCATCAAGCCAGCCGGGTGGGGTTCCGTAAATCCAGTTAGAAGCAGCCAGAGCTGGCTGACAGCAGGGCGTGTACCCATCCCTACAAAAGGCATTTACCTGACTACCAAAAGCCACGTTTTGCACTCAGCACACACCGACCCCGGTGTGGTGTCCTTTCCCAAGGCGCCATCTTACCCAGCCCATGCTCTCAATTAGCTTTCCTTTTCATAATACAGTTAGTCCAAAGATGGAAATCACTCCACATGACTAAGGCCAGGCCTCCGGGACAGCAACACTCTGCCCCCTTAACTTGGGTTCATCCACTGTGTGCTCAACTATGACGGGACAGACTGAAATGAAAGAGCATTATATAATCAGAAATGGCTTTTAAAAGGAAAGGCCTAGTGAGGGGTCTTGCCCTTATCCACAATTCCAAGATCCCAAGAGTTCTCAAAACCAAAAGTTTATTTTGTCAGTTTGGCACAAACTCATGTGGCAGCAGAACTGGAGCTGAAGTGACCTGTGACTATTTGTAGTGTTTATATTCAGTAGAAATATTAATGCATTTTGCTGTGGAAATGTTGTGTGTTGATTGCAAGGTGCTTCCCCAGAATGCTAGGAGTATTGTGTAACATACAGGTTTTGCACAGTGGCACCTACTAACATCATATTTCTGATTTTCAGCACACATCGGTTTCCAGGGTTCTGGATAAGGGGTTAACCCACGTTATTTACTAACTTTCAGGAAAAGATTCCCTATCCCTGCCACACACATAAGAATACATTTGAATGGGCAGGGCATGGTGGCTCATGCCTGTAATCCCAGCACTTTGGGAGGCCAAGACAGGAGGATTGCTAGCATCCAGGAGGTCAAGGCTGCAGTGAGCCATGATTGCACCACTGCTCTCTAGCCTAGGTAACAGAGTAAGACCCTGTCCTCATGCACTTAAATGTTTGTCAAATGTTTTCAAGTGCATGTTGGATGACAGCAGTGACGGTATGTAGAATGATTCATATCTCATGATCATGGTGAGGTAAATGTACAGGGATTTGAATGGGACCCACTTCTTTAGGTTCCTTCACCCCCTCCCATGATGTTGGACATCTATTAAGCACTAAACGTGTGTTAAATGATTCCTTAACAAATCCTTAGCATTAGAGACTGCTGAAAACCTTTTTTGTTTGTTTTTAAAATTACACCAAGAATGCAGGAACACTATTTTATTTTTTTGTTTTTTTTGAGGCTGGGTTCTCCCTCTGTCATCCAGGCAGGGTGCAGTGGTGCAGTCTTGGCTCAATGCAGCCTTGACCTCCTGGGCTCAAGCAGTCCTCCCACTTCAGCCTCCTGAGTAGTTGAGACTACAGTGGTGGCGCGAACCACCACTCCCAGCTAATTTTTCAGTTTTTTATAGAGATGGGGTCTTGCCAACTTCCCCAGGCTGCTCTCGAACTCCTGGGCTCAACTGATCCACCCGCTTCAGCCTCCCAAAATGCTGGGATTACAGGTGTAAACCACTGTGCCCAGTTGGAACACTCTTGTTGTATTAAACGGGTGCAAATGTAATTGCGATTTTTGCCATGAAAAGTAATACTGTGTGCTCAACTTTTGCCATGAAAAGTAATGGCAAAAACTGCAGTTACAGGTGCACCGACTTAATAAAAGCAATACTAAAAATATACAATACAATATGAGAAACTTCTGCTTTACCAAACACCCTCACATCTCCCCATCCCCAAAGTAACCGTATCAATACTTAAGGTACATTTTTCCTGCAGTCTCTGAATACTTATATAGGTATGTATGTAGCTGCATACACTTAGGTTTTATAATAATATAAATGGGATTGTGCTATGCTATATATTATTCTGCATTTTGCTTTTGTTCACTTATAGGTCGTTTTATATTAGCGTATATAGATCCACTTCATTCTATGGTACAGAAATGCCATAGTTTAAATAACTCTTCTTTTGTATAGGTTCCTAGAGGTCAGATTGCAGTATCAAAGGGCATGCAGTTTTAAATTTTGATAGGCACTGCCAAATTGCCTTTCAATAACCTCCAATTGATAGTACATGAAAGTTATTATTTCTCTGACTTCTTGTCAGCATTTGATATTATTAATCTTTTCTAACTTTTGCCCACCTGATAGGTAAAAATAAAATCTTAATGTTTGAGCATGCATTTCCCAGCTTACTTGTGAAGCTGAACATCTTTCTTCATCTGTTTGTTAGAAATGCATGTTTCATCATTAATGAGTTTTTGTTCATAGTCTTTGCACATTTTTCTAGGATACTTATTATCCTCTTCTTATTGGTATTTTAGGAGCTCTTTATATATGTTCTTTTAATTGATTATCTTTTTAATCGAGATGTGCTTTTCACACAGCAAAATATGCAGGTCTTAAGTGTGGAGTTTGAAGAATTCTGACAAAGGTATAACTTGTGTAATCATTGCCCACATCGAGACATAAAACATCTCCATTGCTCCTGAAAATTCCCTTGGCTCCTTTCCAGTTAATACCCAAGGGCAACCATTGTTCTGATTTCTATCACTAGTGGTTACATTTGTTTCTTCCTGTACTTCATATAATGGCGTCATACAGGTAAATTCTTTCATGTCTGGCTTCTTTGCTCCACATATATTTTCCTGAGATTCGTGTGTCTTCAGTTGGTGCTTTTTAATTGCTGAGTAGTATTTCATTGTATAGACAATCCATGCATTGGTTAGTCATTCTCTTATTGATGGACATATGAGTTGGTTCCAGTTTGGGGCTATTATGAATAAAGTTGCTATGAGCATTTTTACACAAGTCTTTGGGTAAACATATGTTCTCATTTCTCTTGAGTAAATACCTAGGAGCTGAATAACTGGGTCACAGGTATATGTTTAAGCTTTATTAGAAACTGCCAACCAGTTTTTCAAAGTGATTGGGCCTGATGTGTTTTAAATATGTTGCCAACATTTTCACCTTGTCTATTTCTTATGTTTTAACATTGACTACAGTGTCCTTTATCATAGAATGTTTTACATTTTTATTAAGTCACTTTTTTCTTTCTTTTTTTTTCTTTTGTAAGGTGAAAGCAAGTTTATTAAGAAAGCAAAGGAATGGCTACTCCACAGGCAGAGCAGCCGACGTTGCCTTCTACTTGTGCATCCTGGGCTCATATCTTGTACAGGAAGGTTTACAATTTTGAAAAAATATTAAAAAATATTCTTCTAGTTTGTTTTGCATATTTTTCTCCTTGTTGTAGAATTTACCTTTTGTGCAATGTCAGAAAGATCTTAATCGCAGACCAAGCCATACAAGGGAAGTGTTATTATCCCGTTTCACACATAGGGAAACTGAGACTCAGAGGCTGTGTGATAACTTCCAGTCACACAATTAGCAGGGAGTGGAGCTAAGATTCAAAACATCTCTCTTTCATTTAAAATTATTTTCTCTTCCGGGACTGCGGGTTCCCATCTACACCCTTAACATGAATTCCGTAAGAAAGAAGAGGCAACAACAGTATGTATTTATGTATGTACTCACATGAATAACACACGTGTAGAGGAATACAGGAAGAATAAACTGGAAACTAATGGAGGAGGATGGGAGGGAATTAGCATGGGAATGAAATGTCTCCAAATAGGATTTTAAATATAGTTTTGTGTTCTGAATAATTTGTACATAATTTGTACATGATTTACATGTTCAAAAAATTAAATCAAATTAAATTTAAAAAATAGGAAAAAGAAACCCTCCCCGAACTGTGCACGAAGAGAAACAAACCTAATTGTAAATTAGAGAGTTTAACCACAGAGCAAAACAAACAAAAACACCAACACACACACACACACACACACACGACCAAAAAACCCATTCAAATAATTTTGAAGAAAATACCCTAACTATCCATCTGTGGTGGGATATATTTTAAGGACAAATAAAACTACAATGATGTCTTAAGCTTTACCTAGTAGGTTTATGATAAATAGTAATGATAATATCGTAATTTTGAAGGAAGTTTATGTATATTAAAAAAATAAAGTACTAGATAAGAATATATTAGGAAACAAGATTCTCTATGAAAAAGAGACTCAAGTATTACAGTTTTAAGAAAATGAATAAAAGAACCACCCGGATGTTAAATTTGAACAGATTCTATAATTATGAGCTCATTTTATTTTTCCTAACTCTGTCCACTGAAAAAGCCTTGACGCAATAATAGCCCAGGAGCAGAGAGACCACCTGGTACCCAGATCTTGATTTCTAAATGCTGTTACTCACCAAGAGGAACTAAAATTTTCTGCAGAAATGGCTGACTCCAGATCCATGGAAATGAAGCTCCACGTGAAACCTGGGATGTCTTACGGTCCCAAGAAGGAAGGATATGCTTAGAAACTACTGAGGTCACATGGAAAGGATGCAGAAGCTGACTTGAGGGATTTGCCTCGCTAAGTTTGGGACTACTGAGCATCAAAAAGAATGACTGTAAGGGAGCCGAGCTTGGTGGCTCACACCTGTAATCCCAGCACTTTGGGAGGTCAAGATGGGCAGATCACGAGGTCAAGAGATCGAGACCATCCTGGCCAACATGGTGAAACCCCATCTCTACTAAAAATGCAAAACTTAGCGGACATGGTGGTGGGCCCTGTAGTCCCAGCTACTTGGGGAGGCTGAGGCAGGAGAATCGCTTGAACCCGTGAGGGGGAGTTCGCAGTGAGCCGATACAGCGCCACTGCACTCCAGCCTGGCAACAGAGTGAGACTTCATCTCAAAACAAAACAAAACAAAACAATAATGACCGTAGTTAATTAAAATACATTAAACAAATAGAAAATTCATAAGTTCACAGTGTGTGTTGAGGGGGTGGAGGAGGGAAGTAGGCAGGCGGAAAGTTCTTTGCAAAAGAACGCCACCTGATACGTGTAGAAGGAATGAGACAGAAAGCCACCATTTTGCGACCTCCAGTGTAACTCTTGATTCAGGCAGGATCATCAATAGATGCTAAATACTACTGGGTGAAGGGTTATTAGGGAACAGGATATTTGTGCGGTTGCAAAGAAACTCCCCCCAGATTACTTACTAAGTACAAACGGGAAAATGTACCATTATAATAGGGAGAGATGATGGTCATACGTTTAGCCACATGCTCAGACTTAGTATCCTTTGTTAGTTGCGCAAGCTGACATATCAGGCCTCCTGATGTAAGGTGATGAGAAGACAGTATCACCTATAGGTATTTTTGCCAAAGTGTTTAGCCTGATATAATTAAAGCATTAGTCCCGACTTTCAGATCACAGGATTTACAGAGTATGGAGGAACAGGTTTAATGACAACAAGAAAAAATAATCGGGCTGGACCAGTAATCCCAGGACTTTGGGAGGCCGAAGCTGGAGGACGGCTTGAGGCCAGGAGATTGACACTACCTTGGGCAACATAGTAGGACAAAAAATTTTTATTAAAATAAAAGAAAAAAAATTGACAAAAAAGATGACATTCACGTAACATACAATTCACCATTTTAAAGTGTGCAATTCAGCGGCATTTAGTGCATTCAAAACAGGCACCCACCAAACAAATTTTTATTTAAAAAAACTACAAAGATATACAAAAAAATTTTATTTAAACAAATACAAAAAAATTTATTTTAAAAAAAGGAAAAGAAAATAATAGGGCAAATCTACAGTGTGGGCCATTCTATAAGACTGTAAAGTTTGGACTCTTCAAAAAGTCAATGGTCTAGAGATAAAATTTGAGGATATTTTAGCATAAAAGAGGCCCCAAGTCCACAAGTGCTGTGGGAAATGACATAGGACCCTGGTGAAAACAATAAACAAGACCAGATGCAGTGGCTCATGAGCCTGTAATCCCAGCACTTTGGGAGGCTGAGGGGGGCAGATCACTTGAGGTCAGGAGGTCGAGAACAGCCTGGCCAACATGGTGACACCCCATCTCTACCCAAAGTACAAAAATTAGCTAGGTGTGTTGGCATGTGCCTATAATCCCAGCTACTTGGGAGGCTGAGGCGGGAGGATACCTTGAACCAGGGAGGTGGAGGTTGCTGTGAGCTGAGATCGCACCATTGCACTCCAGCCTGGGCAACAAGAGCAAAACTCCATCTCAAAAACAAACAAACAAACAAACAAACAAACAAACAAACCAAAACAGTCAACCAACCAACCAAACAAGAAACCCACGAAAGACATATTTGGGAGAATCCGGAAATGTGAATATGGACTGGAGGCAGAAACTATATAGAATTATGGTTGATGTGGTCATGTGTGAGAATGGGTCCATGGCTATACAGGCGAACATTCTTCTGTTCTTCTACTGAAGAGGAAATAGTAAATAGAAACATATTAGGAACAAGGTTTTCTATAAAAAAGAGACCCAAGGAACTGAGGATGAAGCCTTGTATGGTCTATAACCTACCTTCAAATGGTTCAGCAAAACAAATGTTCATAGAGCGAAATAAAGGCAGTATGGCAACATATTAAAATTGTTGAACAGGGCCTGGGCTATGTTCAGGCCAGTCAGGTGCCTCAGCCATGACCTTGCAGGGTCCACCCTGCCTCTTGCAGGTCCCAAGAGTGAGTGTCTTCTTCAATGAGGTGCTGGAGGTACTTTGCTGGTCTCACCCTAGTCCTGGCCCCGTGGCTGAATCTGGGTAGTGAGAAAATGAGTGTTCGTTATATTATTCTTTAAACTCTTCTGTATGCTTAAAAAAGATAAAATGATTCAAATGTCCATCAGTGAATGAGTGGACAGGTAAATGTGATAGATCCATATGATGGACTGTTATGCACTTACAAAAAGGAATGCAATACTGATGCATGCTACAGGTAGATGAACACTGAAAACATCACGCTAAGTGAAGGAAGCCACTCACAAAAGACTACATATTGTATGATGATTTCTTTTACCCAATATAACCAGAATAAAAGAGGAAAGAAACAAAGAAGAAAGAAGGAAAAAGAAAGAAGGAAGGAAGGAAAGAAAGAACAAGAAAGAAAGAAAAGGAAGGAAGGGAAAGGAAAGGGGAGAGGAGGGGAAGAGAAGAGGGGAGAAAAGGGAAGGGGAGGGGCAAATCCAGACAGAAAGCAGATTAGAGGTTATTAGGGGTTTGGGGGAGGGAGAGGGAATGGAGAGTGCTTCCTTAATAGGTATGAGGTGTTTTTATTGGGTGATAAAGTTTTGAAACTAGAGAGAGCTGATGGTTGCACAACATTTGGAATGCACTAAATGCCACTGAATTGGGCACTTTAAAATGGTTAATTGTGTGTTATGTGAATGTCATCTCAACTAAAAAATGATCTGAGTAAAAAGTTCAGGAACAAAATGGTCAGATGTAAGGTATAAAAACGATGCCTTTTCATTTTGGGAGGCCGAGGTGGGTGGATCACTTGAGGCCAGGAGTTCAAAACCAGCCTGGCCAACATGATGAAACCCTGTCTCTACCGGAAATACAAAAATTAGCCGGGTGTGGTGGCATGTTCCTGTAGTCCCAGCTACTCAGGAGGCTGAGGCAGGAGGATTGCTTGAGCCCAGGAGGTGGAGGTTGAAGTGAGCTGAGATTGCACCACTGCACTCTAGCCTGGGTGACAGAGCAAGACGCCATCTCAAAAACAAAACAAAACAAAACAAAACAAAAAGATGTCTTTTTAAGCCAGGCACAGTGGCTCATGCCTGGAATCTCAGCACTTTGAGAGGCTGAGGCAAGAGGATCCCTTGAGCCCAGGAGTTCCAATACCAGTCTGGGCAGCATAGGGAGACCCCGTCTCTGTAAAAAATAACATAGAAAAATTAGCCAGGCATGGTGGTGCACACCCATAGTCCCAGCTGAGGAGGCTGAGGTTGGGAGGATTGCTTGAGCCTGGGAGGAGGTCGAGGCTGCAGTGAGCCATGATTGCACCACTGCACTCCAGCCTGGGTGACAGAATGAGCCCTTGCCTCAAAAAAAAACCATATATATGCCTTTTCAAAAGTGATGAAAATGGCACACCCATGCAAAGGAAGATCCCTCAGAATTCTGGCCTGTGGAAAGGTAGCAAAGCAGTGACACAGGGTCCTGTGATGTGGCCGAGCGCTGGCTGACCTGTGACCCTGGGACAGTCACTTGCCCTCTCTTGAGCCGGTTTCTCCACTCTCTGGCTTTATCCCAGCTGTGGCTGTGCCTGCTCCAAGCATTTGATCTCCCACTGGCGCCTCAGCCAGAGACGCTGTGCACCCGCAGCTTGCCTCCCCTTTCACCTCGCAGAGCACCTGTGCCCAGGGCGGGTGGAGCTTCAGGGAAATGTTCTCCTGTTCTGGGAACTCACTCGCAGGCACAGTTTCCCGACCTGACCTTAGGAGCCGGTTCCCGACGGGTGACACAGTGGTGCCAAGTGTCCCACAGGTGATGTTGATTTGGTCAGGAGATGTGGTTGATGAAACAGCCTCTGAGGGTTCCAGCGCGGGCGGCCCCTCCACCTGGCTCTTTCAGGGGCCTGGGGGCCAAGGCACTTGCGTCTCTACTAAAAATACAAAAAATTAGCCGGGCGTGGTGGCGGGCGCCTGTAGTCCCAGCTACTCGGAGAGGCTGAGGCAGGAGAATGGCGTGAACCCGGGAGGCGGAGCTTGCAGTGAGCCGAGATTGCGCCACTGCACTCCAGCCTGGGCGACAGAGCGAGACTCCGTCTCAAAAAAAAAAAAAAAGAGGAGAGCCTGGTGCTTGTGATTGGCGTGGAATAAAAATAACAAAAGAACCGCTGAGCGCTTACTCCATGCCGGTTGCTGTGTTAAATGCTATGCTGGCCCCTCCTAACGGCCCTCGGATGTGGGACTGTCATTGGGTCTCATCACCAAGAGGAGGTGGAGGGCCAGGCAGGCTGAGTTAGTTGCTGAAGCCACACACAGCTGGTCAGCGGCGGGGCTGGATTCAAACCTGGATGTCTGACCCCAGAGCCTGAGCTGTCCATGAGGGAGACCCTGAATCCACCCACACACGAAGAGAACTGTGGCTTGTTGAGCCCTACTGTGCAGTGCACCTTCTAAGCTCAGGATTGAAACTACCTCACTGACTGCTTACCACTGGCGCCATGTAGCAGGCATTCTGGTATTACTTCTATTTACAGGACAGGGATTGGGGGCTCAGAGGAGTTCATTTGCCAGACATCACTCAGTGGGGACCCAAGCCAGCTCTGTCTGCAGTCCCATGGCTGACCTGTCTTTATAGGGGGCCTCCCCTGTCATTTGCTTCTCTGAGGAGCATTTCACTCCATTTTCTGGAAGGAGAAGAGCAGGAAGTCCTGTTTCTGTCAGCTTGGGTGGGCCGTTGGGCAGAGGCCTGGCTGTGTCTTTGCAGCGTGGCTTTGATGCTCCCTGGAGGAGAGAGTGTGCGTGGTGGAGGAGATGGAAGCTTCCAGAAGGGAGGACACCTGAGGCATTCTGACTGCCCACAAGCCAGGGACACAAATAGTTCTCTGAAGGAGGCCAGGGAAAGAACACAGCCTTGGACAGAGTTCTGGGGACAGCCACCAGAGCTCCCTGTTGCTCTGAGGTCCCTCCAGGCAGGGAGCTGGGGACAGGAAGTCTTGGTTTTGTTTTTGAGTGTCTCTTGTGTCCATGAGGAGCCTTGGAATGGGGGCTGGCTCTGTTTCTATATTCAGCAATGGATCCAGCAGAGAAGATGCTCAGGCTTCCAGACACCCTCAGCCACTCCAGCTTCCCAGGTGTGAATCCCTTCCTTCCTCCAGTGCCCAGAACCAGACAGAGCCAAGCTGGCTAGCTCTGGCTTACACCTGTTCCTGTCAGCCTTGTGCACCTCCTGGTCCCTGCCTGTCTACTCTGGCTCATGGCTGGCGTTGCTCTGGTCGGCTGATGCCTGCACGTCTGAGGTGAAGGATCTTCCTGGGGTCGGGCACTGATGTGACCCCAGTCCTGGGCAGGAAGGGCTTTTAGTGGGGAGACGGAGGGCCTGGAGGATTCCCAGGGAGCACTGACTGAGGCCTGTGTGGGGAGTTGTTGCTGGAGCTGACCTGGGGCCAATCGTCCCACCTTCCATCTCTGGGTAGAGCAGGCAGCGCTTGCCAAGGGGAAGGGTCTGTCACCTTCTGGTGTATTTCTGAGGAGAAAGTTGGGCTCCCATGACCCCATCTAGGTATGGGGTCCAATCCACTTCACAGGGATAAAGTACTAACCAGAGATCCAAGGTATGAGATTACAAGGGTGGCAAGGAGAGGACCTTGGCCAGGGCCTCTGATGTCAGAGACAAAGCAGAGGCTTTATGGCAGATGGGGGGACTCAGACCTCCAGCATTGGAGATAGTACAGATCCTCAGACTACGCCTGAGGGGCAGGTGGGGAGTTTGGTGGGCTTATGAAGACCTTTACCTGCTTGTATCCTTCCTTCATCCTTCTTATCCATCCCTCCCTCCATCCCTTCATCCCTCCATCCACCCATCCCTCCATCCCTCTATTCACCCATCCCTCAATCTCTCCATCCATCCATCCCTCCATTCCTCTATTCACCCATCCCTCAATCTCTCCATCCCTCCATCCCTCCATTCCTCTATTCACCCATCCCTCAATCTCTCCATCCATCCATCCCTCCATTCCTCTATTCACCCATCCCTCAATCTCTCCATCCATCCATCCCTCCATTCCTCTATTCACCCATCCCTCAATCTCTCCATCCATCCATCCCTCCATTCCTCCACCCCCATCCATCCACCCATCCCTCCCTCCCTCTATTCACCCATCCCTCAATCTCTCCATCCATCCATCCCTCCATTCCTCCACCCCCATCCATCCACCCATCCCTCCCTCCCTCTATTCACCCATCCCTCAATCTCTCCATCCCTCCATCCCTCCATTCCTCCACCCCCATCCATCCACCCATCCCTCCCTCCCTCTATTCACCCATCCCTCAATCTCTCCATCCATCCATCCCTCCATTCCTCCACCCCCATCCATCCACCCATCCCTCCCTCCCTCTATTCACCCATCCCTCAATCTCTCCATCCACCCATCCCTCCATTCCTCCACCCCCATCCATCCACCCATCCCTCCATCCCTCTATTCACCCATCCCTCAATCTCTCCATCCACCCATCCCTCCATTCCTCCACCCCCATCCATCCACCCATCCCTCCCTCCCTCTATTCACCCATCCCTCAATCTCTCCATCCACCCATCCCTCCATTCCTCCACCCCCTATCCATCCACCCATCCCTCCATCCCTCTATTCACCCATCCCTCAATCTCTCCATCCACCCATCCCTCCATTCCTCCACCCCCTATCCATCCACCCATCCCTCCATCCCTCTATTCACCCATCCCTCAATCTCTCCATCCACCCATCCCTCCATCCCTTCATCCCTCCATCCACCCATCCCTCCCTCCCTCCCTCCCTCCATCATCATTTCATCGAGTGCCTGCTATATTCTAGACTCTGAGCTAGACTTTGGGAACAAGAGGTAAACAAGGACATAACCCTTTTCCTCAGCACCTGGAAGGGAGTCAGACAGGAAAACAGATGGTTTTGATGGAGGGGTGTGTATAGTAGATGGCTGCTGGGGGTGTGTTCTGCCCTTGGGAGTCAAGGGAAACTTTACAGAAGAGAAACATTTGAGCAGGGTCCTGAAGGACAGGCAGGCGGGAAGGAAAGGGAAGAGCATTACAGCAGAGGAAGCAGCAGGTACAAAAACACTGTGGCATCAGAGCCAGCGTGGGGAGAGGGTGCTGAGAGGGCAGGTTGCCACCAGGGTGGCCAGGACTTGGGTGCATACTAAGGAGTGAAGGTGTCATCCCCTAGCCCTGGGTTATCGGTGGATCCGGGCCTTCCTGAGTGTGCCTGAAACCACCCAGCTGGGCCCCTGTCAGGCTGTCCCTCCTGGGGGTCATCCTTGTGCTGTCCACCCTGGCCTGCTACCCTGGAGGCTGGGGTCGTGTCCATCCTGAGATAGTGAGGAGGAGGTGAGGGGACAGCTGCTGGGACGGTCTGGAGCTGACTGTCACTGCAGGTGGCAGGCACATGTGGAATCCCAGGGAGGGCCTGGCTGGGGCTCATCTCTATTCCCGTCACACCCTCACCCCAGCCACGCACAAGTGAGTTCTTCCAAGTGGGTTCATTGTCTCTGCTCAAAAGCTGGGGAGGCATCCTCTGTGTGTGCTCCCTTGCCAGAGGGGAAGCGGCTGGCTCCCCACCTCTGCCAAGCCCTCCTTGTCACTGCTGCCGACTTCTTGGCACGGTGCCTCGGCCTTGTTATCATGGGCTTTGTGCTGTCACCTTTTATTACAGAGCCTTCAGAAATTCTCCGAATTGCCTCGCAGCTCGCCGGTTATCGCGCTCACCACAGCGCACTCGCTCGCGTGAACCTCTGGGCCTAAACCGCAAGGCAGTAGGGCGCATCGGCAACTTCTGCTCCAGCCTGGGGCCCCTTCCCCTCTCCTCCCGCAGCCCAGCTGGGCCCGCCAAGCTTCTCTTTCTGTCTTTGCTTCTTTTTTTTTTTTTTTTTTAATTATACTTTAGGTTTTAGGGTACATGTGCACAATGTGCAGGTTTGTTACATATGTATCCATGTGCCACGTTGATTTCCTGCACCCGTTAACTCGTCATTTAGCATTAGGTATATCTCCTAATGCTGTCTCTCCCCCCTCCCCCAACCCCACAACAGTCCCCGGAGTGTGATGTTCCCCTTCCTGTGTCCATGAGTTCTCATTGTTCAGTTCCCACCTATGAGTGAGAACATGCAGTGTTTGGTTTTTGGTCCTTGCGGTAGTTTACTGAGAATGATGTTTTCCAGTTTCATCCATGTCCCTACAGAGGATATGAACTCATCCTTTTTCATGGCTGCATAGTATTCCATGGTGTATATGTGCCACATTTTCTTAATCCAGTCTATCGTTGTTGGACATTTGGGTTGGTTCCAACTCTTTGCTATTGTGAATAGTGCCGCAATGAACATACGTGTGCATGTGTCTTTATAGCAGCATGATTTATAGTCCTTTGGGTATATACCCAGTAATGGGATGGCTGGGTCAAATGGTATTTCTAGTTCTAGATCCCTGAGGAATCGCCACACTGACTTCCACAATGGTTGAACTAGTTTACAGTCCCACCAACAGTGTAAAAGTGTTCCTATTTCTCCACATCCTCTCTAGCACCTGTTGTTTCCTGATTTTTTAATGATTGCCATTCTAACTGGTGTGAGATGGTATCTCACTGTGGTTTTGATTTGCATTTCTCTGATGGCCAGTGATGATGAGCATTTCTTCATGTGTTTTTTGGCTGCATAAATGTCTTCTTTTGAGAAGTATCTGTCGTGTCTTTGCTTCTAAATCTTAGAAATGGAAGTGAAGCAGAGCCAGGCGTGGGCAAGCAGGTCCAGGGAGGGCCTGAGGGTCAGAGGAGGCCTGGGGAGCTCTGTTTGGAAGAAAGCTGGGTGGGGCGAGGGGACTGGGGGTGTGACTGGGTTGGGGTGCCTGACAGAGGCACAGTGGACCTATTCTTCCAACTGGGTTCCCACTTGCTCTAGCCTGTCCAGAAAGCAGGCCTTGGCCTCAGCCTGAGGGCCTCTCAAGAGGGCAAATGTGTGTGCCAGGGAGAGACAGAAACCCAGTCTGACACAGACAGAGAAGAATTTATGTGAGAGGGAAATTAGACAATTAGTCCAGATTTTTCTTATCCTCCTTCTCTGATCTCCTGATTCTTGGTGACTGTCATGGGGACTGCTTTATAACAACTGCTCAGAAAGTGTTTATTGAACAAATAAAGAACTCAGCATTTGACATCCTACTACCTGGAGATATAGTAGGCTCAGCAAGGGTGCCAGGGATTCAAGGCCCCTGCACTCCTTCCTCCCTCCAGGGTCTGACCAGTGAAGCTTCCACACACAGCGAGCACAGTTCAGAGGAGGCAAAGCCTGTATGTTAAAGGCCAGTGGGCACCTGGCATCCTTGGAAAAAGAGCATGGCCTCCACGTGAGCGCAGGAAGTGAAAGACATGTCTCCCTACCCTGAACTGGCCAGGACTGGTGGGCTCACAGCTCAGATTAGCAGCTTGTCCAGGTGCTCAGTCCCAGCTCATTTCTAAGGTGGGCAGGGGACACCCATACTCTACGAGCAGGGATGCAGCCTGGGGAGAGGAGGAGGAAGCTCCCTCTTCCATGACTGCATCTTTAGAAACACAAGTGCTTCTCCAGTGGAGAGACTTTGGGTATTTTAAGAGAGATGAATACAGTTAGATGGGTGTGTGCTTATCACTTAATAATAATGATTATGATGATCATGATAACAGTATGACTGTTTGCAGTTTACAGATCACTTTCACATCCACTATCATGTCTGAGCTTCCCATCAACCCCGTGGAGTAGGTGTGCCTATCCTTGTTTTACAGATGAGGAAATGGAGGTGACCTGCTTAAGGTCACAGAGTATGGTGAGGCTGGGATGAGGTCTCGCTGGGCTCAAACCCCACCTGTGGGATGAGCTGGGCTAATGAACCCCTGAACTGAGAGAAGGAAAAGGGACAAGCAGGTTTTGAGCTGGCATCATGACGTAGGAGTGTGGGGCTGAGGGGAGTCACAGCCTGCGTGAGTGGGGGTCTGGTTCTTACTGTTTTCTGTGTCCCCAGAAAAAAGTATGTGTGGGTTTACAGGCAATTTAGAGGCTCAAAGGTGCTCACCCGTTGGGAAGGAGAGAGCCCCAGAAAGTGAGGGAGGACAGTACCAAAGCTGATGGGTGGCTCCCTGACTTCCAGGTACATTTTTATTTTTTATTTTTTTGAGGCAAGGCCTGGCTCTGTTACCCAGGCTGGAGTACAGTGGCGTGATCACGGCTCACTGCATCCTCCACCTCAGAGCTTGAACCATCCTCCCGCCTCAGTCTCCTGAGTAGCTGGGACTACAGGTGTCTGCCATCATGCCTGGCTAATTTTTGTGTTTTTTGTAGAAATGAGGTTTTGCCATGTTTCCCATGCTGGTCTTGAACTCCTGAGCTAAAGTAATCTGCCAGCCTCGGCCTCCCAAAGTGCTGGGATTACAGGTGTGAGCCACCGTGCCCGGCCCCAGGTGAAATTTTTGACCCCACTTACAGTTAAAGCAATTTCTAAGAAAATGTGATGTTTTTCCCTCAAGCTCAACACAAAACATGTGTAATTCAGAAATACCTTGATTCCCTTAACAGTTTGTTCTTAGAAAATAAATGGAAGACACTTCTCCAAAAAAGCTATGCAGTGATTGGGGATGACGTTGCCAACAAACATCCCAGTGACAACTAAATCAAAGCAGTGACCAATAGTTGTGTCATAATGGAGGCAGCAGCTGTAGATGTCTATCGTCATGTAAAATATAAAACTGTGCTTCAAGTCCTATAAAATGGACGTAAATGTTTACTTCACACTATGATTACGAGAGGGGCCCTGATTTGCAATAAAATCTAAAGATAGACAATAAAATGGACCTCTGCTGTATTATAATTTCAACCTGAACTAATGTACTATCTTTCATAAGGATTAATTAAAATTTTATTTAAGGACTTTTTTTTTAAACAATGTTGGAAGCATTCTTGAAGGCATAATTGTCAGTATTTGAGAAACAAAAACCACGAACAAATAGTTGCAGCAGGTGCCTCCTTTTTCTTTTAGATGTATTCCCACAGCAAACGTGCCCTTTCTGTTGTACTTTGCCGCCTTTTGGGCTGGGTCCCAGGGGCAACCAGGGGGAACAGTGATACCAACAGCAGTGATGGCGCGGTGCAGACCTGCACCAGGAGGTGGCTGACCTTTAACTCCTGCCTGCCCCTCCCGACCACCTTGGTAGGGACCGTTACCATCTCTGTTTTTCAGTCAGGAACCCAGGGTGCCCAGAGGCACCTGCCCAAGTCCCCCAGGTTTTGAATGCAGGCCTGCGTCACTCTACAGCCAACACTTTCTACTAAGCCACGGCCTTTCAGATACTGGCAGAAATCATGGAAGGAACGGCAAAAAGCAGAGAAAAATGGATATTGGCATGAATTAATTACAATGAAAATGGAAGTTGTTGGAAAAAGGAGCAGCTGTGTTTTTGACCCCTTGAAAGGCAGAAAGGTCAAGGTAGGACAGAGGCAGATGGTCAGGTCCTGGAGTGCGCTCCAGCTTGAGAGGCAGCCATGGGGAAGGGCCGATGCCGGCCATCCTGGAGCTGGGCACCTATTCCCCAGGAACTCCTGCTCAGCTACTCATCTCTGTCCTTCTGTCCCAGCTTGGCTCTGGGAATCCCCGTGGCCTAGGAAAGGGAACACTTTTTCTGAGAGCCCAATTCAGTGCAAGGTGCCCCGTGGCCCTATTTGGTCCTCACACAGTTCTGCAAGTTCAGTGTTGCCAAGTCTGTGAATTTGCTAAGTGAGAGGCAGTAGGGGCTGTCATTCAGGGCATGGACTCTGGCAGGAGCTGCTAGAATCCCGACTTTTCTGCTCACTAGACTGGAGGCAAGGAGACTTCACCTGTCTGCATGCGGTTCTCTCTCCATCATCTTACGAAGTATTTTTCAAGCATCTGGATCTCAGAGCTCCACTCAGTCCCAGGGGTCCCGTATCTTCTCTCTTTCTCCTCTCGCCCCTCAAACCAAGCCCCCTACCCCACATCTCCTTTCCTTTCTCCCTTACAAAACAAAAACATCTAGGCACATCAAGGGATTTCAAAGGGCCTGGGAAATGTAGGTGGGGCCATCATCTGCCCTAACAGTGTCTGGCCTCCGGCTCAGCAATGTTTAGATGCCATGTTACACCCCTACAAAAATGCCGTGAGACAGGCATTATTAACATACTTTACAGGGGAAGAGACTGAGGCTCAGAGGGGACAAGCTTGGGCCAAGGTCACTCAACCAGTTATTGGCCAAACTGGGATTCAGACCCGGGGCTGTTTGGTACCACCCTTTTTCCAGAAGCCAGGCAAGTGTCAGGCCGGCTTGCTGGCAGGGGTCGGTGGGCTCTGGGTCCCTTCTCTGAAGCCACACAGACATTATTTGATGCTCTAAGACCTCCTTTCCAAGTGCATCTGATGGGCATCCCAACCTCGGGTTTAATTGTGCCTGCCCCTTGAGGAAGTCAGGCAACTACCACCTTCACAGAAATGTGGGCTCTGCCAGTCTTCGGGTTCACTTCAAACTGTGGAGCCCTGAGGTAACTTCATGTTCTTGTTTCTCAGTAATTAAAGCTGCCTGAGTCTGCATCTGAAAAAGAACTTTCTGCCACCCTTTCTTTCTACTCGTTCCTCTTTCTTTTGTTTTTGAGATTTTTAAATGCAAAATGCCCAAGATAGCATACATTCTGTCTCCCTTTTCTTCCCTGCCCTTTGTATCTCCGAATCCTTAAATCACATGCCACACCAGCCCGTTTAGCATAAAAAAATTAATTTTCATGCTCCAACTCCAGATGTAAATGCCTTTATTAATAATTTAAAGCACATTTATTTATGCAGTTTGATATTTTTTCAGGTTCAGGGAAGCAATTAAGTTTTGCTCCAGTTGCTGATCAGCACACAGTGTCACCGATGACTCTTTTTCCCTGTCTGCCCCTCCGGAGGTGCTGGGGGAGGGGAAGAGTGCGGGCAGAGACTGGCAGGGATGCCCCTCCTCACCCTCCACCCTGCCTCCACCCCCGCTTCTGGGAGACAGGTGCTTGCAAAATTGAAGAGAGCAAATGTATTTGCTCCAGTCCATCTCAAGAAAGGCCAATTTCTTTCTCCAAATTGCCTTGGAAGATTAAACTGGACCTTCAGAGGTCCTGACCACTGAAAATTCTTCCTTAGCTAGATCCTTGGGAGACTGTTGTCATCAATAAGTCACTTTTAACTTTTAACTCAGCAAGTGATTTCTCATCTATTAAGGGCTTGGCTACCTGTGGGTGAGAGGAGCTGGCTCAGCTGCTTAGGATCTGGTGAGCTGGGAAATCTGCTGCAGTGCTATTCATCTCCGTTTCCTTATCTGAGTAATGAAAGAGTGATTTTACCTGAACAGGGCTGTTGTGAAGATCGAGCCGCAGGATAATATATACAAAAGCCCCTTGAGATCTACCTGCCACCTCCTTGCAATGGCCTCACACTTTCCCCACCTCATGCCGTTGCTTGGGCTGCACCCGCCCCTGTCATGCTGTTCCTTCTCAGCTTCCTAAGCAGTTCCTTCCCGTGCTGTGCAATGAAAATGTTTTACATTCCTTCATGGCTTGGTACTACTCAGAGGGCTTTTGCATAACCTGATATGATTTCATCCTCAGAAACAATATTTTAAACAGGGTTCCCAAGAGGTATGACTCCCTGGGGACAGATTAGAACTCAGACATCTTCTCTGGATCCCTGGTCAGCCATACTAACCCAACACATGCACCATCGGGCCCCTGTGCACCAGGACTGTGTGTGATGCCATGGGGCAACAGGAGTGGGGGCCCACCTGGATGACCGGGGCCATCTCTGTCTGCCAGGGCCCTTGGTCTAGGGGTACAAAGAGACAGTGGTAGCCTGCTCTTCTCGGCATGGGCTGCGTGTTGAGAAAGATGCCGAGAAACAGAGCTGGAGTCCGGAATCCAGGATCAAGCCTGGCAGTGAGACCTCGAGAAAGTCTCATCCATGTGGGCTGCAGTTCCCGAAATCAGATCTCCCCACCTGTATTCGCTGACAGAGTAGAACTCAGATCACCCTTAGTCTCCCTCTTCCTCATCCCCACCTCTCAATCTCACCTCCTGGATTTCACATCTCTGGAACCCATCGCCTGTCCCCCTCTGACTGTTACCTCCTTGCTCTAAGGCACCATTGTCTCTCCTGGGTACCACTCATAGACCCTGACAGATGTCCTGCTGCCGTCTCTGGCAGATGTGCACCCGCATGGCTGCTGGACCATCTTCTAAAATCTCAGGCACGTTGAAGAGCTCCAAGGGCTCCTAGCGGCCTCAGGATCGAGGCCAAATGCTTTCCCGTGTCCTACAGCCCACCGCACACGTGGTGTGGCCCCTGCTGACAGCCCTGGTTCCAAGTTCTTCCATCCCTCCTCGCTGCTTCTGCTTCTAAGCCCACCCAGCCTTTTCCCAGTTTCTAGAACACGCCATGTACCTTCCTTCGGGCTGCTCGTTCTGTTGTGTCTCCTCCTCCCTCTAACCCTCCCCTTGCCTGTTCAATGCCAGATCATTGTTCCTTCCTCAGGGACTCTCTGGAATCCAACAGTTCTCCTATCAAACGCTCTTGTGCCACCCTGTCTTGTCTTCCACAGCCCCTGCCCAGTCTGGGATTCCATACTGACTTCTGTGACGGTGGGCCGGATGGTTGTGTTCTCACTGGAGTGTCAGGCTGCTTCTTCTTCTTGTTTTTGAGACAGAGTCTTACTCTGTCATCCAGACTGGAGTGCAGTGGCACGATCATAGCTCATGGCAGCCTCCACCTCCCCAGGCTCAGGTGATCCTCCCACCTTGGTCTCCTGGGTAGCTGGGACTACAGGCACGTACCACCATGCCCAACTAATATGTTTGTATTTTCTGTAGAGAAGGGGTTTCGTCATGTTGCCCAGGCTGGTCTCAAACTCCTGGGTTCAAGTGGTCCTCCTGCCTTGGCCTTCCAAGGTGCTGGGATTACAGGTATGAGCTGTTGTGCCCAGCTATGGAATGCCAGGCTTCTGCCTGCCTCATTGTATGCCCAGCACCTCACCGAGCGAGTGGCACATAGCAGATACCAAATGCATATACACAGCTGGATGGAGAGCACTGCCCACGAAGAAATGTCAACACTGAATGCCTTCCTATGAGATGGCTCCATCAGCTGGACTGTCTCTGGCATACCTCAGTGAGTGCTTTCAGCCATGGCTGCACATCGTGGCCATTTATAGCAGGGGTAGGAGCAGGGAGGCTGTCACAGGTTAGGGGCTATGCAGGCTGGGAACAGGAGAAATGGCTACAGCCCCATCTTGAGCATGGGAGGCAGTGTACTTTGGAAAAAGCATTGGGCTGGTTGGGAGTCAGGAGAACTGGAGTTTGCTTTGGCTCCTATGCCTTTGAGCAGCCTCTCTTACCCTCAGTTTTGTCATGTCACACTCGGGAGAATCTCTACTTTCCACAGTCAGTATGGAAGTTCCATACAACATCACACTCCAAAGGGCTTGGCCTGGCGTTTCTTTCCTTCCCTGTCTTCCTGGCCCCCTCCTCTTCCCCTCTTGTGATTGCTACCCAGGTGAAGTGAGGGGACCTGTGAGGCCCTACACAGGGCAAGACAGCCGGGGACAGGCTGGAAAGCTCACTTTGCTTTTGTCACCTTCTTGACACTCTTCACTATGAGAGATTATCTTACTGATGTATTCATTTCCTTGCCTCCCCCAAGTAGGATATCAACTCTGAGAGCAGGGAGCTTACTCTGCTTAGTCACCTCTATCTCCAGCACCAGCGGAGTCTCTAGCTTGCCCTGGGCTCTCAATACCTGCTTTGAAGATGGAAGTGAGAGAGAGGCAACTAGGAGCCCTGGACACATGGAGGGCGGGGGATAAAGAAAGAAGAGTATGGGAGCTGGGGCTGCCCCAGGCTGAGAAGGGTCCCAGGGCCATGCCCAAGGCAGGCCTGATATTAACTGTGGAGAACGATGGGGGTCCCCAGAGACTGGGAGAAGAGATAACTCACAGAGCTGCTCATGCAACTGGAGTCTAGACAATGGCAGCAGCGCGTGCAGGGTCTGGTGAAAATAGGGGCTTTGGAACAGGCAAGCCCGGCTGGCCCGGATTCCAGCTCTTGCTGTTGCCCTCTGGGTGCCTTTAGGTGAGCCGGCCAGCCTCTTTGAGCTTGAATTTCCTCCTAGGAGGGATAAGAGAACTAAAATTGGTTTGGTTCATCTGTGATCCCTGTCCCCCTCCCTTCTAGAAAAGCCCTCTGAGGGAAGAGCCATGTGCAGGGTTGGGTGGCCTGGTTTCTAAAGCAGGCAAACCTGTTTTTACTGTGCCAATTTTGGGGTTTTTGCCTAATGAGTCTTAAAGCAATTTCTGATGGACCTTTAAAGCTTACTGGGAGGAAAGGAGATGGAGGGCTTTTTCCTGTGGGAGAAATGAGATGGGCGACAGTGGGGGCCTGGAGAGGCTTGGTGGGAGGAGTGTGGAGAAGGCATGTGAGGTGGGGGGCAGGGGGACCCAGAGCCTCCTAGCCTGTCCCTTGAGCTGGGTCCCCAGTGGGGCTGTGTCCCAGGGGAAGGCTGGCCCCAAATCTGGGTCCCAGGCTGGCTCCCCACTGGGGGTTGGTTACATCAGCCTGCCTGACCCCACCCGCCCTGGACCTCATATGAATGGGAACCCCACCCAGGCTTCCCAAACTAAACCCCCTGTCCTAAGTGGACATCCCCACAAGATACTGTAGACACTGGGGAGCCTGGGGAACACCGGGGTCCAGGGCACCTCCAGCTAGGCTAGGAGTAGATGGACCCCGCCACTGACAGGTGAAATATGGGGTGTTGAGCAAGTGGATGGGAGACACCTACTTCCTAGATGTCTCAGTCAGTTCAGGCTGCTGTAAAGGAATAACACAAACCAGAGGGCTTAGATGACAACTTATTTCTCGAAGCTCTGGAGGCTGGAGATGAGGGTGCCAGCATGGCTGGGCTCTGCTGAGGGCCCTCTTCCTGCCCGTGTCCTCACGTGGCTTTCCCTGGTCTGTGCAGGCAGAGAGTGCACCCTTATCTCTTTCTCTTCTTCTAAGGACACTGATCCTATCATGTGGGCTCCACCCTCACGGCCTCATCTGAACCCAGCTACTTCCTGGAGCCCTCGCCTCCTAACGCCATCCCATTGGGAGTTAGGGTTTCAACATAGGAATCTGGAGAAGACACGAACGCGCAGTCCAGAACACTGGGTTTATTGAGAGTGTGGTGTTGAGTAGCTTGTAGCTGTCATCCAGAAAGTTCTGTGCCCTCGAGGACTGAGTGACCTTGGGCAGGACATGCCACCTCACTGAGCCTCTTCTGAAAAATGGGGGCAATGGTATAGTATCTACCTCATAGAGTTATCAAGAGAGAAATGAGACCAAATTATAAAGTGTTTAATAGGCAGAAAACACAGGAAAAAACAGTTCTCTGCTCCCCGACTTTCTCCCCAGCCCCCTAAAGGCTGTGGGGTGAGGGGCAGGGCAGCTTGAGCCCCTTCTGTGTCTTGGCTCCTTTCCCCTGAGGGCTGGCTCTGCAGACTCAGGCACCCACAGGCCCTCTGCCTGCCTCGCCCGCCTGGAATAGCAGCCGCCAAAGTGTTGACGTGCCTCTGACATCCCTCCACTCAAGGAACCGCCAACTGATGGTGGCTGGGGACATGTGCTGAGCTTCCCTCTCATCGCATGACTGTCACACAGTGGCAGGCACGCAGAGAGCTCCCAGCCAGCTGGGTGGGCTCCAGGGAGCAGTCCCTCCCTCTGACAGGGCGAGAGACTGGTTTGCACAGGGCCTGAGCCAGAGAAGCTGGGGCTCCCCAAGCTTTGGCCTGTGCAGACCGGCTGGGTGAGTTAAACCCCTGCAAGCGCCCAGTCTTGCCCTGCATTCTTATGTGGGGCACACAGCTCGAAATGCCTAGGGACAGAAGGTGACAGGGCTGAAGTGGGGAGAGGGTGTCACTAAGCCCATAAAGTTCAATAAGTGCCTCATTGTCCATATGGAGAAACCGAGGCCCAGAGAGAAGCGTTTTGTCCAAGGTTGCACAGTGCAAAGGCCAGGCCAGGACTCAGATTTATTTCTTCAACAAATGTGATTCAGAATGACCTGCAGACTGGGCATTTTCTGGGACTAAGGATGTCAGAACCCCAGTTTCTGGGGTCTGCCTCTGACGGATACTGTTACAGGTCTCTCATACGGCTTTGGGCCACATGTAGGTATGGGTTCTGCGGGCCACATGTAGGTATGGGTTCTGAGGGCCACACGACTTTGTGATGTGAGTGGCTTGGACTCTTGGTTGTCTGTATCAGTTCTCTGAAGGGCTTCCAGCCCCCTAATTCCATCCCGCCCATGCACAGATCAGGCCTGCTGCAGGTCGAAGCTGTAAATCTGTGGATTCAGGGATCCGGTCTGAGCTTTGCCAGGGCCTGCCTCTTGTACTCCTTTGTCACTTGCAATCTCTCTTGAAAAGCACAGACAGTGCTTGAGGGAACTGGATGGGCCCCTCTGACACCACCAGTAAGCTGATGATCAATGCTGCTTGGGATGGTTTAGCAAACCACTTTGCATTTTCCAAGACCTGAACTCCTTGGCTCATTTACTGAGTCACTTAAGCCTGTCTATTGTGTAAGATTTAGGGATTTGGGATGGCCTGGGGCCATTTTACATCTCCATCATTCCTGTTAAGCCCTGCTTGTTCCCTGTCCAACAGGGGGGGCCCGACATCTCCAGGAAGCCTGAAGGAAACCTGCACTGCAGCAGCTCTTATAGCCCCAGCCCAGGGCCATGGGCTGGCTGGCTCCCACAGCGGGGCAACTTGACAGTGGAGTCCTGGATTGCCCTTTTGCTTGCAGAAGCTAATTTTCTAGAACTGAGCACAGCACTGTGCTAGCAGCATGGGGGATGGAGTTTGGAGCTAAATAAGACAGGCCTCCCCGAATTAATTCTGAGTTAATTTTTGAGATGGACCCCTACCCAAACTGGAGGTGCGCTGGTAAATGTTTAACAACTAACTTCCCCTAAGGAAAAAAAAACGGTAGCATTTGTCAGTTCCCATGTATAAATATTCTCACCATGGCCGATTCCAAGACACCAGTATGACATCTTGGGAAGAGATGCACAGACTCAGGTCTCAAGAGTGGAAGAAAGCCACCGGCTCCGGCATGCCACTGACCCAAACTCACCACACTGCAAAATGCACAAAAATCTGGCCTCTAGATAGGGGAGCAATATCTCCTGACTGAGCTTCCTGGAGAAGCTGCAAGGAGCAAGGTATTTTGGGTTTGGTCCTTGAGGAAGGCACAGGGTTTCCACTGATGGAGCAGTGGAGGGAGGTTCTCCAGCAGGAGAGAGCGCCGGAACCAAGGCAGGAAGCACAGAAACATCTACATGTTTGAGGACCAAAGTCCTCTGGCAGGAACACAGAGGCCACATGACAGAAGGGCCTATAAACTGCCATGGAGTTTGTCCTTCATCCGGTCTGTGGTGGGGAGGCCAGTGATGCATCTTAAGCAGGTGAATGACACTGTGAGATTAGTTTCATTTCTTTTGAATACTGACATTATCATTTTTTAAAAGATACTATTTTTTTCTAAAAAATTCTGTGTGTTCATTACAAAGATAAATCAAGCCATGCATCAAAGTACACAAAGATGCCTTTTCAACAGATAAACATCTTCCCAAACTTCCTCTATGTATACACACAGACAAAAAGTTAGATGGATATAGTAGAAATAAAATAAATGAAGATTTAAAAAGAGGAAAAAAGACAGAGAAATAAGAATAAACTAGTCTATCTTCTTTCACTGGGTATAGTCAAGGCTGTTTGCAATGCTTGGGGCTCTGGCAACTGTCCTGTAACCATGAGGAAAACTAGTCTAAGGCAGCCGACAGACTGAGGGTAGCAGAGCAGGAAGATGGAGATAATCTGAGTTTTGGTGATGTAAGGTAGCTGCTGGCCTTCACATACAGACCACCATGTGATAACTCTGGTTGTCACATGTATGCTTTTCCTGCCTACCTAGACACTAAATTCTCAAGACTCAAAACTGAGTAATAATGAAGCCAGTCTGTGGGATGTAAGGGCAAGGGCTTGGGCTTTGGAGTTGAACAAAGCCGCCTTTGCATTACAGCTCTGTGAGGGGGAGTTACTTAATCCCTTGATGCCTCATTTTTTTAAATCTCTGAAATGGCAGAGATTTAAATGCTTCCAGAGAGGTGGTGAGCATTGCATTAGATTGCATATGTAAGGTTTCTACCACAATGCCTAGGACAGGAGGGACTCAGAAAATGATATATACATGATTATATATGAATGGAACTGAGAAAATATGAAGTATGCCACTGAGTGAAAACACAACATGGTACTTTTATTTCTTTAGTCTTTTTAGCACAAACTAGACAGACTATGAGAAGTAGAGTTCTAGCTCTGAAACTTATGGGCAGATTAATTTGGGGCAACTTCTTTTACTTCTCTAAGTTTCAGTTTCTTCAGCTGTTAAACTGAGACAAGAATATTTGAAGATTAAATAAGGCCATGCCCAAAGCACTCGCAACATGGTAGGCTCTCAATGGACACTAGTTTCCTTCTTCATGCTCTGCCCCTCCACAACGCACGAGACATAGGCATGTGTTCCATGAACCCATGCTCTCTCTCACACACACACACATACCTAGAATACACCCACACAAATGGACATGCATAGACACACGGACCCACACATGTGCAGACACACAGATACACAACTTTCTCAGCCCCAGAATCTTCCAGGAGGTTTTAGAAGTAGCTGTTGCTGTGTCTGTCTGCAAGACCTGTTTACAAGGCAATCATGAACTCTTTTCCCCAAATGTAGGATCTTCAAACAATGAGCACTGTTGCTTAAAGGAAAACTATTCCTGGGGGAAAATACTTTAAATGTAATTATGTCTTAGATGCACATCTAGTAGATAACTAGACATGCACTGCTTTGAATATAAAATGTCACATTTTTGCAGATGGGACAGACAAATTTTGGCAGTCAGAGGAAGTCAGGAGAGAGAAATGAAAGAAGAAACCACATACTTCCTTTTAATTTACCTGGTGTAATTGGGCCTGGCCCCGGGGCATGGGGCTGGGAGGGCCCCGAGGGCTGGCTTTGGCTGAGACACAGGTGCAGGGAAGGTGAGAAGCAGGCTGAGGAGCACAGAGAGGGAGTCTGTGTCTTGATTTCCTTTCATGTTTACTTCTTTCGTGTCCTTTCCCACCCTCGTCATCCTGGCCTCAGTCTTCGTTGAGTCTTCCCTGGGCCGCATCCTCACTAGTTTCCCCAATTGCATTCTTTCCTCCTCTGACCTGTTCTGTGTAACGTCACTAATCATTTGTTCCCTGAAATGTCACTTTTCTCTTGCCACTTGGCTCAGAAACCTCCCTATTTCTCCCTTTCATGTCTTTGCTTCCTTGGCTTCTCAGTGGAACGAAACAGTCTTATCACCAGGACTCCCCAGCACGCAGCCGGGCAGTGCAGTTTCCATGGTCTCCAGAGCAGCCTGGTACTAGAAACCATGAAGTCCAGCCTTAAGCCACAGAGCTACAGTCATGTGTCTTTCAAAGCCCAGAAGACCTTGTTCATTGCACGACCTGGACCACTCTCCGGACCTACCTTGTACTCCTCTTCCCAACCTGTCTCTTCTCTCCTGATTTTTCTTTCTGTTTCACCTACCTTGGCTACTGGTGCTGGTTCCTCTCCCCTATTTACCCAACTTTGACCTTTGGCTTTCCTCCTAGCAGGAGGTTTGGATTTTCCCTCTGGCCAGGCTTTCATTCCTTTATCTACTAAGTACTTATACAGGACTTACTGGTGCCAGGCTACATTCATGGAGGCACGAAGAGTGTCTCCTATCTGGAAGAAGAGGCCTTTAGACAATTCACTGTGTGTGTGTGTGTGTGTGTGTGTGTGTGTGTGTGTGTGAGTGTTGAAGGGAAGTGTGTTGGGTTGGTTGGGGGTAGGAAGCTGCACAGAGGAATAAATTGTTGTCCTCGAACTCTGGCAACTAACCAGAGGTCAGCCAATAGTATTTTATCCTTAATTGATTTATCAGATTAAGCTTTAACGGAGCAGGGAGGAAGTAGGAGCAAGCCAGGAAGCCATTACAATGGAAGAGATTGTACTCAAGAATTCCATTTGATCTTCAAACAGCCCCAAGAAGGAGGGGTTTTCCCCATTGTCCACCCAAGGAAGCAGGCTCAGAGAGGCCAGCTGACTTTCCTAAGGTCACCCAGCTGGCAGTAGAGGGTCCTGGCAGCCTGATGGCATTGTTGGGTGCACTCCTGAGGCCACGCTGATCCCAGGGCAGGGAAGAATGCCAGGCACCCCTGATCAATGTCGCTTCCTGATCAGCCTTCTAAGGATCGTCTGGGGCTGCAAGTCCCTTCCACAGGTTGATTAAAGCTGCCTCTTTGCTCTGGAAACCCTCTACCTTCCCTCACTGGCTCATCTTCCTGGCTTCTCTTTGCCTTGGCCCTGGGGGCAGAAGGGGAGCAGCTGAGTTGTCATCTGAGCTTGCATCTTCCAGGGCAGCAGAGGAAAAGGACATTGATTTATGATCAAAAAGGCGAAGGAGGATGCCGTGGGGAGGAAGCTGGTTGGCAGGGGTGGGTGGGCGATAAGAGAGAACTAGAAAGAATAAAAAGAATCCCTAAACCTTGAAAACAGAGCCTGCCCTCTGATTCCTGGGTAGGCGTGGGCTGAAAATCTTTCATGTAAAACTGAAATGGAATCACGAATGAGGAGAAATCATCTTGGGGCTTGGGTGTGCCTTACAGGACTGAATTAAATTTAAAATGTATTGATTTCCCCCGCTGATTAACAGGCCTGGCACGCGAGAAGGGCGGCAGCCCAATAAGCAGCTGGCACCGCTGTCCCAGCCCACCAGCGTCCCCTGCTGCATCCCACGTCACCTTGAGTCCTGGCAATTTTCTAATTAGCCCAATGGGTTATGATTTGAAGCCGGAAGAGCCAATTAGCAGGAGTCTCCTTTGACCTCCAGTTTGGGGTGATAGGAGACGAGGTAATGACTTCAGACACAGGGAGGGAAAAAACAAAACTAAAAATAAAAATAGAAAATATCAAGAGCAAAGACCTAAATCTTTTTGGTTCCCTGATTAATAACCCTGTCATGCCGATCACAAACTCTAAACAGCAATGCTGGTTGCAGCTGAATTTTTTATACTTTCTATTAATCTTTAATGATAGCTTGGTCACCTAGTCTCTTTTATCTTGTCAGATAAATGTATGGTTAACAGGATAATGAGATTTCTAAAGCCCCATTCCAGCTCCCAGCTATGGAGTGCAGGCGGTGACCTCTGACCCCTGGCAGACAGCGGCACCAGGGCGCTCGTAATTGGTAGGTGTGCTGGGAATGCATTGGAAGCTGACTGATGGTTTAAACTTTGATTTGAGGTCAGCAGGGTCACCGAGCTCTGGAAGACCAGCCTGGTTTTATTACCAGCTGCCTCTGATGGGGATATAATTAGATTTAGCTATTGCTTTATTAATAAGTAATCGCTTCCCCCACCGCTGTGGGTGGGCAAATGTATTCCTTGGATAATTTGAGGACACTAGTCTGGCTTTATTAATAAGAATATATCATGCGTATTTGGCCAGGGGCAGACACCCAACTGGATTTCTGGACTTTGCAGGAACTTTATCATTTTTACTCATTTGCAGTATTGAACACATCAATACATCAATACATTGGAAGGCTGTGCCTTCCGAAATCCATCCTTGCCTCAGGGACCTCTAACTTTCTGATGTCATAGGGGACCTTTGTTTTGGTCTGTTTCCAATGACTTAAGAGTAAAAAGTATAAAAATAATTTCATCCAGCTATCCACTCATCCATCTATCCATTCATCCATCATCCCTTTATCTACTCAATCATGACAGCACAGACAGTCCCCAACTTACAATGGTTCAACTTACAATTTTTCAACTTTAAGATGGTGTAAAAGTGATATGTATTCAGTAGAAACTGTACTTTGAGCCTCTACCCATACAACCATTCTGTTTTTCACTTTTAGTACAAGATTCAGGAAATTACATAAGATATTCAACACTTTATTTGGAAATCGGCTTTCTGTTAGGTCATTTTGCCCAACTGTAGGCTAATGTAAGTGTTCTGAGCATGTTTTGGATAGGGTAGGCTAAACTCTGATGTTCGGTAGGTCAGGCGTGTTAAATGCATTTTCAACTTATGACATTTTCAGTGTACAATGGGTTTATCAGGACATAACCCCATTGTAAGTTGAGGAGCATCTGTACTTGCTAAATGCTAGTTACAACCTTAGATGAAGGGGTTTAACTCTCTTAGCAGAGACCCAAAGACCTAACTCCTGCCTTAAGAGATTTACAAGCAGAGAAGTAGCTAAAATTCAAGGCTGGGTGAGTTAAGAGCCATAAAAAGAGGATTCACAAAATTCTAGACTATGCATGGAAAGTGTTGAGCATTGGACCTGATGATGCCAGTGGCTGCTGCTATCACACAGGCTCCAGCAAGGAGGCACGGCTGGGGCTGCACACTCCATGGAGCTGGTGGGAGTCCCACCCTTTCTGAGTTGCAGTGGGAGCTCCCCGGGTGCGGCTGCGGCCACCCTCCCAGTCATGGGACCCGGCATCTCTGCAGCCTACACCCTCAGGGACCCAGGAAGGCCCCTCCCTATCCCTGCAGGCTCAGGGGTATCTGCTTCCACTGCTCGGCCTCTCTCTTCTTCTGGTGCCTGCTCTGATCTAGGAGTGGGGCCAAGCCCTGGGACCATGAATGGCCATGGGAAGCAGACAGATTCCTGGGTGGAAGGAGGCAAGTCCCCAGTAAGGCCCTTCCTTCAGGCCAGGGAGGGCCTGGTGGCTGGGGGCTAGGCTGTCAGTCACACCGGAGAGGGGACCTGTGATGCCTCCTGCAGGCCCATCCATGGCCGCCCATGGACCAGTTGGCATGCACTTCCTCCCCTCTGAGGTCCATAAAAGCCCCAGGCTCAGCCAGAGCAGGGCAGAGGACGGAGAGATGGGATGACCAGCTGCAGATAGGAGCTACCCTCTCTGCTGAGAGCTTCAGAGACCTGCAGAGATGTCTGAATGACCTGCCTACAGAGAGGAGCCAACCCCTCCAGGGCCTTCTCTCTGCTGAGAGCTGAACACACCATGAAATGATCCACCTATGAAGAGGAGCTACCCACTGCGGGTCTCCTCTGAGCTGTTCTAACACTAAATAAAGCTCCTCTTCATCTTCACCCTTCACTTGTCTGCATACCTCATTCTTCCTGGACACAGGACGAGAACTTGGGCAAAGCCACCACTGGCCACAGAGGTTTCCAGGAAGAAAATCGACAACTCAAAGAGCCTGTAACACTGAAATATTGAAAATGTTCATATTTTGGCAATAGTTACGAGCTTCAGAGAAGGGCTGGGAAGCAGGAAAGAAGTGGACCTGAAGGCTGAGAAGCTTCTCGAAATGTTTAAAAATTTGACAGTTTTCCCCATGCATCCCATGATAGAAAATTAAGAAAGCGCAGGGGAGAAGGAAGAGAAACAAAATTTAAGAGGAAGAGAATTAAATAAAGATGACTCATTAGACCTAGACTCTAAAAATAATTAATTAAACAACCATTTATTGAATGTCTACTACATGAAATGTCTACTACCCATTTTCCCATTTACCTAAAGATAGTCCCAATATAAAAATTGTAGTTCCAGTGTTCACTACTCCAATATCACATGTGTATTTCTACTCTGAAATACTGCAATCTTAATTTTTTTTTTGTTAAATACCACCATCTAGGTGTTTTTTATAGATCTGAAAATTGCTATGTTTGGCCACTCTTCTCCAAGTGGTGACTCAGAGATTTAGCTCCTGCTATCTTAATATATACCTAGAGACTTAAATGCCCCATTACAATTTCTAGTTGAACACAGGAATGCTCTTTTTAAAAATGATTCTGGCTGGGCGCAGTGGCTCACGCCTGTAATCCCAACACTTTGGGAGGCCAAGGCAGGTGGATCACCTGAGGTCAGGAGTTCGCGACCAGCCTGGCCAACATGGTGAAACCCCGTCTCTACTAAAAATACAAAAATTAGCTGGGTGTGGTGGTGCATGCCTGTAGTCCCAGCTACTCAGGAGGCTGAGGCAGAAGAAGTGCTTTACCTGGGAGTTGGAGGTTGCAGTGAGCCGAGATCGTACCATTGCAGTCCAGCCTGGGCAACGAGAGTGAAACTCTGCCTCAAAAAAAAAAAAAAAAGATTCTGACTACATTTCTACCACATTTTTGTCTAATCTAAGACATGATTATTGTATGTTCCACAAAAAATAAAAAGCACTGCTAATGACACTGTGACATGCTATTGGCTGTAATACACATTCTGATTTCACAATGTCAGATTGTGAAACATGTCTTACAGTTGATAAGATACAGTAGGTTAAACCTTCCCTGGATATGTTGTTGTAATTCCCATTTCTCAGGATTCCTTGGGAGATGATTCATAAGAACATGTTTTTTTATGTCTATTGGCCATTTGACCTCCAGAGTCTGCTAAGCTTAGATCTCCTTCCCAAAGTGTCTGATGGCATCTCCTTCAAAATGAGGATGGAGAGGGTGGTAGTGCAGAGATGGGGGACAGAGGAAAGGAAGATCCCAAGACTGATCCCCCACTCTTGCCTACATATACCCTGCCCTCTCTCTTGCTCCCCTCCCTTTTCTTCCTCCAGGGCCACACCCATTCTCTGAGGGCCTGACCCTCTCTCCGGGAATAACTTGTCTTTATGAGGAGATCCTCAAGAGTAGTAGACAGGAAAATCCCATCAAGAAGAACTCAAGCCAGGACCAAGAAACTTCAGTCCTGGCCTCTCTCAGATGGGATGATGTCTAAGGGGAAACAGTAGAAGGAAGGTTTGGTTAAGTTAACAAGCCATTTTTCTTTGGTTGTTGTAACCACTCTTGGCTATTAATTCTCAGTCCTTCAGTGAATTTCCAAGTGAAGCTAGAAAGGTGTATATAGACATATACCACAGATCCTATCTGATATTCACCCACAGAAGTGGTTCCATTTTAAAGGCCCTTCCAGTAATGCCATTTATTGAGTACCTGAGAGGCATTGAGTATCATTTTCCTATCTTTGTCAGTCAGGACAGGCTGAGTTGTGCTGCAGTAACAAGCCCCAGATTCCCAGTGACTTAACCTAATGATAGTTCATTTATCACTGCTGCAAGATCCAATGTGGGTATTGCTGTCAGATGGCTCTTCTGGGCACCTCTCCTCCAAGTGGTGACTCAGGGATCTAGTTTCTTTTTACATAGCTTAGGCTCTGCTAACCCTTAGCAGGGCCTCAGTATTTCCAGGGCCTCAGTATTTCCAAGTCCTCCTCGAGGTCTTCAGCTGCCCAGCCAATGGGCAAGGTGCATCTAAAAAGGGGAGTTTATTGAGGTTTTAGGGGCAAGGCCTGGAAGTGGCAAATCTCCCTTCCACCACACCACATTTTTTGACCAGAGCTAGTCACATAGTCCTGCGTACAGGCTCATGAAATGTTTGGGTGAACATTTAGTTTTATCTCATCTCATCAAAAAAGCCCTAAACTGGCAAGTGGAATAATGTTGCTAACTCAGAATAATGTCCTCTTACTTAGACCATAGGCCTATAATCTGCTGTGGGGACAAAAAAACAACAAACAAAACAAAATAATGCTGAGAGAAACACACACACACACACACACTCACTCACACAAAGAAATAGCTCTGAGATCCCACAGTTATTTTTTTCTTTGTAACTCTTTAGAGTAATTGATTGCCTTAAAAAGTAGATAAAAGATTCATATGGAAGCAAGAGGCACTAGATTTGAGTCCCATCTTCATCATTGTTAACTTACGATGGATTTTAAGCAGTCACTTCCCCCCTCTGAACTTCAGGATTCTCCTCAGTGGTAGCACTATGTAAATAGAGATGGGGTTTCCTGATTCTATACTGGGACAGTGACAAATTCTGGTGTATCTATGGAGTCCACGGGACACTTGTTTTGGCATCAGGACCGCACTGGAAGATTGCGCTGAATAGCACTGTGTTAGTTTCCTATTGCTGCTATAACAAATTGCCACAAGTTTTGTGGCTTAAAGCAGCACACATTTATTCTCTTAAATGCTGGAGGTCAGAAGTTCAAAATGAGTCTCACAGGGCTAATATCAAGGTGTCAACAGAGGTGGTTCTTTCTGAGGGCTCCAGAGGAGAACCTGTTCCTTGGCTCTTCTAGCATCTAAGGTGGCTGGCAGCATTCCTTGGTTCCTGGCCACAACTCTCCAGTGTCTTCTTTTGATATCATATTGCTGTCCTCTGTTCTGCAGTCAAGTCTCTGTTTTTGAAGGATACCTGTGATTACAGGTACAGTCTTCCTGGATAATCCAGGATAATCACCTGTTCTTGAAATTCTGAATTTGATCACATCTGCAAAGTCCCTTTTGCCATATAAGATGACACTCATGAATTCAGGGGATTAGGATGTGAGTATCCTTGGGGGGCGTTATTCAGCCTACTTCAGGGACAGACTGAGGCAGTGAGAGGAAATTTAGACACTTTTTTGGAGTAGAGGGTAAAGGGCAGGAAACCCAGCACAATCTGTCTAATCCGGCCTCACTCTTGAAGCCTTTGAGAGGAGACACAGTAGAGAAAGCCCAAGGGCCTGGGAGAGGACATGCCTGGATTTGCATTTCTTCTCTGTTATCTACCAGCTGTGTGGCCTTAGGCAAGTTAGTTTACCTTCCTGAGTCTTGTCTTTTAAACCAAAGAAAGTCATACTAACTTCCATGGCTACTGTAAAGATGAACAATAACCTGTGAAAACTGTTTGGCACAGTGCCTGGCACCTAGCAATGCCCGGTGGCTGCAAGTATTATCATAAACTCCCTATCCGGTACCTTTGTGAGTGAACGAGAGCATCGACGGGGGAGGTGCAGGCAGAGTAGAGATTCCAGCAGGGACCCACATCAGCAAGGGGTGGAGGCAGGTCACATCCAGCAGCGAGGATGGCTCCATCATTTCTGAGCAGGCAGTCTTGTGAAGGGCCTGGCTGTAACTATCCAGAGCTACAGAGGCAGAACCTGTGAATGGGAGGCATTGTCTGCAAAAAGCAGGGACAGGAGGATCCTGAAAGGGGGAGTCTTCTGGAGCAAGGTCCCAGCACCCACTCCCCCACTGGCTCCATTTTCGGGAAACTGCTATCAGGACTGCAGAGCAATGCTGGGGCAAATACCTAGTGCTGGGCTCAATGTTCATAAGCTATAAAAGTCTCTCATTCACCTCCTGCTGGTGTATTCTTGCCATGCTCTAGACTTCTCTTAGGCTGAGAACAAATCTCCAGCGAAACGTTTAAGAGAGTGGGCTCCAGAGCCTGTCTGCTTACATTTTTTTGTTTGTTCGTTTATTTGTTTTTTTGAGATAGAATCTCACTCTGTCACCCAGGCTGGAGTGCAGTGGCGCAATCTTGGCTCAGTGCAACCTCCACCTCCCGGGTTCAAGCAATTCTCCTGCCTCAGCCTTCCGAGTAGCTGGGATTACAGGCACCCGCCACCATGCCTGGCTAATTTTTGTATTTTTAGTAGAGACGGGGTTTCACCATGTTGGCCAGGCTGGTCTTGAACTCCTGACCTCAAGTGATCCTCCCGCCTTGGCCTCCCAAAGTGCTGGAATTACAGGCATGAGCCACTGTGCTCGGCCTATCTGATTACATTTAATTCACAGCTCTGCCACTTACTAAACCTATGACTTGCGAAAGCTACTTAGCGTCTCCATGCCTCAGTTTCCCCACCTGTAAATGGAGGGTAATAATGACAGCCATCTCCTAGAATCATTATGAAGACTCTGAGTATTAACACAGAAAATGGAAAGGGTGTTTCAGGGCCCTGTGACCGCCTAGATCACAGGCTCCGTGCACTCCCCACCCACACCAACTCCAGAGGAGAGGAGTGAGTCACATCCAAGTCATCGCCTAAATGAACCAACTTCTAGATCAGTTTATTATCAAAACACAGTATAAATGTTGTTTTTATGCTCAATAAACAGTTCCTCAGCTCTGCAAATGAAATATTCCTTTCATTATGAAACTGAGAAGCCATTTATCCCGTGTCTTAAGTGGTATAGATAGACTGTGCAGCAGCCAGCGGAGGGATAATGACACTGTTTATTTTCACTAGCTCGGGACGGGCTGACACAGTATGTACGCCGGGGAAGCGAGCACGGCTTCTGGAAGGGGACTCAAAAATCTGTCGTTCTCGCCAAGAACAAGGTGCTAGGCATCTGTTTTCGGGCTCCACTTGCCAGGCCTGAGGAAGGCGGAAAGAATGTTGGGATTCCACCTGGCACCTCGAGGAACCAGCGCTGAGCCGAAGCCGGAGACAGAGGCACCTCTGGGGAGTGAGTCGACGGACCCCCGAGGCGGCATGACACTGGCCATGGTGCTGCTGGAGATGGCCAACACGCCACTTGGGCACAAACCTTCACACAACTTTAGAGCTTAGAAAGCTGCTCCTCCCCATGTCAGTGTGGGAGGACTTGGTAGAGAGCCTGAGAATCTGGTCCAAGGTCAGGCTCCGGTCCTCTTGAGCTGTGAGATGCTGGGCAAGTCATCAACACCCTGGTCCTCGGTTCGCTCCTTTTTGCAATGGGGAGAATGGGGCCTGCCTTGCCTACTATGTGATTGAATGAGAAAGAGTGTGCATAAATATTTTAAGGTATTCAGCTCTGCACAAATATATTTTGCAGAGCTCTGATTTTTTGGGAGAGGAAACAGAATATCAGAGAGAGTCAGTGGCTCATGTGAGATCCCAGATCAGGCCTGGGTCTCTTAACCCCGTCATGAGCTCTTTCTAGCAATGTATTCCTTTGGATTCAACATGGTGTCTGGAAAGGCAGGGCACCGTCTAAATGTGCAATGTACAACTCTCGGTGGATGAGGAGGGCTATTCACGTGGCCCATGCCATGGATGAGACCTGCCAGGGTGGTGCAGTGCACAGCCTGCACAGCTGTACAGAGAGGGCCTGCCGAAGGCCTCAGCTAAGAAACGAGTGTGTTTCTAAGGAAAAAAGGACGCACTGACCCACTGATACTTTAGTACGAATTAGGTTTTCACTTCCTTGGCAGAAAATAGCAATTGACAGAGATAGAATCCAAGACATTGTGTTGTGTTGGGATTCAAGATTGGAAAAGTCCAAAATATGGGACTCAGCTTGAGTTGAGGGCTGTGTGTCGCTGAGGGGTGTGTCGACCCCAAGAACACCTGAAATAGGGCAGAGGAGTTGTCAGGAGCTGACAGGAGGAAGTGGTGAGTGCTGATGGCAGATGGGAGCCTTTCCCAGAAGACAGCCATGAGCAAGTCACTTTGGGGCTCATTGGATGTGGTCTGTACCTGTGTCCCCTCCAAATCTCATGGTGAAATGTGGTCCCCAAGGTTGGAGGTGGGGCCTGGAGGGAGATGATTGGGTCATGGGGGCGGATCCCTCATGAACGTCTTGGTGCCATCCTTGTGGTAATGAGTGAGTTCTCATGGTGAGTTCACATGAAATGTGGTTGTTTTAAAGAGTCTGGCACCTCCTCCCTCTCTCTCCTGCTCACTCTCTCACCATGTGACACACTGGCTTCCCCTTTGCCCTCTGCCATGGTTGGAAGAAGCTTTCTGAGGCCTCACCACAAACAGATGTGAGCACTATGCTTCCTGGACAGCCTGCAGAACCATGAGCCAAATACACCTCTTTTCTTTATGAATTATCCAGTCTCAGGTATTCCTGTATAGCAATGCAAACAGACTCACACAGCAGTGTTTTCATCTGAACAATGGGCATAATAATATCTTGCCATTCTGATGAGCAAAGTTTGGACTAGAAGATCTCTACAGGGCTGCTCCAGCCTCAGAGTCATCTCTGAGTTGTGCTGGGCACCCATCTGCATAGCAGAGCTGTTCTCTTTTCTGCTTTGTCAAAGGGGTCAGCAGGAAGCTGCACACATTCTAGGATTCTGTCCTACCAGAGTGGCTGGGAGCACCTGACAGGGGTGGGGAATGAGTGAGCTGAGGACTGCCTGGGCCAAGGCTGGGGTTGGTGGGAGAAAGTGCAGTCACGTGTTGCTTAACAACGAGGCTATGTTCTGAGAAATGCACCAATTTCATCATTGTGTGACCATCATAGAGTATACTTACTCTAACCTTGGTGGTGGAGCCTACTATACACCTAGGCTAATGGTATAGCTTATTACTCCTAGTCTACAAACCTGTACAGCATGTTGTTCTACCACAGACAACTGGAGCACAATGTGTGTTTGTGTATCTAAACATAGCTAAACATGGAAAAGGTACAGTAACAGTTTGGGATTACAGTCTTATGGTATCACTATTGTATATGTGGTCCATGGTTGACTGAGATGTTGTTGTGTGGTATCTGACTAATTAGAACAGAAAGGCTGGTCCCCTTGTGGAGAGGAGGGCCAAGGTTTTGAGTCACTGATCCCAGAAAAAAGGTAAACTGAGACTCAAGTCTGGGTCTGCTCTGAGTGTCAGTCATGTGGGGGTGCCTAGGTGGCTCTGGCACTGAGGAGGGCTTGAGCTACGGTTCAGTGGAGGAGGCACAGGGTAAGTGAGAAATGCTCCAGACGTGGGCATCCATTGTCCATGGCATCTGTCCGTGCCCAGGCAGGAAGACAAGAGCTGTTCTAGATGTTTCAAGCAGATTTAATGAGGAGAATTGGTTACAAGGGGGCTAAAAGAGTCAGAGGGGCAAAAGGAAGATGAGGGTTCTTACCCCTAGACCAGGAGGAAGCTGCTCCTGTCCTGGGCAATGGGGCCCACAAGCCCCAGCTGCTGGGAGCTCCCACCCTTGGAATTGGGGAGCTTGCAATAGTGCCAAAGGGCCTCTGCCAGGAGCAGACAAATGCCTTCTTTCTCCTTCCTGCCTTCTAATCTCCCATCAGTGTCTCCTGGTGGCTGAACCTAACAGGAAGCCAGTAGGCAAGGGAGCCTGGAAAATGTAGTTTCCAGGGGTAGCCTCAGGGTTAAAGAGTGAAGACCAGAGAGTGTGGTTGCTGATGCTAACATGCACTATTGGGCACAGGTAACCCCCTACATTCCAGAATGATCGGTGATGATACATGGTCTTGTTTGAAGGTTAATTTTGAATCCCTGCAACCACCTTGTGAGTGAGTTAGTATCATGATTGTTTTACATATGAGTCTCAGAGAGGTTAATTAAAGTGCCCAGGATCACACAGCTAGCAAGTAACAGAGCCGGAATTTGAGCACTGACCATTTGCTCCTTCACTCTCAAGGGCACTGCTGATCACAAGGTTCAGCTGTGCCAGGTGTTTTGACCAGGGATGTGGGCAGAAGCCAGGAAAGCAGATGAGCCCCACTAAGTGAGAGTTAGGGTGGGGAATGTAGCCCCTAGGAGCTGAGTTCAGCAGGCTACTGGGCAGAGGAGCAGCAGATGTGCCCACTCCCCTCCTGGGGATGGGAAAGCAGGGCTATGCCCTCTTGGTCTGGTGTCTCATGCCCAGAGCTGGGTTTGGGGAGATGGGGACTGATTGCCTCCCACTTTGGGAGGAAAGCTGTGTGACCATGGGAGCATGCAGTGATACAGTCATTCCTCAGCAAAGCAGGGTGTCCCTTGGCTGTCTGCCCCTCTGATGTGGAGGAGCTATAGAGACCCAGGGCCCAATCCCAACTGGATGGAGGGGTGACTTGGTACATCACAGACATCCTGGAGCTCTGGGGCCACAGGAGTCCTATACCAACCATCACTCTGGCTCATGGGGGCAAGACAATTAGTGTGGTAGGGAATGCAGTAGAGCAAAATCCAGAGATACAGACCGAAGGTGAGCTTTGTCATCTCTTCACTGAGTGGCCTTAGGCAGATCAAAGTCACTTTTTGTTTTGGGTCTCTGTGATTCTGCCAGGAAAAGATAAGGGGAGGTGGCAAATATCGCCTTCAAGGAGCATAAAAGACCCCCAGAGGAAGGCAACGCTGGAGGCTGCATTGAGCCCTCTTTCTTTCTTCCGTCTCCAGCAAATGTTCCTTTGACTGCTCAGGGATCACTCTTGGGTTTCCAAAGCTGCATTACCATGTCTCATCTCTCTGAGTCCCAGCCTGGTCTTCTTTGCTTCCATGTCAGCTGACTTGGCCTTATTGTGTAACCTCTGAAGTCCACACCATGGCTGGCTGTGAGGATTGGAGAGGGGCTGAAACTTGCTTCAGGCCCCACCATAGCTGTGGACAGTTGAGTTTTGGAGCCTGGGACTCCTGAATCCCTCTTACAGGGCTTTTTAAACTGGAATAATTTTGACTTTCGGGAAGACACTCTCATTTTGGAATCAATGCATTAAACAAACATCAGTGGGGTTACTTGGGAGAAACAGTCTTGACATCAGCCTCCTAAGGATTTTCCTCTCCACTCACAACCCCAAACACTTCCAATGTGTTCTCACCTATACCCTTTCCACCTGTACCATCCTTCCCTGTCCTAGGGTAGATACTACAGTGGCTTACCCCAACATCCACTCTGCCCTCCTTCCTTAATAATAGAGCCTTGAAATTTATCTGGGCTCAGAATCATGACTATATTTCCCAGCCTCCTCTCAAACTAGAAGAGACTATATAATAGGTTCTGTCCAACAAAATGGTAAAGGAACTCAGCCTAAGTTCTTTGTCCCTTTCACTTTACCTTCTTTCTTCCTGGTGTGTGGATTCTGAATGTAGTGGCTGGAGCATAAGCAGCCATATTAAACCACGAGGCAATGCACTAAAGATGGTGGAGAAGCAAGACAGAAAGAACCTAGGTCCCTAGCAACTTAATTTCTTTTATATGAGAGTAAAACAAACTTGTGTCTTCTTTAAGCCATTGTTAGTTTGGCACGTCTGTTACTCACAGATGAACTCAATTCTAGTTAATAGACTTTCTTCCATACGCTGATTGCTTTTTACCTTTTTATTTAGTATAATTGTCCCCATCCTTCAAAGCTTTCCCTGATTACTCTCCCCTCCCTTTTTCTGGAGTCTCAGGACATTTCATGTTTGTATAAGTCCTTGATATCCACCTACCAATCTGGCCTTGGTTTCTAAGTTCTGTTTGTTTTGTTCATCTTGGTATCTTATATGCATTATTGCTTTTATTTTATTATAGAGCTGAGATCTCTAGTCTCCTTTATTGTAGAGCTGGGAGCTATAGTCTCCTTTGTATTCCTCTCAAGTTCATTCATTTATTCACTCATTCAAAAATGTTTATGGAGCACTTTCCATGTGTCAGGTACTATGGTAGGCTCGGGAGACCTTAAAGTTAACAAAACAGAAACAATCCTTGCCCTCATAGTACAGAGGATTTAGTGGAAGTAAACAGGCTTTGAACAAATAAGCCACTTACCAAGTGGGATAAGTGCCAAGATGAAAAGTGCCAGGGACATCTAGTTTAGATCAGGTGCTCAGGGAAAGCCTCTTTAAAGAGAGGGCACTTAAAGTGAAATTGAAAGAGGGGGAGAAAGCAGGCAGATGCTGTAGAGGAAAGAGTGCTTCTACCAGAAAGACAGCTTGTGCAAAGACCCTGGGGCAAAAAGGGAGCTATTTAAGGAGTATTTAAGGAGCTATTTAAGGAGATGAAAGAAGGTCCATGTAAGTGGATAGCAAGTAGGGGAATGGAAGGAGAAGAGATCAGAAAAGAAGCCAGGAGCCATATCACACAGGACTATATGAGCCGCAGCAAAGAATCAGGATTTTATTCTGCATGCCATCGGAAGGTTTTATGCACCAATTTCGTTAACTGTTAGGATTCAGTTCTCCTGCCTATAACCAATAACCAAAGTAACAGTGGCTTAAGCAAGCCTGGAGGAAGGCAGTCCAGGGCTCACGTGGAGCCTCCAGGATGCCATTAGGGGTCCAGGCGCCGTTAGCTTTCTGTTCCACATTATCGCATGGCCCTATTCTCAAGTCTTTTCATGACCTGAGATGGCCGTTGGAGCTCCAATCACATCCATATACCAGGCACAAAAAGGAGGAGGCAGAGAGGCCTCCCAGCCTACTCAATCTCCTGCAGAGTTTTCCAGGAGCCCTGCTGAGGGGGTTCCATGGACATCTCATTGGCTACCCTTGGCTGCAGGGAAGCTTGGGAAATGTAGTCCTTTAGCTGCACATTTTACCACCTCCTATAAATTGGAGTTCTGTTAGCAAGAAGGAAGGGTAAACTGGGTGTTGCTAGAATTGGGTTCACAGGAGGCATTTATTAAAAACCCATTTGTTCCAAAAGCCACACACAACATGGATGAGTCTCACAGAAAAGTTTGAGCAAAAGAAGCCTGATGGGAAAGATTACTATGATTCCAGTCAAAACTAACCTATGGTGCCAACAGTCAAAGGAGTTACTTGTGGTGGAGGGGTGTCAGTGCCTAGGAGGAGGCATTAGGGAGCTTTCTGGAGAGCTGGAAATATTCTAGTTCTTGATCTGGGCGGCAGTTATGGGTGGATACTAATAAAAATTAGTGAGGCATCCATTTAACATTTATGCACGTTATGTATACTGGCTATGCTCCAATAATTTTTAAAAGCATGTTCATTTCAGAATTATCTGTCTTCTAGGAATTAGTCAGAACATGCACACACGTTTTTCTATTTCTACTTGTTTGCTTTGTGGAATACTCTAGCATCCCTTTCTTAAGGCCCAGCTTGAGCCTGTCTCCTGCAAAACTTTCTCCAATTCGCTGAGCTGGACATGTCATCTCTCTACCCAGAATGTCCCCAGCTGTATATCCCTTGATGGCATATCAGACCTTGAATGAGCCCCACATCCCTTACTCTGAGCACAATGGCTGGCGCATGTTTGTTGAATGAATGAACAACTGTATGACCTCCCCACCGCAACCCAAGCATTGCACAATTTATGTAACAAGCCTTCATTCAGTCAATTCGTTATAACAGGCTCTATGTTCTTGGGGTAGAGAGATAAAGACACCATGAGCCCTGTCCATTATACAACCTGATATTTGAAATAGGATAAGTGTTGACAGATTTTTAAAAAGTAGTAACAGTAGAGAAAAAGAAATTGTCCTTGGCAGATCAAATCCCAAGAGGCTTCCTGGAGGAGCTGGCACTCTGAACTGGATGTTGAAAGTGAATGGGAATTTGCTACTGGCTAGACATGGTTGGAGAAGGAAGAGGCAGTGGAGAGAATGGTGGCATGTGCATGAGGGTCTGAGGGCTGAGTGACTTTGCCTAGGAGCAGGGCACAGGCAGCAGCAAGCCCAAGCCATAGCATATCTTCCCTCAGCATTGGTGTCTGTTTGCCAGAGAGAATGGGACTGTGCGGGGCTGGGCAGGCTGGCCCGCCGGGAAGCCTGCTTCCTCCCCTCCCTTTCCCCTCCTCTCTGCTTCTCACAAAGTGGTCCTGAAATGACACCGAGAGCAGCTGCTTAAGCAATTTTGCCAATTAATGGGTCTCTGAAATTAAACCGCCTACACAGTCTGGATGAGCCTTCTCCAGGAGGGATTGCAGCAATTGTCTTCATGATAATCAGGCTTGACTTGCCTTCACACACATTAATAAAAAAGCAAAGGCGTCGAGAGAGATGCCCTTTCGGGGGGAATATCGACAATATCATAATGAGGCTCAGGGAGAAGAATTCTGGGGCATGGCGCTGCATGCTCAAAACCGTTTCCCTCTGGTGGCAAGAGCCAGCTCTGGCTGGAAGCAGCTGGGCTTACAGTGAAGGAATATCAATGCCCGGTAGCCAGGCGGCTGGACCAGCCTGGAGAAAGCAAAGCACAGGCCAGGACGTGCTTAGGAAGAGCAATCAGGAGGGCCTCCTGGAGGAATGATCAGGGTGGGAGGGACAAGCCAGTGAGTGCTGAGCACAGGGAACCTCAGCACAGGAGGGCGAGAACGAAAGCATCCAGGCTGCAGCTCTTCAGCTCTCTGCCCCTACACCCTACAAGAGCCAGGGACTTCCCTGCCCTGTTCACACACACCACCAGTTGATCACGCATGCTTTCTCCCCAAGCTGGATGTGACCGTGGAATCCTCCTCAACACAATATCCTCAATACAACACCCCCAGTAGCCTCTACCAATTGGTTGGCATGAGAACTCAGGGTGAATCTACTTGCCATCCAGCCTGGCAGTAGTTATGAGTTTGCTTTTGATGTCCCCCAGCCTTCCTTATGTTGCACTCTTTTCACCATGCACAGCCCGCTAGGTTTTCTCCTAATGGACGTCATATTTTCACAAGGATCAAAGACCGAAGAGATGAAGTTCCAATGGTGGAGATTCAAGAGTGGAGTGCAGAAGTGAGGCTGCAGAGCTACCCAGATGCCAGGAAAAACTACACGTGAGAAAAGGGGACTGACAGCTATTTAATATCTACAAAATCACTCCATGGTGCTTCCATCTGTAGTGTTGTTGAACCCCCGTATTCATTCTCCTGATAGGTATTCCCCCCCACTTTGCTCACGGTGAGCCTGAGGCTTAGAGAGGTTACATAACTCATCCAAGGCTATGATGAGTAAGTGGTAGAGTTGCGATTGGAATCCAGGTCCATGTGAATCCTAAGTTTGTATGCTTCCCACCCTATCAGGAGGAGACACACACCCCATTCTGGCTCCCAGTGGGTTGGTGCCTTCAGGTTACTGCAGCAGAATTCAGTAGAGCAAAGGATGTTCTCCATATGTGGGGTGTCTCAACTGCCTGGATACTGGCAGTGGGATGAAGAGGTGAAGGAGGAGGGAGAGAAGAGGGAAGGAAGAGGCAGGGAGAGAGAGAACTGGCCTGCAGCATCACTGATCCAATTCAACCATGCATTAAGCCTTTACTGTGTGCCCAGCAGTCTCTAGAGTATGTAGGCAGTTCCCGAGAGCTTAACAGAACATTCCATTCCCTTCGCATCAAGTGGGAACTTCGTGCAGCTTGTGGAAGGCTGACCAGGTGTCAGACCCTTGAATGTGCTCTTTACACAGATTGACTCTGATTCTCACAACTGTCGAGGTCATGCAGTTCTCAAATGACCCAGAGAGGATCAGAAAGCCAGCTCATATGACAGAGCCAGGCTCATTTCACAGTGCCATCCCCTCCTCATCCCAAGCTCATCATCAAGCAAAGGGGCCATCCAGGAAGGTGACTTTGTCACCTGGTAAAGGAACCAGTGCTTTGCTGGATCACAGCAGAATCCCTTGCTCTTCCCTGGAGCTGTCCCAGCTGTGGTGCCAGCATTGATTCCAGGGACAGGGCTTTTATTTAAATGGCCCGCATAGGCTGCCATCTCTATCCACGCTGTCGGCTCTTTGGGAGCTGGACAACACATCTCTTATTTTTGTCTCTCTCAAAACTCTTAGCCGGGTAATTATTTTTGGAATTGAAATACTTGCTTAAACCCTCAAATAATGTAAGGCAGTATATGATTGTGCCAAACCTACACTAAATATAGTACATAAGCATCTATGGCTAAAACTGCATCTTTTTTTCTGGGAAAAAAAAAGTCTATTTATTTGTTTCTCTCTTCTCTCTGTGTGATTGTGTGTACATATTCACTGTCTGAGGGAAGGTGTTTGGTATCAGTTTGTTTTTGCTTGAGTGATTTGAAACCAAGCACACATACACACACAGTTCTACCTTACTAGGCTATGGCTGGGCTCAGATATAAGAACCACAGGCTGGGACTAAGGATGTCTGCTAGGACAGAGGTCAGACTGCCTCCCTTCCACACTCACATTAACTGCCTCTTCCCCAGCTTCACTGGCTCTAAGGCAGACTCCTCCACCCTAGCCCTCCCCATCTTCCTTAATTAACTTTCACTGTGCAGGTACCACGTGTAGGGGTGGTAACATGCACCATCCCATTTAAACTGCATGTCACCCTGAGGTAGTAGGTACTCTTGGTCACTCCATTTTCCAGTTGGAGAAACTGAGGCAGCAAACAGCATCTTTGTGGAGTCACCATCATTCTTCCCTGGCCTCCTGGTGACAATGGTGCCCTTTTGTGGGGCAGATGCGAGGACATGTGGAGGTGGTGGCTACAGCTCACAGCAAAGAGGAACAGCTGTCCACCAGAAATTTACACCCCCCCAGCCCATATGTGAGGCTACTGCTCAATCATGGGCTGCATCTCCCAGGCTCCCCTTCAACATCACGGGTCATGTCTCTAGTTCCCACCAATGGGGTGAGGTAGTCAGGATTCTCAGAAGCCTCTGTACCTTTGGTTGGTCTTCCTCCCTTATCGGCCAATGGATACAGAAGACTGGGAAGACTTAGAGGTGGGCAGATCCACAAGACCAGTGGAGCCTGGATCCCAGAATCACTCTGTGGAGGAGAGCTGCCCATCAACCAGAAACACCCTCAGGGAGCAAGACATAAACTTACTTTAAGTTAAGCTCCTGATGATTTCAAGTTTATTTGATACAGCATCTAGCATTGGCCTGACAAAAACACAACCTATGGCCAATAGAGAGCTCAAGATTCCTGAAGAATTTGTCCTCACCTGCATTTGCCCAGGGTACATCTGGCCGAGGGGACCCTGTCCTCAGCATCTTAGAATCCACTCGTGGACTCATAAAACTTCAATGCCTCCAGGGCCTATGTAATCTCCACCTGGTCCCTCATTTTATAGATGCTGAGATTGAGGCCCAGAGAGAGTAGCAGCTTGTCTGTCATCATGATTCTCTGTCAGGTGCTTGCAAGATAAAAGTAGGACCCTCACCCACAGGAGCACGCACGTGCAACACTCACCACACAAGAACAGAAGGGAGAAGATGGCACTTCTATATATGCATCTGGAGGTCTGTGTCTATTTCCTCCATACAAACAAAGTCTTTCTTCAAGGATCCCCTGCTGTGCCATTCTCTCCTGACACCTTTTAAGGGAGCCAGGAGGGCCTGAGCTGGGGCTGATGGGAGAAGGGGTCACCAGGGAATCCAGTTACCAGGCCCTGACCTAGACACCTAGGGCCAACCCGGCTCCTGCAGCCAAGGTGCTGGGAGAAACCAGGGCTTCGAGACATAAAAGCAGAAAACACAATGTTTTATTAGTGCTTGAGACATTTATTTCCCCAGTTAACAACAATAATAAACTCGTTTACGGCTGTGAGTTTCATTGCCTTTCCCGGTGGGGCTCCCACCTGCTGCCGCCGTTCAGAGCTGTGCGGCTCTGGAGCACGGAGAGGCCAGCTTGGCAGCTGGCGTGGGCGGGCACCGCCTCCTGGCAGCTGGGAGGGCCGGGCGGGAGTCCCCCGGGCACTGTACCAGCAGCATGAATCCTGCCTTGGTGAGTGGAGGGAAGCTCGCTCCCCACAGCGGGACCACTGGCAAGCAGGTGTTAGCAGAGGTTTCTGGGCTGTCACCTGGCTATTGTGCAGGTGTCTCCTTCAAATCATGGAATGAAACAATGGTTCTGACTCAGGTGACTTCTTTGGGGGAAACCAAAATTTTAATGTCAAGTTATGGGTTGACCTTCATGTAGGGTGGGAGCTAGAGTGCAAACCTTTAGAAAGTGTTCACTTGCAGGGCCAGGCAAGGGTCTCCTTAAATGTTGTGCTCCTGGCGCTTGCCTGTCACTCTCTAGTCCTTGCCAGGGGGGTCACATGCTCCCTCCATTGACAAGCATGTCAGGCCTCAAGGGTGTTTTCTCCCAACCTACCTTGGAAAAGAGGTTCGTCTTTCCTTTCCTGGGTCTCACTGTGGCAGCTTGGACCCCATCCCCCCTTCCTCGTGATGCCAGGTTGCATGGGCTGGAGAAATTCAGTGGACGCAGCTCACAGTCTTCGCACCATCCAGTGGCCCTTCCTGGGACTGGGAACCAAGGCGGGTGGGAGGGAAACTTTATGAATTTATAAAGATATGACTCACCTTATGTTGTTGTTGTTTTTTAAAAATGCACTCAAAATAACTATCCTCCTGTTCCTGCCAACTTCCTCCCTGATTCTAATTGCTGCCTTGCGCCTCATCCGCTCAGCTCTCATAGACTTGCTTTGCCTGGTATTTCTTTGCATGATCTTTCTTCATCATGAGGAAGGGGGTGATGGGGTCCAAGCTGCGACGGTGAGACCCAGAAAAAGAAAGGTTAACCACTTTTCCAAGGTAGATTGGAAGAAAACGCATGCGAGGCTTTAAAAAGTTCTGAATTTTTTTTACATTTTTAAAAATTTCTCTCTTTATTTGTTTATTTATTTATTTATTTATTTGTGTATTTATTTTTTGAGACAGTCTCGCTCTGTCGCCCAGGCTGGAGTGCAGTGGCGCCATCTCCGCTCACTGCAAGCTCCGCCCCCCCGGGTTCACGCCATTTTCCTGCCTCAGCCTCCCGAGTAGCTGGGACTACAGGTGCCCGCCACCACGCCCGGCTAATTTTTTGTATTTTTAGTAGAGATGAGGTTTCACCGTTTTATCCAGGATGGTCTCGATCTCCTGACCTCGTGATTCGCCCACCTCGGCCTCCCAAAGTGCTGGGATTACAGGCGTGAGCCACCGCGCCCGGCCAAAGTTCTGAAATTTTATCTGCGGGTGGGAGCAGGGGTGGTTGGCAGATGTGTGAGTGTCCTGTTGAACCTCCCTATACCAGGGATCCTCACGCTTGAACAGCATCAATCCCCTGGAGGCATGTGGGTTGCTGGACCCACCCAAGTGTTCCTGATTCAGGAGGTCTGGAGACAGGCTCAAGAACTTGCATTTCCAGTGATGCTGATACTGCTGGTTGAGAGACCACATCTTGAGACCTGCTGCCCTGAGGTGTTCCGGTAGAAGAGCTCTGGGATTAGTCAGAGCTGAGTTCAAATCTAACTCTGCTGTTTATCATCTATGTGACTTAGGGCAAGTCATTCAAAACCCCCCAAATACACAATAATAATAACTCATAAGAATAATAATAGTGCCAATGTTTGGATCATATGCTGGGACTTGTGCCTGGATCTTTAATTGGCAGCATCGGTTAGTCCTCACAATGACACAGTGAGGTCAGTGTTTTGAACAGCTCCCTTTCACAGATGCAAAACTGGAGGCTCAGGAGTTAGGAGATGTTCTCAAGAGCACACTGCAAACTGCAAGTGGTAGAGGCAAGAATTTCAATGAGGTCTGACTACGGAGCCCACAGAGGTGGCATAGTTAGCGTAGATCACTAGAACTGTTTTGAGGATTAAACAAGACCTACGTAGAGCACCCAGCACGATGCCTGGCACTCGCAGCCACTGCTCAGGGAGTGAGCCTCACCTCCCTAAGGAGAAGAGCCTAGATGAAGCAGGAGAGGGAGGGAGATGGGGGCCGAGCTCACTGACTTCTCAGGCTCCGGGTGAGCCCAATCTGGGCAGGGGATGAAAACAGGAAATGGTGAATGAGGCATCCCAGGGCAACACTGAAGGAAGCAGACACAGCTCTGCTTGAGTAGGGGGTCAGGGCCTGTTTCTGACACATGGAGAAGGGAACCGCCCATCACCATGGCTAGACCTGGATTTCCTCCTCATCCATCCAGAGCCCTCAGCAAGGCCAGGGTGTTCTCCTGGTCAGAAGCCTCACCGCAGTGCCCCAATGTTTCTGGGTGCCCTTTAGGACTCCCATGGGAGAAACAAGGCCTTTAGCTCTTCTGCTGTGTCCCTGGCAGTTGGCTGGGCCCAACCAGGAAATCTTTTCTAAAGCATTTCCCATAGCAATAGTCAACCCAGCCATTGGAACCAGCCCCCAGGCAAAGACAGAGTCTCATGATTTTTGCATATTGTTTGCTCACTCCGCTTTACAAAAATACAATTACCATCATGTTTGCCCTGCAAAGGAAGCATGCTTATGTATACAGTAAGATAGGGTGGCCCAGAGTACAACCACTAAGCAGAGATGTAGCAGGGCACACCCAACTCCGGAGCTTGGATGATCGATCTCTCAGAGCGCCTGTTTAGGCCATGCTCACCACACCAGATGTGCCCTTGAAAGACTCCCACCTTTGTGATGCTTTACCTCCTTATGGGAAAGGGGCCAGGGAACATCTAGTCAATGAGCCCTGACTACAGAGCCTGCAGAGGTGGCGTAGTCATTGTAGATCACTAGTACTTTGCCAACACCTGGATGACAAAGGCTGGAGTGGGGTCTCTCAAGGTGAGGTCCTCCTACCCCCAGCATTGACATTCCTAGAGAGGCCTGTTAAATGCAGATTCCTGGGCCCCACCTCGGGGCTTCCTGGTGATGAAGAGGTCTTATTGCAAAGTGGGCACCTCCAATTTGCAGAGCCTGGAGTCTGCCTGTTGATCCTGGAGCCAAATCTACCTGCTGGGTGCCATCTCAGGCATGAGCCTCCAGGACCATCCAGCTTTGCTCTCCTACACCACCACCGTTATCACTAAGATGCCTCCACCCCCTTCCCAATAAGCCTTCTTCACTAACCACCTTGTAAAGGAAGGCCTAAGGGCTGAGTACACATTCTGCACAAATGGAAGCTATTCAAATACAAGTTCCTGGGTGGCAGGCTGTGTCTTCCGTCTCTTCTTCCTGCCCCAGAGGACCCTCGTACAGCAGACACCCAGCTAACACGTGATGGTAGGAGGCAGGCTCACAATCCCTGTAACCTGGGGCGTCCGTGCCTATGTCCCTGGGCCGAGTGACCTGACAGCCATCTGTGATCGGTTTGCTGCTTTTCACACCATTGCTTTTTGCCTCCTATTGGTCTCCATAGCATATATGCCAGCAGGCATTTTTAATCAGAAGAAATTAAAATGAGTTGCTTTGGAAATGTCACTGCCTCTTTGGACACAATGAAGGTCAGGAGGAATGTCACTAACCAGTGGAGAGAATCCTGGCTTTGGTGAAAGAAAGAAAAGGCTGCACTGAAGAATGCAAAGTGGAAAGAGGGTTTCTCTAGAAGCACACAGAACCCTGCCTCTCACTGCCTGTGTGACCCTGGGCAAGTCATTTACATTGCTGTCTCCTTGGTTCTGTAAAACAGGGATGAGAATCCAGGGCCTCCAACGGTAATTATACAAGGTGATGTATGGCAGAGCACATGACCTGGAGTAGACGCCTAAGGAGGGTCAGTGGAGAGAAGAGGTCCGTGTAATAATTATCCCCTATATTTGAATAGGACTTTACAATTTTCAAAGCACTTTCTAATATGTTACAGGGCTAATTAAATGTCAATGATTAACAGATACCTAAGCGGAAAGAGAGACAGCCTTTGGTCCACTTGACAGTGGGGAATGGTTCTGTGGTTCTCCGGGGAACAGGCAGAGCTGTGAGTGTTTGATCTTGCCACAAAATGATTCTGACTGCTACTATTCTTTCTATCAGGAATGGAGATTTAATTAAATACCGATTTGTCTTTAACAACTTTGAAACACCCTTTTCACCATGAGAGCTCCAAGTGATTTGCAAGGAAATAGGAGGTAGCTTGGGGGGGCCTAGAGAAAACATTCCAAAGCACAAGTCTGGGTTTCTGTATTTATTTACTCTTTGTGTCCCTGCCTCTCCAGCTCTGTGTCATACACACACACATCCCTACGGATGGCAAGTGAGGAAGACACACTGTTAAAAACACTCAGACATGGTCAAGCCAGAGAAAATGCCACAGCCCTCCAGAACCATATTCTGTGTACCAACAAAGGCTGAGATGATTTTTTTTCCTGACCTCCAGATGCCCGTTTTACCAGGTTACCAGCCGTCCTGAGGCCCACCCTCTATTAAGGAAGTCAGGGCGGGGGTCCGGGAGCCTGCATTTAACAAGGCTTTCTGTTAATGCTAATGCTGGGGGTAGGAGGACCCCATCTTGCGAGACCCCACTCCAGCATTTGCCATCCATGTGTTGGAGAATATATGGACCAAGCCAGCCTAGTAAATCGTTTTCCCCTCTTCGCCATTTTGAATCCCTCAGGATTTACACCTTGGGGGAAGCCGAGCATTTCCCTGACAACAGATGACTAATATAGAAGTTCCTGTGAACAGGTGGAAGCCAGGGGTGGACAAGAAAAACAATGTGGACAGGTCTCAAGTTGAAACAACAGGCTCTTGACAGCCTCAGGCACACACACTGGCAGGGAGGGGCCCTGAGGCTCAGGCAGAGGAGACACTGCCTAAGGAAGCCCAGTGTTCTGTCGGGAGGGAGGGAGGCTCTAGTGAACTCTTAAGGGCAGGTCAGGTCAAGTCTCACCCTGAAGTTTATTTTTGGAATGAAATTTATAGAAAGAGTGTGGTCAGAAGGACAACTGGGTACCTGGGGCTAGATGTGGGGCCCCCAGAAGGAGGACTTGGCAGGCAGGTAAGTCTAGGGAGAGCTCACCCCTGGCAGCAGCTGGCCCCAGGTTCCTGACCTCATTTCTCGGAAAGTTCTCTGTGGCCACGTGGGTTTGGTCCCTCGTGTTCTCTCTCACCACTCCTCTCTAGGGCCTCTGCTCCTGCCAACCTCCAGCCTCTGCCCATGTCTTATGATACCCTGCCTTCCTTGCAAGTCACTCTGTCTTTCCAAATTCTGCCCATCTTCCTAAGGCCCAGCTCAGGCCTGCCTCTGTGGGGCCTTCCCTGACCATACCAGCAGAATGCACTCTCCCTCTCACAACTCTCATCACCTTATATCTATCATCAGCTGAGCCTTGATGCACATGCAGGGCAAAGGCTAGAGCCTTCCGATGGCCTTTCCTTCAAATGAGGAACAGGAACCTCATGATGGGACCTAAGTCATGAACTGGATGTTGGATGTTGCTTCGTCAGTTGAGCTTACAGTAGGCACAAAGACCCTCAACTTTGGCTGCACATCAGAGCCACCTAGGAAGTTTTAAATAACACTGATGAGGCTAGGCGCAGTGGTTCATGCCTGTAATCCCAGCACTTTGGGTGGCCAAGGTGGGCGGATCACCTGAGGTCAGGAGTTCGAGATCAGCCTGGCCAACGTGGTGAGACCCTGTCCCTACTAAAAATGCAAAAGTTAACTGGGCATGGTGGCAGGTGCCTGTAATCCCAGCTGCTTGGGAGGCTGAGGCAGGAGAATCTCTTGAACCTGAGAGGCAGAGGTTGCAGTGAGCCGAGATTGTGCCATTGCATTCCAGCCTGGGCAACAAGAGTGAAACTCTGTCTAAAAAAACTAACAAACAAAAAAACCGAAACACGCACCAAAATAATGCTGATGCCTGTCCCTGCCCCAGATCAACTGAAACCAGTTATCTGTGGGGTAACCAAGTCAAAAGCTCCCTGGGGTATTCTGATGCACAGTGGAGACTGAGAGCCAGTACAATAGGCTGATCCTCATTCTTAGCCATGAAAGAGCAATTTGAGAACAAAGCTACTTTCCCTTCGTTCTAATACCATGAGAATTCAACATATGGGGTAGCAACTGTTGTTCTTTTGTTCTTTTTCTGATCTCCACTCCTTTAGAAATGGGGAAAAAAAAATTCAAGACTCAATGTAGGCTTAAACTAGCCAGACACCAAGGAATGATCGCCAAGGATGGCAAATAGCTATGTAGCCACTCCATTCCATGCCCTTGACAGGCACTGCTAAGCAATAGTAGTACATGTTCTCTCTGAGCCAGAAGTGTCCTCACAATGTTTCACTACTCTGCTCCAGGCAGATCCAATCAATTAGAGTTGGCATCTTAGTTGAACGTATTTGTTACTCCTGCTAGAAGAAGCAGAAATAGAAATGCCCTGATTGCTTAAGTTTCGATCAAGAAAGTCAGTGGTAATGGTAGTCTTTTCCTAACTATCCTTGGATGTCCTCAGGGCCTAACTTTAGATGGGAAAGGCAATTCTGAGTTTCTTTAGAGTGAGCCAATGTATTCATGTTTCTAAAGAAATTTAGCCTGGTCTCCCATTGGCTCTCTTGGCTGACCCAGGGCAAAGAAGGCTATATAGAGAGGAGTAGGGCATCTGAGAAAGATGGCCAAGTGCGTTTTCAAACCTAGTTGACAATGTTGTCAGTTTCCCCACCACTTGAGCATGGTCTAGAAGTAATCAAATCATTCCTTTGTCTCCAGGTGCATGGGATTCCTCATGGTCTTTCTTCTCTAAAGGCCTGACTGTCTGCTTGTTAATGGGGTGACCTTAACTCTACTTTTCCAAACTATATTTCAAGTGTCCTGGATTGTTCTTCTAATCAGGACTGCACACCACCTGACCCCAGCCTACTCTTCCAGTCTGATCTCCCTTTTCACCCTCAGAACCGCAGGTTCTGGCCACAGCATTGTTGCTTTCTCCTGAATGTGTGTCTCTCCTTCATGCTATTGCCAGCACCTAAAATGTCCTAGCTTCCATTTCTATCTGCTTTGGTCTCACACCCACATCAAGACCTACTCAAATCACACTTCTTGCCTAAGGTCCCCCAGCCTCACCCATTATCCTAGATCTCTCCTTTCCCTGGTCTCCCATTGTGCCCATTGTGCCCTTCTATTTTAGCCAAGGGAAGCACACAACTGTTAAGCATCTACCAAGTGCCAGTCACTGTCCTAGTTAGTAGTATTAGGAATCTGATTTTATTTAATCTTATCAGCACTTCTATTTCTTAGATCTCACCATCTGCATTTTATTAATGAGGAAATTGAAAACCTTCACAGTTCAGTGATTTGTCTAAGGTGGCAGAGCCCACATCTCCTGTGCTTTTCCAGGCTCTGTTCTTTCTTCTGTTCTCCTCTGTCTCCAAGGCGGAATTTCCCCTTGTCTGCCTTGTACATAGAAACTGGAGTTAGATAATCTAGGATCAAGGCCTAATTACCTATTGGTAGTTACTCTGTTGTTTTGGCAGTTTACTTAACTCTTTGGCCTTGTTTCTTCATTTGTCAAAGAGGATTAAAATAATACCCACCCACCTTATTTCATGGAGGAGAGCTCCTCTATCCACAGATTGTGAGCCTCCTGGGATGAGACCTCACTGCACTCATCTTTGTGTCTTAGTACTGGTTGGCGCTGGGCCTAACACAGTAAATGCTCAATAAATCCTTGTAATTCAATTACATGAAATTAAATTGAATGAGTAAACAGGTTAGGGAAAAAACTCAAACACCTCAGTTTTTGGGTCCAGAATTGATTGTTCCCAACAGTATCACCTGGAATGGATTTTGGTCACATTCACTTGTAACTGGTTTGCTGTTTGCTTTGTTTAGCAAATTCCTTCACAGAAAGACAGGGAGGGAGCCTAGGAAGGCAGGGTAATGGTGTGGGAAGATGCTGGAATCTGAGAAGGAGCTCAGATTGTTGGTTGAACATATTGCTGTCTGTGTGGAAAATGTTCACAGCAGTTACAACTTTGGATGAATATGCATTAGCGGCGGTGCTGCAATTTGCTCGCGTGTGCCACGCTACACTTGGAGACTTGGCAAGATGGGTAATTATCTCCACATTATGTGCCTTGTCTCTTTCTCTTCTTAATTAAGTAACTAATCTGGTGGAGGAGAGCTCTGTTTGTGTTTGTTTGGCAGGTGCAGCCTCGTGACAGTTGTCTGGAGAAGTTTCTTGGAAATTTATGAGACTTTCAAAAAACAAACTGCTCGGAGCTGAGCCGACCTGCTGGAGCCTGGGAGAATCAGAGTCAGCCCTCTCCTGGAGAACAAGACAGTGTGGCAGTTGCTGCTTCTCCCAGACTGAGTGGCTCCTGCTAGGGTGGCCTGCTGGGGTGCCGACCTTCCAGAGCTGTCCCAGGGCAGCGGGAAGCAGGTCTCTCCCAAGGGCAAGCTCTCCTTGTAGGGAGGAGGGAAGTCAGGGGCTGGAATTAGAATAACAATGGGTTCTTCTTTCTACTTTGTTTCCCCCTGGATTTCTGTATTTGGGTAGTTTTTTTCCCCTCAGTCCCATGGAACTCTCTGTAAAGGAATTGATTAAACAAGCTAAGTGCTGAACACTTATTGAATACTGATCACGTGGCTCATGGGTAAACCTGCTGACATAAGGGTGCTTGGCTGGGCTGGATTAGTTGAATCCAGATGACGCAGGCCAGTGACCCGGGAGGTGTTGGGTTCCATGCTGCTGCAGTGTGGTCATTCAGCAGAGGGCATGGGTCATCATCATGCTGATGGCTCTTCCAGGCTGCACAATGACCAGCTCAGGCTGGCCCAGGAGAGTGGAGGATGGTGCAGATTCTTTCAGGGCCATGAGTTAGCTGCAGGAGAGCGGTGGGGATGAACCGGGCCAGCTAATGGTAGGATGTCACAAATCCAGGGAATGCAACTGAAGGAGTTACCAAGGAAGTGCAAGTGACCATGCTGAATCTTGCCGGCACACTTATGTGGGGCACAGATAGTGCTGCCAATCATGAGGAGAATCCCCTAAACAAACATAGATGCCCAATACAGACAGATACAGCTGTGGGCTGCTTAGCTCAGATAGCTGCCCTGGGCCAAGGGGCCCTTGCATTGAGCTTTGAGTTCTGGTTCTTTATTTGAGGTGATGGGCTTGTCTTCTGCATGGTTATATATCACCCAACACACATCCCACTTCAATGACATGAGCTGTCAGACTCCCCAGTTAGTGGCCCATGCCGGGGGATGGCAATGTGTTGCTGTGGGAGGCAGAACTCTGAGATGATCTCCAGGATTACCCTGGTGCAAACACACCTTCTCCTGTTTGTCAAACTCCAGTCTTGGTACTGCTGTGAAGGGCTTTTGCAGATGTAATTAAGGTCCCTAAACAGTTGACTTAAAAACAGAGAGATTATTGAGGGAGACTGATATAATCTCATGGGTCCTTTAAAAGCACAGCATTTTCTCCAGCTGGTTGCAGAAGAGAAAGTTAGAAACTTGAAGTATGGGAATGATTCCATACACCATTTCTAGCTTGAAAATGGAGGCGTCCGTGTGGCAAGAAATTTGGGTGGCCTTTAAAAGCTGAGAATAGTCCCTAAGAAAACAGACCTCAGTCCTACAACCACAAGGAAATGAATTTTACCAACAACAAGAATGAGCTTGAAAGTGGATTTCTCCCTAGTGCCTCCAGTTGAGAACTCAGCCTGGCCACACCTTGATCTCAGTTGTGTCATCACCTGATCAGGGAGTAGCAACACTGTGCCAACTTCTGACCTATAGAGCCATGAGCTGGTAGACAGGTACTATTTGAAGCCACTGAGTTTGTACTGATTTGTTCTGCATCAATAGAAAATAAATACAGGTGGTTGGCCTCCCACTTACCTATGAGAAAAGTTGCTAAAAGATTCTGACATTTCTTTTACAGTCTAGGTACATGTGGACATGGACTCTAATCTTGACTTTGCCAATGGCTTGCTTAGTGATCTCAGACAAGTCATGTCCCTTCTCTGGCCCTCAGTTTCCTCTTTGGTAAAACTAGGAGTTGGACCCAGTGATTTTTAAGGTCCTTCATAGGATGCTCATTCTAATTGTGGGTACAGTCACCAATGTAAAGAAATGAGGGGAGAATGACCACCTGGAAGCTGTAGTTTTCCTTGCATAAGATCTCTGGCTTCAAGGTCAGAGTAATCCTTGCACGAGACTATTTCTGTATTGCCATATTCTGCTTGAACTCCTTTTATGAATCTCCACTGCCTTTAGGAAAACAGAGGACCTTCCTCTCTCTGCTATTCAGAGTCTCCGTAATTTGGGCCTAGCCTCACTCTGGACCTTGCATTCCACTTCTTCTCTCTGCACTCCTGTGCTTCACCCAGATCCCACATACTACCTTCCATAGTGGCATTCATCCTCCTCCATTTTCTGTGTCGTCCATCCCTGTCACCAGCCCAAAAGTTGAACACACAAGTTTCTGTCCTAATCACTTTGGGCTTCTGTAATGGAATACCGTAGCCTGGGTGGCTTAAACAGCAAGAACTTATTTTCTCACAGCTCTGGAGGTTGAAAGTCTGAGGTCAAGGTGCCAGCATGGTTGGGTTCTTGGTGAGAGCCTTCTTCCTGGTTTATATAGGGCCACTTTCTTGCTGTGTCTTCATGTGGTGGATGGAGATCATCTTTCTTGCATCATTTTTTTAATAGATAGGGTCTCATTCTGTCAGCCAGACTGCAGTGCAGTGATGTGATTATAGCTCACTGCAGCCTCAAACTCCTGGGCTCAAGTGATCCTCCTGCCTCAGCATCCCAAGTAGCTAGGACTACAGGTGCACATTAGCTACCATATCTGGCTAATTTGTAATTATTTTTGTAGAGAAGGGGTCTCGCTACATTGCCCAGGCTGGTCTTGAATTCCTGGGCTCAAGAGATCCTCTTGCCTTGGCCTCCCAAAGTGCTGGGATTACAGGCATGAGCCACCTGAGCTCAGCCATAATTGCATAATTATAAGGGCTCCACTCTCATGACCTAATCACCTCCCAAAGCCCCACCTCCTAATTCCATCACAGAGGCAGTTAGAATGTCAACATCTGAATTCCGAGGGGATGCAAACATTCAGCCCACTGCACTTCTCATCTTCCAAGGCTTAGCTTGAGACACATCTGCTCCGGAAGCTTTCCTGATATCTCCATATGAGTAAGGCTGTCTTTGGTGGTAACAACAAAAACCTCAACTCAAGCTAGGTTGAGAAGAAAAATACGGAAGCTAGTGATTCATGTAACTGAGGAGTCTAAGGTTAACCTGAGGCACAGATGGATCCAGGGAACAAATTATGCCATTGGGACTTTGTCTCTGTCTAGCCATCTCTTTTCTTGGCTTCCCTTTTTGAGTCAGTGTCCTTCTTCATGTGGGGTAAGGAGTATGGCCCCTGGTAGCCTGAAGCCTGATTCCTTATGGCTTGAAAGTCAAAAGGAAGAAGTTTCCTGTCTTTCCCAGCATCTCTTTCCCCCCTCAGCATCTCGGTTTTTAGAGGAAACCTGAGCAGTCCTACTTGGCTCAGGCAGCCGCCCAGAACCAATCACTACATTCACATAGGCGCCACCTCTCTGATTGGCCAGTGGAGAGAAGGTCACCTGCCCGAGCCTTGGTGGGAAGGGGACTGTGACTGATAACCTCACCCTGTCCTCCAAGGAAGAGCAGATGACTGGAAGTGAGAAAGTAGAGCCGGTCAGAGAGGACTGAGAAATGCCCACTCTCTCCTCGCCTGGTCTTGCTCTGGGCTTCTGCCGGCCTCCTATCCTTCCATTCATTTGGCCATCATCACATGCTCCCCTGCACAGGAGATATATGTATTCATATATGCAGAGAAAATATAACTGGTTGCTATTTTTCTATAACTAACCAGATCTTCCTCTCAATACTGGTGAGCAGGGAAAAAAATCAATTTGAATTTTTTAATATGACTGAATGTGGTTGGCTCTAATAATTTCGAACAGCCCCCCTAGGAAAATTTTTGCCCATTGGAGTAAAAATACTCAACTGTTGCACTTGCTAAGGTGGGGTCCACATACATGGGAAGAGGGGCTTACAAATCCATGTGGTGACAGTGTGGGGGATGAGTCTAAGCCCCTGGATGGGGTGTCCTGTCCTCCTCTGCCCTGTCTACCTGGGTGTTGTTTGCTCTGGGGTCATTTGCTGCCAGAGCCTGAGGCAGGGGAAGACTGTGATGGGTCTCCATAGTTCAGTGGCACCTTGTGGCTGACTCTGCCTCTTCTCAATGCCCATGGATGCAGACCTGCTGAGGTCAGCCAGTCCTGTGTCTAGCCCTCTGGCCTACAGTCCACCCCGGCCTTGGTGAAGGGTTCATCACCCCCTGCTGCAGCCATTCCTATGTTGGGGGAGTGTGAGGGGCTCACACCCATCGTATCCTCCCTCTTTCCACCTCCAACTTTTGGCTGGGTCTTAATGTGTCATTGCTTGATCAGATTGCTTGAGCCTTAATGGCAAACGGGGCCCATGTTTTGCCCACTGATTAGGAAGAGTGTGAACTATCCCCTGGTCTTGGCGGGTAGCATGCTAGTGGAGAAGATAAAGGAATTTTAAATATCCTTTCTGAGACAACAGCTGGGTTCACCACTAGACTAGCGCTCTCACGCGTAATCCTATTTTGTCTGTCAGTAACTGAACATTGCCTCAATCTTTCTTTCTGCATCCCTTTGGAAACAAAGTCTAATCTCTCTCCAGTCAGACAGTTCCCTGGGATGGACCAAGGTCACCCTCCAAGAAAGCAAAAGAGAAAGCACATTAAAGACTAAAAATATCATCATACCACATGTGTGCTACTTGTTTCCTCTGTTAAATTGCCGGCCCCTTTAAGGCGGGAGCCATGGGGCACCGTATGGAAAGCTACTTACCAAGTAGTTACTCAGTGAGTGTACCCTCGCTGGGTAGAACTATGAGCAAGACTGGATCACTTTTATTTTGTAAAGGGATTAATTAATTCCTTCCTTCAGCAGACAGTGTGTGCCAGCTACTGTGCTGGGCATTGCAGGAATACAAGGATGGATTGAAGCTGAAAAGCATGCTGTTTGCTTAAACACCCACAATTCAGACAACCACCTTAAAGTATGGGAACTATTGGATGATTACATGGATATTGAAAAGCACTTGGGAATTCCTATCTACCTCCCACAGTGCCCTACAGGTCCTCAAGGCTGCTTGAAACATTCTGCAGGTCTACAGTGCTCCATTTCTTTCACTCCTTTCCTGTTGGTGTCGAGCATGCAAAGACGTCTGTTTCTTAGGACGTGCTTAATGTGTCATTGCTTGACCCGATCTATAAATATTGGTGCCCGCAGTGCCAACTCCCTGATGCATGATGGGGAGCCACCCTGGAAGTGTGGTTCAGTTGAGCACCCGATTTATTTCTTGGGTTACAGACGAGTGAGAATTCTTAATGGAAGTAGCTTCTTTAGTGACCCAGGGAATGTGGAAAGGGCAGAAGCTCACTAAATCCTTTCCTCCTTGATATTTTTTTTTGGCCATAACTAGCCTGCATTTCATGGTCTCCACTCAAAAGCAGGCTTGCCTGGGAATTGGGGATTGATTCTGGCTTTTGGGCAACTCACACAAGCTGAGTGTAAATTGCAGACCCATTGTAGCTAAAATAAGCAAATGAGGCTGCAGTAATTTTAGGACAGCAAATGGATGCTTGCAAAGTGGTGTGGAAAGATGTTGTTTTTGAGGACAAAGGAAGGGCGAAAGTTTGCCAAAGGACTTTGCCAGAGATGACTCAATGGATAAGCCATTTGGGATGGGGAAGCATTCTCCAGCATAATGGGATGGAAGGAACATCATACTTGGAGAATGGAATTTAATTCTAGGCCTGGATCTGCCACCGATTAGATGTGGGACCTTGGGAAAGTCACTTTTCATCTATGGGCTTTGTTTCTTCATTGGCAAAATAAAGCTTCATTCTTAATTTTGGAATTCTCTAAAATTCTTTCCGGGTTTAAGAGGACGTGGTGTCATGGTTCTGCTGAAATGTCCTTGTCTTGGCACATTTGCAGATCTTCATGGTCTTCAAATTGGCTCTTTGTCATGGAAACCACTCAAAACACCATCACTGCCAGCCTTTGCACACAAGGGAAATGGCTCAGAAGTAGCTCAGGAGTGAGTGGGGAAGCGAGAGAAGGCTGGCCTTGATACTTGAAAGAGCCTCTTTTTAAAGGCAATCTCTAAAGATGTGATTGGGTTAAAGCATCCTGTTGTGGGGGGAGGTGGGGTGGGGGTGGGTGTGGGTGTGTGTGGAGAGCTGACCAATCCAGAGGGAAGAGTTGAGAGATTTTGTAACTGAGTCCCTTGTTCTTGCCCTGATGTTCACAAGCTATGTTATCTTGGACAACCTTTTCTGGACTCACTGTTCCCATCCAGACAATGGGGAGACTCTCTCTAGGATCCTTTCCAGCTCTCGCATGTCAGGGCTCCCTGACGGTATGAGAAAGCACCTCCCTCATCAACACAAACATAAATCCTTAAACTCTCCAGGGCTAGAAAGGAGCAAAGCATTCTGAAAGAGACTTGAAGATCTCTCTGGGCAGCAGAAATCAAAGTTAATCCTGCAGGGAGGCAGAGCTGAGGGAGAATGGCCGGGAACTTGTCAGTACAGCGGCCTCTTCTCACCAGGAAGCTTCCCTGGTGGGTTCTGGGTTTGGCTTTAATGAGGCCTGCGGTTCCTTACAGAAACCCACTGGTCAGTCACAGTGTGAGGCATGGGACTAGAGAAAGTCAGAAAGATGACTTCATCATGCACTGCGAATCACTCAGCTTCCTTGAGTTTTCTTGAGCAACTCCCAAGCATCAGCCTCTCTATTGGGCACATTTCACATGCGGTATGTATTAAATAGTAGTATTTTTCAGTCTTTGGGCTGCCAAAACCTAAGTCCTCTCCTAGCGCTGAGTCTTGGTGGAAGGTAAAGCCCTGCCTTCCACCTTGGAAAGCAAATGGGGCAAGATGCTTCCTCGCTAGTCATCCGGGAGCATTTCCGGTGAGGACACCTGGCCTACTTCCTATAGTTCAGACACTCCCACCTGGACTCTGAATCATGAGCAAATCATCAAAGGTAAAGGGACCATTAGAGTGGACTCATAACAGAGCCCCACAGCAGTGGACCTGCTCATTGTGCCACCTACCGCTTGGCTGTCAGCAGCTACATTTGTTTTCTCCATTTTGCAAGCCTTGCTCTTCAGTTCCCTGTTGATTCTGAGGGTCCTTTCTGCTTGTGATAACCACAGCTAGTTTCTATTGCTTGCAGCCCAGATTCTGGGCTGTTACTCTGCTCTTATCCCATAAAAACCATATGGGGAACTCTATCAGATGCCTTATGAAAATCTTGGTCCCACCTCTTGCTTAAGCCACTGTGACGAGCAGTTCCAAGCAGGTTTTACCCACTATTCTGGGGGCTTTCACTTCCTATCCCAGGGCTTCTCTGATGCCAAAGCATCAGGTGGCTTGGGAACCCCATGGGCAGGGGAGGGAGCTGTGGAGCTGCCCTTAACCAGTGAGGAACAGAAGCCAGCGAGGAATGTTTTCTCCATTCCCCCCTGCATGGACGTTTCTGTAATGTATTCTCTAGGGTGGCTCAGAAGGTAACTATAGCAGTGGCTTACTTAATAATGGATCCTTGTATGAGCTTCCCACCTCCCATGTTCCCCTGGCTGGTCCTTCTTTCTGGATCCTTTTCAAGGTAAATGACCTACAGGCAAGCCTGTTTCTTGGGCTCTGCTCTTGAGGGGACTGATGTCCAGACAGGAACTGAGACATTGAGACGTTTAGGAACTTGTTCTTAGATCACACAAAGAGCAGAACCAAGCTTGGACCCAGGCCCCTTTGACTGCAAGGTCTCTGGTCTTTTCCCTGGCCACAGGGCCTGAGTTAATAACGAGTGGGGAGTGTGACCGAGTCTGCACTCTGGGGTGGGCTAGGAGGGGACTCTAGTTGGCCCAGGAGAGGGGCAGTCCTGGCATCCTTAACCTGGTGCCAGCAGCTGTGCACACTAAAGCCTTTTTGACTTCTGAATATTTTTGTTCCTATCTAAAGAAGTTTATCTCTTTTTCTCGGTTGGCTTTCCCTTCCCCCATCTTTGAGCCTTGCCGTGCTTTGGGAACATACTAGAATGTGAGTTGAGAGACCCAGACTTCAGTCTCAAGCCCACCACCAACTTGCTGTTTGACCATAGAACAAGGGACCTCTCCTGGCCCCCTGGGTCCCTGTCTGGCCAGTCCAGTGGTTCCTAGGTGTCCATATGGCTAGGCTAAGTCAGTCACTTGGGTGGTGGGGGAGTGGTGCCAAGGGAAGCTTAGTAATTACATCCCCAAATTCTACCTCCAGAGATTCTGATTCAGGACCATCCGGTGGGGCCCAGGCTTCTGTATTTTTAACAGGGTCTTTGAGTTTTAATCAATTTCTCTCCTCTTTCTTGATCTCTTCCTCTTTCAATCCCCTGATTCGGGAATGATTAGGGAATTCTAAAAAAGCAATCCCACTCCTAAATATCTCCTCTCTGAAATATCTCCCCAAATAACTGCATTTCCACCTTCCAGAGCAGGTGCTGCTTTCTGGAGGCCCCTGTGAGATACCCACAAGCTACCCTGGAGGGATGGTGCAGCCACGAATTGCCATCCATGGCATCACACGGACTGCTTTATGCTATTAGGTGCAAACCTCCTTCAGAGATCAGGGTCTGAGGATGTTGGCATTTTGGCCATTGTCAGCACATTTCAAGACACTAAGGAACCCCAACAGGTACGGTATTTTCTGAACAGTGAGGGGAAAGCCTGTGAGCACTGAAGACCAGAGTCTGGTGCTGAAAGGGAGGTGATGGCATGGAGAGAGGGCAAGGGGAGTGACAATGAAGCTCATTTAGCTCATACAGGACCCCAGGAAGACTACTGAGGAGGGCTCAGAGGAGGCTGAGGCCCACAGTGTTTTCTCTGTCACTACTGTCTAACCCTGGGTGAGTTACTGTGCTTCCATCTGAGAACACACACACACACACACACACTCTGTCTCTCTCTCTCTCTCTCACACACACACACACACACACATGCACCAGCCATGCACAGGGCTACGTTCCCCATAGGCATTGCTGTTTGACATGGTCTCACCCCCATAGCTGATTGGACTGGGTAGTCACTACTTAAACAAAGCCACCTGCGGGATCTCACCTTGAATTTGGAACTTGGCCAAGAGACAAAGTCTGTAGGTGGCTGGAAGTAATATGTCTCCCATGGGTGTAGTTGGGCAGAGAGGTGTGACAAAATCTAGAGACAGAGCAAACTGGTTTGCAAAGAGACAGCATTAAACAGAGACTCAGAGAGAGGCAGAGGAAAGAATGAGAGAGAAAGAGAGAGAGAAAGGGAGAGAGTCATGGGGCTGTCTGGGCGATAGCATCAGTACTTTCCTGAAGCAGCATCTTGCCTATAGGTTTTGGGAGCCTCCTTGCATCTTTATGGAAAAGAAACAAGCAAATGACTCATGTTTTTTCTTAGTCTAGTCCGATTTCTGTTGCTCGCAATCCAACAGTGTCAACCAAGACACCTCCCCTCACAGCCTGCATCCACTGTCCCAGCAGGCAGCAGCGGCCAGGCCCCCAGGAGCAGGACAGACACAGTGTGAGGCTGCTCTGTTTACCTCCTGAAAGGCCCTGTGGTCCCAGCTGAAACTTGCAGCAGACCCCCAGCTAGCCACTCTTCCCAAAATAATGTTTTCAAAGCATTTCTTACAGAGTCTTACCTTGAAGAAAAATAATGGCCCTTCTCTCTTTACCTCTTTGCTGACGTGCTGAGAGAATTTTCCACCGCCCAAACTACACGGTTCAGTGCCTCTCAAACTCTATCTGAGGAAAATGCTAAAACACAGATCTCGATTCAGCAGGTTGGGGCGGGGCCCGAGAACCTGCATTTCTAATGGACTTCTATGTGAGGCTGCTGGTTCAAGGGCCACGCCAGGAGTAGCAAGGGTTTAGACTTCCTCTGCCAGGAATTACAAACAAATTGCAATTAAAACCCCAGTACCCGTCAGAGGGTTGAAACCAAGTAACTATCCTAAGTAGGACCAAAAAAATTCACTAGTTTTAATTAATAAAAAAAAAAAATCTGAGAAGAACATTCTTGCTAAGAAATCCCATTTTATTCCTTGCAAGAGCACACAGGGAATAGTTTGCTTCTCAAGGAAAGAAGAAAATGATAAGCATGTGTTGTAATTAGCATATCAATGACCAATAATTAAAAAGGGGTTTCTAAAGCGCTGGGGGTGGAGGGGTGGTTAAACAGTTTTTCTTTCCCTCTCAAATTCTCAAGTACTTTAGATAGCACTATCTTCTTTTGGCTTGCTTACATTTATAATTTGGGCAGAGCCTATTTTCAAAAATAGACAGAGAGATATTAAATTTCAGGGTATCCCTTAATGCAACATTCCCTGATTCCTCACTAATGCAGCCCTATTGGCGGTGCCAATCTCCTCACCAAAGACATTGCTTTTGTTTTATTTTTCTCTTTCAAAAAACTGACATCTTAGCGCCTCATATCCATCTTAGTTTAAACAAATGTTTTGATTACATCCAAGTGAGAGCCCAACAAAAGCTGTTGGAGCTGAACTGACGCATTCGCTATTAGTTTTAGACAATTTGTTCTAATATTGTCTGGAATCATTCGTTTATACACCCATACAGATTTGATTACTTTACTTGTTTCATTAATCTTTATTTGTTTAATCATCTGTTTAATCTGTTTAATCATTGGTTTAAGTGGAAAGATTACATGAAGATGTTTAGCGTTGGCGCACACAGGCATTCTGACATGGAGCCCGGCGTTCCTTTTTGTCTATTTATTATATTCTTTTATAGGCTTCATGAGCCACTTTAAAGCTTATAGGATGCTTCGGGGAATTCAATAATTTAGTAGTTCTTCACCACTGAACATGATGTATTTTTTAAATGTTATTTAAATAAGCAATATTTGTGGAATAATTTGACTTCCATTCTGGGCTCGCGGTTCCTCCTCTCCCAACCAAATGCAATATTTAAGTTGGCACCGAGACCATTCTTTAAGGAATTGGGAAGGAAGGTCTGGGAGACTGGGAGTGTTCTTTAGGATGAGAGAGCAGTTTCTTCCTTCTAGGTCTGTGTACCCGGAGAGTCCAAGTTTGTTGTTGTTTGAAAGCGTGAGGCAGCACCCAAGGTCTGACATCATACTGTAACTGTCAGGAAGGTTATGAGCCCCCATCTGCCTGCATGCTGGGGGTGTCTATTGCTCCCCAGCCTCCACTAAGATGTGGAGGGCTTCAAGAGAGACTCCTGGGTGAACATGAATAACTTCCACTGCATCCAATGCATTTAACAAAATGGTCACCATGCATCTATGGTGACAGCTTTTTATGCTATGCTCTCCAATTTTGCTTGAGGATGGGAGGTGTAATGGAAAAATGCTGTGCATCATGGTAGGTGCAACAGGTATTATGTCAACAAGAGACAGACTAAACATCTTGGGTGGAGAGGGTAAATTCTTGGGAGAAACAGCAACATTGAAGACAGCACTGTGGGCAGAGCCCGTCTCCCTCTGCTAATAGAGACCCTCGCTCTCAATGGAGAGGCCGACCCACCTTCAGATCTTGCTTTTATCAGCCCTACCCCCATCCTCCCCATCTTCCAAGGCCCAGCTTAAATTTCGTCTTCTCTTACCCCAAAAACAGGTTGGGGCAGAATTAGGACTAGAACTCACTGCTTCTGAAATTCTGTTGAAAAAGAATTCCCTACCTCAACCTGTAACTTTCTGAACTTTTGCTCCTGTCATGAGAAGCTGATCCGAGAGTAAATGTGATGCTGTTCTGCACTGCTGTTTCCATCCTAATGAAGTGCCGTCATTACACGCATTCTAAGTACATTGATGTTGTGTCCCTCAAACCTCGTGGGAGGGTAGCTGGATTGTTAACCTTCTCATTTGTCCCCATGGAGGGAAGGAGCCATGTAGGCTTCACAGCCCCTCACCCAGGGTCCTCTCAGACAGGGTTCCGGGAGAAGCATGCACCTGACATGCCTGAACACATCTGGGTTCACACCTCCACTCCCTGGACACATGACCTCAGACAAATTGTTTAACATTGTGAGCCCTGTGTCACATCCAGCAAATGGGGACGATAATGGTCCTCACCCCGCATGTCATCAGGAGTATGAAATGACAAAACAAGTGTCCGTGCCTGCTCAGCCTGGTGCCCGGTGAGAGTGGGCACCGGGTCTGGCTGGTGTATGGGACCTCAACGCCACAGGCAGGGAATGCTTCTGCGGGCACGGGTGCACGTGTCTTCTGGGAGGAGAGTGGGCTTCCAGAGAGAACCGCTTTCAAACGGATACATTTTTGTATCCCGCTGTGTCCTTCTGTCTGTTCCCACCTCATCTGGAGGGTTCGGGTTGTGCTGTTTGTTTCCTGCAGCTGAGTCGGTGCCAGCCCTGCTGCCAGGACCTCTTTCCTTCTCCCAGGAATTCCACCTCCCCTCTGATTCCTTCCATTGTGCCTCCAGCCTTAGGCTTCTCTTCAATTGGCTCCAAGCAGCCTGGACCCCAGGAGCCCCCTGCCTGCACTTCTGAAGGAATCACTTCTTTAAATGAAACCTGGGTGGCATTTGAGAGACGTGTATTCCTTAAAAGCCTTCCTCCTGGGCTTCTGGATTTCAGTGCTCATAAGCCACCAGTTTCTGAAACTGATTGTTCACTCCTGCCTCTGTCTGGAGACTTACTTCATGCTCCCTTTAGCCCTGCTTCTTTGTATTCCCAGGAGAGCTTCCCAAACATGCTTGATAGGGTCTGGGAGAAGTTGGTGGCCCACAGCTCGGGATACCATTCTCAGCTGGGGACTTTCAACTGATGGCTGAGCTGAGAGCAGCACTGCAGTGGCATATTTAGTAGATCTGTCCAGTTATGCACAGCCCTTTTTTTTTTTTTGAGACAGTGTCTCACTCTGTTGCCTAGACTGGAGTGCAGTGGTGTGATCACAGTGCACTGCAGCCTCAATCTCTTGGGCTCAAGCAATCCTCCTGTCTCAGTCTCCTAAGTGGCTGGGACAACATGTGAATGCCACCATGCCTGGCTACTTTTTAATTTTTTTGTAGACAGGGTCTTGCTATGTTGCCCAGGCTGGTCTCAAACTTTCTGGGCTCAAGCAACCCTCCTGCCTCAGCCTCCCAAAGTGCTCACAGCCTTTTGACTGAGGATGGTTCTCTGCCCTCTGGAGGGTTTGTCCTCTTCCATTCATCAACCTTTGGGCTCAATGCTCAGGGAGCCATGTGGGAGATGGGGACAGCTGTCCAGCCAACTAGTTTAGTTGACTAAATCCTGATGCTGAGTAGCATGAGCTGATGTGCTCAGATAAACCTTGTGTCCACGGAAAATACAGGAGAAAGAAGATTTTTTTTATGCAAAGATACCATCTCCCACCACCACCATCAGGGGAGACTCATTCTATTAGTCAAAGATGTGCCTGGGTTAACAATCTCTCTCCTGGAATGCAGATTTGGTAGCAGGCTTTGGAATAGAGAAAAATAAGGTTTTGGAGTTTCCTTGTATTTAAGGAGAACAGCGTGATGCTTCAGTCAAACATCCAGAGGCCCCGATGGCTACGAGGGCTGGGAAAACGTCTTCAGAGATGCGAGAAACTCAAGAAAGTTCTGCTTATTTGCTCCAGGTCATCTTGGGTGCTACCTCTGGTGAGCTGACCATACTTGGCAGATGGTCGAGGTAGTATGAACCAATTGTGAGACTACCTATAGCTGAGATTTTTGTTGTCCACAGCCACAAGAGCAAGGACCATGTCTTTTAAAAAAATATTTATTTATTTATTTATTTATTTATTTATTTATTTATTTATTTTGGGGGCAGGGTCTGGCTTTATTGCCCAGGCTGGAGTGCAGTTGTGCAATCTTGGCTCACTCCAACCTCTACCTCCTGGGCTTAAGCCATCCTTCCACCTCAGCTTCCCCAGTAGCTGGGACTATGGGCATGCGCCACCACACCCAGCTAACTAAAAACAATTTTTTTTTTTTTATAAAGACAGAGTTTTGCTATGTTGCCCCGGCTGGTCTCGAACTCCTGGGCTCAAGGGATCCACCTGACTAGGCTTCCCAAAGTGTTGGGATTACAGGCGTGAGCCACTGCACCTGGTTCGGACCATGTCTTATTCATCTTTGTGTCCCATTCTTTCTCGTCGCTCCCTCATCAAGACAGCACTGTGCACAGAGTAGACACATCACAAAGGGGAGATGCACTGGGATTTCAGGTTGGCAGTAGAAGAAAGTGATGGAGGGTATTCAGGTCACTTTCTATTAATATTTATTGGAACACCCACCATGTGCCAGACATGATGCTAGGTCCTCAGAGTCCAGCCAGGTATTACGCAGACCCAATGTCATAGGGCTGCTGTGAAGATTAACTGAGAGAATATGTGTATCAATAAACACTGCTGAGGCTGTTAAATTGGATCTGAGGCTGGGTGTGGTGGCTAACTCCTATAATTCCAGCATTTTGGGAGGCTGAGGCGAGTGGATCCTTTGAGGTCAGGAGTTTGAGACCAGCTTAGCCAACATGGTGAAACCCCATCTCTACTAAAAATACAAAAATTAGCCAGGCCTGGTGGTGGGCACCTGTAATCATGCCAGCTACTTGGGAGGCTGAGGTAGGAGAATCACTTGAACCTTGGAGGCAGAGGTTGCAGTGAGCTGAGATCACACCACTGCACTCCAGCCTGGGAGACAGAGTAAGACTCTGTCTCAAAAAAAAAAAAAAAAAAAAAAAATGATAAATTGGATCTGAGCACAGAGGGTTTGACTGCCAAGCTAAGGCCTGTGTACTTTCAAAAGCAATGATGAGTCATGAAGTGGTTTGGGAAAAAAGAGTGGGATGAATTGATTTTGTTTTGAAATTTTTAATTATAAAAATAAATCAGACTTGTAAAAAAATATAGACTTGCTTGAAGAAAACAGAATAAAGTCCTCACCATGTCCTCAGCTCTGCAATCCTATTCCCACCCCAAGAAAGCCCCTGAACAGTTTGGTGGGTACACATTTATACACTTATTTTGCACTTATAAACATATACATTTTTGACAAAAATAAAATTATATTAAGTATCTATTAGCTTACTTTTCTACTTAGTAAATGGCTATTTTTCATATGGGTTCATATAAATTTGTCTTCTTTTTTGCTATGTATAAGTATAATGTATGGATATAACAGAATTTACTTATTTCCATACTTATGGACATTATTTTGTTTCCTTTCTTTTAAATCTGGCAAGCAAAACTCCAACATTTTCTTTTAAACCTTTGAGCACACATTGAGTATAGCTGTATGGTAAATTTTCAACAATGAATTTTCCAGTTGAAAGGGTTTACACACTTTCAGATTTTGCCAGATTGCCCCCCAAAAGGCTGTACTAATATGTACCTCCACAAACAGTGTGGAAGAGTTCCTGCTTCCGCAAGTCCTGGAGAACACCATACATTCCAAATCGTGTTAATATTTGAAAATCTAATGGACAAGAAATGATGTCTGAGTGTTATTTTATGCTTTTAATATAAGTAAATGACCATCTTTTCAAATATTCATTTGTACTTCATTGACTTGTTTTTATTTACTTGTTCACATCCATCACCCATTTATCTATTAAGCTGATGTTTTTAAAAATTCTTAAGATACCTTTATTTTAATTGAGTGAATTCTTATTATCCACCATATGTATTATCATTGTTATTTGGACTTTAATAAAATTAGATTATGCCTTTATTAAAGTATACTTTCTTTTTTTTCCATTTATTTATTTATTTATTTATTTTTAGATGGGGTCTCACTCTGCTGCCCAGGCCAGAGTGCACTGGCACAATCTCAGCTCACTGCAACCTCTGCCTCCCTGGTTCAAGTGATTCTCCTGCCTCAGCCTCCCAAGTAGCTGGTGCACAGGCGTGAGCCCCCACACCTGGCTACTTTTTGTATTTTTAGTAGAGATGGGTTTTTGCCACATTGGCCAGGCTGGTCTCGATCTCCTGAACTCAGGTGATCCACCCGCCTCGGCCTCCCAAAGTGCTGAGATTATAGGAATGAGCCACCACACCTGGCCAAAGTATACTTTCTGTACATAAAATTTACAACTCTAAATAGTTGTTGACTTTTGACAAATATATATTCTGTATACATCCATGTAACTTTTGTGACCACAACCAAGATATAAAACATTTCCATTAACCCCAAAGCTTCCCCATGCCCCTTTACTATCAGTCTCCCTGCACTCCCTACCCCAGGCAAATACTAATGTTGTTTCCATCACTATAATTAGTTTAATCTGTTCTAAAATTCAATATTTAAAGAGTAATAAAGTATGTACTCTTCTGTAAATGACTTCTTTTGCTCAGCATAATGTCTTCTGAGAGTCATCTGTGTTGTTACATTTAGCAGGATTTCATTCCTTTTTATTGCTGTTGCATAGATTATATAACTGCCCATATGTTAATGGATAGCTGGGTTCTTTCCAGCTTGGGGTTATTGCAAGTGAAGTTGCTATGAAGTTGCTTGTACAAAATCTTTATGTAGACCTATGTTTTCATTTCTCTTGGGTAAATACCAAGTGGTAGAATGGATTATATGACTGATGTATGTTTAGCTTTATAAGAAACTGCCAGGGTGTTTTCCAAAGTGATTGTACTATTTTATCTGCCCACCTACAGTGTATAGAGTTCCAATTGCTCCATATCCTTGCCAACACTTGGTATTATCAGTCTTTTTAATTTTAGCCATTCTAGGGGTATAGAGTGCTATCTCATTGTGGTTTTAATTTGTATTTGCCTATGACTAACAAGTATGAGCATTTCTTCATGTGCTCATTGAGCTTTCATATATCTTTTATGGTAAAGGGTCTGTTCAAATATCTTGCTTATTTTAAATTGAGTTGTCATAAGTGACCTTTTTATACTCTGGAGACAAACCCTTTGTCAGATATTCATACTGTGAATATTTTCTCCCATTCTGGGTCTGCCCTTTTCATTTTTTAAATGCTGGCTTTTGAAGAGCAAAAGCTCTTAATTTTTATAAACTTCATCAATTTTTTCCTTTATGATTTCTGCTTTCGTAAAGCAGCTAATAAATTTTTGTTCACTCCTATGTAAGAAAACTTTGCAATGATATTGCAAAGATTTCCTGGTGTATATATCATATATATATAATATATATATTTTAACTTTTATAGCTTTAGTTCTTATCTTTGGGTCTATAATCCATTGTTTGCTAACTCTGGTTTGGATGTGTCTTTCTTTATTTTATTTTTATTTTCATAGAGATGAGGTCTCACCATGTTACCCAGGCTGGTCTTGCACTCCTGAGCTCAGGCAATCCTCCTGCCTCGGCCTCCCAAAGTGCTGGGATTGTAGGCATGAGCCACCAAAATTGGCCTTTCTTTTCTTTATATGTGAATGAAAATTTTGCTGAGTATAAAATTTGGGAGTTACTTCCCCATTCCCAAACTTTAGATATTTTTACAATTTTTTTGCGTGGAATGTTTCTGTGAATTTTGAGGCCATCCTGATTTTGCGTCTTAAATGTAATTTATATATTTAGCCTGAATAACCGAAAGACTTTTTTTTATTATTCTTGAAGGTTCAGTTACTTAATCAAGATATATCAAGATATATTATTTGATCTGCATTTTTGTTAATATAGATTTATTATTTTTAATCTCAGGAAAGTTTTCTTGTAACATTTGTAAAGTATTTTTCTGATTGTTTTTGCTCTTTTTAGTCATCTTTGTTTTTTAATTAATACAGTTTTGGAAGAGATTTTGTGATTGCCATATCTTCTGTGCCATATTTCCTAATAGCTCAGGAAAATAGTTTAGGGAAATAATAAATTTTTCCCTGGAAGAAAGAAGTTCCTAGAAAAACGCAAGTTGGGAATAAAAGTAGGCACATGCACTACACTCACACAAGCACACACACGTGCCTGGAATACATACACTGAGGTGCTAAGTGGCTATGTCACCTCTGCGTCCTGCCTATATGCATTTGTGTTTTCTTTCTGGTTTGTGTCCATATGTTTATCTTGCCTACAATGAGCATGGATTGCTTCAGTGATAACTCCCAACACTCAAGCAGATTTTGGGAGCGGAAAGAATGAGCCTCATTCAATAGCTCATTTACCAAACATTTCCTTAGCATCCACTTCTCTTCAATCAGGAATTTAACACTTTTCCTCCTATTCAGGCTGGAATAGTTATTCCAAAGTGAAAATTAAAGGATGGAGATTGACTGCTGGTGCAAACAATCTCTCCAAAATGGAAGTGTTTCTCACATATCTCTCCTAGAGTCATTTGACTTGAAGCAGGTCCTGGGCCTCCTCTCTGTGGTTGAGCAAGGGGGCTGCCAGTGGGCAGATGGGGCCTGCAGGTGCATTTTGACAGCACGGTGATTACCATTTTTGTTTGTTTGTTTTTAAAACTTTTGAGCCTTTAACTGGGCGATGTGCTCTCCAGTTCTCCACAGTCTTCATAGCCCCTCACTGGGGTACCCCTGGCCTATCCCACACATTTATGGTACTTGCCTAATCCCTACAGGACTTCTGGTGCAGGAGGTGATAGATGAGTGTTCAAGAGGCAACAAAATGAGCTCCTACTTCCTTTATTTTTTTAATCCATATTTATGTACTTACACCCTAGGGCAGAAGAGGGACATGAAGGTGAGTATAAACAGTGTAAGTCATAACCCTGTTTGAGGGAAGTGGCTAATTTGGCTCTGAGCTTCCCAGTGGCTAAATCAAAGAAGGCAACCCAATCAGTTTTACAATTTACATTGTCAGTAAGTCTAAAATTGAACTATTTTCTCAAGAGAAACAAGCTTTACTTTGAAAACAAGCTCCTAAGATGAAAACTGCCTTTGCATACTTTCTCTAGACTTGGGAGCTCAGGATTCTAAAATGATCCCAGTAGAAGCTATACAAATACATTAAATGCAAAATGCGTATAGCACAAGCTTGATATCTATATGAGCTAATTGAAAGGAGAAAAGATTTTGAGTTTAGCACATAAGCACTTAGTATATCTTTCTTCCCACATTATAGATAGCACTGCTATTTTCTAAGTAGAAACTGAAATATTTCATCTATGCATGCAAATTAGTCTGGACTCTGTGCCCAAGGCATAAAACAAATGGAATCATGAATATTTTTAAAGGAATGTATTCTACCTCTTTTTTGTTCCTGTCTAGTTACTGGTGCCGTATAAATGGAGGGGTCTGGGGAGTGGGATCATATTTAGTTGATGGGAACTGAGGGTGGAATCAGGGAGACTCTGCTCTAGTGTTGTCACATCTGAGTGTTTCTCAACTTGGCTGGGTGCTCACTGTAAACACCTGGAAATCTGTGAACAATACCATGCCTTTGTCTCACTCCAGAACAACTGCATCTGAATCTCTGGGGTGGGGCCTAGGGGATTATTTTTGTTCAAAAGGTCTTCCAGTGATTCTAGGGTACAGTCAAGGCCTTGATCTCTGATGTCTCTGGGCCAGTGGTTCTCCACCTCTAGTGCATGAGACTCACTTGGCAAACTGGTTGACATGCAGATTCCTGGGCCTCATCCCCTTCCTCAATATTCTCATTTAGTAAGTGTCTGCAGGTGAGGTCAGTGTTGAGAGCAACTGACCTAGTCTTTCTTTCTACCTAGTGTCACAAAGTAGGTGCTATGTCTTCAAATGTAGAAGCAAATGTGGAATAGGGTAATCAGTAAAAAAAGGAAAAGGGCATCAGAAACCAGAAGGAAAAAGACAATCACGGTAGAAACCTGCAAGCACAGTCATTATAACTGAACACAAAATTTTACTCTGCTTTTCCTGCAACCAGGACCTCCGTCTCTGCTGGCCCTGAGGCCTTGTTCTTACTATTTGACATTGCCAGACACAAGTTTCCTCACTTGTAAAATGAGAGTTCTAATACATGGTGCATAGAAATGGAGTTTCTCCATAGCCACTGATTGAGTTTCTGGGAAGGGACAGAGGATGAGGACATTTTGAAAAGAGCGCGGGATGAGTGTGGGAGCACCCTGGCTCTTGCGGGTGCTGGTTTCTAAGCCATCGCACCTGCCACGCCAGGAGCTGAGTTTCTAGTGGAAACCTCTGACCTGCTTCTTGCTAATGCCTGACAGTCCGTTTCCCAAGGGAGGTTAAAGGACATCTCTGTCTCAAGCAGGCATTTCCCATAATCCAAGAGATAGGGATGAGAAATGTCTGCTGGTGCCACTGGGTGTCTTAACAAGGGAGACCCCTGGGGTGGCAGGAGCTGCAGTAGACATAGTGGTCCCTCCGCCTGCCCCTCAGCGCGGCCTGGCTGCTCAAGGCCTTTGAAGGATGAATTTTCATGCGAAGTCTGTGTTTTCACTTGGACAGACCCAACAGGAGCTGCTGCAATATTTCACCAGCTCTTGTGTTTGTCGGCTCCACTAATCATCAGCCTCAATCACTAGTGCGATATTTTATGAATTAATAAAAATGATCACAGGCAGTCCAGGGGGACCCAGGGAAGAAATGCGTGTGGTAGAATTTTAATGAGCACCGTGGGGAATTTCAATCTTTTCTCGCTTTTTATTTTTATTTTTTTAAAAATCTTCCCTTCTTCCTTCCACGCCCCCTCTCTGAAATCTTTTTCTTGCCTGAGCCCCTCCCCTTTAGCAAAATCATAGCTAGAGCTGTTCTAAATCACTGTCACACAAATTAGGTGTTTTCCCTCAGCCTGTTGTTTGGCCCACAACAGTGTCGTCCTGTGCTGCAAACGCGCCCCATGCACCTGCTCTCTGTCCTAATTGAGCAGATGATCTGCCGATTTGTCATGCTTAGCCCAGACCCCCTTCCTGGCACCCCCTCCCCCATACTGCCAGCCTTGGCCTGCCTGGAACATTGGGCAGATGTAGAGCTTCCCGTGTGCGCGTGTGTGTGTGTGTGTGTGTGTGTTATGACAGATCTTGTACTCATTATTGAATAATTCATTGTTGCGTTAATGTCTTCAGATACCATCTCTCACTTCCTCACTCTTTCTCTCTCTCATCTGGCTCGCTTGGGAAAACTTGATTATGCCTGCCGCTCTGACGACAGAGTATACAGATAAAAGATAATTGCTTGGCTTGACTCCTCCATTGATATGAAAATAAGATTTAAATTATTCACTCTGGTTTAAAGGTTAGTTGAAGGTTATTACAGGGGATGAAGGAAAAAAAATCACTCTTCATAACGTTCGGGGTTGAGATAAGACAGATTTGAAAGGGCCTAATTTGCACTGTAGGCAGAAGCACCTTGTTGTGAATAAACTGAGAATCCCTCTAGAGATTTTAATCTAGGAGAAGTCAATTATTTATAAGCAAATTATGACTGGCTTTTCATATATATAAAACACTCTGTGTCATAAATAAGGACATGGTGGTGTCTGTTCCTTTCTCAGCACCCAGTTTTTCTTGATCTCGAAGCTCTGGCCTTGTCACAACAGGAATTTAATGAGGCGCCTCTGTTAGGAGGGTCAGCTGACTTGGTGGGGGCTCCTTTTAATAGATGATAATGGTAATGATAATAATAATTTGGCTTTGGGGGTGGGTCTCTGCCTCTGGGCCTGACCCCTTGCCCGACGGGAACGGCCTGGGAAGTGGGAGGCCCATGGGGGCACAGGCCACCTGTGATTGGACTCTTTTGCCCACCAAGCATTGGTGTTCCCAGTGGGTTCTTGCAGATTTACATAGGAAATCATCTCAGAGCTGCTTCTGCCCAGGGAGGCACATCTCCTGCCTGAGAATCAATAATTAATGGCCTTCCATGTTTCTGGAAGTTGGGTGCTGCTTCAGAAAGTATCCAGAGGCCTCCTCTTCTATAGCGCTCCATGCATTAATCATGGTCAGCCATTTTTATCAAAATGCAGAGCTGCGGAACCTGAGTGTTCTTCTCTCTGGTGGGCCAACTTTGCAGCCCCTCCCAGGACTGCTTTCGAGGAGCCCCTGAGTGAGTGACTTGGGGCTGGGCGTCATGTTCCCTAGAACCTCCTTTCACTGTACATTCACAAGAACCTTTGCTCCTCCTATTACCTGCAAATAGGGCATCATGCATGCAACCCTGCAATCCCCTGGGATTGGTTTAGGAAATATGCAGTGTCAGAGAGCTAGGCTGGTAGGTCTCCAAGAAGTATCTTGGCCTGGAAGCCCTAAGGCTGCCTCTAAGTGGGGATCTGGCCAGGCGAGTTTGCCCTCTGTCTGGCTGTGGAAAACTTTCAATCATCTGCTCCCTCTCTAGATGATTACAAAGCCTCCAAGCTGTCAGCCCCAGTTAGTTCTCCACAGGGATCCTGTCTGGAAAGGATCCTTGCCCCTGGCAGGTTTCAGGGAAGATCTGGAACAGCCTGGGTTTGCCGAGGTGCCTGGCCTGGTGTGGGCGGGCTGACCTGGCCAGCTGGGGGGCATCATGGTAAGGAAGAGGAGGGGGGAAAAGGGCAGCTGGCAGTGATGGTGTGTGGGAACAAGAGGCTGCAGATAGGTCAGTGCTGCTTCTGAGCAGTTTGGATTTGGGGGGGCTTGCTGGTTATCAGCAAGGTGACATTCCTCCACCTCTCTTGCTTCAGCCTAGAAGCTCTGCAAGCTCCTCTTTTACATATATATATGTACATATACATATATATATATATGTAAAAGCTTCACACACACACACACACACACACACACACACACACACACACACACACACAGACTATAAAGCAAAATCCATTCTTGAGATCCAGAGAGGTTAAGTGACTTGCCCAAAGTCACACAGCAAATAAATGTCACACCTTAGACCCAAAACCAGCTTTCCTGATACCTAGATCATAATATTTTAGGTTTTTTTTCCTATCTAGTGTTTGAGATCCAGAAAAAATTAAATGCTGCTTTTTACTGTACAATCTGGCCCCCCATGGAGGTGTGGGGCCAGGCAGGGCTTAGTTCTTCATCTATAGGGGATTGAACAGGGGTCTCCTGGGCTCCTTTGAGCTCTAAATTCTATGAATACAAATGTAGCAGAATATTCCTCAGGGAATATTCTCAATGGCAGAGACCCTATCTTAAGTCATTAGATGCAAAGAAACATTTGCTGTACATTTACCCTGAACAAGCCCCGCTTCAGGCGCTGCAAGAGGATGTGGATGACAGGATTCTCAAAGGTCTTGTCAGTCTGCAGAAAGCCTAAAGTAGATAGGTGAGGGCCCTCCAGCTGGTAGGAGTCAGTGTGAAGCTGCAGGGTCAGGGCCACAAGTGCTGCAGGAGTTCCCAGTTGGGGAGAGACCCACAGGAGCCAGAGCTGGCAGGGCCAGCTTCTGGGAGGAAGAGAGGCTGAGCAAGATGCTGAGATGGCAGGGTCTGCTAGACAGAGGGAGAGGGAGAGACTCATTCTCACAGGAGGGGCTGCGAGCCTAGAGCAATTTGCTAAGGCAAGGTCTGAAGGATGAGCCAACTTTCATTTAAGGGAAGCTGGTTGCACCACACCAAGGAGAATTTTAATTATTTCAAATCTCTGGGTTCTAAGGTCCCATAAGAGGTCTGGGATAGAGGCCACTCCACCAACAGTACACTGAGCATGTGTTGGGTGAGCGGTGGGTTGGGCCAGGCTGGGGGATTTATGGAGAGCTGCGACGCTCAGTGGAGCCCCTGCTTGTCTTGGTGCAGAAGGATGATGTGTTGAAAGCAATGTCCAAGATAAGACTTACTGGAATGAAGAGGCCAGAGATAGGAAGGCTACGGAGGAAGCCTTCGGCTGATGTGTTTAGGTGTGGCCTAGGGGAAGGGCTGGGTTAAGTATTTCCAGAGATGAGATGATAGACTCTCCTAGAGAAATCTAAAGAAGGAAGTACTAAAGTGAGTGCAGAAAGAAAAACGGTGGCTGGGGAGGAGATGGGGAGTTTTGGGTGAGGAAACATGAGGAACTGACTCTGGGGAGTCATGGGGAGAGGGTCTATGGGTGATCAGTGACAGAGCTCATGAAGAGAACTGGACCAGGTGGGTCACACGTCTGCGAAGGGACATGACTTGATAGCACGATCACTGGCAGTGGAGCAGCCCCAGGGCCCTGGCACTCCCACCATGGGCTTAGTGCTTCTACCACTAGGCCGCACTGCCTCTTAACATCACCTGTACTGGGGTCAGAGAAAAGGAAGGGGGAGGTGAGCCCAGCAGTTTGCCTCCTCTACTCACTCTCCCAGGCGGGGCTGTAAGCTCAGAGCTGTTCGCTAAGGCAAGGTCTGAAGGAGGATCCGAGTTGCACTTAAGGGGAGCTGGTTGCATCATGCCAAGGAGGATTTTAATTATTTCAAATCTCTGGGTTCCGGAAGGCCCCATAAGAGATCTGGGATGGAGGCCACTCCACAAGCACAAATGATTGATTGCCCACGCAGGACCGCTAGGTTAATGGGTCCGAGGTCGCTGCAGGAGATGGGTATCCATCCAATCGCTGGATATTAAAACCCTCCTAATCATTTTTGCAAGCTGACTCCCTAATGTGATCCGGTGATGTGCCTGGATTTAAGTTCTCATTACCCATTTCCACCCACAGGTAGAAGGTCTCGCTCATTCACCACGGGCAATTTCCTGCCCCATTACGTGTGAAAATCAGAGAGTGGCCAGGCCCGTTAGGAGAGCTAAGGAGTCCTTTTCCTTCTCTTTTTCAAGTCACAGTAAAGGAGCCCTTTCTGTAAGACTCACGGTTGTGACTCTGAGTGCCAGGCCAGCGTGGAGCCCACCCGTGCCTGACATTAGATAGTGCCCTTCAGATGTGGGCCACTGTGCTTATTCACCCTCCCCTCAGTGGCTGGGCTTGGGGGTCAAACTGTCAGGCTTGGAACATTTCCCAGACATTTCCCTTCTTTTAATAACAACCCTTCACATCTGAGCAGAAGGTATGGTCTGCTTTTCAGGGCAACTTCTCCCCCATGGCCTCCCAAGCCTCCTCTGAAAGGAATGATAGCAGAGGTCATCTGTGCCCTGGCCTTGGAGAAGACTGTGATGCTGAAGGTTGGCTCTCACCACACCCACCTTATGTTACCATCTCTCCATGTGCTTTTCTTTCCTCTAAATCCAGGTTAAAGAGAGCAGAGACCGCATCTGTATTTGTTATCTATTGCTGCATAACAAATTATCCCTGAATATCATAGTTTAAAGCAACAATAAACATTTATATCTCACCTAGTTTCTGTGGGTCAGGAGTCCTGACACTCTGTGTTTAATGGAGGTTGGTGCATGAATGAGTGCCTCAGTGTAGAGACATCTGTGTGAAATGCTGTGTTTAACAGTGTGGTGCGTGTAGCATTTTCTTCAATGGTAAATGTTGAAACTGTCTAATAGAGCTAGGCATGTGAGTTACTGATGATGAGTTACCATCAGTATAGTGGTATTCAGGAATGATTTAGCTGGGGGTTCTTGTTCAAGGCCCTCAAGAAGTTGCAGTTATGATGTCAGCTGGGACTGCAGTCATTGGAAACTTGACTGAGCTGGAAGATTTGTTTCCAAGACGACTCTCTTACACAGCAGGGAAGCTGATGCTGGCTGTTGGCAGGAGGCCTCAGTTCCTTGTCACGTGGAACCACACACCATAGGGCTGCTTGAGTGTCCTCACAACATGGCGGCTACCTTCCCCCACAGTGAGGGATCCATGGGAGAAGAGAAAGCAGCACTGTCTTGTCCCACTTAGCCTCGGAGGTCACATTCCATCTTTTCTGCAAATTCTATCTCTTAACAAAGGTCAGCCTATTCAGGGTGGAGGAGGCTGCTTAAGGGCATCAGTCCCAGCAGGCACTGGGGACCATCTCGGAGGCTGGCTGCATCTGATATCGCTCATGGTAGATGCTCCATAAAGGGAGGGATAATAATTAAACACCTCTTTGGCTTATTTAACCTTTACGACAGCCTTAGGGAAGTTTTTTTCCTTCTCAGATGAAAAAGCAGGCTCAGAAAAGGGCTTACTCAAGATCCAGCAGTGCAGAAGCTGCTGAACCAGAATTAGAACCCAGGCAGTCTCCTTTCTCTCTTGGTAGAGGATGCTCTCTCTACTTCATCAAGCCGCCTACCTTGAGCTAAGGGTTGATTCTTCCCTGATGAGAATTCTGTGTTGTAGGTAGGGTGTGTGGTATTATGCTTGATTTAAAGATAAGGAAACTGAGTCCCCAAGCATTCAGTGACTTCACGGCACCTTGTAGCAGAGCTAGAACTGGAACTCAGCGCTCCTGTTGTTCAGTCTAAAGCCCTGCTCACCAAAAATGCTGCCTCTCAGTGAAGCGATATGAGGCTGTTGTCTTCTAAGTCTCTCATTTTATGGAAGAGGAGACTGAAGCCTGGACATCACACATCTTGGGGCATGCAGGGACCCTAACCAAGACACCTTGAGTCTAGGACTCACTGAGACAGAAAAGAGTTAGGCAGCTCGAGACCAAAGTATTTCCACAGCTCTTCTGGAGGTGACTATGAGCTGCTCTTCATCAGAGGAATTTCATCTTGTCTGGGGACCAGGAGGGGAACCTAGCTTGTGGCTCTCATCTAAGGCACCACCCAGCTTCCTTGCCTTCCTTTCTCTGGATGCAGTTGAAGCTGGGTGGTAACTGCCATTCATTGAATACTTCCCAGTCCACAAGGCATTTTCCACATTCACAATCTTGAGGAGGAACTGCAGAGTGGTCACTCTCAGGGCCCTAGAGATAGGCAGCCTGGGCCCCTACTTCCTGTGTGGCCTGGGAAAGGTCTCGCCCTCTCAGGGGTCTAGAGATAAGGAAACAGAAGCTCCAAGAGTTCAGTGACTTCATGGCACCTGCAGAACTGTGAGTGCCTACACCATGGTGGGATTGCTTTTAGGGTTAAATGAAATACAAATGAAAGGTGTTCAGGTGGTTGACACCTAGTAAATGCTGGAGTTAGCTAATGGTTGCATCTCATTTATTCTTCGCCACTTCCTGAGAGAAGAAGATGTGTGTACACACGAGGAGGGGAAACTTGGACACCCGATATCTGCCAGCATGTGTGGAATGAGGTGCCTGACACGCATCATCTGTTCCACCCGCACAGGGACTCCTGTCTTACAGCTGAGAAAGAAGAGGCCCTGAGGAGGAGATGGCTCCCCAGGAGTCACAGGGCTGGAGATCCCAGCAGGCTCCAGGACCCAAGTGCCCCCAGCTCTGTCTGCTAGAGGGGGGTTGTGGGGAGTCAGTGTCAGATGGGGTGCCTGGGGCTGAGAGGGCTCTGAGCCAGGAAGCCATGTGCTTCCTGAGGCTTGGAGGAGGGTGGGGGGACAGGGCCCAACAAGGAGGCCCAGGATGGCCTGGCTCAATAGTAACAGGGCCTGGGTCAGTGTGGAGATGTCGCTGCCCTGAGCCATGGTCCTGACCCAGACTAACCATCGTTAACATGACCTTTGCCCATTTCATGCCAGTGCCCCCCAGGTCCTCTTTCGCCCCCTGGACTTTAAACCCCATAAAGCCCCCTAGACCATAGTTATTCCCTAGAAGGAACCTGGGAGATAGATAAGGTGGGTGGTATTGTGCCCACATTACAGATGAGGAAATCGAGGTCCAGAAACAGATCTCTTTTCCTGCAGCCTTGTTCACTGAACTGCACCCATGCCTTCCCTGTGCCCCGCCCCTGCACTCCCCCTTTCCCTGTTTGATTTTTATCGGTGAAACTTATCACCCCTGATATTCTTTCTATTTTTTTATTTAATTTGTCTCTATGTCTAATTTCCAATGTCAATTCCAAGAGGGCAGAGATGTTTGTTTTGTTGGTTCACTGCTGTGTCTGTGCCATATAGACCGGTACTTAAAAGGCCCTTGATGCAACAACCTCTCTGAATCTTCCTAACCACCCTGGGGTAGGTGCAACCCTTAATGCCCTCTAAGATGGGCAGAGGGGTAGAGGGACCACACAACACCCGTGGCTGCACAGCCAGTGAGGGAAGGGGCTGGAGGATACGTCCTGCCTCCCTACCAAGTTGCCTCTCTACAGCTGCCTGTGTGTGATTTGGAAAGTCGGAAGAAGACTTTCTTTCCACACTACAACAGGAGCGGGGGGCAGGAGCACAGCTGCACCACCCCAGAATCTCTCCACTCCCACCTCTCCGTCCATGGCTGCTCGCAAGATTATAGCTCATGCAAACACATCCCAGGGACCCGACAGCCCAGTCCCAGAGCATCAAACATGGGAGGGAACGTAGGCTTAGAGAGTCCATTCTTCCATTTTCTGAATGGGTAGAATGAGGCTAGGGAAGAAAAGAGGGCACTCAGCTTGCTTCTAAACATGGAACATTTCAGAGGACTAGACACTCATTTCTGCACCCATTCCTCTGCTCCCCACAACACCCAGTTATTAATTTGCCCTTCCTCATAGCCACAGGTCCATTTTCCCTCCAAGCATGCTTTGTGGTCCAGCCTCCCCTACCCCCAATCCTGCCACTGACATGGGAACAAAATCCCACCTCCACACCCACATCTCTGGGTCTGATGCGGGCCCTGGCTCTAACTCACTGGCTGACCTTGGGAACTTGTTTCCTCATCTGTAAAGGATTTAAGGTTTGCAAGGCCTGTGGCTCTTTTGCTGTGTGTGAGATGCCAGCCTCCTGGGTTCACCCATGTAAGCTGGGCCCTCAACCTCTCTGCCCCCGGCCCATGGGCTTGTAGCTAGTTGAAAGCAGCTCTGCCTGACTATGGAGGCCAAGAATTACCTTGCCAGGGAGACATCCAGCTAGCCAGGGGGCGAGGGGCCTGCCCAGAGGAGATGGGTGGAGACTAAGGCTGCAAACACTGCTAGTGAGACGTGCTCACACTCTGGGATATGGCAACTCTTCTCTGAGGTGCTAGGAGGGAAATGGAGTGGCTCCCTCAGCCTCCCCTGGAGCAGGGAGGGGCTGGAGATCTGGGTCCTTGTCTGAGCAACCAAGGAGATGGCAGGAGCACAGCAGTGAATCACAATAGCTCAGTTGAGGGCATGCTTCCTCTGGCAGGCTCTGCTAAGTGCGTTCTGTGCACCAACCCTTAGCCTAGCCTTCTCGGGGTCACGCTGACATCTCTGTTTTACAGATGAGGCATCTGTGGCCCAGGGAAATTAAAGAACTTGCCCTTCTAGATGGCAGGACAGGGCCCAGATCCAAGGGCGATCTAGCTCCAAAACCAAGCCGGTGCTTTTCCATGATGCCACGCTCAGGTGGCTGCCAGCTGCAGTTCGCTGTCTCTCTTCCCTATCATCTTGGGGAAAAGGCTTTTAGCTTTTACCTTTGGTTTCTGCAGCCCAGAATTGTGATTGAACAACATGATAGGGGAGGCTGGCTAATCTTGCAGGAAGGCTGCATTCTAGAATAACAGGAACACATGCACATACCTGCACACAAATGTATACTCATATGCACACATGTATGCAGTACTCCAGCAGCTACACACACGCGCGCACACACACACACACACAGCCCTCCATGCTGACCCCACCGACTGTACATGCGTACACATAAACATATACTTGTAGGTGCGGGCACCTGTCCTTGTTTACGCTCATGTGTGTGAGTGTGCCCACACACGTGCACACATACACATGCCTTGAGCATGTGCTTATGCTCAGCTCCACAGAGGGTTTAATCTCACATATCTTTCAATGTTCCTTTGGAAAGCCCATTCTGCAGTTGCTAGGAAATATGGAGGCAGAAAGAGTTCCATCCCTTTCCTTTTCCTCTTGGATAGGAATTCCCACAACTCCCAGGCTCTGGCAAGCCCTGTCTTCCAGGCTTTCTCCGCACACTCCCCTGCCCCCACAGTGACACTCCCTCTCACCATCGCTGCCCCCACTCCGCCCGCCGCCGCCCGGGGTTCTATTTCTCTGAGTCACCATTAGGCTTCTCCTGTTGGCTTTGAAGGGCAGCAGCACAGGGAGTGGAGGTTGGAGGAGGAAGGTGGAGGGAGGGAGCTGGTATTTGGGGCCCACTCAGCTTCTGTGTCCCTGACACTGGCTCTGGCTCAGGCTCTGCCCAGCAGTGTTCTCGTTGGAAACAGCGTTGTTTGACTGTTGCTATTGATTATGGCAAGATTGTGTGTGGCTAAGAGCTCCTCGGAGCCAACTGGTATATTAAGCAATCATTTCTATAGCAGATGACATAACTCCCCCGGCATCAGTTTGTCCTAATGGGCTTGGTATTACTCATGTGCTAATTGATTGGGCACGGAGGGAAGAAAAACTAAATTCACTTGCGAGGCGATTTTATGGCAGAGCTCATAACAGAGGTAATTTGCTGAAAATGTTCAGTCCCGCTTCGGTTATGTAAGATCGTCTGTGTTCCTGTGTTTTATCTCCTCCATGCCGGGCAGGAAGCTGGCCTGGCTGGCTGAGCGCGGGCGAGGCAGACTCCCCCAGGAATCGGGCGCTGACAGCTCAGCCCTTTCCTCCTGCCTTGGAACAGGCAGGCTGTCCTTGGGGAGCGTTGACAATTAGTGCCTTCTGCACAACTTTCTCGCCTCAGGGGTGGCTTTCAAAATATCTCAGCTTCTCCTGTTAAAAAACACCTCTGTCTAAGGGCTAAATAGTTATTTTCGGATCAACCATCTAGTGTTACAAAGCTCTTGTTCAGAAAGGAAAAGGATGAAGGGGAGATTTTTTTTTTGTTTGTTTGTTTTGTTTTTTTTTTTTTTTTTTTTTTTTTTAGAGAAAGTATGTTTTGCCTTGAAGAGGGAGGGATGGAGAGGTTTGAAGAGGCTTGAAGAGCCTCCTTCCTTCCCTCCCTCCCCTCCCTTCTACCTCCCCCTCCCTCTCTTCCTTCCGCCTGCCTTCTCTCTCTTCCTCCTCCCCTCCCTCTCTGATTCTCTTCCCTCCTCCATCCCTCTCTCCCTCCTTTCTCCTTCCTTCCTCTTCCCTCTCTTCTTCCCTCCCTTCTCCTCCCTCCCTTCCTGAAGCAGCCTGGCTTACCATTGGCCTTGGCAGGAGCCTTGAGCCTGTGCTTGGCATTTTACTCTAGACTGGCAGCACCACCCCGGAGGGGCAGGACCAGTCCTGCTATTTCTCTTTGTAATGGTTGACTCTCCAGATGTGTGCCGCTGGGATAAGCTCCGCAGGCTAGCGGTGCCTACCAAGCCAAACCAGGTGTCTGCGCTTAAGTGCTCTCTTGAGACTCCCGGGGCAGGGAGGCTTCTATGAGCTCTGAATCCTGTTTTCAGAAAGGAGGCTGAGCTGCCCTGAGCCATCCTCAGGGCTTCCCCAGTCCTGGAGCGTGCTGTGATATGAGGATGCTGGGGAGAGACTCTGTGCTGATCTTGGTGGAGGGAGGGTTGTTGACTGTAACTGCAGCCTGAGTCCATAGTAGTGCTTCTTCCTTTTGATTATGACCTGAATGATCCCTAGTGATTTTTAAGCTCCAGTTGGAGCAGCCAGGCTGCTGCCATTCCCTGTAGTGATCCAAGGAGGAAACCAAGATGCCACGTGATCTCATTTTTTTCTGACAGGGAAACTGAGGTGACATAGCTAGGAAGTAGCAGTATTGGGATGAAACCCAGGTAGTCTGGCTGCAGGCTGGTGCTCCCAACCCAAGTGATGGCTTGCCTTTCCACAGAGGAGCAGGCATTAGGCGAGCTCATGGAGGCTTAAGTTCTTGGTAAAGTGTTATAGGGGGTGGTCTCTGTGACATGTTAGATTCAGAGATTCTTACCCCATTGGGGCTTGGGACTCTGTGACGATCTGATATAAGCTGTGGAGTCTTCCCAGCTAAATGTACAGATGTGCACTGAGAAACTTTTGCCGACAATTTCAGGGGGTCCTGAAATTAAGCAGTCCATTTTTAGGTGCAGGGATGCCTGATTAGGAAGCCTTACTTTATCCAGTGTTTTCTACAGCCTGAGTTGGAAGGGGGCAAGGTGAGAGGCAGTTTGAGCTCTAGGGGTGAGGGGCAAGGACTTGGCCCATTAAGGTTTCTCAGACCTCTGGAGTGGGTGAAAGGAGGTTTTCCATGGGAGTTGCAGCATGACTATGGCAGCTGGGCAGGCCAGAGCATGACTCAGTCTTCCTTTGGGCATTTTGGCACTGGCAGGGGTGGGTCTAGTAGGAGCCGCAGCGTGGAGATGACAGGGGAACACAGTGCATCCCAGGATGTCAGGGAGACCGGGAGGGGAGTGTGCGGGGAGGTGGAGGAGGGCACTGATTGTATCTGTGTCTGGATTTCCCCATCCCTAATTATCCTGATAATTAATAGGTCTACAACACTGGTCTCGGAGCCAAGCTAGGTGAGCAGTGAACAAGGGAACAGAAGGTCTGATTGCTTCACCGTGGTAGGCGGATGGGGTAGCTTTATGAGACAGCAGAGGATGCAGCCTCCTGGAGGGGGTGTTGCAGGACCTCTGGGGTGCCCCATTCCCAAATCAAAGTGATCTGCTCCACTCCCTGTCTGTTTGAAATTCTGCCATCACAGATGTATTGTCTGGGCCTAGAAAAATATAGTATAGGACATGCGAATGGCCCTGGGAAGGGCACACCTTCAGCTGCTATCAGTGACAACAAATTCAGTGGGCTTCATTGGACCCCACTCGAGGACAAAAGCAGTTCTCGTGTAGGGAATATTCAGTTTATTTTATAGGATAAAGTGTTGCCCAATAAAAATAAAAGTTAAACAAAAATTAAATTGAAAAGCAGTTTTCATGGAGGAAAGTCTAGGGACAGAGTATGGGGGAGGCAGCAGAGACGGGGGCCAACAGCAGGCATGCCGGTGGGTCTAAGCCTGGCCTTGCTTTTCTCCTATTCTGGGACCTTGGGAAGTCCCCTCATGCTCTGTGTGCTCTCTGGGGAATTGGTTGTTGGAGCATTAAAATAGGTAATGCTTCTAGGGGCTGAGCCCAGAGCCTGGCCCATAGGAAGCACTCACCAAATGGTGGCTGCTTTAATTTGGGAACCAAGAGATTTTACAGGATGTTCCTAGAGGCACAAGAAACCCACTTGGCTGACCCCATAGGTAGCCAGCCCTTGCCCCATGATGGTCATTAGGGGCAGCTTGGCTAGCAGTGGGTGGAGCTCCTCCTGGCAGGTGTGGGTGCCAAGACCAGTTCAGCTCCTGCAGACCAGGGTTCCCCTGTGCTCAGCTTCCACTGCTAAGAGACAGAAAGGTCTGGGGAGAGACCTCAAGGTGGTGGAGGGGATGGAGAGGTGGGGGGCAGATAACAGGGCAGGGAATTCAGAGAGGGAACAGAAATATTAAAAGCAAAGAGAATCTGGGAGGAGACAGGAGAGAGTGCTATGGTGGGAACTGCCAGCCACTGCCTTCAAGGCTCCAGAGGCTCGCAGATGGGTTCTGAACAGAAAGAAGAGCACATAAGAAATCAGTGGCCTTGGGACTGACTCTAATTGGTGGACAGCATATGACTAGATAGGGTCTCCTTTCTTCTTTTTCTTTTTTTTTAATTATACTTTAAGTTCTAGGGTACATGTGCACAATGTGCAGGATTGTTCCATAGGTATACATGTGCCATGTTGGTGTGCTGCACCTATCAACTCGACATTTACATTAGGTATTTCTTCTAATACTATGCCTCCCCCAGCTCTCCCCACCAACCGATAGCCCCCAGTGTGTGATGTTCCCTGCCCTGTGTCCATGTGTTCTCATTACTCAGCTCCCACCTATGCGTGAGGACATGCGGTGTTTGGTTTTCTGTCCTTGTGATAGTTTGCTGAGAATGATGGTTTCCAGCTTCATCCATGTCCCTGCAAAGGACATGAACTCATCCTTTTTTATGACTGCGTAGTATTCCATGGTGTATATGTGCCACATTTTCTTAATCCAGTCTATCGCTGATGGACATTTGGGTTGGTTCCAAGTTTTTGCTATTGTGAATAGTGCCACAATGAACATACATGTGCATGTGTCTTTACAGTAGCATCATGTATAATCCTTTGGGTATATACCCAGTAATGGGATGGCTGGGTCAAATGGTATTTCTGGTTCTAGATCCTTGAGGAATCGCCACACTGACTTCCACAATGGCTGAACTAATTTACACTCCCAACAACAGTGTAAAGCGTTCCTATTTCTCCACATCCTCTCCAGCATCTGTTGTTTCCTGACTTTTTCATGATCGCCATTCTAACTGGCGTGAGATGGTGTCTCATTGTGGTTTTGATTTGCATTTCTCTAATGACCAGTGATGATGAGCATTTTTTCATGTGTCTGTTGGCTGCATAAATGTCTTATTTTGAGAAGTGTCTGTTCATATCCCTTGCTCACTTTTTGATAGGGTTGTTTGTTTTTTTCTTGTAAATTTGTTTAAGTTCTTTATTGATTCTGGATATTAGCCCTTTGTCAGATGGGTAGATTGCAAAAATTTTCTCCCATTCTGTAGGTTGCCTCTTCACTGTGATGATAGTTTCTTTTGCTGTGCAGAAGCTCTTTAGTTTAATTAGATCACATTTGTCCATTTTGGCTTTTGTTGCCATTGCTTTTGGTGTTTTAGTCATGAAGTCTTTACCCATGCGTATGGCCTTAATGGTATTGCCTGGGTTTTCTTCCAGGGTTTTTATGGTTTTAGGTCTTACATTTAAGTCTTTAATCCATGTTGAATTAATTTTTGTATAAGGTGTAAGGAAGGGATCCATTTCAGCTTTCTACATAGGGCTAGCCAGTTTTCCCAGCACCATTTATTAAATAGGGAATCCTTTCCCCATTGCTTGTTTTTGTCAGGTTCATCAAAGTTCAGATGGTTGTAGATGTGTGGTGTTATTTCTGAGGCTATCTGTTTTGGTAACAGTACCATGCTGTTTTGGTTACTGTAGCCTTGTAGTATAGTTTGAAGTCAGGAAACGTGATGCCTCCAGCTTTGTGCTTTTGGCTTAGGATTGTCTTGGCTATGTGGGCTCTTTTTTGGTTCCATATGAACTTTAAAGTAGTTTTTTCCAATTCTGTGAAGGAAGTCAGTGGTAGCTTGTTGGGGATAGCACTGAATCTATAAATTACCTTGGGCAGTATGGCCATTTTCACAATATTGATTCTTCCTATCCATGAGCATGGAATGTTCTTCCATTTGTTTGTGTCCTCTTTGATTTCGTTGAGCAGTGGTTTGTAGTTCTCCTTGAAGAAGTCCTTCACATCCCTTGTAAGTTGAATTCCTAGGTATTTTATTCTCTTCGAAGCAATTGTGAATGGGAGTTCACTCATGATTTGGCTCTCTGTTCATCTGTTATTGGTGTATAGGAATGCTTATGATTTTTGCACATTGATTTTGTATCCTGAGACTTTGCTGAAGTTGCTTATCAGCTTAAGGAGATTTTGGGCTGAGATGATGGGGTTTTCTAAATACACAATCAGGTCATCTGCAAACAGGGACAATTTGACTTCCTCTTTTCCTAATTAAATACCCTTTATTCCTTTCTCTTGCCTGATTGCCCTGGCCAGAACTTCCAACACTATGTTGAATAGGAGTGGTGAGAGAGGGCATCCTTGTCTTGTGCCGGTTTTCAAAGGGAATGCTTCCAGTTTTTGCCCATTCAGTGTGATATTGGCTGTAGGTTTGCCATATATAGCTCTTATTATTTTGAGATATGTTCCATCAATACCTAGTTTATTGAGAGCTTTTAGCATGAAGGGCTGTTGAATTTTGTCAAAGGCGTTTTCTGCATCTATTGAGAAAATCATGTGGTTTTTGTCATTGGTTCTGTTTATGTGATGGATTATGTTTATTGATTTGAGTATGTTAAACCAGCCTTGCATCCCAGGGATGAAGCCCACTTGATCGCAGTGGATAAGCTTTTTATGTGCTGCTGGATTCAGTTTGCCAGTATTTTATTGAAGATTTTTGCATCAATGTTCATCAGGGATATTGGTCTAAAATTCTCTTTTTTTGTTGTGTCTCTGCCAGGCTTTGGTATCAGGATGATGCTGGTCTCATAAAATGAGTTAGGAGGATTCTCTCTTTTTCTACTGATTGGAATAGTTTCAAAAGGAATGGTAGCAGCTCCTCTTTGTACCTCTGGTAGAATTTGGCTGTGAATCCATCTGGTCCTGGGCTTTTTTTGGTTGGTAGGCTATTAATTATTGCCTCAATTTCAGAACCTGCTATTGGTCTATTCAGAGATTCGACTTCTTCCTGGTTTAGTCTTGGGAGGGTGTATGTGTCCAGGAATTTATCCATTTCTTCTAGATTTTCTAGTTTATTTTTGTAGAGGTATTTGTAGTATTCTCTGATGGTAGTTTGCATTTCTGTGATATCTCCTTTATCATTTTTTATGTGTCTATCTGATTCTTCTCTCTTTTCTTCTTTATTATTCTTGTTAGCAGTCTATTTTGTTGTTGATCTTTTCAAAAAACCAGATCCTGGATTCACTGATTTTTTTGAAGGGTTTGTGTGTGTGTGTGTGTGTGTGTCTATCTCCTTCAGTTCTCCTCTGATCTTAGTTATTTCTTGCCTTCTACTAGCTTTTGAATTTGTTTGCTCTTGATTCTGTAGTTCTTTTAATTGTGATGTTAGGGTGTTGATTTTATATCTTTCCTGCTTTCTCTTGTGGGCATTTAGTGCTATAAATTTCCCTCTACACACTGCTTTAAATGTGTCCCATAGATTCTGGTACATCGTGTCTTTGTTCTCATTGGTTTCAAAGAACATCTTTATTTCTGTCTTCATTTCATTATTTATCCAGTAGTCATTCAGGAGCAGGTTGTCCAGTTTCCATGTAGTTGTGTGGTTTTGAGTGAGTTTCTTAATTGTGAGTTCAAATTTGATTGCACTGTTGTCTGAGAGACAGTTTGTTGTGATTTCTGTTCTTTTACATTTGCTGAGGAGTGTTTTACTCCCAATTACGTGGTTAATTTTAGAATAAGTGTGGTGTGGTGCTGAGAAGAATGTACATTCTGTTGATTTGGGGTGGAGAGTTCTGTAGTTGTCTATTAGGTCCACTTGGTGCAGAGCTGAGTTCAAGTCCTGAATATCCTTGTTAACCTTCTGTCTCATTGATCTGTCTAATATTGACAGTGGGGTATTAAAGTCTCCCATTAGTATTGTGTGGGAGTCCAAGTCTCTTTGTAGGTCTCTAAGGATTTGCTTTATGAATCTGGGTGCTCCTGTATTGGGTGCATATATATTTAGGATAGTTAGCACTTCTTGTTGAATTGATCCCTTTACCATTATGTAATGGCCTTCTTTGTCTCTTTTGATCTTTGTTGGTTTAAAGTCTGTTTTATCAGAGACTAGGATTGCAACCCTGCTTTTTTTGTCGTTGTTGTTCCATTTGCTTGGTAGATCTTCCTCCATCCCTTTATTTTGAGCCTATATGTGTCTCTGCATGTGAGATGGGTTTCTTGAATACAGCACATTGATGGGTCTTGACTTTTTATCCAACTTGCCAGCCTGTGTCTTTTAATTGGGGCATTTAGCCCATTTACATTTAAGGTTAATATTGCTGTGTGTGAATTTGACCCTGTCATTATGATGTTAGCTGGTTATTTTGCCCATTAATTGTTGCAGTTTCTTCATAGTATCAATGGTCTTTACAATTTGGCATGTTTTTGCAGTGGCTGGTACTAGTCGTTCCTTTCCATGTTTAGTGCTTCCTTCAGGAGCTCTTGTAAGGCAGGCTGGGTGGTGACAAAATCTCTCAGCATTTTCTTATCTGTAAAGGATTTTATTTCTCCTTCACTTATGAAGCTTAGTTTGGCTGGATATGAAATTCTAGGCTGAAAATTCTTTTCTTTAAGAACGTTGAATATTGTCCCTCACTCTCTTCTGGCTTGTAGGGTTTCTGCTGAGAGATCTGCTGTTAGTTCTGATGGGCTTCCCTTAGTGGGTAACCCAACCTTTCTCTCCGGCTGCCCTTAACATTTTTTCCTTCATTTTAACCTTGGCGAATCTGACAATTACGTGTCTTGGGACTGCTCTTCTTGAGGAGTATCTTTGTGGTGTTCTCTGTATTTCCTGAATTTGAATGTTGGCCTGCCTTGCTAGGTTGGGGAAGTTCTCCTGGGTACTATCCTGAGGAGTGTTTCCTAACTTGGTTCCATTCTTCCCATCACTTTCAGGTACACCAATCAAATGTAGATTTGGTCTCTTCACATACTCCCATATTTCTTGGAGGCTTTGCGTGTTTCTTTTCATGCTTTTTTCTCTAATCTTGTCTTCTCGCTTTATTTCATTAATTTGATCTCCAATCACTGATATCCTTTCATCCTTTCGTCCACTTGATCGAATCGGCTATTGAAGCTTGTGCATGCATCATGAAGTTCTCATGCTGTGGTTTTCAGCTCTATCAGGTCATTTAAGCACTTCTTTACACTGTTTATTCTAGTTAGCCATTCATTTAACCTTTTTTCAATCTTTCTAGCTTCCTTGCGATGGGTTAGAACATGCTCCTTTAGCTCAGAGTAATTTGTTATTACCGACCTTCTGAAGCCTACTTCTGTCAACTCGTCAAATTCATTCTCCGTCCAGTTTTGAGCTGTTGCTGGCAAGGAGCTGCAATCTTTTGGAGGAGAAGAGGTGCTCTGGTTTGTGGAATTTTCAGTTTTTCTGCTCTGGTTTCTCTCTATCTTTGTGGTTTTATCTACCTTTGGTCTTTGATGTTGGGGTTTTGATGTGGATGTCCTTTTTGTTGATGTTGATGCTATTCCTTTCTGTTTGTTAGTTTTCCTTCTAACAGTCAGGCCTCTCAGCTGCAGGTCTGTTGGAGTTTGCTGGAGGTCTACTCCAGATCCTGTTTGCCTAGGTATCAACAGTGGAGGCTGCAGAACAGCAAATATTGCAGAACAGTAAATATTGCTGCCTGATCCTTCCTCTGGAAGCTTTGTCCCAGAGAGGCACCCACCTGTGTGAGGTGTCTGTCAGCCCCTACTGGGAGGTATCTTCCAGTCAGGCTACATGGGGGTCAGCGACCCACTTGAGGAGGCAGTCTGTCCGTTCTTAGAGCTTGAACACTGTGCTGGGAGAACCACTGCTCTCTTCAGAGCTGTCAGACAGGGACATTTAAGTCTGCAGAAGTTGTCTGCTGCCTTTTGTTCAGCTATGCCCTGCCCACAGAAGTGGATTCCAGAGAGGTGGTAGGCCTTGCTGAGCTGTGGTGGGCTCTGCCCAGTTTGAGCTTCCCTATCTACTTTGTTTACCTACTTAAGCCTCAGCAACGGCTGACACCCCTCCCGCCTCCAGGCTGCAGTGTCGCAGGTTGATCTCAGACTGCTGCGCTAGCAGTGAGCAAGGCTCTGTAGGCGTGGGAGCCCCGGGCCAGGCACGGGAGAGAATCTCCTGGTCTGACGATCGGTAAGACCTTGGGAAAAGCACAGTATGTAGATGGGAGTGTACCGTTCCTTCAGGTACAGTCTGTCACGGCTTCTCTTGGCTAGAAAAGGAAAATCCCTGACTCCTTGTGCTTCCCGGGTGAGGCGACACCCCACCCTACTATGTCTTGCCCTCCGTGGGCTGCAATAGGGTCTCCTTTCTAATTGGCACCCTTTTGCCAATAATGTGAGTTCTATGAGGGCAGAGATAGTTTTCTTCATTGCTGTATTCTCAAAACTTGGAACAAGCTCTGGTGCAAAGTAAGTGCTTAATAAATATTTCTTTTGTCATATTTAATTCTTATTTATAATTGACACATAATAATCATACATATTTTAGGAGGACAATGTGATGTTTCAATGCATGCATACATATGAAAAAGTTGTGGTAATTATCATATCCATCAATTAAAACATTTATCTTTTTTTATGGTGATAACATTCAAAATCTTCTAGCTATCTTGAAATCTACACTACATTGTTATTTGCTGTGATCACTCTTTGGTGCAATAGAACACCAGAACTTATTTGTCCTGTCTAACTGTAACTGTGAACCTGTTAACTAACCTCTCCCAGTCTCTCCACTGGGAGAAGTTTCATAGTTTTGAATCTTACATTTGAGTCTTTAATCCATTTAGAGTTGATTTTTGTATATGGTGAGAGATAGGCCTCTAGTTTCATTCTTCTGCTTGTGGATTTTAGTTTTCCTAGCACCATTTATTGAAGAGACCATTTATTGAAGAGACTCCCCAGCCTCTGGTGGCCACCATTCTACTCTGTATTTCTATGAAATCAACTTCTTTGGATTCCACATATGATTGAGATCATGCAGGGTTTGTCTTTCTGTGCTTGGCTTTTTTCACTTAACATAATGTCCTCCAGGTTCATCTGTGTTGTCACAAATGATAGGATTTCATTTTGTTTTATGACTGCATAGGATTCTATTGTGTATACATACCACATTTTCTTTATCTATTTATCGTTAGATGGACACTTAGGTTGATTCCATATCTTGCTATTGTGAATTATGCCACAGTAAACATGGGAGTGCAGATATCTCTTAGACATACTGATTTTTATTTCCTTTGGATGTATACCCAGGAATGGGATTGCTGGATTATATTATAGTTTTATTTTTAATTTTTTGAAGAGCCTCCATACTTTTTTTATAATGATTATACTAATTTACATTCCCACAAACAGAATATAAAAATTCCCTTTTCTCTGCATCCTTGCCAGCATTTTTTTTTTTTTTTTTTGTCTTTTTGATTATAGCCATTCTAGCTGGGGTGAGGTAATATTGCACTGTGGTTTCCATTTGCATTTCTCTGATGATTAGTGATGTTGAACTTTTTTTCATATATCTGTTGGCCATTTGTATGTCTCCTTTTGAGAAGGTCCTTGCCCGTTTTTAATTGGATTATTTGTTTTTCTGCTATTGAGTTGTTTGAGTTATTTACATGTGCTAAATATTAACCCATTGTCAGCTGCATAGTTTTCAATAATCTCTCCCATTCTGTGGATTACCTCCTCAGTTTATTGATTGTTTCCTTTGCTGTGTAGAAGCTTTTTAGCTTGATGTAATCTCATTTGTCTATTTTTGCTTTTATGCCTTTTAGGTCTTATTCAAAAAATCCTTGCCCAGCCCAATTTTATGAAGCATTTCTCCCATATTTTCTTCTAGAAGTTTCATAGTTTTGAATCTTACATTTAAGTCTTTAATCAATTTAGAGTTGTTTTTCGTATATGGTGAGAGATAGGGCTCTAGTTTCGTTCTTCTGCCTGTGGATATCTAGTTTTCCCAGTATCATCTATTGAAGAGACCGTCCTTTCCCCAATGTGTGTTCTTAGTGTCTTTGTCAAAAATCAGTTGGTTGAAAATGCAGGGACTTATTTCTGAGTTCTCTATTCTGTTCTACTGGTCTATGCATCTGTTTTTATGCCAGTATCATGCTGTTTTGGTTACTATAGCTTTGTAGTATATTTTGAAGTTAGGTAGTGTGATGCCTCCAGTTTTGTCCTTTTTGTTGGAGATTGCTTTGGCTATTTGGGGTCTTTGCGTTTCCATATGAATTTTAAGATTGTTTTTTCGGCTGGGCATGGTGGCTCATACCTGTAATCCCAGGACTTTGGGAGGCCGAGGTGGGCAGATCACGAGGTTAAGAGATCGAGACCATCCTGGCCAACATGGTGAAACTCTGTCTCTACTAAAAATACAAAAATTAGCTTGGCTTGGTGGCATGCAGCTGTAGTCCCAGCTACTCAGGAGGCTGAGGGAGGAGAATTGCTTGAACCCGGGAGGCAGAGGTTGCAGTGAGCTGAGATCACGCCACTGAACTCCAGCCTGGTGACAGAGTCAGACTCTGTCTAAAAAAAAAAAAAAAAAACTTTGTTTTTTTCTGCTTTGGTGAGGAATGTTATTGATATTTTGATAAGAATTGCATTGAATCCATAGATTAGTTTTAGTAATATAGACATTTTAACAATATTGGTTATTCTAATTCATGAATATCTTTCCATTTGCTTGTCACTTCAATTTCTTTCATCAATGTTTTAGAATTTTCATTGTAGAGATCTTTCACCTCCTTGGTCAAGTTGATTCCTAGGTATTTTTTTTGTAGCTATTGTAAATGTATTTCCTTTCTTGATTTCTTTTTCAGATAGCTAGCTATTAGGGTATAGAAATGCTACTGGTTTTTGTATGTTGATATTTTTATCCTTAAATTTACTAAGTTAATTTATTAGTTCTAACTTTTTTGTGTGTGGAATCTTTAGAGTTTTCTATATATAAAATCATGCCATCTATAAACAGGGATAATTTGACTTCCTCCTTTCCAATTTGGATGCCCTTTATTTCTTTCTCTTGTCTAATTGCTCTGGCTAGAACTTCCAGTACTATGTTGAATAAAAGTGGTGAAAGTGGGCATCCCTTTTTATTCCAGACTTCAGAGGAAAAACTTTCAACTTTTCCCCATTCAGTATAATGTTAGCTGTGGATTTGCCATATACGGCCTTTATTGTGGTGAGGTATTATATATTCCTAGTTTGTTGAGAGTTTCTATCATGAAGGATTTTGAATTTTAATGAATGCTTTTTCAGCATCTATTGAAATAATTATATGGTTTTTGTCCTTGATTCTGTTAATGTGATGTATCACGTTTACTGATTTGTGTACGTTGAACCATTTTTGTGTCACTGGGATGAATCCTACTTGATCATGGTGAATGATCTTTTCAACGTGTTATTAAATTTGATTTGCTAGTATTTTGTTGAGGATTTTTGCATGAGTGTTCATGAGGGATATTATCCTGTAGTTTTCTTTTGTTGTTGTTGTATCTTTGTGTGGTTTTGGTATCAGAGTAATGCTGGCCTTGTAGAATAAATGTGAAAGTATTCCCTCCTCTTCATTTTTTGTTTTTCTTTCTCTTTCTTTCTTTCTTTCCTTCTTTTTTTTTTTTTTATAGTGATATGGTTTGGCTGTGTCCCACCCAAATCTCATCTTGAATTGTAGCTCCCATAATTCCCACGTGTTGTGGGCGGGAGCCAGTGGGAGACACTGAATTATGGGGGTGGCTTCCCCCTACTGTTCTTGTGATAGTGAATAAGTCTCACAAGATCTGATGATTTTGTAAGGGGTTTCCCCTTTCACTTGGCTGTCATTCTTTCTTGCCTGCCACAATGTAACATATGCCTTTCTCCTTCTACCATGAGTGTGAGGCCTCCCCAGCCACATGGAACTGTGAGTCCATTAAACCTCTTTTTCTTTATAAATCACCCAGTCTCTGGTATGTCTTTATTTGCAATGTGAGAACAGACTAATACATATAGTTTGAGTAGAAAAAATGGTATTAACTCTTCTTTATATGTTTAGTAGAATTTAGCAGTGAAGCCATCAGGTCCTTGGCTTTTCTTTGATGGGAGCTTTTTATTACTGCTTCAGTCTCATTACTCATTATTTATTGGTCTGTTCAGGTTTTCTGTTTCTTCATGAATCAATCATGGTAGGTTGTATGTGTGTATGAATTTATCCATTTCCTTTAGGTTTTTCAATTTGTTGGTGCATAGTTGTTCATGGTAATCTGTTGCAACTACTGTGGTAGTCATATTTTGTATTTCTGTGGTATTAGTTGTAATATCTCCTTTCTCATTTCTGATTTGAGTTTTCTCTTTTTTCTTAGTCTAGCTAAAGATTTGTTGATTGTCTTTTTAAAAAATCAGCTTTTTGTTTTGTTGACGTTTTGCATCGTTTTCCTCATCTCTATTTTATTTATTTCTGCTCTGATCTTTATTATTTCTTTCCTTCTACTTATTTTTGGCTTAGATTGCCTTTGTTTTTCTAGTTTTTTGAGGAATAAGGTAAGGTTGTTATTTGAGATCTTTCTACTTTTTTGATATAGGCGTTCATTGCTATAAGCTTCCATCTTAGGACTGCTTTTGCTGTCTCTCATAGGTTTTGGTAAATTGTGTTCTCATTCTCATTTGTCTCTAGAAAGCTTTTAGTTGATAAATATTTCTTGAATGAATGTGTTTTTGTGAGCATGTGCGGATGCACACCCGTATTCCTATGATGGAGTGAGTCCCACCCCAAGGCAGGGGATGTCCCTAATGTGCATCCAGGCCCCAGCCACTCTGTACACAGGTGCCCTACACCGGGAAGAGGCTGGCTCCTGGCGTGGTAGGCCAGCCCCAGCGTTTGCCCAGCTGGTGGGCCAGTAGGTGCAGCAGCCCAGCATGGCCACATGGTGGGGGAAGATTCCCTTCCTCTCCTCCCTCTCCAGGCTGGGAGCGCTATGCCCTGGGTCTCCCTGCTGTGTCCACCCTCTCCATCATGGGCCATCCACCTGTGGTCTTTCCCTTAAAGACCATAGACCCCGCAGGTGGACCGGCCTCCTTTCCACACCTGCCTTTGAATCTGGACCTGCCTCCTGGGCCTAGTTGGGATGGAGAGGACCATCCTCAAGCAGAGGATGTCTGGGGCTCATCTTGGGCCCTTTGCCCTTCCTGGGAGGAGGAGCCCCTCACTCCCACCTCTCTCCCCAGCATGCCCATGTGATTTAAGACATACCCCACACAGCCACACTGTACCTTCACTGCACCCTTCTAGCCAAGCCTGGAGGGTCAAAGACCTCAATCCAGGGGGGCTGCAGGCAGCCTGATGTGATTGTTTCAGCAATGCCTGCAGCGAGGATGCTGTGTAAACAGGCATTTGTTCAATCACTGTATGGACATCCTGTTCCGGGAGGCCTCAGGATCTCCTGGCTTCAGGGAGGGCATATTTACCAGGTGTGCCCTCTGGATGATAGATGGAGAATGCAGCTGGGGTCAGGCCCTCCTGGATCAATGTGGCTGCTCCCTGCTGTGGGCATCTCAGAAGGGCAGAGACTCTGGAACTGGAATTTGACCTGGAGCCTGGGATATCAAATCAGCTTGGGGGAAAGCTGACCAAGTGAACTTGGTGGCCAGTACTTGACCCTAAAAGAGACTGACCTGCTTGAGCCCAGTGGCATCCCCACCCTTATTCATCTGCACAACTTTGGGACATTTATGGGGAACCCATAGGCTCCCCAGAGGCTACCTCCACCCTGCCTGGAGCCTTCTGCATCTGTCAGGCCTAAGCTTCAGATGGTTCCCCACCCACCTTTCACCACCCAAATCGAGCTGGCATTTGCCCATCTCCCAGAGGCACAAGTTAATGGTGGGAAAGTGCTCTGTAACAGCTGGGCTGGACAGGTGTGTGGGGAGTTATTACACCGCAGAGGGCCTAGCAACGATCGCCTGTGGGGGAACTGCCCTCCCCACCCCAAACTTCCTGCTTTAATTCCAGCAGGGGCTGTCATGTCATATCTGTAAAAAGTTGCCTTTCATGGAGCTGATGGGTGGGCAAGGCTGTCTTTTAGGGGGCCTTGCCCAGTGATGGTAGAGGGGAACCCTCGATGGAAAGCCCAGGGATGGAGGGCCAGCCCTGGTTCATTCCCTGACCAACCACGTGGCACTGGGAAGGTCTCCTTCTCTTACTGGCCTGTGGTTCATGGCAGTGCCTGCCACAGGAGGCTACTCATCCAGTAGATAAGAGTCACAAATGGCCAGGCATGGTGGCTCACGCCTGTAGTCCCAGCACTTTGGGAGGCCGAGGCGGGCGGATCATGAGGTCAGGGGATCAAGACCATCCTAAGTAACATGGAAAAACCCCGTCTCTACTAAAAATACAAAAATTTAGCCGGGTGTGGTGGTGGGCGCCTGTAGTCCCAGCTACTCGGGAGGCTGAGGCAGGAGAATGGCGTGAACCTGGGAGGCAAAGCTTGCAGTGAGCCGAGATCGAGCCACTGCACTCCAGCCTGGGTGACAGAGTGAGACTCTGTCTCAAAAAAAAAGAGTCACAAATGCCAGCCTTCTGCCTCAGAAGGCTGGGACTCTGGACAAGTCCCCAGACATGGTTTTCCTAAAAGAGGGCCATCCTGAGGAGTGTGGCTGCCTTTGAGGTGAGCAACAGGCCTTGAAGGAGAGAAGCTGCTGGCCCTGAATATCAGGGGGCAGAGGCTTGGGGAAAACCACCCTCCAACCCCGGTGTGGGCACAAGCAGGGGCGCTGAGAAGGTGGGTCATTGGAGGATGGGTGCTAACTAGGCATCAGGTTTGTGGGCATGAGTAGAAGGCAGGTGGAAGGGCAGCCATCAGGAGGAGCAAGGTTTTAGAGGCCTTGGCAGCCAAGCATTGGACATAATCTTTATTTGCTTTTAACAGAGTGAGATATAATTTACATGTCATACAATTGACCCACTTAAAGAGTATAATCTGTGTGTTCAGAATTGTGGAACCATTACCACAATCAATTTGGGGACCTTTTTATCACCCCCAAAAGAAACCCCATACCCATTAGCACTCACTCCTCATTTCCTTCTAACAATTCTTCCCTATGCACCTCAACCCTAGGCAACCATAAATCTACTTTCTATCTGTATGGCTTTGCTTATTTTGGGCATTACACAGAAGTGGGATCATCCAATATGTGGTCTATTAGTGACTGGCTTCTTTCACTTAGCGTAATGTTTTCAACGTTTATCCATGTTGTGGCATGAATAAGCGCGCCATTCTTTTTTACTGAATGCTATTTCATTGGATGGCTATCCCACATTTTGTTTATTCACTCATTTGTTGATGGACATTTGAGTTGTTCCCACTTTTTGGTTATCATGAATAATGGCGCTCTGCACATTCTTCTCCAACCCTTTATGTGGGCCCATGTTTTCCATTCTCTTGGGTATCTATGCCCAGGGGAGGAATTGCTGCATCCTGTGGTAACTCTGTGTTTAACATCTGTGGCACGGCCAGGCTGTTTTCCAAAGGAGCCCCATCATTTTGATGAGGCTGCTGATTGTTCTCCAAACAGGAAGGATGGGTATTCAGGGCTGGGGTAAGACCTGAGTTTGTTTGTGCATGAGGCCAGGGTTTTCCAAGATAAATCCTGCAAGTAAAATGCCTTGCCAGGTAAGATCACGGGTAATGAAATGGCTTCTTGTTAATTAAAGGAGGCAAGAGGAGGGTCAAATACCAGGAAGGAAGCTTTAAGAGTTTCCCTGTCCAAAGTCTTCCTATCTATGCCTCCAACACCAGAACCCCTGAACTTTGTGTGTCACTGAAGGCACAGGCTCAGGACTGGCCCTGGACATAAGTGGGAAGACAATGCTCTATAGGGTATGATTTTAGGGGGAACAAGGGGGAGGCCTCTCCAGACCTTAGAATACTTTGCCAACTCCTGAAATCTCATCTCCAGAGTCAGAGCCTTTCAAGTCATAATTAGAAATTGTTTAAAATGCAGACTTCCGGGCAGAGAGAACCCATCTGCACTGGTACACGAGCACTAGGAGCTTCCTGGGGTGGGAGGTGGGGGTGGCATGGGGGTGGGAGGGAACGCGATTAAAAACAGAGGTGGGGTGGAGAGGCAGATCAGGAAGGGACCTTTGCTGGGGTTATCCTTAAGTGGATGGGGTTTTGAAGAAAGCCCTGCAGATAAGTTAGGCTTGGCCCTGGACAGCCTGCACCCAGCCGGGCCCACACCACCTCCATGACGCAGAAGTTAGTTGTTTTCTTGATTTCTCCCCAATTCCCTTACCTTGTCACTTTCAGAAAGTAGTGCTGGTGCTTTGGCCAAGCACATTTTTTTCTCCAAACACACAAACAAACAGACAAGAAACCTTAATAAACAAGCAATCCCCATTCTGCCCCTACTCTGAACACCCCCAACTCCAGTCCACATCTACCAATAAATTATTGAATGAGGCCCTTCCAGAATACAGCTTGGCATCTGAGAGATTAGATGAGAAAGCCAAGCTCTGCCCTTTACAAGCTGTGCACATTTGGAGGAGTGAATTCCCCACCTGAGCCTCAGGCCCTCGCCTCAGCAGTGGCCCATTGGAGGGGTCGATGAGACGATTGGTGGCCCAGCACAGGGCCTGGTACACAACAATGCTTGGCCATTGTTCTTTTCCACTCACTCTCTCTCTACCCTGGCTCAGGTTCCACCTTCCCACCCCCGACCCCTACTACCCTTTTCTCTCTGCATCTGCCCCACCATCTTGGATGGTGATAATTGCTGGATAATTGGCACACAGCTCTTAACACCTGGGGAATCATGGGCTTCTCTCCTAACTCACATGTATTCATTTCTTCCTCCTTGGAAAAGCTGGTGCTGTCTGCCTGCCTGGCTTTCAGATAGGGCCAGCATCACTCACTTCCAGTGGGGACCGGCATCCCTTCCCTACCTTCCATGATGCCCATTGGCAGGCACAGGGCTGCTCCTCTGGCTCCTGCGTGTTTCACTAATGAATAATGAAGAAGCCCTCAGACCCCGGCCCTCTCCCTCCCAGCTCCCAGCCTCTGATATATTTGATCCTAGACGGCATAATTTTTCATCTAAATGTGAATGTATTTGTGAATTTATAGAAAATAGTTCTCGCTCTTGTGATATAATATAGGGCTGCCCCATCCTGGCTGCTATTTTGATTGTGACTTAAATGGATGAGGCCATCAATAATTATTTTATTGAACAGGCACATAAAAAATGATGCTAGGCTAAAGCAATTTCCCTGACAAAGCCAGCTAATGCGTTGTGGGCAGTTTACCTTTGTGGTGCTGATCTTGCTGAGAGGGGCTGTAGGGGCTGTTTCTTCACCCATGTGTCCCCTTCACAGGCTTTTCCCTCCACCGAATCCCAGGAGCCCTGGGTTGTGGAGCAGAGTGGGCAAGCGTGACCCGCAGGCAGCGGCAGGGAGTGGAGAAATCGGAACCCTTGCCATGCACCCTGGACTTCCCAAAGCATTTCCTGCATCCTCTCATTCCCCACTCAGCACAAAATGAGCGATGTGATCGTGTTGGATGGAGGAGGAGAGGTGAAGGGGCTGCATGGAGGTCTCCCAGCCGCTGACTGGACCTCCTGGCTCCTAAGGAGTGGGTTGTCCAGAGTGAGTGTGTTTCCAAAGCCTCTTTTTATTTGCAGCTCTGTTGTCTCCAGTTCTGTTTTGGGGGAGCCACCCTAGGAATCCAGCTTTCTTAAATGCACCCCTCGAAAGGGTGGATCGAAGGCTGCTGGAGAAAAGATGTGGACAAAAGCCACATAAATTGCTCCCCACCCCCAGGAGCTGCTCTGCCCCAGGGCAAGTTTGGGGCTTCTGGTGTCCTCTGTGTTTGTGAAAGCCAGTCTCCTTCAGTGTCTCCTGGGCTGAGCCTGTGTTAGGGGCTGGCAGGGCAGGATAAGATGGAAGAAGGCACAGTGCAGTTGGGGAGCCTCACCCTTGCTTGGGACAACAAAGAGTTCACCAAACTTTAGGCTTTTGCATTCCAACACATTTTTTAACTTTATCCATCTACCACCTGTACCATTATTTACTTAATATATTTCCTTAAATCAACTAACATTTAACTTAGTTCCATCCTAGGCCATAAATCCATTTAACCACTGTTTGATGTTATTTTATTTTATTTTTATTTTATTCATGCACTCGTTTTATTTTTCTCATGCACACTAAAAATAAAAGTATAACTAAAATAAAAACAAATGCATCCAGGTAACAGTGAGAAGCATCTGGCAAACACCAGGAATCTTTATGCCTGGGTAAGGCATTATGTCCCCCACCAGGCAGAGCAGGCGAGCTGGGAGGGGACAAGGCATGGTATCACCGCCATCACCCGTCTGCACATCAGTCTGGCCTGGATCAACAGAGGGGGGGCCCATAGAACACCCACCTGCCCAGTGGTGTCCGAGGGGTGGTGTGAGCATAGGTCTGGGGTGGGAGAGTCTGCGTCCCCAGTGTCTGCAGGGGCCCACTCAGCCCAGGGTTGAGTGGCATGGGGACCTTCTGCACACATCCCCCAGTACCTCCCCTCAGTCCCTGATGGCCCCCACACTGACCCCTGCTTTCTTTCTGGGGTTATAATGAGCTTTCGCACTGAACTAAAGCCATCCCCTCCCCCACAACACAGAATACAGTCCAGATCTGGGAAGGCAAACACACAAGACTTTGTGTTTTGAGGGCTTGGATTGTTAATATCTCCAGGGAAATGGCCAGAGGGGAACAGGGAGAACAAACTGGGGAGCAGGGTCTCCGAGGGTCAAAGATCCCACAGATCTCAACATCCTGGACTCCAGACAGCGCCATTACCTCTCGAGCCAGTCAAGCCCCCCTGGCTTCTCCTGCATCCACCCCACTTTCCCACCCCCTCCTCTGTTCCCTGCAGACCCCTCCTCCCCAGAGGCCTCTTCTGAGGGAGCAGGGGGTCGCCCAGGCCAGGACCACAAAGCTGAGCTGGACATCTGCTTGTGTCCCTCATGACTTTTCCAAAGGCCAGTGGGCCTGTCCGAGGCCATCCGGTTGCTCTAGGAGATGAGTCAGAGGCCAGGGCCTGCAGGGATGGGTGGCTGGGACAGGAGGGACAGGAGGGGGCTGCGACCTACAAGAAGGTGTATCTCCTTCTCAAGACACTTCAACTGAATGAAAGAAATGGAAACCTGAATAGGAAAAACAAACAAACAAACAACAATGACAACAGGAAAAAAACAAACCACTCTGCAGGCTAGATTCAACCAGGGTGCAGACTAGAATACATAGGTGTTTTGTAAAGTGCTGCGTGGTGGTGCCCAGGAGGGGCAGGCTGGGCTTTCTCCAGGAGATTTAGCACAGCATCCATTGGAATCCAGGGTCCTGCCAAATCATCAGGCACCTTTGCACAATTAGAAAGTGGGTCCCTCTCTCGGGTGGATGCAGCCTACTCCAGGATGCCTATTAAGTAAGCAGGCCCCTGAGCCCCTTGGCAGGGGCTCTTGTATATAAACAACTGGGCAGGTGTGCTCTTTGTGCCCTACTGGTGGGCGCCCCTGATTCTTGCCACGCCTGGGCATTTTCCCCATGACCTGTTGTTCAAATGACACAGCCTCTCACTCCACAAACTGCAGGCAAAAGCTACGGTAGAGCTGACACGTGGCAGTCTCAGGCAGGACAGTCTCAGAGCCACTGGCAGCAATGTCAGGACCCACACAGCAGGTCCTCTACTGAGCCCAGAGGCCTGGCCCTGAATGCAGCAGGGCAGATGGCCAGGTAGGGCAGGGGGGGAAACTTGCTGCCACCGGAACCTGTGGCTGATGTGGAAAGAGAGACAGCTGCCAGCTTCCTTCACCCTGTGTGAGACCTGCTCTTGGCACAGCTCCTCATAGGGGACCCCTCAGCCTCCAGTTCTGGACATGTGGGCAGTGGCTGACCAGCCACACTCCAGCTCCTTGGTCAGGGTGAGGCTGGTGTGGCCACATTCAGGTTCCCAGATCAGGGTAAAGGCATTCACCTGCCTCTCTCAAAGGTCAGGTGCTTTGAGAGGCTAGTCTTCTACTCATACGCACAGCCTGGCTAATTCACAGACTGCAGAGCACGGACTGGTGCAGAGGAGCAGAGCCCCGCCTTCTCGTCCCTTCCTTCTTTCTCTCTCATCCATCTCCACATCCTCCCCATCTCTGCATGCCTTTGTTCCTCCAGTCCTCCCCTCTTTTTCTTCCTGTATCCTTCTCTTTGTCTCCGTTTTTCTCTCTTCCTTCTTCATATCCATTCTTACTTTTCCACTACCCCTGTTCTCTCCTGTCTTGTCTCCTCTGGGGAATTATATATGGCAGCAGGGCTGCTTGTTGGGGCCACCAAAGGGTGACCACAGCCACAGGACCAGCAGTGCAGGGATCTGCTATCCCCACCAGGGTGAGAGTGATGATGATGGAACCACTGCCCCATCCTCAAGCCCATGCGGTGGAGTTTCTGCCTCTCCAAGGACAGGAGCACCCCCACACTGGCCAGCAAGAGCACACATCCTCACATACATCTACTGGCCGTGGACACAGGTGTAGGGGCCTGGACCCAAGGGGAGCTGCTGGGAGCTCGAGAGCACACTTGGCGGTCCCCAGAAGAGGAGCAGATGCCTGTCCCAAGAACTTTCCATTTATTCACGGACAACAATCCTATGAGATGGATCCTATTATTGTCCCCAGTTTTCAGAAGAAGGAACAGGGGGTGACATGACCTCCCCAAGGTCACACAGCGGGCATGGGTCTGAGTGGAGACCTGAGCCCAGGCCTTCCAGCTCCAGATACACACCCTGAACCTTTTCCACCTCTCATGTCCCAATACTCCGAAAAAGCAGAAACAGCTGGGGCAGACAGTGCTCCTTCAGCCCACTCCAGCCCCCAAAAGACCCTCCTTCTCGTCAACTGCCACGCAGATCTCTAGTGTTGAGTGGAGGGTTGCTATTTCATCCTCTGTTCTAAAACGTCCAGCCTTAGTGTTATCTGGATTTGTCAAGTATTTTTTGACAGAGAGGAAACACAAGGTTTGAAAACTGAAGGTGTGTGATGAGTTGGAGTGTGGAGGAGACTTTGTAGAGCAGGATTCTTGGATTGGAGCCTGCATCGGAATTCTTGGAGGGCCTGACAAGACACGGATAGCTGGGCCCCAACCGCAGAGTTCAGGCTTAGCAAGGAGTGGGGTCCAGGAATACGCATTTCTAACCTGTTCCCAGGGGCCATGCTGCTGGCGGTTCTGGGACCACACTTTGAGAACCGCTGCCTTAATAAAAGGGGAAGCTGGAATTCCAGAGGCAGACGTTTTCATCTTTACTGGAGGCTGAGAGCAAACAGGGGAAGCTGGGGTCCCTGAGGCCCTGGGCAGTGGTTACTCAACCCCTCCTCTGTGTGAGGCGCTCCGGGCGTCTGTGCCCAGGCTTGATGAATAGCGCTCATTTAGGCGGTATGGGAAGTGCCTCTGCACAGACCTATCGGGTTTTTATTAACTGTTTTACTGTCGTACTTTCAAAATCAATCAAACAGTGCTGCCCTCCGGAGACACACCGAGGTTGGAGGGCTGAAGCTCCCAGTCTAAATGCAGCAGAGGCCAGGCCCAGGCCCACAGCGGGGCCGCAGGGGCAGGGGGGCCGGTGCTTCCTGCTGCCCAGTGAATGGCGGGCTTTGTCCTCTCTCTCTGAACCAAAACCTCAGACTGGTCTGAACCGCGCACCCCAGACCAGAACTAACTGCACACATTTGTTGATCCTTGAACCGAACCCAAACCTGAATTTCTCTTGTGAACAACTTACGAAACCAATATTCAAAACAAAACAGGGAGGGGGAAAAGACCCTTGGCAGACCAGTTTGAATTGGAAGGGCATCTAAATTTCCAAGCCCATTAAACACAAACAAAGCTGCGTCATCAAAAGCCTTCCAACCTGACTTCAGTCAATATGTCGATTGGCTGGGCTCCCTGGCATGACACAGCTAAGCCCCAGGTGTGGAGAACTGGCTTTCCAAGCTCCAGGAAAAGCAAGGGTCTCTGTACTGAGTTAAACCATCCCAGGGAAGCCCCATCCTGCAGTTCCACCCCCGCACCCTTGTGAAGGAACAAATGAAGAACGTGGGAGTCCCTTCTGCCCTGGCTTGTCCCCTGAATGTCTCCTTGACACAAAGTGCAAAGCCAAAGCTCTGGCCCACAGCTAAGTAGTGGGGGGTCCAGGCCTCTGTGACCTGGCAAAGGCGCCAGGACAGTGCAGTCGAGCCCTGCAGTGACCCTGACCCACACCAAGCTCCTCCAGCAGTGGGAGAGAGGAAAGGCCTCTCCAACAAGTGGGGTGTCCATTGTCTTCGCAGGGCAGCAGGGGTGCCAGCCTTGCCAAAGGACCCGTGTGCAAGAAGAGAAAGTTGTGAGAACGGCGGGTGGGCGAGATGCACAGGGCAGAAGCTGTAACTTCTGAGGCTTCGTGCCCAGCCTGGGGCTGCCTAGCTCAGGTGTTACCATTCGCTGATCTTTGAGTGTCATCAAAATGCACCCTCATGGCTTGGAAGCTGTATCCTCTTGAGCCCTGCTGCTTGCATTCATCTTTGTTATAGGGTGGCGTCCCTCCCTCTCTCTTTCCCTCCCTCCTTCCTCCCTCTGTCTTTCCTACTCCCTGTCTTCCCTCCTCACTCCTTCTTTGAATTCCTTCCACATGCCGCTGCCCAGCTCCAGGAAAAGCCCTGCCCAAATGTGGAATGGGCACTGTCTTTCTTATGAATTAAGAAGTGCTGCTGGGGAATATTATTCAGCCCTGAAAAGAAATGAAGCACTAATACCCCCTACGATGTGGATGAACCTCGAAAATATTACATGGAGTGAAAGAAGCCAGACACAAAGATCACATCGTATGACTCCATCTAAATGAGATGTCCGCAATAGGCAAATCCATAGAGAGAGAAAGCAGACTAGTGGTTGCAGGGGCTCGGGGAGGGGGAATGGGGAAAAACTGTGTAATGAGTATGGAGTTTCCTTTAGGGGCAATGAAAATGTTCTGGAACTAGATAGAGATGATGGTTGTACAACCCCGTGAAGGCGCTCAATGCCACGGGACTGTACACTTTAAAATGGTTGATTTTATGTCCCGTGAATTTTACTTCAAGTACAAAAACAAGCACAAAGAAGTACTGTGGGCTCCCTTCCTCCCCTCTTGCGTGTAATCAAGGCGCCTCCAATGCCACGTTCCAGGAGCTCGTGAGCTTAGGAGAAAGTGTGCAGGGTCTCTGGAAGACTCAGTAGAGTACATATAAGTTTTGGGGGAGTGTCTTCCCTGCCCTCATGGACAATGCACCAGCTTGGAAGCCTCAGCCAGCCTGACCCTGAAGGAAAGCGTGAAGGACAAACGTATTGGAGAGGAAGGGGAAGGAGAAAAGGGGAAAAGTGAACCAAAGAGAGGACAAAGGTATGTTTGACAAGCATCTCTGCCCTGCAGGCCCTGGGCTGGGCATTTCATGTCCAGCAGCTCATTCCACTGCAGTCTTGTAGATGAGGAGGCCAGCTGAGCACTGGTTGTCCAAGGTTACTGACCAGGAATAGGTGGGCTGGCTCTGGAGTCTGTGCTTTCAGCCTTGGCTCTACATACTAGGATCCTCGTGGATGGGCCTTTGGAAATGATGCTGTCTTGGGCCTGGTTAGCCCTGTGGGGGCTGCTCCCTCCCCTGTTCCTGGCCCCGACTCCAGTCTGTTCCCTATTTTCCCTTTAGACCCTGACGATGCGGTCCCCGGGCTGGTCTGGCCCACTGCACCCTAGAAAGCCAGCTTTCCCCTGTCTGTTCTCCAGGATTCAACATGCGGAGGAGGGGTCCAGGGTGGGGATGTTTAAGACAGCTGCCTCCTGCCCATGCTGATTGCATTCATCCAGCAGGTGATCCTGGTGCCTGAGCCCTGGCCTGGATGTCAGGAGAGCGAGGCAATTGCATCTAGTCATTCTTTTAACAAAGATGGATTGGATGCCTGCAATGTGCCAGGCACTGTGCTAGGTGTTAGGGATGCAGCAGGGAGCTCACAGCCTCCCACCTTCTAGTGCGGGAGGCAAATAATGGAGGCCCAAATAGATCATGCAAACCCGTCAGGTCAGGATAAGCACTGGGAAGAGAAATAAAGTAAGGGAGGGGGAAGAGAATGACAGTCAAGGGAGGGAGAGGAGAACTTTCAATGGTTCAAGGAAAGCCTTTCCGAGGAGGTGACATTTGTGCAGAGACCTGAATTAAACCGAGGGGAAGAGTGTTCCAGGCAGAAGAAACAGTAGGTGTGTGGTCTCTGAGTAGCCAATGAACTCAGTGGGTTCAAGGAACAGCCAGGAGGCCTGTGTGGCTGGAAGGCAGTGAGCAGGAGCTCGGACAGGCCAGAGTCACGTGTGAACCAAGGAGGAAAGCAGGTGTGTGGTTTGATTCCCGCCCAATGAGGGGTCCTGGAGGGGCCTGAGCAGAGGAATGGCATTGGCCTGCTAATGGTTGACGAGGATAGGACCTGCAGCTGTGTGGAGAGTCGCTCTCAGTGGCAAGAGGAGAAGCAGGGAGGCAGCGCTCTTTCCCAGACATTGATTTAGCCCTTTGGGTTTGCAGCCTCTGAGGCTGGCCTGCTGGAGTGGAAGCCCTGCCCTGCCACTGACTTGCTGTGTGACCTTGAGCAAATTGCTTAACCTCTCTGTGTCTCTGTTTCCCCATGTAGAAACTTGAAAAAATAATAATACCTCTCTCGTAAGGTTGTTGTGAGGATGGGATGGGAGAACAGTGGTAGGACATAGTGAGTACTCCATGCGTGTTAGCCGTTATCACTACCTTATACTATCATTAGTAACTTACCACGGTCTCCTGGTGGGAGGACGAAGAGCTAGCAAGTAGCTGCCTCTCCTTCTGTTCCTCTCTGGGCCTCAGGGTCCTTATCTGCTAAGAAAGGATTCATGGCCAGGCACAGTGGCTCAGGCCTGTAATCCTAGCACTTTGGGAGGCCGAGGCGGGCAGATCATTTGAGGTCAGGAGTTTGAGACCAGCCTGCCCAACATGGTGAGACCCTGTCTCTACTAAAAATACAAAAAAAGTAGCTGGGTGTGGTGGTCCATGTCTGTAATCCCAGCTACTCAGGAGGCTGCAACAGGAGAATTGCTTGAACCTGGGAGGTGGAAGTTGCAGTGAGCCGAGATTGCCACTGCACTCCAGCCTGGGCCACAGAGTGAGACTCTGTCTAAAAAAAAAAGAGGATTCATTAGCAGATCTTTAAAGACCTCTCCAACTCTCTAACATCTGAATAATTAGAACCAATACCCCGGTACACAAAAACAAAAGCAAAACATTAAGCACCCCCAATGTGCCAATCTGCCAGGAGAGATCACATAGAATTGCATTCAATCTTTCCAGTAACCCAATGGGAGAATCTTGTGCATTTCATAAAGACCAGTGTTTCCATCCTTCTCTTTCTTTAGTCTGTATTATTTTTTCACCTATTAGATAAATACATTAGTGGAAGAATTTCCATTTTATTTTTATTTTATGAATTTTTAAATGCAAATGTAAAATTTAATTTTCCTGGATGTGTGTTCCACGTGCCTTTGGAGCACCTGAGGTGCTCACCATAATCCTTCCAATGGGGTTAGGATTTAGAAACACAGAGAATGGAAATAAAACCTAGTTCCTACCCCAAGACTAAGGCAAAACATGTGGAAAGTTTTCTCTCCTTGGTCCAAGATCAATGGGAATTAATATTGAGTTTTTCGGAGGTCAGTCTTCTGGGGGCCTCCTGGTGACCACTCAGCCCAACTCTAGTGGTTGGCTATAAAAACATGGTTGTCACAAAGCCCATGTCCATCTCACAAAGCCATGGAGTCACATGGCAAGTTGGGTATAAAAGAAGGCAGGAGATACACAGCAGGAACATACTTATAGCAGAGCTGAGAAGGAAGCAAAAAGAAGTGTGCACATACCTTGCTTAGACTTCTGGCTAGACACTGTGTTAGGTGTTTGTTTGTTTGTTTGTTTGTTGAGACAGAGTCTCGCTTTGTTGCCCAGGCTGGAGTGCAGTGGCGCAATCTTGGCTCACTGATTCTCCTGCCTCAGCCTCCCGGGTAGCTGGGACTATAGGCGCCCGCCACTACGCCCGGCTAATTTTTAGTAGAGACAGGGTTTCACTGTGTTAGCCAGGATGGTCTCAATCTCCTGACCTCACGATCCACCCGCCTCGCCTCCCGAAGTGCTGGGATTACAGGTGTGAGCCACCGCGCCCGGCCAGGTGTTTTCACATGTACAAGCCAATGGATGAGACAAGGCAGGATAGTAAACAGAAGACAGACCCAAATGTAAGCTGGTCATAAATCAGCTAATGGTTTCATAGCTCATTTAACAAACCTAGCCAAAATAGGTTGATGGATGGTTCCATTTCCACCTAGAGGGGGTCACTGGTAGCCTGCCTTCAAGGTCTGTGCTTGGCCTTGAACTCATCAGCACACTTGGATCAGCAGCCTGGTAGATGCAGACACAGAGGGCAGGTTGATCACAAAGCCGGGAGAGAGAACGATCATTCAAGTGTTTCAGAGAGTCAGGCTGGGCGAGACCTTAGAGATCACCCCTTCCCACTCTACAAAGACACAGAACTCGTTCAAAGTCACACAGTCAGTTTGTGGCAGACCAGCCTAAGGGCAAATTTCTCCACCTCCCTGTGCTGTGCTGGCCAATTTAGGATTCACATGATCCTGGCAGGCCTGGGCTGGCGGCTGATTCTAGCAGGATACAGCCTACCAGGCATGAGAGAGTGTGCGCTTTGCATTTCAGGTTCAGAAAAATCGATTGCCTAAGTACAGGATGTGGGAGGCTGGCTCGCAGCCGGTCTTGTGCAAAAGACCGGGGGGAGTCTGTTGGCCACGAGATCAATAGAAGCCAGAGTGTGATGCAGCGGCTAAACAGGGAAGTCTCTCCTCTTCCACGGACTAGGCAGAGCCAATGCGTCCCGAGCCGGAAGAGTGACAGCCTCATTTTTGTCTGTGCTCATCGGCCGCTTTCCAAGATTTTTATTTGTTTCTAGGCATCATAGATTAAAAAGCACATCAAGGTTTGAAGACTGTAGAGAGGAGAACGGCTGAGCTGTCAAGGGGTCTGGGGGAGCCTGTCAGAGACCTTATTAAGGTAGCAGAAGACCCTTAACTGGAAAAGAGGAGAAGGATAAGGGCCTTCAGTTTATGAGGTGGTTGCCATGGAATAAAGGCAGGGGCTTGTCTAGGGGGCCCCAGAGGACAGAACTGGGATGCAAAAAGCAGTGTGGGGTGGATTACCAAGTGTTTCCCATGGAATGACAAGAAGACAGCGGGTACCCAAGAAAGAGGGTCCGCAGTCAACCAAGAGTAGGAAATGTATATATGCTATTCTCTATCCCCTCTTGCAGATTCAAAGTGCACATTAGCACATACATATATGCTAATGTATAATATGTATGTTATATATATATGTATTAGTAGGCACATTACAAGGGATGAAATCTAAAGGTGCAAAAGAGCTTGTCTTTGCTCAAGCCACCTAAAAAACAGAGCTTAGATGCTATGACTTGATTAGAAGTGCAGTCCTAGGGAGAGGGTTAGGGAGTGGGCTACAGAGGAGGAAGAGCCGATATGAGAATTTGACACTGAGCTGGCTGCCGCTAAGTGCAACTGATTGCTGGATCCCAAGGGACTGTTCCCTGAGAAGCCATATTAAACTGTGTTTCGGGGTTGCTATAGCAAAGGACAAGCGGGAAGAAATTTCCATCAGGTCCTGTGTGCAACTGGCTGAAGATTGGCTCCATGGAAGATAATTTTCCCTTGCGTCTGAGTTGGGCAAGTGTGGGCACTAGGGGTGGTCCTGAGGTGGTAAGGTCCACAGAGATGTCCTGAAGGGGAAGCAAGAGGAAGTGCAAAAGCAGGATGGCACTTCTGTGAAATGGGCTGATGCTCACACAGTGCTGTCACTGCTTGAGGCTGGAAGAAGAGACAGGTAAGGCGGAAAGGACAGGCTGGGTCTGCTATGAGTTGTGATTTACATACAGCAGAAAGTAAGTCTCCTTCCCTCTCCTGTCCCACCACCCAGGTCCCCGCATCAGAGGAACACATTGTTTTCTTGGGAAGCCTCCAAGAGACAGTCCTGCATGGATGAGCCTATATGCATATAAATATATGACATAGGTAATATATATATATGCACATATTTTCATAGAATGGGAGCATACTATACTGCATAGCACTTTTTTACATAACAATGTATCTTGGCACTCTTTCTTTATCAGTACACATAGAGCTGTCTCATGCATTTGAATGACCATATAGCACTTCATCCAGCTGATGTACCATAATTTATTTAAATGTCCTATAATGCACATTTGGGATGCTTCTAATCTCTTGCTATTGCAATCATCATGGCAGTAAATACTCTTGTACACAAGTCATTTTGCAATCCTAGGAGTTTATCTGTAAGGCAGAAAACCTAGAAATGGAATGTTGGGTCAAAGGGAATATGCATTCTCAGTTTTGATCAATGTTGCCAAATTGCCTTCCAGGGTGGTGTGCCAGATTCCCTCCCACCAGCCATTTAGGCGCGAGCCTGTTTCCCTCCATCCTTACGAGCACAATGAATTATCATACTTTTGTTCTTTGCCAGTATAAAAGGTTGAAAATTATATTTCACTGTGATTTTAATTTTCATGTGTTAAGTCATAGTGAGAATGAACCTTTTTTCTTCCAGTATTTACATTTTTTTACATTTACATATAATGCCATTTACATTTTATTTTCCGTGAACTGTCTATAACTTTTGCTCATTCTTCTTTATTTAAAATGTTTAATATAAAATGTTTCAAATAGACAAAAAGATATATGTGTATACATGTACATATATTTAGTATGTATGTTTATATATGTGTGTGTGTGTATATATATATATTTAGAAGAGGTATAAAAATAGAAAGACTCCTATGTACCCACTATCCAGCTAAAGAAATAGACCATTATAATTCCTTTGAAGTTCCTTGTGTCCCAGGAATAACCACAGTTCTTAATTTTTTGTTTATTCATTTGTTTTACATTTTAGTTTTATCTATCTATCTATCTATCTATCATCATCTATCATCTATCTTCTGTCTAGCTTCCTATCAAGAGATTATATATTTCCTTAAACAAAATATTATTGTATATGTTTAAGGCTTTATATAAGTGGTATTGAACTATACATATACTTCTATAACTGATATTATTTTATTCAACATTTTTCAAAGTCCTCAACATTGTTTTTGAAATTTGTCCATGTTACAATAGCTACAGTTTGTTAATCTTCAATGCTGTAACATATTTTATTGTATGAATATGCCACAATTTACCCTTTCTCCTGTTGATGGCTTTGTGGGTCACTTTCAAATTTTTGTTATTACAATGTGGCTAGGAATATTCTAGTACATATCTCCTAGTGCACATGGGCAAAAACTTCTAAAGCAGAGTATATATAGCCAGGGCTGGAATTGCTGGGTCATAGGATATATATGCATCTTCAAGGAACAAGATAATACACTTTTGCCCATTTAAAAAATATAGGCTGGGCACAGTGGCTCACACCTGTAATCCCAGCACTTTGGGAAGCTGAGGTGAGAGGATCACTTGAGGTCAGGAGTTCGAGACCAACCTGGCCAACATGGTGAAACCCTGTCTCTACTAAAAATATAAAAATTAGCTGGGTGTGGTGGCAGTCACCTGTTATCCCAGCTACTCAGGAGGCTGAGCACAAGAATCGCTTGAACCTGGGAGGTGGAGGGTGCAGTGAGCCAAGATCATGCCACTGCACTCCAGCCTGGGCGACAGAGCAAGACTTAGTCTCAAAAAAAAAAAAAAAAAAAAAAAAGATTGCTGGTCTTATTATTGATCGTAGGGTCTCTTCATGTATGGAAGCATTTGCACTTTGTGATATGGGCGTATTAGTGTTTAGATGCTCAGAAAAGCCCTGCAGTAAAGAATCCTTTTTTGAGACCGAGTCTCACTCTGTTGCCCGGGCTGGAGCGCAGTGGCGTGATCTCTGCTCGCTGCAACCTCTGCCTCCTGGTTTCAAGCAATTCCCTGCCTCAGCCTCCTGAGTAGCTGGGACTACAGGCACCTGCCATCATGCCCGGCTAATTTTTGTATTTTTAGTAGAGATGGGGTTTCACCATGTTGGCCAGGCTGGTCTTGAACTCCTGACCCTGTGGTCCACCTGCCTCAGCCTCCCGAAGTGCTTGGATTACAGGCGTGAGCCACCGTGCCTGGCAAAGAAACCTTTTTAACCGCGTGTTTCCCTAACTCAACTGACGATGAACCCCTTTCCTCATTGAGGTTCTGATAGGACTAACTCGGGGAATTGCTTTTGTAAGGGAACATGCATCAGGACCTGGTCAAGCAAGATGCTGGCATCTGGGCAACCGTCAACAGTAGTACACAGGCCCCTCTCCCCTGCTCAGAGGACCTTAAAGCTCTCAGAGGCCAACCCTGGCTGGAAGCCTTTCTGGTCTGCCCTCCATCCTACAATTTAGGGGACCCTTCCTCATGGTACTTCCACCGTGTGTCAGGCTTTGTGCTGGATGCTTCCTGTCACTTACCTCTGCTTCCATAACCAAGTGAGAAACCAGGCTCAGAGCAGTGAGCTTCCTTAAGGGAAGACATACCATTAACTGATCCAAAGCCATCCTCCCTCCATTATACTACAGGACTTGCTTAGAACCAAAACAGTGCCCAAGACCCAGCCCTCGAGGAAGCCAGATACTGGCTTCATCCCTTCCCCACCTTGCCACAACTCCTCTGGCTCGTGGCCTGGCTGCCTGGCAGGGCTGGCTATTTTGACACGCATGCCCTGGCTCTCCCGTCTCATGATGGCAAGGCTGTGCCTTTTCCTCTTTGGGTTCCTGGCACTTGGCACAGATCTTGGCATATGATCAATGTCTTTTGGAATGACCAGATCAGTGATGAGGATTATCCCTTATATCTGTTCACAGTGACCCTCTGCAGGTTCTGGTACCATCATCTCCATTTCACAGATGAAGAAACAGGCTGAGGGGAGTTTGGTCACTTGTCCAATGTCACACAGACATTGAGTGGTGGAGGCAGGATTTGAACTTGAGTTACAGGGCCTCTACCTGCCTCATGCCACACACCTGACCCAGATGGGTGAGCTAGGTGGCCCCTGTCTAGCAATGCCATATGCACAGTAGTACCCAGGAATTCCCCCATGTGACAATGACACAAACCCAAGAGTCTATTCAGCGCTGCTGCAAGGCCTCTGGGAGCAGGCCGCCATGGGTGGGGAGAACCCCAGGCCTGGTCCTCTGCCCCTTCCTTGCTCCCTTCCTGCCAGCTGGGGTCACAGGTCCAGCCCAAGGCCACTTGAGGTTCAGGTGACAAAACACCCCAGTTTGCAGGAGTTGGCAGTTGCTCTGGGCAAGCTGCAAGCAAACAGCTGTGACTCCAGTCCCCAAAGCTCCCCCTCCTTACCTGTGTCAACACTTTTATTTTTAAAGTGGCAGAGCCAAGGTGGGGGCTGGGGATGGGCAACGGGGAAGGAGGGAGCCTGTCCCTTATCAGCGCTGGGGTCCTTGCATATGTAACGCTGTCATATAATTAACAGTGAAGATCATTTACATTGTCGCTTAGCTAATTTTCATAATGTTTTCTTTATTATCAGAGGAAGAAATTAACCCAAGAATTTATTTACATAGCAGCCTCAAACAGTAACAGCTTGCTAATTGCCTGTTAGGTGATTAATAAGCTTACAGCAGATGCTAATGCGTCGTGGGCTCCCTGTTTCAAAGGTGCTCTTGCCTCACGCTTGTGTTTTTGGCAGCTTAATTAGTGCAATAATTATGTACTTGTTGCTCCTTCTTTCGAGCAAATACTGTCAAATGCTTAAAAGATTAAAGTGAATTATATCCTGAGAACGCACAGAGCTTGAGGATGCCCGTTCTTGCTAACTTCTCTGCTAGTTCAAAAATAGAAAATACTAAATAAGAGAAGGGTCTGCCACGACAGCGGCAGCAGAAATGAACTAGAGCTGGCTGGGGCCTAGTCCTGGAAGAGACCGCGAACACTGCCTCATTTCCCATCTATAAAAGGAGGTTCAACTGGTTGGCATGGGAAAGTGGGGAGGGGAAACTTGAGAATCAGAGAGACTTTGAGTGTCAGAGCAACGAAATGCAATGGGTGGATCTAATTTGCGTCCCGATTGGACGCAATTGTAAAAAGCCATCTTGGAGATGATCAGAGACATCCAGAAGTCACTGCTGATTTTGTTAGGTGTGATAACAGCATAATCGTTATGTGAAAGAAAAATATGCTTATCTATTCCATATGCAGACTAAAGTGCTTAAGGTTGAAGGGATACAATATCTGTGATTTGCTTTAAAATAACCTAGACCTCTCCTAAAAATAGTGAGGTCTATAGATAAATAAGATTGCAAAATGTGGATTGCCACTGAAGCCGGATAACAGATACACTGGGGGTCAATATAACTATTATCTCTTCTTTCATGTATGTTTGAAAATGTACATAATTAAAAGGCTGGACCATAGAAAGTAGACGAGAATTCCATCAAGATATGGGCCCTAGAATCCAGCTCCCTGTCTTCAAGTCCAGCTCTATTCCTCGCTAGCTGTGAGGTCTTGACCAAGGACCTGACCTTTCTGTGCCTCAGTTTCCTCATCTGTGATATGGAGATATACTTGTTGCTGGGTTTACCAAGACAGTGCACACAGGTTTTAGCACAGTGCTGGATGCATGGTAAGCCTTGTCTCGTCCTTCTTGTTATTATTATTGATGTTGTTACTGGCTGAGGCCCTCCAGCTCTGAAGCTGTGAGCCACCAGCAGATCTGTCACAGGTTTGCTCCATCCCAGCTCTAGTGCTGGGCCCTTTCTTAGGCTTAGCCCTGCATCAGCAGTGGCCTCTGGCAAAAGGGGCTGCAGAGGGGCTGGCTCCTCACTCTGGGACCCTGCAGGCCTGCCTTTGTCACATAGGACCAAGCACATCAGCTTCTCTGGGGCTACAACCCCAACCCCTCCAGCACTTGATCACAGTACCTGGTCTCTTTACCCCCATCCTTCTTGGGGCCCGACTCCCAGAAACCTCTGCCCTGTGGTGGCTGCTTGTTGAACTTGCCCTGGGGCCAGCTGTCTGAATTTCGTCTGTTGCTAATTGTTCCACTCTTGGGACCGTGTGTCTGGACACTTCAACCCCTCTCAGGCCCTGAGGCTGCATCTGTGCTTATTCTCCCTCTCCTGCCAGTTGAGGCTTGGATCCATACAGCCTCCAGCCTCTTGGAGTCATCCCCTTTTTGCTGGGGGGAACATACCTGGGCCTGGCCTATCTTGGCCAAGCCACTGACCTCTTGTGTGCCTTGGGTTTGAGCCTCAGTTTTCCCATCTGTAAAATGGGGGGTTTAGACAAACTCTCCAAACGCTCAGCATTAACCAATATCCAGAACTATGGAGCCTCTGCAGTCCCAGTGCCAGAATAGGCCTTAACTCAGAGCAGACGGTCAGTGAATGTTTGGCTGTTGATTGAACAAATGAGCAGATCGATGAGAGATGCCCTCTGCTGTCTCCCTCCCTACACTGGCTTAGGACTTCTCATCTTCCGCCTCCTCTCAACAGTCCAGATCCATGTTCCAAACTCCTCTGAAATCCTGTGTTACAGGGCTGCTGCCAGGATCAGAGCCGTGGGGAGGCTGGTTCAGTCTTGAAGGTAAATCTAATCACAGCATCACACTCACCCCGCCTCCACCCAATCTCTGAGCCTACCTAGAAGTAATTCTGAGCACACACTCTGAAGAAACAGGTCCACAGCTGTCTGGGGCAGAAGAGGCAAGATTTTACAAGGTGCGGGGAGGAAGACACAGCTTGTGTCATATTAAGCAAGGGAGAGCCAGGGAGTCTTGTCCCCACTTCCAAACACATGACAGAACCCCGTCTCCACGCCCTTGCTCAGCAGTTTCCCCGCCTCCTTCAAGGATGTTCCCTTTACTCTTTAATCAAACTCCCTTTTCAAGGCTCGCCCTCTCCAGGAAGCCCACAGTGGTATCCTGCTGCTTATAGGGCCTCGTGTTTGTGTCCTGCTCCTGAGCCTGGAAATAGGAGCAGCTGGCTTGGTTTTTAGTCACCTGAGTGTCACTGTTCTGCATGTAACTGAATTATAAGGTCAGTGAAGGCAGGAACCACCCTTCCTTCTTTCCCTGTACCCATCTCAGCCTCTTGCCCAGGGTCCAGCAGAGAGCTCCGCAGACCCAAGTGTCATACAATGTGGATCCAGAATCCTTACTCCTGAGTCTCTCATAAGGAGACGAGGAAAGTGAGGTGCAGGAGGGCTGAATGTGTCCTGCAGGGCCCAGGCCAGGTCTGGGAGCCTTGTTCTGACCTTGCTAATCCACAGCTCTTGCTGTCACCCCATGCTGCCCTCGTGAATATCAGCTGGGCTAAGTCAGGATGGCACTGACCTCTCCATGCAGCAGGGGCATAGAGACCTGGGACATGTGGCCACCAACCTGAGGGACTCCAGGGGCTCAGGGAGAGCCAGAGTGGGGTGGAAACTTCCTAACACATTCCCAGGTGATGCTGTTGCTGCCTATTGGGAACCACTTTTTCAGAACTACAGCCCCATAGGAACTAAAAATCTACCTGAGAGACAGGATTATCACAAAGTTAACATTTAAATGCATGACAGGCAGGGTGTATTGGCTCACACCTGTAATCCCAGCACTCTGGGAGGCCGAGGTGGGTGGATCACTTGAGGCCAGGAGTTTGAGACCAGCCTGGGCAACATGGTGAAACCCCATCTCTACTAAAAATACAAAAATTAGCTGGGGGTGGTGTGCATGTCTAATCCTAGCTACTTGGGAGGCTGAGGCAGGAGAATCACTTGAACCGGGAAGGCAGAGGTTGCACTGAGCCGAGATCTCACCACTGCACTCTAGCTTGGCTGACAGAGCTAGACTCTGTCTCAAAAAAATTTTAAAAAAGATAAATAATAGTAATAAAAATAAATAAATAAATGCATGACAGAGGCCAGAAGTATATTAGTTAGATTTTTGGTTCTTGGCATCTCTTTCCCCTTCTTTTGAGAACAGCACCCTGATTTCCTTTCGAGGGTCTATCCCTCCTTTATCCTCAGGCAATGCCCTCCTAATAAGCCTCCCACCTGCTGTAGAGTAGAGCATACACCTAACCAATCAGGATGCGGAGTTTACCCAGTCACATGAGTTACACTGGTCCAATCAGGTCAAATAAGAGAACTTCGGCAGGAATCATCAGGAAACAAGGCTTTTTTTCCAGCTGGACCAGAACTCCTGTGGCCATCTTGCCACAGTGTGGAAAGAGCTCTGAAAATGGGGTTTGTAAGGGACAAGCAGAGGAGAGGGCATTGTTTAATGCTCCTGGATCCAGCTACTCCTGAGGTTAACACCCTCTGAGCCTGTTAGTTAGGTCAGTAGATGAGGATATAAATCCCCCTTTCTGCACGAGTCATAGTTTGGGGTGGGATTTTCTGACACATAGTAGAAAATTTCCTATCTGACACCAAGTTCTCAAGGAATATTGAGGTAATTCACCCCTTCTGCATTAGGGAAGCTTCATGGATGGTCAGAGATGTGGAAGGAGAGGGAAAGTGGAGGTATTAGCAAGGGTGGGCTGATGGAAAAGAGCCGGGTACAAACAGAGGCCACAGCACAGACCAGCTTGGCTCACCCCTGGCACCCAGGAGAAGGCCTCTGGGAGAATTAAGCCCTATAGGAAGAGGGGAATCTTGCCGCTCAATGGGGGAGCACTTTGCCTTTTGTGGTCTCCTTTCCCAGAAGAGGTCACCCCCGATGCCAGAGGTTCCCAGAGCCTGTTGGCCCCTTGAATCCAGACTTCCTGCCCAGACGGGCAGCTGGGATGAGGTCATGGCTGGGGAGAGTCTTTTATCCTCTTGCTAAGCTTCTTCTTTCAGTAGCAATTGCTGTCTTGCTTAATCTCAGAATTATCTGATTGTCACAGTCGAGTTTTCCACATTAGGCAATGAGCCAACAAGTTACTTAACCTATAATTGCCCTTTAATGAAGCCCATCTTCAAAACTGAATTGTCAAAGGGAAACTTGTAAACATACAGCGAGGTCCAAGACCAAGCTGGCCCCAGACGTTGCAGCCAGGCCCTTGACTCCTCTCTGGCGTCAACCACATTTGTCTGAGTTATTGGGGCTTTATCACCAGCTGCCACCCAGAGTAGAGAGGAGGCTGGTGCTCGCAGCAGCCAGAAGCAGGTCGAGCCTTTGAAAAGCCAGCTTGCAAGTGCTCAGTTTAGGTGCACGCATTCTCCCTTGCCTAGAGTCTCCCTTCTTCCAAAGCACTGTGAAGTGTGAAAGGAATGGCCAATGTCACGACTTGGGCTTTGCAAAACCTAAGCAACATCTCTCTGCAGTGAACTCACGTGATGATGGTGCAGGCCCAGCCCAGACAGCTATTACAGTAAGACTTCTTTAATGTCAGCCTCTCTACCTACTCTTTACACAGTGTGGCCTACTCTTTAAGCAGACCACTGGTCCACACTATGTAAACAGTAGGTGAGAGAGGCTGACATTAAAGAAGTCTTACTGTAATAGCTGTCTGGGCTGAGCCTATTCTGTGGTCAGGAGTCTGCCCTCTGGGAATGTCCAATCACATCTTAGCACATCCGAAGTGAAATATCATAGTCAAACATACTCAGCTGCTTCACGGTACTCTCACAGTGACCCAGGGCACAGCAAGAGAAGGGAGGGAATATTTTTTTTAATTAATTTATTTTTTTATTATACTTTAAGTTCTAGGGTACACGTGCACAACGTGCAGGTTTGTTACACATGTATACATGCGCCATGTTGGTGTGCTGCACCCATTAACTCGTCATTTACATTAGGTATATCTCCTAATGCTATCCCTCCCGCTTCCCCAACCCCACGACAGGCCCCGGTGTGTGACGTAAGGGAGGGAATATTTACGGAGCACCAACTCAGGGCCAGGTGCTGTGCTGGGCACTTTATATAGTTTACATCATTTAATTATCAGAACAACTCTAAAGACTCAGAAATGGTATCCCTATTTTGCACATGAGGAATGCAAGGCCCAGAGTAGGTAAGTCGTTTGTACAGTCAGCAGCTTTGCAGGTATGGGAAACAGGATTCGAACTCAGATTTGTCTGATGCCAAGGCTGGTCAGTGCTCCTTGGACACTTTGGTGGCTCCCTTATTGACATAAAGCTGGCCTAAGGCCACTGAGCAGTACAGATTAGAAGGGGTGTGGACTCATGGAGACAATACCATGATGTCTGGGATTTGCTTCAAAATAACACAAGAGTATGGGGAGGCAGATAGGATTAGAGATAAAAGGCTGGCTGTGAGATGATCAATGCTAAAGCTGGGTGGTGGGCACCGAGGGGTTCGTCAAATAGTTCCAAATAAATACTTGAAATTTTTAATTACAAAACTGTTTAAAAAATATAGCACTTTCTCCAGAAGTCAGTGCCCCTTCCCAGTACACCATAGCACTCATACATATCTGTCACTGCCCTAAATCCACTATGCCACCTTAGAGTAATTTTTTTTTTTTTTTTTGATGGAGTCTCCCTCTGTTGCCCAGGTTGTAGTGCAGTAGTGCGATTTTGGCTCACTGCAACCTCTGCCTCCTGGGTTCAAGTGATTCTCCTGCCTTAGCCTCCCACATAGCTGAGACTGCAGGCGCCCACCACCATGCCTGGTTAATTTTTGTATTTTTAGTAGAGACGGGTTTTCACCACGTTGGCCAGGCTGGTCTCGAATTCCTGACCTCAAGTGATCTGCCTGCCTCAGCCTCCCAAATGCTGGAATTACAGGTGTGAGCCACCACACCCGGCCAAGAGTCGCCTTTCAAATTGTGTCCCTCCAAGGCTCCGAGCTCTGTGAGGATAAAGGTAGTGTTTGTCTTGTTCATTTAATAAATTTTTATAGAATGAATAAATGACAAGAGTCTGGTGCACAGTGAACATTCAACACATGTTTATTGAATGAATAAAAAATCCAAATAACTGGGTCCTGAAGGCTGGCTGTGTTTTGACAAGCACATAGCTATAGAGAGGGCGTGCAGGACAGGGGGACTGACTTGAGCAAAGGCACAAGCAGCAAACAGGCCGAGTTTGGAGGTGAGTGTCGGGGGACGTCCAGCCACAGCCAAGACAATAGTCATCAGTGATAACGTGCTGCCCGAGCTAGCTGGAGTGGCCAGTTTTTAATAACTTATATTTCACAGACACAGCACTGACATTTTGTTTAATCACCAAGGCAGGGTCAATCTCCTGCCGTGGCTGTGGAAAGTGAGGCTCTCAATTTCAGTCTCAGCTCATTAATTGAAGAAAGTTGGCCAGCGTGCACCTGGTGGACGGCAACTCCAAATGGATGTCGACACATTTTTGAGGACTTGAGGGAAGCAAAAGAAATCAATTAAGGGGACAGCTTGGAGTTCCAGTTGGGAATCTAAATCCTGATGCATTTCCTAATATTCCTTTGCAACAGAGAGAAAGAGAACACCTCCTTCTCCACGCCACGCCACGCCAAGACCTAGTACCACGTGGAAACTGGGGACTGCAAAGGCCAGAGCAGGACCCCGGCATGGTTTGGGGTCAAGTAGCCCTGGCGGGGCTGGCCTGTATCCTGAGCTTCCACAGGCTATGTGGCGTCTGGTCTCCCGCCAGCCTTCCTGATAAAAACCATACTCCACCACTGGCTTACGCTGAGGGCTGCTGGAGGCCTGCAAGGCTTAGAATACCTTCAAAGGCCTGCCTTGCACAGATGGACTTATTCCACCAAAGTGCAAGTCATGCAGATAGTGATGACAACAATGTAAATGTATGAAGCCTTTTATAGTTTGCAAAGAGCTTCCACATCCCTGATCTCCTCTTGCCCTTCCAACAACTATGGGACAGTGGGAAGGAGGGAGGGGGGTCAGAAACTGAGGCTCAGAGCAGTGACGTGATGTGCCCAACATGGTGCAGCAGGGAGTCGGTAGAGCAGGATGCTTCCCTCTCATCTTGGTGTGTGATGCTTTCCACGGTTGCTGACCTTAAGTTGGATGAGAACACAGGTCTCCACTCTCCCAGATCTCCTAGCCTGTCTTGGCATTTGTTATCAAGGACACTGAAAACAAGTAGGAGGATTTCTGTATGGTCTTCTTGTCTCCTAGAATTATTGATGGTTCCCATTGTCTCCTGGAAATATTGAAGACTTCCACCTTCCAGACCTGCCTCTCTCTGAATTGTTCAAGTTATTTTGTGCCTTTGGAATATCAATCAGTCTTGGAGGGGTGACGCAACAGATTTCTCTTAGAAGAAGGCAAAATGAACATAAAGGTGTCTGGTATAATAATTCCTTTTGTCATCGCATCTTGAATTTCTCAAAGGGCCTTGGCATTTGCTGTCTTATTTGAAACAAGCAGTAGCCTTGCGAGCTGCCTGGGAAGATTATGATCACCTTCTTCCTTAAGGAGGAGGAAATGAAGGTGCTGAGCAGCTCTATGTCGTGTTCAACATCTTGCTTTCTGCCTTTTTCACTTTCTGAAGTTTTAAAAACAGGAAGTCAGTCTTAATCTCACTTTTAGAATGAGACACTTGGAGAGGATGGTCAGGAAGAATTTTTACCCTTATTTTTAGGAAACTGATTTTAGGTGGTAATTAATACAAATATTTAAATACCTGATTGCTTCTTTTGTTCTTTATTCTCTTTGTGTCTGAAATGTAAGCTTATCTTCTCTCCCCACACCCCCTTGAAGCCAAAACGTTCAATTTTAGGTGCCCTGACTTAGTGTAGGTGGGGTGTCGGGTCAAGGTGGGGTAGAGCCCAGGAGTAATTGAGAAAACTTCTCTCCCTTTGATATTTGCTCAGAATTCACCTGTAGGCAGAGAGGAGGGTTCCCCATGCAGGGGATTTGATGCCCTCTAAGTTCACAGTTTCTATTAGGGCTTATCATTGTGTATTATAGCCGGATGTTAATCTGCCTGTTTTTCCCAGTAGACTGTGAGAGATCAGGGAGCAACAGATCTGTGTATGGCAATAGAGGAATTTTGGACAGGGGTGTGTGTAGGAGTTAACCAGATGTGGGACATATCATGATAAACCAGGGAGTAGGAAAGAAACCCTGAACAAAAGCAGGGCCCAGAGAGATGAAAAGGAAGAGATGGAGTTTTTTAGGATGTGGAAATTGTGTCAATCTCTACAACAAACCAGGGAGGAGTCAAGAACTAGTTCTCAGATTCTAGTTTTGACAACCAGGTAGATTCATGGTAAGACCTTGATCAGAGCTGGGGGGCACAAGAGAAGGTGCAACATGGATGGGGAAAACCGGGATGGTTTAGTTCTGAATGGATTGAGTCTAAGGTATCTGTGGGTCTGCAGTACAGATATAAAACCGGGCAGATACCAGCCTCTTGGTGGTACTTAAAGCCATGGCACTGTGGAATTTTTGGTCCCTTTTAGTGCCCACAGGCTGAGCCTCTGTCTCTGTAACCTACTACCTGGCTCCCTGATGGCTCCGAATGATCTAAAACTACTAGACATCAAAATTTCTCATGTTCCTTTTTGACTTCCACCACATACTTATGATAAGGATTCCTGAGGCTATGTGAATCTTACTCAGTAGCCCTTTGTAAAGCATTAAAGGTCACCTAGCAGCAAGATACAACAAGAGTAGCAAAGAAACCTGGTTTCAAGACTGGCTCAGCTGATAACTACTATGTGATATTGGGCAGGTCACTGTTTCCCTCTGGGCATCACTTTTCCAAAACTTTGATAGTGAAGTGGCTAAGTTCCTATGCTGGTAGTGTCAGAATAGCTTCTATTAGGCTATCCCATAAAAAACAGTTTTAATGCATGAAAAAAAGTATTAAAAACAAGTACTCAAAAGCATTGGCGAGCTGCCAAAATGAGGCAGAAACTAGAGTGAGCTTAAGAAAATAACCTTACTGGGTGAAATTAATGTTTAATTGGCTTTTCCCCTGAGCGCACAGTGCCCCTGTTTTCATGGCATGGGGTAACTAGAACTCAAGTAGAAACTAGTTTTTCTGACTTTAGGTATCAGAGGTTGGAGCTCAAGGGTGCCAGAAGAACCTGGAATAAAGAGGAGACATCCTGAAAACGAACCTCTGAGGAGGGAGCCTCAAATAAATGACCCACAAATTATTGACTGACCCCTGAACTGTGCCTGCATGGGAATGACATCAAGAAGCCCAGCAGAAACATCAGCTAGAAGTCCATAAAAGCTGAGCAGAGAGTTCAGCAGTGGCTCAACTGCAGCTGCAGAGATAAAATCCAGAGTTTTATTTCTACCAAGTTAGCAGAACAAAATTTATATTCCAGAACCAAGGAATTCACCCTAAAACTAAGGTAAACCAAATATCACATGCTGTATAACCAAGTGCAAAGTTAAGCCTCCAGGAGTTCAAAGTGACCATCCAGCAACTTAACTGCCTTCCAGGACAAAAATTCAAAAGAAGATGGCAGAATATGAAGTCTTTACAATGTATCACCCACAATGTCCAGTATACATTTAAAAAAATTACTAGACATTAGAAGAAAAAGAAAATATGGTTTAAGTCAAAGAGGAAAAACAGTCCATAGAAAAAGATACCAAGATGTCTCACATGTTGGAACTAACAGATGATAATTTTAAAGCATCTATTTTAAGTTTGTTCAAGAAAATTAGGGAAAATATGGTCACAACGAGTGGATAGGGAATCTCAGAAGAGAAATAAAAAAATAACAAAATGAGTCTATTAAAACTGAAAAGAATAATTGAAATAAAAAATTCACTGGATGGATTTAATAGCAGATTGGAAATTACAGAAGAAAGATTCAGTGACTTGATGACATATTGATAGAAATTCAATCTGAAAAGCACAGGGAAAAAGGGGATAGAAAAAATTATGAAAAAATAATGGCTGAAAATCTTTTGACTTGGTGAAAAACATCAAACTACAGATGCAAGAAGGTCAGTGAATCCAAAGTAAAATAAATATGAAGAAATAACTATACCTAGGCACATCATAGTGAATCTGCTGAAAACCAAAAATCAAGAGATACATTCAAAACAGTCATAAGAAAGAAGACATATCACATACTCAAGAGAAACTATAATAGTAATGCCTTTTAAATACAACAGAATGACAATTTAAAGCACTAAAAATGAAATGACATCTTTAAAATACTGAAAGAAAATAGTGATCTACTCAGTACTCTGTATCAAGTGAAAATAGTATTCAAAAGTGAGGACAAAATCAAGACAGTTTCAAATAAATAAAGGCTGAGAGAATTTGTTACCAGCAGAAGTTCTTCAGGATGAAAGAAAAGAAAACTCAAATCTACAAAAAGAAATGGAGATCACTGGAAGTGGAAAATATGTGGACAAACTCTAAATATAAAGACAGATCAATAAAAGTAGAAGTATTAAAAAAGATAGACACATTAGCAGAAGACAGCTTGACTGGCATTAAGACAAGAAGAATTATCATTTCACAATGATATAGAGGGTAATTCATTAGAAAGACATAGAAATTGTAATTGTAATGTGATACATATAATAATAGAGTTTAAAAATATGTGAAGAAAAACATAGAGAACTAAAGGCAGAGCTAGAAAAGTGAACAACCATAGTTGGAGACATTAATATTCTTCTCTCATTACATGTTAAAACAATCAGCACCTCCCCACAAAAAATAATCAGTAAGCATAAAAAGATTTAAATAACAGTACCAACAACCTTGAACTCACTGATATTTGTGAATCACTATACCCAACACCTGTAGAGTACATATTCTTTTCAGGTACAAAGAAGCAATCAATAAAACAGACCAAATGCTGGCCCAAAAGATGCATATCAAGACATTTGAAAGGATTGACATCATATATAGTATGTCCTCTGACTAGAATGGAATGAAATAAGAAATCAATGGCAACAAGATATTTATATACTTAGAAAACTCCCAAATATTTGGAGATTAACAACACATTTTTGCATAAAAAAGCAATTGTAAGAAAAATTAGAAAATATTTTAAACAGAGTAAAAATGAAAATGCAGCATATCAAGACTTGTGGGATATAGCTAAAGTAGTGCTTGAACTATGTATTTAAATGCTTATAATAGAAAAAAAATCTAAACATCCACTTTAAGAAGCTACAAAAAAAAAAAAAACCCAGAATTAGAAGGAAATAATAAAGATTAGAGATGTTAATAAAGAATAGAAAATTGAAGAACAATGGATAAAACTAATAAAGCAAATCCTGGTTCTTTTAAAAGGTGAACAAAATTGATAAAGCTTTAGTAAGACTAGTTGAGAAAAAAGAAATATAAATTGCAAATATATACGTGTGTGTATATGTGTATATATATATGTAGAGAGAGAGAGGGAGAAAGAGACAGAGAGAGGGAGAGAGAGAAAAGTGACATCACTACAGATCTTACAAACACTTAAAGGATAATAAGAGGATGTTATGAACAGCAATACCATCAAATTTTATAACGTAGGTAGAATGGACAAATTATCTGAAAAGCACAACTTACCAAAACTGACATAAAAAGAGACAAAAAAATTGAACAGCTGTATCTATTAAAAAGATGGACTTTAATGTAAAAACCTTCTAACCATGAAAACCCCAGTGTCTGATGATCTCACTCATTAATTTCATCAAATACTTTAGGAAAGAATAATATTAATCTTATAAAAAATGCTTTCAGAAGAAAAAAATGAGAGAACACTTCCCAGCTCACTTTGTGAGGCCAGCATAATCCTGATACCAGAATTGACAAAGACAAAAGAAAAGTACATACCAATATCTTTCATAGACACAGATATAAAATGTCTTAATAAAAAATTCACAAAGTGAATTTAGTAACACAAAAAGATAATACATCATGGCCAAGTGGGGTTTGTCCTGAGAATGTGAAGTTAATTTAACATTTGAAAAGCCAAATAATGTAATTCACAATATTGATTAAATAAAGGAAAAAAAATATGTGAAAGGAAGAAAAAATATGTGATCATCTCCATAGATCCCTAAAAATAATTTGGCACATTCAACATCCAATCATAATAAAAATCTTATCAAACTAGGAAGAGAAGATAATTTCCTCAGTTTAATAAAGGATATGTCAAAAACTCACACTTTACATAAATATACTTAATATAAAATATTAAATGCTTCCCCCCAAGATGGAAATAAGGCAAGAATGTCTATTCTTACCACTTTTATTCATCACTGTGCTGGAAATACTAGACAGTGCAATAGTAGAACAAAAAAGAAAAAGGCATTAAGATTTAAACAAAACATGTAAAACTGTCTGTATAGACAGTATCATCTTTTATGCACAAAAGCTTAAGAACTCAACGAAGCAACTAGTAACTGAATTTTTAAAGGTCACAGGATACAAGATCATACAAAAGTCTACTCTCTTTCTATGTACTAGCAGCAAAAAATTAAAAAATTAAAATTTTAAAAGTCATTTTACATTAATATCTCAAAACACAAAACACTTAGGAATAAATGTAACAAAATATAAACAATATTTGTCATAAAATGACAAAATATTGCTAAAAGACATTTAAATAGACCTTATAAATGAGGAGCTATTCCACATTCATAAACTGAAAACCTCAATATTGTTAAGATGTCAAGTCTTTCCAAATATATCTATGGATTAAAGCAATCCCAAAGAGAATCTCAAAATGTTTTTGTAGAAAATGACAAGAAACATGTCATTACAAATTTATATGGAAAAACAAAGCTAAAGAATAGTCAACAATATTGGAAAAGAAAGACAAATTTATACCACCTGACTTCAGGACTTACTGTCAAGCTACATAATCAAGACAGTGTGGTATTGGTATAAGGAAAGACATATAATGGAACAGAATAGAAAGACCAGAAATAGACCCACATGTATACCATGAATGGATTTGCAATCAAAGTGCTAAACCAACTTAGCAGGGCAATGAAAGTCTTTGCAACAAATATCAAACAACTGGATAAATCTATGGTAAAAGTAAACTTAGGGCCCTATGTATCACCACACACAAACATTAATTCTAGACATATCATAGACATAATGATAAGAGCTAAAACTGTAAAAATTTTTGGAGAAAACCTAGGAGAATGTATTTGTGACCTGGGGGCATAAAAATAGCCAATAAACACGTGAAGCAGTGTTCAACATCATTAGTCATCAGGGGAATGCAAATTAAGACTACAACGAGCTACTATTACGCACACATCAGGATAAAGACTGACAACATGAAATGTTAGTGAGGATCTGGAGCAACTGGAACCCTCATCCACTGCCAGTGAGTGTAAAATAGTACAACCACTTCAATTATACATTTCTTATTAATTGAATCATTTGCCTACTTGTGACCTAGCAATTCCATCAATAGGTATTTATCCAGGAGAAATGAAAATATGTCTGAAAATACTACTTGTATATGAATGATCCTTATTACAGCTTTATTCACAATAGCCAAAAACTGAAAACAACCAAAATGTCCACAAACAGAGCCACTGGATAAACAATTTGTGGTATCTTCATATACTGGAACAGTACCCAGCAGAGATTGGAATAAATCGCCAATGCACACAACAACATGAATGAATCTCACGGACGTCATGAAAGCAACAATACAGAAAAGAACAAGTATAGTATGCTTTCCATTTATGTGAAGATCTAGGGTAGGCAAAACTCAGCCCTGGTGATAGAAATCAGAATGGTTGCCTTTGGGGTGGATATGAGTGGAAGGGACACAAAAGAACTTTCTGAGGCAATGGAAGTGTTCTACACCTTGGTTGACATGGTATACATGTTTATCCAAAGATAACATATGTGCATTTCACTGTGTGTCAATTTTGAGCCAATTTTAAAAGGAAAAACAAAGGAAGTTAAAAAACAAAAACATAGGACTCTGATTCCAGGAGTCTTGAGTGCCCACACGTAGGGCTTAATCACAGTGGGGCTGTGGTCAGTGCTTTTCTTTCTCTGCATTAGCTGGAGCTACGGAAAGAAAGGCTCAGCAGATTGGGTGCCTGGGAAGCCTGTGGGCCTGTCCTGTCCTCAGCTGCCTGAACGAGTCACTTTAACTTCAGAAGTATCTATATATTAATCCTGAAGTCTGTGTGAGCCCATCAGTGTTACATGCTGGTCTTCTCTGAGTCTGTGTGTGTTTTATTTTAAGGCTCCTCCCTCTCCTTCACTGTCATGGCCTTCAGAAAAAATAACCATTCCCTTGGAATGATGTGTGACCCCGCAAATCAGAGGATAAGTTGTCTGGCCAAGTTGGGCAGCCAACAGAGGAAAATTTCCTGAAGGGTTACGCCACCGGTTGGATCTAAAAGGGCTAAAGCTTTCTTACAGCCCTCGTGTCCAAGGGGAGGGAAGAGGGCCAGATGACCTGGAAAAGATACACAAATAGAGGTTCCGAGTTATGACACCTACACAAGTCCAGTTCAGTCCTTTCGGGAACCCCCACATCCCTAGTGCCAGCATTGCCTTCACACCGCCACTCTGAGCTTCCCATTGCTGGGAAACCAGATAGATGGCGTGCCCACAGGACAAGGGGAAGGAAGAGAAGAACCAAGGAGACAGACAAGGCAGGAGAAAGGGGAAGGGATGCTTAAACAAAAAGAAAAGGATCTTTTGGAATCAGAGGGGAAAGTTTTTGTTGCTGGCCTCTCAAGACATGGGATTGACTAGCAACAATTTCATCCTTTTGTAGAGGGTTTAGTGTTTTTCAAAATGCCCACATCTTACACCATGAGGTGGCCTGCCAGGTATCAGGACTCCCCACTTTTAACAGAGATAAAATCCAGAGGCTAGAAAGCTCAGGGCACTTGTTCAAATTGGCATAGCAAGTGAAAGCACAAAGTGGGAATCTGGCTAGATTTCCTGATGGCCACCCCTCTTCCTTGGGAGGGGGACATCCCCTGGGCACTCTTTTACCCCTTTGCTCTCTCACGGACAGTCATCAGATCAGCCGTGAGGACCAGGGGGAATGCTGTCTGCAGGGTAGAATCATGCGCAAGGTGAAGGAGCTCAGCTTCCAGCCCTGGGCCTTTTTAGGAAATGTAGCTCTGCATGAAACACTTGGCTTTGATGGGAAGGAAAGAAGTAGGTCTACTAATTAAAGGTCATTTAGGATTTTTTTTTAGCTTTAAAAACAGAGGAGATATGTTTAATTCAGGCTCACCACCGTCATGAAGCATTTCCGTGAAGCTCGGGGCTCTCTGTGCACAGTCTCTCTGACTCCAAAAGATCATTGGATTTTCTTTTCCTCTCTTTCTGGTTTTGTTTTGATTTTGTTGTTGTTGTTTTCATTTTAAAAATACACACCCTCTGGAGTTGAATACTTTGACTTCTTTGATGCTAGGGAAGCCAACCATGGATTTCTAAAGTTAGACAGAAAGAAGTTGACATTGGCAGGAACTAAACCACAAGCCTCAGAAGCATCTGCACTGCTGGGCCCCGGTCCACAGCCGGTGCGGTCAGCATCATGTCATTGTGCTCTCTGGAGAAAACTAGAGACCCAGAGACCTGCCGGTTACACTGCCATTGGCTCCCTGCCCCTGGACAGGCAGGGACTCAGTGTCAACTAGGAATTGTAATCATCCCTGCCTCATGGGGGTGGTGGGGGCAGTGAGGGGGTCGGGGAGAAGGAGGGGGAAGAGGGCCCACTTGGTATGAAAATCCGGAGGGACTCCAGTGTGCATCTGAGTTTCCTAAAAGAGGAAATGCCTCCTCTCCAGAAACAATGATGTAAATACCTCTGTGGTTTTACTCCATTGAGCTGCGCTTACTTGTTGCCTCTTAGAGTAGAACCTTTCCTTCCTATAGAGAAGAATTCTTTCCACCAGGATTGGATGGGGCTGATCCTGCCTGCTCCCTGGCCCCATGACCCAAGCCAGGCCAGTCAGAAGCCTGCCTTCCTTCCTTCTGCTCTGGGCTTGCTAAAGTGGCAGGGCTTCCAATACTCATCTTGCCTGTGACATGGAGACAGCCAGTAGGAGAGATAAAGGGAGGTGGGAGAGAGAGAGAGAGATGGCAATCTTCAATGCTATCATTTGAGTTTCTGGATACAGCTATACCTGAAGGTAGGTAGATTACTTCTACAAGCTAATAGATCTTTCTTTCTTTCTTTCTTTCTTTCTTTCCTTCCTTCTTTCTCTCTGTCTCCCCTTCCTTCCTTCCTTCCTTCGTTCCTTCCTTCCTTTCTTCTTCCCTCCCTCCCTCTCTTTCTCTCTTTCTTTCTTTCTTTCTTTCTTTCTTTCTTTCTTTCTTTCTTTCTTTCTTTCTTTCTTTCTTTTTCTTTCTTTCTTTCTCTTTCTTTTTTCTTTCTTTCTTTCTCTTTCTTTCTTTCTTCTTTCTTTCCTTTCTTCTTTCTTTTCTTTCTTTCTCTTTCCCTCCCTTCCTTCCTTCCTTCCTTCCTTCCTTCCTTCCTTCCTTCCTTCCTTCCATCCCTTTCCTATAACTACTTCAGATTTTATTCCTGCCACTTGCAACTGAAAGAGAGCCAAGTCATATGTGTCTCACTCAACTTTGCATCTCTAGCACACCCAGCACACAGGAGCATGCTTGTTAAATGAATGTTTGAGTGTCTTTAGAAAGAAATAAAGTTGCCAGGCACGGTGGCTCATGCCTGTAATTCCAGCACTTTGGGAGGCCAAGGCGGGCTGATCACCTGAGGTCAGGAGTTCGAGACCAGCCTGACTAACATGGAGAAACCCCGTCTCTTCTAAAAATACAAAATTAGCCAGGCGTGGTGGTGCATGCCTGTGATGCCAGCTACTTGGGAGGCTGAGGCAGGAGAATCGCTTGAACCTGGGAGATGCAGATTGCAGTGAGCCAAGATAGTGCCATTTCACTCCATCCTGGGCAACAGAGCGAAACTCCGTCACAAAAAAAAAAGGAAAAAAATAAAGTTGGGGTGAATGAAGAAAGTGCATTGTTGGGCATTTATCAGCTCTCTGTGTTGGGCACTTTATATAAATTATTTCAGTCATTATAGCACTGCAGTATTAGGACTGTGATCTCCACTTGAAGGTTACGTAAAATAAGGAAGAAAGAGCTCCCGGATGAAAGTCCAGACCTTCCGATGTGGGATGGAGCCTTTGAGCCAGGCTCTCTCTGACACCTCAGAAGTTAGTCCATCAGATGTCTGCTCCTCACAGTGGCCTGTGTGTGCTGGCCCCTGGCCTTCTGTGGGAGCCCAGACCAGAGTTATGGGGCTCTCTGTACCACTTCCATGCTTCTCCTTGGATGTCAGGAGGAGGTCTCTTACCAGGGGCTGAACACTGCAAACATACAAGTGGGTTCTCAGGTCCCCGACTTCCCCAACCATCCAGTTCTCTCCATGATCCTGTGCCCTTTCTCATTGCTTGACCTAGTCCACACCAGCTCCACCAAATTCACATCCCAAATTTCTGTTGCTCAGTGGATCCAAGATTAGGCCAAAGTGAAATTTGCTGGGTGCAGCTGTGGGTCCCTGGAGTCCAGAAGTTTCATGGTACTGTCTGTGTGAGAGGGCAGCCCACTGCTGGTAAAACAGAATGGGGGTCCTGAAGTTGTATCTGAGCTCTGTATTTGCATTTTCACCATGACTTAAATGACCTCAAATGACAGGACAGGAAGGACCTCAAAAATCATCTAAAGAAGCACAACCTGGTGCTTCCTGACATTCCCTGATCCCAGCTCCCAAACTCAAGAGAGACAGTGCTGATCACTCACAGCACTTCTTCCTGCTGAGCTCAGATACACTTTCAGATCTTTCCCAAGCAGCGCTGTGGGCTGCCCCATCAGTCAATGGGAGGTGGCTCGCAAAAAAAAGTGCTTGCCCTCAGACCTAGTTCAAGACCCTCATATTTTGCCATTGTGAAAATAGAGATCCAGAAGGGTGAAAGGACTTGTCCAAGGTCATGCAGCCCAGCTGGAACTTGAAAACATACCTTTTGATTCTCTTAAGTCTACTGTTCTTTCTTCTGAATGTGCTGACTTGGAACCATTAGTATATTGTAAGATGCCAACCCGATTCAAACTCTACGTATGCTTCACTGGAAAATCAGTCAAGCAAATTGATAGAGCTCCGTGTTGTGGAAAGAACACTGAGCTGGGATTTTATCTCTGGTCTGGCAATAAACCAGCTGTGTGACCTTGGGCCAGTCAATTCACTTCTCTGAGTCTCGGTTTCCTCATCCGTGTAATTGTGGGGGTAGGGTGATTTTTATGATCTGTAAGGTACGTTTAAATATTAATAATCCGTGATTTCTTTTGCCCAGAATTATGCCAGACATTTTCCTAGCTATAAGTAGACAGAAGAGAAGACACAACCATACAATACAAGAAGCAACAAAACATTAATATAATTAATATAACTTTTAATTTATATAATTAAGGGCCAGGAGGTGTGGAAACTACTGAGGCCCTCTGGGAGTTAAGAGGAGGGAGTTCTGAGTCATAGAGAGTTGTCTTTGTGGAAAGGAGAATTCAGCCTGGCCCTGGAGGATGCGTGGTAGATGGGGGACAATGGCACTGCAGGCAACAGGAGGAAAATAAAGTGGCAGCAAGGTGAGATACGCAGTGCATGTTTAGGAACTGAACAGCCTGACTGGAGAGGAGGCAGAGGAAGTCTTAGGAATGCTTTAGGGAATCGGAGGTGAGCATGGAGCCCAGTGTCACATGGAATGTGGAGGAGAGGTCCTATTCTCTACAGAGACCTACAGGGGAATCTTTTGTTTTGTTGAATAAAAGGTGAAAATGACAGAGATTCAACTCAAACTGGCTTAACCGAAACGGTGGATTTATTAACTCACACAATCAAGAGCCCCAGGTTAGACTTCAGCTGTAATTGGACCCAGGGGCTCAAAAAATCTCACTGGGAATGTGCCCTTCTCCATTTGTACTTTCTTCTGTGTTGGCCTCATTCCCAACAGCCATTTCCAACTGGTAGCAACATGGCGCCCAGCAGCTCCCAACTTACATTTTGCCACTTAAGACCAGTGGAAAGAGAGCTCCTTATTCTGCCAGTTTTGTGAAAGTCCTGGGGTGGATGCTCATTGACCCAGATGTGATCACGTTCCCATCTCTGAACCAATCACCAAGGCCACCGGCGGGATGCAAGGCCCTGATGGACCAGGCCTGGGGCACATGCTCATCCCTGAAGCTGGAGAGTGGGATCTGCCCCAGAGGGACTGGGGAAACTGAAAATGGGATGGGATGATGATTCCTAGAGAAAAATCATAGGGCCACTATCAAAAGTAGGAGTGGAGGCATCCAGGACAGGCAAACTCAGCAGATGTCCAGCACCAAGAATATTTCATCAGGCTTCATGCGGAAGAAACTAGGCCGTGTCTTTAAGACACAGCCAGACTAAGCAGTGATTCTGCATAGGGGAACTCAGTTACTCAACTCTAAAACCTGCTGGGCAAGGGTTCTGAGAGGCCGCAGTGAGGTGGATGGGACAAGAGCCTCGGGGCAGGTCTCATCTTTCTTACATTAATACTTCTTGGAGAGACTCAGCAGCAGGGCAGGAATTTGTTAAATTACACAAACATTATTGTGACCCGTAAAATTCAATGAATCTCGGCCTGTTTACCCTCGGCTGGCTTTAATGTTTGCACAGTGTAATTTAATGTGTCAATTTGCTCTCAAATAAAAAACATCTGGCCCTCTGACATGCCAAAGAAACCGGAGAGCTGATGTTCAAAATCAGCTAAAAGTCCCAATCAGGGATGATGTTTTGAGGAAGGAAAAAAAAGGCAAGAGGCTCAGAAAAGGAAGCCAAGAGTGTCAGGATCCATTCCTGGTGGAGTGACAAGCCTCTGTTTGTGAGTCTGTAAGATCAGTAAATTTTATCCTAATTAGAATTAAGAAAAGCCGAGAAGAGCACATACCATCTTTAACTGGCACCCATTGTGCAATTAAATTTCCTGCGGCTGTCCCTGCCAATGTTGACATTCATGCTATTGGATTTTTAACAATCTTATTATTTTGTAATTGAGAGGAGCAAGAAGAAAATTATGCTTTTCTGTATAGATGATCTTCCCAGCTAAAGTACCCCTTCCTACAGCAGTTGGCCTGCCTAAGCTCTTTCCCTCCCTGGGGGTTGGTGGGGCTTGGGGAAGAGGAGGGGAGGGGGGACTGGCTGAGTGTGTGGTTTTCTAGTAAGATCATCTATGCGGTCTGTCTTGCTTTGGTCTCCAGTCAATAATGGTACTGCTCACTCTTGCAGACAGAGGCAGGGCTTGGCAGGCAGGTCTGAGTTGGAAGCACTGACCTACATAGAGCAGGGGACAGGGGAAACAGGTGGGGCATTGAAGGCCTTTCAGGGACCCCCATACCTGCTGCTGGTGGCTGCTCATTGATTCTGACTGCTGGGCCCTCCCCAGGAGCTGGGCAGGCCGAGGTGGCCCGAGGGACACTTTATCCATCTCCCTCTCCAGCAGCTCTCTTTCTTAGCACCCAAGGCTGGGCCAGGCTGAAGGAACCAGGGAGGGATGGTTTCCACTCCCCAGTTTCTCACCCCAGTAAATGCTTGAGATGTCCTGATGAAAAAGAGCTCGGCCTGGAGCCCGGGCAGCCACGCTGCTGGAAGGAGCAGAGCCTGCTTTCCTGGCCGTGGAATGACGGGGTCAAAGCGAGTTCAGGCTTTGCTTTAATTGAGTAGAAGATAGTTCTTCCTTAAGGGAGCCCTGAAATAGTGCTTCGGCAGAGCAGAATGACTTCCCATATTGTCAGAAGGGATTAGCCTGGCTGGTTTGTAAATAAAGAGTGATCCTTCTTTCCCCTCTAGGACAAACAGATCATATTTTCTTCAGATCACCAGGGCCAGGGCTCCCTCTAATCAAGTCCTTGACATTTCAGTAAGACTCAAGGAGTTACATGTTTTCCATGATTGAGCCTTTGGTAATTACCCATTTTCCGAAATGATTGCTATTTTCCAAATCCAAAACGGTTTGAGGAAGTGGGAAAATGAAATGCCTCTCCAATGATGTGAAGATGAAGGGGAGGGACAGAGGTGGAGGTGCAGAAAGGAGCAGATCTCTTGAGGCTGGGCCAACATCATCCTAATAAGCACCAGGGAACAGATCCCTGGACCACCGAGGCGCTTTCTAATCTATTCATTTTTCCATTCATTTGGGAAACAATAGTTTCTGTAGCCCTTGCCAGGCGCCAGACGTCGTGCTGGCCACTCAGTACAGAGTAAGACCTGTCTCTGCCCGCTCCAAGGAGCTCCAGTCTAATGGGAAAGACCAGCATGTAGGCCAATTACAACAACAAAATGTCTTCAAATATAAACGTCATGGAATCCCCAAGTAAACAGCAAAACAAAACACAACAACAAGAGAAAAACTAAACGAAACCACACCAAAAACCAAAGCTTTGTCTGAGAACAAGGAAGTCTTCACAGAGGAGGTGATGCGGTGTCTCCCAGGATGAGTGGGAGTTGGCTACCCTAGCAAAACGGTAACAGAAATAGCTCACCCAAAATGTCTGGTGCTATTCTAAGGGCCCAACACATACACAGTCACAGAATCCTTACAATCTTCTAAGGCAGATGCTTTTTTCTTTACCTATCCTCCTGCCTTGGCCTCCCAAAGTGCTGGGACTACAGGCATGAGCCACTGCACCCAGCCTAGATGCTATTTTTACCCCAATTTTCAGATGAGGAAGCTGATGTGCAGAGAGAAGAGAAACTTTCTGGACCAGGAAATGGCATGTGGGAAAGGACGCACTCCCGGGAAGGTAGGGTGTGTTGATGGACAACGGGGAGGGGCTCCTTTGAAAGGTGTGGGGAAGTAATCTGCTCAGATTGTTTTTAGGAGAATGACAGCACAGCGGTGGAGGAGCCAGACTGAGAAGGAACAAAAGGCCAGCAACAAAAATAAGGCTCCCTTCCAACTTCCAATCACCACGTGCTCCTGTCATCTCCCCACCCCACCCCGCATCAGCTCCCAGGGAGGGAGCTGAAACTCAGGCCTGCTTCTGTGGGCACCAAAACCTGACTTACTACGTGATCCTCCCCTCCGTTCTCATCCCCATAGATGGGCATGGGGAATTAGTCCACGGATCAAAGCCAAAGGGTGTTGTCTCATGGCAGTGAGGTGGGGGTAACACTTATGACTCCCATAGGAAGCCCTATGGAAGGGGACAAAAGCCCCCAAGGCTGAACCTACCCAGGAGAGCCAGGGCTCTACTGTGACATACTGTGGCCACACAGAGGAAGAGTCCTTGCCTTTCTGGGTTGGCTTCTGCTTTCTTGAATCATCTTCATTTGCATCCTTTCCTCTTGAATAATCCTCCCTTCACCAAATCTATCTGTCTACCTCCTGCAGCTTGTGTCCACTCCAAACACAGTTGACAAGAAGTCTTGGCAACACAGCCTAAAGAAACACTAAGTAAATTGTCCCTTGTCGTCCTGACCTTTGTAAGCCAAGAGCTCCACTTTATAACTTGGGAATGCACAAATATTTACAGTTGTAGGGAAGGGAGCCAACGGCTGCTGGAGGGTCCTAGAATTGGAAGGGAGCTGAGAGCTTGTCTAGCCCAGCCTCATATTCACTATAGGAATGCCCTCCACAGAGCCCTTGGCAGTGGTCACCCAGCCTCCCCTTGCTGGTCCCTGTGATGGGAAGGAAGGTCATCCTTCTCTGAGAAAGTGCTTTCTGTTGATCTTATCGTTGGAAAGTTCTTCTGACATTGAGCCAGAACTGCCTCCCAGTAACTTTGCCTTTGGTTTTGGATGGGTCTCTAGGGCCTCACAGCTTGGGTATCTTCTTTCCCACGACAGCACGTTAAAGGCTAGAACTCAGCCTCCCTGTCTGCCTTCCGTTGTCTCTTCTTCCTCAGTTCATTTGTTCTTTTCTTGGGGGCCGTCATTCGTTGGCCCCTCATCACTGGGGTCACCTTTCCTTGCCATGTCCAACACATCCTAGTTGGTCAATATCTGTCTTAACATATGATACCCCCAAATTCATCACAGCACTACAGTTGAATTGCTTTCTAAGATCTGAGCCCTGTGCCATTAATTCCTCATCTCTGAAACTCAGCTTAGCTATCCAGGCCATGTAAGCCAGAGAAGAGGGAAGGAATGAAGTCTTCTTGAACCCCTGCAATGCTAGCCAATGTTCTAGTTCTTTCTAAACATTCAGGGCTCAGAACTGCCCCAGGAAGTAGATACTCTCCTCTTTGTTTCACATATGCAGGAACTTGGTTTTCTGACATAGAACTGAAAATAAGGAAGTAAGCAAAACAAGTCTTTAAGGAGGCTGAGCAGAGGCCAGAAAGTCACCCAGAGTCTATTATTTACTCTTCCTTTACATTCATTTCTGCCAAGATTTTATTTGGTGTCAGGAGAACTGATTTTAAATCCTGGCTCAGCCACTTTCTAGCTGTGTGACCTCAGGAAAGTTAGCATCTAAGGTGACTAACCAATCCCAAATTGCCCTGGTCTGTCCTGGTTTTAAAACTGCAAATCCCACGTCCTGGGAGATCACTCCATTCTGGGCAAATTAGCACAGCTGGTCACCCTATTCAGTCAATTTTCTCTTTGCGATATGAGGATAACAGTAACCCACCTCACGAGGTTGTTATAATTTTAACTGAGATAATATATTTGGAAGACCTGGCAATGTGCCTGGCACATAGCAGACACACAATTAATGTTCTGTTTAATTTGAAAGCCTAGTTCATTATGGCAAATTAGAAAGCAGTCAAAGACTGAGAGGTGGCCATGAGCAGTTTAACTGGAAAACCATTTTTAAAAACACCTAGAAACATAAACGGAGACACTTGGTAGAGGGTCGTCTGTACTGTGAGGGTCTCAAGGTCCTCTGTACTGTGAGGGTCTCAAGGTCCTCTGTACTGTGACTATCTCACTGGAGTTCAATGAGCCATGGTAATTGTCGTCCTTGAGTGGGACTGCGCAGGACAGAGGAATAGCTAAATCTTCTGCATTATACTACGTGTGATAAGGCAGGGTAAGATGGGATACATTGTGGAGTAAGTGCCACATGAAATTTAATGAAGGCTTTAGATCTTTAAGTGTAAGTATTCAACCCTCTAACAGGATGGCAGCCAACCGGCATGGCAGAGGGAAGGAGGACTGAAGAGGGTCCCAGGAGAGCCTGAGTCTGCAGTCAGCTCACTGCCTAACTATAGACAGATTGTCCTCACAGTTCCGGTCCTGTCTCCTCATCTGTGAAATGAGGAAGAGAAAGTAGACAAGGTGTTGTCTAACAGAAAGGCAACAGGGTGGGGTGGTCAAGAGCATGGATCCACCACCCACTAGCCGTGTGAGCTAGGACAAGCAAGCAAATCCACCCTCTGCACCCTGCTCTCCTGGCCTGTAACCTCTTAGAGATGTTGTGAAGATTTTATGAACTGATGTACTTCCTGGTGCATGTTGAGTTCTCAGTAAGGATCAGCTCTTATAGTTACTATCCCTTCTGGGTCTCGCACTCCATGACAAAAACTATCATCTCTCTCTCTCCCCTCATCACCAAGGGTTAATGCAACATAAGCTTTCACTTGAGTGTTTTGTAAGTTTCTTTTCCCTCCCCAGCCCACTGCATCACTCAGCTGGCTCATGTTGAACTTGAGGCAGACTAAAACCTCCTGATCTTTTTTTATGTGAATTGCAGTCCAGCCAGGTCTCTCTCATCCTGTTCTTGTGCAACTGATTTTTGGAAACTGCATTCAAGACATTAGATTTATTGATGCTACATTTCATCTGGTTGCTTTTGACCCAGCATTCTTGACTGTCGAGATCATCTTGAACCTTAATTCTCTCATCCCCTCCAGCTTTGAGTCATCTGCAAATTTAATGCATATGCTTTCCATGTCTTCATCCAGATCACGGGCTTAAAAAAGCTATAAAAATAAAGATAGAGATATAGACCACTAGATAGATCAAGAGGGACCTTGTATGCCAGGCTGAGCAGTGGGGATTTTATCTTGTGGGAAGCAGGGGCTCTTGGTCCTCAATCAGCTTTTAAGCCTTTTCTGAACATACCCACTTACAGATGCTCATATGTTGTCCCTGGACCTCAGAGTGTTTTCACTGATGACAACAAGAGTTCACCCCTCAGCCACCCTAACTGTAGCCTCTTCTAAACTACCGAACTCACCGCGAAGGTCTGAATCCCTTCCTGTCTGCACCACATGCAGCCCCAAGGCCCAGTCCTATTCTTCTCCCTCTTGTTGCTTCTCAAACTGAGGCCACCCCTACTTTGGGGCCCGGTCAGATACCTGTTATCAGTCCAAGAAATCAATTCTCTCTTGTTGGTTCAGGAAGGCATGGACCACGATGACTTTATGTGCTTCCCACTCACGTTTCCATTTTTACAGGGGCCTTCAGTGTCTGAACTGGAAGGCCAGAGCTGTGGTGGATCTGCTGGTAGCCACCTGTAGCTGTCTGGATCTCCGCACTGCCCAGGGCACCACGGGCATCCTGTATCACAGCACAGTGCAACCAGCTGGTTCCTGGGCATGACTACAAGTCATTATGAAAAGGCTGAGGACAAGATTATAGGGAAATGTGAAAAGGAAAATTCTAGAAGTAATTTTCATATAAATTAATTTAAATAACAAAAAACCAACCATTTAAGTTTCTCCAGGTAATCTGGCAACTCTCTGGTACTGTGCTAACCAGGCAACCATTGGTTATGGAATTTCCAAAACTCCGTGTCCACTCCAGGCCCCGCTGCAGCCACCTGGCCAAGCACTCTCAGCTCCAGGACACAATGAGCACAGCCAGACCCTCTTTGATGTCCTTGGTACCAGAACCTTCCCATTTTACCCCACAGGACTCCCAGGATTCCTTTCTAGGGAAGAGTTTGATGATGATGATGGTGAAGATGGTAAAGAAGAGCAGTTACCCCTGATTGAGTGCCTTCTGTGTGCCAGGCATTGTGTCAGAGCCTCTAGACAAACCATCTCCAATATTTTCAACCTTATGAAGCATATTTTTTATGATTCCCATTTTACAGAGGAGTAAACTGAGGCCCACAGAGATTACAGTAACTTGCCTGCGTCCACAAGAAATAGCAGAGCTGGAATTTGAACTCTGGATTTCTCTGATTCCAAAGTCCACTGTATCTATCACCCTGTTTCTGTAGCTTTTGACCCAAGCAGTCTTACGGGGGTGATAGGAAGCTGAGATGAGCAGAACGCTGCCCGTTGCTGAGGCAAAATGCAGTCAATAGGCTCGCAGGCTCACTGGGGTGGAGCTGGACCTGGTACCAGCCTTCTGACTTGTAATGCAATGCTATTTATCCCTGTGTTGATATCCTGATCTTTGGAAGGGAGCCCAAGGATGGCCGAGTGGAGAAGCTTTTGCTTTTGGGAAGGTAGCGGTAGCAGGTGGTCTTGAAGGGAAACTGTAGTAATTGTATGATGGCTAAGCATGGAGGCTTTGGAATTAGAAAGTACCAGGTTCCAAGGGGCTCCAGCCTTTACTACCTGTGTGAAGTTAGGTAGATTATATTACCATCCTGAGCTGCCATTTACAAATGGGGTACTGAGAGCTCTTCAGTGAAATACTATGAATTGAGTGAGATAATTTACACAAAGCCATTGGCATGGTCCAGGCACACATCGGCTCCGATTACCATTTTTTTTTTTTTTTTTTGAGACAGAGTCCTACTCTGTCGCCCAGGCTGGAGTGCAGTAGCACGATCTCAGCTCACTGTAAACTCCACCTCCTAGGTTCAAGTGATTCTCCTGCCTCAGCCTCCCTAGTAGCTGGGATTACAGGTGCCCGCCACCATGTCTGGCTAATTTTTGTATTTTTAGTAAAGACAGGGCTTCACCAGGTTGTCCAGGCGGGTCTCGAACTCCTGACCTCAAGTGATTCACCCTTCTTGGCCTCCCAAAGTGCTGGGATTGCAGGCATGAGCCATCATGCCCAGCCTACCGCTATTTTTCTTACCTCTGTCTTTACAGCGATCTACATTCATAAATGTTTTCATAAGTGCCCTTGACTTGCTCATCCTACATGGAGGCATTATGTCCCCATTCTACAGACTGGGCAACTGGGCACTGAAGCTACCTGCCCAAGGTGATTCACGAAGGACCGAGCAGAGCTAAGCCTTGAGCCCCTGACCCCACGGTGAGCTCCCATCCCCAGCGTGCTGCAGCTGTTCATCTTTCCTGAGTCCAGTTTCACATTTCCAGCACTTCTCAAATGTTAATATGTGTCTCCATTACCAAAGATCTTGTTCACATGCAGGTTCTCACTGAGGAGGGCTAGGCGGGCCTGAGGCTCTGCATTTCTGGCAGTCCTCCGAGGGAGGTCAAAGCTGCTGGTCCCAGGGCCTCACTTTGGTTGAGGGTCTCCTTCAGCTGGTAGGGGTCCCTCGAGCAGGCTCAGAGAAACAAACGGCCAGCCCTGCGGCCCCTGGGACTGGGACCTGCAGGAGCCCTTAAAGTTAGCTTCTTAGTGTGGCCCCCATAGGATGATTCTAAGGAGATATGGGATTTGGGAGCCACCTCCTAGCAGGGTTGCCAGGGCTGGCCCTGCTCTCTTGCTCACCATCTCCTTCTGCTTCCTTCTGACTGCTTCCATGGGAGCCTGACAGCTACAGCAAAGCATTCTTGCTCTCCCACGCCGAGCAGGAGCTACATGACCCGGTGAGTGTGGGCAGCCTACAGAGAAGGAGCTGACATTTGTCTTAATTGGAGTTACCATGTAAATCCCGCCCATCTCCTCCTCGTGCCCATGGCCTTTGATGGGCGGGGAAGGAGGCTCTGAACAGAGAGAGGCTCATAATGTCCCTGGGGATACAAGGCATTATTAATGTAGGCTCTGGAAGGAGATGTTTCCACTTGTCAGCAGGGAAAGTGAGCTGGAGGTGAGTTAAAAAAAAAAAAAAGAGGAGAGAGAAAGAAAGAAAAAGAACACAGGCATCTAGGCGAGAAAAGTGGCAGAACTCCCCACAAGGCGGATACCCTCCTGCCCCTCCCATGGATCACCCCTGTCTTTCAAAACCAGCCTCAACCAATTGCTGATGTCTCTGCCCCAGCCCCAGATATCTTTATTTCATTGGCCTGGGGTGTGGCCTATGGACATTGGGGTTTTAAAGCCCCCAAGTGATTCTATGTGCAGTGGGGTTGCAAAACTGCAGGTTGAGTCTTAGCTTCTCCAGGAAGCCACCTCTAATTAGCTGATTCTCATCCATGAGCCCAGTGGAACTGACACCTTTTCTAATTCAGCCAGCCCTGATGTATCCATACAATTGGAGGGGGATGGGGTGAAATATCCCCCATTAGTGCGAATTGGTTGAAGAGGACACAGAAGGATGTAGGATGCACCTTCTCATTTCTCTGAGCTTAACTCCCAAATGAACAAGAATTTGCAGCTGCTGGACAGCCACAAAATCAATTCATCAGTCATTTAACCAACATTCATTGAGCACCTATTATGGATAAAGAGCAATGAGAGAGTCACAGCATATTTGATATAGTCTCTGTAAAATAAAAATAAAATTCTAAGTCCCCTAAATGACTGAATGGAGCCCCCCTCTTTGCCAAGGAGACCCCAAAGAAACTTGAAAAACTAATTCTGGGAATGACAGGAAACAGGGATTGGACATACCTCATTGTAGCCCCCTCTCTTTGAAGTTTAGATTAACTGACCAGCATTAACATGAAAACAGAAATCTGAAGGCTGACAAAACAGACTGTTCGTAGCAATGAGATACTAAATTCCGACCTGACTCTGGTTCCATGACAAATAGCAGGCCTTGAAGGAGATAAAAGTATTTTACCCCAAAATATATTTCTTTGGCATATTTTGAAATGGTCCCACAAAACTGTCTCTTGGGGAAATTTGCGTTCTGTAGAAAATCTCCTTCCCTTACTAGCTCTTTCAGGAGAGACTGACACCTGATAATAGACATTTACCATCTTTTCTCTCTGAATCCTGGAGGCTTCATCTACGTGACAAGAAGCTTGGCTTCACATTCCTGCCTTATCTAAACTCAAGGTTTCTTTATGCTGAATTCAACTCTTCAGGCAAGGCCTAATTCTCTCAACCAATTGCCAATCAAGAAATCTTTGAAACTGCCTATGACCTGGAAGCCTACACTCACCCTGCTTCAAGATATCCCATCTTTCTGGGCCAGTCAATCTATACCTTATATGTATTGGTTTATGTCTTTGCCTGTAACATCTTCCATCTCCCTAAAATGTATAAAACCAAGACGTGTTCTCAGGACCTCCTGAAAATGTATCATGAGCCATGGTCCTTAACCTTGGCAAAATAAACCTCTCAATTGAGATCTGTCTCAGATACTTTTTGGTTTGCAATTCTGCACTTATCTAACTAAAGCCTAATAAGGATAGATTAGGCAAGACCATAAATAACAACAACAATTACAAAACCTGTAGGTGATAGGCTGTGAGTTAGAGAAATAAAGAGATAATGAAAATGTATCTCACACTTAGGATGTGCAAGGCAGTTTCCGAGTCAACCTATATATGCTACGTCATTTCATGTTAGTGACAGAGTCCCATTTTACAGATAAAGAAGTTGAGACTCAGAGGAGCCAGTGGCTTGCTCATGGTCACACAGCTGGTGCATGTTGAAGCCCGACTCCAAAGGAGGTGTGAGAGCATGCTGCCAAGGCAAGATGAGGAAGGGATGAGTTCAGTTGCAGGAATCTGGAGAAACTTCAGGAGGACTCAGGGCTCACTACACAAAAACGCCGCCACCAAGGGGCCTCTCGTAGGAGGGCCCTGTGGGAGGACATAGCCTCAGGGGAGAAGCATGTTCCCAGTAAGGCTGTTAGTGGAAGGAGAGTTCAGACGAACAGGGAGGGGAGTTGCTGATTCTGAAGCAGGAAGTCTGGAAGACCAGGGAATGGTTGGCAGGGAAGGTGTAGGAGGTGGGCTTTTAGAGGGCATAGAAGTTCAGAGCAGGCAGGGGAGAGACAGCAGAAGGGGGTATATGCACCTTCAGTACTGCCCAGTTCACACAGGGATGAGAAGCATGAGAGCCTGGCCACTGTGAGAAGGGCAGGCCCTCGCTCAGCATATTTGGCTGAAGTGAAGATGGCAGACTGCTGTCTGCAGACACAGGCCCTGGGTGAGGGTCGGTGCACAAACCACTCAAGAGTAACTTTGGGCAGGCTGGATGAGCTGGGCTGCAGGGCAGGGACTCTGTTTTTGACATTGATATCTATCGTCAGTTGGATGTAATTGTCATAGTTTCTGAAGTTTCTGAATACCCAGCATGGGGCAGGCATGGGCCCAGGTGGTTTCTCTCTGACCTGGAAGAGAGACAAATTTCTGTGAAGTTGAGGGAATGTAAATAATCTCTATTAGGATGGTGGTGGTGGTGGCAGCAGTGGTGCTGGAGGTGATGGGAATAGTGGTGGTGGGGTGGGGATGGTGGTGGTGATGGTATTAATGGCAGATGGTGGTGGAGGTAATGGTGATGGTGGTACTAGTGGTCATGATGAGGGTGGTGGGGTGGTGATGACGATGGTGATGATGATGGTGATGGTAGTGATCGTGATAGTAGAGGTGATAGTGGTAGTGGTTATGCTTGAATGACTGACACCAAAATGGCTGCTACCTCTAGCCTCTCCTGTGATTCACACTTTCACCTCCCCCGTTGTCATCTCCTGTTGTATCATGTAGGCCTATCACTCTTCTACATGCCTGTACTCAAGCCCTTGACCTCCTCTCTTTTCCCTTTGCCCTTCCTTTACCTTCATCTGTATTCCCTGGCTTGGGAAACAGCCCCTCTAGTCAACCAGCCAGCCAGCCAGCCAACCATCAGAGCTGATGCCCAAGAGTCAAGCTACATCCTCCAACTGTTCTTATCCCCAACAGCCAGTTAATTACCAAGTCCTGATGCTTTGACCTCTTAATCACTTCTTGAGACCCACAGTCTTCTCTCTATCTTGCCTGTTCTTGCTTTTCTTGGGACCACATTACTTTCCCCCTGACTATGGGAATACCGTCCTGACAGAACTGTGAGCTTCGACTGGCCTTTCTCAGGCCACCTTTCATATCACCATCAGAGGCAACCTACCCACAGGCAGATCTGGCCGTGCCATACCGACGTCACACCCCATCTCTGACTTGCAGGTGCAAGGTGGTCCCTAGGCTGCCAAGCTCCAGCCCCATGAAGCTGCAGCACTCTGCTCTTGCAGGACAGATGCACATCTCTTTTCTTTTGCTCATACAAGTCTCTCTGTCTTGAAAACTTTTCTCGTCCTCTGACTGATGCACTCCTGCCCAGTTCTTATGAAACTCTTCTGCTCCCCTACCCCAGCTGGCAGCAGTGGTGTCTCCCTCTTCTGTGCACTCTATACAATCTCCGGTCTTGCTTATTTCACTGTACTGTAGCCCTCTGTTTATTCATCTGCCTCCTTTGCTATGCCATGAACTTCCCCAGGAAAAGGGAAAAGGGAGGTCTTGCCAATCTCTGAATCTTGAAGACTTAGCACAGGTGCATACTTGGCACTTCCTGGATTCAAGACCAGTAATATTAATCCAGATAACTATGTGGTACCTGAAATTATGCAGACAGCTGTATCTCCACATCATCTCATTTGATTCTCATTACCTTCATGGAAAGTTGCAGGGGGCATTTGCTTTGTTTCACTGATGGGAACACTGACATCCAGCAACAAAGGCGAAATGACTTGCTCAAGTTTGCCCAGGGAGGTTGTGGCTGAGTCAGTCTTCATCTCAGATGTCTTGACTCTGTTGTTGGAAACGTGTTGATTTCACACCAGAAGCTCATTTTCTTTCTCTCTGAGATGCTCTATGGCTGAGAAGTGACCCACGCACATAGGGCCTGCCCACTCTCAGCATGAAATACCTGTGATTGAGGAGGGAGCAGGGGCTTTGAATTCCTAGGTAAGGACAGATAATGAAGACAAGCATCTAGAAGGCACAAAGCCATAAGGATGGAGAGAACTAGAGAAGAGATAAGAGTCTTATCACAAAATTTTGGAACCTGGAAAGCAGGTAGACAAGTGGTAACCAACATAGCAGGAGAAATAAGGATTCTTAAGCTGGCATTGGGAAAAGCTGAGAACCAACTTGATTTACACAGCAGAACCCTCAGAAGCCTCAGGAGCTGGCAGCATCAGGTACTTCTGGAAGTGAGTGAAGGGATGGGCCAAAAATAAGGATTTGTAAGTGAAAGCAATGCATTCAGAGGCATTAGAACCCCAGATCCCTGCCTCCACTGCATACTGCTAGGCAACCACCCAGTCCTTACCATGACCAAAGTCTGGAGATAAAGTGAAGTCTCTGCTCCGAGATGAGGGTAATGAGGCTCAGCTGAAAACAGGAGGAGTAAGAGAACGTTTTCACAGTTAATGCTGAGGTCCCCTAGCCATCTTCTCTCATGATCTCTCAGTAAGCTGCATCTGGCTTTATATCCTCTAGGAAAGACACTAGAAACCTCTTCTCTGGGGGGAACGGGCCCAGGAAGGAAGAGACACAAGGGTTCAAAATTACACTCCTGCACATTTTTGTTGGGAAAACTCCTGAAGGATGTAGATACCAAACAAAATGAGGGGATGAACAAAGAAAAGAAAAGATACAAAACAGAAAGATCCCAAGGGAATTCCCAAAATGAAGAATGGGAAAGCCCAGGATGAGAATCATGACCCAGGCAGAGATGGTGGCTAGTTACGATTGGAGAAGAGCAGAAAGCTCCGTGAAACATTTGTTCATGGAAATGAAACTGATAGAATACTGTGTGTTAATGTGTCTAACTCTGGTTAGACAGCTGGTGGCCATTTTGAATGTTGAATTAACAAGTTAATAGAAAACTATGCAAACATCAGGAAAAACAAAAGTAGTTGTCAACTCTGAAGAAAACAAAAGGTATGCGGGAAAGGGAAAGGAATCCTAATTTACTATGTCAATCAGCTCTGAGGAATGGTAATTACTTAGTCATAATAATGTCACCACTGACTGATTTTTTTTCTTTTTAAGGATTTTTTTTTTACTTAAAAACAAATAGAGACAGGGTCTTGCTGTGTTGCCCAGGCTGGTCTCGAACTCCTTGACTCAAGTGATCCACTGACTTTGGCTATAATCCCAAAGTGCTGGGATTATAGGCATGAGCTACCATGCCTGGCCACCAGTGACTACTGATTAAGAAAATTAATTATATGACTGTATTGGAAGGATGGAGATTAGAACATGTGCATGTGTGTATTGAGTGAGTGAGAGAGAAAGTGCTAAAACTCATTCTTCCGTAATACAAACTCAATAAACAATGCTTCAAATAGAGCTATCAATAAATAGCAATACAAACATATAAGGATATGGAGGTAAGCATTAAATGAATTCATTAAAAAACTTACAAGTGGTCCTCTATGAGGGAGTCTGATAAATGTTGTTTTCCTTTACATAAACTTTGTAGAACTGGTTAACTTGTTAAACTACATACTTGTATCACTTTATTTTTTTAAAGGTAAAATAAAACTTAGCAAACCAATGACAACAAGAGCATAGGCATCGGAATCAGACACCACCTCTTACTGTGTGGGCACAACAAGTTGAGTAATGTCTCTGAGTCTCAGTTTCCTCATCTGTAAAATGAGGATAAAAGCATTTACTGCACATGATGTTTGTGATGATAAAATGTGATAAGTATCTAAAGTGCTAAGAACTAGTGTGCCCTCAATAAATGTTTGCTGACTGTCAGTCAAAGCAGGACAATTGTTTGCTTTCTCTTTTTTGCCCAACAAATGCCCTTTCTCCACTCTACACCTGTGAGAGGTAGTTTTTGTTTATTTATTTTTTGTTTATCTTGCTGTTGTCATTAGTGATTCTTCCACCCCACCCCACCCAGATTAAGGCAGGAAGTGCAAATTCACATGTTCTCAATGAGGACTGGGGAGAAGGGTAACTCAATCTTTTCTCTACAAACCTCATCAACCCATCAAGGTCACTTCTTGTTTTAGCCTCTAATCCTGTGCATCCCCCTCCCTACTCCCCTATGGCCACTTTCACTTCCGGCCTTTCAATTCTCCCTTGGCCAACTCCTTTCCCTTCACTGAACCAAGCAGGATCATTCCTCCCTCCCTCCCTCCCTCCTTCCTTCCTTCCTTCCTTCCATGAAAGTAAAATAAATCTTGGGGCCCCAAAATCACTAAGCTAGAGGGAAAAGTCCAGCTGGGAACTGCTTAGGGCAAACCTGCCTCTGATTCTATTCAAAGTCATCCCTATGCGTGCATATCTGATTGCCTCCTTTGGAAAGGCTAATCAGAAACTCAATGCCACAATTTGTCTCTTATCCACCTGCAACCTGGAACCCCCTCCCCACTTGGAGTTGTCCCACCTTTCCAGACCAAACCAATGTTTCATCTTACATATATTGATTGATGTCTCATGTCTCCCTAAAATGTATAAAACCAAGCTGTGCTCGGACCACCTTGGGCACCTGTTGTCAGGACCGCCTGAGGCTGTGTTACAGGTGCGTGTCCTTAACTTTGGCAAAATAAACTTCCTAAGTTGACTGAGACTTGTCTCAGATATTCAGGGTTCACACTTCCTTTCTGCCTTCCTTCTTTCCTTCTCCTCTCCTTCATTTCCTGCCCTTGTAGATCATTGCATTGGCAGCCCACAAGCCTAGATGAGGAGGCCTGAGCCTTCAAGTACAATCTGGCTGAGGGGCTGGTGGGAGAGGAGCTGTGTTTTCCAGCCAGGACTTTAGGTCTGCTCTGAAGCAGCTGGAGCATCAGCAAAATCACATCTCCTGCCCTTATCCCTTTCCGGAACTCCAGTCACATGTGGACAACTGCTCCCTAACATCCGTGCCTCAGTTTCCCCTGGGGCTTAAGTGGACTTTGACCTCATCACTCACTTCTCCAGCTACTCCTTTCCGTGTGTCTTCCCATTGTGCTCTCAGCAGCTGGAAGAATGAGGAACTGTTCTGTGAAAGATGAGATATGAGAAAGAAGCATCTGGTCTCCGGAGGGGGTGAGCTCGATTTTATTCGTGTTGAGTTTGAGATGTAGATCCGTATTCAGTAGACATTTGGATCCAGTGGTCTGCAGTTCAGGAGTGAGGCTTGCGGGTGGCTTGGATAGAGACCTGAGAGTGTTCCAGCCGAAGAAACTAACAGAAGGCACGGATGGGGATCAGGTAATACCCCAGGAAGAGGACATGAGCATGCTGAGTGAGAAGAACAGAAAACAGAGGAATGAACCCTGGGGCCCTGTCATGTTGAGGTGGGTGCGGGAAGAGAAACCTGCCAAAGCACTCACGAGAGGCTCCCCTAGGGACAGCAGGAAAAGACCCGAAAAGGCACCCCCTTGAGAGCCAAGCCAGGAGAATGTCTCAAGAAGAAGTGTCACCTTCTCAAATGCTGCACAGTGATCAGTGAGATAATGACTCGTGTCAGTGTCACAGAGGCCACGGGTGACCTTGACCAGAGCAGTTCTGGGGTTGGGGTTGGGGCGGAGGGGGAGACCACACTGAGTTAAAGAGTGAGTTGAGGAGGAAGCGAAGACAGTGAAAATAAACAACTCTTCCAAGAAATGTGGCTGAGAAAGGAAGGAGAGTGGTAGGCTGGTGCCAAAGGACATTTAGACCTTGCCGGGAAGGAAGCAAAAGAAGTGTGTTTTAATTGATGAAGAACATCCCTGGCCCCAGCGGGGTGGAAGGGTATGGTTGAGAGTACAGGGACATAGATTTGACTAGATAGGAGGAGGTTCATTCCCCACCAAGGGTAGGAGGAACCATTGAAGGGATGAGCCTGAGAGAGACCCTTGAAAAGAAGCACAGCATTGATGGGTGTTCCCTCTTACAAGCCAATCTTTTTTTTTTTTTTTGAGATGGAGTCTCACTCTGTAGCCCAGGCTGGAGTGCGGTAGCACGATCTCGTCTCGCTGCAACCTCTGCCTCCCGGGTTGAAGCGATTCTCTTGCCTCAGCCTCCTGAGTAGCTGGGTCTACAGACACGCGCCACTATGCCTGGCCAATTTTTGTATTTTTTTAGTAGAGATGGGGTTTCACCATGTTGGCCAGGCTGGTCTCAAACTCCTGACCTCGTGATCCACCCACCTCAGCCTCCCAAAGTGCTGGGATTACAAGCGTGAGCCACTGTGCCCGGTCCAAGCCAACCTTTAAATGTGCTCTGTTTTTCCATCCTGATTTTCCAAAGTTAGTGTTTGTCAACCACCTAATGCCATCCCCAGCACTGTTCTAGATGCTGTATGTACATTATTTCTAATCCTCCTGTAGTCTTTGGGAAGTTGGTATTACTGAGCTCATTTTGCCCTTGAGAAACTGAGTCTAAGAAAGGTTGAATATCTAGTCCATGTAACCATTTATACATTAGTACTGGTTAAACGTAACCATTTATACATTTGCACAACCAGTGAGTGCCTTCCAAGATTCCAACCCAACTTCTAGGAATCCCCCAAAGCATCCGCCCCACAGGGCCCTCTGGCCTCCAGATCTTTGCTGCCATGAACTTTGAATACTCAGGCACATTTGCATGGGATCTTCTGTTTGGAATGCCTTCATTCCCTTGCCTGTCTCACAGGTGCAGACTCGTCCTTTAGATTTTAGCCAATTTTCCTCACTCCTGTGTTCTCACACAGCCCATCTCTGCCTCTTTTTGCTATTGACTGCATGGTGTTGACACCATCTGTTTCTTTTTCTGCTCCACACCCTGACCCCAGAGTGGAAGCCTCCATGGGCCAGGGCCCTGCCATATCTGTCTTATCTATTTCCAGCTCCTAGACAAGTGCTCAGCATCCAGTGGGGTCTAGGAAACCATTTGTCAGATGAATAAATGAAAACTTTCTTTTAAGGGGCAACAGTAACAATGTGAGCATTAGAATAAATGAGGGAAAAATATTTGCAAACCACCTATCTGACCCTCAAAACTCAACAGTAAGAAAGCAATCAATCCAATTAGAAAGTGGGCAAAAGGCATGAAGAGACATTTTACCAAAGAGGGTATACAGATGCAAATAAGCACATGAAGAGATGTTCTACATCATTAGCCATTAAGGAAATGCAAGCTGAGCATGGTGGCTCATGCCTGTAATCCCAGTGGTTTGGGAGCCCAAGGCAAGAGAATTGCTTCAGGCAGGAAGTTCAAGATCAGCCTGTGCAACATAGTGAGACCCCATCTCTATGGGCATGGTGGTGCATACCTATAGTCCTAGCTACTTGGGAGGCTGAGATGGGAGGATTGGCTGAGCCCAGGAGTTCAAGGCTGCAGTGAGCTATAATCATGCCACTGTACTCCAGTCTGGACAACAGAACAAAACCCTGTCTCTAAAAAGAAAAAAATAAATTTAAAAAAGGAAATGCAAATTAAAGCCACCATGAAATATCACTACACACCTATCAGAATGGCTAAAATAAAAAATAGTGAAAATACAGATATTGGCTAGGATGCAGAGAAACTGGATTACTCTACGCTGCTGATGGGAATGTAAAATGGTGCAGCTACTCTGGAAAGCAGTTTGGTGGTTTCTTAAAAGTCTAAACATACACTTACCATATGACCCAGCAATCGTACTCCTGGGCACTTAGCCCAGAGAAATGCAAACATGTCCACACAAAAACCTGTACATGACCGTTCATAGCAGCTTTATTTGTAATAGTCCCAAACTGGAAACATTCAAAATGTCTTACAATAGGTGAATGGTTAAACGAGCTTTGTATATCTATACCACGGAATACCACTCGTCTTTATTGCGGAGTATTTCATTTTTATTAATAAATGAAATACTGAGGCACACAAGAATTCAGATGACTCTCACGGACATTATACTGAACAAAAAAAAATCCAATCTCAAAAGGTCACATACTTTACAATTCCATTTATAAAACATTCTCAAAATGACAAAAATACAGAGATGCTGAACAAATTAGTGCTTGCCAGGGATTCGGGATGGTGGGAATAGCATGAGGGAGATCTTTGTGGTAACGGAATAGTTCTGTATCTTTATGGCAGTGGTTACGTGAATTTACGCAGGTGATAAAATGACAGAATTATGCACATACATTGTCTCAATGTTATTTTCCTGGTTTTGATATTGCACTATAGTTATGTAAGATAAAACCATTGGATGAAACTGGGTGAAGGGTACACAGGACTTCTCTGCACTAATGTTGCAACTCCTTGACAATCTATAATTATTTTAAAAGAAAACATTAAAATTAATAACAACAGTATCAGATTATTATCCATAGTTGAAAGAAGAATCCTTGAGTCTATACTGATATAAATGAATACATACATAAATAAATGAGAGGAAGGAGGCTCTTACCTATGAAGGATTCCAACTAATAAATATAGAAGGAATGTTGGAATTGGAAGAATCACCACCTGACAACCACCATAGCAATAACTGTTTCAGGCAAGAATTATCAATGGATGCTAAAATTGGTGGGCAAACATATGATGAGAAATAGAATATTTATATAATCTCGAAGTATCTTCTCACAAGACACTGATTATTTTACAAAAGGAAAGAGAGCAACTGCAGTGGAGAAACCTGGCAATATCCTTAACCAAGTGATCCAAGTTAACATCCCTAGCAAGGGACAGAGCAACATGGTGCCCTTCCTGATACGATGCACTGAGAAGGACACAGCATCATTTCTGTGGCAGCCTGCCAAATTTGCATAACCTACAATTCTGAATATAATTTAGAGGAAACATCATCACACGGATCCATATTTAGAGACTTTTTACAAAATGTTCTCTTCGAACATGTTAAGGCCATGAAAAACAAAGGAAGGCTGAGAAACTGTTGCCAATTAAAGAGGACTAAAGAGACACAGAAACCAAATGCAAGTGTGATCCTAGGTTGGATCCCGGGTTAGAAAAAGGTTATTAGTGGGACAGTTGGTAAAATCTGAATAAAGTAGGTAGTTACTATTGCAGCAATGTTAATTTCTTGACTTTGACAATTGTGCTGTGATTATGTAAGAGAATGTCCTTTTTCAAATAAAAACATGTTGAAGTATTTAGAGGTAAAAAGACTTCTGCCATTTACTTTTAAATGCTTCAGGAAAATAATACACACATATATATATACATGCATATATGTATATATACATATTTGTATAGGTAGACATATACACACATATACATATATATGTAGAAAGAGAATTATAAAGGAAACTATTAAGCAAGTGTGGTAAAATGCTAACATTTGAGGATTTCTTTGTATATTTTTGCAATATATGTAAATCTAAAAGTATTTCTTATAAAGTTTAAAATATTAAAATTAATAGAAAAAAGTTAATAGGCTGTACTTCTCTAGTGGGTAATTCAAAATGGCTTTGTATTGGCTTTCTCATCAGAGCTGCCCTCATGCAGGATCACGGTGAGGCCTGGACATGGCCATCAAGGTTAAGGGTTAGAGAAGAAAGGTGCAGTGGTGGCCCTGCCTGCCTCCTCAGTGCAGCCATGGACTTACAGGGCCAGCTTTGGTCCAGTGGGGATGGGAGGAGGGGACTAATCTCTCCTAATTTTTCTCTCAATACTCTTCCTTCCTGGAGGAACCAAAGAACCCAGTCAGACGGGGCCTGTGTGGAAAGGCGGGGCTGACTGCTCTCTCACAAGTCATGATACACATGCAGCCAACTGGGCACCAAACGGGGGCCTGGGTCACAGTGGGGACAGGTGTGCGGGGTCAACTTGGCCAGGTCCAGTCCTCAGAGAGAGGCAATGGAGGCCTGTGGTGGAGTGGAGGTGAGAAGCCAGCAGTCTGATTTCCACTCTGCTTTGCACTAACTTGGTGTCCATGAACAGAAAGAAACCTTAACAGCTCTAGATCTCAGCTTCCTCACTCATCAAGTGGGACCAATACTTTGTGCTTTGCCTTCTCTTAGAGGTGGCTCAGTAGGGCCTGAGGAATGGGGGGGTTCTCTGGAAACATCATATGGTAAAGTCATACTCTGGGCCTTCAAATGAGCAGGGAAAACAGAAGCTCAACAGAGGTAGAAGGTCACTTTGGTTGTCCTCTTACTCATTCACCAATCCACCTATCCACTTATCTACCTATCCATCTCATATTCACCCCTTCACTTATCTACACATTCATCTCATATTCACCCTACAGTCATCTACTCATTCATCTTATATCCATCCTTCCATTCATCCACTCATCTACCCATCCACTTCATATCCACACATTCACTCATCTATCCATCCATCTCATATCCACCCATCCATTCATCTGCCCATCCATCTAATATTCACCCCTCCACTCATCTACCCATTCATCTTATATCCATCCATCCATTCATTCACTTATCTACCCATCCACTTCATATCCACCCATCCACTCATCTACCCATCCATCTCATATTCATTCATCCACTCATCCACCCATCCATCTCATATCCATCCATCCATTCATCTGCCCATCCAATATTCACCCCTCCACTCATCTACCCGTTCATCTTATATCCATTCATCCACTATCTACTGCTCCACTTCATATCCACCCACCCACTCATCTATCTGTCCATTTCATATTCACCCCTCCACTCATCCACCCATCCATCTCATATCCATCCATCCATTCATCTGCCCATCCAATATTCACCCCTCCACTCATCTACCCGTTCATCTTATATCCATTCATCCACTATCTACTGCTCCACTTCATATCCACCCACCCACTCATCTATCTGTCCATTTCATATTCACCCCTCCACTCATCTACCCATTCATCTTATATCCATCCATCCATTCATCCACTCATCTACCCATCCACTTCATATCCACCCATTCACTCATTTATCTATCCATCTCATATCCACCCATCCATTCATCTGTCCACCCATCTCATATTCACCCCTCCACTCATCTACCCATTCATCTTATATCCATCCATCCATTCACTCATCTACCCATCCACTTCATACCCACCCATCCACTCATCTATCCATCCATCTCATATTCACCCATCCACTCATCTGCCTATCTGTCTCATATTCACCCCCAACTCATCTACCCATTCATCTTAGATCCATCCATCCATTCATCCACTCATCCACCCATCCACTTCGTATCCACCCATTCACTCATTTATCTATCCATTTCATATCTACCCATCCATTCTTCTGCCCACCCATCTCATATCCACCCATCCATTCATCTACCCATTCATCTTATATCCATTCATCCACTTATCTACCCCTCCACTTCATATCCACCCACCCACTCATCTATCTATCCATCTCATATTCACCCCTCCATTCATCTACCCATTCACCTTATATCCATCCATCCATCCATTCATCCACTCATCTACCCATCCACTCATCTACCCATCCATCTCATATTCACTCATCCACTCATCTACCCATCCATCTCATATCCATCCATTCATTCATCTGCCCATCCATCTCATAGTCACTCATCCCCTCATCTATCCATTCATCTCATATCTATCCAACCACTCATCTGCCCATCCATCTCATAGTCACTCATCCACTCATCTATCCATCCATCTCATAGTCACTCATCCACTCATCTATCCATCCATCTCATATTCATCCATTCACTCATCTACCCATCCATCTCATATCTATCTATCCATCCACTCATCTACCATTCATCTCATGTCCACCCATCTACTCATCTACACATTCATCTTTATTTCCATCCATCCATCCATCCATTTATCCCTTCATCCAACATCTATCCACCCATCTATCTATTCAGCATCATTCTGTTATCCTTGCATCCAGCCATCCTACAATCATCCATCAATTCATTTATTCAACATCCATCTATCCCTCTGCCCATCCTTTTTCTTGCTCACAAAACAGTATGTTGAGCACTAGTTGGTACCAGAAACACCCAGCTAGATTCTGGCATTCAATGATAAATAGAACCAAATGAGACTAGTAGCTCACAGTCTAAAAGAACAGAAAGGGTAAACTAAAACAATACACCAAAAACTGCTATGAAGAATAGACAAGGTGTTATTGGAACTAGAGGTGGGAGTTGGCATGGGGGCAGCACCACTAAATTTAGTGACCTGAAAAGGAAAGCTGGAGGGTTAGTGAAAGAATAGGCTGCAGACCAAGGGAGCCATGGCTGCGTGTTTAAAGCCACAACATGGCCTGGGAATAGGGTAGGTCCCATTGGAGAGGACATAGTGAGGGGATGGTGGGGCTGGTGAGGCAGCCAGGTGAAAAGCAGGTGAGGCCTGAGGTTACCATAGGCAGGACTTGTCTGACTGGCCTCAGCAATGCCCTCCCAGGTTGGCCCTCTGTCCCTGGAGGTGCACAGCTTGGCTCCAACTCCCCCATGTCCTGGCAAGCCAGAGTAAAAGTGCTCAGTCCTCATGTGTCTGGAGTGATTGGAGGCCCAGCCTGCTCAGCTCCAAGTTAGAAAGCAGGGTTGGCCGGGAGGCTGCCAAGGCCACCAGGTCAGGGCCAGGGTGGGGCTGCCCAGGGAAGGCAGGACCCAGGGATTTGTGTGGCCTGCTTGGAATTCTTGGTGGTTCCCTGCCTTGGGAAGCTGCCCCTGCTCATTTGCTGACTGTGGCAGGGCAGTGTCCATGCCCCAGGAAATTGGGTGTGGGCTCAGTTACCCAGTGGCTTCCTAACTGTGTGAGGAAAGGCAGGTCATTTCGCTTCCCTGAGCTTTGCTTTCCTCATCTGTGAAAATGACAAGAGCGAGGCGAAATGGCTCTGGGCTCTTCCCAGCTCTGGTAGTTCCTAGGAGACTGACACTTGTGTGCAAGTGTGTTTTGTGCTCAAGTCTTTCCTTGCACAGAGGCTCAGGTGTCAGGCATTCCCCCACTGAGTGATATGACTCCTTTCTTCTGGCAGGCTTCTCTCCTGGGCCCCCAGAACTTCTTGGGAATGGTGACACCTTAAGCCATGAACCAAGAGTAGTCAATTCTGTCTATTGCCCTCTTAGCTCTGTGCAGCTCTGCTGTGAGAGGCTGAGCAGGTGCAAGGAAGGCTAGCAGCTGGGAGCAGGCCCCAGAGGGAATGGAGCTTGCTGGGACAGAGACTTGAGGAGGGAATCTAAGGAAGAGCCAGAGGTCTCAGAGCTGGAGGGGAGGGCTCAAAGGGAGGGGAGGGGGGCATTTAAGGTGACATCTATTGGAGCTGCCTGCGATAAACTCTGCAGATTGTATGGTTGTGCCAGAGGCCTGCCTGGGGCCTAGGGATGCTGGTTTGGGGATTTGAGTTTGATCTCCTGAAATTTATTTTAAACCTAGCTACTGGCTGAGGCAGCAAATGAAAGCAACAGAAATCCTCAGTCAGCAGCTAATGAAACATCCACCACGGCCACCCGCCGCCAGCAAGCCCTCCTGTCTGACACCTGTAACCACTTCATCTTCCGGCCCTGAGTCTCTCACCACGAAGCCAGACAGTCCTGCCCCGCAAGGAGCCCTGAGAGGTGTCACCCAGTCATAGCTGGTTTCCCTCTGAATGTGCTCTGCTGGGTCCGAGAGCTGTGGGCTCCCTTCCATCTCTTCTCTCTCAGCTTCCTCTGGGCAAGGCCTCAGGCAACCATCTCCACAGCCAGTCAGTGATGTGCTGGGGCTCCAACCAGACCTTCCTATGCAGGGTCCCTGGCCCTTCCTTGTGCCGTGGCTGCCTGGGCAGCAAGCTTTAGTTCCAGCGAGAACAGAGGTTTGTAGCTTAATGAGCACTTACTAGGGCCAAGTGCTATCTGAGTGGTTTCTGAGTACTGCTCTGTTCTATCCTGGTAAGAACCCCATAAGGTGTCTGCTTTCACTATTCCTATCTGTGAGGCTAGTGTTACGTGTTGACGTGGCCAGGCTAGAGTCCACAGTTACTCAGTCAAACACTAATCTAGGCGTTGCTGTGAAGGATTTTGTAGACATGGTTAACATCTACAATTACTTGACTTTAAGTAAAAGAGTTTATCATCTATAATCTAGGTGGGCCTCATCCAATCGGTTGAAAGGCCTTAAGAGCAAATTGAGGTTTTCCTGAGGAGGAAGAAACTCCACCTGTGACCCATAGCATTAGCTTCTGCTCAAGAGTTTCCAGCCTGATGGCCTGCCCTACAGACCAGATTTGCTAGAACACACGATTATATAAGCCAATTCCTTGATGTACATCATCTACTACTGGCTCTCTTTCTCAGACAGAACATTGACTAATATACCATCTAACTGCAACTGGGCCAGTGTCACACCATTAGTAAGCGGGGAGCCAGGGTTCAAATGGAGGCAGCCCAATCTCTGAGCATGGATTCTTAACCTCTGCAACACACTATTTTTTAATCAATATTAGCACATTGCATCCACGGTTTCATTTTATTGATGAGACTTAGAAAGGTAAAATAACTTGCCCAAGGTCACACAGCTTATAAATGAATGCACTGGAAACCCAGCCCAGGTCTGTCTGATTACAGGCCTGGGCATGCTCCACTATTCTCCGTGGTGTGCTGGTAAGTGTTATCAACTGGCTCTCCAGAAACAAATATGTGTATACATATATACACACATAAGTTAATATAAAGTTTATTGCCATCAAGGATTGTAGCACACAATTTACAACTAATAATAAAATATACACATTTTTTATTATCAATTTTATCTAGTAAATTGATTCTCACAGGATGCTTTTGTTGATACTTCCTAAACTTTTGTATCTACAGTTAAATTATTATTACAATTACCAAATAAGTATAGTTCCTGTGTGAATGTTGTTTGCTATTTTCTTTTACATTGATAAGTTTGATAGGAATAGAGCAATGGAGGCATGAATTTCATTCATTTGGCAATGACACAAGTGACTTCTTTGCTGAATTACAGAATAGTTTTTGAATATTGGAATAATACGTCCTCAATTCTTTTTCATGCTATTTACAATGTAAAGGCTACCAGCACAACATACTTTTAAGTATAATCTACATTAACATTTTCTCCATTATTTTCTTAACTCTAGATTATCAGCAAAACAATAACCAGGCTCTAATTTGTAGCATTTGTCAATTTGTTTGATGTAAATATTCCCACCATCACTGATTTCAAACCACCAACATGAGTTACTGCGGGAGGTGTTGAACAGAGATGCTCAGTAGCACACCTTGATATGGTATTTCTGCCATACATATACAATAGATGCAAACAACCTCAACAGCATAGGTAATTGTAAGATGTGATAAATAGGAAGTGATGAATTTTTGGCATTCATTAGCTTTGTTTTTGTTATAATGTATTTAATTGTAAATTTGCCTAAGTTAATTTTTAAATAACTGTTTGACAACCAGCTCATGAAATTCCTGAAATTTTACCAGTCCGTTCATGAACCTGTATGAGCTTCTCCTGCACACTACCTTAAGAAGAGTTCAAGGACTTTCTCTTTCCTCATCTCCAACAGGCTGTTGGTTATTTTCCCTCTGGAAGGATCTCTTGTGCACCTGTCATATTGTCATTATTTCTTTCCATGTTTGTCTCTGCATCAGAGTAGTTTGTTGAGGCCTGAGATTATAGACTATAACTCATTCATCTTGGTAAGGGCCCAATAAACCCATAAAGTTTTTTGATCAAATGCATAGGTCAGAGATTTTCAAATCTTATTTCCAAAAGCCCAAGAATTCTACAGAAACATCTCTGGGGTCCCCACAAGCTGATAGGAAGGCTGGAGTGGCAATGCTCCAAAAGCCCAAAGAAAGTGCCACAGAAAAGAAGCAATCAGCAAATGAGAAGGAGCTCCTGGAAATGATTATTGCTAAAAATTATTTTAAAAAATCAATTGAAAGCTTGAAATGCAAAGTCAAGAAAATCTCCCAGAACATGGAGACAATGGCATAAAATATGGGAGGAAAAAGATATTGAAACAGGATCAATTCAGGAGGTCCGATATCCAACTAACAGTAGGGGTTCCAGAACAAGAAAAGAAAGAAGATGGAGGAGAGGAATTATTGCAGAAATAATTACATTTTAAAAGTCCCCAGAGCCAAAAAGGGACACCAAGTCTTTAAATTGAAAGAGCTAAGAGAATATCAAGCAGACATAGAATTGAGCAATTTAAGAATATTAAAGATTAAAGCAGATCCTGGATATTTCTATGGAAACTAGAACATCAACTCACAAAAACCAGAACATTGACTCTGACAAATAAACCAGAATAAGGGTGACATCATAATCCTCTATAGCAACGATAGAGGCCCAGAGAATAATAGCCAACACTTAATATGACACCCACGAGGTGCAGGCACTGTTCTAAGCATTTTACATATGTAAACTGGTTAATCCTCATCACAACTCCGTGAGGTAGGTACTATTTTTATCTTAGCTTATTTATGAGAAAACTGAGGCACAGAGAGATTAAGTGACTTCCTGGGTTCTAGGAAATGTAAAGTTAAAATTTAAACCCTGGCAGCCTCATGCCAGAGATCGGATTTTAACCTTATCACTATATTCCATCTCTAAGTGCCAAGTCTACATGGCTTTGAACCTAGAATTCTACAGACAGCCAAACTGTCAGTTAAGGGTGAAGGCAAAAAAATAAATAAATGAATAAAAATAATAAATAAATAAATAAATAAAAAGTTATATTCAGACATTCCAGGACTCAGAAATTTACTTCTCATGCTTCCTTTCTGAGAAGTTATTGAATGTATATTTCAGCTTAGAAACCATGAAGAAGAATGTTACAGGATAAAAACTGGTAGAATTAACTCAAGGATCTAATGTAAAGGAATTTCAGAATGACCTGTGTGCAGCAGGTCCAGGAAACCCTTTGAACAAGCGAGAATAGAGAATCAGGGACCCAGTAGAATGACAGGAAAGAAGAGAGGAATAGATTCCGAGAAATATACAGAAGGAGGCTGGAAGATATTAGGAATATGGTGAAGAGGCCTGTGCTTCTTTCCAAAACAAATGAAACAATCAGAAACACCAAAAGAGAAGGAGGAAGAAAAAAACCTTTGATAAGAAGTTAATGCAGCCTGGGCAACGTGGTGAAACCCCGTTTCTAAAAAAATACAAAAATTAGCTGGTAGTGGTGACACACGCCTGTAGTCTCAGCTACAGAGACTGGGGTGGGAGGATTGCTTGAGCCCCGGAGGTCAAGGCTGCACTGAGCCGTGATTGTGCCACTGCACTCCAACCTGGGCAACAGAATGAGAACCTCTCTCTCTCTCTCTCTCAAAAAATGAAAAAAGTTAATGGTTCAAATATAAAACAAACTAAAATTTGACGTGATTTGGAAGACTTGGTAAAGAGTAAGAAAGGAAAATTCTCTTATTGTTGATGCTGGAAGCATTTGCTTATTAGAGGCACAGGAGTAATGATATTACAACCATAGAGAAGGAACTATGATCACTCATAATACACTCCTTGGGGAACAAAGTCACATAATCAACAGCATAAACACTGAGTCTCATTTTCATAGACAAAATAGGAAAGGCTTAATGATAAGGACAAAATAGAAGACAAAGATGAAAGAAATAAGAAATTGGGAGATAGAGGTGGACAAAGATGGGGGGAAAATAGGAATACTAATATTCTTATCTTACCAAATGGCTCCAGAAATAGAGGCCTAGAAATATTATTTTAAATTTGCAAAGTTAAGCAATAGAGACATTAAAATAGGTCAAAAGTAGCACAAATTGGGCAGAGGAAGGGAGCTAGAGATGGGGCATATGAATTAAATCCTTCTCCACCGTGGCTGGTCATAAATGGATAATGTGAGGTTGACCGCACACCCTGAGCTGCCCAGGACAGGCTTATTTTATACTGTTGTCCTGTGATTATTAGTTCTGTCTCTTTTCACTTTCAACAGTTTCCTGGTTGAAGGATTAATTATCTGCTACCTGATCTAAAGTTGATAAATGAAAAACATCAGTATTAACACATGACATGGAAAAAACACCAGAGGAGAAAAAACCACCAAAGGAAGAAAAACAAAAACTGTGAAAAGCGATGTCTCACCGAGGGTGGGAGCACGGCAGCAGACATTTGTCAAAACTCACCCAACTCTATAATTTAAATGTGTGCATTTTATGGTATGTAAATGATTCCTCAATAAAGTTGATTAATCCAAATATGGTGGCCTTCAGAGATGGCAGGGGTGAGTGAGAAGCCACTTTTTATTGTTTGATTTTGTTTAAATATGGATTTTTATTTTAACAATGTTTTTTAAATTTATATTTTAAACGATATTAAAAAACAGAATTTAGGCCAGGCATGGTGGCTCACGCCTGTAATCCCAACATTTCATGAGGCTGAGGCAGGAAGATCACTTGAGGCCAGGAGTCAGAGACCAGCCTGGGTAACATAGAGAGACCCTGTCTCTATAAAAAATAAAAATAAATAAACTAGCTGGCCATCGAGGCATGAACCTAGCTACTAGGGAGGCTGAGGTGGGAGGATCGCTTGAGCCCGGGAGTTCAACGCTGTAGTGAGCTATGATTGTGCCATTGCATTCCAGTCTGGGTGACAGAGTGAGACCCGGTCTGTGAAGAAACAGTGTTGTGTGGGGGTGTGGTGCTGGATGGAGCTTAAGGCTCTACTGGCTTGGATGCTTCCTGAGATTTCAGGTCAGAATTGAGGAGCAGGATGTTTCCTCCGAGCCCCTTTTTACTCTTACGGACAAAAGGGATATTTGAGAAATGAGAGTGCTGGTTCTTATTAGATTCGCCTGGGTAGCTAAAAAAGGTACCAGCACTGGGATCCACCCCCAAGAGTTCCTGATTTCATTGGCGTTTGAAAAAGCCCTCTTGGTGGCTCTAATGGGCAGTCAGGCTGAGGACTACTGAATTTGGTGAGGGAGCCCTGGGCGGCAAGGCGTGAGAATTCAAGATGGGAGGATGGATGGGTAAGGGGTAGGAGTCACCTAATCACATTCTCTCCCTTTACAGTGGGGAAACTGGCCCAGTGAGGGAAAGAGTCTTGCCCAAGGTGGGGTGGCAAGTCAGTGGCCCCTGGCTGAGGCTAGAACATGGGCTGCCTGACTCCTGGCCTTGTGCTTATTTCTTCACATCTCGAGGGTTCCATAGGCTTGACTTGGGAAGGGCAGTAATACACCTGCAGGGGTTTGCTGAGCACCCGCTGCCTGCTAGGCCCTGTGCTAGGTGCTGTGTGTGACTTCTCTCCTTTAATCTTCCTGCCACTCTGTAACTCCTATCTCCTATGTTATACTTTAGCTAAGAGCTACTTAGAGAAGTTAAATGACTCACCTTATTTTGTGCCATTCTCATTAGGCTTTAACCCAATATTTCTCAACATGTGGCTCTAACCAATATTTTTCTCTAAATTTCCTGGGATGCTTCTTAAAAATGCAGATCCCTGGGCTGCACCCTAGACCTGTGGAATCAGAATTTCTGGAGGTAGGATTCAAGAAAGTACATTTTAACCAATATTCTTAAGCCCACAAACAATTGAGAGCCACCACTCCCAGGAGCCTTCTTTGCATCTCTTGAGCAGGCCAACCCTTCCTGCCCCAGGGCCTTTGCCTCTACTGTTTCCCTTGCCTGCTGAACAACCTCATCTGCAACTCACTCTTAAGTCTAAGCTTTCCCTGGGACGTCTTTTGACTCTTTAGACAAGGAAAGGTCTTCCCGTTACACACTCCTTTGCACAGTAGACATTTCCTCTGTGGCACTTACTACGACGGTAACTTACAAAACAACATGTGTGATGTTTTGTTTCATGTCTTTTCCCTGCTACACTATGAGCCTCATGTCCATTGTGTCCACTGGGTTGCTCACAACTCCTGGCCCCATGCTTGGCACTCAGCAGGGGTTAAACAAGCAGTCCAGTTACACAGCCAGAGAGGAGCAGAGCCAGGATTCAACCCCAGACCTGTATGATACTGGGTCTGCTTCTAAACCTCCATGGTGAACTGCCCCAGAAAAGCAACGACCCAGACCAGACATGAGGGTCCTAACCAGTTGCTCATTCTCCAGCCCTCTAAGCCGCTCTGCTTACACACAACTAGTAGTTCTTTTTGATAAATACTGATAACCAATAATTAAGGGGCCATTGAGAGCTTGGATTTTCCCCTATAGGCACAACACCAGGCACTGTGATATCAAAGCACAGACAAAATCAAGTTTCATGTCCTGGCAATTACTGCAAGCAGTCCCAACAGCCAGACAAACTGCATAAGCTCAATGAAGACCTGAGTCTCTGTCTTTTCAGATGTTCTGATAGCATCTTGAATGAAAGTTCCACCTGGGCCCAGCGTGCAATAGTAATAGTAGTAATGGAGACAGACAAAAGAGAATTTACCAGGTCAGTAGGCCTGGCCTGCCCCTGCCCCACACCTACCCACAGGCTCATTCCCAAGCAGAGCATGACAGACACTGGGATTTACTCGAAAGTTTGCTCTGGTCCTGGTCTGGAGAAGCTCTCTGTGTTCAGGCATGCCAGAGACCAGAAGTGATCTAAGAGGTGCTTAACAAGCTGTAATGCGTGTCAAGAAAAATTGTAAAAGACTAAAATGGTGGGAGAAAAGAAACGGAAAGAGATAGACTGCTGGATGTCCCAGTGTACCCTTCTGGATTTTGTTTTTTCTCAGTCTTTCATTATCTGAGCTATTTTACAATTCTGCAAATTGTAAAAAACTGATGGTAATGCAAATGATTCTTGTCCATATAAATATAAATTATGTCCAATGCAATGCAATTGATTATTGCCCTATAGATTTTTTTTGCCAGTTTTGCATCTGTTTGTAAATTTACTTCAGATTCCTGATGACCTATATTATGTGTCTACTTTTGCATTCTCCTTTGAATTGATTGTAACATCTTAGTGGTTTCCTCATTAATGAATGAGTGAAATAGAACTTTTGATCCAGGCTAATTCTGTATCTGTATAAGAGTCATGATTATATCTCCTTTTGATTTTTTTCCATGTACATATAAATTACCTGAAGATCTTGCCAAAGCACAAATTCTGATTCAAGGTCCAGAGTAGGACTTGAGAATCTTTCTGCAAGCTCCCAGGTGATGTCCATGCTGCTGGTTCACGGATGCCACTTAGGTGTTAAACTGTTCTTGTGATAATTCAACTTAAAATACTGATACAATGTTTCTGAATAAATTATTATCTATACGTTAGGTTTTCTTCATTAGCATAAGGAATGTTAGACGGTTTTTTTTTTTTTTTGGTGGAATTATGTTGTAACAGGACATGCTGTCCTTGGATAAATAAGTTATCAGAAACTGGTCAGGGGATCCCTGGCTGTGGATCCCAGCACTTCCCCAGGGTCCCATCACCTAATTGTCAGTGTGAATCCCACAGGTCTGCAGAGCCCTCTGTATGTTTTCATAGTCTGTGGGCTCACATGCTTCTAACTCTAGACTAGCCCCATAAAAGGGGCTGGAGGGCTGAGGGTGGTTATTAACTATGCAGGGTTCTCTTTTAGCTTGGGCTTGGTCACCTCCAGGGAGGGGGAACTCACCACTCCAAAATAATATTCCTGTACCTCTCAGACCACAGAGACTGGGTGCTGGGGGATCCTCTGGGATCCTGGCCAGTCCATCTTCGGGTCAGGAGCCCTCCGGTAGAAGGGTATGTGCATGGCGGAAGGTTTCCTGGTTTATGCTGCTCAGGCAGACAGACACCTGCCCTTATCCTGTCTTGCTTCCTGCCACACAGGCTCGCAGGGGAAGTCCTGGAGAAGCACCTTCTAGGGCAACATTTGAACTGCTGCACATCAGTGGCCTCTGCTCCTGGGGTGGCAATTTTGGGCACTGTCCATGCAGTTTGCCAGGCTCTGGGTCTTGTGGGCCATTCCTGCGGAGAGTCTGGTAAAAGTCACACCAACTTTCCCCCTTCACTGGGCCTGGGAAGAAGTGATGTGTGAATTACCCGATCCTTTGGTCTGGATCCAAGGCACAAAGATCAGAACACAGAAAGGACTGCAGTCCTTAGAGTGCTGGCTCCAATCCTCCCATTGCCCTGGGCCTTGGGCAAGACACTTTCTCTCTCCAAGCCTCAGTCTCCTTGCCTGTACAATGGGCAAGGATATAATAAATAAATAATAATTAAATAAATAAAAAATAAATAATAATTTATTTATTCAGAAACATTGTATCACTATTTTAAGTTGAATTAAGGTGAGCATTCTGGCAGAGTTCCTGCCACCCAAAATGCTCTTCCCATTTGGAATGGCAGGCTAGATCTCCTCTCTCAGGTCCCCCTGCCAGCCCCTAGGGCGTACCCCTCCCTCACAGCTTACCTGGTACTACTTTCTCACAGCAGTCATCGCTGAGATTCTTCCTTATTATTTGCTTTCATTCATCTTACCTTTCCTCCTCCCTGGGGGCAGGGACCTTGTCTGTCTGCTCCAACTTTGGACTAACCCAGATTTGGAGCAGACAGTCTGGCTGTGTCCCTGCCCCCAGATCAGCGCTGGGTATGCAGAAGGTGCTTGGGGAGCCCCTGCTGCATCGATGAAGGTGTCTCACACCATGCCTTAGCAGGGCCACAAAAAACATGAGTTCTTTTCCCAGGACACTTGGCACACACTGCAGTCTCCTCCCTGTCTTCTCCCCACCTTAAATCCAGGCTCCAGGCAGGTTTTCTTCTCTCTGCCAAAGCAAACAAAGAAAAACAATTTTCCTGCCATTCATAATTGTTCCATATTTTTCTAATAGGGCTAAGCCTGGCCTCAAGGTTTCCAGTCACGGGTCATTCACTCTCTTGTTGCTCACAGAGCCAGAGGAGAGGGCTGTGGGCAATTAGCGTGAAAGCTGCCTGCTGCCAGCAGCCCTGCCAGCCCGGCAGGAAAAGGACATGGCTGGTCCCACCAGCATCTGCCAGGGGGTGGCTGGGCCTGGACTCCACATGCGCCAGTTCATGTCATTCTCACAACCCTGTGAGGACAATGTTATTCCCCCATATTTCTGATGAGGAAACTGAGGTTCCTGTGGTTAAGGGTCTTGCCCAGTCACCTACCAATGTGACAGAGCCAATATCTGAGACCAGGTCCATCTTGCGTCACAGTCAGGTCCTAAAAATAGAAGAGGCAGAAGGGAAGGGGTTGGGGGTCACTGTTGACCCTAATGGAGGGGACTCCCTCTGATTGATTTGACAGATAAAACTGCAACCAGGTGTCCCCTGGGGCCTGGAACAAATCACGCCCTCGGGCGTTGATAGCCTCTATTAGATGCAAGGACCCCTCAACAGCTTTCTGCTGCTTATGGGATCAAGTCTAGGGTCCTTAGCTGGGCAGTGAAGATACTCGGTAATCAAGTCATAGCCTGCCTTTCCAGAATTCTCTTCTCTGACCACAGGCTATGCCCCAGACATGCCTTGTATTCCCCAGCCTCTGCCCTCAGCCTTGGCTCCCTGCCTGAAACACCCATCAAAATCTGGTCCATCCTATCAGGTTCAACTCAAATCCCTACCCCAGAGCCCCTTCCTTGAATCCTCAGCAGCCCTATGAAGCAGATACTATAGCTGTGTACATTTTGCAGATGAGGAAACTGAGGACGGATGTTGTGTCTTGCCTGGATCCACACAGTGAAGTCAAGGAATCTGGAGGCAGCTGAATTTCTCCACCTCACTCCCCTTCTACTCCCAAAGACTCTTTCTCCCTGAGGACAAAAGGGAATGTGTCAGGGTCTGCTGTCAGAACGGACCCTAAGGAAGGTGGCTTCTCCTGGGCTGGAGGTTGCTGATGAGACCCGAAGGTCCTCAGACCTGGGGCGATCTCCTGGGGCCTATAAGCCTGTCCCTGCCTTCGATGAGAGAGCAGATGATGCTTTCTGATCTGGGGGTCGAACATATCCTTTTTCTATTCCAGTGGGAGTAGAATCCTCCCAGCAGGGGGACATTTGATATTCCTTTGTGTGTATGGGGGTTGGATGGAAGAGCAGAAGGGGTTGGGGAGAGCAATTTGGGGTGGTTTCAGCCACCTCTGTTCCTGCAGGAGGTCATTTGCTCACTCAGCAAACAACAGAGTGGACTCTGCCGGCTCCCGACATGGGACTGATTGTCCATACTGGCCTGGTGCCCACTCTGCTTCTTGGCTCTTCTCCTCCTCTACTTCCCTTCCTGTCTCACCTTTGCCCTTGAAAAGGTTGGGAACTTCCTCTTCAAACACCTCACCGTCTCTCTCTCCCTCTCCCCCTCCTCCACCAGTTCTGTCTTCAGCTTACGGAATCTGCCTCTCCCCATTCCGAAGCTTATCCTTAAAGATCTGCTCCAGCCTAGTTTGGACTCACTCTCCTGCCCCTCCCACTAGATCTTTCAACTTTACAGCGCAATGCTTAACATGGAGGAATGTGTTGATAATGGTGGAATTTTGGGCATCTGGGAGCCAGACTAGTAAGCACCATTTAGCCTCCCTGACTCTAGCAGACCAGGAATTTGGCAGTTTAGGAGACTGCAGATTTATTCTCCGTACCTAGAGGCTAAAGGAAGGCATGTCTTCTTGGCAGCATGCAGGTTTGGCGACTTCTCAGCTCATGGAAAACTACTGGGGCTGAGACTGATGGGGCTTTGGCCTGGACCTCAGTGGAGTGCCAAGACTGGTGGAGCAGAGTGGCCCCAGGCATTCAAAGAGTCACACCTCCTCTCTCCCCTGCTGGCTGCCTCTTCAAGGCAGGCAGTTGACAGAAGAGCAGGCACCTTGGTAACTAATATTGTGTAGCAAGGGTGGCAAACTCACATGCCTTCAGGAGTGAAAGTGTGGAGCAGGCTGGAATACGTAGTAGGGAGTGGTGGGGACTGGGGCAACTGGAGAGTCCTGATGTGTCTGATGTAATTCAAATGAAAATCAATGTCCTGGCCCTCAGGCTGACCGTTTGCTAACCTCTGCCAATGCATTACCGGTTCCAAAGCTCTTTTCCTCATGGTTTCATTGAATTGTCATTTCCTTTCCTGCTTATAGTCACTATCCTCACTTGGCAGATGAGGACACTGGACCTTAGCAAGGTGAAGACATTCCCCTGCCGCATTCCAGGCGGGGATCTATGGGGGGGTGGCTTGAAGACACTCAAAGAAAGGTCTGTGCCCCCAATTCTTTCCCCATGGTCAGATTTGGAGGTTGACATATAACTGTCCAACTCACCCATTGAGACTGTGCTGTGTTCTGACTCGGGCTTCTCATTTAAATGATCCTCCCCGCTCCCCCACCCCACCCAGTGTAGTCACTGATGGGAGAGAGAGGCCCGAAAAGGGGTTCTAAAGTCTGGAGGATCAGGGGCCTTTGACAACCTTGCCAGCCCTCAACTACAATGCCTGCCCTAGTCTGGTGAAAACTCATAGGAAAGAAAAGTTAGTCATGGAGACACTGCCTTGGGGGACTGGATTCAGACTCACTGGAATATATTTTCTTTCTTTATCACAATACAGTGATTTGGAAATAATAGTAACTGCTGCATGCTTTACCTGTAGTAACTCATTTAATCCTCACTACATAATTCTGTGAGGTAGGAGCTGTTATTATTCCCATTTTACAGATGAGAAAACTGAGGCACAGCTCATGCTTCTACAGAATTTGGAAACTCAACAGGATGTGTAAAAGACAAAAGCTGTTCCTCAGCTCCCATCCTGGTAAAAACCACCCATTCATTCAGTCATTCCATAATCCCTACTTTCAGGCACTATGCTGGGTGCTGACATTACAGTAAGGCATATAGGCCTGGAAACCAATTATCGTGAAGTGTATGACAAATGACATATGAGAAATGATATATGAAAAATACGGGCTCCAGGAGCCCGGAGGTGTCTGGGGAAGTCTGGGAAGACTTTCTGGAGGAGGTGACACCTGGCAGAAATGGGGCATATCCCAAGGTGAGAACAGCAGATGTAAAGGCCTAGGGAAGGTATGAGAGACACGTCACATGTTCAAGGCATCAGGAAGTAGAGTATTGAAGGGATGGCAGGGCGGAGGCAATGGGGCTAGGTTTGGGATTGTATTAGCCAAGGTGAATGTTGGAATTGTATCACAGCAATAGGCCTTGAAGAAGGTGAATGTGGGGCTGGCTGTTTTAGATTTTTTAAAAATAAATTTTAATAGGTACAAGATTCAAAATGCATAAAAAATATACAGTGAGAAGTTTCCTTCAACCCTATCCTGCCACCCAGGTCCCCTCTTCATGGTCAACTAATCTCTAGTTTCTTATAAGTCCTTCCAGAGCTTTTTCATTTTACTCTTACATATACTAAGCTCTTTCTCTCTCTGTCTCTTTATATTTTTTAACCCCAAGGATAGCCCATTCTTTACGCATCTCTGCACATTGCTTTTTATTTCACTTTAAGAACATATGCTGGTGATCGTTTCTATTTTTGCATGGCAGTGTCATGCTGCATGGTTAAGAGCTGTACTTTAACTAACCTGCCCCTATTGATGGACATTTTGGTTTCTTGCTAATTTTTTACTCTTACAATAAGTGTTACAATAAATAAGCTTGTACCTATGTAGTATCCTCATCGTGCAAATACACCCACAGAAAAAGAAATTCTAGACGTGGAGCCATGAGGGTCAAGGATATATGCAATTTTATTTGCATTTTAAAAAATTTGATTTGAAATTTAACTTGCAAAAAGAAGTGTGTATAGCCGAATAAATTTGATAAATGTGATACACAGGCTGTGTATACACCTGTGCAATCACCACCCACATGGAGGTGTAGGTTACCATAGAATGTTTCCAGCCCCATCTCATGGCTTGTCTTGGTGGATATCCAGGACAATCTATTTGTACCAAGGCAATTTATTAGTCTGACCTCTACCACCAGGATTGGTTTTGCCTGTTTCTGAATTTTGTATAAATGGAATCCTAAAGGATTGATGTGCACTTTGTATCTGGTTTCTCTTGTTCAAGATGGCATCTGTGGGCTGGGCATGGTGGCTCATGTCTGTAATCTCAGCACTTTGGGAGGCCGAGGCAGGCAGATCACTTGAGGTCAGGAGTTCGAGACCAGCCTGGGCAACATGGTGAAACCCTGTCTCTACCAAAAAATACAAAAATTAGTGGGGTGTAGTGGTGGACAGCTGTAATCCCAGCTACTCGGGAGGCTGAGGCAGGAGAATCTTCTGAACCCGGGAGGTGGAGATTGCAGTGAGCTGAGATTGCACCATTGCCCTCCACCAGCCTGGGCGACAGACAGAGTGAGACCCTGTATCTAAAACAAACAAAAAAAGATGTCATTAGTGAAATTCACCCAATGTCCCATGTTGTGTTTAGCAGTAGCTTTTCCCCCCCCATTGCTGGCTGGTGTTTCATTGTATGACTATATTACAACTTATTTATTCATTCAACCCTTGATGGACATTTGGGTTGCTCCCAGTTTTAGGCTATTGTAAATAATGCTGCCATATACATTGTTTGGGGGAACATTAATTAAAGCTCATTTCCATTAGTTATATCTGGGAGTAGCATTGGTGTGTACATATTACATTTTTGATGAATGTTACCAAGTGCCCTCTGTAGAGGCTGGTGCAATGTGAAGAAGTTCCTGTTCCCTTGTTCTGCACGTGAAGTGCTCAGCTTAGCACAGTGCCTGGGACAGCATCAACACTTCAGAAAACCATGCAGCCCTTAGCTCCAGAAGTGATAAGAATGTCTTATGAGCCCTAAAGCCCCATTCTGAGCAGGAGATTGTGATTCTGCCAACATGTCCCACTAGAAGGATCAGGTGAGAGTGAGGAGGAGTCAATGAACTCATTTCCACCCCCAGAGAAGTACCCTTAATGAATAATAATAACTCCTTCATTTATGTAGCTCTCTGGCCTTTCTAAAGCACTTTGACATGCACCAGTGGTGCTCAGTCAGGGCTCACATTAGGATCCTCCGGGGAGCTTTCCAGAAAAACCAATGCCAGGGCCCCACCCTCACAATTCTTATTTAATTAGGCTGGGGTGGGGCCCAAGCACCAGTGTTTTCTGAGCCTCCCAGATAATTCTGGTGTGAAGCCAGAGCCAGGAGCCACTGACTGCCTCATCTTCTGTCATCTGCATGGCAACTGCTTGCAATGGGAGAAGTGATATGAGGCTGGTGTACAGAAAGAGAAAGGGTTCTAAAATAGTGTTTATAGTCTAACAATAATGTTCTGCTCTGTGCCAGGAATAGTGCTGAAGCTTTCTAGTCCTCATTTCCATTAATACCATATGAGAAAGGCATTGAGATGAACATTCCCACATTACAAATAAGGAATCCGGCTGAGGGGGTGGGGTCCCCAGCCAAGGCCACCCAGCTGGTAAGTGGCAGCACTTGGTCCAGAACACTGGCTGCCTCTGAAGAGTCAGCACCCACGCTTAAGCCTGCCTCCAGGTCCTAATCCCCCATTTTGCCTAGAAAAAAGACTAGAAGGAAATATAACAAAATGGTATCAGTGGATTTCTTTGGTTGATGTGATTGTGGGTGGTGTTTACTTCTATATGCTTTTCTGCATTTTTCAAATTTTTACCAGTGATCATGTATTTGCCTATAATCACAAGCAAATGAAAGTCCTTTCAAGTTGTTGAAATAAATAACAGAATCATTTTCTGAAGGAGCCAGTTAAGTCCCAGAGTGTCCAAGGCAGGTGATGACAGAATTAGGGCCACACCTATTTCCTGAGTCCCAGTGCAACACTTGAGACCTCTCAGGAGGAGAGATAGGTGTGATCTTTACTTATAGGAAGGGGCTTTGGAAAGGCGTGAGAAAATGTCCCCAAGCAAAAATTGCTGTAGTGTCTTCATTTGACTGTATATGTTCTTGTAGAATAGCCAGAATATAAAGAAAATAAGAATAAAACAAAATAACCTAACATCTCACCACCCAGATGTAAACAGTGGGAAAATGGGGAGGACTACTCTTTCAGATAAGTCCTTGTCAATCAATATTCATACAGATCTGGATAAGCATAGTTTCCCATCCACGGATCATGCTGTAAGCATGCAGTTTGCAACCTTCTTTTTAAACTCAATAATGTGTAATGTGCATGTTCATGAATAGAGATACATGTAGTCCTGGAATGGCTGCATACTATTGTATAGATATGCCATAAAATATTTAGCCACTCTCCCTTTGATGGACATGTAGGTTGTTTCTAACCACATCTTGTCATGAATGTGTTGGAAAATGAAGATTCCAATATAGTCCTAGGAAAAACTCTAGAATTAAGGTTTTTTTTTCTTTTTTGTTTTTCTTTTTAGGGTTAAGGGTTTTTTTGTTTGCTTTAGGGTTTTTTTTTGGCAGAGTGAACAGTGGCTGAATATGGGTGTGTGCGTGTGTGAGTGTGCGTGTATAAATATGGGTTTTCATGGGTTGAATTTGATTTAAATAATTTAATTTAAAGATGGTTAAACCCACAGCCCACAGAGATCTTATCAAGCCTCTCTCTCTCTCACACACACACACACACACACACACACACAAACTATTTGCAAGTGAGATGTGGTTGCAAAACCCTCTTAAGCGGAACCAGGCAGAGCTACCTGATGAGGTCATGCAGCCAACAGCCAAGGTCAGGTCCTGCCTGCCAGCTTGGGCTCTAGGCCCATAGTTTGCTCTTAACAAATGCCTGTGGGCAATGACAGCACACACACACACACGTGCACACACACGCACGCACGCACACACACGCACCAGACAATCTCATTCTCGCTGCATGCAAGGTGCTTGGGTGGTAATGGAATCTGCATGTCCAGAGGCAGGCATAATTGAATGGCTGAGGGCATTAAGTCCTTGATTAAACTGGTTGTTCATTTGAAGGGACAATTAGCCCAGCTAATATTCCAGGCCAGCCCAGCAGGTGCGTCCCCATCGAAGGACATATTGAGCGAATAACGAAGTGACTGCATTACCTTTATGGAGGAGAGTAGAGCTCCGAGGCCTTTACCTAAGGCCTGCAGCCCAGGTCAAGCTGGGGCCGCAGACACTTCAAAGCAGGGAGACTCCTGGAGTCCAGCCATCGTGGCATGGGGTTACGAGACCTTGAGTTTTTGAATGAAAGAGGAAGTTTCCTCTGGGGAAGGTTTTTCTCACAGATGAGTGGCCTACCCCTGTGCTTGCCTTTTTCACATCTACATGTGATGCATGGAGCCTGGATGATGTTTCAGCAGCCATCTTGCGACCCAAGTGTGGATCTTGCTGGCTCTGTCCTACCTACCTATGGGCCTTTTGTTCTCTCACAGCTTTCTTATTACTTTATTTTTATTTTATTATTATTATTTTTTGAGACAGAGTCTAACTTTGTCATCCAGGCTGGAGTGCAGTGGTGCAATCTCAGCCCACTACAACCTCCGCCTCACAAGTTCAAGTGATTCTCCTGCCTAAGCCTCCCAAGTAGCTGGGAATACAGGCGCCCACCACCATGCCTGGCTAATTTTATTTTTTTGTATTTTTAGTAGAGATGGGGTTTCACCATATTGGTCAGGCTAGTCTCGAATTCCTGACCTCAAGTGATCCACCTGCCTTGGCCTCCCAAAGTGCTGGGATTACAGGTGTGAGCCACTACGCCCGGTCAAGCTTTCTTATTACTCAGGCCAGTTGCTTAGGGGTTCCCCGTTTCAAGCAGGAGAAAGCATCCTGACTGATAAGATGGGTCCTTTTCATTGCCCGGTGCCTTTCCTGGAGAGTTGGAGGTGAGAGAGAGAGGAGACAGGGAAGGATCTTCTTCTCTTTCTCTCCTAATACCTGATGTCAGCCATAGGGAAGGTCTTCCCTAGAGCACATATATCCCTGTTGTCTGAATTCTAGAAGGTTGAATCCAGTAGCTGTACTTGTTCTGGCCCTGGGTATCTGACAACAGAGGTGACTGTGCTCGGTGCAGAGCAGGGAAACACAGCCAGGGCTTGGCCCCCATGAGCTACCTAGGTCAGACAGGGCCACAGTAATGACTGACCATCTGCCAGGTGCGGCCAGGGATCCCAACAGGATGGAGAGAGCAAGAGTGGGCAGGAATGGGCAGGAATGGGCAGGAGTGGAAGCAGATGGTGCCATGGTGGACAAACCCAGGCCCTGCAGGAGCAGATAGAAATAAATCCAATGATGGAAGCATAGCTTCATCTAGGTACTGTGCTCTGGGCTTTGCATGGGTTGCTAACATCATCTTTACCGTATGTATGAGGTAGATACCACTACCTATTTACAGACGAGCAAACTGAGACTCACAGGGGTTAAGTGGTTTGTTTAAAGGCACAAATTTAGGAACGTGGAGGCAAGATTAAAGTTTAAGATTGTACAGCTTCAAAGTCTGTAACCATTCTTTGTCAATTTATGCATGCATGCGTCCATCCATTCATCCATCCATCCATCCATCCATCTATCCATCCATCCATCCATTTATCCATTCATCCATTTATCAATCCATCCATGCATCCTTCCACCCATCCATCCATATATCCATCCATTTATCCATCCATCTACCCATTCATCCATTTATCCATCTATCCATCCATCCATCCATCCATCCATCCATCCATCCAATCAGCCAGGGTCCATTCTCCCATTTATTCTACAAATATAATCTGATCATCTGTTCTGTGGCAGGCACCATATGCCAGGTGCCAGGAATAGAGCAACGACAGCCATGGTCACTGCCTTCTCAGTGTGCTGAGTGGACATTGCGGGCCCCCTTGGATAAAGGCAGGTAATTGCATTCTGGCTGAGGGTCAGGCTTCTTGCACCACCCCAAAAGGATTTGTGAGGACATACCCTGAATTCTGAAGCCCTTTGGAATGTTCTGAGCCTGTGCTAGGTTGGAGTCTCACCTCTGCACTTTTATTGTATGTGTGACCTTCAGAAAAACACACTCTTTCTCTCTGGGGCCTCAATTTTCTCATCTGCAGAGTTGGAATAAAAATGTCTTGTGTAATCTTCACAGGGGTGTTAGGAACATAAAGAAAAATACTTTTCTTAAAGAACTTTGTAAACTCCAATGTTCCGGGCATACATCAAGCAGCGAGTCCATTTGTCACATCTTTGAGGAAGTGATCTTCTTCTTTTGATGTGATCAGTGAGCCTCAGATAAGAATAACTTCTACAAGCTTCATTGTCATGGGTGATAGTTTTGCTCTGGAAACCTGGAGACTCATGTATGCCTGTGTAATAAGCCTCCGCATGATAACAGAAGTGAGGCTGAGACCCGGAAAGGTTAAGCGTCAGCTGAGGTTGCAAGTGGCTTAGAAGCCAATGCTTAGGCCTCTGGTCCAGGGCCAGTCCCTGATACTATTGGCTGCCAGCTGTGCCAGGAGAGAGGCTGAAGTTGGGTCAGACATTCTGACATTCTCTGGGGTTCTGCTGCTGCTGCGTTCAGCAGAAGGTCATCAGAAACGAATATGGTTTCTTCCAGATGTGAAGGAGAGCCATAGTGACTCCCTAGTGACTCATGGACAGAGCAGCCTGTCAGGGTTGCAGCAAAGATGTTTCTGCTGCTCGACTCATAGCAAAAGGGGCACCCTGTCCCTGGGGTCTGAAGAAGCAAAGCCTGTGTCCTTCACCTCCTGTGAGATTCCTTTTCTGTTAACTTTTCCTCCCATGAGATGCCACGTTAGTGGTTATTTTCCAGGAGGCTCTCTTAGGAGGTGTCTGCACCTTCCTGCTACAGAATTGCTCTTGGCCTTGGAGGAGATGTTAACAGTGGGCTTTGCAGAAAGCAGCAACACCTTTAACCCTCCACCTGCTTTGACTTCTACCTGTCTGTGGGTTCAGGCAGCCCCTTTGGCTCGAAGACCCTTGGCTGCTCCTTTCTGAACAGCAGGTGATGGAGGAGGCCCCTGATCCTGCCCTGTATCACCTGCTGATGTCACCCCAGATCCTCAGCATCTCTCCTGTTGGTTTTCTAGAAAATGAAGCATGGCGGTCAGGGTGGGACGGGGAAGAAAGTGAGAATTAAGAATAGATTGTTTTAAATCTTAGGCCTTAGAGTTTTAAATATAGAGCCCCAAATTATTGTTCCCCATCTTCCTATAAAATAAAGTCTCTCTTATTCTCTCTCTCTCTCTCACACACACACACACACACACACACACACACACACACACACACCCTTCCATATTTGTAGGCAATAAGGAGCCTTGGAGTATGTGTATAGGAGGCCCACATGTGTGATGGAAGCATACGTGTGTGTGTCTCGGCACACATGTATCTGCATAGGTGTGTGTGTGTATGTTTCTCTGTGTAAGCTGGTATGGATAAATGTGTGTTCACACAGATGAATGTCTGTCAGTATATGTGAGAGTATCCCTGTGGGGGAAGGGGCTATCTTTAGCCCATGTTACCATGTCAGGGGTGCGTGTCAGCAGAGCCCCTAGTGGGCAGGAGGCGGGCCTGCTTGGGCTCTACAACCTTAGCCAGGCGCACAGAGGAGCCTGGCCATCTCAGTCGACGAGGAGGTCGAAGCAATTTCAAATTCCTGGAAGAGGAGCTTCCTGTTTTTACAGAATCTATAGACTCCTGAGCTGACAAACTCTATGTTTAAAGGTTGAAAATACCAATTTTATGATAAGGTAAAGGTGGGTTTTCATTTATCGCTATTAAAGGCAATTACAAATGATTTCTTGATTAAGAGAAATAGAAAAGACAATCGCCCTCCAAAACCTCACATCACGATGATTCATTTGATATTAAGGTTTAGGGTATCCTCAGCAAGAACTGTGGTTTAAAAATGCAGAAATAAATTTTTCAATACCAAAGAATCAATAACCTACACTCAGGCCGAGACACAAAGCTGTGTGTGGAAAGAACTCTGGAGATCATAGGTGTCTAAGCTGTGTGAGTGTGTGTATGGCATATGTGTGTATTTGTGTGTGTTCACACATATGCATGTCTGTGTGTATATGTGTGCATTTGTGCCTGTGGCTGTGTGTATGTATGTCTGTATGTATCTATATGTGAATGTGTGCATGTTGTATGTGTCTGTGTGCTTGTGTGTAAATGTGTGTATGATGTGTGTATATGTGCACATTTGTGTGTGTTCATTTAATTGCGTGTGTATGTGAGTGTGTCTGTGAGTGTAACTGTGTGTATCTGTGTGAGCGTGTGCATGTATATGTGTCTGTGTGCCTGTGTGTATGTGAGTGTGACTGTGTGTGTATCTGTATGTGTGTGCATGTATATGTGTCTGTGTGCCTGTGTGTATGTGTATATGTTGCATGTGCATCTGTGCATGTCTGAGTGTGGATGTGACCTTGGACATGTCCCACTGCTCCTGGGCCTCAGTTCCCACATTTGTACAATGAGGGTGATATGGTTTCGATGTGTGTCCCCTCCAAATCTCATGTTGAAATGTGGCCTCCAGTGTTGGAGGTGGGGCCCAGTAGGAGGTGTTTGGGTTACAGGTGTGGATCCCTCGTGAATGGCTTGGTGCATCCTCATGGTAATGAGCGAGGTCTCACTCTATGAGTTCACGTGACAGCTGGTTGTTTAAAGGAGCTTGGCATCCCTCTTGCTCCGTCTTTTACCATGTGACACCCCTGTCCGCCCTCCACCTTGTGCCCTGAGTAAAAGCTCCCTGAGGCCTCCCCAGAAGTTGAGCAGATGCTGGTGCCATGCTTCTTGTCCAGCCTGCAGAACCGTGAGCCGATCAAATCTCTTTTTTTTATAAATTACCCACTCTCCAGTGTTCCTTTACAGCAATGCGTAATGGGCTAACACAGGGGGTGAGCACTAAGTGGACTCCCATTTCTGGGAGGGCAAGGGATGCTCAGCTATGCTGTTGGGGCTGTGACGGGTTCCATCCTCCCCCTTCTCTGCTGTAAGTTTACCCCCTGACTCCTCGCCCTCCCTGCCCCTAAACCCTCGTGCAGCGTTCAGTCCTTCCCGCTGCCCAGGCACCTGGGAAAGGCTGGGAACCTTCACCTGCATCATGTGCTCAGCCATCTCTCGCCCTTACACCCATGTGACCGTGGGCAAGTCCCTTCTCATCCCCGGGCCTCAGGCAGGAAAATGAGGTGGTGAGAGACTCCTCTGGCTTGGTCATCCTCAACATGCACATTTCTTGACCCTGGTGAGCTGGGAAGTGGTCTAGGAACTGCCACACACACACCAAGCTCCCCTCAGGACTGGACACTCCAGCAATAAGTATATCAGTGTCCCAGTGCCCAGCACAGGGCCTGGCATGAAGAAGGTGCTGTGAAAGCAGGTGCAGAAGGAGGGGGTGTGTGGAAAACGTGAGGCTAAAGCAGCTGAAGCAGTGCTCTTGCAGCCTCCCTGCTCCGCCATCCCCATCCTGGCCCCGTCGTGCCCTGATTTAAGACTCAGAGCTCGCCACATCTCTCTCTCTTCCTCCCTCACTCTCCTGCCTTGCTGGCATCACAGAATCACCTGGGGAGAAATAATGGTGCCCAGACCCCTGCAAGACCAACTAAATCAGAATCTCTTTGCATGAAGCTCTGCCATCTGAAGTTCTAATGAACAGTGTAGGTTGAGAACCTCCTCCCCAGAGGCCAGAGAATCTCAGGCTCTCTCGACAGACTAAATCTCATAGAGACCAAATTAAAGGTCTACAACTTTCAATCTACTTCCAAGTTTCCTGCTGAGCTCCTAAAATACAGGTCTGGGGATGTCCCCAGAGCTTCTGATTCTGAAGGTATGTCCTGGAGCTGGAAATGCACATTTAAAGTCAGCTCCAAGATTCCTGGTTCCGAGGCAGGTGGTCCTCGGCCCTTGTTTAACCAGCTCCGGGAGGCTTTGTAACCAGGCTACATAGAAATGAGGGGATCCCTGAGTCTCACACATGTCATAGGGTGCTTTAGGATAAACATGATCCATGGTAGGGAACCCTGGAATCCTCCTTCTCAACCCTCAGCCATACTTTAGAAACCAATATAACTTTGTTCCTTTCTTCATTCAATCATTTCTCATTGCCTTGATGACAAAGATGTTAATCCCTAATGTGGCATAGGAGGACCTGTAGGTCTGGTCTGGCCTGGGGCCTCCCCTTGAGCCCTCTCCCTGGCTGTAGGGCCTCTGCAGGTGCAGCTCTCTCTGCTCGGCTCCCCACTTGGCTGAGCTAAACTCCTGCTCACTGCTTAGACTCTTCAAAGGTCCAGTTCACCAGTCGCCACCTCTCACAGATCCCAGAGCTCCAGGCGTGAATCCGGATCCTCTACCAAACCACACTCTCCAGGAGGGCAGCAACTGGGTCAGTTTTGCTCCCCATTCAATCCCATAACCCACATGTCTGCCTGGGGCCTGCCATGTAATAGGTGCTCAATAAATATTTGCAGAATGAATAAATGACACAAAACACATACTTTTTCAGTTTTGGTGATTCTTACCCTGAATAGATTTTACAGCCTCACTGAGCGGGCAAGGGGCTGTGTAACTGAAGATGTTCAGATAGTGCAGCATGACAGGCAGACCTGGCATGTGTGTGTGTATGTGTGCCTGCACGCATGTGTGTGTGCATGTGTGCCTGCACGCATGTGTGTGTGCATGTGTGCCTGCATGCATGTGTATGGTGCATGGGAGTTAGAAGTCACATTTAGGTTGAACTTAGTGACATCTCGGCCCATAGCCTTTTTCCAACAATCACAAAGTGGCTCTGCGAATCAGGTTTTTCTCTCTGCATTAGGGCCCCTGCTCCAGGTGCCTGCAGGGGTTGGCAGTGCTCACAGCCTGAGTGTCCAGGAGAAGTGGGGGAGAGGGAGCCTTGGTTGTATGGGGTTCCACTAGGAGAGGGTTCAGGGGTTACAGAAACAACATGGCTCCTGAATCTGACCAGGGCGGGTTCAAATCCAGGCTCCATCCTTTCCTCACCAGTGTTGTTACCTTGGCTCAATTCCTCATTGTCCTCAGTCCAGTGGGAATAATCCTGATGAACCTACTGGGGAGAGGGGTGTCCAAACTGGTGATGCAGTGTGCTTTGCTCTCGCCTTCTCAGAGGGAACCTTCCTTGAAGCACCCATCCTCTCTTCCTTAATCCCCAGCACACTGTCTAGCACAGTAGGTGCTCAATAAAATCTTGTTGACTTGCTTGATGTATCACCTAGTCTAGAGACTGTCTCATAGCAGGTTCAGGAGCTCCCTTTCCCTCCTCAAGACTGCTGGCCTGGGACCAGGGTGAGTGGGCTTACACCCCACCTCTGTGTATGTGTATCCTGGTCCCTGTGACCTTGAGCGAGCACATATGCTTTTTCTGGGCCTCAGCCTCTTCCTGGGTCAAAGGAGGGGCCTGGAGTCTGTGTGTTTTACCCATTCCCATGTGGAGTTTTGCCTTGTCTGAGAGGACTGTGCCCAGGGGTGGTGAGGTCCCGGCTGGGGCACCCCAGGGGCTGGTGCAGATTGAGGGGCGGCAGGGCTGAGAGCCGCAACCTGGCTGGGTTCCTGGCCTGTGAAAAGGGAGCTGTGTGTTTCTTCCTTACCTGCTTGTAATAGAAAGCTGCTCCTTCGATTGAGCTGTTTCTTTCTTTTGCCCTGAGCTATGAGGAGTAGATTGGATGAAAAAATTATCAAGCCTCCTCGTCTAGAATAAATATTCTTGAAATGGAGCAAGTTATAAATAAGCAAGCAGCAATATCCTGTGTTATGAATATATAATTTCCATCTTTAATAGCTGACTAGGCCCCAGGGACTGTCTGAAAATGGCCTGTCTGGCCCTGATATTTTATATATTTCTTAAAAGGCGCCCAAACTTTTGTTTCTTAGCCCTTGGACTGTTAAGTCTTAGGGGGAAATAATGAGAGTTGAAAGTCTCTTTGAGCCAATGCACCAAGCGCAGGTACTTGATTTACAAAAAAAAAAAAAAAAAAAAATCCAGAAGATGCAAAGGCTCATGTTGAAAAAGAGAGTTAGGCCTGGAGGGGCTGCTGAGCTTGTCTCATCCCACCTTCTCATTTTACAGAATTGGAAGTGGTGGCCCAGAGAGGGGAAGTGACTGACCCAAAGTCACACAGCAATGGACTATGTTCTGGGAGTCTAGAACGGAGGCCTTCCAGATTCACCAGGCTGGCTCCCTTCTCCAAGCGGCTGCCCACAAAAGTCGAGGGAAAGCCTGGAGACTCCAGGTTCCACAGCCAACAGAAACTTGCCGGGGGAACTGACGAGGAGGTTTGCCTCCAGTGGAGGATGAATCCCCGGATGAAGGGAGTCATTATGCCTCAGAGGTAAGACTGTGAGGTCTGGTGAGCCATGGAGGCCAACTGTTCCCTCTCAGACCTCCTGGGCCAAGCCTGCATCGCAGCCTGTCATCAGGAGCCTCTGAAACCTGCCCTTTCTGCCTCTGCAACCCTGACAGCCAAGGGGCAGTACAGATACTTATCGCTCCTCCTACCTGGCAGGAAGCCTGACACCATGAAAAGACAATGGGCTGCTGGCCTCACAGATCCCAACTGACCAAGGACTCCTCCACCTCCCAGCTCTGTGGTACTGAACAAGCTGATTGGCGTCTCCTAGTCTCGGTGCTTTTTGTGTGTTAAATAGGGATGGTTGTGAGGATTAAATGTGATAGGGTGTAAAGCACCCAGGATGAAGCCAGGCTTGTACCACGTGCTATGAATGTCACCCATCCCTCCAGGGCTGCAAACCTTTCTTCGCCAGTCCACAGCATTGTAACTGTGACTACCTGTCACTGCAGGCCAGCCTCTGAGCCCCTGGCTGAGAAGAGCCCAGTGATTCTATGTTCATTCATCTCGTCTTCCAGGAAGAATGAATCTTCTCGAAGGCCCCACATGCCCCTCCCTGGACCCCAGCAGTGTCCTGCAATAGGACTGCCCACACTGTAGGTGCTCAATTAAGGACATATTGGATAAGTGCCTACTGTATGCCAAGTACCAGGTCTAACAATGGCTAGTCATTATCAAGAGTTGACTATGAGTTGCATTTACGAATGCATTGACCCATTCAATCCTTTGCACAGCACCACAAGATGGGCATTCTTATCCCCACTTAAAAGATGAGCAAAATGAGGTTTGCCAAGGTGATTAGGTCACTTGTTCAAAGTTATACAGCTAGGCATGGCAGGGCTAAAGCCGACTTCATGCAGAGCCTCTTTTCATCCCTCCCCATTGACTTCTTGCACGATGACCTGCTTTTTCTAGGATCAGAGTAAAGCTGGAAAACAAATGGATTCATCAGCAGGTCCCGTAATGATGGGAGGAGGGGTGGGTGGGGGAAATATTAATGCCTGTGCAATGTGCATGTTAAAATGTAAATGTCCTCTCCTGTGAGTCGTGAGGCACACTCATCATTATGAGCTAGTGTCTGAGGTTCTGATTTTGATGGCATTAGCTTTAATGGCTTTATTTTTTTTTTAAACCATTTAATTACTAATCAGCGCTGCCTTGCAAGCTAATGTGAGATGCACACTTTGCATCTGGGGAAAGGGCCTTCCTCAGTGGGCAGCTGAGAAGTCTGCCAGAGGCCAGAGGCTGGGCCAGCTGGTCTCCCTCTCCTTAAGGGGGTTCCCCCACCCCTGGTCTCCAGACCTCTTTGCTATTCAACACTTGTCTTTGAAATCACAGAATCTCATTACATCTGAGATGAACCTTACTTAGCAATTGGCTGGCCTATTCCCTCCCACCTCACCTCACAAAAGGGTAAACTGAGGCTCCAAAAGGCCCCACAGGTTCCAAAGGCTGGAATTTGTGGAGCTTCTTTCTTACTTGCTAAAAGATTTCTAGCACATAGACTCATTTGCATTCCCAATTTCAATAGTCAAAAACTTTCCAATGCTAAAACCTCATTTTCTGAAGCTAATTTAGGTCTCATTTTCATTAATAGCTTGGCAACAATCACGCAGTGGAAATTTCTCCCAGGTCGAAGAAAGAGCCCCGGTTGGGGAATCAGGATGTGTGTGAGCGCCTGCTGTGTGTCTCTGGATAAGTCGAATCACCTCTCTGTTCTGTGGTTTTTCTCCACAGTCAAATGAGGGGACCGCGTTAGCTCCGTGTTTTTCCAAACACGATTCTATAACTCCTCTGTAGAATACAGTATGCAAAAAGATGAAACTACTTGTTATTCAGAAAAGAATGCTTTTGGCCGGGTGCGGCGGCTCCTGCCTGTAATCTCAGCACTCTGGGAGGCGGATGAGGGCACATCACCTGAGGTCAGGAGTTTGAGACCAGCCTGGCCGACATGGCAAAACCCCCTCTCTACGAAAAATACAAAAATTAGCTGGGCATGGAGGCGCACGGCTGTAATCTCAGCTAGTTGGGAGGCTAAGGCAGGAGAATCGCTTGAACCCAGGAGGCGGATTGGAGGTTGCAATTTTGTGAAAGTGTAGAGTCTAATGAGTTTGCTGGATTCAAGTTAATCAGGGGTTTGTTACCATTATTTATTTATTTATTGTCCAACATGTGTGCTTTGGGCCTTTCCTATAACACAGTACCTTGGGACCCTCTAAGAGGAGGCTTTTCCTTGTGGCAATTTTGTCAAGTCCTTTGGAGCACAAGGGTTCCCAGGAGCATAGAATGGGAAACTCTGGCAGGCATGGGGCCTAGGTCTCCTCTGTGTCACACTCTGGGATTTCTGTGACTCCAAGAGATAAGAAATAAAGGAGGCTGCTCTAGAGACATCCTCTTAGCCTTAAGCTTGGATCACTCACTTCCTCTAAACGTCACCATGCTCTTGTTCAGAGGCACTCAAAATCCACCTTGGGGAATTGACCTTACCACTACTTGTCCAGGAAACCTGTGCTGGCCACAACGACGCTCACCAGGCCCTGTGTCATTGCCCCAGCCAACGTTTGCCACCTTCCCCTCTTCCTGGGGAAGCCCCTAAGCCTCTCCCCTCATCCTTTGCAGCACCCCCTCACATGCCGCCTTGCTCAGAGGCATCAGTCTCCCATCCCGGAACAAGCCCCAGGCTTGGAATCAGAGCCAGACGCAAGCTCTGTCTTTGTGCCTTGGTTATCTGGTTCTGGATCAAGGACTGAACTTTTTTCCACTTTACTTTCCTAAGACAAAAATGAGAGAGGATCACGGTACTGACCGTATTGCTTTGGGGCAAAGATTAAAGGGGCTTGAATATCTTGTCTTAGCCAAAGTTTTCTACAAAGCAAGGCCTGAGGTAAAGGCCTGTGTGCTACTGCTCTTTCAAGCAGTGTGATGCGAGGGCCACAGGAGTGAGGGAAATGATAGGCAAAACTGGAGACAGGAAAAGCCAACACAAGGATGCAAGAGAATTCAGCCACTCAATGGCATCAAGAGCAACTCAGTGCTTGATCTCATGAAAAGGTCTCTCAAAAGGCTATGTAGGCCAGGTGCGGTGGCACATGCTTGTAATCCCAGCACTTTGGGAAGCTGAGATGAGCAGATCACTTGAGGTCAGGAGTTCAAGACCAGCCTGGCCAACATGGCAAAGCTCCGTCTGTACTAAAAATACAAAAATTAGCCGGGCATAGTGGCCAGAGCCTGTAATCCCAGCTACTTGGGAGGCTGAGGCGTGAGAATCACTTGAACCCAGGATGCAGAGGTTGCAGTGAGCCAAGATCATGCCATTGCACTCCAGCCCAGGTGACAGAGCAAGACTCCCTCTATAAAAAATAAATAAGTAAATAAATAAGTAAATAAATAAACAAAAACCTATGTAGCAACTACTTCTTAAGACAGTCTATCCAGAAAGAGGCAAGAAGAGGAATTTACCCAGAGGCTCCAGTATCTTATGGCTCAAAGGATTGCCCCCAGTGTATTCACTCCCCCAGGTCTCCTGGTTGCACATGGGTGCCTGCTGAGTGGGTCTTGCTGCATTTCAAGTGTCACCAGCAAGAGGAAAGCTCCACAGCAGAAGTGATGTGTGCACAGACAGGAGATGCACTGCTTTGAGGTTGTACCTACGTTCAGTTGTTCAGAGTCACATGAAGTTGGTCATTGCAGGGGAATGTGAGGGGCAAAGGTCTAAGACCCCCGAGATACGGGTGATTGAGAGGCTTTGAGGATGGTGTAAGAAGTGTCTCTGTGTCACCCTGTACCACCCACAGAGGCATCTACCTTTCCGTCACATCCAGCTCCGGTAAAATCTGGGGCCTCTGTCTTTGGTGTAAACTGAATGTCCCTGCTTTCTCTAAGAAGTGGGTACAAGTCCAACGACTACAGTTTCCTTGGGATCTCTGAGATGATCTAAGGCAAGAGGTGAATAAAACAACACACAGTCCCTGCACCTGTCCTGAGGCCCTTATGGGTACTCATCAGACCTCCCCTCCATTCCCCAGTCTCCATGTCCCTCATCCTCAACCAGCAATTTGTCTGCTCTGTGCTGCTTACTGAGCAGGATGACTCAGAGCATCATCCCGAAGAGGTCTGAGCCCTTGGCTTGTCCTGTTCTTATTGAGCTGTTGTTGCTGCAATTGCTGACTCACAAGTCCCTTTCATCAGGCAAAAGAACACCAAGAGACTCGCAGAGAATCCCTGCTGTAGAAAGCAACAGGACTTGGCCCTCATAATAATCTGGTGAATTATCCTCCCAGGATGGTACCTCCTTTCATCACTGCTAGTCCACAAGGAAACTAAAGTGACAGGTGGCTGTCACAGCTTCAAATCCAGTGGGACCTTTACAGTGTCACCTGCAGGAAATATTAGCCCCATGACAGAAACATTGGCTGTCTGGGGACCATGACCCCTAACCTCACAGAGCCTAAGGTTTGTGGCAAGTATAAATCCTGCTAGAGGGTCACTACGAGTGATGGCAACAGCAAATGGACGTTCAGCCCTGGCTTCCCAGACCCATGGATTCCAGCAGTAGGAAGACAGCACCACTTATTGCCTGTTGGTTAGGTGCATAGACGACACGCTAAAGACAGTCCTCCAGTCCCACAGGGGGTGGTCCCCAAGCTGGCACCTGAGCTCAGCCTTTCACAGGCCATTTCACCATTGTCATGGGCCACTGCTTCTCTGTAATGGGTACACAAGAAGATTAGGGGAGTCCATGGCCATGTGCCCATTGTCATACCTCTTTTGCAGCAGGGCCCACCCTTGATAGGAGTCACTGACGTAGGCGCTGCCATGTAGGTGGAGAAGGCATTCTGTGAGCCTTCATATGTGTCGGTGGAGGCACTGAGGGTAGGAGGACCCAGGAGGACAAATCCGTGTTCTCTTCGGGGTGGAATTTTAATTCTAATTTCCCTAACTCGAGTTCATAAGCAAAGCCAGAGCTGCGACTGAGACTGCTATAAAAAGAAACCTCCTTGACTTTATGCCCAAGGGAGCTGTGTTCCTTAACATTTGTGAAAAGGGAGGCTTCCTGATACATGAAGAAATTACATCTGTTTTTTGGGTTAAACACACACACACATACACACACATATACACACACACACACGAGACACACACAATGTAGACTGGCTTCCTGTGCAGACAATGTGGGCTCAGTTTTCCGGAAAATAGTTACCCAGTTAGGAAATTCTCCAGTCGAGAAAGCCCAACCAGGCCATTCGGCTCTGGGGAGGGCACTCCGAGACAGTGTCTGCTGGAGGAGCACATTCAGTCTGTGGATTACCAGTGGGCGCCAACATCCCCAGCAAGCTTCTACCTGAAGAGCTGGAAGCCACCAAGGAGCTCCAACACCATGGTGTGTCCTCCTAAGTCCACCGCATGCTCCTGCCTTGCACGATGCTTTGCAAACTGTAAAGAGCTCTGCAAATGCACAGCCATTAGCCCGGAGGCTGGCCCCCAAAGAAATGGGCTTGGGAAGGGAAGGGACTGTGACATCCTGAGGAAAGCAGAGGTCCTTGGCATCCTGCCATGGCTGAGGGAAGTGAGCCATGCACAACTCCCTAGCTGTGTGCCGCACCTTATAGTCTGTACAGAGATCTGTCTCTGTGGCATTCGAGCCTTTCTCCAACAAAAAAAGACCTCATTACTTCTGTCTGCTAATGTGAACCTGAAGTGCAGAGGAGCTGACTCACTCCAGGTCACGCATGCAGTTAGTGGCAGAACCTCAGTTTGGGCCCATGTCTGTCTCTCCTAACTACTCCGCTCTCCAGCCTGTCATTCAGTCATCCTCATCCCCCACTCACCCAAGACAAATCAAGACAGATACTGAGCAGACAGTGCACGCCCTGGAGATGGGGGCACAGGGAAGACATGAGCCTGTTTTCAAATGGCTGTGTGGTCCTTCACCCTAAGGACCATGTAGCCATTAGGCAGGAGAATCAGGGGCCGAGACCTGGCCCCCTTTATTTCTTGCCCAGTGACCTTTGTACTGGGCTCATGGTCATTGCTCCTGACATTTGCAAAGCACTTCACTGCAGGCAAATGCTTCCACATGCAACACGTCAGTGGAGCTGGCGGGACCTGCATTGTGTCTCTGCTTTATCGACAAAGAAGCTGCCGTTACCGTGAATTGCCCACAGTCCTTTGGCAGAGCTAGTGGCAAACAGGCTCTGAGCTGGGCCTCCTGGCTCCAAAGCCAGTGCTCCTTCCACTCCGCCACCTCTGAACACAGAGCAACACGGGTGAAACCTTTCATGCATCTCTCTCCTTTCCCCCTTGGCTCCTGAAACACAAGTGAGCCTGGGAAGGAGAAGTGACTGCCAGCAGCCTTTTAGGAGAGACGTTCCTGTGCTCAACAGTTATTAAGTGTCCACAGCATGTGAAGCGCTGCCTAGCCCGTCGTGACAGCTTCAGATTGACATGATATTAGAAGGCAGCCGTGACTTGGGTACCAAAGGACCGGGAACACCAGTGTCAGGTCTCCCTCTGTGGCCACTGTCCTTTCACAGCCTCTGGGAACACCCCAATGCACACCCCCACGTGGGAGGGCTGTGAGCTTCTTTCCCAGGTGCGGCCCACAAGGGCGACGGGGTGGGGACGGCCTCAGGAGAGCAGAAGCCCTCGGGGCTGCAGTGTGATTAAATTCTCTGCTGTGAGAAAGTGACACTGTGATCTGATTCATACCAGTAAATATGTGATTTACATTTAATTCTGAGTAACCTTTCTGGGTTCGGCGAGGTGTGAAGGAATCTGATGGGGCTGGCTCCGTGGAGGAGGAGGCGATTCATATTCATTAAGACTCCACATTAGCCAGCTGAAGAGTGGCAGAGCCCCAGCCCACCCTCCTCCTCATGCCTGCCGGGGTCACGGCTGCAGGGAGGCCAGCAGTCACACTGGCTGCCACCTGGGGATGGGGGTGCAGGTTAGCGGTGAGAGCTGGAGGCACCAAGAGAAAGTGGGAGGAAAATAAATAGCAGGCCCATGAGTGACATTGTCCAGGCGATGTCGGCCCTCCAGATTTTGCTGAATGAGTCCTATTGAGCCCTCGAGGGTGGAAGAAGAGGTATTGATCAAGGAGATAGTAGCTCTGAGAGTCCCCTGCTGCTCCCTTTGTAGGACTTACAAGGCACTATAAAGCCATCTTTGCTTCATACAGGCTTGGGGCAGAGAGAGAAATGCTAAGGAAGGAGGGTTGGGGTCTCAGGGCAAGGGGAGTGGTGCTCTTGGCCCCTGAGGGCACTTGTTCAGGTTTTGATGAACTGAGCTGGGATCACCCCAGGGGCACATGCCCTGATGAGCTTGGGACGTGAAAGAAGTGAGCTGAGATAAGGAGGCATGCATCTCCCATGGACGAGCTCCCCAGATGTCCTTGGATCCTCCACTTGCCCGTCCTCTTAATGGGAATATCTACAATGATTAATGACAACCCCAAGAGCCTGTGTTTGTGGAATGCTTGCCAGGTGCCCACTCTGTGTAAAGCCGTCTTACGTGCACGCTTCTACTGAGTTCTTGCAGTAGCTTTATGGAGGAGCGCCTGCTCGTACTACCAGAGCATTGACTAGGATACGGAAACCCATTTTGGGCAAATGACTCACCCTAGGTCATGTACACAGTTCGTTGCAGAGCTTCTGTTTGGACACATGTCCGTCAGACTCTAGAGCCTGCTCTCCCAACCACTGTGCTCTCTGGACCTTCATTCATTCATTCATTCTCGTCATCCACTCACCCAAGACAAACCAAGACAGGTACTGAATGATGGGGGCACAAAGAAGACATGGGCCTGTTTTCAAAGAGCTCTCCATGGGGGAGAGCAGGGAGACAGATCGTTATGATTCAAGGTGGCAAACATCACCTGCTCTTAGTTGGGCATGGACTTCTTAAAGTGTGCTGGGGAGAGAGAGACCACTGTGTGCTGGAAGAATCAAGGAAGGCTATCTGGAGGAGACGTTTTAGAGAAAGCCTTGAAGGACAGTTAGAAGTTTGTCAGGAGATAAAAGAGAGGGCCAAAAAGCATTGGGTGTGTCTAGGAAACAGCACACATTCTGGGGCACAAAGAAGATGCTCAAGGAGAAGCCGTGGGAGATGAGGCTGGAGAGTGGGCCAGGTGTCAGGAGAGCTCAGGCAGAGGGGACAGGCAGTGGGGAGCCATGGAGGGGTTTATACAGGGAGTGGCATGTGGGTTTGCTTCAGAATTATAGCTGTGGCAGAAGCAGATCAAAGTGAGGTGCCTGGGGGACCATGGCTTGTCCAAGGGGACACTTACCCTAGAGTCTGGTAAGTCTCTGACATTGCAATTGGTTTTTATTTGGATCGAACCTGTTTTTTCAACAAAGCAGGGGCCTAAAGCTTTGCCTAGCACTTTTCTGGGCCCTTTGAGGATACAGAAGGGAAGAGAATATGACTTTTGACCTCACGGGCCTTTCATCCCAGTTGGGCTCTGGGCTCACCCAGAAGCCATTTGGGAAGAGGGAGCCGAAGGGCCCTGGCTGGGCCTGCCTTTGTCCCACCACAAAGGAATATATCCAGGCTGCTGCTGATGATGCGGGGGTCATCATCTTAGAGAAGGCACTGTGAAGATGTGAAAACAAAAGGGAGGGTGTGGAGTGAGAGAGGAGGGAGCCCAGAACAGCCCTCCAAGCAACACCCACGTCTGGGAGGAAGCTGAGCTGCCCGCAATCAGGGAGGAGAGCTGGGACGCCTGGGTGTCCAGCAGCTGAGGCCAGAAAGTGTGTCAAGAAGGAGGAAGTGTCAGCAGTGCCAGGCCCGGTCCATAGCCCACGTGCAATGGGGGAGGAAGGGCGTCTGCTAGATTTGGCAACAAGGAGGTCAGAGGCGGCTGTCAGAGGCCAGCCTCAGCGGCCTGGAGGGGGCCACAGCCAGACTGAGGGAGGTGGGAGGTGAGGAAGTGGGAAACACTTGTGTAGATGTCCCCAGGTGAGAGGTTTGGCTGTGAAAGAAAAGCGGGGGTGGGACCACAGCGGGAAGGGGTCAGGAGGCCAAGAAAGGGATGCTTTCCAGAAGAGGCTGAACTTGTGGCAACACTGTTGGCCAGGAGCCAGGAGAGAGGGAGGGAGCTTGGGGATGCAGCAGATAGGGGCTGACGGAAGGAGCAGTCTCTGGGGGTCAGGGAAACCGCTGCGGTGGAGACAGGGAGGAGGAGAACGGAAGGCGGGTGTGGGCACAGCCGTCAGTCCGCAGGTTGGGTGGCAGGACCCGAGGCCCTCTGGAGTCCTGCTGTGGAGGGTGCTGAGTCTGGGCTGCTGGGCCTGTGTGGAAGGTCACTGTGGGCCTCCAGCTATACCACTGTTTCCTTCTGCCTTTCTCAATTCACCCCTCACTCTCCTCTCCCTCTCCTGCCCCCGCCTCACATCCTGGAGAGGACAGGAAGATGGAAGGGCCTTCACCTGGTGCCCCTCAGCCTCACGGTGCTGGTGACACTGGCAGAGATGGAGAGGGGAAGCGAGGAAGCCCTGACAAGGCTGCTGCCTGGGAGGAAGAGGCCAGAGCTGCAGTGTTAGCCTTGTGGGGGAGCAGGGGGCGGTGCGGGGGTGAGAGCCGGTTGGGGAGTCAGGAAGCTGACGGTGTGGGGAGCAAGGAGAGTGCCTGCATTCACCACACATAGGCTTGGGCAGGCTGGAGGAAGGAGCTGTGGAGAAAAGGCACAGAAAATAATTTCTCCATAGGTCCGTGGGCCCCGTGGGTCCAAGGTAGAGCCGGTTTCCTCTGTAGGGACCCTTCAGCGAGTGAGAAGAGAGGAGGAATATAGAAGACAGACTGGCCTTTCATTTGGGCTTGACATCTGCCATGCAAATTGTCACAGAATGATGATGTGGCTGAACCGGTGGCCAGATGGGCATCGTCCTCAGTGGCTGGTCATGGAGCACCCAGAGAATTGCCAGAGGGTGTCACTGCATCCCCCAGCAGGTGGAGCACCCCTCCTCCTGCCCATCTTCCTTCTCCATTCTCCAGAATGAGGCCTCTCTCCTCCAACAGGTGACAGTCACCAAGGCATGAGCCCTAGTGGGACAAAACCATCCCCATATGCAAGGGGCAGGGCTGGGCCTCGGGGTCAGCCAACTGGAGTCTGGCTTGGCGCTGCCCTCTGGCTTTAGCTGTTTCTGTATCCACCTCCCATGGTGCGCTTCTTAGCCCCCTAGGTGCTGGGTCCCCAAGCCCCCTACTCCCTCCAGGAAAGGGCTGCTGTGGTCCCCATGGGCAATTCAGTTCCTGTCTGTCTTCTTCCTTTCATAATATATGCTGGGGAGAGGGGGCTGAGGTCGGGGGTGAGGACAAAGGTGGGGAGACTCATTTAGTTTTCATGAAAGTTCTACTCTCTTGGAGCACTTCTGGGGGCTTGGCTGGCCTCCAGGAAGACAGAGGCAGGCAGGCCTGTTGGAGAAGGTTGTGCAGTGTGTGCACTGCTCAAAGGCACCTGGTGGGGGCTGGGTCAAGTGGGACCTGAAACCCACCCTAGGCCCACTGGTCAGGCCCTGATATGGGCTGTGTCTGCCCAGAGGAGGAGCCTTTTCTAATTCACACAAAGGCGTTGTATAGGCTGGCTGACTCCTCCAAAGGTAGGAGCATGTGCCTGGGAAGCTCCACACACCTATCCTCAGCCAGGCGGGTGAAGGGGCCTCCAGGTCAAAGGCCTATAACAAGAACCTTCCAGCAACCTGCATATGCAGCTCAAGTGGCCAGAGGAGGGCTGGGAATTGGAGGATTTCCAACCTATGGGTCCCTTGGAGAGGTCAGGGTGGAGCGTGGGGTAGAGTGAGGGTGCGGCAGGAGACAGCATTGGCGAGGACCCAGGAGTGTAGATTTGTGGCCGGGATAGGAGGAGTGAGCAGAACAGAGATGACAGCACTGGCTGGGGAGTGCTGGGCCTGGCTCCTGCCCTCCTGGGACACTCCTGAGAGACTCTTGGCAAGTCGCTTTTCCTCCCTGTGCCTCAGTTTCTTCATCTGACAAATCTAGAGGGAGGGAATAGACCAGGGCAATGACATGCATTTAGTCACAGGAGACAGAGTTGGGTCTGCAACTTTGACATGTCCTGGGGTCTGGGCTTGGATTTCAGTCGCCCTCCCTCCCGCCTAACCACCATCTCTCTCTTTCCTGAACGGAAGGGAAACAAACCAGAAAGGGATCTGCCTCTTTTGCGGGGAGGGGGTTCCGTTTCCATCAGCCCCTGGGGGAGCAAGAGGAACAGGAAAATTACAGTATCAGCATAGAAATTACAATTGGAGGCGCCTGATTCACCAGGGAGGGTGACTCGTTCCTCTTTTTTTATTTTTAGTCGCTATTATGTCGGCAAGGAGGCCTGTGCTCATTAACCTGTATTGCCAGAGCAAAGACTGAGAAACCGCTGGTGAATAAACCTGCCCCAGCTGCCCCCTCTGCTCCCATCAGTTATTTATAGCCTGCCTTCCCTCTGGTGAATTAATTAACTTGTACTTGAGGCCTCGGACAGTATTGTGTTTAGCTGGATGTCTGTGTGGAGGCCAGTGCTGGAAGCGGGCAGCAGGACTGGAGTAGGCTGGAAGGCGGGGCTGCTGGCTGCCCCAAGCCCTGTGGTCAATCTTCCTCACTCCAGCTGTGAGCTCCCCCGCAAACCACTCCCATGCATGGCAGAGGAGGATTGAGGGGTCATTTGTACCCCAACTTCACTGCTTAGAGCCTTGGAGCTTTGGGATTTTAAAAGCCAGTTTGACAACGTACTAGGACAAAAACAAAACAAAACAAAACAAAAAAAACGTACATCCTTTCCTCTCAGCAGGAAAGCAAGGGCCCAAGATGTAAAGCTCCAAAAATCTCTGGGCCAGAGCAACGCAGGCTGAAAGCTGCATCCCACAGGCAGGGGTTCCCTGGAGGGCTGGGAGGAGAGATGAGGCTGGAGGACGTTCCCAGAAAAGGCAGGGAGAAGGGGGGTGCATCAGCGTGGACTTGGAGTCGGTGACAGATGTCCAGGACCTCAAACCCAGCCTCCTCAAGTGAGAGGCAGCATCTTGTTCAACCATTAATTAATTAATTGGTTCGTTTCTCATTCAATAACATTTGTAAACTCCCCAGTGTATAGATGAATGCTGACCTAGATTGTCCCTACACTTGTCACAAACCTTCTTTGTTTGCTTGTACACACCCGTGTACACTCCCTGTCTAGTAGGGAGCCAGTGTCTAGCCAGTGAGGATAATGTCCACTGATTGGTCGCCTCTGTATTGCCAGAAGCACCTAGCCCAATGCTGGGCACATGGTAGGATTCAGTTATCGTTTGGGGACTTCCTTGTCTCAGGTTTCCTAAGGAGACAAGAACTATAAGCAATGCCAGCCACCACCTCCCCCAACTCCCCATCAGCATCCCCAGGGCTGCCCTAAACACGCAGAGTCCATCTAGAAATGGCGTCCTGGCCTTGTCAATGCAACTTCAATGCCAGTCCCCTAGGATCCCCCATCTCCTACCCTCAGACGGCCTCTCCTGTATCCCAGAGCCCTCTCCCCTATCTGAGCTAGATCCCAGGTTCTGCCCCCATTGCAGGCTTCTGGACAAGGGCACACCCGGGGGTCATCTCTCGTCACTGCTCACAAGCCCCACCCAAGCCCAAGGCCCCAGACACCCACTGTCCAGGCTCACAACCACTTGCTCCCAAAGCAGGCAGCTGGCCAGGCGCTGGTCACGTGGAGGGGCTACTCTTGGAGTCACAGGTCTCCTAACAGAAGTGGACATCCTGCTTCCTTTCTCCCCCGGCAGTGCTGACTCCTAGAGGAAGGGGACTGAAAGGGGCTAAGCCTTGGACTTCACCCATGAAATTCAGCGCATTTACTCTTCAGGCCTCTTTGCACCACTGCTCACCAGGTGCTCACAGCCAGCAAGTGCCAGGCAGCCTGATGGTTGGTCTGGGGCTCCATCCTGCACCCCAGAAGTGGCCTCCCAGGGTAGGCTTGTGACCCAGCCCTCCACACCAGCCTGGAAAGTTTGGAGGTCGGGCTCCCACCCTCTCTCAGCACCTTGAATGACCTTGCTGAGTATCGATGATGGGTTCTCATCAGCACTAGTGATAATATGAAAATCACTATAATTAGAGCTGGCAGGTTGGTCTTGCTCTGCATTAGAGATGATGTGAATTGCTTATAGGGGAATTCCCCACCCCCAAGTCCCACCCCACCTGGGAGAAGAGCTTCACACCCCAGACCTGGCTCTCTCCAGCTCTCCAGTCTCCCCTGGGCCCCCGGGGCCAAGGCCAAAGTTCTCTGGTCACAGTTTTGTGCCCAAAAATTACCCCTTATGCCTGCAATTTTCCATTTGCACCTTCAAAATAGAGTGCAACCGGCTAATTGCAGGTGCAATTAACATCTTTCCAGCAAAGCAGGGGGAGAGGGAGAGGAGACAGAGGGGAAGAGAGAAACAGTGAGAGGAAATGCAGGAGCCTGCAAGACAGACCAAGAGGTTGCGAGAGAAAAACTGAGGGGATGGAGAGAGAAAACAAGAGTGGGTGGGCAAGGAGAGAGATGGGATGGCTAGAAAGAAAGGGGTGTGTACAAAGAAAAATATATCAATAAGACCCAGCCCCTGTCTTGGAGGAGCTGATGGCCTAGAGGTGAGAAGGAGGCCCAGAGCAGAGCAGGAAGGCAGATGTGGAGCATTCCAGCCCAGTGGCACCGGGGGGCTTTCCCAGGGAAGGTGGTGCCTGAGCTGAGCCTGGAGAAGGGCTTCTCTAGGTGGGCAAAGGGAGGCGGGAGTCGTGGTGGTTATACCAGCATGAGCCAAGGTCCAGAGGTGTGCAAGCCCAAGTATGCCCCATAGGACTTTCTGCCATGATGGGAATGTTCCAGACCCGCACTGCCCAGGCCGGTAGCCACCAGCCATGTGTGGCTATTGAGGACTCAAAACGTGGCTAGTGCTATTGAGGGACTGGATTTTTAATATTATTTAACCCTAAGTTGAAATTTAAATAGTCACATATGCTCCGGTATTGATCCACACAGACCACAGAGGAATGAGAATGGGGCCTGGATACCAGGGAAAGGCCCCATAGCAGCTGTCCCCCTCCTAGTCCAGGGGACTGGAGAGGTGGCATCAGGTACCGAGATGGGGAGGACAGAAGAAGGGTTGAGAAGAATGGGTTGGGGCACCACATGTTTGGATGAAGACTTGTTCACCATGAGGAGATGGTTAGGGAATCATGGCAAGTTTGGGATTGAAGCCCCTGTCCCTGCCCTCCCTTCCCTCAGTACCCTTGTCTCTGTAGAGGTGTCTCCTTCCTGGTGTCTCATTTGGGGAAGGCTCCACACTCATTCTCTACACGGTTTGGGAGGAGAGGACTGTGCCTCTGTCTGTCCCTCCAGCCCCACTGTCCCTAGGCCCAGCCCCAACCCAGCAGCCCAACTGCCTTTACAGCAAACCAAGCTTCAGTCATGTGGACTCATGGCATCCACACACACTCATACATATCCACACTCAAACATACAAATACACACGGTCACACCATCACCCCGGACACACTCATACAAGCACACACGCCCTCAAATCCGAGTGCACACAGCCTCATAGACAACACACACACAAAGCCCCAGAGGGGCTGGGAGGCTCCCACCCTGTGCAGGCTGTTGGAGGTGTGGATCACCATTAGCACCGGTGACATTCAAGGACAGAGCCCAGAGACCCACTGCAGGGGTGCCTTCATTGGGTCCCCTTTCCCTTTCTCACCTTTCAGCTGGAAAGGCTCTGGCCAGGCCGGGGCTGCAAACACCAGGCTACAATTGGGGAGGAGTGTGGCCCCAGGACTGCGCTGTGGTGCACCCTGTCTCACCCTTGCCATCTCGTCACCCTCTCTTCCTGCCTCCTGCCCCACTGCTCCTTTGCACGGTCTGCCTGCCTGACGTCTCTCTCTGTCTCCTCTCTCTCTTCCTCGTTCCCACTCTTTCCTCCCTCCCCTTCTTGGGTCCTTCCTAGTCTCCTTCCCTCACAGTGTCTGGTTTCCTCTCCTGTGCTAGAACCAAACCTTCCAACCCATGAAACTCCAACCCTAGGTCTGCCGCATGGGACTTCTGGAACTTTCTCCTTTGCTGATGTTGAGGCCTGGCTGTGAAAGCCCCCAGGACCTGAGAACAGGACTCTCTGGACTACAGCAGCAGAATGAGTGTGGTCAGTGCCTAGGCGAGCAGAGGGGACAGCAGGCCTCGTGGAAGACAGAGGGTGAAGACCCTTCACACAGTCCATTGTCTGAGTGTGCACATATGTACCTGTGTGTGTCTGCACGCTCACACACATATGCACATAAACTCTCTACCCTGGAGACTGGAGGGAGCTGTGTGGGTAACTCACCAGGAGACCTTGAGCAAGTCACCACCCACCTCCAGGTTGCAGTTTCCTTTCTCTGAAACAAAGATCATTGTCTGGTCCTGGTGTACAGAGTCCCTGGGAAGGGCTGAGGAGATGCCCCTCAGAGCAGCTTGGCTTTGGTTGGGCTGAAATAGATTTTACTGGAAAGCAAGGCACTGTGGCTAAAACACAATGCATGGTCACACAGGTACCTTCCCTCCCTGGAATCCTATAATGCAATGAGTCCCTACTAGTCTTTCTTCCCAGCCTTCTCCCAACCCTACCCAGTGCTTGATACAGGCCTGGGCATAAAGGAGTTGGTCATCCAGAGGAGGCCTAGAGGTAGCCTGTGGGTGGTCTGTCTGTCTGCCCTCTTGTGGTTGGTGCTGCTCAGGTCCCGATAGATGGTGGGAGTTACAAGCCCAAGGACCTGCACCAGGATGCAGAAATGGGGAGGCAGCAGTTGGTACAAGAAGAATATGGCTTCACACACTCAGTCCCAAACCCACCTGCCTCATGGCCAGGCATTGAGACTGCACCCACCTCTCTCACACCCCATTCTCAAGCTGCACATCCTCATTTTGTGGCTACACTCGTGCACATGCGTAAAAAAACACACACCTCCAGGTCAAAGCAGCCCGCCATGTTGATTTCAACTTGATTTCATCTGTATAAATGGCAGGCACAAAAAGCACAGCATGGAGCTGTCCTTCAGAAGCCCGTTTGAATTCCCCCAAGGATAATCCATTAGATGGGGAGTGGGGGAGGCACACAGGACAGAAGAAACAACAGAAATCCCATCTGTTTAAGGAAAAAAGGAATTTATTAAATGATTTTCAGTTGAGCCCTTGGTCAGTCTCTGCGAGGACTAGAGACCCAAACATAAAGGCCACACCACCAGGACGCAATCCTAAAGCCACCCTGCAGGACTGGCCATGGGGTCTCCACCGTCCTCTCAGCCAGCACACTTTCTACCATGGACGCTGGGCACTGGGTGCCAACCTTGAGTCCCTCCCACAGCTACCCCAAGAGAGGGGGCCCAGCAGCTGGCACTCCTGCTGGACAGGGGTCTCACAGCATCTGCTTCTTCAGACGCCTAACTGCAGGCTGAGGTCCCACGTGAGCATATCTGCTAGGCAGAGCTGAGGTCACGTGACTGTGCTCTGGCTGCAGAGGAGCAGGAAAACCAGTAAGTGGCTGCTGCCTTAGAAGGGAGAAACTCACACGTGAGGAATTCCCAGACAGAGGGAAGAACAAGTAGCCAGAAAGATGGACAAATGGCCAAGCACCCCGGATGGCCTGGGCCCTCTGCACAGCCTGACCTGCTCTAACCACTCACCTCTCCAGCCCCTCACTGAGGACCCAATCTGGTTGCCACCGTCGTCCCTTCCCCCTGGTTTCTAGAGCCTCCAACCTCATGAGCTGGCCCAGCCAGGCCCTCTGCCTTTGGGGCCCCAAGGGCACAGCAGGCTTCCAGGGCTGGTGAGGCGGGGGCGTCAGCCAACCACAGGCCATGCCTTTCCGGTGACATTTGGCTCAGGCTGGGGTTGAGGTCGGTTTCAGACTCAGTGAGAGAAACACACACCACCCCGCAAGCTTCCTCTAACAAGGGCTCCGAGAGGAGAGGGCTGCATCTTGTGCAGGCAGAAGAGTCAGGGGCGGAGCAAGGGATGCCCGGCTTCTGACTGCCATGCTGTCTACCTGTCATGGCAGCAGTGGCAGCTGACGACCACCAAGTACTCGCCACGTGCCTGGCACTGTGCCAAGCATGCAACTCTTAATGTCCTGGCAGCACCTGAGTTAGGAGCCACTGTCTCCATGTTACAGATGAGGAAACAGAGGCAAAGAGAGGTTAAATAACTCACCTGGGGCCACTGGCTACTGAGTGGCAGAACCAGGATTTGAACCCAGTCTGGTCCAGAGCCCTTCACCACTTTGTTATATGGCCTCTTGGTTTGTTTATCCTCTCTGTGCCTCTGTTTTTCCCTCTAAAAGAAGGGCCCCAGGTGGCCAAGGTACATGGCATGGTGGAGGAGCACCCAGCTCACAGCTTTTCCCTCTAAAAGATGAGCCCCAGGTGGCCAAGGGACATGGCGTGGTGGAGGAGCACCAAGCTCACAGCTGGTGACTTAGGGTTTCCACCCTGCTCTGCTTTCCCTTGGCTGTGGACCCTGGGCAGTTAGTTAACTTCTCTAAGACTTCGTTTTTCTCACCTGCAATGTAGAGCAATGAGGTCTACCTGCAGGAAGTTTGTGGGAGCAATGAAGTTGTGGGTGCCTGGCACCTGGCAGGTGCTCAGGAAACGCAGGACCAAAAGCACTCAAGCCTGAGCCCCTCAGATGGCCCCTGGGTAAGGAAACGCTGCAGCTCCCCCAACCACCCAGCAATACCTGAGTCTCAGATGCCCAGTGAGGTGGGAGACCACGAGCCCAGCCTCCTCCTCACCATGGAGCCATCCTTGCTAGGCCATATGACCAGCTCCCCGAGCTAGGTCTCACTGAAGTCGCTTTGTGCCGCTGACCCCATGTGTCCTGTGTCACTACCCAGTCCTTCCTGTCATGAGGAAGCAGCCATGTGCCCTCCTCACCCTGGGCCTTGGGGCCCTCAGGACCAGCTCTTCCTTTGAAAAGAGGAAGATGGAAGGCAGCAATTCTTAGCCTCACCAGGAAAATGCAGCCTGCCTCTCTCCTCTTGGAATCAAGGTTGTCTAGATTGGGTGGGTGGGGGTGGGATAGTTGGGGGTGGGGGAACTTTGAATTCAGCAGTCCCTCAGGTCAGAAAAACAATTTTGGCTGGGCGTGGTGGCTCATGCGTATAATCCCAGCACTTTGGGAGGCCAAGGCAGGAGGATCCTTTGAGCCCAGAAGTTCGAGATCAGCCTGGGTAACATAGCAAGACCTCTTCTTAGAGGTCTTCTTAGAATCTTACACCTAGGAGGGCAAGGGATCTTTTCTCTTGCACTCCTCCCTCCTGAGCTGTGGTGGCTGCCTCCCTAGAACACTGCTGAGTGTGTCCTGACTTAGGGAGAAAGAGCACTGTGATTGATTAACGATGTCTGCCTTGGGCAGGGGATGAGACACACATAGTATGTATTTGCCATCCTGGATCTAAATATCTGCCCATGAGGGCAGATCTTTTCCAAGATCACCCCGCTGCACTACAGCCTGGTGACAGACACAGCGAGACTCTGTCTCAAAAAAAAAAAAGAACAGAAAAGAGTATGGGACTTTCCCCCGGCCCCCGACCCCCACCTCTCTTTCTCATCACATGATTCGCTGGCTCCCCTTCACCTTTGGTCATGATTGGAAGCTTCCTGCGGCCTCACCAGGAACAGATGTTGGCACCATGCTTCCCGTATAGCCTGCAGAACAATGAGCCAATTAAAGTTCTCTTCTTTATAAATTACCTTTATAATAACTCAAAAAATGGACTAACGCAGAAGCCCTGCAGTGCCTAGAAAAGAGCCAAGCCTGTTAGACTGACTCGGGAAGTCCTAGCTGGGTGAAAGACTGACTGATGGGATTTGTCAAGTGGGAGCCAAGGGCTGCAGGGGAGGGGAGAATAGGCTGCGGCTGGGGGAGGCAGGGAGGCAGGCAGCAGGAGGCAGGAGGCAGGAGGCAGGAGGCAGGCCTCTTTAGAAAGCAGGGGCTGTTTCCAGGCTGGCTGATTGGTCTTGACAAGCAGGGTTGAGGCAGAGCAGCTCCATTGTCCTCTGCACTTTAAAAGGCCAGCGCCCCTCCCAGAATCTTTCCTTGGAGACCTGCTAAAATAATACATTTAGACCTGCCAAACCCAATCGCTTCCGTCTGTCAGGCTCCCTGTAAATAGCACTTCTTAGCAGAGCTCAGCTAAAATACGATTCCAAACAGCATGGGGGCAATCATACATCAATCGAAGAAAAACATTTTTCCCCTTCCCTTCCACCAACCCCCATAATTGCATTTTAAAACCGTTCCTGTGTTTCTGGGAGAGACACCACGGTACCTGTTGCTTTTTAACTCAGAGCCGAGCGGCGCGGCAAAATGAGGCTAAACACAGCAAAGTTATTTTGATTTATTTCCTAACGTCGGAATTTGGAGCTTGCTGCGGGGATTCAGCCACGAGAAGACAAACTGATGAAAATGTATTTTTCCCTGTCGTTACTCTTTTAAATAGATGGGTGTTTTATTCTTCCTTTTTGCCACTTTGCTGTGCTAGACTGAGCTTTATGGCACCCTGGCATGCCGTCACTTTGCTTCTCCCCTCAGAAGAGGCCGCCCCGCCCTGGGATTCTCTCCTCCCTGATGCAGAGAGCTGCAAGACCCCTTGGACAGTTTTGCCTTTGGGTCTGGCATTTCCCTCTTCAGGAGCCAGTTTTAAGGTCTAATAGCCCCTTTGAGAGTGGAGGGGATGCACCAAACCTCAGGGGGCATGAGACTGTAGCATCCTTTCATCTCTCAATGAGAGTCAAGGTGGAACGAGGGGAGAGAGTTATTAAGGAGCCAGAAGGACAGAAAAGAGAGAGAAGTGGGTTTGAAGACAGCCATTTGCCATCAGTCAAACTGAACTTGCCAAACGCTGGATTTGACACCTGAAGCCACTTCTGGTTACCAGCTGGGAGGTGGCCTCCGTAGATCCCTACCTGCAGAGTGGCATTCAGTGCAACCTGCATCCCTCCCCTGTCTTAGCCCGTCCTCCAAATTCTGGCTAACTCCTGAGTGCTTGCTGGGGCACAGTCCTCCCGGCCCCGCCGCCTCTAGGCTCCCATGGCGAGGGCAGCCCTTCTTTGGGCTGCACGGGAGGCATGATGCGGATGATGGGGTGACTGGGAGTCACCCTGGGGTACCATGCCCTCCCTCCAGCTGCTTCTCCACCCTCCCTCAAATGCTTGCTGGGACAGCTCCACATTCTCTTCCCTCGTCTCTGCAGAACAGCCTCCCTCCTGTGAAAAGGGTCCCTCCTACCCCAAACACATCCACAGAGTTTTCTTAACAGAGATTGTTCTCTCTCTTAAAGGAATTCCAATGCCAGCTGCTAGGGTGTTTCCACTTTGTGTGGGTACAAAATGAGTTCCTGCACAGTCCTAACCCAGAGGCCTGGCCTTGCGAGGCCACATGAGAGCTGCAGAACCTCTGCTCTGCCCCCATGCCCTCGCTTTGGGGCGGCAGCCACCGGGGGTGCTTGGAAGGAAAGAGGGCTGGGAAAGAACATAGGGACTTGGGGAGGGGCTTTCCCCAGGGAAATGCCTCAGCTCTCCACAGCCACCCATCCCCCTGAGTGGTCTCCTGTCACAACTGGGCCGGGTCACCACTGATGCCTTGTGTGGCTTTCTTTCCTCTTGTAGACCCAGCCTGTGCTGAAGAGAGCTGGGGACACCTCCGGCCCCACGTGTGCTGGTAAGCGTGAGGCCTTCTTTAAGGGTGAGCAAAGGACCAGTCCTCCTCCTGGGGAGAGTGGGCAGGGAGGGTGCTGTTCTGGGAGTTATCTAGCTATGCCACCTCCTATGTGTGTGACTGTGGGGTGGCCAATAAGCTCCCCTGAGCGGCAGCTTCCTCATCTGGCCAATGTCTGTGTTGACTGTGATCCTAGTGCCCGGCTCAGCTCAGACATCCCTTGGCATCTCACACAAGGGGGTGCTGGGCCCTGGCTGCCCATCCTCAAGTGCCCCAACCCTGCATCATCAGTGGAGAGGGCACTGTGATGTCCCTGTGCAGATGGGAACAGTTGAAGTCTGAGAGGCTAAGCGGCACTGCTCCCACAGAATCTAGGCAGAAGACCCCGGCCTTCCAAATCCCAGGCTGTCTCTGCACACCTGCATGGAGAAGGACACGCCACACAGCCTGGCGGGGGCGGCTTGCCAGCCGGGCTCCTGGGAGGCCTGGCAGGGTTGCCACAGAGACGCTATTATCAACAGCTGAGGCAGGTATGTGCAGGCAGCGCTAACCACAGCGCCCCAGAGCTCCCCTGCCGTGGTCCAGGGGCCTCACGGTTCCAGTGCCGGAGGGCCCCAAGTCACAGGGCATTGGGTTAGGCTGCTTGTGTTCATGCTCCTCCCTCTGCCCTTTGAAAACCTGTGAGCCAGGCAAGATGCTCCACCGACCCCGGACCTTAGCTCCCTGGGTGATACAGTGTGCCGTGCCGCCTCGCAGTGTGCGGTGAGTGTTAAATAAGGTAATCTCTGTGAAGCGCTTAGAACCATGCCCACAGATAAGAAGAACACAGGAAACAAGCTAGGATTTCTAGGCCTATTCCCTCTGCCGCCCAGAGAGGATGGACCCAAGGCAGAACCATGCCTCCTGGCTGTCGCCGAAGCCCCCTTTTCTCTGTATCGTGTATTTAAAACGAATCTTTGCTTGTGCTGTTCCCAATCCCCTGAAACAGCCTTCCCCCTCCAGTCCCTAAAAAGCTGTTCTGACCCCAAAAGCCAGGCTGGCAGCATCCAAGAAGCCGTTGCAAGCCACAGGCTCACGCTGGTGCTGCCCCACTCTCACACTGGCTGGCATTCCATTGGAGCCCAGCAGTTTCTGTCTGCCTAGTTAGTTCCCCATTTCTTGGTCTCAGGCTCTCCTCTCCTCTCCTCTCCTTTGAGGCTGTGAGCTCCCATTGAGAGCCGGGCAGACTCTACCTGCAAGCTCCTGGCCCCACCCTCTTCCAGGTGAGCTCATGCGAGACCTGGATGTGGAGGCCCTCTGTAAACAAGCTGAGGGAGGAAGCTTATCAGGTCATAGTTCCTGCCCCCAAGTGCCCCAGCTGTGAACTGAGGGTGAAATAGTAGCTGCTAGTTAAGGGACCTCACCATATGCAAAGCCCTGGGCTTTTCTGTCCCATTCTATCCTTACAAACTTATTTTTTCAGGCAAGGAAACACGGGCTCAAGGCAGCTGCGTAACTTGCCCAAGGTCACACAGAAAGTCGCAGAGAAGAGTCTTCTAGATCTCGGGGCTTGCCTGACCCACAGTCGGACTCTGAGCCACCATCGCTCACTCAGTCAGCTGGTGCCAGAACCATCCAATGGTGTCACACTCCCTGAGGGCCGGTGCCAGGCCTAGCTCCCCTAACCCTCTTCTCCACCTATGCTAAATGAGTGAATGATTGAGCCAGTGACAGAATTTCATTGTCGACTTCATGAATGTGCTTCTAAAAGAATCAGACACTTTTCAAACACGAGGTACGTGGTACACTGAGAAAGAGAAGCCAACGGAGCCGAGGCCAGGGGGGGTGCAGCTTTGCCACTGTCACCAGAAGCAGGCCCAGAAGCCTCTCCGCAATCCCTGGCCTATGCAGGGACTTGATTAGGGTGATTTATTTTCCTAGCAGGGCAGGAGGCTGTAGGGGCCAGCCTGAGGGAGGTCTGCGCAGCAGTATCCCATTATCTCTCCTGGGGCAAGTTAGAGAGGAGCAGGCGGTTACAGCCCCTGCTTCCAAAGGCTTCTGGAAAATAAGATGACTGTCTGGCCACGGCTGGGCCTGATTCTCTCTCATCTGCTAGAAACAGTTCAGACAGAGGGCAGCCCCTGAACTTGGGCTGGGGAGGGTGTGTTTCTGTGCCTGCGCTGACGCAGCTCTCCATCCCTCTCCCTTGCCTGGCCCCTTGAGAAAAGGCAGGAGATGCTGGCCGGGAGTCGTCAGGGGGCTTCTCTGATTAGAGGCTTATTCTGGCCACCTGGGTCCTGCTGAGAGGAAAGTGGCTTCCCCCGGGGCTGCAAGCAAGTTGGCTTCAGTGCAGTCCCCTCTCTGGGGAGGCCTGCAGGCTATGGAAATGATGAAGCTCCTCCCTTGTGACAACACGGCCACCTCCCACGCTGGGTACCATGGAGGAGCAGAGCCAGGTGAGACCTAGGAGGCCTTCTAGAACGGGGACTAGAGGCTCTGAGAGAAGAAACGCCGTGCTCTGGAAGACAGAGAGTTAGCGGCCACCCTGGATTGCGCGTGAGACCTGGACAGACGGCAACTGCCACGTTGGTGCCTGTGAGCAGGAAGATGCTATCCAGGGAGGCACGAGGTCTTAAACAAGCATTCACAGTGTCAGCGTTGACTTGGACCAGCCCAGGCAGGGGAGCGACGGTCCACTTGGCCTGGTTTTTGAGAAGTTTGGGGGGATTTTGTTTCAGGTTTCGGAAAGGCTTCAAATGAAGGCATGAATGAGGAACAGGAAAGTATGGCAGGAAAATCCTCCACGAGCTGGGGGCTGTCAGCTCTGGGTCCAGTCCTGGTTGACCCTCCCTTGCTGAGTGACTTGATCCCATTCCCAAGCTTCTCTGTCTTCTTATCTGTGAAACGCAGAAAATAATCCCACTGCACCAATTTCCCAAGGGAGCTATGGAAGTTCCAGCACACAAAAACACGAGCAAAGCCCACACACAGAAGGGGCTATTATTGCACACGCATGCCCACGGCAGGATGCATTTGGCCTCCGAGAAGGGGCCAGGACTTGTCGCGGCAAGGAAGGGTGCTTTCACAGAGGGTGTATGAACAGGTAGTATTGATGGGGCACTGCCAGGTGCCCGAGTGTGCAGAGGGAGTCTCCTCACCACTGTAATCTTTATACCAACCCTTCAGGATGAGTTCCACTACATCCATTTCCGGGTCAACCATCAGAAACCCAGAGAGGTTAAAGGGCCTGCTGACAATCATGCAGCTGGTCTGAGTGGAGGAGCAGGAAGTTCAGCGGAGGCCAGTCTGCTTCCGGGCCACCACCCTCCATGAAGTTCAGGCTCTAAAGGTGAGGAGGCATCTAACAGGCAGAGTCTGGGAGGGGCAGGCAAAGACCCAGACTGGAAACCAGATGCTGTAGTCAACTGGGGGCCCTAGGGAGCCGCCCACCAGATGAGACTGAGCTTCCCATCCCTAGAAGGGAAGAATGGGCACCACATCTGTTAGGCCTCATGAGCTGTTGGGAGGATTAACTTGCTTTTTTTTTTTTTTTTTTTTTTTTGAGACGGAGTCTTACTCTGTCACCCAGGCTGGAGTGCAGTGGTGCAATCTTGGCTCACTGCAACCTCTGCCTCCCAGGTTCAAGCGATTCCCCTGCCTCAGCCTCCTGAGTAGCTGGGACTACAGTTGCCTGCCACCGTGCCTGGCTAATTTTTGTATTTTTAGCAGAGACGGGGTTTCACCGTATTAGCCAGGGTGGTCGCAATCTCCTGACCTCGTGATCTGCCCGCCTCGGCCTCCCAAAGTGCTGGGATTACAGGCATGAGCCACCACACCCACCTAACTTGTATCTTAAAACTGAGTCTAAAACTATAAATTGTAATCGTCCTTATTTCAATAGCAAACCAATCACTGAAAGAGTTTTAAGGCCATTGAAATGATTTCTCTGCTCTGGGCAGGGCTGTACCTTGGCCAGCCCAGGGCACAGGAACCACTTTAGGATCTAAGAAAGGCACCTGCCAAGAGATGGGTCTTACAGTCTTCCTCGTCAGGAGCCCACCTTCCTCCCTCTCACTGTGACTGTAACCTGCCTCCACCCTCTCTGGGACTGTGTGGTTAGGATTTTCAGCCTGAACCTGCTCTGTCCTGGGTGGCCTCCCCCTCACACCCTCCTGAAGCCTCTCCAAACCTGCTTCCAGCAGCTCTGCCCCCAAGCAGGCAGAGACCTTGCGTGTGGGCAGAGTCTGGGGAAGGGCTTGGTGGGTGAAGAGGGTTGGGGCTGTCACTGAAGCGAGGCCTCAGGGAAGGCAGAGCTTCTGTTTGATTTAAAGGAAACCTGGAAGTGTTTTCTTGAGCAGAGGAAGGGAGGAAGGGACAGGAATTCCAGGAAGCACCAATGGTTGGAACAGAGATAGAAATGCGGGAATGAGAGAGGAAGGATGGAGAAACCAGCTTGGCCTGAAAGATCAAACGGTGATACAGGTCATGAAAGGTCTAGAAACCACAGCTAAACTTAGACTGGCCATGGAGGCAGTGAGGAGGAGGACAAAGGCTCTTAGGCAGGTGATGTGTGGACAAAGGAACTCCTTCCTGCCTCTGTGACTGCTCTGTTATTCTGTAGAAAGAGGGGCTGAAGAGAGGCAGAGGTTCCCTTCAAACCTTCCCCAGCTCCCCTGCCAGATGCTGCAGGCTGCAGAGGCCAAGGCCGCCACATGACACTGCAGCCCCTCCTTGGGACCCCCTGGTGTGGCTTTTGTGGTCTGCCTTTCAGCAGCAACACAGCCAGCTACATGCAGCCCACCAGAGGCCACCCCACAGTGATCCCATGTGAAGTGGCCTCGGCACAGAGAGGGCCCATGCAAATGAGCATGGAAAAAGTGATGTGGGTACCTGGTGGAAAGTTTCCTTTCCCAGGCCCCCAGTGTTGGGGGTGGGCAGTGGGAGGCAGGCTGAGGCTCAAGGTTATGTCGAGCATGGCTGGGTTCAGCCCTTCTCGCCTCTCACAGAGAGAGAAGCAGGGATTTGTCTTCAGGGCCCAAATCCCAGATCTGGGCTTTCCTCCCTCAAACCAGGTGCCCTGGGCAAGTGACTTCTGCCTGAACCCCAGTTTCCTCACCTGTAAACAGAGGAGGGTGAAAGGCCTGGCTCTCAGCAGGTCCTCCATGTGCTGAATTTCACTGAATTCTTCGCTATAACCCAGGACACCTGACATTTACACAGAGGGGCAGGAACACGAATACTGGCAGGCCCAGGGGTGTGACATGGGGCACAGCACAGGCCTGCACACAGGACAGTGGGCATGAGGCAACCTGGTATGGAGACTAAACCCAACCTAGCCTGGTTCCTCTGACGTCTAAAACCCTGTGTGGCGAACGGGCCCGAGGCTGCTGGTGGAAACCCCTGCTTTCCTCCTTGAGAGGTTCCGGGGAAAATCTGACAGGCTTTAAAAAGGAGAAAGCCCTGAATGGACAAGACAGCGTTCTCTCCTCTACTCACCTCCCCCATCTGGCTGGCATAGAGAAATGAGTTGGTTGAGGACCCAAGTACGGGTGCTAGCAATGGCACTCGCCTGGGGCTTCCTTACCTCCCTGCCCGGGGCCTTCGCCTGCTCTTCTTGGGGTCTCCACCTCCTGGCTGACTTCACCTCTGTCTCCTCTCCACTCTGAGCCAGGCTGCCTGATTTCAAATGCCAGCTCCTGCTTTTCTAGCTGAGTGACCTCAAGCTATAAACCTCTCTGTGCCTCAGCTTCCTGATCTATGAAATGGGGCATTTCTCCCCATCATTTGGCTGAGAAGAGGAAATCAGCTAACCTCTGTAAAGCACTCAGAAGGTACTTGAACGAGACCTGATGGTGAGGCAAGTTGGTTATTTTTATTCAGATGGGCCTCCCAGAGGGTAGCCTAGCTCCTTAGCACCCTTCTCCTTCCCAGAGACCTCTGTAGATGAAGGCTGGTCGCAGTGAACAGCAAGCAAGGATTGGCTCTGAGTCAAAATAAATTAAAGAGGAAGGATGTGGGTGAGGATGTGAATTTTATGATCCCTGAGCAATGTCACCCTGGTGCCCAGGAACTAACCCCCTCACCTGCTTTCCCAGTAGGTCTGACTGCTCCAGGCCCCTGCTGCAACTACTTGGGCAAAAGCTTGGCCCTCTGGAAGCTCACATTCCCTAGGAAGCGGGCACATCAGAGGTTCAGGAGGAGGCAGCTCAGAGCAGTCAACCACATGAAGTTACCTTTCATCCAGGGTCTTTGTGGCCAGCAAGTCAAACACAAAATATTATTGTTCCCACTTTGCAGATGAGAAAACTGAGGCCCAGAGTAGCGATGTGACTCACCTAAGGTCATGCGGCTGAGGAGCTGGCGCGGGAGTACAGATCTGCCCAGGCACCTGCACCACACCTAACAGGCAGAACGCCTCTGGGCTCAGTTGCCTCATCTACAAAATAGACTCTCAGCATCCATCCTGCACCTGGCAAAGGAGGCGGAGAAGGGCAAGGATTCCACCCCCAAGCTGGCCACACCGCCTGCTGTCCTGCTCCAACACCCACAGAAGGACAGGAAATGGCTCGCCCGGGATTCTCACTTGGCCTTCCCTTCTAGCATCCACTTTAAGACTGGCAGGGGCTGCTCTGAGCAAAGGCACCGCAGCTGTGACCCCTTGAGGTCAGTGTTCGTGGCAGGGGCTGCAGGGCTGTGATGGGCCGGACATTGAGGATAGCACTTGAGAGGGCTGGGGACCCTCTGCTTTGGCATTCTAAGGGTCTGAGTCCCTCCTGGGACAGGCCAGAGACAGGATCTAAAGATACCCAGAGACAGGGACGCAGCAGGCCCAGTGGGCTACTATGATCTCAGCAGCCAGAATAGTGATATGTCCAAGCAGAGGAGGCCACTGGAACAGAGCAAAAACCACAGGAACCGAAACTCCCTGCGTGCCCATGAGTCACCACCCTGTGAGGGCTGGGCCCTGGGGCTGGGTGGGAACTTTCCCAGGCCTTGACCCTCAGCTCAAGGGCATGTCCCTTGACCCCATGACAACACAAAGAGAAGCCTACAGCCTGGGGTTCACACCCTGGTATGTCTTATTCTCAGTATCTCTGCCAAGAGATCATTTGATTCATTAATTAGTGTAAGTATGTATATCTTTAGAATAGAAAATACAGGCACATTGCAAAAAAAAAAAAAAAAAAAATGTGAAAACCAAGGCTCCTCCCCTCCCCTGTTCTTCACTATCAAGTTCCTCTGCACCCAAGTCTTCTCCTTGGAGGCCTCCACTCCTACCAGTTTCTTTAAAGCCATATACCAGTTTCTTTAAAGCCGTATATGTTTGCATATGCATTTAGAAACCCAAATGCAAACGTGTGTGTGTTCGTTCTTTTCCTCTTTTTACACAAATGGTAGCATGTCAATATATCTTGGAGCCCTCTCCTTATAGAAACATACAGAGTCCATTCTCCTTTTCTTCAGTGGTTTAAATCAGTACTAATATGTATTTCGTATAATTTTGTGGGTTGAAGAAGCACAGCTGGGAGGTCCTCCATTCCATGTGAGGTAGCTCAGGTCATCTGTATGTTGGTTCTGCTTAACAGTTGTGTACAGTCCCATTGTATGGACACCATTGTTTATACGATAAAGAAATTAATCCCTTCTTTGCAATATGAATTGCGATTTTATTTCTCAGCTAATTTCTCTCATTCCCTGCAGGAGTGGCCCAGAGTGACCAACCCCAAGGGGGTGGAATCTCCAGGCTGTAACAGTGGAGGACTGGGTCTACTCTGAGCTGGAGAGTATGGCTGGGATGGTATAGAAGAGTAATGGCTTCCAACAGCTCCTGCCCTGGCAGGTGGCTTGGGGGAGCCCACTCTGGCCTGGCCAGATCTCCAGGGCCCCAGGCCCAGGCATCATCCTACGAGAGGGAGGCCAACACCTAGAAGGTCCAAGTGGTCGGAGGGGTTCAGGGGCCCAAGGTCACCAGAAAGAAAGAGACAGTGGCAACACGTGAACCCAGGGTTCCTGGGTCCCAGTGCAGTGTTCTGCACCTGGGTCAAGGCCCTGGAAAGCTCCAGAAGGCAGCACGCCTGTTAATAACATCTCACATTTACAGAGCCCTCCCATATGTCCAGTCCTGCACAGGTACTTGACTGTCACCACCTCCACACACAAACCCATTTCGTTCTCCCCAGCAACTCCGTGGGGGTGAGAGCCAATGTTATTGCTCTACGACAGAGGAGGAAACGGAGTTCTGTCTACATGACACACTCTGGAGAAGTGGGGCGGGCCCACTAGAAAGCAGTAGCTCTTACTCAGCGGAGAAGTCCCACCAAAGTCCTGGGGTGGGGGCCTCATTAGGGCGCTGCTTGGGGAGCAGCAGGCCCTCTTGCAGACTGAGCAGAGAATTTCTACCTGCCCTCCCCTCAGAGGGGCCTGAGCCTTTCTTACCAGGCTGGTCACTGATGTGTCCTTGAATAAACTGTCTAAAAGAGCACCCAGCCAAGGGCCTGGCCCCGCCACTGCCCTCTAACTTTTTCAAATAAACCCGAGAAATGTTTTCAGGCCCAGGAATCCTGGAGAGGGAGGCACAGCCCTGCAGAAAGGGACAGAGCTTCTCTGGCTCTGAGCCACAAGTGCTGCTATCAACTTGCAGAGGCTCCTTGGACAACTGTCCTCTTACTGGCCTCAAATGCAAGGAAGGAACTGGGTCAGATAGTGTCTGTGTCCTTTGTCACTCAGGGCAGTACCACTCTGGGATGTGATACCCCTTCCCAGGCCTCCCTCCCAGAGTGTCTGATGCTCCTTCATCCTGCTTCTCACCCACCAGCACCCACCAGTTGCGGTTACTCCCGTGAGGTCCAGGAGAGCAGCTGCCACGTGGGTCCTGTTTAGCTCCGTTGCCCAGTCATCCGGCAGACACACAGAAGTGTTTGTTGAATGAATGAATGAGCAAAACTTCATTGCTTTGCCAGAGGACACCGCTAAAGAGCCAATAAAGAGTGTGATCAGATTTCTTGAAGCCCTTCCCTGGAGCAAAACCCCTGCTGCTCCAGAGACATTGGTGAATTCCTCTCTGAGCAGGAGCTGCAGACAGAAGGCCAGGCTTCAGGAGCTCTGGGCTGGCAGGGGCAGGGTGGGGTGAGAGACAGTCTTCCAAGCTGAATCACCCACCAGCCTCGGGGACCTGGGGATGAATGGTGGCAGAGCAGGTAGGAGTGAAAAAGGCCTTTGGCGCCCTGTCTGGGAAGAAGTGAGGGGCGCCTCTGCCCGGCCACCCCGTCTGGGTAGAAGTGAGGGGTGTCTCTGCTCGGCCGCCCCGTCTGGGAGTTGAGGAGCATCTCTGCCTGGCCGCCCCGTCTGGGAAGTGAGAAGCGCCTCTGCCTGGCCGCCCCATCTGGGAAGAAGTGAGGAGCATCTCTGCCCAGCCTCCCCGTCTGGGAAGTGGGGAGCTCCTCTGCCCGGCCGCCCCATCTGGGATGTGGGGAGTGCCTCTGCTCGACCACCCCATCTGGGAAGTCTACCACGGAGGCCAGATGCAATGTGGGGGCTGGACGTGGTGGCTCACGCCTGTGGTCCCAGCACTCTGGGAGGCCGAGGCGGGTTGATCACTTGAGGCTAGGAGTTCAACACCAGCCTGGCCAACATGGCGAAACATATGAAAAATACAACAGACAAACCAACCAACCAACCCAGTGACAACAAAACAGGTCTACCCCGGAGTCATACTCTAATTTTTTCTATTTTCCTCCCTTTCTGATCCTTTATCCCACTTTCTTTTTCTTCCTCTTCCTTCTCCTTCTTCTTTCTCAAATAGAGGATTGAGTTATTATCATTGATCAAAAAAAAAAATACTAGCTCGTGTAATCGAAAAGCTAAAATAAAAAGAAACGAATAAAAATGTATAATTAGTCTCATAAGTAAAAAAAAAAAAAAGAAAGAAAGAAAAGGGCCTTTGGTGCATTCCAGCTTTCTGGAGAAGCACAGGTGGGATGTGAACAGTGGGCTGCTTTGTTGAGAACTAGGCAAGCAGCAGGCTAGGCCGAGTCATCTCTTGCCTGTCTGTGCCACATGGCTCACCTTCCCACTTCCTTGGTTCACAGCCCAGCAAAGAGGTGGTTCTGCAGAATGCCGGCCCTAACCCATTTCCTTCCTGGATTCGGGGAAGCCCCTTTTCCCCTGGACTTGGGCTGCCACAAAGGCTCCGCCATCAGCAGCCCAGCTGGCTCCCTCAAGACACTGAATCATTTTACTCCCTGAAGCCTTGAGGTCTCCCTGTCTCCCACCCTGCCCAACACAAAGACTCTCATAAGTTTCTTGGATTAATTTGAATTGACTGAGTCGAATTGAATTGACTTGAATCTTATTGAAGCGAGTTGAATTAAATGCCAGATTACAGGCTTCATCAGAGCCCACAGAAATCTGGTTTTTCTAAACGCTGGTCCATAGATCAGAAAGGCAAATTTTCATCCCTTGTTTCCAAATCCTCCTTGGGGAGGTAGGCAGGGAAATGGGGGTACAGGAGAAGGGACAAGGGGAATAGGATTCAGTGATGGCTTCCTCTGAAAAACATCACTCTCCAGCACTCCCCACCTTTCCAATTCAAGCTTTAAAATGCCAAAAAACCTCATTCTCAGAAGCAAAAAGAAGCCAGTTGAAAGTTCTCTGTTTGGATTGCAGGTGGCGTACGTGAGTACTGGTAACGTCAGGATGGCAGAGCTCTAGATCAGGTACGAACCGGGAGCTGGAGCAGAACATCCCGACGACACTGGCAAGAAGAGGCTTGTTAGCATCCTGGGAGTGGACGACAGTGTCCAAGCAGAGAGGCCACCATGACCCAAAGCCAGATATTTTCAGTGTCTACTTCCTTGAGCCTGGCAGGACCTGGCAGTGGTAAACCCTCCCTCCCAGCAACCTGCTCATCCTTGAGGTTTTCATTTCCTTCTCGGTCTCCTTTGCAGGCCAGGCCTCCCCTGGGTGGCAAATGCTGGCCTCCCTCCAGGGCTGGGTGCCTCTTCCCTCGACTCTATTTTCTCTGGTTAATCCCATCCACTTCCTCCTTGGTGGGGGTAGGGGAGGCCCTGACCTCCACTGCAATGGCTTAGTCACCACCCAGACAAGATGGCTTAGAGGTGGCCCTCAGACCCTACAGCCATCCTGAGACTCAGATCCAAAGAGCCACCTGCTTCCTTAACTTCCCCACCTGTGTGCCTACAGAGACCCTCAACACAAGTTTCCAAAAGTGAGTCTGCTGGCTAACCCCCACTCGGGCCTTCCCTGTCTCAGCCAATGGCCACAGCATTCACCCAAATGCCCAAGCTGGAAACGGGCCCTGGCCTTCAATTTATCCTTCTTCACCCTCCATAGCCGACCCATCCCCAAATCACGGCAGTGCTGCCTCCTCAAGATCTCTCAGCTCCCTCCAGTCCTCTCCATCTCTGCCCCTGAGTCTGTCCCCGGGCTGGACAAGTGCAGTAGCCTCCCAGCTGCTCCTCCCAAACTCACCATGGCTCCTTCCAATCTGTTCTCCATAATGCTGCCCGAGCAATACTGCCAAAATGCAAGTCAGCTCAAATCCATAGCCCATGGCCTTCATAACAAACGGTAGTTTCCCATTATTTTGGGGTTAAAGGTGCAGCTCATTAATACGGAGGAAAAATCCCACTCCCCCCATCACCACCCGCCCCTCTGAGCCTTTTGTGCCTGACATGCTTCCTTCTGTCCTGCCCAGGGCCTCTGCACATGCTCTCCCCTCGGCCGAGAACATTCTTCCCTCTCCCCCTTCCTGTAGTTAGCTCCTATTCATCCTTCAGGTCATACTTTGAATATCGAGGAAGCCTGCCTTGACCTCACTGACCAGGCCAGCCCCCCATAGTCAGGGCCTTGACACACTGTATGCCGCTCACGCACGCCACTAGTCCTGGCTGGAACTGTCCATTTTGTCGGAAAGGTCATCTGATTCGCATCTGTCTCCCGCTCTAGACTGTAAGGCAGGGAAGGTATTCGCATCTGTCTCCCCCTCTAGACTGTGAGGCAGGGAAGGTGTCTGCTTTGGTTTGCCATTTTATTTCCAAGAGCCAGCCCTGTGCCTTCCACAGCAGGAGCTCCATGAAGAATGAATAAATGATACATGAATGAATGAATGTGAGCAAGAAAAGAAGGCCTAGGTCTGAACACTTTCATCCCCACTCCACCATTTGAGGGCTGTACTGCAGCCAGGCAGGCCTCCTTACTACCCCCAAGACAGCTTCCTCAGTCCCACCTCCCGGCCTGTGCCCACTCCCGCCTCACCTCCATCCTGCACATCACTCCCCTCTTCCCTGCATCTGGCTAAATTTCATTCCTTCCAAGGTTCAGCTCATGTTAGATTCTAAGAAACAACCATGAAACAGTCACCAGCAGGATGGCTGGGAGAAGACACTATGTGTTGAAGCTTTTTTCTACCCCATATTGAAAATATTCTCAATTCCCCATGGCCGGGTTGTCCCTGGTAGACAGCACCTGAGCAATAAAAGCACAAGTTTTGATTGTATTTCCAGAGACAGAAACTTTCCTGCTCACAGTGCGGGTAAGGTCTGAGGAATCTCCAGGTGGTGTCAGCCCTGCTAAGAACCACATCTCACTTCAGCAAAACACTCCCAAGAAATCAAGAGGAAAACCCATCGAGTGAACAGTGGGGTTAGTCCCCACAAAAGGCGGGGGTGGCTACAGTGTGATCTGACCCAAGCAAAGCCTTTAGTTTCTCCAGGAGGAACAGGGAGAAGTGAAGATGTCCCATCACCTAAATATTACCATGCCTCATTTACAAATGGGACTTTCGGGGGACTGAGTTCATAAGGGGAAGTCAGGCTGGGACTGGCTTACAATTCAGGCACCTCTGAGGCCTCTGAAAGCTTGGGCCCAGGTGTGACACCAAAGATGATTTGGGACAGTCCCTGCAATGAGGACAGAAACAATATCAAGTCCCACATCCAAGCCATCAGTTTATGAGCCCCCAGAGTCCCTGAGATGGTGCTGAGGAACACACATCATAGAATGGCAGGGACAGAAGCCAGGTGCGGTGGCTCATGCCTGTAATCCCAGCACTTTGGGAGGCCGAAGCGGGTGGATCACCTGAGGTCAGGAGGTCGAGAGCAGCCTGACCAATATGGTGAAACCCCGTCTCTACTAAAAATACAAAAATTAGCTGGGCATGGTGGCGGGAACCTGTAGTATCAGCTATTCGGGAGGCTGAGACAGGAGAATTGCTTGAACCCAGGAGGCAGAGGTTGTAGTGAGCCAAGATAGTGCCACTGCACTCCAGCCTGGGCACTCTGTCTCAAAAAATTAAAAAAAAGAAAAACAAGAATGATAGGGGCAGAAAGGGCCCTAGAGCTCATCCAGTCCCTCCCCCCTTTGACAAATGGGGAAACTGAGTCCAGAGAGGGCAATAGACCTGCTCAAGGCAACTGAATAACTTATTAGGGTAATTAGAGCTAGAAACCATCTCTCCTGGATCTTTCTGCTGCCAGTGTGGATTGTTTGTGGAACCCATCACCCTGCCTGCCTGTCCTCTCTGTACCTTGACTAGTAAGGCTACACATTCTCTTAGGAAGGCTGAGGGGTATCTGGTGGATAGGACCAGCCTCACTGAGCTGGAAACTGGTCGAATAAATGCAGGCAGGAGACAACCCCCTAACTAGCAGTTATTGAATATGTATCATGTGCCAGATACCGTGCTTTCTATGCAGCATCTCCTTTTGGTAGTTTAAAGATGGCTGCAAAGTTTGCCACACCTTCCATCAAAAGGTGAAGTGTCATTCTTAGATCAGGGCTGGCCTGAATGACTTGCTTAACCAGATAATGGACCACTAGAATGCAGTGGAAGCGACGTTCTGGGATTTCTGAGGCTAAGTCACGAGAAGTCTTGCAGCTTCTGCCCAGGGTTCTTGGAACACTTGGTCTCAGTGCGCTCCCTCTAGGATTTCAGGCTGGGAAGAGCTCCAGCTTCATGGGGAGGCCATGTGTAGCCACTCAGGTCACCAGCCCCAGCAGCCTGCACTGCTATCTGACTGCAATCACATGGGGGACGTACAAGCAAGAACTGCCGGTCTAAGCTCAGTCAGTCTATAGAACCATGAAAGATAATAATACATTTTTGTTTGAAGCCACTAAGTGTTGTAGTGCTTTGTTACACAGCAATAGATAACTTCTGTACTCATTCCATCCTCTTAGTAATCCCTAGAGAAGGTTATTATTGTCAATTTCCACTTTACATGAGGAAATTTAGATAAAAAGAAGTTAAGTAAATTGCTCAAGGTCACACAGCTAGGTAAATGGCAGATCTAGGATTTGGCTAATCCACTAAAATCTTTCCTGCTCCCTTTCATTGAATTGGTTGAGCGGTTGGTTGCAAATAATAAAATCCACACTGGCTGATTTAAGTAGAAATGAATAGAAGTTGGCTCACAGAATTTCTGGAAGGGCCAGAAAGTCAGAAATGTCCAGCTACAATTTTGGAGCCTCCACATAAGAATATGCCTCTACCAATCTCCAGAACACTTGGGATGAATGCCTGGGGCTCTGCCACTGGCACCCCCATCCCTGCCAGCCAAAGAACTGGGCCCCTCTGCCATGTGGTGGCAAAATATCAATTCCCCTGCTCTCTGACACATCTCCGTTGCTCACACTTCCTAACCCAAGTCATCTAGGGACAGGGGAGTAAGAGCAGTGATACTGGGTTGCATGCCTTCACCTGAAGGGATGTGAGTTCTCCGGCTCTGGAAACAGGACTTACCCAGAGAGGAAGGTATCGGAAAGATTATCACACATTCATTTATTCACTCATACACGTATCCTCAGTCTATTATGTGCAAGACCTCAAGGATCTCACAGTCTACATGGGAAACATATAGGTAAATCTACAATCACAAGACACCATGCCAGGAGCTTTACTAAAGGTATGTGCAGGACATGGGACATTTTGAGAGAGGGAGAAGAGACCGTCACTTAGCCAGCTCATTGAGGGTGGCGAGAGAAACCTCCTGAGGTGAATACATTGAAGCTGAACTCTGAAGGATGAGGGAGAGGTCCCCAGGTAGAGAAGGAGGGAACACGCTATGTAAAGAAACAGAGATGAGAAAGGGGTGTAAAGATTCTGGGGACACGGTGGTGGATCCTGAAGCCGGGATATGGGCTCCATGAGGAACTAGAACCCAGAGTATAGGCCTTGATTGCTGAGTTAAAACAGTAGATTTAGCCACAGGGTACTGAGGAACAATAAGAGGTTTTAAACAGAGGGTGACATGATTGGTTTTGCACTCTGGCCATGTGGGCAGGAGCATACTTGGAGTGCAGACTCATAACAAGCAACTCAAGTAGGAAACCATAACAACAGATGATGGATTTCCAACCTGAGGCAGCAGGACTGGGGATCCTGTGTTCGTCCTTTTCTCCTCTACTCATACACATGTACGCATGCATACACACAATCACATGCACACAGTAACCTCTTCTTTGATTATGATGCATAAGGTATAACCCATCCCCAACCACCGCCACCAGTGCTGCCACCCTAAAAGGAAAAGATAAAGTTGCATAAGTGAAATTCTTCAAGCTATGGAATCTGAATCTCGGTCTCATCCCAAGACATGTTCCTTCTTCCTCAGGGGTTCCTTCCAGAAGGGAGATCCAAGAAATCAGATCCTTGGCTCTCCTTTACCTTCTGAGATTATAAAATGAATAAAGAGGAACAAAAATATGAACACCCCAAATCACTATCTACTAGATTTTCCCCAGAGCAAATTCAATAGTAGAAGTGGCATTGAGGCTGGTTTTAACATATGGTACTTGACATTAAAAGTCCTGCTTTCTCATGGCAACTCTACTGTCCACCAACTGTGTGGCTTTGGACAAGCTATTTTTCCTATCTTGAAAGTCATACTCAGCACCGTCTTTGCAAAAATGACCACAATCCTTCAGTCCTCCCTGTAAACATGTCCTTTGCAATGAGACATTGCATCTCCTTCCATCAAGAAAGTTGGGTCGCTTTGGCCAACAGGATGTGGCAGAAGTGACAGTGTGCTGCTTCCAAGTTCAACCCTTAAAAAGCGTGTGTGCATTCATGTTCTGTTGCAGAACCCTGCAGCTGCTGAGTGAACAAGTCTGAGTTAGCCTGCTGGAGGGTGAGACAGCTGAGGCTGTTATAAACCCCAAGCCAGTTTATAATCAGCAGGCCTTACACATGTGAGGAGGCTCATCTTAGATCAATGAATCACATGATGAGATGAGTCCTCAGGAACCACAATGGAGTCTTGAGCAGTAATAGTTGTCATTTTAAGCTGCCAAGTTTTAAGGTGTTTTGCTATGTAGCAATGGTTAACTGCTAGAGGTGTCAAAAGGACTTTGGCAAGTCACAACTATCATTACCTTAGAACTTCATAAAAACCGCTTGGATGCAGAATTGACCTCCCCACTTCATGTGTGAGAAAATTGAGGATTGAGGAGGGGATGAGATTTCTTTTATGCACATGACTGATAGGCACTAAGTCTGGAATTTGGAGCCAGGCCATCTGACTACACATCCTGTATTCTTAAGTGATTCAAGGACTCTTCTTGCCTTTGCCTGGCCTCAGACACTCTCCTAACCCAGGTATCAAGTCAGCATGTAGAATGGGGGAGATGTGGTCACGCTCAGTGGCCAAGCCTCCTGTGCCACAGACGTCGGGGGGAACCTGGCCTACAGCACCCAGTTCTTCCCTTTTGCACTCTGGTGTGATGCCAGGGGGTGGGGGCGCACACTTGGGGAAGTGTGATTTCAGGAAGCTATGTGGACCTCAGAGCAGTGAAGAAAGTGCCAATTCTAATTACAAATCTGACAAACCACAGTGACCCTGAGTATCTCAGATGATGGTCCAGAGCTGGGGGAAATTCTCCCTCCCAAGACCCGGGCCCTGGGAGGCCTCTGGACCGGGATTCCTGAGACCTGGTCCTGGGGCCATCCTGCCACTAGCTGGCTGTGTCTTTGAGCATGGCCAGCTCCTTCTCCAAGCCTCCATTTCTTTATCTGCAAAGAGGCCCTCATCACCTTTAGGATTCTAAATAGCCTGACCTGGAGGTCAAGATCCTTAGTTTCCCGGGAGTTATGTGAGATCTGGGCCATTGTCAGATTTTGAGGCTCCCAGTATATGACGAAATATTTTTTTAAAAAGGCAAAATAGGGTGTCAAAATGATGGTAACTGTTAGTGTTTATGTGGAACACAATCCCTGAAACCCCTCATCCCTGCCCAACACAGTATGTTTTTGCTGATTGTAGAGACAGCAGCAAAGTTTAAAGCTGATGTGTTTGCAACTATATCCTGTGCTTGAGTGGTGATCATCACCATTCTATCAGTGGCTTAGTGATGAATAGGAACAGAAACAGGGAAGCTTGACACTCACACCTGCTGTGATGTGAACCTCTATTTGGCCACCTTTTAGGATGGAGGCCCAGCCAGGCCCAAAGCCAATGCTTTTATGGTCATGGGTCCTGAGATGGAGCAGTGGCCAGATCCTGTAGCCAGAGTAAACTGCCTGGTTTGCATCTGAACTGGAGTGACTAACGCTGCATAGCAGATACAATAAAACAGATCATGGAAAATTTAATGGCCCGTGGTTGGCAATCACTGAATTATTTATGCCATCTTTCCCTCTTCCGAATTCTCAATTGCTCTTCCTCCAGCACTGCAGCCCTGGCTGTCTGCAGGCTGAGGAGTAACAGGGCCTGGGGAGATCAGGACGTGGGCACCAAGAGGCTGGAGGTTTCTGAGTAACTTTGGGCAAAAATTGCTTCCAATCTTTTGGCTTCATTTTCTCATCTGTCAGTTAGGGGGTTCTCCTCCGCAATCTAATAGCAACTTAAATTTATGCCACTCTTTACATTCACAGATGATTCCCAAATTCTTCCATCCTTCCCTAAACACTATGAGGTAGGCAGAACTGGTCTTACTATCTTCCCATTTTCCAGATGATAAGCCAAGGATCAAGATGATGAAAAGACTTAGCCAGAGTCAAAGGGAAAAAAAGCAGTGCAGAGAATTTCCAATTAGAGATGCAGATTGAGTATACGAAATTTAGCTTCTCTCTATTCCAAAATCGTATTGGAAAAAGTGTCAGAAAAGACATAAGAGAATGAATAAATCCATATTAGGAAATTTAAAAAGGATGTTATCCATGTACCAGAAATGTTGAGGAATTTCTGCAAGGTAGTAGGCAAATGAGATCCAGCTGATTGAGAAGCCAGAGCAAGGAAGTGACAAGTCAGCGCAGACCTGCACGAGGCAGGCGGCTGAAGCCACAGCCCTTTATCTCAGCAGACTCCGGGAACCTCCAGTAAAAGCAGGCAGGCCATGGGGCAACCCCAAACTACTTGAAGAGTAGCTTGCCTGGTTGTCCCAGACCTTTCTTGAATAGACGAACAGCTGGCTTTGGCATTAACCCTCAGGAAAGAGTCACGAGAACAACTCTCAAAATAAAATGAGGGTTCTGCAGGCATTTCTGTCGACTAACCCTTCCTGACCTCCTTAGCAGGCTCAGAGAAAAAAGATAAAGGAAAGGAACTCCATAGAGGAATAAACTTGGTCTGTTTGACTACAGTGTGTGTTTCTATGATCTGCATTACTCATACACAATTGATACAGAGGAGCACGATGTTAGTAACAGCAGCCGAATGCAGAGAAAGCTGAACCCAGAGATGTGGTGCCAGAAGCAAACCGCTCGCACCTACACTCCTCCTCATGGTCACTTGTGTTGTCTTGGAAGGGCCTGTTAAATAGTTCTCCACATTCTTGATGCATTTTGTCCTCATTTTCATAACTCAGAAGCCTAAACCCTACCTCATACCTCCTTCTATTAAGCTACTTTCACTTTTTTTTTTTTTTAAAGTAAAGCCTGGCCGGGTGAGGTGGCTCACACCTGTAATCCCAGCACTTTGGGAGTCCAAAGCGGGTGGATCACCTGAGTCAAGAGTTTGAGACCAGCCTGGCCAACATGGTGAAACCCCATCTCTACTAAAAATACAAAATGTAGCCAGGCTTGGTGGCCCACGCCTGTAATCCCAGCTACTCAGGAGGCTGAGGCAGGAGAATCGCTTGAACCCAGGAGGTTGAGGTTGCAGAGAGCCGAGATCATGCCATTGCACTCCAGCCTGGGTGGCAGAGTGAGACTCTGTCTCAAAAAAAAAAAAAAAAAAAAAAAAAAAGTATAGCCTTATATTTACTATAGTATTTTTTACTTATTAGAAAGTTAAAAACGTGTTCTTAAAATATGAGCCTTTTGTTTTGTTAGGATGATTATTTTTGTTAATGGTCTGATTATAATGTTGCATGAAATTTGGGTAGTTTATTTCTAATCCTATTTTTCTCCTTAGTCCTATTATTTTTAATATGCAGTTTTGAAGATTTTAAGGATTTGGGGTATATCGTATGTCAAAACTCATGTACACTAATGCTCTCCACAATTAGAAAGGAATGTCTTCCTTACTTCAGCAATGGTTGTGGCTCAAGAGCTTGCATTTCTGTTCCCTATCAGCAATCCTCACTCAGACACCTCCAGGGCCCCTGTCCTGTTCAGGAGAGATGCCTATCTTCCAAGCAGACCTGTGCAACCGGCAGAGGGAACAATTCATCCCAGCCAGGTTACTTAACAACCTCACTATTTATTCAAACATTCTAATGGCTTTCTGAGGATTTCCAAATTATTAGGAAAACAACCACATAAAAGAGAAGGACTAAGGTGAACAAAGCAACCCAGAGGAAAAACAGAGATGATGCAGCAAACAGAAGAGAATGGATGTTAATTTATTGGGAGGATACTGCATCCATGAAACAAAAGCAGCACACTATGGAAAAAAGAAAACAAGCAGAGCATGTAAAAGTTCTTAGAAATTAAAAGTATGTTGGCTGAAATTAAAAAAGAAAGGGCTGGAATGGAAGGGAAGAATAGGAAACCAAATCAGAGAAATTACATAAAGACAATAAAGTTTAGGAAGTATCTCAGAATATAGATTAAAATGTCAATATGACTCTTTAAATGAGGAAAGATTAAAAAAAAAAAACATGGAGGCTACAACAAGAAGGCCAATACTCAACTAATAGGAATTTTAGAAAGACAGAACTGAAGTAATAAAAAAGAAGGAATTGTCAAATAACAAAAGAAAATTTTCTTAAGCTGATAAAAGACATGAATTTGGAGGTTAAAAGGAATCACTATATTATCAAGATTTTTTGGGTTACATTTGATGGAAACCCAATTCAAAGAGCTGAAAGAAAAAAAGTGAATACATTGGCTAATCTGGCTTCAGTCTTGCCTGCATCTAGAAGTTTGAACGTTGAAAATTATTTATTCATTCTCTCTCTCCCTTTCTGTCTCACTCTCCACCCCTCCCCTCTGCTTTCCTCTGTGTTGGGTTCATTCCCAGGCAAGTTCTCTATGTATAGTGACCAAGAAGGCCTCTATAAATTCCAGTCTTATTTTATCCTTGTACCAAACCCAGAGAAAAGAGCATAATCCCCTCTCTTCCAGCATCCAGATCAGTCTGTAAAACATACTCTGATTGGCCTGGTTTGGTTGCATGTCCAGCCCTGAATTGATCTCTTGGCTGGAAAGACGGAATATTCTGATGGCCACTCTGGGGCAGGGAAAGAGGGACCCTTCATTAACAGCACCTCCAAAATCATGTGAAGTGGGTGAGTTGTTGGCAGTTTTCAAGGAAAAAGGAAGCAGGCCGGACCAAAAAAACAAAGCCGTAGCCATCTGCTATTTTCACCAAGTATAGAGCAGATGTAATGAAAAAGACACACACTTCTCAAAAAATTGGGAAAGTTTCAGAACTCTAACAATCAGATGGAAGTCTTAAAACTTCTCAAGGAAAATATTTAGGATACCTAAAAAGAAACAACAATCAAAGTAGCATTTGATTTTTCATATGCAATGGGCTTGCTAGAAGGTAACAGAGCAATGTCTACAAATTCTGAAGGGAAATCATTTGGAATCTCTTATTCAAGTGTGAAGGCATAGTAAAGACACTTTTAGATGTTCAAGGATTCGGATTTACTTGGTGCACCACCACCCCTGTTATGCATATTTTCTGAAAAATTCCTTGAAGATATACTCTGGCAAAATGAAAACTGAATTCAAGAAAGAGGGAGACAATAGATTCAAGATTATAGAATTAACCCAGAAGAACAATGGAAAGGAATACTAGTAGGAGAGTTGTGCAGCTGACCTAATAAGCCATTAGTCCCAATTAGAACAAGAAATCAGAGGACTCATAAAAAATAACCTAAAGAAGAAAAAAGCATTAACCATATCCTATGAGTAAGAAGCTGACATCCTGCTATAAGACACTTCTAAGAAACAAGAAAAGCAATGTATGAACCACTTCTCAGAAACAAGGAAAACAAAGGCAATTGCGAACTCTGGGAAAAACAAAGAACTATACATGAAACTCATGGTACAGATATAATGAGGGCTAACTTGTGGCAAGAGTCTGAGCCACCAATTAAGTGTAGGAAGTCATGCTTTCTGAACTCACAGAAGCAACCTGCCATTGGTCAGGTAATGTAAGAAGAAGAAGATAATCCATGAATGCTTTAAATTCACATATCATCTGTTTGGATTTGTATTAGGAACAAGTGATAATTATGTCCCCATGATATGTTTGTTCTTTTTGAAAGTGATTGAATACTTCAGTAATTTCTCTTGACAAATTATCCCAACAATGGGCTTACCTCTTTATATTATTTTAATTCAAATGTTTATGTAGATAAATTAGTCTATGTGTTTAGGGGTAAGTTGTATCTTTTGACTTTTGAAAGAGAAATGACTAAGTTCTACCTAAACTAAAAACTGCTTATAAGTATATGGTTAAAATAAAACACCACAACTTCAACTTTCAATTCTTTTCAAATTAAGGAAAGAAAAATTATATAGAGACCAATATCTCCTGTGTTGAAGAAAAATTTACTCGAAGTTCTCTAATTCTTTGTCTCTAACTTTAGATTTTTTCTTCTATTGTTACCCAGTAAAAGTAAATTTTATATATTTTTTTCTGAATATTAATCATCACCTCTGGATAATGAGATTTCAGGCTACTGGCAGATTATGATCTTTTTTTGTATTTTTCTGAATTTTCACATTTTCTGTCATAAACTTGTATGATTCTTATAATCAAAATGAGAGAGAAATGGAAGTATAACTATATATATTTCAATGTTGCAATATGTCTAGAATATTTTTAAAACAAAAAAGTCCATTGTTGAGTAGTATGTATTGTGTGTGTGTGTGTGTGCATGTGTGTGTGTGTGTGTGTGTGTGTGTAATCTGGAATTACAATAATTATTGTCACTAGGGAATAGGGTAGAGAAGGGCTGGTATTGGCAGGATGTGGGTGAACAGTCTATCATATTTATGTTGTGTTTGTTCTGGGTTGCATATCTCTTTTACAATGCACACATAGTAATTTAATAATTAAAAGCAGTGGCAGGAGACTTGACCCCTGAGGTTCTGAATTCAGATGTGTGTTCATTCTCTCCTTTCTCTGGTGAGCAGCCATGTTGGGAAGGACAATTTTCCTTCCTCCAAGCGAAAGAACCCTCTAGAAAGAGAGTCTCTCGCATGGTAGTTGCATAGAGAAACACATCCAGGCTTGATCCAAGTAACTGAGGCCCAGTGGGTTTTGGAGAGAAGGAGGAAGCAGTGGGAGGAAGATTCAGACTTCCTAGGCCTTCCCATCTACTCCAAAAAGTCAGTGGCCATTCCTGGTCCAGTGAGCATTACACCTTTGTTCCCAGTCTTTGTCTTTTTCTGGGGCTTCAGATCCAGATATTCAATTATCTTCTGAACAACCCCATTGGAAAGCTCCACAGGCATCTCCACCCCACCCTAACAAAAACTGAGCACAATGTCTCTCTCCACTCCAGGTTCTACCTCCCCTGCCCACCTGCCCTCTCTCATTGTCTCGGTCAGTGTCACCTCCATCTGCCCCACTGCACAGGCAAGAAACTGGCACTCATCCTTGACTCCTCCTTCTACCTGCCTCCCACAATCAGTCACAAAGTCCCGTTAATTTCTAAATATTTCTTTCCTCTAGCAGGAACCCACTCTCTCCTTCTCCTGGCAACCACAACAACCCTTGCCTCCATCAGTGTCACTTGGGCAACTGAAATTCCCTCAAATGTTTCCTCCACCTTCCCAATCCCAGTCCTACTGTTGGTCTCCTTTCTTTTAATCTCTTCTTCCCAGAGTGACCCTCTGAAAGATGCAAATCTGATCACGACATTCTCCTTATAGGTTCCCCCACTGCTCTCAGATCCAGATCCTTCTCCTTTACATGTATTGAGGGACAAAGCCCTGTATGATCTAGCTCCAGCCAGCCCTTCCGGCCTCAACTCTCACTTCCCCTGACAACAAGAGATCCTACCAGGTTGAGTTTTCTTTCTTCCTTTGAACTTTCCATGCATTCATTCATCTCTGGTGTCGTATCTGCTGCTCTCTCTGCCAGGAACAGTCTACCCCATTCCTGAACTGCCTTCATCACTCACCTGGCAGATCATAGCTCAGGGGGCTTGTGATCACTGAGGTTAAGGAAAGTGTCCCTCCTATGTTTCCATAGTACCCTATACATTTCCCCCTCTAGGCACAGGTCACACTGTTTGATGATTGACTCCTTATTACATCCATATCCCCCACTAGACTGTTACTGAGGGCAGGGCCTGGTGCACAGCCAGCTTCAGGAGAGCTTGGATGAATGGATGGATGGAAGGATGGTTGGATGGATGGATGGATGAGTTTAGATGAATGGATGGGATTAGATGGGTAGATGACTACAGAGTGAATGAATGACTTAATGAATGAATGTATACACAGGAACTGGTCAGACTCCTGCAGAGCTTGGTGAGCCTAAAGTAAAAGACAGGTAGCTAGAGAGGCCCAGGAAATAATATATGGATCTAATTATTAAAATTGCCCAGACAATGCCACATTCCAGAGTATAGGGTGGTGGCTGCTGAACTCCAACCTACCCTGGTTTCATATAGATCCCGGGGCCTAGGAAGGGCATGGGGCTGGGTGCTACATTCGCAGGTGAAGGCCAAATGGCTCTACCATTAACACATGAATGTATTTATTTCATATGTATTTCCCGAGGGCCTACTGAGCACTGGTCCCTGTGTTGGACTGTGGGAATTTATAGATGCACAATTCAGAATCACTGCCCTGTAAGAACTCAGTGTAATGAACAGACACTTTTCAAAAGAAGACATACATGTGGCCAACAAGCATATGGGAAAAAAGCTCATCCCCATTGATCATTAGAGAAATGCAAATCAAAACCACAATGAGATACCATCTCACACCAATCAGAATGACTATTATTTAAAAGTCAGCTGGGCACGGTGTCTCATGCCTGTAATCCCAGCACTTTGGGAGACTGAGGTGGGCAGATTACACGGTCTGGAGTTTGAGACCATTCTGGCCAACATGGTGAAACCCTGTCTCTACTAAAAATACAAAAAATGAGCCTGGCGTGGTGGCACACACCTGTAGTTCTAGCTACTCAGGAGGCTGAGACAGGAGAATCACTTGAACTGGGGAGGCAGATGTTGTTGCAGTGAGCCGAGATCGTGCCACTGCACTCCAGCCTGGCAACAGAGTGAGATTCTGTCTCAAAAAAAAAAAAAAAAAAAAAAAAAGGTCAAAAAATAATAGATGCTGGTGAGATTGCAGAGAAAAGGGAACACATACACTGAGGATGGGAGTGTACGTTAGTTCAACCACTGTGGAAAGAAGTGTGGCAATTCCTTAAAGAGCTTAATAATAGAAGTATTATTCAACCCAGCAATCCCATTACTGGGTATACTTCCAAAGGAATATAAATCATTCTACCATAAAGACACATGCACATGCATGTTCATTGCGGCACAATTAGCAATAGTAAAGACATAGAATCAATCTAAATGCCCATCAATGGCAGATTGGATAGAGAAAATATGGTACATGTACACCATGGAATACTATGCAGCCATAAAAAAGAATGAGATCATGTCTTTGCAGGAACATGGAGGAAACTGGAGGTCATTATCCTTAGCAAACTAACGCAGGAACAGAAAAGCAAATATCGCACATTCCCACTTATAACTGGGAGCTAAATGATGAGAACACACAGGCACAAAGAGGGGAACAACAGACAATGGGGTCTACCACAGTGTGGAGGGTGGGAGGAGGGAGAGGAGCAGAAAATATAAATATTGAGTACTAGGTTTAGAACCTGGGTGATGAAATAATCTCTACAACAAAGCCCCATGACACAAACTTACTTATATAACAAATGTGCACATGTACCCCTGAACCTAAAATAAAATTTGAAAAAAAGAACTCAGTCTAGTGGGGTGGGGGAGGAACACTCACGTTTCTGGACATCATAGAGCCAGATTGCTGCAGGAGATATGACAGACATCTGTATACTCCACAACAGCAGTGGTGAAGGGTTTGGGAACATGCTGGAAAAACATCTCTGGGAAGCAGAGACTTGCAAATGGTGGGAAAAGGAAGGAGCAGGCCGGGACTATCCTGCTGATGCTGCTAACAAAAGGTGTCACCGTGTAGGGATTCACAGAAGAGGCCTTGGGATCAGATGACTTGGAGTCCAATCCCAGTCCCCAGTTTCTTAGCTAAGGACCCTGAGTGAGCTACTATCTCCTCTAAACTTCCATTTCCTCTGGGGTAAAATGGTGGTCAGGTGCCCTAGAGGCCGACTCTGAGACAAAGATTGATGTGCAAATGATTTATGAGGAAAGCTTCCCAGGGAAGACTAGAGGGAGCAGGGCAGGGCTGGGGAGGAAGCCAGGCAAGGAGTGACTTCAGGCAAAGCCTCCTACTGCCCTTAGCGGGATTCCTGGGGAACTCGGAAGTGTTAAGTTTCTCTCCGATACTCTGATCCCTGACAGGGGCAGGCTTTCCTACCCCTACCCTGCTGTCCACAGGCCTAGGACCCCTCCCTAGGGCACAGACTCCCAGGTAATAGGGACTCTCTTACCCACAGAAAGTGACTGTAGCAGCTCATGGATCATCCTCCAAAGATAGTCACAGGTGCTAGGGCTCAAAAATAAACAATAGAAGTCAAAAGGGACCTGAAGAACATCAACAACATCCATTAGACTCCCTCACATTTCTCCCAAAGGAAAGACTGAGGTCAAATTTGTAAAGGCTTTATCACTGCGCCTGGCACACAGCAAGCAATAAAAGATAGCTACGATTGTCCAAAAAGGCTGAATGCACCAAGTGTTTAGGAAGTGCTAGGCCCTTGATGAGTACTAGACCTGGCTGGATGGAGCTGAGGAAGAGTGACCGGTCCCTAGAGATGCCTTTAGAGCAGTGCGGCTGGGAGTGGCCACCTCTCTTTTTATCTGGTACAGCAAAAGACCCAGAATTCTCAGAACTGCCGCCAACCAAAAATGAAAAAAACAAACAAAAAAATGGTATCAGCAATTAATTAGGCCTTTGCTTCAGTGCTCTGCTCTCTCTGTTTGCCTTCACCAGCTTGGCATCCGATTTTTTAGCTGAGAAGGAGGGGCAGCAGGTTTCTGAGATATTTTTTGCTAATGGGCTGAAATATTACACCCATAATTATAGCCTGGCTGCATATTTTTTTTCTTTTGCTCATTTTGTTCAGCGTAGCAAACATTGTATCTGATTACAGCCATTCATGTCTTCTTTATGAAATAGGGTTTATCACACTCGGCAGAAGGGATCAGTGGCGCTGGAGAAATTATCCAGGCTAAGAAACCCTCTATGGGCCTCTGCGGGGGAGATGGATGCTGCCAGATCTTGTCTCCTTGGATGGGACAAGGTGAGAGTGACAGGGACTGGGACAGGAAGGATGGGGACAACCCATCTCTGCCACTCTCCACCAGCCTGTTCCATTTTCTCCACCATCCCAACCTGCCCCCACCCATGCCCACTCTTGCCTCTGGGGCTTTGCTCGTCCTGCCACCTCCCTTGGCCCTTTTAAGAATGCCCTCCTCCTTCTTGTCTACCTAGACCAGTACGATGCCAAGTATGGTCCACAGACCAGCATCAGTACTTCCTAGGAGCTTGTTGGAAATGTAAGTTCTCAAACTCCCACTCTTTGCCCTCCCAACTATTGAATAGGATCTCTGCGTGCTGGGGCCCTGCAATTTGGATTTTAACCAGCCCTCCAGGGGATTCAGAAGCTCTCTCCAAAGCTTGAGACCCACTGAGCTAGATCAAACCTAAATCTAGGGCGTAGAGTCAAATAGATCTGGGTTCCTGGTTCTGCCTCTTACTCTGTGCCATATTGGGCAAGTTGTTTAATCTCTCTGGGCTTCAGTTTCTCATCTACAAAATAAATTATACCTGATTCGTGGGAGGAATTAAAATAATATTCTTAGATTGAGCCATATGAAATTTCAGGTTTTCCGGGCCAAGAACACTTGAATAGCAGCAATTTCATGTGGTTCAACCCGATATCTCCCTTCGTTTCAGCCTGCAGATCTCAGCTCAGACCACATCTCTGCCTGAACCGTCCATGATTACCCAGGCACAAAGTGCACGCATTCCTCGGAAAAAGCCCAGAGCTTCCTTTCCGAGCTTGTCAATTCCTTGTGGGCTATCTCTGGTGCTTCTCTAGGGTGCCAAGGTCATATGCTTCCCTCCCAGGCAAAGCCTCCTGGCCCCATATCCCTCACTGCAGAGGTTACTATCCATCTTTGACTTTTAAAAGAATTACTGACTGAGGCAGGAAGGCAGGAATTATTTGTTTAAAAGGAAGAGGGGTGGACAAGAGATACCAGGGGTAAAAATGAGATGTTTAAGACCCAAAGCAGAACCATAGTAGGTGTCAGGGGAAGACAAGTTCAAAGTTGAGTTTAACAGGAGGCGAGGAACAGGCAGGAACCAGAGAGCTGCATTTCATGCCTGAAAAGGAAGCATCATACCATTGCAGACCCTCGGGTGTGAGAGGGGCTGCAGGGCACTTGACTGCGGAATGGCTCAAATTGTGGTCCCTAGAACAGTAGCACCAGGTGTCACGTGGGCCTTGCAATCCCTCCAGCTGCTGAGTCAGAATCCCAATGGTGGGACCTGGCAATCTGTTTAATCAGCTCTCTGGGTGACCCTGCTGCTCATTAACATTTTGAATCACTGGCTTTGTGTCACCACCACTGCAGGTTCCTGTCCTCTTGAGAGGATCCTGCAAGTGGCCATGGAATCCACCCTTGAACACCATCAATGTTGGGAAGCTCTCTCCTTTCCCTTTCCAAAGCATCTTTTCCTCCTGCTGAGTGATGTCTCAGAAGAAGGAGCTGAAACTTGGGAGGTGGGGGGCAGGGAGAGAAGATGTCAGGGTGGGAAGCAGTTTAGCAGGATGGAAAGGACTTTCCTCGACAAGATTCTTTGTGGCTAGATTTGCTTGAATAAAGGAAGACTAATAATCCAGTAAGAGAATTACTTATTTGAAATTAACTCTTGAGTATAAACTAAAATTACAGAACGTCTTAATTACCCTTGAAATAAGTTAGTACTGGGGGTATCTCACTATTGGTGGTGGGTAGAATGGGGAGGTAAGGGGTATCTCTAAACATCAGAGTAGGACTAAACGCTTCCTGTTTAGGATCTAATTTATTTTTATATTCTCAGCTCTTGAAAATGAGCTACATGTTTACTGAATACCTACGGTAGGCCAGACACTGTTCTATATATTAACTATACAAGGTTTTGAACAGGATAGAAACATTTTCTGCCCTCATAGAGCTTACTTTCTGGGAGAGAAGACAGACAATAGACCAGGAAACAAAGCTGTGATATAATTTCATGTTGTCATATATGCAATGGTTTAAAAAAGTAAATATTAAAGCACTTTTCCAACAAGGTTTACCCTAACCACACTATTTAAAATCACAACCCCGTCCAGCACCCGTGATCACCCCTCAGCTGCTGTAGTTTTTCCCATAGCACATGCCACTTTCTAGAATAGCATAATTTAGGTATTTATTATATTTATTGTCTGTCTCCTCCCGCTAGAATGTACTCCAAGAAGGCCAGGAAAAGAAAGTGTGGGGTGCTGATAGTGGGGTCTCTCTTAGTCACTGAAGCATCCCAGGTTTTTAAAGAGTGCTGAATCCATATTATTGGTGGCTTCCAACCAGGGGCAATTTTGCGCCCCAGGGGACATTTTGCAAAGTCTGGAGTCATTTTTAATTGTCACAAGTAGGAGGAGGATGCTCCTAGCATCTAGTGAGTAGAGGCCAGGGATGCTGCTGAACATGCTACAATGCATAGGAGAGCCCCCGCATCCCCCCGATACAGGATGATCCGTCCAAAACATCACATGTTGAGGTTGAGAAAGCCTGTAGTAGACAGTCAATAAATATGTGTTGGGCGGGTGGATTTAATGAGAAGAGAACACCTATTGAAGGGTCCTATTTCACAGAGGGTAGTCACAGATGCCTCTCTGAGAAAAGGGCATTGCTTGGAGAACTGAACAATATCATGGAGCAAGCCACGTGGAAGGCCAAAGAAAGAACTTTCCAGGCAGAGAGACCAGCAAAGGTGAAGGCCTAGCATCAGAAGTAAGTTCCAGAGCTTCAGCATGCTGCGAGAAGGATGGTGTGGCTGGGATCAAGGGAAGAGGAGCTGAGGACTGAGGGGAGGGAGGATGGGCAGGGGCCAGACTTCACAAACTCTGCAGACCAAGGAACACAGCCTGGGTGTTATTTTAAGCGAGGTTCAAAGTCATGTAGGGAAGTAATGTGAATTGATTTATCCTCCGGTCTCTGCTTGGGGGACAGAGTTTAGCTGGGAGCAAAGTGAAAGCAGCAAAACCAATTAAGATAGAACTGCAGTGGTTCTAGCAAGAAAAGTGGGGCCTGCCTTAGGGTGGGAGCAGAAGAGGTGGGGTGAGAAATGGGCAGCTTGGAGGGTGTATTTGGAAGGTAGAGTCACAGAACTTGGTGATGGGTCAAGTGTGGAAAAGGGATGACTCTTAGGTTTGGAGATGAAGGAAAGAAAGAAGGAAGGAAGGGAGGGAAGGATGGAGGGGGCAGGGTAGAGCAGGGGAAATTAATGATCCCAGGTTGTACAGTTAGGGACAACACAGACTAAATTCTAGATATCGTGGTTCAGCCTGATGTCATTTATACATCAGCACGTGATTCTTATGGACTAGATATTTCCTTCCATCTCCCAAACATCAATATTGAGAACATTCTGTGTGGAGCCTCTAAAGGATATGGAGAAAATCTAGCCCATCTCCAGGAACTTACATCCCAGAGAAGGAGACAGACACATAAACAGCTTGGACAAGAGACGACTGGTGAACGTTAGAACAGAGATTCAAACAATGTAAGGAAGCAGGAGCTGGAATCCTACTGGGAAACTATTCAGTAGTTTGACTTTGAAGAATGGGTGGTATTTAAGGATATTAAATGACGTAAAATTCCCGAACCAGGAATCACCTAACCCTGGAAATAGAGAAATTTCAAATTCCTGATGACCCTGGCAACATCTGAATGGGCTGTGTGGCAATGAATCAAACATTTATACATTCCATATTTCTCACAGGGTATCTGTGTAGTACCAGGGGAGAAAAAACCTAGCACAGAGTAGGGACCCAGTAGATTATGTCTATAGCAATGATAAATATATTGATGTTCATGTTATCCATTTAATTGAAATGTCTATTATTTACTTTGATTGTCTGGATGGGAATATTGATGAAGGCGAACTGAGGGTGATAATATTTGTGAGGATGTGGTTGAAGATATTGATCATACTGTAGACACAATATTGGTCATTCCCCATGGATGGTGAGATTAGTGATGGCCCTAATGATCCTGCTTTTGATAACATTGATTATGATGTTGGTGTGGACAGGTTGGTGACAGTGACCATAATATTGCTAGTGACAATGGTGATATGAATAGTGATGTTGGTATTAGCCATGACTCTAAAGATAATGCTTTTGATGATATTGATGGCATTGGTATGGGATATATTGATGACAGTAGCAATTACAATATTGCTAATGATTAATGATGGTATTTATATTGAAACAATATTAGTAATAATGATTTTGGTGATAAGGATTCTGATACTGGCAATGTCAACATTAGCAATGATATTGATTCTGGTGATGACATTGGGAGTGGTTTAAAAGCTGCTGCTTTGTGATTTGGCAACACCGATGGAGATGATAATGGTTATGCTGACACTGATGATAGCATTTGTGATAATGATACATGGCATGATGATTGAGAGCTTGTTCTGGCACCAAAGAGATTTGAGTTCAAATCCAAAGTCTGACATTTACTACTGTGTGACCTCAAAAATGCCAGCCACTTTCTACCTCCGTTACTTCATCTATTAAATGAGGATAATTATAATGGTGCCTATCTTCTAGGACTGATGTGAGGATTAAATCACTCCTGCATGTAAAACCTGGAATACATAAAACAGTGAAATTAACATGATGATGATGGTGAGATGCTCCTGGAGATAATGGCACTGATGACTCTTTTGATGATGCAATTAAGATCATTTATTGGTGATATTATGTCAGTGATTGTGATAAAGCTATTGATAGTGAAGAGACTGATAATTTTGATTACAATTATGATCGATGGAAATGGCATGATGGAGGGTTAAAAGCACTCATCTTGGCATCAAACAGCAAGGGTTCAGTTTCCAACCATGCCTCTTCCATTCTGTGTAACCTTGGCCACATCACAGCTTGTGAAGGCTAGAAGGCCACTTGGAGCTCATCTCATCCACATTCTTGTTTGATAAATGAGGCAATTCAGGTCCAGAGAGATGAGGGGACTTGCCCTGGTCCCTTCAGCTGATTAGCTCGGCAGGGCTGGAATGGGGCTCAGTCCCTTTCCCTCTTCAGCGTATTTAGTCTCTCTGATTAGACTCCTTTGCTGTGTGTGTGTGTGTGTATGTGTTCATGCACACATGTGCATGTGTGTGTTCTTCTTAGCATCTACTAGCAGAGCAACCAGTCCAGTTTGCAAAGAACCATTTCATGAGAAGACAGGTCCTGGGTGTCCTCTTTTTTCCTCTCCCCAGATAAGCAGAGACCAAGGATTGCTACAGATTGGCTGTGGCTGACAAGGAGTTGAAATGGGTAATATTTGCCTAGTTTTTAACGTCTGGTGTCTATAGCTTGCACTTCCATCATTCTATTATATTGATGACAGGCAGGCCCAAGCCACAGAGAAGAAACAAATTACCTAATAAATCAAGGCCCCAGCATCTAAAGTGGACAGTGTTATTAGACTAGGGGAGAGAGGGATGCTAAGTGATAGGTAGGGCTGCCTGGGAAAATGGTCCAAGCAGGGACTCATCTGTCTATTTCTCCATAAATAATTACACACAACTGATATGAATCTGAGACAGAACATGATATGTTATTATTAACTAAACAGTGGGAGGGGGACCATGGCAGGAGGGGGGAGGGAGAGAGCACTGGGGAAACACACAGCAGCATTCATGATGTCCCCCAGTATAGAACAGGCATGACTATAACAGCACCTACCTCATCGAGTTGTTGTGAGAATTACATGAGTTAATGCTTGGAAAGCACTTAGAAAAGTGCCTGCTACAGAGCAAACACTATCCTGTGTGTGTGTTCAATAGATGATCGTCTCCACTTTATGAATGGAGAGGCTGAGGCACAGAAGGAAAGCAATGTGTGCAAGGCAATAAAGAGTAAAAGTGAAACTGATGTTTGAATCTATATCCAGTCAACTCTGAAATTCAAATTCTTTCCCCTTCCCAGGGGTGGGCAAACTTTGTCTTTAAAGGGCCAGACAATAAATATTTTAGGTTTTAGGCTTCGTAGGCCACAGAACCTCTTGCAACTACAGCTGACCCTTGAACATGGATTTGAATTGTGCAGGTCCAAACGCGGGCCAAATATACAGTATATGCAGAACGCAAAACCCTAGCATAAGGAGGGCTGACTTTTCATATATGCAGGTTCTGCAGGGCCCACTGCAGAGCTTGAGTATTCACAGATTTTGGCCTTCACTGGGCTCCTGGAAACAATCCCCTGTGGACGTGGTGTTGTAGCTTGAAAGCCACCATAGATCACCTGTAAAGGAATGGGTACAGTGGTACCCAACAACACTTTATTTATAAAAACTGGCAGCAGGCCGATTTGGCTGTAGTTTGCTGACTAACCCCTGCCCTTCACTACTTGAACAACTCACCTAAGTGATCCCTCTTCAACAAGACCTTTTAAAATATCTGCACTCCGTACCATGGGGTGGGCATTTTTCTCTCCCTGCTCGTTCCACACCGCTTGCAGACACCCTTCACAAAGGGCTTTGCCTTCGTTGGTCCCTGTGAGCGTCCTGTGGGTTGGGTGGGCAGGGGTGCCCCAGCCCGCAAGGCGGAGCCTGGAGGAGATGGCACTCTTGGAGAGCAGTGCGCAAAGCCCGGAAGCAGCCGCTGCACTGCCAAACCTCTGTGGGCTTTGCCTAGAAGCCCCATGATAATCCTTTGTGGGCTGTCAATAAGCAAGTTGAACCCCGTAATCACCCACCGCTTAGCTTCCTGGCTTTAATTTCCGTGGAGGCTGGAGAAAACAGTGGCTAAGGATTTTGCTTCCAGACAAAAGCAGCAAACATTTTCCCCAAAGACATCTCAAAGCAGGGCTGGCACTACCTCATCTAGTTAAGCCTTTCAGCTCTCGCACACACAGGCCGAGGGGCCAAGCTGAGCAAGAGTTGCACACACTGCCCCAGAAAGCTGCCTGCACGCTCCAAGACCAGGAACAAAAGCAGCCCTTGAGTGCTTCCAGAGCCTTCTCAGTAAAAGGCTGGAGGCTCCCCCAGCTTCCTCCCACCCATAACCCACCCCTGACCTTTCTGACCCTCCATTCAGGGACAACACATAGGCCCCCTTGTGACTTCATCCTTTCTCCCACACCGTGGCCCTCCTCCAGGACAATAATGAGGACCTATTAGGTTTCATTATGTGAGCTGATAATTGCCAGGCAGATAATTTAGTAGATACTTCAGCATAGCAAAATTGCCTTTGGTTTAGTCTCAGTGGCCCAGTGGGTTCCTGTTCTGTTAGGAAATCCCACTCTGATCTTTTTGCAGTAGGGAACTACTCTTGGGGGAGACCTACAAATTCTTTTCAACGCTTTAATAAAACAAAAAACAAAAACGCCAGCCAGCAATGAGCTATTGAACAACTGGTTTAGAATCAGAAAGCATAGGTACTAGCTTGAGCCTCACAACTTGCTAGCTATGAGCCTTGGGCAAATAACTGGTTCTGTCTGAGTCTCCGTCCTTCATCTGTAGTGTGGTTGGAGTCCCAGCTCCGTCACAAGCTGTGTGGCCTTCAACAAGTCACTCTGCTTTTCTGGTCTTTTCATCCTTCAAGTGGGCTGACAATCCCTGCCTACCTACCTACCTGCCTGCCATGATCCTGTAAGGATTGAAGTGAGAGATGGAGTGAGATGGCGCTTGGAAACTTACAAGACAATGTGGCAGAATGGTGACTTATTATACGGAGTGCAGATTTGGAGATTGGTCAGGAGTAGGTTCAAATATGGCTGTCTCACAAGTTCTATTGCTGTGAACACAATGGCCAAGTGTAGGCTTCCAAGATGGTAGGGTTGAGGTTGGAGAAAGATGTCTAGTCCCTTCTCTAGTGGCTCAGAACTAGATGCAGCTGAGCGTGCAAGTGGGCCTTCAATCATGGCATAGAAGTCAGGGGCAAGTAAATGGTTTGCCAGGTCCCAGAGCCAGGAGTACTGGACAGGGAGTGAGGAAACTGGCATTCCCAAGCGATCTCTTTTGTGTCTTTAATACTAATTTATTCCTTCATCTCACAATACTTCCTGAGCATCCACAATTGGGGAAGGTCCTTGACCGAGTGCTTGGGAGACAGAGAAATAGCCCTACTGTCTGCCCTCAGGTAGTCAAGTAGCCAATTATAACAAGTGTTGCTTGTACCATGAAAAAGTGTCCTCCAGGAACAGTGGGGTCAAGGAGAGAGAGGAATTGTGTGGTAGGGGTGGAGAGACACCACAGGATCAATGGCACTTGGTCTCAGTGGCTGTGGGCACATCATTCCTACTCCCCAGGCACCAGCCTCAGCATGCATCAGAAAGCAGGATTGCCCGTGTCAGCCCAGCCCACTTCCCTAGGGAGCTATGAGCAGCAATTGAAATAAAGTGGAGGTGGCCCAGGAAGTTAATGTGATAGACAGATGTAAGAAGTGGCATTATAAGCATGGCAACTACTAGGCTAATTAGACAAGCAGACCTACGTGTGGCCTCCAGATCACCTGCCACCTGGGCACCATCCACACACTTGTGCCAACCTGGGTCACTGAACACTCCAAAGCCCTGCCAGGCAGGGCCCATGCTCTGGGCATCTTCTCCCACCATGGTGTTCAGATTCTACAAATCTGGAACTTCAGCATTCAAACTAATTCTATAACGGGATAAAAAACATTTAGGTCCCCTTGTTTTGTGATTGGGGTAAGTGGCATCCCAAGAGGATAAAGGACTTGTCCAAGCTCATTCAACCAATCAGCGTCGGGGTGGACGTTCGAATCTGGATTTCCTTTCTCCTCCACTCGCTGCTCCCAGGGTCCCCTTCATCCTAAGCCATGCCTTCTGCCTCCTGCCTGTGATGAATTGAATTGTGTGTAATTGATAAATTATGCAAAAGGGCGCCTGGCAGTTTTCTGAAATGTTGGGTAGCTTCAAGTCAGCCCCTGGGGAGACAGCCTAATTTTATGGAAACCTCACACTCTGTCTGGCCTGTTTTGTGTAAGTCAGATTGATATAACAAGACTCTGGGGAGTTGACTTGATTTCTAATTTTATTCTCTAGGTGAGCTGAATGAGATATAACTGTAATGAGTGTGTTGTCTGGGGCGGACAGTATAACAGCAGTGGAGAAAAATGTCTTTTCATCTGCCTAATGGATTGTTTCCCCAGCTGGACTTCCCTGCTTCAGGATCCAGCCTTCTCCCTTTTTGCGGGAGGAAGCCATGTAGCAAGTGAAGGGAAGCACAGGGAGTGGAGGGGAAAAATCCAAGCCTTGCAGGAAGGAGGGAGAGCAGGACCGAGCGACTCTGTCCTTTCTGCTAAGGCCACCCAGCCCAGCCCTGGCATAGCCCTTGGCAACTTGTTTTTCCCTAACTCAAAGAGCACCACACTTTCTCCCTCAATTCTCTTTGACTAAGCTGAGTATTAGACCAAAACATTTATGAGTATTAATACTTAAAAGTTTCCTGAGTATGAAGGCCCCACTGAAGATCGTGCCTCCATGGTTATCAGCCCACCTGGCACGCCATGGCATGAAGGGCAGTTTCCATTACCTTATAGAACCAGCGGGGCCTCTTCCAGCTGACAAGAGGACACCTGAGCCATGTGCAAAAGGGACCATTCTGTTGGGCACCGACTATGTGCCAGATGTTGTAACCCTGACAACAACCCTGAGAGGTAGATACGAGTGTCCCCACTTCACAGACAAGGAAACTGGGGCCCAGAAGGGTGAGATGACACAGGTTCACTTGCCTAAGATTACAGAGCTCCTCAGTGACCCAGGCTAAGACTCGAACTTGAGTCTCGGTGACACTGAAGCATACTTTGTCTTCTTTTCCACACTGGCTCCCTTAAGAAGGGGGCAGAGGGGCTGCTCACTGCAAAGTGTCAATACCCAGCCTCTTCCTCAACCCAGCCCACTTGGATTTCAGCTTAGCCGTGGCCCCTCATCTTAGCCACGCCCCTCACACATTCATTCTTAAAGATTTACTGAAACATCTTAATTCAATATAACCATAGATTCCTAAAACAGCACCCCCCCATTCTTCCCTCTCTCTCCATCCCCATGCCCTCTCCCTCTCTCCTATTCCCGACACTCCCCACCACACACTCACACCGTGACCCCCCACCCTGACATCCTCCAGCCCAGATAGACTGTGGCAGCTCTGGAGCCAGGAGCCCCAGACTGTGACCTGGGGGCTGCCACTGATTTTCACGGGCCCTCTCTGGGCCTGTTTCTTCAACTGTCAAACATGGACAAAGAAATGTCCTCCCACCTACTCCCTGGGGCTGTCTGAAGGCCGTGAGGTGATGAGTATGAAAACGCTGTAAAAGCCAGTAGTCTAATCACAATAGCAAGAACAATAATAATGGCTCGCGTGTATTAGATGCTAACTGTGGGCCTGGCCTGGGCTGCACTGGATGCTCCTGGGCTTGGAATGTTGCCTCTCAGTGGGACTGTATCACCACTGCCCAAGTCCACTGTCACTTACCCAAGTTTTTGAGGCCTGAGTGCTTTGTTCCACATCCGCTACCACTCTGTGCCGATTAGAGGGTCAAGGAGGCCAACAAATAACACCCCTCTCTCCTTCCAAGTCTAGAACCTAGTAAGAGAGAGTCCAGGAGGCAGACAATGGAGATGAAAATGTCAGCCTTATGTCCAAAACTGGATCTGAGGTCCTGGCTTAGAGCAGGGGGATCAGTGGGTTTCCTGATTCTTCCTCCTGAATGAGCCTTAAGAAATTTCAGCCCCTTTCCCAACTGCCCAGATAGTTCTGGCCCAGTTAACGGGATCCGATCACAAGGCCCACAAGAGGCCAGAAGGCCCCTCCTTGCAGGCAGGCAGGCAGAGCTGGAGGCCAGAGCCAGAAGGGGCAGGCTTCCGCCCAAACTCTCCAGCTCCCCTAACCAGTTAGTGATTCGTCTCCAAGGAAACAATGGCCAGGCAATGGTGGCCTTTGGGTGACCAACCATCCCAGTTTGTCTGGAACTGTTTTCATTTTAGCAAGAGAAGTCCCACATTCCAGGAGATTCCTCAGTCCTGACCAAACTGAGAGAGCTGGTCACCCTAGGAGGTCCCTTAATGTTTTGCAGATACCTGTCCCCCTACCCCAGTGCCTGCCCTGCCCTTGCCCTGAACTGGATCTCATCAGGTTTTCTTGCCCGGAGGTTCCTGGCCCCTCCAAGCGGTCTAGGTAGGCTGCTGGGACAGGCCACCCCTGGGCTTGGGTCTAGCTCTCCAGTGCTCCCTCCAATGGCATCAGACAGGTCCCCGAAAACCTTGGCAATGCAGACCCTGCTCAGGTCCCCAGGTCCTAGTCCTTCCCTGGGTACTACCCAGAAAACCCCTGGCCTGCAGGCTGGCCTGCTCACTGTGCCCCTGGAGCTCACAGCATTCCTGCCCAGGAGCCTGTCTTCCTGCAATGGTGGGGGCAATGATTTTAATCCTCTTTGCCTGCACAGCACCCCTGGGGTGACACATCTCATCTCTTATGCGTCTCCTGACCACCCTGTGGCAGGACCCGGTTGGGAAGGGATCGTCCTTCCCTCCGATCAGAGAGCAAATGTGGCCTGGCTATCATCCTTGGGGTCACAGCTAGTCAGGGCCTCAGCGAATCCTGTCCTCGTGACCTAAGGACAAAAAAATGAGAGGTAAGAAAGACAGCTTGGGAGACTGACAGTTAGCGGGAGAAGCAGCCCTGACTTCTTATCTAAGCGAAGACATGAGTGGATGGCGCTGGCATGAGCCTCACTTCCCCCATCAGTGAAACAGAGCCCTATGCTACCTAAAGAGGCCTACAGGTGTGCTGAAATTCTTTGCCCAGGACCTCGGCTTCACTTAGCAATGACCCTGGGTCCCTACTGGCTGCCCCTTGGGCTCTCCCAGCTCATGTGGCCTGACTTAGACCCCACATACGGGCCCCACCATTCCAGGTCCTGGCTCAGCTCTTGGCTGGGAGCCAAGTTCCCGGTGTGTGAGGTCTCTGCTGTGTGAACTTTACAAGTCATGTACTGTATTAAGACATCTGAGGGCTCTGGAAGAATAAACCCACACCTTCTCTGGAAAAGGGATGATAAACCTAGAGGGTGTCAGTAACCTAGGAACGGCAGAGACAGGATTAGGGGGAGCAACCGACATTTAGGAGCTGCTATCTGTTGGCACTGAAATCAATTCCCGCTGCAGCCAGCCTGGGGCCAAGCTCTGGAGAAAGGGAGTCGGGAGGGGCCTAGAGTGGGGCCTTCAGCCAAAGTCATCCAACCACACCCATGACACACAGACTGTGTGTTAGGCCTCCATGGAGCAGGGAGGTTAACTCAAGCCACAGGGGACCTGGCCTCTATCCTCAGGGGATGCCTGGGGAGGATGGAAGGACCCTGGGGCCAGAGCTTGCCGTGGAAGCCCCTATGTCCACAGCCTCTAAAGGGAGACTGAAGAGGTGGCAATCTCAGCTGACCCACGGCTGTCAGAGCTGAGGGCCATTTCGTACCCACTTCAGCCCGCCCAGTAGCCACCTCCAAGGTGGGAAGTGGGGAGCTGGATGTGCAGTGGGGGACGCACAGGGACCTTCAACCCCACCAGGAAAGGGGAGGAAAAATGCCGAGACAGGCTGGAGCAGATAAGGCTGAATGTGAATGTGCAGGGAATCTGGGTGGTAGAGTGAGGCTGCCAGTGGTGTTCCTGGTTGTATTATATTTACTTTCTCTGGATTTTACCGTCTAAAACAGAATCTAGTTCAATGAGCAAGAGGGGAACCAAGGTGGGGTGTGGCTGGGGGCTTCGGTCACACAGGGGCAAGCTGGTGCTTCACTCCAGACCTCTCTGACCCCAAGCCACCCACACCCCAGCACTTCGGCCTCTTCTTCTCTACAGCAGGGACCATCATCCACCCCACAGACTCCGAGTCATTATGATGGTCTTTAAGGTGATACCCACAGAATCACAGGTTATGGGCCATCTCCTACCCTCTGAATCAGCAAGAAAGCTTACTTGAGCAAATATAAGACAGTGGGGCTTATGAAAACAGCAAGAATGAGCAGCAGATGCCTCACAGCTAGGAAACACCGGCGGGCCAGGGAGCCTGGTCTCCAGTGAGGGTCCTGCTCGAGTGTCAGCGCCTCCCACACCTTGCCTGCAGGACCAACTGGGAGATGGATGCCTGTAGAAATCCTTTCTCCCAGGCCCCTCCCACCTCTTCTTTTACATTCATTTGCATATTTGGCTCTTTCCACCTAGAATCCTCTGTTATCTCCAAAGTCAGAGAGCATCCATTGTCCTCCCCAAAGGAAAACCCCAGATCCACCTCCTCTCCCTCCCCTGGCTCCGGGCCCTTTCCTCTCACCCCTGTGATCTTCAGAATCCAAACTGTCTTTGCATATTTTGTGTCTTCTTCTCCAAATCTGACTCCTCCTGCCATCTAAGTCTAGCTCCCACCCCTGCAGCGCCATCCCTGAGCTCTCGGACATGCGGGTCTCTTGCCCATCTTCAACTTCAGTGGCCGTGGCCGAATCCTCCTGTAATCCCCTTAATCTGACCTTCATGGTACAGGCTCATCAGAGGAAACACAGGCCTGAGCCCTTGCTGGAGACACGCGGCCCGTCACACCAAGCAGGCATGACTAGGCCACTTCCTCAGATCCCTGGAGGACTCTGGAGGTGGGCAAGCTAATGGCCGTGTTTGCTGCCTCGTCCTCCTGAGGGTCAGGGTCAGGGCCAGCGGCCCTCAGAGCCCCTCTTGGCTTCCACGTCTGTGAAGAGGGGGGAGTGTTCTGGCACAGGAGGCCAGCTCGTACAGGCCTGGACGGAAAGGAAGCCCCCATGAGTCAAGGGGAAGTCCAGAGACCCACTTGAGGCAGGCGTCTGCTTGAAGAGTGCCCTAAGTGAGCGTCAAGTGGCGGAGCATGTCCTCTGAACATCCGGACTGTTCTGTTCTGAGGGTGGGAAGGCTCTCGGCTGGACTGGAAGTGGATCATTAGGAGTCTGAGGGGAAGAAGTGGAAAGGCAGCATTTTTGGTGCTTTTCCCAGGAGCGTGGAGTGTCTGGCTTGGGCAGAGCCCAGGAAGATGTCAGGACCCACCCAGCCCATGTGCTGAATGTGGGGACTGGTCCCACTTCTCCATTAATGATGTGGTAATCCAAGAGAGACACAAAGAAAGCCTTCTCATAAAGCAACCCCTGAACACTTGGTGAGATCCAAGGTCATTTGGCACTTGATCAAGGGGTCATTTAAGCTTCAGCCTCCTCCTTCCTTTTCATGGCCACACAGTGTGCATGGGACAGTGAGTCACTCACCTGCAGCAGGGAGCATAGGACTGGGGCCGGGCTGGAGGGTGGCTCTGACCCAGGATTCCAGCAACCTCACCAGGTGAGATTGGCAACCCTGCCTCCTTCTCCCAGCCTCAGCATCTCTGGTATCAGTAAAAGACAAGGATTGGGCTAGGAGGCTTCTAAAGACTCTTGCAGTTCAGGAAGTGCAGAATTGGGCCCTGTACTTGCACAGGTTTGAAAATAAGTGCCTCACTCCTCTCACCTTAATCCTGGCCAGCGGTCTTATCTTTATTTGAAATTTTGATATTTTATTCATCGTGGATTTCTTTTTGCTTTAATATTTATTTTTTTAATTAATAGACAATTCTTTTAGAGCAGTTTTAAATTTACAGAAAAATTAAATGGGAAATACAGAGTTCCCATGCATCCAACTGAATGCATCCAGTTCATGAATGTATTGTAATGTATGCATTGACCCATTAGAATTGATATTGATTAATATCAATAGTATTGACTGGTATTGATACATGAATAGTAACTAAAGTTCACGGTTTACATTAGGGATCATTCTTAGTGTTGTATATTCTGTGGGTTTGGTAAATTTATAACGATGTGCCTCTACCATGATAGCAGCATGCAGAATAGTTCCTCTGCCCTAAAAATCTCCTCATCTCACTTGTTCATCCCTTTCCCCTCTCCCCCGTTCCCAACCCCTGGCAACCACTGTTCTTTTCACTGTCTCCACAGTTTTGCCTTTTCCAGAGTGTCTTATCGTTGGAATCATACAGTCTGTAGCCTTTTCGGATTGGCTTCTCTCACTTAGCAACGTGTATTTCAGGTTCCTCCAGGTCTTTTTGTGGCTTGGTAGCTCATTTTTTATGGCTGAATTATATTCCATTGTCTGGATGTACCACAGTTTATTCATCCATCCACCTACTGAAGGACATCTTGGTTGCTTCTGATCCCTGTCTTTATTTGAAATTTTGATATTTTGTTTGCATTAATTGTTATGTTTTTAAAATTTTTCACTTAAATTTTATTTTTCTTGATCACTAAATTTTTCTGGTTCCTTGTAAGTTTTGTGCATGAGGCACGCTCTAGCCCTGGCCCTGGTCTTACCTCTGTTTGCTCAATATTCAGAAGCGAGGGAAAGGCAGGTGATACCAAGGATGGAGCAGAATCCAAAAGACACAGCCCAGTACAGGTCTGGGCACCAGGGGGCTCTGAAGCACCTTTAGGGGAGTCCTTGGAAATACTGATGGGCCCCTTCTTCCCCATTACCTTTGCTGTCCCCTACATCCCTCACTGCTTCTAAGCTCCTCCTCTGTCCTCTTGGCTGGATATGAAATCTGGGATAGCAATGCCAAGCCCTGTCTCCCAAGCAGCTGCTTCTGCCACGTCTCCCTCCTTAAGAATCCACACAGCTCCTCAGTGCCTTCTGCATCTGGTCCAAACTCCTTGGCATTGGAGGCCTGTGCTCAGCCTGCCATCCCCGTAATTAGGTTTTCCACAGGCTTCGGCCACACTGGGGAGCTTTACTTGCTCTCCCCTGCCTCCCCTTCAGGCTTTTGTTCATGCCATGTCCTCACCTTGGGACACCCTCTTCAAGAAATGACAAGGCATCATGGAGGGCTCAATCCTTTCTGAGCCAGAGACATTTCTTCAAATAAGACAGTTCTTGAAAACCTTACATACAAAACAAGTCCAAACAGATCTGTTCTGCCTGGAGCAGGTGGACTCCCTCTTCTTCCCTGAGGCACCACCCCCAGAGCATGGGTGAGTCTGAGGAGCATTGATTGAGAAGACCCAGTCTTCAGTGACAAATTGCCTGAGCCAGAGCCCTGGGATTCCCCCACATGCCCCTTGTGGCACTCCAGCCACAAGATCAGGAGTCCTGCTGCACTGAAAGCCCTGGGTCTGGTGCATCTGTTCTCCCATCAGACCCAGAAACTTGTCTCATTGTCCCTCCTTCATCAGTCTATTTATTTACACAACTAGCATTTACTGAGCACCTACTAATTCCGCTACCATTTACGGAGTGCCTACTATGAGCCAGGTACTATTCCAGGCACTGGGGATTCAGGAGTGAATGCAATAGACAAATTTCTGCCCTCCTGGAGCCAACAATAGAGTGAGGGGAGACAGGTAAGAAACAAAACAAATGAATACAGTACATGGAATAATTAGAAGATGATGAGTGCTGTGGAGAAAAATAAAGCAGGGATGAGGCATCCCAATTTCAAGGCAGAGGTCAGGGAAGGCTCCCCGAGAAGATGACATCAGAACCAAGAGTTGAAAGCCGTAAGCACAAACTGGGAAAGAGAACTCCAGGCTGCAGGTACAGCAAGGATCCAGGAGCATGTCTGGCTCACTGGCGAAAAGCGAGGAGGCCTGCATGGTGGGGGCCTTATGAGCAAGAGGGATTCAGGGAGGAGGGGTAAGGAGGACACTGCTCTGCCTTGTAGGGCTGGTAGGCATAGTAAGGTCCTTGGCTTTTTCCAAGTAATAATTAGAAGGTTTTAAGAAGAGAAGTAGCAAGATACAACTTGGGTTTTTAAAAGAAGGTCCCCATCGAAAATTTCCCACTGCTCATCAGATCCCCTCTACCTTGCTCAGAGCCCGAGGAGACTGATGGATCTGGGACAATTGCATCCCAGAGCAGTTCCAGATATTCGGAGGCTTAAAGTTTAAACAATGTATGTGGCCTTGTTTTAAAAAAGAAAAAAAGAGGTTGGGTGTGGTGGCTCACACTTGTAATTCCAGCACTTTTGGAGGCTGAGGCAGGTGGATCGCTTGAGGCTGGGAGTTCAAGATCAGCCTGGGCAACATGGTGAAACCCTGTCTCTACAAAACAAACAAACAAACAAACAAACAAATAATTAGCTGGGCATGGTGGCACATGCCTGTAGTCCCAGGTATCTGGGTGGCTGAGGTGGGAGGATCGCTTGAGCCCAGGAAGCAGAGGTTGCAGTAAGCCAAGACCACGCCTCTGCATTCCAGGGTGGGCAATAGAGTGACACCCCATCTCCAAAAAAAAAGAAAAAGAAAAAAGAAACAAAGAATACAAAATTACAAGTAAAAGACCTGCAAGTGGGCTGGGCATGGTGGCTCATGCCTGTAATCCCAGCACTTTGGGAGGCCGAGGCAGGTGGATCACCTGAGGTTGGGAGGTGGAGGTTGCAGTAAGCTGAGATTGTGCCATTGCACTCCAGCCTGGGCAACAAGAGTGAAACTCCAGCTCAAAAAAAAAAAAAAAAATTAAAACAAAACAAAACAAAACAAACAAACAAAAATCTGCAAGTGAGAGGCCTGCGGCTTAAGCTTCCTTAACGTCTTACTAAATTTGCTTTGAAAATACTATTCAAGCTCCTTTGCCCTCTGGCTTCCAGCTGGTTTCAGCCGGGGGCAGCTGTGGCAGGAGATGGGAGGGCATGGGGAGAGAACGGTTGGGGTGCTTATTGTCTTGGTGGTGGCAGTGTCTCTCAACTGAAGGCACAGCTGCTGTGGGTGGCCCCTCTGACAGCTCCAGCTCTTGCTGGGTCCCAGTTGCCCCAGGAGCTTGACCATCCCTGGCTGGTTTCTTGGCTAATGGAGTCTTCATGAAACGCTCCCCTTCTGAGTGTTCCAGGACCCAATTGGTACACTTACTTTGGCTGCTCTGTTAAGACTGGGCAGCTGAGGTAGATCCAAGAGGCTACTGCAAGAACCCAGGGCAGAGAGCTGATGGTGCTGGCTTGCTTCAAGGTGGTAGCAACAGGAAGAGGATGATGCTAAGACTTTTGATCTGGATGCCTTCTCCTGCACCCTATACACCAGCCTAGAGTATCATGGAAACCCCATAAACTCATTGACCAGGACCCCACTCTTTCCTAACTCTCTGACTGAACCTTTTTAAGCCTCAGCTTCCCCATGGGTGAGATGGAGATTGAAGAATACTTCCCTTGAAGAGCTCCTGAAAGTAGCCAACCCGTCACAGGTGCTCAGTGGATGTTTCCCTTCAAGATCCTCCCAGTCAGTCTCTGCTTTCTCCAGAAGCTTCCACTGATCGATCCAGCCACACAGAATGAGCGACTGCTTCCAAAGCTTCTGTTGCATCCACAATCAGAATCAAAACACTTCTAACTTGATGCTTTCTGCCATTTTCTGTGATGTCAGTGTTTGGTCTCCAGCTTGATTTTAGACTTTGGCAGGCTGCAAACTCTGTCCTCTCCTGAACTCCCCACGGAGCGCAAGTACAGTGACATCAACCACAGCAGCAGCATTTACTGAGCCCATCACATGCCAGGAACTGTCCAACTTTATATACATTATCTTTTTTAATGTTTTATCTTATTTTTAATTGACAAGTAGTGATTGTATATATTTATAAGGTACAATGTGATATTTGGATACATGTATATATTATGAAAAGATCAAATCAGGCCAATTAGCATATCCATCACCTCAAATTTTTATCATTACTTTGTGGTAGAACAATTAAAATCCTTTCCTGTAGCTATTTTGAAATGCAAGCCCATTATCTTGTCTAATCCTGATAACAATCCCAGAAAGTAGGCAGTAATAGCGTCCTCACATTATAAACAAGAAAACTAAGGTGCACAGTGGTTAAGCAACCTGCCCAAGGTTACACCTCACCAGTGTGAATCAAGGATTCAAGCCCAGATCCATCTGACTTCATAGCCAGCCCTTTTAATTACTGCACAATGCTTCCTTTTTATCCACATAAGCACTCAAGAAATATTTACTTATTGATTAATTGGTAGACTCTGCACATTAATACTTCCAAGACTGTCTCTTTGTATGTCAGTCTGTTTTCCCCAAATGCCAACTCTACTGAAAAATGTATTGATCATTCCCTATAATAATTTGTCATCTGGTGATTGGGGTTTACAAACTGCCAATTGCCCAGAAGGAGAATGGGAATTTGGGCTGTTCAAATAGCCTTTTTTTAGGAGTGGGAGTTTGTCAACACACCCTTGTAGCAGCGTCTGTTCCCCTGCTGCAGGGCATGCTGGGGGAAGGGACTATCCTGCCTGATGATGGGGGGTGATCTGGGGGCCCTGGGACCCTGGGCCTGGCTGCTGGACTCTTCCTCTCGCCTACTCCAGCCCCAGAGCCAGCTGGCTGAGACAGACATTGAGTGATATCTCAGGATAGATGCCTGTCAAGTGTTTCTCATGTTGTGACAGTAGGCAATTATGATTTACTTCACAAGAAATCAACAATAAACTTCAGCAAAGGAAAAAAAAAAGATCAGAGAATTTAGGATGACAAAAGCACTTGAAGGAATTTTGTTGATGGATTTTTAACTGGAAGGTAGAGAAGGAAATATTTTAAAGAAAGAAATATACACATACATGGAGAATCCCTAAATCTTCACTATCCACCTCTCCCCATCTCTGACAGCCAAGGAATTTCTCTTCTTCTAAAGCCCTGATAAAAAAATCTCACGTCCTTCAGGAAGTCCTCCAGATTTCTCAGCTGGATACGACGACTTGGTCCTCTGAGCCTTCTCTCTCCCTCTATCTACCTCTCTCTAAAGGCACATCCATTCCCACCTTAGCTTGGAGCTTTTCGTGAGCTCATCAGTCCATCTGCTTTTTCAGAGATGAGGCAATGAAATGGCCTATGTGTGGTGAGCACATGTCTATGTGCTGTTTTGTGCATGGTACAGTTCAATAAATAAAATACGTGTTCATACACATGTGTGTCAGTATTGGTGTCCAGCATCCTCAGGGTAAAGCAGAGGTCAATCACCCACCTTACAGTAGGAATGAATTTGTCAACATGATTCCAGTGGGAGAAGAAGAAACAAATAACTCCCAGAGGCCCCTCTCTGTCCAGTTCTGCATCACTGGTTGAGAAACCTCACCCAGCAGACGAGTCCCTCGCCCTCTCTACACCCCAAACTTCCCCAGCCTTCCTCTCTGAAAATAATTACAAACAATTTCAAATTCTGCATGAAAAGTGTTTGTTTCTACCTAGATGTTTGACCTGACTATAAATAGAGTATAATTTTGTTTTAGACATTGAAATTAGAGAACCAAAAGCATTCTATTATGTTAGTAACCACAAGCAAGAAAGCCAGAGGGGGAAAGAGCTGTTGATAAGCATGGGTTTGAGTCAAAGAGGCTGGGTTTCAAATTCCAGCCTTGATATTTCTGAGCTGTATGAATGCAGGCAAGCCACTATGTTTCCTGTTCTACAAAACGGGGATAGTGATACCTGCCTCTGAGAACTGCTAGAGATTGAGGAGACGTTGCTTGTAAAGCCCTAGGCACAGTGTCTGCTTCATGATAAGCCCTCAACACAAAGAATCACACTCGTTGGGGCAGAAAGCTGGGGTCTGCATCCGATGTCGCATTCGATGTCTGACTTTGGGCCCGTCATTCCCTTCCTCTGGTCCTTGGTTTCTCTACTGACCAAACAGTTGGGAGGGATGGCTCTGTGTCCCTTCTGTGTCTACACATCTATGAGGAAATGTTTCTCTCACTTATTTAGACCCAGGAAATACAAGGAAGAGAGAGCAAATGCATTGCGCAGAGGCAGGCGGCCCATGTTCAAGTCCTGACTTCATCACTTCTAGCAGCGTGGTCTTGAGGAAATCACTTAACTTTTCTTAGCATTCGTTGCCTCATCTATAAATAAAGACAATCATAGCTACGTAACCTTTATAAATCCAGGGCCCCATGTGGTCCAGTCTAATTCTGCAGCCAAAAATAATTGAGAAGGAATTCCATTTTTACTAGAAACTCTCAAATTATACACAATAACTTTCCCCCCAAAATCAGTTTCTTCACTCCCCAATCCCCTTGCCATCTCCCCAGTTGCTCTGAAACATCTCACACAGTGTGATCATGAAGTGCTCCCCGCAGTGCCATGTGCACAGGACTCTTCTCCTCCCCTTCCCTACCCCTCCCTCCATTTTAGGAGAAGGTTGGAGGAGGTAAGCTCAGAGGGTATATTCAGAATTCTCTTTATTGGAAGAAGGTAGGGCAGCTTACTATGTGAATATTCCCAAGTAAATAAGGAAATCAGCTTCATCCTGTTACTCCTAAGCATCTGCAGGGAGGGTGAAATTAGATCATTTATATTAAGCAGTCAGCCCAGTGTCTGACACATAGGAAGTGCTTGAGATACAAGAGTCATCATTAATAGTTGTTGTGAACCTGCTAGTTCACTCAGACCCATTCCACACCGCCACCCTTCCCACCATCACTTCCTCCGTCTGTCTATCTCTCTCTGTGCTAGTCAGATTCCCCAGAGAAACAGAACCAGTAGGATGTATAGAGATATACAAAATGAGATTTATGATGAGGGATCAGCTCATGTGACTAGGGGGGCTGAGTCTCTGAGTCTGCCGTCAGCAAGCTGGAGGCCAAGAAAAGCCAGTGAAGTAATTCAATCTCAGTCCAAAGGCCTAAGAAGGGAACCAGTGGGGTAAGTCCCAGTTTGAGTCCTAAGCCTGAGAATTGTGGGGCCGATGCTGTTGGTCCTAGGCTGAGTCTGAAGGCCTGAGGACCCGGAGCACCATTGTATGCGGGCAGGAGGAAATGAATGTCCCAGAGAGCAAATTCGCCCCTCCTCTGCTTCTTGTTGTAACCAGGTTCTCAGAGGCCCTCATGATGCCCACCTGCATTGGTGAGGGCAATCATCTTTACTCAGTCTATGGATTCCAATGCTAATCTCTTCCAGACACCCTCACAGACACATCCAGCAGTCATGTTTTACCAGCTATCTGGCCATCTCTTGGTCTAGTCAAGTTGATACATAAAATCGACTGTGGCAACCTCCTTCCTGTCACTGAGCTCCATCCCGCTGTGCCTGGAATGTCCTCCAGCAATTCCAGCTCCTCCACCAACCCTTCCTGTCTCCCAGGAAGGGAAGTGTTTCTGGTCCCGGCACACACACCCTTGGGTGTCTGAACATGTCCTTCTAGTAACGCCGAGTTGCCTCTCCCCTTCACAAAAGGCCCTTCCACTACTGTGGGCACATAAACAAACATGCTGGTTGGCTCATCAGTGTCGCGGGGGGCCCCGAGGTAGCTGCTGGTGATTCGGAGTGGAAGAGTCCCCCCATCTTGGAGTGCAGCCCATAGGAAGACCAGGGCTGAGTCTCCATGGAGCATCTGGTCCTAGTCAAGGAATGTGTGAGAAAGGAGCACGAGGCCTGGAGTGAGGCTCAGAGAGGAACGCAAGAGAAGCCAAGGACCTTAGCGTGCTATGAGGAAGGCAGAGCCTCTGAGAAGCGGTGGCATTGTACAGTGGGTACTGAAAAGCATAAGATTCACTGAGTGTTGAGAGAACCATCTTGACCTCATTTAAGGCAAAAGAGTGAAGTTGAACTTCGTGCTTTCCATTTTGTCTATTTTCCCACCCCAGCTCAAGACCAGGCCTTCCTAGCAGCTCTCTTTTACCTTCTATCAAACTTTGACCTTAAAAACCTTTATGTCCCCACACGTGGCATAAATGACCAAGAATAGAGCATGATGTAAACCTACCTCCCATTCAAGGGCACCTGAGTATCCTAACCAGGCCCAAAGCCTTACAAAATCAGTGATGTGCTAATGAAGCTAACACCAAGCTTCACCTGCAGACAAGAGAAGTATGGGGGGTTGGGGCATGGAGCGGCCTTCTCAGACCCAGAAATTCCTCCTTGTAGGGAAGCCAACCAGTTCATGCTGCATAAAGCCAGGTCTTGTTGAGGATGTTAACATTGATGGCAAGTGGATGAAAATAATGTTTAACAGGAGGAAATACTTTTAATCCCTTCTGGCAGGAAAATAAAACCCCAAAAAAGCAGTTTTTCAGCTGGGTCCATGGTCACTGTTGATGTCCACGTGGGAAATTAGTGGTATGTGTGAAAATAACTAGCAGGCTTGGGGGACATGACAACCCACATGTCACCAGTGAGATGAGGACATCCAGACCCCAAATGAAGCCATAGAAACAGCATCCATGGTGAGACCGCAGAGAGCCCACTAAACTCTGGGATGCTCAGGGCCCACAGTGAAATGCCATCATGAGGAAGAACAGGGAGCCTGGCCAGGAAGTTCCAAATTCCTGTTACAGAAGGATTCATGGAAGGGCTCCAAGGAATCTGTCCAGGAGAAGAAAAGACTGGTGGCCTTTGATGAGCGATGAAGCTTGAGGAAGGAGGATAGATAGTTCTGTTAAGGAGTTGACAGAGGTATGAGGTTCGAGTATTTGCAAAGCCCTGAAACAGACTGACAGCTGGAAGTCACAGGGACATGTGTTTCAGTGATGACACAGGTTTCCATAGGAAGAACTCTCTAACAGCCGGAGCTGACCAGAACAGGAAGACTTACTGGATATCCACTTGGAGAGGGCAGACTAGCAGGAAGGGGAGCTCTGGGCATTGGACAGTTGGGTGAATGTATAGATGGGTAGGTAGATGGGTGAATGTATAGATGGGTAGGTAGACGGGTGAATGTATAGATGGGTAGGTAGATGGATGGATGTACAGATGAACAGATGTATGAATGGATAGATAGATAAGCAGATGTATGTATGTATATGTGGACAGTTGAACAAATGTATGGACACATGGATGAACAAGTATCAGTGAATTGGTGGATGGAGGGACACACAGGCAGATGTATGTAAGGATGGATGGATGATGAGTGGATGCCCTCAGTGCTGCCCTCCAATTCTGAGAATCTACAAATATCTCATAACTGGGGCAAGGAATACCCATTCTTTGGGATTTCACAGATCAGTAAAATATAGGGGACTGGCATAAAGTTACCAGCTTTTAACTCTGTCAAGTTAAGAACATCAGTGTAACAACCAGCATCTATTGAAAAAGATGAAATAGACTAGAATGGAATAAAGAGCAGTCTTTCCCAAGCAAGAATCATTGAAACCTCCCTTCTCTCTCTGTGTGTCTCTCTCTCCATACACACACACACACACACACACACACACGTATATATCTGTGACATTAATTTTACATTAATATTATTATATATTATATTGTCTTCACTTTTCTTATTTAATAAACCCAGATTTGAGTGCATAATAATGTATGCATTAGTGATTTATGCATACATTATTTGTGATTTTCAATTACATTTCCTGAGCCACAGACCATCATGTGTAAAAAGGGATGAATTTATACCAGTGGTCAAAAATGTCATGGCCTTGGAGACCAGGCAGACAACATAAGTAAAGCAGGTGGAGCATGGGGATTGTGGGGCAGTGAGGAGCAGTGGAAGCCACATTCACCTGACATCTTCAGTTCCAGCTCACTGTCACCACGCAGGACAGCAAACTGCACGTTGCTGGCTAGATTTTCAGATCTATCAGGAGAAGCTGGAAATATACATTTTATGGGGGAATGTCTTGATTTCAAAATATCTGCATTAATTTTTTTAAATTGCCCTGTGTTCAGGCCAACATTGTTTAGCCGAGCAAAACACACACACACACACACACACCTGTGGGTCGGGTTTGGGCCGTGTGCCATGGCTTTGCATAGAGGTTGCAAACCCATAGCACCTGGGCCAAACCCGACCCACAGGTGTGTGTGTGTGTGTTTGGAGTTGGCATGGGAAGGAGGATGGAGTTGGGATGGGAAGTGATGGGAAAAGGTACTAAAAAGAACAAGCAAAGAGCTTCTCTGGTTACTACTGGGGTGAGTGGGCACCAAAAAGGGCCACCAGATTCCTCCTGCTACTAATGGTTTCTCTGCAGTCTATTTCCAGAAGAGCTGTAATCGGGCTCCCAACAACCTATGATTTACATCCTGGCCGGTGTAAAAGATATTGTGTGGAGTCTTCCGAGTGTGCTCTGTGTGTTTGTATAAATCTCCCTACTCAAAATATCTCCCACAGTTGACTGACAGCCCATGTAATTTAGCAGAAGGCTAAAAATTAAAATCTTCGAGCCTGCTGAGGGAGTGAAAGAATACAGTAACACTACGGTGCCGCCCCCTCGCCCAGGCCCAGGCTCGGCAGATGCCAGGGCTGTTCATTTTGGAGACGGAACAAAATATTTGTATTTAGATTTATTAAGTCATTATTCCACCATTTGTTCCAATGCGCTTTATTAAAACCAGATCTCATCTCTGTTTTGAAAGTATTACCTGATTTACATAAGCCGATCCCAGCCCTAATTATGGCTTCCTTTGGTGTCTTTTCATTCCGGGGGAGGCTTGCTCTCCCCCTCCTGTTTTTTGTCGCCTGCCTTTATGGCCCATATGTCTGCCTTGAGATAGCAAGCATCTTCAGCCTATAAATAGACAGTTCAGAACAGCCCTGCTGCCAGTTATCTGTCCACACATCAACATTACCATAATTGCAACAGTGAATGTGTAATCTCTCTAATCACACGTTCCAGTCGGAAAACTGGATTGGGTTTCATAAATTGTATAATTTGAGGCTTTCCTGAGCTAACCACTGGGCGGGCAGCCTGCTGTGGGCTTGTCTGTGCCCCTCAGCCTGGCCAGGCCTGCCCAGGGCGGTGCGGTGACACACAGCTGAGGCGGGCGCTTGGCTGTGGATAACGGCAGTGCCACCCTCTCTCCTAGGCGAGGCCGCCTGAGGAATATGAGAAGAACAACTTTTTGAGGACTATTATGAGCCAGGCAGTTTGTACATGCTCTCCTCTTTCAATTCTCATTCTGTTAGCCTTTTGTGGAAAATACCATAAATATTTCCATTATACAGATGAAGACAGGAAGGCTCAGAGAGGTTAAGTGAGGTTTCAAGGGTCACACAGCAAGTAGCTGCGACGCAAACTCAGGTCTGAGATGCCACATGTCATGCCCTTAACCACAGCTTTCGTCTACAACATGGCACCATTGAAGGCTTCAGTGGATTTAATTTTTTCGTTTCTCCAAAATAATTGCATTTCTGTCATTTAGCCAATTCTCAAAACCAAGCAGGAGGATGTCTTTGTAGATAACAAAATTGAGACTCAGAGAGGTCAAATATGCTGTCCAGGGTCACACAGCTCACGAAGGTAGAACTTGGATTCAATCCAGGGCCGACTGCCACGCCTGTGTCTGCCCTTCCTGACGCCTCCACAGCCCAGGGGCTCTCCGGGGGTCCTTCTCTTCTGTTTCAGAGCCTTCGTTTTCTTTGTCAGCCTCTCAGAAGGCTGCTGTAATTGCACTGGTGTCAGCAGGCAGAGCCCTGGGGGAAAGTGGGGAGGGAAGAGGGGCCGGCCTCTGCCAGCTTCAGCAGAACCCCTGAGACAGCTCTCCCTTAGCCCGGTAGGGACTCAAGAAAACCGCCTCTGAGGACCCTCGGGGAGCTGCTGGGGAAAGAGCTGCTGTTGTTTTGCATTGCAAGCTTCCTCGGGGCAATGTTTTTCATGCTGAAGGTCCCCTGAGTGGCTGATGACACCCTCATAGATGGGCTGGTCCCCACAGATGAAGCTTCTGCCCCAGCTCTGCCCAGTAATTGCCAAGGCTTGCAAAATTTTAGATGTCTGTTAGCTGTTTTAAATCGAGTGCTAATCAGATGATGACGTTGTTACCAGGACAGTCTCCCAGGTCTCTCTTTCTCAGAAGGAACCATCTAATCCAACTCCCTTATTTTTTCCAGAGGAGGAAAATGACCCTGAGAAAAAGCAAGAGACTTGCCCAGGGTCGTAACTAACCCTGAGTTGTTTTTTGCAATCGGTATTGGGCTGCACGTGTGTATGTACATATACACCTCTTCCCACTCTCATCTCTACGTGAATTGACTGGGCCTCCTGGCTCCTTCCTCCCAGTTTTGAAGCACTCCCTGCCAGTGTTCTGGATGGGAGACTGGGACCAGAGCTCCTCTCCTCTGCCCCATTCCCAGAGTGCCAGAAAACTTCATTCTCACATGGTTGTCACTGCTCCTGATCCACAAAGTGACCTGGGGCTTTACTGAGTATCACAGCCTGCTCTGGGCCATGGAGAAGGGGACAATCAGGGCACCCTTTCATTTCTCCCACACAAGGCCTCTGAGCCCCAAAGACAGTCCCAGAAACAACTGGGCTAAGTGGGGTGAGACCTCCCAGCAGGAACTGCCCAGGGCATCCCATGGGAGCAAACTAGACCGATGCTACTAAAAGTGTGGTCCACAGACCAATCAGCTGCATCGCATCACCTGGGAACTAGTTTGAAATGCAAACTCACAGGCCCTACACCCAACCTACTGAATCATAATCCCTGGGGGAATATGGGGGAGACTCTGTTTCAACGGACCCCTTGGGGGTTTGGATGCACACTTGGGTTTGAGAATGACAGTCTGGATCCAGCCCACCCCTGAATATCTTTCCCAGGTGTGGAAGTCTTGAGGCTATGGATCCCAAAGGTGTGAAGGCTTGGCCTAAAACAGAGGATGTGGGGAAAGTAGAAAGCTCTGGTACCCTCCCTCTCGGCTGCACAGCCTCACCTCCCACACTCCTCGCCGCAGTTTCCAGCTCCAGGCACATAAGACCCCTCCCTGTTCCTCCATGCTCTGGGCCTAACCTGTTCCCACTGCCAGAAATGCCTGCCCCACCCCACCTCCTCCCCACCCTGATGGTTCAGCCCCAAATCATGTCTCATTTGCATCTAACCAGAGCTGCTCCGGGCCTTTTCCAACCAGAATTCCTTTCTCCCTCCTGAGAGCTTCAGTAGCACTTTAAAAATAATCCTCCTCAAGCAAAACTCTATTGCCTGTGTTCTCTGAGCAGTGCCTGGGTCTTCTCTGTACTCTGAGTTCCTAGAGGCTCCACCACTTCTAGCAATGCCTGGCCACAGTAGGTACGCAATGCGTGCGTGTGTGTGTGTGTGCGCGCACGCACGTGTGTGTTGAACTCCAATTGCACTGACCGCAGGGTCCCCAAGGATCAGGGTCTGTGGCAACCTATGTGTTTGTTCCAGACCCACAGCAGATGTCATCATTTCACAACCAGCAAGGGCGCCAGGCTCCCTTCACCTTTCCTCCCTGGGGCCCCTACGGGTTGACCTCAGGGTTATCTCTCAGGTCACGTCAGGGAGCCCTGGCTCACCTTTCCTCTGCTGGTTTCCCCTAACACCCACCCATGCCAGCCTCTGGCCAACCCCACCCTGTTGAGATACGTCAGGCTGGGCCCAGTGCCTGAGGCACACCTGGGGGCAGCTGTGCTCAGTCCAGGAAGATGCCTGTGGTGTGACCTCCTGCATCACTCCTGACCCAGATCCGTAGAGCTTGTCCAGGATGCTCACACAGCTCTCCTCTGGGCCCCACACAAAGTCTGCCCCTTCCAGGAAGCCTTCCTTGGTGCTCTGATCTAGGAAGCAGGAGATGTGGGTTCTCTCACACACCCCTGTCCCACATCCCAGCAGGCTCATGCCCAGATCCTCGGTGCCTCAGGACTACAGAAGCTTCTTTAGTCACAAGCAGGGAGACTTACCTGCCTGAAGGCAGCAAGTTGGCCCCATTGGCTGCTAGCTCCACATCCAGAAACAAACTTTATGAAGTCGGATCTTATTCCAACTCCCACCCACCCCCACTGTCCCCCACTTCTCTGAGTCCTGCTTGCCAGCGGGGGTGAGGTGCTCACCTCACTTGCTCCCTGCTGCCTCAGGGAGCTTGCACGTGCTCTTCCCTCTGCCAGCAATCCCCTTTCCCTAAGCATTTCAAACACAGTACTGGGAACTAGTGGCGAGTGCAGCAGATGCAGGGACTTGGCTGGGAGTGGGATGGAGAAGGAGGACAATTGTGTAATGAAATGGCAGGACATGGGAAAATACAAAATAATAAACACCAAAAGTGCTGTCACTAATCTGCTGGGTGACTTTGAGTGAGTCCTTTTCCCATTCTGGGCCTGAGAGATAAAAGGCTTGAATTCCGTATTGCCACAGCATCCTGCTCCAATCATGAGAAATAACTTAGTGATGTGTGCCTGGAGGGGGAGGGCCCGTGCGTATGTGATAGAGAGAGAGAGGTGAGGGGGATTTCTCCAAACACACATGGGGCCCATTTAACCAGATTCTGCTTCACCTTCTTTTCTTTAATCCCCAGAGATGTGGCTTGCTCAGTGAACTGCCACTGAGTGCTCCCTAGGCACCTACTGGTGTCAGGTCCTCTGCTGGGGCCCTGCTTCCTACAGACAGGTCCCTTCCTTGAAGGACTCATACCTGATGATCATTAGCAAAGCCTTCCTGTGTCTAAAGGATCACTCATTCCCTGTTTGCTCAGAGCTTAGGAGGCACGGCCTCACTAGAAGGTTTGGAAAGCGCCCTGCGGTGGAAGGTACGTCACTGGCATGCAAATTGGGAGGCTTAGATGGCAGATAAAAGATTGGTTTGTGTCACAGGCAGCCCCAGCCAGAGTGGTGTCTTGTTACGGTGTCTCTGGGCTGGACTCGGTGCCCCTGGAATGTGAACTAGATGCGCGGGGAGGTTTCCTGTTGATACTTGTCCTGGCAGAGTGCTCCACTGGCTTAGCTGCTTCTCAAGTTGCACAACACCTGGGCCTCCCAGCGGGCGCTGCTGGTGCTGGAGGGGAGAGAAGCCTCCGCCTGCAGGGCCGGTGCCCTCCTCTGCCCACTGCCCGAAGTGAAAGGTGGATTCCCGGCCAGGCCCGGGTCAGGAGGTGACCCCAGCTCCTCCCCAGGAACTCCCCCTGGCCCTCCAGGGAAGGGCATGGTTGCTCTGAAGGGCACACGGCAGGGATGACACTGGCAAAGGGGGAAACGGTGGCAGGCCAGGGGAGGAGGGGGCCAGGCTGCTGTCCCTTCCTCAGGGGAAGGCTTGGAGCAGAGCCATTAGCCTGCCTGAATCCTATTACATGCAGGGCAACCTGTGAAGACCTTTCCCATATTCCCTGTTGGCCTCACCCTGTAACTGAGAGGAAAGGTGAGGACGTGGGAGATGAAGTGACTTGCCCTGGGATTGTTTTTTTCCAAAGTTCAGGGATATGACCTCTAATCCAATGTCCTGTCTGAAGGGCTGTTTGCCTGGCCGGAGCTCTCCAGAAGCCGGCAAGAGGCAAACATGCATCAGTTCAGGAGGGCGAGGGGCAGCCCAGGCTACCATGGCCCGTTTAGAGGGCTCAGCTAACTTCGGGGTGTCCTGAGGCCACCAGCCTGGCTGAGAATACTCTCCCGCCTTCCTTCCAGCCTTCAGTGGGAGCTGCGTCCAGCTGGGCAGTGACTCAGCAGCCCTCATTCCCACGTGTGTGGGAAGGCAGGCCTCTCTCCCGGCTGTCGGCTTGGCTCCGTTGGCCCGTCTGGGGGTGCCCCAGCGGCCAGCCTGCCATCAGCGAGGCCCTGGGGCTCGGGCCAGGCTTCCCACAGCTCAGTCACAGAGTTTGCTTTCTTTCCAGCCCTCTAGGCTTTCCCCCTGAGACTGGAGGGCCACTTCTAAGTTCCTCTGGCCACCTCAACCGTCCACTCAGCCAGGGAGCCAGGCTGTGGGTGACTGCCTTAGCACTGTCCCAGAAACCCTGTGCTGTCCTCAGAAGCAGCCCACCTCCCAGAGCAAATAGCTTGTTTGCCAGGCTCATGGGCCTCCCCGCCTGCTCAGAGTGCGTCCGGTGGTGCACGAAGAGAAGGAACTGGGCAAAACCCAGGCAAGAAAACCAGGGAGGGAAGTGGATCTTGGCTGGACCTTTAACAGGATGTATGGGAGGGTGAGCTATGGTGAGATCGTGCAGGTAGGGCACTAGCCCATCTGCTCGCGACCAAGAAAAACATCACCCCACATACCCTGGCTCCAACCCCAGGGATGGCGCGCTGGCAGCATTGGCATAGCTGTGGAAGCTTGAGCAAGGCTCGTAAATTCTCAGATCCCGTTTCCACATCTGTAAAATGGGCATGCTAATGCCTATCAGCCAGGTTTGCTCCACACAACACGTACAACCCTTTTTCTAAAGGGCTTGGTGGAAGGCCTGCTCCAACACGCTTCAGACGTGGATATTGCTTTCCATCCTACGTGTGAGTCCAACAAGATTTGTGCAATCTTTTATTGGTCTCATTTCACGCTCATCATACTGGGACTCTGTGGGAAAGGACCCGCGAGGGACCTTGCAAATGCTGCCAGGCACTGCAAGTGCTGGCCACTGCAGCTGGTCCTCCCGGCGACTCTCAGGGAAGCAGGGCAAGTGAGGAGCCTGGGTTGGAAACACGAAATACTTTGCTGGCAGTCATTCCATAAGTTAGGATGACTACAGAAACTTTTATGCAGCGCCAAGTATGTGTCAGCCACTGAGAGAGACAGTTAGGGACACTGAGGTGCCTAAGACATGGTCCCTGCCAAAAACAGGCCAATGTGGCAGAGGAAGGAAGGAAAGAGAAGGGAATATGCAAACGACCTCCATCCCAGATAGGTGAAAAGTAGGCTGCGCATGAAGCATAGACGCCTCACCTGGGAAATCCCAATGCAGTGAGAAATCAGGGCTGCTCCAGGGGAACAGAAAAGGCTGCATGGAGAAGGAGCAGGAGTTTGCAGGGTGGAGAAGGGCGAGACAGGGTTTGAAGGCCCCAGGGTCTCCAGTAGGGAGCATGTGCCCGGGCTGAGCAGGGGACAGGGTCTCTCCTAGAAGACCCAGATGTACTGAGGCTCCTCCATGCCAGCACATGTGGCTCCACAGGTATTGCAAGACCCCCGTGGGGTGTCGAGACACATCCTATGACCTAGATCTCTGCCTTCCAGGAACTGGTTGGGTGAGATGAGACTCATCCTGGGCATACGTAGGAGCAATTTTTACCAGCATGTCTCCAACTGCAAGTGTGGCCTATGAGATCTGATGTCACTTCCCTCCTCGGGTGACCCTGCCAGCCCCTCTGCAAAAGGGGACATAGGCACACAATTTTGCACATTGTTTCCAGGGGTTCAAGGATGTCCCTCACCAGCCCATCTCCTCTGAGTAACCCTCAATGTGATTCAACTCCTGGGTTTTGCAGATGAGGAAACTGAGGCAGAGAAAGAATGTGCCTTGCTGAAGGTGTGTGGTGAGTCAGGACGGAATAGGCCTAGACTTTTGGCTTCTGCCTCAGAGTTCTCCCATGGGTGCCTGCTGCGGCCACCTCCTCAATCTGTGCCTCTGCCCAGCTGCAGTTTTCGGCATACTGCCTCATGACAGAGGGGACAGCATGCACTTTCTATCCATCTCAGCCATCGCCTCTTCCCAACCCATAGCTCCCCTCTTGGTGAAACTGCCTTTGCGCTTTCTTCCCACGTGCATGGTCCCGCTGGTTCTCTGCATCCTGGTGTCCCATCTCTGGGAAAGGTTCCACCGTGCCCGCACTCACTCAAGTTGCACAGGGACATCTTTCTCCCCTTCTCCCCCTGCTCCCCCTCCACAGTCAACTCCTAGCTGGACTGGCCTCTCGCTCAAACCCTGTCCTTACTATTTATCAACAGGATTCCAGGCCCTCCTCACCTCTTGCTGTGGCCATTATCACAGCCAGAAAAACATTTCTAAAGCACATGAACATGTCACTGTTCAGCTTAAAATCTTGCAGAGGTGCCTGTGGTCTTGAAAATTAAGTTCAAGCCCTCGGTGTGGTCTACAAAGCCCCCCATGGCCGGCACGACCCCTCCTTACCATGTGCCTACATCCATTCTTGGCACCAGCTTGGCAAACGCTCCATGCCACCAACCCCCTGAAGCCCATTTGCTCCTGTCGCTCTTCCTATCCAGAGCAATAAGATGTGTGTAGACCAGCTTTATACCCTTTAACCTTGAGGTTTGCTTGCATGCTTGTTTTAAAATTCAGTTCCCTCTCGACAGCAATACTTTTAAAGGGGCCCATCCACTTTCCCACTATGGGCTTTTAAAAATCTATATGGAGCACTTCATGAATTTTGTCATCCTTGCACAGGAGCCATGCTAATCTTCTCTGTATTTTCCAATTTTTTAGTCTGTGTGCTGCTGAAGCGAGCACATATATGGCTTTAGAAGATAATCTTAGAAACTTACGCACAAGAAAATCATTTGTAAACACTCTTCCACAGTAGTTTTCTTACATGGACTGACACAATTTTTTACCTATAAGTACTTCTAGGGTCTGAAATTAAAGTCAGGACAAAGCGTAAATACAAGCGTCTATGACTAGCAACATACGCTGGCTCATTTGCTGATGAATAAGTAGCTGAACCCAGAAGCTCAGCCTAAAAATTTAACAGGAACAAGGGCTGATCTTCAAAGTCCCAAACAGTTCAAAGTTGGAAGAGTAATTAAGAGCCACTGAGATGTGCTGTCAAACAGGCAGATGAGAGCCTGGGATGCCCCTTCCTCCCCTGCCTGGGCTTGGCTTGATGGCAGAGGTCACAAATGCAGCCCAAAATGAACCGCATTCCCTGGCTCTTAGAATTGGATCTTCAGCTTTCTAGAACAGCCCTTCCTGTGTTATGTCTGCAATGTGTAGAATCTGATAAGAAACTTGTTCCAAAGTTCAAAAACAACCAGACTTTGTAAATAGTTCCAAATAGAAGCCCTATTCATGCTGGGGAAGGAGTATGTGTGGGAGATGAGAAGGACCTTCACTCAGAAAACCAGAGCGGGAATCCCAGCACCATGTCGGTGGACCATGGGCCACTTCACTTCTCTGCCCCTGGTCTCCTTACCTGCATGATGGGGATTATAACAGTACTTACCTCCTTGGGCAGAAGAATGATAATTCGAGTAAAACACGGAGCATACAGTATGTGCTCAGTAAATATTAGTTGTGGAAGTTGCCAATAAAACCAACAGTGTGAGCAGAGCAGCCATATATTTAATCAATATACATTAAAAATAATTTTTGGCAGAATGAGAACATCTGAGCTGTGCAAGCACATGGTACGGGCCAGCATCTAGAACTGCAGCTCAGGAAGGAGAACTCAAGCAGAGCTGAAAAACCTGCGAGGGAGACAGATGGCAAGAGGAGTCGAATGAATACTGGCTCCCAAAGACAGCAGGTCCTAATCCTGGAGCTGTAAATGTGACCTCATTTGGAGAAAAAAAAAAAAAAAATCTTTGCAGACGTGATTAAGTTAGAGAATTTGAGATGGGGAGATTATCCTGGATGATCAGGGTGTGTCCTAAATGCAATCACAAGTGTCCTTACAAGAGACGGGCAGAGGGAAATTTGACACATAGAGGAGAGACAATGATGGGAACTGAGAACAGAGAAAGATCTGAAGATGCTGATATTGAAGATCAGAGTGATGAGGCCACAAGCCAAAGGATGCTAGTAGCTCCCAGAATCTGGAAGAAGTGAGAATAAATTTTCCCCTAAAGCCTCCAGAGGAAGCACAGCCCTGCTGACTCCTTGATTTTAGTCCAGTGATGCTGATTTTTGACTTCTGTCCTCCAGAACTGTGAAATAAACCTCTGTTGTTTTAAGCCACCAAGTTTGGGGTGATTTGTTACAGCAGCCACAGGAAAACCAGCCAGTATAATGGCTCATGAGGCCCATTTTACTTATGAGGAAATATAGACTCAGAGAGCAGCAATGATTTTCACAGAGCCACATAGCACATTACCCGCTTTGGCCAAGGCCAGACCAGGTTAACAGACCCTGAACCACTGCGCTCCTGCTTCCATCTGCCCTGCTTCCTCCTGGCGATGCTGGGACCCCTGGGAGGTCTTAGACCTGAGATGCCTCTAATTTCCACAGTGATGTGTAGTTGCCCCCAGGTGAATCTTGCTGGTGCCAAGCCTCAACCCGTGGCCACCATTGCCCTCAACCAAGATGTGCTCCCATTGCCTGTGTCACAGGCTGGTTCTGTGGGAGTGAACTCTGGGAGGGAGTTTGGGGTACCAGGGGTTTATTAAAGATCTGCACCAGTGAAAGAAAAGGAGAGAAGTTGGATTAGGCCAAAGGAGATTGAAGGCAAACTGCAACGCAGGTTTGACCAAGCGCCAGTCACCTAGCAGGGAGTCATCCTGTGTCTAGCTGAAGTAGCCAGGACTTTCCACTCCCATCCTGCTCAGTCACCAGAGGCAGGCTACCCCAGGGAGGGCATGACTTCAAAGGAGGTGGGTGTCTGCAGCTGAGGTAGACGCCCTGAAGGAGCTGACAGCTGGGGCTGCCTGCCTGCTACACTCCCTGCAGATGGGCAGCAGGGCCTTGTCGGGAAGGAGCTCCGAGTGTGTGGACCTACAGCTACCACTGTGTTCTGCAAACAAGGCAGGCATCTTCCATCAGCAGTTCCTAAATGGCTGGCCTCCCAGTACAGGCCCCACACTGCAGAGTGATCTCACACTCTCCATAGTTAAAGTGGGTTCTGTGCTCACCTGGGAACTTGTTAGAAATGCAGAATGGATATTGGGCCTTACGTTCCATTTTGAGAACGAAGCTCTAGACCCAGACATCAAGGCCAGCAGTGGTCTGTTTTGGTTGGGCCCTAGAACTAAGAATGATTTTTGCACCTTTTACAAAGAGGAATATGTGACAGAAAGTGTACGGCCCACAAGGCCTAAAATATTTACCAGGTGACCCTTTACAGATAAACTTTGTTAACCTACTCTAGAAACTGGGAGTTATCTATGCATCTCTGTCTCAGTTTCTTGCTGTCTCCCTCCTGGCCATTCCAAACGCAGATAAAAAGGCATCCCAAGGCAATGGTAGGCAGCCCAGGCTGCTGTTTGGAGCCACCAAGGGCATCGCGGGGACCTTCAGACCTTCGGCCCCCATCCCGCCATCTCCACACCTGTGCCGCTGAATGCCAGGCAGCAAGCCTGCGCCGCCGCCCCTCCTCGGCTCTGTCTGGGCTTCTTGTCCCCAGCGTTCCCTTCTCCAACAGGCCTTTCATCTTTGCAGCTTTTTTCCCCCAACATCCCTGACTCTCTTGTGAAATGCAAATGAGTTAGCATCTAATTACTCACTCGGTGCTGCATCTAGAGCCTTCTCTTGTTAGGGTCCTGTCCAACATCTCTCTCATCAGCTGAGAACTCAGCCCATTAGGAAGAATTCCTGATCGGGGGAGGCGGGCAGCTCCTCGCCCCTCCCTCTCTCCCTCCGGGACTTGTCAGCAACCACCTCAGCCGTGGATTCCAGAAACACACCCGCCTGGGTGGGGCAGTTCCACCCACCACTCACTCTAATTACCAGAATCGCTTCTGGGAAGCAATTGTGCCAGGGCTGTGCTGGGCACGGGAATGAGACCCAGCCCCTGCCCTCCAGGAGGCTGCGTGTGTAACCAGGCATGAGCCAGCAGGACAGTGGCTGATGAAATGAGGAACACGGCCTAGGGCATAGTGCAACCTTTCAACTGTGATGGGCTGAGTTTCAACCTAGGAGGTAGATGGTGGAGAGCTGGAGTCCATGCTAAGCCTTAGCATGCAACCTTTAAGTCATGGAGATGCAGCGTGGTACAGGAGGAAGACGGCAGGGCTCCAATCTACCACCTCTCTGCAAGACTCTGGGCCTTGACCCCCCTAAGCCTCAGTTTCCTTATCTGGGATCTGAAGATAATAGAGCCAGCATGAGGAAAATGAGCCTCTGAAGGTGAAGTGTCAGGCATGGGCTTGGCACCACATAGGTGCTGAACACGTGTTAATCCCATTTCCTTGGCCTTTGTGTGGCCAGGGGTGGTCCATGACAGATGCAGGTGGAGTTGAATTTCTGTCCAGGGAGTAGCCCCCACCTTGGCTCCTGCCCCACCCCTCCATGTCCTCATAGCCCAGAGTTGTTCTCATCAGCTCCATCCTATGCCAGCCAATCCTGGCAAAAGTTGAAAGGCCATTTGTCCACCTGCTACCTGGAAGAAGGTCATGCTCCACATGCCTGAGCTCAGGAGGCTTAGCCATGAGAGCTGGACTCCGGCAATCTAGCGTTTCAGGGCTCTCCCCTCAGAAGCATGCCTCAAGCCTTAGCTTCACTGTGCCCTGGAGACCCTCTGGCCTCAGCAGTCGACCCATCTCTAGCCCATCCCAGTCCCAGTCCAGCCCTACCACTCTCAACTCAGCTGGCCACAGGCAGCCTAGCCTCTCCACTGCCCTGGTTACTCCCATCCAGACTGAACCCTGTTTTCTGAAACCCCCATCTCTCTAGTGCTTATGGTTCATATGGAACCACCACGCTCTGAATTATCCATGGGTCATTTCTTGGAGAAATGTCATTTATCCATTTCTTGGGACAATGACATTGAAATTGGCTTTCCCAGGCCTACAACAAAGCCAGGTAATGGAGAAATGTCGTTTAAAACCCCGTCTCTACTAAAAAATACAAAAAATTAGCCGGGCGCGGTGGCGGGCGCCTGTAGTCCCAGCTACTCGGAGGCTGAGGCAGGAGAATGGCGTGAACCCGGGAGGCGGAGCTTGCAGTGAGCCGAGATTGCGCCACTGCACTCCAGCCCGGGCGACAGAGCGAGACTCTGTCTCAAAAAAAAAAAAAAAAAAAAAAAGAAATGTCATTTATCCATTTCTTAGTCTGTGTGAGTATGAATGTGGTCTTGTCTCTCCTGCAGACTCTAAGTGCCTTGAAGGAAAAGACCACACCAGACACCCCAAGATAGCAAGCACAGCACAGTGTTGGGACTGTGGCATGCTGAGCGCACACCATGGCAGGTGGAATGGAAGACCTGACATTCACCTTCGTATGGCTCACTGGTGCCAGATCAGCAAATGTATTTGGTGGAAACTGGAGAGGGTAGGAGGAGAGAAAGAATGAGGACTTACTGAGCACCTATGATGTGCTAAGCTCAGATGCTACTAAACCATTTAGAGCATGTGCTGTCATTTAATGCTCACAACAGCCTTGTGAAGTAGAAATTGTTCTCCCCCATTTTACGGTGGGAACCTGGACCCAGAGGTATTTAAATGACCAACTTAAAGTCCTGTCACTACTGAGTGGTAGAGCCCAGCTTGAACCCAGACCTCCAGTGTCATGCTCATTCTGATTGGCCAGGCTTCCCAGTGCTCTCTTCCCTCTCACCCCAGCCTGGGTTGGCAAACACAGGCCATTGGTTCCACCTGTTGCTCTGCTCTTGACCTCCAGTAACCTTTGCTCCCTCTTTCCTGGCCAGCATCTTGCTCTTGGCACTGAAAATCTGCACCCCTGGGGAGGCCCAGCCATCCTGCATCTGGAACACTGGTCAGATAACCCTGCCTGGGGTAACCAGTGACCATCCCTTGGGCTCTCATCAACCAGCTGCTGCCGTGGTAGGCTTCTATGTTCAGTGATGTCAGAGCTAGAAGGCCCTTCGAGGTCCCCCCGGGCCCAACCTCACCATTCTACTGATGGGGAAACTGAGGGCCAGAGAGGAAAGTGGCTTGCTCAGGCCTTCAACCAAGCCAGGTCCAGGAGCTAGGTGTCCTGACTCCCGGTCCAGCCCTCATCCTACCACCCCAGCTCAGTTTCACAAATGTGCAGAGAAGACAGAAGAGCCGGGTGTTCTTGGGGCCACACAGAGAGAATGCTTGCTCTCTGTTTCCTTCTGCTTGGTCTCCCCGAGACAGCTATGCAGCTAGAGTAGACCAGTATACTGGCACTGACAGGGCGGGAGTGTGGCAGGAGGAGGTTGGCAAGTCCCATAAATCTTCCTGGAAGAAAGGCCTTGAAGGTGGGTGAGACCTGGCTCAGTGCATGAAGGAAGAGGCTTTCTGGGCTGAGGCAAGAGACAGACTGAGGGGCAGGAGGCAAAGGCCTTGATGGACAGAGGATGCCATGGATGGTATGAACATTCTGGCACAGAGTAGGGACCATGGCTCAGCTGTCCCTTGTCTCTTTGCTCTGGGGAATGCCCCTGGTACCCCCCGGGCTGTGAAAAACTAAGCCAGTGTTTCCCAAGATGGCTGTTGAGACACAGCCCCACACTGGCAGGACAGCCCTGGGAGAGGGCAATATTCCCATATCTGGCTCAGCTCCTGCCCCAAGGGAGCTGCCCACACACGTGTCCTCCCCCACCATGTGAGTGGGACCCTGCTAGGAGGCAGCGTGCTGCTTGCCCATGGCCCCTGGCTCTCCTCCTCCTCCTCCTCTGACCGGGCCTTCTCTGTCTTCTGATGGAAAGACCTCCCTGCCCAGCAGTGTCTGGAGCTCTGGAAGTGTTCAACAAGCCCTAGCTCCGACGCCCAGGCACTGCCCTAAAGGTTCCCCAGTGTTTAGTCCCTGGTCAATCTTCCCTGCCAGCTCCCGCAGAAAGCCCAGCCCTAGCTGCAGCTCTCACTCACTCACTCATTCAGTAAGGTGGGGGCCCTCCTGCACTCCTTCTGAGTGCCGGCTGTGGAATCTGGGCAAGAATGCTGGTGGTGCATAGGATGGCCCTGCCCGTGAGGAGCTTGCTGTTGATGAAACAGAGGAAACATGGGTGTAATTTGCTGCAATACAGGCTAGAAAGTGAGGGCTATTGCAAAGTGCTTAAAGGATGGGGGAGATTGTTTTATCTGTGAGACCCCGGGGGGCTTCCTGAAAGAGGTGGCATCTGAGAACTAGTTAAGCTCCGCTTTACACGACTCTGCTCAAAGCTGCAAAGAAAGCACGATGCATTCGGACAACTTGGTTTGCTAGACTGCCGAGATCCTTGAGAGGCTGGAGATGACACATTCGGGAACCTGCGCTGAAGGACCTTGGGGGCCAGGAGGGAGTCAGAGAAGGGTTCGAAGCAGGAAATGGTATGACCAGATTTTGGAAATAACCCTCTATGGCTACAGCATCAAGAACTGGGGGGAGGAGGGTGCAAGGGCAGCTGCTGAAAGACCAGTGAGAAGGTGACCACATGGCCCAGCAGCGAGCAGATGGCCCAGGACAGGGAAGGTTGGATGCAGCTGAGATTTAGCAGGAGGAATCCACAAAATCAACATTTGGATGATGGGGTGGGGGCCAGAGGGGCATCTGTGACGGAAGGTCTGGGTTGAGGCTTGCACTCTGGGTAGCTGAAAGTGCCATGACCCTACAGGGAGGCAATGGGCGCAGCTTGGGGAGTTCAGGACAGAGTCAGGGCTGAAGACAGTGATTGAGTCATGAGGTGGGAGGGGAAGCAGATGGAGAAGAGGCGTGGCCATAAGGCCCCTGGGGAGAGACAGCCGCAGGGGTAGAGCCAGGCTTCCCACCCAGCCTGCTCTCCCCTTCTCCCCGCAGCCCAGGCGGCTGCCTCAGCCCTGGTTCCCCAGGCAACACCCTGTCCCTTCAGCCCCACTGGGGGTGGCATCCACTCCCCAGGGGAGCTCACAGACCAATGCCACACCACTGAAGCCATGGCAGCCAGAGGCCTGGAGACCCTCATCTCCCACCTCGCCCCATTGCACTGGCCTCATCTGCCAGCACGCCCTCCCTGGGCACCAAACAGTCCATTCTCTCAGTCCACCCCTACTCCACAGCCACACTTAGCCATCCCTCTGCACTCAAACCACCGAGACTTTTCAAGAACAAGAAGTGCACCTCCATTATCGTATGACGCTGCTGAGCTGCCAGGGCTTATTTGTGACTGCGCCATAGCCTGGCCTCTCCTGCCCTAATGCAATCCCTGTGCAGAGGTGGCACTTCGCACCTTTGCCCATTCCAAGCTGGTCCCTTTGTTCTCCACTTCCTCCTAACCTTCCAGGCCACTGCCACCCCGCCCGAGCTCATCCCTTCCAGCCACTCTCAAATTCCTGAATCCATCTCCACTCACTCGTACAATCACTTAAAATCAAGCCTAATACCCCTTTGCGTCTCTCAAAGCAACAGACATCCTGCTGGATGCAAGGGGACCGAACCAAGAGGCACTCCAGGTGACTAAGCCCCATGAAACCCCCACTCCGCTCGCTGGGCCTTCCTCCCTGCTTCCTTCCTTCAGTCCATTTGGCCTCCAGGATCTAATCTGGGGGAGTAGGAGAAAGCCATGAGGGAGAGACAGAAACTATTCCTGGTATTGTTCTAAGGCCACAGCCTGTGGTTGTGGAGGGAAGCAAGCGGGGCTGGGAGATGGGGAGGAGAGGTTAACAAGATTTAAAAAGCCATAATGAGACCGCAGCACAAACCCTGCAATTATGCTCCCAAATTTAATCAAAACAGCTTCCCGCACTGGGCCTGTAACATCTCTAACAGGCCCCGTCAAGTTCTGCCTCCCAGCCCATCGCTTGAGAGAGTGCAAGGCCCTGAGGTCTTTCTGCAGCACAGGGGCAGGGCCAGCCCCCAGCACAACCCACCCCAGCTGGGAGCAGGCTTACGGGACTTAACTTGGCTTAGATGCACCAGGTCTCCAGGAAGCTCTTCCTCCTCCCTCCTCCTCTCCTCCTCACCACCTTCCCATCTGCTTCTCATCTCTGCAGCCCACTCCCCTTCATCCAGCCCTGCTCCGCTGCCACCTCTCCAACTGAGATCCCTCCACAGCCCTGGCCATCATCTGTGTGCAGGCCCCAGACTCCTTCAGGGCATCCCCAGGGTGGGGCTCTTTCTTAATTAGACACCAAAAACAAACCTGGCCTTGCCCAGATGCAGTGACCTTCTTGACAGCAGAGGGTATTTTTTTTTCTCTGCATGGTTTGGTTTTGGTCTCCCCTGGCATATGGTAGGTCAATACCTATAGCAAGGATTGTTCGTGCTCACTGCGTGGCCACACGCTACCTTTCCCAGACTCTTGTGTGAAAGGGTTGGGACCATGTTGCTAGTTCAGGCCGATGGTCTGTAGCTTCCAGATTGAAGCTAGGAGCCAGCGTGTCTTCTTCCTCTCTCTCGCCCTCTGTCCTGGTCATGTATTTCAATGAATGTACCTACGGATGAAGAAAGCTACTGTGATGGTTAATTTTATGTGTCAATCCGAATGGATCACAGGATGCCCAGATATCTGGTGAAACATGATTTCTGGGTGTGTCTGTGAGGGTGTTTCTGGAAGAGATTCGCATACGAATTTGTTGATTGAGTGAAGTGCATCTGCCCTGCCTGATATAAGTGGGTATCACCCAACCCACTGAAGGCCTGAATGGAACAAAGAGGTAGAGGAAAGGAGGACTCACCCTTCTCTGCCTGACTGCTGAGCTGGGACACTGATCTCCTGCCCTTGACACTCCTGGTTCTCAGACTTTCAAATACAGACTGGAATCTATACTATCAGCTCTCTGGCTCTCAGGCCATTGAACTACACCACAGCTTTCCTGGGTCTCCAGCTTGTAGACAACAGATCAAGGGACTGCTCAGCCACCATAATCATGTGAGCCAGTACCTGATAATAAATCTCTTTATAGATCCTATTTATATGTGTGTGTGCCATGCATGCGTGTATACTATATATAATAGACAGATCCTATTGATTCTGTTTACCTGGTGTTCCCTAATACAGCTACCCAACCCATACTGGACCATCCATGAATGAGAAATCATCATTATAGGCCGAGCGTGGTGGCTCACCCCTATAATTCCAACACTTTGGGAGGCCAAGTCAGGTGGATAACTTGAGATCAGGAGTTTGAGACCAGACTGGCCAACATGGTGAAACCCAGTCTCTACTAAAATACAAAAAGTAGCCAGATGTGGTGGCGGGCACCTGTAATCCCAGCTCCTTGAGAGGCTGAGGCAGGAGAATCGCTTGAACCCGGCAGGCAGAGGCTGCAGTGAGCCGAGATTATGCCACTGCATTGCAGCCTGGTGACAGAGAGAGACTCCATGAAAGAAAGAAAGAAAGACGAAAGAAAGAAAGAAAGAAAGAAAGAAAGAAAGAAAGAAAGAAAGAAAGAAAGAAAGAAAGAAAGAAAGAAAGAAAGAAAGAAAAGAGAGAGAGAGAGAAAGAAAGAAAAAGAAAAAGAAAGAAAGAAAGAAAAAGAAAAAGAAAGAAAGAAAGAAAAAGAAAAAGAAAGAAAAAGAAAGAAAGAAAGAAAAAGAAAGAAAGAAGGAAAGAAAGAAAGAAGGAAAGAAAGAAAGAAAGACATCATCATCATTATAGTGCTAAGCCACTGAGATTCCAGGGCTTATTATTCCTGCACCATAGCCCAACCTATCCTGACTAACACAAACCTGTCATTGAGAGACTAATGAAAATATTTTCAAGTCACTCCCCACTCAAATGGAAGAGAGTAGAATGGCACATCTGGCCCTGAGTCAGGAAATTTGAGCTCTAGTTCTATTAATATCTCTGTCAACCGATTGCTGTGCAAATTGGGCAAGTCTCTTAGCCTCTCTGGACCTCAGTTTCCTCATCATCTGTCATGTGGTTGAGTCACATGAAATGATATTATTCATTAAGACAAGAAATACAGGAAGAGGTTCAGGTTTGTGGGGAAAGACCTGAGTTCCATTTGGTACCTGTTGAGTGTTTCATAGGCATACGGTAGGTTCTGGGGCAAAGAATAAAAACGGGGCTGGAGATATGGATTTGAGGTCATAGAGAGAGATGGTGGCTAAAGATGTTATGAATGAGGTAGCTGGCAGGGAAGACAATCAGGAAAATAAGGAAAGAGGGCTCTACGTAAAGAAAAAACGAAGAAGCTAAAGTCCAGAGACATGAAGTAACTGGCCCGAGATTAACGGTAGGCCAGTACCAGAGTTGGCGCTAGATCTGGAACTCTAGCCCCAGACTCCAGGGCTCCATCCCTTGTCAGCACAGAGAAGCGGGGAGCCTGGGGATAGTGAGGCATATCCCAGTGAATGCTGGGATGCTGACCAACTGTGCGTCTTGGGTCACTTCTATGGGAATCAGCTTCCCTGTCTGTATAATAAGAATATGATTTTGACACAGTGTGGGGCTTTGTGATTTATAAACTACCTGCATAACCATTATCTCATCTGGCTCTTAAAATCGCCCTTTGAGGAAGGCAGGGTACACAGGTAGATCAAGGCTCAGAGAGATAAAGTGTGCCCAGATCTCTTGACTATAGGTCAGGTCCCCTCACACTGAACTCCCTTTTCAAGGACCACGAGCAGAGTCCCCCTCTGGCCAGACATTGCAGACAAAGGCCAATCCCTGCAACAAGCACCATCCACCCACCCACCCACCCACCCCTTTCTCTCCCTTGTTTCTATTCACTCTCCCCAAGACCCTTTATTTCCTGCCATAAGAAATAAGTCACAAGTCATGGGTATCCCTTGCTCACTGGAAGTAACCACGTTTCCTAGGATTTTGCTAATGGTTCTGGGATGATGGGAAGATGATCAGGGGCCACCTGGAGGGATAAGATGACCATGGAGTTTCTCAGCCTTGCTGGCAGGGGAAGGGGATGGCTCAAGGATATTGGTTCATCACGAAGCATAGCTTGAGAAAGGGTGGTCTGACCCCAAACAGGGATTTTAGAGTCTTTGCAATTTCTGGGTTCTAGAGGGGAAGATGGGTAACTGTTCTCTGAGGCAACATGAGAGACTTAAGGCATTTTGTCAACCAAAGGCCAAGCCTTTCTATAAGAGCCTATTCTGGGAACAACTCAAAGAAGATTCCAGTCCATTCCAACCCATCCCATCCACTCATCCAAGAAATATTGATTGAAGGTACTTCCGCCTCTGCCCTCAAGGGCTGCCAGTAGAGCAGGGAGGAGACAAGAGCGAGAGCAGAATGCAGAATTTCCACCTAGAAGACCCAAAGTCAAAGCCTGATCAACCAGTTCCAGCTGTGTGGCCTTGGGCTAATTACTTGGCTTCTCTCAACCTCATCTACAAAATAGAGCTAATAATACCACTCAACTCCCTGTGTCCCAGGGTGGCTTTGAAAATCAAGAGATCTTCTGTGACAAAGTGATTTGTAGGGTGTTATGAAGAGGATAAATCAAGCACTTATTTCCTAGGGATACAAGGTAGGCAGCCACAAGTGCTGCTGGAGAGGCACAAATAAGGTGTTATGAAGGCCCAGAGCAAGTGGATGAGGGGAAGGAGTTGGGACAAGGGAAGGACTGAAGAAAAGAGGTAAGCTGTTGAAATTAAAGGATGGGCACAGTCTCAAAAGGCAGGAATGGCAGAGAAAGGATATTTCAGCAGAGAACAGAGCAAGCCAAGATATAGAGGCCAGAAAGAGGACAGTAGGTTCCAGAGACAGAACAAAAAAGCCATCAATATCTACAGGGGGCCTGTGGGAGATAACACTGCAACTGTATTTAGAGGAGATGACAGAGTGTCTTGAACACTAGGCGGAGACATCTGGACTTTATTTGGCAGGTGTGTGTGTGTGTGTGTGTGTGTGTGTGTATGTAGCACGGTGGTTTTCACTGTGGACCCTGGACAACCAGCAGCATACCACTTAGGCATTTGTTAAAAATGCTGACTCCAGGCCCTGCCCCAGCCCTCCTGAAGCAGACACTCTGAGTGTGGGGCCCAGGAATCTGTGCTTATCAGGCCATCCAAGAGATGTAAATGCCCTCCATGTGTGAGGCCCACCCTTGGAGCAGAGTCTGTCAGTGCCCTGCCCTGGCCCTTTGTCTTGCCAGCTTCCATCTGCCACCGTCAGAATCCCTTCAGCTGGAACCTAACTGTGGCCACTGGAGTCTGCACTCCCCCAGGCATGAAAAGACTGGTAGTACCAGGAATTAACAACCCTGGGGAGAAGCCCTCACCCAATGATTGGCAAGAGCTTGTGAGTCATAGCCCAGCCCCCTGGCCCTCAAATGGCGTGGCTCCGAGATCGAAGTTCTAGACTCTTTCCTGGGATTCCCCAGGAGGGTTGAGCCCTGGCACCCACAATGGCCACTGGCTTGAGAATACCCCTGTCTGTACTGGCCACCCTCCCTCTCCCTCTCACTTCTCTTCTCCCCACTGGTGTTTTCTGGGACATCTCTCAAATGAACCACTTGCCCTTGAGTCCTTGACTCTGCTTTTGGAAGAACCCAAACCAAGGTCATTTGCATGTGGATGCATGTGTGTGTGCATGGAGAGGGTTGGCGTCAGGACGGGTAGAGGCGGGGAGTAGCTGACTTCCTGGCTGGGGAATGGCACTGGTAGACGAAGATTCTGGTAGCGGAGGCAGAGTGGTTTGGAGATCAAAGACAGGAGGAAAGAGCACAGTTGAGGTGTTGGCAAGAACAAGGCAGGTACCTGAGGACTTGGCAAGGGAGGGCAGTGAGGATAGGAACTCCTCTTAAAGCTAAACTGCCAAGCCTGGGCTATGACCCACTATAGGGTGTGAAAGCAAAGGGGGCCAAACCTCACACCAGCTCCTTATTATTATCCCGTTTCTTGGACAAAGAAACTGAGGCTTGAGGATGAGGTGACTTGCCCTGGGCCAGGCCTCAGAGCTAGTCCAAGATCTGAGATCAGAACTGAAGCCTGCCTGGCCAGAGCCTGGTGTTTTCTTGCTGCCTTTGGTAATACAGCCTCCAGGCCAGTCAGTTCCCTGGAGTCACACTGCTCCATACTGCTGCTTTGATTTTTGTACCTCTGAAGATTCGGGTGTTAACTCTGGACAGAGAGGGACCACTTATCCAGCAAGGGTCTCTCACACACCCACAAGCGTTTCCTCAACTAGCCCATTCCTCAAGAGAAAAACCAAGTCACGTCTGCAGCCAGGTGGCCCAGGTTTGCAATCTAGCTCTTCTGTACCACGGCTGTAAATCCGGGCAATTTACTTAGCATCTTGGTGCCTTGATTTTCTCATCTTTAAAGCCGGGATAAAGATGTGTCACTTGAAACTCTTAGGCGAGTCCGATTGTTGGGGTTGCTGTTGTTGGTCTTGCTCGGGTTGTTCATTATGTTGCTAAGTTTGGAAAACAAAGGGTCAAACAAAACTCCTGATTCTCTCACTTGTTTTTTATCACTCAACTCATAAAGTGGCAGAGCTGGGATTTCATCCTAGGATTGGCTGACACCACGGCCCCAGTGCTGAACTCAGCCCCTGAATGCTATGAGAGGGTAACATAATTAAACGCCAGAAACAATGGAAGAGTGTGGTTTGGCTCATGGCTTTTCTTTCAGCATCTACCTGTTGACACAGTCCGGGAGGATGCAAGTTGAGGAATACATTTCTATAAGTGCAGCCATTTTAGGGCCAGAGAAACCATGTGTTTGAGTAGAAATTAGGTCAAGGAATTTAGGTTCCGGTTGCTGGCTCTATTGCTTACTCACCTCTGTGACCTTAGGCAGGTCCTTTTCTCCTCAGGGCCTCAGTTTCACCTTCTGTAAAATGAGTACACAAATCCCTTCCGTTTTCACAAGGTTGTGGGGAGACTTGATCAAGAAGCATTTCTTATTTGGCTCGTGCCAGATGCTAGTGGGGAGAAAGATGTGTGGGAAATGGCACCTGGCCCGGAAGCTTGTGGTTCTCCCATGGAGAAAGAGGTGTCAGAGGAGAGGGGAAAAAACGGAAAAGGAAAAAGGGGAAAAAAAGGAACAATGTTTATTGAGCACTTACTATGTGTTGGGTGCTGAGCTAAGGGCTTTACCCACATGTGATTTCCACAACTGCCTTGTGAAGTTGAGATATTATTCCTATTTTACAGAAGAGGAAAATGAGTCTGGGGAGGAGAAAGATAAGTTGTTGGTATTGGTGGAGCTGAGAATTCGATTCCAGTTGGTCTCCAAAACATGGGCCCTTTCTCTCATGCCATACTGCTTCTCACTTGGGGCCTACCACTCAGTTCAACAGATGGGGGTGAGCCCTCCTCGGAGGCCTAGGACCCTGGGGGAGGATGAAACCACTGCAAAATGGTGTGACAGGTACAAAAATATAAGCATTAGATGCCATGGTAACTTAAAGGATCTTTCCAATGAGGCACAAAATCTGCATAGGGGAAGAGATACTTGACCTGGGTTTTGAAGATAAGTAGAAGTTTTTCAGACAAATAAAATATGGTCCTTCAGAACAAAGGAAATTGTATGTCTAAGGCAAGCAGATGTTGAACTGTTTGCTCCTTGAAGAACTGCAAATGGCTCTCAATTACTGAGAGACTGCCAAGGGAAGTGGAGAAGACATACAGCTCACAACTGTAATCCCAGAACTTTTAGAGGCCAAGGCGGGCGTATCGCTTGAGGCCAGGAGTTCGAAGCCAGCCTGGGCAACATGGTGAAACCCCATCTCCACTAAAAAATACAAAAGTTAGCCAGGTGTGGTGGTGCACCCCTGTAGTCCCAGTAACTCAGGAGGCTGACGCATGAGAATCGTTTGAACCAGGGAGATGGAGGTTGCAGTGAGACAAGATAGTGCCACTGCACTCCAGCCTGGGTGACACAGCAAGACTCTGTTTCAAAAAAAAAAAAAAAATAGAAAAGAAGATTCAATAAAATGTTACATAAAGAACTCATTTAAAAAACCTGTAAGTAAACTAGAAATAAGATACTTTCTTACCTTGATTAAAACAAAAACAGAAACCTTTCTCTAATCAGCCAGCATAATACCTAGTGAGAAACCAGAAGTATTCCATCAAAATGTAGAAAAAGTCAATAATATATATTAACTTAATAGGGATTATTATTCCCATTATTACTTAAATGCTCCCATTATGTAACACTATTCTGTGGGCCCCAGCAAATATAATACAATTAGACATGAGAAGACATGAGAGATAGCTAAGAGAAGGGAGGAGATACAATTGTCAGATAGCATACTTTTGCCTACCTAAAAAGTTTCTCAAAACACCCCCACAAACCCAAAAAATCTATTAGAATAATAATACTCAAATTATACTAATACTAAATGCAAAATAAATATATACATACAGTATACTTTTTAAAATTACTTTTTCCATGTACCAACAAGAACAAGTAAGAGTATCACATTTGGAAAAGAAGATACCATTGACAGTAGCCACAAATATTGTAAATGTGAATTACCTTAACAGTAAATGAATAGGACAACATGGACAAATAATAAAACATTTCAGAGATATAAAGACTTAAATAAATGGGTGATACAACATATTCTCAGAGGAGAAGACCTATTATAAGTCTTCTTTTTTTTTTTTTTTTTGAGACACAGTCTCACTCTGTCACCCAGGCTGAAGTGCAATGGTGTGATCTTGGCTCATCGCAACTTCTGCCTCCCAGGTTCAAGCAATTCTCCTGCCTCAGCCTCCCAAGTAGCTGAGATTACAGGTGTGTGCCGCCACACTTGGCTAATTTTTGTATTTTTAGTAGAGACAGGGTTTCACCATGTTGGCCAGGCTCGTCTTGAACTCCTGACCTCAGGTGATCCACCCGCCTCGGCCTCCCAAAGTGCTGGGATTACAGACATCAGCCACCTCACCCGGCCCATAAGTCTTCTTATAATAATTATTATAAGACTTCTTCTAACTATTATAAGACATATTATAATATAATGATGTTCATTCTGCCCCAAATTAATGTATAAATGTAATGCAAGTTTTTTAAACTGTTGAATCTAGGCCTTGATCAAGTTATTCTAAATTTCTAAATTATTCTACTTTTCATGTGGAAAAGTGAAGAGGTGAAGCTAGCCAAGAAGATTTTGAGAATTAAGTGAAATGAGAGGAGACTGTCCCTGCAAGAAAATATTATAATACAAGGTTATAATCCTTATAGCAACCAGTATGGTTGAGCACAAAAATTATTAGATAAGTCAATGAAAGATGAAAAAGAAAATTAGCCTAAAAGCAGAGCTTAGGACATAAACATGCTAGGTACATATGTAGAGTCAGCAGATAATAAAATGGCAGCTCCTAGCAGCAAGGAAAGAAAAAAATTATGGATTAACTGGTAATAAGGCAATTGGTTAACTATTTAGAAAATGAAGTAAGTTTAGATCTTCACATCATACTTGATTCCAAAATAAATTACAGAGGATTAAAGAGCTAAACATAAAACGCAAAACCATAAAAATCTAGAAGAAAGCAAAGATAAATATTGGCTCTTAAAATGGGGGGAAAAGAAGCTCTAGAAGGATAAAAGACACGAAAGTAGGAAAGATAAAGAAAAATTAATACCTTTGACCAAAGAAAAATGGAAATATTTCAAATTCTCATAAACATAATAAAGTAAACTAAAAAGGCTCATTACAAACTTGAAAACATTTGTAATAAAAAGAAAGATTGATCTGAATATATAGAGTCAATCAAATTGATAAGAAAACACCAAGAATACCAATGGAAAAATCAACAAAATATACATGGAAAATTCACAAGATAAATGCAAATTAATGACCACAAAAACACAAATAAATGAAAATGTGCCATAAATAATTTTTAAGTCATTTTTAAACTATTAAGTTAGCAAAAACTTAAAAAAAAAATATTACTCTATGTGGACACAGATATAAACTAACAGAAACTTCATACATTAGAAAGCAATTTGGTGCTATATTTTAAGGACCCCGCCCCCCCAAAAATCCTTTGACACAGCGAGTCTCCTTCTAGGAATCTAATCCAAGGAAATTGTCAGAATTGGGGGCAAAGATATATTTATGTCAAACAATGCTTGTCACAGATTTATAACAGCAAAATTTCAAAAACCACATAAATGTCCATTAACATGACACTGCAGGAGAATGGTTTAATTAATTATAATATAGTCACACATGGAATATTATATAGTCTTTTACAATAATGCTTGTGAAGAATATTTAAAGACATATAAAGAGGAAAGGCTGGCTGGGCACGGTGGTTCACACCTGTAATCCCAGCACTTTAGGAGGCCGAGGCAGGTGGACCACTTGAGGTCAGGAGTTTAAGACCAGCCTAGCCAATATGGTGAAACCCCATCTCTACTAAAAATACAAAATTAGCAGGGCATGGTGGCATCTGCCTGTAATCCCAGCTACTCAGGAGGCTGAGGCAGGAGAATCACTTGAACCTGGGAGGCAGAGGCTGCAGTGAGCAGAGATTGCAACACTGCACTCCAGCCTGGGTGACGGAGTGAGACACTGTCTCAAAAAAAAAAAAAAAAGGAAATAATAAAATATTTGGTGAAAAATAAATTTTATAACAATAGGCATAAAATTTTCTAATATTTTGACAAAACAAATACTTTAAGGATCATGAAATTTTAAAATTATTGTTCTTATGCCTGTTTGTATTTTTTTTAGATTTTTAACAATAAACACAGTCATTTATTTATTTAAAGCATTTAAGATTACAGCCGGGCATGGTGGCTCACACCTGTAACCCCACCACTTGGGGAGGCCAAGGTGGAAGGATCACCTGAGGTCAGGAGTTTGAGACCAGCCTGGCCTACATGGCGAAACCCCATCTCTACTAAAAATACCAAAATTAGCCAGGCATGGTGGCAGGTGCTACTCGGGAGGCTGAGGCAGGAGAATCACTTGAACCGGGGAGGCGGAGGTTGCAGTGAGCCAAGATTCCGCCACTGCACTCCAGCCTGAGCGAGACTCTGTCTCCAAAAAAAAAAAAAAAAAAAAAGATTACACCCGGCCTGAAATGAAATCATGTGATAAGGGATAAGAAGGCACTCTGACAAGTCCAGAGTTCTCTATTGCTTGTGTTATTTTTCCTAGAAACCCCCTGGTGACTTAACACGTGTCTAGGAGAGACCCTCCTGAGTTGTCACTCATACACAGGCAATTCTGGCATCAGGAGCACACCATGGCACATGGATCAGAAACCACCTTGGCTGCTGAGAGGACAGCTGGCTTGATTTGGCTGTTCCTCAATGTCTTCCCTGCTTCTGCCCCAGGCTTGTTTGCTGTCTCTGTAGAGGCAACATCACTGCTGGTATCATTATCTTTTTAGGATGAAACACAGAGATCTCACACATACACGTACACACCCCTTCAGTGACTAGGCAGCTTCAGCCAGACTCCTGTATCTTTCATAAGACAGATAAACCTGGAGGTTCAAAGTCTTTCATTCGTTCCCCCTTGCTGTCATCTAGTCAAGCTTTTGTCCTGCTCTGAATCTATGTGTCTCTACCTGGCTACACCCCTCGTTACCTGGTTGCTGCCTCTAATTTTCTAAGCTTGGGGAGGAGGAAAGAGGAGGAGGTAAAGCAACGTTGTAGTCAGGGTCTGCTACCAATTGAATGTATGGGTGACTGGGAGCAAGTTATTTCCCCTCTTGGATCCTCACAGTCCTCATCCGGAAAGTTGACCAGTTGGATGAAACCATCTCTGAGGACCTCTCCAATACCCATGTGTTCACAGGTAAATTTCTCAGGGGAGGTAGAGATTTGGCTCTCCCTTGTAGGGAACAAGGGATCCATAAAGGTCCATGTCCAGGAGGTGGATTGCGGTGATGTTCGCGATATGCGGATGTGTAGGTGGCCTAGATGTCCCTCGCGCAGAAAAGTTAAGGAGAATATGGTAAGTGCATATTCCAGAAGACTGTAGCAATTGGAAGCCAACACTAGATGTACAATTGAAAAGATGAATAGCTCTCCAGGACACAGCATTTCATGGAAAAGTAAGAGGCAATAAGATCAGTAGCCCCTATGCCAATGCATCTGACTGTGCTGGTGTGGAGAAAGAAAGCACAATACTCTCGGCACGGAAAGGGAGAGCCCTACACTCACTGTGACTCCTCTCTTACCAAATCACTCCTTTGGCTCTCAGAAACATGTTTGTTTATTTGTTTGCAAGCTCTTCTCCCAAAGACACAAATCTGATCAGAAGCTGTGCTCCACTGAACAGGAGAATCTGGGGTGACAATATAATACTGGCTAGAAATATTTTGAGTTGTTCTGTGAATCTCACATCGGGTACTTATTTCACTGGACTTGCCTGTTTCAGTTTGTCTTTGCTCCTAAAGGAGCTACTTGGAGAGGTGCTTCTTGTCCTTCCAGCTATACCTGCCTCCTACACCCATCTTGATACTTACCCAGCATGCTCTCCCTTTCTCTCCCCAGAAATCCATCCTATGAGGCAAATTCCCTAAGGAGGGAAAACATCTCGGGCCCTCCTGGGTTGGAGGCCTTCAAGGTTCTCATCTGTTGAGAGATGGACAAGATTTCTGAAGGGGAAAGGCAGAGAGGACTTAGAAGGAGATGGCAGGAGGGCACCAAAGGCAAACATGGCTGACTGCCTCGTAAGCCCAAGGGCAGCCCCAGGAACAGAAGGAAAAACCAGCCCTGCTGTCATGCCTGGCTTCCAAGACTCGGGGCTGCCATCTCATGTGTGTCTAATGTTAATGGGCTTAAAAGTGCCAGCCTTGCTCATGAGTTAATGTTCCTTTAAAAGCAGTTTGGACCAGGACAGCAAAAGCACTTTGAGAAGTCTCTGGGCAAGAAATCTCTGAGAGGGAAGAAAGAGGAAAAGGTTATTCAAATAATAGGTGGAGCCGTACGGAGAAAAAATGGTGACTTAAGAAAGGAAGAACATTTGCATATTCCCAGAAGTAGAATTACTAGGTCAAAGGGGAGGAGCATCTGTAGAGTGCACCTTATATATGGTGCAACTGCTTTCTTAAAAGATGTAATAATTCCAAATGCTACCAGCAGGAGTTGGGTATACCAGTTTCACCACTACTATCTTGTCGGCTTTTGGTGGTGGTGTTCTCAATTGCTTTTTGCTCCTTTGGTAGACAAGAAGTCAGTCCTTCTTCCTCCACTTTTTCCATTCAGCAAGCTTTCACTGATCACCTACTAGGTCTTGAGTGCTTGATTTGTTATGGGAAGTACTGAGACGGCAAGACAGGGCCCCCTTTCTGAGCAAGTGCACACTTTTGCTAAGGAGGCCGAGGGAATGAATGTGCCCAGGTAGGGGAGCAATGCACAGTCAGGACCAGAACAGGGAAGGGTGGAGCCCAGGCCCAGAGACGGCCCGGGCCAGACTCTGCTCCCAGGCTCTCCTCCCTGGCTCAAGGGCTCCAAGGCTTGAGAGAGCTTGCATGAGCACCTGCCACATCTGCAGGCTTGAGTTTCTTCAGGCTCCAGCTAACCCAGAGGCGGCCTGACAGTACCTTCTGCGAGAAAACCAGGGCCTCCCAAGTTCTGGAGACTCATTCCCAGCTGAGAGAGGGGGTGCAGCCATGGGCTGGGAGCCGTGAAACTGAATTCTCCTCTTAGCTCTGCCACTGACAGTTGCTAGGTGGCCTTGGGCAAGCCTTCCTTCCCTTCTCTGAGCTTCAGTCTCTTACAGAGGGGGAAGGTGGAATGGGTAGAGAGGGTTATGCCTGCCTGCACAGGTCTGGTTGCTCGTGCCCTCCGCTTTGGGGAAGAAAGCCTTCTCAAACACATCAGCCAGTAAACTACAATCCAGCCAGACCCAGATTCAAATGAATAGACTGTCCATCTCTTCATTGTAAACCAAGGGAGATTGTTTCCAGAGGAAAGATGTTCAAGGGGGCCTTTCTAAGAAGTATTGCCTGAGAAGAGCAAGCTGAAGACAGACAGACCTGTTTGCTGATCACTTACTACGTGCTAGTTGCTAGTTCCCTGTATGGGACTCTTGCACGTGTTATCTTTAATCCCACCACAACCCTTGGAGAGAGCCATTCTTATCCACATCTTGCAGATAAGAAAACAGAGTCTCCAAGATTAAATAACTTGTCTGGGGCCCTGCAGGCAGAAAGTGGCAGATAAGATACACACACAGTTCATCTGACCCCAAAGCCGTGCTCTTTTCTAAGCCAAGAGACCAGGTCAGATGCTGAGCAGGCAGAATCCAGCCCACAAATGTGTGTTGTTGGGTCCAAGTGAGGCTTTAAAAATTGGAAATTTTTACAGGAATTCAGCTTCTGGATTAGAAAATTGGAAAATCTGGCAACACCGAGCTCTTGCTCCACACGGCAACAATGAGCTGGAGCTTCCGGAGGCTGAGACCTTTGGGCGAGACTCTCTAGTCAGCCTCGGTCCACTCCAATTTTGCAACTGGCCCCCCTCACTTTTTTCTTTTTTTTTCTTTTCTTTTTTTAAGGGGGTTTGGGGGGACAGGATCTCGCTCTGTCACCCAGGCTGAAGTGCAGTGGCACAATCACAGCTCACTGCAGCCTCTGCCTCCTGGGCCCAAGTGATCCTCCTGCCTCAGCCTCCTGAGTAGCTAGGACCACAAGTGTAGGTCACCATGCCAGGGTCTCACTGTGGCTGGTCTTGAACTCCTGGGCTCAGACTGCAGGGCTCAAGTGATCCTCCAGCCTCAGACTCCCGAAGTGCTGGAATTACAGGTGGGAGCCACCACACAGACCCACCCTCCCTCTTGTATATTACTACTTGCTGGACCCTCCAGGCACTGCACCTGGAACCCCAGGTCTGACGGAATAGTCTTGATCCTGCATCCAACGAAGGGGGTGGTGGTCAGCAGGAAAATGAAGCCCCTGAGGCCTCTGGCTCCAGCTCCCTGCACTTTCCTTTCCTTCTTCTCCTCCCCTCTTTCCCACTCCTCCCTCTTCTCTTCCTTCTCCTGCCCTCCCTTTTCTCCCTCTTTTCTCTCTTTCTCTCCATGCCTTTCCTCCTCCTCCCTAGCCTTCCTCCTAGCTCACAGACCATAGGCGCACTTTCTGTGCAGGTGCACACACACGCACACACACACGCACACACACACAGTCATGCACATGCACCACCTTCACTCCCTTTTGCAGCGTGTGTCTGGTCTCTCCAGGGAGGCTGCAAACTCTCTAGCGGCAGGAGTGTCTCTCTCACTTCTTGACACACACAGCCCCACCAGAACAGGAGCACACTCTCCCAGACGGTACGGAAAGCACTCATTGCCCTGGCCTCCAAACAGAAGCCCAGCTGGCTGGGGAGGGGACAGAGGTGTTGAGAAGAGCTCGGTATCACCTGGCTGCCCTGCGTCAACCCCCTCACCATGCCAGAGCTCCTGGGGCACCTGCTTTGATGTATGAGGTGTGCAAGGGCCAGGCAGCACCCACCAAATGCCCCGGCTAGTCAACTCTTCCCGTTTATACCAAGAGAGCCTGGGATTTATTAACTGGGAAATCTCTGGGGAAACCATGAGCCAGGACCCTGTGTAAAATTGCTGGGGCCCCTCAGCTGTGTATGTGCGAGCTGCAGCAGAAGCCAGGCACACTCGAACCTTCAATCCTTGGCAGACGATGATCTGAGACCGTCAGGTCTAATATCAGGGAGGCCAGGGTTAGCAAAGCCACCTTCCTCACACACACAGGTCAGAGAGCACAGACCTCAGAATGGACCCACCTGTGATTCAGCCCAGAGCACTGCCATTTTGTCTGGGTAGCCTTGAGCCAGCCTCCAGTCTGTAAAATACTTTCTCCATCTGTAAAATGGGATTTAGGAAGCTAATGGGCGTGATTGTAAAGCACTATTTGGTGTAAAACCCCTAGCACATTTTCAGATCTTGGGGCTGGTGTGAGGGAACCTTGGGCTCTTCAAAGGGAAAAGGAAGGGGTTGGGTGGACATGGTGCCTCATGCCTGCAATCCCAGCAACTTGGAAGGCTGAGGAGGCAGGATCACTTGAGCCCAGGAGTTCCCAGCCTGGGTAACACAGGGAGATCCCATCTCTAATTTAAAAAAAAGGAGTCAGGAAGAGTTCTCAGGTCTGGGCATGCATTAGAATCACCTGTGGAGCTTTGCAGACACATAAATTCCCAGACCGTATCCTTGGAGAGTTTGCCCATGAGGCCGCCTTAAAACAGGCCATGGGGATGGAAGCAATTATTTTTCCCTATTAAAATGTATGGAATGAGTTTTTCATTTAATAGATTTTCATTTAGCAGCAGTTTTCAAGAACAAATTCCAGTCATTAAGTGAAGAACTGGGTATAGACTTGCTGTGTGAGTCTGATCTCATGGCAGAGTAGTAAACAAACCAGCATACGGAATGATAATGGCCAGCCCTGAGTGGCCAGGAGCCTTATGCAGATTTGGCCATTTCAACCTTCCGAGGCACCAAAGAAACTCAATGACTCACCCAAGGTTACCGGGTGGGCCAGTGGCAGAGCTAGGATTTGAACAGGACTCACTCTGGCTCCCAAACCACACACCTTTCCTCGTCCCTTCTGTCATTGCCTCCCTTCAAAGGGGCTCTTCCAGCACTAGCATATTGTCTGCCAGGGCCTGGCCTCTAAAAAGTACAGCCCGTGGGCTGTATTTTCAAGACTCATTCCTCTGGATTTGTTGGAAGAAGCCCTCGGAATTAATGACAACTGAGGACAAAGTGAAAAGAAGTACAACTGTGTTATTTTCAACCAAAGAGTTGGCACATTCAAAGAGCACAGAGCCAAGGCACAGATGAGCTGGTGAAGACAGCTCTGCTGGGTGAAGCCACTGGACTCTCTGGGCCTCAGTTTCTTTGGCTGTGCAATGGGGATGGTAACATCCATCACACTCCAATAGAGTACAGACTATGAGATAATGTATGAGTAAGTTCTGTATAAGCTGGAGAACAAACCATTGTGCAGGAAATCATTTTCCAGAAGATTCCAAAATGCCCAAAGATGACTTATCAAGTTACAAGTTTGTTTTCATATTTCAAATCTATGCCTTGATTGGCATTCAGTTTGTGACTTGGTAGTAATGAAGTATATTGTCAATGACATGAACCTGCGTGGTTCGGCAAGTGAACTGGAACGATAGTCCTGAGCGCTGCTGGGTTTTGCTTGTTGGTGCTGCCTTTAGGGGCTTGCCTTTAGTCATCAGAATCTTAAAGAGTGACTTCCAGGAAGAGGTGTAGCATCTACTTGGGTATATGGTTCTGATTTTTTTTTTTTAAGACAAAGTTTTGCTCTTGTTGCCCAGACGGGAGTGCAATGGCGTGGCCTCGGCTCACTGCAACCTCCGCCTCCCAGGTTCAAGAGATTCTCCAGCGTCAGCCTCCCAAGTAGCTGGGATTACAAGCGCCCACCACCACACTTAGCTAATTTTTGTATTTTTAGGAGAGATGGGGGTTTCACTATGTTGGCCAGGCTGGTCTCGAACTCCTGACCTCAGGTGATCCACCCACCTCCCAAAGTGTTGGGATTACAGGCATAAGCCACCGTGCCTGGCCTGCTTCTGATTTTAAATGTTAACTCGGTGTAGTGATATTAACTTTCCATGTGTTTCCTTTTCTCAAACATGTTTCCATAGTGTTCAAGCTGAAGGAGCACTAGCACGTATGAGGAGCAATAAAATATATTGCACATAAGACATCCTGATAGCAATCCATTATATCAACCTATTTTACCTAAATAATAAAAGTATTCTGAAAAAATTGATTAATAGTAAATGGCTACATGGTGTTGTGTAACAAGTGTATTTTACATGAAATATTTAACATCATGAGGTGTATCAGATTTTAAGTAAGTTTACCTAAGTGGTATTCCTTAGGACCTGTTACAAGGAATGCTTTTCTTTTTTTTTTAATAGAGGAAATAAAACCAGTTCATCAATCAACATGAAACAAACAATATTCTATAAGGACATACACTGTGGATCAACCGTACAAACATAGGTTCAGGAGTGCTTGTATCCCATTCATTCTCCTAAATAGGTTAAATATTCCCCCTGCCCTAGGCAGTCACTTAGTGAACCCTTCTCTCCCTGGCTGCCACGTGCAAATAGCCACTTTCCAAATAAGCCTCGTAGACTAGTACTATCTCATGGCCCCACTTTAAAGCTTCAAAAACAAAAAGCATTAATTTACACACAGCCTCTCCTATATAAACCCTCTTCTGATGATCAACTAAAATATATATTCCAGAGAGGAAAGTGCCTTGGAATAAAATGCCCAATACAGGCCGGGCACGGTGGCTCACGCTTGTAATCCCAGCACTTTGGGAGGCCGAGGCGGGCGGATCACGAGGTCAAGAGATCGAGACCACGGTGAAACCCCGTCTCTACTAAAAATACAAAAAAATTAGCCGGGCATGGTGGCGGGCGCCTGTAGTCCCAGCTACTCGGAGAGGCTGAGGCAGGAGAATGGCGTGAACCTGGGAGGCGGAGCTTGCAGTGAGCCGAGATTGCGCCACTGCACTCCAGCCTGGGCGACAGAGCGAGACTCTGTCTCAAAAAAAAAAAAAAAAAAAAAAATGCCCAATACAGGGGCCGTGCATTGTCCATTTTCTAGCCTGTGCTCTGGGCATTGGTTTGTTCTTTGAAATCTCAGTGCTTTGGAAAAGTGCTTTTCCAGAGTCAGACTCACTAGATTCAGATGCTAACTCTGTCTCTCACTAGCTGTGTGACCTTAGACAAGTTGCTTAACTTCTCTGTGCCTCATTTCCTTCATTTGTAAAATATGAAAAACGGGCTGAGTTGATCAGAACTCCAATTTCATGGGCACTGGTGGGTCTAGGGCAGGGGTCAATAAACTTTTTCTGGAAAAGGCCAAATTATAAGTTTTTCCAGCACCGATGGCCAGAGTTTGCCTTGAAGAGCACTGAAAGATGAGGCTGGGGGCAGGAGGGCTGGGCCCAGTCTGTGCTGTGCCCCTATTGCTGGCTCCTGTTAGGCTTTGCAGCCTTCTCCCCAGAGCGGAGCCACACAGCCCAGCTCCCCACTTGTGTGCCCCAGCCATGACCTCTTCCCCTCGGGTGAATTATATTCTACAGCTGGAAGAGCCCCTGAGATCAGCTAGCTCATGCCCTTGTTTTTTAAATGAGGAAACTATGGCCCAGAGAAGAGTAGAGATCTCCCCAAGGCCTCCCAGCCCATGGCCTGCCTGTGTCCCCGCCTGTGGCTCTAAGGAAGCCCCACCCTGGCCCTCTGTGGAATGCAAACCGCAGAAACTCTGTGGGCCCAGGCAGGACCATGGCTGGCCCAAACAAGGCCATTGTGAGAATTATAAAAAAGACCCCTTCCTCTGGCGATGTAAATGCCACATGAGTGCCCACGGCATGCCAGCAGATTATAGGAATTCAGCCCCCTTTTGGCTCCACAATAGTGTGCAACCTGCACAGCCGTACATGGAGGCCCTGAGCCCATGCCTTGTAGCAGGGATCGTTGCTAACCTTGGCAAACCTGAGACCACAGACTCATCTGGAGATGTCGGGAAATACTCAGCTTCAGGCCCTCATTGCCAGATAGGAGTACACTCCCCATGTACCAGAAATCTAGATTTTCAAGTGAAATTTGCAGTTTGTAAATGTTGGCAAGGGATTCCATTTTCAATTTTTTTTTTTTTAAAACACCATGCTGGTGGATCCTCTGCAGAGCACAAGGGGCGAGTCTGTGGGCTGACAGACTTGCCATCTGACTTACTCCAAACCTCTCGCAATACAGATGTGAGATGACAGGGAAGTGACTTGTCCAAGGTGACACCTGGAACCAGTGACAGCCTATCCTCCAGCCTTCCCTAGTGCCTGTGACCCACACAGCGCCTCTATTTCACAAGTCAGCATGAATTGCATACACACCTCCCGGCCTGGCCCAGTCCCCAGCTGATATTTTTACCAAATGTCACAGCAGTTTGCAGGAAGGCCCAGGGTCTGGCTTGAGCCAGTAAATTATGATCGCTTGCCAGAGAGCTGTAAACAGGATTCTGATTAATGAATTCCTTAATGGCTGGGCCTGAGTGCAGACCTTGTCTGAGTGTCACCCCAGGCAGATACATGAGGAGGAATTGGCTGGGCAGTGGGAAGATTTGTGTCATGTCTTTGCCTCGGAAAGGGTGCTCCAAACCTGCTGGCCCTGAGCGCCTGAACAACCACTCCTCCCTCTCTCCTAATTGTGGGCCTGCCCCATCTGAGTTCACGCCAGCCGTGTGTGCAGAAGACCAGGGAAAGAGATGATTGAGGCTCGAGTGAAAATAGAATTGGCTGGCCTCCACTGTGATCTCAAGAAACTTGAAAATGCCCTGTCTGAATCCAAACAAAGAGCTGAGAAGCCTTTTTCCCCATGCTGGTGCTTTAAGGACCCCCTGCCTGAGGCCTGAGCCAGAGCAGAAAGCCCTGGAATCTCTACCTTTCTTGTTGGGGATTAGAAACTCAGGCCACAGGAGCCAGAAACACACTTGTCCAGACTCCCCAGGGATCTGAGAAGACTGGAAACATGGGAAAGTCACTGACTAGGAAACATCCTGCTGTGTGACCATGAGGCCAATCTCCTGACCACCCCGGACCTTGCATCCTCTTCTGTGACATGAAAGGCCTGGGGCACATTGTTCACCCAGCACCCGGTACAGCCACAGGGGTGAGGTCAGAGCTAAGACCAGAGCAGAAGTGGCAAGCAAACTGTGTGTGTGCCCCCGCCCCGTGACTGCACCCAGGGCAAACATCACTGATCGATCCTGGCCCTCCTTCCCACTGAGCTGGGGCCAGACCTCACAGCTTTTCTCACTGCAGAACTCAGGGCAGCATCACCAATCAATCACAGCCAGCAAGGGTGAGAAAATTGATCTGCCATCCCCAGACTGGAAGATTTGTCTTTTGTGCTTAGTCTAAGAGTGGCAGCTTGTGTGGCAGAAAGAACACTGGACGGGGAGTCGGGAGACCTAGCTAACTGTCAGGCTCTGCTGTCAGCTGGCCAGGGCACCAGGCCTCTCTGAGTTCCTCAAAGTCCTTTTCTGCTCTGAGGTCATGGATGAGTAAGAGCAGAGTCTATTAGTATAATCACAATGGGCGCTTCTGTCTCAGGCACTGGGCAAAGCACTTCATTCCCTTTTCTCACTTAGTCATCATAAAACTTGACAAGGGGGATTAGGATTGTCCCCGTTTTGCAGAGAAAGAGATTGAGGTTCAGATAGGCTAAATGAAAAGCTCAAGTTTACAACTAGCAAGTGTCCAAACTGAGAGTTAAACCCAGGCATCTTGTGGCAAATTAAATATCTCCACAATATCTTTGAGTTTCCTTTCATCAAGAGGTGGGATCTGTTTCCCTCATCCAATCAATCTGGACTCACCATGACTAATAGGATGTGACAGAAAGGTACCGGCAAGTTCAGCAGCCTGGGCCCCAAAGGCCTGACAGCTTCTGCTCTTGCCCTTGGAATGCTGCCCCAAGGCTGCTTGTCTATCTTACTGGAGGGTGAGAGGACACTTGGAGGAGAACCGAGGCACTCCAGCATCAAACATGTGCATCAGGCCATGGTAGATTCCCCAGTCCAGCAGCCCTTCCATCCCACCCTCTTGCTGAATGCAGCCGAGTGAATAAGCCCAGCAGAAAGCAGCAGAGGCACTGCCCAGACAACCTATAGAATTGTGAAAAATAAACCACTTAGTTTTTAGACTTGCTTGTTATACAGCAATAGCTAACTGATACACAGTCTCACTCCAGAGCCACATTCTGAATATTAAGTGTGTGCTTCACAAGAGGCAATACCATGTAGTGGGCAAGAGTGTGTGGTCTTTGGAGCCAGGCAGCCTGGGTTAAAAGTGACTAAAACAGTGGCTGGCACTATGCTCACTAATGTTCTCCCTAAAGAATGGAACTTTCCAGGCTTACTGGGAGTCAGTGTTATTTACCCAGTGAGGGCTCCTGGGACCACAGCAAAGGTCCTGTCCATCTGCTTCCTCTTACATCCTCACCTCAGGGGAAGGGAGAGAGAGAGAGAGAGAGAGTGAGCACAAGAGCGCACCAGAAGCCCCAGGAGCCCCAAAAGGAACGTCTGGGCGACCAGCTCCTCTGGAGTTAGATCATGTGCAGACTTGCATGGTAGTCCAAGCAGACAGATACTATTGGTTCCATGTTTCCCAGATGGGGAATCCAAGACCCAGAAAAATAACTAGCCCTGAGCCAGCCTCCTAATTCTTGGTCCAGAGCTTGTCCCTTTGTCTTAGTGCTGATGCAGTGACAGGGATCCCACCTGGCTGAGCCCATTCCTCAGCCTCAAGAGTATGGCAGAAGCAGACTGTGGGATTTCAGTTATCCACAATGAGCCTTCCTTGGTGTGTGGGTGGGGAAGACAGGGGCAGGACCAGCCCCTCTAAGGCCTCCTGCAAGCAGAAACCCACAGTAACAAGGGTGGGCCAGGCCCCAGGAGGATAGTAGAGCCCCTAGCTCATCATCGGAAGGGGCCCCTTTGCCATCTCTTGGGTGTGCATCTTTCTGTCTCCTGGGTCCTTAGCTCCTGGTCGCCCAGCACCCACTCTCCTTCAATCTCCATGAGGATAAGCCTCTCGTTTTCCTTTTTCAGTGAGGCTAAGAACCAGGCAGGGGAAACAAAACCTAAGACTTGCTGAACACTCAGTGTGTGCCTGGTACAATGTAAACACTCTCTGCTTTAATTGACACAACAATGCCACCAGGGATGCCTTGTCAGAAATGAGAAAACCAGGGCTCCAAGAGGCTAGGTGACTTGCCCAAGAAGACACATTTAGTAGGTGTCAGGGCTGCGATTTGAATCCAGAGCCACAGCCATTTCTACCACACCGCCTGTTATCTCCCAGAGGAAGCAGAGAACCTGGCATGAAAACTCCAGTGTGGAAACAACCAGTGGAAACTGCATTAATGAAAGGAGAGATTGAGCCAGGCCTGACCTCCGGGGCTGGTTCCTCATCAACCTGAGCCCTGAGAGGAACTGAGGAGAGATTTTCCCAGCATCCTCAGCAGCTGATTACCAGCTTCACTTTTTCCTTTTCCTCATTAGATGTTTCCAATGCTCCCATCAAGTGCTCCAAATCCAGCCTGTAGAGCAGCACTGTACCTCAGAGCTGGCAGGACTGGGGTGGTGGGGGTGCTGAGAATGAACCTGCATGGTTCACTCATAGCCCATTGTCCTCTGGGCAGCTGCCTGGAAGCCCACTCCAGGAAGAGAAGGACCCCTGTCAGCTCCACATGTGGCTGAGGCTATGGTCCTCAACAGAGATGGGTTGAATTAATAAATTGAGCACTACCAGGTGCTAGGTGCTGTGCCCTGATGTTCACATTCGTGTCTCATATTATCCCCGCAATAATCGCATGATACCAATCACTGATAATCCTCATGACATGTCCCCACTGTGCTAAATGCCGTCCATGTGTAGCTTCACTTCCCATGGTTCACATCAACCCCCTGAGAGAGTTCTAAGGAGTCCCCCACCTTCATAGTGTTGACCAAACCTCAGAAGGTGCAATGATGCCCCAAGGGGCTAAGTGATTTTTCCCCAGTTAGTAGGTGGCTGCACAAAGTTTTAAATCTGGATCCATCCGACCCCCAAGCCAGTGCTCTTAAGTACCATGCTCTGTGGGGTGCAGAGAAAACTAAAGCTTCGGAGGCAAGTGTGAGATCCCGCTCTCCAGAGAGAAGGCCTGACCCATCCAGAGCTGCATTGCTTCTGGTTGTGGCTTTCAGCCCAAGCCAACCCCAGCAGGGCTGACCCATCTCTCAACCTACCCTCCCCAAAGGCATCTGAAACCAACGGGGCCTGGGTCTGGGTCATTCTTCCAGCCTACTTGCTCTTTCATCCTCCTTCTTCTCTTATTCATGCCCTCTCTCCCACCACCACCACCACACACACACACACACTGTCTCTCTCTCCTCTCTCTCTCTCACACACACACACACACACACACACACACACACACACACTCTCTCTCTCTCTCTCTCTCTCTCTCTCTGTCTCTTTCTCAACGTTCCTCTTCCTCACCCAGAAATAAAACAGGTATAGCATTGGGGTCAGGAGACTCAGGGCTCAATATTTTAGCTCCCCACTACTGTCTGTGTGACCTTGAGCAAGTCACTTGGCGCCCAGAACTTTGGTTCTTAATCCTCAAAATGAAGCTAATGAGCCCTGTAGCCAGGCAGGGTAGGCCAGGAGAGGGGCTAGCTAGTCTTTGGGACGAGCCCACATGGAGCCTGGTGCTCCACAGGGATCACTCTGCCTATTTTTCCCCCTTGCAGCCTCCCACATGGGCCTTAATGGAGGCAGGGGTGGAGAGGGGTTCATTCAGAAGTGGAGACTTGGACTATGCCCGTCTTTTAAATGAAGAAGGTGAGATTCGGAGAGGGGAAGTCACTTTCCTAAAAGCCCCAAGGCCAATAAGAATTTGGGCACACATTAGAACGAGCTCTGTGCAGGCACGAAGCCTGCATTCATCCATTCATTCAGTTTGAATACCTACTGTGTGCCAGACACCTTGCCCGGCAGAGGATTAGCAAGACGTTTCAAGGCACAGTCTCCTCTCCCAGGTGACTGGGGAGGTGTCAAGGCCAGGGAAGATCATGGATAGGAAAGCACTAGCGAATGCCCAAGGACAGCGCATGGCCACCTCTCCGCCCCCCACCTGCCTCGCCGCCTCGCTCAGGAGGGCTTTTCCTTGGCTGGATGGCCATGCCAGGAAGGAGGAGCCTGCAGGCTCAGAGGTTGCTGGCAGGCCCTATTGGACCACACTGCCACCAAGGAGCCTCTTCCTTCAAGCCCCCGTGATACCAAGTGTGAGATTCAGATTACATTAGCAGAAGACCCTTGGGCCTGGTCCAGTTCGTCCTCAGCCTATACCCTTGGGGCCTCTAGGGCCCCCTGCTCTTAGAAGCACCGCCCCGTTTCCAGGTCTCTGGTTCTGCTGGAGCTGCTCTATAGAAAGCCCAAGCAGAGCCATAAACAGAACCGGGCCAGGGCAGGGGCAGTGCCAAGAGGAAGCCCTGAGCAAGCGCCAGTGCTGACAGCAAGAGGGGAGGTTATTTTTAGAGGCAGCCTGATGGGGTAGCCGTCTGTCCCACTGCACAGTGACACAGAGATGCCCTCGTGAGAAGGAGCTTTGCAGTCCAGCACTCTGCTTCTCCTGGCCTCCTCAGAGCCAAGGCAGAGTCTCCTCCAGGGAGTCTTCCCAGTTCCCACAACGTGCCAGTGGCCCCTTATTCTCAATTTTGTGTGCAGAGAAGCAGGGAAGGGCAAGGAAGTGCACACACACCCTCATATAATCTTCCCAGGAATCCTGAGAGGTGGGCATTATCCACCCTCATTTTATAGGGGGAAAACTGACACTCAGAGAAGCTAAGTAACTTGCCCGAGATCACACAGCTTGTGAATGGCAAAGCTACAACTTGAACCCAGGTCAGTCTGAGGACAAATCTTGCCCTCTTTCGACTTCATGGTGGCTTTTGGAAACATACCCTCTTCCCAGTGTCTGGATGAGGACCTCACGGGGCTCTGGTCTGGCTGCATCTCCTCCTTCATTCACCCCGTGACCTTCAGGCCTGACCTTCCCCTGAGTCGTGTAGACTTCTGAGTGAGTCAGCCCTGGCACATGGCTCTCACTGTGGGTAACGAGCATTTATTAAGTATCTACTGTATACCAGGCACTAGGTTCTGTTAATCTCCCACAGACAAGTCATGAGGTGGTGAACAGGACAGCCCCCTTACCCTGGGGGCACTTAATATACTCCAACATCTGGGCTCTGAGCTTTCCCTCTATTCTTCTAAATCCTCAAGACGGCCCTGGGTGGTAAATATTTATTATCTCTATTTTGCAGATAAGGAAAACAAGGGTTGGAGAGATTAACTCTCCTTTGCCCAGAGCTTTGAGATTATTTGGTTTAGGGCCCCTATTATATTTGCTTTAGCTATTTACACTTTTTCTTCATTCATTCACTAGCTTGTTCTTATCAAATGCCTCCTAGTTGCAGTAATGCTGAGGGGCCTCAAGGGATCTTAGAGACACCCCCTCTGGTTCAGTATCTTTGCCTTTATCTTACAGATTGTGGTAGACCCTGAGCAGGTAATTCATTTAACCTCTGTCCATTCTGCAGATGAGAAAGTCGAAGTCCAGAGAGGGACTGGAACTTCCTGTGTGTTGCATAGTGACAAAGACAGAATGAAGAGACTGCATCCTCCCTGCTCCCCATCTGCTCCCAGTTTTACATAGAAGCCCTTGGCCCTGAGCCAGGGCAGTCCAGGACACAGTCACATGGCACGGGGTGTCCCCTGAGCACCTGTGTACTTGACCTCACAGGAAGCCAGAGACTCTAGGCCAGCTTGGAGCCCAGGGAGAGGTTAAGAAACTCATGCATAGGAAAGAGAAATGCCTTTTGGAATGCACAGAAATCAAGCATTTCATGAGGAGCCATGGTTAGTGGGAGGCCCTGCGGGGGCCAGGGTAGGATGTGTGGTGTAGCAGGAGGAAGTGGGACTGGGTGCCATAAGTGCAGGGTCCTGTCCCTCCGACTCTCTGTGGGGCCTTGACTGAAGGGGCTGGGGCCCTTCATCTCTCTGAGCCCTTTTTCCATCTCAGGCATTAGAGAGGGGTGGTCAGGGGGTCCCTCAAGCTTCCACTTAGCTCCGTAAGGTGGTAGGTAAGGGACACCAATGACAAAGCAGCCTGCATTGGAACCACAGGAAAAATGGTCAGAGGTCTGCAGCATCTGCAGGTGGGGGAACCGGGGGGAGTGGAGAGGCTGCTTCAGCAAGGGGGGCGCTGCCTGGAGGAAGGCACTCTCACCCAAGCTCCCCTAGAAGGCTGCTGGGGGTGGGGAACAGGAGCTCTGACCCTGAGAGGCCGACAGCCCTTCAGCTCAGCTGGCGAAGATGGCTGCCATGGAGAGGGTGCAGAGGGAAGCAGTTGCTGGAGGCAGATGCATCAGTTTCCTATAGCCGCTTTAACAGGTTCCACAAACTGGGTGGCTTAAAACAACAGAAATTTATAGTTCATAAGTCTAGAGGCCAGAAGTCCAAAATCAAGGTGCTGACAGGACCACATTCCCTCCAGGGACTCTAGGGGAGAATCCATTTCCATGACTCTTCCAGCTTCTAGAGGCTCTGGGCATCCCTTGACTTGTGGCTACGTCACTCCAATCTCTGCCTCCACAGTTCCACTGCCTCCTCTCCCATCTCTCTCAAATCTCCCTCTGCGTGTCTCGTATAAGGACACTTGTCACTGGATTTAGGGCCCACCTGGATAATCCAGGATGATCTCTTCAAGATCCTTAACTTAATCACATCTGCAAAGACTATTTTTCCAAGTAAGATAATATTCCCAGGTGCTGGGAATTAGGACATGGGCATATATTTTTGGGGCCCGCCATTCAACACCCTAAAGCAGAATCCTGGGGAGCCCAGGGCCGGGGCTCCACACTCAGTGGCTCTTGGAGTCAGAGTTTTCTGGCAGCTCAGCTCAGCTGGGTGGGAAGTCCCAAGTGAGGGTCAGCCTGCTTCTCACTTGCTTGGCCCAGTCTGAGAGCAGAGACACTCTGGGAGGGAGTGGGGAGGGAGGGAGCTTTTCCGCAGAGGTGCCTCCAGCTCTGGGGAGGCACCAGCAGCCATCATCCAGCTCAGAGACAAATTAGCCAGCTAATTCGACTCCATCAACTGGAATGACCAAGCCTGGAGGGGACTTGGGGCAATCAAACCACTCCCTCTCACACCTAAGGACACGGAGGGGTCCCAGCACAGTGAACAGGGTGGGGGCCTAAGAGTTGGATTCCAGGCACAGTAGAAAGACATATGGTGGAACTTCCTAGTGCAACTCAAACACACTTCGGTGGGTACCACCTTCTCTTCCCAGCCCAAGCACAGGCCCCCAGAGCCCAGGTTCAGCACATCTGCCCCAGTTTGGAGCACTTTATATCGTTATCAGAGCCCTTGACAAGCATGCCTTCAGATCTGGGGTCTTGAAAACATGCCAGTGAACACATAGGGCCCTCCTGCTCCAGAGGATTGGAGGATGAGCTCTGGGCCGAGCAGCTAATTTACTGAGCACCATGGCCTGGCTCTAAAAGAGACAGCATGGAGGGAAGAAAGGCAGGGGTCATTGTCTCCGCAGTCAGGGAGCAGCCGACTAGACAGAAATTGTGCACACAAAGAGACGTGACAGAGCACAGCCTGGAGGGCAGGGGGCACAGGACAGTGGTGTGGTAAGGAAGCATTCTGGGTATTTGGGGGACACCTGGAAGGAGGTTTGTGTAGAGAAATTAGCTTTCGATTGAGGCTGGAAACTGGTGTTGTAGGGGCCCAGAAACCACCCAGGCTTACAGCTTGTGAGTGACAATACTGGGCTGGATTTCAGGAATACAGGGGCCATGTGTCAGATAGAATGGGGAGCAGGAGAGAATAGGGCAGAGAGGCTAGCTGGGAGGCTGTTGACCAGATCTCAAGAAAGATAATGGGAGCTTAAACAAGGGTGGTGGCTCTGGGGCTGGAGAGAAAAGGATGTAAAAGGAAGAGAAGGAAAAAGGACTTAGTGAACATCCACTCTGTGCCAGACACTCGGCATGATACCTCTCATCCAATCTTCTCAACCACCATTAAAATGGGACGACTGGCTTCCTAAGAAACATCATGTTTAAAAAAAAAAATCACAGAAAAAAAGTTTGCAACAGAAAAAGGAGAACTTCTAGAATGAAAAAGAAAATGGACTCACAGTAAATTTATTTTCTCTATAGTAATCCAACAATTAAAATGCCTTATAGCCAAACTTGCATTTTGTGATTGCAAGCTAAAAATAATTGAACAGCATGTTCCCCACATACAGGGTGCATGTGTCATCACCCACTGTGACTGTCATCACCAATAGCAGTCCAGTCATATGTCTCATGTTCTCTAATTAATCAGCCCTATCATTTCCAATTCAAGGTATGGAAGCACCCGTGTTTAGGATCCCCGCTTTACAGCTGGGTAAACAGGCTCGTGGATAGGAACTCTCTCAGGGTCACCAAGCTCAGGAGAGGCTGGGCAGAGATTTGAAAGCAGCCTTTCGGATGGGGGCTCTTTCCACTCCGCGCCCCGGGAAGAGGAACGGCTGAGACTTGGTGACTGATGCCCACAGACGGCTCGGGAGGAAGGGCCAGCGCAGGCAGGGCTCCGGGCCAGGGACTGAGGCCAGCCTGAGCCTCCCACACAGGCAGCCAAGGAAGGCAATCCCTCTCCGGCTTGGCTCGGCTGTCCTTCTCGCCACTGGGAGCCCTGATTGAGTGCGGCACTTTCAGAGCAGTGAAGGATGAAAATGGAAAAGGAGGAGAATGAGCAGACAGGGAAGGAGGGGGCACCTCGCCCAGAGGGAAGACAGCACCCTATTTAGGCCAGACCGAGGGCAGCTCTGCCCAGCTATCTCTGCACTACCTTTTAGCACTTTAATCAAATGCCTTACGAATGGGTTTGCCCGGATGTCAAAAATCCAATCGGATACATTTATTGGCCTGACAACCAATTTTCTGCTATGTATCATCAGGGACTGATGGTCCATTCTCAGCAGCAGGGGAGTTGGCGATAATGGAGCTGGGAGAGCCATTGTGTGCCTCCAATATTGTTTCAGGCTATCAGTAGGGAAGGAAAGGAGCCTGGGCCCACAGGGCAGACTGACAGACAGAGGGACAGAGGGTGCCTTGAGCCTTGGATCCCTGCACAGTGGGACAAGTGCTGGACGGAGGGGAGAGCTCAGGGAAGCCGGCAGGCCATCCACAGTCCACACAACTTGGGGCGCTGCCCTTTCCTAACCTGGGCTTCCTTGGGGTCCTCACCAGCCATGTCTGAAGAATGGGGGAGCAAGAACCCGTCAGGACTGACGTGAGGACCACATGGATTCAGGCAGCATCTACTCAGCCTCCTCAGCCTGCAGGAGACTGAGCTAGACAGCTGATGAGGAGGTGACTCCAGGCCTTGGGGAGCTTCCAGGAGAGCAAGAGAGATCAAATTAGAGGACTGGAGGAAGCTGCAACCCCTCTCCCCTCGCCTGCCTTTCCAGCTGGCCCTGAGGAGCCCTAGGAGTCTCCAGGAGCACCGGCCCCCTCAAAGTTGCCCAAAAGCCAAAGACCCCATCCCCAGCCTCCACTTCAACCACCGCAGCATCACTTACACCTTGTATGCTTTTTCTACGTTAGGCTTCTGGATAAGATCACCTTTGATAGAAGAGCTATCAAAGATAGAGGACAAAGGATTGTCCTCTAAAAAGGAAAGTATAAAAAGCACTCACAAAGAATCCAATCCTCTCGTTTTACCAACAGGGAAACTGAGCCCCAGGGCAGCGATGGGACTCCAGGGCAGCCTGGGGGAGGACACACCCAGTGAGCCTTGAAGGACAACCAGTATTTCCCCCACTTCAAGAGACAACGAGAGGGGGGCGGCAACACGACATTGCCCATGCCTGTCCCACCTGGGGGCTTTTGCTCAGGGTCCTGTCACCTGGACGGTCCCGGCCACCTGTTCCCTGGGCCTCATTCGCTCACCTTCTCCTTCTTTGACAGGCTCATGCCTCCTCCTCCACAAAGCCACCCCATCCAGAATGAATGGTCTGCCTCCCTTGTTCTTGAAACAGATTATTTGTGGGGCAGTTTAGCTTTTCTATCATTCTGTCCAGCCCTGTGGCCATATTGGTGGTGTCAGTGCCTTCCAGCCCAAGCTGCCAGAAACACACCTATATTTGAACAAAGGCGGGTGTATTACCCATTGCAACAGGGAGAACACGCGCCACAGGGAATGGCGAGGCAGCTCAGTGAGAGGGTGCTGGAAATGAGTTATGGGATCTGGGCTAGTGTGAGGTGTTTCAGGGAGCAGAGCTTGGTTCTGGAGGGAGTGCTATCAGGAAGAAAGTGGTGGAGAGTAATTCTGTGTCTCGGGATCTTATCTAGAAGGAGGGAAGCAGAGAGCACAGCTGAAGCTGTAATTGGTAAAGAAGCAGTAGTCCCTGATGTTTGCCAGGACGGGGGCGGGGGGTGGGTGGTTGGTGATCTTTGTGGTTTGGACAGTGTTCTTGTTTTTGTCTGTGTTCAGACACAATTACGGAGTGGTCTTGTTTTCGTCTTGCTTGTGGCCTTGTCTGATGTTTATATTCTGGGAAATTGTTTATGTTCAATGAGAGATTACCGCAGCCAGGCTGGGAATGCCAGGGCAGCTCCGGCTCTCATGGGCAGTCTGTCCTCCAGGGCAGAGCCCGTCACAGAGCAGGCGCTTTAGCAATTGTGTTCCACATTGTCCAAGAGTCTGGGGTGTGCAGGGCGGGTTTGAGGAATCAGTATGGCTGAACCAAGGGCATGGCAGTGGGGCGTGCAACTGGAGGTCAGGAGCAGGCCTCAAATACCAACTAACACATGCGATAACTGAGGTGACTGCACTCTGGAAGGTATAAAGTACGGGTGGATGGTGAGGATTAGTCTTATCTCCAGCTCCTTCCTCCCTGGACATTGGCCGGGAGGCTCACAAGCTGTTCAGCAATCTTGCCAGCCTCAAGAGACAGGAAAAGAGAGAAAGCAGAGCTCAGCAGAAGCCGGAGAAGCCCAGCCCGGGTGGGCGGGCCAGTGAGGAATGCTATTTATCCCGAGGATGCCCCTGACCTTTCCCCGCACAACAGGGACAGACGCGCGGAGCCTGGCTGCATCCTTCTCCTTTAAAACAAGAAATGGAAGCATTACTCACCAAGCCCGGACATTTATCATGGTCTGGGGACATTAATTTGACAGTGTGTCATTTTCCATTTGGTTTGGGCCCAGTGGAGGCTGCCCTCGAAACACCTTCAATTAAATGCAGCTAATAACACAGAGCTATTTTGAGCAAGGAAGGCCCTCTGCCTCCCCCCAGAGCTCTGATGTGCATGTGTTGTTGGGGGAGGGGGCTGCTGCAGGGAGGTTGCCATTCATCATGATCCCAGTGCCGGGATCCTTTCCCACAAATCTAGGCCTTGCCCCAGTCATAGGCAGGTGAATCGCATACAGGACGGACAGGATGGGGAGAGTGGCCACCGCATCCCCTGGGATGAGAAGATTCCAGCCAGTGGCCTGGTTGTGTTGCAGCCCTTTCCCTAAGAGGAAGGAAGCCATGGTTCTCAACTAGCAGAGAGAAAGCACAGATTTTGGAGTCCAGCAGACTTGGAGGTGGATCTCAGCTATTCTGCTTCCTGCTGTGTGGCTTCAGGCAAGTCCCATAGCCTTCCTGAGCCTCAGTTTCCTCACCTGTAAAATGGAAGCAAGAGTTCCTCTTTCATGGAGTGGTATGATGAGTCACAACATTTTATGAGCTCCAATAAAGTAATACATGCATGAAGCTTGTTCATTCATGAGTGATAATTCAAAATCGTCTTTTATATTTTCCAAATTCAAAATTTGGGTAAAGACTATTAAGTGCCCAACGCTGGAACTCAGAAAGTGACAGAGTGCTTCAGGAAAGCACGTGGCCTCCAGAGTTAGAAACATCTGGATTTCAATCACAGCCCAACGGTCAACTAGTCGTGTGATTTGGGGCAATTTAGTTAACCTCCATGTGCCTCGGTTTCCTCATCTGTAAGATGGTGTTAACCATGCCAACCCTCCCTGGAACTGTTGAGAAGATGAAACAATATGGCATGTACAGTACTAGCAAATAGTAGACGCTCAGTTCCTGTTAGCTCACTTGTTCTTTCTTGCCTAAGTCCCGAGTCTAGAAAATAAGCACTGACGTTTGTGTTTCCTACATTTTACATGTGTGCTAAGCATTGGGTATGAATGTTCTTAGTTTAATCTTAAAAATGCCGTAAGGTAGGTACTAGTAGTAGATTGAGCCATATGAACTGTGTTGTTATTGTAGGTCAAAAATGGTTGACTACTAGCAATTCATACGTTAAACCTAACATCTTCCATTTTACTGATGAGGCACCTCAGGCTGGGGAAGTTGATGTGCTCACATCAGGCACTTGGACCAGTGGTGGAGCTGAGATGGCTCCTGGCAGTAGACACTGGAGCCTCTTGGCTTCAGGCTTGATGTGGAGGGACAGCAGGCCCATGAGAAGCCCCCAGACTGTAGAGAATAAAGAACAACCACCACGGGTCCTGCTTTCACAGGTTGGTCCCCTGTTCCCCTGAACAGATTCAAACCTGTTGGCACCAGAAACACTTGGTCAGACTCAGTTAAAAGTCTGGAAGGACTAAATGTAAGGGTCAAAGTGAAGTGTTTTTTTTGTTTTGTTTTGTTTTGTTTTGGTGGTTGGTTGGTTGGTTGGTTGATTGATTGATTGATTTAGAGACTGAATCTCACTCTGCTGTCCAGGCTGGAGTGCAGTGGCTGTATTATAACTCACTGAAGCCTCGTCTTCCTCCTGCCTCAGCCTCCCAAGTAGCTGGGACTACAGGCACATGCAACTACACCTGGCTAATTTTTAAAATTTTTTTGTAGAGATGGGGATCTCCTTGTGTTGCCCAGGCTGCTCTCTATCTCCTGGGCCCAAGTGATCCTCCCGCCTCAGCCTCCCAAAATGTTGAGACTATAGGTGTGAGCCACTGCACCTGACCCAAAGTGAGATTTTGTATGTGGAGGAGCCCAGTGGACAGTTTGGGCTGTGCACAGCAACCTCAGAGAGCTACCAGTCTCTTTGGGGGCCCTGAGACCTACCCTTTGAGCTCTAAAGCCTAGCCGGCCTCACAGGAGACTGCGTTCCACACAGGAAGGCCACCCTCCCCGCAGGAAAGGCTCTGACAGCCACAAACGCCAAGAACCACAATTCACTGCATGTCCAGCTGCCAGCAGACTCCCTGCAAAGTGTGATATTGATTCAGCTGCTACTGCTGCAGTTCCTCCGGAGCACAGTGCTGGGGAAAGGCCCACAGTGTACCTTGTGCCACCGCTGAGATCGTGTTTATCATGAACAAGATGCTGACAAATGCCAGGCATGATTCAGACAGGCCTGATTCGGAGGGGAGTATCTTAGTCTGTGTAGCACCAAGAACTTTGGGCTCTCTTTAAGGCCTTGCCACTGGCTTGCTCTGTGGCTGTGGACTGAGTCTCTCTAGGCTCCGTCTCCTCATCTGTAAAATGGGGCCCTGAATGAATGACCTCACCAGGTTTTCCAGCACTGAAGGTCTACGAATCTCACAAGCCGATTTCAGAAGGTGACTATCTCAGTCCGTTCTGTGCTGCTACAACAGAGTACTCAGTAATTTACAATCAACAGAAATGTATTTGGTTCACAGTGTTCGAGGGCAGAAGTCCAAGATTAAGGGGCTGCATCTGGTGAGGGTCTTCTTGCTGCATCATAACATGATGGAGGGCATCACATGGTGACAGCGTGCACTAGAGAAGGCCAGACTTAATTTTATAACAAACTCCCATGATAATGACACTTTATACTCCCACAATAATGACATTATCTATTCAGGAGGGCATAGTCCTCATGACCTAATCACCTCTTAAAGATCTTAGCTCTCAGCACTGTTGCATTGGGGATTAAGTTTTCAACACACAAACTTTGGGGAACACATTCAAATCATAACAGTGACCTTACTGGTATATTCAGACACCTTTGTTCCTGAAGTAAGGAGGTGAAGTAGTAAAATTATCCTGTTTACAGTTACTGACCTTCCAGACTGGTTTCACCTCATGCTATCTTTTTCAAATAACTTTTAAAAAATTATTTCTCTTTTCCCTGCACTTCCCCTACCACCCACAGAAGTAAGACTAAGAAAGAGAAAAAAGGAATTCACATTTCTTTCTTCCCTCATCCGCATTGTTTTTTTAAAACAGGTCAAGACGAGAATGTGGGCATTTCTCAGCAGGAATGGATGCCATTATCGGCTTACACAGGTTCACCAGAACTTGGTGCTGGGGCAAACCGCAGGAGACCTGAAGCTAAACAAGATGTATACAGTCATAGAAGACGAGGCCAGGCAGTTACAACAATCTACTCCTTTTTCTTGCCTACAAGTAAAATGGGTACACACATTCTAGAAAGCAGTTTGGCAAAATTTATCAAAATATTTTTAAAAGGTTCACAACCTTTGGATACTGGAATATATCCCAAGAAAACAATACCAAATACAGAAAGAGCCATATGCATAAAGGTGTTCATTATGTGAATTAAATGTCTATCAATAAAGGATTGGGTAAGTAAACCATCCCACATCTTCTTAATGGATTGTGAAATACTATACAGCAATTTAAAAAGAAATCCATAAAACTTCCATAATATGGATATGGACATATATATGAACTTTCAGCCTCCAGTACTGTGAACCAAATAAATTTCTGTTGATTACAAATTATCAAGTCTCAGGTATTCTGTTATAGCAGCACAAAACAGACTGAGAAATCACCTTCTGAAATCTGCTTGAAAGATTCATATACATATGAATATATAAATATATGTAATTATATTATATTACTATATATTATAAATATATAATTATATATTACCTTATTTATATTATAAATAATATATAAATATACAACATATATTAATACATTATATAAATATTGTACATTATACATATGAGGAAAAAATAAGAATTCCAATCCAGTTAAATATGATGGATTAAATATGCCTTGACCTTCTCTCACTGGCAACATTTTATTAAATTGACAGTAAATGGGGAGACATATATGAAATGCCAAGTCCAAAGTGGTTTGTGACATCAGGAGATAAGAGATTTCAACAAATACCTGGGCTCTGGGAAGCAGAGGGGTGAGTGGTAATGACTCAGCACAGTAGAGAAAGCTACAAACTTCAGCACTTGCAGAAGGCAGACCAATGAGAAGCACATTGATTTATCTTAAAGGATTCCTGAGAGATTCAGCACTTGAATGCTCCAAGTCTGCAAAAATCCATGGCGATGTGCAGAGTGGAAGGCACTGCAGTTAGTTTAAAGTCTACATTCAGAGGAGTTACTGACCCAGGGTCCCCTCCCCATGTCTACCACATCCACATGGTGTCAGACTTCAACTAGAACTTGAGAAATACAAGACAATGGAATCACGAATGCAGAGAGGAACCCTATTTTGAACGCAGAGCTCTATACAGAGCCTGATCATAAATCAAGTATGATGGTGGAATAAGTATATTTCAAACACGCAAAAAAATTGACCTCCCTTGCACCTTTCCTTAGGAAATTACCATAGGATGTGCTTCAGCCAAACAAGAAAAGAAACCAATAAATAGGAATACATGGGGTACAGGAAACTGGGGATCTCACCCAAGAAACTGGCTGGATTTTAGAGATAACCAGAGAGCAGCCAGTCCAAATAAGGGGTGAAGTGGGAAGGCATGGAGGTGAAATTTGTATATTATCCAGCATGTTGTTTCAAACTTTTAGAAAACAATATTGATAGGCATTTGATACTTCTTTTGGAGGACAGAGAATTGAGCAAACAAAAAAGCAAAATGACGTACAAATGGGGGAATGCACCTGACTTGGGTCATGGGGGAATAATATTTTCACAGCCATAATAGTGTAAACACAGCCCCAAACTATGATATAACATTGTAAGATAATCAAAGGAGAAATGGAGGAGAGAGCTTATAAAGTAGCTACATCCTCAATTACCAGAACATGAAGTCAATAGATAATGGGGGGAAAGGCAGCATAGCAAATTATTTAGAAGTATATGAAGATAAATAATAGAAGCAATGCCTAAGGGAGTTGAAATTGTTTCCTCTCAGGAGTGGTGAGAGGATGAGAAGCCCTGGGGTAGAAGACAGCGGCTTTGCACAGGAAGCCTCTTTTGTGTTTTTTGATTTCTTAGAACTATGTCTATATAACACTTTGGAAAAAGTAAAAATTAATTTTTCAAAATTGTTTCCCCATTTTAATCACAACTGTCGGCTCCATGCCTGGGTCTTAAAGCCAAATTAACCCAGTCCCATATCATGTTCCAGTGCAGCTACTAAAAGCAAGCAGCAAGACTTGCTACCTCGGTAATTTCAAGCAGTTTCTGAAGCTATGGCTCCGTATTGCTCCCAACCTGATTCTCTCACTTTTCTATCCATTGCCCTGACCCCTAACTCCCTATAGGACGCTGAGTTTCTGCCTCTCACTTTCTGTGGTTTCAAAAATGCTCCTGGTTTGCTGGGCTCAGCACTTAATTAAAGTTTTCCCTCCACTTTCTCCCTTGGTTCCCATCGCCCTGGATGAGGGCTTCCTACCCCAGTTCCAGGTTCCCGGCAGCCATATTTCCACCAGGTGACCCCGCCTACTAGCCACAGCTGATTGGAGCAAGGATGAAAACCTGACCCAGGCAGAGCCAATCCAGTTCTCCCTTTGGGAGATTCCTAATTGAGGCCAAGAGACAGCCAGACCCCTGGACTGCTTTTTTGGATAGGGAAAAATGTAAATGCAGGAGCCGTGCGCTGGAAGATTCCCAACTTTATGGGCATGAAGGGCAGACAGTCAGTCTGGAGAGAGAGAAGGGCTCAGACAAGTGCAGGGGGAGGGGGAAGGAGCAGATTTAGAGACCATGTAGTTTTAAATAGAGAAGCCAGAGAAAAGCTTGGTCCTCAAATGGCCCTTCCTAAGGCCGGAGTTCTTTTTTTTTTTTTTGAGACGGAGTCTGGCTCCATTGCCCAGGCTGGAGTGCAGTGGCATGATCTCGGCTCACTGCAACTTCCTCCACCTGGGTTCAAGTGATTCTCCTGCCTCAGCCTCCTGCATAGCTGGGATCACAGGCAACAGCCACCACACCCGGCTAATTTTTGTATTTTAGTAGAGACGGATTTCACCATGTTGGCCACGCTGTTCTCGAACTCCTGACCTCAGGTGATCTGCCCCCCTTGGCCTCCCAAAGTGCTGGGATTACAGGAGTGAGCCACTGCGCCTGGCCGAGGCTTGAGTTCTCCAAGCTCCTCTGATTCCTTAAGAGAAAGCCCCCTTTTCTGATTATGCTTGCTTGAGTTGGTTTCTGTCACTTGCAATCAAAAGAATCTCAAGTAAAAACCAACCCTGCCCACCTCCTTAGACTCTGAATGGGGAGGGTGTGAGAAGTAGAGATTTGACTTTTTTGAGACCAAAGAGACTTTTCCCCTCCCCCAGCAGCCCCCAGTTTCCTTTGTGTAAAGTGCTCCCCTCACAGCATGCAGTCTCAATTTATAGAAAGCAAAGATCTGTGTTTCACTGGGAAAGATCAGGGGGGCCCAAAGGCTCCTTTTGCTGGAAACTTCCACCCACTGCCCTTCTTCAGCCAGGGGGTACACACATAACCAATGACACATTCTCTTGGGACCCTGAATCTTGAGCAGAGGCAAGGGAGAAGGTAGGGTTGGAGTTCGTTCAGTTCCCCAGGAATGACCAGCTAGGGAGAAGGACAGAGTTTCTGCTCCTGAGAGACTCTTGAGCCACCGCTTTCTGTCAGTTTACAGCTCAGTTTTTATCCTTCTCTCCATCTTGTGACCTCCCTCAAATTCTCCCACCAAGTTCCCTTTTATTTTGGTTGCACTTGCCCATTTTGCTTTCTGTTGCTCGAAGCCCCAAAACCTGACCAGCCCGGGGAGGAGGGACCAAGAAGAGATCAGGCAGCTATGTGTGGAGCTCCTACAGCTCCAGCGGTTTCCAAGACCTCAGAGGCCACGCCTCATGTTTGGGAACAACTGGAGATGGTGCTGTCGTGTTCAGCGGCGGCGGTGCAAGGGAGCCTTGTTTGGTTTGGCAGGCAATGGAGGCTTTGGAAGTAGTGGAACAAAATGACTAGCAGTGCCTGATCACTGGACGAGCAGACTCCCAGAGTGGTGGACTGAATTTTTAAAACAGGGCTGGAGACAGGCACAGTGGCTCACTCCTGTAATCCCAGCACTTTTGGGAGGCCAAGGTGAGCAGACTGCTTGAGCCCAGGAGTTCAAGACGAGCCCGGGCAACATGGCAAAACCTCATCTCTACAAAACATTCGAAAGAATTAGCCAGGTGTGGCGGTGTGCACCTAGCTACTTGGGAGGCTGAGGTAGGAGAATTACTTGATTCCTGGTGGTTGAGGTTGCAGTGAACCGATATCACACCACTGCACTCTAGCCTGGGCGATAGAGCGAGACCCCATCTCAAAAAAAGGGCAGGGCTGGAGATCTGGTAGGGCCTGGAGTTAGATGTAGATGTTTACTGTACTGTGTGGTTGTGACCCTGTTTTTACCACCAAACTGCTCTGCATGGGAAGCCCCGATTATATAGCTAGGGAGCTGGCTGGAGGAAGATTATATAGTGAAAAAAGACTGGTGGGAAATAAGTAGTCTTTGTTTTCCTCCTTTTTGTTCTGAGAATTCCCTCTACTCTTTTCGTGTCCCATGTTATTAAGTGACACCCCACCCCATACCCTCTATCCCTGCTCAGGTAACACATGTTAACAGCTTATTATGTGTCTCTCCATGTTTATATGCAGATTTGTATAATCCCGTACAGACCTGTGTCAACATACATGTATATGCATACAAACGCAAAGGCAGGTCATTTCTGTTATTGTTTTATAAAAAGTGAATCATGTTACACACCTTTTTCTGCATCTATCTTTTCCCTTTCAACACATCTCCTCATATGGTTTGTGTCCCCTCCAAATCTCATGTTGAAATGTGGCCCCCCGTGTTGTAAGGGGGCCTAGCGGGAGGTGTCTGGGTCATGGAGGCAGATCCCTCGTGAATGGCTTGGTGCTGTCCTCATGGTGATGAGTGAGTTCTCACTCTATGAGTTCACATGAGATCTGGTTGCTTAAAGGAGCCTGGCACCTCCTCCTCTCTCTCTTGCTCCCTCTTTTACCATGTGATGTGCCTTTCACCTTCCACCATTAGCATAAGCTTCCTTGTGTGAAGGTCCTTGCATGAAGCAGATGCCAGCTCTATGCTTCCTGAACAGTCTGCAGAACTGTGAGCCAAGGTAAACCTCTTTTCTTTGTAAGTTAACCAGTCTCAGGTACTCCTTTATAGCAACACAAAACAGACTAATGTACCTCCCTAGCCCCAGTCAAATAGTATAGTGCTAATTCATTCTTTTTAATGGCTATATAATAGTCCATGGTTTATGTACCCTCATTTATTCAGCCTTTCTCTGGGATGGGCATTCACTGTGTTCCCTGTGTGTGCGTCCACATGCATGAACGCCACTCAAATGACGCTGCAATAAACGTCTTTGTACTTACATTTTTACCTGATGGAGCTTTTATTTCTGTGGGCTAGATTCCCAGGAGTTAGATTGCTGAGTTGAAGAGTATATACCTTTTTTTATTTTAATAGATGTTGCCAGATTGCTTCCAATAAAAGTTATACCACTTTGCATTTCCCCCAAAATATAAGAAGGCACACTTTCCCCACATCCCTCAAGATTGGCAAGGAATATTTCAACATATTAACAGCGGTAGTATTTGGGTACTGGGAAAATGGATGTTTTTCTCCCCTTCATTTTATTCTAATTTCATTTCCCAATGTTTTCCGCTTTAAAAGGAGGAAAGGTGCAATTGTTTGTTTTAACCAGCCCCACCCCTACACATGCTGATCCTCAGACAAAGGATTCTCTAAGCTTGCAGGCCCTGGGGCTCACTGTGCAGCTCCTCCCTGGGCACCAGCTGCCCCTGGCCCCCTTGTGGACCTGTCATCTCATCCCAGCAAGGAGGGGACCCCAGAGGCCTTCACACAATGTCTGCGTATCATATGTTTTCTAAAGCTGATTCACCGAGGTTACTTGCATGGAAGTGCTACTCTGGTAGAAAAACTTCTAGACCCAGAAACAGACTAATCTGAGGTTGAAGCTTCGACTTTGCCAAGTCACTTAATGTCTCTGAACCTCAGCTTCTTTATCTGTAAAATGGGGATAACAAAGCAGCTACATCAAAAGATTAAGAGCAAAGTGGTTAATAGTTACAAATGTTTGGGGAAGAGGGAAGTATCTGGTAGGTAGTATAGGATCTATGCTGTTTTCTTGTTATATAAATAATGTCTGCCTCATTATGTCACTGTGAGCTCACGTGCACCGAGGTGCTTTCCTCAGCATACAACCTGCTGAGGAGCTGCAAATGCGTAGTATCGCCATCGAGTCAGGTGCTTGTTGGACTTGGTGCTGTCCTCTGAGCTCCCTTAACCCTGCGCCCACAGCTGTCCCCATTCTCAGAGGACACTGCAGTTGTGTCTGGTTTTGTGCTTTTCTCTCTGCTCTTCTGATGACTGGACTGGCTTCGGGAGCTGCTCTCAGAAAGGCCCGGCACATGGTTTCATGCTCTGCTGTCACCATCTTGAAATTCTTGAACATAGGCCCCAAATATGATATCACGTAGCTATTCCCACCTTGCACGATGCCCTACATGAAGTGAGCCCCCAGTAAATGTGTTAAAATGAAGCCATTCAAATAGTAAAGAAAACTTTGCTTCTGCCTTCTACATGCTCACAGGATAGTTGGGCAGATAGCTTTAGAAACTCTGAAGTGCACTAAAACCTCCACACAGTACATGGTGCAGCATTGCAGGCCCTGGCTTGGAATCAGACAAAGCTGGACGTAGAGTCCAGCATATAATGCTGAACAAATTACTTGACTTCTAGGTACCTCAGTTTCCTCAGGTGCAATCTAGAGCTAAGACCACCAACTTGGTCAATCTGGAAGGTCAGTTCTGAGGTTTCCACTGCAGGCTTTGGGGTGGAGTACGGGGAGGCCTCATCCTGCTGAGCTGGGTTTGGAGCTGGGTTTGGGCAATGGCAGTTCCTGCCTCTAAGGTTCATAAAAGGCCCCCTTTTCCAGATCTCCTGGATCTTCCAGTCTATTCTTCATTTAGCCTTCGTAGGGGTGCTTACCTGCGGACTCTGATGTGGGTTCCTGCCCACTGAAATGGGTTTTCCTTGGCTACAAAGGTATAGCCTTTTCTGCATACAAGAGTCTAATATAGGGAGGTCACTTGATGTCACGGACAGGGCCTTAGAGTGAAGAGAGGGCAGCATTAGCAAATCCACAGCTCCAGGAAGTCCCCTGATATGACACCTCGTCTAGTCTTCCCCCTCCTTATGTTCTGGGACCACACCACTCCCCAGCTTCCCAGGCCAGGCCTTTCCCACTACTTCACTCTCCTTCCGGCATCCTGGAGCTGACCTTTCTCCGTCGTGGCTCCCGAGGCATGGGCACCGGCGGGAGGGGTGGAGGTGACAGCACAGGATCAACAGCTGCCAGCCTGAGTTGAGTCCAGCAGAAAGCAGAGGGGTCCCCAAGTGATTTCCAACATGTCAAACATCCTACTGAGAACCCCCTATAGATTAGACTTCGCTCTCACAGCAGGCTTACGGAACTCCACTGTCTGAGCTCTGGGCAAAACCTAATTCATTTGGCAGACTCAGTCTTTCACGTCAGGGGGTTTATGGTGGTGAAAAATAATGAAGGGACTCTTGGCAATGAATAGTTTGGAGTAGGGTGGCCTGAACAACCTTGCTAAGAAATAAGGATTCAATTGTGACTTCTGTCTTGGGTGCCTCCAATCTCCATTCCCACCCCCACAAATATCACCTTCCTGCCTCCCTTTGGTGACCTCTTCCCTCTTGAATCATGCCCTAGGCAGGCACTCATCTGTTCTCAGGGCCATCTTCATAGGCTCTTCCCTGCAGGAGAGAAAGGATTTTGTACAAGCTCCACCTAAAAGTTATGCGGGCTTTCCAGCTTGCTCCTCCCACCTCCTTCCCGCCCATGAATCTTCCCGCAGGGTCGCCCTGAGGACAAGCAGTTTACTAACTCAAGGGAGAGCAGGGAACTCACATTCCGGGTATCAATGAAATTTATGAGTCATGGATATCATAGGACCCTGTTTTCGTTTTGACTTCATTCGCCGCTTCCTTTCTTCATATTAATTTCTCCCAACAGCCCACTTATCTTCCCTCTTGGAGCCCTGCCCACCATCGCTTTCCCTGATACATGGTATCTCTAACAGGCTAAAGCACTCAGCGATGCCATTGCTTGGGAGTTGGCTTGCTCAAGCACTCACAAGTTATACTCTGTGGCTAATCAAATGTCAAAACAATCTCCCCCGCGATTTGGAGGAGCTTGGTGACAGGAAGACATTGGCCACTGAGCCATCAGAACAGGCCACGTTTGCTTGGTGGCAGGCAGTGAGACCGGTTTCTGCCGCGTTACATTCCGGGTGGCAGCTTTCCCTGAGAAGCAGCTGCTCTGTGGTTAGTGGGGTTTGGGGTTTGGAATTTTTTTCTTCTTTTCTTTTAAAGGCAGAGAGATATTCCATGCCAAGGGTCAGCGGGGCAGGGGGTTGTCGGGGGCAGGGAGGTGGTTGAATTTTTTTCTATGACAAAATGTTGTCAGGTCTCTGAATCATAGCAGCCACAGCGGTGGTTAAAGAGAAGAGATCGCATCTAGGAGCTTGTCTCAGTTCTGCCATAGAGAACACTGGACGAGTCACAGCCACTCTGAACTTCTGTTTCCTCTTCTGGAATATGAGGAAATTGGGTTAAATGGTCCCTGTGGTTCATGAACCAGAAGATGATTCAACTTGACACCATACCTTACAATTTAAACATTTCTGTGCTTGTTATTTCATTTGATGTTCACAATAAGCCCATAAGTGAACAGGAGAGGGATTATTATCTCTATTTTATAGCAGTGAAATGAATTGTGGTGGTTATACATCCTGCCCACGACAGAGCTTAGCCTGGGTCATGGGCTGGTGTCCTTCTCCTAGCCCAAACTTGTCTCAACTCCTCATGCTCACAGGGCAGATTCCTTGAGCCGAACCACCTCCACCTTCAGCGCCACACGGGAGCTTTTGTTCAAGCCAGAATTCAGGGATCATCCTGTCCACTTCATTTTCTGCTAAAAAAAACTGATCCCCATAGAGGGAAGCAAAAGGGCCTTCCCCGGCTCACACCGCAAAGCGTCCCATTCTCCTGATGTAGAACCACTCCACTCTTCTCGTGGGTCCCATGGGAGTGAAAACGCCTGCATCTTGGGCCTGTGCTAAGGATGGATCTGTCAAAAACAGTGACACTGATAAGTTTTGGGTGCATTTGAGACACCACCACTGTGTCATCATTACCCACACTGCTGTCATGAGGTCTTGAGAAATTGTCACTGGGGTCCTCTTGGGTCTGATGTGCTAAGAGAGGTCAGGACAGGCTAATCTGTGTCTGCTCCATGCCCCCTCCACATCTCCCTGAGCCTGTGAGAGTGCCTAGCTCATTCTCCATGCTCCTAAAATCCTCCAAGTTCCACAGCCCCACCTAGACCTCAGAGTGAGTGGTTCACTTTGCTGCACTCAGGCCCACTCAGTGACAACAACAAACACAGCTTGCAGGGTCTGGCTGGCCACAGGTGCTGTCCCTTCTGCCCACCTGGCAAATGCTATCTCTTCTCTCCAGATTTAGCTTGCTGGCCGTCTCTTCCATAGGGCCCCCGAAGAGGCAAGTGCTTCCTTTTCCCACTCCCACGACTGTGCAGAAAGCCTCTGACAAAGCACTTTCACTTTCACATGGTGGCCACTGGTCTCCAAGGCTGTTCTCCTTTTAACTGGCAGCTCAGTGAAGACAGGGGCTGTACTTTGTTTCTCTCCGTATCTTCAGTGCCTAGACGCTGATGGGGCTCAGTGACCTTGGAGGGAGAGGGGATGAGCTTTCCATGCTGATCAGGAACACAGGCCTTGGCAGCAGGCTGGCCTGCGCTGAAATCTAGTTCTGCCATTAACCTACATGTCATCCAAACCTCTCTGAGCCTCAGTTTTCAAATCTACAAAATGGGAAGATTGGTACTGCAGACCTCATCAGGATGAATGGGAAAAACCATGGAAAGAGCTTAGCACATCACAGGCAGTAACCGGGAACTATTATTATTATCATTGGGGAATTCCCCAGAAGGTTCCTCTGTGAGCTCACAAGAAAGCCCCTGGGTGTCCACACCGTCTGCAGGAAGCACCCCGGGGATTGGCAGCCCTTCCCTGCCCTGCCTTCTTCTCCAGCTGCAGTCGGAAAACCCCTTTCTCAGGATGCCCCAGACAGGGCCAAGCTGCTTTCCTTCCCCTTGTTGACACAGGGAAGACCTGGCTGCCTTTAGCCTTGACTGGGCCTCCCACTCTTTGAAGTGCAAACACTGAGCTGTGTATTTTGGGCCCCTCTGAAGGGCCATTTCTGGTGAAATACCAGGTTTTGAAATACTTCACTCCTTGTTTGCATTCGGAAGCCCATACATGCTCAGGTCTCTCAAAGCCTGTGTTCAGAGAGGCTGGAGGTAACGCGGGCGACAGAATCAGACTCTAGTGGGGGAACACAGTGGCCCTCTACTCTTGGGCTGGGCCTACAGGAGCCACTGGAGGTGGAAGAGGGAGCTTGCTCTCACGGAGTCCACCTCTGGCTGGGAAGAGCAGACGAAGGCATGCAGAGGTATGTCCAGGTGAGCCCAGGGCACAGAGAGCTGGGACCAAAGGCTGGTTTGAAGAAGTCATCTCCTGAAGACCTAGCTACAGAAATACTGGAACTCAGGGCTTCTTCCAGCCCCTCCTCTGCTCTGGCACCCACCCCCACCTCTCCATCCAGGGAGTATGTAAACTTCTCATCCTGCCAAGAGCTGGGCAGGGAGGAATGACATTTATTTGAGCCTCATTGCTCTCATAGGAGCTGTCAGCCTAACAGCAGAGGTAGAGGAGGCCAGAAGGGGAGGTAGAGTTGACTTGATAGAGATCTCCATGGGTTTTCAGGAGGGTTTGGTCTGGTCTTCTAGGAGGATGAGCCGCTACGTCCTAGGTGATCATTTGGGCCAGGTATTTTACACACCCTCTTTACTTTAAGCCTCATGAGGTGGGTGGACCCATCCCCATTTCACAGATGAAGAAACCGATGCTGTAATAGAACAGACTGGGCTCCCTACCCAAAGGCCAGGACCGTGGTAGAAGCTCTTTGAGGAAAGGGCCCTGGTAAGGCTTGTCTTTCCCTCTTGGAGCTTGGTCCACTGACCTTCCCTGTCTACGAAAGCTCTTAAGAAGTGTTTGCTGAAAGGAAGCAGGGCAGGGCTTACAGAGGAGGGAGCGTGGGGGAAGCTGGCACAAAAGCATCAAGGTGAGGATGTTCAGGACCAGTTCAGAGGCTCGTGAGAAGCCGCATTTGGCCAGAGAGGGAAGAGATGGGGGAGGTAAGGACAGAGCAGCAGCAGGAGCTGACTTTAGAGGTGACTGCATCCTCCTTATACATCATGGGGTGACCAACCAGGGGCGATCTCCAAAATAGACAGCCAGCAAATAATGATGAAGCTCCGTCAGTGTGCCCGGTGCCTCAGGATCCCTCAAGGAGCATACAAAAGGCAGAGAAGTTAGCTGATTTATTTACACAGCAATCTCGTGGGTCCTATGCAGTGAAGACAAATTGACAAAAATGATGCACTAGGCTCACGTGCACTTCCCACAGAAAGGGCCATCTTTCAGGCCTCCACTTGGAGCCTGTTTACTCTTAGTTTGCACATAGTCCCAAGATGAGTGACCCAGATTCCCAGTGCCAGGCAGATTCAAACCAGAGGTAGAGGGGCAGCAGGCGGAGGTGGGATTGACTTAGAGAGTTCCTCATGGGTTTGGAGGAGGATTTGATCTGGAAGGACAAGGCACCACCTCCAGGGTGATCACTTGGGCTAGGTGTTTTACATGCCTTGTTTAAGCCTTGCACAGTGAGTGGTGCCATCCCCATTTCACAGATGAAGAAATTGATGCTAGAACAGGCTGGGCAGATGCCAGAATGGCATGGCAGGGTTAGAGAAAGGTATGTAGGCAACAAGGGGAAGGTGCTGCTGGAAGCCAGCTATGAAGAAGGGAACAGAAAAACCAAAGCAAGTTGGGGAAGAATGCTCCAAACAGAGAGCCAGCTAGGGCTGACCTACCTAGGAGGACATTGGGATGAATCGGGCTGGGCACCGTGACTCTGCTGCTGTCTAGCTAAGTGAAGTGGGCAAGTTCCTGCCACTCTGAAGCTCAGCTTTCCCATCTGAAAAGCAGGGTTAAAACCACCCGATAGTGGCAGGAATTAAAGATAAGGCAAGTGGGCCACCAGCCGAGGATCTGACTCAGGAGCAGTCACTTGCACGATGGTTGCTGAGATGATGTTACTTTTTATTATTGGGAGAAACTCAATGCACCCTAGAGCAGTAGTTCTCAGATATGTGTACACATTGGAATCATCTGGGAAGCTTTCATAAACACCTATACCTGGTTCTGCCTTCCAGAGATTCTAAACGAAATGACCTAAGGTTGGCAGGGGCATCTGGACTTTTTTTTTTAGGTTCTTGAAAAGATTTGAAAACGCAGCTAAGGTGGGCTGAGAACCACCACCCTAGAAGAAACTGCGACCCATCCAACCCGGAGGCAGATGTTGAGGGTCCCATCATAGTTGCTGGGAAGGGGCCAAACCTCTTCTGGGTACCCAGGGTCTGAAAGCAGAGGAACATACTTTAGAAAGCCTTCTGTCAAACTGGTTAATTTCTTTTAAGCTTTGGCTCTTAAGGGACTGAAGTTCAATTATCTGGAAAACTCACTTATGTGGAACTCCTCACTCCCTAATGGCACTGGCTAAATGAGGTGTTACGATTCTATAGATTCTCAAATTACAGTCTTTGTGCTTCTTCACCCGAAAAGAAATTATCCAGAGGCTCACACCCTGCCTGCCCTGCCTCCTTAGGCAGCTGGGCCATGGTTAAAGCTTGTCTTGGGGAAGGGCTCCCCGGCACTGTGGGAAGATTTTAGCTTCATGCTCCAGCCAGCCAAAGTGACATGCCCACTCCCATGTTGGCTGAGCTCTGCAAGGCTGTTAGTCCATTTCCACATGAAACAGCAAGCCTATAACCACATGCTGACACTGGGACAGTCACCCTCATCACCCATCCTGCAGAACATGGCCCTATGTGAGTCGTTTGAATGTTTCTTTTGTTTTTGTTTTTGTTTTTTAAATAAAGAATAAAAAGAGGCCGGGTGTGGTGGCTTACACCTGTATTCCCAATAATTTGGGAGGCTGAGGCGAGCAGATCACTTAGGGTCAGGAGTTTGAGACCAGCCTGGCCAACATGGTGAAACCCCGTCTCTACTAAAAATACAAAGAATTAGCCGAGCATGGTGGCTGGCACTTGTAGTCCCGACTACTGGGGAGGCCGAGGCAGGAGAATCACTTCAACTCGGGAGGTAGAGGTTGCAGTGAGCCAAGATGGTACCACTGTACTCCAGCCTGGGTGACAGAGCAAGACCCTGTCTCAAAAAGAAAAAAAAAATTTTGTTTCGTTTGTTTTGTTAGCCATTTTTTTTTTAATCAGGGGAGTGGGAAGAAGAAAACAAAAGGCACTTTGATTATTAAAAATGTCTATTTGGTCTGGGCACGGTGGCTCAGGCCTATAATCCCAGCACTTTGGGAGGCTGAAGCAGAGGATCACTTGAGGCCAGGAGTTTGAGATCAGCCTAGGCAAAATAGTGAGACCCCATCTCTACAAAAAATACAAAAATTAAAGTTAGCCAAGCATAGTGGCATGTGTCTGTAGTCCCAGCTACTCTGGAGGCTGAGGTAGGAGCATTGCTTAAGCCTGGGAGACAGAGGCTGCAGCGAGTCATGATCGCACCACTGCACTCCAGCCTGTGTGACAGAGCAAAACCCTGTCTCAAAAAAAAAAAAAAAAAAAGTATCTCATTTTGTTCTTAAGGACCCCACACAAGCAAAACTCAGAGATGGAACATTTATCCATGAGTTTTCATGACACAAATAAGAGAAAGAGAAGAGAAAGAAGGGGCCATGTCCCAGGAGCCCTTGCAACTGTCATCATTAGCTCTGTCCTTGTTTGTGTTTTTATTGCCTGTCTTCCCCCTGGAAAAGAAGCCATAGGACAGAAGGGGCCTTGTCCCTTTTGTTTATTGCTCTGCCTCCCAGGCCAACAACATTGCCTTGCCAATAGTAAGTATGCAATAAACATTTGTAGAGTAAAAATGATTTCGAACTCAGTTTTGAATCAAAGTTCTAGGACATACTACTTACCTGCTGTCTGAATCTGCTAGGGTTGCCGTAACAAAGTACCACAAACTGAGTTGCTTCAATAACAGAAATTATTATTTCTGGCCTCGCAGTTCTGGAGGCCAGAAGTCTTCGCATGGTGGCCACCGGTCTCAGAGGCTGTTTTCCTTTTAACTGGCAGCTCAGTGAAGACAGGAGCTGTATTTTGCTTCTCTCAGTATCTTTAGTGCCTGGACCCTGGTGGGGCTCAGTGACCTTGGAGGGAGAGGGGACGAGCTTTACGTGCTGATCAGGAGCACGGGCCTTGGCACCAGGCTGGCCTGTGCTGAAATCCAGCTCTACCATTTACTAACGTCATCCAAACCTCTCTAAGCCTCCGTTTTCAAATATACAAAATGGGAACATTGGTACTACAGACCTCATCAGAGGTCTGAGATCAAGATGTCAGCAGGGTTGGTTCCTTCTGAGGCTGAGAAGGAGAACCTGTTTCTTGCCTCTGCCCTCACTTCTGGGGGTTTGCGGGCAATTTTTGGCATTTGTCGGCTTGTAGAAGCATCATCTCAATCTCTGCCACTGTCTTCACATGATGTTCTCCCTCTGTGTCTAGGTCCACCTTTCTCCTTTTTTATAAGGGCACCAGTGCATACATTTAGGATTCACTCTAAGGACCTCATTTTAACTTGATTACCTCTGAAAAGACACTGTATCTGAAAAAGGTCACATGCTAAGATACTGAGGGTTAGGGGTCCAATGCTTGAATGTTTAGAAGACAAAGCTCAACCCATCATACCTGCTGATTAGTTTATTCATTAGGCTGGGCACAGTGGCTCACGCCTATAATCCCAGCAATTTGGAAGGCCGAGGTGGGAGGATCACTTGAGCCTGGGTGGTGGAAGCTACAGTGAGCTATGATCACACCACTGCACTCCAGCCTGGGTGACAGAGTGAGACCCTGTCTCAAAAAAAAAAAAAAAGACATAAACAATTATTAATTGATTAAATTAATGAATTAAATCCACTCTTATCACAACATGTAGCAGGTATCCCCTATCTGCTAACTTGTTAATTAAACACTGGGAGATTATAAAGATGTTCAAAAAAGGTCCCTACCTCCACAGAGCCTGGGGAATCTGATTTGACTGGGATGGGAAGAAAGAACCAGCACTGGAATTTTTTAAATCAGCAGTTCTCATAGTTAGCTGCACATTGGAATTACCTGGAGAGCCTCAAAAACTGCTGCTGCCTGATGCCACACCCCGAGATCCTGATCTAACTGATCTGAGGTAAGACCTGGGAGTCGGGAGTTTTATTTATTTATTTAGCAACAGAGTCTCACTCCGTTGCCCAGGCTGGAGTGCAGTGGCTCTTGGTTCACTGTAGCCTCAAATGCCGAGGCTCATCATCACACCCAGCTTTTTAAAAATTTTTATAAAGACAGGGTCTTGGGACTCCAGTTGGTCTCCAGGCTTAAGTGATCCTCCCACCTTGGCCTCCCAAAGTAACGGAATTCCAGGTGTGAGCCACCGCATTTAGCCAATATGGGCAGTTTTAAATGCTTCCTATGGGAGCCAGACACATAGTCAGGACTGAGAATGCTGCTCTGAGGGGCAGATGCTGGAGTGATTCATGGAGGAGCAAAGGGCAGATGGTGAGAAGGAGAACTAGGAGATCCTCTCAGCCTCAGAAGGCCAGGAAAGGGGATAAGTACTGTGAGGACATCAGAAGGGGGTGGCACTAAGAGGTCACTGGGCAGTGATGTGCTAGAGCCAGCTCCCACCTGTCCAAGAAAGCTGCTCCTCTGCATCTCTTCCCAACTCTGTGTTCAGTGGCTTCACTTGAGTAGCTTAGGATCAGCCATGATGAGATGATGAGTACCACAAAAAATCGGCAAATGCTGCCAATCAGGATACAAGTGAGTCTTTCCTCCCAGAGAGCCCGTTGTTAAACATTCACCAATATACCACTGACTTAGGGCTTGAACGCCAGCTGGGCAGAGTTTGCAGGGCTGGGGCAAGCTGTGTGGAAGCAAGCCAGGTTGTAGAGGCTTCCATTAGGAACTGAAAAGAGAGTCACAGGCTGGGGACGAGAAATTTCCATCTGAGGTCAGACTTTTAATCCATGTGTCTTCTATTCCAGGATGGGCTCCATCCCGAGGGTTCCAGATTTCCTGGCTGGAAATACGTCTTCCATGCCCCCGAGCCTTTGCCCTCCCTCCATGTGAGCAGCTTTACAGCCTCCAACCCCTGCTGCCCACAGCAAACCAGAGCTGCAAACACTGATTGGCCCTCACTCTGCACAGGCCCTGGAGGGACCCCAGAAGCTGTGAAACCTGGTCCCAGCCCTCAAGGCCTCCACTCACTGAACACTGAAGGCGAAAAGTTAAATGACCATGATAGAGATGAGTGAGAGGTTAAGTCAGAAATGAGAGACTGTCGCAGCCCAGAATTGTCAAATGGATGTGCCAACGATACATGCTGCAAATGTCGGCAGCCCTGAAGCAGAGGTGGTCTTCACTGAGGGTCAGTTAGCGTTGGCAAGTGGGCAGAAAGAAGGTGTCAGCTGCTGAGTTGTCTATGGCCATCTCATAAGGGGAGGACTGGGGTCTGCATTATTTTATTCCCACAAAGACAAGGACATTTCTTTTTATGTTGAGACAGGATCTTGTTCTGCTGCCCAGGCTGGAGTGCAGTGACACAATCACGGCTCACTGCAACTTCAACCTCCCGGGCTCAAGTGATCCTTTTGCCTCAGCCTCCCAAGCAGCTGGGACTACAGGTGTGCGCCACCACACCTGATTGATTGATTGATTGATTGATTGATTGATTGAGATGGGGTCTCACTCTGTGGCCCAGGCTGGTCTCAAACTCCTGGCTTCAAGCAATCCTCCAGCCTTGGCCTCCCAGAGTATTGGGATTACAGAGCTATTGCACCCAGCACTCCCAAAGCCATTTCTATGTTGGTTTATACTTATTGTCCAGGCCTTTTTTGCATTTCCCAAGAGCCCCTGCTGTAAGCTCCTGCCAGATCCTCTGGGATGCGCTGGATGCTCTGGTTGTAGCAGAGAGCCAGCCTCCTTGGAGTCCCTGATGAACCCTGCCCAGTCCTTCCCAAGCCTCTCCTCCCTACCTCCCACACACGTTCCGCTTTAATCAGCAATCCTCTCTCCTTGCAAACTCCTGGCTGGGCAATGGTAGATGAGCTCATCTGGTCAGTTCCAGCTGGCTTCCACACCAATCCATTTGAAGCACTAGCACAGGAGAAACGAAGATAGGTGCTACATTTAGGGGAGGCATTAATAAACCAGGATGGGTCCAGGAGCCAGTGATCAAGCTATACCCCAAAAGCCAAGTCACAGGGGGAGGCCCAGGGACCAGGCATCATTTGGTCTGGTGAGAGTCTGACCCGAAGAGCTTACTTTGGAAACTGGCAGAGCCACCACATGGATGTGGAATTCATCTTTTGCACGGCCATGAAGGCTGAATTTCACCAAAGAGAGGAGTATCCATAAAGCAGAAACAGCCCAGTTCCAGAGCTGTCCAGCCTGCTGCCTGCAGAGGCCTCTAAAGTTGGCAAAAAGCAAAGGCCAGCCTAATCCCCATTCGCCGGACACCAGTCAGGGAGGGCCACCTTTAAAATTACCACTGCTAACACACAGGGCAGTGCCCCCAAGACCACAGGCCACTCCACCCTCAGCAACTAATAGGGGCTAAAGTTCCTAGGAGGGGCGTCAAAGGTAGCATTCTCTCTCTGTTTACATCCGCTGATGCTAGAACCTGATGCACTTCTTCCCCTCTCCTGGCCCTGAGACGTAAGACATCTCTGAAGCATGGTGCCAGAAAAGGCCATGCCAAAATGTAAACGATCAATAACAGTGAGATCAGCATTGAGGCTGGGAAGAAACATAACTCTGGACCAATGCCTTGAGCTACAGAGAAAAACTTCCTAGGTGTAATACCAGGCAAGGCCAAGCTGCACGTGGGGACTAGCCATCATGGAGCTCGATGCCAAGTCCTGTACTGAGGGCTGGACCTCTTCTATCTCATTGGATATTCCTTCTCAGAGGGTCACTGCATATTCCTCACAAACCTAGCTGGAGGCAGGGGTCAGGCCGGCCATGGAGGTGGGAAAGCAAATCTTTTAAAAGATACCTTTCCGTACTCTCTCCTCTATGAAATAGCATTTTACATTATTAAATAGAATACCACACTGGAGCAGATCTTGCAGAAAGATAAAATAGAGAGTGGACTCAGCCCTATCACAGAAGGATCAGGGGCCCTTGTAGGTTGCATCTTCTCCGATGTTTGTTTTTCAAGTCGTTATATACTTAACAGAGGGAGAGACAAAAAGCCACTGTTCCAAGCCATTGCTGATTAAGTATCAATCAGAAATTAAGACAGAGCAAGTCTGAAATTGTAATGGTCTATGTACACGTCATATATATATATATATTTGTAATATCCATATGTACGTATATATTTATAAATCTGCCTGCCAGGAAGCTAAGCAACTGAAGCATGTGCTTAAATAGAGGTCACCTGGCGACCCTGGCACTCAGATGGGGATCACGCTTCTTGTCTTACAGGTGAGAAACTGGTGCTGTCAGAGAGCGTATGAGGGGCCCAAAGTCACACTGCCTCTGGGTGTGTGCATGTGGAGCCAGGATTTGATCCTGGGCAGAACAAACCCCAAGTGGTAAGTGCCACTCCTTCCCTCCTACTATCACACCTCCCCAGTGCAGGCAGAGGAATTACATGCAACATGCAAATGCCTTCCCTTCTCCTAGTTGGCAGGGGCCTGGGCTTTTTCCTTGTCAGCGCGGTGGTGGGTTCTGGGTCAGACACTGCAACTCACACTTGCTGAGCATTTCCTATGTTCATAGTTCTAACTTCCATGTGTCACGTTATTTAATCATCACAGCCACCAGGTGCAGTCGATCACATGATGACCCCCATTTTACTGATGAGAAAACTGGGACCTAGAGAGGTTGAGTAACCTGTCCAAGACACCTGGATGATAAGCCGGACCCAGCCGACAAGCCCAGCCAGTTTGATGCCAGAATCCTCTTACCTGACCTCTGTGCCTGCCATCCCAGCTGCTAGAGTGAAGGGCCAGCCTTTCCTCACTGCAGGATGGACCCCAGGCCTCTCTCTGGGTTTCCAGATCCTACTCTGAAGATGAGGAGATGACATTTAGCACCAGCCCTCTCTAATTGGCTCTAAGAGGAATCGGTGTTCCCTGATGGTTCAGAAGTCAAAAGGGTTAACTGTAGCTTTATTCCCCTTTCAAAGGAAATAAAGCAGAAGTCCTATTTGGGGATAGGCCCTATGCCTGAGTCACTTTGGCACTTAATTGCTATTATTTAATTGCTGTATTGGGGAGGACAAAGTGATCTACTGCAAAGTTATTAGCAAATTCTAGTTTTAAGGAAATAATTACTGAATTCTCCCTCCCTGGGTTGAGTAATTCCTTCCAAGATGCTCAGTGACATTAAGCATTTTCACTAGGGCCGCTAGCAGCTCTGTAATATGCAAATAAAGTAACTCTGTAATTACCAATAAAATGCTTACTGAAGTGACAAATTTTTACTCAGCAGCGAGTTGGGGGAAAAAATGGCATCATTGGTTTTTTAAGGATCCTTTAACCTTGTTAGTTGGCATTCATTTCCGTGCTGTTTTATGGTCATTTAAAAAGACAACGGAGCCAGCACGCCTGCCTTGATGGGGAGAAGCCCTCCTGGGAGCTCCCTCTTCCAACCAGCCTTGCCCATTGTGTGGAGGCTCGGATGAGCCAATCTGGGTGCTGGGGAATTGTAAGCACATGGCAGACCTGCCCTGAGGGTCTCTGCGTGTGCTGGGAGTTTGGCTTTCAACTGGGTTCAGGGCTGATCTTTCCAGATGGACAAATAGAGAGTGACCTCTCGGCCAGAAGTAGCTGCCAGAGTGATCCTTCTGAAAGCCCAAGGATGGCTGTGTTGCTCCCTGTTTTAAACTCTCCCTTGTGCTTTAGGGGTAACAGCATCAAGTCCTGTCATTTCAGGCTCTCAAGGCCTTTCACAGCCAGCCAGCCAGTCAGGGCACTGAGCACAATAAGGCACAATAATGGCCCAAGCTACCTCTTCGCCAAGGTCATCCATGCCTCCCCATGCAAGCTTGATTTCTCTATCTGTAAAATTGTGTATCGGTCAGCATAGACTGGATTATGCAGCAGTAACAAGCAAGTCCAAAAAATCTCAGTGGCATAAAACAATCAAAATGTATTTCTTGCTCATGCTACATGTTCATCATGGGTTAGTAGGAGTTTCTGCTCATCCTACTCACTTAGCAAAAAGAAGGCTGACGTAGCCATTATCGCAAACATTGCTGGCCTGTCACTATTCTGGAAGGAACATGAAATGTTATCCAATCTGGAACGATGTGTTACTTCATTTCACAAGGCATCGGCCAGAACTATTCACATGGCTCCACCTGACCAACCACAAAGGGGTCAGGAAGTAAAATTCTACGTTGTACTCAGAAGAAAGAGAACCAGAGGTATAGGATGACAGCACTAATGACCACCATAAATGGGGATTTTTTTTTTGAGACAGGATCTCACTCTGTCACTCAGGGCAGAGTGCAGTGGCATGATCACAGCTCACTGCAGCCTCTGTCTCTTGGACTCAAGGGATCCTCCTGCCTCAGCCTCCAGAGCAGCTGGGACTGCAGGCACACACCGCCATGCCCAGCTAATTATTTTTCTATTTTTTAGTAGAGATGGGATCTCTTTATGTTGCCCAGGCTATTCTCAAACTCCTGGGCTCAAGTGATCCTCCCACTTGTGTCTCTCAAAGTGCTGGGATTACAGGTGTGAATCACCACACCCAGCCCACAAATGGGGATTTTAAAAATTGTATAAGAATGATCTTCTGAGGGTTGTTGTGAGAGCTGAGTGTGATCACACTTGTAGAGAGCTTAGCACGATGCCTGGCACATGGTAAGTGCTGAGCCAATACTACCTAGTAATAGGTGCTCCATATCTTCTACGTGCTTATTGGCTCTCTCTCTCTCTGGATCACTATAAATTGTGGGGATCAGAGAAAGCTTTCAAAGAAAAGTTACCATTGAACAAAGTCTGGATGACGCTGCAATATCAGGAGATGACTCTCTGAAAGGAGGAAGGGCGTGAGCAAAGGCAGGGAGGTCAGACGGTAGGATGCACAGGGACAGCTCTGGGAGATGAGCTTCACTGGAGTAGAGTTTTTCAGAATAGTCCTACATTCAATAGATAAATCTCAAAGAATGAGAAAAGGGGTCTTTATTCTGAAGCTTGAGTTGGCAGAAACAATTCACATATCAGGAAAATTCCTTTGATGTGCCCTGCATTTAATTCTTGGCTCAGAAAAATGCCTCTGGAAAATAAGGTTGGCATTAGATCATCTTAACCCTTGATCTAAAATGCAGATCCCAGCTGAGAAGCTAGGCCTCCTGACTCCAAGCCCAGAGGCCACTCCACAGCCCTAGGAAAATCCCCGTGCAGTGGCTGACCTGGTTTTTTCACCTTGTTGCCAAAGGCTCCATTTCTGGGTGACCACAGTTGCCCCCGGGGATAAGTCTTCTCTCCTATTTGCATTGGTAACTGCTCAAAGTCCCACCAAGACCTTGGAAACGTGCCACCCACATCGTCTCACACTGGCCCAATTGTTTGTGGCAAATGCCTCCCTTTTGAACTCTGGACCTTCTGGAGGAAGCGGTTTCAATAGGAATAACTCCCAGCTCTCCCCGGCCTTGCCATCTGGACGTCTGGAATGGATCTTCCAGGATACATGGCTCTTTTGAAGGAAACAAATTCAATTGGTGATTGTGTTCCCATTTAATATGCCTAAGGAGTGGTCCTGTACTGTTGCTAGTACATTTTTTTTCATTCAACAAACACTTATTGATTTCCTACTGCAAATTAGACACTGGGCTGGGTGTGGGGGTAGGGAGGTGGAGAGAGTGGACGCTTTTTAAAAATTGCCTTTGACCCAATAGAATAAGAAACACAATAGAGATAGGCACAAAAATCTATGGGAGCCCAGCAAAAGGGACAGTAAATTGTACCTGGCAAGTACAGAAGGCTCAGAAAGGAGACTGGGCCACCAGGCGCTGAAGAGAATGACCCTGCAGAAATTTAGGGGGATCCTACACTTATTCCAAAGAGGAGGCTCACAATAGTCCTGGACAAATTTAGGATGCACACAATGAAACATGAATCCACTGAACAGACATTTTAATGTGGGACCTGCTGCTTCTCAGGCACTGAGCTGGATGACTGAGATCTCCCAAAAGGAATGAGGCATAGCCCCTGCCCTCAAATTGCTTACTGTTTGGTTATGCAGGTTAAGGTCTGAGCACTGATTATTCTACCACACAGCCCAACTGGAGCATTCACATTGCCTTAGAAACCCTACTAAAGTTCTTCCAAGTGGAAATAGCAAAATATTCTCAGGAACCAGGGGGACCCAGGGCAGGCTTGCTGGAGGAGGTGGCAGAACTGGGCTCTGAGAGAGACGGAGTGGTGGGGAGCAGGGAGGCAGGGGCAGTGGCACACACAGGCAGGGTGACCACAGAGCCAAGTCACAGGCACAGCCACACACACACATGTGTCCCAACTGGAAGGAAGATCTGTCTGAAATGACGGGGGAAAGCTGGGGTGGTGGGGTGAGGAGACAGGGTGTGGGCCTGAGGTCACCAATGTCGTCACCACCTTTTGTTTGGCCTTTTGTTTGGTTCTTTCTCTGGATCCCACCTTTCAGCGGGCTTTTTCTTCTGAATAGACCACTTCTATTAAGCAATGATCTGTGTGTTTTCCCACAGAATAACCAGTGTTGGCTCAGTTATTATTATTCTAGCCAAAAAGAAAAAGAACGTTTTCTGAAAAGTTCACTCTGGTGCTCCGGACTCTTCCATGGCTCCCCATTACCCTCAGAATAATGTCCAGCATGCAAGGCCATTGACTGCCTAGCCCCTCAGCTCTCTGCTAGGCCTTGCTGAAGTACTTGTGGTTCTCCAGACCTGCATATGTGCCCCTCTCCACAAGGAAGCTTCTCTTCCCAACCTCTGTATCTTCTCTTCTCTCTGGGCTCAAACCTTAATGCTTCCTCCAGGCAGTGTTGCTGACCCACAGATACAGGCTCATTGCTGAGCTCTGATCACTCTGTGTGGTCATGGTTCATTTGCTTGTCTGTCTCCCTCAGGGGGCTGTAAACACCCGGCACGTGGGGACTCGCATTCAACCTCCAGTGGCCAGCACTGTGGAATATAGAAAAACTCAATAAAGTTTGAGTAGTGAGCAAGTGAGCACATGAGTGAATGTGATGTGTCATTTCTGGTTGACTATGGAGTCATATCACAGAAGAAGGTACCAGGCATTCACCAAGCTTCGGAAAGGCGTGGAAAGAACCTATAGATTACACGCGAAACTATCCTCACAGCTGCCAGACCACAGACACCTGGCACAGGCACTGGGGAGACAGTGGGGATTTTGTGCATGGGAGGGATAAGACTTTTCCAGCCATATCTGGTTAGATAATTTGCCCAAATCACACTTCTTGTGAGAAGCAGGGTTGAGATGCCCCAAGTCTCTTGGGTTTGTAGGCTTCTGCTCTCTGCAGGGCCCCAGGAGATGCTGGCTGCTGAGGGAAGGAGGAATCCCCCCAGGCAGAGGTTACCTTGTGCCCCTCTGGGGTTTGCCCACCCTGGGGCTCTACCCTAGAATGCTCCCCTAGCACCCCCCTCCCCATGCCATCCCTTAACCAGCTAGCTCCTCCCACCCTTCAGCAAATACACCCTGCCTGAGGGATCTGTTCATATCTGGTTAGCCCTTCTGCACTCCCTGTCCCAGTCAAGAGGGCTGGGCAGACAGTGGAAGCACCAGCGAGGTGGTACTCACTTCTCTCGTGGGTGCTTTTCCCATCCTCTCTCTCTCTCAATATTTCTACCTTCTGGGCACAGACAGGAGGCAGGATCAGTATTTCTGATTCCTCATGAGATGATGTCCTTCTGATCCCTCCCACGTTCCAAACCCCATCCCTTACATTGTCGCCACCAACAGCAAGTATTAATTGTGCACCTATGGTGTGCCAGCCACTGGGGACCCAGACACACCCTAAACTCAGTCCCCGATTTTGACGGGTTTGAAGAGAGGACATGAAGGATGACACTGTCATTAAATAACTTGCATAGGAGTCCCAAGTAGGTTGGGGGGCAAAGGGGTCCCTGGTACTGAAATTTAGAGGGTACCAAAAATGTTAAAGAATGACATTTATTTATTTATTTATTTATTCTTTTATTGATTTTGAGATGGAGTCTCACTCTGTCACCCAGACTGGAGTGCAGTGGTGCAATCTTGGCTCACTGTAACCTCTGCCTCCTGAGTTCAAGAGATTCTCATGCCTCAGCCTCCCAAGTAGCTGGTAGCTGGGATTACAGGTGCCTGCCATGACACCCAGTTAATTTTTGTGGGGCTTTTTCTTTTTTTTTTTTTTTTTTTTTGTAGAGATGGGGTTTCACCATGTTGGCCAGGCTGGTCTCGAACTCCAGGCTAGTCTCCAATTCCTGACTTCAAGTGATCCTCCCATCTCGGCCTCCCAAATTGCCAGGACTGCAGGCGTGAGCCACTGCGCCTGGCCAGAAATGACTTTTAAACATTGAACACATTTCTCAGCCCTCATTTTTAGCTCCCATGCCAGTCTGTGGAGAGGACAGAGTAGGTGACAAGTTGGCCGGAGGCAACCTCCCTCCCATTCCATGTAGCCATGGACCCAAGGGTGCAACTCGTGCTTAGTGTCCCAGGCTCCTACACTGTTGGCTGTGGCTACCACTGAGCTCAACGGTGAGCTGCTCGGTATATGCATATACAGCTCATCGCAGAACCGTACTTAATCATCCTGAGAGGCAGGCAGGATCTCCCTGCTTTAGCTTGAGTGTTTGTCCAAGTGAGTGGAGCAGCAGAGATTTGTTTCCAGGTCTGAGAGACCCTGAAGCTGGGGCTGTGGCGTCCACTGTCTAGTTTTGACCCTCACAGCGGTCCAGCTGGGGAGGCTGAGCAGATGGACATATTCTCACCTAGCAACTCATAGATGGGGTTCTCCACTGTTAAAAACAGACAATATCACCATTTTCAGGGAATTTCAAGGGCTTGCAAAGACAGACATCCATCCCTTGTTGACCAGCCACGCAACACCATGGATAGTGGTTGCTTTGTGGGCAAAACCCCTGGCCTTGGGGCTAAGGATAAGGAGGGGCAAAGGAAGAAGAAGAGTCCCTATTTTCCTCTCAGTCCCCACCTTGCCTCTCCCTACTTCTAACCCTCCCCCACTCCAACCCACCACTAGCCACACTCATTCATTCATTCATCCATTCGCTCCTAATGAGCACCACTCTGTGCCAGATACTTACCTAGCTCAATCCTCAACATCAAGGAGCACTTTGTTATTATCTCCACTCCAAGGAAAAGAAAACGGAGGATTAGAGGTTAATTATCATCCAAGGTAGTGCAATTAGCAGGGGATGGGATTCCAACTTAGGGTACTGTTGTGAAGTTCTTTGAGCCATATTCCCACAGGAGGGCTCCCATCTGCTCCTGCCCTCAGTTATTCAGCCGTCCTAACAGGAAACGAGCCTGGGAGCTAGGTGAGCTTGGTATCCGTTAGGAGAAGTTTCCAGAATGCAGGGCTCCTCTTTTTCCTCCTCAGGCTTTTGCCAGCCCCACATCCCTGAGGGAAGTCCCTCGGCCTCGCTTGGGTTCCCCCTTTCTGGCCCAAGAACACTTACTGGAGCAGGCCAGAGAGGACTAATTAACAGTCTGCAGAGGGCTTTGAAGATGAAAAGCAGCCTTCAAGTGGCAGCCTATTATCCCTAAGCTTCACATAAGAAATAATGAAATTCCAGGTTCCAAATGGAGAGGAAAAAGTCTTTAACAAGGTGATAAAGGGAGGCAGTTTAGGGCCAGGTAGAGGGGAGGGTGGTGAGTTCATTCTCACCTTTCCCGTGCAAGCCCCAATAGGCCCTGGGCTAAAAGTGTGGGGTCTGGGTCAGCCGCTGCTCCAGGCAACAACCTGCATCCTGGAGGAGGGAGAGCCAGCTTCCCACAGGATCCAGAGGCAGGTGGTAGAGTTGGAAGGGGCAGTTCTAGGAAGGAGGAGCCCTGGGTTCTAGTCCCGGCACTGTCACTGACCTGATTCCTGACCCTGGAGGGCTCCTGCCGTCTCTGGACTCAGTTGACCCAAGAATTGACCTACGGAGTCCCAGCCCCACCCCCACATATGGATGTCCCTTGAGCATGGGGGCTTGGCTTCGCTTCCACTGTGTTCCAGGCATGAAGTACCAAGCCCAGTACCAAGCAAGGGATCAGTAACTTTGCTGATGAGCAGCTGACTCTGGTGCTGATTCTCTGGAGTTCTAGGACTCTAAGTGTTCATTCTGTCCTAGAGTAAAACAGCAGAGAAGGAACAGTCCTCCCTGTGTCCTCAGGGAGTTTCCTGACTAGCTGGGCAGCCGAGAATAACTTACACACACACACACACTTGCACCCCATTAATGGGTGCCCTGGGGGCAGGGATCAGTCCCACTCACTGCTGGGCCTCCAGGGCCTGCCAAAGGGGCAAAGTCACACTCAGACATAAACTCTTGGTTTTAGCAATCCAATAAACAGTCATGAAACTAAATGGGGAAAGCTATTAGATTGAAGGGATTTGAGGGAAAGTCCCATCAAAAAGTAAAACTTGATCCCACCTCCACTTCTTGGATGAATTACTTAATCTCTCTGGCCTCAGTTTTTTCACCTATAAAATAGAAACCATGAGAGGACCTACATCACCAGGCTGTTCTAAAATTAAATGAGTTAATTCCTGTACAGAGCTGAGAACAGCATCTGATACAGTACCTAATAAAGTCAGTTATTATTACTTTTATTATTATTATGTACTTGGTTATCATTATTTTCATTCATCAATTATTATTCTCTTCACCTCTTTGCTGCCACCTGGAGTTCCTGGAACCCCTTCACGGCACACAGCAGGGAGACAGGGAGGGCAGATGCCATTTGCACAGCCATTGGGACTAATAAGCCCCAGCTCCCCCACACACATGGCTGGGGTCCACATCTCCCACCTGGCATCACATTTGATCCTTACAAGAGGCTTGAAATCCAGAGAGGCGGGTACTGTTATACCCATCTGCAGATGAGAATGCTGAGACACAGAGCAAGGCAGCTGTCTCTGGTGACCCAACTGGGCAGGGCAGAGCACAGATTTGCACATGGATGAGCAATCATTTGTGTAGCCGAGAAACGCCCCTTCAACAGCAATTGGCCAGGCCCCAAGGATGTAAGAGTGGGGAAGAGAAACATGTTTGCTGGCCTTCTAAAGTCAACATTCCAGTAAATAGACAAGCTAGGGGAAGATAAATGAATACATATCACAACTTGTGGTCAGGGCTGCGAAAGAAATTAACAAGGTTCTGTGATCCCAAGTAAAGATGAAATTGTTCCAAGAAGACTTCTTTAAGGAGGTTTGAGCTGAGCCCTGAAAGATGAGAGGTGAAAGGAAGCCATTGCTTCTGGCTGCCTCACCACTAATTCTCACGAAGCTGTAAATGACCAACTGCAGGTCTGCACCTGGAAGCAAGGTTTGTAAATGGGAGGGAAGAGGAATCTGAGGGCAGTGTGAAGGCCCTCAGGGAGGAAAAGAAAGATGGTGCTAGAGAAGGAGAGGGCTTGGAAAGGCAGAGGAGCCTTGCAGAGGTTGCAACTTCTAAGGGCTTTGCTGTAAACGGAAAGCCAGGCTTAGAGGTCCAGGGAGATCCTCCCATTGCTAAAGAGGAAGGATAAGTGCCTGAGTCCTCCCAGAGACAGGCAGCAATTTGAAGCTATCAAGGCAGAAAATGAAAATCATCTGTTCCTGGGAGGAGGGATGCAGGAAGAAGACATCATTCTGAACTGGAGCAGACGGGGAGAGCGCTACACTGCAGGCCCCCTGAGAAGGGTGTCTACCGCTCCTTCCCTTCTCACAACTGTCATGCCTTAGCCTGCCCCATGCACCTCCCCACAGCCTTCCAGAGTCCCTGCTACGTGTCCCACACTCTACTCAGCTCTGAGGAGAGAGGAGAGACATAGGCCTGTAACAGCACGTGTGAGCAGGCCTGGGGGAGCAGAGAGGGCCTCTCTAAGGAAGCACCACCTGAACTGAGGTATAAAAAGGGAGGGAAGTGGCCGGGTGTGGTGGCTAACATCTGTAATCCCAGTACTCTGGGAGGCTGAGGCAGGAGGATTGCTTGAGGTCAGGAGTTTGAGACCAGCCTGGGTGACATAGCAAGACCCCACCTCTGGAAAAAAATTTTAAAAATGAGCTGGATGTGGTGGCACGCACGTGTGGTCCTAGCTATTCAGGAGGCTGAGGCAGGATTGCTTGAGCCCAGGTGATTGAGGCTTCAGTGAGCCATGATTGCATCACTGTACTCCAGCCTGGGCGGCAGAACGAGACCTGTCTCTAAAAAAAAATAGTAATTTTTTTAAGAGGGAAGGAAGCGTGTGTCTGGCAAAGGTCAGCATGCACAGTGACCTGCTGGTAAATTTCTAATTGGCTCTAGGGTGGGCAGTGGAGGGGTCAGCAGATTGGTAGCATTTGGCATTGTATGGTGTAAACACTGTCATGGTGGCATGATGTCACTGAACGCAGACAATCAAAGGTCAGTGGGAGCCAGCTCAAACCCACTGCTGGGTGCTAGTGGGGCAGCAGGCCTGGGGAGGCGTGGTGCAGCTCTGAGACTGGAGCCCAGCATAGGGCACCAGTGGGGGCTGCTGAAGTCACCTGGGGCCCTGTGGGCCTTGGAGGGAGTGTGGCTTTAGCAACAAGGGGCATGTGTTGATTGTGACCACAGGTCTCTGTTTCATCACCCTGTTTCCCTCAGAGCTCTGCAAGGCTACACCCTGGGCCCAGAGTTCCTGCTGTTAATAACAAGGAGAGACTTAATCAATGAGGTCCTCTCAGGAGCAGTTGCCGGCTTTTCATGTGATGACAGGGCAGCAGGAGCTGTGTAACCACGGATGGGGCCCCAGGGAGTGCCTCCACCTCCCTCTTAACGGCAGGCCACATGCAGGCTGTTTGTCCACCATCCCTTCCTGCCTGAGGGGGTCAACTGGGTGGCTGAGCTGGGGGCAGGGGAGCGGGGCTTGGAATGGAAAAGTCCAGACCCAGCTTGCGCCTGCTCCAAGGCCTGGCCCTCAGTGCTCTTAGACCGTGAGGCCTCTCCCCATTCTCTCCTTAGAGAAGCCTGGAGCAAGGCCAAGGGCACCAGGTGATGAGAGGTCAGGACCCAGGAGGATCAGCCTGGAAGGGAGGAGGGTTGGAGAGTGCAGTACTATTGTTGGGTCTGGGCCTGGAGTTCAAGGGACTTTTATTATCCCCCACTACACTTCCACCTGGGCCTGGCACTGCACACCTTGGTCATCCTGATCCTCCCAGGTCCAACTCTCACAGGCCACCTTGGGGGATGGGGAAGGGGTTTCCAACAAAGGGGAAGGCCACAGGAGAGACCTCTGCCCTGGGAGTTCAGAGGCTCAATCCAGCTGTACCGCTCACAGCTGGGAGACTGGGGCACTGTCCCCCACACCCTAATTCTCATCAGAACTGCAAAGGGGCTAGGCAGCGATCTTTAAGGTCTTTACTTCTGACCCACTGAGATTCCAAGAAAGTCATGCCCCACTGAAAAAGTCCTCCAACTGGGGCCGTTTCATGAGGGAATCCTCTATAAAAGTGAGGGTCACAGATTGGAGACTGAGAAAACAGGATCTCTAAGACCTTCCCTTCTCCAAGATTCTGAATCCATGAGCTTCATCTGTGCTTGGTCTCCTGGATATGTTTCTTTCTGTGTGTCAACTCTGAGCTAATTTTTAAAAATTGTTTTGGCCGGGCGCGGTGGCTCAAGCTTGTAATCCCAGCACTCTGGGAGGCCGAGGCGGGCGAATCACGAGGTCAGGAGATAGAGACCAAGGTGAAACCCCGTCTCTACTAAAAATACAAAAAATTAGCCGGGCGTCGTGGTGGGCGCCTGTAGTCCCAGCTACTCGGAGAGGCTGAGGCAGGAGAATGGCGTGAACCCGGGAGGCGGAGCTTGCAGTGAGCCGAGATTGCACCACTGCACTCCAGCCTGGGCGACAGAGCAAGACTCCGTCTCAAAAAAAAAAAAAAAAAAAAAAAAAAAAAATTGTTTTAATAGGCTTTATTTTTTTAGAGCACTTTTAGGTTCACAGCAAAGTTGAATGGACAATACGGAGATTTCACATACACCCCTTGCCCCCACATTTATACAACCTCCTCATTAACAACATCCCTCACCAGAGAGTTCATTTGTTACAATCGATGAGCCTATATTGATGCGTCATTGTCACCCAAAGTCCATGGTTTACATTAAGGCTCATTGTTGTTGTACATTCTGTGGGTTTTGGTAAATGTATAATGACATGCATCCACCATCTCAGCATCAGAGTAGTTTTGCTGCCCTAAAAATCCTCTGTGCTCAGCGTGGGCAGCATAGCAAGACCTCATCTGTATAAAAAGTTTTTAAAAATTAACCCAGGTGCAGTGGTGCACACCTGTTGTCCCAGCTATTTCAGAGGCTGAGGCAGGGGGATCATTTGAGCCCAGGAATTTGAGGCTGCGGTGAGCTATGATTGCATCATTGCACTCCAGCCTGGACAACAGAGCAAGACCTTTCTCTGAAATTAAATAAATCCTCTGTGCTCCACCTATTCACCCATCTTTCTCCCCTAATTTCTGGCAACCACTGATCTTTTTACCCTCTCTATAGTTTTGCCTTTTCCAAAATATCACATCACTGGAATCCTAGTCTGCAGCCTTTTCATATTGGCTTCTTTCACTTAACAAAATGCATTAAGATTCTTCCATGCCTTCTCATGGCTTGATGTCTCATTTCTTTTTTATTTCTTTTTAATTTTTTTTTCTTTTTTTGTAGAGATGGGGTCTCACTCTGTTTCCCAGGCTGGTCTTGAACTCCTGGCCTCAAGCGATCTTCCTGCCTCGGCCTCCCAGAGTGCTAGGATTATAGGTATGAGCCACTGCACCTGGCTTCTCGTTTCTCTTTATCACTGAATGATGTTCCATTCCCTGGATATAACAGTTTATTCATTCACCTACTGAAGGACATCTTGGTTGCTTCCAAGTTTAAAACACTGCTATAAACATCCATGTGCAGATTTTTGTGTGGATATATGTTTTCAACTCCTTTGGGTAAATACCAATGAGTGAGATTGCTGGGTCATATGATAAGAGTACTTTTGGTTTTGTTTAAAACTGTCTTCCAAAGTGGCCGTCCCACTTTGCATTCCCACCATCAGTGCATGAGAGTGTACACATACTCCGCATCCTCACCAGGATTTGGTGGTATCAGTGTTTTGGATTTTGGCCCTTCTTTTTTTTTTTTTTTTTTTTTTTTGAGACGGAGTCTTGCTCTGTCACCCAGGCTGGAGTGCAGTGGCACAATCTTGGCTCACTGCAAGCTCTGCCTCCTGGGTTCACGCCATTCTCCTGCCTCAGCCTCTCCAAGTAGCTGGGACTACAGGCGCCCGCCACCACGCCCGGCTAATTTTTTTGTATTTTTAGTAGAGACGGGGTTTCACCGTGGTCTCGATCTCCTGACCTCGTGATCTGCCCACCTCGGCCTCCCAAAGTGCTGGGATTACAAGCGTGAGCCACCGCGCCCGGCCGGATTTTGGCCCTTCTAATAGGTGTGGAGTGGTATCTCATCACTGTTTTAATTTGGAATCCTCTAATGACATATGATGTTGAGCATCATTTCACGTGCTTATTTGCCATCTATATACCTTCTTTTATGAGGTCTCTGTTCAGATCTTTTGCCCATTTTGAAATCAGGCCGTTTGTTTTCCAATTGTTAAGTTTTAAGAGTTCTTTGTATATTTTGATTAACAGTCCTTTATCAGATATGTGTTTTGCAAATATTTTCTCTCAGTCTGTGGCTTGTCTTCTTATTCTTTTGATAAATTAAGTTTTTTATTATCGGCACTCACGATACATACATCATGTTGATAACACAGATCACAATAAAAGAAAAAATATTCTTGATTATATTCCTCTAAGGATGATGATAATAATGATGATAGCAATGACTGTTCTCATCTTTGAAACCCTCACTATGTTCTGGGCCCTTGGCAATTGTCTCATGTGACCCCACCACAGAAACTTGTGTGGTAGGTATTAGTATCCTCATTTTGCAGATGCTACAAAGGAGGCTCAAATAAATTAAGTGGCGAGACCAAGATTTCATGCTAGCGAGCAGTGGGGCCAGTATTCAAACTGAGCACTGTCAGCCCCACGGTCCTTGCTCTGAATGCTGCAGTTTCAGCCTGTGCTGTTTTCATCTTCCACCTCCCTTAGTCGGAGACTTCATCATACAGTTCATGTCTCTCCCGCCCCCAGAACTTCTTTGATTCTTACTATCTTATTTCAACTTCAGGATCTTCTTAGAAGATAGACATTCTTAAAGAAGAACTAACTGAGACTCTAAGAGGTTAAATGACTTACCTACAGTCACACAGCTAGGCAGCGGGTGACTTCAGCTAAGCTGCTTTCCCAAGCCACATCCCGAGCTCCTAGACCCCACAGTCCAACTTTTCCCACTACTTTGACCCAGAAAAATTGTCCCTGGATTGCTGCTGTCATTCCTGTCCTGCTTCCCCCCTCCCCCATACTCTCTCCCATCATTTTTCTGTGCCTACTGGAGGGAACATTCTAAACTGCCAAGCCAATCAGGGCTCTCCCCGGTGCCAGTCATCCTGCCTTCCATCAATCCTCAAGAGGAAACACCAACTCCCCAGCATGGCTTACCAGGCCACAGAACCCTACCTATCTCTTTTGCCTCTGCAGCCACAGCCCCCACCCTCCACATGCCCTTCTTGGCTGAGCCAAACCCCCTGCATCTGCTTTTCCTTGAACCTCCAGGGCTCTGCCCACATTGCTTCTCGGGCTGGGATGCTTTCTCCTCCTGCACTCCACCTGAGCCAGCCTCCTCACCCACCCTGGCATGAAAAGGAGCTGTCTTTCACCAAGCACTGACTCTCATCACTGGCAGTGCCAAGTACTTTATTTGCATTTTATTTAAATCTCATAATAATTTGGTGGCAGGCGTCATTAGCCCCATCTTACAGACGAGTAAGCTGAGGTTTAAGAGGTGTTAAGTAACTTGGCTAAGGCTACATGGTGGATAAGTGGCAGAGGTGGAATTTGAAACTTTGTCTGTCTAACTTTACATACAAGGGTCTTGACTTCGTTACTGACTCCCATGCTCCCAAGCCCTCCCCACCCCCTACCTCAGATTTCTCCCATAACACCTATGCATTTCTCCATGATTACACTTCATGACGCTCTTTTTTTCTAACAGACTTTTTTTTAAAAAAAAATCAGTTTTAGGTTTACAGAAAAATCAAGCAGAAAGTAGAATTCCCCAACACCCTTTCACTTCACCCCCAGTTTCCCCTGTTACTAACATCTTGCATTAGCATAGTACATTTGCTATAATTGATGAGCCAATAGTGATATATGATTAGGTGAAGTCCACGGTTTACATTAGGGTTCACTCTTGATGTACATTCTTTGGATTTTGACAAATGTATAAAGTGTCACACAAAGTAGTTGCACTGTCCTGAAACTATCTAGTGGTCCACCTATTCATCTCTCCCTTCCCTTTAACCCTTGACTTCCTCTGATCCTTTTCCTGTCTCCATAGTTTTGCCTTTCCCAGAATCATCTAGTAGGAATCATACAGCCTTTTCATACTGGCTTCTTTCACTTAGTAATATGCATTTAAAGTCTCTCCATGTAATTGCATGACTTAATAGCTCATATCTTTGTTTTATCCCTGAATAATATTCCATTGTCTGGATGTACCACAGTTGGTTCATTCATTTACCCATTGAATGGCATCTTGGTTGTTTTCAAGTTTGGGCAATTACAAAGCTGCTGTAAATGTCCCTGTGCATGTTTTTGTGTAGATACAAGTGTTTAACTCATTTGGATAAATACAAAAGAGCACAACTGCTACAGCAGCAACATCCTCTCTTACACAACACCACCCATCCTCTCCGGACCCCAGCCAAAGAACTCTCGGAAGCAGAGAATGTGTCTTGTCCTTCTCCATCTCCAAGACTTACATATAATGGGTTCTCAATAAATATCTGTTGAAACGAAAAATGCAAACAGACAATCATATACCTCGGATTTTCCAGGACATTTTAAATTTCATATTATTTTATTCTTTCTAACAAAAATGATTTAATATAAACACAACCAAATAAAAATGAAAAATGCCTACGTAAGGCTTTCTATATTAAAACATTTCACGAACAGTTTTTTTTTTTTTTTTAATCGTCCTTTGCTAGATACTGACTCTTGCCTTGGGATTCCAAATATGCAGTTGCCAGAGGGATGGTGAGAGGGACTTAGGCTGGTCATCAGACCTCAGTCACTTCCCTTGCCCACATGGGGCCATCATGTCTTCCTATGACACAAACACAGGCTGTTCTAGGAATCTTGTTGGATGAACCTCCCCATCCCACCTACCACTCTCCAGGGAAGGCAGGGGATTAGAAGGGGAGAAGGCCAGGTCTCTGTTAGCTGAGGTCCAACTCACAGAATGGGGCCGCAGGCCCCAGCAACAGGAAGGAAGAGGTAGGAGCACCCTTAACCCCTTTCACTGGGAATAACGATCATGTTCATTTTAACACATTGATCATGAGAATATTCATGTTCTTGATGGATTGATTTAATTATTATACAGCTCATTGATTTAGGGACTGTTATCTACATCACTGATCTCCAAGACTTTTGGCACCAGGGACCAGTTTCATGGAAGATTATTTTTCCACGGACGGGATGGGGATGGTTTTGGAATGAAACTGTTCCACCTCGAATCATCAGGCATTAGATTCTCATAAGGAGCACACAACTTAAAGCCCTCGAATACACAGTTCACAATAGGGTTCACACTTCTATGAGAATCTAATGCTGCCACTGATCTGACAGAAGGCAGAGCTCAGGCAATAATGCTTGCTCATCTCCGGCTGTGCCTTCCTGTTCCTAACAGACCATGGCCAGATACTGGTCCACAGCCCAGGGTCCACAGCCCGGGGGTTTGGGACCCTTGATCCACATTCATAGATTCAGTTCCACCCACAAATATTTATTGAGTGCATACCACAGGCAAAGGCACTGTTTTAGGGCTACAGCAGTGAACAAGACAGAGTCCCTGGCTGCCTCATGGAGATGGCATTCCAGGGCAGGAGACAGACAGTAAGTAATCACTGCTTGTTAAATGGTGAAAGGGCTATTAAAGAAACAAAAAGCAGAGCAGGTAGTAGGGTCGGGAGTGGTGGGTGTGGAATGGGACTGACTCCAGTAGGGTAGGCCATGTTCAAAAGGTGAGGTTCTTAGCAGGATGTGAAAGAAGAGGGAGAGAAAGTTAGCCAAGAAAACCTTGCAGGCAGAAGGATCAACCAGTGTGAAGACCAGAGGCAGGGCTGGATCTGGCACAGAGGAGGGGGTGAGTGGAGTGAGCCAGGCAGAGGGGCAGAGCACAATGGGGACAGGTCTTCTCCATGATCTGTCTGTGGCCCACCAGGCCACTGAAGGACTTGGGCTTTTCTTGGCTAGAAATGGGAAGCCAGGGCAGGGTTTGGAGCAGAGGACTGACATGGTTATCCTGACTCCTCTGTTGAGCGCAGACTACACGGAGGGGTGGAAGGGTGGAAACACAGAGGCATGTTAGGGGCTGCAAGAGTCTGCCAGCAGAGGCAATACGGTGGCTGGGACCTGCTGGTAGCAGCCGAGTGGGTGACAAGAGGTGGGTCTGGGGATCTGGTTGGATAGTAGAGCCGTCATGATACCCTGATGAGACTGGTGTCCACTTTAAAGGTCTAGGGGGGAAGCCCTTACCTAAGCCCTGTACTTGGGGCAGCCCTGTGCGTGGCCCATGGGAAATGGGAGATTCCAGACCTGCTTCTTTGCCAGGTAGGCTGCTGAGGCTGGGGCCACCCAGAGACGGAAAGCACCTGGTACAACTCCCCTTCTCCGGAGTGCATGGGCCCCAATCCCAGTTCCTCTTGGCCTTACTGTCAATGGCACAATGGTGGTAGCTTCCTATTGCACTCCCCAGAAGCTGACCTCCCAGTCACCCGGCCCCAGCATTCCAGTTGAAGAGGAAGCAGGCAGGGCCGGAAGTCGAACTCGTGCCCCAGCATCCTCATACCCAGCCAGGAGCTGAGGCCTCAGGAGGGTTGGTGGGGAGAGCAGGGGAAGGGGTTCCTCTCAGCATGATTGAAATAATGTGTGTCTAGCCATTGAGCTAGGTGGTGTTTGCATATAAGGTCAGAATGCCAGCCTGTCCTGGAAATAGCACTGGCCTTTGACTCGAAGATCTACGCAATCAAGTCCTGTTCTGCGGTTATTAGCTACCTGATCATGAGTACATCAGGAAACCATTCAGGTCTCTATTGCATCATCCTTAAAATGGGGACAATGGTGTCTATCCAAGAGAGGTGTAAGGGAGCAGAGATGTGAAACCACTTCACGAACTGGAAAATGCTGCACGAAGGTCAGATGAATGCTCACAAGCCTGGGGGAGAGACCACATGTGCCCAGCTAAACATGGAGCAGGACAGCCTGGGATGAGGGCGTCAGACACAAGTAAAGATACCAGGCTAGCCCAGAGAGGGAGGTGACTCATTTTGACTAAGGGGGTACAGACAGCAAAGTTTTCACAGAAGAAAAAAGGATCTTGAAGAATAGATGGGTTCAAATAGAGAAGAAAGGACATTCCAGGTAGAGGGAGCAGCATGGGCAAACGCCTGAGGTGTGAAAGTGCACAGTATATGTCCTCAGGGAGCTATGGAATGATTCTAAGCAGGGGAGTGGCAGAACCCAATTTGCTTAGAGGTCACCCCGGTTCCGAGGGAGGGATGGAGTGGAATTGCTAGGGCTGGCTGAGCAATACTGAGGCTTCAGCCAGCTGCACTCTCCAGAGGAGAGGGGAGCTCGCCCAGGTTCCCCCCCTCAGTCTGGATCTGCGTGGGGGAAAGGCAGATGGAAGTGGAAAGCTAGTGAGGGTGGGAGCCTGGGCCAGGCTGAGCCAGCTGGCTGCCCCCTCCCCCTCCCCCTCCCCCTCCCCCTCAAGCCTCCCTCTGCCCCAGCCCACCCCCAGCCCCTGGGAGCCTGAAGACCTGTTTGTTTTCCTTGTAAAGAGGGGAGCCCTGCCCTTTGTGAGATTTCTGCTTGGGAAGGAGCGAAATGTCTACTTGTGCTGCTGCCTGGATTTCCAGCTATTGACAGAGACTCTGACAATGAAAGCAAAGGCCAAGAGAGGCAGAGACAAGGCGGCTGATTAAAATGTTCTTCCAGGGGGTTGTTCAGCCCTGCCCAGGGAAGGCTGGCTGGAAAACCCGTACTGGAGTCCTTTCCTCCAGCGCTGTAGGCCCAGTTCATGGTGGGGCTGTGAAAATAGTTGAGGAGTTTCTGTACCCCCACCCCAATCCAGCTGATCCAGCTCCCAAATCCACTGCTGTCGTTCCACTCCTCCCTTAATAACCAGGGTCACTCAGAGGACCAGAATTTGAGGCTCAGTGTTCTGTCTCGAAAATGAGGGCAATGATAGTGCCCATTTGGTGGGGTTTGTTATAGGTCAGGTTCTCCAAAGCACAGACTGAGATGGAGCAGAGTTGCCAATGAAAATATAGGACACCCAGTACAATTTGAATTTCAGATAAACAACGAGTGATTTTTTTTTTTTTTTTTTTTTTTTTTTTTTTTTTTTTTTTTTTTTTTTTTTTAGTATAAGTATGTCCCATGCAATATTTGGGACATAGTTATACTAAAAAAAAATTCATTGTTTAAAGGAAATTCAAACGTAACTGGGTGTCCTGTATTTTTATTTGCTAAATCTGGCGACCATGAAGTGGAGAATATTCCCATGCAGGGGACTCACTGGGGAGTGCTTCATTGCCAGCGCCTCACCTAGAGGCAGGATGGGGCATAGGGAAAAGTAGATAGGGCTAGATGAAGTCACAAAAATGTCCCCGCGACCCCATGGGGAACTCTAGAGCTGGGTTGGCCCTTCAGAGCTGCCTCAAAAGGGCTGGGGCACGAGGCCTCCCGGGACCCTCACATCCTGGCATCATTTGAGGCTGGCTTTCCTGGGGAGGCAGCTGGCTGTCTTCTGCTGAAGGGGTCTCAGCTCCGCGTTTGCCTTTCTCAATACTCTGCAGCTGGGGCATGGGGCTTCAGTGCTGAGGGGGTTCTGGGTGCAGCAGTCATGACCCTGTTGTTACACAGTTTGATGAGACAATTGCGTAAATGGCTTAGCTCAAGGCTGACACCTACAAGTCAGTAATTTTAGTATCCCCTGAATAAAGGCCAGGTCACTTAGCCTGGCCCTCAACCCATCAGCCATCCAGGGCCAAGTTATCTGCTCTTCTGATCTCCCTCAGCCCCTTTTGGGGAGCCCTTTCCAAAATCATGTATGTTGGAGTATCATCTGGGAAGGGGTCCATGTCCCCCATGGGTTGATTACCCCACGTGTGGATACTCTCTATATCTCAATTCTGCAGACCCCAATCAAGAGTATTATGGAGATCTTCTGAAGATCCGTTCTGAAGCCCAGCCCTATGGACACAGTCGCGGGGGCTTTTGTTCTCGCTCAGTGTGTGTCTGGCCTCATTCCTGTCTGAGTGAGAAGTTACAAGTCTGCAGTTAATTAGGCTGGAGAGGACCTTCTCATCATTGGCTGAAAGAGGAACCCTGTGTGCCAACTGTGGAGGGCAGCCTGGTTCTGGCTCCCATTCTCTCTGGGTTTGGCCTCCGCAGACACGGAGGCTGCAGGCAGGTGGGCTGGGGCTGCCTCCATGTTTGGCCCTTGCTGGCTTTGGAGGAGTGTCTCCCTACCTCTCAGCCCCTACACACACATTCGGGTCTACTGAAAACCCACCCACCTCTGCATTCTCCTTTTTCGAGGACTCCAGGAGCCCTTTGATGAACACTGACTTCTAACATTGAGGCCTCTGGCTCCCCCCCAGCTTCCCATCTTTCTGTGTCTCCCATTAATGTGAGACATATTTAAATTTCGGGAGCAGAGAATCTGGCTCTAGGTAGAAAAGCGTCCAAGCTTGGATTTAGATAAAGAGGCTGAGGAGTCTGAACACATTGAGACCACGCGGTTGATGTGCCCTCATTCATTCAGAATCACTCACAGTCATTGAAGGCTTGCTGCCAGCTGTGTTATCCTGCCTAATTCTCACAACAACCCTGCGAGCAAGGCTCTAGCATCATCCCAGTTTTACAGATGAGGAAACTGAGGCTTAGCAAAAACAAGTGTCTTGCCTAAGGTCCTAAAGCAAAAAAGCTAGGGTGTCAGGATTCCAACTTGTGTATCTACAAGTAGCACTTAAGCTCTGAGTGGTATGCTGTGCCTAGGTTGCATGGAGTCACCTGTTCAAGTATATGCTTAACGGCCTTGTATCATCATTACATTCAACATCACTATTCTAATAAAACAGATAAACATCAAGGAAACATAAATGACCCCAAAACGCCTCGGTCAGGCAGAGATTGGCACAGTAGGGAGGTTTGCTGGAAGAAGCAGGAGTATATCAGTCAGAGGCCAGGTGGTGGGAACAAGAATCACCCCAGCTATTGAAACAGACATTTAATAGAAGGAATTAGTATCTGAAGCTAGAGGAGAGGCCTGGGGGCTAGGCCTCCAGGAACTATGACTAGAACTCCACAGAACTCACCTGCCAGAGTCGCTGCCTCCTTTTATCTATTTTTTTAATCCTAGTAAAAAACACATAATATAAAATTTATCATCTTAATCATTTTTAAGTATAGAATTCAATAGTAACTATATTCCTGTTGTTGTGCAACAGATTTTTGGACTTTTCATCTTGCAAAACCTAAACTCTCTACTAATTGAACAATAACTCCCCATACCTCTCTCCCACCTGCCCCTGGCAACCATCATTCTAATTTCTGTTTCTATGAGTTTGATTACTTTAGATTCCTCAAATAAGTGAAATTATACAGTATTTGTCTTTTTGTGACTTGCTTATTTCACTTAGCATCATGTTCTCAAGGTTCATACATGTTGTAGCATGTGACAGAATTTTCTTCCTTTTTAGAGCTGAATAATATTTCATTGTGTGTTTATACACACACACACACACACACATCCACATCACATCACATTTTCTTTATTCACTTATCTGTCAATGGACATTTAGGTTGCTTCCACCTCTTGGCTATTGTGAATAATGCTGCCATGAACATGAGTATGCAAATATCTCTTTAAGATTCTATTTTCAATTCCTTTGTATATTTATTCAGAAGTGGGATTGCTGGATCATATGGTAATTCTATTTGTAATGTTTTGAGGAACCTGCATACTGTTTTCTATATAGGCTGTACCATTTTATATTCCCACCAACAATGCACCAAGGGTCTAATCTCTCCACACCCTTATCAACAATTCTTTTTTTAAATAGCAGCCATCCCAATGGGGGTGAGGTGATACTGCATTGTGGTTTTGATTTGCATTCCCCTAATAATTAGTAATGTTGAGCATCTTTTCATGTTTGCTGGCCATTTGTATATCTTCTTTGGAAAAATGTCTTTCAAGTCCTTTGCCCGTTTTTTGACTGAGTTATTTGGTTTTTTATTATTGAGTTGTAGGAGTTCTTGATATATTCTAGATATTAACTCCTCATAGATATGTGATTTGCAAATATTTCTCCCATTCCATTCTGTAGGTTGCTTTTTCCCTCTTTTTTTTTTTTTTTTTTTTTTTTTTTTGAGATAGGGTTTCACTCCAGTTGCCTAGGGTGAAGTTCAACAGTGAGATCATGGCTCACTGCAGCCTCAACCTCCTGGGATCAGATGATTCTCTCACCTTAGCCTCCTGAGTAGCTGGGACTACAGGTGTGCATGACCATGCCCGGCTAATTTGTGTGTGTGTGTTTATGTGTGTGTATTTTTGTAGAGACGGGATTTCTCCATGTTGCCCAGGCTGGTCTTGAACTCCTGGGCTCAAGCAATCCTACCACCTCAGCCTCCCAAAGTGCTGGGATTATGGGTGTGAACCACCACACTCGGCCCCCCTTTCCCCTCTTTTAATCTATTCCTTTCATGCACAGAAGTTTTTAAGTTCTAGTCCCATTTGTCTATTTTTGCTTTTGTTGCCTGTGATTTTGGCATCACTGCCAACACATCATTGCCGAATCCAGTGTCACAAAGCTTTCCCCTGTGTTTTCTTCTAGGGGTTTTATAGGGTCAGAGGACTGCCTCTTCCAGTATAGTCAGGAGGATAGGGAAATAGATGGTCGTCTCGAGAACTTCTGACTTCAGGAAGGTCTGTCATCAAAATTCAGAGCTCAGCGAGTTGCACCCTCCACCCACACAACTTATGCTTGACGTTTATGAAGGTAGTGGCTAGATACTGGAACACAGGTGCAGAAAAACTCGCCATCTCCGCAAACACATCGCCAGCCAGAAAGAACAGGTAGCCAGAGATGGTCTCTGTCTTACTGCTGCTTTCCCATCTTGCTTGGGTGGATCTAATGGGAGAGCCATGTTTTCTTCAGAACCCTTGTAGTGAGTGAGTCTAGAAGCATAATTTTCAGCTGTCAGCCTCTGCAGTGTAGAACATATCCAGTGAAGAAGTTCAAATGGAAGACAAGTGCCAGGAGGCCAAGGTAATAAATGAGGTGATGTATTAGGAAGGGCTAGGCCCCTACTTAGCAGAGAGCAGAGCATTATTTCACTGGGACCTACCTGGCATGAAGGAATGGTGGGTTAGTGAGGCAGGATAGTATTGGGTAGGGTAGTGCAATGGTGATGGGCACAACCTCTGCAGCTCAACAGGGCTTACACGGAATCCCAGGCCCACCATGCCTGAGTCGTATGACTTGGCTAGGTTACTCCATCTCTCTGGGTCTTCCTTTCCTTCTCTGTAAAAGGGTGGGAGGCTGCCCCCAGAATAATCTGTAGCCTTTCCCTTCTGAGCTGCTCAGCCCTTCCACACAGCAAGGCCTGAATTTGAGTCTACTTTCCCTACCAACGAGCTCTGGGGGTATGAATGGGGCCTCTCAGAGTCTCCCTTTCCTAGTAGGCCATTTCACAGGAGCAAATGAGATGTGAAATTAGAGCTAAAAGACTCCCAAAGCACAAAGAAACACAAGGTCCTCTGAATGAGGCATCACCAGGACACCTAAACTGTAAAACAGATAAAAATTGAGGCTGTTCTGATTGAGGTGGAGGAAGCGATCACTGTGACCACTCTCTTTACTTCCTCATCTTCTCAGCACCCCTATCAACTTCTGAGGATCCCAGGACCTCCTTAGGGCACAATTTGAAAGCTTGACTGATTTATAGAAAGAATCAATTCCAATGCCAGAAGACCGAAGTCTGGTCAGAACTCACCATCGTCAACTTGTGTGGTGGTGGACAAACTACCTAACCTTCCTTGGCCCTCAGCTTCTTCATCTGCCATGGGGATCATTTTCCCTGCTCTACATGTTGCGTCTTAACTAGAAACCCACAGACATGACAATGCTTTAAGCAGAAAACACAAGCCAAAAGTAAGATGGCATTGGTTTTGTTTGTACCTTGCCTCATCCTGTAGATTTTTTGTGGTAGGTTAGTGGTCAAATAATAAGTTGGACCTCCAGGCCCTCAAAATTGAGCCTTTTTGTTTTTCAATTCCACTCCAACATCAAAATCTATAGTCATCTATGTGCCTTTCTTACAAGTGAAGCCCCTTTACCCCTTTTCTTGCCCCCATCTCTCTCTATTTTCAGAAATCCAAGGTCCACCTGCAGCCTGGACCTTTGGAGTCCCCATCAGTCTCTTGTGTTTGCCCCCCAACCTTGTTCTAACCCACCCCTCTCTGGTTGCCCCTATCTCCCTCCTGCAGAACCTCAACTTCAGGAAGAGCACTCCCCAAAAAGGCAAAAAATACCCCATCACTAGGCCACTCCTCCCTGCCAAACTCCATATAACCTGATTCCATTTAGCTTTCCACCCTGACATCTTTCAGGGATGTGCCAACAGCAACTGTTGTGACTATCTTCCAATGTTACACAGGCACCTAATGGCCCAGGGCGGTAGTCCCCACTTGGAGGAGCTGCCAGAGGATCCCAGGACTTCTCTAGCATTAGCTCTTCATAAAGAGACTTTATCTGAATGACTAGATAATTGCTAACTTGTAGGGCAATCTTTAAAATGGCTCAAATACTGCACAGGGCAGGAACCTAGAGCTGGGGGGATTTGAATTACTTTCTAGTAGAGAGGGCACTGAGAGTAGAGGACAGAGGGTAGGCTTTGGAGACAGAGGGGCCTGGGATCACCAATCAGCTTCTTCCCTTCCTGCACACGTAACACTTTCCTTCCTGTATCTCAGTTTACTCATCTGCAAAATAGGGACATAGAGAATGGCACTATTTTTTTTTATTATTATACTTTAAGTTTTAGGGCACATGTGCACAATGTGCAGGTTTGTTACGTACGTATACATGTGCCATGTTGGTGTGCTGCACCCATTAACTCGTCATTTAACATTAGGTATTTCTCCTAGTGCTATCCCTCCCCCCTCCCCCACCCCACAACAGGCCCCGGTGTGTGATGTTCCCCTTCCTGTGTCCACGTGTTCTCATTGTTCAATTCCCACCTATGAGTGGGAACATGCGGTGTTTGGTTTTTTGTCCTTGCTATAGTTTGCTGAGAATGATGGTTTCCAGCTGAGAATGGCACTATTTGTTAAGAATGCATGAGATAGTATATGTCAGGATCTCTCAACTTCAGGACTATTGGCATTTGGGGCTGGATAATTCTTAGTTGAGGAGGGTGTTCTGTGCATTGCAGGATGTTTAGAGGCATCTCTGTTTTGTACCCAAAGGCACTGCTACCCTGAATTGTGAAAACCAAAAATATCTCCAGATATTGCCTAAATTCCCCTTGGAAGCAAAATCACCCTGTGTTAGAGCCATTGGTGTAAGAGAACACACTTGATACCCAATCAGACTCTCACTATTGCTGGATGTATGTGGCAAACTCACATTTATAAATTCATTTATTAAAAAGATACAAAGCTGATAACAGATCTGAGCGTGAAAATCAAATCTGTCAAGCAAATACCCTCTCATCTCTCGTTCCCTCCCCATTCCCCGTCCCAACTCAGAACCTCCATCAAAGACCAGATATGCCTGGCGCAAGTTCTGCCTAAATGATCCATACTGACCCTAGAACTCCCCTCCACCGGCCTGGATAATTCTTACAGCATGGGCCTCCACCCTTGTGAAGTTGAATGCATTAATACCAGCAAAATATTTCTTAATCTCCTAAGCCTCAGCTTTGAATCCTTAAAAAGGAAAGAAAGAAACAGCACAAATCTCTTAATTAGAACGCCCAATCACTTCGATAAATATTTACCCGGTTCCGGCATGAGGCATGGAAACCCTGTGCCATTAGTCAATAGAGGTCAGCAAAGTGCACCTTGGGAACAGCGGGATGCAATTCAGCTCAACTTTGGAGCGGGTGTAGGGGAGAATGTTTCTAGTCTTATGCTTCTGCTAAAGACAGGTGAACAAACACATTCCATGCCTACCCTGCACACCTGCCCGCCCACAAAGTCTCAGGTGGGCATGAGGGCCTCATTGTAAATCATCGCCTGGTAGTCTGGCTTCCAAAGCTTTCTGGAGAGAGGCAGTGGCTTCCTCTGCTAGTTGGGTCATGGAGCAAACCAAACCATTCCCCAGTGAGTGTACTCTGGAGTGTCCTGGCTGGGCACCTTTGCTCCTATCTGGAGCTCTCTTCCTTCCTCCCCACTGAGCCACAGCAAGGGCCACCCTCTACAGGCAGCTTCCCTAATTGTCCCTGTCCCTCCCCACCCCCACCCTTCTACCCAATACCATTTCCCTGCACAGGTTCTATTTCGCTCTGAGGGCCTAGATACAGCCTGGAATATAACCTGGAACTGGGACAGTCTGGCCTTGTGTATGTTTTCGAAGGCAAGGGCTTTCCTTAGATTTTGGAGGTAAGCTTTCTGGAGATTCTTGCCAGGTAAGAAATTAGGTGCCATTATTCTCATTTTACTGAGGTAAAAATGGAGACCCCAGGAGTTTTGGGGTCTTGCCCAAGATCTTGCAGATCTTCAGGACTCCTGAAGCCCAGGTTGGTGCTACCACACAGTCCGGATAAGTGGATCCCTCTCTCCTGGCTGTAGTAAGCTTCAGAGGCATCCTCATTGGAGCCTGAAATGGGAGTGAGGATAGGGGCAGGGTCTTAGAGAAGCAAGCTCTTAGCTCCGTTCCCCAGGGAGTAAAAACAGCTTGTCAGGTGGCAAAACTAAGAAAAGACCAAGGAAGCAGAAACCACCCAGGTGCGGGGTGAGGGGGAAGGGAAGGGTTTTTTTAGAAGTATCTGTTCATCCTGCCCCCTCTGCCCACCGCAACTTCTGTCCATCCTTTTGAGCTGAGCTCAAGCTCCACCCTTCCAGGAAGCCCTTCCAGAACCACCATTCTCACAACTGTTCTCCCCTACTTCATACTTTATAGGCTTACTTTTTGTGGCTTGTTTCTCAGAAATGCTATGAATTCCACTGTGGTGGCAGACAGATCTCTCTCTGCCTCTATCCACTCCCACCTCACCCTAGCGTTAGCTTTGAATTGCCCCTCCCCATTCCTTCCTTCCCGTCTCCTGCACACTCCAAGGGTCCTTGGGCTTCAGGGATGCCCAAGGTCATCTGAGGACCATGATAAAGAATGGGATTCCCAGAGAGGGAGAGGAAGGCCCAGTGACCTCAGGAGGGCCTTCCTGAGAGCCCAGAGGAGAGGAGCTGGGTGTTCCCACCTGGGCTTGGCTGTGCCTATGCAGAATAAGGTTGGGGCTGCTGCCTGGCTTGCTCCCCCCAGGGCTGGGATAGAAGACCTTCCTAGCCTCTCCAGGCACGCAGAAAATGTTGGAGGAGTTGAATCACCCAGATAGTTGTACATTATCATCATGGCCACCACAGCTAACTGTTATCGATCACTTAATGTGCCAGGTTCTGTACTAAGTACACCACATGCATTATCTCCATCGATTCTCAGGACAATCCTCTCAGGTACTGGATTGTTATCTCCACTTTACAGATGAGGAAATGGAGGCTTAGCAAGATTAAATAAGTCCCCCAAGGTCACATAGCTTGAACCAGTCAGAGAATGGGAAGACGAGTTGGGAGACCCTGGAAAGTCCTCTCCTTCCACTAGCCTTGGTCCTCTTCCCTGAGATGAGGTAGCTGCAGGATGAGCTTTATAGGAGCTCCCTCTGGGACCCTCTGGGGCCCTCCAGGTTCCTGTGGTCCCTCTTGCAGCCCTGGCCTGCATTCTCAGGAAAGCCAAGCTTGTAGATACAGCAGGGTGTAGTAGTTAAGGGCAGGGACACTGGTGCCCAATTGCCTGGGTCCTGTCCCTGGGACACTGATGCCCAAATGCCTCTGTCCATCAGTCACTGATGTGACCTTGGGCACATCATTGTACCACTGTGTATCAATTTCCCCATCTGTAAAATGGGGGTGATACTCATGGTACCCACTTCATTTCTTGTGTGCGTATTAAATGTGTTCATATTTGTCAAGTGCTTAGAATAGCACTGCACACAGCTTGAGCACTATGTAAGAGTTTGTTAAATAAATAAAAATTTCCCTTCTTTTTGCTCTATGTGGAGGTGCTTGCTTGTGGAGGAAGGTCTGGGATGCCCGGTGAGTGGAGGGGTGGGGGTAGGGGGGACAGAATTACTCTAGTCATGAAGACAAAGAATTGGAGGAGCCCTATGAGCCCTATAGAATCAACCGAGGGGGTGGAGCATGGTGAGGTAGATTTCCGTCCTCTCCGAGCAGTTCCAACGAGAGGCTTCCAAAAATCAAAGCCAGTGGAAGCACTAGAGGAAGGGATGACAGGGAGAGGTTTGCAACCCCACCCACGGCACTGTGATCAGTTCCTCAAATAGGTGACCACAGCCTGGTGGCTGGCCTGAGCCATACCCTTTAATTCCTAAGAAAGGGGGTAAAACATATACGAACTCAGCTAAAGTGCTTGACGAATATTTTAAAAGACTCAGAGAAGTGGCTCCTCGGACTGGCAGACGGTTGCTCACCAGCCACCTTGCACCCCAAATAAGGGGCTGGGGGCTGGGGAGCCGCTGCTCTGTAAATCCAGGCCGGGCTTTCTGTCTCACCCGGGTGACTTTTTTTTTTTTTTTTTTTTTTTTTAATGTGCCAGGAATTCCTCTCCCACGTGGGGTGGACTCCGAGGTACTCAATTAAGCAGCCAATGAAAAGTCAGCTCTCCGGTAGCAAATGACCCTGACACTTCTTGTAACATAAACAGTTGAAACGTTTCCAATTAGAACTGGAGACAGAGACGTTTGAACTCTTTCTCTCGACTCCCCTCCTTCTTTAAAATAATTGTCAAGCCTTTGGACGGGGTGTTGTGTACATGTTTTTTATTTTCTTTTCTCTTTCTCCAGCATAAAAGACATGTATTTTTCTCCTTGTTTTTCCTAATTTGTGGGGTGGCATGTGGTGGGGGGGGTGCGGGGAGATAGCGGTGGTAAGCTTAAAGGGATGTTGGCCTGGTTCCTTACCTCCCTGCCCCCTTCCTGCTCAGAGTTCAGGCAGCCGGTGAGAGCGAGGAGTGACGCTGGGTGAGGAGTGAGTGGGAGCTACAGGCAGGAGAGGCCTATTCTCCCAAAGCCAGGCTCTCAGAAAGGGCTGGGCATGAATGAATGAATGAATGTCTTTTCTTCAGCAAAAACTCGCACGTGTCCAGCTTGCGTAAGCAAAGGGGTCGCTGAGGTTGGCCATTAAACTGGCTGCCCTGGATTCGAATCCTGACCCTCGCCCAGCTCGGGGCAAATGACTGAGCTTTCTCAGCCTTTTTTGCTCTATAAAATGGGGTCCCCAGCCAAACTGCTTCCCTCGGGAGTGAGGTAAGGGAGAGGAGAGCGCTGCCTAGGTAGCAGTGCCCTGCCTTGTACCTAGTGAGCTCTCAAGCGCTGTTCTTCCTGACTGCGTAGCGTGGTTCTACCGCCCGGCTCTGCGGAGGAGGCGGCGCTCTGCAAAACCGCGTCGGGGACACGCAGCCGCGAACTCCTCCAGCGTGCCGGGCTCGGCCCTGGCGCTGGGGCTCACAGGTGAACTCGACGTGGGTCTGCCCTGCTGGAGCGCTCTGGCTCGTGTGGTCACTGGGGGCGTGGACGTCGGGGCAGGAGGGACACCCGGGCCAGAGACAGAGCTGCTGTGCTCTTCTGTACACAATCTTCGTAAGACCCGACCTGGGGGCCCCGGGGCTTCTCGGCCGCCTGCTGGAGGGCGCCGTCGGAGCCAGTCCAGAGGGAGACTGAGGGGGAGGCCCGGCGAGGCGCCGCGTCCCTGGCATCTTGAAGGCATTGTGTTTAATAAATCCGAGCGAGACGCACACCCGCTCTCATCCCCCTCTCCTCTCGGCTCCCAAATCGAGACCTGCTGTAGGACCCCCAGTTTACGGTGTCTTAAAACCCCCTCTACTTTGCGTAGCAGCTTCAAAGAGCTCCCTTTAAAGTTCGCCCCCTCCCCCGCCCCCACGTCCCCTTTTACAGGCCACCCCTCCTCCACCACTCCTTCTAGACTTCTGGAGGACGACGACAACAAAACACTAAATGCAAGTTTAAAGGGGGGAGGGGAAAGTCTTCAGGCTTCCTCCAGAACGTGGGCTGTGGAAGTGACCTGTTTCAGGCGTGCGCAGGAGTCGCAACACCGTAGTTTGGGTTTTCTTTTTCTTTCTTTTTTTTTTTCTCTTTTCTTTTCCTTCTTCTTTTTTTTTTTTTTTTTGTTTGTGTGTGTGTTTTTACCTTTTATTATTTAAATTGATACGTTTCATTACTAGGGAGAAAAATAAAATATTCCTTTGATACACAAAATCAAATTGATATTTAGCCTCTGCTTACTTTTTTATGCATGGCTCCTTTATACCACATGGTAGTGACAGATTGTTTGAGCTGGAAGGAAAAGCCATTCAAAGCTAATTAAGCAGCCATTCCAAGCACTATTTGCAAGCGGGAGGCTCAGAAGCCTCGGCATTTGTCAGCGCTCCCCCACCCCGCGTGGTTTTGACTGACAGCTCTGGCTGCGGACTGACAGGGCCTGGCAGCTCCGCCAATCAGCAACGAAGAGCCCCTTCGGCGGTCCGTGATTGGTGAAGCGCACCTTGCTCGGAGGCGTGGTCGGCGTCCCCCACGTGGGGCTGGAGCGAGAAAGGGGCGGGGCGGGTAAGAAGCGGGTGCGCCCACCCGTGACGTAAGGGGGAGGGCAGAGAAGGGGGAGGGGGAAAGGAAGCTCCAAAGAGGAGCCATTTTGTGTCTAATGAATGCTGTGGCCAGATGCTCGCATCTGTCGAGCCGGGTTTCTCCCTCCCCCGTCTTCGGTGCGCGCCGAAACACGATTTATGTTTTTATTTAGGAGAATAAATAAATGAAGAGGGGAGCGCGGTTCGGGACTGGCGGCCGGAGCGGGCGCGGGGAGGTTCAGTTCTGAGGCGGGTGCTCACGTGTAACTCCCCGCGCTCCGGCCTCCGAGCGCCCGCTAGCTCTCAGCTCCTCATTAAGATGCAAAAGCGAACCTCCGGCTCCTAATGAGGGGAAAATATAGATCCGGGGGCGCGCAGCCGGCTCGCGCGCGCCCGCCGCGGGCCCCGGGGTGCGTGCGGGCTCGCGGACTTGCGGGCGAGGGCCCCGGGGGTCCCGCCTTGGCCGCCCACCGGGCGGTGCGCGCTTCGAGGTCCACTCCCTGCTTGCTCGTCTACCCCGCCGTAACCCCGAGCGCGGGAGGGCGAGGCCATCGGTTTGCGGGCAAACTGGTCCCGGAGTCGAGTGGCCTGTGCGACCAAGCGGGGGATCCGGGGGGCGCGGGGCAGGGGCGGGCGAGCGGGGCAGCGTCCCCGTCCCTCGGGGTGTCCAGGCTGGCGACCGAGACACCTACAGGCTTCCGCCAACGCCGTGACACTGCCGGGAGCAGGCTGAGCAAACCAGGTGGGAACTCGGAGTTCCCGGGCCTCGGCGGAACAGGGTCCCGACCCCATCCCCAATCCCCTCAGCCTGGGGATGCAGTGAGGAGCCCGCGCGGCGAGGCTGCGGCGAGGGTGAAGTTGTCCCCACGGGGAAGGCGCCCCGAATGGGGCCAGCCGTGGCTGAGCCTGTTGTCCACGGGCAGCCGGGTCCTTCCATCTGCGCTGCCCGCCAAGCCAGAGTCCCTCAGACTTCTCCTCGCAGGCAGCCGCCGCACATCAAAGGAGCTGTTTATTTGGCTTTCTGAAAAGAAGGGCGAGTGAACAAAGGAGAGCTGGGGGCTAATGGGGGGGAAGCGGGCAGAAGAAGGGGTGAAGAAAAGGGGACATCCTCAGTTCCGAGCAAATTTTTAAAGGTCGGAGGCAACTTTAGGAGCCACCATTTTATCAGTCCTGAATCTTTTGAAGTGAAAACATTAAAGTGACAAAGTGATTCTGTTTGTTTTATAGTATCTAATTGGGCTGCTTTGCAGACCTAATGAGATTAGAGGGAGGAATCGTTCGCCGCCGCTACAGAATAAACTGATACATTACTACCAGCCACAGGTTTTGAAGATTGTACAGCTTGTCTTATTTTCTTTTGTTGTTATTCCTCTGTCTTCCCTCTTTCCTCCTCCCGCTAAATAATTATTTGCTAGTAGATCGTGGGAAAAAAAAAGGAGGAAAAAAACTCGAGCAGCCCAGGACTATAATATATATCTATTTATTATATGTCTTTCGGTTAATTCCTGATCTGAGGAGCGCTGTTTTTCACTCCCATGCGAAAGTCACCGGCGGGTAGGGCCTGATTGCTACTTTTCATGCATAGTTTTAGACACAAGAGGGCATTGTGACGTCGCGCCCAGCGGCACCCAGTCGTAGGCCGAGTCCCGCAGCCCCACGTGGGGGCCCCGCGCTCCCATTGGCCAGCGCCGGACGAAGCTGCCACATTATTTTGTTACTTTTCAGTCCCTATTTGGAACTGCTCTCGCGGCAGTTCAGACCTCGTGCTCGTCCCCCTCGCCTGTCTGTGTGTGGTATCCGTAGGTCCGGGGCACTTTTTTTTGGTGTGTGTGTGTGTGCGCGTGTGTGTGTTGGGTGTGTGTGTTTTGAGGGTTTGCCGGGGCGCGGAGAGGAGAGCCGGGCCGAGGGGAAGGAAGGAAGCCGCAGAGCTCCCCGGTCTCGGGCTGCGTCTCCCCTCCAGCGCTCTCCTGCCTGTGCGCTCCGAGGCGGCCGCGGCGGTGGCGCCGAGCGCTCCTCGCTGGGGACGCGGCGCTCGAGCTGGGAGCAGCGAGAACCCTTTGCGGAGGCTTCCTGTGCCCGCTGGAGTTAGGATGCCAGGGCGTTTGATTTGCACCTACTGAGCCCGGAGTTCCTCCCCGGCCCTGGGAAGGGCTTGCAGCGGCGGCGGCGGCAGCAGCGGCAGTAGCAGACGGAACAGCAGGCTCTCCTCTCCGAGGGGGGGCGTCGAAGCGCCCGCGCCGGGCTCCCGCCCTCACCCTCCGGCGCTCCTGCGGCCCCAAGCCACCATCTCGTAGCCCGCGTCCTTTTCTCGCCGCGAGCCCCAGGCCCGGACGCCTCTAGGATCGGACCCGCGCGCCCCGGATGCTTGAGGCTGCCCCGGCGCGTCCCCCTACAGGCGCGACACGCTGAGTGACCCGGAGGGGGCTCGAGCTCGCCCCAGGAGGGGCCCCCGGCCTCGGGACCCCGCGCCGGACCTGCTGGGGAGCCGACGATGTCCGCGCAGTCCCGGGCATTGACGCGCTCGACGCAGCCCAGGAAAGGCGGCCGGCCGCTGCCCGCCGAGCCCTAGGCGCACAAAGCCCGCGCCCGCCGCCCGGCCCCGGCGCCCGCCGACGACTTTGCCGCCTGCTCCGCGGCTCTTTGTCTTCACTTGGGGCGGGCGCCCGACTCTGGGATTTCGCTGCGAGAACGAGCTGGGGGGGCCGGGGACGAGCTCTCGGTTTCCCGGCCGCCCCCCGCTCGGGCTCGGCTCCCCCCTCCCCCGCACCTCCCCGGCCCGGGCTCTCGGCGCTTCCACGCTCTCGGAATCACGACCCCTCCCTGCCATGTATCCGCAGGGCAGACATCCGGTGAGTAATTGCAACTCGGTTTATTTAAGCATCTATCAAGGCAGGGTAAACGAGGCAGTTTATCTGGCACCTCCATTTTGCTTGTTGCTACCTTTATGGTGTGTGTGTTTGTGTGTGTGCTCTCACACAAAGGGGATGCGGCCGGGGGGCGCCGTTGAGAGAGGAGGTTAATTCCGCGCGAGTGGCGCGGGGGACTGCTTGTGTTCCAGGGGGAGCTGTTCACGCGGTCCCCGGCCCCGCTCTGAAGTCTCCCAACTCACCCGGCTTGTCTCCCGCCCCCGCCTTACTGGGGAGAGGGAGGCCCTTGGTGAAAGGCATGGGAGCCCCGCGGCCGACGGGGAGAGATGGGGCGCTCCCCCTCCGCCCCGTCGGAGAGCTGAGAAACTTGCTGGGAAGGTTCTGGGCTGAGGGTGGCCTCTCTGGTTGGGCGCCGCTGGGGAGGGGCCGGGGCCGCTCTGAGCGCCGTCTCAGGCCCCCGCCCCCTCCCCTGTCTTGTCTTTGCGGGCTCCAGGCTCCCCATCAACCCGGGCAGCCGGGATTTAAATTCACGGTGGCTGAGTCTTGTGACAGGATCAAAGACGAATTCCAGTTCCTGCAAGCTCAGTATCACAGGTAAGGCCGGTGGGGGCCGCCCCAGGGCTGGCGGGGAGGGGCGGGTCCCTGCGCGGCTCCTGCCATCCCCTGCGGGGACAGAGGGGGCTCCCAACCCAGGGGCGGCGGGACAGCCCGGGCCTCCGCCTTTTGTTTCCCCTTTCCGAGCGCGCCGCCTTAACCCTTTACTGCCCGCAGCCGCCGGGCTCCCAGCGCCGCCCGTGGGGTCCCCGAATGAGGGTCTAGGTCGCGGCGAGCGGGTTCACTCCGGGTTCTGGGTGTCGGGAGCCAGCGTCAGGGTCCTGCTCCCCTGCGGCCGTGATAAGTCCTCTGGCTGGCTCTCGGGAAGTTTCGAATTGTTTCACATCCCTCTCCCCACGGCGGGGACCCAAATCCCCCCGCGTCCTCAGGCTGTGGGATAATGGGGGCGCCCCTGGGGGGTGTCAGGGAAGTGGAAAAGTGGCTCTAGAGGCCCTCGGGTGGGGGCCTCAGAGGAAGCTGTCCAGGCGCCAGGCCTGAGCCGGCTCCTCCTGCCCTCGCAGCCTCAAAGTGGAGTACGACAAGCTAGCAAACGAGAAGACGGAGATGCAGCGCCATTATGTGATGGTGAGATGCGGCCGCGGGCCTGGGGGGCGGTTGAGGCGCCGACCCCGGCCGGGGGAGCGGTGTGGATCTGGGGAGATGAGCGCCAGGTCCCCACCACCGCCCAGCCGCAGGGCGGCCCTGGGAGAGGGCATCATCTGGTCTTGCCCTCCCCTTCCCCAGCTTCCATTGCCGGGGCCACTTGGAGGAGGGTGAGTGAGGGGAGGGACAGAAAGAGAAACCCCAATTCCAGGCCGGAGACTTCTGTATTATCTTTGTGTGCCTTTAATTTGTGTTTTGAAAGTTTCCCAGGGGCTGATTGCCATCGCCCTATCTTGGCTAGTAAGATAGGATTGGACCAGCCCATGTGAAATTAGGGTTGGTAAAAATCTCTCTTAGTGACCTCCTGGGAGTGTTTGGAAACTTTTCTGCTTTGCAGCTGGGATCTAGCCAGAGTGGGACAGAAGCCCTCCTTCCCCAGGGTGTCGTGAGGAGTGGAGAGGCCTTATAAAGCTCTCTGCGTCCACTCACCTCCTCAGGGATCCCCCAGCTGGGTATCTTGTCCACGCTGGGGCAGTAGGCAGACTGTCTTCCTTTTGCCCAGCAAGTTTTAATCTTCATTTGTGAGAGGGCACGGCTCCCTGCACTGCTTTCCACATAAGAGGCCTTCGACACAGTGCTAAATAACTCTCAGAGGACAAGAGGGTCCCAGTGTACACACGACTCCCTGTTGAACCTGAACCTTGTATAAACAGGATATAGGGCACATGTGGTGCTTGTGGGAGGGAGGGCCCAGCTCCCCTTACTACCACATATATAACGTTCTGTTGAGATGAGAGGAACACTCGCCCTTGTCAGCTCTTAAACCGCTCTGTAAGCTGGCTTTGGGGTTTGATGTAAACTTCTTTAGCAAATGTATCGTAAAAGTATGATTTGGCCAAAACCTTTCCAAGAAAAAAATGATTTTGAAAAATGATCAGATTTCTGTGTTGTCTGTTAATAGCCATTCTTTTTACTTTTAGTACTATGAGATGTCCTATGGCTTGAACATTGAAATGCACAAGCAGGTAAGTGCTCTTCTCTTTTAAAAATATATTTCATTTTTTAAAAACTTATATATGTGGACTTCTTATGTTCTCTCGTTTGAAAGTGAGCCTGGTTCTTCGATTCCTCCCCCTTCTCCTTGAAGAGTGAATGGATCCAGTCCTTGAAATGCAAAGGTCTGAGGCTTTGCTGATTTTTTTTTAGACACGTTGAGCTTTTAGCATTTGAGCTTGTGAAATTAGTCCTGGTCTTGGATCTTGGTGGAGGATAAAGGACCAAAGGGAAAGAAGTTGTACCTCTAGGATCTGCTTTACAAACTCCTGAAAGCCCAGAGGTGGCTGGCTGCTTTTATCTGTTTTAATGTAAAATTCTCAAGAGGAAATGCAGGAGGATTTTTTTTCTTTCTCTTTTTTTTTCTTTTTGCAAAAATGTGATGTTCTGCCTTGATAAGATTAAACTTCAAGAACCTTAAAAGCCAGGCTGAGCTGTCGAAATTTAAGGGAACGAAGCCACTAACTGCTTAAAAATATAAAGCCAGAATGAAATACAACTTCAATGCCTTGCATTGACAAGATGGCTTTCTCGTCTCTGTCTTGATTTGAAGGCAGCCGAATTTCCATTTTACAGAGAAGGAAGCTGAAGCTCCTGGGTGAAGTAACTTGCCCAGGGGCAGCCTAGCCAGGACTTTTGAGATGGCTGGAGGTTTAGCTCAGCTTTGAAATCCTGAAGTCAAACCAGTTTAGCTAGTGTGGTGTTGTTTGATGGATATGTAAACTACCTGGTATTGTCACTCTTCTAATAACAGTATACCTCAAACCGAGCAAATACAAACACCCTTTATCTCAGTGCATATCAGTAACTAGTCCCAGTGCTAGGCTGGGCTGTGGGAGAGGCCTGTTTGTGTATTTGTGTTCTGAGGAAAGGCTGCCTATAATTTGGCTTGGCCAACGATTAGAGTTGACTTGGCACGTATAAATGGAGCAGGCAGGCCGGTTGTTCTTTTTAACAATTGGTGTTCATGAAATCTCAGAAGGCTGTTGACTCATTCTAGCCTTTGGTGACCGTGACTTGAATGGATTTTCTGCTCTAAATTAACAGTCATTTACAAGGTTTCAATTTTGCTCTTTAAGGAGGCAGGACCCAGGGCAGGTGAGAAGGGCAGGTGACCCTGGAAAGTGGGCAGATTCCTACCCACTCGAGTGGCTTCCTGTAGAGCCTTTGGGATCTGTAGTTTCCTTTCCCCTCCTGGAGGGAGCCCCAGTATTGGGTGAAGGGAAGCCAGAAAGGGGCCTGAGTTTATTGAGCAATGTGTGGGAAGCCAGCTTGTGGCTTCCTGAGGGATTAGTTAGTCCCTTAGGAAGGCACATGAAGGCTACCATGTTTTTACTTCTTGACACACAGAAATAATAAACAGACAGGGTGTTATATGTAAAGATATTTCTCCTTGGAAAAATAGAATAGAGACAGGTTCTGCAACTGGAACGGGCCAGGTCCCGGAAGAATGCTTGAAATGGAACTGGGGTCCCAGGTGTTTCAAGGACCTTGGGGTGTATGCAGGGTGCCGCTTCCTCCCTTTGTCTACCCTCTCTTAATTTTTTTTTTTTCCTCAATGCTTAGTATCTTGGGTGTGTTTAAAGAGGGTAATTGCACCCAGGTTTAAAATTTATAGCAGCAGTTATTGTAAGAGCTTGGTAATTAAGGTGTAATGTCTCGTTGCATGTTGAGGTCTGCATGGGTGGTGTTCCGCATGTCTGTGAATGAATGGTGCTTTGGCGCTAAGAATCCACCTTGGCTCGCAGCAGATCTGTTCTGTGAGTCCTGGGGATGCTGTGAACGCAGGAAGAGTTAAATATCTTAACGCATTTGGTGGTGGGGTTTATATAAAGAGCAGCTGTGTACATCTGGGATTTCTGGCCATTCCCCAAACAAGGTTCTTAAGGGGAGAATGCCTGGGGTTTGGCTACGTTGTCTCATTTAATCCTCTCAGCTGCCAGTGGTGGATAGAGGCATTCTTTGCCCCCTTTTTATAGGTGAGGAAACTGAGGCTTCAGGGAGGCCAGGAGGGCAGAGCTGGGACTCAAATCCAGCCCTCTGGCTTCCCCACTGGGCACTTTACCTTGATTGCCACTCACCTTTGCCCTCTAGCCTGAGTTCCCAGCCTGAACATGTGTGCTCTGAATGCGGTGGCTTTGCAAGCTTATGGCAGTCTCTGAGTTGGGTGAAATCACCCTGTGGCTGTGGAGGAACAAAGAGGCAAGGAGGTGAAGAAACCTGTGCCGTGAAATGCAACCCTGACCTAATGGAGCTGGCCACTCCCTAGGTTTGCAAGCGTTCTGTAGAAGAAAGCCCTGCCACTAATTGTAGCGTGGGTCTTGGGTGCATTTGGCGAATGGTGGTTAGGCCTGAGCAAACAAGTTTATCAGCTGACCTGTTTAGCGGTTGACTGGTGTTTTATCTGCACACACAATCAAGTGACTGGAGTGCTTGAATTATTCATGCAGTGTCCTGCCCTCTAGACTTGACTGTTCGTGTGATTACATCTGCCTGGAACAAACAGGCTGGATTCTTCATCTTTAAGCTGGGGTGGGGGTGGGGACTGTCTGTACTTTTATATAATAGATGATCTACAGAGCTAGCACCTTGGGAAGTGTGGCAGTCCTCAGCCTGCGCGCATACACGCACACACACTCCACCATCACCGCCACATATTTTTTTAAAAGCTCTCCTTTGCTGGCTCTATGGGAAATGCCAATTAGCTGGGAACCTCGAGTCCTGCCAGATGGGCCCGGGTATTGACAGAGGGCAGCTGATGAGGTGCGTCCAGCTCGTTTTTATTTCACTGAGAGGTTAAACTCACTGTGGCTGGCTCCTTCTCTGGCTGTTTCTCTGTCTCTCTCTTTTTCCAAGCTGTCAAAATCCCAGAGAAGTAATAAATGGTTTCTCCTCCTACTCTTCTGCCTCCCTCCCTAATTATGGTAAAGCAAAAATTACAGAATCACAGGCCTGGCCCGGGACTTCAAGAGGTCACCCACCTCCACCAAGCCCCCTGCTTCCAGGCAGAATGTCAAGGGTGGTTCAGAGAGGCTGGGGAGGCAGTGATGACTGACCGGCTCATCAGTTGCCATCTTGTTTGTGCAGAGGCTTTCCAGTGTCAGCCACAAATAACAAAGCCAGCTTAGAACCTGGGGCCCCAGAGCGATTGCCATGCATTGGATTTGAGGCACTGGCACTCTGAGAAGCTGGGTCAGGCAGCCTTTTCACCCACTGTTGGTGAGCACTGATGTTTTTGAAAGTGGACTTGAGCCATTTTGATTTTGGGGCAGTGTCGTGCCAACACAATACAGTCACCTTTTTCTGTGAACTGAACGACCTTTCCTGTAAGTTTCTTTTTGAATCCTGGAACTGGAAGAACCCTTTGGCTTCTCATGCAAACTTTTCAAGTTACAGATGAGGAAATGGTAGCCCAGAGAAGGGAAGCTGATGTACTCAGTCATACAGTCCCACGTTAGTGGTAAAGCTGCTACTGCTGCTTCCCTTCCAACCCAGGACTCTTTTCTGTAAGACTCAAGAAATGAAGAGTGCTCCTTTTCTAATGTGTTCTGTGTCTTTAATTACTATTGCTTCTTTCTGTGTTATTATCCAAACAGGCTAAGGCTACAAAACTGGCCCCACCAAAGTCCAAAGTACCCCATTTCGGGTTGTATAATCATATCGCTGAACCCTTATTGTCCACAGTCCTGTTTTGAATTGCCAGCTATTTGCACAACTAATGATTTGATGTGTGTAATAATAATACATAATGCATAACTAGCAATCCCAGAGGAAAGACTCACAGACAGGGAAAGGTGGTACAACCTGTGAACCTTTTACCCTAGCCATGGGGTGCCATAAACACAGGGCTGAGGTGGGAAATGGAAAATCCCCATTTGTCACTCCCCTCCCCTCCCCGCTGTGGATCTTCTCATCTAAATGATAAGGGGCTCGCCTGGAAGATCTTGAGGCACACAGAAGTTTTGTTACCACGGTGAAGGTGCAAGGTACAGGTGGCCAGAAGGAGCTACCAGGCAATGAGGTTACAAAAGACCCTGCCCAGGAGTTGAGCCTATCTTGATAGGAGAGTGGGACCACTTGCAAAGTAGAAGGGGTCAAAGGTCCTTAGACTAGGGAAGTGCCTATTTGTGTGGCATCTGAGTTGAGCTGTGAAATTTTTTTTTCTTTTTTGCCAGAGTGCTGGCATCCAAGAACCCCCCCATACCCTGGTATCTGTCTTGACTTTTCCTGCCACATTGATCTTGGAACAGACTGTAATCACATGAGTCCTCGCATTGAGTGGGTGCCTGCCTCGCTCAGCTTTGGGGTCTGCTGGGCTCCAAGCTCCCTGCATGCTGTCTAGCTAGAGGGAGGTTGCCCCACCCCTCAAGACTGCCTTTGGACCCCTTTTCTCTAGTTGCCAGTGGGAGTGGTAGAGTGGGGGTTTCAGTGCTTTTGGGGTCTTTTCCTTCTTGTGCATTTGTCATTGAAATGACCCTGCGAGATGAGCAAATGGCCCCTTGTCCTTACTTTACAGATCAAGGGGTGGGAACCTGGCTCCTAATTCAGGACTCATTCTCTGAACTCTCTTGGACCAGGAGCCCATGGCAGACACGGAGTTCTTCCTTTCCTTGAACTCCTCCTTCCCACCTCTCGGAGGAAGGCTCTAGGCTGTTTGTTTCCATTTTGTTGAAGGAGTGAGTCAGTCAAGGAATAAATCTCCTTTTGCTTTCTACGTGGGAGAATGTCATTCTATCTCATTGTTTGTACGAAATACTGGGACACCAGGGGCAAACAGGTGACAAAGACCTAAGCTTGGCAGTGTTTTCCCCTGTGATCTGGCACTCATTCCTCATCTCATTTTTGTAGGTATGAAGGAAGCTCCTCTGCTGAGGTCTCTATAGCACTTAGTATGTAATAGGTGCTCAGTAAACATCTTGGTTTTTCTTCAAAATTTATTCAGGTTATCTGACAGTAGAGTTCCGATTCCCTGAGCCCTGTGAGTAGGAAGTGGGGATTTTAGTTGTGGGCTGGCCGCCCGCTCTGCAGGCTTCCTCCTATGGCCCAGCATCCAGTTTCTTCATCAGTGAAATGAGGGGGTTGGATTCATTCCCAAAGCAGTTATTAGGGGACTGGGATGTGCTGGGTGTGGGCAGGGGTTGGTTACACAGCCGAATAAGACACCATTCCCTCTGCGGGGGAGTCGGATGTCTAAATAAGTAATTGCAATGCAGTGAGGTAAGTGCTAATGTGGCCCGAGTGTCATAGGAGGAGCACCCAGCACAGAACAGCTTATTCTTCCTGGGAGAGGAGAGTCGGGTGAGAGCGGACTTCACTGAGGGCTTTACTTGTGGCGAGTCTGAAAGGGAGGGCAGGGTTTATGAGGCAGAAGTCGGCAGCCGAGGCCCCTCCAGGGTGGCAACAGCTCGCGGCAAGGCAGTGAGATATGTTCTGGAAGCCACACGTCTTCGGAATGATGTGGGGCGGGGACTGCACTTGGGAAGTGAGGCGAGGTGGTGACATTTTGCAGCAGAGCGATCTCCAAGGCCCCTCTGCCCTTGCAGTCGCGGCTCCCAACCCGGTGGCTCCCTCCATCCCTGCACGGCTGGCTCTCCAGGGCTGGCCTGAGTCCATCTGCCTTGGGGTGGGGGCAGGGGCCCTCTCTGCGCCGTCTGTGGCCTGCTCTGCCTGCTTTCCTACCGTAATACGCTGCTTTGAACTTTATTCCCCAAAGTGGCATTGTCTCCCTTCTCATATTGGTAATTCTGTAATGACTGGTTATGACCCGCCCCCTCCCCCATATTTAATTCTCATCAGCCCAGCTCTCCACTTTGCTATTAATGATAGCAGCCAGCAAAATAGCTTTCAACATGCCATTGACAGTCTGGTTTAAGAGAGCACTTGAAGTAGTGCTAGACAGCTGAAAGCACCCATAATTGTGTACCAGAGTGAGAACTGCCTGCTCAAGGGCCTTGTTTTTATATGCTTAAAGGGACAATATCTTGTTTTCAACAAATGCTCTCTGAGACTCACAGCCAAGATGCTTTCTTCCTTTTTCTCTTTCCTTTCTTCCTTTGGCTTTCTCTTCTCTTTCAAAATACATATTTTAAAAAAAATTCTTCATAAAATAATTGTTCCCTTCAAGTTGGGGTTAAGGAGAAACTTAAGGAAGGGGGAAATGTCCTGCCGCCATGTAAGTGGGGAATATTTGGTGGGTTTGTTGTTTTGAAGCATCGTCCTTTGCAGGAAGCAAGCTGTGGGTCAGCCTTGCCCTACTGAGGGTCCTTAGGACCTTGTGTTTCTCAAGGAGGTAACGGGAGAGTCTGAATTCGTGTCAGCATTGATTTTGAATTCTTTTGTTTGCTAAGGATGTTGCACAGTCAGTGGGCTGTGGAGCTGTCACTGTGAATGTTTAGGCAGAGGCCACCTTCTGGGGGAGGGCTGGAGGAGAGAGAGGGGTCACCTTGTTGGAGAGTCAGGCCAGGACCGCTAAGGAATCAGATTCTAGGACGCTGTTTGCTGCAGAGTTGGTGGCCCAAGAGGCCCATCTGGAAATCAACAGGGTGGGTGGGGCAAGGACTTGTATTCTTCAGTAGAGGTTCATACCAGGCTTGGAGGGTTAACCAGGGGGCCCGTCTAGTCCACCTGGCAGATTTTATCTGAGAACAAATACTTTTCTCCCCTTCACACCAGCCGACTTCATTATTGCTTTGAAAATGCAGTCCTTTGGAAGAGGTTTCCTTTGCCTCTGTGTCACCAAAGCCCCCCATTGCCAATGTGTCCTGTGAAGGGAGAAGAGAGAAGCAAGTTCCCATTTGTGGGGCCTGAGAGGCCAGGGAAAGCCTGTTGGGGCCTGAAGTCTATGTTGTCCTGTTCTCTCACAGGCTGGCTGCTCTTGGTAAAGGGTAGGAGCATGGATGGGCTTGGCTCGTGTGTCTTAGGTGGTTCCTTCCATCACCCACCATGTGAATGATAGGATCCAGTGTTCTGGCTGCTGCCACCACCAAATAATCCCAGGGGAAATACTTTCCTGAGGACAAACTGTTTGAAAAATTTGACCTTCCAGATATTATAGATTATACTGCTATGGCCCCTTAGAATTTCTGTAGCACTTGATTGCAAAGCAGCTTCGACATTTTCATCTTAGCAGCTAAAATAATGGGTATTTGGGTCCAGGACAGACAGACACCAGGATAAAAGCATCGGAGCATACCCTGAAAGCTTGGGGTGTGAAGATGACCTGTGTACTAGAGGGCTGTATTCTCAAATTGGGATGGGGGAGGTGAGGCCTGTGCTGTGACAGGACTGAGTTCCATGAGGGACAGGACCATTTTGTATTTGTTTTCACTAAGGGTCCTGAACCCTGAGCAGTGCCTGGCCCATACTGGATACACAGTGTGCATTTTGTTGGGACTCAAGGAAGGAAGGTAATATTCCAGCTAAGGGTTCTCTCTGACCCTGAATAGTGTTATGGACTCTTTAGGAAGGATAGAAGCGTTCTTAATTTTCTGACAGAGTCCTGTAGGCTGCAAACGTTGTGATTGTAGAAAGAGTTGTAAAGGTGTCATGAGCCTTTATTTAAAAGTGTCTTTAATGTATCTTAGGCATCTTTTTCTTTTCCTCTCACACTATGGACAGTTTAAGTGCAAAAGGGGAAGAAGGCAGGGTGGGGGTGCGAAGAGATAACTGGGAGGAAGAGATGACAGAGCAGAGATGGGGAAGAGACCAGTGCTGAGTGGGTGAATTGGTAAACTCGGCTTGCCATGCCTTGGCTGTTTGGGCATGGAGTTCCAAGTGTTGTGGCCTTATCTCATGAGCCTTTTAAGTTTAACTATTGTTCACAGCTCTTCTACTGCTTTTTTTGTTTGTTAATTTTGAATGAAAACTACCGCAGGCCGATAGAAGTTTTTTCATTTGCGTTTGGGCTGGAAGGCTGACCCTTTCCTCAAATGGAGACTCAAATGCAGAAGAGCTCTTCCCACTAGTGTTTTAGCGCTGAACACCAAATGCAATTTGGGTACAGGAGAGGGCTCTCCCTTCCTGGTCAGCCATGAAGACTTGAGGTTTAGACTCCACCACCCTGCCAGCTATATGACCAAAAGGTTGGAGGAGGCGGCCTTTCACCCACTCCCCAAATCTTTGCGTTGGGCTAGCCCTCGACAGGTCTTTGCTGCGTTTGGATCTGAAACTGATTAATTCTGATAATACTGGCAGGGGCATGCTTTGGAACCGGTGATGCTTTGTGATTTCTGCTGGGGAAAATGAGAAGAGGAAGGCAGTTCAGTGCGGACTAGTGGACAAGGGATGGGAGTCCATTCTAGCTCTCTGGTGGGGGTGAGGTACAAAAACTTCTATTAACCTTCCTAGCCTCTGTCCAGGAAGAAGTAGGACACTCAGAGGGCTCAGAAGCAGCAGGTGATGCCAGATGGTCTGGATTGAGGGTCCAACTGGTCGGGTGGGATAGAGGAAGGAGGAGCAGGGGAGACAGAGGAAGTGAGCCTGTTGGCACTGATTGGTCAATAGGTCTTTAGCTCGTCCTTAAACCCTTACCTGCTTCTTTTCCTAGAAGGAGGCCCCTTCCTCTGATCTCTCTCTCCAGTGAAGCAAGCTAAAGTCCAGTTCTTATTTTGCTTTGCCTAACAGCAGAAGTCCTGGGGAAAGACAGGAAGAATTGAGATTGATGGTATAATCCCTGTCTCCCATCCCTCAATCCCTGGGATTTCATACTTTATCCCAGAGAAATGGGGGATCTCCATGAAGCCAGACTTGAAATGGGGGAGAAGCAGCCTGGTTTACAGCTCGAAAGATGTTCCCCTCCCCTGCAGGGTCCTGCCGCTGTTGGCCTGGTGTCGGTCTCCATGTCACCCAGTCCTTGTGTGTGGCACCCATAGGCCTGGCCTGCAGGAACTTGAGAAGTGTCTAGATACCCCTTTCTCTTAGCCTTTTGGGTTTTCTCACTATTCTCTTACCTGATTTTTTACCTTACTTCTCAAGAGACCCCTACCCAGCTCTTCCTCACTATCCATTTGCCCAGGGATATTGGGCAAACTTCCTTCTTAAACTCCCAGGATGTTGAATGCCCATTGGGCCTACTGGGTGATGGGTGGGGTGGGTTCCCAACAAGCCAGTTTTTCTTGGCCAGTGGATTCCCTTTCTCCCTCAGAAGATCACAGGTTCTTGCTGGGTGATCCTGGAGAGTTAGGTGTAGAGCACCAGAAGCTGGGAGATTTGTCTTCATGGCTAAGAGGTTGGCTTTGGAGTCAGACAGATGTGGGTTTGAGTCCCAGATCAATTCCTGTTGGTGTGTGACTTCGAGCAGACTGTTTGACCTCTGTGATCTTCAGTTTGCAGTGGAGATAATAATAACACCTGCCTGTTGCGGCAGTGCTGCCCAGTGGAACTTTCTTCAGTGATGGAAATGCTGTATGTCTGCACTCTTCAGTAAGGCAGCCACCAGCCACGTGTGGCTCTTAAGCACTTGAAATATGGCTACTGTGGCTGAGGAACTGAGTTCGAAATTTAATTACATTTAGCTAGCCACAGGTGGCTGGTGGCTTCATAAATTGTACAGTTACAGTTACAGGGAGTGCCGTGAAGGATGCATATAGCCTGCTTAGCACAAAACCTTGCACATGGAAAGGCCGAAGCAAGGTATTCTCACAAGGGGACAGAGTCCCCAAATTGTCAAGGCCTCAGACATAGAGGACAAGATCCTTGGTGTTACATACGTTGTAAGATTTCTCAGAGCCTTTTCCCATATGTGACTTGTTGGCTCTACAGTCCTGCAGCGTAGGCACCGTGGGCGCCATGCATCAGATAGCAGCACTGATGGTTAAAGAGGTTAAGTAACTTGCTCATTGTTGCACAGCGGACCAGCGGCCAGTTCAGAACTGGAAACCAGGCCTGCTTCCCTCGTGGACCTCAGTGATCTTTATCCATAGGCCATATCAAGATGAGGTCTTCTGTGGTCTTCCCACATGTCCACTCCCAGACCACCATACTACAGGCATCGATTCCAGTGCTGGGAAGAAACCAGATGAAACCTTTAAGAATTCAGTAAAACATGAGCGTCAGCCACATGTGGATCAGGGATTCCCACCCTGGGCGCTGTTTACATTTGGGGCTGGATAATATTTTGTGGTGAGGTTGTCCTCTGTGTTTAGGATGTTTAACAGCATTTCTAATCTCTACCCACTAGTTGTCGTTATCAGTGCCCGAGTTGTAACATCCAAAAATGTCTCTAGACATTGCCAGGATCCCTTGGGGGAAACAATTACTATTGGTTGAGAGGCCTTGTTGTAGAGGAAGGAGTCTGGCTCTAACATGGGAGATTTGCTTACCACCTGGTCTTCCTGTGTGGTCTTCCTGTGTGACAGCTTCTTGCCCTCTCTGGGCCTCATTTGCCTCATCTGTAAAATGAGAGATCAAATGGTGTGGCTTGGGAGGAGGTCAGTTTGAGAAGGAGCATATCATATAAAATAAGTTTCTAAATGACTGATCTTGATTTTCGTAGCCTAAGAAATGCCATCACTCCTGCCTTCCTTATTTGGAGAAAGAAGACCCTCTAACCCTTTTTATTTTAATTTATGGAAAAGGTATGCTCTTTGGTTGTGAATAAGATGGTAGGTAGATAGAATGGGGCTCTGTCTCTGCCCCTCACCTTATTCTTCCCTCATGCCACTTGGGTTTTCCAAAGAGTCCCTGCCCTTAAAAAGTCCTAGCCAGCATTTCATTTGTAGTGCTGACTGGATGGGGGGAGACCCCCAAAATTTAATGAGCTGTCTCTGCAAGGGTAATGTGACTTTTACAGCCTGTTGAGGGGCAAGGGGAGATTTGCATAATGTTCCAAGGGGGATTAGGTGGCTGGGGGTTGCCATGGCAACCCCACAGGGATGCATTGAGAATTTTTCCTCCTGGCAGGAGTTGGCCAATGGAGTCTGGGAAGGTGGGGGAGGGGGCAGGGGGTTATCTGAGGGGAGGGAGGAGGGGGAAGGAGAGAGGGAAGGGTGGGGGTGGTGTGCCTGGGATGAATGGGCAGTGTTGGGGGAAGGTGTCATCTGAAAAAGCACTCCCTGTTCTGTCTGTACAAGCAAGCTCTTTGAGAGCCATCTCCCCCAACAAGTAGGGGTGGGAGGCGAGCAGAGTTTAGTGTGTTTGGGAACCAAGAAATTAAAGTGAACAAATATTTAAAGATTATTGGATCTTGTTAACAGGAAGCCTGGTAGATGGAAACTGAAAGTCTGAGGAATGAAACTCTTAGAGTCCTAAAGCCAGGAGGGACTTGAGCTGTCATCTGGGCCCTGTGGTGTCTGCCTCCAAGTCTCTGTTGGGTCTCCATGGAATGCTCCCAAGGGCAGGGCACTCACACAGCACCTAATTCATTTTTGAGAGCTCCGATTATTACACTGGACTCAGATCAGCCTTCTTTATTTGGAAACTGAGGCCCAAGTGCAGGGTGGATCTGGGCTAGGAATGCAGGACTCTAGACTGTATGTTGCCACCTGTTTCCGGGGTTGGGTTGCCTGGATGTATGCTAGCTTGGCCTAACCATCCCCAGTTCCCTTACACTGTAGACCCCTGGAAGAAAAGGGGAGGTCGGATTCCTTTCAGGGAAGTGTGCAAGAGGGTTGTCCCAACCCCAGCAACTCCAGAGTCCCTTGCCGTTGATTGGTCCTAACTGGGGAAGGGTGAGTGTGTTTCCTCCTCCCTGCTCTGGCTCCTCACTGTCATCCTCACCCGCCTGTGAAGGGCACAGGGGCTGGTGCCCAGAGTGTCCTCACAGGCCGGCTCACGCCAGCATCCCCTTCCATCCCCCAGGAGACAGATCCTCAGGGTCACGGAGGGGGCTGGGCCTTTCTTGTACCAAGTCCTCCCAGCATAAAGAATTCAGCAGGCGTCCTCGGAGGGCATAAATATTTAATGGCGTTGTAGTTATATATAATTTGATCAATATGTCAGTGCTAAAAGGGCCTTTAAGAAGGCTTACCTGTCATTGAGTGATCTGTGATGTGAACCTTCACTAGCCCCACCAGTAGCTGGAGGGGCTACATTTCCCAAGGCTGCCGCATGGATCATTTGTTGACCCTCCTCCCCTTCTTATATTGTAGCACTGCTTCCCCTGAGAGCCCATGGCGTGGATGGAACAGGGCCTGAGAACCCCACCCCAGCTTTTGTTGGCTGTCCCCTGGCCCCCCCATGGATTTCTTCCTCTGTTGATAAAACACCCACTTGCTTTATTTCAGTGTTCTCTGAGCTCGGCCTAAGGAGAAACTACCTGGCAAGGAATATCCTCTTTTAGTCAAATCATTGAGGGGCTTTCCATTTAGTATTGCCTAGGAAATGCAATGGGATATTTTAAGTTAAAATTGCCCAGACGTGGTATTTTTTTTTTTTTTTTTTTTTTTTTTTTGAGACAGAGTCTCGCTCTGTCGCCCAGGCTGGAGTGCAGTGGCGCAATCTCGGCTCACTGCAAGCTCCGCCTCCCGGGTTCATGCCATTCTCCTGCCTCACCCTCTCCAAGTTGCAGGGACTACAGGCGCCCGCCACCACGCCCGGCTAATTTTTTGTATTTTTAGTAGAGACGGGGTTTCACCGTGGTCTCGATCTCCTGACCTCGTGATCCGCCTGCCTCGGCCTCCCAAAGTGCTGGGATTACAAGCGTGAGCCACCGCGCCCGGCCCCAGATGTGGTATTCTGAATCTGGGTGATTGGCGCCTGGCTGCTGGGAGGCTGCTGAGAAGGTTGGGGCCAGGGCCACCTCTTTCTGCACAGCCTCCCACCCCAGCTTTTCCTTGCAGCTCTGGGATTTAAATCAAGATGAAGCAGACTCTCTTCAAACTCCAAGGACTCAGTCAGAGAAGTAGGTAAAACCTGATTAAAATTTAAGAACCTCAGAGCTGACTGAGATGACACCCCCAAACACACACGTTTTCTAGAGGAGTAACCTGAGACCCAGAGGCCTGCTGGGATGAAAATCGGCACTTCCCCATGGCTTTGCAATGTAATTCACCTTTCAAATGGGCAGATCCCTTCCTCATCTCATCTTTCACACACATCCGCAAACCGGTCTCCAGACTCACAGTACCATGCTCTTTGCATGACACTGCCCTGATTTTCCGAAGAAGAAATCCTCATTTCACAAATGTAACTAGAAGCCTAGTAGCATGGGATGGCTGCTTGCCTGTCTAACAGACGTGGAATTATTTCCCGCTGAATGCAACAACTTGGAGAACCCTGGCCTGGTTGTCTTAGCCTCACCAACCAGTCTTTTTGAATCACAGAAACTGCACAGTAGGGGCTTGACACTTAGAAATATGATATCATTGTTCTTGCCTAGAGGCTCTTCCACAGTGAAGCACAGTTTTGCTGATGGACAGATTTGAATGGCTCGTGCTCTGAAGACTGGTCCTTGGGACCCAGCCCAGGTCAGCCAGCTGCCCAGCCACCAGCCAGCATCCATCCACATCTCAAGGTGGCTTGGCTCTTCTCTGCTGGTCTTTTGTAAATTCATGTGATGCTCTGTTTTGTGGATCTTTATGGAGGAAAAGATAAGCTGCACAACAATTCGGGAATATTTAGGGTTCTAAAACTCTAAATTAGGGCTCCTGGATCTTATAACGTTATCTAGTTAATCCCTTCATTTTGCAGACAATGAAATTAATGCCTAGAGAAGGGAGGTGATTTGCCCAAAGCCACACAACTAAATGGAGACAGAATTGGAGGTAGAAGCCAGCTCATCTCTGCGTGGCATTGGAGCATAACACACTCTTTAAAGGGGCAGTTTTTCTCTTCTCCTTGCCTTTATTTGGCTGAGGTTAAAAGGAATTGTGCATTCAGAGTCCACAGGTACACACGACAGGGCAGTTTACAACTAACTAGCAGACAGACTCACTGGTGGAAGTAGCTCTCAATGGTGTGTTGAACACAGTCACCTAAATTAAACATAAGGGCAAGGACTGGCTGGGTGCTGCAAGCCCAGGAGCAGGAGGTTGCTGGGGGGTACAGATCAAGAGCAGGCTCCATCTCCCTTAATTTAGTGTCTTGGGTCAAGGGCCAGGGTTAGTCTGAAGTAGCAGCAAACGTGAATACTAGACTGTGGTTAGAGAAACAGACTTTTAGAATGCTCAAGTACCCTTGGTTTACAGCAAGATGTTCAGAGGTCCTGCTTTAATGAGGAGATGATCATGCAAATGGGAGCTACTAAGGCGCATGGAACAGATTGCTGTTTGGGAAATTACACTTGCCCCCCACTATCTTGTTTTCTGTCATTTATTTGCCTAACAATCTCGACAGAGATGCAGGGCAGATGTTACTCCCAGCGCCCAGTTGGTAGTGCAGATTCCGAATGTAGCAGGACCTCTGTCCCCATTTCTCTGAACTGCTTCTCTCTCTGTATCTAGTAGATTAGTTCCTTCTGAGGAACAATGTTTTTCCACCAACAAAGCACCTGCTTTGAACCATACTTGAAAAGAAACTTTCAAAGGCGGCACCAGCCTCCCTGAACACCTTTTCCAAAGTGCTTTCCAAAGGGAGCCGTCTTCCCACCTCCCACCACCTCTCAGGTTCGCTTCTGAAGACCTGGCTCAAAAGCAGTGGCTTTGTGGGACCAAGAAGGAGGGAAGGATGGAGGTTGGCCTCTGGAAACTACAGCTGCCTTATTGATAACGGATTGCACTGAGTTGCCAAAAGGAGTTTTCCAACATATGATCGAGTTCCAGTTTGTGATTTGTGACCTGTCCCAATTGTTGAAGTCACACTTGATTTTTTTTTTTCCCTTTTTTGGAACTGATGTTTAGAGCTTGTTTGAGTTGGATCCAATGCTGTTTTAACAGCTGTTCTAATCAGAAGTGCTGTCAATTATTAACCGTAATGGTGGGTTTTCTTTCAAAAATATTTCTCTAAGCTCTCTTGAAATGTCAAAATGCGGCTTCTTGGTAGGAAGTCGTTTAGTAAAGTCACTTAATGGCTGGGCATCAGTTTCCCCATCTGAAAAGTGGAGATGTTGACAAGCGCCTTCTCTGGGGGTTACTGTGGATGCACACATGGCGAGTTGGGTGGGCGATATCAGCGGTCATTACTGTTGTTAGGAGGGCTTCTGTTAAGCCAGCTTTCCATTTCCAGGAACTTCCCCTCCCCCAAGCACCACCCTCCAAAAAATAAACATTTCTTTAAAATGTTGAGCAAACAGCTTTCCTGTTCATGCTCTGATTCTGCAGAGTGCACGCAGCCCATTCTCAGGGTTGGGCAGCCTTTGTAGAGATGGAAGAGGCCCAATCCCTGCTTCCACTTTGTGGGGAGACCCCAGGAGGGTACTAGCAGATGATGGCACAGTGACAGCTGGGAGGGATGGGATGTGCTTGCTTCACGTCCCTTTCCCAGGGGAGGGGCTGGGTTTACGTTGGGAGAACTTTTACCGTGAACCGGGAGGTTCTCCCAATGTAAGCCCAGCGCCTCCCCTCTGCCTGCCTCAACCCTACACAGTCCTGTCTTGTGACGTGCCAAAGTCCTTCCTGCCATGCAGAGAGGCCTCTCTTCATGGAACGTGGGCCTCAGGAAAGACAGCCTGAATGCCACTACCTCAGGCTTGTGGAAGGTTCTGTATCTGTGTAGCATTGTTGCGATAGCCCTCAGTTGATGCTTGTTTGTGGTGTTGCGAGGCGGGAACTACTTTAGGGAGGGTGGAGGGGTAAGAATGAGAGAGAACTTGCCCTGAGCCACCCAGCTGTGGTCACCTGGTGGCCCGGATGGCTGCATAATCCTGGGAGATCCCTTGTCCTCATAACCAGAGCGAGCTGGGCTCCAGACCAGCCCTATGGGAAGATCCTGTCTGTGGGAAGCCTTTGGCCACATGTTTGCTGAAGGGTGTGGGGAAGGGCAAGGTCAGCTACTTTTCTTTTTTGTCAGCTCCCAAGACCCTGACCCTTGGCCTGTTTGCCAGTGGAAGGAGGCCATAGCCAGAACCCTTTTATAATCACCCTGCCCCCCTGCTCTCCCAGAGACTGTGAGATTTAATAGTTGCTGAGGAGGCCACAGTGACTGAGGATGTTCTGACCTTGCCCCCGTCTTCCTGGCCGTGGGGAGGAGCAGTGGCCAGAGACCCATCTAGGTGGCTTGCGATTGGCCTGGCTTGGGGGAGCCACCCCACCCCGTTGGTGAATGGCTTGGGCCACTGGCCACCAAACGTATGTTAACACTCCATCCACCATGGCCCCTCCCACAGATGCTGCCCATGCTGGGGCAGGCCCAAATCCACAGCCAGGGGTCACTGCCATATGAAGTCTCAATAAATGCAGAGATGCCAGTGATACTATTCTTTGGGCTAAACATTTATGGAGCACCTACTGTGTGCCAGGCACTGCTCTATCGTTGTTTAAGATAACAGGCCTTGGACCTGTGAGCTTCCTAAACAGTAAGGTTGGTTTCTTTTGTTTATTTTTGTTTGCTTTTTGTTTTTACATATCTTTCTATTCTTATTTGGTGCATGAACTCAAAGGTGAGCGAACTTGTTACTGTGCAGGTTTGGAGTGAGGTGCAGCCTATGCTTGTTTCTAGAACTCCTGCCCTATCCAACCTGGCCTTTTTGCTTCATTCCCCATTCCTACTATCAGTTGATTTAGGCAAGGAAAAAATACGCAGAGTGAAGAAGGACTCTGTTTGGGAGAGCTCTTCCCACTTAACTAGATTAATAATTTATATAATGATTATTTAGTAATCCTCCTGGGTTCCTTAGAGTATGAATGACAGGTGTCTAGTGGGTGGAGAAGCCAAGGATGCTATTAAAAGCCCTACAGTGCACAGAACGGGCTCCACACAGCAGCGAATTATCTGACCTCAGATGTCAATAGCATGGTGTTTGAGAAACCCTGATGTATAGTGTCCTGGCTAGAGTGCCCCACGCATGTGTCAATGTGGAGTCCCAGTGGGTCTGAGCTGGGCAGTTTGGAAGTGGGGGCCATTGTTGACACAGTTGGCCTGGGATATGAGTGACAGTCCTTCATAACAGGAATTATCTCTCCCCAAATGCCAACAGTGGTGCTGGCTGGGAAACACTGACTCTGTTCCTGAGGAGCTAGAGTGTTCTAGGCAGAAAGCTGACAGCAGTGATTCCTGATCCTCTCCCCGCCAGGAACCCCCACTGTAGCGGACAGGCTCCGTAGGTTGGTGAGCCCTGCCACCATGGCTGGCAGCCCATAACACAGGCCTGCAAAAACCCATAAGGCTCTTTAGTGGCCAAGGGTGGAGGGGGTGGAGGGTGTTAGCCCCAGGAATTCTCCCGAGGTCCAGGGTCTATTTATGCGCCTTTGGATTGTTTTTATTTTAAGTGCACAAGGATTTCTCATCCAGAATCATTTGACATGCAGATGATCACAGATTTTTAAAGGCTGTTGTCATGGTTTTGTCTCTGAAAGATTGCTATGTGCTGATGAAAGCTTTGAAGCCAGCTTTGGGACCTCAGTCCTAGCGGGCTCAGGATTCAGAATGAGATAAGAAAAGCAATTCTGAGAGTCGTCTGTCAGTGGTTCTAGGCCTTTCTATATGGACTCAGTTAACCCTTATAGCACCACTCTTGATCTGAGATCTAAAGTTTACATAGGATGCTGGTAGAAACTGTTGACTTTCTAAATGCAGTCTTTTCTAGGGTGTTGGGAGATGAGGCAGAGAATTGATCTACCTTTCTAAGATTGACTTCTGTGAGGGATTAGGGATCTAATGAATTACATCTCTGAGCAGCCTCTTAGACAAGGCAATGCTATATCCTAAAAAATGAAGTGTTGGCTGGGCATGGCGGCCCATGTCTGTAGTCCCAGCCCTTTGGGAGACCAAGGTGGGCAGATCACTTGAGCCCAGGAGTTTGAAACCAGCCTGGACAATGTGGCGAAACCCAGTCTACAAAAATAAAAAAATTAGCTGGGCATGGCGGTGCACCTCTAGTCCCAGATATTTGGGAGGCTGAGGCAGGAGAAAATCACCTGAGCCCAGGAAGTCGAGGCTGCAGTGAGCCAAAATCATACCACTGCACACCAGCCTGGGTGACAGTGAGACCCTGTCTCAATGGGAAAAAAAAAAGAAAGAAAGAAGGCTTAATGGTAGGATTTTAGCCTGGTAGCATATATATGGGGGAGGGATTGATCTTGGTGAGGGAGAGGCTAGTCCCAGGGAACCCTTTGCCGCATAGGACCACTTATCAGCTTTGTCCCATTTATCTGAGAGCTCGTGTCCTGTTGGCACTGGGCACCAGTGGGCAGAGCAATTCCTCTCTCACTAAACTGTGTTTCACTCTTACAATGGGTTTTGCTGGGTTGTTGGGGGTGATTTTTATTTCGTTTTGCTTTAATTAGGGATTCCATCCAGAGGATGCAAACTATATTCTGAAGCAGACATGTGGACCACCTCTGATGGAAATTGGAGCTCCCTCAAATGTAGGCAGCCTGGCTGCGAGGGAGCTGAAAGAGATTTCTTCATGCTGTGGATTTAGCTAGAGCCTCCTGGCAGGAGGCTGACTGAGGACAGAAAGGATGGAGCCCCATGGAGAGGGGCTGTGGTTTGGGGGGAGTTTGCATTTCCACTTGTCTGTGACATTTCAGTGACTTGATTTATTTGCCTGAGCTTCATGTGGTCTCCTTGCCTTTGCAGACAGAGATTGCGAAGAGACTGAACACAATTTTAGCACAGATCATGCCTTTCCTGTCACAAGAGGTAAGACCTTCTTTTATTATTTCTTCCTTTTCTTTCCAAATCAGCCCAGTGGCTGGTGGGGTCTCACTGGAGCCTGAGCCCCAGCCCCAGCCCCATCCCCAGCCTCAGCCCCTGTCCATTCGTACTGACTGAGCTGACAACCTGGAGATTTCCAGAGCCTTCTCCAGCTAGTCTGGAGGCAGGGGGCCATACCAGGGGGACCATTTGCTCCTTCTTCTGATAGAATTGTTTCTCTGCCATCGCCGGAGTCCAGAGATGGGGGTTCTGGTATGTGACCTAACCATCAGTGGGCAGTGGGTGCCTCTTTCCCATCCAAACTAGCATCCCCAGCCCAAAGGGGACCTCAGTTCCTGGTACAGAGTGCCCTTGCTGGGAGCATGACCAGGTAGTCATGTCACCTTCTAAGCCTACCTTCCAAGGGACCTCCATTTGGGACAGCAGCTGGACCAGTGGGTGATTTGAGATAAATGCCTGCAAAGAAGCCCCCTGGTGCCGACCAGACAGACGGGCCGACTTTAGTGGGCTCTGTTTCTTTCCTCTGATTTCACTCCAGGCAGGGCAGGCCCTGCCCTCTACTCCCACTCAGTGGCTGGGACCATGTCAGCTCCCTCATGGACTCCTGGGTCTCGGACACAGAATGGTGACCAGTAAATGATTGAATTAATGTATAAGAATCAGATATGGCAATGCCCTCGGAGTTTGCAGCCCAGTAGGAGAGAAAGCTGTGTATGTGGCTGGTACTACCTCAAGGCCAAAGGGAATTAATGCAACCACTTTTTAAAATAGACTTTATTTTTTTAAGAGCAGTTTTAGGTTCACAGAGATTTCCCATATCCTCCCCACTACCAACATCCTCACCAGAGTGGTACATTTGTTGAAACTGATGAATCTGCATTGACACATCATCACCCAAAGTCCGTAGTTTACATTAGGGTTCATTTTACCACTTTTTCTTTCTGTATCTGTTTATCTGGAAACATACTTTGTTTTCTCTCTATTTAGACAGGTATGGATAAGGTATATGTAGACATACTTTCTCCCCAAATCCTTTGACTGTAAATTGCAGATATCCTGACAATTCACCACTAAATACTATAACTGCATCTCCTAAAAACGGATACCATCCTTCATGATTACAGTATTGTTACCATGTTTAGAGAATTAATAATCATCCTGTAATATCATCTGATATCCAGCTCATATGCAAATTGCATGGAAAAATTTGTGTGTGTGTGGTTGACTAATAGCCATCTTTTGGCATGCATCTTTATTTTAGAACTTAAAAGGAAGTTTCAGTTACAAAACTAATACATGCTCATTGAAAAAGGTCTAAAAGAGAAAGTAAAATGGCCTGTCACCCTCCCCCCCTACTTGTGTCCTGTGCCTGTTCAGTGGGGCTCCTCTGTCTGCTCTGGGCCTCTCCGAGAGGCCCTGCCAGTGCTGCACAGCCGTCACCTCCTCTGTCCAGGAGAATGGCTGCATCTAACGCGCACCCTCTTCCCTCCAGCACCAGCAGCAGGTGGCGCAGGCAGTGGAGCGCGCCAAGCAGGTCACCATGACGGAGCTGAACGCCATCATCGGGGTACGTGGACTCCCCAATCTGCCTCTTACCGTGTGTATAGCCCTTTTATTCCTCTCATTTATCATAACCAGAGATTGACCCTGACCTTAGCTGGCCTCAAAGAATGGCGGCCCCAGGGCTCCGGCTTCTACAAGCACCCCGAGAGCTTGGACCCATGTAGGGCTGTTTCCCCCTTGGCTCCCAGTTGCCTCCTAGTCCTCAAACTAAAGGGGAGCCAGACATACCTCAAATCCACCTCTTCAGCCATCTGCCTCATCCTCCACTGGCTTTTAGTGTCCTTGCCATTGAGGAGGGTGGGGACCTAGGGTCACCTTCAAGGCCAGGCCAACTGGCCAGTACCTGGCCACCTCCTCACACTTACCCCGGGGCCTGTCTGCCTCTTCCCTGGCACAAGTCTGCCCTTCTTTGGCCGCCTGGGATCAGAACAGTCTCTGCTGTACTGTTGATGTGCATCGTGCTGTGGAATTTGGGTTTACGTCTTGCTGTCCCATGCGCGAAGCTGCCTGGCTGAGCATTCATCATGTACGCTTGTGAACTCCAGCTGGGGAGCCAAGACTGATTTTCCTGACTTTCTAGAAGTCCCGTCTCCCCTTTACACAGGAAGACATACCCAAGAGTGCTCTGTGAGGCCCACTTCCAGACTGGCCCCTTAGTGGAAAGGGGAAGCTGGGTCTACCTGGCTTGTATCTTTAATGCATTTCTTAGGTTCAAGTGGCATCTGTCTCCTGCTTGCTGCTTTGGTGTGAGGCTAGTGACATTTAAGATAAGGACCTGAGGAAGAAGAGTATTTTTAGTGTGACTTTGGGCAAGGCTCTTACCCTTGGGGTGTACCTGTCCACCTTTCATCTCTGAAATGAAGGGGGTGGACGGGATCACTGCTTCCCAGTCCACGGAGGAGCTTCTGGACAGTACAGATTCAGAGGTACTTGCCCCAGAGGTCTTTTCCATAGGTCTGGGGATGGGACTGGAAATAGGTGTTCCTAACGATTTCTAGATCATTCTGAAGTGTAGTTAGGCTTGGGAAGCAGTAGACTGATTCAACTCCAACATTCTGGGAACCTGGTTGGTTTTCTTTCCTCTTTCTGTTCTCATGGGAGTCACTATTTCAAGGTGGAACTGAAGGCCCCAGGATTTTCCTCTGCTTGGTGGGATACATGATGACTCTTCACTTTTCTGCCTGGGGCAGAAACCTGGAGGTCTGCGTTTTAGTCATGGTTCTTCCCCCACGTGACCTTTGGCAAGTCCCTTCTCTTCCTTGGGCCTCAGTTCCTGTATCCGTAAAGGGAGAATGTACACCGGCTCATCTCTTTGGGCACTCCTGACTCCTACCAGGAATGCTGGGAGGCTGGAATCACAGAATGACACTTACGGACACCGGCCCTTCCATCACGCCGTCAGGACCCGAGATGGTTGCAGAGTCATTTGGTGAAGGCATCCCAGTGGGTTTGTCCTTCTGGGCTGAGCCCATAGGGACACTTCTCACTGCTGCTTGGGCGGGTGGGGGATGCAAGCATTGGTCTGGTTTGAATCCTGGCCTACTATGTGGAATGGGCAGAGAGGAGTCTTGAAACTGGAACGTGAAGAAGTGTTCAGTGCTGAAAGGCAGTACCCCAAGAGGGGAAATCATGATATTTTAATGTTTGAAGTATCATCAGAGATCATCTAGCCCAGGGATCATCAACCTTGACACTGTTGAAATTTGGGGCCAGATCATTCTTTGCCATCCTGTGCATTGTGAGATGTTCAGCAGCATCCTTGGCCTGTAGCCACTAGATGTCAATAATACCCCGACACTCGCGACACCCCAAAACATCTCTAGACGTTGCCAGATATTCGTAGGAGGCAAAATAGCCCTTGGTTAAGAACCTCTGATCTAGCTCAATGCCCTTGTTTTACAGAGAGGGGAAGTGATAATGATGTTGAGGAGCAAAGCCAGGCCAGAGGCCCAGGTGGCTGACTCCCAGCCCAGGGCTCTTCCCCTGGCCCCGGTGCAGCCCTGGAGGGTGGCCTGTGTCATCTGTCTCAGTGACCAGCTCTCTGCTTGGTGGTGGTTCTGCTAGTGGTAGCAGGGGGCTGCAGGGGTGGGACATACCTTGTGAATTCTGTTTTCTGACATTTCTCCTCTTCCAGCTCCTCACCGCATCCCCTTTCAACCATCTTCTTGAGGTTTCCAGGCCAACTCCTCCTACCCCTGCGGTGGCCACAGCAGGGTCCCCTCTCTCCCTCTGCCTCCCTCTTTGGAATTAAAATCCTCTTATGAAAATAATTTTTTTTAAGTTTTAAGAAAGGAGTAAAATTGGGGGAGAAGCACTGCTTGGATTAGCTGTACTTCCTTTAAGTAGTATTTAGGAAGCTACAAGTTAGGTCGAGGCAGCTCGAGGCAGACATTGGAATTCAATTAAAGCCAACGAGTGGGGCCTGTGACCCGCATTTTCAAGGTAATTGCTTCTCCAGCTCTGAGTGAATGCAGCCATCGCCCTGTCATTAAGCAGGCAGCCGTCTAATCACTGCGCCTGACAGAGCCTCACAAGGCAGGAATTACGGACAGCCGAGGCGTGCTCGTGCTGGGAAGCCGTGCTTGACTGCACTCCAGTGAAGGAGGCCGCTGATCTAGTCAGGGCGTTCTTTATCTCCTCCTCGAGGAGAGCAGATAGCGAGCTGCAGCTGAACCGCCTCTGGGAAGCCAGGTGAAGAAGGATAACAGGGGATGCAGAGCCACGGGCTGAACAAAAGGGCGGGCATCCTGGCCCCAGCAGGAAAGGGCAGGAGAGAGAGGGTCCCAGGAGGCTCCTGACAGCTTCCAGTGGCTACCCCCACTGCACTGTTGGATTTGCTGCTCCGGAAGGAGACATAACCTGCCACCCTGGTCGTGGACTTAAAGGAGGGCTTTGGGCAAGTCACTTTGTTCCTCCAGGCCTCAGTTTCTCCATCTGCACTACTTGTTTAGTGGCTTTCTTGCTCATGGAGTTGAAAGATTCTGAGGTCATGGCTCAGCTCAACTCAAAGAGAAATCAGATACCTCTGGCATGGGCAGGGAGGTAGCCAGTGGCATATTTATCATGAGGATTAGAGTATTCCTAGGGTTTTCCTTCCTGGTGAGAAAGGGCAGGATCCAAGGTCAGGGTGGTGTGTGTGAAAAGGGGAAGGAAAGACAGATAGAGGGAACCAGGCTCTCTAGCCGAGCCAAGCCTCCCCACTCCCCTGCTGGACCACAGGGAACTCAAGCATCCACCGAGGGAAGACAGGTGGAAGATTGTCTCTCTTCTAGCTGGGGCCTGGCAAGACTTGGTTACAGTAGCCCTGTTTCTGTTACGTGCTTCTTGGATCAAATTAACAGGAGGGGCTTTAGAAGGACAAGATTCCTGAGCACGAGGAGGGAAATTTGACACTTGGTCAGCAACTTGCAGAAGGCAGCATCTATATTTCCCAAGCAGATTTAAGACCCTGTGAGCTGATGTATCACCCATTTCTGGAACCCTCTTTTTACATTGCTGTATCATGGCCCAAGATCTTTGGACTGGAAAGTGGAAGAGGTCTCATCTGCTTACCTACTGACAATTTGGTCTTCATTCCCTTGGAAATTAACAGTAGGGGAGATGTCACAGAGCATTGACTTGATTTTTTTTTTTTTTTAAGTGGGAGCGAAGAGAGGAAGAGGGATGTTGTAGCTTGTCACAAAATACACAGGATATTTTGAAGCCATACCTAAGGCATTCACTCCAGGATGTGGATGAGCTGCATTCAGTTGACTGAATTTTGTATGAGGGGAAAGGATGGCCAAGAGAATGTGCCTTAGGATCCGTCTTTCAGCCAGGCAGTCGTGGTGGAGGGAGGTAATGCTGAATTTGAGTCTGGGCTCTGGTTGCTGCTGGCTTCATGAAGCTGTTCAGCCTCCCGAGCCTGTTCGCCATCTCTGAAGTGGGGATCACAAGGGTTGTTGTGAGCACTAAAAGCTATTACCAACCCCAGAAGCTCAATGCGTGTGGAGCTATGGTGCCCACTGAGTGATGTGAAAGAGAAGGAGCAGTCGGAGGCCTGGAGCTGTTCTCGCTGTCCTTGGAGGGCAGGAAGTATTCATTTTACGCAGTCAGGAGCCTGTCTTTGACTCCTCTGGTGGGAGCCCTTGGCGGGTCTTGGCTCTGGAAATGCTTAGACAACTTCTCTAAGTTCAACCCAAATCATGAACCTGAGAAACGCAGCATTAAATCACCTAGTGAAGGCCTAAGGCGCGATGTGCATAATCCAATTACACATACTCCGCAAGCAAGATCTTCCCTTCAACCTCTTCTGGAAGTAACCGCACCTTCTGAGCCAGGCCACGGGCGCTTATCACTTGTGTGGAGTACATGTTCGTTGACCTGTTTGTGCTCTGGCAGGACATGTTCAAGGAGGGAAAAGTGAACGCCCATGCATGGGCTCGGTTCCAGGCTCCTAGCCCCTCTTTGGGGTTTGGGATGCAAGAGGGAATTATTGACTTCCTTTCATATTGTGGATGGAGAAGTTCCCATATTGGAAGGAAGGATATAAGCTGGAGACAGGCGGTCTCTGATTGTGGAATTGATTCCATTTCTCTGCCATGGGGAAAGCTACTCAGTTGAAAACAGTATCAGCCTCCCACTCAGACATCACTGTGTTTGAGCACATTGTGCTCTGAAGCCAGCAGACGTGTTGCAGGGGATAGGAATACAGCCTGAGGATAGCTGTGCCCGCCTGCCTGCGGAGGTGCTGAGCTGTGATAGGGACGGGGGTCAGGTGGGGCCTTGCCCGCTGGCCCCCAGACCTGTCAGGGAAAAATCTTCGTTTCACTCTCTGTTGTACCCAAGATGGTTGTTAGCAGACCCTCCGTCCGACAAGCCCTGGCGTCTGCTCTTGCACTGAGGAAGGAGCCTTGGAGGTTGGCTCTTCTGTCCCTGCTTCCCAGAGTCTGCTGGACCAGTCCTCGCTGTGCCTTCAACCCACCCCAAGGAGACCTCGAGGGAGTTTCTGGCTCTTTGCAGCAGGTTGCTCTTGCACTCAGAGATGAGGAACGCTTCAGTTTTGCATGGGAGATTCCTTTTCTCTTTTGCAAAGAGGACGCTCCTACCTGACAACACTAAGGCAGAAAACCAGCCTCTCAGCCTTGGAAGCTTAACAGCTTTGAAAGCCACTGGCTGCCAAACAGCCGCTGCTGCCTTTGTTCCAAGTTTCTGACATTGGTTCACTGGTTCATGTTTTGGGCAAGCAGGACACCTCATGACCCCATTGATGCTTCCTGTCCCAACTAACTGTTCTAGCTGCATCTAATTGGGCCTTGGAAGGAAGGCGTGGAGCTGGGAGGCAGTTGGCACTTGTGGACACCATTTCTCAGCCTCTTCATATACCTTTTCCAAAATTTTCACTAATTTACCCAGAAGACATGTACTGAGCAAACATGCCAGGCACTGTTAGAGGTGCTAGGATGGAGAAGACACAGTCTGTGTTTCTGGAACTCACAGGTCCAAGGACTCACAGCTGATAAAGGATAGAGCTGGAAGTCCGCCTTATTCTGCCTGGCTCCATTGTCTGTGCCGTTAGAGCTCTTAGAACAGAGAAATCCATTCTGACCTGAGGTGGGAGGGCATTCAGAGGAGATGGCCTTTGAACTGGGCAAAGGTGAGCCCGGAAGGTTGGGTAGGAGAAGAGACCTTTCCTGGTAAGATAAGACTCGGGGTGCGTGGAGCTATCAACTCCATCTTTCCTTGGGTACAAATGTTCAGTGCACATTTTCTCTAGAAACAGACTTGTTCGTGAGAGGAATTAGCTGTGTCTGCAGGCAGCAAAGCTACTTCTTTGAAGCCTTCCTTCCCCTCCTCTTCTTTGTCTCTTCCTCAAGGGATCTTATTGGCTGTGCACTATAAAATGCGGATTAAATACCTCAGCCCTTGCTTTCTGGGATTTTACTAAATAGTTATCACCAGCAGAATTAACGGGCCTACCAACAATTTGTCTAAACAAAGGGGCCCTACTGGAGACTCGTTTTAAAACCAGGTATCCAGATAAAGTTGTATTGTCCAGCCACACCAGGGAATACTAGGTAGCCATTAAAAAGGACAAGAAAATTTCTTCAGAACATTGCTAAATTAAAATCAAGCTGTATAGCAGTATGGTTCACAAGAGCCCATTTCTATATAAATACATTTGAAATGTGTAGATTTTCATAAAGAAAAACCTAGGCAGATTTAACAGTAGAATCTTCCGAGGGTAGGATTGAAGGGTAATTAAAAAAACTTTTTAACATCTACTTATTTTTAGTATTTTCTTAAAATGAGCATGTATTAGTTTTGTAATAAGATATAAAAGATTACATTTTCTTAAAAAAGAAAAAGTGGAGGAGCTCAGAGTAAGCTCCCATCCTAGAGGAGCTGGAGTTTCTTAGCTGGGAGGGGTTGGATCTCCGCATTGGACTCTGTGATGCTGGCTCCAGGGTCCCCCATAGCTTTGTGTCTGCCATAGCGTCTCAGTGCAGATGTGGGGTCAGACCACCCTGGGACAGTGCCCAGGAACTGCCTAGCAACAGACATCACAGAAATGCTCTGACAGCTTTGAGCGACGGCCGCAGTGCCAGCCTTTCACCCAGAACTGACAAAGGGAGCCCTCTGGGGCCAGGAGTGCCATGGCTACTGTGGCTGCCATTAAGTTTGGGATGAGGCCAGGTGGGCAGTTTGCAGCTTAGCTGGGGGAGAGTAGGGCCCTTTATCCATAACCTGAAATGCTTACTGCCTCCTCCTGCCGGAGCCATGGGCCTTCACTGTGTTCTGTTATCTCTTCGCAGTTGCCAGAAAACCATCTCATATTGACAGGCGAGCTCCCTTAGTAAGGTGTGAGATCTGGAAGCTTCTCAGATGTATTCTGTATGGCACTCCCCACCAACCCCTTTTGCTTTGGGGATCTTCTTAGGAATGAACATTCTTTGGATGAGGGCTGGTGGTTGACAGATTTACTAGTGGTGGGATTTGGCCAATTACTAGCTACCTACTCCAGCCCCCTAAGCATCTATTAAATGGCCACAACCCCTCCCTTGCCAGGTGGTTGGAAGGTGCCCAGGCATTCATTCAGGCATTCAATAAATGTTAGTTTTCTTCTCTTGCACTAGTTGAGAAAAAAGAGGTGTGCATAGGTGGATACCAGCATACCTAACTTCTCTTGCAGTAGTGGAGAAGAAGTTGGGTGGGGCGAAGGGAGAGGAAAGAGAAGCCCAAGCCCCTGAGGCTAGTGTTGAGTGGGGGAGTTGGGCCTCTGGAGCCAGGGCAGCGGAATCCTTGACTAGGGAGGAGACAGGGAGAATTGCATTGTTGTTGTTGATAATACTGACTTGCTGCATGGCAAGTTTTTAGAAGGGTTCAGGAATCCATTTTAAACTCTTTGTAAATGTTAGCTACTGCCATGAGGCTTAGTAGCTGTGTGCCATGAGCTGCTGCAGACATTATCTTACAATAATCCTCTGGGGTCTGCTGCTTTCCCCCTTTACAGATAAGGAAATTTGAGGCTCCAGGACTTAAAGTAACCTGCCCCAGGCGACATAGCTAGAAAGTGCCAGAGTTGGGATTTCAATCCTGGTCTGTCTAGTTCCAAAGCCTCCACTCTTCCAGTTACCCCGTTCTCCACCACTGATGTCCGGTGACGTTAGCACTCATTCCATTGGCCCCCAGCTCATCTGGCTCTGGGGCCTTTGCTGTGATGACCTGCCCTGCCCCTGCTCTGTAAGGCAGGCTTGGAGTTCCTAAGAAATAAGGAGCCTTCCCCAGAGTCCAGCCTCAGGGTGGAAGGTGCTGGCAGCTAATGCTGAAGGCATGTACGCATGAGCAAACACTGCCAGGGCTGTGAGCTTAAAAATGGATCCCTCTCTACTCAGAGGGAACCCCATGACTTTGTGGTTTTTTAAATGCATGCATTATTTATCTCAGGCTTGGAAACAAACATTGAGAAATTCTTCCTGAAACTGGGGTGCAGGGGGTTGGGGGGTGCTTGAAGACATGAATCTTTACATTACAGTCTATTAACAGACTTCCTTCAGCGAGACATTCATGTGGGCTGAGCTGGGGGCAAAGGTTTTGGGGGTGCTTCCCCCTGCCACCCACCCAATGAAGGAGCAAGAGGAATGGGAAGAGCCACTCCCTCCCTCCCTCCTGAGGTGGCCACACCTCCCCTGCCCTCCCCAGCTCGGCTGTACTCACCACCGACTTCATTGCAGCAGCAGCAGCTCCAGGCGCAGCACCTCTCCCATGCCACACACGGCCCCCCGGTCCAGTTGCCACCCCACCCGTCAGGTCTCCAGCCTCCAGGAATCCCCCCAGTGACAGGGAGCAGTTCTGGGCTGCTGGCACTGGGTGCCCTGGGCAGCCAGGCCCATCTGACGGTGAAGGATGAGAAGAACCACCATGAACTCGATCACAGAGGTGCGGCTGGGCTGGGGCAGAGGGTGGGGCGGGGCAGGGCTGGGCATGGGCGCTCATAGGCCTCACAGTGAGTGGACCCAGCAAGTGCTGTTGCCCTAGGACCAGGAGTTACCAAGGATTTGGAGCCATCTGTTGAATACCTGGCACGTGGAAGCCAGCGCCATCCAATCCCATGCACCTTCTCCTACTCCTTGGTGTGGACCTGGTATTCTCTGTCCTGAAGACCCTGTCTGTTCATCTGGAGCCCCCTCCCATTTTCCCACAACACCCTTGCCTGTCCTTCAGGGGCCAGCCCCAGTCCACCCCTTCAGGATGCCTTCCTGGTCAGACTAGGGGCTTTTTCAAGTTCCCATAAGAGTTTAAGAGTTGGTATGCCAAGGCTAAGTCCTTGTTACTGTCGTCTTACATCCTACCCCTGGAAAATGTCTTGTGCTCACCACGATCATTAGTTCCCTAGGACAGGGGCCAAGCTCTTGGGTGTTTTCCTTACATCTATGTCTCACCGATGCAGAAACCTGGGAAAGGTGCACAGTCAGTGCTCAGGTAAAGGTTTGTTAGCTGGCTGCCTGTAAGTGGGGGTAGTGCACACGCCAGCAAGAGATCACATTGACTTGGAGTCAGAACTTGTTCCCTGACCCTCTCTGCAGCCCCTACCTTGAGGACCCAGGAAGTTGCACCAAGCTTGGCCTCAGGAGGGGTTCATTGGATCAGGGAAGAGAAAGGCCTGGCTCCCTAGGAGGCCCTTTTCAAAAATTGGTGCCAAATGCACTCTGCCCTTAGATATGGTATTGACTGGGGCACGTAGCCAACACCTTCTGAGCACTAGCGACCTGGAATGTCACCATCCTGCCTTGGCCCAGGCCACAGGGTGGTAGCTGGTCCCGGGAACTGGAGACTACAATTTTTGTCTTACAGTGGGATGGTCCTTTTGGCAGAGGAAGAGGGGCCTCTCCATAGCAGACAGGAGAACTGGGGAGCTAGTGCTTAGCTGGGCAAATTATCAGAGGCTTCAGCTTTTAGGGGCATCCTGACAAAGAATCAGAGAATGGTGTTAATTTCAAAAACAAAATTAAAGAAACCACTCCTAAATTCCTTTTTTTTTTTTAAACAATAAAGTTCTTAACTCCAGGTCCTGCTGGTATTTTATATGGCATGATCCTTCTCAAGCTTGTGATCTTAAGACCCCTAGTCTGCTAAAGAGTAAACTTGGTGCCCTCTGGCATGACAGGGAGAACTGGGTCAAAGGCCTACCCTCCCCACCCTGGGGACTGGGCCTCCCCTGCCCACCCTGGGGACTGGAGGGGTGGGGGCAGCATTGGAATTTGGGTGGCGAATTTCCAAACCGAGAAATGCCACCTAATGGCCCTGCCTTGGCTGATCCACAGAGACAGCAATCCAGGCCTTCTGCCCATTTTAAAACCAGTGCACTAGAAAATCACAAAAGCCAGCTGGACTTAGACTGACCTTTTTCCTTTTTTTTTGTCTTTTTGTCTTGGGGTGCCTGACCTTCCTCCTATCCTGGCCTTCTTTCCCCAAAGAGAGAGAATCCAGTGCGGTAAGTGTTGGCACTCTGGAACCTGGAGGGGTGTTTGGGTGCTGGGAGGAGGTGGGACGCGGGGCTCCCAGAATCGCGGGCCTGAGACCAGTCAGTTGGTGTCCAAAGCTTGCTTCTGGGTTCCCGGTTCTGCTGTGTGGGTTGTAACTGGGAATTTTGTTGTTTGTTTACTCTTGCTGAGCTGGGAGTCCTGGCTTCAGTGCTGATGTCTTAGTCCAGAGCCAGTGGTTGGGTGAGGGGTAGTTACTGTCATAAAATGGGAGCTGCTGTCATCACCTGTTGAGAGTAACCTTCAGTTGTGGAAGCCCTTCATCTCTCCAGGCTTTAGGTCTGTGATTTGTCAAATGACGAGCTTGGGCTAAATGAGCTCTAACTCCCTTTCATATGAGAGGTGATACTTTGAGAGGTCAGCTGACCAGCCCTGGATCTTCCATTGCGAGGGGCTTTGTGGAGTCTCTGGGCTAAACCCAGGGCTAAGTACCGAGGTGTCCCATGTTCAGGGCCAAGGTTTTTACTTACCCCCCCCGCTAGGATGCCTCCTGTATGATCTTGCATCCTCTCATTCCCTTCAAACGCCTGCAGTTTCTCCCTGCTCTGGGCTTTCACTCGATTTAAGAAAGTGCTAGCAGGCGAGCATTAAGGCCAGGCCGCCTGCGTGTCTGCCAGCTCTGAGATTTGTTGTAAATCTTTCTGATCACACTGAGGCTCCGAGGTTCTGTTTCAAGTGAATAAGCCTTCTGAATAAGCGCAGTGGAGTCTGGATAAAAAAAATCCTCCAGCGATTAGCAAAGCTATTTTATTCCTCATCGCCGTCCTTGTATCTGGGGCCATCTAATCTGTTAGGATGGCTTTGGTTATTACCTCGTGTTAAGTAGGACTTGGAAGGTCAGGCAGTTAACTAACCATCTAGACAGCAGCTTCCTTGCGCAGCTCTCTCCAATCCAACCCTCCTTCCCTTCCTGGCCCTCCCCCAACCCAGGCTGACTTTTTAAACTTCCCATTAATAGTGAGGCTGGCGTCCTTTGCCTCTTGCCCCGCCTACATGCTCAGAAATCCAGGACCACATTTGGGCTGAGGAATGGCTAGGTACCTAAGAGAGGAGTCATTGAAGCTGAAAATCCATGTTCGCTGCCCCAGTACTGATCCTCTAACATGCCATTTTCAGAGAGGCAGTTTGCCTAGATAGGAGGAGGCCTGGATTGGACATTTTAAGGCTGAGGTCTGCTCCCAGCTTTATGAGACCCTGTGTAGTTCTCTTGGCCTCTCTGAGCCTCAGTTTCCTTATCCATCCATGGGAATAATTCCTGCTTGACCAACCTCTCAGCTTTGTTTAGGAAGACCCATTATAACCTGACTGAGGATCCAGATTATCTGGCTAGCAGGGGCCCACTTCAGTGGAATTGGAGGGGGAGTGGGAAGCCCAGCACTCTCTAAAGAGCATGAGTCTTTACCTCATTCTCATCCCTATTGGCTTCTGGCGTTGTGCCCCATCTGTGAAAGTTTTCTGCTAAAAGACCCCCCCGGGAACCCGCAAGAGCTGGGCTGTTTACTATGCTCGCTGAGGTCCATGCATGGCACACATGGGCCTCAGGAAACTCCAATGGGAATGAATCAAGATGCTGGGCAGAGGCAGCAGTGGGCAGTTCAGGGCCGAGGCTGTGCGCATGGCATGTGGCATGGTGATGGTGTCAGGGGCGGTGTAGACTGAAATAATCAGGCTTTGGAAACCAGGTTGTCAACAGATGAGGCCTACGGCAGGAAGGACAAGGCTGTGTCAGAGTGGGAGGGGGGATGGGGGGACAGGCTGGAAGCTGTCCCAGAAGGGGTTAGTCTGGAGTCCAATTAGTGGTAGCTTCATTCATATTTCCTTGCCTAGCCGAAGCAATAAAAAATACTTAGTTTTTTGGCCGCCTGCCAGCCAGAGGCGGGCTGGATCGATGCCGCTAAATGCCTGACATGACTCTCCGGTAGCGGCGAGGGTTTTCAGCCTGACTGCATGAGAAGAAAGAGCTCGCTGTTCTCCCGAGCTGAGCACCGGGTCGCAAGGAGAAACACGAGCAGCCGCACGCCCCCTCCCCTGCCCGCCCGCCTGCAAGGGGCAGCCAGTGCGAGGGGCTGGAAGCATTTCTGCTTAGCACAGGGTGGCCACCACCGTCAGAGGAAATGAAATGAAATGACGGTGATTTTTCTGCCGGCGATTGCAGCAGCTAATTGAATTGCGGCTGTGCGCGCATCACCGCCGCTCCTGCACGGCTGTGGGGAAGGTTGAGCTGCAGTTCCATTATAACCTCCATGTTTTCTTCAAGGCTTGATAACTCTGCCATTTTAATTTGCCTCAGGCAGAAACTTGGCAGGGTAGGGCTGCCCAGAACCCGGCTTAGGAAAGGAAATTAAGTTTTGAGGCTGGTTGCCGCACTATTCCCACCGAATACCGCTCAGCCCCGTTCCCTCCAAGTGGCCCTTGCCCCTGAGCCACCCTTGGCCTCTGGGAAGTGGAGAAGGGAAGCCTTATTCCACTTGCCTTCTGATGCTCTTCTCTTCTGAACAGATGTCCCTCTGGGTCTCCATGTGACCTCCTGTGTTGCATGGGAACTGGGACCCGGGATGGCCTGTCCTTTTCTTCCAGCTCCATCATAGCTGGACCATGAGCTCCTGGAGGGCAGGGATTGTGCCTCATTCAGTCTGCCACTTCTGGCCTGCAGCACCAGGGCTGACCCAGGGCAGCTGCTCGGAAATTGGTGGGTGGGTGAAGGTAAAGTTTGGACTCAGAAAGGAGTCAACCTCACAAATATTGTAGAGGGGTATTGGTCCTGATATTATTCTCTGGGCACAGAGGTTTGCTGGCAGGTGCCCTTGCCAGTTGCACTTCCCTCCCTCTCCCCCAGCTCAGTGGTAACAGCCCCATGGTGATTTCTGACCACTATCAACCCCCAGGACTGCTCCGTCATCTTCCCTCTTCCTAGGCCTCCCATCCCAAAGGCTTCTCATCCCATTGGCTTTATAGTTGAGGCAGAACTCACAAAAATTTGGGGTTCCCTTTGTGCCACCTTCTGCTAGGGGAGCTTGGGCACATTGGCCAACCTCTCGGGGTCTCCACTTGGTGATGGCTACAGAGGCGGTGACTGTCCCTGCCCTTGCTCCTTTTCCTGTCTATCAGAGGGAAAGGCTTCATGACATGGCATTTTTGTTTTTTTACAACCCTGGTGTTTCTCCAGAGTAGCTGACAGCCTCACCATGGAGGCGGAGGTGTTCACACAGAATGCTCGGCTGCTCATCTCCACTGGGAAGTTGGTGGCTGCCTGACGCCCTCCTTCCCTATCAATCTCCCCATTCCTGTTGGGCTCAGCAAATGAAGTATTGCTCATGGCCCCCGCCTGTCAGCTCAGATCCATCTTACAAGACTCAGCGCAAATTCCACTTATCCCTCCTTTGAGCAAATGAGTGTAGCAAGCGTGAGATGGGTGGTGAATGAAACCCAGGTGACCCTCGCCCTCACGGAGCGTAGTCACACAGGCCAGAAGGCAGATGGCTTACTGCAGGGTTAATTACTTAATAGCAGTGCGGAGCTGCAAAAGAGAATTGGGGATGTGCCCAGGGCATCTCCCCAGGGACTCAGTCTCAGGGGAGTGGGGAAGTCTTCCCTGGCAAGGCTCTGATGGAGCCACGATCTGCAGGGCAGAGAGGAGTTCAGCTTCTCTTCCCTCCCCTGACCTCTGTGTCACCTGCACTTAGCTGTGTGCGGATGTGTGAATTGTTCCACGCAGCAGAAAGTTTTAACCCCAAACCCTCTTCTTCCTTCCAGAATAACTCTGTGTCACCCTCGGAAAGCCTCCGGGCCAGTGAGAAGCACCGGGGCTCTGCGGACTACAGCATGGAAGCCAAGAAGCGGAAGGCGGAGGAGAAGGACAGCTTGAGCCGATATGTACGTCCAAGGCGCCGTGGCACCACTGGGATTTCTGTTGGGTAGGGCAGGGGGTGTCTGCAGGGCCCAAGCTGTGGCCAGGGTCCTCTTGTGGTTGGCAGTGAGTCAGAGAAACACAGGTGGCGATAGGGGGCCCTATTGAGGAGGGCAGGGTGGGGACAGGGCTAGGGTGAAGTTCACACACACTGTAAGCTTGCAAGCCACTGTGGGGTGGAGGGGGATGGGGAGGTCATCCTGGTCTCCGTGGGGTCTCTTCCCACAGACAGGCCAACAACCCCATGCTGCTGTCATGGTGCTGCCGGAATCCCACTTGGCTCTAAGGGGCTGCTCCCAGTGCCCCCCAAAATGTGGACCCTACAGTCCTCTCAGTTGGCCCCAGGCATGCACTCACTTGGCCACCCAGTCATGGCTTTTACTAGCCTTTTAATAGGATGCCCCCGGCACGTGAGACCCTAGTGGAAGCATGGCTGTTGTGTTTCCCCTGTGTCAGGCTGAGAGCTGGGACAGAGGGAAGGGGAGGATATGGTGCAGGGCCTCAGTGGTCTTGCACCCAGCCCTCTTCAGCCACATGGCTGCTGTGTGGCTTTGGACACATTGAGCACCTGAAGGACACTCAGCTGTGTTTCTGTGAGAGGAGGCAAGTTACCATCCCACACAGACGGGTGGGAATGACCAGGTGAGAGCAGCACACTGACTGTGAAGGATGGTGGATGTGAAACCAGCTGGGAAGAAGGTTCTGGCTTCAGAGAGAAGCAGAAGGGCAGGCTGTGGGGGCAGGGGCTTAGAACTGCTATGTTGGAGCGGGTGTCAGTGCGGCTGCCCAGTGGGTACAGGAGTGGAGTAACCTGGGGACTGGGCTAGGGGACAGCTTCACAGGGAGACCGTGTTGAGCTGGAGTGGAGCCTGTTGAAGGGCAGGGCTGGAGTAGAAAGCATGGACTTTGGGGTTTGGCCCAGCTTCAGGTCCTGGCCAGTAGAAGGACAGGGTGGTTTGGGCTCAGTCAGGGGTGGGGAAAGTATGGCGTCTTACTGACCAGTTGGCTTCTCTCTTGGTTGCAGGACAGTGATGGGGACAAGAGTGATGATCTGGTGGTGGATGTTTCCAATGAGGTATGGGCAGGCCTGGTCACAAGGGGGCTCTTGGTTTGGAATTATTCCTCCCCAGGGTGGGATCTATTCTGTGTTCTAGTATTACTGGCAGCCTGAGCAGGGAGACAAGGCCTCCAGTCTTGGGGTCTCAGGGGGTCAAGAGGAGCAGGGCAGGGCTTTGCTGCATGGTGTCCAGGCATTTATGGGCCCAGAGGGCCTCCTGCAGTGGGTCTCCAGAGAGACACCCCCAAAGATCCCAGGTGGGGGCCATCTTCTATTCCCCGTGATCCTCCATCCCCCCAGGGGCTCAGCCTCAGGGGCCTGAGGAGGAGCTGGAGAGCATCTACACTCGGCCAAACCCAGCCATGCTGATTGAAATCCTGAACTTGTGTTTGACATTGGGCAGATCACCCTTCCAGTCTCTCTAGGCCTCAGTCAGACCAGATGGTTAAGAGTTAGTTTCCCCTCGGCCGGGCGCGGTGGCTCACGCTTGTAATCCCAGCACTTTGGGAGGCCGAGGCGGGCGGATCATGAGGTCAGGAGATCGAGACCACGGTGAAACCCTGTCTCTACTAAAAATACAAAAAATTAGCCGGGCGTGGTGGCGGGCGCCTGTAGTCCCAGCTACTCGGAGAGGCTGAGGCAGGAGAATGGCGTGAACCTGGGAGGCGGAGCTTGCAGTGAGCCGAGATCGCGCCACTGCACTCCAGCCTGGGTGAGAGAGCGAGACTCCGTCTCAAAAAAAAAAAAAAAAAGAGTTAGCTTCCCCTCACTGGGGCCTCCAGTCTTTCAGCCAAGCTCGTCTTCCCATCACCCATGCCCTCTCTCTTCCCACTCCTAGAGCAGGGATGCCTCAAGGCTGGCTGTTGCTTTCAGTGCATCTCTGCATCACTTGTGTTTTCAGGACCCCGCAACGCCCCGGGTCAGCCCGGCACACTCCCCTCCTGAAAATGGGCTGGACAAGGCCCGTAGCCTGAAAAAAGATGCCCCCACCAGCCCCGCCTCGGTGGCCTCTTCCAGTAGCACACCTTCCTCCAAGACCAAAGACCTTGGTCATGTATGTGGGGTCTGGGTGGAAGGGAGTGGGAAGGGAGCGGCAGGGACTGGAGCTGGGGTGGTGCCAATTGGCAGGCAGAGGGGTGGAGTGGAAGAAGCTGGATGGGTGATTGGTCCTGGTTTACCTCCTGTGCCTGCTGGGCCTGTGCTAATGAGTTAACATTTCTGAGCCTTGGTTGCTACGTCTGTAAAATGGGAGTGATCACCCCAGTCCCTGCCAAACAAGGTTGGGTAAGGATTGAGAAGCTGTTCGGCAGAAGCTTCAAAAGGGGCTGGCTCTGGGCTTCACGTTGGGACCGGCACCAGTTGTGCCCGGCTCCTAGGGGAATGGAAGCCTCATGGCCTCTCTTGTTCTGCATCTCCTGTCTTCAGAACGACAAATCCTCCACCCCTGGGCTCAAGTCCAACACACCAACCCCAAGGAACGACGCCCCAACTCCAGGCACCAGCACGACCCCAGGGCTCAGGTCGATGCCGGGTAAACCTCCGGGCATGGACCCGATAGGTATAATGGGTAGGCACCATGGGCTGGGTTAATCTGATTGGGGGGAGGGGGTCTGCCCCTGGCCAGGGCAGGGGTGACACACAAGCATGGGATAGAGCACAGGCAGTGTCTCCCAGGGCCTGCCCTTGGGGACTTCACAGTCAGATTTGAGGGGGTGATGCCAGGGTTTCTGGGGCCCCTGCTGGGCCAGACGTGAAAGCAGCATCAGACAGGTCAGGGCTCCCAAGATCTGTTCCCACTCCTGTTACTAGTCCAGTGAGGCTCTAAGCAAGCCCGTTTGGGCCTCCATATCCTTCTCTGTAAAAAGAGATGGGTGCATCTGCCAAGCTCTAAGCTTCTTTGGCTCTGAAGGCAGGGATCTCAGTTGGGTGGGTTCAGTCTGAGAGGACTGCCTGGAGCAGGCAGCTTAAGAATGCAGGGACGGTTATTGCTGGGTGAGGCGGCCATGGTCATGTCCCGATCCCCCTAAGGCCCACCTCCCTGACGCCCATCCCTTGCAGCCTCGGCTCTGCGCACGCCCATCTCCATCACCAGCTCCTATGCGGCGCCCTTCGCCATGATGAGCCACCACGAGATGAACGGCTCCCTCACCAGTCCTGGAGCCTACGCCGGCCTCCACAACATCCCACCCCAGATGAGCGCCGCCGCCGCCGCTGCGGCCGCTGCCTACGGCCGATCGCCAATGGTGAGCTTTGGAGCTGTACGTAGACCTTTTGGCTCCTTTCTTGGGGACTGGGCGCGGTGTGGGGAGCCAGTGGGGGTTGGAGGGGTGCTCCCCACATGCTAAAGGGGGCCCTTCAGGGTCTCAAGGCCAGGCAGCTGCCCCTGTGGGGAGAAGGTATATCGGAAACAATTGAGACTTGGCTGGAAGGGCACACACTTCGGGGCTAGCAGACCAGGGTTCCATCCCCTACTGGCCTGTGAGCTGCCCTGTGACCTCATGCAAAGCAGCCTCCCTTTCAGTCTGCGAAACGGGGCCGACATCTGGCTTTCCCGGCTCTGGGGGGTGGGAGTTCCAGGGCGAGTCAGGTGATGTCCATGGAGCAAGGGTCTCATAGATGGGACTGGTCGTTATAAGACTTTGCATTGTGGTGAATGAATAATAAGAGTTAGGGGCTGGGCACAGTGGCTCATGCCTGTAATCCCAGCACTTTGGGAGGCCAAGGTGGGTGGATCACCTGAGGTCAGGAGATCGAGACCAGCCTGGCCAGCCAACATGGTGAAACCTCATCTCTACTAAAAATACAAAAATTAGCCAGGCATGGTGGCAGGTGCTATTCGGGAGGTGGAGGCAGGAGACTCACTTGAACCCGGGAGGCGGAGGTTGCAGTGAGCCAAGATCACGCCACTGCACTCCAGCTTGGGCGGCAGAGCCAGACTCCATCTCAAAAAATAAAAAGAAGAGTTAAGGTTGGCGGGGAGAGGGGCCCTTTTTTAGGAGACAGTTTTCCTTTTTACCTTCTGGACCTGGGGTGGCCTCCTCTCCACTGGCAGGATCACAGGAGAGGAAAGAAGTAGGGCAGGGCCAGCTCTGCCTTGCAGAATAGGGAGGATGCTGGTTCAGAGTGGGGGTCTGCACTGTCACCCCCTCCCTGCCACGGGCCCTCCTGGGCCTGTGTCTCCTCTGAATCAATGGGCTCTGCTCTGCTCAGCTTGTCTCTTGGGTTACAAAGTGGCAGAGCCGTGCAGGCAGGACCCCGGGTGGGTGGTGGAGGATGCAGGGGTGGGGATGTGTGGCAGCACGGCTGATGGAGGGCTGTCTTGCCTTGCTTTCCAGGTTGGTTTTGACCCTCACCCCCCAATGCGGGCCACAGGCCTCCCCTCAAGCCTGGCCTCCATTCCTGGAGGAAAACCGTAAGCTTTGGCTATACTTACTGCATGCTTTGTAGGATGGGCAGGAGAGAGCACTCCACCCCCTCTTCCAACAACGCCCCTCATCCCTTGACCAAGGGTTTGCCCTGGTGCATGTCCCTTTGGAAAGGTATCTGTCCCTCTGGAGGCATCGAGGGCTGGTTGCAACCCCAGGAAACTGTAGCCAAGCCACACTTCTGAGCACCCACAGAAGCTCCCTCCAACAGAGGAGCCATGGGGTTAGCTAAGTACGTGGCCACTGGGCTGGGAGAGAAGGAACACTCCTCACCGAGTCACCTGGAGCTGTGGTGGGCCTTGCTGACTCCTTTGGGTTCGACCTACTGGGAAGGCCCCAGTGCTGCTGGTCGCAGGCCCTTCCCTGTCAGCAGTGCTTCCCTCCCCTGGAGGGCACACTCTCCCCAGCCCTGCACTTCCTCGGGTTGCTAGGAAACTAAAAGATTGAGCCTACAGATAATGCCGAGACACTGCCTGACACAGTCCTCTAATTGTCCACGAGAATCTAGATGCTGATTGAGAGGGCACCCACCAGAGCCTGAAACAGCGGGCAGGCTGGGCTGGCTCCCCACTGGCTCTGACACGGACTTTCCCATTTGCTACTGGAGGGGCAAGCAGATCCCTTCCCCAATACCACCGGCTCCTAAAGCAAGAGGTGGCATTTCAGCCAGGCCCTTTCCAGGGTTGGCATGTTGGGGGAATGTATGGATCATGGGAAAGGGCATTCCAGGACATCTGTGGGTTTCTGGTCTGATTTGGAGCAAGGATATATAACTGGGTGTAAAAATCAAAGCTGGTCTGTTAATCACTCTCCACCCCGATGGAGCCATCCCAGTACATGGGGTTACTGGGTTCGAAAGGTTTCAGAGCAGAGGGGCCTGGAGGCAGGGCAGCCAGTCGGGGGTGGTGCAGGTGACCTGGGCCAGGCCTGTGGGAACTCTGAGGGGCCGGGATGGATGGCAGCAGTGACAGTTCTCACCTTTTCAGAGCATACTCATTCCATGTGAGCGCTGATGGGCAGATGCAGCCCGTGCCCTTCCCCCACGACGCCCTGGCAGGCCCCGGCATCCCACGGCATGCCCGGCAGATCAACACACTCAGCCACGGGGAGGTGGTGTGTGCTGTGACCATCAGCAACCCCACGAGGCACGTCTACACAGGTGGCAAGGGCTGCGTGAAGATCTGGGACATCAGCCAGCCAGGCAGCAAGAGCCCCATCTCCCAGCTGGACTGCCTGGTGAGAATCCCAGGGCCACCGTGACTCCTCCAGCTGGTGTAGGAGGATGGGGCAGCCTGGGCCACAGGGGAGAGCCCCAGGGCCCGGCTCAGCATCGTATTGGCTGAGCAACTTTAGGCAAGCTGACTAACCTCTCTGAGCCTCAGTTGTGCCTTCTCTGTGTGGGGCTGATACTGACCTCCTGGTATTCATGAAAGATCAAAGGGTTGTGAATTTGAGGAATGGAGACAGCCTGGCAGCTGCTGGGTATAGGGGAGGCTGTAAGCAGGACTGGTGAGGGTGCTCGGTGTTGCTGGACAGGACTCTCCTGGTGCCCAGGAGGGGAAGTAGGCAGCACTCAGCCCTGCCCCTTCTCCCTCCAGAACAGGGACAATTACATCCGCTCCTGCAAGCTGCTCCCTGATGGGCGCACGCTCATCGTGGGCGGCGAGGCCAGCACGCTCACCATCTGGGACCTGGCCTCGCCCACGCCCCGCATCAAGGCCGAGCTGACGTCCTCGGCTCCCGCCTGTTACGCCCTGGCCATCAGCCCTGACGCCAAAGTCTGCTTCTCCTGCTGCAGCGATGGGAACATTGCTGTCTGGGACCTGCACAACCAGACCCTGGTCAGGTGAGCCGGCAGGAGGGAGCATTAGTGCCTTGTCCTGGGGAAGTTTTTACCCATCCTGCCTGGTCTTGTTTGCTGTGACCTTGGCCCTGTCTGAGGCACTGTAGAGTGGCCAGAACGGTTGGGATGAGGGATGCACAGGTGAAAAGACAGCTCCGTCTGCCTTATGTGAGGGACAGAGGAGGGAGGGCCATTGGGCCCAGGAGCTTGGAGAGGGCTCTGGGAAGAAAGTGGAGCTGAAGCATGTCTGGGAGAGTGGAGGTCAGATTAGTGGAGCAAGCAGAGAGGCCGGGAGCAGAGGCCCGGAGACCAGATTAGGGAGACCTGACGGGGAAGCCACATCACATGGTGGCTAAACAAGCCTCAGGACAAAACTGCTGGGTTTGAATCCTGCCTCCACTATGACCTAGTGCAAGTCGCTGAACCCCTGCAGCTCAGTTTCTTCCTGTGTAAAACAGCGACAGTGGAGCATCTTCCTCTGACTGTGCTGCAGTGCAAAGGCAGACGGGTGCCTGGCCCAGCTGATTCTTGTATACATGGGCTGTGTGTGTTATTCAGCGTGTTCATGGATGGCCTCAGCCCCATAGTTCATGCAGGGTGAAGAGATAGATTAAGAGGGCAAATTGAGGGCGTGTGGAATGCGAGCTAAGGGGCTGTGTCCTAAAGGCAGTGGGGCCCTGCATTCTTTATCAGTCATCTCTTGCGTAGCTTCCCCAGGGCCTTCCTGCCTTCCTCACCTTCCTGAGCCTCCAGCTCCACCTCCTCCAGAGGCCTACCCTGGAGGGGTTCAGTCTCAGAAGGCTGGTGCAAGGTCCCCTTTTCACCTCCCCCGGCCCCCCCCCCCCCCCATTTCCCAGGGGACTTGTCCCTGGGCAAACCCTTCTGTGGAACTGGAAAGAGGCCGGGCTAGCTTTGCTGCAAGTTCGCTAAGGGACCATGCGCATAGTGCACTCTTCTGGGCCTCAGTTTCCTCTTCTGCTCAGACTGCCCCTGGGATGGCTGCCACCTGGCAGTCCATGGTTCCCGGGACTCACCCTCCTCCCTGCTTGGCTTTCGTAGGCAGTTCCAGGGCCACACGGATGGGGCCAGCTGCATAGACATCTCCCACGATGGCACCAAACTGTGGACAGGGGGCCTGGACAACACGGTGCGCTCCTGGGACCTGCGGGAGGGCCGGCAGCTACAGCAGCATGACTTCACTTCCCAGGTGTGTGGCCCAAGACTCCTCCCTTCCCAAAGAGCAGTGTGTTCCCTCCCTCCGTGGCCCCAGTGACTGGGTCAGGGACAAAGGGACCCTCACAGAGTGGCCACTGCCAAGAGACTTGGGACCAACCTGAGCCATCTGGGAAGGCTTCCTGGAGGAAGCAGCAATGAAACAGATGGAGATGATCTTGGGGTTGGACACATTTCGCCCAACTGTGGAAATTCGATTCATTCTGTGCTGCTATTGAGCACTTTGTCCTCGGCGTCCTCATTCACAAGATGGAAATAATGGTAGCACCCTCCTAGGTCTGATGTGGGCACCTGAAATGATCCCTCTAAAAGCCATAGCCATAAACCCTACTCACAGAAAGCATTCCAGGGATTATTATTTCTTATTTGCATTCCTCACTTTAATATTTTAATCTTAAATATTTAATATTTTAGTGGGTTTTTTTTAAACTCACTTTTTTCTTAAGGAAAGATGAAAGTCTCAGAGACAGAGTAACTGAATGCAAAATGTGTGTGCTTTCTCACCTATAAAATGGGGATGGAAAATGACCTCCCATACTCCTGGGTTATTGGGTGGGTGGGGAGGGACCCTGAGCCTCAGAGGACCTGAGCAGCACCTTTGGGAGCCGCCCTCCTCTTGAGGGCAGAGAATGCTGAGCTCAGTCCATCTCCCCTCCCACCACCTGCAGATCTTCTCGCTGGGTTACTGCCCCACTGGGGAGTGGCTGGCCGTGGGCATGGAGAGCAGCAACGTGGAGGTGCTGCACCACACCAAGCCTGACAAGTACCAGCTGCACCTGCACGAGAGCTGCGTGCTCTCCCTCAAGTTCGCCTACTGCGGTGAGCCTTGGATGGGCCCAGGCCTGATGGAGTGGGGTGGGGAACCCAGGGCAGCCTGGCCCAACGGGACAGAAGAGGGGCCCAAAGCTGATAGAACAAGCTAGGCACTGGAACCAGGCCTCCTGACCCCTGGGCTGGTGCCCCTTCAACACCCTTTAGTGATCTTGTTCCACATCCTTGTTTCTTGGATGCAGATGTCACCATGAGTCATTCAACTGTCCGGACACTAGGCCAGAGCCAGTTCTTGCAGGCTTGGGGCAAAGGAACAGGACAGTAGCAGTGCAGGCAGTTCCTCTCCGTGGTTACAGCCACTGGCTTTGACATTTGATAGCCTTGGATGGGAATTTCTGCTCCTCCACTGACAAGCTGTGCAGTCTTGAACATCTCACCCTCTCTGAACTCTAGTGGATTTTTCTCTCTGGTCGGGAATAGCATGGTGCTCATGGCTTTCAGGGAGCATAAGGGCTTTAACACTTGTAGAGCCCTGGCCCAGTGCCTGCCTGGAGGAAGGGCGCCCACTGACTGCTGTCTTCAGCCAGGTCTCCAGACTCCCAGGGCTTGGATATTTTCAGTATTTCCTGTCGCCTTCCAGTAGTAGAATTTAGAAAGGCCAGTCAACCTCAGTGGCTTTGACAAGAATCTTTTGAGGCAGTGTTATCACTGCAATTAACTTCAAATCCTACCTTTTCCCATCCTAGCCCCACCCAGCCCTCCCCCTGGATTTCAGAGAAAGGCCTTCTCCAGGTGTCCACGTGTCCCATTTGCAAAATGCCTCTCGAAATTGGAGAGTCATACTAGTTAGCAGTTCTCACTGCTTTTCTATGGCAGCTGGCCATGTCTAGGGCAGGTCTTGCTTTAGAGGGCAGTGAGCTACAACCTGATCATGCCTTTGCCTCCCACCTGCAGGCAAGTGGTTCGTGAGCACTGGGAAAGATAACCTTCTCAACGCCTGGAGGACGCCTTATGGAGCCAGCATATTCCAGGTACTGCCCACCATCTGAGTCCTCCTCTGGGTTCCACCCAGAGTTGAAACTTGGCGGTGATGATGGGAGTGAGGATAGCAGGAGGAAGAATAGGAGGAGCCTGGAGCCAGGATCAGACCTGCCCTGGTCCCCTCCCCACCCCTACCTTATGGGGGAGCAAGATGGGTTCTCCCAAGGACCTGGGGACTTCAGCAGGACACACAATCTGCTACTAACGGCTTCTGACCCCTGAGGGCAAAGGCTTTTAAGCCGGGGCGCTTGCCGGACTTGGAGAGCGAGGAATAGCATAAATGTTTTTGCTCTGGGCTGGATGCTGAGCACCTGCAGGAGGTGCGCTGGGCAGCTGGGCACCCGGCAGCCTTGCCCAGAGCAGTGTTCCCTGCTCAAATGAGTGAGTGTTCCCACCTGCATTCAGCACCAGCAGGGACATGGACAGGAAAGAGAGGAGGAAAGGAAGAGGCTTTTTATAATCTACCAGGATCTGGGGCCTGCCATACGGCACTGATTGGCACACACACGTGTGCACACATACACGTGCACTCTTTCCCACACACGATCAAACTCACACTCATTTACTCACGCACACTTGGTCTCCCACACACACTTTCTTCCTCTCTCTCTCTCTTGAGCATCCACACACACACTTGCTTTCTCTCTCACTCCCTCAGCCAACGTGCCGCTTTCTGGACCCAGGCCGAAATGTCTGGTGTCCAGCATGTCACACCTCATTGTTAGGGTCTCTAGTTACAGCACATGCTTCAAACATCAGGTGCCAATCCTTTTCCTAACTCATCAGACTGTGGGCCTGAGCTGCTGACGCCAGCTCCTAGCTCGGAAATGCTTCTTCATATTTGTAAACTCGGAGGAGAAGCTCGTGCTAAAGCGTCCTGTTCTGATCATTATAACTTACTGTAAAGATCACGTGGGGGACTATTACTGAGCTTTTCCTTATGGAAAAGCAGGTGGGAGGGGAGCTGTACCTGAAGAAGCTTCATGGGTGCTTTAAAGCCTCCCCGCCTCCTCTTCACTGCACTGTGCTCCAGGTCGGAGCATCAGAGAGGGGCAGAGGAGGGCAATTGTTTCTGAGAGAACCTAGACGGTGTTGAGCGCTGGAAAATGAATTCCTGTCTTTTTTTCTCCCCACACCCCACGTCTTCCTGCTGCTTCTCCTCGTCTTCCTCCTCCAGTCTAAAGAATCCTCGTCTGTCTTGAGTTGTGACATTTCAGCGGATGACAAATACATTGTAACAGGCTCTGGTGACAAGAAGGCCACAGTTTATGAGGTCATCTACTAAACAAGAACTCCAGCAGGGCTGTCAAACTCTGGGAGAAACCGACTCGGCTCTGACAGGGAGACCCCCAGGCGAGGGGCCCCGAGGATGGTGGAGGATGGGCCGCAGGCAGCCGAGCATTCGGGGCTGTGCTCGGGGCTGTGCTCCAGCCGACTGAGAGGGCGCGTGCCCCGTCACGGTCTGGACTCCTGGGTCTGGATTGATGTGTCCCACAGACTCGGAAGGGTTCTGCTCCTCCTCCTCCCCCTGAACAATGCTGGCAGTTGCTACAAATAGATTTATTGGAGGCTTATGGCTCGGGTTCCCCACAGACCCGCTCATGAGTCTCTGTTTGTTCTTCCCCTTTCTTTTGCCCTGTCCCCGACCTTGGGTCGGGGGTGCTGGTGTGGACCACATTGTTGTGCTGGGGGAGGGTGGGGTCTCTCTTTGCCGATTGTGCAGTGCACAAGATTTGTGAAAAATGTAAATAACAGACTCCTATTGCGGACTGATCAGTGGGAGAGGAGGCCCCTTCCCACCGGAAACTCTGACCGTGTATTTCGCCTGCTGTATTTGTAATCCACTCGTGGTGGTGGCTTTTTTTTTTTTTTTTTTTTTAATAAACAGATGTTCTCACCTGGGAAGAGGAGACAGGGAGGGGAACCAATTGAAGAAAGAGCAGAAAAGTTCTAGAGTGTGGAAAAGGCAACCAGGTTGGCCGTAAGATGCCTGCTGGAATGCGTGTGCCTCCACACGGGTCTGGGCATCCGGACTCAGCACCAGCCGGCCAGACTGAGGGATGGAAGGCACTGAGATGGGGGCCGTCCAGGCGGACATCCGCAGAAACCGAGCTTTCTGTGGTCTCTTGCACTCTGGCTGCCTCTTGCCCTCTGTGTGTCTTTCTTGGTCTCTCTCTCCTCCTCAGCCTGGTCTTTCTCTTTGGTGCACACTTAGTTATTGTTATGAGCAACGGAAGTTCAAAGGAACTCCCTCTCCAGCTCTTCTGAATCTTGGGACACAGCCTAAAAAGGACAAAAAGTTAGAAGACAGCATAGCAACTCAGCTCAGGGAGCTACCAGAGAAAAATAGCAACTGATGTGGGTGCTTTTTTTTTTTTTTTAATTTGAATAAAAAGAATTAGAAGTGATGTCCTTTTATAAAATGCCTTCTCCCCCTTCCCGCCTACAGCCTCTTCCTGTCCCCTTAGAGGGGGGAAAGTGTATAAACCTACAGGGTTGTGAGTCTGAAAAGAGGATCCCCCTCACCCCCACCCTGGGCAGAGCAGTGGGGGCTGGGGGGTGGGAGAGGGGGACACAGATCCTGGCACACTGTGGATATTTCTTACAGATTGCAGTCTCTTGCGGCCCAAACAGGTTAGGTAGACTATCGCCTCTGGCAGGTGCCACCTTTTGGTACCAGCATGTTCTGAGGGGTTAGGATTCGGGTTGGGTTTTTTTTTTTTGTTTTTTTTTTCCTTTTGGTCTTTTTTTTTTTTCTTCTTTTAAAGAAAAGCTAAAGGCCGCTGTGAGTCCTGGTGGCGGGCTCTCCATGGATGTAGCATATCGAAGATAATTTTTATACTGCATTTTTATGGATTATTTTGTAATGTGTGATTCCGTCTGCTGAGGAGGAGGGAGGGGCTCCAGGGAAAGCCACCCACCTTCAGTGAGGTTGCTCCCCAGCTGAGCGCACCGGGTATGGGATGTGGAGGCTGGCGCCACACCCTGTGCCTCTCCAAGGCTGGGCGCATGGGGCATCCAGAGTCTCTCTGGGTCTCAGATGTCCATCTGCCACCTCTCGTTAAGGCTCTAGCCAGAAGGGAGGGTGAGGGTAGAAGAAAGTTATTCCTGAAGAAAAAAAGAATGAAAAGTCATTGTACTGAACTGTTTTTATATTTTTAAAAGTTACTATTTAAAGGTTGGTTTGATTGTTGCGTCTTAATTGCCTCTCCCCACAGTTTGTCAGTCCCGCCCCCCGCCCCCCACCCCCCGGGAAAACAGGCCACTGTCGCTCTCACATTCTGGAGCCTGGGCCAGGGCCAGGGCCATTTCCCATCGATGTGAGCTCTTCTCATCTCACAGCATTCTCCGCGCTGCTCCCACCCCCTTCTCCCCCTCCAGATACCCAACAGCGCAGCAGGGATTTCACAATCCCACACTGTGTCGCCTCCCATCCAAGCGCCAGGGAGGGTGGGGGGTAGGAGCTAAGACTTCCTCTGGACAGATTGGCAGGGCAGAGTTCACTGAGGGGAAGGAAGACCACAAGTTAACACCAAAGTATTGTACAGCTGTCAATGCAAAACTTTTTTGGAAAAAAAATTAAACGTAATGAACTTGAAGCGAAACTGCAAAGTGTCTGTGAACATCTGGACCTTGGAAACCTGCACCATTTTATTTTAAGCTTAACACTTTAGGTGGGACGAGGAGATCTTCAATCTCTAGGTCACAAAGGTGTGTGTTTGAATGATTCAGAAGGAAGCATTTGCAGAAGGGGCAGACCCAGAAATGCAGGTCATTGTCCCCAGGGAGGGAGTCGGGGGCTGGGCGGGAAGAGGAGAGAATGCTGGTGCCCATTCCCGGGTGGTCCCCAGGCTCTTGGATTTAACGCACCCATTAGCAAAAGCTCTCAGGGCACTGGAGATTAACATGGTTTCCAACTCCTTATTTTGTCAAAGTCATTCTCAATCAGCACAAACAACTGCCTGCTGTCATTTCATACAAGAAAGGGAATCTAACATTTACAAAAAAAAAAGGAACGACAATCTCAGCATAAAGCACAGTCTTTATGACTAGAAAGGACAACTGGCCTCTCTCCACACAGAGGGGTCATTTAGCTGGAGAGGGAGGTCCTCTCAGGATTATGGAAGAGACAATGCCAGCAGGTAGAAGGGACCAGACAGACTGCAGTGGGCTACAGCTCTGCCTCAAATGGTTGCAGGGGTGTGAGTGAAACAGCGCTCCTTGGACCATACCTTTCTTGTGTGTCCATCTCTGGGCATTGCAACAGAGGGCTAGGGGGCTGGGAGTAGGCTCTGGCCAGAATAAGATTGCGTGTTTGTCCAGAGCATGAGGTTACCCATGGGAGCCAAGATCAGGGTGGAATTGGGGCTTGCAGGCCCCAGTTTGGCAGAAGAGGAAAATGTCCCTCAGGGAATACTCACCCCCCAGGCTTGTCCTACTGAAAAGCAAGGCCAGTCAGTGTTACTCTTTGAGAGACTGAACCTCTGCAAGGCTGTTCACTGAGATTTCCTGGGCACGCTTAAGGATGGAGAGATGACCAAGATTCAGTCCCTGCCATAGAAGCTCACAGTTCAAGGTGGGGGAGACGATACAGCCCCTTCCTTCATTTGACCTGTGTTCCCACTGCTGCTGTCGTTAATGTCAGCACACTGCGCCTCCCCTGCACTGAGTCTCTCTGCACGTGCTTCCTCCTGCTGCATCTCCCCATCCACCACTCCTCCATTGCTTTCCACCCAACCCTGGCTGGTGGCACGAACCACATCTGGGAGCTTGTTAGAAATCTAGAATGAGCCCCTCAGTCCTACCGAAGCAGAATCTGCATTTTAACATGCTGCCGTGATTCCTGTGCACATCAGTATTTGTGAAGCATTCCAGTCTAAGAGGAGGGGCCCACTCCATGGTAAACCCATTCCCATCCTTAATCCCCCCACGTTGCCTCCTTTTTACTTAACAGGGTGACAGGAGGCCTTGATGCCATTTTTCTGGCCTTTGTCACCCTCCAAGTGTTCCTGTCCTCTTATGCAGAAACCCAGGCTTGTAGCAACCATAGCGTTTACAACATGTCCCTGCACCTATTTGCTTGTCTCTTCCCACCTAGACTAGTTTCCCTGGAGGGCAGTGCGCACGACCTCATCAGCCCAGGGCAGTGCTAGTGAATGATGAGCTTTCACCAGTTTGAGATTATCCTAATTCACAGTGTCTGGCATGATACCCAGGGCATCTGATGCTCAGTAACCCAAGCCCAGAGAAGTGAAATGATGTCTGGAGTGTTTTCAATTCTATTGTGCTGTTTTTGCTCAAAGCAAGATCTGTTTTTTAAAAAATGGAGGGCCATAGTTGTCAGAGGCCAGGTTTAATGGTTTTAGTTCCCATCAAATTATAAACAAATGGGCTGGGCGCGGTGGCTCATTCCTGTAATCCCAGCACTTTGGAAGGCCAAGGCGGGCAGATCACCTGAGGTCAGGAGTTTGAGACCAGCCTGGCCAACATGGTGAAACCCCATCTGTACTAAAAATATGAAAATTAGCTGGGCGTGGTGGTGGACGCCTGTAATCCCAGCTACTCGGGAGGCTGAAGCAGGCGAATCACTTGAACCTGGGAGACGGAGGTTGCAGTGAGCCCAGATCATGCCATTGTAATCCAGTCTAGGCGACAGAGCGAGACTGTCTCAAAAAAAAAAAAAAAGAACAAATGTTTGGGTCATCTCTGGCAATAGCTGACAAAGCCACCCTTTCTAGCTTCCCTCTGAGTCACAGCCCTGTTCCCTGCCCCCAGGTGGTCCCAACCCCAGCGTGGGTAGTAATTATCTAACTTGTAGGGTCTCTGAGAAGGTATGGAGACAGAGATCTGGATGCTGGAGCAAGAAGGATCCTTAGCAAGACTGCTAAATGTTAGGTACTAGCCATCAAATGGTCCATGATGATGCAAGTGTAATTTTTTTTTCCCAATAACTTATTCAGTGCTTACAAATGAGCATCATTTTTAATATAAAGCAAACAAATCTGAACTTTTTAAAAAATTGTATGATTAATGGAGCATTTTTAAACATATACCAAAATTGGACCTTTTATATTTGAAGAGACATGTATACTAAGCCCAATTTTACAGATGGGGCAATGAAGGCCCAGAGAGGGCAAGTGACTTACCATGACTCACAGAGTCCAAGCCAACATTATGATGAAACACATCCCCTCCCCTAAACCCTTAGCACACTCAGTTGGAGGACAGAAAGCTAGGAGGGAACTGCCCAGCCTACAGGACTTGATGTTGCTTGGAGGATTAATATCCAGGAAATGAGTCTTCCTGCTCCTCTACCAACAGGACTGGTAAGGAAATTACTCATGGAAAGGAGATGTCCCAGAACAGTCATGGAAACCAGCCTCCTGCCTCAAGAACTTCCTAGAACTCACCTACCCACCCATCTTGCCCATCCTTCTATCCATCTGTTTATCCACCCATCCATTACCCACCCACACATTTATCCATACATCCCTTCATTCACTCTTCCATCTATCTAGCCATCCTATTCACCCATCCATCCTACCAATGTTTATATAGTAAGAATCTAATATGTGCCTGGCATGGTTCTCGATGCTAAGATGCAAAGATAGTAAGATGCAGTGCCTGCCCGCAGAGCTCTCAGCCAACTGGGAAAAAACAGAAACTGACAATTCCCACTCCATGAGATACGTGAAAGTGCAAACCAGATGTCACCACACATAGCTGAGGCATTGACTTGAGTATGGAAGGGCAGAGCAAGAGGATAATGGAAGGACCAAGAGCTAAACAGAAGTGAAGAATACCATGGGCATGGCAACGAAAGGTACAAAGAAAAGTGTTCCAGGTGGAAGGAACAGCATAAGCTAAGGCCTGGGGTAAAAGAGAGCACAGTCCCAACAATGCATACCTACCTAACCCATCTAGTTCTTGCTCTCCCTCCAGCTCCATCCAACCTTCTTACATCCCAGTTCTTGCTGCAACTTTCCGACCACTCACCCCCACCAGGAGCCTCCAGGCCAGAAGCTGGGCAAGGATTCTGGCTGAGCAGCCTGGTGAAACCGGAGGAGGGAGCTGGACAGAGACCACGATTCCAGCCTGAACCAGGAGAGGAAGAGGAATGGGGGAGAAGATGGAAGGAGGCTACAATTCAGTGTCTGAGAATGCCCATGATAATGCCCCAGGGCTCTGAGTCCCCAACACAATTGGCATTAGAAGACCCGGGGATCTGTGATTGGATCATGGTGCACGATCAGTTCCTTACCTGGGTAATATACCTATTCTAAGCTCCCACCACATTCACACAGTTACCTTTATAAACTGCACATCTGGCCCCATCATTGCCCATCTTGGAGCCCCTCACTGGCCCTCTTCACAGCACAACTCACCCTTAACTCATCCAGGTGTGGGCCCTGTATCTTTAAAGTCATCCCTCCCCACTTATCTTGCTCCCCTTCACACACCAGCAGCACAGTACTTCCAATGCCCTGAAAAGCAATGCTCTCCTATTTTAGATTTTGCATGTGCTTCTCTTTCAGCTTGGAATGTGGTGCATCCTTCTTTGAATTTCTGCTCATTCTTCAGGAGTAGGCCTTAATGTCACTTCTTCCAGGAAGCCTTCCCTGACTGCCCACTTCCCTACTCCTTGGTGCTCTCAGAGTGTTCTCTCCCAACTTTAGGTAGCACATACCAAGCACAATGTTAATATGCCTACAGATGGTTCTACTTAGGACTTTTGATTTTATGATGAGTTTATTGGGTATTAAATGCATTTTTTTTTTTTTTTGAGAAGGAGTCTTGCTCTGTCGCCCAGGCTAGAGCGCAGTGGTGCGATCTTGGCTCACTGCAAACTCCACCTCCCAGGTTCAAGAGACTCTCCTGCCTCAGCCTCCTGAGTAGCTGGGATTACATGTGCCCACCACCGTGCCCAGCTAATTTTTGTGTTTTTTAGTAGAGATAGGTTTTCACCATCTTGGCCAGGCTTGTCTCAAACTCCTGACCTCATGATCCACCTGCCTCAGCCTCCCAAAGTGCTGGGATTGCAGGCGTTAAATGCATTTTTGACTTAGAATTTTTTCAACTTACAATGGGTTTATTGGGACATAACCCCATTGTAAGTCAAGGACCATCTGTATTAGTTTAATGATATCCTGTTTCCTGATGCCCACCTGACCTTCCCACCACACAGTGGGCTCTCAGAGAACAGCGACTTTGTCTTATATCTCCAGTGCTTAGTGCATTGTAGGTACTCAGGAAAATTTTAGTTGAATGAATCAGTGAGTGTGTGATGAAGATAATACACTAACATTTCTAGAGTGCTAGTGCATGTCAATCATGTCAGTCAGTGCTTCATAAATATTGTTTAATACTCATAACTGACCTATGAGGTCATTGCTATTATTATACTCATTTTATGGATGAAAGAACCGAAGTTCAAGTTCCCCAAGGTCACATGACTTGTAAGGTTTGTATGACACTGCTGCTGAATGGTTGGATGGATGGATGGATGGATGGATGGATGGATGGATTGATAGATGGGTGGGTGGATGGATGGATGGATGGATGGATGGATGGATGGATGCATGCATGAAAGGATGGATGGATGGATGGATAAATGGGTGGATGGATGGATGGATGGGTAGATGGATGGATAGATGAATGGGGGGATGGATAGATAGATAAATGGATGGTTGAATGGATCAATGAATGGATAGGTGGATGGATGAGTGGATGAGAGGATTGGCAGGTGAGTGGAGGATGGGTGGTGGACTGCCTGCCTCATGAGGACTGGAGTGGAAGCTTGGAAAGAACTGATCCCACGTGTAGAGGAGATCAGTGATCTTAGGTGGAAGAGTATGGGAAGAAGAGCCAAGAGACAGAAGTTCCCCTGGCCAGATCAGACCTTCCTTACATCCATTTGAGTACCGCTGTGAATGCCCAGAAAACCCCACAGTGTGCTCAACCTGACCCAGACTCAATGCCCCTCTCAGACAGGTCAGAAGTGGGCCCTTGGGAGCTCCTGACTGCTGAGGCAGGAGAGGGAGTGAGGATGGGGCTGTGGCCTTGTCTCTACAGGGTATCACAGATGGAAGCTGCCCTGTGCAAGTGTTTGGTGGCAACAGGTTAGAAGATGAAAAGATCAGGCCTAGAATTTCCAATTCAGGAAAATGAAACAGCAAGCTAATAAGGATTCCCTTTGACCATGTGAACACAGACATATTGTATAAAATTAAAATAAAACAATTATGCTACTCTACATGAAAGAAAGGGGAATCCTTTAATGTGGTAAATAAAAGACTTTAAAGGCAGAGTGGGGATCCCTAGCTCAGAACAACGCCCAAAAACTACATAAAGCAAAAATGGACAGAATTACAAGGAGGAATGGGAAGTTTTGTCATACCACTAAGAGGAACTAGTAGATCAAGCTGTGAGAAATTTATAAGGTTATAAAAGATATGAACAACATAATTGACAAGCTTGAGACATAGAACCCTACAAGCAACTATTGGAGCCTGCAAATTATTTTCTAGAACACCTGGAAGTCTTAGAAAGTTTCACAAGTAAAAAGAAGCAGAGCATTTTATAAAATTCAACACCCATTCATGACTTCCTTAAAGTTACAAACCAGGAATCAAAGAAAACTTTAATCTGACACTGGATAGCTACATCAGACCTGCAGCCAAATAATAGATAACAGTAAAGTTTCAGAAGCATCATATTAAAGTCATAAAAAAAATCAATGAGCCAGGACAGCGGTGTGTACCTGTTGTCCTAGCTACTTGACAGTCTGAGGCAAGAGGATCACCTGAGCCCAGGAGTTGGAGACTAGCCTGGGCAACATAGCAAGACCCCATCTCTGAAAAAATTTTTTTAAACACAAGAATATTTGTTATTACTGTATCTCTTCAACGTTGTGCTGGAGGGTCTAGCCAATGCAATAGGACAACATAAAAAATAAAAGGATAAATAAAAGTATCATGATTGAAGTGAAAGAAACAAAGTTGTAATTATTTCCAGATAATATGACTAGATATACACAGAATATAAAACTGTTTAATAAGGGAGTTTAGTCAAGTTGCTGGATCCAATATCAAATTTTGTTAATCAGTAGCATTCCTATTCATAAGCAGCAACCAATTAGAAAATGTAAAGAAAAATGCATTTATAATAGCAATAAAAGCTACCTATGAGTCAACCCAAGTAAAGCTACGTAAGATCTTCAAGGATAAAAATACAAAATTTTATTGAAGATTTAAATGTAAAAAGACCTCTGTAGATCACAAACTATGCCATAGTAATTTACGAGAAAGTCATTTATGAGCTTTTTCATTTAAGATGCTGTCTTTTACAACTATTTATAAATACAATGTTAAACAAATCCAAATGGAATGTTTTCTGTGTAATTTGATAATCTGATACTGATAGAAGATTAAGGGACCAAAAATAGCAAATACAATTTTGAAGAGAAATGAGGGAGGAGGACTTTGCCTTCCCTGATATCAAGACTTACTGTAAAGCTACAGGAAGCAGGAAAGTGTGTTCTTGCTGCATGTGTAGACAAATAGACCAATGGAGCTGAATACAGAGTCCATAAGTAGACCACTATATAGGTGAGAATGTGACTATCACATAGATGGCATTATGCATCAGTGGAGAAAAGCACTATTCAGCAGTAAGTTCTGGAGCAACAGGCCATCTTCATGGTGGGATGGTGGGAAAATGGATCCCTACCTCACACAGTACACAAAAATAAATTCTCGAAGGATTAAGGTTTTTAAGCTTATAGTACAGAATATTAGAGAACAACCTCAGGACTCAGAGGATGGGAAAAATTATTGCACAAGACAGTAAGCAAAAGCTATAATGAAATAGAGATCAATTTGATTATATCAAATTTTAAAATACCTGTACAACAAGAGATACTATAAAGTAACAAAACATGAAAAAACGTAAACACAATACCTACAACTGACTGCGAAAAGTGGTGTCTGGAATAGATAATGAATTATTCCAAATCAGTACATTGAAAGCCAACAACTCGAGAAGAAAATGGGTAGAGGATATAAACAGGTGATTCACAGGAGAGGAAGCAGAAATGCTCAACAAACACGTGAAAGTGCCTCATCTCACCAGCTATCAGGGAAATGCAAATTTACAAAACAAAATGAAATGGAACTACCCATTCCCATTAGACTGGCAAGTTTTCGAGTTTGATCATATGAAGCTTCCATGAGGGTGGTGAATGACTAGTATTGTCAAACACTGTGGGAGCATAAATTGGTTCAACCACTTTGTGGTTGCCAAACAACTATTACTATTACTAATAGGTTGCTCTTGCCAAGCAATTTGGCAATCATGAAGGAGGAACAGCACAACCCTGTGACCCACTAAATCTACTTCCAGGTAGGCACCCTGGAGAAACTCTTCAACAACTCCACGAAGAGATATGTACAGAATCTTCATTGCCTCCTTGTTTGAGCAAAAATAATTAGAAACAACCTGTGCATTAATAGATGAATGGATTTTAAAAGGTCTATGCATTTTCCTATAATAAAATTGTACATAGGCATTAAAATGCATAAGCTATATCTTTCTGTATCAGTTTGGATAAATCTCAAAAACACAATGTTGTGTGAAAAGAGCAAGTTGTGGAAGGAAATACATGATATGATACTATTTATATAAAATAGAAATCCACAAAACAATTCTATATTTGAGCATATAAATATATATATATATATATATATATATATATATATATATGAGTAGAAAGAACACCCCACATCACCAGGATAATGGTTATCTGTGGGGAGGGAAGAAAGGGAAAGGTCAGTGGGAGTTCAGCTATACCTATCACATTTTATTACTTTTTAGAAACTCTGTAGAGAATGTTAAAATGTTCACATTTTAAAAATCTGCATGGTGGCTTTAGAAGGGTCATGTTATTTTCTGTACTTTGTGACATGTTTGAAATATTTCATAATTAAAGATTTTTTTAAAAAGCCAGAAAGTTAAAGACTTAAGAACTCGCCCCCGTTATAGTTTCTGGTGACTCAAAGGGGGCCTGGGGTGGGGGTGCCCATGCCGAGTGGCAGAGAGCAAAGGCCCGGGCTCACCACATCACCTTAGTCACGTCATGGGATCTCTCCAGTCCTTGATCTTCTCATCCTTTATGTAATGCTTGAAGGCAGGTGAATAATCAATCCCTGGGTCCTCTCCAGCTTGGATGTTTTGTGGTTCTAATGATTTTGTGAGTGTGCAGGGGCAGTGCTCTCATGCAGAGACAGCATGGATTAGACTTGTTTAGCTTTTCATTATGAAAAATGCCAAACAGATAGAGAAGTAGAGAGAACAGAATAATGAATCTCCATGTGCCCATCAACCAGCTTCAACAGTTATCAACTCAGGGCTCATCTTCTTTTATCTATACCCCACCCATCTCCACCAGTCACCACCACTGGAGTATTATGCAGCAAATTGCAGACATTTCATCATTAAATTAGCACATATTTTACTATTTCCAAAACGTAAGACCTGTTTTGAAAATGTAACCAAATACCACTAAACCTAAAAAATAACTTCTCATATCATCAAATATCCAATCTGTATTCAAAGATCCCCAATTGTCTCATAAGTCTTTTGACAAAGTGTATTTATTTGAATTAGAATCCAAATAAGATCCACACAGAGCAAGCACAATTGATATGTCTTTTAGATTCCTCCTTCATATCACATCCTCTCTCTCATACACATCCATACACACACACATTTATTTACTGGAAAAAAAACCAAATTCGTCCTTAGAGCTTCACATAGTCTGAATTTTGCTGATTGCTAAATTGTAGCTAGATCTTGGAGCTTGATTAGATCCAGGCTTGATTTTGGAGGGAGGCAGAATACTTCATAGATTCATTAGGAAACACATAGTAGCTAGATGTTTCTCCTTTTGTGTGTTAGCAGTCACCGATAATCATTGTGTAGATTCGTTAACTCATTAGGGGCTACATAAGGGTGATTCCAATTGCAACATTTGCTTGAATATTGCTATAAAGAGAAACTACCCCCATCAACCATTTGGTTACCTTGAAGTACAGTTCCTATAGGAAAGGCAGGATGAATGCTTGATTCATTTGCTTTATTTGCCAATTTTCAAAATAATGAGTTAATTTTTTAGTAACCTCAACAATTGACCAATGAGGTATTCTTTTTTAAAACATTATGAATGTGTGAATTTAAACATATTTGATATGTTTGAGTCAAGTGGAGTTATCCTTATTGCTTCTGAAATCATCCTATTTGGGGATCCTCTTGAAGATGCCTCCTGAGTCTTTTTAATATGACCATACTAGTCTTTGAGAGCTTCCATGCTTTCTGGTAAAAGGCAATGTCCCTGGCTCATCTTGTACATTTTCCATCCTGGATGTGGAGTTGGCCATTTTTTCCAATGAACCTTGGTTCCCTTTAGTGGAAAGTGGTATTTAGAGACCATAATCTGGGTGCTTGGGGTGCTTGATTCTAATGAAATGATCATTGTTTCTGGGCCTTTTCAGTAGCAGAGCTAAGAAATGTGTATGTGCGTATTTATATATTCGTTAACACCATGAGGTCTACTGAGGCTTCTAACTCAAATTCTGGGTTACAGGGGTTTTTTTTAATTTAACCTCATTGATCTTCTACCTGTATCTCCTTGCTAAGTAGATTAAATTCTGAGTGGTTTACATCTAAGTGAAGATGAATTTCAAATCCTTCCCTTGTTGCTATTCATTTGCTGCTTGCTTCATTTTTCCAACCAACCAACTGTGAATTTCTTGAGGGCAGAGATCAAGTTTGGTTCACTTCTCTATTCCCAGTTCCTAATGGAGTACCTGTCATCTGATAGGTGTTTGGCAAATAGTTACTAAATGCCCAAAAGAACGCTTTCAATGAAAAGTTTCCTTTCCTTAAAAGGAGAAGTAGAGCGAATAGAATCTGAAAATTACCTCAGGATTGGAAGCCAAGCATATCGGCCCATACACCCATGCATTAATTCAATAAATATAGACAGAGCAGACCCAGTGTTGGAGGCTAGGGGCATGAAATATAGAGATAAGTGATCTATACCCTCACAGAATGCACTTGTTAGTGGAAAAAACAAATTCTACTAATTAATAATTAGTGGCCTGGACAGCATATTGTGGGGGTCCTCATCGGGGGAAAGAGGCAACTCTCAGAAGGGTCAAAAAGGGGAAGTATTCATGAAGGCTTCCCAGAGGAGATCACATTTGACTGGGTGTTTAAGGGTGCATCGGGGTTGTAGCTTTAGAGAGGGAAAGGCATTTTAGACATGCCAGTCCCTGAACTGCTTGCCTCTCTGCAGTTCTGAGCTAGTTTGTCCTTGGATGGGCCTGAAGAGTTTGTCGATTCCTTGTGCTAGGGCTGGAGCTACTCCTTAGAGAACCTCTAGTGTCTCCCAGGAGGATCAGCAGGTGGAGGGAGGGAGGAAGGGAGGAGGGAGGAAGGCCACAGTACTGAATCACTTTGCTGAATACTGCACAGAGAGGCCATCCCTCTGTGCAGGGCACTATTTGGAAACTGCTGCCAACTGCTGTGCATGCACTATGTAGATCAGCTTGTTTGTCAACGAAAGTAATTTGCATTCAAGCTTGTTTGGGGACACACTCCCTAGTCTCCAGGAAGTCCTAAGGACAGATGTTACCCAAGACTGCTACTTGACTCACCATCACCTTTCTATCAGTCTGAGGCACACTCCTCTGGCCCTGCTGGCTGAGTTCCAGGAGGCGCAGGTGTTCAGGCCTCTAAGTCCTGCCCACCAACATAGACAGAGCTACCTAGACCCACTCAATCAAAGAATCGCAGTCATCTAATGATATTTGCCCTGGTCTAGAACCCATCAGCCTGTGATTTACCTGATAGGTTTAAAAAAATAAGTTTACTTTTTAAAGCCTAAATGTAAGTATTTTAAAAGGAAACTTTATATATTATCATAAATAAAATACCAATATTCCTTACCTTAAATTTAAAAATCTGCATACTTGTAAATGCAATGAAAATAATTCTAAGTAGCTGTGCCTTAAGTTCTCACTCCTTCCTTGTTAAAAAAGGGAGATGACCCAGTGTTTGAGAGCTGTGTTGGACCCATTCGCACTCAAATGAAACTTGCTCCTTGTCCAAATCAGAAATGATTGAATGAGAATTGGGAAGAGAATAATTTCCTGCTCTGCAGCCCATGGTTTTCAATGCCTCGTCATCTTTCTTACAAAACACTCCTCCGTGCCACAGCTTGGGAAAGCCAGATCTAGTCCAATATCTTTGTTACAGATGGGGACACTGAGGCCCAAAGAGCACAGTGACTTGGAATTGAAAGTTTCATGGAAACAGGACCTCTGTCAGGCTCAGTTCCTCTGGTATCCTCAGTGCCTTGCACCGTGTGCAGAACGAAGGAATGGGTAACTTCACACAACCTCGAGTCAAGACTGAAACGAAAACCCAGGCTTCTTGACTCTTGAGTGTTTCTGTGTTGCAGAGCTCCTCACCCCATCCCCAGCCTCCACCACCCCTCCTCAGCTTCCTCTTTCAGTTCTTCTTGGGGAATTCAGGGGACTGTGCATCTTGAGCAGGGCTGTGTGGCCCTGCCTGGATCTCATTCTTTCTCTGCTATCCGCAGCTGGTTATGTCCTAGTCTCTAGGTGGGCTGACCTGCGATGTGCAGGGGGAGAGAGAGGGCAACTGCCTCTCTCTTCCCTCTTTCCTCCGGCCTCCACAGTCAGCAGCTCTGAGGGTCCATTCTGAGCTATCAGCCCTGCCCTGCCACCTGGGGTAGGAGAGCTGGTGAGCACAGAGTGGGGTCGTATGGGCAGGAACTGAGGGGCTCCAAACGGATGTGGAGAAAGGCCCAAGCCGGCAGGAGGGTGGCCCCCGTCCCTTGAGCTTCCTGCCCTTGCTTTTCACTCTGAGGACACTGATCTCTGCCCCCATCTGTGGGTTCTGTTCTGCACTCTCCTGAGCCAGGCCTCGTGAGACAGTCATTGTGTCAGGTCCTGTCTGGCCACCCTGGCGCACAGTCATTCAGCCTCTATCGAGTCAACAAACATTTCCAGAGACCCACTCGGTTTAGGCCCCAGACTTCAGAGATGAACAGGACCCAGCCTCTGCCCCCAAGCTGCTGCCAGGGTTGGGGGTGGGGAACAGCCCCATCCCCAGATGACCCCAATATTCCATGACCAGTGCTCCCAGGGCACTAACTGGCAAAGGGGCATGGAAGTCCAAAGGACAGGCACCCACAGGCCCCCAGGGCCAGGATGGCTTCCTGGAAGAGGTAAGGTCTGAGCTGGGCTCTGAAGGATGAGGGGGATGAGGAAGGCCATGGAGGAGGGGCAGTGTGGTATGTGCAGAGGCTCCTGAGGGAGGGTGAGGGTGACAGGAGAACACTGAGGGCTGAGATGGACTCTGGGGGAACCAAGGAGCCTCTGACAGTATAACAAGGAGACTCTGGGTGGAATTCAGCCATTGGGAAACAAGCTCTACTTGTGGCGTCAGACAGGGCAAGGCAGAGAGGAGGGCGCCAGGCAGCTGGCAGCATGGACACTAGCACGGTGACGGCACAGCCAGAAAAACGTACCCAGTGCATAACCAGGGGGAAGAGGGGCCTGAACCCATCCTCCACCTTCCATGTCCCACTGCTGCTTGACAGGACTCAGAGGGGAGACTCTCCCAGATGGGAGACCAGCTACATCTGCTGGTCCATTGAACAGGTGCCCTGTTTCCTGCGGCTGACAAAGCTGGAAGCCTAGTGTTCTGGGATGGCCTGCGTCATTGCTACCCCTTGAAAGGCAGCTTACCCTCCCCAACCTTCTACCTTGTGGTAGCACAGATATCAGCTGTGGGCTTCTGCCTCCAACCCTTCCCCCTGAGTTTCTCTTGGTCACCGTGGCCAGAGCCCACCTGACACAGGCCAGCCATTTCTCCCCTACCCGTGACATTCCCCCAGCAGCCCTGCCCTGTGCCTAGTGCTCCTTGTATTTCCCTGTGGGCCCTCCTGCCACCACCCTTGATGCCTTCTGGGCCTCCAGGGTCTCAGGCCTCACCCTGGCCAACTTCCCTCTCCCTGTAGTCCAGAGTGTCCTCAGCTCCCTGCCTCCCTCTCTGCACCATTCCCAGAGCAGGCCTGAGTTTTGGCTGTGGCCCTGGATTACTGGGTGTGATTCTTTGCGCATCTGTGCCTCAGTTTCCTCATCTGAAACATTGGGGTGGAAACCAGACTTCAGAATCCCAACCTGTGCCATGGTGGGCCCAACCCAGAACAGTAGCACCTTGGCCTCCCCACAACCCCATTCCAGATGCCGAGTTTCGGGGGGGGGGCCAATTCTGCAGGGATGGGTCGCGGCTGGCCTCTCTAGCCAGAGCTGCTGCTATCACAGTCCCAGTCCGAGGCAGCCCATCTCGGCAGTTCTCTGCTCCACGGTCCACCATTAGCGCGCAGCGGCCCTCGCCCCTCGGGCAGCCCCCGCACTGAGCAGATGGCAGGGGAGGCGATCGGCCGCGTCAGCTGCTGTTATCTCTCGCTGATGACACGGAGTGTAAATTTTGTTGGCAACACTCCCTCCTGCCTCTGCATGCCACCAGCTTTAATCACTGTAATTGAGTTATAATGAATGATTGTGTGTTCGCATTGTCTGAGCCAGGCGCAGCCGGAGCGAGTGAGCGGCTCTGGGCCCGCCCGTCCGCTGGGGTAGGGGGTCCTCCCTGCCCCGGGGAGGGGGCATTGCCTTCCCCCGCGCCTGGGGCGCTGGTCCTGGGCTTTGCCACTGCCCTGGACTCCCTTCCCCCAGCATGGAGGCGGCCACACACCACAGCAGGGCTTAGTGCTTGTTTTTCCCTTATTATCATTTGCAAATGACACAATGCATTCAGGAACGTTGTGGAATATTTGGGAAATTCAGATAAGCCAAAAGAAAAGGAAAAGAAGAAAAGGAATGAGAATCACCGAAATCCTGCCCCTCGGCGATAACCTCCCTTCCCCCCCCCACTTTACATTTTGGTGAATATTCTTTCAGACGTTTTACCATGCCAATGGAATGACAGCTGCTGCTTCCTGCACCCATCCCTGTGCGTCTGTGCCCAGTGCCTTGCTACAAGCCTAGCCTCACTTGACCTCCAGAGGCTGATCCAGGAAGTGGCTCCCAATTACTCCCATTTTACAGAGGAGGCAACTGAGGCCCAGGGAGCTCAATGGATCTCCCAGACACAAGCAACCAGCTAGTGGGCTGCCCTGCTTCAAACCCAGTGGGGGCTGAGTCTGTTGGCCCCCTCCTAAGTATGCAAATAAAATAAATTTTGAACACCTTTCTCTATGCTTTCTCCAGTCCCCTGGTGCCCAGGAGAAAAGCAAAATTGTCTCTCAAACTGTAATGTTCTTTTTCATTGCAACATGATAGTGTCCATCCAGGGAGAGGGAGTGTTGGGACTAGGTTTGCCTATTTCAGGAGAGTAGCCACCAAGTCCCCTCTGGCATCTCTGGATAGGACCGTCCCTGGTTCCCATGGCCCTTTGAGCTGCTGCCCCTTATGAGTTGGGGGGCCCTGGGCAAGACACTGCCCCATCTGTAAGTGAAGGGTAAGGGGAGCCTTCTGGGGTGGTCTGCCAGCTCTGGTGGTGTTGGGGTCCCAGGAGGGTGGGCCAGCAGCTGGTGTGGCTGCAGGGCTGAGTTGGCACAGATTGACCTCCAGAGAGGCTCCCTGAGCAAGGGCAGAGGGAGGTGCTAGTGAGACCAACAGCAGTCGCCCTGGCCAGGAGACACCATAGGGTGGGGGTTAGGGGTGCTGATCCCTTTGCAGGCCGTGGTCCTGGGGCAGGGCTGGAGTATGGTGGGCAGCAGACAGGGCTTCTCCTGCTTCTCCTAGCTCCAGCCTGACTGTCTGCACCCCCTTGGCCAGTCTCATCCTGCCAAATTTCTCCTCTGAGCACTGATTCTCTGGTCTAAAATAATAAATTTCAAGGTCGCCCGATGGCTTCTCCCCCTCTTCCAGATAGCAGCATTTATTTTTTGTTGAGTGACAATAGTATTGTTTCTATCAACACACATATTATGTATACTTAAATATAAATATTTGTCTATAAATAATAGTAATATTTTACAATGCACAAATAATTATGATTATATGTGACATTTATTGAGCACTTAGTATGTGTTAGGCTTAATGCTTCTGTGCTAAGTTTATTTTCTTTTGTGACAGGGTACAGTCCTTTTCTACATCAACAAGGTAAAAGCCGTTTAAAAATAGATGTTTCACTGCCTTCAATCCTGCATTTTTAAAGCCAAGCTCTCCAGCAGGACTCAACTCAGTCCTCTGCCTCAGACCCAACTTCATCTCTCCACATCTAGATGGAAGGGGGCTTACGAGTCTCCTTGTTTGAGGCAGCTCTCCAAGGAAGTTGCAATGATTGTTCTTCCTGGAGTATTTCTTGGTAAGGTATTTCAAGGGCCCTTTAGAGAACTGCTTCTCAGAGAAAACAATGATGACTTTCGTGAAGTGTTCTTAGTAGACAGCATTCTCCAGGCTTCAGGTTTCCAGTGCCTTTGGCCTTCTCTTTTGAGGATGGTTCTGGTTTCTAGAATCAAAAGTCCCTTCTCCCCCAGGAGGACCCCAGGTGCCAGGCTCCATCTTTCCTGATGTTCTGTGGGCACAAGGGACATTGCTAAGGAAAGCATACTGGGCCCTCTCACTGTCTCATCAAATCCTCCCCAGAACCCCAGCACCAGCTCCATTTTACAGATGAGGAATTTGAAGCAAGAGAGGGTAAGTAACTTACCCAGGGTCACACAGCTAGGCGATGGTGCAGGCTGATGCTTCCCATGCACTGTGGTAGGCACTGGGGGATGAACGAGACACACACAGCCCCATTCCTTGACACACTTCAGGGCTTCCCCGGACAGCTGACCTGTCCCCATGCATCACCCCTGCAGACACACCCGTCACATGTGTGGGCACACTCACGACATCACTAATCCCTGTAGCATAGTGGTTGCCCTCTCCACTGTGCACCGCCTGGTACTGGACTTGTCCATCTGGACTTCACTGGCAAGGCAAGACCTTTGACCTGAAGGGGAGGGATTCTCCTCTCTTGCCTTAGAAAGATCACATAGATCCCGAAGCTGTGCAGCTCCTAGAGACTAAGACCTTCCTCTTACAGATGGACGCCACAGACAGACCCACAACACACAGAACTCATATAAGCCACTGCTCGCCCAGAAGATGTCAGGTCATAGTGCTTGGCCAGTCACCTCCTTCCATCCCCAGCATCAGGCCTGCCCTCCGGAGCCGCTGCTGCTTTCTCCAGGGCTGGCGAGCAGGTCTACTCTGTGGAGGTCTTACCTGTCCTTCAGTCCCCATGCCCTAGACACAGCATGCTGGCCCCCAGCCTCTGGGCCTTCTGCTGTAGGGTGTCAGGAATACATAGGGTGTGGGGTGTAGGTTCTGCTATAGGGTGTTCAGCATAGGCCAGAGATACAGAAAGGAGGGAGGAGGAAGGAGGTGGCCATTCCCATGAGCCCAGGAGGACCCCTGATTGGGGTGAGGCTGGCAGTCTCCTGTGTCCCTGTATCCTTTCTAGTGACTTGGCTGACTTCATTATGGGCTCTTCCTCTAGCCCTGCTGCCCGTGTGGTCCTGACAGCCTGGGGTAATCCACTGTCTTAGAAGGTATTCATTCATTACTCTTCTCTTGGAAACTATCTGAGGTTTCCCTAAGGGAAAGACAGAGGGAGAAGGAGGTGGCTGGAGCTGGACCACTCACTGCATTTTTTATTTCTCTCATTGGCACCCAGAACTTTCCCAGGGACGTAGGCCTCTAACTGGACCTGGAGAATCCTAACTACTTGTGGTGTAGACACATGGTTGCTGGCCTACGGCCTTTGGACTCCTTCAAGTTTTCCCCATAGGGGATGCAATGGCACTGGGATTGGGCAGCTGGACACAGCTTCTTCTTGGTAGGTCCAGGCAGTGAGCAATGCAGGGGGCAGAGCATTGGGCTTGGAGTCAGAGCTGGATCCAAGCCCTGGATCTGCCCCTGGTACACTGTTGACATCAGGGGAGTCACTTTGTCTGGCTCTGAGTTTCCTCATCTGCGAAGTGGGCCTAAATAAAGCTATCTCCTAGAGTTACGAGGTTTGAGGAGTGCATAGGTCAAAAGGGGCTTTGTGAACAGTCAAGTACTGCCCATATGAAGTATGAGGTACTTTACCAAGGTGCGTGGCCACCCCAAGCTGGCCCTCAGCACGATGGGAGTTGGTGAGGTTTGTCTTCCAGGCTGAGCTCAGCCCCCCTTTGTCCCTTATCCTGACTTTCAGTCCTGTGCCTCCCTCCCACATAGGTGCCACTATTGCTGTGTTGCTGCCTTTCCTAAGACAGGACACATTTCTTTTCAAATGAGATGGCTAGACAGGACAATGCTTAACTCCAGGGCAGGCTCTGCAGTGGCACCCCGACTCCTGCACAGAGGTATTTTTGGGTGAAGCTAGAGCTTCCTCTTGAAGAGTGCTGCAAATGGCAATGGTAAGTGGCCTCTTGTCTTTTGTTTTCTCAGGAAATGTGATGCCCACATTATGCAGCCTGACCACAGACTCCCTCCCTGGTTTTCACAGAATCCTTAGCTGGTGGAGCTGAAAGAGACCTCCAAGAGTCCTTTCACCTTCTGCCAAGCAGTCAGGGTTTAATCTTCGCAGCTGCCCTGGAGGTGTTTACTATGTCCCCCATTTCCCAGAAGGCGAACCTGGGACATGGATTAGGTCAGCTGCCCAAGGTCATGGAGCAGGGTCCGAAGGAGGCCTGGAGAGTGCCATCTGTCTGGCCCCTCCTTTGTGCTGCCTCTAGAGGATACTGGGGAAGCCTCCTCTTGTCTGACTCTGCCAGGATACCCTTGGCCGTCGAGTGCTCAGCTAAGCCACAGTGCCACTCTGGGTCAGGCCGACCTGGGCCCAGCTGTGCAGGACGAGGTGCAGGAGGCAGCTGCCACAGCTGCTTCCATTCAATATGGCCTCTTTCCCAGTGGGCTCGGTGCCACCCACAGCTTCGCTCAGGAGGGTGGGGAGTGACCAGGGCACCATGGTTCAGCCTGATTATGTGACCATAGGAGGAACTGATGGGTGAAGTGAAGGAGGGGTAGGGCAAGGGAAAAAGTGGCCCAGAAGCTTCAGAAGAGAAGGAGAGCCAGACCCTTGTCAGTAGACAAGGGCTCCTGATTTTAGGAAAGCTGAGTGCAAAACCAGACCAAGGAAAGAGAACTCGGATTCTGTCTATGGGCACAAATCTGGGAGAGGGTCCAGAACTCCCCAAATGAACTATGGATAGCTCCATAGCCAGAGATTCACAAGCCAGGGGTCTAGCAGGAGCTCATATCTGACCGGAAGGCTGGGAGGACAGGTAAGCTCCAGGACAGGGCAGGCCCAGGGAAGCAAGACAGGTGGGAGAAAGCCTGAGAGGCTTCTAGTCTGTTTGGAGGAAGAGAAGTTCAGGAAGAATGGACTCACTGCCTTGGCAGGTAGAGAACTGGAGGCTTGGAGTTCTGCTTGGAATCCCTAACCTGGAAAAGTATCACAGATAGGGCAGAGCAGGTGTCACGGCACAATGGCTATGCTCAGGCACAGGTGGTCTACAGACCCGGCTTTGACCCGCGGCTCTTCTCTTCACTAACTTTCCACATTTATAGGCAGTGGAGTGGAGTGGCTGTGAACACGGATTCTATAGCCAGACTGCCCGGGTTCAAATGGCAGCTTCGCCAGTGATCACCTGGGGAATCACCCAGGTGCCGTGATGGTTGATGTTATGTGTCAGCTTGACTGGGCTAAGGAATGCTCAGATAGCTAGTAAAACTATTTTCACATGTATCTGTGAGGGTGTTTCCTGAAGAGATCAGCATTTCAATCAATCAAGTGAGTGAGAAGACCACCCTCACCAGCGCAGGTGGGCACCATCCAGTCCACTGAGGGCCTGAATAGAAAGAAAAGGCAGGGGAAAGGGAGAATCTATTTTCTGTTTGAGCTAGGACATTCATTTTCTCCTGCCCGTGGACATTGGCACTCCTGGTTCTCAGGCCTTGGGCCTTGGAAAAGTACTTAGGCCCCCATCCCCACCCCACCCACCTGCTCTTAGGCCTTTGGACTTGGACTCAGACTGAATTACACTGCCAGTCTTCTGGTTCTCTAGCTTGCAGATGACAGATCGTGGGACTTCTTAGCTTCTGTAATTGCGTGAGCCAGTTCCTATAATCAGTCTATCTGTCTAGTTATCAAACAATCGATCTATCCTATTGGTTCTGTTTCTCTGGAAAACTCTGACTAATAAAGATGCTTAGCCCCTCTGTGCCTCAGTTTCTTCCTTTGTAAAATAGAGGTAATGATAGTGTCCACCCCATGGAGTTGTTGTGAGGATCAAGTTAGTTAAAGTATATAAAGTATTCTGAGAAGTTCCTGCCACCTACAAATTAATCAATGAGTATTAAGGATTATTATGCTAGCGGCTTAAATTCTCAAGTATAAAATAGAGCAAAAAGCATGTTAGGAAGATTCCGAACGCTGACACTTTGTGGTGACCTGTGCTATACATGTCATCCCTGTTAGAGAAGCCATTACCATGGTGGGTGAGAGTGCAGCCCCTGGACCTGGCTGCTGTGTCTAGTGTGGTTCCAGCGTCTAATAGCTGTGTGACCTTGAGCCAGTGACTTCACCTCCCTGAGCTCCATCTTCCTCACCTGTCCAATAGAGATAGATACACAATAACACCTATCCCATGGAGTTACTGGGAGAATTAGATGAATTCATATGTGTAAAGCACTTGGCACACTGTCTGGCACATAACTGCTCAGTAAATAATTAAGAGGAGAAAACATGGAGGCAGGTGCTTTGTCTGAGGCTCATCCACAGGGCCCTGAAGCACCTCTTGGTTATGAGAAAAGAACCTCGAATCCTTCAGGGATTGGGAACACCAGCCTTCCTCTGTCATCCTTCCCTCCCCCATGATGCAGTCCTCTTCTGTCTCCAGCCACCGGGGCCCAGACCCTTGGTTTTCAGAGAGAGACACAGACCTTCTTGAAGGCAGAGATGGGGTCTTGTTCATCGTGTACCTTCAGTGCCCAGTGTAGAGTCTGGGGACACCGGCTGGGCGGGGAAGGGAAGGTGAGGACTGCTGATCTCTGGCTGGGGATTTGGCTTCTCAATGTATGGACTTTGCTCAGCGGGGGCTTATGCCCACCTCAGGGGTGGGGCCCAGGCAGATTCACCGTTTTGTGCTGCCTTGCCTTCCCTGAGCCTTGCTGCTCCTCTGAGCGGCCAGTACTTCCAGGAAAGGCTGGTGGAGTTGTGGTGAGTGGAGAAGCACCAGTTGGAGCTCAGGTGGGCCAGAGTGAAAGCAGGAGACTGAAAGGTATCAGGTTGGGCGCCCAGAGCCTGGCGGGCCCCTGCCCCACTCCCCAGCACTCTTTAGAAGCAGATTCCTGCTCATGTGCCTAGCCACAAGTCCCCAGATGTGACTGTCCCTACACTCTTGCTCACTCTCCAGCCAAGTCTTGTCTTTTTGAAGGGTAATGAATTTTAGGTCTGCAGAATTCCTTGATTGTCCGTATTAGTTATTCCCTCAGCATCCCCTCATGTTTTCTTATATTTTACCCATTTACCCATTGATACACATCCTTAGGATCTAAAAATGAGGGGATTTAGCAGCATCAATTTTAAGAATCATCGACTTTTTAAAAAAGTAATTAAGGAACGCAAGGAGGAAGCCTGACCCAAAGCTGCAATCAGGCTGTGGGCTACTGGGGGACATGGGAGGAACCCTGGTGGCCACATCCTCCTGTTTCTGAATCCTGGCCATAGGCTGGCCCTGGACTCCTCAGGGCTCTTCCAGCTGCCACTCAGAGAGCACAGCTGGTTTGCTCTTTGGGCTGTGGCTCTGGGTCTGGAAGGAGCAAGAAACCCACCCCTGGGCAGAAATCTCGGGTGAGAAACTGGATACCAGAAGGGCTGTGCAGGGCCTCTAAGTTGGCCTCAGCCTTTAGTTGAAGCCACTTAGTTGTAGAGCAGGGAGAATGGGGGGTGGGGCAGGGGAGGGAGGCACAGGTCCCTCATCAGAGAAGCCTTCTGCTTTCCCTACACAGCAGCCAGCATCCCGTCTGAACCTGCACAGGAGAAACAATTTTAAGGTAAAAACTTCCAGATGCGCAAGATTCTCACATTTTACAATGACTTCTGCTGCTCATTTGACCCTTGTGGTTCTGTGGTAGAGCATCTCTATTTGACAGTGACGGAACCTGAGACTCAGAGAGGACAAGTGAGTTACTCAAGTCCACACAGCTGGGCAAGGGAAGCCATACACAGGACTCCATCCACAGCTTGCTTTTGCCCCTCTACCCAGCTGGGTTCTGAGGCCAGGTCCTTGTCACAGTCCTCAAGCCTGGCTGGCACACAGCAGGGAAGGAAGAGTTTTCCAGCAGCTTCTGCATGTCTCTTCCCTAATGGGGACTAAGGAGGGCTTAGTCCCTAAGCCAGGGAACTGAAAGTTCTGGCCACGGAAACCTCTAGATTGAAGAGCACCAGCAGCTGAAGAGTGGGCCAGAGTTTTTGCAAGCTGCCGCCAGGCTGCCTGCTTTCTGGTGCTTAGAGATGAAGGCTGACCTCGAAAGCCCTCACCGTGTCCACGAAGCCTTCCAAGACCTGGCCTCCAGGCCGGGCGCGGTGGCTCACGCTTGTAATCCCAGCACTTTGGGAGGCCGAGGCGGGCGGATCACGAGGTCAGGAGATGGAGACCACGGTGAAAATCCCGTCTCTACTAAAAATACACACACACACAAAAATTAGCCGGGCGTGTTGGCAGGCGCCTGTAGTCCCAGCTACTCGGAGAGGCTGAGGCAGGAGAATGGTGTGAACCCGGGAGGCGGAGCTTGCAGTGAGCCGAGATCGCGCCACCGCCCTCCAGCCTGGGCGACAGAGCGAGACTCCGTCTCAAAAAAAAAAAAAAGACCTGGCCTCCGGCTACTTCTCCAGGCTCATTGCCCCCACTCCGCTCTCCCCTCCGCTCTGTCAGCACTGCCACATCGACTTCCTAAAGCCTGCCCAGCCTGCCCCGCCTTGGAGCTTCGTCAGCTCTGATTGGCTGGCTTGGAATTGCCCTTCCCAGACACCCGCTCGGCTCCCACTCACATCCTTCCTTTCCCCAGTCCCTTCGGTGCCTCCAGACCTCCTGCATGATGGGCCTGTTCCTTCACCACTTGCCGTCACCTCGTGGGGTGGGTGTTGAATTTCTTCTTCGTCACCTTAGTCAGTGCTGTATGTTACTGTGTAGCCCTTGGTTGCTTCTCTCCCCTACCAGTGCCCAGAGGGCGTGAGCTCTCTTTTGTACTCTGTTAGATCTCCAGTTCCTGGGGGTAGGCACCTGATAAAAATTTAGGGAATGCATACATGGCCTAGAGGCCAATTTCCCCTTTAGATGTTGACTGTCCCTTTTCCCCAAGTAGGGAGAGTGGTGGCGGGGTGTGGAGAGGCAGAGGGGAGAGAAGGAGCAGTGTTACCAGCGTCTGTCTGGCAATGATATCTGCCTCAACCCCTTTTTGTCCCAGCGGTGTAGACGCAGGTCAGATGACTTTCCAACTCTGTGCGGCTCTTGCCTGTCCCTCCACCCCTGCTGCGGTGAGCCTCTCATCTGAGCCTCCCCAACAGTTTGTGCAAAGACTCCACTTAACGTTGGTCTACTGACTGTCACGGGCGTCTGTGAGCTTCCTGTGCCTTCTTGTTTAACAATGATCTCAGCTTGTGGTGAGGGAGTGGTGATGGCACGGGGTAGAGCTGCCAGAGGGGCCAGCTTGGCCTGGGTTCGGGCTCAAGAGTGCCAGCTTCCTCGAGGAGTGGGAGGTGGGTCATGCAAGAGAACGCGTTGAGCCCAGGCCCCAGGATAACTGAGACTGTTTGGAGGTGGTGCCCCCAACCCTTGCTTACGTGGGCGGGTCTCAGCGGGGCGAGGCTGAGCTTGCCTGCTGAGCCCTGCAAATGCAGGTGAGGCAGCTCAAGCGTTTCCACCTGGACTGGCGTGGAGCTCAGGCCTCTGCGTCTCTCTCTTCCTGTGTATGCAGAGTCAGCTGCCCTGCCCTGATGGGTCTGTGTGTTTGTGAGCGTGTGTCTATTCGTGCCATGAGTGTGACACCTGTGGGTGTGTGCTTGTGTGAGTTGTGTCTGTGTACACCCTCACAGGCGTCTTTCTCTTTGTGGGGCTTTCTTCCAGGCCTGTGATTCTAAAATCAACACAACCAAATCCACACTCGTCGCTGGCTTTCCCTGCCCTGCTGTGGAGCACATGAACCCGGGGATGCATTCGGCTTTCCTTTGGAAAGTGAAGGCAGGTCTTTCCTCTTTAAAGGTAAATTCCAGGGGGATGAACACTATAGAGGAATTGTCCCGGAGATAGCTGGCTGGTGGCCAATTCCTCTTGTAAAAAAGATCCCCGGTGTCTGTGGAGCCAAGATGAAACAATTCTTTGGAATTAACCAAGCTAATTTTGACGAGCAAACATTTTGCTACAATGAAAGTTTTTATTGTAACACATAAAAGTCAAAACAACACCCAGTCCCCTTGGGGGAGACAGGCGGGTGGTAAGAAGAAAAACAGCGCACACACAAGCTCTAACTAATCATTGTGAAATCAAAAGTGCTCCTCGCTGCCAAATTAAATGCGACTAAAAATATACATGGATAGGAGCCGCTGAGGTGCAGCCCCCGGAAGCTGTTGATTCTTTGGCTTACTTGAGGAATCACAAACCCCGAGCCCTTCAAGCACAAGCCATTGTGTTCCAGGGAAGGGTAAGGCCCAGACAAAGGGCATTGCCAGCTTCTGGAACATTCCGCAGGCCTGGGCCAAGGCAGCGGTGCCTTGCTGGAGTAAGGAAGGAAGCTGTGAAGCTGCCATTTCTGTAGTGCCTAGTGCTCTCTGAAGCCAGCCCCAGCTGTCCCATAGATCCCCACATTTGGTTCCCACTGGGCTCCTCTCAGGGAAGCATCACCCCTCCCAGCACTCCCCATCCCACCCCTCACTGCTCCCTCCACCTCTCACTCTTGCCTGGACCTCAGCCAAGACCAAGTTTCTCGGCTGTCTTTTGTGATGACTGATGTCTTGGGTTCCCCGAGGTTTACATGACTGCCGTGCGTCTCGGTGTGCCCTGTAACAAACACCCCACATTTTGGTGAAAGAAGCTCCCTTTGGTGGAAAAGGATTGTATTGAGCCCTAGGGGTATGTGTGTGTGTCACAATAGGGGATGAACCCAACCTGGGGGAGCTGTCCTTACAGAGTGTGTGGTTAGCACTGAATGATGTCACGTTAAAGCAGAAAGCATTTCCTGCACTCCTGAGGTTAGGGGGTGGGACTTGTCTCCAGAGGCAGGGCTCAGACACTGGACCGAATTGAGGACTAGCTAAGAGAGAGACCGGGCAGAAGCATCTTTCATAAGACATGCCCATCAGTGTGTTATGTCAGTTTACCATTGCCATGGCAACACCCAGGAGTTACCACCCCTTCCCATGGCAATGACCTGATGACTCAGAAGTTCCCTTTGAAATGTCTGCATTGACCACCCCTTCATCTACATGCAATTAAAAGTAGGTATAAATACTGCAGAACTGCCCTGAGCTGCTAATCTCTGCCTATATGAGCATAACCCTGCTGCTTCAAGAAAGCTGTTTTCTTCTATCCTACCACCCACTTGCCCTTGACGTCTTTCCTGGGTGAAGACAAGAACCCTCATGGGCTAAGCCCCAGTCTGGGGCTGGCCTGCCCTGTATCACTCCTACTTGATACTCAGAACTGTGCTGGCCCCAAGACACAGTCTGGGCTTCCAGGAGCTCACACTCAGTTATGAGAAGGGGTACATAGGCACATAAATAACTTTAAAAATCTGCCCATTATAAGAAGTGTGCAAACATATGCCCTGGGATCCCAGTTCTGTTTGGCACGGTCAGGGCAGACTTCTTGGAAGAAAGGTCACTCGAACTAGCCTTGAAGGATCCAGACAGGAGAGAGGGGAAAATGTGTTCTTCCTGGTGTTTTTCACTGCTTCTTCCCAGGTGAGTGTCCTGGGTCCCTAAAGATAGCACAAGGCTTTGACAGGCAGGACTCATTTTATCCTACACAGACCCCATCCATTCATCTCTATTTTTTGTCAACTCCAAAACACATCATCTGTCTGACAGGACATTTTCCAACATGGATGTTCACTGGATACTTGGAAATAGGGTAATTTAGAGACAGATCTAGGAGAGGAGGAGAAATCAGCTTTTTATCTGATATGCTTACAGCAGGAGCCACCCTCTCTGTGTGGTGGTTTGACACACAGACCTGAGAGTCCAATGGAACGAGGTCTAAATCCCTTTTTCTCTACTTGCTAGGGAGGGGTGTATAAAGTGGGAAAGTTCAGTTGATGCAGAGCAGGTGAGACCCCAGATTGGGGCTTAGCCCAGGAGGGTTCTTGGCTTCACCCAGGAAAGCATTCAAAGGCGAGCTGGGGTGTTAGACAGCATTTTAAAATCCATGTGGCAGTGGACAGCAGCAGCAGAGGCACTGCTTCTTGCAGAGCAGGGCTACCCCATAGGCAGTGTGCCCAGAGTAGCCCTGCTCTGCAAGGCTCGCCTGCTGTGCATCACAGTGTCCTCTCCAAACCTTAGCTTTCTTTTATGTAAAACAGATATCAGGGTGTTGACTTCATAAAGTAGATCCCTTTGTTACTATTATTATCATTATCATTATTATGATTATTTTTGAGACAGAGTCTTGCTCTGTCACCCAGGCTGGAGTGCAGTGGTGCAATTTTGGCTCACTGCAACCTCCACCTCCTGGATTTAAGTGATTCTTCTGCTTCAGCCTCCCAAGTAGCTGAGATTACAGGTTCCCACCACCATGCCCAGCTAATTTTGTGTTTTTAGTAGAGATAGGGTTTCAGTATGTTTTCCAGGCTGGTCTTGAACTCCTGACTTCAGGTGATACACCTCTCCTTGGCCTCCCAAAGTGCTGAGATTACAGATGTGAGCCACCACGCCCAGTTCCTTTATTATCCCTTTTATTGGTTAGGACATGCTGGCTTCAAGTAACATAATACCAAACAGATAATGGCATAACCAGTACATATATATATATATATATGTGATCTTTGTTGACAAGGCAGGTGGTTCCAAGGCTGGTGCAGCAACTCAACAATGCCAGCGAGGGCCCAGGCTCTCTCTATCCTCCTGCTGTGACATCTTCAGCAGGTGTTGCCCCATGGTCACAAGGCAGTCACCCTGGTTCCAGGCATTATATCCTTCCTAAAAGCATCACCAGCAGGAAGGAAGGAGGAGTGGGAGAGGGAGGGCCCAGGGCTCTTTTCTCACGTGTGTCTTCATTTGGGAGGAAAATCTTTCGTGGAGGTTCCCATTTACTTCCTTCCCATCTTGTTGGTTGGAACTGTATCATTCAGCAACTCACAAGCCCATCACTGGCAAAGAGGAAACAGATTACCATGATGGATTTAGACCCATCACATTTCATCACTTGAGGCTGGGCATGCTGATATCACTTTGATACCAAAATCTAAATGAATATTGAGTAGACAACCAGCAGTGTGAGCCACTCCATGGGCCACCCAGTCAGTAGCTGGCACTGGAATGGGCACAGTAGGAATGCAGCCATACTTGATACAAAGCTCCACATTGGGCTGGGTCTCAGGGAGAGGAGGAGAAACTATTGCCCATGTCTCATCAGAATCTAGATCACCAGGCATCAAGGGTCATACCTAGATGCTTTTAGAGACACACAGAGGTCTCAGAAACACTACCCTCTCTCCAGCATCAAATGCCCCCAGCCCCACCAAGTACATGTAACACAAGGCTTTGCAGCAAAGAGCCTGCAGGAGGAGGCTGGACTCCCAGCTCAGCCTGAGACTTGCTGTGTGGTCCTGGGCAGATTATTTGGCTTCTTTGGGTCTCGATGCCCTCCTCTGAAGGGAACCATACTCGCTCTGTGGATGCCATGTGGCTGGTGAAGGCCTTCAGATGCAGAGAATCATCTGGGAAGTTACGATGCAGGTCAGGGTGAAAGGAGACTTGATTTGTAACACAACTGAGGAGTGGGGCTCTCAGGCTCCTCAGCAGTCAACAGCATGTTGGACCTGTTGTGCTTTTAAGGTATCTTCCAACTTGGATGTGCTGGGATCCTGTGCCCAGTAAAGTAGTGAAGTAGTCGCCACTTGGATTCAGATTCACGCTCTGCCACGTACAAGCTGTGTGACCCTTGGCCACGTTGCTTAACCTCTCTGAGCCTTAGTTTTCTCATCTATAGAAGTAGGGACATCTACAGAAGTAGGGATACTTAAAAGGTTGTAATGGTTGAAATAACATGTGTGAAGCCCTTAAGGGTGCCTGGCACACTGGTAAGTGCAGGGGAAATGTGGACTATTATTGTTGATATATTAGTTTATATCATTCTCACAGCAACCTCATGGTTTAGCGATTATCATCCCGTCTATTGCCCTTATATGTGAGGCTCTGGGTGACAATGAGGATCTGTCTACAGTTTTTCATCCAGTACAAAGGCAGAATTTGAATCCAGGTCTTCTGACTCCTGACTCTTCTCCTTTCTGCTGCACTCCATTTCAGTCTGGAGAGAGATAATACAGCAAAGATGGGGTGAACACTCAGATGGGGGGCAGAACACACACACACACACACACACACACACAGTCTGCCTGTGCTAAGGTCTCAGCGAAATTGTAAATAATAATAACAGCTAGTCTGCTTTTATGTATACGAAAGGCTCTCAAAAGGAATTGTTCTTATCTCCATTTTATAAATGACAAAATGATGTTTAGAGAGGTTCAGAAATATGCCACACAGTTGTGCAGAGTCCTTGATCTGTCAGGTTCCAGGTCCGAAATCCTTGAAGCTGGGCCAGGCTGCAGTAAGTCAAGCTGGTATGGCCTTTCTGGGTCCCCTCTGGCTTCCCAAGCCTCTTTTCCTCACCAGCCACTCCCAGGTCCCAGGGCACTTAAGCCAGCACCTCGCCCTCTCTGTCCAGGAAGCCTCAGAGCAGCCAGCGGCCCTCTGCCTTGGCCTTTCCTGGAAAGGCCCTCTGGGTCCGTCCCTGCAGGAGCCTCCTCCCTCCTAGCTTGTGCCACCTCCTGATGCTGAGCTGCTTACAAGTCACACTAGCATCATGAATGGTGCGAAGTGTGTCATCACCCCTGCCTCTGCTTCCATCAGAAACCTTGGTTGTAAATCAGCAGAATCTTCTGAATATCCTTAACCCAGAGGCTAGATCTAAGGATAAAAATGGCAGGAATCAGCAGGCAGTTGAGGAAGATAGCTGGGCCAGAGAGTGGCTGGGGCAGTCCTCAGGTCATGCCTGGAAATAACCTCTTGTACAAGTGGATCCTGCCTAATTTGCTGAGCGCTTTCACCTGCATTCCCCTGCCTGAGCCTCCAGCTCCCCTGTTCAGGAGGCTGGGCAGGTGTTGCATGCCCATCTGTCAGATGCAGAAACCAGGGCTTACCAGTGCCTAAGATCACACAGCTGGTAAGAGAAAGGTTCTTCAGCCCCAGTCCTGGGCATTTTTAGTTCCCCAGGGGCTTTCTCTAGGTAGCATTGGGGCAAGCACTCCGTCCAAAAACCTTTAGCCCCAAGATGTTGGAGTGTCACTTGGAATGTTTGCTCCCCGGTGAGGGGCCTGGACTTGGCTCTTTCTCATGCTGGCATAGCCTGTATGCGTGAAATATCTGTGGGGGAGAAAGCAGGGTTTACTGGTTGGGGAGCAGCTTCAGGGAGCTGGTGGTTCTCAGAGAGGTTGGCCCAGCCCTCTCATGCCAGCACATCTGGCTGAACTGTCCTAAGCCCAGCATTCTGCAGCAGGTAAAGAAGCAAAGCAAAAGTTCATGTCAGCCAAATGCGGCGGCTATGCCTGTAATCCCAACACTTTGGGAGGTCAAGGCAGGTGGATCACTGGAGGTCAGGAGTTTGAGACCAGCCTGGCCAACCGTCTCTGGTGAAACCCTGTCTTTACTAAAAATACAAAAATTAGCAGGGCGTGGTGGTGGGGGCCTGTAAACCCAGCTACTCGGGAGGCTGAGGCAGGAGAATTGCTTGAACGTGGGAGGCGGAGGTTGCAGTGAGCCGAGATCACACCACTGCACTCCAGCCTGGGCGACAGAGTGAGACTCCATCTCAAAAACAAATAAACAAAACATTCATGTCAGCCAGCAAAACCTGGAACCATACAGCAGCTCCAATTTTCTTTTCTGCCTCCTATCTTAGACCTTGGGTTGTGGATATCGTGCTGTGGAGGCCTAGGGTCCAGGCTTGGTCATTTACCCCCTCTGGGCTCTATCTGTAAAAAGAGGGTACTTGTGTCCCCAGAGAGTCCTTCTTCACCTCTACAGCCCCTCCTATCCCCTCTGCCCTGCCCTCCAGGTCTTTCTGTCACACACACAGACTCACACTCTCAGGTGCATTCACAGAAACACACACAGACAACACATGCAGACTCACACACAAACATAACACAGGCACATTCACAGACACAAGCAGGGACACACTTATACACATACCCACAGACACACAGACATATGAAGACAACATTTCTTGTGCCACATCTGCTCTCAGTCACAGGCTGGAATTTTGCAGAACTGACCTCAGTGTCCCGGTTCAGTGATCCTCAAACACGACTCCACATTAGAATCCTCTGGGAGCTTTTAAAAATCTCACATGCTCAGACCACACCTTAGACCCATCACATCACAATCTCTACAGGCTGCTTCCAGACATCAATATTTTTTAAAGCCCCTAGGTGACTTCAATGTGCAGCCAAGGTTGAGAACCAGTGACCCCCAATTTATTTCCTCACCCGGGAAGGAGCCCCATAGAGTGAATTACAGAGAGGCACCCCAGCACCAGATACAGAAGTCACATTTCCAGCCCCCACCAGTCTCCCTCCAGCTTGTCTAATCAACCCTTGACCCTAATTGCCCACAGCAAGGGGCAGAGTTGCATCACCACCAGCCAAACCTCTACTGCCACTTTAGGGAGAGAACTGAGCAAGAATCACTTTCTTTCATCCACATAGTGGGGAGGGATGTTTCTCAGATTGGAGGAGACCACCTGCACGAGAATTCTTGAGAGCTTACTAAAATGCAGATTCACAGGCCCCAGCACACACCAGCTGAGTTGCAGTCTCTAAAGGCTGTGCTTAAGCCTCCTGGTGACACACGGTGGGCTAGTCTGAGAGTCAGAAGACCAGGGGTTGAGTCCTAGCTCTGTCCCTGACTTGCTAGGTCACTGTTGGTGGGTCTGGACTTTTATCTGTAACCTCTTGGGGAGTCTCATGAAAAGCAACAAAGTCTGTCTGAAGGAAGACTTTGCAGACACAAAAGTGCTTTATAAGTTGGTTACTTTATTGTTATTGTTGGTTTTGTGCTTGTCATTTACACTCTGTGGGTCCTGGTATGACCTGATGCCCCAGTGAATGAATGTGGGTGGAGAGCTGGAGGGCCGATAAGCCCTGGAGATGCTGTCAAAATAGCCACATGCTGGTCATGCACAAGGTGTGGGGTGAGAGTGGTGTATCTATCAATGTCCCTGTGCCCTGCTAAGCAGGGATGAAGAGCAAGGCTCTGTAATTATTATAGGGATGTTCTATTGCTCCAGTGAAGCCTGGACGTGAATGAAGTCTTGGAGAGAGGGAAGAGGAAGGTAGGGGAAATGGAACATTTTTGAGCACTGGCTACATGCTAAGTAATCCATGGGGCACTTTCACGTATCAGTGCATCAAGTTCTCATGCTCAGTTTTACCCCCATGAGATGAGAAAATGGAAACCCCAGAAGAGAAAACAGAAACTCAGACTTACGACCTGTCCCGAGTCACTCAGGCAGCAATGGCAGGGCTGGGGTTAGAACCCAGGAAGGTCTGTTTCCTGATGCCCCGGATGTTCCCATGTACCACATGGCCCTCCACTGTATGAGAGCTTGCAGGCTTCACGAACAGCCTCTCACTTAGCTTGCTGGAGGTGTCCAGCCTGAAGCCCAGAGCCCTTGAAGGATCTTTGCCCGTGTGATGTTGGGGGATCACCCAGCCAGACCACTGCCCTGCGTTCCCTCAGCTTTCTGGGGAGGATGAGAACATCTGAAGTCAATCACATTCTAACAACACAGGGTTTCAAAGATAAAGATCAAAGGCAGAGGAGGTCAAAGAAACCAATGTCAGATTCCCCCCAGATTAAAGCAAAAGGAGCCGCACTCCCTGCAGGCTGAAGTCTCCAGGAGGCCTGCCTGGAACCCGAAAAACTTCTCCAGCCTACAATCTCAGTGTCTGTCAGCTAGTGCTGTGGTACCGAGGGTGGGTCACAGATGGACAGAGTCACACAGAGCAGGTCAGGGGGTCCTGAGAGAGAGGGAAAGAGAGAGGGACAGAGATGGAGAGAGACACACAGGGAAAGCAAGACACAGCGAGCCAAACAGAGATGTTCAGAACGAGGCAGAGAAGAGAGACAGAGAGAAAGAGAGAGAGAGGGAGAGAAAGCAAAACAGAGAGCCACAGATGCAAAGTGAGGTATTGAGGCATAAAAATAGTGTCGGAGTGAAGCAGAGGCCAAGCCAGGCTGGGAGACAGCCTGAGCGCAGGACCAGGCTGGCCCCGGAGGCATCAGTGTGCTGTTGTGCAGGCAGAACTTTCCACTGAGACCGCCCCCTGCCCGTCAACCCATCCTTGATCTGCCGTGCTTTGCCTCCACGTGGAGGCTGGCCTGATATCTTGATGGAAGGCCAAGGCTCCAGGGCAGAGGCTGGCAAACAACCCACCAAACAGGCTGGAGGGGCTCCCTGGGGGTCAGGAGGGCTGCGGGGACCTGGGTCCTCAGGACCCTTAGAGACTGGAAGCCTCCCAACCCCTACTCTGCTCATGGCCTGGCCAGACCTGCAGGGCCCCCATGGTCCCAAGCTCTCCCGCTGTGGCCTGTGCCTTACTTTCTCCCCTCTCCCTGTGTTCACCAAACCTATGAAGCCCAAACCAGCCTTCCCCTCCTCCAAGAAGCCCACTGGGATGTCTCCAGGCTTCTTTTGTCTGCATTGCAGCCTCATGGTTCAGTGATGCAGTGTTTGTGTTCTAAATGCCATGCACAGAAGTTCTCTGTTCCCTCTTTCCATCTCGATGTCAAATCCTCTTCCCTTTCCTCTTCCCTCCCCTCCCCACCCTGGCCTCATGGCATGTGCACTAAAAGGCTTCCATGAGGTTCTGAAATGTGCTCTTTTCATTCAGAGAGCGCTCATTCCTTGACTGCCTTCAGCTGATCCTCAGTTCAGAGGGTAGGAAGCAGAGGACAGCGTCGTGCCCACCTAACAGGGGAAGGAGGCCCAGGCAGGCAGCTTGTGGAGCTAGCAGAGCGGGTCTGAGGCAGGCTCAGCTCCCAGCCTTTTGTCATGCACTGCCCCCTGCCTCCACCCTCTCTTCCTGAACCTCACTCAGGACAGGAGTTGAGCATCTGCATTGGGGGAGGCGGGGTTATTCCACCTTGCTGGCCTGGCTCAGACCTAAGGCCTCATCCCGGCAGGCCCAGTCTGCAACCTGGCCTGAACCTGCTCTCTCACTTCCCTTTCTCAGTGGTCAGCACCTGCTGAGCTCCCCACACCCTTGTTCCCACCCCTGCCAGGCACACCCGTTTCCTTTCCCCAGAGGCCTCCTTCTGGGCTGGTCCTGCTTGGCCAAAGCCGGAGGCAGGGCCACTCAAAGTCCAGTACGGGGAGAAATGTGAACCCACCACCCACCCAGAAGGAGTGAGAGCCAGGCCATCAGGGACCCCCACATTCGCAGCAGTAGTTTCCCCACCAGACTGGAGTGTCTGTAGGGCTGGGGCGATGCCTGCTGGTCTCTGTATCTCCCAGGCCTAGCCCGGGACTTGGCACTTAGTGGATGCTTAGACAATTGCTGAGCAGGTGAAGAGGGTCCAGGCAAAATGCTGAAGCCCTGACAGCTTCGAGCTTCCCTGCCTTCCTTCCTGCCACCATGATGCCAATGACAAGGTGATGCAAAATAAAAATATCATTGAGCAAAGCACCAACAGTGTCACAGCTGATACCCCCAACAACTCCAGTGCCCAAGGCACAGGAGGCTTAGTGACTTTCTCAAGGTCCCCCAAGCCAGTGAGTGGGGAGGGCACGGTTGGACTCTGAGTGTAAGTTCTTGGGCATACTGCTGGACCCCAGGAGAGGCGGGTTCTGGCAGCTCCCCTGTGACCTGGGGTGAGTTCTATTTCCCCTCTGAGCTTCAGGCTCCTCGTGTGTGAAATGAGGACTGAACTCCTCGGGTTCTTCATTCCCTTTTCCTGCTTAACATTTCCTAGTAATTTAAGGGAATGAGATCACCTCCACCTCCCTTAATTAAGATTCACACAATAGTTTGAGGCAAGACTCCTGTCTTCAAAGATCTTACAGTATAGTGGGGGTGAGACATAGTCTATTTAATATTCAGACAATGGGGCTGCGGAAGCCTTGGGGAGGGGAACTGGAGGCCTTCCTGGAGGAGGACAGGGGATGGGGTGGGCCTGTAGGGAGGAAGCATTTGCCCTGTAGATTGGTCAGGAGGGGAGGGGTGGATGTGAATGGGAGTGTAGTTGAGATGAAGAGTGCAGGAGGAGGACACCGGCCAGCTGGAATGGAGAAAGCCATGACTTTCTAGCAATTTCCTTTTCCAAGCCCCTCTTGCAAGTGAGCATCTTTAATTTATTAAGGGACTGATTTTAAATCATCCTCCCTCTCTCCCTGCCCACCCTGCATCCTCCACTGCCTATATTTCCCCTGACCATAAATTTCTTTTTAATGACAGTTTAGAAAATGAGCAAATCTTTAGTGACACTTTTATCACCCCCAGAATACTTTTAATAAGAGGTTTCGGTAGATTGCATTCTGGGAGTGGGGGGAGGGGGAAGGCAAGATGGTAGCTTCACCAACCTGCGCAGAGCTGTTCTCCCTGGTCCCAGCCCTGCAGCCCCCAAAACCACCCCTCTCCACCCCACCCCTACCTGGGGGCAGGGGGCGTCCCATGACCTAGGACCGCAAATCCCTGGGTTCTAGCCCCCATGTTGACAATCCGCTCACCTTATAGCCTTGGGCACATTCCTTTACTCCTCCTCTCCCTCCCTCTCTCATCTGTAAAATCTTGCCTATGTGCAAGAGATAATTAGCAGACCTATTAATAATGGTTAAAAGTAATTAGCTGCCGACACTTGGTGCCACACCTAGTTACTCAGACTGGCAAATCAGGCCCCAGAATATTTCTCAAACTAAAAACAGGGCCAGCTCAACTGGATTTGAAAGCACGGCTCTAACCACTCCACTGGTCACCGGGACGTGTGTGTTGCAGGCCTCTTTTTGTGCTCACTCTATGTTAGATGTGAATGTACTGGAAAATCCATGCGGCACCTAAAATGTGATGTCCCCTTCAAGAGTTTTCAACTGAGCTGGATAAGCAAGAAAAACTGCCCAGAATAAGGTTGTGTCAGAAAGACAGCCTGACAGGGCCAGGAGCAGGGTGGGGCAGCAGAGGGGCGGCCCATGATGGATCCCTAGAAAGGGGAGATTTATGACATGGGATTGACTAGGAAGGGGAGGATCTAGAGGGAGCTGTCACAGTTCAGGAGTAATAAAAATGCTGAACAGGAACCATGAGCAAGGCCTGGGAAAGAGGGTCATTTAAGGAAAATCAACAGGATTTGGGGGCTGGCTGGATATGTGGCATGTGAGCTGTGAGCTTTGGAATAAAGGCAAGGGGAGGTTCACAAAGAAAGGCAACCCTGGAAGATGGCAGTCCATCACTGAGTGACCTGTAAAATGATTCGGTCCGTTTTAAAACACACAGAAAAAAAAATTGTTTTCTCTAAGAAACACACTGTTGAGGGCAATTTGAATTACAGTTAGTCTGGGAAAGGTGACTCAAGCCTGTAATCCCAGCATTTTGGGAGGTTGAGGTAGGAGAGGGTCACTTGAGCTTAGGAATTTGAGATCAGCTTGGGCAACATATTAGATATATATTAGAGACCCTGTATATATATATATATATATATATACATATATATATATATATATGTATATATATATATATATATATATATGAGCATATATATGCTTAAAAAACAAAGAGGGGTTAAAAGTTAACTGAGTAAAAAAGTAATTTGGGTGATCTGGGTGCTTAGGGATCTTGACATTTACTGAGCACCTACTATGTGCCATTCACTGTGCTTTGCACTTTGAGGAGCTGGTGCATTGAAAGAGTTTATTGCTGTGTACAACTTTCTAAATGAGAGCTATCCTGCTTCTTATCTTTGTTATTGAGCAGAAATCATTATGGCCATGGATGGGAAATGAACATTTAGGGCATAGAAAATAATAGTAGCTAATTGCTCTTGAGTACTTACTAGGTGCTAGACAGCGCTCTAAGTGTTTTGCATGTGTTAATTTGTTTAATCTCACAAAAATCCTAGAAGGTAGGTGATATTATTATCAACCTCATTTTGTAAATAAGAAGTTGAGGCCGGGCGTGGTGGCTCACGCTTGTAATCCCAGCACTTTGGGAGGCCGAGGTGGGCGGATCATGAGGTCAACAGATGGAGACCACGGTGAAACCCCGTCTCTACTAAAAATACAAAAAAATTAGTCGGGCATGGTGGCGGGTGCCTGTAGTCCCAGCTACTCAGAGAGGCTGAGGCAGGAGAATGGCGCGAACCCGGGAGGCGGAGCTTGCAGTGAGCCGAGATTGCGCCACTGCACTCCAGCCTGGGCGACAGAGGGAGACTCCGTCTCAAAAAAAACAAAAAAGTTGAGTGCCTCTCCCAAGGCCACACAATAACTGCCAAGTCAGGGTTTGAACCTGGTAGCCTGACTCCAGTGCTCACAAATTCAGCTACACTCCAGACCGCAGCATCTTGTCTGTTTCTAACCCTGAAGAAGAGTCAGTAGCAGTGGAGGCGACTTTAGAGAAGACTCCAAAGGGTTCCCTGAGAGCAGACTGGCTCTGAGGACAGGAAAGTCTTGAGGGGAACAGATATGAAGTCTGGATTATCAGTTTCTCACCACACAAAGATGCAGGAGAAAAACCTGGGGGGCTTTAACTGCCTTTCTCAAAGGGCTGCAGACAGGGGCCTGAGGGTATGCCTGGCTCATAAAGCATTTCTGGCCTGGAAGCAGAGCTGGCACCAGGAGACAAAAGTCTGGAGAGGGAAGATTAAATTCCATTTAACCTCGAATTGGAGACACATACACTGAAAGAGAGGTGGATGTTGTTCCGTTTTTTCTTTACATTTGCTCTAAGTGTATTTGAAAAGGTCTGAACACAGGAGAGAGGATGACACAGGAGTGAGAAGCTGTAGTTTTGCTACCCAGTGTCTGCAGGGTGCTGGGCACACCACTGGCCTTGCTGAACCCTGGTCTTCCGGCCTGCAAAATGCAGCAAAGCATCTTTATTTCAGAAAGCGGGGAGCCTGCAACGTGTTTAGCTTCTGGCCCAGATTTGGCCTTCCGTATTCTGTAATTGGTAGCTATTATTATTATTATGGCTATAACTATAGATCATTAATTTACAGTTTAAAAATGCTTCACCTGTTTCATTTTACACTATTATTTTACTGAAGAATTAAATTTTTATGAGAAATTCTCCTAATTGGCTGGATTCAATGTCATCCCTGCTTCTTGCAGCACAGATAGGCATTACCAGCCATGACTTCTCACTGCCGGTGCCCACCGGGACCCTCTTCTTCATCTTGTACCATCTATGGAGGGTCAACTCTGTGCCAGCACCATCCTGGGTGCTTTGCAGACATTCTCTTCAATTCTGAAGACAGCTTTGCAGACAGGAATTTTTCCCTACCTTGCAGATAAGGAAGTGCAACCTCTGAGAGTTTGGATGGCTTGCCTGAGGTCACACAATTAGGAAACACTGAGCTGGGATTCAGGACCAAGTATGTCTGTCACTAAAGCCCAGGCCTCCCAGCTGGCAGATCCAGGGCTTAGGGGATTCTCTGGAATGGAGCTGGCCTTGCACAGTGGAGACAGTGACCAGCTAACAGCCCTCCCAAGGACAATATAAGCTCTCCAGAGATGGTTCCCTTTGGGCTGAGCAGCTCCAAGAAACCCCAAAGACGCATTAACCAGGGGGATGCCACCTCCCACTCACCAAGTATCCCCCAAACGGCAAGGGGAGCCAATTCCTCCTCTGGAATCCCCATGTCCTTGTCTCCCTGGCTCCCATCCTGGGCTCAGTTGCCCATGTTCAAGGGACCAGATGTGATTCAGGGAATGGAGCCATAATAATCCCTTATACTTGCCTGGCCCTTGTAATTTGCAAGGAGCCATTTCACATACCCCATGGCCTCTGAGCTAACAGGGAGGCGGTGACCCTGTGAATAAGAACACGGGTCCTTGGGGCACACTAACTCAGGTTCAAGTCTCTCTTCCACCCCTTCCTTGCTGTGGAGCCATGAGTGAATCGCTTCACCTCCCTAAGCCTTGCTATCCTTACCTGAGGAATGGGGAAAATATCCTCTACATAGCATCTTTACGAGGGTCTATTGAAGCTATGCATCTATACATATGCATTGTGTTTATTTACATAAAATCTCTCTATTTGCATAAGTCTCTTAGTAGCCCACAAATAAATAATAAATACTGATACATAGTAATGCTTTAATACATTCATGCTAACTAAGCATAGCCAGACTCAAAGGAGGATGATAAGAACTATTTTTTAAGCCAAGACCTCATATTTTGTTTTATTTTCCACTTTGATCATCAACTCACCTACCAGACTGTAAGGCCTGTGAGGCCAGGGCCGTGTCTGTCTGCTCAGGACTCCCCTGAAAGCATTTAGCTGAGCCAGGGGCTCAGCTAATCCTTGTTTGAATTAACTACGTTGTTTAATCCTCACAACAGCCCTTTGAGTAACAGGTATTATCATCCCCATTTTACAGATGAAGAAATGAAGGTTCAGAGAGATAAACAGGGTCGCAAAGCTAGAAATGGTGGGATTAAAGTTCAGATTCAGGTTCCTGACTCATGAATCTGTGCCATGAGCCACATCATCCTGCCTGGGAGTGATCTTTCTCTTGACAGACGGAAGACCAGAACCCCACTTCCCAGGGCTTCATGCCCTGAGTGACCCCCATCACATGAGAGAATGTGGGTGGGGTGGCCCCAAGGCCCAGCCGCTCAGCTTTCTGGGGAGCACCAATTGGTCAGTTGCCTGAGAGGTCCTGTGATAAAAGCTTGTGGATGAGGAAAATGACAGTGCCCATCACATCCATGTCTCCACATGGCAAGACTTAAAGCAGTCCGGGGACACCACACACTTCTGTTTCCCCAGGGAGCCCTTCCTTGTGGAGCTATTTCCTCCACAGAAGGGAGGCCTGCCATGCTGGGGGTGCTCATCTGTTCAGGAGGGAGGGCAGTGGGCTGCCGTGAACTGGGGGAGCCACAGGAGCTGCAGCCCTGGTCTCGGCCAGCCAGCCTCGCTCTCCCTGGAGTCTGGAGGGAAGCTGTCCTTGGGAACCCATCAGGCCATATGTTAACTACCAAGTACCTGTTACTTTGCTGGCCTCAGGGAGCTGGAATCCCTTGTTGAAGACCATTTGCCCCATGAGAAAAGAAGCAGGCATTGAAATCCAGATCTATCTGACTCCAAGTCTAGTGTTCTGGGGCCTTCCCTAGCCTTAATCTGTGTATTTATGATCAAGCGCAACCCAAGAGGGCTCTACTGCCCAGGGACATCCCCTTGAAGCTACTGCCCCCTCGCTCAGAAGGAGGGTGCTGAGGGCCTCAGGAGAGGAGGGGGTGTCACTCAGGGGGAAGAAGAGGCAGAAGGAGGCTGAGTGCTGTGAATGTCGTGCTCTCCTTCCCAGCACCTCAGTCTGGCCAAGCATGTTTTTCTGGCTTCTGGTAGTGCTGGGGAGGTGGAGGCTGAGAGGTTTTGTGTGTGTGTGTGTGTGTGTGTGTGTGTGTGTGTGTGTGAGTGTGTGTGTAATAGCACACTAGATTGGGAGCCTAGGAACATGGCTCTATTCCCAGGCACTGGTGCAAAGAAGGCAGGGGACCTGGAGAGTCACACTTCCTCATCACACTCTGTCGCATCAGGAAGGCTAGCTAGGTGCCGTCTGAGCTGCTGCCAGCAGCCCCACCATCTTCCTGAATTGCTAACCTGAACAAAGACACAGATGCTGAAGCCTGACTGCCTGGGTCCAATCTCAGCTCTGCTACTGAGCAACTGTGTGATTATAGGCAAGTGAATTAACCTCTCTAGGCCCTCAGCCTCTGCTACAAAACAGGGATAATGACAGCCCCTGCTCTCATGGAGTTGCTGTGAGGATTCAATGAGCAAATGCATGTAAATCAATAAATGCTCAGCAAATAGTCACTACCATTATCATTACTATCCAGAGCCTTTGTCCACAATCCCGAAATCCCAAACACTCTGAACACAGAAAGCTTTTTGAAAATTCATTTGGCAATTATTTTAAGTCTTTATTTATCCCATGGACTGTGAATATTCATTAGTTTCCCTGCAGAAGTGTTAGTTTGATTACAGGGCACTGTCCCAGATCATGCTGGGGTGACAAAATTGTGGCATATCCACCGTATTCCATTTCTGAAATCCAAAAAGTATTCTAAATCTTGAAACACTCCTGGCCTCAAGGAGTTTGAATAAGGTATTATTGCCCTGAGCTCTCTCTTTCAATTCTTCCAGTAATCCTGAAAAGTAAATGCCCTTTATTCTTATTGTACAGACAGAGGAACTTAGGCTCGGAGGAGTTAAAGAAAGTGTCCTGGATGCCATGGCAGGTACACAGCAGGGCCCAGACTTAAGTCCTGACCTCTGACTGCAGACCTGACAGTGTTCCCCTCTGCAGGCCTCCTAGGTGGTCAGATTCCCAAGGCTCCCGAGAGCCTGTGTCTGGTTCAATGCTGTCCCCCAGAGAGCTGAACACACCCCCTTGCCCAGTGACAGTCCATCGAATGAACAACGGCATTCATGAGCAAAAGACGTGGAATCCTCTTGGATGGGCAAGCAGCTCCCCAAGGAGACTTGGAGAAAAAAGGTGAACTCAATGAGAACTGTTCCCCTAGGAGCCTCCTAAGGTGCCCTGCCATCTGTGCCCAAGATGGAGTCAAGCTGAGTTGGGTCCGTTTCTGGCTCTGCCCAAGCTCACTTGCAACCGGACCCTGAGCCAGTCCCTGACCTGCTTGAGCCTGCATTTCATCATCCCCGTGGATGAGGGTAATAACAATTCTACCTCATATAGCCACTGTACTTGGCAGGGTCTTGGAGGCAGATTTGGTGAGGGGACCCGGGGCCTGTAGCACTCAAGGACAGCTGGAGCTGAATTGACCAGCTTCTTTTCCCCAGGGACTTCCTGCCACCTTCTCCCAAACCGTGGGAAAATGGGCTTCTCCAGCCACCTATGAGGAAATTCCCAGTGCCCAGAACAGGATCTTGCAAGCCACTGTTAAGCCTCCTCTTTGCAAAGCCTTGGAGTCATAGCTTCCTTCTAGGCTCCAGGGAGAGCGAGACTAAAGTGACCATGGCCACAGCACCCGTGCCCCTTGTCCACCCAGCTCACTGCAGCCCACAGCTGCCCTTCCTTCTGCCATGCACCTCCAGCAGGTGCTCCCTTCTGCAGAGTAAAGAGTCCCATAAGGGGCTTCCCTGGGGACACAGAAAGTGTGTGCTGGCCCCAATCTGCTTTAGCTCTTGCCTTCTGGGGACACGGTCTCAGTGGGCACAAGGTAACTTTGGACAGGTTTCCAGTTTAATAAAAGAAAGCTGTTTCTGTTGTCAGTTCAGCCTGCAATTCCTACTTCAAACAGCCCCTTAAACCTGTTTTTCCTACACGTTGGGGTCCCCCAGGGACCTTCCCCACTTGCCCACGTGCCAGAACCTGGCTCCTCCTGGCCAGGCTTACCCAGCGTTCGCTGCAAGGCCCTGCCTGCCTCCCCTCCCAATTCCACTGTTGAAATAAAACATCCATCATGTTTCATTTGCCTAATAAGCCTCAGTCTCCATTCTGCTGGGTGATTAACCAGTCAGAATACCATGAGATCCCATCCGGCGCTTGGCAATCGCCACGGGAGGGGCAACCTTCCTCCTTTTGTTACCACCACCCCTCCCCACATCTTTCTTTTCAAATGACCGTGTGATTCCATTAAGTTCCGTGTGCAATAGCAATCATTCTGGAAAAATTGATTGTGACTCTCTTAATGACTGCTTGGTCGGATGTTAATGTAACGGGGGAAAATTTACACTGTCCTGCTTGCTGCAGCCAGAGCTGAAAAGGATTCCAGGCCAGTGCAGGTAGGGCATGGATGCAGGGAGGGTGGGGCATAAATGCAAGGAGGGCGGGGATAAATGCAAGGAGGGCGGGGCATGGACCTATGGCCGACTGGCAGAATTTGATTAACAAAGTAATGTCTGTGTTTCTTAGAAAGGATTTCTCCACCTGTCAGGGGTGTCTCGGAAGAGCATAGTCATTCCCCACCCTGCTTTGGGGGCCCTACCCCTGGTGGCAGGGCTGGGGCCTTGCTTCCTGCCCTGGCTGTGTGCCCTAGGACATATTACCAGAAGGACATATTACCAGAAGGACATATTAGGAGAGAGCAGAAGATCCAGTCAGAGATCTAGAGCTGACCCTGCTCTGCTGTAGCTGTGTGACCTTGGGCTAGGCACCCACCCTCTCGGCAGCTTCCCACGGGAAATTAGTACAAGCCCATGCCCTGCCTCCCCAAGGCACTTTGAGGCCAGAGGCAGACATTGCCTATCCAAGTAGCCATCCCCTCTGCTCCTTTCTTGCTAGCAGAACCCAGGCTGGGGTGTCAGGTCCTGCAGGACAGTGCAGGGCCCCTCTCCAGCCTATAGAGTAAAAGGTGCTCAGTCCAAGCCAGCCAGTGGTGGGTCAGGAGAGGCTACATGATGCCATTCTGGCCAGAAGGCAGAGAGCCTACTGGGGCTTCTGGAAAAGTGCCTCTTGCTTCTAAAAAGTTACATCAAGAAGGGACATCCTGCTTCCTGCTTCTGGACACTGCTATGTGACAGTGAGATGCTGGGAGCTGTGGCGGTGTCTCACAAGCTTCTCACAAGCACGAAGGGATGTACCTGAGGACCAATGCCAACGTGCAGGGGATGGCAGGGAGAAAGAACCGAGAGTGCCTAGGTCCTGGATGGCATTGTGGAGATGCTGAATTAACCACAGCTGGAGCTGCACACCTCATCCCCAACCTCTTCTGAAGGAGGAGAATACATTTGCATTACTGTTCAGCCAATCTGAGTCAGGTTTTCTGTTATATGTGGCCAACAGTATCTCTGTAGAACCTACGCAGGTAGGAGTCTTCTTTAAATGGTAAAGTTCTGAGCAAATGTAAGTGCTGGTGTTATTCTTTTAAGGGCTATAATTAGAACCTAAATTGTGTCATCCATGAGGGTCAGGATGTGGCAATGATGAGCAGGTGAAGCAGACATGAAATGCACGTGCAGGGCGGGCAGAAGCACCTCCTATGAGAATCTTGTGCTAGGGTCCTCACCCAGTAAATACCCAAGTGTTAGCTTTTGGAAGGAAATGGGCATTCCGAATGTTCTAGAACGTGTCACTTGGTTTCTCTCTTAGCCCCGTTCCCAGGGACTCATGCTTGGCCCCATTGAGGTGAACGGCAAGGCCTACCATAAGTAAATCCAGATCAACCCTGGTGCCTAGCAGTTCTGCTTCAGAGCCCTCTGGAAGTGGAGCCCTCATTTCCCTCCACACACAAACAGCCCAACAGAGCTGCTCCAGGGCCCAGGGCTAGGACGGGGAGAAAGAAGAGTCCTTACCAAAACCTGGACCAGGGGTTTGTTGTGGGTCCCAACAGGGCTTGTTCATGAGCACCTGTGAGATTCCTTCTGGAGATGCTCAGAAACACTTGGGGACCTCTTTGAGGGCTGGGGTCATGCCTTAGTGGGTGGGAGTGAGAATGGTGAGTTGTGCTGATACTGTGTTATCATTCTTCATGGAACCAGAGGAGGTGGGCCTGGAGGCTGGCCCAGAAAAGAGCTTGCACCTCTCAGGCCCCAGCTCCTTTCTCCTAGCCTCGGTGGACTCTGAATACAATGGCTATAGGGGGAGACAGGGCAGTTCTGAAGCCCAGGGAGGGACCTGACCACTCAAGAGCTTTCAAGTGGAGTAATTTTTATGGCAGAGATTAGAAACTGTTGTAATATTTTTCTTAGTTGATTCTTCTAATTGCAAATCAATAGAACTAATTTGCACCCTGGTTGGGTTTGTTTTGTTGTGAGATGATGGGGGTCCCAAAGGACTCACTGTGTGAAGGGAAATTTAGGTGAGGTGAAATCAAACATACTTCAAACCATCACTCATGGATGACCAGAGGAGCAGGGGCCAGGCACAGAGGGGCAGCTGGTTGCTCTTCTTTTCCACACCCCCAAGCTCACTACTACTGGGTGTGTAGGAGGAAAAAAAACAAAACCCAAAACATAAAATAGCAGGTGGGAAGGGCTGGCTGTCAAACTGCCCCCTCCAGCCCAGAGGGTTGTCTCCTGACCCAGAGTAGAAGTAGCCTTTTTCTCCAGATTTCTTTCTGCAGCAGTAAAGTATTCTGGGAATTCATTCACCTAGGCGATATGTCTCAAATGTTTCTTGGACATTTACTATGTGCCAGTCTCCGGATAGTGACTGGGGGTGCAATGGTGGACAAGAGAGCTGTGGCCTCTGCCCTCATGGAGACACTATCATTAAATGACTGAGTCAGGCAGGATGCAGCTGCTAAGAACTGAACCCACTTTGGTTATTTATGCAGAAAGGGGTTCATCACAGAGTATTCAATGACTTTCAGAATCACAGGGGTGTCTGGAGAAAAGAGCATTAGGCTGAGCTTCTGGGAGTGACTCTTAAGAGCCAAGCCACTGAGAATGTTCCTGTCTTAGTCTGTTTTTGTTTGTTTGTTTTTGAGACAGTCTTACTCTGTCACCCAGGCTGGAGTGCAGAGGCGTGATCTTGGCTCACTGCAACCTCCACCTCCCGGTTTCAAGTGATTTTCCTGCCTCAGCCTCCCAAGTAGCTGGGACTACAGTCACCTGCCAGCATGCCCAGCTAATTTTTGTATTTTTAGCAGAGACATGGTTTGGCCATGTTGGTCAGGCTGGTCTCGAACTCCTGACCTCAAGTGATCTGCCTGCCTCGGCCTCCCAAAGTGTCTTAGTTTGTTTTGTGCTGCTATAACAGAATACTTGAGACTGTGTGATTTATAAAGAACAGAAATTTTTTTCTTACAGTTCTGGAGGCTGGGAGGTCCCAAGTTGAAGGGCCTGCATTTGGCAAGGGCCTTCTTGCTGCATCATCCTATTTCAGAAGGCAGAAGGGCAAGAGACACGAGAGGGAGCAAGAAGGAGCCCAACTTGCTTTTATAGCAAGACCACTCTGGTGATGACTAGGTCACTCCCACCATAACAACATTAATCCATTCATATGAAACTTGCATTCAGACTGAATCACCTCTTTTTAGGCCCCACCTCCCAATGCTGTTACTTCCACAGCTGCATGTTCTAGAATCTTATTCCTCTGCATCAAGGTGGAAGCTTCATGGTGCCTCTCTTCCCTCTTGGCTCAGTTCTGAATTTCAGTTTCTTGTGAGTCCATCCATTGGCAGAACCCAAATCAAGGTGGAACCCTAGCTGCAAGGGAGTCTGTGCGCAGGTTGTAGATCTCCAGGAATTGCTGCTCAGAGGAAGAGGTGGGAATATGTAGTGGGTGAGCAAATTGACAATTTCCCACACAGCACTGATTATTTAATTCAATTAAATGCCCTTGTGATGGTGCCTCCCAGGGAAACTGATAAATGGAATTGTCAAAAGGAACTTTACTAAACTCTTGCAAGAACCAAGAGGGAACCGAGAGTAAAAGTGGATGGTGGAGCCATGTGTGGGCCCTCTAAAAACAACAGCCTTAAGCCCAAAGGCATGACCACCATGTCCACTGAAACTTGGCTCTGCTCCCTCCACTTCCCATTCCCCAGGCCTGTATCCCTGTGCTCCTGATGCATCTGTATGTCATCTTGATGGTCTCAGTCTCTCCTCATACCATAAGCCCCTATCCCCTGTTCAAATGGTGTCCTGGGGCCTGTCCTTTGCCCTGAGCTCCCTGGACAGGCAGTGGTCTGGGCACAGTGAATGATCCACACTCTCCATGCAGACCACCAGCCCTGCCTGCCCCCAGAGGGCTCCACACTGACCCTTTCTGTGTGAATTCACCTCTCACCATCAGAGGAGTGACCTGGCCCATTATAGAGGACATATTATCCTCACACCTTATCCCGGTGGTTCTTGAAGTTTGATCCATGGGCCAATCAACATTAGATTTTTAATCGATAAAAATTCAGTTTCCCAGGCCCTCCATCAGACATGCTGAATTGGGATCTCCAGGGGGAAGAAGCAGGGAATATGCATTTCTGCAGACTCCCTGGGTGGCTCTTATGTGCCTACCACCAAGGGCCACTTCTCTGAGTGCACAGGTTAGAGGGAGGCAGTGTGGGACTTGGGAGGCAGTGGGACTTTGCATCATAGCCCAGGTTTACCTCTTATTCTTGTTTAACTGTCTGATTCTGGTTGTCCTGCTCTAAAGCTCAGTTTCCTGACCTGAAAAATGGGAGTAAAGATACCCTCTGCTTCACTGTTTGCTGTGGCTATGAAGTGATTATGCAAAGCATTTGGTCAATAGGAAGGCGCTGTTTAAATACTTGGGTAGCTGTTATGAGCCTCAGTGAGTGTGACATGTAGGAGGCAGAGTTACACAATCCCAAGTAATTTTTTTAAAAATGTATTTTTTACTTAAATTTTTTCAAAGGATGTTAAAAGGGATTCAAATACACAGTCCACAGCTACACGTATTACCCCCTTCCCTCTTCCCTCTTCCCCCAGGCCAGGTGGCCTTCTTTCCTCCTCTTCCTCTTCCCTCTCTCTCAGCCTTATATTATGTATAGAGGTAGTTCTCTCCCTCCACCAACAATGCCAAGAGGAGGAAAAAGGGGGTAACTGAATGGAGATGAGGAAATTTTCCCTGGGAGATTGGGTGGGAATGGGGGAGGTTGGCGAACATGATCACCTTCATACATTTTTGGTCTATTGAATTAATTTGTATGAACACAGCAGTACCAGCAGAAGTAATCATTTTCAGTGTTTATATGTGATCAGTGTTAAGGGTGGGAAGTATCCATTCTCTTGTGGGAAAATGAAAGCCCATCTTCCCTCTTTCTCCCTCCCTTCTTCCCTCACTCCCTTCTTGCCTTCCTCCCTTCCTCTTCCTCCCTCCCTCTCTTTCCTCCCTCCCTTCCTCTTCCTCTCTCCCTCTCTCTCTTTCCTCCCTCCCTTCCTTCTTTCCTCTATCTCTTGATGTCTTCCTGTCTGTCTCTCTTTCTTCTGCTTATAAAACTGGGTTATTCTTTTTTTTCTTTCTGGAGACAGGGTCTCACTCTGTCACCCAGGCTGGAGTGCAGTGGTGTGATCTCAGTTCACTGCAACCTCTGTCTCCTGGGCTCAAGCCATCCTCCCACCTCAGCCTCCTGAATAGCTTGGACTACAGACACCCGCCGCCATGCCTGGCTAATTTTTTTGTGTTTTTTTGTAGAGACAGTGTTTTGCTATGTTGCCCAGGCTGGTCTCAAACTCCTGACCTCAAACGATCTGCCCACCTCAGCCTCCCAAAGTGCTGGGATTACAGGTGTGAGCCACTGTGCCCAGACAAAAAACTGGGTTATTCTTTTATCCAACAATCATTTATTGGATCTGTAATATTTAACCAGTTTTCTTTCTGATTTCAAAAGTAAATCAATGCTTGTGTGGCAATGTTCAGATAGGGCAGATGAGCACATGGTCCAGAAGCCAGAGTCCCTCTGAGTGTCAGTTGCTCTGCCCATCAAATGGGGGAGACTCACACCCAGGAAGGGCTGAGACTGTGAGGATCCTGTTGTCTTGCCTGGGCCTAGGCGACTGGCACCCTGAGCACTTCTCATGCTACTAAAGGAGTGGGAGCCCCCGGAGAGGGAGGCAAGAGCCGATGCTGGGTGGGGTGTGTTATGGGCATGTTTGCACCTGTGAGAATGTGTCTGGAGATGCTAGTGTGGGTCTAGCCCTTGCCTCGGCCATGTGGTGATGTGTCCTCTGTTCTCAGCCTTTGATCTGCAGCATTGCCCCCACCCCCTAGCCTGGCTCTTCTTGCTTCTTCTCTCTTCCCAGTACCAGGTGGCTCAGAGCACCCAGATGGAGCCCCACTGAGGCCTGCTGTCTCAGGACAGGCAGAGCTGAACAGGCATCAGGGCTCTCAGCAGGAGGGAGAGGGGAGGATGGAAGAGGAGGGGAAATGAGAGGGGGAAGCTGATTCTGGGAGGCCTGGTTGGGGCTGGGGCAAAATACTTCAGGCTGGAAGGGGATCCTCCAAGCCACCTGAACACCACGCACAGTGGGGCTTGAAGATCTCAAGCTAGTTCCACCTTCTACAGGTGTCCCTGTCCTGCATAGGATTTATTTATTCATTCAAACGATCATTTGTTTATTCAACACATTTTTATTGATCCCCTTCCATATAACTAGCACTGTTCTAAGTACTGGGACAGAGTAGTGGATGGAAGAAAGAAAATACCTGTCCATATGGAGTTCCATTCTAGTGCAGGAGACAGACCATAAATAAGAGAAAGTAGAATGGATTATATGTTAGGGTGGATGAGTGCTATGGAGAGAATAAAGCAGAGAAGAGAAATGTGAGTGTCTGGGGTTGACATTTTCAAAAGAGTTGCCAGGGCGGGTGAAATGAAGATGGATGTGTGCATTACCTAAAATTCACATGTTGAAGCCCTAACCCCCAGTGTGATCGTATCTGGAGGTGGGAACTTTGGGACGAAGGTAATTAGATTTAGATGAGGCCATGTGTGTGCCCCTCCCCACCATGATGGGATTAGTGTCCCTTTAAGGAGAGCAAGAGAGACCAGAGCTCTCTCTTCACCATGTGAGGACACAGCAAGAAGGTAGCCGTCTGCAAGCCAGGTGCCTTGACCTTGGCCTTCTCCGCTTCCAGAACTGGGGAAAATACATGTTTGTGGTTTAAGCCACCCAGTCTGTGGTGTGTCATTACAGCAGCCTGAGCTAACACGGAACCTCTCTGAAATGATGACTTTGAGGAAAGACCTGGAGAAAGTGAAGAGGGGAGCAAGTCAACGTATGGAGGAAGAACATTCTAGACAAAGGGGCAAAGGCCAAGGCCCTGAGGTGGGTGGGTGTCTGGCGTGTTGGAGGAGGAGCGAGGAGCAGTGTGGCTGGTCAGAGTGAGGGAGGCGGGAGCCATAGGAGGTGGGGTGAGCAGCAACAGGCCCTGTCAGACAGGGCCTCATTGGTTGTATACAGTAGAGATTTGGGCTTCACCTCTGAGAAGATGGCAACCATTTTCAGAGTTGCAGAGATGTAGCACAATCACACTGAAGCTTTAGCAGAATCCGGTAGCCACTGGGTGGAGCCTAGGCTGTAGGGTCAACGTGGAATGGGGAGGCGAGGTGGGAGGCTGCTGGGAGCATGTAGGTGAGAGGTGCTGGTGGCTGGTGCCAGGCTGGGAGTAGCGGGAGGTGGTCAGATTCTGGATACGGATGGAAAGTGGATCTGGCTGTGTTTGCCGGCAGACGGGCCGAGGTTTTCTCAGGCCTGTGGTTCCAGCGGTCAGTCCACTCAGGAGTCCTCGACTGCCTGTGGAGAGAGTTGGCAGGAGCTGGCAAGTGTGAGGCCCAGGCTGTCAGAGCCGGACTCACTCCTGGCCTTGCTGTGTGAGCTGGCGAGGCAGCCCCATGGAAAGGTGGCTGAAGTTTGGGGAGCACACAGTGGGGGTGGGGAGTGGCAGGAAGTTGGGGGTGATGAGAGTAGAGTCCACAGTTGGACCTGCCTCAGCAGGGCCCCTTGCCCCGTGGGCTGGTGGGACCAAGACGCGCTCCCCTGGCTCTGGCCTGGCCATGAGTGCTGTGCTGTGTAGGGCTGGCAAAACACAGGGGCTGTGTTTCTAAACTGTACCTCCTGCCTCTCACTGTCAAAGCCCCCTCTCTCCTGGCTGGCCCGCACTGAGGAGAGCCCATCATGGGGCCCCAGGGTAGCCACTGCAAGAGGCTCGAGAAGCAGCTTCTCTGGGGCCCTTGCTTTAGAGCAGTGGTCAGCAAACAGAGACAATGTTCCCATTCCATGGAGGCATTAGCTGATGTCTGGAGACATTTTTATGTGTCCCCACTGGGGCAGTGCTACTGACAGCTAGTAGAGGCCAGGGGTGCTGCTAAACCTGCATTACACAGGACAGCCCCCCAAACCAGGAATCACCTGAAGCATCTGTCCCAACATGTCGGCAGTGCCAAGACTGAGAAAACCTGCTTTAGACACACCTTAATTCACCAACCTTCCCAAGTGTGGCAGGTTGCAAAAAAATGGGCACAAATTCCCCCCGACACCGGTATGTACACTCTTTATCCCAGTAAGAGGGGAAGTGGAGTTCCCTGCCTCTTGTGACTTGCATTGACCAATTGAATGCAGAGGAAGTGATGTCATGGAGCTTCTGAGCCCAGACCTCAAGAGGTCCTGCAGCTTCCACTGTTGTTCCCTTGGAGCCCCTGGCAGCAATGAGGAGCAGCCATGGGCGAGCTGCCAGATAAGTGCAGCTGCATGAGTGACTCCAGACAAGACCAGCAGAAGAACCCGCCCAGAAGAGCCCAGCCCAAACTGCTGGCCCACAAAAGAATGAGGAAATAGAATGGTGATTGTTTGAAGCTACTAAATGTTGGGGCTGTTTGTTTTGCACTGACTACACTGAGAGCAGGTGCATTTTAAAGGAGATGTCTGAGGACCTGTGGAGGCTGAAGTGACTCCATCTTGGATGCTAATGTGTCATGCTGACTTCTGATTAACCCCAGCTCCAGGAAAGCCTCTAAGATCTCCACTTTCATGTAGTTGCTGTAAGTCCTGCCCTTAGATCAAAACAACCTTGATGTTACCATAAACACATACTTACTCTAAATCCTGCCCTTAGGCAAATTCCCTGTGGTATATGAGCCCTGGGTCTGGGGGTAGCAGTGCGGGTGTCCACCATCGTGCCTTGCAGCTGCCCAAGACATGGGTTGTTCGTGAGTCCCTATTAAATGTTTCTTTCTGAGAACCTGGGTTTCTTGGCCTCTTTCTTTGGCTTCTCAGTTTCCTCAGGCTTTGGGGCTAGGTTTGCATAGATCTACTCACCATAAAACAGGATCATATGTTTTAACCCAAAGGATTAGTGGGCTCACCTCAGTCAAAGGAAGGCCGTTGAAGTGGATTTTGCTGCAGCAGCAGAATCCTTCCTGTTGATGAGATCACTCTAGGTGAGTAACTGCCAGTGCAGTCTGGATCCAGTGTGCATACAGAACAGGCAATGATCCCAGCCTATTGGCCACAGGTGGGGTGAGAGGAGCAGCTGGGATAATGGAGAGGAGATAGGTGGCCAGCCACTGGGCAGAGGGCGGGGCTCCGAAGTGAGATAGCATGGGCAGGACTGCCAGCTCCACCGCCCGCAGCCACCTAACCTTGAGCAGGTCGCTCTTCCTCTCTGGACCTCTGCTTCTCCTCTGGAAAGGGATGATAATACGTCTCTCAGGTTTATTGGGAGGATTAGATCAGATTAGATGAGACTATGTATATGAAGGACTTAGCACTGGGCCTGGCACTGAGAAGGTATAATAATGGCTTGTTGACTGATTAAACAGACACACTGTTTGGACTAGGGTTTGGCTGACAGTAAAGGGTATAAAAGGATCTTTCAGGCTGTGTGTCCTCTTAAGTGCAGGAGGGTCTTTCAAAAGAGAAAAAAAAAAAAAAAGAGAGAAGAGAAAAGAAAAGAAAAAAAGGATTGGGAGCTGTAGGAACTAGGTTATTGCTAGATACTTCCAGAATGGATGTCTCTAGATGGAAAGGAAACGCGGGTTTAAATCAGTTTGGCATTGATAGCAGGAGGCAGGAAAACAGTTGGTCTTAATATTATTCCTGTGTGAGCCAGCATGTGGTGTGGGTTTTAATTTAAAGCAGGCATTTAGTGAGTTGATAAACAGGAGTGTGCACCTCCTGCCCTCCCACGCCCTGAGCCCCAGAAGAACAATTATCCTGGAGAGAAGATGAAAGGAACATATGGAAATGAATTCTAATAATACGGAGCAGGCAGGCAGCACCTGCTTTCTCACGCGGGCTTTGAGGGGGCTCGAGTTGAGACTGTGTACACACCAGCAGGTAGCAGAGGTCAGCTGAGGCCGCCCTGGCTGGTTCAGTCCGCTGGAGCCGTTCTGTGCTGTGGGATGGAGACGGGGCTGAGAACTTTTGGGTCCTCTGTTAATGTCACGGTCTGAGGCACGCCTCCACTGGCGCCGTCTCTGTGGTGGTGTGCACGTTCAGATCAGCCAGGCTGATTGTTTTGTTTCATTGTTTGTTTGTTTTTTACTTTCCCCCAAATGCTGACACAGAATGGGCACATAAGAGGCCAGCCTCTGTCTAAGGTTACCAGACTCAATTTGGAGATAGTAGTTTGGATTCTCAGTTACAATTCTGGCATCCACTTCAAACCAATCAGGCAAAAGGGGAGATTCACTGAGCTGTAGGATTCGCCTACAGAAAGAGCAGGGGCAGTGGGCTGATCAGCCGCTGTCACCAGCGTGGCTCTCAGGGTCTTTCATCCCTGTCAGTGTCACTCTCCGAGACCGAGCAACGGACTGCTCATAACTCCCAGCCATAGATTTCCGGTTTTGCCAACAACGGGAAAAGACCCTCTTTCCTTAGTTCCCAGCTGAAAAGTCCCTGGGAAGGGCTCTGCGGGCCCAGCTTGAGTCACATCTTCCACCCCTGTGCCATGGCCAGCGATGGGTGCACTGGTTCACTGTCTCCTCTGTAACCTCACTGGTGGGTAGATGAAGGGAAGGGACAGCTCCCAAAAGAAGTGAGAGTGCTGTCGCCACAAAAGCGAAAAGTAGGGGCAGACAACACTGCAGTTACCCTGTGGGGCCACGGAAGTCATAATGGGGATTTCTTGAGTTATTTCTACTCTTCCTTAAAGCCCAGCATAAACTCAAACTCCATCCACGAGTCGGTTATCCATGCCAACCGAAATGTAGCTCACTACGCTGGCCCAGTCATATCCTCACCTCCTCCTGCTGCCCCGAAGTCCATCTCGGTAGTTTTACGCCTTTAATGATTCAACTTGGGGGAAAAATTAATCTTTACAGAATGAATGAGGTTGATCTTTATTTCACAGTTGTTAAAGACAAATATTCTATTTCTGAGGACAAACTTGGGGCAGACTATTTTCCTCTAAGGGCCTCTTTACACAGAGAACACATGCTTACCTGACATGAGGAACAAAGAACAAGCCTATTATTGTATCACTTAGCACCAGGTTCAGCTGCATGTAACATTGAATAATAATGGCTTCAATGCACTGGGGTTGTGTCTTACTCAGAAGTTTGGAAACATATGCTGGGGAACAGTGCTCTGTAAGTCTCCCACGTTTTCACTTGTCTTATAAGCAGAGCCATGGGTGGCTTTTGTTCCAGATCATCTTTGCAAAGATGTTTTATAGGCTCGGAACATACAGATAGTGTCATTCTGTGTGTCAAAGGGTGGATTTGCTTGCTGTCCAGTATGATAAAGATAACGTCTTACTCAGGGCAAGGGTGGGGAAGGTTTATTACCAGCCCTGTTGTAAAGGATTGGGACTTCCCAAGCTTGGGTTCCTCAGCTGTGACCTAAACCTCCTGCATTTGCAGCATCTACCTGGACTGCTTTGCATTGCCCCAGGGGACCTGGGGACAGGAGGAACTAATGCAAACTGACATGAACATGAACTTCATGCCGCTTGCTGTATCGTGAGTGATAAAGTCCATTGTCTCTGACCAGGATTCTCATGTCTTCTGCTAGTCTGCATGACACTCTGGCAGCTTAACTTGTTAACTTGCAAGTAGCGTAAAATTTCAGACCTTTCACAGTTCTTGATACTATACAGTAAAGGGCTGAAATGGTGACTCCACAAAGTGATCTAGGCCAGCCGTCTTTTGCTTTACCATTCTCAAGATTAGTTCATGGTGTAAGATGGCTGCTGGAGCTCCAGCACATCTGCATTCCCAGCAGCAGAAAAGAGGAAAGAGGAAGGACAAAGGCAACATCTCCCAGACCTCCTGGATTTCCACACAATACTCCATATGCATCTCACTGGCCATCACTTTATTTGGCTTTGCCTAGCTGCAAGGAAGGCTTGGAAATATAGTCTTTTTATTTTTATGTTTATTTTTGAAGTCTCACTCTGTTGCCCAGGCTGGAGTGCAGTAGAGTTATCTTGGCTCACTGCAACCTCCATTTCCCAGGTTCAAGCTATTCTCCTGCCTCAGCCTCTGGAATGCTGGGATTACAGACATGTGCCACCACACCAGCTAATTTTTTTGTATTTTTGGTAGAGACAGGGTTTCATCATGTTGTCCGGGCTGGTCTTGAAGACTTGACCTGAAGTAATCCACCCGCCTCGGCCTCCCAAACTGCTAGGATTAAAGATGTGAGCCACCGCGCCCAGCCAGGAAAATGTAGTCTTTCGGCACAACGCAATGCTGTCCCAGGCAGCGCTTTGTTACTACTGAAGAAGGGAGAATGAACTTGATGGGTGGCAACTAGCAATCTCTGTCCCAGTCCCCACCTCCTGCTGTTGTTCCTAGTCTGGTGGTAGAGACAGGAAAGAGTTCCTCATCTGAGCATAGCGCCTGCTGAGGAGGAAGAAGGGGAGGGGAGGCCCCATGGTAAACAAGTTTAGGGAAAGGTGCACTAGTTGCCTTACCCACTCTCAGCCAAATACAACACCCTCTACTCCACCCCAGGAGCTCAAGATCTAGATGGAGGGATGGGCACGTGGATCATGAATCACAAAGCATGGGGAAAAGTAGTGATCAGAGCTGGGTTGAGGTCAGCCAGCCTAGGGAGTTGAAGGAGCACTGACAAGGGATGGCTACATTAACTGGGGATTAGGGAAGGCTTCCTGGAGGAGACGATGCTTACTTGAGCACAAGTTCACTGACTCATGGGCTTGGGGAAGCATATGTAGGGCTGTCAGATAAAATACAGGATGCTCAGTTAAATTTTTTTTTTCTTTCTTTCTTTTTTTTGAGATGGAACCTCACTCTGTTGCCCAGGCTGGAGTGCAGAGGTGTGATCTCAGCTTACTGCAACCTCTGCCTTCTGGGTTCAAGCGATGCTCCTGCCCCAGCCTCCTGGATAGCTGGGACTACAGGCGCACACCACCATGCCTGGCTAATATTTGTATTTTTGGTAGAAACGGGGTTTCACCATGTTGCCCAGACTGGTCTCTAACTCCTGACCTCAGGTGATCCACCTGCCTTGGCCTCCCAAAGTGCTGGGATTATGGGTGTGAGCCACTGCACCTGGTCTAAATTTCAATTTTAGATAAACTACATATAATTTTAGTATAAGTATAGCTCATGCAGTATTTGGAGCATACTTATACTAAGAAATTATTTGTGGTTTATCTGAAATTCAAATTCACCTAGCCTCCTATATTTTTATTTGCTAAATCTGGTAACTTTTTGTGGGGGTGAAGGCATTCCAGGCACGAGGAACTCACTAGAGAAGTCCAGGGGAGGGGGAGCTGAATGCAGGTTGGCAGGCTGGAGTGAGTGAGGAGGGGTGTTTGGAAGGGGTGCGGGGGTGAGGCTGGGAAAGGAGGCAGGGCAAGGCATTGTCCGCTTAATAGTGATTAGGAGTATCTATTATCCAACAGTTATTGGAGCAATTACTATGTGCCGGGAACTCTGTCAAGCACTTCGATATTGACTCGCTTAATTCTCACACCATCACTAGGAGGGAGGTGCTTGTATTATTCTTATTTCACTGATGTGGAAATCTAAAAGTTAAGAAACAGCCAGGCGGTGGTGGAGTCGGATGCAAACCCTGGTGTAGGCCAGGCTGTACCTCATTGGAATTTTTCATGGGGCTTCCTGGGCCTTATCTCATTCTCTCCGTCTTCCTATGATGCTGGTGACCGTGGGCAGGGCCAGCAATCACGGAGCTGCCCTGAACAGAGGAGAGAGTGGGCGGAGGCCAAGGCAGGTTCCTTAAAGGCAGGGATCCCCCACTCAGAGAACAGCTAGTCCAGAGGTGCCCACACCCTGCACCCAGGTGCCCTTATGGGAGCTGAGGTGTCCCTCTTTGAGGGAGCCTTGCAAGCGGAGACTGAAAATGCGCGGGACTCCAGCTGGAGCACCTCTGCTTTTATGCACGGTCTGTACTGGGCATCTGTGAGACGCTGCACTTGAATAAACCGCTCAGCACCTTTCAAAATAAGCATCTTGCTGGTGGCCTGACTCCCTCCTTTTCCAGAAAAGAAAGCTGAGCTCCAGGAGGGGCTGAGTAGGGGGTGATATGCTTGCTAGGGCAGCCAGGTCTCCAGCTCTCAGTTCTGTGAAGCCTGAGGACCACTTCCCACTTCCACATTCTCTGCTCCCTGGGACTCCATGGCACCTGCATCTAAGGAAGCAGTGGGCTGGCCTGACGTCCCCATCAGACAAAGGCACTTGGCTCAACACTGCTGAGAAGCATCAAGGGCTCCCTAAGGGCTTGCCCAGCACACCCAGCAGGGAGAGCAGGCCCTGAGCCTCAGCCTACCTGGAAGGCCCTGGGGAGCCAGGTGCTCAGAGCTCCACACTGGGGACCTGTTCTGCTGGGCTGCCTGAACCCTTCCGGGCAATGGTGTTGGGGGTCTGGATTTTGGGCCGGGCTGTGACTGGCGGGTCCCGACGGTTTACAGAGCACTTTACAGTGCTTGGCTGGGGTGGTCATGCCAAGGGCCTGGGGGCCAAGAGAGCCCCCATGGATACCTGCCCCAGGCCATCCCCGGAATCCACGCCTTCCCCCCACCCCCCAACCGCTGCTGCCTGGGGTGGCGGCTCGGCTGGGCAGCCTATTGTTGCCCACGAAATGTTTAGGAATCAGCCATTTAATGAGAACAAAAGGAATTAATTGGTGGTTTAGGCCTAATGAGACCGCTGTGCAAATTAACAGTCCTCATCAGCAGAAACAAACAGAGCCCTTAAATGAATTGCCGAACAGCATTAAACTGAATAAGCTTTTGCCGGGATGATAAATAGCAGGTCAGGGGAGACCATCTGGCCCCTTCCCCGCAGCTTCCTTCCAGAGAGGAGGCAGAGAGGGAGGGAGGGGCCCAGCTGGGGCCAGTCGAGCGCACACGCACACTCACTCTGTCACACACTCACACTCGCACACTCACACACATTCACACAGTCCATCTGCACACGCACAGCCACATGTATCCATTCGACACATTCACACACGTATTCACACATAGCCACCCACAAACACACATTCCCACTCACATGTTTATATTTGCACACATATTCACACACATACACCCACATGCACACACACACTAGCTGACAGCCCATGTAGGCAGAAGGCGCAGAGGCCAAGTGCTACGTTGGTTTCTAAGGCCCGGGTGTTGTGCCAGGTGTTTTCTGCCCAATCCCCTCCTCCCCCCAGCCCCCTACCCTGGCCTCCTGTGCTCCCACCTCCCCTGCCCTGTGTGGGCAAACTCAGAGGAGGTCACAAGGCCATCTAGGTGACTCGCAACATAACTGACACCCCTCCTGCAGAAGCAGCTCCTTGAATGAGGCGCGTTGCGTGGCCGCAGTCTCCTGCACTGGCCATCCCAGCTCCTCATGCACAGGCAGTGGGAGGCACCTGGCTAACACACGGTGCAGATTCTGGGACAGAAACCTCCAACGGCCCCTCAGTGCCTATGCACTATAGAGTGAGCACGTGATATCTTTTAAATAAGGTAATTAATTTATTCATCCACTCATGTATTCATTTAACAAGTATTTTGGAATGTCTGGCCCTGTGCTAGGTGTTATGTAACACAGTAATGATTTAAATTGGCCAGGGTTCTCAAGGGACTTACATGGGTTGAGAGATGAGACAAGAAAACTTATGTTAAGTGCCGTGAAGAAATTGGTCAGTTTCAGTGATAAAAGAGACAGTGGAAGGATCTACTGTAGGAAGGTGGTCAGGGAAGGCCTCCCTGTGCAGGTGATGTCTAAATGACTCCTGAAGGATGAGGAATCTGCCATGCAAACACGGGGTGGAAGGACATTCCTGGAGCAGAGGACAGCATATGCCAGGGCCCAGAGGTTCATGTGTGGCCTTTGCAAGGAGGAGGGAGAGTGGGGCAAGTTGAGCTTGGTAAGTTTAGCAGGACCCAAGCATGCAGCCATGGGGAGTTTGAATGAACCAATGAATGGCAATTGTTAGAGTTTAAAGCACAGGCAAAGACAGAAAACCACAAGGAATCTCAGCTCCACATTTAGAGATTTTCAACCAACTAATGGTTACTGAGTAGCTCCTGGGTGTAGCTCTGAGCCAAATGCTATGGGAAACAGAATGATGTGCGTGTGGCCCCTGGCCTCACACTGGTGACAGCCTGCTTTGGCATGGATGGCCTCTCCACACCCAGCACCTGGTGGGTGTGACCTGGATCTAACCTCGCAGGGAAATGCAGAGATAAGCTGAGGCTCCTGGGGTCTCCTTACCACTGAACCTCAGACATTCAGGAGGAGGTAACAGGATGTTTGGCATGGTCAGGAAACTTCCCAGGGAGGAGGGAACATTGAACTGGGCAAATGGGTAACAATTTTGGGTACTAGTGCTTTTCTGCCAGGCACTGTATGTACCCCCAGCCTTCTCTACCTGCCTATAAGGTTCAGAGCACTAGCCCATTTCATAGAGGAGGAAACTGAGGTGCAGACAGGGAATTAGAACCAATGCGTAATGGAAGCGGGATTTGGCCCTAGCGCTGCCTTGCTTTTTCTATTCTTACCGAGAGACCTTGATACTGAGTGCCTGGGTCATGAGCTCGGGCCTTTTGCCTTCATGGGCCCCTTCCTCCATATATGTATATCTGCACTGGTATAAAGATGAACTTAATACAAGCTAGATTATATTCATTATCTTCTGATTTTAAAAGCAAATAAAACATTTTCACGGACCCCTGAATGCATGGTGGCCCTGGGCACTGTGCCGACTGTGCCTAAAGAATAAATCGGCCCTGCTGGGGAGCATTCCCTGCTGCCCCTCCAGAAGTACCTTGTCACTCCTCCAGATCCTGCAATGACCTCCCCATATTCCAGGAGCTCATCCTCCCTCACCAAACCCCCAGACTGAGCCTGGCACCGGGAGACATGCCACTGGGGAGGCTTTAGCTCACCTAGCTCTAAAGTTGAGCCTCTGAGGGCAGCTGGACAAATAAATTGGCTGCCTGGGAATGTATGTCAGTGCTGATGCAGGGACAAGAGATTGCTTGTCTTTTTTCCTGGAACCAGAGCTTAAATTCATCGGCGTGATAAATGGTTTGGCCTCCACTATTAAGGCTACCTCCATAAGTCAGAGCACCAAAGAGGCCCCAGAAACATCAGTCTCATTTTTGCTGTTTTTCTTGATGCAGGCGAGGGCCACACTTAAAAGATGGAGAAAAAACTGGCCCAGCCCTCCTGCTGTGCCCTGGGGGGTGAGGCTGGGAATGCTGGAATTCCATGTTTGCGTGCCCCGTGGCCAACCCCTGACCATTAACAGTATAAGGCCCCACTTCCCACTGCTTCCAAAGAGCTCCAGAGACCACAGCTGTGTTGGGGTGCCTCCCTATCTCAAAGACCTTTGGTGGCACCCCTTTGCCTGCAGAAGGAAAGCCACGTGCCTCAACTTCGTTATCCAGGTCTTTCCAGGATCAGGGCTCGGTTTACTTTTTTATGACATTTTCCCACGAACCTTTTTTCTCACCCTTAAAAACCTGTTCAGTATCTCCAGGTCCTTGTTGGTCCTGGCTGTTTTCCCCTCCTGGAATGTACTTTCTCCTCTAGGGAGCCCTCTGAGAAGTTCCATTTATTAGAATTAGTTTTCCCTTCTTTTTATCATCACGGACTGTGTTTGGATTGCTCATAGTTGCCTATGTGTGCCTCTGTCTCCTCCTACTGTGAGAACCCTTCAAAGATGGGGACCTGATTTGATTCAACCTCGTTGCTCATACAGGCTTAACATGGTGCTCTGCACACATAGGAAATGCCTCCTAAGTGTGCGTGAAGTGATTTGAATTTTCAGTGGGGAATCACCTTGGTCCAGTTAGATAGTCTGGGGGGTACACAGTTCTATTTTAGTCAGAGACCTTTTCTTAGAGGCAGACCTGGTTTCCCCATTTTTTAACTAGAAGAAGCCTTGACCTTGACTCATATGCCCCTTTGGCCTGGAAGAAACTCAGGACACCAGGTTTGGCAAATGCATTGGTCCAGGAATCCATAAATATTGATTCATTGTTTGCAGAGTAATTTAAATGTCAGTTATAAGCCCAGGGCAGTTAAAGATCTGTATCAACAATAAAACTGGATACAAGCCACCAAGCCCTGGGGAAGGAGCTTTGGGTTAAGATGGAAATGGAATATGCAGGCCTTGGGGAGAGAGGGCATTAGAGGGGGAGACAGATCAATGGCTCTGGGAGACTTGGCTACCAGAGGTACTTGGGCTGGGAGATGCTTGCTCATTACCATGTCTGTCATTTGTGGATGGAGGCTGTCCCCCGTTCATCCATCATCCATCCATCCATCCGTCCACCCACTGTGGAATTCCATTCCTCAGCTATTCAGAGAGCAACAGACAGATACACATTCACACTCGGAGACATGCACATCAGAGTAAAGATAAGCATTTCCATAGACACAGAGAAACAGCGATAAAGAGACATAGGGAGAGACAGAGATGGCAATGCTGACACCCTCAGAGAAGGAACTATATAGACAAAGAGAGGCAGGTGAAGGGAAAACAAATAAACCCCACAGCAGGAGGGCACTGGCAGGGCTTGGGCACAACTGTGCATCAAAGGGCAGTGGGCCAGGCTCTGGTCTGGAACAGGGATCCTAGTTCTATCTCCAAGGGGTAGTGTTGCTCAGTGGTTAAGATTCAGAGCTTAGAAATTAGATGGAGTTCAAGTCACAGCCTCCCACGTTTTAGAGGTTTGCAGTATTGGATTACTAACTCAGTTTCTTCATCTTTAAAATGCATATCTCATGTAATAGATGAGGATCCTTACCTCATAGTTTTGGAAAGGTTATGTGAAGTGATGAATAGTAAATGCTTAGCGCACTATCAGCCCTCTATAAACGCTAGGTCTTATCACTGTAGGTTGCAGACTTTCCCTAAACCACTGTGTGAACTTGAGGAAATGGACTCCTCTCTCTGTGCCTTGGTTTCCCCATCTGTGAAATGAGGAGGGATAGCTTTGAGAATTCCCGAGTCCCAATCTTCCTTCACTGCCCTCCCACCTCCATGCCACCTTTTGTCTATGGTTCTTTGTGGCTGCCCTGAGTAAAAGGCTTCCTTTCTTGGCAGAAGATGCCCTCTCTGTCTTTGATTTCATTTAGCCGCAGTCAGACCCAGCAAATGAATTGCTTCCCTCCTCTCAGCTGACACCAGGAAGCAGCCAGCCTGACAGCTCTCCAGGAGGGATCGATTGGAGGATGTCTGATTTCGAAATGAACCAGAGCACAGCTTTGGGATGTTGAAGCAGATCTGCCATTGTTCTGGGTCGGGGCTGCTGGGGAGGATCACCCTGTGATCCTACTGGGGCTGTCAGGGATGGCAGAGCGCAGGCTGATCCGTGTGCTGCGTGGGCTCCCCGCTGTCCACGGGAGGCCCCTGGGGTCCATGAGTCCAGTCTCTCATCCAGGAAGTACCCACCACCCTCCTTTTCCTAGGCTTCGTGATAAATATCTGCTGACCTCAGAGGCTCAGCCTGAACACCCCTGTGCCTGGAACTCACTAGCTCTCCACTTTTGAATGCTTCTTAGTGTTAGAGAGCTGTTTAGCCTGTTGACGCGGAGACACTGTGACAATGATGAGAATGAGAATCATCCCTTACTTTTGTACAAGATGTGTTAAGAAGGCGATGCAGCTGAAAAGATCTTAAGTTCTCTATTGTTAAGAGGCAGGTAAGTAGAAGGAAAAAGAACCCCAGGAGTACCATCACTGCCTCTGTGGAGCTTTCTCTGTTCAGTACCATTGCCACACGCCGTCCCTGCCCTGTCAGAGCACTCGTGTGTACTACAGGGACATGGTCACTTAGTAGGCCTGTTTTCCCAACCAGGTGGTGAGCTGTGGAGGTGGGAAAGGTGTCCTGCTCTACTGTTTCTGCAGGTGGCTAATAAATATTTGCCTAATGAATATATACTACATTCTGTAATTTTAGCACTTGTGAACCTCAATTGATTTTTGCAATTTAAGATTTTATCAGAGTTTTATATATATATATAGTATACTCTGTTTATATATGCGCATATTGTCTACAAGGCTCATTGATACTACAATACTTCCAGGGGAAGAAGGCAGTTCCCTGCCATCCTCTTCCCCAACCTCCAGTCCTGCTTCCTTTAGGCAATCATTTTCACTACTTTTCTTTCTGTATTTTTCAGCTCCATATATATATATATATATATATATATATTTATTTTACTTTAAGTTCTGGGATACATGTGTAGAACATGCATATCCATATTTTGATTAATATAATTTTACCTCTGTTTTCTGACTTTTTTCAATTTTATATATCATCTATTGGCTTCACATATTAGAATTTAGCTTACACACACACACACACACACACACACACACACACACACACACACACACTCTTCTCCCCTACCCTCTCAATATAGTTCTATCACAAGCTTTGGTAACATCAGTATTTGGTGTTTATGCCATTATGACAATTTTAATATGGTTTGCAGTTGAGTCACACAATGTATTATAATTACATTTCCTTTCTTTTACAATTTCAATTTTTCCTGCAGCTAATAATTGCCTTTTATCAGGAATTTCTCTCCACGTTCTTCAGAGGAATTGTCAAGCTCTTCTAAATATGACTAAAGGCCAGGTGCGGTGGCTCATGCCTGTAATCCCAGCACTTTGGGAGGCCGAGGCGGGTGGATCATGAGGTCAGGAGATTGAGACCATCTTGGCGAACACAGTGAAAACCCGTCTCTACTAAAAATACAAAAAAATTAGCTGGGCGTGGTGGCACGTGCCTGTAGTCCCAGCTACTTGAGAGGCTGAGGCAGGAGAATTGCTTGAACCTTGGAGATGGAGGTTGCAGTGAGCTGCGATTGCGCCACTGCACTCCAGCCTGGGCAACAGAGCAAGACTCTGTTTCAAAATATATATATATATACACACACACACACACACACACACATATATAGATAAAGACATCAGATAGTGGGCCAGTCTTGTCTTTTTCTGTGGAGACATCCCTTCCAGAGCTCCTGATCTTCTGCTCCAATCTGGACTGGTGCTCTTCGAGTCCACTGTATGCACAGCTATCATTGTAGGTCTCCCTCCAGCATCATCCTGGCAGTTTTTGTTTGTTTATTTTGAGGGCCTCTCTCCTGCGTTTGTGTTCCCATTTCTTGGATGCCATCTTTCCTCTCTCTTGGTTTACTCTGTTACTGCGGTTGAACACAGCTTCCCACCAAATCTACATTTTCCGCTTCTCCCAGCACCACTGCCTTCAGGAGTGCCTGGTGTTTCCAACTCCGGAGACTTTCTAGAATTTTGATGCATAAACTGGCTTGCTTCTTCTAGTTTAGCCCTTACCGGTACTTGTAGAGAGACAAAGCTGAAATGGAAGTCATTCATCAGTTGTCCCTCTGTTTCTTATTTTCCAAAATTTTCTTAAAACCTCATTTGCCATCTTCTCTTTTATTCTCCCAATCTCTTTTTGGAGTTTATCTTTCTTTAAACTTCCTGACTATAATTTAAGTAAAGGTTTTGAGAGAAAGCAGAGATGAGCTGGAAGTCCAATTGATTTACTTTAAAAATGTTTAATGGTGTAATAATTGATTCTTTAGATCATATATTTTCTCTGAATGGGGAAAATGTACCTCAGCCTTAATTTAAAATTCAGAAGCCAGCAAATAGCTTTTTCTCTCCAAGTAGTTTTTGGCTACATTTTCTTAGAAATCCATACTTGGGATGGAAGAGAGTCAGGGACACAACTACTCACGGTCAACTATCAGATGAAAATTAGTGGACTAACCGTATGTTACCTATTGCCACCATAACGCTGCATTCCAAACAACCACACAAACTCAAAGGCACGTAATAGCTGTCTATGGCTTGCATGCACGGGCTCAGCTGCAGGTAGGCCAGCAGCTTTGCTCCTCTAGGCTGAGTTCTTGAACATGCCTGGGGTTGGCTGGCTTTCAGCCTAGCTAGTGTGGCTCCACCTGGGCAGCAGAGTGATGGATTCTGTTCCTCATCCTCAGCAGCCTACCTTGCGCAGCTTCTCATGCCAGTTATAGAGGAACAAGTCCCTGAGGCTCGCGCTAGAAAATGACTCACTGTCATGTCATTTCTGCAACATTCTATTGGCCTAATCCAGACTTAAGGGTGGGGAAGTAGTCTCCCCCTTTTTAGTGAGAGGAACGGCAAAGTCTTGGGGCAATGGCTGCGGATATGGGGTGGATGTGTGCAAACTGTCAGGGCCATTCAAGCAGTGAATCTGCTATACTAGGATCAAGACTTCTTCAAATGCAGCCTGCCATAGCAGAGGAAAAGGTTGCCCTTAAAATCTGGCTTCTTTATTAACTTTTGCCTGTATTGTGGCACTGCTGAAATAGTACAATACACGGTAAAAGCCTGTGGGGACCGTGTAAACTGACAGCTCTGACCTTCACCCTGTCTGCTGATCCTAAGATCATAAAGGGCATTCCTTGGGATGTTAAAAAAGCTAGATGGTTGACTGGCTTACAAGAAAACCCACCCAAGTCCTCTCTATTGGGAAGCCTTTCCAGGTTTTTCTTGAAGTCTCTACTCTGTGGAGCCAGACCCTGCTTTTTGTTCCTGGACCTAAACTGGGGGTCCCAGAGCTCGGCTAGGAAAGGGCAGGCAGCTTATCTGGTCATCACTTTCCTGGTAAGCAACTAGAAGAGCTTGCTTTCCCTCTCCCGTTTATCTCCTTGAATTATCCTTGGGTCACTTTAACCCAAAGGAGTGACTCTAGGGGTAAGCATTTCAGGCTGGGCTTGTGCAGCCGTTCCTGCTCCCCAAACCCCATCTCCTGTCCCACTCTCAACCAAACACTTGGGCAGCTTTTCGTTTTTTCAGACTTAGTATTTGTCTTTTCCAAGTGGAGCTGAGTGGTATTTGAAATGGAAGCAGTGTCTTGCCTTGACTGCAACGGTGGAGTGGGGATGATATGAGAGTCTCCCTCCTAGGTGTGCTCCAAGGTTTAGAGGAGCTGGTGCTCATTGTGAGCTCTTGAGAAATCCAACCTTCTATTGTATTCCTATAGCTGTCAACTGACCTGTCTCCCTGCTTCTTCGCTTTCAAAGGAGGCTGGCTCACATAAATTCCTCTTTTGTCCCTGGTGTCTGGCTCAGGCTGTCCCACCCCGCCTCTGCTAATCAGGGTTGACTCCAGCCTGACACACCTCTCCAGCGTCTTAGCTGCCTTCAGCCCTCTCCCTCCCATCTGTGGGGTCACCCCAACACCTAGGAGGGGAAATGCCCTGTTCATTCCCAGAGGGGCTCCTGTGAGCGTAGCCCTGAGCAGGCTTTGACCCCTCCATGGAAAGGAAGGGGCTGACTACCTGCTGGGAATTCTATTTCAGGCTCGACCCCAGGGCTGGTCCTTGGAAAGTTTGCTCTCCCTGAAGTCTCCTCCCAATTCAGGAAAGGAAGACTTGGAAGTTATGCTTCTCTCACACAAGTACGTTTGTTAAGAAAGATATGGATGAGGAAAGGGTCATTGCTCTTTGAAAACAGAGGAATAAGTGAGGCAGGCTCTCAGCAGCCACATCTGTGCCAGACCTAGAGGGGGAAATGCCACTCTGGAAACTGCAGAGCCCTGCTGGTCTGAGTGCCGTGGCTCTGGGGTAGCGAAGACTCCTCCCTGGCAAGCACCCCCTCCCTGGCGAGCACCCCCTCCCTGGGGAGCACCTCCTCCCTGGAGAGCATCTCCTCTCTGGTGAGCATCCCCTCCCTGGGGAGCACCCCCTTCCCTGGCGAGCACCCCCTCCCTGGCGAGCACCCCCTCCCTGGGGAGCACCTCCTTCCTGGAGAGCATCTCCTCCCTTGCAAACACCTCCCTTCCCTCCAGGCCAGGTTCCTTCCCCATAAAATGAGAGCTAGCACCAGATCATTGCTTCTTAACCCAAAGAAGACTGCAGACCCCTAAAATGCCTGTGATCTTTACTGGAGACACAGAGTAAAGGAAAAGGAGAGGGTTTCTGGCAGGCCTGGGTTCAGGGAGCAGCCAGGAGCAACCACTTTGGGGCCAGAATGTGAGGGAGGCACAGCAGGGCAAAGGGGCCTGTGGGCAGGTGGGCAGGATGGGCCAGTGGCCCAGACACCTGCAGAGGCCATCCAGTTCTAGATTTTATGACTTTATCTTTCAATCCATTTAATGTTTGCTTTTATTATTATCCATAACACTAATAAGAGCTATGATATATTAAACACTTAATAGGTGCCAGGCAGAATGTTAAGCACAATTGTACCCGCTGCCTCATTTTACTATCATGGCTTCTCCATGAAGGCGCGATTCATATTTCTATTTTATAGCTGAGTGAATAGGTTAGGTAATTTATCCAGCATCAACCCTGACTAGTAGTCCCAACAGAGCTGGGAATCAAACCCGGGAGTTACCTTGGGCCAAAGTCTTTTACCTGGTGGGACTTCTATGAGCCAGGTCCTGGGCTGGGCAGCCTGGAACACAGAGAAAAGGGAACACTCCCCCACAGCCGTGGAGGCTGAAACTCAAGACCTGTTCTAAATGTCACAACGAGGTAGCAATAGAGGACTATGGGAGTTTCAAGGGCTTGGGGACAATTCAGAGGCTTTCTAGAGGAGAGGGCATTTAAGCTGGGCCCTAAGGGAGAAGAATTTCAAGGGTGGAGGGGAATTCTAGGCAAAGGCACAGCTTTTGTGGAAAGTTAGTAGGTGTGAAGGTTGCAGAGTATGGGCGTGGTTTGACCACATGTGGTTTACTCTTTTTTTATTTTTATTTTTTAATAGAGACTGGGTCTCGCCCTGTTGCCCAGGCTGGTCTTGAACTTCATTTATGTGGCTCATGGCATATTTTGTTTGGAACATGGTGTGCAGAGGATACCAATGGGAAACAGCCTGGAAAGTTAGACTGAGGCCATAGCGATGACAGCCTTGAATGCCAGGATAAGGAGCTAGGCACAAGACAATGGGAAGGGGACGGGAGACTAGAGAATTTACTACTCAATCCTGTGCTGTAGAAGAAGTGAAAAAACAGATACCGACAGCCCTAAACCTCAGGGAGTACAAACACAGCTGAGAAAACCTAAGCATATCGTGAAGTTGGTTGTGTGTGTGTGTGTGTGTGTGTGTGTGTGTGTGTGTATGACTCCATCTGAGAGATTTGAGCAAAGTCCATGAGATGGCTGGGAAGATAAATGACCAATTCCTTTCTAACTTCGGATTTCCTATTTGCAAAACCTCACCAACATATCTAGAAAACCTAGAAAACATTTGGCTTCTCAGCCTGCACGGAGCAGCTTACAATGTTTATTCATGAATGAAGAGCTGGGTGCCCTGTTGTTCCTGGATGGAGGGGAGACAGTTCATCTCCAAATGGCTCAGCTTTGGGCTCCACTGACCACACGTTCTCTTTGTTTGTAATAACAGCCATGCACACTGTGGATACGCATGGTATCACCTGCAGATGTCCCAGTTCCTGACGTCACCGTGGCTGCAGAGCCAGCCTCAGGCCGAGCTGTGCAACCAGGGCAGAGGGAGGAAGGGGTGCTGCTGACCTGGACAGGGCTGAGTTCCAGTCCGCTTCTGTCACCACACTCCTACTGTTGGCCTTGGACAAGCCCCCATCTGTCTGCAGCAGCCCCTTCACTCCTTGAGGGGCCTAAACTGGATCATCACTTCTGAAAATAGTCATTCTTGTCCCACCTTTGAAGGTGTCATTTCTCAGCACCCCAGACTATTAGTCAGGGAATATTTTCTTTAAATTGACTCACTTTTAAAATACACCATTTATGTCAACTTACAATTTCTGTACATGATGCACCATTTGCCATAAATGGACATTAAAGTTAAAACCCATGAAAATAGTAAATGTTCACTCTTGTACCACCTAAAGTCAGGGTACATGCCCGCCCTTGCATGAGTGCACGCCCCCAGGGGAAACCTGCATCCTGGAGCCAGGCGGCTTCTCAAGTATGACTGTGCACCGGAAACACCTGGAGACCTTGCAAAAATGCAAATTCGAATTCAGTAGGTCCGGGTGGGGCCTGAGATTCTCAATTTCTGACAAGGTCCCAGGAGATGCCGATGCTGCTGGCCCACAGACCCCACTTGGTGTGACAAGGTCACATGGGTTGTCCAGCTCCCTATCTTGGGGGCAGGGCAAGAATGTCAACAGAAACACAGCATCAGCAAGTCCTCCTGAGAACATGGGACGTGATACACAAAGACCACATCTAAAGACTCAAGCAAAGGCTTCATATCAGAGGAAAACTCAGAGAGCTATTTCACCTTTTCTCCCAAATATACATTTACTTTATATTTACTTTACGCACTTACAACTTGCAGCATCTCTGTTTACTGCTTCACATACCTCCCCACCTCTTCCCTAATGCAAAGACCTGAACCTGGAAAGCCACATCTGTTGGGAGCTTCGTCAGAAATCATGACTGCCATGCTTGCAGGCTGGGTCCAGCTCTTGCTGGGAGATGGAGGCCAGGGCTCTGCATGCTGGCATCTTCGGGGCTTTCCCTTCTCTGACCTCTTGCCATGCTCAGACAGAATGACACGCCATCTGCTGACTCACCATGGCTTCACGCGTTCATGTCCTGTTTTCCCAGGTGGTCACAGCTCTAGGAGGAGACAGTGAGGGGTGACTGGAAGGGGAGGGGAGTGAGATTGCCCTTCAGGGACCCACACACACTGAGGAATGATGGGCTCTTGACAAAATGTCACGTGAGCCCAGGACAGTTAGAGAGGTTGGCTTTATAAGTGGTACATTATTTATGATGGCTTGAATGGGTCACCCTTATGCCCATTTTCTGGAGGGAAAAACTGGCTCCAGGTAATGCAAAGTCATGCCCCTGTGGCGTCAGTTGCAGGGCTCAGAAGTCCTCTCTTCCAACCCAGCTGCTGGCAGGTCATGAGCACAGGCCACCCAGCCATTCCTGGCCTCCCTGGTAGAATTCAAGGCTGCCTGTATTGTGCATCTGCTATGTCCAAGGCACTCAGGGAGGAGAGTAAAGTCAGGGCCTGAGGGGAATGAGGGGGACTTGCTGAGGAGCATGATGGTCACATGCTGAGCAGAGGCCTGACCTGAGACCTCAGGGTGGCATTCCTTTGGGTACTACAAGGGCTGGGAAAGGCCTCTCCCCTGCTTCAAACCCAGGCCAGCAGGTAGATGGCCAAGCCAGGCCCACATGCTGGTCTCTGCTCTCTGACCGGGGCAGTTTCCTTTGTGTTAGATCATCAATTCCTCAGCCTTCTGTGGCTTCTGTGATTTCCGAAGAGCTTGCCCTGATGCTGAAGTCGGCCTGGATTGGGCATCAAGAGGGTTTGAGCCTGCTAGCCAATGGCTGGCTGCATGACAGTGAGAAATTGGCTTCTCTCTCTGGGTCGTGGTGATCTTCAAAGTTTCTTCCAGCACTAGAATTCTGCTCTTTCTTTGCATTACAAATGGAATACACACTTGTGAACATTTTCAACAATATAGAAATATAGAAAGTAAATATAAAGAAACAAAAAATGAAGTCATCATCTTCTTATAGCTGCTAGAGGAAGCCATTGTGAATAGTTTGGTGTGTTTCCTTCCGAATGATTCTTTTCTCTATGTATAAACATAAATAAGCATATGTAGATTTATTGATCATCTTAAAATTTATTTGTTTCACTTAAAATATGTTCCTGTGATCTTCCTGTGCCATCATATATAAATCTACTTTGTTATTTTAAAGTAATATATCTTGGACATTTTTGCATCAGTAGATCCTTTTCAATGACAAATAGCATTTGGTATCATGGATATGCATAATTTGTTTGGGCCTTTATATTATTTCCATTTTTTTGCTATTACAAACAATGCTGAAATAAACATCTTTTTACATGCATTCTTACTCACATGTGAATGTTTCTTTAACATGAATTCCTAGAACTGCCAGATGAAAGAACAGACACATTTAAAATTTTGAAAGATGCTGTCAAAATCACCCTTCCAAAATACCAATTGTCTTTCCTCTCTATTGCTCAGGGAGCAACATGTTTGCATTCACCTGGATTAAGCCTGGATTAGGTGCAGGTAATGTTCCTATTGCATATGAGACAACAGAAGCTTAGAGAGAACAAGTGAGTGTCTTGAGGTGCTACAGAAGTGGGGGCAGGGCTAGAATCAAAGCCCTGTGCCCCATACCCAAGTCTAAATACTCTGCAGCTCTGACATGATGAGGTGTAGTGGAAAGAGCTCTGACTTTGAGGTCCAAATCCTTGAGTTTGAATTCTTGCCATGCAACTTGCCATCTCTGTGACTTTGACCAAGATACTTAATCTCCCCAACCTCAGCTTCTTTCTCCATAAAACAGAGACAACAACACTATCAAGGAGGGATGTTGTGAGTATTAAAGGAGAATTTATGTAAGGGTCTGGTTCCTAGGAGATGCTCTCTAAAATCTTCTCCTTTCTGAGGAGTTGGGGACCTGGGAATTCTACTGTACTCTAGAGCTCTTCTGCCTTCACCCAGGAAGGTAACTAGAGGTTTATTGCCCAGCCATGCACAACTCAAAAAATTATTGCTGAAGATTGTCAAAAAGGCTTACAATTCAAGAGGGTTTTTGTTCATTTAGAAGCAAAAAAATTAGTTTTGTGGTTCACCAAGATCTCGAAGTGTGCCTCTGAATGTTGGGAAGAGGGTTCAAAGAGACTTTCAACTGCTCCTGATACAATTATGAAAGTGATTTTGGCAGAGGCCAAGTGGACTCTGAGTTTAAAACAGCTCTAGGGGTAAAGTCATTTCTCTGCAGGTTCACCAGAGGGTCATCCCATTATTTGCAGCGTTATAGTGCTTTGGGGATGCAGGAGATTTGGAGAAGTGATAAATTGTTATAAAAAATGGCTATAATCATTCTCCTACCTGTGCCCAGTGCCTCCAACACTGGCTCTAGGCTTGTCCATACAGTTTGCTTTGGACAACAGAACGTTAGAAAATGTGATGTAGACTTATCAGAAGAACTTGAGTATTGGAGCTTGCCTTCTGTTGCAGGCTTGGAACCCTGTGTCCACCATTCAAATTAGCTTGAGCTAATGCGATGGAAAGACTGCATGAAGGATAACTGAGGTGCCCCAACCAACAGATTATCAATTACCAGACATATGTGTGAGGCCATCCTAGATCACCCAGCCCCAGCCAAACCACCAGCTGACTACAGATCAGCAGGATTTGTCCAGACCAAAATTGTCCAGGTGACCCATATAATTATAAGAACTGATAATTTAAAAAAAAACTTTCAGCCACTATGTTTTGGGGTGGTTTGTTATATAGGCAAAGCTAAATTATAAAGATATTTATTGAATGAATACCTCGATGAACCAACGAGTACCTCACATTAGGAGAATTAGCATTGCCCCAGCGAATAAAGAACGGTTCAGAACCATGGACAGGGGCACAGGATGCAGCAGTATTTGAGTCAAGCTATGGATATGGCAAGCCCTGGGGTAAGAATTAGAACAGTAGCTCGGGGTACAGGATAAGACAGATGTGTAAAGGAAGATGCCCCTGATATGGTGCTAGTGAGTCTCGCCAGGCACCTATTAACTCAGGAAGCCCTCAGTCCCAGACAAACAGGACGGCTGGCCACCCTATGAGGAAGACGAAATGCTACACTCCTGTTCCAGAGCCTGATCCCCAGCTGTTTCTCCTACATACTATGTGATGACAGCCATTGTGAAGGAGCATGCAGAGGGGTGGTTCCATGTCCACCAGACAAACCAGGACGGTCAGCTGGTCACCTGATTCCCCAAGTTTATGCAACTAGAGGGAAGTAGGTAGAGGGCACGGGGAGGCAGGGGGCTCAGTTGCTGGCTGCCTGGCCAAGATTCACTGGGAAATGATTTTGGCTCAGTTTTCTAACTACCTCTCCTCCAATTCCTGCACACAACCTGGCTTTCCATTATTTCCCTGGAGAAAGTCAGGCTTTGTGTCAAGGGAGTCTGGAGCTCATAATTTCATAATAACAATAATGTCTTGGTTTTAGACAGTATTTAGACTTTGATAGGTCCTTTTATGCCTACATAGTATATAATTGGGCTTGATCTTCATAACCCTTTTTGAGAAAAGCAGAGAATCCAGGTGCATTCCCATTGTCCAGGGCACCCGCTAGCATCTTCTTCCTTTTTGTCTTCTAAGATAGGGGAAGGCAGCCCAAACAGCACCCAGACCGAGAGCCTGGATCAGGGATCCTGCTGCCTGAGACTTTCTAACTAGGTAAGTTCTCTTATGGTTCAACATTCAGGAGCATGAAATGGACTCTGTCACCCTTATGTTCAAATGAGACATCTGGACTCTAGTCGTTAAACCCCTATAAGCTCTGAATTTCTAGGAGTCTCTGAAGGTTGGGGAGACCTGGGTCTTTTTTTGTTATATGGAGCCTATTCAAGGGGCCTCTTGGACCACTGCCTGCTTTCCTGGTATTTGTGCTGGTGGGGCTCCTTCAGACTGAGTGGCAGGAGTGATCATTCCTATTTGCTATACATTAAGGACAGCCTGGGTACTCAGGAAGGCACTCAGAAGGGGCTGCCCAGATGATTCACAAGCTCATGTTACCCACCCGTGGACAGGGCAGGGGCATCAGGGCCCCAGGGCTGATTGCATCCTAGGCCTTGGATGCCTCCAGGACTCTCTTTCCGTCTCTCTTCTGCTTTTCTCTGCACACCAGCTTTGATCTCTCAGGCCACCTTTCTCCATGAGGCTGGACTCACAGCTCCTCAGCTTCACTCCCAGAAAGGAAGGGGCTCTCTATTTCATTTTGAGAGAAATCTGAGGGAAGGCCTCTTATTGGCCTGGCTGGGGCCACATGCCTTCCCCTGTAGCCAGGCAGGTAGGGATGCTGTGGTGGGAAGCTTCATTCAGAGCCGCCTGGTTGGAGCTGGGGGAGGAACAGTTCCCAGAAGGTGGGGAGTCATTGTCAGAAGGTGAGATGGAGAGCAGATAAAGCAAGTGACACTCACTGCAAACTTATCATTCCCACCTTTCGGGGTGAGGAGCAAATGCAGGGGCCTCAAGCCTTCACCACATAGTCTGAGGTTTGATGACCAGGAAGCTGGGATTTGAGCCTGGATGATTCAACTGTGAAGCCTGTGGTCTTTCCAATATCACTTCTTGATGATGTTCCATTCCCATACAGTGGCAATGGGGTGAACAAGTGATTCCTTTGGGACCAGACATAGCCCTGGGTGGCTGTGGGATAGATGTCTGGGTCTCAGGGCTATCTTTGTAAGGCAGTAGTATTCTCCTGGGAGAGTCCCGGGCTGGGGATCCGGAGACCTGGTGCATTTATCTTAATTCTCCACTGCCTTCCTGTGTGACCTTGAGAAAGTCACTTTCCTTCTCTGGGTTTTAGCATTTATATGCCAAATGGCGATGATCATCCCTGAGTCCCTCCCACAGGCATTGAGTGGAACTAATGAGATAATTCCGTGAATGAGCTTTTGAAAGCTGAAAAGCCCACACAGATGTGAGGATTATTTTTGTGATCCTGGGCCCCATAGGATTAGCTTAAATTTATGGCAACAGGAGGGATGGGGGCTAGCAGAAACGTCCAGATGTCTAGCAGCCTTGCTCAAATAATGCAATACAACCTGCTTTGCAGGGTGGCCTCCTGATTTATTTATTTATGTCAGGCGGCTCATGCTGGGCTTCCTGAATCTTCTTTGGACAGCCTTTCACCTCTGTCCCTGCTGCCCTGGGTTGAGGGGTCATGGGTTCCTTTTCTGACAGCATGTAAAGCTGGCCACATGGTTCTGGTTTTCTCTTCTCTTCTTTCTCCTGCAGGGCAAGAAATGAGGACACTGAACTACTTCTTCTTGAGATGACGGAATCTTGCAAGTTTATTTATTGTTTCCTGGGGGAGGAGACACAGTCTGTTGGAACTGGAAGTGATGAGAGATTGCCATCCAATTCCATAGGAGGCTAATGAGAGGTTACATGAAGGGAGGACTCTACTGGTAGACAGTCCTAGAAACCCCAGGCTAAAGTGAAACTCAGTAATTTTGTTTTTAAACTGCAGGGCCTCTCAGCACCTTCAATATTTTGCTTGTTATCAATAGGGATATAGCAGCCACATTTCCCAATTTTTTTGGCCATTTTTTTTTTTCCTCTGACAGCATTTTTAGGACCGGTGTTCCCCTGAACACATGGAGGGATGGAGCAATTGAATGTCATGCCCTGATTTTACAGATGGGGGCAGGGAGGCTCAGCAAGGAAAGTCAGGCGGAGCAGAGACCCATACCCTGCCCCTGCCCTGGGGCTCTTTTCGAAGCGCTGCCCTGCTCACGTCTGCCCCAAGACACTCTGCTTCCATGAAAGTGCAGGTTGTTTTACAGTTTGGAGGTGACATTGGGCCCCTTGGAAATCAGAGAATGTGCACTTTCTTGGCAAAATATCCCAGGTAAGGGAGAGTATAAATGTGAATGAGAATGCTGAGTGTCCGAAGACATTTGGTTTTTGTTTACATCTAGGACCAGACCAGAGGGAGTGAGGTCTATCTATCCCACGATAGAAACCGAGATGCAGCTTATGAAACAGAGGCTGACAATGGCTCACCCACCTCCTTTGTAAGAGCCTGATGTGTGTTCCAGGAGCATGGCCCATGTACATGTCAGGTTGAAGGACAACTCAGGAACTGTCCAAGGTATGTGTTCTGAGGCCCAGATGAGTCATACCTGGTGGCGAAGCTGCTGTGGTTTGCAGGAAGAAGGGTGAATATAATTCGAGTTACCATTATGAAATACCTGCTGGTCCTCAGGGACTGTTCTAGCAGCTTTGCATATATTCACTCATCTAGTTCTCATATCAGCTCTGTAATATAGGTGCTGTTACTGTCACTGCAATATTACAGAGGAGGGCAACAAGGCAAAAAAAAAGGTTAAAGAGCTTGTCCAAGGCCATAGGACCCATAAACAGTAGAGCCAGGATGGATCTCACCCCAGCAGGCTGACTGTGGAACCCACACTTTTAAGCCACAATGCTGTACCACTGCTAGGTAGTATTAGAGAGGTTTGGAAAATGCTGCTTTGATTTGCTCTGACATCCATAGAGATGCTCGTAAGAGCAGAATATTAGAGCTGGAAAAAGCTTCATCAGTCATTCAGTCTACTCCATTATAACTGATGTAGGAGAGGCCAGGTAGGGCAACAGACTGGCCAAGGTCAACAACTTTCAGCCACACTAGACTCAATGAAATTGAACTTCCTGACAACGATGGGAATAGCAAGTGTCTCCCTGCCCTGAGACAAACTCCAGCCATGTTGTCTCACTCCCTCCTTCACCTCCAGGCTCAACTTGGCCCCAGTTGCCCCATCTGGCAGCCTGGACCGAGCATTGTTCATTGAGTCCCACACCCACATGGCCCCAGAGTCAAACCGCCTTTCATGCTGAAGAATGGAACTGACACTCCCAGCCACATCTCCCCCAACCATGCTCATATGTTAATCCAACTTAAAAAGGAAAAAAAATGACAATGAAAATGGAAATACTTTAAAACATTGTGTGTGTGTGTGTGTGTGTGTGTGATCAAATCTCTTTCCCTGAAATATGACAAAGCATTGCCATCCCTTCTCCAATACCCTCTATCCATTAATGGTCTTTCTGATTCAATAAACAGGATTTCAGGCTCTGCCCCCTCCCTCTTTCCCACCCCTACTCCAGGAGAACATGGGCTGCTTCCAGTATAGCTCACATTAAGCTGTGCAGTTGATGGATCTTTAATCTTGCTGAACACATGTTGAGGAGAATAAAACCAATTTTGTTTAGGAAGCCAAGTGCCACACTCAGCTGGAAATTAGCTCTTTGGGTAATCTTACCCCCTGTTTTGACCAAGCAGGCCAGGCAGGATTTCTCGGGTGGCCCTGGAAAGCCTCAGACTCCTTGGGTCCAAGGAAGGAGAGAGAGCGAGTCCTCATTGAGGATCCCTGCCCCAAATCCTTTTGATTCTCCCCTTTAGTACAGAAAGCAGCTCCAATCCAGGCTGCTTATGGATCAAGGCTAATCTGGATGTAATTCCCTGCCCAGCTCGCTGCATCCTTAGCAACACATAAATACAGATTAAAGGGTTATATAAATGCAATTTTCTAATTAATCAGTGCAAATCCAGCTACTGTGGGGGACATAGATTTCAGTTTTTACGTGAGAGGTTTTCTTCTTTGAGTTCAGTTCACAAATGCAAGTTCTGTCCCTGTGATTCTTAGTGCTAATGGTCATTGGGTGATTAAGAGGTTTGACAATTCCCAAAAATGTGCCTGTCATGGCCCCAAGTCCTTGAGTTCTCAGCAGGAGATTTTGAGCCATGGACAATGGAAAGAATCTGAGCTTAGGGCCAGTCAGGTCAGCTTTGATCCTGGATGTGTGGTCTAGGACATGTTACCTAACCTCTCTGGGCCCCAATTTCCTCATTCTTAATAAGATGATGAGACCCGCATCCTGGGGTTACTGTGAAGATTAAATGCCATGTTTGAAAGTGCATAGCGTGGCATCTGGTGCATTGGTGGCTGTTGTTGTTTGCAACTGAGGACAAAGATTCTTGAGAGTTCAGTGCAGGAAGGGATAGTCAATAATCTCAGGCCTGAGTCTCCTGCTTTCTTCTGACTTGTGTGTTAGTATTTGCCTTGTATAGAGAACAGGGTTCATGAATCCAGGAGGGGTGTGGTCTCCTTGGATTTTTCAGCCCTCCTTTCCTCATCCCACCAACCTACACACACACACACTCACTCTCTTACATTGGATATATTATCACAAAAGTGCACATTCTGTGATTTCCAAGGGCCCCAGTGGAACCTCCAAACTGTAAATCATGGAGGCAGAGGGAGTTTCTTGGTGCAGATATGAGCAGGGTGGTGCCTTGAAAAGAACCCTGGGGCAGGGACAAGGGAACGGGTCTGAATGAGGATAACTCAAGTGTTGGCCATGCAAAGGGTCAGGGAGAAAACACGTTTTATAACAACATCCATAAGGATGACAATAATAATAATAATTGTGGTGATAGGAATGGGGATGAGGATGGGCCAGGCATGCTGTGGACTTTGTCTCACTGTATTCTTAATGACAAACCTAGGATGTGGATATACCAATTCTATCCCCATTTTTAAAATGAGGAAACTAAGAATTGAAAGATTGAATGGCCTGCCTTACACTGCAGAGCTTCCCTTAGATTGACTGCCTTTTTCCTCCCTCTCTTCATTCCTCTAATGCTCTTCCCCCTGGTGTGTGTGTGTGTGTGTGTGTGTGTGTGTGTGTGTGTGTGTGTGCCTCCTACTCAAGTCCCCGTGCATGGAAACACACACATCCCCCAAGCATTCATGCCACCACATGCATACCGGCAGGAATGTCACACGTGTGCTTTGGTCCGTCAATGCCCAGAATGCCCAGCCAGTGCCTGCTCATAGTGGAAAACCTTCTTGAGGAAGAGCCACAGAAAGGAGAAGGCCAACAGAGAAGAGAGAAAAAAAGCTAAGTTTGAGAATGTTTTCCAAGCTGGATGACTTTAGTTATTTCAGGCTCAGATCGTTACCACCAATGAAGTCAAGCAGGGCCACAGGTTGGTGGGCCCTGAAGACCCGCTTTATGGAGTGACTCAGCAAGCCCAGCATTTCTTGCAGACACAGGGACCCCTACACGAATCAGAAAGCTGCTTTTCTCTGAATCGTTCTACAACTTTTCTAAGCCTAGGCTGCGACTGCTGACCTCATCTATGACCTCTTCATCTGTGCCCTTGGGCAACCCCTGGGCATCTCTGGTCCTCAATTTTCTTATCTGAAAAATGGGAAAAGAACTAAACCTTGCTTATCCGTCTTGGAGGGTTATCATGAGGTTCCAAGGAGAACATATTGGAGAAATTGCTTTCAAACAGGTGGGATGGGTAGGGGTGGTGTGGAGCGGAAAGAGGAAAGGGCTTACAGAGAATGAGCGCTTTTGAAAACGAAGGTTAAGCGAATTCAAGTTCTCTGTCTCGTTCGTGACTCTCTGTCACATTAGAAATGCTAGGGCTGGGACTGCCCAAGCAGCCCGGGAAGCTCCGAGTGCTGTCACTTTAAAAGTAAAGTGAAGTGTTCATTAGCTGGGCTATTTTTTCAGGTGTGTTCTAATTGTACTAATTAACTCTAAGGTAGATTTTAGCACTCCAGCCTCCATCGCTGCCTTCAAATGCCAAAACAAATCTTGCCATAATTACCAGCAATCCTTTTCATTACCGGCTGCCTAATTATCCTATTAATAGCACATCCTAAGAGACAGTATTTGCTTGGCAGGCAAATATTTGTTTTTAAATGAGCAAACACAAAGACAAACTGCTCTGTTTGCAGAAGGATTCCAAAATGCAAAATGGTTTATATTCGTAGAAAAAATAATAATCCAAGTAAAACAAAATGCTTAATCTATTTGAAGCATTTGAACATTAAAATGTGTGTTTTTTTTGCCCTGGTTTCAGTCCTTCCTTGCTGGGAGGATTGGGTGCTGGAAGGGTTTTTAAGACTTTTCCGTCAAATGGACTTGGATGTCTTATTGGGTTGGAGATAAAGTTGGTCAAAGAGGGAAAGATGAAGACAACTGACCTGGAATAATGCTAGAGCCAGAAGGAAACTTATGGAACCTTGAGGCCAGAGGTTTGATTCCCATACCTGGCTGATCATCAGAGTTACCTGGGAAGAGACTTGTCAAAATGCATCTTCCTAGGCCTGCTGGTTTCTTTCTTCCTTTCTTCCATATAGAAGTGTATTGTTCAAGTGAAAATAAATTTACCTCCTCAGCTCACCCCCATTCCATCCCCACTCCAGTCTTTTCCTGTTATTATCGCATAGATGTCTATGAATATGCACAATTGCCTTTTCCTTTTTTTGAAAACAAGAATGAGCCTGTAATCCCAGCTACTTGCGAGACTGAGGCAGGAGGACTGCTTGAGGCCAGGATTTCAAGACTAGCCTGGGCAACATAGCAAGACCCTGTTTCTAAAATATGAAAATTAAAAAATAAAACAAGAATGAAATCATACTATTAGATTGAACAATTTGAAACTGCTGACATGCGAGTGCTTTACAACCTACAAAATGGCGATTTCACATGGTTCAATTTAAGACACTGTTCTGTATTTGTTGCCGCATTAAAAAAAAAATCTATAGAGTGTTGCATTAAGTTGGTGCAAAAGTAATTGCCATTACTTTTAATGGCAAAAACCACAGTTACGTTTGCCCCAACCTATATATGAAGGCGGCACCATAAGGGAACCACTCTCTATAGACGCCCATCCACTTCCTTCGACTTTTTAGGTTTATGAACTGCGGAGCGCTGCTGGGACGCCGGCCTCTTTACCTCCCCACCTGGGTCTCCTTTTCAGTCTGAGTTCCTGTCCCATTTGCTCTGGGCACCCCCTCCGCCGATTGTACCGACCTTTACTGATATCCTTGCACCTCTGTGCCTGTCATTCTCACCCCTGACGACGTTTTACCATTTAACTAGAGATTTTAAAATATTGTCAATGTTGTCCACTGTGTAACTACTCTGACTACCACTCCCATCTCAGAAACTCCCATAGGCTCCCAAAAGCCTCCTGGGCACACAGTCCTCCCTGGGTGCTGAAAGCTCTCCACGCATGGCCCCTCTGGCTTTCCAGCTTGGCTTCCTATTGTCTTGGTTACTGCTGCTCTCTTCCCAGAATGCCTGTGACTGGCACACAGTAGGAAGTCAATTAGAGGCTCTTTTAGGAGCTGAGTGCACCCTCCGCTCATGTCAGGCTCTTTACAAAGATCTATGAATGTTGTCCCATTGGTCTTTATAGGTCTCAGTTTCCTCATCTGTCAAATGCATTGACTTCGCAGCACTGCTATATGGTTAAATAAAACCTCTATGGTACCTATTGAGCACCTGCCACTTAGTAGGGATTAATTAAATGGTAGTTGTTATTACTATTAGAGCTGATTTTAATGGTGTTTTACAACTTGCAATTTGGCTGTTGGTTTGAGAGAGAGATTCCTTTTTTTTTTTTTTTTTTTGAGACGGAGTCTCGCTCTGTTGCCAGGCTGGAGTGCAGTGGCGCAAAGGCTCACTGAAACTTCTGCCTCCCAGGTTCAAGCGATTCTCCTGCCTCAGCCTCCCAAGTAGCTGGGACAACAGGCATGTGCCATCACGCCCGGCTAATTTTTGTGTTTTCAGTAGAGACGGGCTTACACCATGTTGGCCAGGATGGTCTCAATCTCTTGACCTTGTGATCTACCTGCCTCAGCCTCCCAAAATGCCGGGATTACAGGCGTGAGCCACCACTGCACTTGGCCGAGAGAGATATTCTTTACCATGTTAGAAATATATTTTTATACATTTTTTTCTTAATTTTTTGAGATTTGAATTCAGAATATATTTAAATTCATTGAATAATTGTTATCAAACATAAATTAATCAAAATATTTTAGGCCAGGGCGGGCAGATCACTTGAGCCCAGGAGTTTGAGACCAGCCTGGGCAATATAGTGAGACTTTATTTCTACAAAACATAAAAATAAAAATTGACATTGAAATGCCATATGATATCATTGGACCGCCTCATAGTAAATGATTCCTATGTTCCCGAGGTCAACCCTAGTAAACCAGCAGATTCTTCTCTTGGTAGATTGCTGAATGCAGTAGTTTGTATCATACCATGAATTTTTACATTTATATTTACTTTAAAAATCTGTTAATCTAATCAGAATTCAACAATCTACTTTTTCTCTGTTATTTAAAAAACATATATATCTTCTCTTTGAAGCATTTTTCTTCCTTTTGCATTAATTTGATAATTATATTTCAATATTTAATTGATTCTAATGTTTGTCCTTAGTGGTTTTGTGCTGTTACATCTCCTTTCTTGAATCCTCATTTTTGATTCATCTCTCTGATGACTGAAGCATGTCTTAAAATACTTTTTTTCTAGGAGAGCTATGTGCCTGATATATTTTCTGAGACTTGTATATCTGAAACTGTCTTTATATTGACCTATCAGGGGAAAAACAAATTTGTTGGATATGGAATTTCTGGCCTTAACCTTTTCCCTGTTAAGACTCCTTTAAAACACAGATCCATTTTCTTCTGGGGTATGCTGCTGTTAAGAAATTTAAGGTGAACCTTTTTTTTTTTTCAGCCTTAGTGCTCACAAGACATACTTTAGATCTTGTAATTTCAAAAACTGTCCCTAGGATAAGTCATTGTTCAGTAGGTATTCTTGTAACACAATGAAAAACAAAAGACGTCTTCTATTTTGAGTTTAATTAGTGACTTTAATTCATTTGCTCAGTTTTCTTCTTCAGGGCACCCTTGGAAATACATTTTCCAAGAAACAGATAAAAATTTAGATCTGGAGGGATAAATTGACATGTATAGCCTCTGGCTCAGTCTTAAAAAATTATTATTAAAGTATTAAAAATTTACTTATTTGCTTTTTAATTTACACACAGTAAAATTAACTGGTATAGAGTTCTGTGAATTTTGATAATGCTTGGTTATGTAATCAGCACGGCAATCAAGATACAGAACATTTCTATCACCCCTTTCCCCCAAAATTCCGTCATGCTGACCCTTTGCAGTCAACTCCATTACCAACCCCTGGCAACCATTAATCTGTTTTCTATTATCCAGGTTACTTTTAAAGAAATATTGTTCATTTTATTTAAAAAATAATTATATACTAAACTTGCCTTTTTTTCTTTTGGTGTACATTTCTATGAATTTTAGCACACATATAGATTCTTGTAACTATGACCACAGTTAGTTCCATCACACTTCAAAAACCCCTTACGTAGTTACCCCTCATCCGTCACCCCCACCCCAACTCCTGGCAACCACTGATCTCTTCTCCATCCTGTAGTTTTGCTGTTTCCAGAATGTCATGTAAGTGGAATCATACAGTATATAGCCTTTTGAGACTAGCTTTTCTCACTTCATGTAATATCTTCAGATTTGTCCAAGTTGTTTCATGTATCAATAATTTGGTCCTGACCGGGCATTGTGGCTCACACCTGTAATCCCAGCACTTTGGGAGGCCGAGGCAGGCAGATCACCTGAGGTCAGGAGTTCAAGACCAGCCTGGCCAACATGGTGAAATCTGTTTCTATTAAAAATACAGAAATTAGCTGGGCATGGTGGTGGTGCCTGTAATCCCAGCTACTTGGAAGACTGAGGCAGGAGAATTGCTTGAACCTGGGAGGCAGAGGTTGCAGTGCGAGGAGATAGTACCACTGTATTCCAGCCTGGGGGACAGAGTGAGACTCTGTCTCTAATAATAATAATAATAATAATAATAATAATAATAATAATATTTTGGTTCTTTTTCCTGCTGAGTAGCATTCCATTGTTTGGATGTACCATAGCTGGTTTACTAATTTACCCTGGCCCAGAATTTAGGGTCTCATGGGCATTTGTCAAGGGCTTCTCACAATATCACTTCATCTCTGATCTGCCCCTTCCCAATTTCCCCTTTCCCACTCAGGGCTAGTGGGGTGAGTCCTACTTTGCCTCCCCCAACCGTCCTCACGTCCTCTTCATATCAGTCCTTTCCTGAAGCAATACCACGTCCTTCCACTCCAAGTGCAACTCTGTCCTGGGAGATGCATTTATAGTTGCAGGAACAGGGATATGGGGGGGATAGGGAGAACTGGGGGTGCCTGGTACTCCCGTCTGTGTGGCCCCAGGGTCCTGAGCTAGACGCCATGGTTGGGGGGGGCAAATGCCTTTCTGACTTTCTTCGTGACTCTTTGATCTGTTGTGATTCAAAGGTGGAGTGGGAACAGCCCATGACTGTGTTTTTCATTTTAGTCCTGTTGACTCTGCAGCCAGGACCAACTCCCACACCTGAACATGCAGCCACTCTTTTTAGTGTCCAGGGTGAACTTTATCAGTTTGGACATTTTCATTGTGAGCTAAGAGGGGCCTATCGGGCCTTGCAAGCCTGTGATCTAGTTCATCTGTAGCTCTTCTGTCTTGCATTTTTAATCACTTTCTGTTGGTGCTTTCCTCAATGCCTAGGAACCAAGTCAAATCTCTCCCGTCACTTAAAACACAAACAAAAAACAAAAGCTAAAAAGATCATCTTACCTGAGAACTGGGTCCCCCATTATGCCATCCAAAAGCTGGTTTTATTAAAAGAATTCTACACTCATTATCTTCACTTCCTCATGTCTGTTCAATACTGTTTTTTTCCTAGAGAGTAATTTTTACAGTTTAATTATTATTATTATTATTTTTTGAGAGGGAGTTTCACTCTGGAGTGCAATGGCATGATCTCCACTCACTGCAACCTCCACCTCCTGGGTTCAAGCAATTCTCCAGCCTCAGCTTCCCAAGTAACTGGGATTACAGGCGTGCACCACCATACCAGGCTACTTTTTTTTGTATTTTTAATAGAGACAAGGTTTCACCATGTTGGACAGGCTGCTCTCGAACTCCTGACCTCAGCTGATCTGCCCTCCTCAGCCTCTTATAAAGTGCTGGGATTGCAGGCATGAACCAACTGTGCCTGGCCTTAAATATTATTATTTTGATAATTATCATAATAATTTGTGCTCTTTGCATAAAACTTATAAAGTTCAAGAAAGAATAAAGAAGGTAACCAACTCCCACAACCATATTGTTACCCAGAGGCAGCTATTAGTAACATTTGAACACATTTATTTCACATTTTATTAAGGATGGTTTTCCTTTTCCTTTATCATATTGTACTCTATAAAATTTTTAGTATTGAATTCTTTTTTTCCTTAACATTATATTATGAGCATTTTCCTGTAGTATTAAAGAAAACTCTTCAAAGACATACTTTTAATGGCTTCATAGTATTTCAAAGTATGGATGCACCATATTGTACCATTATCTGACAGCTGGACATTTAGATTCTTTTCAATGGTATGCTTTGTTCGTTTTTAAATCTTTTTCTTAAGATGATTTCTAGAAGAAGAATTATTTCTTAAACAAATGTAAACATTTCTAAGACCTGTGATACATATTAAATTGCTTTTCTGCAATGTTGCAGCAACATTGTAGAATGTTGGACACTCTCTGCCCCTGGACACTGTCTGCCCGGCAGTGATTTTGAGCACTGCTTTCCCAGGTGACTGTGGTTGAGCCTGATGTCATCATCAAATCAGTTCCACTAGCAAGAAAGGGGTAGAGAGCATTTTGTTGTTTTATTTTGCATCTGTAAATGCTGCATGATATTCCATGGTATGGACATGCCTTATTTTATTTAACTATTTCCCTTTTACTAGTCATTTGTGTTGTTTCTAATTTCTCAATAGCAGAACTAATGTTGCATTAAATCATCTTTGTACATAAATTATTCACTTAATTGATTATGTTTTCTCTTTCCCCCATATACAGGCATATATGGCGATATCATGGGTGTGGTTCTAGACCATGGTAATCATGCAAATATTGCAATAAAGTGAGTCACAGATTTTTTTGATTTCCCAATATATATAAAAGTTATATTTACAGTATACTGTAGTCTATTATATTTGCAATAGCATTATGTCTAAAATTATATACTTGAATTAAAAACACCTGATTGCTAAAAAAAAGCAAATGGTCATCTGAGCCTTCACTGAGTTGTACTCTTTTTGGTGGTGGAGGGAAGGTCTTGCCTTGATGTTGATGGCTGTTTGCTAATGAGGGTGGTGGTGGCTGAAGGTTATGGTGACTGTGGCAATTTCATAAAAGAAGACAATAATGAAGTTTGCTGCATTGATTGCCTTCTTTTCATGAAAGTTGTCTGTGTAGCACACAATGCTCCTTGGTAGCATTTTACCCACAGTAGAACTTCTTTCAAAATTGAAGTCAATCATCTCCAACCCTGCCACTGTTTTATCAACTTAGTTTATGTAATATTCTAAATCTTTTGTTGTAATTTCAATAATGTTCACAGCGTCTTCACTAGGAGTGGATTCCATCCCAGGAAACCATTTTCTTTGCTCCTCCATAAGCAGCAACTCCTCATCTGTTAAGTTTGATCATGAGACTGTATCAGTTTAGACCCATCTCCAGGCTCCACCTCTAATTCTAGTTCTCTTGCTCTTTCCAGCATATCTGTAGTTACTTCCTTCACCAAAAACTTGCATCTCTCAAAGTCATCCACGAGGCTTGGAAGAATCAACTTCTTCCAAACCCCTGTTCATGTTGACATTTTGACTTCTTCCCATGAATCACAAATATTCTTAATGGCATGTAGAATGTGAATCATTTCCAGAAGGTTTTCAATGTACTTTGCCCAGTTCCATCAGGAATCACTATTTATGGCAGCTATAACCTTATGAAATGTATTTCTTAAGTAACAAGACTTGAAAGTTGACATTACTGCTTAATCTATGGGCTATAGAATGGATATTGTGTTAGCAGGCATGAAAACAACCTTCATCTTGTATATCTCTATCAAAGCCCTTGGGTGACTAGGTGCATTATCAATGAGTAGTAATATTTTAAAGGAAATATATATTTTTTTCTAAACAGTTGCTATCAACAGTGGGCTTAAAATATTCAGTAAACCATGGATTTTTGGAATGGTAAATGAGCATTGGCTTCAACTTAAATTTACCAGTTGCATTAGCCCCTAACAAGACAGTCAGCTGGTGATTTGAAGCATCGAAGTCAGGCATTGACTCCTCCTCTGTAACTGTGAAAGTCCTAGATGGCATCTTTTTCCAACAGAAGGCAGTTTCATCTACATTGCAAATCTATTGCTTAGTGTAGCAACCTTCATCAATGATCTTAGCTAGATCTTCTGTTGGGGCAGCTTCTCCAACAGAACTTTCTGCTTCATCTTGTACTTTCATGTCATGAGACTGGCTTCTTTTTTTAAATCTAATGCACCTACCTCTTCTAGCTTCCAATTTTTCTTCTACAGCTTCCTCACCTCTCAGCCTTCACAGAATCGATGAGTTAGGGCCTTGCTCTGGACTAAGCTGTGGCTTAAGGGAATGTTGTAGCTAGTTTGATCTTCTATCCAGACCACTCAAACTATCCCTATATTAGCAATAAGGCTGTTTTGCTTTCTTACCATTCATGTGTTCACTAGAGTAGCACTTTTAACTTTCTTCAAGAACTTTCCCTTTGCATTCACAACTTGGCAAACTGTTTGGCACAAAAGGCCTAGCCTTCAGCCTATCTCAGCTTATGACATACCTTTCTCACTATGTTTAATCATTTCTAACTTGTAATTTAAAGTGAGAGATGTGTAGCTCTTCCTTTCACTTGAACACTTAGAGGGCATTGTAGGGTTATTAGTTGGCCTAACTTACATATTTTTGTGTCTCAAAGAATAGGGAGGCCAAGGAGAGGGAGAGAGATGGGGGAAAGGCTGGTTGGTGGTGCAGTCCGAACACACACAACATTTATTGACTTCACCATCTTACATAGGTGAGGTTTGTGGCACTCCAAATCAATTGCAATAGTAACATCAAAGATTACCGAACACAGATCACCATAACAGATATAACAGTACTGGAAAAGTTTGAAATATTACAAGAATTATTGAAATATGACACAGATACAGGAAGCAAGCACATGCTGTTGGAAAAATGGCATCAACAGACTTAGTGGACACAAGGTTGCTACAAACCTTCAATTTGCAAAAAGCACGCTATCTGTAAAGTGTGGCTTGGAAGGAAGTTTTCAGAACTAAGAATTTGGAGTCAGAAGGCAAAGTGCTCTGGGAATTTTCCGAAGGGTATCAGGAAGCACTCTCTCCCACAGAATACCGTCCAGCACAGGCTTGCTGCCCTCCCTCCCTTCCCTCTTCTATTTGTTGACTTTTGGACTGATTTTATTTTTTTAATTTTTTCTAAGTTTTTTTTTTATTATACTTTAAGTTTTAGGGTACATGTGCACAATGTGCAGGTTAGTTACATATGTATACATGTGCCATGTTGGTGTGCTGAACCCAGTAACTCGTCATTTAACATTAGGTGTATCTCTAAATGCTATCCCTCCCCCCTCCCCCCACCCCACAACAGGCCCTGGTGTGTGATGTTCCCCTTCCTGTGTCCATGTGTTCTCATTGTTCAATTATCACCTGAGTGAGAACATGCAGTGTTTGGTTTTTTGTCCTTGCGATAGTTTGCTGAGAATGATGGTTTCCAGCTTTATCCATGTCCCTACAAAGGACATGAACTCATCCTTTTTCATGGCTGCATAGTATTCCATGGTGTATATGTGCCACATTTTCTTAATCCAGTCTATCATTGTTGGACATTTGGGTTGGTTCCAAGTCTTTGCTATTGTGAATAGTGCCGCAATAAACATAAGTGTGCATGTGTCTTTATAGCATCATGATTTATAATCCTTTGGGTATACACCCAGTAATGGGATTGCTGGGTCTAATGGTATTTCTAGTTCTAGATCCCTGAGGAATAGCCACACTGACTTCAATGATGGTTGAACTAGTTTATGGACTGATTTTAATTTTCATTATTTTTTTCTTTTGAGAAAGAGTCTCACTCTGTTGCCCAGGCTGGAGTGCAGTGGTACCATCTCGGCTCATTGCAATCTCCACCTCCTGGGTTCAAGAGATCCTTGTGCCTCAGCCTCCCAAGCAGCTGGGATTACAGGTATGTGCCACCATCCCTGGCTAATTTTTGTATTTTTAGTGGAGATGGGGTTTCACTACATTGGCCAGGCTGGTCTCAAACTCTGTCCTCAAGTGATCCGCCCACCTCGGCCTCTCAAAGTGCTAGGATTACAGGCCAGAGCTACCACACCACACCTGACCTAGACTGATTTTTAAAATTGTGGCAAAATATACATAAGATTGATCATTTTAACTGTTTTAAGTGTATAGTTCAGCAGCATTAAATACATTCACATTGCTGTGATTCCATCACCACCATCCAGCTCCAGAAATTTTTAATCTTCCCAAATGGAAGCTCTGTACCCATTAAGTATTAGGTTGAAAGTAATGGCACCAACCTAATACTAACTTCACAACCCTTCTCCCCAAAGCCGCTGGTAACCACTGTTCTACTTTCTGAATCGGTGAATTTGCCTATTCTAGACACTTCATGTAAGTGGAATTTATTGTATAATATTTGTCCTTTTGTGACTGGCTTATTCCATATAGCATAATGCCTTCAAGGTTTGTTTGTGTTCTCTCTTGTAATATTTATTGTACACCTGTTCTATGCCACGTCTATACCTGGTCTTAGGTACACCAAGGAGATGAGATATGGGGCAGGTAGGTAAACACCATCAGCTGAGACATCCATTATTGAGTTCATAGTAATGAACTATGAGCCTATCACAGAGATTAGCCTATCACAGGCTTCCCAAGCTCATGATTAACAAAGAGGCAAAGAGACAAAAGGGAAGATTCGGTTGAATAGAGAGAGTGAAGAAAGCTGGAACATTGACTAGGGAGAGGAAGGCTTGGGTGGGATGGAATGGAGATTAATTTGGTTAATCAAGACGTCCCGAGAACCTTCAGGAATGATGGGTGGTTAGGGGATGGTGGTGTCAAATCTTGCTTAGGATCAAAAGATGTCATGGTGGAAGGGGGCTTAGAAATAGGCGACTACAGTCTCATTATGCAAGATTCAAAGACGCAATACACAATTCTTACTTCAACATCTATGAAACAATCCTAGTGTCTTTTCTAGAGGTTTCCACTGCTGTCAGTTGGCATGGATCCTTTTCATTCTTTTTCTCTGCTTTTCCATATATGCATATGGACACATAGACATCTATATGTTTCTCTCTGTGTGTGGGTTTGTGCGTGCTTCGACCTAAATGGAATCATACTGTGTGTGAGTTTTTTTTGCAACTTTACATTTTCACCCAATGGCATATCTGGAGATCACATCATAGAGGTGCTTATAAAGCCACTTTGTTCTTTTTAATGGCTCCATGTTATGAACATTAGTTTGGATGTTTGTTTGGCTGCTTTTACAAAGACCAACTTACAGAAGCTTGCACAAGGTAGGAGGTGGTTTCCATGTAAATGTTGGAGCAGGCAGTGATCAGATGGGTAGGCAGCTCTGATGACTCCACCGCATCATCTCAGAGCCAGGCTCCTCCTCCCTTGTTGCTTTGTCATCTCTTAGGGTGTTGCCCCATTTGCATAACAGAAAGTAGCTCCCCACCCTCAGAAAGGGGAGCTTTTCCCAGGCCCTGGAAAAGAGGAAAGAGGAAATGGAGGGCAAGTGTCTTCCTTTCAGGATGTGACCCAGAAGATGCAGCCATCACACTGCTTACAACTCATTGGCTACTCTTGTGGCTGCAAGGGAGGCTGGGAAATGTAGTTTCCAGCTGCACATCTACAGGCCCAGCTCTTCCTAAAAGCCAGGGAAAATCAACATCAGGATCACAGCTCCTCCCACCGTGTGTATGCATCCTCGTTTACTAAGCCATTTCCCTATTAGTGGATCTTTAGATTGTTTCTTACTTTTTGCTATGGCAAGCCTCACTGCAGTGACTATCCTCATTTGTGCTGTTTTTGGGTACACAAGAGTTTCTGAGACATCTGAGGTCCAAGGAGTTGGAGTAACTTGTCTTGATTCACAGGCTCTTTAGGAAGAGTGTGGGGGGATAACTAGGACTCTTGATTCCTATGCCCAGGATTTTAATATGACCATACTTTCTCTCTCTGGAGGAGGAGTGTTGTTTGCTTCTGTGTGGTACTGGAAAGAGCTATTTCTCTAACTTTAATTTGCGCACGAATCACCTGGGGGCTCTCATGAACATGCAGACTGTGATTCAGCAGATCTAGGGTGGCGTCCCCAATTCTGTCTTCCTAAAGAGCTCCCAGGCAGTGCAGATGTTGCTGGACTGTAGATCACACTCTGAAGACCAAGGTTGCTTCCCCTAATTCCTCTTCTCATCAGAGAAAGACAACACCTTTAGGCAGAAGTTTCTTAACCCACTGACATCAAAGAGTAGACCACAGGAGGAAATTCTCTGTCAAAGGATGCATAGACCCCAAGGACTGGGTGATGTCACCTCAGGTGACCCAGCCTCCCAAAGTGCTGGGATTACAGGTGTGAGCCACCACACCTGGCCTCTCTGAGGATATTCTGATGGGTGACTGGCTGCCCCGTTGAGGCTACTGACCGGAGATGGGCCAGCCCTCAGGCCTGTTGGGCCCTGAGGCAGATCTCATGGGACTCCAGGCACATTCTGGGAGCTGCTGAAGCCCTTGGAAAAAAATAGGTCAGTTCACCAGTCTGGGCTTGTTTTGTCCACTACTGCCCCACCAACGCGCGTGTGTGTGTGTGTGTGTGTGTGAAGAGAAAGCAGAGATACCAGCAGGCCTACGGCTTTTTGCACACTTGTTTCTTTGTATTCATCTGTTTGACTATTATTTTTAGCACCCAGATTATCTGAGAGGAAGGGAGGAATTGGAGGAGAGGGGATAAGGTGAGAAGGAGAGAACTACCACGGATCTGTTATTCCACGCTCTGCCCACATGTGCAGGGCCTTAGGCAGCGGCAGATTGTGGTCTGGCCTGCTCAGGTTCTGGTATGGACTTCCAGGGGCATGGGGTTGAGTTCTCAGTCCACAGGAACAGACCAGAGTGATCTACATGGTGAGAAAGCCCTCCCAGCAGGGGCCAGGCCACTCAGAAATAAGAGTCCCTGAGAAGGTGCCCCTGGAGCTGGTTGTGAGCTCCCTGGTGTGTGAAGCCTTCCCCAACCATTCCACCTGCCTGGAGATGCCTGTCTCCCCTGAGTGAGGTGAGGGCGATGCAGTTCTTAGCTGAACCACTTAGTAGCAGAGTCCTTGGTCAAGATACTTAATGTTTCTGGGCCTCAGTTTTTTAATGTGTAAAATGGGGATGTATCTATGCCATGTGCTTTTTGTCTTGTTTTGTTTGAGCATTAAATGAGATAATACATATTTAGAAAAACCAGAATAATGCCTGATCCACAGAAAGCGTTCAATAAGTATGCATTATTATTATTATTATGCATGGGATATTCAATGTGGGAGTGGGGCCTCTCCATGTATTGTAGGAGAAAGGGTGCTGATTGGGACGATAAAAACCTGCAGTACCTTATGAAATGGGCTGCTATGGTCAAATCTGTTCTCTAATCCAGTCCTCAATTCCCTCACCTGTGAAATGGGAATACTTACCTGGCCAGGTGAGTACTGAATGGTACCCAGAGGAATCAAATGCAACAGGGGAGGCATCATTTTGCATATAAAGGGCTCTGAACATGAAATGAGCCTGAAGATGGTGACAACACACTCCTATCAGCAACTTCCTTTGTGTTTGGGAAAGGTGCCTTTTTCATCACTTCTCCTCCAATTCCAGCAGCAGCTCGAGGTCTGCAGGTTTTGCTGCCAAGCGTGCTGAAGCCCAGGTGTGTGAACTGAGGGCTGGCGTCTGTCTTGGAGCATTCCGACATGTGCTTGGCCACTGGAGATGGGTCGAGGGAGGAGCAATGTGTCAATAAGTCAGGAAAGGAAAGATGAGCAAAGCCATTCAGGTGACACCACCCTTGACAAGGACAGCAGGAGGGGCTGGCAGGGTGGGGTTAGGTCAGGAGGGTCAGTTTGAAGTGTGTCATAAACCCTCACCATTTGGACACATACACACTCCACCAAAAGTGTTCAACCAAGTTTCTATCTCTGATGTCAGCCCAAAGGGCCCTGGTTGATCAAATGCTGTGCTTTATAAATGAGGGAACTGAAGCTTGGATAAGGTAATGACCTACCTGTGTCCACATATTGGGCTAGAGACAGAAGTCAGATCTCCTGAGCCCCAATACAATTTTTTTTTTCAAGCATTTTGTATTTCTTGGCTACCCTTGATGCCCACAGTTTGCAAGGCAACCTACATAAAGGGCTTTCTTGGAGAGCAGAGCAATCCTTACGTGACTGGGGCAAAAGGGGCCTTCAGCCTTGAGGGGCCCCTGTGCCACTGTGAACTGATCATGCAGGTGACTCTCTGACATGCCACTGGGCTCTGCTGCTTGCCCCCCAGTGTCCTGTGGTGCTGGTCTGAGCTCTGTGGTTGGGGACATCTGTGAGGGTCAGGTCTCCCAGCCAGGTGACCGGCAACTGGCACAGCTCATGTCTCATTCCTCAGCTTGTGTGAGAAGGGGACATGACTCTTACAGCAAGGCAGAGTGTTTCCTCACTGCCCAGTCACTGACGCAGCCACAGCCTGGAGAGCCTGGGACGCTTTGCAGCCCTCCAGCCCCCGAGAGCCCGCTGCATGCCTGCCTGGGTTGAGTCCCGGCCTTGCCAGGTGGGCCACCACTATCCTGAGGCCTCAGCTTGTGACCCTTTTGTGCCAACAACATCACTTCTCCACTAGCCTGGTGCTGGGCTGAGAAACTTAAAACAAGTCCCAGTGGCAATGCGTCCAAAAGGGATGTGTGACAAATTGTACCACGGTATGTCATGTTGACACTGAGTGACAAGGGCTGTGGGAGGTGGAAGAACTCACAGCCACCGCGGAGCCTGGGATCACACACACAGCCATGTGCACATCATCCAACAAGGGCAGCAGTGCCCCCAACCGGGCCATGAACCACACTGTGGGGTCCCAGACTCCTCTTGCCCACAGTTAAGAGTCTGCCCAGCTCCAGGGTACCCAGCTGGCTGAGGGACGGGTGAGGGAGAAAACATGGGAAGCAGGTGGGAGTAGGGAGAGGAGAAGGAAGACGAGAGAGAATTAGCAGAGGAGGCCTAGGAAATCAAGCTACCTGAGCCCCCAGTGATTGAGGGGCAGATCTGGGGAGAAGTCAGTCAAAGAGATGGAGATAAATTACTATGGTGACCCAAAGGGGTCCAGACAGAGATGAGGAGACAGACAGAGACAGAGAGAGAAGGAGAGAGATGGGGTGTGAGGAGGAGAGAGAGACCCAGTGAGATGGAGGTGGAGGAAGAAGAAAAAGGGGCAGAGAGGCCCAAAGGGAGGGAGACAGGTGTTGTCCCAGAAGGTCAGAGTGGCTGGACACAGCGGCAGTGTTTTAACACTGCCCGAGAACAAAGCCCCCAGATGCAGCCAGCCTGGGCCGTGGCCTTCATCCCCCAGAGATGATCCACATTCTCCTTCCAAGTGCAGCCGCAGCCAATTTAATGAACCCAGAAGGAGGTCCCTGCTGCCTCAAGATTGATTCAGGTCATTTGTCAGTAATTGTTTTCTGCCCAGCCCAGCCCAGGAGCAGTTAAGTGATTTAAAACCAGAGAGAGAGAAAGAAGAGAGGGGAGAGAGAGAGAGAGGAACCCCATGAGGAGATGCCTCAGGGTGATCTACCCCCAACCTCCGTGACACTCTGAGAACCAGCTCAGTCCTTGCCCACCTCCTGCTGTTTGTGAAGACATCAGAGGCATTTGCGGACGATTCCTCAGGAATAAAAAGCCTCTTTATTCCGAGGCATCTCTGGAGCATAAGAGTCCTCCTCAGACACTGCTGATGTTTTAAGGACCGAGAAGAAATTGTGGCCTACCCTGTCTGGTCCTCATCACCACTGAACTGGCGGAAGGGGGCGAGACTACCTGGGATATCATCCCAATTCTGGCCCCGCCTCCGGAAGCAGTGGAGCTCTCTCTCACTCCAAGCCTCAGTTTTCCCATCTGTACCAGGAGGAGCTCAGGCCAGGGATGAAGCCCGTGTGAGCTCTACGCTGAAGCTCTGCAGGGTCTGTGTGTGACAGGTGAGCCGGGGATCCTCAGGGTTAACTGAAGGGCGGGTGAGTCCTGAGGTCTACAGGGCTAGGACTCCCCCTCCAGAGGGCCTATCTGCCCTGGCACTCTGGCTCCCTTTCCTCGAATCTTCAGCTGAACTAAGTACCTTGCAGAGCCACAGAGCTGGAAGAGGTTGACTTCAGGGGTCACTAGCTAAATCGGTTACATGTTCTTAGCAGGTCAAGACTGACAGTGTGTCCTCTGAAATCAGACACCCTTGAATCTGTATCTCAGCTCTGCCATTTCCTATCTGTGTGACCTCAGGCAATTGATTGAACCTCTCACAGTCTCAGCTTTCTTATCTGTAAATGGGGATAATAATAGTGCTTAAATCATAAGGTAGTCATGAGGATTCAAGGAGATAATGCAAGCAAAGAGCTTAACACAGCACTAGGCACAGGGAAAGTTCTCAGTAAATGTTTTCTATTACAATGGTTAATATATAGGTGTAAGCATTTGCACATATTCAGACAAATCAACATATATCCGTTTACATGGACATAGCATGTCGCAAAGTCTGAGTGATCATGGAGGGATCCAGCAAAAGCAAAAGTTTGCTTTTACCCTCTCTCATCCTATTCCTCTCTCCAGAAGTGCTGGCTGTTGAGCTGTATTCTTCTAGACTATGTTATAGGCATGTATATACACATCTGTTAGTATAGAAACCCACAGTTTGTGTCATGTTTACAAATAGTGTATGTATTGTTCTGTAATCTGATTTTTTTGGCTTCACAATGTCTTTGCAGTTATCTTCATTTTTTCATATAGATCTGTATTCCATTAGAAGAAAACTTCTATGGAGTGCTCTGCAATGTGGCTGTATCAATTTAACTTCCCTCTGTTGATGAACATTTGATTTGATTTTTCCTTCTTTTTTGTTATGGTGATATAGCAAGGAACATCTTAGACATATTGCTTTGGGTGCTTGTGCAAGTATTTCTTTAGAGTGGCTACTCAAAAATTTGGGTTGAAGGGTATGGACATGTTTAAATATGACAGTTCATGCCTAGTTGCCCTCCAACAATGACATTCCAATATACAGATGTCAGCTACACTTAAGAAAACCATTTCTTCGATCCCTTTCCAGCACCAAATACGTTCCTCCTCCCTCCCCCTAATTTTTGCCAATCCGATGGGTGATACACAGAATCCCATTTCCTCTTTAATTTTCATACTCTAGCTACTTTTGAGCATACACGTCTTCCCATGGTTTATTGGCCCTTTCTTTTTCTGTGAATGTCCCTTCAACATTCTTTTCTCATTTTTCTACTGGATTGTTTGTGTATTTCCTCACTGATCTGAACTGGGATTTATATATGTGGGATATTATTTCTTTGTCTTGTATTCATATGGCAAACATTTTCTCCTAGTCTGCCTCTTGTCTTTACGTTGTCCTTTGTCATTTTTATGTGGCCAAACTTATAAGTGGCCAGTGAGTCCTTAGTCTTTCAATATAGCTCCAAGGCTATATTTTCTTCTAATGCTTTTTTTGTTATATTTATTATATTTGGGATTTTAACCCATTTGGAAATTTTTATGGGGCATGGTGTGAGGTAAGAAACCTAACTTTACTTTTTTGCCCCAGGGGTTACTTTGTTTTTCCAGCACCACTTATTGAATGGTCTATACTTTTCTCACTGATATGGAATGACACCTTTATCATAGAATCAAATGCCCGTTATAAATGGATCGTAAACTGGCAGCCCTCAGGCCAGACCTAATGCACATTTTTTTCATATTAATTGTGTTCAGTATTTTGAATAATAAAATTATATGTTTCAAATGTTAAAAGGTGCAGAAAGAGTCCAGCAGAGACCTGACGGCTCTTCATCCAAATCTGCCCTCCTTTCTTCCTAGGTACCGCCCAGGCTTCCTTGTGACTGTGGTCATGTGACTGAGTTGAAGCCAATAGAAGGCGAGCAGAGATCTGTGCTCTTCTAGGCCTGGCCAGTCAAGAGCACCCCCACACTCCATGCTTCTCCAGCTCTGTGCCTTTCCCCATGGGTTAGAACAGTGGTGAGGATGCTTCAAAGTCTTGTGTTAAAAATGAGAGAGCACCATCAGCTGGGGCCCCTGAATAATCCTGTTTATAGAAAATGCCCCCTCTGGATTATCTGATGATCCAGAAAACAACTTCTATGGAATTGAGCCACGAGGTATGGGAGTCTACTTGTTACAGCAATTCAGTTTATTTTTACTAATGCACGCTCTGAGCAGATTCCTCTCCTCCGTTTCTAGCCCTCTAGTGTTCCTTCCTAGAGGCAACTCGTGTTGTTAACCTCTTGTTTATACTTCCAGAGATATTCTAGGCATTCACAATTACATATACACATATGTATACATATGTGTTTTTTAAACTAATCATACAAATGCTAGCCCACTATACATATTATTCTATACCTTGTTTTTTTCCATTGACAGTATAGAAGACCTTTCCATATTAGCACATACAGAGCTTCCTTGTTTAACGGCTGCATGATATTCCAGTGCCCAGTACTCTATTGTATGAAGATGCTATCATTTATTTAATCAGCTGCCTACAGATGGATAATTGGGTTGTTTCCAGTCTTTTCTTACTATAAACAATGCTGCAGAGACCAACCTTGTGTAACCTGTTTTGCATCTGTTTGAGTGTATCTGACGGATAAATTCCTAGAAGTGGGATTTCTGGGTCAAGGGGTATAAACATTTATGATTTCGATAGCATTATTCAACTACCTGCCCTAAGTTATACTCCCATGGCAATCTATGAGAGGGCCTGTTCTCTTGCACTCTCACCAACACAGTGAGGCATCAAAATGTTCACTTTTGCCAACCTAACAGAAGAAAACTGGTATCTCATTTGCAGTGAGTAAGGATGAACATCTTTTAGTGAATTTCTGTTCATATTCTTTGCCAATTTTTCTCTTGTGTTTTTCTAAAAGGGCTCTCTAGGTTATTAGCCCTTTGTCTATTACATGAAATACAAGTTTTTTTTTCTTTTTTTACCAGATTGTCACTGATTTTTTGTCTTTAATTATGGTGGCTTTTGCCATGAAGATAATTTTTTATGATCAAGTTGATCCTTTTTATGGCTTTTGATTTTCTTTTAATATTTAGAAAGTATTATTAAAATTAAATAATTTTAATTTTTAAATCTGTAAAATTAAAAAAAGTTCTCCAGTGGTTTTTCTATTGTTTTACAGGTTTTGTTATTAACATTTAAAATTCTGATTCACTTATTCAACTCCCTTATAAAATATTTATCAACCACACACTATGTGCCAGACACAGTTCTAGGCACTGAGGATATAGCAGTGAACAAAAAGTCAAAACCCTCTGGCTTCATGGAGCTTATATTAGAGGTGTAAAGCAGGCCGTGGATGATATACACTAAATGAATAACAGATTATGAGTATATTCTTAGTATAATTATTATGCTATATTATGCATGATAGGTTATTAGTATGATAACATGCTATTATTATATTATATATGCTAGATTATTAGTATAATAGTATACCATTATATAATATTAATGTTATTAATATAATATATAGTATAGTATACTATTATATATAATATTAATATATTATTAATGTAATATATACTTTATATATTAGTATATTATTAATATAACATATAGTATACTATTATATATAATATTAATATATTATTAATATAACATAGTATACTATTATATATCAATATATTATTAATATAATATATAGTATACTGTCATATATAATATTAATATATTATTAATATGCTATATTAATAGATTAGTAGTACATTAATTATTATATAGATTATTAGTATATAAGATTGATGGATATTATTTTGCGTGAGGAGTAGGCATGGATCTAATTTTACTTTCTTCCTAGATATCTACCCATTTGTCCCATTTGATTTATTGAATAATTCACCCTCCCTTCTTGACTTTTCACCTTTACCATATCTTCCCTTATGTATTTGTGTCTGTTTCTAGACTTTCCTTTTGGCTGTGTCCATTTCTCTGTTTATTCATGTGCCAGCACTATGGTTTTAACTACTGAAGCTTTCTACTACGTTTTGCAATCTGATAAATCTAGTCTCCCCAGCCCTTTACTCTTTTTCAGAATTTTCCTATTATTGCTTGTTTATTTTTCCTGTATGCACTTTAGAGTCCCATGTCTATTTCTCCCAAGTTACTATTAAGTATTACTCTAGAATTATAAATTCACTCGGGGAGAATCAACATCCTTATGACATCATGTGTTCCTATCCAAGAACATAGTATGTCTTTCCGTTTGTTTAAATCTTCAGTTATGGCCTTCAGAAACATTTCAAATTTCTTTATTTAGTTCTCACCCACTTATAGCATTTAGACATTTTTTTCCCATTAGCTAACAACATTGAAAAACTGACAGAATTTTTTTTTTTATATCTGGATTTTTTTCTCCTTGTGAAAAATGGGAAGATCTGCCAGCACTGAGCCCACATCCTGCCAGGCTACAGCTGATTGCCCACTTGACAGAGGCTCACCCACCTAGCGAGCATGTGCTCCCAGATCACTGCAGCTTCTGGTTGTATGCCTGGCTCACCTTCGGTGCCACTGCTTGGCCCTTACCCTTGCATCGCCGCTTGGATTTGGGACCCTGATTCGGCAACTTCTATACTCTCATATGTGTTCCCATTGTAAACACGTTGATTTGAATTCCAGCAACAAATTTGACAAATGTCATAATGTCTTTCTTTTCTTCCACAAATGTTTTACATAGTGATTTTTATGTTAGTTTCTATACAGACATAGGAAAACCCACAAGAGAATTTGGGCTAGATCAGGGTTTCCCAAATACTTACACTGTGGACTTGTAAGCTATGTATATTTTCTTATAAAAAGAACAGTAATGAGGAAAAGGAGGAGGTGCGGGGGAATGGATGGTAGGGAGGCTTAGAGAGGAATTAAGCTGTAAAGGAAGAGAAAATCGGTAAAGAAAAATGGCAAGAGACCACACAATCTTGTCTTTCCCATCTGCAGACCAAGATCTGGGGGAAAAGTCAGAGCTAAATGATGGAGTAAGCTGCATTTGTAACTAGTGAGGGGGACTGCTCAATAAGCATCAATAAAAGACCATTGGGCTGAATGTAGTGGCTCATGCCTATAACCTCAGCACTTAGGAAGGCCAAAGTGAGCCCAAGAGTTTGAGGCCAGCCTAGGCAACATGGTAAAACTCTGTGTCTACAAAAATATTTTTAAAAATTTGCCAAGTGTTGTGGCATAGACCTGTAGTCCTAGCCCAGGAGGTTGAGGCTGCAGTGAGCCAGGATCACCCCACTGTACTCCAGCCTGGGCAACAGAGTGAGATTCTGTTTCAAAAATAAATAAATAAGTATCATTGACCTGACGAGGTCTCTACTGGTATGCCAGGACTCTTTCTTAAATGATGACCAGTTCATATTTCAATGCTGACCAGTTTATATTTCAATCAATAAAGCTAATGAAAACAGTTGCCTGCCAAATTTTCAGATGGCCTGAATTTGGGAAGGACAGTAAGTAGATTGGAGGAAAGATAGCATGCACACAAACCAAGACAGTCTATGATTGAAGGGGCAAATTGAATAAGATAAAATTTACTGAAGATAAGCACCAAGACCCATATTTGGAGCCCCCAAACCAACTATGCAAATCCTGGGTGCATGTTCAAAATGGAGGCAGGGGTGGGGGTGTAGATAGACAGCTGTTAGCTCAGTACTGGTACATCTGACCAAAGAGGTGTGGCTGGGCAGCATTAAGAGAAGCACAGCATCCAAACATGGAAGCAGGGAGGCATGTGTGGTGCGTGCTATTCAGCTGACACCCGGAGGAGCCTGTCCCTTGGTCCTCCCCAGGGGGGAAGCAGGGCAGCCACAGAGGCCTATTCCTGCAGCCTCGGAGGGAGGCAGTTTCCTCTGGTTCGAGGTCAGAATTCTGAAACCTTTCCACCTGGAGAGCTGGTTTTACAGGGTTGAATTAATTAACCAATTAATTATTTCAACAGATGCTAATTGAGCTGCACCCTGGGCTGTTCATAGGCTAAATGTTGGGGCAATGCAGTGAACAAGACAAACAAGCCAGGTCCCCATGGAGTTGTGGTCTGGTGTGGATGGCAGCTACGAAACAAGAGCTGCCAAGTTCCACAACTTTTGCAAAGATGTGTCGGATGCTCTGGGGCATATGACAGGGATCTAGGCCTGGGCTCAGGATGAGCTTCCCTGAGGTCATGATGAACGGAGTCTCCTGTAACCATCATGGTTGGCTGGAGTGTCACAGGTAACCACCTTGAAACACATTGTTTTTATAAGAAAATTACCCTGTATTCAAATATACTTTTATACCCAGCCCTGTAAGGAAGCTGTTGGAGGCTGAAGGGTCATGCCTCTGGTGGTTGGCACGGATGGTGCTAGAAGCCAACAGTTCAAGGGCTTGGGTTAAACTTAGCTCTGCCACAAATATCTGTATAACCTCAGGCCAATTATTTCCCTTCTCTGGGCCTCAGTTTCCTCATCTGTAAAAAGAGACCCCTTAGACCTGATGGTTTTCTATTCTGTGGCTTTGGCATTTCACGTTAACCATCCACATTTATGTGAGCACATTCCTACACCTCTGCTGGAGACCATTCCCAGGCCCCTGTCCTATGGCTTCCCCGTAGCTCCTTGCTTTCGTTGACTCAATCAACCATTTACCAGCTCTGTGGCTTAAGGGGGCAGAACTCTGCATCTGCTGGCTCCAGGGACCCTTTGCCTAATTCTTAGGGAGCCACAGTGAGACTGAAACCCAGAAGGGAAGTTCCTACGTGATGATCCACAGGCCTGTACATGGAATGAACCAACTACACTAGACAAATTTATGGGGTCTGGGGAGGAAGCTCCCCAGTAGAAAGCCCATTCCTTCAGAATGGTTCACACCAATTAGCTGAGATGTGTCAGGGTCTACCCTGGATGTGGAAGTGCTGCCAACTCCCCAGCCTGCTTCTTTCTAGGTCCTGTGCCCTTTGGAACCAACCATGACATAAACTCACTGGATCTAGCAGCTGGGGGAGTCAACTGGCCCCAGATTTCCCAGTAACTCTAGGGACAAATCTAGTAGGCAGAAGCCTGTCTGTCTACTCTCTTCATAACAGATGTTGGCGAAGGGCCTGGTACTCTTTGAAGCGAAGGATACAGGGAAACTGACAGGCTTTCTCTTCATCCTGTCCCAGGTGGAGGCAGTGAGATCTGCCATGATGCTCAAATCTCCTCCATCCATCTCCACGTCCCTTTCCAGCTACTGCCCTATTTTTCTCTTTCCTTGATAGCAACATTTTGGTAGAGCTATGTGCACAAAAAGCTCTCCACTTCTGCAGTCTACACTTCCTCCTTGACCTACCACCACCACCTAGCTTTCCTCTCACTGAGACTGTGACACACCACAGTCATCAACAACTTTCTGTAGCCAGATCCATGGGAAACTTCTTTATTCTCGTTCTCTTGGGCCACTCAGCTACATTTGACCCCGTTGGCACCTCCTCTGTTCCAAAGCATTGCTTTTCTTGGTTTCTATGACCTCATTCCTTCTTGATTCTTATTCTACCTAACTGTTTGCTCTTCAATCTCTTTGCATACACTCCTTTTCTACAGACCCTTTCAACTCTGATTTATATTATATCATTTTGTCATTGTGCATTTATGTTTTTATGTGTCACGAGTGGACTGCATTCATCTCAACCTCCGTGGCAATTAGCACAGGGATTCAGAATGTCCTAATGAGTGAATGAATAGAGGGATGAATGAACACACAAATGGATATACTTAGCACTGCTCATGAAGTTTTGGCCGATGAAAGAGGGTGGAATGTAAGGCCAGTATTGAAGGTGACAACTCACTCACATGTGAGGTACTCGGGCACTTTCTTGACTAATGTGAAAAAATTTCCAGGAGGAGGTGGTGGAACCTGGGAGCGGGAAGAAGGAAACCTGAATAGAACCAGGCTAGGATCTTGGCTCAGTCTTCAGGGCTCCTGATTCTTTTCAGCATCTTAGTTTCCTATCACGTCCAGTTTACCGCAGTTAAGAAAGGAAAGGGAAAGATGGACACAAAGAGGATCATTAGAGGAAAAAGATGATAAGATGAAGAAGAGGGGAGAAAAAGCTAGGCAGAGAAAGGGTCCTGAAAAATAGAATAAAGGAGGGAGAAAGTGGTCAGAAGTGTGGATCAGAGAGAGAAGCATAAGACTTTGTGTTAAGACCTAGTGTACAGTGGAATGTGTTCATAAACTGTAGTTGTGACAACAAAACTGCTTAATGGCATGTAAGGATCATGAATGTTGTTGCCACTGGATGGTTGGCCACTCTTTATTGTTCTTCTCTCCTTTTTATCTTTATAGTAACCAAAACCCTGCTGTATGGAACTGGTTACAGCCACCTCCCAGGCAGAGGTGGACATTCCCACCCCTGGGTTTTTGGGGCATTTTCTTACACCTGGGACTGCCCTGGCTATGCTGTGACCCTTTGTTTCTTTATCCATGTCTCCTCTTCAGAATACAAGGCCCTCAGAACACAAAGTCAAGTTTTTATTTTTTTAAAGGGCCAAATAGTAGGTATGTTTATTTATTATTATTATTATACTTTAAGTTCTAGGGTACATGGGCACAACGTGCAGGTTTGTTACATAAGTATACATGTGCCGTGTTGGTGTGCTGCACCCATTAAATTGTCATTTACGTTAGGTATATCTCCTAATGCTATCCTTCCCCCCTCCCCCCATCCCACGACAGGCCCCATTGTGTGATGTTCCCCACCCTGTGTCCAAGTGTTCACATTGTTCAATTCCCACCTATGAGTTAGAACATGCAGTGTTTGGTTTTCTGTCACAAGGTCAAGTTTTAAGCCTTGCCAAATTGTCTGTACTTCACCCTCTGACCACTAGCTGTTGCCTGGCACCTAATAGGTGTTCAATGTAATGTTTTTTTCTTCTTTTGTGGACAAAGGAATTAACGAATGAAAAGTCACAGACTCTGCCTTCAAGGAGCTTACAGTTTCCCTGGGGATATCAGACAAAACAATATGAGATAGCTGAGAATCAATTTCCGACTTGTGTGTGTACAACAGACACCAGCAACGCGGAGCTTTCGCGTTTTACTTCCTACCACTCCTATCACAGAAGCTGGGTCTCACCATAAGAGAAACGAAGAGCTCACGATAGAGGCACTTTTACACTCAGTAGTCTTGGTTATTACATTTGTCATCTATGATAAGTTTGTCAGGAAAAATGAGCATTGTATTAGTGGAAGTAAACAGTAGAGAAAGCTCTAGCTTTTAAGTCTAGGGTGCATGTGATTTTCCTATCATTAACAGAAGAACTTAAATGATTTGTTTATGAGTCTGTTTCTGCTATTGGATGGCAAGCTCTTTATAAGCTTTTTATTTTCTATTTCTAATTGTGATTATGAGCATGCATTCTGCAGTCAGTCTTTCAAGGTTCAAATCCTGGCTTTTCTACTTACTCGCAGTGTGACCTCAGTTTCCTCATTTGTAAATTGGTCAAAATTGGCATTATAATGGTACAATCTACATGGTCTTTAGGAGAATTAAATGAGTAATGCTCAATAAAGGTCAGCATTCTTATCATCATCATCATCTTTCATCCTACAGGTTTTCAGTACACGTTTGTTGAATTGGAAGAGTACATAAAAATATTACTTGTATTTGTAGTTGAAAATTATAATGATTAAACATTGACTTTGCACATGTAACAACAGAACACAAAGACAAGGAAAATAAAGTTAGTTTTTAAGGAATTGGGAGTACAAGTTACTGCTCTGACTACAACACAAACAAACAAGACTAGTAATTCCAGGATCTGAAATGTATCCCAAGAATGGTTATGGCTGCAGAGGGCTGGCTGGGGAATTCTGAGCAAGGTGCGTAATTGCACTGCGGTTGTGCGCACTTGGACTGCTGCTGTGCCCTGGTGCTCCAGTGTGTGATCCTGGCAGTCCATGGGGAAGGAGATCTTCCAGGACTAGAGCCCATGGGGTGAGAGGACCCCTAGAGAGGTGGCATTAAGCAGTGAGGGCTTCACGCTTTAGAGGGCGAGGAACAGAGTTGCCATTAAGGATGCCCATGTGTACCACAGTGGTGAGAGAAATGGCGATCTTATGGCTCCCAGGAATAACCATCTCCTGCAGCCCAACTGTCTCCAGGGACTAGCTAATTTTGTGTCTGCGCTCACAGAATTGGCACATTTTTGCTCCAAGCTCCACCAATAATGTGACTGCTCCTTTCTCTGGGTCTTCGTGTCTTTCTTTTGGCCTCACCTGGCAGAGTCTCCAATGTGCCTTCATGCAAATTCCAGAGAGGCTGTCTGACTGCCAGCCCTAAACATCCTGATTTCACCCCAGTCTGGACACTAATGGCATCTGGGGCAGGAGTTCTCCAGCCTCCTTACCCTGGCTCTCTTAACATTTGATCAGGAAAGGCCCTTGGTCAAGCCACAGTCTGGGTCCCTGAGGGGATTGACATGTCTGGTCTAATATGCATTGTTTGGTGTGTGGGCTCCTAGAGGAAGGCAAGGGTGGCATGAGAAAGGTTCAGGAGTGAGCATGTGCTGCTCCCTTTAAGTCCCTGGTGTCTCCTGGCCCTCCAAGGGAAAACACTTTGCTGTTCTAAATGTCATTCTCTCCCCTTGCTCCCCCGCCTCTGCTGTGCCTCTGTTTCTGGCTGCTCCTGTCTGTCTCCCTCCGAAACTCTGGCTAGTGTCTCTAGCTGAGGGGCTTTGAGGTCTCCAGTATCCCAGGCCTGCCCAAGGGTGGACCGCCCTGTCTGCAGTGGGCCCACCCACCCCAGGACTTGTACCACCTCAGCTATCTCCAATGACATGAAACTCGAGTGGGCTTCAATGCGGAATTCCAGCCTGCAAATGAGACGGGCACGTGTGTGCTGTCAGCAGCCTCCTCTCAGGTGGGCCCAGACAGCAGCCACTGGGGGTGGGAGGGGGTCATTACCATCCTTGACAGGCTCAGGAAGCATCTGCTTATGACTTAGGCTGTTTCTTCCCTCCCTCCTTTCCCAAAACACACACACACACACACACACACACACACACACACACACACACACACACACACAGAGTACAATCACACCTTTCCTCCAACCTTAAAAAAATATAAAAAATATCATGAAATATTTTCACTTTAATTGTCACAGGGAGAGCACAGCCTGCTTGTTTTCCTGCCTGCCTGATAATTAGTCTGCAGTCTTCTCCTAGCTCCTCACCAGCACGCTGAGGGGTGCGGAGCTAGATTGTGGGGGAAGTAATTACAGCAAGGACATCTCACCTGCTGCAATACAAGAGGCGTGTGATTACCAACACTCAGACTTTAAGGGGGGTGTGTGTGACTGAGGTCCACCTTTGTCAGATCAGTCTCCTGCGCAGGGTCTGTTCCTTTGATCTCAGAGTCCTCATGGTGGCGGAGAACACCCTGTGTGATGCAGCAGATCTGCGGCCCATGGGACCCTCCCTGCATCATCACCCAAGAGGCTGTCAACTGAGAAGTGAGCCAGGGGAACAGCAGGAGGGGCAGAAGAAGTGCCCTCTTCCTCACCTTGCACAAAAGCTCTGGTGCCAGGCCAGAAGGATTGTCCCCGGCTGCCTCCCACACACCCTTTCAGATTGCTTCTCTGCCTTAATTTTCTTTTCAGGGTCATTGTTCCTGTTCTTTGAAACATGAAGTCCAAAGTTCATTTATTCATCAAACATTTATTGTGCACATGGTATGGGCCAGGCACTGAGCGAGGTGGGAGGGACAGAGATGAGCACATCACCATCCTGCCTTCCCAAGCTCACTGTCTAATGGAGAGGAAATCATGCCAGCTAGCAATCACCATGTGGGTGATGGGCTGGAATGGAGATAGGGGTGTTCCAGAAGCACCAGGGAGGGGCAACCCTCAGCTTTAAGCCATGGGGGTCACGGAGGAAGGCTCGCTGGCTGAGGTACTACAGGCTGGGCCTTACAGAACTGGCAAAGGCTAACGTGCAGACCACGGCCTTGAGACCACATGGCATGGAGGCCAATTCGAGGCAGACAGCCTTGTCAGGAGACTGCAGAAACGCCTGGGGCCTGGGGAGCCCAGCGCCACGGGCCCCATAGGAAAAGACAACTGCAAAATCAAAATGAGTAAATGGTCCATTAAATGCCTACAAAACGTGCTATTATATCAACCAGTCAACTGCATCCCCACTCAACTCCTCCACATTTATATATAAAATATATTTAATGTGGCATGTGGGTAAATTGAATGGGTTTGATATGATTAGGGGCCAGGCCTCCCCAGGAAAATTCTAAACCAGCCCTGCTGGGGTAGCACAGAGGAGGAGGGACATGGCACGTAAAGGGGCAGCATGTGCAAAGTCAGAGAGCTGGGGAGCAGGGCATCGGGCTGGGTTCCTAGGCAGGAGAGGGCCCATCGGGAAGGTGTGTGTACATGGTGGGTGGGGGCTGGGAGTCGGGGGTTGTACCCACAGGGGCCGTAGAAGCAGGAGAGGCAGCTGCTGGCCACCCACATGATCTGAAAAGGGCCAGACAATGTCCCCATGACGGCCCTGCCTGTAGCTTTGGACACAGCAAGCTTTCCTGAAGCCCCACATGCGGGCCTTGACGCTGGGTTTCCGCCGCATTCCCGCACCCCCTGCGCACCCCTCCGTGGCCACTTCTGGGCGCCACTGAAGATAACTACGCATCCCACAATTCTCCGAGGTTTGTTTTCCCTCCAACTCCAGATGGCCTATCTGGGGACGGCCGAGGCCCTCGGGTGCGGGCCGTTGCCGTTTTTGATGAGCTGTGCACATATGGATACCCAAACATCTGGAGCGGCCATGTGCTGCGCGGGCAGGCCAGCCCTGGCGAGCCAATCAGGGGCCCCGGGGCGCCGGGAGGCTGCGTGGCCCAGCCAGTGAGCACGGATAAATTATTCATGACCAAGTTATTTGTGGTGCAAGGGGTCCATCAGCTACTTTGATTAAAAATCCAATGAGTAATGAATATGCAAACGCTAGCGACTGCTCCAAGCAACAGATTTGTCAAATTGTCTATACTTCACCGAGATAAAGGAAAATCTCCTGGGGTCCTGAAATTGAAAAACCGCACCGTCAAATCACAGCATTATCTTAATTATCAAATCTCCTTGGCCATGCAAATACCCCGCGTGAAGCTGAGCAGGGCGATGGGAAAAATCGAGAGAGAGATATGTATTTGTCTTCAAAACCAGGGGTCTGGCTAGTGAGAAACAGCTTAGTACGGAGGAGAAGTGATTTTAATTCACATGGTGACTCCACAGCCATTTAATTATTTTAATTAGGCTTAATTAGTGGTAAATTTACAATGATATGCTTGATACCTGGCATTAAATCTTTCATGCATAAATGTTTTGTTAAAATGAGAAAAAGGCAAGTGGCATTTCGCCAGCAATTACTGCTGAATGTTCTAATGAAGGATTAGGCTCCTCCGTGATTCATGAAGACAGGCGGGCACCAAACTTGTTTGTGAGGCACTGGCACACCATAACTCATGTGCTCCCACCCGAATCATCGCCGTCCTTGTCGCCACGGGGAGCACCTGCTTTGGGGGAGGGCTGGGGTGGTGGGGTCATGGGGGTTTGGGGGTCCTGGCTCAGAGCCCTGAGGCCCTCTGTGTGTGAGGTGGTTGGAGGGGTTCCAAGGGGCCCCCAGAGGGGCTTCATCTGTGGTGCATCAAAAGCAGCCGGGAGAGGGGGTCCACTGTCACTCAGGAGGGCGATTGTCTGGCTGTGGCCCTGGCTAGTTTGTGAGCGCCTGGTATTCCTCCATGCCTGGACTGGGCTGGGCACAGAGCAGGCATGCACTAGGCAATGGCTGGAATCATTGGAAGTTGTCCTGGGTCTTGCTGAGCCATCCTGTGGCCCAGCCTAGAACTATTAATAACTACTTGTGAACCCCAAAGAGGCAAAGTCTTGGGCCTGCCTTACTATGAGCAGCAGCTGTTCTGAGTCTGGAGATCCTGCAAGATGTACACCCAGTCTTGTTCCTGTCCCATGGCCCAGTGTCTTCTCTGCTTCTACCTGGCATTAGAAACAAATCCTTGCTTCCTACTCTCAGCGATCAGCTTCAGCTGCCCCCCACTCTCCAGAGAGGAAACTCAACAATTTGCACCTGGACCCTTCTCTCTACCTGGCATTAGAAACAAATCCTTGCTTCCTACTCTCAGCGATCAGCTTCAGCTGCCCCCCACTCTCCAGAGAGGAAACTCAACAATTTGCACCTGGACCAAGATAGCAGCGTCAGGGAGAGTCAGGTGGACAGAGAGGAGGGAGCAAAGGCCCGGATGCAGAAAGTGAAAGAAACTCTACCAACTTTGCCTCAGAACCCGGTGACACCCTAATATCAGGCTGACCTTGTCCCTGGCCACCTGGGGTGCAGTCTTCTCCAGAAGTCAGAAGTCCCGAGTGTGATCCCAGGGGCCATCCTGCAGGTCCTGCTTTCTCTCTGAATTCCTGGCTCCCTCTCTGCTGCTGCTGCCCCAGCTCCTGGGAGAAGGCTGCCGTGCTTTGCATACCAACAATGCTGTCGGTGAGCTCTTGCCTCCGCCTCCCTTCTCTGAGTCCAGCACTAGATTTCTAGTCACCTTCCTTCCCTGGCTTCTTCCACTCTCTGCTCCCTTCTCATTAGCCAAGGCTCCTCTTCATTCAGTGTCAATGCCTTTGGCTCTGATTTAACCATTTCTCTGAAGAGTTCCAATGTTATGTTTCTTAAACTCATTATGAATCTCTAGTCTACAGGGTGACGTTTCTTGGTTTTGGCCTCTTAATGGCCTTTTAGAATTTCTCAGCTTTTCTTTCCTTTTACAAGAGATGATGTGACTACTAATGAGACACTTTTTTGTAAAATTAGTTTTTATTTTATTTTACTCATTCAAAGGAGCATTTATGCAGCCAAGCGGGTAATTCTCTTTCTAAAGTAGTCACTACTTATATCCACTAGAATGGAAGTGCCATGAGGACAGGGGCCCCAATAGTTTTGTTTCCTATTTAGCTCTAGTCTATCATAGTGCTTGGCATACACAGGGCATGCAATGAATCCTTGTTGAATTAATGAATGATTAGATCCTGCCTACCATATGTAATTGCTTCACCATGGGAAAAGGTATTCAAAGTTCCATCTTTGTTTTTTTCTCGTTTTTGAGATGGAGTTTTGCTCTTGTTGCCCAGGCTGGAGTGCAGTGGTGGGACCTCAGCTCACTGTAACCTCCGCCTCCTAGGTTGAAGCAATTCTCGTGCTTCAGCCTCCTGAGTAGCTGGGATTACAGGTGCCCACCATCACACCTGGCTAATTTTCGTATTTTTAGTAGAGACGGGGGTTTCACCATGTTGGCCAGGCTGGTCTCGAACTCCTGACCTCAGGTGATCCACCCGCCTCGGCCTCCCAAAGTGCTGGGATTACAGGTATGAGCTAACGCGCCTGGCCCAAAATTCCATCTTTGAATGTGAGAATCTATGTCCCACTGCTGCAGCTCTATTAAAATTCTATTCCAATGGGGCAGACATTGACACCCAAAATAATGCCCCATATGTATCCTGTGGTTTTGTTTCCTCCGAAACAATGGCACACACCCCAGGATATACTGTACTTCTCTTTGAGAAACAATGATTTCAGGGCTGACTAGGCTGGATCATGGTAGGGCTGGAAGGTAGGAACTTTGGTAACCTGCCTAAGGCTAGAGACAATAGAGAAAAGGGAGAACTTTTCAGGGAGGAGAGCCTATGAGATTCTGTTGAGATTATCATATGGTTTTTATCCTTAACTCTGTTAATATGAGGTATCACATTTATTGATTTGCATATGTTGAACCATTCTCGCATCCCAGCAATGAATCCTGTTTGATCATGGTGGGTGATCCTTTTAAGATGCTGTTGAATTCAGTTTGCTACTATTTTGTTGAGGATTTTTGCATACATGTTCATCAGAAATATTGGCCTATAATTTTCATTTCTTGTAGTATTTTTGCCTGGCTTTGGCATCAGGGTAATGCTGGCTTTATGAGATGAGTTTAGAAGTGCTTTCTCCCCTTCAATTTTTTTGGAAGAGTTCGAGAAAAATTGGTGGTAATTCTTTTTTACATGTTCGATAGAATTCACCAGTGAAGCCACCTGGTCCTGGGCTGTTCTTTGTTGGGAGATTTTTGGTTACTGATTTAAATCCCCTACTCATTACTGTTTTGTTCAGATCTTCTGTTTCTTCATGGTTCAGTCTTGGCAGGTTGTGCATTTCTAGGAAGGCATCTGTTATTTCTAGGTTAACCAATTTGTTGGTGCGTAATTGTTCATAATAATCTCTTAATGATTCTTTGTATTTCTGTGGTATCAGTTGTAATATTTTCTCTTTCATTTATAATTTTATTTATTTGAATTTTTTCTTTTTTTCTTAGCCTAGTTTATTGATTTTTGTTTATCTTTTCCAAAAACAAACTCTTAATTTTGTTGATCTTTTCTATTGTTTTGCTAATCTCTATTTAATTTCTGCTCTAACCTTTATTATTTTCTTTCTTTTAATGGTAGGCTTAGTTTGTTCTCTTTTTTCTAGTTCCTTGGAGCATACAGTTAGGTTATTTATTTGAGCTCTTTCTTTTTTTCTTAATGTAAGAGTTTATAAACTTTTCTCTTAGAATTCCTGCATTCTATAAGTTTTGGTATGTTGTATTTCAATTTTCATTTATCTCAACATCATTTTTTATTTTTCTTTTGATTTTTTGTCTTTGACCCATTGGTTGTTAAAAGGGGTGTTGCCTAATTTCCACATATTTGTGAGTTTCTCAATTTTCTTCCTGTTATTGATTTCTAGTTTCATAGCTTCATGGTTAGGAAAGATATTTGATAGATTTTTAATCTTCTTAACTCTGTTAAAACTTATTTTGTGGCCTAAGATATGATCTATCCTGGAGAAAGTTCCATGTGCACTTCAGAAGAATGTGTATTCTGTTGCTGTTAGATGAAATGGTCTATATGTGTCTGTTAGGTTCCTTTGGTGTATACTGTTGTTCAAGTCCATTGTGTCCTTGATTTTCTGTCTGGATAATCTATCATTGTTGAAAGAGGGGTTTGAAGTCTCCTACTATTATTGTATTGCTACTTACATTTCCCTTCAGTTCTGTTAATATTTGCTTGGTGTGGTTACGTGCTCCAACACTGGATGCACATATATTATAATTGTTTTACATTCTTGATGAATTGACTATGTTATCATTATATAATGATAGTCTTTGTATCTCGTGACAGTTTTTGCCTTAAAGTCCATTGTTTCTAAATATAGCCACCCCTGCTCTCTTCTGGTTACCATCTGCATGGAATATTTTTTCCCTTCCCTTCGCTTTCAGCTTATGTGTGTCCTTAAAGCTAAAGTGAGTCTCTGGTAGGCAGCATCTAGTTGGAGCTTTTTTTTATAAAAAACCATTCAGCCATTACATGTCATTGGATTGGAGAAATTAATCCATTACAATTTACCTAGTAATTATTGCTAGGTAAACATTTACTGTTGCCATTTTGTTAAATGTTTCTGTTTTGTAGTTCTTTTTTTCCTACTTCTTCCATCTTCCTTTGTGATTTGATGATTTTTTGTAATGATATTCTTTTTTTAATATTTTGTATATCTACTACAAATTTGTCTTTGTTATTACCATGAGGCTTACATAAAACATATTTACAACAGTGTATTTTAAGTTAATAGCAACTTAATTTTGATTACATAAAAACTCTACCCTTTTACCCTTCACACACACATTTTGTGTTATTGATGTCACAATTTACATTTTTTATATTGTTTATTCATTAACAAATAATTATAGCTACAGTTATTAATACCTTTGTCTTTTAACTTTTAGACGAGAGTTAAAAGTGATTTATGTGTCACCATTATAGTATTAGAGTATTCTGGGATGCACCATATCCTTACCTTTATAAGGATGTTTTAAACTTTCATATGTTTTTATGTTGCTTATTAACATACACTTGTCTCAATTGGGAGAACTCTCTTTAGCATTTCTTGTAAGGAAGTAGTGGTCAACTCCTTTGGCTTTTGTTTTATGAGAAAGTCTTTACCTCACCTTTATTTGTGAAGGACATATTTGCCAGGTATAGTGTTCTGTGTTGGCAGTTTTTTTTTCTCTCAGCATCTTGAATATGTCATCCCGTTCTTCCCTGGCCTGTGAGGTTTCTGCTGAGAAATCCACTGATAGTGTTATAAAGATTCTCTGGTATGTGATGAAGTGCTTTTCTGTTGCTGCTTTCAAATTTCTCTCTGTCATTGACTTTTGACAACATGATTATAATGCCTTTTGGTGAAGAATTCTTCATGTTCAATGTACTTGAAGTTCTTTTTTTTTTTTTTCTTGAGATGGAGTCTCTCTCTGTTGCCCAGGCTGGAGTGCAGTGGCGCAATCTCAGCTCACTGCAAGCTCCGCCTCCCGGGTTCACGCCATTCTCCTGCCTCAGTCTCTCCGAGTGGCTGCGACTACAGGTGCTTGCCACCAAGCCTGGCTAATTTTTTTTGTATTTTTAGTAGAGACGGGGTTTCACCGTGGTCTCGAACTCCTGACCTTGTGATCCGCCCGCCTCGGCCTCCCAAAGTGCTGGGATTACAAGCGTGAGCCACCGCGCCCGGCTCGTACCTGAAGTTCTTTGGACTTTATGGATCTGGATGTTTCCTTTCCTGTCCAGATTTGAGATTTTCTGCCATTATTTCTTTAAATAAGCTTTCTGACTTTTTCTCTTTCTCTGCTCCTTCTGGAAGTCCCACAATTGGTTTGCTTGATGGTATCCCATAGGTCTTATATGCTTTCTTCACTCTTTTTCATTCTTTTTATTTGTTTGTTTGTTTCACTGACTGGATAACTTCAAATATTCTGTCTTCAAGGTCACTGGCTTTTTTTTCTGTTTGATTGAGTCTGCTGTTGAAGCTCTTTACTGAATTTTCAGTTGAGTCATATTCTTCAGCTCCAGGGTTTGGTTCTTTTTTTTAATCTTTCTATCTCTTTTTTGAACTTCCCATTTTCTTCTGTATTATTTTCCCGATTTCATTTAGTTGTATATCTGTGTTCTTTTGTAGATCACTGAGCTTCTTTAAGACAACAATTTTGAACTTTTTGTCAGAAAATGCATAGATTTCCATTTCTTTGGTGTCAGCCACTGGTGCTTTATTTTGTTCTTTTAGTGGTGTCCTTTTCTCTTGAGTTTTAATGTTTCTTGAAGTCTTGCGTTTCTGCCTTTGCATTTGAGAAAATGGTCACCTCCTCCATTCTTTACTGACTGGCTGTGGGAGAGAAAAACCTTCACTGGTCAGCCTGACTAGAGGTTCTCTGTGGAAGTGCCTACTTCACTCTTCTTGTTCCCTCCTTTGGGAGAAGTATTAGGATTGTGTGCCTTCTCTTGATTCCACAAAGCCAGGCCAGGTGGTGAGAACCTCCTGTTTATTTTCCCTAGGGCAGTGTCCTGAAGTGTTTAAGGTTGTGCACCTTCTCCCAGTCCAGCAGAGTCAATCTGGCTGCTGATATCTGTATGGTTTCTATGGAGGCATGTGCCACCTGGAGAACCTTGTTTGTGGCATTTGTATGGTAGTGCAGGATGCCTGCCATGAGGGAGGTGGGATGTGGAGTGCTGGGAGCATACATGAGCTAGTCAGAGTGTCTGCAGGTGAGGTGCCACTTGGAGTTCATGGACAAGGCTCCTGATAGACTTCACAAATCAGCAAGTAGGATCTGAGGCCAATTGTTGAGATTTGTGCACCAGTGGTCATAAGCTCCCTCATTTTTTCCCTGCTCCTAGTTGCCCCTAGATGGTTCAGCTGTGCCAGTCTCCTCTGTGATCTGGGTGAGGCAACACAGAAGTGGGTCTACTGTTGAGGATTTCGTAATGCTGAAGAAGCTGGGTGCTCACTTTGCTCTCACTTTCCCCCATAGGAGAAATCATGGACTGAGGGAGTTTCTCTAGGCACAGAGCTGTGCCACTTTGGGGAGAAGCGAACAGTTTCATTAAGTGAAACTGTTCTTACCTTCTTCAATGAATCTATTCTTGGATATTTTGCTCCACTAAGGTGCTGGAACCTCTCAGCTGAACTCCTGGGTTCCCATAAAGATATTCTGGCCTATGGGTGGTTGTTAAAATTGGTGTTTTTGTGTGGATTTGAGGAATAGAACCTCCTATTCCACCATCTTGCTCCATCATATCTCATTTTAATTCAATGATTTAACCCCCTACATAAACCAGACAGTTCTTGGTGGACTATATTTGAACTCAAACAGGTAATAACTCCAGTTGAAACTACTGTGCCAAATGCAATTTTAGTTAGAGCAGATTAATATTGCTTCAGGCACTAATATATGGCCATTGATTTGGTGAATTCTTTTTCTAGTCCTATCAAGAAGGAGAATTGGAAATATTTTACATTCATTTTGGATGGATAACAGTACACATTTATGATTTTTCCCCAAAGCAGCCCACCCCCTGTCACAACTGAATCTAAAGGGACCCGGATCTCTGGAGAGTCCACGGAACCTTACCTTGGGCCACCTTATTGATGACATGATGTTAATCAGACTGAGTAAGCAAGAATTTTGGAAACTTTGGTAATGCGTGTACTCCAGAGCTTGGGGGATAACGCTTACCAAGATTCAGAGTATTGCCACAGCAGATTTTAGGGCTTCAGTGATCTGGGGCATTTCCTTCAAAGTAAAGGACAAGATAGTGCATCTTGCATCTCTCATCACTCAGAAAGAAGCACAACACCTGTTGTAGTATAGCTTAATTAAAATTTAGGTGTGAGGGCAAATCCTCCTAGTGGGCAGAACTTTAGGCTACGCATTTGGCCATCTACTTTGGATAGAGAAGTGACCCAAGGCAAAAGACATATATGGTCTTTTTCTGAGCAGTGACTGTATCCCCAGCAGGTGGAATTAATGATTTTGAGAACCAGCGAGTAGTCATAGCAGAGGACCTGTCTATCATCTCTCCTAGTGATCCATATGGAAGGTTTCCCTATGACTTAAGGCCCAGTGGGTCTCAGGTCCTTGTTTCCAGCAAGTATTCCATTAATCTATGACTACTGCCTAGTCACTTTGAGCTCTTCATGCTATGGGACTAGTAGGCAAAAAAGGAGTGGCTGGCAGGAGTGGCTGACTCAGGAGAGGGTAGGGCTACTCTTCTAAAATTGAGGCAGGGAAGGATACAGTTGTCACTCAAGTGATATACTGGGTAGTCTCTTGGTACTCTATTGCCCATTTTGACTGATAATGGACACGTGCAGCATCCACAATTTGAGAAGGGCGTGAGACATGGGTTCGGGTCCCTCAGGAAATAGGGTCTAGATTACTTCACTAAGTTACTTACCTGATCCAACATCATTGCTCATCTAGAATAGAGAATAGAAAGAAAAATGAGGGGTATCATTACAGCATTGAGACCAGCTTCAGTGCTGGAGGCAGGAATGGGGGACTATTCTTCACATTAACTTTCCTCCAGTGTGTTTCCCCAGCTAAGAGACCAACCGGAATCATAAAAGGTTATGTGAAGGAAGGGTTACTGGAGTAGTGCTAGGGAGTCCTGGGGGTCGCTACAGAGTGTTGCCCACATTGTCCCTTCAGGATCGAGGCACTCATTTTTCCAACTTGTTGGGAGTGTTGGTGGCTCTCAGCTCAAGTCTCTCTCCAGGAATTGCTCTTAGCTAAAGGGTATCCTCTTGCCAAAGTCACGCCTTTCTCTGGAGGGAGCCCACTTCCAGTGACTGATCACTGAGGATACATAAAGGCCCAGCCTTCTTGCCATAGAGCAAGGAAATTCTGCAGGACTTTTCCAGCTCTAGAAATCCCCATGGGATTGTCTGAGTCTTTTGTTGTGCCTGTAGTTCCTCTCCTCCCTCTGCCCAATCCCAGATCCTTCACTCCATACCCAGACCCCATCTTCACTACTCCCCAGTGAACTTCCTGCAGACATTCTATAGTGAAACCACCCATCCAGACACTAAGAGCTTCTAAACACCTTTTTGCATCTTATGAGTAAATATGAATATAAAGACAAGGATTGTCAGATATTTGAGGACAATCTCTAACTTGAAAGATAGATCCCAATGCAAACCAGTGGAAAATGAACTCAGGAGAAAGACAAAGACCATAGGGAGGAAATGGAACTTCAAATAAAAAAGTAAAATCTCAGAGAGATAATCAAAGATATCCACTGTGCCACAAAAACAGAATGATATAGAAAAGGAGCGATCAAAGAGATTCTGGAAATTAAAATTGCCATATCAGAAATAAAAACTGTGATATGACCATATTGTGATGTGCAGAAGAGAAGGGGGAAGTGTTTGTGAGAGTGTGTATGAGTGTGTATGTGTGTGTGTGTCTGTGTGAATGGGGTATAAAAATCCAGTCCACGTGTTTCATAGATGGAAGGTTTCAGATTACATTTCATTTTTTAAAAAATCAGGAACCAAAAGTATAAACATCTTATAAATATGAACATAAATATAAGATGATATAGCTAAAAATAGAAATTGAGTGCTTCTAGATTTTGGGAAATCAGGAGGCACTCAGTTTTTTGAGGAGGGCATGGGGAGGAGACGGATACTTTTTACTAAAAGCCTCGTGCAGCTATTTGACAGTTTAAATAATACTTTTATTACTCTGTTAAAATGCAAATTAATTTTTTAAAAAATTATTTACAATGGGGCTTGAAATTTGAAAATCTTGGGCTGAAGTCTACACTCTGCCATCTGCTCCCCGGGTAACCTTAAGTAAGCACCTCAGTCTACTCATCTACAAGATGGGTATCGGCCCACTGGCTTTTTCAGGCTGTTCTGAGAATTCTGTAGATAATAAATCTAGAAGCAGGTTTTCACCTGAAAGGCTCTGTACAAATGCAACTCCCGTGGTCATGCACATTTTACCCACTGCTGGGTTTGGCCAACAAAATAGGCGGCGGTGGTTGTGCTTTTTCCAAGGCCGTGTTCAAAAAGGCACATCCCTTTTGGTTGTAAAGGCTCTAAACGTCTCCTCTCGAGACAGATTGTCTCATCAGAAATACCAACATATCTGGATGATTTGCAAACCAGCCACCAGCTAAATTTACTGCCTCCTAAAATAGTTTTGGGATATCTCTAGGACAGGCCCAGCCCCAAACACATTCATAAAGGCAGCCAAGACTGACTTTGGCACTCCCACTCCCTCCTGGCTTGCAGTCTTTCCTGCTCTCTAGCCCCCACCCCAGACACCCAATACCCCTGCCTCAACCCCCTCCCCTCCAGCTCTCCCTCTCCAGACAAGACCTGCTCTCTGGGAGGGATGGAGAACCTCACTACGCCACAGGGATATGATGGGCCAACAGTAGCTTCTATTGAACCACTCTTTCCCATGAGAATGTGCATTTGAACACAGAATAAAGTATTAAGCTAAAGAAGAAAAGTTTTAATGGTGAATTAATGCAGAAACAAGACCGTCAAGAAGTATATTTTGGGAAGTGACGACATCCTCGCCCTTCTAAAATTATATCATGCACATGAATAGAATTGGAATATCTATTTCCACATAGAGGCGACCATCTGACAGGCCCTGTTCTAAGGCCCCAGACAGGGCCTATGCACTTCAAGTTACCAGAATCCTAGTACTTACTTCACAGAGTCATTGGAGGGAATCTTTCCTAGCTGCCTTCCTGCTGCAAGAAGCACCTTCTTGGTGTCCTTTGCCATAGAGACAGACATTCACCCTCTCTTGCAATGAAGACCTCTTTCCTTCAGTGTCTAACCTTGTGTTAATGATGGATGGCTCTTACTATTAGAAAAGACTTCCTCATACCAATTTGATTCTGTCTCCTTCTAATTTCAACTCATTGGTTCTATTTCCACCCTCTGAGGCAAAATAGAACAGCAAGTTCAACCTCTTTCCCAGCAATGGCCCTTTGTTTATGTGAAGACATTGTTCTCTTTGCCATTTTCCAAAGGGTGTTCCATTGAATACTAGTTCTGGAGGATACTAGTCCTAAAAGGTATGTGATGAAATGGTTGGGCAGACAAACAGGTTTGGGGAAAGCTGAGCTAGTTGAAGTTACACAGGTTTGTTTATGGCAGGACTTTGAGGACCTTTAATAAGCAAACACACCAAGCCGTGCTCTGAGAATGGGATTCAGAATGGTCTGCTTTCTGAACTTGTGTAACCCTAGAATGCTCTTTTGGTGGGAGTCTTACAGGTTTAGTGTTGGGAAACCACTAGTCCTGCAGAATGAGCTCTGAAGTAGGAATCACTGGTGTGCAGGAGCCGGTTTCTGCCTACTCACAATAGCCAATTGTGCACATCCCTCCCAACTCTGCATTCAGTGATGTCACATGGTGACAAGGTGTGGTCTGTGTCCCCACCCAGATCTCATCTTGTAGCTCCCATAACTCCCACGTGTGGTGGGAGGACCCGGTGGGATGTGATTGAATCATAGGGGCAGGTCTTTCCCTCGCTGTTCTCATTATAGTGAATGGGTCTCACAAGATCTGATGGTTTTAAAAACCAGAGTTTCTCTGCACAAGCTCTCTCTTTGCCTGTCACAATCCATGTAAGATGTGACTTGCTCCTCCTTGCCTTCTGCCATGATTGTGAGGTCTCCCCAGCCAGTGGAACTATGAGTCCAATTAAACCTCTTTCTTTTGTAAATTGCCCAGTCTCAGGTATGTCTTTATCAGTAGGGTGAAAACAGAATAATACAGTAAATTGGTACCATTAGAGTGGTGTGTTGCTGAAAAGATACCCAAAAATGTGGAAGTGGCTTTGGAACTGGGTAACAGGCAGAGGTTGGAACAGTTTGGAGGGCTCAGAAGAAGATAGTAAAATGTGGACAAGTTTGGAACTTCCTAGAGACTTGTAGAATGGCTCTGACAAAAATGCTGATAGTGATATGGACAATGAAATCCAGGCTGAGGTGGTCTCAGATGGAGATGAGGAACTTGTTGGGAAGTGGAGCAAAGGTGACTCTTGTTATGTTTTAGCAAAGAGACTGGTGGCTTTTTGCTCCTGCCCTAGAGATTTGTAGAACTTTGAACTTGAGAGAGTTTATTTAAGGTATCTGGCAGAAGAAGTTTCTAAGCAGCAAAGCATTCAAGAGGTGACTTGGATGCCATTAAAGGCATCCAGTTTTATAAGGAAAGCAGAGCATAAAAGTTTGGAAAATTTGCAGCCTGACAATGCCCTAGAAAAGAAAATCCCATGTTCTAAGGAGGAATTCAAGCTGGCTGCAGAAATTTGTACAAGTAATGAGGAGCCAAATGTTAATCCCCAAGACAATGGGGAAAATGTCTCCAGGGCATGTCAGAGACCTTTCTGGAAGCCACTCCCATCATAGGTCCAGAGGTTTAGGAGGAAAAAGTGGTTTTGTAGGCTCGGCCCAGGGTACCTCTGCTGTGTGCAGTTTAGGGACTTGGTGCACTGTGTCCCAGCTGCTCCAGCTATGGCTAAAAGGGTTCAAGGTACAGCTCGGACTGTTGCTTCAGAGGGTGGAAGCCCCAAGCCTTGGCAGCTTCCACATGGTGTTGAGCCTGCAGGTGCACAGAAGTCAAGAACTGAGGTTTGGGAACCTTTGCCTAGATTTCAGCGGATGTATGGAAATGCCTGGAAGCCTAAGCAGAAGTTTGCTGCAGGGGCAGGGCCCTCATGGAGAACCTCTTCTAGGGCAATGTGGAAGGGAAATGTGGGGTCAGAGCCCCCACACAGAGTCCCTACTGGGGCACTGCCTAGTGGAGTTGTGAGAAGAGGGCTACTGTTCTCTAGACCCCAGCATGGTAGATCCACCAACAGCTTGCACCGCGCACCTGGAAAAGCCACAGAAACTCAACACCAGCCCTTGAAGGCAGTTGGGAGGGAGACTGTGCCCTGTAAAGCCACAGGGGCAGAGGTGCCCAAGACATGGGAACCCATTTTTTGCATCAGCATGACCTGGATGTGAGACATGGAGTCAAAGGAGATCATTTTGGAGCTTTAAGATTTGACTGCCCTACTGGATTTTGGACTTGCATGGGCCCTATAGCTCCTTTGTTTTGGCCAATTTCTCTCATTTGGAATGGCTGTAGTTATCCAATGCCTGTATCCCCATTGTATCTAGGAAGTAACTAACTTGCTTTTGATTTTATAGGCTCACAGGTAGAAGGGACTTGCCTTGTCTCAGATGAGACTTTGTACTGTGAACTTTTGAGTTAATGCTGAAATGAGTTGAGACTTTGGGGGGCTGTTGGGAAGGCATGATTGATTTTGAAATGTGAGGACATTGAGACTTGGGAGAGGCCAGTGGCAGAATGATATGGTTTGGCTCTGTGTCCCCAAGCAAATCTCATCTTGTAGCTCTTATAATTCCCATCTGTTTTGGGAGGGACCTAGTGGCAGATGACTGAATCATGGGGGCGAGTCTTTCCCATGCTGTTCTCATGATAGTGAATGGGTCTCACGAGATCTGCTGGTTTTACAAACAGGAGTTTCTCTGCACAAGCTCTCTCTTTGCCAGCTGCCATCCATGTAAGATGTGACTTGCTCCTCCTTGCCTTCCACTATGACTGTGAGGCCTCTCCAGCCACGTGGAACTGTGAGTCCACGAAACTTCTTTATTTTGTAAATTGCCCAGTCTCACATATGTCTTTATCAGCAGAGTGAAAATGGACTAATCCACATGGGGAGCTTGAAATTGGCTACAGTGGGAGTATGTACATAACAGCAACTGACAAATGCTACAAACCAGGGCTTTCTATGCCCAGAGAGCTGATTGCTAAACATTTACCAGTGCACTACTCAACAAGAGGCTGTGGTTAAAGGCACTGGGTACTAGACCTGGCACAAGTCATCCCTCCTTTCTGACTCTCTGCTCCCATCTGTTTGAATCTGTGAACTCAACAGTCCTTTTCTGCTTTGAGATAAGACTACAGGTGACTCCTCTCAGATTGTCCTTCTAAGTTCAACATCCCTGGTCAATTTGCCCATTCTTTCTAGATTATGATTTCCAGATCTCTCACCACCCTGCTGGTTGCTCAAGCCCAAATGCCCTTCATGTGGTCAGTTTCCCTTTTGCATGGAAGTCTGCTTCTGGAAGTGGGCACCATCCTCTAGATGTGGCCTGGTCAGTATGAGCAGGTAAGCCACAGAGCACACATGTAAGGGCCAGAGGCTTCTAGATGGTGAGAACTCCCAAACAAAGCAGGCTTTTTCAACGCCCTCAAGATGGTAGGTTCCTGCTACCAGTGTGGCCTCTCCTATCTCTCATGTTCACACCAGGCATCATGAGGTGGTGCTACATCCAGGCTCTGGGGTACATGTGAATCCTGTCTACTGTGTAACCTTGAGTGATGAGATTCTGGGCCTCCCTCAGTTTCCTTACCTGTAATCTTGGGAAATAATAGTACTTAGCTATATGGTTATTATCAGGATTAAATGAAAGAACACATAAAGTGTTTGACAAAGGACAGCTTTCATAACTGTTGTTATTGTTATTAATCAATTACAACACTCTTTCCCACTGTCACAGATGCCATTGGTGTCCTGCCCAGATCCTCTTTGCCCAGCCAGTTCTCCCAACTCCCAGCTGTTGTAAGTGTGAGATGCTAATGGCTCATAGCTGCATTCCTCCCTGTGGCATATCCCTCAGCAGGAACACAAGTCTCCCTTCCAGGAGGTATCTGGGAGTTTACACTCACCTCTCACCTTCCCTCAGGGTCAGCCCATGGCCAATGACTGACTGATAGAGATACAAAAGCCTTGCTTCACTGTGGGACAATCCTGCCGTGCCATTCACACTCCAGAACTTCCCATGGGATCAGGCTGAGGCCAGGCTTCAGCTGAAATGATGTCTTTGTTTAGTGTCTTCTTCTGCATCTCTCACTTTCTTACAGGTTTCTCTGGAAGGCACTTCCTCGATAAATAATGTGCACAAGAATACCTGTCTCAGGCACTGCAACCAGACCTAAGACACCCGCGAAGCCTGGATACAGCCTTAATTTAACATAGTGTCTCACATAGATGCTACCTACTGATTTGAGTTGGCATTGGAAGGGAAACCGATGGGTCTCCCTCCAGGTCTAAACTCTTATTGGTTTGGTTGAAAAACTGTGGGAGGCATCACAGGTACAGGAGCAGCTGAGTGAAGCACAGGGTGAAACCGAACAGAGTCGAGCAAGTAGAGAGGTAGTGAGAGATAAGATTGGACAGAGAAAGGACTCAGAAATACATGGCCTTAAGGGCTAGAACGAGAGGCTTAGCCTTGATTAAAAATGCCCAAGGTCTGAGTCGGGAGACCAAGATTCCAGTGCTAGTGCTGCCCCTCAGCAGCTGTGGGAACTAGAAAAGTGATTATAAAACTGACTTCACAGGGTAAGGATTACATGAGATAATGCTGCACACTTTACAGGGGCTGTGGTTGACACCTGTCGTTTTTTCTTGCCAACCACCTATTTTCCCCTTTTCTGATATTGGCATCCTTGTGGCTTGGGTGGCCTTATGCTAGTCACTCCCTTGAAGAGTGACTGAGTCATTATGATTGACTGTAGGTGGGCATGTGACCGAAATCAGGCCAATGACAGTTATCCTGGTTTCAGAAATGAGGGATATTTTATTTCAGGAATGACTCTCCTTCTGGCCTCTCTGCCTCTAAGGCTCATATAAGCCTGGAATTGCTAGGGGCCATTGTTATCACCACTTAGAGAAAGCTGCCCTGGGAATAAAGTCAATGAGGAGGAGAGCAGGGACTTCTGTTCCTGGCAACGTTTAGCTAAATAACCTGAACTCGCTCCCTCAGAAAATTCTTTTAAAATTACATATCAATTAAAATAAATATATGTAATGCCTAACTGAGCTTGCAAAAAATATGGGGAATCACAAGGGGTCCAATAAAATAAAGATAGAACAAAAATCAGAGTATCTGGCATGTAAGTTGAGGCTGTAGCTGCCTTGAGATGGTGTGGATAGCCTCAGAACTTGAGATTGAATCTGCACATGGCAGCCAAAGACAAGACCCTGAGCCTGTGCTAAGTTAAACATGAGAACTGTGCATGAAGGTAGGATCCTTCAAGCATTGTGCTTGCAGCAGGAGGAAAACATCACACACAGGGAGCCAACAGAAAAGCTGTATGTCTTGGCCTGAGCTCTGAGGATGAAAGTGTCCATTGATAGTTTATATAGGCAAGTCTATGTGTTGTGAGGGGTTGGGGTGTGCCATGGTACTACCTGTATGGTCTGGGAATCACTGAACCTATAAACTAATATTAAAATGATGGTAGGATGGATAGGGATGGCCCTCGGGAACTGGACAAAAGCAAACCCAGACTCTTTGGCAACATGCTGTCAACCCAAATGATTCTCCACAGATAAGGCTCCATTGAAAGTACCCTCATAATCCTATATAACAAAACACACAAGGAATGGATCCACCTTGAGTGACAGTCAGGAGCCCCAACAAAAAGCAGTATTATACCCTAACACCCCCCATCCACAAGAACTCCAGGTAGCAGAACTGTTAGTGTATACAAATAGGTATGCTTGAAATGAATAAATGCATAAAAGGGGAATCAATTACCCAAGAAAGAACACGACAATATGAAAAAATAACTTTCATGTTGCAAAAAGAACCCAACATAATTACTAGAAATGAAAAACATGTATTCATTGCTTTTTTAAAAATAAGGATTAATTAAAAAGCAGATTAGACACAATTGGAGAGAGGATTAATGAACTTGAAAATATATCTGAGGAAAATACCTAGCATGCAGGAGGTAGACATAGAAATATGAAAGAGTGGTTTAGAGATGTGGAGGACAGGATAAGAAGGCCTCATACACATTTAATGGGAGTTACAGAAGGAGAATAGAAAAAATGAGAGAGAGAGGCAACATTAAACAGTACAACCAATAAGTATGTTTTGGAATTATTGAAAGACATTAATCCTCAGATTCAGGAATCACAGATAGCCCCAGTCAGTATAAAGAAAATTAAGTCCACTCCTAGAACATCATACATTGTACTAAAACTGCAGAACACCAAAGACAAGATCTTAAGAAAGATAATAGAAAAAAGATAGATTATTATAAATACATGATTGGCAACTATAAAAGGAATAGCAGCTTTCAACAGCATCTACAGAAGCAAGGAGAAAATGGAATAATGTCTTCAAAAAATTGATAAGGAAAAAACAAAAACAAACTGTCACATTAGAATTCCGATTAAGAGTCAGAAAAAGGGAAAAGTGAAGGCATCCCAAACAAAGATTAACAGAGTTTTCTATTCACAGATCCTTTCTGAAAGCTCTGCTGCAGGATTATTTTAGGAAGAAGAAATTCTACCTAGAGGCAAGGACTGAAGTGTAAGAAGAAATAGGAAGCAGAAAAAAATAATAAACATGGGATGAATCCAATCAAGTATTTCCTGCATAAAATTATAGTAACATTAAATAATTTTTGGATATAAAGCTATTTGATTTGAATAAGATATATAAGATGTGAAGAGACTCATAGTGGCTCAAGTATTCTAAAGTCTTATATTCTTTGATGATACAGATTTTCATTAACTTCAGACATAGTGAAGTCAAGTATGCATGTTAAAAAAATTAATGACAACCAAGAAAAATGCATAAGACACAAACCAGTAAAGTGTATGAGCTATAAGCCAGTAACAAAGAGAAAAAAAGAAAGGCTAAAGAAAAAACACTCTATGACATAAAAAGAAGGAAAAAAAGCATAGAAAAAGCAGAGTAAAAAGAATACAAAAATAAAATTGTGCTAAGTAAATACAAACAGATTAGTGAGCACAATATATTTCAATGGATTTAAATCTCTGGTTAAAATACAGAGATATCAAAGTGCACTTTAAAAAATTCCAGCTCTATATTGTTTATAAGACATTAGGTAAATCATAAAAACACTGAAAAGTTGAAAGTAAAAGTACAGAAAAAGTTGCCATGAAGAAAAGCAGAGTTGAGAGATCAAAGAAAAGAGATGGCTTTGATAGCCTCAGCTGCCCTCAGAATCCAGCCTTTACTGCTTGACGATCCAGTTGTGTGAATTCTCCAATACCCCATTCCTTCCTGCCATTTTGCAAGCTTGTTTGAGTTGGGTGTTTTCACTTGCAGCCAGAAGATGACCAACCAATGCAGAAGTAGACTTGCAGCTAGGATCCTGATTACTCTAAGAATGGTAAGGTGAGAGTCATGTTTTAGAAGAATTCATCTGGTAATGAGATGAAGAGGGGATTGGAGAGGGGAAAAGCTGGAAATGGGGAGTGGACCAGGCAATCATGCAGGCAAGCAGCGAGGAGAGCTGTGCTAAGGAAGTGCCAATGAACCTGGAGAAGCAACGGGAAGGTTTCCAGAAGCCTGCTTTGAACGTTTGATTGTCTAACCTTAAAAGTGTTCATTCATACAGCTCCTGAGAGCATACTAGGGTTTGTAAGACATTAATTGAGGGTCTTCTGTGTCCTGAGGAGAACATTTTGAAAATATTTCCAGATGCTCAGCCAACTCAACAAAAGTCATTAAAAAACCAAACCAAACAAACAAACAGAAACAATAATGGCAGGAATACTCTGGCCACATCTTAGATCAAAGTGATAAGGATGTCTGAAAATCTTTAACCCAGAGACAAGAACTCAGCAAATACAAATAATGATATGATTTGCATCTTAGACAAGTTGAATTACGTATTTCTAGGCAGAAACCCAGGAACACTGGTGTCTGCAAATGGGACACACAGGGATATAACTACATTTCTGTGCTTCCTTTTTCTTACATGTTAAGTGAGGCAACTGGACCAGCTCTCTAGCATCACTTCTCGTAGAGTTTATGGGTTTTTTCATTTAATTTTTTCAAATGTTGGGATACCTGGGTAGACAGGTATGTGTGGTTCCTTCTGTGACTCCGTGTGTGTGTGTGCATACGTGTATGTGTGTGAGATCGACAACCATACGTGGGCCTGTGTTTTCCTCTCACTGTCTAGCCATGTCTCTTGCTGCCAGCTTGCATGTGTGTTCATAATCATTTGTTTGTTTCTTCCTCCCTCTCCTCCTCTTCTCGCTGCTTCCCCTTTTTACTCTCCCCTGAAACTCTGTGAGATGCATGAACATTTCTCAGTTATGTGATGTTCTCAGCAGGAGGATGGAGCCAAATAATGGTGTTTCTAGTTATTACTCTGATGAATCACAGGGGAACAGCCTTCACCAAGGTAGAACGGCTTGCATAAAATATGTTCATTCAATTAAAAAAAAAGAAATTGAAAAATAAGATACTGCCAACATGGGGCACTGAGTTATGTAGGGTTTATGCAGCATTCAATTTGCAATTCAAGCAGGAAACACACCAGAGAGGCACCTGTGAGGAAGCTCCCTGGAATAGGGGGAGGGGTTCCCACTGACAAATAAAAACCTTATGCCTCAGATGAAGTTTCTGGAATATGGAAGAGGGGAGTGTAGATAGTTCCTGGGTTCCCCCAAGCTAGTCTAAGCAATGGATTCTATGCTGGAGATACTGTGGCCCCTAATAGTGAGAACTGGCTGGCTTGTGACCTCTACAGCCTAAGTGGCCATGGTTTGCACCATTTGAATCCCTGCCCCACAACCTCAGCTGATCAACTCAGGCACTGGTACTTGACTCAAAGACACCAGCCTGACCTGGGAGGTGGCCTGACACAGGGACGACAAGCCAGGCCAATCGGATTTTGTCTCTCTCTGACTTCTGGCACTTCACTTGAACCTGACATCAAGAAACATGAACAGAACAAAGCAGTCAACAGTGGGAGCTATGAAGGAGAGCAGGTCATGGTGACCACGGACAAGTTGAAAGTAAGAGGGAGCAGAAAGTGGAAAAGGCAGAGGATGCAAGTTAGGAGACAGAGGAGGCTCTGAGCAGAGGCTCGGGGACAAGCAGAGATCTCATGTGGCAGGCAAGACAGCGCGGCCCAGGAGGGAGGTGGTGGGAGGAGGTATGTGCCGGGCATTGCTTTAGAAAGTGGGAAAGAGACAAAAGTCTCTCTTTTCACGGAGCTGATGTTTTAGTGGGCTGTCCCTGAGGGGCTGCTGTGGGCTACACCTTTGACCTGTATGACCACATTTTGTATCATTCCCTGTCCATTTCATTTTCCTCAAGCCCCAAAGGATTGAACCTTGGGAATATCAGCTCCTATCCACGTGGCAAGATTTGGTTGCAGGCAACAGAAATGAACTTTGGCTAGCCTAAGCAAAAGAGGAGTTTTAAGTCTCTCGGAACTAGGAAAGATATGAAGGTATCTCAATAGCATTGATGGGGTTTCATGAATCAGGCCTCTCTCACTCCACACCTTTCTCACTTTTGCCTGCTGGGCTTACCTACCTTCTGCAGACAAGACCACACATGGCAGGGAAAATATTCACCATCAACCCCTGCTCACAATCTCCCAGCTCAGGATCCCCAGTAAAGAGAATAATCCTAGGGAAGATTCTGATTGGCTGGGCATGGGTCAGTTGCATCCCTAGACCAATCACTGTTGCCAGAGGAAATTAGCCAGCCCAACCTATCTAGACACCTATGGCGAGAGGGGTAGGCACCTTCACAAGATTAAAAGAGCTAGAGGAAGAAATGTGAGAGGCAGCAATAGCAGTAGTTACCATAGTCTAATGTCAAAAAAGAAAACCTCAAATAGCAGAGGCCAGATTTGGCCCCAGGCCCCATCCACATTACTGGTCTTCCAGGCCCTTGGAGAAGGCATTTTAGACCATGTAACTTTGAGTCTATTTACTAATCACCTCTGAGAAGGGGGCTGCTGGGATACATTAGGATAACTCGATTGTAAGATTTTAATGACATAACATCAAGACCTCGGGAGGCCTGAGCCCTGCAGTCGATCAATTCACATACCTTTCACTCAGGCCCAAGTGACTGAAAATCATTTTGCTCCCTGAGCTCTTAAAGGTCAGGAGTTGAATGCTTCAAGAAAATCTCTTTCTCTATCACAGGAAACCTCTTGCATTTAGTGTTCTGTCAATCGGGGCACCCCAGGAGGCCTTAGAAGGGGAGTGCAGAGAAAATGTGGCCTGTGTTCCTTTCTTCCTTTTTTTCCTTTTGGCTAGGCTGGTGCGTGTGTGTGTGTGTGGTGTGGGGATGCTGCCTTGGGGAGAGAAGCCCCGGTTCTCAGAATTCACTTGTCCTCTCCCAAGTTGTTGCATAGTGCCTGCTTTAACTCTCAGAGCAATGAAGCCCTTTCTGTCCCTCAAAACAAGCCTGCTTCAGTTTGTGTCAGTTTTGAGGGGAGACAGAAAAAAACTGGGGTCACCACTGAGATGAGGACACCTCCCCAGTCCACTCTAGCACCCCAGTCATCTCCTCAAGAAATCCCTCTTCTTCAAATTGGCTCCTGTAGTTCAGGGCAGGTGTCCAAAATGCAAATGAAGCCTCAGTGCCTCCGTGCCCTAGCTTGGCAGGGACTCTGAAGCTATGTGACCCTCTCTGCTAACTGGCCTGCAGCTTAATGACATGCAAATGGCAGGGACACAGTCTGTCAAACGGGGCCTAATCCCTTTGTTCCTACCTGCCAGCTGGGCAGCCTTTTCTAAATCAGTTTTGGCTGGGAGGACAGCTGCGAGGTGCTGAGGGGGAGGCTGGGCCATGCAGAGCTGGTTGCCTGGTAGCCACAGGCAGCACTGGGGGCCTCAGGTGGCGGATGGGCCCTCAGAGCCCCTACCATGAAAGTAGGGGTTCCTTGGCCTCTGTGTTCACATCCTGGGGTCCTCGAGCCTCCCAAAGATTTGTGATTCTAAGGGGAGCATGTGAACTTCAGCAGGGGCCCTCTCTGAGCCTCGGTTCCCTTGCTTTTAAAATGAGGCAGCTGTTATTGATGACCCCCATCTCCACCCCAGCCTGAACAGCTCAGTTCTTTCTGTCTTATAAGTTGGGGTTCTAAGCAAAAAAAAAATTAAAGATTCATCTGCTAAAATAAATGCTTGAAAGCCATTAGATTCAGTGATCTGCCGTGCCCTTTCCATCTCTAGCAGGCTGGAGCTGCTGCTTGCCTCACAGAGACCTTGCGAGACAGGCAAGCCCAGGTAGCTCCATCTCTCCATTTCACAGATGGCAAAACTGAAGCCCGGAGAGGCGGAGTGAGTTTCTCTGAATCACACAGCCAGTTTTTGTCATGCAGAGACCAAACTGTATTCTACAGATCCCAGATAGAAGTTCTCTCTGCTGAAACTCATTGCATAAGATGCAAGGTAGGATCAGAGAAAGAAAGGGCCCTTGGTGGGTTTCAGCCCTGGCATTATAGGGCTATAAGCATGTCTGGAAATTTACTCCTCAGATTTGGTGGACGAAGACCATGAAGCCAATGCTGATGTTGGTTTCTTGGCCAATTGTGAGTGCATGTATAGCCGTGTGTGTGTGTGTGACAGGATGATTGCCTACACAATGTCCTTCTTAACAGCATCCTGTGGACCAAATGCCATCCTTGCCATGCCACCTGACACAGTCTTGTGTGCATTCAGCAAGTGTTTACTGAGCACCTGCCTGGAGCTTGGCATGGTGAAGAGGACTCTGTCCTTGCCACCGGGCCACCTGCAATCCAGTGGGGGCATCTGCACACATCTGACGTCTCTGAGCAGGGCGGTCCTTTTGGGCCTTGGCTGTCAATTCAAGTTTATTCCCCCACCACTCACCGCCCACCACCACTCCCCCCGACCCCCACCACTCCCCCTGCCCCACAGGGCAGCCTATTCCTTCCTCAGATCTGAGTGAGGTGTATAAAATCTGGGCAGAGTGGTCTCAGTTGAATACTCCTGTGCGTCATTCAGGTTCATGGAGGTTCCCACTAATTTTGCGAGGCTCTGGGTGAGGATTGTCACTCACCAACTCATTTAATCCTCACGACAATGCTTTTAGACAGGGATAATAATTATTCCCATTATGTATCTGAGAAAACTGAGGCTTACCAAGAAGAGAAAGTGCCACGATCGAGACCAAGCAGCTAATAGGGAACAAAGGAAGGAGAATAAGGGGGATTGCTTTTATAATGACAAACCCATGGTTTTCTCAACTATATCCAAGCCTTCCTTTAAAAAGATCTCTGGGGAAAGGTTAGCCAATGACCACAACTCCCTTTTTATATTAATAACCTAATGGAAGCCACTTGATGGAGCAGAAAGATCACCAGGAAGATGAGGTTGGAGCTTCCACTCCCTTAGTGGCCACTGTAGGCCTGGAAGATGTCATCTCATCTCTCTGGGACAAGAAGCGGTTGGGCCAGCAATGTTGTGAATTCCTTCCCAGCTCCGGCCCTCCAGCGTGCCAGGAATTTCTCAGGCTCCTACCAGGCCCTTGGTTGAATTATAGTTCATCAGGCTTTGCAGAAAATGAAAAACCTGCTAATATTTGCAGACAGCCAGGAATTTGACTATTTTCTAACTAAAGCCGAAGATGCCAGAGGGGATATTAAGTATCTGTGGGATTTATTGATCTCTCAGTCCCAGGCTACTTGGGAAACAATTAGAGGTCAATACGCAACACAAAATGAAATTTGCAGCTGTCAGATCAACCATTTGGAAATATTCCCTTGCCCTTTTACCTCTATTTTCTGTCAGGAGAAATCATTCTTGGGTACAGAGCCGACATTGGGGCTGGGGAGCCATGCACTGTGCTTGCAGGGAGGGCAGCCTGAGATGCCAATTAGCTTGGCCTTGCTGAGAGGGCCCTGGTCTGGGAGACTGGGGTCCCGCTCTGTCATGCTACTTACTCTCTGTGGGATCTGGGGCAGGTCACCCCATTCTCCGAGTTTGGCTGGGATTTTTCCTCATCTGAAAAATCCCACCCTGAGTCTAAAACTCTCTCCTTGTGGTCTTCTTGCTTAGCTGTGGCTGCAAATGATTTTATGGGAAATCTGCCTCCTTAAAAACCACTCTGAGTTATAAAAGAACAAATTTAGGCATTTATGGTCTCCTTCCCTTTCTCAACCCATTTTCCTTCTCCCGGCATCCTGTCTTACCCTTCACCCCGGACTTAGCTTGTGCCCAGACAACTGTTGGAGAAGTCCTGATGAAAATGTCCACTAAGATGGCTCAGTGGTCCTCTGTCTGAAGTATTTATGTTTTAACTGGGAGACTGGGAGACCCAAACACATTATTAACCTGTGAAGATAGGCTTTCAGATACCATGGCACCTGGAAGCGGGAAGTTTTTTTTAGATGGTGTTGGGAACTGATGCTCTGAGTTCCCACTCCAACCCAATCCATCAAATACCGGGGAAACTCCAAAGTGAGAAAACGTTGACCATGTCCTTTACTGCCAGCCTTGCACCCCTTATCTCTCCAGAAGGGTAAGACAGTATTCAGCATGTCCCAAACATTATTCCATGGAACACTCAGAGAGCCTGGTGTTCAGCCTGAGCTGGCTTCACCCTCATTTTAGTGCTGAAGGTTCTGTAGTCAGCAGGCAGATTGTGTCACTGCCAGGAAGCTCACAAGAAGCTGGGAGGTGTCTGCGGTTTGGGTCTTTGCTCTTGGGCCCAGGTTTCCCCACCTCCTTCCACTTGGTGCTAAAGACATTATTGAGTCTGGTCTTGCCAAGGCTCCCTCTGAGGAGGGCTTCCAGAAAGCCACAGTTCTGGACTCAGCATCTCCAGGCTCCCCCTTGCTCCACAGAGCTGGAAGTTCCAGAGCTCCCAAGGGGGACTGTCCAAGTGGAACATGAATTCATTTTTGCTTCCTCCTGACTGGATCAGCTCCATCCTTGAAATGCTGCTTAAGAGTAGCTGAGCTCAGGTGCCTGTGGCAAGGAGGATGGTGCCTGTGGTGCTATTCTCAGAGCAATTTGGGCAGGTCATGCCTGCTCTGCATCTCCACATGGCCTGCGCCCGGGGACTCATGTTCCCAACGTCTTTGCTCCAGGCAGGAGAGATGGACATCCACAACTGTGCTCAGCTGCATCCTGGCTCAGCTGTGTAGTGTGGATATGAAACATCAAATCTGATGGCTTGAAAGCATGGGAGAAGGCACTTCTGCCCTGCAGGCTCTCTGCCCACTGCAGGCAGTCTCCAAACCCGAATTTGCAAACTTTGCAACCTCTCTTACATGAACCTTGCTTTCCAGGCTTGTTAACACCCTGAGGCCGAGGCCTCCCTCACCCTCCCTTTAGTATTGCAGTAGCTTTTGAGTGGCTCCCCCTGCCTCCACCAGATACTTTCCTCCAACTAGATCCCCTTCTGCCCCCAGCCACTCAGAGCCCTGAGCCCCCTCACTGTTTATGGGTGTAACTCTCCCACACATGGTGCTAAAACTCCCTGGTAATGGCAATGGTTGCACAACCGCGAATATACTAAGAACCACTGAATTGTACACTTAAAAGTGTGAATTCTATGGTTATAAATTATGTCTCATTAGGCCGTTACTTAAAAAGAAAAGAAAAATAACTTCCCGGACACATTCCCTTGTTTTTTGCAGTGTTTCTCAAACTTTTCCACCAAGGCACCTCTAATAGAGGAGAGATGATGGAACCCTTGGGTCTGGAAGTAGTCTAAAATTATCTGTCTCAATCATTTGTTCATTCATTCATTCTACAAGTATTTATTGTGCATTTTTTATGTTAGAAATGCAATAATAATCAAAATAGGCGTAAGCCAACCCTTATATAGCTTAGTTAAGCAGAAAATTTCTTTGAAGTCTCATGTTTTAATTTAAAACAGCATGTGCATTTTACATTATAGTCAATAATATATCTGTGATCATTTATTTATTTTTATATATGTTTTTGAGATGGAGTCTCGCTCTATCGCCCGGGTTGGAGTGCAGTGGCGTGATCTTGGCTCACTGCAACCTCTGCCTCCCGGGTTCATGCAATTCTCCTGTCTCAGCCTCCCAAGTAGCTGGGATTACAGGCACTTGCCACCACACCTGGCTAATTTTTTTATTTTTAGTAGAGATGGAGTTTTACCGTGTTGGCCAGGCTGGTCTCGAACTCCTGACCTTAGGTGATCATTTAAATACAGTATATTTTTCCAAAACTCCTCAGCTAATAGTGTTGTTCTAGGAAGATACTTCTTGCTGGCCCTGGGCTTCATATACCTTCCCTCCAATCACCCTGTTCCTCTGGGGAATCTTTAGCTGTAGAGGGTATTGAGATGAACCCTCCAACACTGTATCTACTCCACCCTCCTTGGGGAGCAGCCTGGATCTGGGGGCTTATCCTCAGCTGGGAGGGAATGCTTGATTGGTATAGGGGTAATCATTTCATCCTTGTTACCAATCGTTGGTTCAGGAAGACACATGTGGCCCAATTCTGGCTAAGAGGACATGAGGCAGGAGGTTTTGCAAGAGTGAGCTACAGGAAGCTGCGCTCTTCTCCTGTCTCCTGCTATAAATGAACAAGGAAGCCCTCGGCCCTGACTGCTGTTTGTAGACCTCTTGTGTCCATGAGAACCAAGCAGACATGCAGATAGGAAAGTGGCGCTGAGAAAATCAGCAGAAATAATTGAGCCGGCTGGAGCCCCAGCAGACCTGGTTCTGAAGCTCACACAGTTTGTGTGTGTCAATGCATGGTTTAGGTCTTTTCAGCAAGTCCAGTTTATGTTGCCACAGCTATGAATACTCTAATGATTGGAAAGGACTAGAGGTCAAAGTGAAACTTCTTAGCCAGGTTTTTAAGCCTTCCATAATCCACAACCGGGTCCTTACCTACTTCCTCAATACTTAGGTGAGTTTAAACCTCGTTTGTCATCTCCATGTCATGCTGTTCCTTTAGATTACACACTCTTCCCTGTACCATTATCCTTTTCCCTATCTGCTTTGCATTGCTCGCCCCTTCTGTCCCAGAGCACCTCTGGCAGGAGAGGGGAACCAGACACAGATGAAGGAGGAGTAAACCTGGGGATGCTGGGGTCCTCAAAGGAACTGCATGTTAGAACTCAGCTGGGTTTGCCCGTCTCTAAAGAGAGAGCTGGGACCTCCCAGTGGGCCTCACTAAGCTGGCCTGGCCTGAAACGTGCAGATGGTTGGGAGACACAGGAAGCAGAGAGAGACAGAAGGAGGAGGGAGAGAAATGGGAGAGGGGCGGACAAGCCCAGGATGGAGAAAGAGAAAGAGAAGAAAGGAAGGACATCAGCCAACATTAGACAGAAAGGTAGAGAAAACCAGAGCAGGTAGAAAGAAAAGGGAGCAGGGGGAGAGACAATGAGCAAGAAGGAGCAGGGGAAAGAGGAGAAGAGGGAAGAGGCAAAAGGCCAGGAGGTAAGAGGAGGGCTGCAGGGAAGGAGCAGGGAGGGGGCTGAGCAGGCCGCAGGAGCCAGCGGTGAAGGAGCCAATCGCGCCGCGTGAGTGCATAGCTAAGTTCCGGTGGGAGCAATTTTATCAATAGCACTTTACCATACAAGTGATTCTCATCACAGCTGGTGCTAGGTGGGTTGGGAACAGCAATAAAAAACCAGTTTTATTAAAAAAAAATCATCCAGCTTATTTGAAAACACAGTACACACGCTCCCTCAGGCCCTGGTGGGAGAGGCCAGGGTGGACAGATAGCCCCTCAGGGACTCGGGTACAGCCCCAGCAAAGTATGATGGGGACAGACCCTCCAACACACACACACCCACACACACACACGTGCACACACACACAGGACATAGGCCAAGTACACAGCTATTAAGGTCTCCATGGAAAAGAGCTAGGGTACTGTGGGAGCCCACTCCACTGGGGTGGAGGTCGGCACCCCCGGCAAGGCTGGGGACCAGGAAAAGAGGGGGTACTTCCAGGCCCTGTGCCAGGCACATCCACATGTGTGATCCTAGGTCTTATGAGGTGCTCTCCAGCCTCACATGGCTTGTCTGGCAAATGCAGCCTTAAGAAATAAGACCGCCTATCACAGAGGCCCAGAGAAGGCTAGAAGGATCAAAGAATGTCAAAAGTTGTCATAAAATCACAGAAAGTCACCTTTTCAAGGGTCTCCAAAGAACACGTGAGGAGTAGTTTTAAAACTGCGTTGCTTGGAGTGCTGGGGTTCTGGGAGGTGCTGTGCTGGGTGTGGGGAAGAGGCCCAGAGAAGCTGAGGCCCCAAGGGGCCCCTTAGCTTGCTGGTGACAAGGGCAAGATGCATGCCCCACTGTAAGGGGGCTGTTCCCTCAAGTTGTTTTTCTTCCATTTATGTAATGAGAATATGCAGTTACTGGGAGCTGGTGGGAGCCAAGGGCAAGAGGGTTTGCTATTCACACGGAGATGACATCCAAGCAAACACAAGGCTTAAGGACTTTCCTATTTCCCACTGTGTTCTCCAGCTATCAAGAGTCTTCTCCTGGCAGATAAGCAGCCCTTGCATGGCTAATGTGTTATTTCCAGAACATATTTATTGATTCTAAATGTTGAAGAGGGGAGGCTTTATTTTCTCCTTGTCTTGTTTTAACCATGCGACTCTCCACAGTGGTTTACTTAGAGCCACAGTGTTTCATAAACCAACGTGGATTTAAATTTTATCACCCCCCCTAGTTTTATTATATCTGTCAGGTGATAGTGTAAATATTCCTGGAGTTGTGAATGTTCCCTAATGTGAACTGGGAGTAGAGGTCTATGAACAAATGGCTTGTTGCTAATGAATTGGAAAATGCAATTTCTAGATGTTTCCATTGACACGAAACATAATAGCACCTTGCATTTGGATATTGGGTGATGTTTCTCAAAGGTTGGTTTAACATGGCTCACCTTATTGATCCTGACAGCACCTCTGCAAAGTAGGTCGAGAAGGAATTCCCACTTTACAGAAGAGGAAGCAAAGATCCAATAAGGACAAGTTTCATACACACTGTTGGAACCATAACAAATGCTTTTACTCCAGGTAAGCTGTGTTGAACAAGGCCAGCTTTGTGCACATCCCAGCTAGGGGCTTCACATGTTCTATTTGATTCTCTCCAGCCTGTGAGGGGTTGCTATTTTCAGGATACAGAAAACAAAGTTGAAACCCAAGGAGACTGCAGTGACTTCCAAAACGTCAAAGGTTGAAGTTCACTTGACTGAAAATGAAGGAGCATGGATGGAGGCCAGGATGGAGCTCTGGAAATGCCAGACTCCCAGCACTGAGCATTAGGGTGATTTGTCACTTACCAGGTGCTCAGGAACACACCAGACTAGAGGACAAATAAATGCCACAATGATCCTTTTACCCAAATGCAAGGGGAAGGCATGGTTAAGGGGCTCCCTCATGTTGTTTGAGGGGAGAGCTTTCCCTAGACCCTGGCATGTGTTTCAAGAGACATGACCCAGCAGGTGGCTTTGTCTGAGGTGGACCCACTGGATGCAGTAGCGGTGAGAATGAGGGGGCCCTGCACCTCACTCACCCTCCAGGACAAGACAGGTACAACTAACCCGGAGGAGATGAGCATTTTGGCTTCATGTCTCCTGTTTGTCTTTGTAAGAGTTTGTTGGTCAAGTTAACATATGTTGAGCTCCTACACACTCAGGTACCTCTCGTTGCTCAGTTCCCCTATTAAAATACCCCTTCTGGAGAGTGCCCATGTTCTGGACTTTTCCTGATCTCTGAATCTCTCCAAAGCTTATTCTTTATGTGTCTCATGTCTTTGATACACAGTCCCGTACCAGAAAATCTGGTAAAGAATTGAAACTGAGCCGTTAGTAAATGGCTGATAATTAATATACATGTTGCATCTTTTAGAAAAGAAGTAAAATCCTCATGAAATAATGAAATCCAGAAAGACTTGGATTGAGTCCTATTTCATCATTTACTAGCTGTGTGATCTTAGGCAAGTTGCTTAAGCTCTCTGCAACTTTCTCCTCTGCAAAAAAGGGCAGGAGGGGGGAATTACTATATGATTGTTAAAAAGAAAAGATCACCTTTCTCTGCTCCTTCAAGGCCCTTGTGGAAAAGGCTGACGAACAGTGGGGTTTCCCGTCCTTCAAACTTTCCCTTTCTCCTGAAATATTCTTTTCCTGCCCCAGAATTGAGAGCTGTCTCCTGCCCTGCACTCTGGAAATATTTACTACCAGTCTCCCTGGAATGTCAGCTTCTCCTGGGCAGGAAGATGACACCCACTAAATACCGGAAAATAAATTGTAGATATTTTTTATTTTCCCCAGGCTTTCTGCAAAGTAAGCCATGTTAACCATTGGCTGATTGATGGACTGGACTTGGGCCCTGTCTAGGCCCCAGGAGAGGGACTCTATTTCTATGCAAGGATCCCTGTCAGTGACCTTTTAGTATTATATCTTGACAGCCACCAATTCAGCCTACTAGTCTGCAAAGGCTAGCTCACACCCTATGCCTTCAGAAACCTTCCCAAAAGTCCATTTTTGCCTTGGAGCAGATCTCATTGTTTCAGAAGGATTTGTTCCCTTATTTCCACTCACCCAGCTCTCCCACTCATTCCCTGCTAAACCAGGGTCTGGCACTCAGCAGAGGTCTGCTAGGGAAGTAATGAATGGCCTCGATTCTACACAGGGAGAGAAAAACCAACTCAGTGTCTATGAACCAGCTTAAACAGAATGGATGACCAGCTCAGCCAATAGGAAACAATGAGCTATGTCAAGCACACCAGTTTTGTGCATTTGCATGGCATCAAATGCTTAAGAATAGTTTAAACTGGCTATATATGCCCTTTGCAGTCCTGTTTACCTTTTCCTTTTGTTGAATGAATGAAAGACTAAGTGTTTGAATGACAGTGTACTGTGGCCATAGAATTATACTTGGCCTTGAAGTCCTAACAGATCTATCCATGACTGGTAGTGGAAACAGAGAACAGTGCTAGTTCTGAAGATGTGGAGTTGACTGTACTTCTTAGGGGCTATTATGTGTCCTCAGTGTGACCCCACACCAGGGGGTGGGATGTTCTTAAAAGAGACAAAGATATGCAGAGTTTAACAGACTCAAACCCACACCGAGTTGGGGAGAAATAGGCAGAGACTGCAAGATAAATGAAGGAGTTGAGACAAAGATAACAAGTCATGGAAAGACCCACAAAAAGTGAGGTTGGCCCCAAATGATCAAGAAGATCTACGTGACCTCAGGAGGTTTTATTGGATGCCCAGGAAGGAGAAAACACAGTTCTGGCCTCAGACATCTTTGAGTGTAGCCATGGAGGAAGGATACTTGCACATGTGTGTACACAATTTTGACTCCCCAACACACACACCCTCAACTGGCAGAAGAAAGGCTTGCTGGCAGGGAACAGATCTCTCTGTTCCTTCAAATTTGCCCAACTGCCAAGTCCTCTGAGATTCTTTGGTTTCCCTTTATCTGACGACACAACCAAGGGATTAATTATTTCCATAGTAAATTGTTGTGGGTTTACCTTATCTTCCTGGCTAGCTTCCTGACCTAGGGGCAAAATCTAACTGTTGAGGCATCTCCTGCCGTTCTTTGCAAAGGGGCTGGTGTCTCTAAGTTGCTCAGTACAGACTGATTAAAAGGAAAAACTAAGAGCCAGTTGTTAGGAATGACTCGGCTTAGAAGGCCAACCTTTTTCCTTTGAAGGGAAAGGTACGATGAGATAACCCATGTTTCGCTCCTTCCAGAAGTTTAGAGGAGTGTGTTTGGATGGGAGCAGGAGGATTACTAGGAGTTTGGAGGGATGCGTTTTTATCTGTCGGAAACCAAAGAGAAGTGTCCGTGGTTTGATGGGCACATGAGGCTTTTGAGCAGTCATGTGACTGAGCTTAGCCAATCAGAATTCTCTACCCCACTGGAGTTCAGTCAATATGAGCTCTGATTGGTTCAGAGCCGGGCAACTGGGCCAATCAGAGTCCTCTCAGGGTCCTGCTGGGATTCTGGAGACAGTCACGCCTTCTGTATGATCAGAGGCTGGCATGGCCAATAAGTATGTACAGTGCCGGACTAAGAACAAAGTTAGCACTGAGAAGCAGGAGATGAAGGAAAGGAGGCCACTTCCTGGTGTCTTTCTTGCAGGAACCCATGTTCAAGGGGGGTGAACCAGCTTGCTTCTGAACCTCTCAGTTTTATGAGCCAATAACCCCCTCCCCACTTTTATTTGTAAAGAAGAGAGTCCTGACTAATGTAACAAGTGGATAGTCAGTGTGGTTTACGCAGACCCTGGTTTCAAAAAGTAGCCGTAAGTGCTATGAGGAAAATGAAATGGATGAGGCTTCTTAGACTGCAAGCAGAGGCCTTTCCCAGTGGCAGGAAAGAGCCAGCCATGAGAAGATCTTAGGGATGGCATTGCAGACCAAGGCACCAGCAAGGCTTCTAGTGAGGCAGGAGAATAGGGTCTGGAGGCAGGGAACCTAAGGCCAATTCATGCTGACTAGACGTCAGCGCCAGCGCCAACTCCCTTTTCAACCCCTCCTTTTTCTGTGTGGCAGTTGCTGTGTGGCAGCTGGAAAATGAAAGTACCTCTGATTGGTCCCCTCCCACAACCAATCAGACTGGCCATGGGCCACTACTTCATTTGCACTGAGTGAACCAATGGGAAACTTCTAGTGGGTATTTAAGCCCCACAAAATTCTGTAACCGACATTCTTGAGCTGCTTGCTCGAGCCCACTCCCACCTTGTGGAGTGTACTTTCTTTTACAATAAATCTCTGCTTTTTCTGTTTTGCTTTGTTTGTGCGTTTTGTCCAGTTCTTTGCTCAAAATGCCAAGAACCTGGACAACTACCCTCAACCAGTAACACTAGGTGGGAAGGAGGTAAGCAAGTCAGGCACAGAGAGAATGCTATCATGGCTCTAGCTGAGTGAGCAGGAGGAGGCTGATAGAACATGACAGAGAAGCAGGCAGGTGCAGAGCCTGAAGGGCCTTGAAGTTGAAGACGGGGAGTTCAGATTTATTCCAGGATAGAAAAATCACTGGAGAGTGAAGGAATCTGATTGGCTGTGGCAACTGTGAGGAGGAGGGCCCCTAGAGGAACAGCGATGGAAGCAGAAAGGTCAGTGAGGAGGCTGATGTAATAATAGTCCAGGTGAGCAGTAAATGGTGGCTTGGATCTTGGTGGGTGGAGGAGACAGAGAGATTAGGATGGATTCTGCATGTACCTTGAAGGGAGAGCCTACGTGAGTTATTAGTATAGTACATGTGAGAAGTGAAGAAATGAGAAATCAGATATTTCCTGAAAAGATGAGGACTGGGTGAGTAATAAGTTTGGTGCATCTATGCGAACCACCAATGAAAATATGCTTTGGAAAGGTGTGTCAAGCACATGTGCTCTTGGCTCCTGGAGGGCAAGGGCTGGGTTCAGCCAGCAGACTGGCTCAGAGTGAGCTGGATGGCTGAGTGTGTGGGTGGGTGGAGAAGTGGATGGGTGGGTGAATTTGGGAATGAATGAGTACAAGGATGGACGAGTGAGTGGGGGGTGGGTGGGTGTATCTTTGGATGAATGGATGCAGGGATAGATAGATGGGTGGGGATGAGTGGTGAGTGTTGAATGGGTAGATGAGTGGATGATAAGCTACATCCACCTTGGATGTCAAGGCCATATCAGAATCTTCCATTGGAGGAAGGGAGTGACCTCACCTCCTCCCACGTGGGCTAGCAGGCTGTCTTAAGCCTCCCTAGGAGGCCCAGTGGGGATTGACTTAAAAGGCAGCTAGATTTGGGCAGCCTTGGCCTAGAAAGGGACACTATGTGTCTGTGAGCCCTGAAACCTGGAGAGCAACTTCTGACCCGGCGCCTGTCACCCTTGGGGTCCAGAGGGATGGGCAGGATCTCACCAGCCTAGCTTCTTTCTCCACTTGGCCCATTACAGGAACTTACCCAGGAATCCTCTCACAGACCTAGGATCCCTCCCAGGGATCCTCTCACAGACCTAGGGAGATAGCAGCTAGCATCAGCGGCCAACATCCACATAGAGAGTGTGGACATGCGAAGGGAAATCTCCCCTTCAATTAGATACCTTAAACAAGCTCTGCGAGGAAGAGGATAGGTCTACCTGGGAGCCAAGGGGCCTGGATTCAAGCTTCATGCAACTCCTCTCTCCTATTAGCTTCTCTCAGCATTTCCCTGCCTTCTATAAAACTGGATTCAATGATTTCAATTATTTCTATGATCTTTTGCATAGAGGTTTTATAAACTATCAATTTCTTTGTTGTTTTCAAAAGTTGTTTTTTTTTTTTTTTTTTTTTTTTTTTTTTAAGCACCTTTAGGGCTGGGTGTGGTGGCTCATGCCTGTAATCCCAGCACTGTGGGAGGCTGAGGCAGGTGGATCACCTGAGGTCATGAGTTCGAGACCAGCCTGGCCAACATGGTGAAACCCCGTCTCTACTAAAAATACAAAAATTAGCTGGGCATGGTGGCTGGCACCTGTAATCCCAGCTACTTGGGAGGCTGAGACAAGAGAATCACTTGAACCCGGGAGGCGGAGGTTGCAGTGAGCCAAGATCGTGCCATTGCACTGCAGCCTGGGTAACAAGAGTGAAACTGTCTCAAAAAAAAAAAAAGAAAGAAAGAAAGAAAGAGAAAAAAGCAGCTTTATTGAAGTATCGCTTACATATCATAACATTCATTCATTTTCAGTGTATAATTCAGTGATTTTCAGTAAATTTACAGAATTGTGCAGTCATCATCAGAATCCGGTTTTAGAACATTCTCATCACCCCACAAAGATCCTTGTGTCTGTTTGCAGTCAATCGCAATTCCCACCCCCAGCCTCAGGCAACCATTAATCTGCTTTCTGTCTCTATAGATTTGCCTTTTCTGGACGTTTCATATAAATAGAATCATACAACATGTGGTCTTTTGTGTCTGACTTCTACTTTGCATAATGTTTCTGAGGTTCATCCATGTTGTGGTATTTTTTTAAACAATGGAAGTAATTATAAGTTTTTAAACAAGGACTTAATCTTACTTTTCTAAATAATCTCCTAACAAATTCCAACATTTGTTTTAGACACAATGGATTTGAGTGAGGTTTGTTCCAACTTTCAAAGCTTGCATTTTCAGTGTAAATCTCGGAAAAGTCTGGATTCTTATATATAGCACACGCCTGGTTGATTTGTTGGTTGGCTGGCTGAGTCTTCCTGGGCCAGTTGACTGGTCACTTCCACTTACTTTTCCTTTCAAAATGGTTTGTCCATCACTTTGCCTCTAAAGACATCCGCTGTCCTGCCTTCAACACATTGGCTATGGCTTGTTCCAGCAGCCACGGAGTATTTTGTTAGTTTATTTGTTGCACTGCAGCATTTTGCCTGGGGACATGCCTAGGAGAGGCCATTTTCAAGCAAAGGGTGAGCCAAGATACAAACATTTTACAGTGACTTACAGGCCAACCGGATACAATTGCCTGGGAGGGTCAGGCTGCGTCCATCCACGGACCTTTTCAATCAATACACATTGGCAATCCACTGGGTCCCAGGTAGTGTACTAGGCCTTGGGGACATAGAGATGAACAAAATCTGATGAAAAATCTCTGCCTACTTTGAGGTTATCACCTTAGGCAAATTATTATGTAACTTCTCTGGGCCTTGGTTTCCTCATCTGTAAAATGGGAATAATAATAGTGCCTGCCCCATAGAACTTCTATAAAGAAATAATGCCTGCCAAATACTTAGAACAGTGCCTGGCACTTAATACGTGCTCTGTAGGAGGCTGCTATAGAACTATTATAAGTGACATTATGGAGGCACACCCCTGCCCTCAGATAATTAGATTTCTTTAAAGCAACACAGACATAAAGTTAAACTTAAAACAATGTGATGGGTGCTCAGCGCACATTTGTTCGGGTTGCTGTGGGCATGCAGAGGAGCTACTGCTCCATCATCACGTAGAGTAGCGTGTGAATGATTGGCCAGTCATGTGTACTCTTCCGGTCATAGAGACGTCAAATGTGTTTTTGAATGACTCTGATTATATGCCATCCCCATGAAGAGATGAGTGTTCCGTTCCACTTGGGCTGTCCCCAGCACAGCTCCTCTGTGTCCCATGTGATGAGTGGCATGGCTGGTCTTGGAGTCTGCTCTGCCCCTTGTTATGCCATGGTCCCTTTCCATCTTTTCCTCCCTTGTCCAGTCCATCCATCTGAATCCTTCCTCCCAAGGTGCTGTTCTCATAGTTCTTTCCAACTCCTCCAGCAACCCAGAGCCCTTCCTTCACAATTCTTTTTTTTTTGAGACAAAGTCTCGCTCTTGTCACCAGGCTGAAGTGCAACAGCACCATCTTGGCTCACTGCAATCTCAGCCTCCCAGGTTCAAACCATTCTCCTGCCTCAGCCTCCCAAATAGCTGGGATTACAGGTGCCCATCACCAAGCCTGGCTAATTTTTGTATTTTTAGTAGAGACAGGGTTTCACCATGTTGGCCAGGCTGGTCTTGAACTCCTGACCTCAAGTGATCCACCTGCCTCGGCCTCCTAAAGCGCTGGGATTACAGGCATGAGTCACCGTGCCCGGCTCTCCTTCACAATTCTTAAGGGCTTTAAGGCATAAAGAAGTAACTTGGTGGGTGCCTGTAATCCCAGCTACTTGGGAGGCTGAGGCAGGAGAATCGCTTGAACCTGGGAAGCGGAGGTTGCAGTGAGCAGAGGGAAGATCTCGCCATTGCACTCCAGCCTGGGTGACAAGAGTGAAACTCTGTCTCAAAATACTAATCATCATCATCATCATCATAAATCTCTACAGGGTGACTCTCCAGCACTTTTTAGAACCCTGTCTCTTACCCACAGGAGCTGGACTTGCTTCCGCACCAGACAATTAGAGGGACATAATAATTCCCCACCGGCACCTTTCCTGAAGCCCAAGGGATCCACTTTGAAATAACACTGAATTAAGTTTGGGCAGAAAGGCTGGGGACAGTAGTGTAATCGAAGGAGCCCTTGGGGATCCAAAGCAAGTTCTGCTCTAGGCCTTTCCACCTCCCCATTTTTCCAAACACCCAGCACCCACCCCTATCCACCTTCTGCCAACACACACCCCAAGGAGCAACAGTAATCCCCAGAAACATTAGAGTACAGCTCCATGCAAAGGTAGGAAAGCTTTTCCGTAAATATGTTACCTGCCATCTGGGGAGGAGGCAGAGTGACATCCATTTCCCTTTTATTCATCCTTATCCTTCGAAGCATCCTCAGAGGACGCCACAGCAGAAGAAATAGACCCATTACCTTTGCAGCTTCGAACAACAGAGACACTATCCCTGGCAGGCCCTTTGGTTTCACAGAAGGCAGCAGAAGCTTTGAAACCCCTGCTTTTCCCTGGCCAGGTGCCCCCACCCTAACCTCTGAAAGCAGAAGGGAGGCATGATGAGGATTTATGGCCTCTCTGCACATTGTAACACCCCCAGGGTGGCCGAGAGTGTTGGTTCTTCCTGTTACAGATGCATGAAGTATATCAGGGGTCATGATTTATGGGACCACAGCAAGATTTCATCTGGAATAACGTTTACTTGTATTCAGAGGAGGAAAAGTTACTGACCCGTGCCTTCCTGCAGCCCTTCCCTAATTCTGACACAATGGCTCTGGAAGAAAATGATCAATTTCCTCACAAAAACCCTTTCCTGCGGCAGACAGAGCTTCACAGGCTCGGAGCATTGCACAGAGTATCTGGATTTCCCCTTTCCATTACTCAAGCACTCACTGTATTGTGGAAGATTGAATGAGGCAAAATCATAATGCACATGCTTTTATCTCAGAGGTTGGTATTTTTAGTATAGAAGCCAGGCTAAATAAAATTTAAATTAAAAAAATAAAAAGAAAGGAAAAATATATTGAGGCTTAGATCATTGGCTGAGATTACGCAAACATTCTTCAGTTGTGAATCTCGGTGGAATGATTCTCGTGGGTTTGTGTATGTGTGGGGGGTGGGGTGCATTTCAGGGCAAAGAGCAAGATGAAGGGTTGGGGAGGGAGCTGTGGTGATGGGGCTGCCTCAGTGTCCTTGAGAAAAGGCCTGGCAGTCAAGGCTGGATCTCCCAGTGTTTGTGCACTCACCACGTGGCCAGGCCAGCGCTGGGCACCTTCCTGTGCATTATCAGTAGTTCTCGGCAGGAGCTGTGAGGCAGGTCCTATCATTCCCATTTCACAAGTGGTAAGCCCAGGGCACACCCTGACTTGCCCAAGTCCCTCAGCTGGAAGCAGCAAAGCCAGGATTCAAGCTCAGCCTGTCCTATGCCGAAGTCCTTGCTCCTTCCTGGCCCTGCTACTGCTGCTAGGGGAGGCTGGCCTCCAGCTTCATGGAAGTGGATAATGGGAATATCCCCCAACCATGTCACAAACCCGTTTTTCTGGATTAAGAGGAAGCCTGAGTCCAGGTAGACCCTAAAAAATAATCAAAGATCCCTGACAGGCCCCATCACCAAGACAGCCCTTGCTGTGAGTAGCAGAATCAACTCAGTCTGGAACTGGTTGAGGGGCTGTGACTGGGCTCCTCAAATCCGGACCACAGGGCAATGCCAAGACAGTCAGCAGAGACCCAGGCAGGCAGCCTCCTCACTGTCCACACAATCTCAGGCTCAGGCCACCCTCAAGTGGGCCTGGCCCAGTTTACAATGGCACCAGCCCATGTCAGATCATGGCCACCACCCCTCCCAGCTACACGGAGGTGGACATCATGCCAGGCCCCTGCACCATGAGGTGGGTGAAGATACTCAGCCCAGAACCCTGGTCAGTCAGGACAGGCCTATGACCCCAGGGCTTATTCTTCAGGCCATCTCCCTGCCAGGAGACAAGATGACACTTCTTGACAATGCAATGTGGACTAGAAGGAAATCTTTATGCTTTAGAGATCAGACGGACCTGGAATCAAATCTCTGCGCTGCTACTTCCTGGCTGTGTGACCTTGGGCAAGATACTTAACCTCTCTGAGCTTCCATTTCCCTCTAGCATAAGGATAAGTAGAACAATCTAATAGGATTATTAGTAAATGAAATGGGATAGTTACTTAAAGCACTTAGCCTAGTGCTCTCGTTGAGGCCAGTGTCCTGCTTTATCCTTGCATCAGGCATAGGGGACCGTACTGTAGGTTCTCTGTTCTCTTGCTTCTAGGAAAGTGATAACAACAGTCTGAGCTACAAGCCAGGTAGGGCTGAGCTCTTGTGCAGTATTATCTCATTTAGTTTCCACAACAAGCAAATGGTATTATTAGGCTCGCTTTACAGCTCAGGAGCTTAGACTGGTAACTTGCTCAAGGTCACACAGCTAGTATATGACAGTAGGGATTCCACCTCCAGTGCCTCTGACTCCAGAGCAGCTTTCCTGATATCATAGTGCTTCCTATTCCAGTAGACGTCATGGAGACTGGCCCTGTGTTTAATTGTTTGCATTGTCTCTTTAGAGTCCATTTTGTATGGACCCAGAGGGATGTGCGGGTGTGTGCATGTGTGTGTGCATGTGTGTGTGTGTTTATCTTTCATGACAAGAGTAAGGGAGGAGGTGCTGGGAAGGTTTTTAAGTAACTAGCACATAGGCTGTTTCCACAGATCTTGCCACTAACTCTGTGGAACTTCAGGCAAACCACTGCATTCTCCTGGGCTTGCCTTTTCCCGACTTTGAAATGCAGAGTTCTCCCTGCATCATCCTTGGCAGGAAGGCAGAAGGAACAGGCTCTCCTCACTCTCAATCACTCTGAGGCTTCGAGCCCATCTCCTTCCAGCCTGGGTGGCAGCTGGCTCTGGAATGGAGCTCCCACTCTGTGGGGATGCTCTTCTGCTCTTCCAACAGCATCAGATTCTTCCAAGGAGGGGAAGCTATGGCTGAGATTTCTCTGTATCCTCAGCACTATCCTAGGAACATAACTGATATTTAAAGAATTCCTACTAGATCTTACAGAAAAATTGTGTGTGTGTGTGTGTGTATGTGTCTGTGCGTGTATAACGGTGTGGGTACATTTTGATATTCTTCTTTGAGAAAGAATGCACTTTCTATTTACAGCATGATTTCAGAAGGACCTTCTAATGGAGTGCCTCCTTTAACCGGCATGCCTCCCCTACCAGGTGAGAAATGGGCTCAGAGAGTTCATGTGGCTTGCTGGAAGTCACAGACTTATTCCAGGCCAGCTACCCCCCACCAGAAAACAGGCATGGCTGCGCGATGCCAAGGCCTCCTTTCCTGGTGGAAGGTGGGCATTGTGGGAGGGAGCCCCACTTCCTCACCCCTGCTGGCTGAAGCCTGAGGGGCTGCCTGAGGGGAAGTGGTAGGCGGGCACGTTGGCCCCTCTGGCCAGGCAGCCTCCCCCTCCTCTTTCGTGCCCTCTCATCAGTTCTTATCACCCCTGTGAGATAAATTTCCTCCTGATTGGTTTGTCTTCCCCACATGGGGAGGACCAGGGCACAGATGAGGCTCTGGATAGAAAGGGAGGAGGCCCCACCCAGTGTGTGTAAGGATGGGTGACCTCAAAGCTAGGAAAGATGGAGAGTAGGTATGGGGGTGCACACTGCCCAGGGCCACGACTCAGGGTCCTCCTCTGCTCCACAGCAGCCCTAGGAAAGGGGCAGGAAGCCCTGGAGTGACACGGTAGTCAGAGGTGGTGGTAGTGTGTATATCTATGTGTGCATAAGACAGAGAGAGAGGAAAACAGAGAGTGCAGGAGTTGAGGAGCCACAGGGAGAAGCTGCAGAGGCACCTCTCCAGGATGCCTACCTTGGGTGCTGCTCCCCTCTGTGTCTGGGCCTCTTGGCCTTTAAGACTCCCCGGGTGTCCTAGAAAACACCAGGTGGACTCCCTGGCCATGGAAGCCTCAGGGCACAGGGCAGCCTGGTGGATGTTTTGGTCCCAAGCCCCTTTCTGATCACAGGCAGGTCAATGAAGCCTCTGGGCCTGGCTGTCCTCTTCTGGACGTGGAGCGTAAGTCCCACACTGCACAAGGCTGTGCAGCTTCACAGAGATAGTGCTTGTGACGCTTATCCCTAACAAGAGGACCTTGAATTTGGAGAATTATAGGAAGACAAGGCCTCTGCCCTTAAATTGATCATTCTTTCCATCCTGACTCTAAGCAGGGGTGAGCCAGTGTGTGCAGAGGTCTATGTGTAGATGGGACCACGGAGGAAAAGAGAAGCTTCCCATTGCATGGTCTCCTCAGAGCCCATTTTGTATGGACCTAGAGGGATGTATGGACCCAGAGGCACATCCCTCTGGGGAAGGCCTGGCCCGCAGTCTCCCTAATGCAGCTGGCAGCCACAGCAGTGTGGGCCATGCTGGGTGTCCCAGGTGGGCTGCCAGTGCACAGTCACCTGGCCGCCTCCTGAGCAAGGCCTTTCTCCCTGGGCAGAGGGCACATGCACACTGTCAATCGGCATTCGGGGAGGCCCACTGGACAGCTTCTGAGTGCTCATTCCTGCCCACTCACCAGATCACCAAGAGCTGCCCAGTTGTCCAGGGATATGGGCTGCTTGGCCTGGGCCATGTGTGTCCTGACCTGTGTTCCTCTCACATACCTACCAAGACCTGACTCCATGAAACAAACACTGACCTTGGCATCAAGGCGACCTGACCCAAGCTCAGTTCCATCACTGAAGAAGCTCCTCCCCTCTTGAAGTTTCAGTTGTCATCTGTAAAATGGGAGTAAGAATAGTGCCTACCCATAGGGCTGTTGGAATGATAAATATGAAAAAATGCATAAGCAATAAAAATATAGAACATATGCTCAGGAAATATTAGCCATCATTCTTTGCTGCTGTTTTTGTTTGTATCATTGTCTCTCCCAGGGGAGATTCTAAGTTCTGCAAGGGCAGAAACTATGTGTAATTCATCTTTGTAACCCCAGGATGCCAAGCACAATACCTGTCATAGAAATTCAGCAGTTTTGGGCTGGGTGCGGTGGAGCACGCCTGTAATCCCAGCACTTTGAGAGGCCGAGGCAGGTGGATCACTTGAGGTGAGGAGTTCGAGATAACCCTGGCCAACATGGCAAAACCCCATCTACTAAAAATACAAAAATTAGCTGTGTGTGGTGGCACATGCCTGTAATCCCAGCTACTTGGGAGGATGAGGCAGAATTGTTTGAACTGGGGAGATGAAGTTGCAGTGAGCTGAGATCGCGCCACTGCACTCCAGCCTGGGCAACAGAGTGAGACCCTGTCTCAAAAAAAAAAAAAAAAAGAAAAAAGAAAAAAGAAAATAAATTAAACAATTTTATGCATTAAGCACCTACTGTGTGAGTGCATCATGCTAGACCGCCATCAGGATCTTGCCTGTGATGACCTGTGAGGTGCAGAAAAAATTGGTCCCCTGAATCCTTGCACAGTACATGGGCATCTTTCGTGCTAACATGTCTTGTCTGTGCCCCAGACTCTTCCTGCAGCTACCAAGGTCCTCACCTCTTCCTTTTGTTCCAAACCAGATGGATAGAGCTCCAAAGAGCATTTAATAAATTCACACACACTCAGGTATAGATAACTGATAACCACTTGATGTGTGATGTGTTGTTTCTCCAAGGGATTATTTTAATTCCAAGAAAGATCTAAACCTAAAGCAGATGTTCTTAATCCAGGTCCATGGAAGGTCTGAGTGTGGGTACAGTAAATGTGCTCAAACTTTTTTCCCTTGGGAGATAGTCCATATCTTTTATCAGATTCACCATTGGTCTGTGAACCAAAAAAGATTAAGAAATGGTTCCCCTCCATCTCTACTAAATTACAAAAAATTAGCAGGGTGTGGTGGCATGCACTTGTAGTCCCAGCTACTAGGGAGACTGAGGCAGGGGGATCGCTTGAACCAGGGAGGCAGAGATCGCAGTGAGCCGAGATTGTGCCACTGCCCTCCAGCCTGGTGACAGAGCAAGATTCCATCTCAAAAAAAAAAAAAAAAAAAAAAGAAAGAAATGGTTCCCTAGAGCGGGGCTGTCCAGTAGAACTTTCTGTGGTGAAGGAAGTGTTCTATATCTGTGCTGTCCAATATGATAATCACTAACCTCTCGTGGCTATTGAGCACCGGAATTGTAACCAGGGCAAGTGAGGAACTGAATTTTAAAATCTATACGAGTTAATTTAGATTTAAACATAAATAGCTTAGCATGGCTGGTGGCTGGTGGCTACCATATTAGGCTGTGTACCCTGAGATGATAACGATTTGATAGTAGAATTTTAGATATGTTGAAGAGATGGCATTTTAGAGTATACAAGGGGATTCTTATGAACAAGAATTTCTCAAAATTTATCTAAAATTTAAATTTATCTAAAATTTAAAAATTCATTCGTTCATTTACTCATTCATTCATTCAGGCATGCACATACATGAATCAGCACTGACATCTGCTGAGCAGCCATCAGGCTTGTGATACTGAGAGAACAAAAGGTGACTAGGAGAGGTTTTTACAATTTACTGGGACCAGAGTGTCTGCCCAGACAGGTCCCTTTGGGGATGCCTTTGTATTTAAAAAAGCAAATTTTAAAAAAATGGATTGCCCTACTTGTCAAATCCTTATTACATTTGACAATCTCAAGCAAGAGAATGTTTCTTCCCCTTGGAAGAACGTTTGACCCCCACAGATGGGGAGGGAGCGGATGGAGTAGCTTGCAAAGTGGAAGAGGCTGGGGATATCTCCTGGAGGATCAGGTTCCATTTATAAATGGGAATCTCACAGTTAATGTTTTATGGATGTCGGTGAGGCAACCTTTGGGAAACAAGGGGACTTACTTAGCATCTGGCATTTATTGATTTTGAGGCTTCTTTTCTTCCATGTTATCAGTAGCTCATCTACTCCTGGGGTTGTGGTGAGGGTTAATTAGCTTTTTATGGGTGAGCTCTTACAGCAGTGCCTGTTGCACCATGAGTGCTCTGTGTCAGTTATTATTATTGTTGAGAAAGTGCCCGGCAAATGTAGAAGTGGTAGGTGCTCAATACATTTGTTGAACGAATGACTGAAATTGCTTAGTGCACAAAATTAAAAAGCATCAAGCAGAATCAAAGCTGAATGTCAGTGTCTGCAATGGCCTTTGCCAATTACAAAACAGGCCAGTACTATGGCCAAGGTGATGAGTCTCTGCTTTGTGAACGTGTTCATGAGGGTTTGCCATCACAGCACAATGACTCCCAACTGAGGGCCTTGGCTTCTCAAGTGGAAATGGAGTAGACATTGCTTAAGACCTGCTTCAGCTGTCCTGATCTAAGAACGTGTCACACATCTCTAGCTGGGTCTTTTCAGCATGTCAGGCACAATGACAACATCTGCATCTACTCCAGCCAAGAGAGCTACAACAATCCACTATGTGAACATAGAGACCAGAATTCAGTTCCAAATAACCCATTTTGCAACAGCTTAAGAATTTCCAGTTGTGTCTTCTAATGAACATCAACTCCAGAAGTGGGACGGCACTGTAGACATTTGCAAGTGAGTTATGGAGGCGCTCTCAGCCCTGCCAAGGAAGGGGATGCGCCAGCATCCACAGAAATAGACAAAACAACTCCAGCAAGGTCCCAATTGCACACTATAGAATTTTTAAAACTTGGGGTGAATAATCCCTTTCGTGTCTGGCTGTCATTAAGCTGGACAGTCATAACTCCTTTCTGCTGGCTGCCTTCAGCCCTCCATGTTGTCTTTATCTTGTCAACACAGAACCCTTTGGCCTCCAATCCTATTGTCCTGATTAAAATGCCAGCATTGCTCTCCAGATAGCTCTTGATTTTATATCCTCTTAGAAGAAAAAGAAAAAGGAAAATTGATCAGGGCAGTTCAATGTGTGAGGAATGGACATGTTTTAGGGTGGGGAGTGGAGAAGGAGGAGGCTGGTCCATGGTAAGATTGCTAGAAGACTCTGTCCTGCATGGGTCTCAGGAATGAGGTCTTCATGCTTGAGTAGGGAACCAGGCTGCAAAGAGGAATGCGAGTTGGCATCTCTTGAGATGACTTCAGTCCTGAGGGAATCCTTCCAGACTGGATATTTCTGAAAAGTGATAACCCCAGATCTGCCTGCCCAACCACTGTTCTTCATTCTCTCTCTCCTCCTCTGGATTGCATAGTAATGAGAGGGGAGGGGAGGGAGCTCAGTACTTGGAGTTGGCCAAACCTGGCCAACCCAGTAATTTCCTAGTTACATAGCATTGGGCAAGTATGTTCATCTCTCTAGGCCTCTGATTCCTTAACTGTGAAATGGGAATATTAAACCTATGTTGTAGAATCATTGGAGAGTGAAATAACTGTATGTGAAAGAAGTTACACGTCGAGAGGAGTTTTTGTTATTATGATATATAATGTCTTTATTTAGCATTAAGCTGTTGGGCTCTCTCTAGTGGATCTCACTCATCTTGGTTTTCTCAAAGAACCCTGTTTTTACCTTCAAACAACTGGTGCATTTTACTCCAAGATTTCCTGGTTTCATGGCATTATTTCCACCATCTTTGGCAACATACCTTCCTTTGCCAACCAACACATGCTCACAAACCTCCATTCAACATTTAACAAACATTCACTGAGTGCCTACTCACACATTCTCTGTATGCCAGACCATCATTGAACAAAATAAAGATTTAGGTGTACATTCTAGGAAGGGGAGAGAGAAACTAACTGTAATACATAAGTAACTTATACAATCTATTAAGAAGCGGTAAGTGCTATGAGAAAATGAAAAGTGGGCTGAGAATGGAGTGGTCCAAGGTGTGGGCTGCAGTGGTTAATAGGGTGCTCAGGGTGGCCTCATGGACAAAGCAAAATGTTAACAAAGACGTGATGGAGATGAGGAAGTTGGCCAAGAAGAAGAAGTTGGCAGAGGAAATTTCTAGGCAGAGGCAACAGTTGAGCAGAGATGTGAAGGTGTGCAGGAATGTTCAAGGGCAGGAAGGACCTAGAGTCAGGGTTTTAGAAAAGGGCATGCAGATGGAGTTGATGGAAAGTGCAGGTCACACAGGGCCTTGTTGGCCATCACAAGGATTTTTGGTTTGACTCTGCATGGAGTAGAAGTCCACTGTAGGACTTTGAGCAGAGGAGAAACCTGATTGATTACACTTGTGTTTTAAAAGGGTCTTCTGGCTCTATGTTAAGGGTAGATGGTAGGAGGTAAGAGTGGAAATAGGGAGACCCATTTGGGAATCTTTGCTATAAGGTACAGGATAAATGATGGTGGCTTACACCAAGGTGGTATCAGGGGAAGTGGGGAGAATGATCACAGTCTGGATCTATTTGAAGGTGGAAGCACCAGGTTTGCTGATCTATTAGATGTAGGGTGTGAGAGAAAGGGAGGAATCAAGGGCATCTCCAAGGTTTTTGGCTGAGCAAGAGGAAGGATGGATGTGCTATCAGCTCAGCTGAGGAAAGCTGTGGGTGGAGACAGTTTTGGGTAGGAGGAGATTAGGAATTTTGGATATGTTGAGCTTTAGATGCCTGTTAGACATCTAAGTTAAGATGTTGAGTGGGCGTTTGGATATATAAGACTGAAGTCCAGGAAAGAGGTCTGAGCTGGAAATATAAACGTGGGAGTCAGCAGCATCAAGTTGGTATTTAAAGCCATGAGACTAGATTGCCATGAGGCTTTCTTCCCAAAAGCCCAATATATACCCATAATAATTTTCATTTGTGACTGTGTCACAGATTTCCCAAGGACCTCCCATCATCTATCAGTGGATGGTTAATTATAAAATTTGAAAAGCCTAAGACTGTCAGTGGTTGGAAGGTGGAGTAGGAGATAGAAGCTCAGAGCAATTTGTTAACTTTTAAGTCTCTTAGTTGGACTGAAGGCATGTACCAGTGCCCAGAGTAACATAGGCAAGATGGCAAAGTGGGGTGGTGAATTATATTTTTGGGGGAAAAGCCGTAATTCAGTGTGGTAGGGTAGTAGTCCCTCTTTCTCTCAGTCTCTGTATCTGAGTTTCCAGTCACACAGCACAGACCTGACACAAAAGCCATGCTCAACCACGAGCTTGAGATTCCAGGATGATAGTCCCTGAGAAGGCAAAGTTGTCATCTCTCAAGGCCAGGAAGGAAGGAGACGCACTGCCCTAACCAAGAAGACTTCACACTGGAATTCAAGGAAGCTAGAGAGCCACACATGGGATATGGTGCTTGGTGTGTACTATGCATGAGATGTTGAAACAGCAACCATGGAGGAGGAGACGTCCAGGGATTTCCAGGGGCACAGCCAGGAAGAGAGTCCATGCACACCCAACTCCAAACCCATGTCCCACACCCAGTGAACAACCCCATGAGCTATAAGCAGTGCTGAGTTCTAGGCCAGAGGTTCCAAATGATGTGTTTATCAGAACCTTGGAGCTTATTAAATATACTCATCTCTGGGCACTTCTTCCAGACCTCTGAATCAAAATAAAAAAAATATGATTTTGTAGGGGCCTCTTGGGGCTTCCAGTTAAGTTCATTCTGACTCTAAGTGTCTCATATTGAGCTTGGTTCAGTCCTTGATCATTGCTGAGTATCCCCTCTGTGCCAGGGAGTGGGCCATATCCTGCGGAGAGTACAGAACTATTTGAGCCCTGGCTTCTGCCTTCAAATAGCTCAAAGACATGACAAGAAAAAGGTGACTTCAGGAGTCAATTCCAGGCAATAAAATTATGGCTCTCTCCAGGCAATGCTGTGAGAACTCAGTGGATGGACACCCTGGAAGGGCTATGAGATCATAGGAGGGCTTCTGCCAGTCTCTGTCATCCACTGGCCAAGAAAATTGCAAAATGTGGCACGGATTTGGAGCCAGGATTCCAGCTGGCTCTAAAGGGAAAACAGTGTCTCACTGTGTCTGCAGAGCTTGTGTGCTGACAACACGTCCAGGGAGAACTTGCTGCATGGGAGAGGAGGTCTGTACATAGATGTCTGGAGCAGATATGACGAGACATGGAGGGAGAGAGCAGGAGCCTTCTCCCTGGCCCAGCCCCTGGACCATGTCTGAAAGCTGTGAAGTGGAGGCTGCCAGAGGGAGCTGATGCAGCTGTTCTGACAGGGGCTCAAGCAGTCCTGTTTGGGAGCCCAGACGACAAATGTTCTACAGAGGGGAGGAAGCATGTATTTCTCCCCTGCTTGGGTTCCATGGGGACTCTGGGCATCATTGTGGTTTCCTGTGAAACAGTGGGTGAGAGAAGGGGAGACTCTGATGCCAGGCTGTGGATACAATGCCTGGTGGGAGACAGCCAATGCCTGGTGACCATGGCCAATTACCTTAAGTGGTAACAAGACAGACTTCTCTGGGATTCATATGAGACCTTCCTGTGGGTTCCTAGAAATATACTCACTGAGAGCAGACACCTGTGCAGGGAGTCCCACATTAGCAGGTGAATGGAGAGAGCCAGAACAATCTGCTTAATACTGTTAAGTGCTAAGACATTTTGTGTACTAACAAACTGAGGAATCCTGGGAAAATTCAGTGTGCCTCAAAAGGACCAGACATTGTGGGGGATGAGAGGTGGAGCTAAGAGTGGGTAAATGACTGTGTGGGCTTGTATTTGTGTTTGGGAAAATGTGAGTTGCCAAGGATGACAGAGATAGCAGTCTTAACTCAGTGGCTCCCAGGGAAACATTCTTTGGTTGTTGGAGGGTCTGAAAGCCCATGTGATGTAGGCAGTCCTTGGTGAGGACTGGAGTGGGCAGGGTGCACAAGGCCCTAACTGTATCCTCATTGAAGGCATCTGGCAAAACTGGACCTTCCTGGGAAAGTGACCACAAACTCACATTGTCTGGAGATGAAACCAAGGAAATCAAGGCCAAGAACCCAGAGATTTCCCCAATATGGGGTCCCTGAGAAGATGAAACCCACACCTCACTGGCCTTCCCTCCCAACACTGGGGTGTTGCTAATGGGCATTCCAAGTGTCATTTTGGGATGAGTATGGGACATACCCTAGGAACATTCCTATTTCCCAGGCTACAGATTTGTAGTCACTTTCATAATTTATAATTATGTGTAACCTTATAATAATCTATTCCATACTCTGCATCTCCCATCTCAGGTGATTCCCTTCCTTTCCTTACAGAGAGGTCCCCCTTTCTGTGATAAACACTTACGCAGAAGACAAGAAGCAAACTGGGATTTGCAGAAAGTGTCCAAAGCCATTAATGATTTCACTTCCTCTCCATTCTGCTACTGAGAGAGCAAGCAATTGGCAAGCAACCTCATCCCCCCAAATCCTGACAGAAGCCAGAGGGCTGCAAGATCCATGGGTGAGATTATATGACACCATCTAATTTGTTCTGAGCTTCCTGAAAGCTGCAGGGAAGATATTGGAATTGTAGTTTCTTCTGAAATACAAAAATAAAATAAAATAAAAGGTTGTGACAGAGATTTAAATGAGAATAAAATGCCAATTAACTCAGAGGTATTGAACTAGAATCCGTTTCTCAGAAGAATCCCAGGTCGCACATGGCGGATCAGTTTCAATTTCCCCCAAAGCACCGAATGGCCGCACCGGGGAAGCAGACATCAGAACAATCCAGAACTCGGTGCCAGACCCACTACTTATCACTTTAATTGACACTTACTCCATATGATGCTCATACTTTCACCGAATGGGTTCAATTTAATTTGAAATGGGGAATTTTTTTTTCTTTCCCCTATTGAAATATTTAATGCAGCAGGCTTTAACTAAATAGCTTCAATCCTCGCATTCCCTTACTCTTCCATTTTGCTTTAAAAATACAAAAGAACCCCTCCAACCGTGATTTATTTGGAAAATATTTGACTTTTACCACCTCTGTAATTACAAAAGCTAATGGTCTATATCTTTTCTTTTAGTAGGCGATGGGACAGGTTGGCAAAAAAAAGAAATCCCTTCTTTGATATCTATTCTGCCGTCTTCAACAATAAATTAACAGACACAGTTCTATGGAAAAGAAGTCGTCCTTAGACTCGGGGTGGTGATAAGGCAACTCTCCTACCATGGAGCATATGTGTTTGGCTCCCAGCCCACCCTGTACCGCACACACTGTGAGAACCAGGGGTGGGTGAGGAGGGAGGCAGCATCTTTGCTGAGGAGAATCTGGATTCTGGGTGATCACACGAAAGCAGGTGGGTTCTCCCTGCCCTGTGTTTATTAGGGCTGACAGACGAGTGCAAGAACATTGTTCACCCCGAGGTGTTACATACTGATACACTGACAGGCAATTATCTTCGGAGATAGTGTTAAAACACAACAATTAATTGGAAGAGCAAGAGAGAGAGTGGTGGCCCCAGGCCGAGGCAGAATGGTGTTTCTAAAAGCTCTGTGAGGCTGGTAATTCAGCTTCAATGGGTCATTTGATTTTCACCACCTCCCCGCCCCAACTGAAACCTTCCCAGTGCTTTGTTTTTCAAAAACATTAGCCTTCAATGTGTCTCAGACGTCATTAAAGTGCGGGCCAACCTCCCATAGCAACTTTCCAAAATGGTGCCTGGCAATAGAGAAAAATCATTGCCTTAGCAAAGATGTCTCACACAGCCTGCTTTTGTGACGGTAGATGCTGGCAGAATGTCTTTGTTTCAAACTGAGGCTGACACATGTCTGCTTAAATAAAACATTCCCACTTCAGCTGACTGATTTGGTGGGAACAAGAAGTTCACACGCCAAAGCATGGGCTGACCTTCATGACCCCCCCACCAGCAGGGGGGATGAATGCATTGTTGTATCCTTTTACTAACAAGCATTGAGAAGTGTGAGCTTTTCTTTTGCTTGTTTTACCATGGTGACATCCATTGACCTATATTTGATATTCTGCGTAATATACATGTGTCAGAGATCACACATTTGATTGAAATGGGGAAAGGAGGACAAGGAAGAGAAGGATGGAGGAAGCATTTTACAGTTTAGCAAAAACCTGAATGTTTTATAGAGAAGTCTTCATTTTGAAGAGGCAGAAACTAACTGGATTTAGCTTAAATGGAGAAAGAGGAGATTTATTTTTAGGACATAGGGATGTCTAACAGAATCTAAAGGAACTCAAGCTTCCTGATTTCAAGAACAGATCAGAACAGGAAGCCATTTGGTCTCTCCCTTCATCTCTCATCCCTGGTAAAATCTTCGTTTTCCCCTTGCTGCTCAAATTGGACCCTCTGCCTCTCTAGTTGACATGGCTATGGACAATTCCAAGCCCCAGCAACCAAGGCCACATGTTGAAGGTACAACCACATGAAGGGTTCCTGACTCATGCTGTCTCATGGATAAAATTCCCAAATTCTGAACAAGGGTTTTGACTGGTCTGGCTTAAACCAGGTACCCATGCCTTGTCCAACCACCTCAACACAAAAAGTAATGACAGAAGCTAGAGGGCTGGGTGATTCAAGGATCAGATTATATGACACCCCCTAATTTGCCGTGTGTTTTACTCTAGAGGGTAAGTCACTTTGAACAAAATGTTTGTGTATGTGTTGAGGCAGTTAGAGGTTCAATGTGTACAGAAAGATTTTTTTTTTAGTCACAATACAAAGAGAATCACTTTTTTTTTCACCAAAGAAAATATTAGAGGAGATTTAACAACAGGAAGATGTAGTCCTAATTGTGGTGTGTTATCTAGGGAAAGCTTAACTGCAGGAGTCAGAGTTTGATGTGTTTAGGCTGGCACACTTATGGCTACCCCAGGAACACATCAACTAGGGGAGGAGCTGTTTTCCCAAAGGAAGTGGGGTGCTACTGCCAGAAGGAGAGGCAGGAGATGCTGGGCAGACAGAAACCACAGATATTTTCTTCCTTTTCTAGATACTCATATTGCTCAGTGGGTTCTGGGAATCCTTGCCCTACCATTAGGAGTTCCACAGGAGAATGCACCTTACTTTTAGACTCTCTTGACCTTCTGCCTCTCCTCAGTCAAAGTTGTGACAGTGTGCGTGCCAGTCTGCAACATAGATCCTTGCCAAAATGGGCTACATCAAACTCATCACGTTGATCCCAATGTTTGTCTTAGTTCATTTTGTGTTGCTGTAACAGAATGCCACTGAGTAAATTATACAGAAAAGAAATTTATTTGGCTCATAATTCTGGAGGCTGGGAAGTCTAAGAGCAAGGCTCCAGCATCTGGTGAGGACCTTCATGCTGTGTTATTCCATGGTAAACAGAGGAAGAGGAAGCAAGGCCAAGAGTGAGAAACAGAGAGGGTTGAACTCACATTTCTAACATTCTACTTTCATGATAGTTAACCTACTCCTGATATAATGACATTAATACATTCCCAAGGGCAGAGACTTTCTAGCATAATTGCCTCTTAAGAGTCTCCCCCATTAATACTGTCACAGTGGCAGTTAAATTTCAGCATGAGTTTTGGATGGGACACTCAAACCTTAGCATTCCACTCCTGGCTTCCCGAAACTCACTCACATACAAATTACATCTATTCATTAAATCCCAATAGCTCCTAGTGTCTTAACTTGTTCCAGTACCAACTCAAAAGTCCAAAATCTAGAGACAGTCTCATCTGAATCAGAGGGAGGTGAGGCTTGAGACACAATTCACCCTGAAGCAAATTTCTCTTCAGCTGTGAACCTGTGAAATGAACAAGTTATGTGCTTCCAAAATACAATGGTGAGACAGGGATAGGATAGACATTCCCATTTCAAAAAGGATAAGTAGTCCAGAAGAAAGGGGTAGCTAGTCCCCACTACGTCCAAAACCCAACAGGAAAAACAGTAAGTCTTAAAGCTAGAGAATAATCTTTTATTTCATGTCCTGGATCCTGGGCACACTGACAGGGGGTTGGGGCCCCAAGGTTTTTTGAGGTAGCCTTGCTCTCGTGGCTTTACTAGGCTTAGCCCATGCTTCAGCTCTCAGGTTAGCGTTTTGTGCCTGCAGCTTTCCCAGGCTGACTTTGCACACTGGTAGCTTTCCAGTTCTGAGGTCTCAGGAGTAGCTCCACTCCCCCAGCTATAGTAGGTATTGCCCTAGTAGGGGACTCTCTGTGGTGAAAGAATCTCCTTTGTGCTGTTACCCCTGTGACATGTCTCTGCACGGACCCCCAGGCTGTCTGAGATATCCTTTGAAATCTAGGTGGAGGTAGCCATGCCCCCACAGCTTTTGCATTATGCAAGCCTGCAGAGTCAGCACCGTGTGGATGCCACAAAGGTTTATGGCTTGTACCTTGCAGAGGAGTGAGTCGGGCCACATCTGGGTTCACTTAATCTGTGACTGGGGTAGCTGAAGGGGTGCTGCACCAGAATGTCAGAGTCCTGAGGTGGCAGCAAACTCTTGGAGGGTGCCCTGGGCAGTTCCCTGAAACTATTCTACCCTCCTAGAGCTCTGGGCCTGTGATGAGAAGGCCAGCCTTGAAGATCTCTGAAATGCTTTGGGGGTCATTCTCCCATTGTCTTGAGGATCCCTTCTATTCATATTAATCTCCTTAGCAAAGGTCACTTGGCCATACCCTTGATTTGCTCTCTCTAAAATGCTTTTTTATTTTTTACATGGTCAGGCTAAAAATTTCAAACTATTTCCATTCCACTTCTTTTAAATTACAAACATCATCTTGCTATTTATTTCTTCTTGTGTCTTACTATATGCAGGTGAAAGTAGGCACATAGCTTCTTCAATATTTTTCTTAGAAATTTCTTTCACCAGATATCCTAGCTCATCACTCTTAAATATTACCTTCTATAAAGCCCTTGGGCATGGACACAATTCAGCCAAGTTCTTGGCAAGTGTGTAACAAGAATGGTCTTTAGTTTCTAATATCTTGTTCCTCAGTTCCACCTGACACCTCATCAGAATGGGTTTTACCATACATATCCAACATTCTTTTTGGTTTGTTCGTTTGTTTGTTTGGAAATAGGGTCTCACTCTGTTGCTCAGGTGTGCAATCACAGCTCACTGCAGCCTTGACCCTCCAGACTCAAGCAATACTCTGATCTCAACCCTCTAAGTAGCTGGGACCACAGGCTCATGCCACCACACCCAGCTAATTTTTGTATCTATTTTGGGTGGAGACACGATTTCACCATGTTTCCCAGGCTGATCTAGAACTCCTGAACTCACTCAATCCTCCCACCTCAGCCTCCCAAAGTGCTGGGATTACAGCCAGGAGCCACTGCACCGGGTCTCTACCAACATTCTGATCATGCCCACTTAAGTAATCCCTAAGAAGATTTAGGGTCTTACTAGTTCTGGTGTTTTCTTCTGAGCCCTCATCAGAATTGCCCTTAACATTCCATTCATGGCAATCCAGGCTTTTTCTAGCCTGCTCATCCAAGTCCTTCCAGCCTTTACCCATTACTCAGTTCCAAAGCCACTTCCACATTTTTTTTTGTTATAGCAACAGCCCCACTTCACAGTATCATTTTTCTATATTGGTCCATTTTGGGTTGCTATAACAAAACACCATAGACTGGACAATTTATAAAGAAAATAAATACATTTGACTCATGGTTCTGGAGGCTGGGGAGTCTGACATGACACTAGCATCTGGTGAGGGCCTTTAGGCTGCTTCATCCATGGTGAAGGTGAGAACAAGAGACAGAGAGGGCTGAATTTGCTTTTATAACAGCCCACTCTCACAATAATGAGCCTACTCCCACAATAAAAACATTCATCCATTCAGGAGGCAGAGCCCTCATGGCCTAATCACCTCTTAATACCTCTTAATTGTCTCTATCACAATTAAATTTCAACATGTGTTTTGGAAGGGACATTCAAATCATCACAATTCCTTAATATGTATTTTTAAAAACAAGGATCTATGTGGAGAGAGCAGGGCTTGCAGTTCCTCCTCACTCCAATTTACATATGAGGCACTGAGCTGAGCTTTTGAGGAGAGAAAACCAACCAATTCAGCTAATTATTTGACTGTGGTTGTTCTGACTCAAAATTGGCGACCTGCTCTAGGACCCAGCCTCTTTGCAGCCTTCACTCTCCAGAATCCCACGCTCCTGTAAAATTGACACCCTACTGTTCTCTCACATGCTCTGCACCCATCTTCCTTCCTTCCTTTTCTCCTGCTGGTCCCTCTGCCTGGAGTACCCTCCCACCTTGAGCCCCACATTATCTGGATCCCACTGTAGTTCTAGATACAGCTTCAACACCCAGTCCTCATGAAACCCTTGCAGCTTCTCCAATGCAGAATGGCTTCTCCCACACTGACCCCTTGAAACATCACAGCAGATGACATCACTACCAGTCTCTTAGAAAGCTGAGAGCCTTTAGATGTTTTCCCACTTCATGCCCCATGACAGCCTTGAGAGGGAGATAGCATAGTCCACTCCCTGAAGGAAAGGGGGCCAAGGCTCAGAGAAGCTGCAGCGTGGCTGAGGACACTTGGCTGGCAAGGGGAGTGGTGGGATTTTGCGCAGGTCTGTGCATTCCCAACATCTGCACTCATTGTAAAGGGGAAATGCTCCTCACCTGACCTTCTTGTCTACCCAGTGAATACGGCTGTTCCAGGTGAGAACTGTGGTCATTCCTGGGTCCCTAAATGTGGCAGCACAGTGGCCAGCACAAGGTAGCTGCTCACTACATAGATGTGGAAGGAAGGGAGGGAAGGAGAAGAAAAGGATGATCTGAATCCATATACTCAAATCATAAGCAGTAGGGGATAAATTAGTTGCTTGATTTAGGATTTAATTAGGGCTTAAGAAAACAACAGCTGTTTATCTTGAGTACAAACTGGGTGTGATGACACACGATCCACAGCTAGGAACTGAGACACTGTGCCCACTTAAGATAAGCTTCAATAAACTGAAAGTGAGCGATGAACTACTATTTAAATGGAAAGAACAATCTATTCAAAGTCTTAAGTAAAACATTACCAAAATGTAGCACCTTTAGACAAAGTTGGAGTTGGAGAATATAGCAGAAGGGAAAAACTTGAAGGTGGGGAGGTGGCAGGAGACCTGGGATTGAGTCTTGGTGGTTTATTAATTGTGGGACCTTGAGCAAGTCCCCCTTGTTCCATGGGTTTCCATGACCTTATCTGAGAAAAGATGACCTGGATCACTGCCCGCTGGAATATTGTGCCAACTCATGCTCGCACTGAGCTCTCAATGTTTTGCCCAAGATTCTAGATCTCATTTTGTTTCAAGCCACATGAGTTCCCAAGGCAATCTTTGCAGGATGCTCTTTACCTTTTACGGTCTCTCAGCTGCCGTGCTGGATTTTCTAGGTCAAGGAGGGAGACCCTGAAGCTGGCACACATGTCTGTATCTCCCTCATGCTGGGGGCTCTGGGAGGATGGGTCCACATGAGAGTGAGTTCTCTGGAACCAGTGCCCACCTGAGGGTAGGCATAGAGTGTGCCTCTCAGGAAAGGAGGGGTGACTGAGTGGATGGATGGATGAGTGAGTGAAGGAACAAATATGTGATTGTCATATTCAGGCAAAGAGACCAAGGTAACCAGTCAATCCAGAAGATCTGCCCAGAAGAAGTGCTCCACATGCACTGAGTTCCTATTTGCCAGGTGCCAGGCACTGCACTTAGCCTTTTCCAAGCACTGTAATCTCTCAACAGCTCTTTGAAGTAAACGCAGTTATTTCATCCCATTTCACAGATGGGGGAACAGAGACACCAGCTGCCCAAGCTCACAGGACTGAGGTTTAAATCCTAATCCTCTAGAGGCCCAAGCTGGTGTCTTGAACCTTCTGAGCCCTGTTTGCATCCACAGCTCCCTTTCTGCCCATCTGCAACCGAGAGACCCTTCCCCCGCTGACAAGTGTTGATCACAAATGATTGGTGGGTGGGCGACCATTGCATCCTCAGAGAAGATCAGAAAAGGCACCAATTGGGATGTGATCAATGGGACAGGAAGAAGACGCCCCTCACACACTCTCAATAAACCCAAATTTTCCATAACCACGTCTTTATTTTTTAAGTAAATCCAGAGCCCCACAGGCTGCTCAGCTTCTTCTCCAGGCCTGCCCACCCTTTGAGAGCTTCAAGGCTTAGAATGAGGCCGGGGTAGCCCAGACTCACTTAGGAGTGGGACGTCTGTCACCCGCCCGTCTTGTGGGATGAACAACGAAGCTCTCTTATCCCTCTTGTTCCCCCTCCCAGGGCCGCCAAAATGTAGGGACAGGCATTAATTGAAGCCACAGCGAAGTGGGCCAGAGCTGCCTGCGATGCTGAGAAACACACCGGCTGTTTTCAAAGCGCCTTTCTCTACTCTCCTTTCTAATGAAAACCCTCATGTAATCTGTTAGTGCCACTGCACTGGAGCATGAATTATTCAGAGAAGTCTCTGTTCCGTTATCTCCCCTCCCCGGGGACGCCCCTACCATTGTCCGCCCTGATGGGTCATTATGCACTCTGTGAATTTAATCTTTTAGGCTATCCGGCCGCACACAAAAAATGTATGAATAACAATTTTCCTGTAATAACCTTCAACTAACCTTTCAACCAGAGTGAGTCATTCCAATCCCATTTTCACATCAAGAAGAGTCAAAGGCAGGCAATTACCTCTTATCTGTTTCAGAAGCTGCCCCCACCCTAACTGCACCCTTAATTTTTAAAGAGGTGTTGAAGAATGTGTGGGAGCCAGTGGAGGAGGGGGCCTGGGTGGAGGAGGTGAGAAGGGTTGGGTGGTAAGAGGCAGGCACTGGCATTCCAATACCGAACTTCAGCCTTTCCCTCTGGACCTGCCTTGCCATCTCCTAGGGCCACCAGAACTGCCTCTCATCAGCCCACGTGTGGCCTTCTCAGCCCTCTGAAAGCAGTCACCAGTTCCCTCTCTTGTCCCCACTAAGGGAAAATGTCTCCTCTATCCAGAGATTTCCACAAAGCCCTTCCGTGGAAGGCAAGTTCAGATGAATTTTGTCTCTCAGTGAGAGTGCTGGGCTCACCATGCTGCTGACACAAGAGAGGATGGGGAGACTGGGGGCCTGTGCCCACCCCAAGAGCCCCATTTCACCCCTGGGCTTGCGCAGTGCAGAGATCTGGAAGGAGCCTGGACTTTGGAGTCAAGTGTAACTGGCTTTGAGACTTGGCTCCTTCAGCTGTGTGGACTTGGGTAAGCCACTTTACCTCTCTGAGCCTTGGAAGGGCTTCATGGATAAAATGGGGATAACAATAACAATAACTTACAGGATTGTTGTTAGGGTCAAATGGGACATTGAAGCAAACTCTGTCCAATGCAAATCCCCGGGGCTGGGTCAGCTCCTCCAATGAGGCTGAGGCACCCCCACTCCTATTTTCCCCATCTCCTTTTTTGGATCTTGAGTTCAGCCTGGTTCTGAGCATCCGTCTCCCATCCCTAGGCTCTTTGGCTCCCTAGGTAGGGTCTAATACACTCATCCACACTCAGGTCTTAGAATGGCAACTTCCAATGGCTCAAAAAATCCTAAGAGGAGGGAGCATGAGCAGTGCTTACTCTAAGGGACTTGGCCCATTCGTAGTGTGTACAACTGACTCTAGGCCTTTCACTCCTGGAGCAAGTCTTTGCTTTGTCTGTTTTGCCTCAAACTAATCTTTTTTTTTTTTTTAAATTAACCAAATGAAAAACGTGAACTCAGAATGTGAAATGACTTCTCCAAGTCCTAATTCAGAAGACGAGATCCTGGACCAGGACCCAGGGGTCCTGACTCCCCTCCCAGTGCTCAGAGAATCACACTGCCTCTTAAAGTGCTTGAATGGTGGCAGTACAGGCATGATGGCCTTTGGCAGGAAGGAATCCTTGATATTCCTCAAACCAAACCTTGCCAAGCCTTGGTGAGTCTTCTTTCCAGGGTCACACAATAGTCAAGAACCTTGTGCTGAAGGCCTGACAGATTCCTCAGTGGGTTAATGCCACTCTGGACAATCACAGAGGTAGCATGGAAAACATCAGGTGGCCTGCCTGGGTGACTAGGTTGCTCAGTGAGAATGAGCTGCAGATAGAGAGGGAGGTGCCATGTGATGAGATGAGAGACGACAGGGTGAGTAGGTACTGGGCTCACCGGCAGTGGGCTTCCTGTGCCATTTGTTTTCAGACTGTTGGTTAGCAGGGTCCTGCACTCTAAGCCATCTGCCTGGTTCAGGCCTACCCAGGGCAGGGAGCATCACCTCCTGAGAGTCCTGTTTCACATCTACCTCCCCCACCCTCCCAATCCCACCCAAGACCCCACCAACCCGTTTTTTTCCACAATCTGCAACCTTGACTCTTGCTTTGACACTCTAAGAAGCTCTCTGTCTTTCCCTCTTGACCTCTCTTCCTCTAGCAATTGGATGACTGGAAGGAGGCAGCCTGGACTCAGCTCTCCCGTCCTCTCTGTTCCAAGTCTGTTGGATCCTTGTCCAGGCTTTTCCTCTGCTTCTCCCTTTGGTGCATTTGCATCACTCCTAGCGTAGCCCCTGCTACCCTTGCAGAAGGATATTTCTGGAAAAAAAACAAAAAAACAAAAAACAAACAAACAAACAAAAAATTCTCCAAGTCCTCAAAGGAAATACACAAAAACACTGGTCATGGAGGTGAATAAGTCATGAGGGTGGGGCCATTGTGAATAGGATTAGTGCCCTTATAGAAGGGTTTGACTGAGGGAGTTCTTCCCTTCTGTCATACAAGAACAGGTGAGGACACAGCATTTGTCCCCTTTGGAGGACACAGCAACAAGGCATCATCTTGGAAGCAGAGAGCAGCCCTCATCAGACAACTGAACATGCCAGGGCTTGATCCTGGACTTTCAGCCTTTGGAACTGTAAGAAAATAAATTTCTATTTCTTATACATTACCCAGTCTCAGATATTTTGTTATAGCAGTAAAAAAATAAAGAATTAAGAGAGTTTCCAAACTTTAGAAATATGTATTATAAAAGTTGATGAGCTAAGAGAATCACAGTCTTCAACTTTTTTACCCTCCCATTGAAGACCTAAATGTGATGTGAGTATCAGAGGTGGAAATTGGGGCTGCTGGTGAGGGAAGGGCCTTTGCTGCCTTTTAGGAAGGCAGGAAGAATCCAAAATGGCTGCTGACCATACAAGGAACAAACCATGAAGACCACCACAGGGGACCACTCACACTCAAGTCTGGGCTGCTGGTGCAGCACCTCCAACAGGCCCCCGGGAGGAAGTAGCCTGCACTGCTCAGGGAGTGGGCAGACTCTTCAGGAAGAAGCTTTCCTAGGTCAGAATTCAAACTCGGGTCTATCTGTGTCCAAAGCCTGCATGTGTCTCCATCATCATCCCCCTTTCTAGCACACACAAGATCATTCTGAATCCCAATGGACTTTGCCTTAGCTTTGTTTATTTCTCCAGTGGCCATAGTATGGACACATCCCCTTTACCTCCCCTTTCTCCACCCCCCTTGTACCACCATCTTCTACAATAATGCCAAGATCATCCGCCCTTAGACCCTGAAAGCCCCCGGACACCCTTTTCCCTCTGTGCCAGTTAATCAAACCTTACAGTCTCAGCTCCTGGAGAATTTGTCTTGGAGTCTGGTACAGATTCTCAGCTCACAGCAAGGCTAGGGGAGAATGCTGTGAACTGATGGTGTGTGTTCTTTCAGATGTTTCACATTTGAGTGTATATAAAAGAGCAAAATGGGCTGAAGAGCCAACATTTGTGCTACAAAAACATGTCATATCAACAACAGCTACCTTGTCCCCAGAGAAAATTAGGTTGTATAGATGTGAATGTGGTTTCTTTTTCTTTTTTTTTTTTTCTGGGGGTGGAAGTGTTGTATTTTAATGCCTGATTTTGGCAGTTGGTGCAGAAAAATAATCGTGATGCCAATGGCCAAATTTTCCTCCATCCAATCTCAGAAAACTCGAGTTTATGTTTAAATTTCATGCAGCAGAGTTATATACACAGTGCATGAGGGCGGCTGTTCAAAATGTACACATTTCTAGCTCCACTGTAATTTTTTTTCTTTTTGCAAAAGAGAACTGAGACATAAACACCACCCCCGTCTGACTGCACACAAGGTATGTATGTATGCGACAAAAATAACTCCCCCGGGATTTCTACAGCCAGGCTGTCATGCACAGGCACTGCACACGCCAGTGCAGATTGCTAACAGGTGTGGCTCGGGGGAAGGATGAAGCCAAGGACAGGCTGTGATGACTGCACGTTGGTGAAGTGATGGCAGAGAGGGGTGCACCACCTCCCTCTCCCACGACCTGGCCCCATCCCCCTTCCACAGTAAGTACCAGGCACGATCTTGGGCATCATTGCCAAAATCTGGGATTCCGAGCAGTGCTATAGCTCCAAGATTGGCCTCTGGTAGGAATGTGAGAGGACATAAATGTGATCCTGAGTTTGGGGAGCTGGAGTAGCCACTCTGAAGCAAGGCTGGACTTGTTCCCTACTGTCCACTGCTTTAGAAACCAATGGTCTTAGGTCCCTGCAGAGTCCAGGATGATGAATACTGAGGTGCTCTAGAAACATAGTCTGTTTCTGGAGCCTCCCTGCTGCCCTGTGAGATAGAAGAAGCAGGACCCTCCCACTTCACAGGTGGGTCTGTGAGAGGCTGAGTGATTGCAGTATGGTCATACAGCCAGGCAAAGGCAGAAAAGAGCCTGGACATCTTCTGCTGCTTTTGCAACAGACTATGAGGAGAGGCCCAGGGGAATAGCATGCAGGGTGCAGGGTGATTTGACTGGAGGGACAGAGGAAGTCCTGCCTCACCCATTTGCAGACCTGAAATCCTCAAAGGGAGTCAGCCATTGGATGTTGACAAAATTTCCCAAAGGTGTTTTAAGTGGCACCTGGATTCAAGATGTGCAAAAGCGTTAAGAGGCTCTGTGCCCAAAAAGTTTGGGCAATGCTGATTTAAACAAACGTAAAGCATTTTATACCCTGCAAGACTTCTCAGAGCCCTTACTATGCTAATGACCCAAGGTGGGGACTTAGTATGCAGGATCTTCCAACCACATTGACCGGAAAAGTACTTTCACAAAGCCCTTTTCAGACCTAGTGCTTTGCAGACCCACACTTTGTGGAACGCTGGATTAAGGCAGTGATGAGTTTAGAAAGGCATATTTTTCTCAGGGAGGAGAAAAATATTTTTCTAATATTAGTTAAATCCTTCTAAATGCAAAGTGGTTTAACAGATTAGCTTTAAATCATCTGAAAGACTCTGAAGAAATGGGACACAGGAAAGGTAAGTTTTGATTTGAAGAAGAGCAGAGGGAAGTGAAACTGCCTTAAATCCAATTTGAGAAAAGCTTATTTAAATGTGTTGCTGGAAAAAAAAAAGGAAAGAAAGAAAGAAAGGAAAGAAGAAAGAAAGAAAGGAAAGAAGAAGAAAGAAAGAAAGAAAGGAAAGAAGAAGAAAGAAAGAAAGAAAGAAAGAAGAAAGAAAGAAAGAAAGAAAGAAAGAAGAAAGAAAGAAAGAAGAAAGAAAGAAAGAAAAAGAAAGAAAGAAGAAAGAAGAAAGAAAAAGAAAGAAAGAAAGAAAGAAAGAAAGAAAGAAAGAAAGAAAGAAAGAAAGAAAGGGTTTTGAGTTTTGTTGAAGTTTGGCTTTGTACCAAGAACTCTTAGGCCAAGGTGAGACGTAAAAGGTGCTAACGCGTTGCCCAAGGGGCCTATGTCAGATTCAAGCAAAGCCCAGCCAGAGGCATCTTGGGGGACAGCTGTTGGCTGGGGGTGTAGGGGTGGGATCTGGGAGCTAAGCTATTTTTACTTCATCTTGAAAAGGAGAGAAATAGCTGCTTTCTTAGAGGAAAAAAGCATTCGTATATTATTTGGGGAGGCTGTGATGTAAGAACACATCTCTGCTCCATCAACTGTTGGTGGGAGTGTAAATTAGTTCGACCACTGTGGAAGACAGTGTGATGATTCCTCAAGGATCTAGAACTAGAAATACCATTAGACCCAGCAATCCCATTACTGGGTGTATACCCAAAGGATTATAAAGCATTCTACTATAAAAATACATGCACATGTACGTTTATTGTGGCACTGTTCACAATAGCAAAGACTTGGAACCAACCCAAATGCCCATCAATGATAGACTGGATAAAGAAAATATGGCACATACACACCACGGAATACTATGTAGCCATAAAAAAGGATGAGTTCATGTCCTTTGCAGAGACATAGATGAAGCTGGAAAACATCATTCTCAGCAAACTAACACAAAAACAGAAAACCAAAACCTTATGTTCTCACTCATAAGCAGGAGTTGAACAATGAGAACACATGGACACAGGGAAGGGAATATCACACACCAGGGCCTACCAGCGAGTGAGGGGATAGGGGAGGGATAGCATTAAGAGAAATACCTAATGTAGATGATGGGCTGATAGGTGCAGCAAACTACCATGACACATGTAGACCTATGTAACAAACCTGCACATTCTGCACACGTACCCCAGAGCTTAAGGTATAATAAAAAAAAATGAAGCTCTAATATTCAAGCTCCCAAAGGCAGGGCCTGGTTCTCATTCACCCAGTTTAGGGCCCAGCAAGGGAGGACAATGTTTGCTGGGCTAAACTGGACACCTGGCCCTGGTGTTTTTAAGATGGGATTCTACTGCAAACACAACAAGACCTCCCTTAGTACACAGTACCTTCCGGCAGGATTGTCCTGGAAGTTGTGAGTCTGCCCAGAAGAAGCACAGGGATTGGGGGCAGGTGATTTGGGGGTCCATACCTGCCTCTGCTTCTCTTCAGTTAGGTGGCCACCAGCAGGTCCCTTAACCTTTCTGAGCTCCAGTTTCCTCCCTGTAAAATAGGGATCCTGAAAGCTGCCTGGCTTACCTCCCAGGTGACAGGTGGATTAAATGAGAAGGAATAAACGCATGTTATAAAAGGAAGATGCTATACAAATTCCAGTTATTACTACATGACAGAATGTAAGCGATGTTAGGAAGGCATCCTCTCCTATCTAGAAATAGTGTTTTGCCAAGGCATGTCAAAGGGCCTGAAATGTCATTATTAGAAATTTATTCCCTGGGATGTTAAAGGCTTTTAGATGTTTAAGACATTTTCGCTAAAATGCATTTGGGAGGCATCAATATTCAGCCATTATCTCTGGGCCTCTGAGAGTCTGGCCTGAGACATGGACTTTTCCTGGCTGGCAGCAAACCAGCAAACCAGTGGGGATGGGGCTGAGGAAGGAGGGGTGTGATAAAGAGAAGCCAGCGTCCCAGGCAAGTGCTCCCCAAGTGTGAGATAGACCAACGCTTCTCACCCCTGTGTGTGCCCACGAATGACAAGGGGAGGGAGTTAAAATGCAGAATCCCATTCAGGGGGTCTGAGCGGGGCCTGAGAATCCTCATTTCTAGGGAGATCCCAAGTGATGCCAACACTACGAGGACCACATTTGGAAGAGCAGTGATACATAACAGCAAGCCCAAATGTCCCCAGAAAACCAGGCTTTGGTAGAAGGCCTAAGCCCTGCGGCGTGTGATGGTTTGGGAGGAATTCTGGCAAAAAGCAACTCTCCCTCATGAGAGAATGACTAATACACAGGGCTGCTGTTTTTAAATTTGGATCTGTATTTTTGTGGGATCTTGGTTAGTGCTCTGAAGAACTGTAACATGCACACACAAGATGGGGCCTTGAGACCTTGCTGGGGCCCATGCCTGCAGGGCCCGAGAGGGCCTAAATCCCCCCCTCCCCTCTGGCTCACACCTGGAGCCCCAGGTTCCCCCTCCCCTCACCTTGTGTTCTACTTCAGCTCAGGTTTTCTCAGAGGCCCTAGCTCTCCCCCCTGCCTTTATATGTCTGAATGATGTGTGGGCATGCTGTTTCTCTCTCTCTCTCTCTTTTTCTTTCTATTTGTCCCTCTCCTTCTCCCCCACTTTCCCCCCTGCCCCCTCCATCATCATCATCCTTATCAACCTCCTCCCCATGCTGTCTCTCCAGTAGCTGGTTCGCAGAGGATAGGTGACTCACAACCTCACCAAGTGATCAGAGCTCACTCTCAGAAATCACCAGCATTTACACACTGGACCAGAAGCCCCCTGAGGGCAGACACTGCTTTCTTCTGCTTGGGGCTCCACTGATGGCATAGCGCCCAGTATAGGGAGTGGAGGAAGAGATTGGACATTTTCCCACTGCTTGTAATACATACTTGCATTTGGAGGGCCTCATGGCAGGGCGCCTTCAAAACCCAAGTCAAAATACACAGTGCTTCCCAAGCTCTTGCTTTCTGGCTTTCTCAGTTCCTTCAGGTTAGCATGAGTGTGAAATTAGGAAGAATCAGAATGTGATGAGTAAGACCAGTCACAGAGCACAAGAATCCAAGTGATTATCTGTGAATGTGTGACTGAAGAGCCTCTCCCACATGGACTCTTGGGTCTTCCCTCGGGGAGAAGGACTGGGGAGGGGGTAATTCCTGGGAGGAGTGAGCTGCACGGCATCTCTAAAGAGGGAAGCCAGACCAACTCACTGATCTCACTGAATTTCGGACACATGGCATTTGGTGGGTGGAGCCTGCCTTTCAAGGAAAATGTGGTCATCTGAGCTCAAGGACAGGGTTGTCATAAATATGCAACTTAATGACCAAAGCTCAGTGATGGACACATGAAGTTTATTATATAATTCTCTCTATTTTTGTGGAGATATGACATTTATCAAAATAGAAAGAAATAAAAGAAGAAGCAACACATGCCTTGCTTCCAATATAACTTTCTGATTAGAATCTGACTACTCCCCATCCTGTTGGTAAAGACTGCTCCAACCCCAGCCACGAGGTCCTGGTTTATTTGGTGGCTATATTTCCCTTTGCAAATTATGAATGTGACATTCAGGTTTAGACCAGTAGTGCTCAAAGTGTGGTATGTGGACAGGGGCCTGTGACTTGTTTGTTACCAGAATACAAGGACATTGAGAGAAAACCCTTAGAGACTCATGTGGTCACTTGGCATTGCCCTAACATCTATGCACACGGTCAGTGGACTGGTCTTGTCTCATCAAATAAGATTCAACTGGTGAGTTTCACGTAATATGAACTGAGTGTTGGTCACACACACAGTGGGGCTGTATGTCAGACCATGACAGACCAGAAAATTCTTTTCTTAAGTGGTATTTCAGAACATACAGTTCAAATCCTTGGGGTTTTAGTTAGCATAAATGAGTCTGTTAGAATCCAGACACCATGGAGTACCAAAAAGAACACATTTCTAGACCTACAACAGCAAGACCCCATGCACGGCCCTGCCTAGATCACCCGTGGATCCCTATGCCCTACTCTTACCTGCACCTCAACCAATATATCAAAAAGCAACAGATGCAAAGCACACCCAGTGACAGGGACAAACCAGAGCCCCTGTCTCCCTTTCCTTTTTCGAATTAAAATGGCGAAGCATTGAGGCTGCCTCTTCCAGATTCCACTTCCCGGGAGGACCTGGCAGCGACAGACGGTCACTGAGGAGTCCCACGCAAGCTGTCCAGGCTGGTCTGGAAGTGGGTGATCTCAGAAGGGATGATTTAGAGCACAGCGTGTCAGGGTTGGAGGCGGAGGTAGCTGCTCCCCACGGCGCTCATTAAGCTTCCATAGATTGCGTTTCCTGCCTCCCCCGCTAGCCCTCCAAAGTGCCTGTTATTAATTCATAAAAACACTGCAAGCGTGATTGAGTCCGCTGATTACTGGAGCAGGCAGACACAAGAGACGGTGAAATATTTCATGTCTCTCTACCAGGCTCTCAGGGGCTCAGGAGGAGGAAAAAAATAAAAAGAGAGAAAAGCAACAACGCGAAGAAAGGAATATGGAAAAAAAAAATGGTGTTGTGAAATATTAATCAGAACTGTTTGCCCCTGGGGGCCAAAAATATGAGGCGGCATAATCAATGTAGCAAGAGCTGCCCGGCGACATGTCTTTGAGAAGCTGATTATTGCGAGTAAACACAGCTAAATATTCTGGATCTTTGGACTGTGCCTCTGGTGTCGCTGGAGAATCCGATTCCCTTATCATCCTTCTGCAGGCGTGGCCCCAGGGGAGCGTGGGAGGTGCTGGCTGGATGTGGCTGCATGGGCAGGGAGTCACTTGGGCCCAAGCAGGAGCTGTGTTCATTCTTTTCCAAACACTGATTCCAATGGGGTGGGAGTGGGTGTGTGTGGATGATGCCCAAGGCGGTGTGTGTGTGCACGGGGGTTGGAGCGGCCTCTAGAGTCTACTCCTGACAGCTAATGACACGATACGAGCCATGCCAAGGGAGCCCTGGCTCTAGAGTGGCCTTCTTCAGGGTTCCCAACAGGAGACCTGGTAGATTTGGGGGTGATTCAGGAGGGGCTGTGCATTCAGGGGTCTCCACGGAGATTGTAGTCTATCCAGCTAAACTGTCCTGGAGAGGGCGTGGTGGGTCGACTGCAATATAAGCTCATGGCATACACGTTATTGCATTAAAGGGCCCCATGTCTGCCCTGCATCCCTCAAGCTCAGTGACTGGGCCATGAAACCTGGATGCATGAGCAGAAGGGAGCTCTCATCTGTCACTATAGGCTGGAGTGAGCCCAGGGATTGTCCAACACCAAAGGTGGAACGATGTGGATGTGGGTTTTACAGGTGCTGAGTCTGAGACAATCAGAGTGGAAAGTGAATTTAGAGAACAGGAATTGCAACCTCCACATTGTGCAGAGGCCCAGGGAAGGGCGGTGACTTGCCCAACGTCACACAGCAGAGATAGGATTCTTCATATATAGGTTAGGGTCCTGGTATACTGTTAGGGCATGAAGAAGGAGGAGCAGAGGTAACTGATGGAAATTCTTCTGCACCGAAAATTTGGGCCTAAGGAAAGCTTCCTGTCAACTACAAGAAGACTGGGTCAGAGGGTTTGAGCCTAGAGGAAGAGATCATACCCCAGAATTTCTGTGTCCTAGCTCCAGTTCCACAACCACATTTTCAGAGGACCTTGATCAAATTATGTCCCCTCTCTAAGCCTCGGTTTCCTCATTTGTAAAGGAGTTTGACTGAGTAGTGAGAGCAAAGATCTCACCAAGTCCATGAATGAGAGCAGTATTTGGGGTCAGCTGTGGCCAGGACCTTTTTTATGGAGGATAGAAAGAGGATCGGGTTTAGCAAGGCACACAGGACTGTCATAGCATCCTCCATCCAGAGACCAGGAGAGCATCTGCCACAAAGGAACTTGGGAGGAGAATCACCCTTTGCTCTGAAGTGCCCTGACTTACCTAATTCTCCCTTTGGTGCTAAATAGAGAAGCTAGAAGAGCCCCATCTCTGCCCTCTATCAGTCATATCAGCTTCAGCAGAAGATTCAAGATAGGGCAGGCACTGAGGAGATAATGGCTGATTGCTTTGGTGAATAACTCAACTTAGAAAAGAAGTTTTCCTGGCCAGGCATGGTGGCTCATGCCTGTAATCCCAGCACTTCGGGAGACTGAGGTGGGTGGATCACAAGGTCAAGAGATCGAGACCATCTTGGCCAAATGGTGAAACCCTGTCTCTACTAAAAATACAAAAATTAGCTGGGCGTGGTGGTGAGTGCCTGTAGTCCCAGCTACTCAGGAGGCTGAGGCAGGAGAACTGCTTGAACCCAAGAGGCAGAGGTTGCAGTGAGTCGAGATGGTGCCACTGCACTCCGGCCTTTTACAGAAATAATACAGCAAGGATGACCAAGGTTCAACAACTTGCCCAGCCCTGGGAGCTGGCCATTGGTGGAGCTGGGCCTTGAACAAGTGCCTATCTGATTCCTGAGACCCCTGACCTTTTCAATCTGCCTCCCATTGATGTCAGAGGCTAAAGAGGAAACGTGCTTTCCACTGCTGGTTTACTTTCAGGCCAGTAAAGTGAGCTTTGGACTGAGAAGAGGGCTAGGAGAGGAGCTGGTGGTACAGCTGACAGCTGTGATGAAGGGGGTGATCAGGGAGCCCAGATGGCCCTGAACTCAGTTCAGTCTTCTGAGGCCAATGAACTATGCTCCTGAATCCTGAGAGAGCTTGCAAGACCACCACATAGCTGATGGAGAAATAGGAAGGACTGAAGAGAGGAGAAAAGCTGAATTTCAGTGGAAATAGGGTGTGCTTATGAATTTGATATTGATCTAGGGCAGTATTGTAGCATAAGTCATTAAAGCCACAAGTTATCAGCAATTAGGAAATGAAATAGTGATCATCAGGGGCCAAGATGGCTTTACAAAGAGTAGGTGAATCAAAATAAGCCTATGTAAAAATAAGCTCCCTGTGACAAGGTTACCAGACTGGTAGAGAAATACAATAAATATAAGAGATCTAATTTCATTAAAGCAATTGGCATGTACTCTCAGTACACCCTGATGGAGATGAAGAAATACAGATGGAGAAATATGGGCAGGAACCCAGGAAACTGAGTTTAGCATAACTCAGGGGACTATAAATAATGCCTAATGCCTGGATTTCCATAGACGCTCAGCAACATTTCCTAAATAGAGTGTCCACTGGGCTGTAGCTGTGGCTGTGACTGAATAAGACCCTGCCCCAGCTAACAATTTTACCCATTATCTGATATAGACAGGAAGTCAAGTTTAATATTAAATTGAGACTAATACCACAAGTATAACACGATCTTTTTAAAGTCCTCCATATACCCTCACTTACCCTTAAAATAAAATAAAAAAATAATTGAATATACAGAAAAGGTCCTGAAATACTACAAAGAAAACCTGACAACAGTGGGGAGGGAGTGAAGGATGAGTGTCAAGGGGAATTCTGATTTATCTGTGGTAATTATTTTATAATTCATACATTATATGAATAAAATTTAAAAAATAAAAAGAGCAGTCAGGCTCATCAAAGACTTAACGGGATGTGAATATCAGACATGTTGTTCGTTGGGTGACATAGAAGATTCCAATCCTGGGCTCTATGTGTCTCACCTTTGATACAACACTTGTTTGTGATGTTGATCTTTCTTCCCCACCCCCACTTTCTGGAACCTGTTTTCTCTCTTACACTGTCTGGTTTAGACTTGTGGTCTCCAAATGTAGCTGCACATCAGAATCACTTGATAACCTTTTAAAAACCAAGAGATTTGGGAGTCACCCCATCCCTAACAATGATCTAGCCACCATCCTTACCCTTCTTGTGGCAGAGAGTACAAACAGTGATGGATACTAAGCACCCGGCACCTAGCTCTCCCTTTTGGTTCTTATGACACTCATGGTGGGCGTGTGATTACCATCAAAAAGATGGGGACACAGAGGCCTGCGGAGGTGGAGATCTTTCCAAGTCCATGCAGTTGGAACACGGTAAAGCCACAATCTGGAGGATTACCTATGTAATATATTGTGAGGGCTCAGAGTAAAGCAATGGTTTTTCATGGAGGAAGAACAAGTTCAGGAAAGAAGACTTCACTGAAGAGATGGCATTTGCATGTCAGCTTGAAGGAGGAGCATGGTTTGATATTACAGGCAAGCCTGGTGGGAGAGGTAAGGAACTGCTCACATAAGATCTGAAGATGTGAAAACCATGCCCTTGGAGGGTAGCAGGTGCCGTCCTCTGGCTTGGAGGCTCATGGCAGGCTGGGTGAGGTGGCAGCACGGGAGGGGGCAGTGGGCTTCTGCATTCCCCCAGTCCATCTCCTCTGTCAGTGCTTCCCAGGGAACAGCCACTCAAGGCCCTGTTAGCCCATCAGTCAACAATTCTTGACCCCCTACAGTATACAGAACCTGAACTTGTCCCTGGAGCTCCCAGAAGCATGGGAAAGATGTTTCCCTCCCTCAAGGGGCTCAACTATGCTTTGAAGGAATGCCAAATGACGATTTAGAAAATCGCTAGCAAGCCAAGACAGAAGGCTGAAGAGGTCATGCTGCTTAGGGTTACCTGCAAAATGAGGACTTCAGACTACCCATGCTGGTGGAGGACAGTGGGAGAAGATACTGCAGAACCCAGCAGAACTTCAGCTGAAGGGTAAAGCTAACTTAACAGAGGGGGAGCATAACAAACACGGTGCACAGCCAAGCAAAGGTGCAGAGATGGGAAGCGCCAGGGCATGCGGGGGCCAGGATGGGGCTGCTGGCTCCTGTCTTTGACCCTGTCCTGTGGGTGTGCTTTGGAGGGGAGCTAGGCTGCCAGCTTTGATTTTGGAACTTCGAGACAGCTTGAAGCCCTTGAAGCCAGTGACCCAGCAGCCTTTAACTTTCAGTGCCTCAAGCAAGTGGCTGTTCCTGCAGAGGGCTTCAGGCAGCCCAAGCCCCGGAGAACTGGAGCACCTGTGGCTCCCCTACTCAGGCAGCCCTGGAGCCCCAGAGTCTGAGGGACAGTAGCTGTCTTCTACCTGCAGGGCTGCTGGGACGATTAATGAGCTCATATTTATAAAGGACTCTCAGATCCTCAGAAGGGCTCTGTAGAAATACGAGTGGGTTATAATTACCACCACTGTAATTAATGAGTCCCAACTTCTTAGAGAATATAAAGTGCTTAATAAAAGGAGGGGGAAAAGAAAGGGAAAAAACCTAACGTGTTTGAACTTGGGATTTTTTTCTTTTTGTAAAGTACACTTTGATAAGGTATCAAATGAAATTGTCTTCTCTCCTTTCAAAACTGAGAGGAGCCCCAGATGGCATGTCTCAATGCCAAGGGCAGCGTTTCCAGGAATAATGGAGTGCCTTGCAGCTCTCTGGAAAACACTGGGCTGGAAATCAATCCTGCCACTCCCAGTAACTTGGAAAGTGAGTCTTCGTCTGCAAGGGATGATGTTGCATTGGGTGGGGGGTGGCTTATGAGCTTAGATAGGTGGGGCACCACCAGTCCATGGCCACCTACACTCCAGATCCCAACTGCTATACCTGGTGAAAGAAATAATGTCTCCTGCTTGGCCTAAACTGAAACGTTAGTGAATACACACTTCCACTTTTCCATTTTGATTAACGTTTATAATATACACGTTTTTGCTTTTTTGTTTTGTTTTGCTTTTGAGATAGGGTCTTGCTCTGTCACCCAGGCTGGAGTGCAGTGGCACGATCACAGCTCATTGCAGCCTCGACCTCCTGGGCTCAAACGATCTTCCCACTTCAGCCTCCCGAGTAGCTAGGACTACAGTCGAGTGCCACTACACAGGTTAATTTTTGTGTTTTTTCGTCTCCCATTTTTGCCCAGGCTGGTCTCGAAATCTGGGGCTCAAGAAATCTGCCCTCCTCAGCTTCCTAAAGTGCTGAGATTACAGGTGTGAGCCACTGTGCCCAGCCTAGCTTTTTTCTTTGGTAGTCGTAGGATTATTATTCCCTTTGGACAAATGATCAGGATTGAAGGGAAAACACATTCTTACTGTTCTTGGAATGTATAGTTAATTTCTCTCTGAGTACTCAATTGGCTAAACGTGTTTTATCGTGACTTCATCAGAACCATGTATTACCATTTTAATGTGCATATGTGTGTGTGTTTGTGGAACCAATGTGGAAGGGAGCACCATTTCTTTCGCGAGGTTTGCACCATTGGTCTAGTAGCTGAGAGGCTGGGAATTCTCACTCTGTCTCCTGGTACCTGCTGCTGTCAGTCAGGAGGTTATTAGTGGTGCTTCAACACAGTAAAATGGGTAGATGCATGGAGTTAAGTTTTCTTCCATATAGAAAAATAAAAAATATATAACCAGGGATATACATATACTCCTTGGAAATTTTAAGAAATTGGATTGTTTGGGAAAATAAGCCAGAAATTAATTATATTTAAAAATAATTTTTAAACACTTGCATATGTTACTTATTTATTTTTTTATTTTTTTTTTTGCAAATTCAACTTGAAAAAAGTCTTTGTAAGGGCAAAGAGTAGATAGCGTCACTCCGATGAGATGTAATTCACTCTCTAAGCTTGGCTTGGCGTGTTCAGCTGTCTATAGCGGCCTCAGGCTTCTTCCCGTATCTGGTGCTATCAAGACTTGTTGACTCTCAGCTGTTGGGAAATTCAAGTCCAACTGCTGTATTTTATTAATTCTGCCATGTCATTTGCTAGAATCCCCTAGGTCTCAGCCAGTTTGTTTAATGTTATCAGCTGTGTTTCGTTCTCCCTGGCCAGAGTTAGCATTTCTCACTTTTGCTCCTGCTCCTATGTAATGCATGGAGAATCTGTTGAGGAGACTTCTGTCTTCTGCTTGTGCTGACAATGCCTTTCCCAGCGGTTTACTGTACTCTCAATCTATTTGTGCAAACAATGCAGCATGTGAAACCACAGTTGGATTTTACTGAAAGCGACGGGTGTACCTGTCTACCTTCCTCCCCCCATTATGAGCCACTAAGGACAAGGACAGTTCTACCTGGCTTTGACTGCAGCTTTTGGAAGAGGGAAATAAATGTAGGAACACATGTCAAGAATAGTTTGGAAGTCACTTGGCCTAGAACCCTAGAGCCTTTCTGGGAAGGGACATCTCATTAGGGAGAAGCTTTCTCCATACACCTGGAAGGAAAGCTAGTGTTTCATTAAGCATGAGGCAGAGAGCAATGCTGTCTTCAGGTATTTGTGGGGACGTACAGCCCAAGTGCCTGCCTGCCCTCCTGAGCACCCCAGATGATCTGCCCCCAGTTTCTGCTGATGGCCCCACCTGAAGCACACCTACTGAAACAGGTGGGTGGGCATCTGACCCAGGTTTGGGCTATCTTACATTTTATCCCAGTGCTGTGGTCTGAATGTGTCCCCAAAATTCGCATGTTGAAACTTAATGGCCAGTGTGATAGTATTGAGATGAGGCTTTTAGGAAGTAATTAAGTCATCAAGACTCCACCTTCCTCGATGAGATTAGCCACCTTATAAAAGGCCTGTAGGGAAATAGCTAGACCTTTTTCTGCCGTTTTGACCCTTCGGCCACGTGAGGGTTCAGTGTTCATCTCCTCTGGAGGGCACAGCAACAGGGCACCAGACCAGACCCTCATCAGACACCAACCCAGGAAGAAGAAGCCCCCAGAACTATGAGAAATAAGTTTCTATTGTTTACAAATTGCTCAGTACCAGGTATTTTGTTATTGCAGCACAAGTGGACTAAGACACCCAGGGAATTTGGAACGGGGTCCTGGAGACTTTTCCTGTTGGCACTTGAACTGGCAGAGCAAGGTGACCATTCTCCACTCTATACACAAGGGAGAGAAATCCAAAATTCAAAGAAGGAGAGAGAGAGACAGTGACAGACCTAGAGAGGCAGAGAAAGAGAAGTGGGGAGGGGAAGGATGAAGTTAGGGGGAGCGGTACAGAAAGAATCTGAGGCAGATGAGAAGGTCGGGGGTGAATTGGAGATGGAATCCCACTGAGACCTAAGAAGGGGATGGGAAGAGAAAAATCAAAACTTTGAGCCAGGTTCCCTGTTTCTGGCTCCAAGGCCTCATGGGCCCACCAGCTTCCTGTCCTCAGTATCTGGGATATTCCCATGAATCCTTACAATAAATTCTGTTTTACTTAAAGCAACCAAGTAGCTTTCTGTTCCTCGCAACTAAATGATTTCGGCTTAAAACACTCTTGGTTTTCTTAATACATTGACCTCATTCACTAACCTTTGTAATTTTTTTAATTTTTAAAAAGTAAAATCTAATGAGGAAAAGATGCTAATTTCTCCTATTCATTCCTTCTGCAGCAGAGAATTTTAGTTGCCTACCTCATATCCATTCTACTCTCCCTGTACTTTGGAGGTAGCATGTGCCTAACTAAAAAGCTGCTGCTCCAACCTCTCCAAGTCACCCGGTGGGGGTCCCCAGGAAAGCCCCTGAAAGGGGCTGATTCAGATGTCAGGTGAGTTTTCTTCCTTCCTTCCTCTTAGAATCTTTCTGTCTGGAACACGGACATGATAGCTGGAGCTCCAGCAGCCATCTTGTGAGTAAGAGAATGGGGCCACACTTTGGGGCTGGCAGAGCAGAGAGCTGGAAGGAGCCTGGGTACTTGATGAAATCGTGGACCACCCTAAGCAGTTGGCAAATAGTTATCTATGGCCTACTTGGGCTTACCAGCTCTACCCTAGGTCCAGCCCAGAGGACCTCAATCCCAGCTCCTTTATCCTGATCTGTATCCAGGCTCCTTATTTCCTCTCTGGGATTCACTTACATTACCTTAACGTCTTCCTTTTTATCCTGTTGAGTCAGCTCTTCTGACTGCCTCTTCCACCCTGGGTTGACCTGAGTCTCCATCCCTTGTCTTTACTGTAGCCCACTCCTGCTGCAGGGCATGTTCAGCCCAGACTGGGATGACCCCAACCAGTTACCTGCACTGAGAGCCAAGACCACAACTACAAATCCAGTTATTCAGAGTGCTAAGGCAGGACCATTTGTCTAGGAGACAAATCTGGCAACTCAAACCTGATTCTAACCCAGGGCTTTTTAGCTCTAAGTGCTGAGCAGCTTCCCAGATGCCCAAGCCAGATACCTGGGAGAAAGCCTGTATTAGTCTGTTCTCATGCTGCTAATAAAGACATACCTGAGACTAGGTAATTTATAAAGAAAAAGAAGTTTAGTGGACTCACAGTTCCATGTGGCTGCAGAGGCCATACATTCATGGCAGAAGGCAAAGGAGGCATAAAGGAGGAGAAACTTCACATCTTACGTGGTGGCAGGCAAGAGAGAGAGCATGTGCAGGGGAACTCCCCTTTATAAAACCATCGGATCTCATGAGACTTACTCACAATCACAAGAACAGCATGAGAAAGACCCACCCTCATGATTCAATTACCTCCCACTGAGACCCTCCCATGACATGTGGGAATTATGGGAGCTACAATTTGAGATTTGAGTGGGGACACAGTCAAACCATATCAAAGTCCCTCTCTCACCACAACATTCAGAAGACCTCCCTTTCCAGGCAACTCCATCTGCTGCTAATGAGCATCATTTCTCTCTATCTCACTGCCACTTCCTGTTCAGTCTGCCATCCTGTCTCTCCTGGATTGTCCTAACAGCCCCTCTCCGAGATCTCTTCCTTCAACCTTGTTTCTGACCCAGGCTCCACCCTGTAGACAGTGTGGCCTTTGCAGAACATCAATCTGATATCTCCTTCCCCTGTTTAGCACATTTCAAACACTCCCTGTGGCCTCTAGAATCTCACTTGCTTCTTGGGCCCTGTGTTCTATTTAAACATGAAGCTCTGGCCACTCTGACCACTTGTCTTCCTCCCATCATCCTTAGGAAGCATTCCCTGACCTTTGGACCAGGTGGCATTTCCCTGCTGCTTGGTCCGGAGACCACTTGCACATCCCCTACAAGAGCTCTCAGCTCTTGATTGAAGTCACTCATTGTCACGGCCTCCTCTGCGGGGCAGCACATTCCTTAATGATGGGCCCACCCCACCCAGGTTTGCTCTGGGCCCACCATCCGGTTGAGCACCTGGCACAGGAGGGGCCTTAGAAACTGTTGAGTAATAGAGGGTAGAGGCTTTTCTCAGGGCCTGGGCCCAACAGAGAGGGCTGAAAAATTCCCTCAACTTCAAGGTTCTTCAGCCATGACCTAGGGCTACTTCCATCCATCCAAGACAGGAGCCCTCCTGGGCTCCACCACCTGGCCTGTGAGGAAGGGCAGCATGAGATCAGACAGGAGGGTCCCCTGCTGCCTGCTGACACCCAGGCCACCAAACATCAGAGGAACGGGGTTTCCTCCTCCTTTCCCCTCCTGAAAGAAAACCAGGATTCTCCCTCCTCCTTTGCCAGAAGTCAAAACCATTCTTAAAAGGCACTGGATGAGAACTTGGAATTGGCCTTGGGAAATGAACCCAAATGATTGTGTAAGCTTAAGCTCTATATATGTAAAACAGATTCCCATGTCAGGGATGCTCTAGCACAGCGGTTCTCCAACTTGAGCACGCATCAGAATTACCTGGTGAGGGCCAGGTGCAGTGGCTTACACCTGGAATCCCAGAACTTTAGGAGGCTGAGGCAGGAGGATCACTCGAGCCCAGGAGTTCAAGACCAGTCTCGGCAAAATGGCAAAATCTCATCTCTACAAAAAATATTTTTAAAAAAATCAGCAGGGCACAGTGGTGCACACCTGTAGTCCCAGCTACTTGGGAGGCTGAGGTGTGAGGATTGCTTGAGCCCAGGAGGTTGAGGCTGCAATGAGCTGTGATTACACTATGAAACTATGGCCTGGGAGCCAGAGTGAGACCCTGTCTCTAAATGAATGAGTGAATGAATGAATGAATGAATGAACAAATAAATAAATAAATCACCTGGTGGACTTGTTAAAACACAGGTGTTGGGCCCCACCCCCAGTTTTTGATTCAGGGCATCTGAATGGGCCCAAGAATTTGCATTTCTAACAAGTTCCCAGGAAGTGCTGATGCGGCTGGTTGGGGGCCCCACTTTGAGAGTCCCTGCTCTACTTGGACCTAGAAGAGCCACCCAAGAGCCTCTGCTACCCTCAGAAACAAGGTAGGTGCTCTAGCTGGGCACTGGCAAGCTGGGAAGCCATGGTCAGATGCATAGGAAAGCAGTTGTGATGCCACCTCTTCTGCCCCAGAGAAGGGCTGCTGGGCATCTCTTGGGTGCAAACCCCACACCCAAACCCTAGTGTACCCAGGGGCAGCCTGGGCTCCATTTAGCTGCCTTTTCAGTCCCTTCCTAAAACCCTTGAAAAGAAGGAGAAAGATCTAAAGTCCTTACTCTTCACCATGGAAAAAAATATTAAGGAATTATCATGTAGCCTTAAACCCTATATATGCAAATGTTCTCATTTGAATTAACTGCCAATTTATATGCCCCATCAAATTAGGTATTCAAACTCTTGCCCGTGTATGTACAGTTGTTCCTCTTCCTGGTCCAGGCTTAAACAGTCACGTGAAGGATGAGCTGCCGGCTTCTCTTCTGGGCCCCTGTCTCTTTAGAACTGAAAGGAATAATTAGGGATTCATTTTCTGGAGCATAAATTGTCCCTTTGATGATTGGGGTGGCCCTCTTTTTTGTTACAGCTGTCTTAATGATACAATCATCTCCTTCTCCCATACATGGGCTCTTGAAAATGAATATTTTTTCTTTAATCCCCCTGGGTTTCACGATACCCCTGGAGGTTGCCATGGTGTGAAGTGGGACACACATTTCACAGGTGGGGAGGCTAGAGCCCAAGGTTTCACAGGTGACCACTTGGACTCAAGGCTGGGGTTCAGATTCAAAACTCAGGCCTCCCTCTTTGTTCCATCTTGATAGCTGTACTCTTGTGCATTTTCTTTATTTTGCCTCAGAAGATCAAACTTGGTGATAATGTAAAACTCTGTTATTATTTTCTAAGAGTTCTCCAAAAACTACCTGATGACCTCTGTGGGGTATGTGAAGACAGCTGTTCTTACTTCTGTTGTGTAGATGTGGAAACCAAGCTAGAATGTATAGGGCAGGTTAGAATCAGAGCAGTGACTAAGACCAGGCCGTGGATTCACCCAGTGATGTGCTGGGGCCAGCTGGGACCTGTTAGCAAGATGATTGTTAGTCTCTCCAGTTCTGCATCAGCGGCCTCACATGGGCAGCTGGAAATTGACCCTGGTGGGATTATTTACATCATGTGATATGGTTTGACTGTGTCCCCACCCAAATCTCACATGTTGTGGGAGGAACCTGGTGGGAGGTGATTGAATTATGGGGGCAGGTCTTTTCTGCATTGTTCTCATCATAGAGAATGAGTCTCACGAGATCTGATGGTTTTAAAAACGGGAGTTTCCCTGCACAAGCTCTGTCTTTTTGCCTGCTGACATCAATGTAAGACGTGACTTGCTCCTCCTTGCCTTCTGCCATGATTGTGAGGCCTCCCTAGCCATGTGGAACTATGAGTCCAATTAAACTTATTTCTTTTGTAAATTTCCCAGTCTTGGGTATGTCTCTCAGCAGCATGGGAGATATACCATGGGAATCATCAAAACTACAAATCAGAACCCTGTACCTCACCCCTCCCAAACCTAATTCCGGATCTCCCTCTCACAGAGAAGATGTCTGGGATAAAAAGCAGCTTTATTTTCCAGCCTTTATGTTGGCTCTTCCTGGCTACAGCCCTCAGCATCCCACTCTCATATCTTAAGGCAGGCCAGGCACTGCACAGTGGACTCCTGAGGGAGGTGATCCAAGTACCCATGGCTGCCTTAATCAGGGGGACCAGCTCAGGCCAGTACCCCTGGGATATGCAGGGTCCCAGAAGACAGCTGGGGAGCTCCCTTTGTTCTAGAAGTATATACCACCCAAATGCTCTCTCACTACATCTCTTTGACCTGGGGGACCCAGGACCCTGGGAGTCAGGACATCCACCACCTGCCTGTTCTTCTCTGTTTCAGCTGGCTCAAACCCTGTGTAGGTAATGAATTCTCTGTCCCTGGAGATGGTCAAGGTGAGGCTGGGCAAACACATGGCCAAATTACTATAGGAAATCCAAGCATCATACAGAAGGTAGGCCCAGATGTCCCAATCTGAGAAGCTAGGATTGTCCTTTCTGTGGTTGACTCTTAACCTTACCTGAATTTTAGAAGCTGCTGCCCTCTCCTTCTGGGTTAAAAGCATGGGCCTATTTTCTCCCAACCTGTTCTGTCACATTGCAACACAAGTCTTTGTAACACAGGCTGACAACAAGCTGTCTGAATGCCACAGCTGAGGTCCTCCCACGTGCTCAGAACCTAAACAGTGAACTGGGTTGCTAAAATTTCTGATTTCCCTTTGACATTCCCACCAGTAGAACTTCCCTGTTGGAACAAGAAACTGGCTTGAGTAGGTCTCTGTTAACTCACTGACTGGCAGTGCCTCATCAGCCCCATGGATATAGCAGGGCAGTGATGCATGGAGCCCCAGGCTGGGAGCTGCTGGGAGACGCGGGCTCTAGTCTTGGCTTGAGAAAAAAACCTTTCTCTTTTTTTCTGGACCTTGGTGTTCTCCTCTCTGTGTTGAAAATACAGGCAAATGACTTTGGACAGTTCATAATGTGAATTTCTTCCTTTTTCCTAGAAGAAATGGTCCGTTCCAGGGCTAACACTCCATCTCACCATTTTTATCAGCTCTCTAATACAGAGGGAATCCTCCAGCAAAAAAAGACAAGAAATAGCTGCATTTTCATGGAGGTGGGAGGAAATCTTTAGCGCATTTGAGGTTTATTTGTTTGTGACTTATACCCCATCTACTTCCTGAATGTATTTAAGGGAGTTTACAATAGTAATACATATATAAATTAGCCAAAAAGAGAAAGAAATAAACCAAAGAGGTTTCCCAAGCCGTTTAGCGAACTGGGAGAAAGAACTCTTTGGGAGCCGGGAATAAGATCTGATTAACCTCTGAGCTGCCTGGCAGGCAAAGCAAAATGAAGCAACCGAAAGATAAGATAATCCATGGCACGAAGATCCTTTTCAAGGAAAATCTGATCCTGGCCTGGGGGGTGGGGCCTTGATGCCTGGGAGACGAGGGTGGCCCACTGGCACTGGGTTGCTCTACTCCTTCATCCAGGTAATGCTAGCACTCCACCGCTGACCTCAACTCAACCCCCAGAAAGTACAATGGTGCCTGCTATATTTCCACACCAGCTTCATAAATAAACATGGACGCCTAGGAGGAATTCCCCAAAGAAAGTTAGGAAATCAGAGTTGTGTTTATATTAAGGAGCAGGGCATGCAAATACAGCAGCTGTTTCCATCCGTAAATAGGAGAGGAGAGGGATTTGGTGGCTGTTTGTGATGATCAAGTGTGGTCTAGACCAAAATAGTCAAGTGCATTTGGGTTGGGAATTAGGTACAGACTAACATGGGGTGACTTGCTTCATGCAATGTCTTTGGCTGAACACATTGTGGACAAACCGGCCCTCCTAAAGTGAATATTATTTTACAGGTACTTAGGCAGGCATCAATTAAAAGACTCCATTGGCTAATCTTTGGTCAAGGTTTGAAAACATCTGTTTCCTTGATCCATCTGGTATAGGTGACTTTTCTAATAGATGTTTTGATTGAAGAGGGAATCTAATGTACTCATTAAGTGGGAATTAATCAGCTTCCTCATGCCTGGATGGTCGTAAAATGCCTTTGCACCCTTCCCCTCTTCTAGCCCACATTCTCTCTTGCGTCACACTTAAACAAATCAACTTTAAGTTTACGTCAATTGAGTCAGGAAAGGGACACGGTGTGATCTGGATGCCTATGATTATTCTAAAGGTGAAGGCGCAACTGCCAGCTGTATGTGCAGCCCCCACAGAGACAATACGGCCGGCCTCAGAGTTCCCACAAAAGCTCAACCCCCAGGGTATTTGCTGAGGCTTCAACACACAGGTGGATAAGATAAGAAACCTGCTGTCAGCTGAAGAGGTCAGATTAAGAGAACAGTAACTTCCAGAACAGTTTACAGGAGCCTGAGCTGAGCACACAGTGCTTTTCATTAGGTCCCTGAGGATGTCTGCAACCTCCTCTCTGTCCACCCCCACAGCCTGGAAGGAGTGTCTCATTCGCATTGGACAAACCCTGTGATTCCCCAGAAGTGTCAAACCTTCTCCTGTGTCTTATGGGATTTCCCCTATCTGGAATGCCCCTCCTTAATTTATCTAAGGGTTCTCAATGAGAGGTGACTGTGTTCTCCAAGGGACATTTGGTAATGTCTGGAGATGTTTATGGTTCTCACGACTGGTGGGGGGCGGAAGGATGGTGGTGCTGCTGGCGTCCAGAGGGCAGAGGCCAGGGATGCTGCTAAACATCCTACAATGTGCAGGGCAGCTCTCACGGCAAAGGATTATTCAGCCCCAAATGTCTCTAGTGCCCAGGATGAAAATCTCTAGCTAACATGCTACTTGTCCTTTAAGACTCAGCAAGAAGCAACACTTGCGCAAGAAAGTCTTGCCGCATTCCCCCTGGGCTCCCAGGCCTAGTAGGGAGTTGGGCCCCAGGGTAAATGTTTGAGAATGGCCATAGGAATGAACACAGGCTTCCATGCCGTCTTGACTTTCTCTCCTGGACTTTCTTTCATCTGCCCAAGTCAGTTCCTGGCTAGTGGGCATGTGGAGCTCTTTGCAAGGAAGCCTCTGGCCAGTCCCTTCCAGCCTCAGTTTCCCCACCTGTAAAAAAGGAGCACAGACCCTTACAATGCTGACCTGATTCTGCCCCATGCTCCCTCCCCTCCGAGGTAACAGCTGCTCACTTCATAATCGCCTCAGCATCAACAGCTGAAGTGCAGAGAGAAACCGAGATTAACTCCACTCCAGCAAAACCGTGGGAGACGGAGAACCTTGTTAGAGAGATGACGTGAAAGCCTCTGTTTAATTAATCCCCAGAGCAGAAGCTTCTCCGGGCTGCTGATTTGTACCCTCCAGCTGCCTCTTATTTCTGGTCACCCCACATCCTCCTGCACCCCGCAGCTGGCCGAATCGACCCAGACAGCTCCACTTCAGACAGCAGGAGCCAGAGAAGGGCTGGCTGGGGCACCAGGCTGCCATGTGACCTTGGACAAGTCTCTTTACCTTCATGGGCCTCAGTTTATCTATCTGTCCAATGGGGATAGTAATGCTCAGGCTGAGTGTTATCATCTATCATGAGAAAGAAGATGCAGCTGATATTTCTGGGACTCTATTAAATATCAAGCCTTTTATCTACATTCTCACATTGTTCCTCATGCTGATTCTCCATCCTATAGAGGAGGAGACTGGGACTTGGAGGTGTTGATGAATGCATGTGGTCCTATGGTGGTGGAACTGGGATGTGAGCAGTTTGCCCAGCTCCAAGAACCATGCTCTCTCCCATGACACTGTCCTCGTGATCTATACTGTCTGTGGAAGACCTCTGGGAACTGGAGCTGCAATCCACACACAAGCCTTTCTCAGAATCACCATCGCACTGCACACTGTCATCCTTCATTAATGGCTAAAGCAGATGGGGGTGAGGATACCCTGGAGGAGAGGAAAGTGAAAGAGCTGTGAGCTGGAGGTGGGATTTGAGCTGGGCCTTGGAGGGTGGGCCGGAGAGGAGCAAGGAGGGCGTTCCAGGCCGGTGGAAGGACAAGCCCAAAGGCACAGCAGCTGGAGTGGGTGTGGAGGATGCAGGTGCTCGTGAGAAGGGCACCCCAAGCAAGGTAGGGACCAAATGGGAAATGATGACCATGGGGCTGCAGAAATGGGCTTGTTGGAGGAATAGGCTGTGCTCTCCATCCTCTGTCCGTGAAATACAGCTCTCAGATCCCTCATTCACACTCTGGGTCAATGATAAAAACTGGCAAAAAAAAAAAAAAAAAAAAAAAAAAAAAAAAAAAAAAAAAAAAAAAAATTAAAAAGTAGAACCCTTGGAGATAATTAGCATTTTAATTGGGATCAGTGCTTCAGGGTAAAGGGAAGATGCTTTAATGGTAGAATTTCAGGCAGCAGCTGGCAGGTCCGGTAGGATCTGGGACGCTATTACACCACGCAGGGATCCGCCAGCCCACCCTTTTCCATCTCCCCCACTTTTCCACTCAGTTAACCTCACTGGGTACCTTCTCTACACCAGGCCTTGTGGTAGGGGCTTTACCTATAGGATCTCGTTTAATTCTCAGAACTCACTCCAAGTGTTTTCTACCCCCTTCTCCTCTCAGGCTGGCCAGGGTTTGTTGAAGTAACTTGCCCAGTGTCCCACAGCTCTTACTGACAGGGCTGACATTAGTCTTCAGACCCACTCAACTCCCTGTCTGGTGCTCTTCCGATGACAACTCTTGGCCTGATGGAAAGAACAAAGGGGGATTCTATCTCCGCTCCCCAGACCCCAGTTGTGTGTCTCTGTTGGTAAGAGTAAATGTGAGGCCGGATGTGGTGGCTCAAGCTTGTAATCCCAGCATTTTGGGAGGCGGAGGTGGGCAGATCACTTGAGGTCTGGAGTTCAAGACCAGCCTGGCCAACATGGTGAAACCCTGTCTTTACTAAAAATACAAAAATTAGCCAGGCATGGTCACACGTGCCTATAATCCCAGCTATTTGGGAGGCTGAGGCAGCAGAATCACTTGAATCCGGGAGGTAGAGGTTGCAGTGAGCCCAGATCATGCCACTGCACTCCAGCCTGGGCAAGAAGAGTGAAACTCAATCTCAAAAAAAAAGAAAAAAAAAAGTGAATGCCTGCTGGCCTGGAGATCCAAGAGAGGCTCCAAAAAGTTTATTTCCAGCTAATTTAAAGTTCTCAGTTTAAGGACTATATATTGTTAAAAGTATTAACCATTTCATATGAAAATCATTCTAAAACGTCAAGCTTTCCTGTTCTAACAAGCGGCAATTAGGGAGTCCTGGGTGCTATTTATTTTTTCTTTAAAATATTTTTTTAAAAAACAGAAATGAGGTCTCACTCTGTCACCCAGGCTTGAGTGGGTGCTATTTATTTTTTCTTTAAATTATTTTTTTAAAAAACAGAAATGAAGTCTCACTCTGTCACCCAGGCTTGAGTGCAGTGGTGCAATCACGGCTCACTGCAGCCTCAAACTCCAGGGCTCAAGCGACCCCCTTCCCTGAGCCTCTGAGTGCTGAACCACAGGTGTGAGCACCTACACACCAGCTAACTGGGTGCTGTTCTATAGTAAAGGAATCCTCTGGTTACCTAGAGTTGAAGACTGCTTGGCCTTTATAGTTTTTCTATTTTGACCTACTTGGGTGCATAAAATCCCATCACCCACCTGCCTGATTTGTTTCACTTTTCCAGGGGAACGAGAAAGTGAAAAAAGACTTGGAGAGGGATAAAGTAGTGAAAAGCTAGGTGTGTTGGGTGACGTGGAAGCAGGCTTTCAACAGTCCCCAAAACAACAGTGGGGGAAATCACACATTTGCTCATAAAACCATAAAGGAGGAGGTGCTTATGCTTTTTTTCCATTTGGAGCCCATCTCAAGACACCAAGTGCCCAGCAAGAGGCCAAGCCCCCAGCTAGAGGCTCTGCCTGAGTCCCGCCCATGCTGATCTCCTCGCTGCCCAGAGAACACCCTCCTTGCCCGATGCCCCCAGGCTCTCCTTCTGGTGCAGGCTCAGAGGGGCTCTCTAGGGAGGGGCTGCTAACCCCAGCTAGGGGCAGGCCCAGGCCCCAAGCTGAGCCCAGCTCCCACCCCTCTCAGGGCTTTGCCACTGGAGCCCAGTGAGAAGTAGGAGTGTAGGGGCAAGTCCAAGAACACCCCTCTCCACAGATTCCCTGGCCTGGAGTTCCAGGACCAGCCTGGCTTGGCTCTCATTCTGTTTCTCAGACTGGTTCCGCAGCCACGGGCCCTCCTGTGAGTTTCCTGCCATCTCTCCAGCAAGGACCCTGCCTCATCCAGTCCAAAGCTGTTCTGTGGTTTGCAACTCAAGGACTGCTCCTGGGCAGCACGCTGTGTGTCCTTCCTTGCTGCTCTGGCTGCCTTCGTTCCCTGACACCTGCATGATGGCCTTCACAGACCCTCCTCTTCTGATCTGCACTTCTAATGGACGTGGGGTGAGCAACCCCTTGGGATAAGCCCCTGGGGGGCAAGGGCCTAGTATGTCTGCCTGAGCATCCCTACAGGCAGCAGAGGCTTCCCTCTGTCAGTATCGACCACCCTGGCTCGGGGAGCTCCTCACTAAGAGAACTGAGGTTTGAAATAGCAGCCCCAGCGGGACCCTTTGATCCGGAGCCTAAGTGCAATTTACCGGAAATGTTAAATAGCCTTTTATCTTTACAACAGGAAGCTGGGTTGTGGCCGAGGGTCCCACATGTGAGGATGCCAGGCTGGTTTGGAACGTAAGCCCTGCCTAGAAGATGAGACACATGGTGGGCTGAGGATCAGCAATGCTGGGAGCCGGCTTCCCCCTGATGCTTGCATTTGTTTATTTCTCTATTTAGTAGGCATTTTTTGAGCTCCCCTTATGTACAGGTCAAATGCTAAGCATATTTAGATGTGCCTAGATATAGAGACACATTTAGAAAGAACGTATCTTCACAACTGCAGGCTCCGGGAGGTGAGGGCTGGGGTCTCAGCCAGGATCTGAGTGAAATTGCAGAGTGGCTGCCCCTGCCTGGTGTGCCACTCTGCTTCCACTACAAGATGCTCTAAAACTCCGTGGCCCATTGGCTCCGTCACATTCCCCAATACTGGCCACCCAAGCCACTCCTGAAATGCTCAACTCAGAGTTAGGGTGAATCCTAAGCAAAATAAACCATGTTTTCTCCTTTATCCTTACCTCCCATCTGCCCCAGTTCCATCCTCAATGCCAGAAATGGGCCTGGTATATTGTCCCACTCCCTGCATGGGGGAAGAAGGATGAGGAGGACAGCAGGAGAGAGTTGCATTTGAAAAGAGAAGTTTTGTAGGGCCAATGCTCAATCCAAAGAGATGACCAGCCGATATGAAGCTGCTGGGCTCCACAGTCCATTTTCAGATTGAATGATGTGGAAGGAGTGGTGTCCTTCCCTGTGCTCAAGTCTGCACCACCTGAGACCTGGGCAACAAGAGCCAGGGCCACCTCTGGCCACACCGCACCTTGGTGGTAATGGGTCCACAGGATCCATGGGTAAAGCGGGAGCCAGGGCCACCTCTGGCCACTCTGCACCCTGCGGGGAAGGAATCCACAGGATATACAGATAAAGGGGAAGCCAAGATCATCACTGCACTGAATAGAAGTGCACTAGGGAAGGGGACCATGAATCCATGTGTAAAGGGGCCCTGCCCACTCCAAGCTGATGGCTTTTCCTTCTAGATCACAAGCTGGAGTCCAGGACCCCCAATTCATGCTTCCTGGGCCTGAGTGAGTCTTCTTCTATATCTGTCTCCCTGAGGTCTGACCATATCACCAACGACTGCAGGCCCTGGGCCCAAGGGGTGGCTTGAGGGGTGGTTGTTTGTTAGGGGAGGTGGACTATACATGGGAATATCCACAGGCATGAAAGTGGAGTGGAGCCAGCATGGGCTGGGATGTCCACTTACCTTCTTGCTCCTGGCCCTGTAAATGTTAGAGTGCTCCAGTCCTGATGCAAAGTACAGGGGCATAACGAAAAGTGCCATCGTGTCTGCGCTGTCATCAGTGCTTACTGTGGTTATCAATTCACTAAAACAGACTCTCTCCAGACTAAAATTAAATTCTTTGAATAAGAGTCGCTTTTTAAGATGGAGGACTTACTCAAATATGTACTGAGGGCTGGTCCCGTGCGGGCGCTGGCCTCACAGAGCTTGCTGCTGCTCAGGAAAGATGGGTGTGAGTGAGAAATGCCATTTAAAGGGAGGTGCAGGATTCTTATCAGGGGACCTCAACTAGTGTGGGTGATCAGGGAAGCTTTCCTGAGGAAGGGATGTAAGGTTACAGATGGGGAAACTGAGGCTCAAAGGTGCTAAGTACATTAAGCTGAGTGGCTGTGGTTATTAGATGTCAATCTTACCAACTCTGGGAATGATGCCTTTTCAAGTATGAGTGGGAACACCACACACAGGCCTGTCTGTACATAACTGTCAACAATGTATACCCATCATTAGATTTTGCCATATCCTCTGCACATACGCACACACACACCCACACACAAACACACACTTGCTTCCAGTCTGAGTTTGGTGACAAGTCTGAATGGCAAAGAGACACTGGGCCCTGCCCTCAAGCCATTTGGAAGAAAACTGGAACCACTAGCCAGTTACAATGCGTCGTCTGCATGGAGCTTTGAAATCTGAGGCTGGTCTCAGCCAGCCTTTTCCTGCCTTGTGGTTTTTCTCCCCGGGGAACCAGGCCCTGCTGCGAGGCTGGATTTGATCAAAGCCCCCACAAACCTAAGCTGAAGCCACAACTCCCCGCATTATTAAAGTGTTTAATAACTTTCCAGGACTCCTCCCTCCCAAAGACCCTGAAAGGCCTCTTGTTCCTATTCACTCTCTGCCTTTTAATGGGAGGAGAAGAGGGGTGGTGGATGGATTTGATTTCCCTCACCGAGTTCACAATCATAATCGCCATGTTGGTAATTTCCATGTTCTGGAAACCTCCTTACAGTATAACAAATGCCCTCATTATCGTGTTTGCCGCCCTTAATGCAGTTTTAAACACGCTGCTCCATTTCAGTCAATCCGCTACGTGGCAAATAAGTTGCTGTTGGAGCTTCCTGTGTGCAAAACAGGTCTCCGGCCTGCTGGGATCCAGAGATTTCAATCTTATCTGGCAAGCAGAGTAATTTGAAATTTAATCATTTTTTCCCCAAGCGAGAATGCCTTATTATTACTTTTTAGAGACCTGGAAATCACTCTCCAAAATTTGGGGGTGGAGGTAGAGAGAGACTATACCTGGACTCGTGGCCACATCATCGGGGATCACTGAGCCTTCTCATCCAGGCATGGGGCAAGTTCTTGGGAGAATCCCTGTGACCCATTGGGTTGCAGGGCTGGAGCAGGCAGAGCTGCCCAGGGCAGAGCCAGTGGGGGTAGGCAGGCCAGGAAGCCAGTGGGCATGCCCTGCAAGGCCCCTCCCCCCAGCCAGTCTTCCTTGTGCTCAGAATTCCACAGGGAAGAATTTTTTTCTCCCTGGTTGGAGGCAATCATCTTGAAAAGATACTACAGTATGCCACGGTTAGCCACCAGGGTCTCGGGGATGTCATCCACTTCCCCGACTCATCAAGGAAGTCTGTTTTCACTGCAGCCTGCAACCGAGTGAGAGAAGCGAATGCAGGAAGTTTTTGATAAAACCAAATTGTGTTTGTGGATCAGAAAGATGAGGAAGAATTTTCCTTAGATGGGCTTCCTGCTCATTACATTCAAACCTGGTAGCGGAGAAACAAGGTTTGAATGTAGTGAGCAGGAAGCTTGTCTAAGGAAAATTCTTCCTGTCATCAGCTGTGTATGCTTCTAAGTGGGGGATCTGGTTCTTATCGCTGTCTGGCCAAAAAAAAAGTTGTTTCCTATCTGGAATACACTCCATAATCCTTTGCATACAATTATGAACACGCGATACATTGACAGCTCATATAGGAAGAGAATTTAATAGACGGTTTCCCAAATTTGGCATCAGTCTTAAAATTTACATTACCTAAGAGCAATGAGTTATGAAGCTGGCAGAAAAGTTCTCCAAATGATCAATAATATAAAACAAAATGCCATGGCCAATACCAAAAGGAACACAGAACTGGCCTTCTATTCTCTCTATTTAAAGAAACACAAAATTATTGACATGAGAAGAGAAGAATCAAATACTATGTAGTCAAAAATACAAGAAAAAAGTGTCTTAAAAGCATATCAGTGAACACAATGAAATATTGTAAGGTTTTTTTTTTCCTGGATTTTGTCATGTTTGTGTTTTCGCCAGCTTTTTAAAATGTGATTTGTGATGTGTTGTGATTTCTTCCTCTAATACTCAGTCTCATATCTAATTTCCTCTCTGGCATTTGACATTCTTTTTCCTAAAGAGCATCCCAACCAAACCTGGATGCAGTCTGGGCAGAGCAGCTGGGGCCTGCTGAGAGCCTGGATGTGGGTGGGAGAGAAGGGTCGTCAAGGACAACTCCAAGGTTATGTCTTTCCAATATCCAGATAGCAAAAAAGAATTCCCTTATTTATAAAACAAGGGGAATAATGAGGTTTTGAAAATGACCTTACTTGGCAAAGGAAGCAGTTGGCCTCTTACGCTGGTGTCCCATTATATTGCATTTTGAATATCACTGATCTGTGAAGTCCCAGGTCAGAGCTGGGCAATGCAATGACTGAGCAGGATTCCTGGGCGATGACACTAGGAAGTATCGCTGGGCGGGAGGGCTGGGGAACAGAGTTAGGCTCTCAGAAGGGACACAGACTTGGCTGAGTCAGCTGAGCCTTGGAAGGGCCCAGGGCGCAGAGCTAGGAGAGAGTAAGGACTGTTTCCCAAGGGCTGGCCCTGCCTGCGTCTGGTCTCCTCTTTTACAATCGCCAGCCTGGCTTTGTCCTAGCAGCCTGACTCACATGTAGACGCTACCTGCTCACACCTTAGTCCCCCTGCCACACCTGCTCCCCTCCAGGCTCCAAACTGGTTGTGGTTCATTCTAAAGGTTTTAATTCTCAGATTGTGTCTCCATTTTGCCTGAATGCCGTCTCTCTGGACTTCTCGGCATCTTTGCAGACAGGCAAGGTGGTCCCTCGCTCGCCTCCAGTGCTCTTTATCATCCTAAGCCTCACCCTGGCTGGTGCTGATTCAGGGCACCACCTGGCCCAGGTCACTTGCCCCCTCTGAGCACTGACAGATGACAGCACATGGCAAAGGCATACAAAACTCTCTGCCCCCTCTCCTCAGCCAACGTGAGGTCAAACCACAACCATCTTGGAGGACAAATTCATCCTATTTAAAATCATCCCCAGTTCCACTGAATGCTTTCTGCCCCCCAGGTATGTGGGCAGCTGCCCAAAGATGCTTGCTGACCCTCCACCAGTGCCATGCAGTAGATTAATCTGGAACAGTGGCATTGCTAATGTGGTGGTGGGGACACCACAGGTCCTTCAGCACATGCCCTTGTTCAACCTCAGCAAAACAAGCCCTCCAGTCCTTGGACCCTTCCTGTACAAGGACAAAGTGAACTGAAATTAAACAATTAAAGATTGATAGCAAATACTTCCATGGTGCTATTTATATGCCAGGCTATTCCAAGCACCAAAAATAAATAAACAGCTTCCTTCCCCCTCACATCAACCCTGTGATGTCCCATTCTGAGAGGAACCCTAAGAATCGCTCTCATGTGCTGAAAATTTACTTTGTTCTGGGCTTGCTAATAAATACTTTCCACCTGGGCTAACAGGAATCTGAGTCCCTAAGTGCAGATGTATGAGAAACACACTTCTTTATTCCCATCATCTTAAATCTGAGTCTGTGGTTCATCGTTCCAGAGTGGTGAGGAGTTTTATCAGTTATTCTTGCTATCCCATCCCTTATCTCCACCCCACTAGGGAACTTGAAGTTCCTGCAGCTCATGTGTGTCCAGAACTGAAGGAGGGGCCTCGGAGGCCAGGCCATCAGGGACTGTTCTGGGTGAGCTCCTAAGATCCCCGGGCTCCCAGCCATTCCCCACCTCTAGGCTACATGAAGGGCATGGGGTCTTCGCTAGGCAGGCAGCTGCCAAGCAAGCGCCAGCCTCCTTGAGTCTTCCCAGGGCCATACCTTCTGGAGTCGTGCCATGGTGGAGCTGGGTGAGAACACTCACTGCCTGGGGACCCACCCACTGAAATCCCATCCCTGCATGGGCCAACTCCACTCTTTCTCCTCTTGAGGATCTCAAAAGCATGCCCTTCTCATTGTTCCTTGCAGGGCACCCAGAGCACCTACTGTAAGGTTGGAAACACAAGTCAAGAGAAACCAAATTTCACATGTGATGATAATGTTACACAAAGCCTGTGTGGCGCTTTCTCATTCTAACCCTCACAGCAGCCCTGCAAGGTGGGTATGCTTCTTATCCCCACTTCACAGATGAGAAAACTGAGGCTTAGTGCTGGTAAATCACAGACCCCAAAGTCTTACAACTCATAAGCAGGAAGTGAATCCAGGTCTGTCTTAATCACACCTCAACGACTCTTCCAGTTTCTATCTTTTGAAAACTACTGAGTCTAACACTGAAAAAAACCCCAGAAGCAGGCATCCCCTCCCCTGCTGTGGCCGGGTCATCCATCCGTGCTCCCCTCTGGGGTCTGTACTGGGCCTGCTTGGGCCATTTTCTGTCCCATTCAGCAGCACAGCTTCCCCTCCCTTCCTCCTCCCAGAAAGAATTGCATCAAAGACTCAAATCCTCTGATTCCACCCAAGAAGAGGATTAGCTGGGCCCTGTCCCAAAACTCTTATGAGAAGACCCCCTCCTACGTGGGGGATGACCACCCCACTAGGGAACCAAGACGTGGGATGGGACGATGCGGGTGCTCAGGGGAAGACAACCAGTGAGGATGGGGTGCCTCGAACGGGGAGCTAAGCCAGGGAGGTGGCAGGCAGACCCCAGGAGCTCCCAGGCTGTGAGTGGCCCTCCTTTCTAAAATTCTCTTTGTGATTACAAAGCAGAGTTTCCATGAGTCTGGCAGCTGGAGGGGCTGGGTTTGGCAACAGAGACCCCACTGCCTAATTAAATGGAAGGTGCAGGGAACAGGATAAAGAGATGGGTCCCCCTACCATAGAGGTGGCTGCCTCCCTTCCTGTGTTACAGCTGGACTCTGCCAGGATGTTTTTGGGAGCTCAGACACCTGTTTTAATTTAGGGGCAAGCCAAGGGGACGCAGCGATGGTGAAGGAGGCTGGCCAAGACAATCCTGGGAGTCCATATTTACCCCCAGCTCCCTCCGCAGTATCCGATGGCTGCAGAGAGTGGGCTTGTCTGGAAAGGGGAGGCCTGTTGTGAGGGCTTTCCCCTCCTGCTGTAAGCGGGAGCGGAAAGGGGGGCTGCTCTGAGTTCAGGTTTGCAATGAGGACTTTTTCAGGGCTCGAATTGTAGGCTGAAATTTTACATCATCTGGATAAAAATTTATTTTACCAGGAGAAAAATGGAGAAACAAGCCTGCAGAAGGGAAGGGTCTCTCCCGGGTTACAGGGCACTTTCATGGCAGAGTTGGGACCTCAAGATCAGGGTCCTGCCTGTATCCCCTGAGAGTCCTCAGTCAGTGGGGGGGGGGGGGCAGTGGAGAGGGGATAAACTGAAAGAATGTGGGTGCTGCTGGAGAAACTGAGGGGTGAGGAGAGGATGGGAGAAGGGGCTTTGAATTCAAGAGGACAAAGGGATGGCAGAGAGGCCAGGAAACCAAAGACAGGGTCGTTCCCACCACAGAGGCCCGTCATGCTCGGCCTTGTGCCCTGAGGAGGGAGGTTTGAGGCAGGAGAAACCCTGGGGAGACTGTGAGGAGGTCAGTGGCTGAAAGGGGCAGTCCTCAATGAGTCAGGCCGAATGCTGGTGGGCTCTGAGAACTAAGAAGCCCAGGTCCGTCCCTCCCTTTCGCAGGTGAGGAGACTGGGGCCCTAGGAAAGCCGCCTGCCTGGGACCCTCCGTGGGGGAGGCAAGAGGTGCAGGACAGTCCCTCACAGCTCCATATGGCCTGCAAGGGGGCGGTGGGGGCTCCCTGGTGGTTTTCTTCTGTGGAAAGACCAGAGCTTCCTTTTCTCACCTCAACCCCTGCTTTTATTTCCTCCTCCTTGCCCCTGGTGGGGAGGGATACAGGGTAGACAAAGTAAAGTCAGGACAGTCTCTACATCAGCTTGATACAGCAGCAAAGTGATGCTATACAAAAAGCTTTGCATAACCAAGATCTTCCCTGAAGCCTATCTGAGCCTAGAGACCTGAGACCCTCTCAGGGCAGACCATGAGGACGCCTGACCAGAGGCAGGAAGGCTGTCACCATCCCTGGCGAGGAGACAGGAACAAAGAGAAGCGTCCCAGCGATGGACAAAGGGACAGGCAGACAGCCCAGAGTCACATCTATCCATGCAGAGCACCCGGCAGGTGGCTGAGACAAACTTCCCAATCAGCAGGAAAGGACCGACCAGTAACGAAGGGCACAGGGTGACTGAACGTCCTCGTGGAAACGGGACGGCTCTGCTCTGAGTTCTCATTACACACACAGGTAAATTCCAGCTGGATTACAGCAAATACAGGAGCATAGCTAGGTGATGCCAGCGTAGCAAAGATTCCTTAACAAGGTACAAAGTTACAAACCACAAAGGAAAAGGTTGCCAAGTTTAGCTAGCTACAAATAAAGTATTTCAGCATGCTCCCCCCCCCAGAATTATTTTTAAATAATGAAACATCAAAACAAAGCTAAAAGACAAGCCATTGACTTAGAAAAGACAATTTCCCAACATTTTATTTGGAAAATTTCAAATACCTCAAAGAATTGAAAGAATACCCACATCCCCACCACCCAGATCACGGACAGGCAAACTATGGTTTATCGGCCAAATCCCACCCACCTCCTACTTTTGTATGGTCTGCAAGCCAAGAATGATTCTTAAATGGTTTTTAAGTGGTTGAAGAAAAGAAATCTATAGAAGAATGATATTTTGTGGCATGTGAATATTATATGAAATTCAAATAGAAGTGGCCATAAATAGAATCTCACTGGAAACAGCCAGGCCTATTTGTTTATGAATTGTCTACGGCGGCTTTCGTGATGCAACTGCAGAGTTGTGCGGTTGCAACAGAGACCATATGGCCTGCAAAATGTGGGAGCTATTTACTATCTGGCCTTTTAAGAAAAGGTTTGCTGACCGTTAACTCTGATTCTACCATTAAGATTTTACAACACTTACTTTATCACATACTTATGCAGCTATGAAAAGAGATATTTGCAAATGAGCTACTGGCAAAAGACTACCACTCAAAATACGTTGAGAAGGAAAGAGTCTGGAGGTCCTTGGAGGTGGCCTCAAAGGCACATGAAAAGGACTAATGGGAGGAGCCATGGCCAATTGGCCCCTTATCTGGATTCTGTGTGCATTTGCAATTGTCTGACATTGAGACTCTTCATTATCTCTCCTATTGTTTTTCTTGGTAATGGACTGGGCCAGTTGAATGTTGCAAACATATGGATTTCCCACAGTGTGTAGTTGTACATTTGGAAGGTTGTTTGACTAGTGTGGACTTTGAGCTCCAGGGAGGCAGGGTCCATGCGGCACTGTTGTGTGCCTGGTGCCCAGCACAGTGCTAGGCACATTTTTGACCTCCACTGATATTTGCTAAGTGAATGAATACATCAGTCTCTGAAATGAGAGATGAGTCACCATCCCTGTTTCACTAAGCTATTGCTTTTGCTTCCCTGTAATGGGACTCTCTGGCCCATCCTGTTGCCTGGAGCAACCAGGGGCAGCCTGACCCCCAGAGAGACAGGAGGGAATGTGCCAACTTAATTAGTCATTGATCCTGGTAGGAGCCGTAGGGATAATCTGGAATGTTCCTTGCACCTGAGGCGCTGTCAGACAAGTAAGGACAGTGCACCATTCTCACAAGTCACCATAATGGAAGGAAGAAAGGGAAGTGCATCCTTTAGGATGAAGCGTGGGAAAGGTTTTGTGCAGGTGTTAGCTATACCATCTTGGCTTTCTAAGTAGCGCCTGTAAACAAGCTTCAAAATAGTTCCATAAAAGGAAATGTGATTGCAAACAGGTGTCTCAAAATGCATAATATGGTCTACTGTTTCTGAGTAACATTTTTTAAAAAGAATAGAAGAGCAGTCGGTTTAGGGTAGTGAAAAAGATCAGAAAAGCAGTGTAACTGGCTAATTCATGAGAGGCTGGCAAGACATCCAGGCTCCAGATGCCGATTCCTCTGCCATCTCCGAAACAGTGTGTGCTGTTCTTTCATGGCAAAGATGCCTTCTCCAAGCACTGAAAATTAACTGGGCATAGGCTTGGAAGGGCTGTTTTGGTTACATTTTATTTTTTCATTTTGGCAGGCTGCAGTGTGCTCTGCCTGCTCATCTAACATTCATTAATATCCGAGACAAGCATACATTAGGTATCTATTATTTGCTTCACCCTGTGCCGACAATCTCGTTATTCCTTTTTACAGGAATACAGTAGTTTTGGGCTTCAGGGCTGCTGGGCCAATCATAATAATCCCACACTCCTTGCCAGTGACAGGTTTAAGAACAATCAGGTGACTCAATTTGGGTTGATGAGACTTGAGGGCACATCTTCTGAGCTTCTGGGAAAGGTCTCTTAGGAATTTCCTTTTAGGGTGATACTAACGTTTTGGACCTTGATGTAGGTGGTGGTTGCACAATATTGTGAACGTACTACATGCTGCTGAATTGTACACTTTAAAATGATTCCTTTTTATGTCATGTGAATTTCACCTTAAGGAAAACGAAAAATGGACATCAAGAATGGTCCTTTGCATGGCTGGCCTTTTACCCTTGCCATGTGAGGATGCCAGCCTGGAGCTTCAGCAGCCATCTTGTGACCATGAGGACACTAGCCTAGAGACAAACATAAGTAAGCTGAGGATGGCAGAGCAGAAAGATGGAAAGATTTAGCCTTCATAGCATAGAGGAGCTGGTGAACTCACCAACCCTAGGCTAGTCTTATCTTTGAATATATTATATGAGATGTTAAATACTTGGGTTATCGAAGCTGTTTGGAGTCAAGTTTTGTGTTACTGGCAGCAGAAAGCACTTCAATTATATATGGTCTGATCTGTTTCCTCCACTGCAAGGGGACAGGGCCCCCATCTCTGTTCGGCACCCTATTCCTACTGCCTATAATCATTTCTAGCACATAGTAGATGCTCAGTAAATATTTATTGAATAAGTGGGCAGGTATTTTACCTAAATTATTTTACTGAAATTTTATAATAACTCTGTGACATAGATGGTACCACTTGACTTTAAAGATGAGGAAGCTGAATCTTAAAGAGATTCAGTAACTTGCTCAAAGTCACAGAGGAACAAATCCAAGTCTACCCGAATACAGCATTTCTCCCTGTTTTGGTCTGCCACGTGCCCTTCAGGTGCAAGATCATGGATGAAGACAGAGCAGCAGCTCGTGTCTGTGAAATTTATTATGTGGTTAGATAAAATATTCAGCTTTGTGAAAGGGCAGGCTCTAATGGCAGCTCCAAATGCTTACATAACTTCCATTTGTATGATGCTGTAGACCTTACCATGTAATTAACATCGACCTTCTTGTGGCGTTCTTACTGCAGCCCTGTAAGGAGGGTGGGAGGTGGAACTGTTCAAATTTTAGAGATGAGGATGATATAGCAAGAGCAGGGGAATAAAAAACAACTCTCCTCCTCCATAATTATGAGAATCCAAAGGGTTAATGGAGTAAAAGTCATCTATGAGTTGTAAGACACCATACCTGGTATGCAATTACTGCTGGAGCATTGCGGAGGGGATTTTGAGAATGAGATGCTCATAATTACAGTAATAGCCAGCAATTATTAGGTCCCAACTATATGCCAGGCACTGCATTCAGCACTTTACACTGAGTATCTTATTTAATTTCTGTAGCATTATTAAGTTGATATTGTTATTCTAGATTATATATGAGCCAACTGAAGCCCAGAAAGTGATTCTACCAAAGTCACACAGCTACATGTGGAGGAACCAAGACTTGAGTCCAGGCAGCCTGACTCCAGTCTGACTTAGTCACGGTGATAAACTGCTCACCTGGTCCTGCTTTGGCAGGTAGCTGTGGTCGCTGATGCAACCCATCAAGTAGGAAATTATGACCTTTCCCATCACCTCCAAGGATGACCCAAAAATGGCCCCAAAATGAGATGTGCCTCTATGGAGTGATCTGCATCTTTGTCTTTCAGCCTGTCATTCCCCCATTATAGCTTTGATTTTTATTGTTAAAGATGATTCATCATAAGAATTGTTCCCTTCAAAAAGACAGATGGCCACCTGTGGCGGGGCGGGGGGCGGCCCTCCTTCTATTAACCAGGTACTTATGATGGGGTTATGAGGTTGTGTCCCAATAAGCCCACTGCAAGTTGAAAATATTGTAACTCTAAAATGTATTTAATACGCCCAACCTACTGAACATCTTGGCTTAGCATAGCCTACCTTAAACTTGCTTAGAACACTTACGTTAGCCTACCATTGGACAAAGCCATCTAACACAAAGCCTATTTTATAATAAGGTGCTGAATATGTCATGTCATTTATTGAATTGAATACTGTACATTACATCAAAATTGCAACTGTTTCACGTCATCATAAAGTCAATATGTCATGACGTTGCACCGTCAGAAGTTGGGGACCATCTGTATAAGTTATTACCTTAGTTCACAGATAATGTAGGTGTAGCATGAAAGAGTTAAACCTCCCTCCCCACACATACACAGGGCACAGAGCTGCTGCACTGGCGGGGAGGGTGCACTTAAGCAACCTAGAAAACAGCTTAGTATAAATTTGGGTACCATGTATGTAGAAGTAGATTTCCTCCTCCTGTAAATAGTTGGGAGGGTCCACATACACCTCCTACTACCAAAATGCAAAAAAAAAAAAAAAAAAAAAAAGAGAAATGGCCATTGCGTACCAGGGACCTGCAGAAGACATAATTGCTAAACTGGAGGACAGTCACACTTTCAGCTTTTGCAGCAGGTCTGAATAGTAGCAAATAGGAACAAAAGTAAACAAAACTTCAGAAATGCAGCTGATGAAGGCCCCGCCCCTGAAGGGTAGATTTTGTGCAACTTTACAGTAAGAATTTTTTTTTTGAGATGGAGTCTCGCTCTGTTGCCCAGGCTGGAGTGCAGTGGTGCAATCTCGGCTCACTGCAAGCTCCGCCTCCTGGGTTCATGCCATTCTCCTGCCTCAGCCTCTCCGAGTTGCTGAGACTACAGGCGCCCACCACCACGCCCGGCTAATTTTTTGTATTTTTTTAGTAGAGACGGGGTTTCACCATGGTCTCGATCTCCTGATCTCGTGATTCACCCGCCTCGGCCTCCCAAAGTGCTGGGATTACAAGCGTGAGCCACCGCGCCCGGCCGCAAATAGGAACAAAAGTAAACAAAACTTCAGAAATGCAGCTGATGAAGGCCCCGCCCCTGAAGGGTAGATTTTGCGCAACTTTACAGTAAGAACTCTTATGCCATTGTCAGGCCATTCCCAATACAGGTAAGGGAGCATCTGCTACAGTGTGGATCAGTCAGAATGGGGGCCAAGGTGGGCATGGAGAAGCAGGTGGTAATCCCCCCACAGATGACAGAAGGGTGTTCCAGGGCAGTGGTAGGGCCTCACCTTACCAGGCTAAGTAAGGTATTTCTTCCTCACTCATGCATCCTAGGAGGTGAGAGTGCCATTGACACAAGATCCCCACAGGCGCTATAACTATATATAGTTTGTTTTTTAGATCTATATGTATGTTTAAACGGTTGGTTAGAAACTCTATGCAGTTGATTCTATGGTCTGCATTCAGTCCTTAACTAATTCCCTTTGCTCTTTATAAAACCCTGAGCTTCAAGAATCATTCTTGTCATTATGAAGAGAGGTAATCCAGCCAGGCAGATCCTATAGCAATTATGGTTAAGGATCTGGTACTACCCATGGAAAATATTGGTAGACATGTGAGTTGCTACAAACTAGTTGGGTGGCAATTAAACTTAATGGATCAAACTCTTTTATACTTCTCAACTTGGTCATTCCTATTCTGAAAATATGCACTAATAGCCCAATATATGGTGATGTTCCATGCACATCATTAAAAATAGCAACAATCTGGAAATAAGCTAAATGTCCAATAAGAGGGGGGTGCTCAGGAAAAGGGGTGCATCCCCTTACTGAACTATCAGGGAGTTGCTAAGAATTCTGCCTATGAAGACTGTAATAATATGAACATGCTTACAATGTAGAGTAAAAAAAAGCACTCAGAATGGAAAGCACATTGATTATAATTCATACGAAATTAAAATCACCCTCTACACTAGAGTGAAGTCAGCACCTGAGCTGCGTTCATATAAGGATCTAGGTATTTTTAAGCCTGCTTGGTTATCTTGTGAGGTGGGGTCACAATTTCCATGTGCTGGTTTCCATGAAGGTTTGGGGGAGAAGCGCTCTGAGTGTGTGCACCCCAGAGGGGTGGGGTATTGGGGAGCCTGCGTCACCTGCCCCCAACATTTGGATCCCCAACCCAAATTCACAGACCAAGCCTGAAGGAGAGAGAGCTGCAGGTGGACACTGGGCACTGTTTTCAAGCAGTGGTCAGCCAGTTGTTCTGGTGTCCGGGTTACCAACTGTCATGTAGAATGGAGAACAGGCGCATTCTCAGCCTTCTTGGCAGAACCCCGCATGGCAGCTTCGTGGCTTGCTGGCTGCATATCCCTTTGGCACCTGGAGGTGTTGCTGCTCTCAGCGGAGGTGACGGTGAGGCATTTTCACCCCGCCTCGACATCTGAGGTCTCAGACATGGACATCACCAGGGGCAACACTAAAACATGACAGATGCTACACAGGATCAAACTGCCTGGCTTGTGAGCACACACGAGACATACCCACAGGACTCCAGGAAGCGTGTGTGTAGATTTGACGGGCAGGGCAGAGCCGGAGAAACAAAGTGACTGTTTGGGCTAGGGTGGCCTGCAGAAATCTGAGTGACCCGCACCAAAAAGCCTAGAGGAAAACCTGTCGAAATACTAACAGCGGAAGAGGGAGGAACAAAGGAATTCTGGGCTCCAGAGTAGACAGATGACCTTAGCAGCACCCCTTAGAGATGGTAAATGGGGTGGGGTCAGGGAGGGGCTGTGCTGTCATGTGCAGCAAGAGTCCCTGAGTAGACTGCCATCCCCCTGCAAATAATGACTAGCGACAACCTCATGCCTTCCTCAATTCCCGCTGAGTTCCCAGCATGAACCAGTTACTGCCCTAGAAACAAGAATATGCAACCCCCCAGGACCTCCCAGCCCAACACCACCGCCACCCTCTCACTCTGTGCTGCAGTCACTCGGCTTTCTTCCAGCTCCCAGCCACCTCAGGGACTTCACACATGTGGTCCCTTCTGCCAAGAACACCCTTCCTTCCCCTCCTCCTGATTCACTTGACTCACGGTTCAGGTCTCAGCCCACACAGTGTCCCCTCCTCCACATGGAGCTCATCTCAACCCCCAACCCCATCAGTCCCATGGTTTTCTGTGCTCAGCACTCCCTGATTTTTCCCTTCACTGCATGTCTTAGTTTATAATTTTAAATGTAAGTCATCTGATGGGCTGATGTCTAGCTCCCTAGCTAGACTGTGAGCTTCATGGGGGGAGGGGCTGGGCATGGGCTCAGCACTGTGGCACCAGGGTCCAGCATGGGTGCCCGAGGCAGGCACTAGGCAAATATTTGCTGGAGGGATGGATGGATGGAGGGATGGATGGATGGATGGATGGATGGATGAGTGGGTGTGTGGATGGATAGGTGGGTAGGTGGGTGGATAAATGGATAGGTGGGTGGATAGTTAAATGAAGTATGAAATAACATGTTATGATGAGAAACAGTGAAAAGTTTAGTTGTCAGGAAGGAAGAGTGTTCAAAATGACCCTAGAGGGGAAGGAAGAGGCAGACGGAGCAGCCACTGGTAAGTCACACCAAAAGCAATGATGAGTCACTGATGAGTCCCAAGTAAAAGATGAAGGGGGTTAGTTCAACACTGGGGGCAGAGGGGAGGTGACATCCAGGGGACAGCAAGAAGGAGACATGGACTACAAGTCTCTGGTGTCTATCCATCTTCTAGACCTTCAAGCCGGCCCACCTACCTCATGCCAGGCCACCTGTGACTAATGCCTGGCACTGCAGACCCCCAAGCTGCCATGCCCTTCCCAACCCCACCTTGCACCTGTGCTGATGCCAGCTCTTGACACTGCATTGGGCCCCGGTGCTCCCTGGGGTGCTGGCACAGGGCTCCCAGCTCTGCCTATGGGGTCTGGGCCTGGACTCCCTGTCAAAGTCTCTGGTGAATGCCCTGGCCAGGTCCTTGCCTATAGAAGCCATGGAGGCCAGGACCTAGTGGAGATTGAAGAAGAGAAACCTCTCTGCTCCTCATACTTGTGTCAGAGAAGGCCCTGCCTCCTAAACACGCCCTGGGCCAGGAGCCTGGAGACCTGGCTTTCCCCTCCACTGGGCCCTCGGAGCACCTGAAACCACACCCGTGGGAGAACCAGAGCTAGAAGGAAGCTGTCTGAGTCTTCAGTGGCCACCGTGACAACATGTCACACACCGGGAGGCCTAAGCAGTAGAAATGAATTTTGCCACAGTGCTGGAAGCTGGAAGTCCGAGATCGAGGTGTCAGCAGGGTTGGGGTCCTCTGAGACCCTGTTCCTCGGCTTGTTGATGGCCATCTTCTCACCGTGTCTTCTCTTGGTCTTTCCTCTGTGCGTGTCTGTGTTCCAATTTCCTCTTCTTCTAAGGACACCAATTTTACTGGATAAGGACCCACCCCAGTGACCTCATTTTAATGTAATGACCTCTTTAAAGACTCTACCTCCAAATACAATTACATTCTCAGGAACTAAGGGTTAGGGCTTCAACATATGAATGTGGAATGTGGGGAGCGACATAATTCAAGCCCTAACAGAAGCCCAGGGCTCAACAAGTAAAGCTTTTCCTACTCCCCACGATATGGGCTGGACCCCAACTCTGACACTGAAGGTAAAGAAGGCAATGGCAATCTGGACAGGCTTTCCCTGGAAACACAACAGGGGGCATCCCCAGCCCGTTAGCCCTCTCCACTGCAACCCCTAGGGACCCCGCTCCTCCCAGTCTCCCACTCTCAGATACCCCTGGAGGCTAATTGCTTGGCAGGAAAGTTGCAGAGGGCAAGAAAAGGCCTTGAGCAGGTTTGGAGCTCCTCTGAGATAGGGCGTCTCCAACCCAGAGCTTATCAGCACGCTGCTGGGTCAGGATCCAATAATTAGAATGACATTCCCAGAGCAATTTGGTCAGAGCGTTTGCCCTTCCATTCATGCCAGCCAGACGGGACCTCTGGTTTGCTGTTTCTGAAAAACAAGAAATTCCAGTAAGGGATTAATGACTTAATTATAAATGTGGCTTAGAAACGTAAAGGTTATTAAGAAGGGGAAAAGATACATGCTAATAAGAGACACGCTATTAACAACAGAATAAAGATTCATTGTTGGTGCCGCCGTAAAGTTTTCCAAGTTCGGTAATAAAAACCACCTGGCCTGCTCGAGCGCTGGCTGCCGTGGTGACAGAGCCCGCAGCACCGGAGCTATCTAATGAGGCTTGTCTCCCCACCTCTGATCATGCTCCCTTCGCTTCTTGGGCTTCCTGGTAAAAATGGCCAACAGGCCTCAAATCACCTCTGGAAGTTCTAGGCCTGTGCCCATTTGTTGGAAGAGCACAGTGAGGCTTTGGGAAACCACCAGACAGTGCCAGGCCCATAGGAGGCCTCAGACATTTGGAGCACCTAAAGGCAAAGGCCCATCAGTGGGAGAACCGGAACATGGAATATGTTAGAGCTGGAAGGAAGCTGGGGGTTCCGGGAAGGACCTTTAACCGTGGCAGGTCAAAGTCAGTGTCCTCCCCGCCACAGGGATGAAGATGTAACCCTGGGCTCGGAACGCCACTACTGTGCCTGTGAACTTTGAGTATTGGGATGGAGTTGTTCTACTTACCAGGGATTATACTCCGTGCTCTGTTCACATTGTTATTCAATCTGTACAACCAGCTTGTGAGGCATTATCATTTCTGCATTTCACTGATGAAGACACAGAGGTTCACAAAGATTAAGGCATGCACCCAAGGTCACAGAACTAACAAATGGCAGAGGTGGGATTCAAACCCAAGGCCAGGGCTCTTTTCACAGGAGGGTTGAGGAAGTCAAAGGAAATAAGCTTGCTTTTCCACTTAGACTAGAAGTTCCTTGAGGGCAAGGGCTGACATCTGCCCCACCATCCTCAGACAAAAAGCTCCAACCCAAGATGCTTCACAATGACCTGGGCCATAGAATTGACAAGTCAGGCTCCTCTATTAATGAACCAGCTGTGCCCACGTTTCTCGCCCAGCCCCACCTGGCCACCTGCTGTCTCACTAGATGTGCCCAGGGAGCAGCCTGCCAGAGCTTCCTCAATGGCGAATTGTTCTGCTCCATCATTTGCGGGTTGATGGAGTGTGGGAGGAGTAGAGAGGGAAGGAGCAGCTCATCCCACCCACACTGTCTCTTCTGCCCTAAGTTCAACGATTCTTGTGTGTGTGTGTAAATGTATGGGCTACATGAGAAAGTTTTTACATGTATATAATGCATAGCGATCAAGTCAGGGTGTATAGAGTGCCCATCACCCAGGTACATACATTAAGTAGAGTCATCCTACTCTGCTATCAAACATTGTATTTATTCCTTCTATCTTAATGTATGTTTGTACCCTTTAGCTCACTTCTCTTCATCCTCCCCACTCCCCACCCTCCCCAAGTTCAATGGTTCTAGAATCATTGAATTGAGGTGGAGTTGGCAGGTCCTGGCAGGCAGTAACAGCAGTCCTGGGTCTCAAGAGACTGGGCAGAATGTCCTGAGGGATGGATGTGGGGCAACTGGGCGATGGACACCCCTGAGAGTGTTGAAAGGCCCAGCCATGGGGGCAGGGAGCTGAAGCCAAGCTCTGCCACTGAGTCGGCCAGCTCCACAAGGAGTAAGTGCTCCTGCCCTGCTCACCATGGACCCTCTGCCTGGCACAGTGTAAATACTGGTGGAGTGGGCTGGGTGTGGTGGCTCACACCTGTAATCCCAGCACTTTGGAAGACTGAGGTGGGCAGATCATGAGGTCAGGAGTTCGAGAGCAGCCTGGCCAACATGGTGAAACCCCATCTCTATTAAAAATACAAAAAAAAAAAAAAAAAAAAAAAAAAGAAAAGCCAGGCTTGGTGGCTTGCACTGTAATCCCAGCTACTCAGGAGGCTGAAGCAGGAGAATTGCTTGAACCCAGGAGGCAGAGGTTGCGGTGAGCTGAGATTGTGCCACTGCACTCCAGCCTGGGTGACAGAGCAAGACTCCGTCTCAGAAAAAAAGAAAAAAGAAAAAAAAAATGTGGAGATGACAACACTTTGCTGTAATGAGTAGACGTGTGTGCACATAAAGTACCTTGCACAGTTCCCTGGCGTGGGATAGACACAAAAGATGACGGGCTCCATCTCACCTCCTCCAAGTAATCCAACACTGGCCTGCTCTTTCCAAACCAAGCACCCTTACCCCTATTTGTTCTTTACCTCAGGTGCCATAGTGCATATAGTGCCTCCTCCCCGGCCCTCACCCCTCTCATGCCAGAACACATTCCTGAGGCCCTTAAAGGAACCAGTCCTGTGGCTCCAATGAACTTTAACTTGGGACCTCGCTAGACTGCCCTGGCCTTGCCCAGCCACACCCAGCGTGCAGCACCTCCTGCTTCCTGGAGCACTGTGGCAAGGAGAAAGGAAGAGAAGGGAAAAGGAGGAAGGAGGGTGGGGCCTTCTGGGCACCAAAAAAGAGGCTCCGAGAGAGAGAAACCAGTGTAATGGAGCTGGAATGGGCTAGATCTGAGTCTACTCTCTACTCCTTGCCAACCTCCTTTAAGCCTCAGTTTTCTCATTTGCAAAACGGTGATAACTTCGTTTGAAGGGTTGCTATGGAGATAAGAAAACACTTGCAAGTTCTGACACATAGTAGGTACACAACCAGTGTTCCCTAACTCTACTTTTGTTATTAAGTGCGCATTTTGCTTTCAATGGCATCTGATTGAGAGGACTTGGAGATTTTGTTTTGCTTTGCATTGTTTGTCAATTGGGATTTTTAATGAAGACACTTTTAGCAACCAGCACACTCCCACTCTAAACAGACTTCAGGTGTGACCTTGATCCCAGGAGGTTCTCAGTCCTACAAGGTGGGCCAGCACCTGTCCCCCAGGGCAGTGTCCTCTTGTCATCTGGCCAGCTTCAGACCAAAGCAGGTCAGCCCTTTCATCAGCTGCCTCCTAGGGAAGAGGGGTGCAGGCAGTGGGAGGGTTGGGGCAGCAGAATTGCGAGGGGAGAAGGCCTCCAGGGTTAGGGGTGGGAGCTGGGAGGTGAAAGGGCAGGGAAGGGAGCTGGGGGAGGGAGCAGGTGCATCTAAAATGGGGAAACTAACGAAGAAATCTCCATCTAATTAGACAGGCTGCAGTTTTAATCAGACAGAGTTTCCTTGGCAAAACCTGTTTGCATGTTTTTTGTCATTCAGCCAATGTGTTAATTAGGCAAATAATATTAATAATGGTATTCACTTTGGGAAAGTTAGGAGAAGAGGGAAAGGTGGAAGTGACAGTTTGGAGTGGGACAGGCAGGAGCAGGGAGGGTGTTGTAATTCCCTGGCAGCCTGAGAGAGTGACAGGAAGGGGGCTGAGAGAGAGGAAAGCTGTGGGCAGGGCCCCAGCCCTGTCCTACTATCTGGGCATCTGCTCTTCTCCAAGCCTCAGTTTCCTCATCCACGCAAGGCGAGAAGGATGACACAGAGCCCCTTCCTCCTAAGTTGTGGGAGAATGCCCTGAGATGACATGGGAGCTGTGAAGGCTGACTGCAGCCCTGGCCCAGAGCTGACAGGAGGGGCTCTGCGCTTCCTGCACGCACCACTCACCCTTACCTGACCTGCACCTTGTCAGGCTCTAGGGTCCTCCCACACCAGCAGGGAGCAGAGCAGGCATGAGGTGAGGGCCCCAAAAGCCCTACAGAAATCTCAGCCACCCACTGCTCCCCAACCTCAGGCTGGGCTCTGGCGTCCTTCCGGTCTGCTGAGCTCCAGGGACTGGGGCACAAAGAGGCTCCCACAGGTCACTTTTGCCTCTGCCTCACAGCCCAGCCTGTCAAAAGCCAGCTCGCTCCCCTGACCCCTCTAGCATCCCAGGTCAGAGGGGTCTCTCAGACATTTGGAGCCAGTCCCCCGTGCACAGCTCCAGCCTGGGTTCCTCCTCCCTCCCTCCCCCCACACCCCACATCCCACAAAGCCAGAGGCCAAAGTCCCCTCCTCAGCTCTTCAGTCCTCTCCAGCTCCCCACACCACAGCTACCTGGAGGACACAGACTCCAGGGCCAAGGCTAGGGGAAAGCAGATGAGCGATTTCACTGGATATCGGGGCAATTCTCGGGAAAACCAAAAATTCACTAATTACGATGAATAATATCTCCAAGCAATATTTTAAAAGGTCAAATTTAATGCAAAACATCTGTTGCATTACTTTCAATTTTTACATATATTGCATTGAAATAATACTTACCTTGATTGCCAAGTTTTGGGGCACCCCCTTAAATGTTGTGCCCTGGGGCAAGTGCTTCATTCACCTCACCTGAACTAGCTCTGTTCCTCGACATTGGCCCTCAAGACCCTGGCTGAGGGCACTCATGTGGCCTTTCTGAGCCTCAGTCTCCATCTCTCTATCTGTCAGATGAGGCTGACAGGCCGCCCTGCAGGGCTGTATGGGTTGGAGGGGATGGCGCACCATGTCTAGCACAGCCCCTGATGCGACCGAGTGTCCTGTGGCAGCAGAGTGGGGCACCCGAAGGCCATGGCCTCCCCTGGGCTTGCTGCCTGCAGCCTGGGTGCTGCTGAGTTCTGGGCCCGAGTGAGGAGAGGGGACAGGACAAGGCTAGGGATCTCAGCACCCAAGCTCCTGCCTTTACTATGAGGAGAACCCTTCACTGAGGGAACTAAGGCTTTCCCAAGAACCCTGCCTCGTAGGACCTTAGCTGTTCCTGAGTCCCTGACACTGGGGGGCACTGTGGGCATGGGGGGCATCCCCATCATCCTGCCCTTGGAAAACAAGAGATGAGGAAAGCGGACCTCCCCCAGCCCCAGTCAGACACATGTCCCATGAAGGGTGAAGGATGAGAGCACTTCTGAGTAGCACTAGAGTGGGGACCACACTGGCATGTTTTGGAATATGTCATGATACAGTGGAAACAGAAACAGAAAGGGTGTCAGTGTCCAGAAACACAGGCTTAAGTATTGATTCTTTGTCTAGCAGCAGGACAAGTAGCTGGAGAGATAGTCAGATCCATGCATGGAGGGCCCCCTTTGCCAAGTGCAGTGGTCTGGGACCCCCACTCCCTGTGGGCAGAGGCTGCCTCCAGTAGAGAGAAGAGACATGTTCTAGAGAGTGTTGGAAGGATGCCGCTGGCCACGAAGCCCTGCAGTGAGGCAGGTGCATGGGAGGGAATGGGGACAGCAGCAGGGAGCACGGGCTGCCACATGGCTACTGAGAGTGACAAGAAATCAAGACAGTGTCACCACTGCTGACCTCGTGATCATACATCACAGAAGGAACCTTAGTAACCAGCCCAGGAACCTCCTTCCTCTGCATTACTTGGAGCCCCTCCATGACCTCCCAACCAATCTAAGCTTGGACACATCCTGTGATAGGGCACCCACCCCACTGATGCTGCCTGACCGTCAGGCAGCTTGGGCTCCTCTTTACTTTGGATTAAAATACTTCTAGTTGCAACACTTATCAATGCTCCCCGGTCTGTCATTCTGAAATGCATAGAAGTGCAGCCTCTGGCCCTCAGGGCTCTTTAGCCACCTGAAGCCAGCTGTCTTGAGCCCCTACGTCTTCCCTCTCCAGGATCTGTGCCCCCCTCCCCCAGGCAGGCCGTCACAGACCCGATACTGCATCTGTGCATGCTCTCACTGAGCACCTACTGTGTGTCAGGCCCCAAGGCTGGGCACCTTCTACCAGGGTGACTGTCATTTAATCCTCCCGGCAAGCTTGAGAGATCGGGCTCATTACCCCCATTTTACAGGTGAGAAAACTAAAGTTCATAGTCATGAAAGGTACCTAAGCTTTCTCAGGAGGTTAGTCATCAAAAAGGCTAGAACTCAAGTGTTGATATAGTGCCCCACAATCTTTTCGGAAGAAATCCCAGGTTTCTGCTTGGGGAGTTAGTTCTGTTTTGAGCCGTAACATACAGCAACTCAATCCTCACACAGGCCCTGTGAGGGGAGCTCTGTCATCCTGCCCATTCTGCAGAGAAGTCATGCAAATGATCAAATGTACAGCTCTCCAGGGTCTGCACTTCTGCATCTGGGCAAGAAGAACCAGGCTATTCTGGCCCTTGCCGGACACCATCCACCATTCCAGAGACATCAAAAAATGCTGGCTTTAATGTATTTACAGTGGAGCTAGCACCCCAACGGTTAATACTTCCCACTCCCCTTAAAAATCCCCAGCCCATCTTTGCACTTCACCTTCAGGGAGAGGCCGGTGAGCCCTTTTAACTGCAGCCAGAAGGACTTGGCTGGTGTTCCTCGTGCCCAGGGTCAGAAATGCACACAGCACACCTCCCCCAGCCAGCCATGAATGAGGTGATTATGAGCTAATAACCTTTGATTCCAGGACCCCAAGTGAGCACTGACCAGGGGTAACCCCAAAGGCAGCTCTTGAGAAGGCATGGAAACAGTGCCTTACCTCCCCTTTGCAGCCACAAAAGAGTTCTCTTTTGAATGGCCCCACACCCCGGCTTCTCCCCTTGCCTGCTGCCTTCAACCAGGCAGCTGGAATGCAGTCCTAGACCGCAGAGGGTCAGGCTGGGGCCCTGCGTGTTGCAGAAAAGGAGAGAAGCCAAAAAATGGGATGGAATGTGTCCAAGGTCTCCTGAAGGTTTGGGGCAAGAACACTCATGTCAAAAACCCAGTCTCAGCTTCTCAGCTTCCCCTTTTCATTTCTCAGAGTCTGCAGAAGGGTTTTATTTAGGAGTCCAGCCCCATGGACAGGCCACCGACCAGCCCATTACAGGCTCTCCCAGGCACTGGAATTCTGTTCCCTAAATAATGTTATCATTTAGACGGCAGCCCCAATTGCAGAGGGGTGCAAAGCCACTGCACTTCCTCCTAGGCCATCCAAGGCAGGTGAGGAGAAGCACAACATGGGCAAGTAGGGGGGTGCAGGACAGACCCACAAAGGAGCCCCACAGGCGGGCGGCAGCATTAACTTGTTATGTAAATACCGCATTCAATTATTCCTCCTCCAACAGGAGTCAGCTAATCACTCATGCCTGGCTGGTTCATGAATATTAAACCCAGCTCTCTTGCCAGTGCATTTCAGTGGTCTCCAGGGAAGAGAAAGGAAAAGTGAGGCCCCGAAGCCCTGCTTTAGTGGGCTCTGGAACCTCAAGGGGAAGTCTTGGGTGCCTCATGTTCATACGCACAGCGTAGGGATGGAACAGTCAGTCCACAGAGCCACTGAGCACCTGCTGCTGCGGAGACACTGAGCTAGACTCGGGCTGGCTGGGTGACCTGAGGCAAGTGATTCAACTTCTCTAGGCCCCAGTTTTCTCTTCTATAAATGGGATGGTGATAGTTACCTGATGGGTGGTTGTGATTTGTGAACCATTATACATAAAAAATGCACCTATGCCATGCACAGAGTTAGGAACTCCTGTTTGAATCCTCTCTGCATGGTGCAGAACACACACCTGCCCCCAGGGAACTCAATGCTTTGTTTGTAGGGTCACCTATAAAGGGGGAAAGAGCCCAAGGCCCAGAGGGAGGGCAGGGCAGGGGTAGGTGTAGAGGACTTCCAGGGAGAGGTGGGCTTGGCATGGACTGTGAAGATTACATTTTCTCATTCATTCACTCAGTCAGTATATGTTTATTGAGCACCTACTCTGTGCTAGGTGCTTGGAAACTAGCAGTGCACAAAACACTCCAAAGACCCTGCCCTGGTGAAGCGTGTGCTGGTAGCTTTAAGATAGCCACAAATCCTTTGACAATCCTCCCATTGAGAGGTGGGGTCTTCTCTGTTCCCCTTGAATCCGGGCTGGTCTTTGTGACTTCTGTGACCAATAGAATGAGGAAGAAGTGAGGTTCTGAAGCTAGGTCACTTGTAGCTTCTGCCTGTGCCTCTGAAAACACTGGCTGTAGGAGCCCTGGGCCTCCATGGAAAAAGTCTGACTCCAGGTGTGCTGGAGAGGCCGTGTGTAGGTGCTGTAGTCCAGCTGAGCCCCAGCCTTCCTGCTGTCCTCATCAAAGCAGCAGACAGGCCGGTGAGGCCATCCTGAACGTCCCAGCCCAGCTACTGGCCGAACGCCACAGAGCAACCTCCACTAACAGCATGTGGAACAGAAAAGCCACTAGCTGGGACGTGCCTGGATTCCTCACTCACAGCACTGTGAGAAACAATAAAATGCTGGCTGTTTTAAGCTGCTACATTTCTAGGAAGTATGTTACCTGGCAAGAGATAAGGAGAACATTGTCATAGGGGGAGACAGACTGACAGACAACAATCAAACAAGTAATTAGTATATCCAGTGGTGATCAGTGCTACACAGGAAAACAAAGTGGGGGGGAATAAGGAGTGTGTGTGTGTGTGTGTGCGCGTGCACACGCAATGTGCACACAATACACTAAATAGTGTGCCCAGGGAAGCACTTGTTGAGGAAAAAACATCCAAGCAAAGACACGAGGAAGTAAAAAAATGCACCTATCTGGAAGACAAGATTTCCAGGCAGAGGAAACAGCCAGTGCAAAGGCCCTGAGCTGGGACATGCCTGGCTCATACTAGAAACCACACAGAGCCAGCAGGGCTGGGGTGGAGGAGGCAGCAGCCCAGTCACCCACAGCAGCCTCCCCTCCCCAGCAGCAATGCTGTATGCGGTCCCATCACCTCTGGTTTTGGTCTCCTAATGCCACTATGAGCAGTCATTATCCCCTTACTTCAGGATTCCCATGCTACAGATTGAGAAACTGAGGTCCAGAAAATGATGAGCCTAAAGCGCCACATCCTTGGTGGGAGAAGCTGGTGAGAAGCCGTTCTATGACTGTGTGGTCAGGATTTCCCAAATCCCTTCCCCTTCCTCTTCCCCTTCCCTTTCCCCTTCCTCTTCCCCTTCCCCTTTCCTTTTCCCTCTCCTCCCCTTTCCCTCTCCTCCCCTCACCTTCTCCTCCCCTCCCCTCTCTTTCCCTCCCCTCTCCTCCTTTCCACTCCCCTCCCCTTCTCTTCCCCTTCCCTTCCTTTCCTTCATTTCCCTTCCCTTCCCCCTTCTTCTTCCCTTCTTTTCCCCCCTTCCCCTTTCCTTTTCCTTCCCCCTTCCCTTCTCCCTTCCCTCTCACTCCCTTCCCCTCTCCTCTCCCATCCCCTCCCCTCCCCTCCTATCCCCCTTTCCCTGCCTTTCTCCTGAAAGAGCTCATCCCTCACCCTACTCCCTAGTGCCATCATTCTCCGGTGGGGACCTGCCCTGCCTCTGGCTTCTCAGCCTCCCCCACAACGCTGACTGCAAAAGTGCTGCTCCAGATGGATCCTCCAGGGAGGTTCCTGAGGGTCTAACATGAACACCCCCAACCCCATCCTCCCCTCCTCTGCTCCCTCCCTGAACCACAGGGTGGGCTGTGACCTGTAAGGGCATCTGATCCACTCAAGAGGTCCAGGATCGAGGGGATAAGAAGTCAGATGCTGTGATCTGAATCTTGGTGTCCCCCCAAAATACATATGTTGAAACCGAATTCCCAATGCAGTAGATGAAGAGGTAGGACCTTTGGGCCTGATTAGGTCGTGAGGGCAGGGTTCTCATGAATGGGGTTAATGCCCTTATGAAAGAGATCCCAGACTAGGAGGCAGGCCCTCACCACACACCAAGTAGGCTGGCACCGTGACCTTGGACTTCTCAGCCTACAGAACTGTGAGCAATGAATTTCTATTGTTTATAAGCCACCCAGATGATGGTATTTTTGTTACAGCAGCCCAGATGGGCTAAGATGTCAGAGAAAGGAAGCTGCAGAGACTGAGCATCTACCAGAGGAAGTAGGGAACACCCCGTGGGAGGCAGCACTCCTCACTGCTGGCACTTAGCGGGCACTCACTGTGGACCAGGCCACGCTGGTCGCTCTCTTTCATTTCCACCCCTCTGAGGAAAGCACTGCTATGTCCTCATTTCACAGAGGAGGAAACTGAGACACAGAGAGGTTCAACACCCTGCCCGAGTCTTCCAGGGAGAAGGCAGAGGGCAGGCACCATGGGACATATTTCATAGCTGAGCATCCTGAAGCAGTTTCCTAATATCAAATATGCATTTCAACTCCAACCTGAGGCTTTCCAGAAATGCTGGGATTTCTGTCACCTCTGCAGACGGCAGAAGAGGCAACAGAAAACTTTTTCAGAATTCTTCGCATTATGCCATGAAGGGGACCTCCTCCTCATTCACAGGGAGCCCAGTGTCAGGAGCAAACACAAGGAAGCAGGATATACGCTTGCAGGACTGTGTGGTTGATGACATAAGAGATGAATGGGATGGTATGGGTCCTCTGGGAGCCCTCTCGCAACAAGCTCACAATGGGAGAGGAAGAAAGCATCTGGACATGGTGGTTAAGATCAGCATTGTTAATAATTTATCATTATTAAGGATGATAATAACATAGCTGACATTTATTGAACCCTTCTCTTGCTCCAGACTTTCAACACATAGCTCATTAACTCCTCATGTAAACCAAGAAGTGGTTATGTCCACTTTATGAAGGAGAGCATTGTATCTCAGAGGGGTTAGGTAACCTGCCCAGAGTCAAAGAGCCAGTAAGTAGACTTGAACACAGCTCTCTGCAATTCCAAGGCCCATGCTCTTAACCACTGACTGTGTTATACATGGAACAGTTAACAAAGTGTGGCGTGGCCCCTTGCAGAAGGGAGTCTGCATTTAGCTGTACACAAGCCGTTAGGGATATGATCTAATGGTGGAATTTCTGGCATCAACACTCAGAACTCACAACTTACAGTTATAGAAGGCTCCAGTTTTATTTGTACACAGTCTCATTGGAGTCTCACAAGAGGCTCTTGAAATTGATATCACTGTTTTCATTTTTACAAGTAGGAAAACCAAGGGCCATGGCTACTTAAACAAGCATCTCAGAATCAACTGTGACCTTGGGACCTGACCCCCAGCCACCTACCTACAGCCCAGGGTTCTGCCTGTGGGCCCAGCTCTCTGGCCAGGTCTGCTTCTGTGCCCCACCTGCAGCCCCTGCCGCAGGGCCTCATCATCCTTTGACAAAGTTCTTTCTGGATGCAGCTGCAGCCTGGGAGCAGCGTGCCCCACAGGAGGGCAGCCCCTGGATAAACATAGCCTGTAGTCCTGCTTTCTACATGGTGGAAAACACGGGCCTTCATGAAGAGCTCTGCTCTGGGGATGCAAGTGCTCTTTAAAGCCAGGGGCTCAATGCAGTTTTGTTCTAACCTGAGAGCTGGACAGCTTGGGAGTCTGGGGATGCGGCACTCATGTTTGTCTTATACTCCTGCACTGCTGCACTTGTAAACTGTGGAAATGCCTGACTACATGATTTGTTCCCCTTCTTAAGAGAAAAAGAATGAACAAAGGTTATGATGTGATACTTCAAAGAATAGCCCCAAACTGATCAACCTCATCAATCATGAAGGAAAATGAAAAGGAAATAATAAAAAGATTTTTGCCAATATGTTTGGCAAAGAGTTAAAAGATAGAAAATACCCAAGGTTGGCAGAGGCTGTGTATGGAAAAACAGCTACTCACAAAATGTGGGTGGGAGAATAAGTTGGAAAAATCTATTTTGAAGGCCAAATTGGCAATGCCATACAGGCTAAATGTAAAACATGCACTTGCATCCACCATTCTACTTCTAGGAATGTACCCCACACCTATGCAAGTGCTTGGAGACATCTGTGCAAAGATGTTTGTTGCAGTGGTGTTTTGTGGCTGTGAAAAATGAGACAATGCCTAAATGTTGGTCTATGGGAATTAATTCAATAGAGTATTATACAGTTGTGAAAAAGAATGTGTACATCGCCATATAGGGGCCTGAAATGAGGATAAGACATACTGTTCATTGGGGAGAAAATATTACAAAATAGTATGTATGGTATAACTATACTTTTGTTTTAAATATATTTATTCTTAGTTATTTGTATGCCGATTTCAAACGAGCTTGAGCACAGCAGGCTGTTAACTACTGTGACCTGGAGGGAAAGTCACAGGCATAAACAGCTTTTTGCTTTCTATGCTGCTATGCTTGAAAATGTTTACTATGCCTCCTTTTGTATTTGTAAGCAGGAGAAAACTGTATGATAAATAAGTCATGAGAAGAAAAAGAAGGAGGAGGAGGAGGAGGAGGAGGCGAAGGAGGGGGGAAGTGGGGAGGAGGGAGGAGAAGGAAGTTTTGTGAAGCCAGAGCAGTGGAAAGGCATTCTTCAGGGGAAGAAGAGTAGCTCTCCAAGTCACCCCAGGCCCTCATGTACAAATCTCTGAGGACTGTTGTGTCAGGAAACCTACATTTTAACCCAATTCTCCCATCATTGTCAGGCACTCTGAAGTTGGAAAACCACTGCCTCTGAGATTATCAAGCCTACCCCCTTTGTTTTAAAATGGGGAAACTAAGGCACAGAGAGGCTGAGCTACTTGCCCACAGTCACATAGCCAGTTTGAGGCAGAGCTAAGTGAGAGCCCAGTTGCTTTGTTCCCTAGAGTATCCAGGGCTTTTTATCTTTCCATCTTTCCACCCTAAAAGAAGGCCTGGTCAGGCTATGGGGGCCTTGGGGACACTCAAGACTCCCCAAGCAACAAGGTCATCTGCAGTCCCCGTCCCTGCCATCTCTGCAGCTTACTGCCCTTCAAGCAAACACTGAGGATGGAGCTTTTAGGCCACAGACTTAAGTGCTTCTCTCTCTCCCTGGCTTCTCTTAAATCAATTACCTGAAATCAATTTAGAATCTACTTTGGCAGAAATATTAGCTGGTCAATTCTTATAATCTCCATCAATGTAGCGTTTCCTCAGTCAGGTCAGGGTTCTCCTGACCCCTTCCTCCCAGGGGCTGAGCTAACACTGATGAAGGCAACGGCTGTGGGGGTTACCACCCACACATAGCTAAAGGCCAGCCACCCGCTGCTGGGCCTTCTCCACACCACAGGGCCTCTGCCAGGCCACCAGGCTGAGTCTTGAAGGCACAGGTAATGTCTGCTCTGCTGGGACCCTCGGGGGCTGGAGGATGCCACAGAATCCCTGATCTTGTCTGTTTAGATGCAACATCCAACCACCTCCACTGCCCTGCTCCTATAGCCCAGTGCTGCTGTGAATGCGGCTGTGGCCAGGAGAAGGGTGCGTCCCCCAGGCCTATCTATGGTGTCGGGTCTATCATTTCTAGCTTCCTTTGGTGCACAGCGGGTTAGAGGGACGGGGTGAGGCTCCACCTTGCTCTGAGAACCAATACCTGCAGCTCCCTCAATTGCTTCTCAGCATCTCTCTCTCTCTCTCTCATTATTTTCTACTCTGCATCCAAAACTCCTCCCCTCCCTGCCCTACATCTAGAGAGTCCCCATCGCCTCTCTGGTGGAGATCAAAGGGAACTAGCAGGCATCTCCTCCAAATGTACTGTTTATGCCCTTTGAAGCTTAAAAGGCCAAGAGCTGTCCCTGTCACTCACTGGGTCTGCAGCCATATGCCTCACAGCTGACCACAGCAAGATGAGGTATATGGACAAAAGGAGAAGCTGGGAACACAAATGGACCAAGGCTTTGCAGAGGCACCTTCCTCCTGCCTCCAAGATGCTCCTGACCCACACTGGCCTCCTGAAGGAGCTCCGCCTCCTCTCTGCCTGTCTAAATTCCCTAGGGCCAGACCAAGGGCCACCTCCTCCAGGAGCTCCTGGATGGCTCCCAGGACCCTCTCATCAGAGTGCCTGGAGTTCTGGCATTCTCAACAGGTGCAAGTCTGCAGTACATTCACCTTCTTAAGTTCTGCCAGGGTCTCTGACGTGTGTGAGCGTGCATGCATGCATGCATGTGTGTGTGCATATTTGCACACCAACACGCATGCCTACGTGCACTCATGTGCTTGTCTTTCATCTGCCCCAGTGGACTGCAGATTCAAAACTTCCTTATTGGGCTAGGCATGGTGGCTCACACCCGTAATCCCAGCACTTTGGGAGGCCGAGGCGGGTAGATCACCTGAGATCAGGAGTTTGAGATCAGCCTGGCCAACATGGCGAAATCCCATCTCTACTAAAAATACAAAAATTAGCTGGGCGTGGTGGCCCATCCCTGTAGTCCCAGCTACTTGGGAGGTTGAGGCAGGAGAATCGCTTGAGCCCAAGAGGCGGAGGTTGCAGTGAGCCGAGATTGCGCCATTGCCCTCCAGGCTGGGCAACAGAGCAAGACTCCCGTCACTAGAAAAAAACAAAAACAAAAACCTCCTTATTGCTCTGGGCCCTAGCATGCTGCTGTTGTTGTTGGTTGGGGTATAATGGAAACACGCAGCTGGGACATGAGGCCAGAGTTGGGCCACCAACCCTGAGTCACTGCACTATTCTGAGGGAGTTAGTCTCCTTCCTGGCCTCAGTTTCCTTCTCTGCAAAATTGGGAAGGTAGACCCTGTGTTCTGCAAGATCCCTCCAGGTGACATAATTCATCTAAACATAGCACCAGAACTGTGACTCATCCTGAATCTCCATTTTCTCCAGCCCCTGACTCTGTGCTGGGCAATTGAGAATTCAATAAATATTTAGCTGATTGATGTAAGCAAAGCACAAAAGTCACTGAAAGGGACGTTAAGCTTCCAAGAAACACTGAAACCGTCCATGGTATCTCTCTCTTGTGAATTCTCTCAGAGGGCAGAAAGCATAAGTAAAGGAGGCAGCCAATTTTTTTTCTCTTTAAAGTCAAAGACCCATAAATCATGCATGTGCAAATTCATTTCATAATTAACATCACTGGGTATATGTCTGTGAAAGTCGTGCTTCAGCTGGGTGAGATGTTCTGCTAATTAAAGGCTTATTTTGTGATGGGAATCATTTTGTGGAAGCTACTTCACTAGCACTAGTTTAGATTTTTTTTTAATGACCCATAGGCTCTGCAAAGTGAGTCAACTGATGGTGCTGCGCAGCTCACGGCTTATTAGATAGTAACGCCGCGTGCACCCCAGAGCCTCCATTTTCAGACGCAGCCAGGGGCAAGTGTGTTCTTAGAGTCACAAAGAACACATGCAGAGAGAGACTCAGAGCTGGCAATGGAACCAGCAGGTAGTTTGAGATAACTGAGGCCTGGAGAGGGAAGGGGATTGCCCAGGGCCTCCCAGCAGACTGGCAGAACCCTGTTTGAGAATCGGATTTCTCTGCAATCCCTAGACCTTTGTCCACTCTCCCTGGCCCCCACATTGCACATGCTTGTGCACACGCCAAGTGGCCCTGGTGGTCTCAGGAGCTCTGGCTTCGATCCCTGTGCTAGCCTGGCGATGCAGAAGCTCTCAGTAGGTAAGCCTGCTCACCGCTTTGCTGAGCACCCCCTGGAAGCAAGAAAATTGAAAAGAGACAGCTGGGATGGAGTCTTAACTATTTTAATAATGTTCGGTACCATGGCTGTTGCTGGGAGATTAGCAGGGAAATGTAACGGTGTGTAATTTTTCCTAAGAATTCCATTAACAAAATCAAATGGGCAGATGGAGGCGGGAGTGGTGGGGCAGGGGGATGAAAAGCTTTCTGGAGGCTTCCTTGGGAGGGAGTTTCTGGGCTCAGAATCTTAGCAGAACCTCTTTGGTGTGAATTCCAGACTCCTTCCGGCCTTCTCTCATCTTTCCTAACCCTGCCTATCATCCGTGTGGGGCAAGCAAGGCAGGGTAAAGAGAACAAGCAGACCTGAGTTCAAATTCCATTATATCTCCTCCTCACTGTGTGGCCCTGGGCAAGTGGCTTAACCTCAGTGAGCATCAGCTTCCTCACCTGCATCTAGGAAGATCCACACAGGGCTATTCTGAGGATCAGAGATGATGCATTATAAAGTATGAACAGAGAACCTGATGCAAAGTGGCCCTGGGTAAATTGCCTATTATTGGTTAACTCTTCAATTGTCCCCTCTCTGGCCCATCCAGACCTGTATGATTCACTTTTCATGCCATCGTTTCTATATCTGGAGCATTCTCTCTGCACACTGGGCCAGGGCCATGTGCCAAGAACAAAGCAGGAGAAGGAAAAACATGGTCCTCACCCTCCAGGTGCTTACTGGGAGTTGGGGATGTCAGACAATGCCATCCACTCCTCTCCAGTCAAAAGGGTGTGCTCCCAGCCAGTATCACACCAATCAATCTCAAAAGCACAGGGAGAAAGGAATTATGGAACCCATTTTACAGATGAGGAAACTAAGGCTCTGACAGGTTGTCATTTGCATTAGGTCACACAGCTAGTCAGTAGCAGAGTTTGAAATGGAGCCCAAGTGTCCAGATTTGAAAGCCCCAATTATTTCTCCAATATCTGTGTATTACCTGTGTCTGTCCCCTCCAGTTTCACAATATCTGTGTATTTCACAATACAATATCTGTGTATTTCACAATACAATATCTGTGTATTAACTATGTCTGTCCTCTCCTGATTATTTTCTAATTTTCTACTTGGTTAGGTCTTGCACTATCAATTAGACCATAAGCTCCTTGAAGGCAGTAGTGTTTTGCATCTTCTATCTTCCATGAAGCTAGTACACACACAGTAGGAGCTCAAGTAAGGCTTACAGAATCAAATGGACGAAGACCCTTCCAGGCACAGTTTCCTTAATAAATTCAGACTTTCTTGGAATTGTCCCTTTCCCTCATCCTGCAGTCTTTATACACACACACACACACACACTCACACACACACCATGCACACACACACACACGGAGCTTGCAAAATCGAATAACAACCAGTTTAAAAACATACTAAAAACAGAAAATTTATGTAGCATGACCCAAATTGAATTATACATTACAGCACTATAATTGATTTTTTAGAAGAGAGATTAAATTTATTTTATGCCTCACTAACTAACAGCTAGATTTACCTAATTGCTTGGAGTGCAGAGTTAGTATGATTCATTAAACTCCATACATGCTTGGGTACACTGCGCACTGAGTAAAGCTTCCCTGCTCGCAGCAATTAACGAGGAGAAACCCGAGGCCGCACCAGTAATTGACGAGAACAATGCAGCCTGAAGTTTGCTGTGGGTGTTTTATTAAGTTCTTTGAGCAAAATGCAGATACTGTGCATTCTGGTAAAGCACCTCCAACAAATCAGAGACAACTAATTCTCATTCTCTCTCTCTCTCTCTTTCTCTCTGTCTCTCTCCCTCTCCCTCAGCTCTGCTGTGGTGGGGAGGGGAAGAAGAAAAGAAAAGGGGAGAAAAAGCAAAATGTACGTCTTATCTTGGTTTAATTACATCAATCATAACAGTTCTTTAAAAAACCTCACCAGCATCTGACAGCATGCAGGCAAAGTCAGTCAGCCGAACAAAGAGTGAGTTTGGGTGGAATCAGTAATTATATACACATTATCAAAAAGGTAGCAATTTAGGAAAACTGAAAAAATATGCTAATTTCTGATAGCAAGAGAAAATTAGAACTCTCTGAACCATTTATTTATTAATTATTATTAATAATGAAGAACATCTCCAAGTGGCATACATTCAAATAATAAGTGTGATTTCCTTTATCGGTGCCCATGACTGTCTGGATGTGTTTATGGGTTTTGAAGACATCACACACACACACACACACACACACACACACCTTCCCCCTCATTCAAAGCCACACACAGATTTTTTACACTGACTCCCAGGACCAGTAAGATGTATGTTTTGACTGGTCTGTCTATAAAATAGATTACATTGCTCTGCCCGTATAATACCTTAAGTTGTAGGTTTTTGCAGTTATGGAAACAGAGAAAGAAAAGCTCTCACATCCCCTTACCAAATATCTAGGGCTCCTGTGCGTATATTTTGGGGTCGAAGCAATTTGCTTTGCTCTGGGAGACGGATTTAAGATATAAAAACGTCAGTCACAGCTTGCATTTTCCGGGAATGGACAACATAACTGGAGAGGCAAGACGTATTAGACATCAATATGTTGCCACGAAACAGGCCTTCCCTTTCTCTGGACTCCTCCCAAGATATGCAAGTGGCATCCTGCAGCCCTGCTAAACCTGGTTGGGCCAGGAATAGACACGTGACCTAAGCTGGACCAATCACAGTGTCTCTTGTGCAGATTTGAAACTGAAATGAGAGCCACAGAGATTGATGGCTATTTGGAGTCCGGGTATACCTGGACTGGACACTCCAGAGAGACGTCCCACCAACTCCATCTTCTGAGGTCTCCAAAGCTACGTAGATCCAGAAATTCTGCTCTGCTTCTATTCTGTAGATGCCCAAGATTCCTTCTCTGAGTCCTCCCTCTGCCTTAAGTCACCGAGTCCATTTCCGTTATTTGCACCCAAAGAGCACTACTTGATACCCAGAGCTAAGGAAAGAACACAAGGCACTGTGAAGGCTGCTGCTTCAGGCACCACTGCTTGTACCATCCCTGGTGGAAGACTCAGGAATTTGGGGATGTTTGGAGCTGACCAGGACCTTAAAGGGCCTCTACTCCGGAGGTTTGCAAACTGAGTTCCCAGGGGCAGCCCTTGTGAGAGCCCAAGGGGATGCCACACTGAGGTCCTGCGCCCTCCTAGCATTCGGTGGTATATAGCTTCTGTTCCTGGTGAGTTTCAAAGCATTCTGCCGCTGCACACACCCCACCTTTGAAAACCAGTGCTCTCGTCCAGCCTGTCGTTTTGCAGACTGGAGAACTGAGTCTAGAGGGGTTTTAAGTTACTTATTCAAGGCCACAGAGCTGAATCGATGCAGAAATGACTTGAACCCAAGTTTCTGGATATTGACCATGTTTCCACTGCATCATGACATATTCCAAAGCATCCCAGTGTGGTCCCCACCCTAGTGCCACTCAGATGTGCTCTCATCCTTCACCCTTCATGGGACATGTGTCTGATCGGGGTTGGAGGAGGTCCACTTTCCTCATCTCTTGCTTTCCAAGGGCAAGACCTCTGGGGATGCCCCCCATGCCCACAGTGCAGCCCAGTGTCAGGGCCTCCGGAAGAGCTAAGGTCCTACGAGGCAGGGTTCTTGGGAAAGCCTTAGTTCCCTCAGTGAAGTGTTGTCTTCACAGTAAAGGCAGGAGTTTGGGGTGCTGGGGTCCCTGGCCTTGCCGCATCTCCTTGCCTCGCTCAGGCCCAAGCCCCAGTAGCACCCAGACTGGAGGCAGCAAGCCCAGGGGAGGCCATGGCCTGCAGGCACCCCACTCTGCTGCCACAGGACACTCGGTCCCGCCAGGGGCTGTGCTAGACATGGTGCACCATCCCCTCCAACCCATACAGCCCTGCAGGGCAGCCAGTCAGCCTCATCTGACAGACAGAGAGATGGAGACTGAGGCTCAGAAAGGCCACATGATTGTCCTGAGTCAGAGACCTACAAAGCAGCAGAAGCCAGGTTTGAGTCCATGTCCCTCAGATGGAGCTCGAAGGCTGTCACCTACAACAACACATGGACTCAGTCCAGAGGCTCCTGGAAGCTGGTGTTCTGGAGGTCTGGACTTGGTCCACTTCCAAACCCAGATGTCTGTGAAGTATCTCAGGTTGGAGCCCTGTGTCTGAGGACCATGGCGGGAGAAGACCTGGCCCCTGTCCTCAAGGAGCCTCTAGTCTAAGTGGGAAAACAAGCTTAATGCCCTGGAGGTTTTCCACCCCTGCTTCCTCCCTGCTAACCACCCTTCCCCACCAGTCCTAGGTGACCACCAGCCCTCCTAGCCCTCGAGCTGGTTGGTCCCTGGACATGGTCCCAGAGAAGAAGCCATGTCCCTGGACACGCACGTGAAGGAAGCTGCTGAGGGAAGAGACATTTTCCCAAGTCAGATCCATCCATCCATTCAGTAAGCATGTATGGCGCCCAGGGTGTCACCCCTGTGCTGGGCAGCCGTTGGGGACATAGAGACGCACACAGCCCTGTGCCTGAGGAAATGTGCAGTGCATGGGCCTTGACTGGTCAGTTAGGGTCTTGTAGGCCAGGGCCAAGGATCGGATAGAGCAGCATCTGAATAGCCCTGAGTTCGGGACCAGAGACCTAGTCTGATGCCTTCTTTTCTGTTATCTTTTGACACATCTCTTTCTGGACCTCAGTTTCCACATCTGCAAACAGAAAGGTAGAATCAGGTAAGAATCAGATCTAGCTCAAAAACAGCTAAGATGTGCAGACTTCGTATCATAGGCAACTGCAAGCCATTAACAGCTTTTGAGAGGAGAGATTCCGTCACTTTCCCACCATCAGTGGGAGGGCCAGCCTAGGGGCCCCCTATTTGGTCACGTGGTTACTAAAACAACCCCATTTCTTCCTTTCTGCCTCCCTCCCAGGTGGCCCATGTCTAGGGCTGAGACTGGATTGTTGGTCCACGTCAGGCATCAGGAAAGCTGACAAGCACATTCCTGAACCACTACAGTCTCAGGTTCACGCAAATAGAGCGAATAGTGGCTTGGCCTCCATGCCTGACCCTCTACCTCCGCTCTTGGATGAAGGCATGTGTGTTTGTATTTCCCAAGGCTCAGCCCTACACAGCAGGGAGCCCAGCTGGATCCTTGATGCCACAAAGACAACCAATTGGATCACACAGCCGGCGGCATGGAATGCTCTCAGTTGCCGTTTCCTCCTCTCAGCTTGGGCACAACGAGGCTAAAAATGACTATTTCACAGGGCTTTTGTGAAGATTAAATAACCTATATCTCATAATGTGTAAATTATTAGCCATTTTTAACTTTAGTAGTGGTTTTTTTTTTTTTTTTCCACAACTCTTACTTTCAACCCAGAAAGGTTCTAGAAAGGTTGTCAAGCATACCCATTATGCAGCAGTGGGATCGGAGGGTCAGGGTTTTCTCCACATTCTAGTTATTTCTCCAGAAGGACATGAGGCTCATCTACTGCCATTATTACCCACATTTTTGTTTTTGTTTTTTGTTTGTTTGTTTGTTTGTTTTTGAGACAGAGTCTCACTCTATTGCCCACGCTGGAATGCAGTGGTACGATCTAGGCTCACTGCATCGCGGGTTCTCTACCTCCCAGCTTCAAGTGATTCTCCTGCCTCAGCCTCCCGGGTAGCTGGGATTACAGCCTCCCACCAGCACGGCCAGCTAATTTTTGTATTTTTAGTAGAGACGGGATTTCTCCATGTTGACCAGGCTGGTCTCAAACTCCTGGCCTCAGGTGATCTGCCTGCCTCAGCCTCCCAAACTGCAGGGATTACAGGCATGAGCCACCGCACCTGGCCTATTACCCAAGTTTTTTCAGGGAAACATAAAGGTCTTCTTAGCTAAGGGCTCAGCATATATAATCATTGCTTCCAGAACAGAAATCAGATTAAGACCGCTGAATTCTGTGTTTTAATATAATTGACCCAATTCTTAGTTACAGTGATACTAACTGCATCACTGTAAACTGGGGACCTCTCAACCTTCTTTAGAAGATGGAGGGGCTTCCTTCTTCATGGTCTGGTTCTCCAGGGGCTCCCAGCCTCGCCAGAAGCTTTTTAAGTTCATTCCCATAGAATCTTGGGGCTCACTATGCAGATAAGCACAAGCAAATCCTCCTGGAAAAACTATAGGTAACAGAAATTAATATTTAGACCTTTGGGCAGAAAAAACATTCTAGAAGTTTCTAGTATGAACATCAGCTGTGATCCAGACTAAAACATCAAAGAAGCAAGCAGGCAGAACCAGACAGAAAGCCAGATAACAGTGACGGCTTTCATCTGTGTAGAGCCACATAGCTCCTAGGAAATTCACCTTCCATTTCATCCCCAAAGCAATCCTGTGAAGCAGGTGAGGCCCCATCCACAGCCACCTCAGCTAGCTAGTGGCCCAGTGGTTCTGCTGTTGACCTCCACAGGCTTCCCCTGCAGCGACACTGCATTCAGGCAGAGTGGGGCAGAACATGGCAGGCAGAAGGGACCTCAAAAGCTGTATGATTGACTCTGGGCTTCAATGAGAAATCAAAGCCTTTGTGCTAGAGCACACCTGGAAAGCTGCCCTGAATGGGGAGCTTTTCTATGAGAAATCAAACCATGGCGCCCTGTGCCTTAACGTCACAAGCGCAAAGATTTGTTGGCAGCATAAACAAACCTGAATCACTGGTGAGTGGGGGAAATTTAAGGCATAAATTCCATGTTTCCTGCTCACAGGCTTGGCATAATTGAAATCCATTTGCTGTCAAAGAGGAGCTAGCTAGAGTTGAAGTAACATTTAAAGAAAGTCTCAGGAATCTCTTCATTTTGTCCTTCAGTCCTCGGTGGAACCATGGCAAGAAAGATGTCTAAATTGGCCCTATTTATATCTTTCTAAAGGCAGTTTCTCCATTCTGCAGGAGCTCCAGCCTCAGAAGTAATGGTTTGGGCAGAAACTGGTGGAGGGCTTTGATGACTGCACGGAAACTTGGGAGGGTCTTTTGATGGGGAAAGTAGAGAGGGGGCAGAAGTGAGTAGCTATCAAAAGGGGCTTTATTGAACTTTTACTAGCTAATGAATGCATTTAATGGGAACAGAGTTGGGTATCAATGCAACATAATGACAATTTCATCTAGTTGGCTAGATTTTTGTGGCTTTCGAGGAAGAAAGAAAGAAGGGCCTGCGTGAGCAGTTAATCACTGTCTTTAGCCAAACTTCATTTAAAATTTCACCGTGTTCTCTAAACTGTGCCAAGGGATGGTGTCGTGCGCTTCATTGAATCACTTGCAGCCAAATCTAAAACAAGCAGGAGACAGTCTTTCTTCCTTATATTGACTCTGAATTTCTGGTTACATGTGATTCGGAGCAGTGGTGGGGCAGCAGCTAGTCAGCCGTTGGGTGCTTATTACATGCCTGGCCTCATTCTAAGTGTGCCTACAACACAGAGATACTTCATGGATGGGGAAACTAAGGCTCAGAGGGATTAGGAGACTTGTCCAAAGTGGTCGTTAGAGGCAAAGTAGGGCTCTAAACTCTCCTGTTTGACTCCGCTATCCATTCTCTTCACTAACGAGCCCAGAAAGCAGTTCCCAGAGAACACACAGTAGGCCACTTACCAATCTTCTTAGAATGTGCTCTGCTCCCCTCCCTCGTTAGCTGTGCTCTGGGCATGCCTGGCAGGCTGCTGAAGAGATGTCATTACCCTGCCCCCTTTCATTTACGTTGCCATATAGAATCCTCTCAACCTCGGTGCAGGACCTTGGTGAAAACCCACTCTACAGGTGAGAAAACTGAGATGAAGGGGGCTCAAGGAATACTTCCTAGCCATCCAGTGGAATGACTGAACGAGGAAACCAGTTCTCAGTTCATACCGTTGGCTGGCATTCGGTCTTGATTTGATTTGGCTATAGAATCTGACACACCTGCACTTTTTTTTTTTTTTTTTTTTTTTTTTTTTTTTTTTTTTTTGAGATGGAGTCTTGCTCTGTCACCAGGCTGGAGTTCAGTGGCAAGATCTTGGCTCACTGCAACCTCTGCCTCCCGGGTTCAAGCTACTCCCCTGCCTCAGCCTCCTGAGTAGCTGGGACTACAGGCACATGCCACCACACTCAGCTAATATTTTTGTATTTTAGTGGAGGCAAGGTTTCACCATGTTTGCCAAGATGGTCTCGATCTCCTGACCTCGTGATCTGCCTGCCTTGGCTTCCCAAAGTGCTGGGATTACATGCATGAGCCACCGCGCCCGGCCCACACATGCTCTTTCTTTTCCGCCCTGTGGACTCTTGAGAAAAAGCGACTTTGTTTATTATTTACTTTTGTCAGACGGTGAAATGGAGGTCCAGCAGATAAAGAGGCCTGTTCTAGGGTTCTAAGATAATGGGTATTTAACTAACGTGAAGCTTTATAAGTAGATGCAATACAAATTAACAATGATTGACCATAGGTGTATCATTCCCGCTCTCTCACCCTGCCAGGAATTAATGATACAACTTTAAATAAAACATGTAGTGTTGGAGAAGGGTGCATGTTTTCCCTCCCTTCCTTCCTTCCATGGTCTGAATGTTTTTGTCCCCCTAAAATTCATGTGTTGAAATCCTAACCCCCAAGATGATGATATTAGGAGGTGGTATTTGAAAGGTGATTAGGTTATGAAGGTGGAGCCCTGGTGAATTGGATTAGTGCCCTGATTAAACGGACACCAGAGAGACCCTCATCCCTTCCATTATGTGAGGATATAGCAAAGAGGCACCACCTGAGAGCCAGAAGCAGGCCCTTACCAGACACCAATCCACCTGGACCTTGGGATTTTTCAGCCTCTAGACTGTGAGAAATAAATTTCTGTTGTTTATAAGCTATCCTGTTTAGTTATTTTGTTATAGCAGCCTAAAAGGGCTAAGAATCAACCTTTCTTCCCTCCCTCCCTCCCTCCCTCCTCCCTCCTTCCTTCCTTCTTTTATTTCTTTTCTTTTCTTTTTCTTTCTTTGAAGAAGCCTCAAAAGAGGCTATTTACTGTCTCAAAGCTCAGATACAGTAAATAGTTTGCTTTTCAGGGTCTGTGCTGGGATTTGAACCCAGGTTGGCTTGACCCTGTCCCATAATGTGATTTTCCAAATGATTTCTATATCCATTTCCCTGTTTGCTGTGTGCTCCTGCTGGCTTTTCCACCCCTACGGCAGCTCCCTATCTCTGTCATAACTGGAATTCCCAGCCCCCACTGGCCAACCCACCCATGATCTCTGTCACAAAGGTGGAGCCCAGCTTTCCACCCAAATGGAATTCCAAATTGATTTAAAAACCAGATTCCCCACGTGGAACCAATAGTGTTACATGCTGTCTGGTTTCACTCATGAGCTAAGTGTTACTTAAGAGTTGTGCTCCAATCCTAGTCTGGTTTTATTAAGGACATTCTCAAGCTAAAGAATTTCAAAAGGAAGCCAGCTATGCAGCCAGGGACCCCTTGAACCTGTTGCTTGGCGCCTTCTCTCGAGCCAAGCCGACACTCGGAGCAGAGCTCCCTCCTGCAGTGAACACCTCTTATGTGGGATGGGGGGTGTAAGGAAGGGGACAGCAAGAGGGAAACTGAGGAAGAAGGAGAAATACCTGCCCTTGGTTGAAGACGAGACACATGAAATCTTAGTGGCCTCATGAGGTGTCAACTCTCTCAGGCCTACAGGGGCCCCACATCCGGGTTTGTGGCCCACGTGCCCACTGCAACAGCCACATCTGCTGCTCTGCCCTGGACCCAGCAGGTGAGCCCCTACCATGGCCCTGCTGCACTACCTTTTGCAAAGGTTTAGAGTGAGGAGAAGGGATACCAACCCCATTTTTTTCTGAATGGAAGCATCCACTCCAAAAGTAAAAGAGTCAACAAGCTCTCTCATGAGTACATTAAAAATATACACACCAGGAAATTAAATCAAGCCAGACGATCAGAAAGTCTTGGAGAGGAAGGGTGTTCTCTGTCCTTCAGAACATTTGTTTGTTCTAGTGGATGGAAAATCAGTGAGTGTTGACACCCTAGACAGCATTGAATAGGCCACACTGCCACCACAGGAAAGCAGGGGCTTTTCTGGGCAAGGCAGCAGGGGTTGACAGACATGGGGACCTGGCTTCAAAGCTGCCTGAACGTATTTCCTTCTGGCCTGCAGTCTGGAAGGCAGACAGGTGCAGGCTCACTTCCTGAGGCCTGTGTAGAATTGAGGGGCCTTGGCTTTGCTTCCCAACTCCCCATCCTCCATTCCCTACAAAATTTCTAGAAATGGAAAATAGTTTCCTACTGACAGCTAACAGCCTCTCTGCTATCCAGGTCCCTCTCAGAGCAAGTCTGGTCCCACCTCCCAGAATTGGTCCTCAAGCTGCTGGCTGAGAGGACTCTGCTACCTCCAGTCCTGCCTCTCCTTCAAGAATTAGCCAGGCCCCTTCTGCCTCCCTCAGGCACCCACTGACTGTTTCTGGCACCTGGCCTCGCCCCCTCTGCACTTTCTTGGCTCAGCACGTCACGCTGGAAATGTTCCTGAGATTGTGGATCTGTGTGAGTTGTGACTCCCTTGCAAGACTGTAGACCTCTGAAAGCAGGGATCAAGTCCACATTTGTGTATATTCTTGATGCCAAGGTCAGGGACCCCTCAGTTGAGAGAGTCCACGTTTATTTAAACTCCCTAATATAGTCAGAGTAACTTTCTTGGCAGTCTGGTTGAATTACCCAAACACTTTCTAAATTCCCCTCTTCCATAACCTTCTTTATGACTCTGGTATTATGTTTCCCATTTCATAGGTGAGCAAACTAAGACTTGGAGAGTCAAGAGTTGCTCACAAATGCCTGACAAGGAAGAGGCAGCTCTCAGCCTTGAACCTGGTCCTGTCATGCACATCCAGCGCTTTCTCCATCAGCAGCCTCCAGACCCCATGTACACACGCACTCAGCTGGGTTTAGATGGAGTTCAAATATTCACCATGCCCTCCATGGCCCACTCCAGAGGAAGCAGGGCTTTGTCCAAGGAGCAAAGCTGGGGAGGGTTATGAGCAGGTCTTCAGGATGGGGAGTCAGAGCCCCTGTCAGCCTCCTCCTGGCTCAACATTGGGCCAAGCAGCTAGTCATGGAGCTACGCCTGCATCCCTCTTGGTCCCTTGCCAAGCTCTGGACACACCTGGGTTCTTGCTGTGGTCTGTCATTTCTAGAGGGAATTGTCTAGAGACTCATAAGAGAGCAATAAAAACCTCTAACTTCTACATTTCCACATGTCCAGATGGGCTATCATGGGGTTCCCAGCACCCCAGTCTCAGCCAAGTCACAGATAACCAAGAGATTCTCACTCTGCAAGGCCTGGATTTTCATAGAGGTGACCCAGGACTCTGTCCAGAGGCTCTTCCTCACTGTCTACCACGCTGCTGTGAGCCTCAATGTACAGAGGAGGAACACAGGCTTTGGAGACACTCACTGGACAAACACAGATAGAGCACCTACTGTGTGCTGGGAAGGTGTTAGGTCTGGGGATATGGGAAAGGGAAAGACATTGAGATGCAGTGGGGCAGGCCAAGTCACCAGGCAATTATAATCAAATCACTCATGCCTGGCAATGCAAGAGTGTAGAGGAGGGGGAGCTGTCAGCCTGGGGATCCTGGAAGGTTTCTTGCAGGAAGCAATGCCTGAGTGGAAAGGCCAGAGAGCTGAATCTGCAAATGCCTGGGGGCCAGAGAGAGCTAATTTAGAGAGGACTGATGGAGCAGAGGATAGTGGGTATACATGTGGGGAGGGAAGGGTAAACTGAGAGCTGAAGCCACAACCAGGCAAAGCCAGGTGCCAGTCATTACTTGCCCTGCTACCTGAGCGAGTTCCTTTATCTCTTTGAGGGTCAGGTAGCTCAGTTCTACAATAAAGACAATAATTCCCACCTCCCAGGCTTGGTGTGACCATGCAACATGACCACGGGCTAAGTGCCCATCTGGTGCTGGGCACACAGCGGGGGCTGGGCCTTCTCCACACTGCCTTTCGCCATACCTGTCTAAGGGTAGGCATGGTGCCCCACCCTGCAGGCCAGTCTGGTCTAAGCCCAACCGCAAATCATGTGGTAGAGGAGGGCAGGAGGGCTGAAATTCATTCCACTGCTCAGAGTCTGGGATGAGTACTAAAGCCCTGAGCCTCCCCAGTCATCCTCCCTGCATGCTCCCCATCTCCAGGGGGACACGATTCCTGGGGGAGGGGTGTCCTTGAGGCTTCCCATATTTTGCAGCTAACAGAGGACACCCAGGCATGGGCCCTGGGCTGTGACCAAAATGGTCTGCCAGAGGAAGGTGTTGAAATCAAATTCTTACTCTCAAAGTTACCCAGAAGCAGGTAAACAGATTTCGTGGTGGACAGAACTCAGACTATTCCCCTTCTCAAGGTTGTTGAAAGTGTTTTTTTTTTTCCCCCATAGTTCAGTTTATGGCACGGCCCACCCCTGCCTGTACCCTGTCTTGGGACTTCATCTTCATTGTGCCTTATATCCAGCATGCCAGTTTTATCTGCCTCTGATGTTGTCCCTCCATGACACCCCAAAGTCACTGCTCTCGTCCCTGGCTTCCACCTTCCTCCCCGGACTCTTGCCTCCCAGCCGGCCTCTTGAGCGCTGTCTCCAACCTTGGCAGCGTCCTCTGTAGGGTGCCAGGTGATACCACCAACCTAAGGGGAGAGCTGGGCTCTTGAGAAATACAAACCCAGACCCCACTGCTGGAAACTCTTAAGCTAACACAGGGGACATGAAGTAATTTGGGGCTGGAGTACAGGACTTTGCAGAGTAAATTGAGGGATCCTGCAGTTTAGAACCAAACCACAAATAGCAGTGAGGCCAGGTTATGGAGTACAGTCCTGACTGTCCAGGCCATTGGCTGTGACCCTGCTTCCTGGAGCACTGGGTTTCCATACAATGGCCAGGTAAGCTGCAGGGAAAGAGGCAGGAAGCCATGGCGAGGCGCCGGGCTGCAGGGAAAGAGGCGGGGATGTAGGGTGGGGGCGGGGCTGCGGCGAAAGAGGCGGGGCTGCGGGGAAAGAGGCGGGACTGCAGGGTGAGGGGCGGGGCTGTAGGATGAGGAGCAGGGCCGCAGCGTTCAGGGCACCCCCTCCTTTGCAACTGGCACAGCTCCACTCACATCTGTTTCCCATGCTGTGGGCATGAGGAGGCAGGGCACGTGGAGATGACATACTAGTAAAAGGTGCGTTTGAAAATTGTCAAAACGCATTAGGGCAGTGTTGAAGGATTCTGAGCAGGAGAGGAGGTTACTATGGCCTGATGTGGGGGATAGGAGGTGGAAGATGGATTGGAGAGACCAGGACACTGTTAGGAGCCTATTGTAATAGTATATATAAGAGCCAACCTGGTTCCTAACTAGGCTGGGGCCGGGAGTGTAGAGGAGCAAAGAGGTGAAGATGACACTTTCTGGAGACAGCATAAGAAGCTGGCACTTGAGAATGGATGGGGTGCAGATCTCCTCTCCTCTGCTAAGTGACTTGAAGGTAGGAACTGGGATCCATCCGCCTTTCTGTCCCTTATAGTATCTGTCACAGTCAGAGCCTTACAAGGCCCAAATGCTTTCTAGGTACCGGCTGGGTGAATGAACAAGGGGCCAAGTCCTGTAATCCCACAATATAAGCTCTGTGGAACTGGGAATGAGGGTCCTGACCTCATTGCTGGATGCCAGTGAGGGTTGGGGCACAAACTCTGCAACCAGGGGTTCAATCCGGACCCCTCTGCCTGCCAGCTGCATGACCCTGGGCAAGTAACTAAGCCTCAGGTTGGCTCAATTTCTTCATTGGTAAAGTGGGAATAATAAGAGTACGTATTTCATAGAATTGTGAGGACTGCATGCATATAAAGAAAGTGCTTAGGACAGTGCCTGGCAGCACAGGTACGTTAAGTACTTAATAAAGGTAGTGATCATTGGGAGAGGAAATATGGCCTGGATTCTCAAGCCAGCCTGCCTGGATTCAAACCTGGCACTGCTGCTTGTTAGCTGTGTGTCCAGAGGCAAACTTCTTAGCCTCTGCGGGTCTCAGTTTGCTTACATGTCAGGCAGGGTGATAATAATTTTACCTGTTTCCAGAACTAATATTCAGTTGCTGTATGCAACAATGCAGCCATACTTGCAGCTACAATATTCAAATATGTTCATAGCAGCTGTTAACAGCCAGCATATCTCCAGAGGGCCACCCAGTCCCCTCTCAGACCTTTCCTGAAAGCTAGCAACGGCAACATTTATAACTAGGATGAAAGGGCTGTTCTTCTAATGGGGTTTATCACTGGATTAAAAAGAATTCCAGAAACACTTTAAGAAATGACAGAATCATTTTTTGGAGTAAACCATTCTTTTATTCATCCATTCATTCAATAAATATTTATTCTCTGACCCCAGATGTCAGAGCTAAAGAAAAATAAGCTTTGGTCCTTGCCCTCAAAAGACTCACAGTATAGTGGGAAAAAAATAATCAGAAAGTAAGGGGCTGAGTAACAGAATGCACAGGGCCTGGGGAATCTCTCAAGGTGACAATGACAGAGGACAAATTTAACTGGCAGACCAAGGTGGGACACTTTTTTCGTCCAGCAGTGGCCTCTCTACTTTATACTCACTCTTCCTATGTAGGATTGCCAGATTTAGCAAATAAAAATAGAAGATGCTCAATTAAATGTGAATTTCAGGTAAACAACAAAGGAACTTTTTAGTGTCTAAGTATGTCCCAACATAAATGCATGGGACTTACACTAAAAAAAGAATTCTTCCTTGTTTATCTGAAATTCACATTTAAGCTGGCATCCTATATTTTATCTGGCAACCCCATACACGAGCTTGTTTCCTGGAGAGAACAAGAAGAAAAAGTTAGAATGGGGAGGGAGAAAAGACTGAAGGGGCCTGGAGGGAAGTGGGGAGGAAAGGCAGAGGAGGCAGGGGAAGGAAGGGAGAGATGGGAGGCAGGGCTGAAGGCAGACAGGTTCACACTCATTGCAGCTGCTTCTCCCTCCCTCGATTGGCTCCCCAAGTGATGCGCCATGGAGGCGTGCGGGCACGGCTTGGGAACCTGAGTGTGCTCTCTGAAATGTCAGCAGAAATAAACCTGGCTAATCCTCTGCGATGGCCCGTCACATTAATATCCCTGAAATTCCAAGCGGATTAAAATAACCGTGAGCATGACACCATTTGGAAGGCTGGGGATTTACTTGGAAGAGGTGTCCCATTGGCGAGCATTCCTCTAATTGCTGCTTCGTATAAATAGAGTGTTCTTTAATATCGCCACCGGCCCTGGCTGACAGATTTAGATCAGAGCTGTCTAAGTCATTAGTGCCCAGGCCGTGGTAAACCAAGGCTCCGTTAGGGCTGTAAATGGGATTCTCACGGGCCGATCAATCTTACCAAAGCCGCCAGTGTTGCCTGTTGATCTGCAAGGTCCTGAGTGGCTAGAGCTTCCCAGAAATGTGCTTGCATCTGTCAGAATTATAAGCAGCTGGCAGCTGACACAAAGGTCATATTTGCTGCTAGTGTGGAAATACAATCTCCCTAGTACAAGAAATGCTACTTAGCAGTGTATCAATTGCAGGCGGGTCATTAAAGAAGGTGTGTGTGTGTGCGTGTGTGTGTGTGTGTGTGTGTGTGTGTGTGTGTGTATGTGTTACAACCTGGGTTACCTAGAACCTATATCCTTTGTAGGTCTACCCTGGGCTCAAAAGCAGGTGCTCGGTTGAATAAAATTAAATAATAACTAGTTCGTGATGAAATTCTCAGCACTATCTTCATAAGGCAGTTTTCCTTCTGTCATCTAACAAGTATTTATTGAGTGTTCATGCTGTTCCAGCCACTGTTCTAAGCACTCTATAACGACTTAGCGAAGGCTCTCTCACTTGCTGGCTGTGTCGTTTGAACATGTGATTGGCCTCTCTGAACCTCAGGTTTTCCATCTTTAAAATGAGGATAGTAATACCTGCTTCAGCTGGGTGCGGTGGCTCACCCTTCGGCTGGCCTGTAATCCCAGCACTTTGGGAGTCGAGGTGGGTGGATCATGAGGTAAGGCGTTCAATACCAGCCTGGCCAACATAGTGAAACGCCGACTCTACTAAAAATACAAAAAATTAGCTGGATGTGGTGGTGGGCCCCTGTAATCCCACCTACTCAGGAGGCTGAGACAGGAGAATCACTTGAACCTGGGAGGTGGAGGTTGCGGTGAGCCGGGATCGCACCACTGCACTCCAGCCTGGGCGACAGTGTGAGACTCCATCTCAAAAAAATAAATAAATAAAAATAAAAGTAACACCTGCTTCAGAGAGTGTTAGGAAGCCCTGATGAAATAAAGTTCCTAAGATGCTAGAGCTGGTGATGCTTAGTGTGCCCCAGCCAGCAACGGTAATGGAAACTTACATCAGATGGTAGCATCTGAGAAGTTGGTAGGGGAGATGAGGGAGCCAGGAAAGGATCGGCCAGACTCAGAGGCGGTAAACCAGTTGTGGGCACCCAGTGAGGAGTAACTAAAGGTCTAGATGACTGTGTCTACTCAGGCTCCATCTGAGGGCAGATGTGATTTTGGGAGGGGAATCTCACAGCAATGGCAGGTTCCAGGACAGGGTCTGTGCATGCTTGTTATGCTCCATTCAAGACAGTAGCCCCAGGGAAGCCAGGTCCTGCTCCACCCAAAGAGAGGGGACAGATAAGGGACAGGCACAGGACGCTCCAGCAGCATCAGACTTGGGCAAGGCAGAACCACTGGGGAACCCAGGTTGTCTCTTGGATTTTTTCCTGGCCCGTCTCACCAACTGGAAGGCTCATCAGCTCTGCAACAAACCTGGGATGCTTGTTTTGGAGTTGATTCTCTGTAGGTGAATTGGATCTGGGTTAAGCCAAGCAATTCTTGGACAAGTTGGCTCCTAAGATGGGATTGCATAAAGCGCCATGGCAAGGAGTCCGTTTTCTGTGTTGTGACAGAATTCCACCCAGAATCCGCTGAAAGTTCATCTAGGGAGGTTGCTTTTGCAAGACTCAGCAAGGCGGTTGCTCCATCCCAGCCATTGGCACATTCCTCATGACTGCTTGGTTCCTTGTGTCAACACAACACATTTCATGTTTATAAGTCTGTTTTGTTCCATGGCTTGTAGGAGTCTCACATCAGCATGCATCAGCTCTCTGGGTGGCCACTTGACCCAACACAAAGAACTCAAGCTTTGAAATCCCTCAGCCCTGGAATCACACCCACCTTCACCATCAGTTCCACTCAGTAGTCCAAAAATTCTAAGCCCCACCTTTGTATGCATTTTAACAGCTCTGAAATCGGAATGTGTCTTGCAATCAGTGACACCTTGCTGTTATAATTGGCAGCTTTTTATTTTTTTTCTTTTTTTGAGATGGCATCTCTATCTGTCGCTCAGGCTGGAGTGCAGTGGCGTAATCTTGGCTCACTGCAAGCTCCGTCTCCCAGATTCACGCCATTCTCCTAGCTCAGCCTCCCGAGTAGCTGGGATTACAGGCGCCCGCCACCACACCCGGCTAATTTTTTGCAATTTTAGTAGAGACGGGGTTTCACCGTGTTAGCCAGGATGGTCTCAATCTCCTCACCTCGTGATCTGACCACCTTGGCCTCCCAAAGTGCTGGGATTAGAGGCGTGAGCCACCGCGCCCGGCCCCTTTTTTCTATTTTTGTTGTTTGTAAAATAATTGTGTGTCTTACAATCTACTGAGTCTTAGAGTTGATGAATTAATTATGTGTCTGAGCTTTGGCAGGTTTCTTATGTTGAAGCTGTTTCCACATCTGTAAACCAAGGCTGACTGCACTTCCTCAGCAGGGCTGTCATGGAGACGAAATAAGATCTGACTGGAAGTGGAAAGTACTCGAATGTGGTAGACACTGGATGCATGAAAGCTGCCACCACTGTCAGTAGGGCAGCAAAGGTAACGTCATTTTACAGATGAGGAGACTGAGCCCCAAGGGTAGGCTTGACTGAAGTCCCTCAGACACAGGCAGAGATTTAAGATTTTCAAAAGACTCTCATCTGCATCATCTCCTCCAGTGTTTACGATCACCAAACCAGGAACAAGCGTGACTCATTGAGGCTGCAACCGGGGAGGCCTAGCCTCAGAAGGGACAGGGGCTGCTCCTGGGCACTCAGTGGCTGCTGGGCTTGGGCCCAGAGGCAACCAGTAGTGCCAGCCCTATTTTATGGGAAATCACTGCCAACATGCTGCCGATCATTTTAACTTTGACCTAGGATGTGGGTAAGGAAAATCAAAGTAAAATGGTGTTTGATAATAATTCCAGGAGACAGGTGCTTGCAACCTTTCTAAAGAAAATATTGTGGACTAGTTTTAACTCTATGTGTAAACTACAGTTTATATTATATCAGAATGAATGTCACAGGCCACACATTCAGATTTTTTTTTAAAAAAAGAAAAATCTAATTTCTCCCTTGATCCTCTATTCCACTTTTATCAGGACCGCCATTCAAGTCGATTCAAGGCTTTCCCCTTCTCGCCTTCTCCCAGAGGGTGCATTCAGTTGAGGTGGGGAAAACATCACAGAGAGCCGGGGGAGCATGCCTGGCTCTCTGCCGTCACCTGTCCATCCTGGCCGCCACTGGACTGGCCATTGCCCAGCTGGTCCTTGGCGGCGGCCACCCCTTGTGGACTGGTGGGGAGTCCTCATTCCTGCCCTTGGTCCACACCTGCATCTGCTCTCACATCCCACCGCCCCAGGCTCAAGGCCCTCCATGTTTTCTGGCTGTCGGGACCGTCAGATATACTCAGAAACATTCTGTTGTTCGCTACACAACACTGGGGGGATGAGGGCTTGTGACGCAGCCTGGACCCCCTGGAGGTTGCTTCCTGCCTATCTATTGGTCCCTCACGACGCTGAATGCTGGGACTTCTCTATGGAGTTTCCAGCCTCCCCACGGGGTGGGGGCACCTATCTCTCTTCTCTCTGATCCCCTAAACTATTGGAGATTCTATCGTCCCCTCAACTTCAGAGTTTGAGAACATGGAACGTGTAGGTAGGACCATTCCCAGAGATTCATGCCAGCATTTAACTCTCTTTCCTTCTAAGGACTTTTTTTTTTTTTCTTTGCTCAGGGAGTCATTAATGTAGACTGGGTAGGTGGGAAAAGTAGCTTAACAAACCATACACCAGTCCTCCTGAGTTCTGTGTGTCAGGACATGGATTCTCGAAAGGCAAGATTTTGAGACTCTCAAACTATTGTCTCTGCCATGGGTTTCGAAAGCTGCATATTTGTTTCTCTCTTGCTCTGCATTTCTGCTGTAGTTACTCTACCATAAGGCCAATGAGTGAAGAATGGAAGGAGGGTAGGAATCCCCAAGGAGAGCAGTAGATGCGAATGTTTCAAATAGTTCATATCCTTCTATCACGGAAGCAGGAACTCTGCAAGGTCCATGTTGCTGATTAAATCAAGATTTTAAACACTTATGTAAAAGAGTACCCTTGGCTGCATGATCTGAACTGCAAGACAGGAGATGGGCTTTGTAACCTCACTCTGCCCCCAACCAAACGGGGGCTTCCTTCCTGTGTGAGTCGTTGGGAGAGACGGGCTCCAGGCTTCAGCTGCAGAAGCCACAAAAGCCTCCCACCTGTTCTCCCAGACCCTAACAGCCAGGGAGGGGAATGCAGTCTGTGCTCAGCCAATCACCTGTACCCACGGGAAAGAACACAGAGAGCCATGGGTCCATTTCTGATGCATCATGGGCCCTAGCTGAAGTGGGTTAATCAGATTTCGTGGCACGATCTGGCTATGCTCTCAGCAGCCCACTTTCCCTTGGCTTCTGCTTGTTTTCTGGACCTGTTTCTCCAGTCTTCCAGTGGGTTCAGTGGCCTTCCTCATATCCTTCCATCAAATCTCATTCTCCCTAGGTATCCAACGTTGGCATCTATGTGGTGCAGCCAAGAGCTCTGACTGGTAATCATGAGTAACTCAGTTCTTCTCTACGGACCTTGATGTCCCTCTCTATGAAAGGAGGTGTTTAAGCCAGGTGAACTCCAGGATCTTACAATCTACCTTATGCTTTAAGTGCTTTGGGGCTGAAATGCATAGCCCAGTTGGTCAGTTCACCCATCCATGCCCGACGCTCCACCATTCTCTAGGTGGCCCCTATCTACATTTCAGGGACTAGTCACCCTCTGCACAGTCAGCGTCACACCCCATTCCATCCAGTATGGGAATGATCCACCCACAATGAGTTCCACAATCATTCAATCAACCAGGCTCCTTTATTACAGGACTTCTCAGAGCCTTTGATATGCTAATGTACTTTGTGATCCTCTAAGAGAGGACTATAATACACATAAATCATTTCCCAAATAAATTTCATTGTACACGTGTTGCCTCACTGCCTCTTTCAAGAACTGGAACATAATGGAACACTGCTGTAGAAAAAAGATACCAAATGTCACATGAGGAAAGACAACAGCTGGCATGACTCCAAAACATACACACACGCAAACTTGCATATGCAGGAATTTAAGTGCATATGAAGGAATTTCAGTCCAGCCTGACTGCATTATAACTTTTTTTTTTGTTTTATTTTTGTTGTTGTTGTTGTTGTTTTTTGCCACCATTTAGCTACCTGGATGCACAGGGATAACCAGTGTTAAGTGCCTTCACCTGGGGTTCTATGCCCAGGGCAACAGTCTGTGGTGACTCAGGGTTTGGTGTTTCCACACTCCACAGTGGATGCTCTGTGCTCTGTGCCACTCAAGATGAAGCAAGTGCCACAACACCTGTGCTCCCTGAGCCCTGGATGAGCAGCTGTGATGTGTGCAGTGTGCAATCCCCTGCCCCACCGAATTCCTGGTGGAGGACAACAAATAAGCCAAGTGTGACAACAAGCATGACACGCTAGTGTCCCTGCCCAGTGCGGCCTGAGTGCCCACTGTCCAGCCTCTCAGGCAGCCCTGGCTTGGCCTCTAGGGAGAGTTTGGAAGCTTCCCTGACACTACCCCTGGGTCCCAGAAAGCCTCAAACGTACCATAGCCCCTGTTCTGTTCTCCCATAGACCTGCCATTCAGGAACATGTCAAAACATTTTGAAACCATTTCTGTCCTCAAGTTGTACCCTGTCTGGAGAGAACAGCTTCCCCAAGTTTGCATCTTATTGCATCAAGGATTTCCTTGAGAAGGTCTAAGGGGAACTCCTCAGATCTCTATCACAGGGCTGGCTGGAGATGCTGGCACCCAGATCCCTCCAGGAGTGCTTGGCTGTGACTCCATGGACTCCATGGGGACATGAGCATGGTCCCCTTTAACCTCTTTGCCTTCCAAACTATAAATATTAAGGAATATGTCTTCCTTATCATATTTGGTCTTTTTCTTTTGCTGATCATACTTGTATCAGTGAGGACTCATTCTACTTCAGTTAACTTATAATCTGACCCAAATGTGTTTAAACATAAAAGAAAATTTATTAGTTCCTATTACTAAAAGATCAAAGGGTAGGGCCAGCTTCAGGCAAGGCTGGATCAGGAGCTCTGTGCTGTCTCCAATATATGACCTCTTTCCAGTTCTCAGCTTTATTCTCAAACTCAAGGTAACATCCAAGGCTCATTTCATAAGCCTGAGGGTTCAAGTCTAGCAGGGAGACTTCAGCCTGCTTTCCACAAAAGTCCTGAACTTCATTCTGCTTGTACCAGCCTCTGGTAACATGCCCACCCCTGAACTAATTGCTGTTGGCCTGGGAAATGAGAAGCGATGATTGGCTTAGGTCAGGGTCATGTGCTCTACCTCAAGAACCCCAACCCAAGCCACCTGGGCTAAGAGAGGGCTTGACCCTAAGTCCAATCAGGAGCTGTTCTTAGACGATGAATAAATGAATGTGAGGGAGGGGTAAGCAATAAGTGTGTGCTAACTGCTAATTCATGAGACATCTAGCTCAAAACAATGAGTGACCAGGGAGTCTTTAAAACTTCTCACTAAGGAAGGAAAACTAGGCCCTTGCTCGGCCACTGCTCAGGAGCTGCAAGCTGAGAGCCCATGAGTTTCGGCACCCACTTGGACTTTCACAATCAGAGACAGCAGCGGTGAAGGCATGAACGTTGAAAGCTACCATGCCTTGGTATTCTCATCCGGTATATGCAAGATACTGGCAACATTATCATCAAGGAATGGCTTTGATGCAAAGCCACCACAATGCCTACAGGAAGGCCGGGGAGTCCTGTTTCAGTCTTCCGTGGTACTTCCCTCCTGCACTTCTTCCCCAAAGCTGTTACGATAACCAGGCTGCATATCCTTAGTCCTTCTGTGGCCATCATGTGACCTGGCAGGACTCCTCATGCAGTTCTTTACATTTCAGAGAGTCTGGGCAGCAGCCACATGACAGCAGTAGAATCCAGGCATCCACAAGAGAAGACCAAGCTTTGTCCAAAGAGGAAGAGATGGAGATCGAGTTAGATGCAGAGGTAGAATGTGACCTGAGCAATATGGAAATCACCAAAGAGCTCCGCCAGTACTCTGCAGAGACCAAGATGCACAGAGAAGGACGGTGGTGACAGCAGCTGGATGCAGAGAGCCTGGACGGCTACATGAACGCTGACCACGACCTGTACTGCAACACCCGCTGGTTGGTAGAGGCCCCAACTGAGAGGCCTAGTGAGCAGCGTCCCAGGCCAAGATGGAGCGTTTGTATGGAGACAGCGCCCCCGAGATCCAGGCCATGGAGGCTGTGGTGCAGCTGAGCTTTGACAAGCACTGTGACTAAAAGCAGCCCAAGTACTGGCCAGTCATCCCCCTGAAGTTCTGAGCTCGGGGCACAGGGCACCCAGCCTCTCCCTCTTCCTTTTGGGTACACGTTCTTCATCTCTCCTTCTGTACTTTCTCAGGGAAAGGGGACTTTGTACTGAGGTACAGGCATGTTCACCACAGTCCCAGTGGGCCTGTCACAGAGTGGATGTACTATGCCAGCCACTTGGAGGTTGGCAGACATGTTCTGTTGTTGACATGTCAAATTTTCTCCTGACATAAAATGATGATTTTGTATATATTATACCAGTGTTTTTTATGTTGTCGGAAACAGTTCATTAAAGTTCTTGACTAGAAAAAAAAAACTTCTCACAAGGATGTCAGGAATGTAGACAAAGGGGCAAATACCCAGCAATCTCACCTGCCTACCTCCATCAGAAACCCTCCATCAGAGGCCTACTTGGAAAAGACAAGAAGGGGCTTCACATCTACGCTCCCATCTGGGCTGTCCGTGTGTCTGATCCACCAGAAACAAGCCCAGCCATTCCCCTCTGCCTCTTAAGAGTTGTCCTTTGAAGCGGAAATCTTATTACCTCTCTCCATCACAGCACCCCTCATCCTTTGCACCATCTGTCTACAACCAAGTCAGAAACTATAGATTACAGAAGACGGAAAGGCAGGGGCAGGTAGGCAACGTATTGGGGGAAGTGTCCTTCTCACCAGCCGGCTGGAGCTGGGGCAAAGGGAGAAGCCATGACAACCAGAGTATGCTGGGAAGACACCCTCACCCCACAGCAGCTTAGTGCCAGAGGCTCAGGCAGTGGTTAAGGCTCCCAAGTCAGCACAGCCCAGACAAACCAGGAGCCAGAGGCTGAGTGGGAGCCCTCACACCTGCCCTGAGCTGCAGACCTGAGAAGAACATGTACCCATCTTGCCAGGGAGCTCAATAGAAGAGGATACAGCATTCACTTGAAAAAGGAGCAGAAAGTCTTAGGGAGATAATATATATTTCATTTCAAAATGAAGCAACAATGTAATATAAAAAGGGAGATAGGTGAGAAATGGGAGAATTACAGAGTAACTAAAATCTTAATATTTAAATTAAAAACCACTTTGGAAGTAAGTAATAAAAAATAGACTTGATGACCCAGAAAAACAAATCAGCAAGGTAGAGAAAAAATTGGCCACCTCTCTTGGGATACAAAGGGAAAGGAGAAAGAGGTGACAATTATGAGAAAAAAGATAAGAGACAGGAAGAAGAGTTGAGATACAAATGCTGGAACTTATTTCCTGAGCAGACCAGTGAAATAGACAAATCTCTGGCAAGGATAATCAAAAAGAAAGAGAGTGGCATGATGGTGAAAAGGACATGGGGGATGTATCCAGAGACACAGCGGTCCTCAGTGTATGAAGAGAGTCAGGGAACTCTGTGAGCTGAATTGTGACTACGTTTTTCTCAGTCCAGCTTCACCTGCCTTGGGACTGCTATCTGTTCCAAGACATCAATCTGAATCTGGCACTTGGTACCTGCAAGGCTCAGTTTTTGGTTTTGTTGTGAATTTTATCTTTATCTGCAACTTCTTGGAGATGTAGTGAGATGTTGAGAGGGGCTGCATTGGCCGGGGTGGGGATTCTAAAGCCTGATACAAGGTACCAGGATTGGGGGAATTGGGGCACTGTGAGGACACTGGGTGGGCTTCTCAGGCCAAAGGGAGTGAGCAGGCTGCAAAGACAACTGTCCTCCTGATTTTGCCAAGGGCAGGCAGTACCACCAACCAATTAAGAGAAACAGCCCATGAAGAAATGGTTTTGTTCAGCAGAGTAGCACATTCAGGACGACCCTGGAAAATAAAGATTTATCACCCCGGAAATCCCCGCAGTTCTGATGAGGTTGGGTTCAGCCAGCAGATGCGTCCACACAGTTAGGGAGGGGTGGAGGATGGCCACTACTGGAGGGGCCACCCAGCTGGTCTGCAGTGGTTGGGGAGCTCAGGCTTCTGCACATTCCCCATCCCTCCCCTGCCTGGGTGTCACCCGGAGCTCGGCCTTGCATGGTCCTTCCAAGGAAGCTTGCTGAGTGCTGGAGTTCAGCGCCACCTCCCCAGCCACCTCCCACACCCATCCACACACCTGCTGGAGAGGGGCGAGAGCACTGATTTTGGAGTCAGAAGTCTTAAAGTTCTGACCTTGATGTGCTAGGTGACTGTCAGCATTCCTGACATCTCAGGGTATCAGCCCCTGTGGAAGTGGCATCTCCGGGCCTGTCCCCAGCCCCCAGGAGCACTGTGACATCCGAATGAGACATCCAGTGGAAAAGCAATCTTGAAAGGATAAAGCTATGTCCAGTGATCAAGATTGGGAAGATTCTAAGCACACTGAGAGTGAAAGGAGAGAACCTGAGGGAGAATATGCTGGAATGGGAGGGTAGTCCTGTCAGAAAGCTACCATTCTGTTTCCAAGGGAAAAAAAAAAAGGTCTTTTGAGGCGTCTCAGTGAGAAGGGAAGATTCCAGAACTGTACTTAAGTCTTCACTCTGACACCAGCTCTGGGACCACCCTTAAACCCCTCTCTCTCTGCCTGACTCTACTCTGTGTGATGTGTGTCAGCTTTGAAGTGATTGCATACAAGGTTTGAAAAGGAATTCCCAAAGTTTCATCTGTGTGTGTGTATATATATATATATATATAATCTCATGTATATACTTTATATACAAACATATACAATTTCATATTTATACCATATACAAAACGTGCATGTGCATGCACACCCACATATGTGTGTGTATATATATATATAATATATACACACATACACATAAATACGTAAAGTAAAGGAAAAAAGGACAATTTTCCAGCAGGTTGAAAATGGTGACCTATTGAAGGTCAGAGTGAAATAGAAATACTCCTTTGGCTGTGCATTTGCTAACACAGCCTGTTTTCTGATTTATTTTATCGATCCTGAAGAATATTTCCTATAGGCAAGAAGTAGCTCTGGGCTATACAATTATTGGAGCCAGATATCATAGAAAGGAACCTGAATTCAAAGGCAGAAAATTCAGGATCAAATGCCACTTGCTGTGTGTGTCAATTGTGTACCTGCTCAGGGCCTCGATTTCCCCTTCTGCAAAATAGGGGTGGATGAAAAGATTCCCATCCCCTATGTCTTAGTGTGGGCTGCTGTAACAAAGTGCCATAGAATAGGTGGCTTATAAAAACAGCAGACATTTATTTCTGACAGTGCTGGAGGCCCGATGTCCAAGATCAGGTTGCTAGCATGGCAGGGTTCTGGCATGGCAGCTCTCTTCCAGGTTGCAGACTGCTGCAGTCACATGGCAGAAAGAGAACTAGAGAGCCCTCTGAGGTCCCTTTACAAGGGCACGAATCCCATTCTTGAGGGTCCCGCCCTCATGACCTAATTGTCTCCCAACAGCCCTGCCTCCCAATATGATCACAGTGAGATAAGGATTTCAGCATATGAATTTTGGGGGGATGCACACATGGAGTCCCCAACACCACATCACCATTCTTTAACAAACAGGTCTAATAGGACAATTAGGAGGAAGGAAATATTTTGTAAAAAAATAATAATCACTTTGTTTTTAGATATACTGTATGCATATATTTAACTTTTCACACAAGTGCATTATCTTAGTTCTCACTTTTTCTCTTTTTGCTCAGCTCCTGTCCTGACTATGGGAGAACTTTAAGGACCTCTCTAGCTCTGGTGGTCCATATTTCTGAAACAGGAAAACTTTAAGGGAAAGGTAAACGGACAGCAAATGTGCAGGGGGCCACAGATGTGCCTGGAGCTGGGATGGGGGCGTGCCAGGCTCCACGTGGAGGGGTCATCACAGTTGCTCCAGGAGCAGAGAGACTCTGCTTTTCCTCTGCCTCCCTGACTCTGAGAGTCTCCCTACCCTAATTCTAGGGCAGGTCTGAGCTCAGGTCTAGAAGCTGAGCCATATCTGAGTTGGGCCTCCAAATTCCCCATCTTTCATGGAATCTGTGCATCAGAGAAACCACCAGAATCATTTGGCTCAGTCAATGATACTTGTCTGTAGTGGTTATTCAATCTCCCAATAAAACTCTCAAAGGAAAACTGTCCCTCCCCTCTTCCTGTAGGGAGTAGTGGCTGGTGTGCTCCCAGAATTTCATGCCGACTGGCCCGTTTCCTTCCATCTTAGGAACATCTGGAAGGTAAGATGCTCACATTCTCACCCAACTCTTAGTCATCATTCAGCCAGGAACTACTTCATCCAGGGAAGAGAAAGCAAAAACAAGCACAGAAAGGTCAGTCTCGATGAGCAAGCAATTCACAGAAGTCACAGGAGTGGCCAAGAAACACGGAAAAAATACTTACAACTGCAGGAAAAACCAAACAAGTGCAAAGTAAAACAACGATATGGCCTTGGCAAAGGTGAAAAGGGAGGAAGAGAAGGAGGATGTCATGTTCTGTGTCAACAAGGCTGTAGGGAAGTGGGCACTCCCTGGGTCTCCTGAGGATTTGTTGTGATGAAGCCATGCACGCCTTTGGGGAAGCTCCATCTCACTGATCTCTCTTTCTCTCTCTGCAGCCCAGACTCAGAGAGTCAGTTTTCACCCACAGCAAGATCCAGCCAGGCCTGGGACCAGAATTTGCCCAATAGGGGCTCACTTTTCCTGGCTGATTCCTACTCACACACCTCCTTGCAGCCAGTCCAGTTGCCTCATGTGGGCTCAGAAGCTTTTTGAGGGCCTTCACTGGAGATGTGGGCCTGAAGCCGGCTGCCATGGCACCAGCCCTGCCCAGGCCTGCCATCCCAGGGTGCTGCTGGCCTGCCAAGCCTGATCAGCCTCTCCACACTGCTGCACGTCTGCATGGAGCCTCACAAGAAGGCCACCCCTCCCCTCTACCTTCCCATCAGATAGAAGCAGCCACTGATACAAACTTGAGGACAGAAGTGATGCATGAACACGTATCTCTGGTTACACGGGGTCTGAGTTAGGAAGGGGGTTAAGCACATGAAAGGGGCCTTGGGGCAATTCCTTACTCAGAAGCTTAGATGCTTGTCAGAGGACGAAGGAGGCCCAGAAACAACCTCTTGCTCATGCCTGGCTCAGATGTGTGCTTAATTCACCTTTTTTTCTCTCTCTTTCCTTGCAGAGAGAAAGAGTGGTATATCCAAAGGGAGGGAACTTAGGATGAGGTCTTATTCTACCCAAGCTGGCAGCATCTCTGCTTTCTCAATCCAGGTGAATGAATGCAGTTGAGAAGGAGACCAGCTGCCCCAGCCCACTCTCTGGCTTCATGGATCCCTCCCATTCAATTCTTCAGACCATTCGTTTTCTCTCCAGGTCAGTCTCCAGACATTTCAAGTTCAGGCCTAAGGACTGAGAGTTCATGGGACAACCACGCCCTCCAAGAAGCACCAACATGGGACGGTGGGAAGGGGATATGGACATAAATCTAAGGTGGATATTTGCAGAGGAATGGAGTGAAAATAACAATGAATATATTGAGCGTGCACTATGTGCCAAGAACTGTATTATCTCATTTAATTCACATGAGAATTCTGTGAGGTAGAATCTTTATAGGTGGGGAAAATGAGGTGCACAAAAATTTCATCACTGACCTAAAGTTACACAGCTAGATTGTCATGGGCTTGGGATTTTAAACTCAGGCAGTCTGGCTTCAGAGCTGACCTGTGCCCTTGGTCATGATGCTATAGGAGCAGCTCATAGGCATTCAAAGTGATCCTGTTAGGGTTGCCTGCAGGAGCAATTTCAGGTGGGAAGAAATCAGCTGTGAGTTCATTTCTGCCTGTGGGGTGGAAATTAGGAGATAATAGGACAGGAAACACCTCGGGGAGCCCTAGACTGGCTTTATGCAGACCCGTAAGCCTCCACGGATTCCTTCAAGGCTAGGGTATTGAGGGCCTTGGATCCCAAGTTCCTCTCACTCACCACCAAGGCAGGCTGAAAAGGGGATGGTTGAGGCCAGGCCCAGGAGTCAAGAAGGAATAGGTTAGGTCAGGATTGAGGGATGCCGGGGCCAGGGGTCAAGGCAGGACAGATACCCCAACACCAAGGAAGCCATCAGGGCAGCAGCACAGAGCTCCAGCCATGGGCAGAACCTGATGCTGAAGTCATTCCTGCCTCAGCCAGGAAGCATCTCACATCCTCCCTGTGGGCCAGGACCCACCCTCAGGCTGGGGGCTGCCTAGAACTGCCTGCTTGGAGGACGTGAGCCACAGCAAAACGCTGTTGAAAATACTAGCAGCTACATGTATGAAGCATCTACTGTGTGCTGGCTCTTCACTAGACATTTTATATATGTTATCCCTTTTCATTTTAAGCTTGCAAACTACTCTGCGAGGTCTGAATATTGTCCCCATTTTACAGAGAGGCAATAAAAGCTGAAGGAGGTATAACAGCTTGCCTGGGGCCATGTAGATTCTCGGGACCTTGGATGTAAACTTAGGCCAGCCTGGTTCCAGAGCCCAGAGCCCCGGCTCTTACTTCCCCTACTGATAGCCTCATTGGGATAGAGATGGGGCAGGGGCTCCATCCGGCCGATTCTCTTTCCCTCCCGCATTCTCAGCCCCTTTCTACCCAGGCATTTCCAACATACCATTGCTCCGATTGAAAGTTCACCTGCTGCCGGGCATGTGGTGGCTCACGCCTGTAATCCCAGCACTTTGGGAGGCCGAGGCGGGCCGATCACCTGAGGTCGGGGTTCGAGACCAGCCTGACCAACATGGAGAAACCCCATCTCTATTAAAAAAAAAAAAAAATTAACTGGGCGTGGTGGCGCATGCCTGTAATTCTAGCTACTCGGGAGGCTGAGGCAGGAGAATCGCTTGAACCCGGGAGGCGGAGGTGGTGGTGAGCCGATATTGTGCCATTGCACTCCAGCCTGGGCAACAAGAGTGAGACTGAGAGACTCCGTCTAAAAAAAAAAAAAAGAAAGTTCACCTGCTCAACTCCATGCTCCCATTAGCAGCAGTTATCCAACCAGCCTGAAAGCTACCTTCTTCCATCTCTTCTCACAACGACGCTGTGTGGGGGCCAGCAGGCATGTTTCCCCATTACACAGGTACAGAAACTGGGGGTTCAGGAAAATGAAATCATTGGCCACCAGTACCCTGTCATCAGGACAGTACTTCAAAGCCAGGCCCCTAAATCTAGCATCCTTCTAGGCCTCTTCACAGTACTGCCTGTGAATTTAGATACATCTGTGCCTCTAACAGATCTTTAAATTTCTTCTGTAGCTCACTGTGTCCAGCTTACCGAGGACTGCCTGCAGAAGAGGGCTCTATTCCCACGGCCTGTCAAGATTCTGGGGGTCCTCCCCAGCAGCTAGGGGACACCTTGCCCACCTCCTTCAGCACCCTAGGCAGTGAGGATGCTGTACGGGTTAAGGAGACCACAGAGCTAGCAGTGTGTGGGTTGTGTTGAGTCCCTGAGTGGTGTGTATTTCTACAGGTCTCTGTCTGCTTGCGAGGGCCCCTCTGATTGGAAGGCTTAGTGAGGAGCCCTCTGTCTGCTAGGGCTGAACCAGGCAGGCCCCCAATGGTACTGAGCGAGTGAGACTGTCCCAGAGAAAATGTGATACAGAAACCACAGAGAGGACTCTCCCAAGAAACGCCACAAGCCACCTGGTGGGACATTCATTCCTTTCAAAGAATTTGGCTTCTGTTCTCTCCTGTTTTTCCTTTTAGGAGTCAGATAGAACAGGTTGACTCGATTACTTGTTTGCTTCAAGCCACTTTGACAAATGAGAAATAAATAAGGTCCAAATAAATAAAATAATATTTATTTTATAATATTGAGGTATCAATAATATTGAAGTCCAAATAAATAAAATGATAGTGATTAGCAAAGAGCTGGAGTGACCACAGAGTCTCATGACACCCAGGGCAGGCCCCTCCTGCTCACGTGATGACCCAACACTCTCCCTCAGTCTGGCTACTTATTAGGAAGTCTCCATTGGCACGGAGTACACCAAAAATTTGCCTGTGCCTCCACTCCTGTGAATGTTTGATTTGTACACCCTCAGCTTTAACCTAGAGCCCTGGGCTTCTGGAAAGGGTGGGGTTGGAGGCATTCCAAGACCTCGACCTGGAAGGAATTCCAGGAGACTGCGTTGCTTCTTTCAACCCCACCAGCAGTCTGAGCAGGTTGGCCTGAGCCACATACTTGCTCAGACCTCACTCCTAGCTAGGGTCCCCTTTCCTTCTTTTCCTTCCTCTCCCTCTCACTCTCTGTCATGAAGTTTTCAAGGGCTGGGATGGCCACATTCCACAGCATTGAAATCACAGTTCCATTTCATTCAGGCAAATGGCATTTTTGCCTGAATCAAAAGTGAGAGCTTGAAAGGATCTTATTGATGGTTTCAACCACCTCCCTCTTTTAATAGATGAGGAAAATGAAGGCACGGGGGAGGTGGATCCCCAGGGTCACTCAGTGAGTAGTGAAGGTGCTGTGCTAAGCACCCAGGGCCCGGGGCCCTTAGGCACTGCTTGTCCCAGTGAGCTCCCGTCCCACTGTCCACTCCTAACCACAGATGCCCATGCTGGAAGGAACCCCAGGAAGTGTGTGGCCAGGGCAAGGCTTGGGGACAAGCCTGAATGCCCACTGGGGACACAAGGTCACATCAAGGAAAAGGAGAACCAGGACTTGGGGGATGACTGCCACACAGATCATTGCTAAGCAGGCACAGGATTTCTGGACATTTTTTTTTTAAGAACAGCCAGAAAATACAATGATAATGTAAAATATTCCCATTTTAAATAAAGAAAGAATTCAAACTTAAAAAGAAAGCACCTGAGACTAATGTGTGGCCTCTGATGAAGTCCAATTGTCCCTTTTTACAGACAAGAAAACTGAGGCATGGGGTAGTGGTCTGTCACAGGCCACAAAGAGACAAAACCCAGTGCAGTGCAGTCATTTCTGGGGAATGCCACTTTGGGGCCAGCTGTCCTGTCGGCACTCATTATGAGATGACATCCCATGGGAACGTGTCCTCACGCACCCGGCCCCAGCCCCTCCTCAGGTCTCGTGTGATTCTCCTCAGGGGACCTTAGCCTTGGCCTTCTATTATGTTCTCTCTGTGGCCCACATTCCAAAAACCTCTGTAAGTGTTTTTTTTATCCCAACATGTCCTTTTAAGACTCCTAAGTGGGCCAGAACATTCCGAGACCCTGCTGGAGGCTGGGAAAGGCGGCAGACACCCCTGCCCTCTGCCAAGCCCTTCCCACATGCCATTCCCCTTGCCACTGGACATTCTGCCTTTTGCAGCCCAGCTCCAAACAGCACAGCTGACACCCCAGAAAAATCTCATAAGGCTGAATTAGGAACATGTCAGCGAAAGGGGAAAATGAGATCCCTGTCAGCCTGCCACCTTCCCTGGCTGGCTAAATCCATCAGCAGGCCATCAGCCAACAGCCCTCCCTGACCCCTCCTGCACCCGAGATGGGGTGGAGGGCAGTAAGTGAGGAGATGACACATAGCTCCATAAAACCATTGGAGAAAATCAAGTGCTAAGACGAGCACAGCAGATAGTAAGGGCTCAGTGAGTTCCAAGCGAAGGGGACCAAAATATATGATGGCTCATCAGGGAAATGGGTCTGGAGCTAGTCTCTAAGAATAGGCAGAATTTGGGTGGAGGGAGAGACGTGGAGAGGGCCTTTAAGGCGTCAGGCAGAGTGAGCAAAGGCACAGAGGTGGAACGGAGCATGACATAGTTGGGGGTGAGTTGGGGCTCTGTTGTCCCAGCCAACCCAGCTCCCGGGGGAGGCCCTGATTGTTCTGAACTTTGCTTCCTCATCTGCAGACAGGGGCTTGGGCTACAGGAGTTCAATGTTTTCTTTCTCCTTGAGCAGAAATGCTGTTCTTTGTCTCCCAGCACCTAGGCTGTGCTTCACAAATGAGCTCTTTGTTGAATGAATGAATGAATCAATCAATGATTTAACATAACTATCAGACTTATAAGAAGAGTATGAGAATTGATACCTGAATAAAGTAATTTAAAAATTTATATTTTTCAGTGTATTTCCCCATTGCCATTTGTGGCACCCCCATAACAACCTTCATAGACAGAAAGCATGGGTTTCATTAATTCTGCGTGCCAAGTAAGGAAACCAGGGGTGGGAGCGTGTTGGGAGGAGCAGCAACTTATCTGAATGGTGAGTTTGGGTGAAGGAGTTCTGCCGCTCTGAGTTCTCCCCAGGGGATCTGCCTGCCTGCTGAGAGGTGCCCTGGGCCCAGCCTCTGAGGGTGGGCCTGCAATCAGCCTGTTGGCTCTGCATCAGGGTGGAAAAGCCTAAGCCAAGCTGACTCAGAAGATGTGCTGAGTCCATCCTCCCAGGGACCCGAGCATCCCTGTCTGAGTAGCACGTGTCAGAGGTGCTGATATTTTGATCTTCATCTGAACGACCCCTCCAGCAATCTCCCAATTTGTTCTGAACTAAGTGGGAGAAGTACCAAAGTACTGTTTATCCTTTCCCCAAAACCCCAACAGAGATGTTAAGCAACTTGCTCAGACAATCCAAGACTTTACCAGGAGTCACCTAGCAGTCAACCTCTTACCCTTTTCAGCTGGAGGAACCTTGTCAGAGAGAGACATTTAAACAACAATGGTTTAAACCAACAATGGCTTAAAGCCTGCAGGATTCATCAGAACCATCAATATTCTCCTGTGCTCTGTGAATCTCCAAGTGGAGTTAGATAAACATGCCTCATTTCCTAGTCTTATTTGACCACAGATTTGTTTCTTTTTCTCATAGGTGCATGTGAAGGTCTGGTGTTCTACTGTTCCATAGTTTTGGACATGTTGCCGCAGATAGCCAATCGCTTCTTGAGAGGTGCTGTGGAAAGAGACAAAAGGCTTAGCTTCACTGCAAAAGGGGTTGGGTGACCTTGGACAAATCCCTAAGCCTCAGTTTCTGTGTCTTTCAAACAGGGATCATACACTGATCTCATAACATTGATGTAAGGATAAACTGAGATAACAAATATCCCCAGCAGATCCTTCCCAGCAGTAAAAGTCATCACACAGGTGTATAATCTTATACCCAAAAAGGTGTACCAGATGTGGGATTTACAAGAAAAGATCAATGGACAAGTAACTCTTTATTTGACCAAAGAACTCTCTGAGTTGCAAAAGGACTAACAAGGTTTTTTAAAGCTGCAAACCCCTGTTGACCTCTCTCCCCCAGGCTAATTTAGAAGAGAGTACAGTTTTAAAGACTTCAACTTATCAGAAGCAGGTCTATTTATAAACCAAAGCTCAGGCGCAGAATTCTGTGAGTTCACTTCCATGCTCAGCAAGGTCCCCTTATAATCTCTGGAGCCCTGCCTGGTAATTAAGACCCTGAGTCCACCACTTCTCCATTAGGGTTTCCTCTGAGATGCCCTATACAAGCTCCTTGCAGACTCAGCTCCTCATCCCCACATGCCCAAGCCAAGTTCATTCCAGTCTTCTGGATGCCTGGGATTGGCTCCTCCCTGTGGCAAAGTTGGCTGGTTACCCCCAAGAATGCACTCTCCCCATGCCCCTCAGTGATAGAACTTAAGACTGCACTTCCCAGACTCCTTGTGGAGGTAGAAGTGGCTGCAAGAAGAAGTTCTATCAATGGGATGTTTGGAAGTGACACGTACCAGTTCTGGGTCAGCCTGTCCTGAATGGAAATGACATTTCTTCAATTTCTACTTTTCCTCTTCCTGTAGGTTGGAATAGTGATGAGATGGCAGGCTCTAGAGCAGCCGTTTTGAACCATATGGTGAAGGTTGTTGATTGAGAATGGCAGAGCAACAAGGTGGATGGAGCCTGGGTCTCCAAAACCATGAAACTGCCATAGTAGCCCTGGACTGCTTAAATTAGTACTGTTATCGGGAGAGAAATACACTTCTGTTGTGTTTAAGCCATTGTTGTTTTGGCCTTTCAGTTACAGCAGCTGAACCACTTCTCTTTGCATAACTACTCCTAACTGCTCTTTAAAACCCATGATATCTGCCCTTTCATGCCACACCACCCAGCCCAGAACCTATCGCCTATACCAAGTCTTGATGCACTGGATTCTATTTGATTTAACTTTATTGGCCCCAGTATAGAGTGTGGCGAACACCATGAAGGCATGAAAAGATAGTTACAGAGTTGCTTTATATGACCTTCATTCATTCTTGCTTGGTTTGGTGTCTCTGCTGCTGCAGGTATATTCTCCCAAACAGTGCTGTGTACCACTGCAGGGCAGGGCCAGGTCACAGACCTGTGTCACCACCGTTCATGGTGCATAACACTCAATTGAGACCAAAAGAAACCAATGGGGAAATAAAGCCAGCCAAGGCTGGTGGGGTGTGGCAGGGGACAGTCCCGGCGCCGAGCCTTTAAATACAACCTGATGTCAGAGAACTCTGACATGTAACTCAAGACAAGACCTGCTATAATAGGATCCTTCCGACGTGGAAAAATAAGGTAGGCCGACTGCCGCCACCATGGAGAGGCGACAAATATTTGCGCTCCGGCGTAAGGATGCCTGGCTGACTCTGTGCTGTCACAGGGAGACATGCACACCTGTTCCAGCTGGAGCACAGTCAACCCCAGCCAGCCACCCTCAGATAGACGAGTAGAGTACTGGGAAAGAACAGGCGATGCTAGCTATTACACAATGAAGCTGTGAGCAGCTTGGCAAGACAGAATGGACTGCCTCGTGAGGTAGTGAGCTCCCTGACAGTAGAGGTAACCAAGCCAGGTGAGCACTGTGGGAATGCTTTAAGGGCATTCCAACCTAAGTTTGGAGAAAGAGATTGCCACGGGCAGCTTGAAGTTTTACAATATTATGATTTTTCAGACTGCAGTGCACATCTCCCCTCCATTGGCTCCGTCCCAGCATTTCTCTCCAGGAGCCTACTGGTGTTTGAAGTTCTGCTATCAGGGCTTTATTCTGTGAGCGTAAGGTGCTACAATCTTCTGGAGCTGCTGGTTAAATAGAGGGTTGCTACACAGTGTTGTCGTTGTTGGCTCTTTTTCTGTGAATTCATTTAGCAGACCCTTCCTTCTCTGCAATAGCTTGGGCAGAGATTGTTGGAGCGCTGGTCACCGTAGTAGGGGTCTTTGATTCAGATGCACCATGAAGGCAGGATGTGGTGGGATCAAGGGTGGTGGTGGTGAGAGCTCTGAGGGAAAAGGAGGATTTGGGAAAGTAGAAGTGGCAAGAGTGCATCACCAAAAACACTCTCATCTAATTCACAGCTGAGACCAGGGTGGCCCTACCTGGCCCAAAAGCCCAACGTCAGTGCAGTATCTTCTACCTCCCAGTAAAAGCCTTCCAAGGAAGCACTGGGCTAGGAGTCCAAAGACCTTCTGGTGGTCCTGGCTGGGCCACTCCCTGGCAGTGGGCTTTGGGTATGTCCCAATGCCACCTCGCAAAGCTAAGCTCCCTCCGTGCCCAAACAAAAGGAGGCATGCGCTGGTCTCCAAGGACCCTCCTACCCTGACATGGTCTGAGGGCAGGACCAAGGCACTAGGGCAGGTTTTGGGGTCCCCAGACCTGGTTGTGAAACTCAGCTCTGCTTTCTCAGAACCATGCCACCTTGAGCAAGTTACCTAAACTTCCTGAGCCTCAGTCCGTACATCTGTGAAATGGGGACAGTAATACTTGCTTTGAAGGATTGTTAAGATGATAAAATATGTCATTTTACTAGTCGATGCCTCAGTGGGAAATAGCCAGCTTCAACCATAAAAGGGAGCATCTGATGGGCACATCGTCCTCTGATTGATATCGGGCCTGGATCTTCATCTTTTTCTTCAACAGATGTTTTTTGGGCTTCTACTATGTGCCAGGCACATTGAACGATACAAAGTTCAACTCTACATCATTGAACTATGCAAACACCCCGACCTTGGACCAAGCCCAGCCTGACTATCTGACAGTCCGTGAGCTCCTCATGCCCCTCATCCTTGAATCAGCCCCACCCTGAGCTCAGAACACATCCCTCTAGTACTTCCAAGGAGCTCCAGCCTCCCACACCCCTACCAAGCCATTCCTCCCTAGGCTTCCCAATTCCAGGCAACTTAGTGGGGTACCATAAATGGGGGCTAAACTGTTGCAGGCTTACTACACGCAGGCTCATGAAATGTCTGTATTCAGAGATGTAAGAGATCATTTTCCCACAATGCTCAAGCCTGACTTCAAATTAGAATCACACCTGGCAATTTACAAAATCACCTTGATGTGGGGTCCCACTCCTAGGAAAATCTCACCCAAGGGATCTGGGCTGGAGCTTGGACAGTGATAGTTTCAAAGCTCCCCAGGCAATTCTAATGTGTAAGAAGCCTGTGTGAATCCAACCTGCCTCCCTTTGCAGATAGGAAGAGGAATTCACCAAGGTCAAATTCTACCTAGAAGCCCAGTGAGTTATGGTTCTCCCTATTTTACAGACAAAGAAGCTGAGGATGAGAGGCAGGAGGAGGCTTTGGGGAGCCCTCCTCCCATGAATCCTCCGCACCTTGGGCAGTGTATTTCATCTCAGCAGAAGCCTTCATTGCCTTAAACTAAAAGACCTGGTACCAAGGCCAGGTGCGATGTTTCATGCCTATAACCCTAGCACTTTGGGAGGCCAAGGTGGGAGGATCGCCTGAGTTCAGGAGTTCAAAACCAGCCTGGGAACATAGGGAGACCCAGTCTCTAGAAAAAATAATAAAATTAGCTGAGCGTGCTGGTGTGTGCCTGTGGTCCCAGCTACTTGGAAGGCTGAGGTGGGAGGATCGCTCGAGCCTGGGAGGTTGAGGCTGCAGTGAGCTGCAATCGTGCCACTGCACTCTAGCCTGGGTGACAGAGTGAGACTGTGTCTTAAAAGGAAACAAAAAAGCCTTTAAGAAATTGAGTACAGATTAATAAACTTAATAAATTAAATAAAAATAAATAAAAGACCTTATACCAATGGAAGCCTTTCAGGCACTATGACAGGCAGGGGTGGAAATTTGAGGGTAGGAAGAGGACCTTCCACCTCCCATGCATAGCACTGCTATTTGCCTGTCAGTGATCCACATGCAAAGAGCCTGCTATGAAAGGCACCTGCACGGCCCCACCCCACCCCAGGCAGGTGATGATGAGGGGCGCCAAGCAGGTATATGCGGCTCAGAAGGCTGAGCTCCCCCACAGGGGACCACAGCACCCAGTACTGGGACCCAAGGCCCCTGAAGAATGGAGAGCTCCCCGACAGGACAGAGGGGCTTGGTCCCAAGAGCAGTGGGGGAACAGAAATTGTCCCCTAGTAGGCTCTTTGGCAATCACCCAGACATTTCAACTCTCCCCCTCCCTGACAACCTCCTGGCAGGTGGGCCGGGATGCAGACCCAGTTGCCAGCCTTTGTCTCTCCCAGAGAGCTTGAGCAACTTGCTCTGAGCTCCTACCAGGTTGGGGACACTGCTCCTGCCTTCATATGGCAGCTGTGTTCAGAGTAAGCCTTGGTTACAAGAGGGCTGCTCCCTGGAGCTGCATGTATGGAAGGACTGGGCATCTCCCCAGAGTGGCGTGCACTGGCTGTGGTCTCTGTACTTTACTGCCCATGGGGGCCAGCCTGGGACCAGAAGTCAAGGTCATCACCCCCACAACATCCTTCCCGCACTACTCCTCTACCCAGAGGTAGGGGAGAGAGTGTGGGGTCAGGTAGCCTCTGGCATGAAGGCCTCCTGGGCCACTACCTGCTGTGTGCCCTAAGCTTGTTACTTCAGGTCCCTGAGCACCAGTTTCCTCATCTATAAAATGGGCACAAGCAACACTACTTCTTAGGGGCCCTGTAGACATCTAAATATTTAAGTATGTGCCCAACACATAGCAGGTCCTCAGTAAGTAGGAATCTCCATTCTTCCTCTCTTCCCTGTAGCTTAAAACATTGGTTCCAGGAAAGATCAGGGGTTTTCTTTTTCCAAATTTTACTTTGAATTTTTTCAACCTAAGTACATACTGCAAGAACAGGACAACAAACTCTCATATACTTCTCACCTAGGTTCACCAATTTAACATTTTGCCACTTTTGCCTTATCTCTATCTATTTATACCCATCGTGATTGCTATTATCGTGATTATTCCCTTTACCCTGAATGGCTTCAGCATGTATTTCCTAAAAACAAGGATATTTTCTCATACAACGACATCCACAAACTCAGGAGACTTAACAAAGACATGAGCTCGTGTACAGGTGACCTTCACATTTTGTCAACTGTCCCTCTCGAGTCCTTTCTGGTCCACCATCCCTTCCAGGACCAGGCCTGCCATCTGGTCACCATGTCTCTTTACTCTGGAACAGTTCCTGCATCTTTCTTTGTCTTTCATGACCTTGACATTTGTGAAGACTGCAGATCAGCTGTTTTGTAGAGTGTCCCTCACTTGGGCCATGTCTGATGCTGTTTCTTCATGATTAAGTTCAGGTCATGCACTTTGGGCAGGAAAATCACAGACAGGGTGCCAAGTCCTTCTCAGGGCAGTCTACCGGGGGCCCATCCATTCACCCCTTGCAGGGGATGTTAATCTTGAGTAACTTTGAGTTGAGGTGGTGTCCAGGGCCTTCTCAACTGCACACTTGCCATTTTTCCCATGATCACATGTTTAACTCTGGGCTCTAGAGTCAAACAGAGCTGGGTTGTGTCTGGACTTCAGCATTTACCAGCTGTGTGACCCTGGCCAAATTATCTGACTTCTCTGAACTTGTGAAACAGAAACCTCAATGCTATCTCTCAGGGTCGTTTGGAGGAGTGAATGAGAGCACCTATGTGAAGTGTTTGGTATAGTGGCTGGACACACTGGGGGTGCCTGGAGAATGTTAGCTATTATTACTCCTGCCACTCTGTAATAATCCTCAAGCCCCGATGGTCTGACCTGGTTTGGGTGCAGGAAGCTGTTGAATCATTTTTCATCCATACCATGGATACTCACTGAGCATCTGCCCAAGGCTCATGAGGTATGGAGGGGTTATGAGGTTTGCAGGTCAGAAAGACCCACCCTGATGGAAGGAGCTCCAGGAAACAGCAGCAGAGGAACCAAGTACCAGGAGAGCTGTTGTGATGTGACCCAAACTCAGAGAGGCAGCTGGGGGCAGTCGCGAGTGCCTGTGGAAAGCCAAATAAACCCTGGGAATGGAAGGTAGATCCATTGGCCATTAGCCAAGGTACATCCATGGCTACAAGGCTAGCGTCGACTTTGGGATCCATCCAACCTGAATTGGTGTCCCATCTTCTCTGTGAATTAGCTCTGTGGCCTTGAGCAAGTCAAATGACCTCTCTGAGCCCAGTTTTGTCTTCTGTGAAATGAGGATAATATTGCATCTCCCATAGAGTGGTTGTAAGGGTGATAAGATTGATGTATGTAAAGGGTTTGGCACATGGTAAGTGCTCAAAAACCAAGCACCCACACTGACCACCTAGGCCAGGATCACAGTTTTAATGTTACTTTTTTAAGAAAACCCCTGACTGCCTATGATGGTTAATACTGAGTGTCAACTTGACTGGATTGACGGATAGAAAGTGTGAATCCTGGGTGTGTCTGTGTGGGTATTGCCAAAAGAGATTAACATTTGAGTCAGTGGTGGGGAAGGCAGATCCCCCCTAAATTTGGTGGGCGTGATCTAATCAACTTCCAGCAAATATAAATCAGGCAGAAAAACATGAGAGAGATGAGACTGGCCCAGCCTCCCAGCCTACATCTTTCTCCCATGCTGGGTGCTTCCTGCCCTCGAACATTGGACTCCAAGTTCTTCAGTTTTGAGACTGGCACTGGCTCTCCTTGCTCCTCAAGCTTGCAGACAGCCTATTGTGGGACCTTGTGATCTTGAAAGTTAATACTTAAGAAACTCCCATGTTTACATATGTGTGTGAGTGTGTGTGTATATATATGTGTGTGTGTGTATACACACACACACAGACTCATATATATCCTATGAGTTCTGTCCCTCTAGAGAACCCTGACTAATATACTACCCATCCCTGGAAGACAGTATCAGCTTCCCCTGAAATGCTCTCAGCTTCTTGTCTTCTCACACTTAGTGGAACTCTACATTGGTCCAACCTTCCTTGAGGACATTTTGACAAACAGGGACTTTACTGATCAGTGATCTTAGTTGTACACAACAGAATACACTCAGCTACTTTAAGCAGAAAGAGATTTATTAGGAGACTAGATACCTTGCAGACTCATCGGGAGGTAGAAGAAGTAATGTATCCTAGGTTGGGCTTCCAGGAATGAGTTCCAAAAACACAATGCCGGCCTGGCTGCCAACAGAACTGCTGCCTCTGCCTCGAGCACAAAGTTCCAGAACAGGAATGATCGCCATAACTCTTGGCTCCAGAGCCATGCCCCTCAGTTCTGATCTGTGCTAGCAAAATGGGAGCCCCACCCCCCTGCCATTCCCCTGAATCACCAGCTTTGACTCACACTTGCAGAAGTTCATCTCATTAGCGGAGCCTAAATCATATCTAGAATCCATGCTGGAGGGAGGTCTCAGTTGTTAGCTGTCTAATATCTAGACATCCCAAGAGGAGGTGGAATATGTTTTGAACTAGCCAAGCCAACAAATCAAGAGCCATAAAAATGTTACACCCTTTGATCTGTTAAATGCCTTCCTAGAAATCCACATGAAGGAAATGGAGATACAAGCATGTAGTTGTGTAGGAAGTGGAAGGAAAGGAGGAATGAGAGGGGGAAGGGAGAGAACAAACAAGATCCAGGAACAAGGGGGTTGATTAAATAAATTTTGGAACATTCCTGTGAAAGAATTTGTTGGCCAATAAAAATGAGGTTTCTGTATCGTATGTTCTCACTTATAAGTGGGAGATAAGCTATAAGGAAGCAAAGGCACAAGAATGACACGATGGACTTTGGGAACTCAGGGGGAAAGAGTAGGAAGGCGGTGAGGGATAAAAGATGACAAATGTCTTTTATAGTGCAGTATATACTGCTGGGGTGATGGGTACACCAAAATTTCACAAATCACCACTAATAACCTACTCATGTGGCCGGGCGTGGTGGCTCACGCCTGTAATCCCAGCGCTTTGGGAGGCCGAGGCGGGCAGATCACGAGGTCAGGAGATTGAGACCATCCTGGCTAACACGATGAAACCTCGTCTCTACTAAAAATACAAAAAATTAGCCGGGCGTGGTGGCGGACACCTGTAGTCCTAGCTACTCGGAAGGCTGGGGCAGGAGAATCACTTGAACCCGGGAGGCAGAGGTTGCAGTGAGTCGAGATCGCGCCACTACACTCCAGCCTGGGCGACAGTGAGACTCTATCTCAAAAAAACAAACAAACAAAAAAAGGAACCTACTCATATCTACTCACATAACTAAACACCATCTGTTCCCCAAATAACCTATGGAAATCTTCAAAATTTTAAAAATAAAAGAATAGAAAAATAAAAAAGAGGCTTTTGAATAATTTTAGAATTTACAATGACATAGTATTAAGTCAAAAAAGATTTTAAAAACCAAACCGTATGTACAGTATGATGCCGGTTTTACAAAAGGACACAAATATGTAGAGAACAACGTTGAAGGAAGTGGCTCAGAGATGTTTATTGCAGTGTGACTGGAATCACATGCGATTTAAAAAATTTCCTCATTTATACTGTTCTATAGCATCTATATATTCTACCAAGAAGATGCATTACTTTTGTAATTAGTTATAGTAGAAATTGAAGGATGATAATACAAAAGGGAGATATTCTCATCTCTCATGTTCACACACACACACAAATGCCTTTGCCTTGTTGACTCCAGATGGCCAAGCGAGTCTGTGAAACTCCCAAAGGACCTGATTAGAGTCAGGGTTTGGGGAGGGCAGGTAACGGCCAACGGTCAATAAGAGAGAATGAAGTCCAATTATGGAGGGTGGGCAGGGATCATCTCTGACTTATCTGGCATGTAACTGGATATCAATAAATATTTGTTCCATACCTTCATAGAGAAATGGCCGAAGGGCTTGAAAGCAGTCCGTTCACAGAAAAAGGAACATAGGTGACTTTGAAACAGATGAAAAACTACCCAGCCTCCATCAAAATCAAAGAAATGCAAAATAAAACAAGAGCTATTTTTCATTTAGCAGACTGGCAAAGATCACAACGTTTGATGAGGACACGGGGTGACTAGAGCAGAGGGAGGTAGAGGTCCTGCCCTGCCCTGCAGGGGGATTTATTCTATCAGTCAGGTGATAGAACACAGGTGCCCTTTGATCCAGCCGCTCTGCTTCTAGTTTGTCCTCCAGATATAACTGTGCATTGCCCACGTGCAAAAGGGGCATGTACAAGGGTGTCTGTAGTGGTATTGCTTATCTTGACAAAAGACTCAAAGCCAAGTCTTTAGCTGGGGTCTGATTAAATAAACCATGGTGCACTCATGTAATGGAACACTGCACTAACAAGGAGTAATCTCAAAGATATATTTATAAGTGATAAAATCAAGTGGAAGAGCAAAGTATATAATGTCCTATTTTTGTAAGAAAAATATTTACACTATCATTTGATATGTAAAGCATATTTCTGATGTCCCTGCAGATGGAGGATTTGGGGGTCTGAGTTAGATTCACTATGCATTGTTCATACTTTTGTACCATTATTTAATCATGTTTAGGTTGGTGTAATATATTTTCAATGTCAATATGTAATTAAAAATGGATACATACTTGTTGAATTAACAATTGGGCTAGAAAGCCACAGAGAAGTATTTGAATGTGATGAGAAGAGCCATAGGGAGCCATTGACGGCTCTTGAGCAGGGGTTGCAGCATAAGAGCATATTTAACCAGGAGAGTTCAATAGAAAAGCAAGGAGAGGTTGAGAGCAGAGAGTGGAGCCTGGCAAGGCAGACCAACTTAAGGCATCAAAGTCCCCAGGCATCAAAGTCACCAGCTGGGAAACGGTAGGAAGGGTTACTGTCTGAGTCGCCCCTTTCATCCCACTTGGCCTGGCTCATTCTCTGTGTTCCCATCTCCCTCTCATGTCCACAGCTTTCCCAGGTTACTTATGGAATAATTCTTAGCATTCCAGCAGTGCAGATCTGTATTTTTTTTTAACCAGAACCTCTGTATTACCACTCTCACTTTCATCTGCCTAGTTAGATTTCCTTGTCTTCCCCCTCACTTCCATTCCTTATATACCATATCAGTAACCCACAGGGCTTGCTCTTCCCTGACACACAGCCTCTCCACTCATTTTACCAGACTCACCCCTGGCTCTCCAATGCAGGGACACCGCCGTCCCAGGCAAAATGGCTGGGGGCCCACAGAGTCTACCTTGGAGCTGTCCCTGAGGTCGTCTTGGGGGAACTGGCCCTCTCAGGATAACTCTCCCAAATAATCCCAGTCCTGCAATAGTTATGTGTCCTGGTTTGTAAAATGTGAAAGCTGGGGTCTAGAGAGAAAGTGTGGATTATATGTGAGTCACCGGGGCAGGATCAGAACTCAAGACCATCCTTTTGGGGTTCCATACGAGCAGCCACTGTGATGTTCCAGCTCCCCAAGCCCTAAAAGAGTTAGGACTATGAAGATGCAGGGGATCTCTCCTCTTCCCTGCAACCCCTTGTCAGTTTTCTTCTTCTCCTGTCGGCTCCATCCCCTCACACACCTAGTGCCCCTGAGACCCCTGCATGGTCCCAAACCTGCCCCTTCAGGGCCTGTATGAGGTCAGGTTCCCTGAAAGAAGCAGAGCTTGACACAGCCACTTGGAAGCACACAGTTTTGGGGACAGTGCTCTGCAGGAGAAATTCCTCTATGTGAGAGCCTGGGAAGAAGCTGCGCTGAGCCTGGGAGGAAGGAGGTGGTCTCCTCCGGGAAAGGCTGTCCCACATCTCAGTGCACGTAAGAGAGAGAGGATGGGAGGGCCACACCTCCTTGCTTGGTTACATTTTTATGAAAAAAGACCCTTTTGGTCCTGGCTCTGATTTCCTTCAGGGAACTGGTAGCCACTTGACTAATTCCTTTTACCAGATCCAGCCCAGGAAGAGACTGGCTACTAACAGCCCATCGGCTCCTGCCCTGCTGCCACTCCCCACCTCAGGACAGCCAACATCTGACCCAAACCCTGTGCCTTACCCAGGCGCCTCCGACCTCCACAACCTCCCCGGAGGACACAGAAGAGTCACTTCCTGCTCCCCAAGGGCTTGGGGCCAAAGCCACAGCTTGACGTTTATTTAAAATCACTTGTGGGCTTTCTTTTTTTCTTTAAAATTCATGGTAACTTGGTATTCCATGATAACCCCTTATTATACTGTTAACATCAGAAGGGTAAGATGGTTATTCTCTGTTCTTTTGAAGAAAGTCTTCTATTAACAGGACAATAACACATGGACTTTCAAATGATGGGCAGAGCACATTGTCCTTTAATTGGGCTCAAGTCTCTCACTGCAGGCCTGTGGCATTCCCCTTGAGTATGGACTGTGATGTGAGGGCTGGAAGATCAGGAGCACCTCAGCTCTGTGATCAGCCCATTCAGCTGCTCCCACAGGGACCTTGGGCTTCCCTGATTCTCCCCTTGAGCCCACCTGCTGCCAGCTCATCAAAGGTACCCTCCCTGTTCACTCCTTCACCTCTCCCGGACCACACTGCCCCGACACACCCAAACAGGCAGTGCTCCCCTCTTCCTGGCCTTCAACCCGGCTCAGCCATTCTGTTTCTCGGCCTTTCTAGGAAGAGCCTCCTGGCTCACCTCCAGCGAGCCCTTAGGCCTGCCATGAGACATATTACAAATGGCCTCCTTCCTGATGTCAGCTCTGCTAGACTCAGAATGAGGTTTTAATGAGTCTTAAGCTCCAGAAAGAAGGAATATGAGTTTGCGGGGGAAGAGGGTATGGTGGGGCAGGGGGGTGGAGGGTTGTTGGTGGAGGGTTAGTAGGGTTTGAAAGGGAAGAAAAATTCCTATTCTGCCTCACTGCACCTTAATAGATGTACTTATTTTAATTTTAAATGCTGTTTTAAATTATTTACCATGGAGTAAAACGTATGCTCTTGGAGATACTCCAAATTCTCAACCTCGGCACTGCTGACATTTGGGGCTGGATATTTCTTCGTTGGAGATTGTCCTGTGCATTGCAGGATGCCTAGCAGCATCCCTGGCCTCGACCCACTTAGATGCCATGAGCACCATCTCCTCCAGTTGTGACAACCAAAAATGCCTCTAGACTTTGCCAAATGTCTCCTGTGGGGCAAAATCACTCTTGGCTGAGAACCACTGGTGTAGTTTCCTGTGTGTCCTAACACAGTTCCATGTACCAGCAGGGGGAAGGGATAGGAGCCCTTTTATTGATCTTCACCTACAGTTATAATGGGGAGTTTCTAGCATCATGGGGAAATACATGTTGGTATGGCACTCTGTATGTCACAGCACAAAGACCTCTACTTTGCCATGTGTCCCCTCCCAGAAAACCTGAAACTGGAACCCCGGCCTGAAGCACTTCCAAAATTCTGAGATTCTCGGCCTCCATCTAACCAGAATTTTTTTTCTTTGTTCTTGGGTTTTCACCCAGAACTGCCAACAGCTTCTACCTCCTAGACTCTTTTATTGTTAGGTCTACAAGGGCAATAAAAAGCCTCAAAGTGTTTCCGGGACATCAAATAGCCCTTCTTAAATTAAAAAGAAAGACATGCGGGTGCAGGGCAGGGTGGGGCGGGGGGACACCTTCCAGCCATTTTATTTTCTTGCACAAGTGAATTAGACACACATGGAATTTTTCCTTTTGACTGGGCACTATTTTAAGACATAAAGTGAATGTCCTTAAAATATGTCCCAGCCTTTTACGGCCACCTAGGTTCCTAGAAGAATTGGTCTGTGTGTTGCCAGTTGCATAGGGTGTAGCCTAGGATTGTGGGGAAGTCCGTTGGCCAATGAGGAAGAGCCCTGAACAGCATGGCCCAGGACATCTGAGATTATGGATATTTCACTGAGGGCTGGAGTGGTCAGGAGACACTTTGAAAGAAAGCAAAGCATGGATATTTTTGCAGTTGCAACAGTTTCTGAATGTGAGATGCGCTTGTACCCCTCTGGGTCTTTGCTCAAGCTGTTCTTGATATCTAGAAAGTTCTATCTCCCTAATGTACTTTCTGTCCCCTAAATATTCCAATTACACCTCAAAATCTTACCTTCCTCTTTCCTAGTGACATAATCCGACAAGTGAGCAAAGATATGTATAACTCTGTGTGTGGTATATAGTGGTGAAAAACTACAACTAGGCTAAAATGTCCAGTAATAGGGAACTAGTTCAATAAATTACTGTGTGGTCATACAATGAAAAATCACTCAGCCATAAAGAATTGCAGACATGAATGACTGTTGACTAGATTAGATTGAAAGAAGTTAAAAACAGTGTATATAATCCTGTTTTTAAATATATATATATATATATATATATAGAATTCTGGAAAGGTGACAGAGTAGGAAGAACCAGGAATCTTTTTCCTCATCTAGATAACAATTGAACCGCCAGAATTTGTCTGATAAAACTCTTTTGAAACTCTGGAGTCTATTGAAGGCTTGCAACTTCCAGGGGAAGGCTTAGATGGTAAATTGCAGTTAATTTTGGTCAATTTCAGGTCTTACCTCTGGAGGAACTACCCAGTCCCCATCCTAATCCCAATGGCAGTCAGTTGTGCACATGTCCCTGAAGCCGCTTGGTCATAGCTTATTGAAACCAGGGTGAGCAAAAAGGACCTTGTCTTCCAAATATGGGCATCTGTGCTCTGGTCATTGACTGATGCTTCTGATCATGGAGGTGCAGACACAGAGGCAAGCAGCCATTATTGTTGCACCTCCCCTTGTTGCTGCAAGCCCCTCCAACCCAGGCTGAAGCAATTTCCAGAGTAATTAAAGGGCTGGTGCCTTTCTCCCCTTTTAATTATCTTCCTGCTTTTTGGGAGCCAGATAGTAAAGACTAGGACATCTAAAGCAAATGCATTAAAGGGGGAAAGTGGAAAGTAACTGCACATACACAGAGAAAGGTGTAGCTCAGAAAATAAGAAGACTTTAAGTTTACACCCCAGGCCAATCCTCAGCACGGAGATAGCCTACAACAATGAAAAAATAAAAAACAGAAAACCAGAAAAATCTGAGAAATGGGGAAAATTTGATTTCTATGGTTATTACATTATTGAATTAAAATGTCCAATTTTCAACAATGACAAAATCACAAAGCATACAGAGAAATAAGAAACTATAGCCAATTTAAAGGGAAAAGTAAATTAACAGAAACTGTCACTGAGAAAGGCCGGACCAGATAGCAGACCTACTAAATAGAAACTTATTTTAAAACTTTCTTAAAGATGTCCAAATAACTAAAGGAACATATGGAGAAAGTGGAGAAAATAGTGTATGAACAAAATGGAAATATTAATAAAGAGAAAGAAAAATTTATAAAGACACCAAAAAGAAATTCTAGAACTGAAAAGTGCAATAACTGAAATAAAAAATTTACTAGGTGATTCAAAGACATATTTGAGTGGCAGAAGAAATAATTAGTAAACTTGGAGATAGGACAACTGAAAAAGAAGGGAAAAAAATTGAAGAAAAGTGAACATGGTCTGAAGTTCTTGTGAGACATTATCAAGCAGATCAGCATACACATTGATGCAGCACAGAAGAAGAGAGAAAAGGGAAGATAGATTGTATGAAGAAATAATGTCCAAAAACATCCCAAGTTTGATGAAAGTCATGAATATAAACATCCAAGAAGCTTAACAAACTCCAAGTGGGATGAACTCAGAGACCCACACCGAGATGCATCATAATCAAACTGACAAAAGATGAAGACAAAGAAAAAGTTTTGAATGCAACCAGAGAGAAGCAACTCATCACATACAAGAGATCCTCAAGATTAACATTGGATTTCTCATCAGAGACTTGGGAGGCCAGAGGAAAGTGGACTTATATTCAAAGTTCCAGAAGAAAAAAAAATTGTCAACCGATAATCCTGTATCTAGCAAAACTGTCCTTCAAAAGTAAGGGAAACATTAAAACATTCCAAATTAAACAAAAGCTGAGGAAATCTGTTACTACTAAACCTGCTCTGCAAGAAATGCTAAAAAAACGAAAATGTCCTGCAGCTTTAAATGAAAAGACACTAGACAGTAGACAATAACCGACAGTTATATAAAGAAATAAAGATCTCAGTAAAGGTAAATACCCTGGCAATTAGAAAAGCTAGTATTATTGTAACAGTCTGTATCTCCACTTTTTGTTTTCTACATGATTTAAGAGACCAATAAAAATTTTTTTAAGTATTAGTCTAAAAGCCAAAAACTGTAATTTTGGTTTATACTACCACATCTTGTTTTTTATATAATTTAAGAAATTGTGCATTAAAAAATAATTATTAGATTATGTTTCAGGATATGCAATGTATAAAATTATAACTACATGATATCAATAACTGAAAAGGGTGGGGACAGAGCTGTACAGAAACAAAGTTTTGTGTTTTATGGAAGTTAAGGTCCAATAAATTCAAGTTAAAATGTTACAACTTTAGGATGTTAAGTATAATCCCTGTGGTAACCACAAAAATGAGGTATAGAATGTACACCCCAAAGAAGAAAAGTGAATTAAAACATTTCACATCAAAAATCATCTAAACACAAAAGAAGATAGTAATACAAAAAATAAGGGCTGAAAAAACACTACAAGGCATTAGAAAATAGTAGAATGACCAAAATAAGCCCCTCCTTATCAATAATTACTTTAAATGTAAATAGACTAAACTCACAAATGAAAATACAGATATTGGCAGAATAGAAATATTCTCCAAGAATATGCTGTCTATAAGAGACTCATTTCAGATCCAGACACAAACAGATTGAAAGCAAAAGGATAGAAAAAGAAAAGTAATGCAAACAGAAATCAAAAGAGAACAGAGGAGTTTATACTAATATTAGACAAAATAGACTTGAATTCAAAAAAGTTTATCAGATACAGACACTTATTAATAAAAAAATTCAATACAGTGGGGCCGGGCACGGTGGCTTATGCCTGTAATCCCAGCACTTTGGGAGGCCGAGGCTGGTGGATCACGAGGTCAGGAGATCGAGACCATCCTGGCTAACACGGTGAAACCCCATCTCTATTAAAAATACAAAAAAATTAGCCGGGCGTGGTGGCAGATGCCTGTAGTCCCAGCTACTCAGGAGGCTGAGGCAGGAGAATGGCGTGAACCCAGGAGGCGGAGCTTGCAGTGAGCCGAGATAGTGCCACTGCACTCCAGCCTGGGCGACAGAGCGAGACTCCGCCCCCCCAAAAAAAAAAAAGATTCAATACAGCAAGAAGATATAACAATTATGCACATAATGTCATATCATTATATCAGGCCATCGAAATATATGAAGCAAAAATTAACAGAATTAAAGGGAAAATAGACAGTTTGACAATAATTGTCGGAGACTTCAATACCCCACTCTCAATAATGAGTAGAACGAGACAGACGACAAGTAAAAAAAACAGAGGACTTGAACAAAACATAAACCAAAATCTACCAGACATACTTAGAACACTCTACCCAAACAATAACAAAATGCATATTTCTCTCGAGTGCACATGGGATATTTTTCAGGCTAGATCACATATTAGGCCACAAACTGTCAACAGATTTTAAAAGATATAAAGTATCTTCTCTAACCACAATGAGATGAAGTTAGAAATCAATAACAAAAGGAAAAATGGGAAATTCACAAATTTGTGAAAATTAAACGACACACTCTTAAACAATCAATAGATCACAAATGAAATCACAATGGAAACTGGAAAATATTTAAAGACAAATGAAAACAAAAACACAACATACCAAAAGTTATGAGAAGCAAAGGTAATGCTAAGGGGGAAATTTATAGCTATAACGGCTTATATTAAAAACACAAAAGATCTCAAATTAATAACTTAACTTCACAACTTAAGAAACTAGAAAAAGAACATACTAAATTCAAAACTAGCAGAGGCCGGGCACGGTGGCTCACGCCTGAAATCCCAGCACTTTGGGAGGCCGAGGCGGGCAGATCACGAGGTCAGGAGATCAAGACCATCCTGGCTAACACAGTGAAACCCCGTCTCTACTAAAAATACAAAAAAAAATTAGCCGGGCGAGGTGGCGGGCGCCTGTAGTCCCAGCTACGCAGGAGGCTGAGGCAGGAGAATGGTGTGAACCCCGGGGGGCAGGGCCTGCAGTGAGCCGAGATCGCGCCACTGCACTCCAGCCTGGGTGAAAGAGCGAGCAAAAAAAAAAAAAAAAAAAACACAAAAAAAAAAACTAGCAGAAGGAAGAAAATAGAAATCAGAACAGAGATAAATAAAATAGAAAAACAATAGAGAAAATAAACAAAACCAAAAGTTGGTTCTTTATTTTTATTATTATTATTATTTATTATTATTCTTTATTATTATTATTCTTTAAATTATAGGGTACATGTGCACAACGTGCAGGTTTGTTACGTATGTATACATGTGCCATGTTGGTTTGCTGCACCTATTAACTTGTCATTTACATTAAGTATTTCTCCTAATGCTATCCCTTCCCCATCTCTCCACCCCACAACAGGCCCGGGTGTGTGATGTTCCCTGCCCTGTGTCCAAGTGTTCTCATTGTTCAGTTCCCACCTATGAACATGCAGTGTTTGGTTTTCTGTCCTTGTGATAGTTTGCTCAGAATGATGCTTTCCAGCTTCATCCATGAACTCATCCTTTTTTATGGCTGCATAGTATTCCATGGTGTATATGTGCCACATTTTCTTAATCCAGTCTATCATTGATGGACATTTGGGTTGGTTCCAAGTCCTTGCTATTGTGAATAGTGCTGCAATAATAAACATATGTGTGCATGTATCTTTATAGTAGCATGATTTATAATCCTTTGGGTATATACCCAGTAAAGGGATGTCTGGGTCAAATGGTATTTCTAGTTCTAGATCCTTGAGGAATCATCACACTGTCTTCCACGATGGTTGAACAAGTTTACACTCCCACCAACAGTGTAAAAATGTTCCTATTTCTCCTCATCCTCTCCAGCACCTGTTGTTTCCTGACTTTTTAGTGATCGCCATTCTAACTGGTGTGAGATGGTATCTCATTGTGGTTTTGATTTGCATTTCTCTGATGACCAGTGATGATGAGCATTTTTTCATGTGTCTGTTGGCCACATAAATGTCTTCTTTTGAAAAGCGTCTGTTCATATCCTTTGCCCACTTGTTGATGGGGTTGTTTGATTTTTTCTTGTAAATTTGTTTAGGTTCTTTGTAGATTCTGGATATTAGCCCTTTGTCAGATGGGTAGATTACAAAAATTTTCTCCCATTCTGTAGGTTGCCTGTTCATGCTGATGGCAGTTTCTTTTGCTATGTGAAAGCTCTTTAGTTTAATTAGATCCCATTTGTCTATTTTAGCTTTTGTTGCCATTGCTTTTGGTGTTTTAGTCATGAAGTCCTTGCCAATGCCTATGTCCTGAATGGTATTGCCTAGGTTTTCTTCTAGGGTTTTTATGGTTTTAGGTCTAACATTTAAGTCTTTCATCCATCTTGAATTAATTTTTGTATAAGGTGTAAGGAAGGGATCCACTTTCAGCTTTCTATATATGGCTAGCCAGTTTTCCCAGCACCATTTATTAAATAGGGAATCCTTCCCCATTTCTTGTTTTAGTCAGGTTTGTCAAAGATCAGTTGCTTATAGATGTGTGGTGTTATTTCTGAGGGCTGTGTTCTGTTCCATTGGTCTGTATCTCTGTTTTCATACCAGTACCATGCTGTTTTGGTTACTGGAGCCTTGTAGTATAGTTTGAAGTCAGGTAGCGTGATGCCTCCAGCTTTGGTCTTTTTGCTTAGGATTGTCTTGGCTATGTAGGCTCTTTTTTGGTTCCATATGAACTTTAAAGTAGTTTTTTCCAATTCTATGAAGAAAGTCCTTTGTAGCATGATGGGGATGGCACTGAATCTATAAATTACCTTGGGTAGTATGGCCGTTTTAACGATATTGATTCTTCCTATCCATGAGAATGGAATGTTCTTCCATTTGTTTGTGTCCTCTTTTATTTCGTTGAGCAGTGGTTTGTAGTTCTCCTTGAAGAGGTCCTTCACATCCCTTGTAAGTTGGATTCCTGGGTATTTTATTCTCTTTGAAGCAATTGTGAATGGGAGTTCACTCATGATTTGGCTCTCTGTTCATCTGTTATTGGTGTAGAGGAATGCTTGTGATTTTTACACATTGATTTTGTATCCTGAGACTTTGCTGAAGTTGCTTATCAGCTTAAGGAGATTTTGGGTTGAGACGACGGGGTTTTCTAGATATACAATCATGTCATCTGCAAACAGGGACAATTTGACTTCCTCTTTTCCTAATTGAATACCCTTTATTTCTTTCTCTTGCCTGATTGACCTGGCCAGAACTTCCAACACTATGTTGAACAGTGGTGTTGGAAGTGGTGAGAGAGGGCATCCCTGTCTTGTGCCAGTTTTCAAAGGGAATGCTTCCAGTTTTTGCCCATTCAGTGTGATATTGGCTGTGGGTTTGTCATAAATAGCTCTGATTATTTTGAGATACATTCCATCAATGCCTAATTTATTGAGAGTTTTTAGCATGAAGCGCTGTTGAATTTTGTCAAAGGCCTTTTCTGCATCTATTGAGATAATCGTGGTTTTTGTTGTTGGTTCTGTTTATGTGATGGATTATGTTTATTGATGTGTGTATGTTGAACCAGCCTTGCATCCCAGGGATGAAGCCAACTTGATCGTGGTGGATAAACTTTTTGATGTGCTGGTGGATTCAGTTTGCCAGTATTTTATTGAGGATTTTCGCATCAATGTTCATCAGGGATATTGGTCTAAAATTCTCTTTTTTTGTGGTGTCTCTGCCAAGCTTTGGTATCAGGATGATGCTGGCCTCATAAAATGAGTTAGGGAGGATTCCCTCTTTTTCTATTGATTGGAATAGTTTCAGAAGGAATGCAACCAGCTCCTCTTTGTACCTCTGATAGAATTCAGCTGTGAATCTGTCTGGTCCTGGACTTTTTTTGGGTAGTAGGCTATTAATCATTGCCTTAATTTCAGAGCCTGTTATTGGTCTATTAAAGGATTCAATGTCTTCCTGGTTTAGTCTTGGGAGGGTGTATGTGTCTAGGAATTTATCCATTTCTTCTAGATTATCCAGTTTATTTGGATAGAGGTGTTTATAGTATTCTCTGATGGTAGTTTGTATTTCTGTGGGATTGGTGGTGATATCCCCTTTATCAATTTTTATTGCATCTATTTGATTCTTCTCTCTTTTCTTCTTTATTAGTCTTGCTAGTGGACTATCTATTTTGTTGATCTTTTCAAAAAGCCAGCTCCTAGAGTCACTGATTTTTTTAAGGGTTTTTTGTGTCTCTATCTCCTACAGTTCTGTTCTGATCTTAGTTATTTCTTGCCTTCTGCTAGCTTTTGAATTTGTTTGCTCTTGCTTCTCTAGTTCTTTTCATTGTGATGTTAGGGTGTTGATTTTAGATCTTTCCTGCTTTCCCTTGTGGGCATTTAGTGCTATAAATTTCCCTCTACACACTGCTTTAAATGTGTCCCAGAGATTCTGGTACGTTGTGTCTTTGTTCTCATTGGTTTCAAAGGACATCTTTATTTCTGCCTTCATTTCATTTTACCCAGTAGTCCTTCAGGTTGTTCAGTTTCCATGTAGTTGAGTGGTGTTGAGTGAGTTTCTTAATCATGAGTTCTAATTTGATTGCACTGTGGTCTGAGAGACAGTTTGTTGTGATTTCTGTTCTTTTACATTTGCTGAGGAGTGCTTTACTTCCAACTATGTGGTCAATTTTGGAATAAGTGTGATGTGGTGCTGAGAAGAATGTATATTCTGTTGATTTGGGGTGGAGAGTTCTGTAGATGTCTATTAGGTCCACTTGGTGCAGAGCTGAGTTCAAGTCCTGGATACCCTTTTTAACCTTCTGTCTCATTGATCTGTCTAATATTGACAGTGGTGTGTTAAATCTCCCATTATTATTGTGTGGAAGTCTAAGTCTCATTGTAGGTCTCTAAGGGCTTGCTTTATGAATCTGGGTGCTCCTGTGTTGGGCGCATATATATTTAGGATAGTTAGCTCTTCTTGTTGAATTGATCCCTTTACCATTATGTAATGGCCTTCTTTGTCTCTTTTTATCTTTGTTCATTTAAAGTCTGTTTTATCAGAGACCAGGATTGCAACCCCTGCTTTTTAAAAATTTTTTATTTTTTATTTTTGCTTTCCATTTGCTTAGCAGATCTTCCTCCATCTCTTAATTTTGAGCCCATATGTGTTTCTGCATGTGAGATGAGTCTCCTGAATACAGCACACTGATGGGTCTTGACTCTTTATCTCATTTGCCAGTCTGTGTCTTTTAATTGGGGCATTTAGCCCACTTACATTTAAGGTTAATATTGTTATGTGTGAATTTGATCCTGTCATTATGATGTTAGCTGGTTATTTTACCCATTAGTTGATGCAGTTTCTTCCTACATCGACAGTCTTTACAATTTGGCATGTTTTTGCAGTGGCTGGTACTGGTTGTTCCTTTCCTTGTTTAGTGCTTCCTTCAGGAGCTCTTGTAAGGGAGACCGGGTGGTGACAAAATCTCTCAGCATTTGCTTGTCTGTAAAGGATTTTATTTCTCCTTCACTTACAAAGCTTAGTTTGGCTGGATATGAAATTCTGGGTTGAAAATTCTTTTCTTTAAGAATGTTGAATATTGGCCCTCACTCTTTTATGGCTTGTAGAGTTTCTGCCGAGAGATCTGCTGTTAGTCTGATGGGCTTCCCTTTGTGGTTAACCCAACCTTTCTCTCTGGCTGCCCTTAACAATTTTTCCTTCATTTCAACCTTGGTGAACCTGAAAATTATGTGTCTTGGGGTTGCTCTTCTCAAGGAGTATCTTTGTGGTGTTCTCTGTATTTCCCGAATTTGAATGTTGGCCTGCCTTGCTAGGTTGGGGAAGTTCTCCTGGATAATATCCTGAAGAGTGTTTTCCAGCTTGGTTCCCTTCTCCCCATCACTTTCAGGTACACCAATCAAATGTAAATTTGGTATTTTCACATAGTCCCATATTCTTGGAGGCTTTGTTCATTTGTTTTTACCCTTTTTTCTCTAAATTTCTGTTCTCACTTCATTTCATTAATTTGATCTTCAATCACTGATACCCTTTCTTCCACTTGATCGAATCAGCTACTGAAGCTTGTGCATGCATCACATGGTTCTCATGACATGGTTTTCAGCTCCAACAGGTCATTTATGGTCTTCTCTACACTGTTTATTCTAGTTAGCCATTCATCTAGTCTTTTTTCAAGGTTTTTAGTTTCCTTGCGATGGGTTCAAACATTCTCCTTTAGCTCGGAGAAGTTTGTTATTACTGACCTTCTGATACGTACTTCTGTCAACTCCTCAAAGTCATTCTCCATCCAGCTTTGTACTGTTGCTGGTGAGGAGCTGCAATCCTTTAGAGGAGAAGAGGTGCTCTGGATTTTAGAATTTTCAACTTTTCTGCTCTGGTTTCTCCCCATTTTTGTGGTTTTATCTACCTTTGGCCTCTGATGGTGACCTACAGATGGGGTTTTGGTGTAGATGTCCTTTTTGTTGATATTGATGCTATTCTTTCTGTTTGTTAGTTTTTCTTCTAACAGTCAGGTCCCTCAGCTGCAAGTCTGTTGGAGTTTGCTGGAGGTCCACTCCAGACCCTGTTTGCCTGGGTATCACCAGCAGAGGCTGCAGAACAGCAGATATTGCAGAACAGTAAATATTGCTGCCCAATCCTTCCTCTGGAAGCTTTGTCTCATAGGGGCACCTGGCTGTATGAGGTGTCAGTTGGCCCCTACTGGGAGGTGTCTCCCAGTTAGGCTATGTGGGGGTCAGTGACCCACTTGAGGAGGCAGTCTGTCTGTTCTCAGAGCTCAAACACTGTGCTGGGAGAACCACTGCTCTCTTCAGAGCTGTCAGACAGGGACAGCTTAAGTCTGCAGAAGTTTCTGCAGAAACTTTTGTTCAGCTACGCCCTGCCCCCAGAGGTGGAGTCTACAGAGGCAGGCGGGCCTCATTGAGCTGTGGTGGGCTCCACCCAGTTCGAGCTTCCTGGCCGCTTTGTTTACCTACTCAAGCCTCAGCAATGGTGGATGCCCCTCCCCCATTTAACTTAAGAAACTAGAAAAAGAACAAACTAAATCCAAAACCAGCAGAAGGAAGAAAATAGAAATCAGAACAGAGGTAAATAAAGTAGAAAAACAATAGAGAAAATAAACAAAACCAAAAGTTGGTTCTTTATAATATCAACAAAATTGATAAATCTTTAGTTAAATTGACTAAAAAAAGAGAGAAGGTGATTCAGTTATTAAAATCAGAAATGTAAGTGGGAACATTACTACTGATTCTACAGAATTAAAGGAGATTATAAGAGATTTTTATGAACAATTATACACAAACAAATCAGATAACCTAGGTGAAATTGACAAATTCTTACAAATACAAAACCTACCAATATTGGAGCACAAAGAAATAGAAAATCTCAATAGACTCATAACTATTAAGGAGATTGAGCCAATAATAAAAATTATAATAGAATTCAACAAAAAAAAGCCTTGGACTTGGCTTTACTAGTGATTTCTGCCAAACATTGAAAGAAGAAATAATACCAATTATTCTCAACGTTTTTTGAAAAATGGAAGAGGAAGGGACAGTTCCTCTCTGTCTGTGAGGTCAGCATTACCCTGATACAAAAGCCAAAGATACTACAAGAAAAGAAAACTATATATTTTAAGTAAATGTTCATAAGACCAATATTTCTTATGAGCATTGATTTAAAAAAGTCATCAACAAAATACTAGCAAACTGAATTTGGTAGCATATTAAAAGGATTTTATATTATGACCAAGTGAGATTTATTCTTGTAATGCAAGGATGGTCCACATATAAATATCAATTGCTGTAAAACACCACATTAACAGAATGAAAAGGAAAAACACGTGATTATCTTGATGCAGAGAAAGCATTTGACAAAGTTCAACACCCTTTCATGATAAAAACACTCTGAAAACTAGAAGCAGAAGTAAACTACCTCAAAATAATCAAAGCCATATATGAAAAATCCATAGCAAACGTCATACTCAATGGTGAAAGCTTTTCCTCTAGGATAAGGAATAAGGTAAGTATGCCCACTTGCACCACTTCTATTTAACATAGTGTTGGAAGTCCTAGGCAGAGTAATTAGGCAAGAAAAAGGAATAAAAGGCATCCAAATTGGAAAAGAAGTAAAATTATCTGTTTGCAGATCTTATATATAGAAAACCCTAAATATTGCACCCAAAAACCCTTTTCAAAACTAATAAATTAATTCAGCAAAGTAGCAGGATACAAAGTCAACACACAAAAATCAGTTGCATTTCTATATACTAACAACGAACAATCTGAAAAGGAAATTAAGAAAACAATTCCATTTACAATAGCATCAAAAAGAATAAAATACTTAGGAGTTAACCAAGCAGGTGAAAGACTTGTACAAAGAAAACTATAAAACATTGCTGAAGGAAATTAAAGATGACATAAATAAATGGAAAGACATATCATTTTCATGATATGTATGACATATCGTTTTCATGATATGTATGACATATCGTTTTCATGATATGTATGATATATCGTTTTCATGATAGTATGACATATCATTGTAAGATTGTAAGACAATATTGTTAAGACATCAATACTCCAAACTGATCTACAGATTCAATGCAATTCTTATCTACTATGGTCTGAATGTTTATGTCTCACCAAACTTCATACATTGAAACCTAATCACCAATGTGATAATATTAGGAGGTGGAAACTTTGAAGGTGATTAGGTCATGATTAAGCTGAGCCCTCATGACTGGCAGTAGTACCCTTAAAAAGCAGGCTCCAGACAGCTGCCTTGTCCCATCCATCATGTGAGAACACAGGGAGAAGGTGCCATCTATGAACCAAAAAGTGAGCCCTCATCAGACACTGAATATGATCTTGGACTTCCCAGCCTCCAGAACTGTGGGAAATAAATCTCTGTGGTTTATAAGCTACCCAGTCTATATTTTGTTACAGTAGCCTAAAGGAACTAATACATTATTAAAATCCCAACATTTTTTGCAGAAATAGAAAGATCTACCTTAACATTCATATGGAATCTGAAAAGCCAAAACAGTCTTGGAAAAGAAGAACAAAGTTGAAGAACTCGCATTTCCTGATTTCACAATTTACTACAAAGCTGCAGTAATCAAAACAGTGTGTTACTGGCATAAAAACAATATTTCAAAAAAACAAAGTTGAAGGACTCACACTTCATGATTTCTAAACTTACTACAAAGCTACAGTAATCAAAACAGTGTGTTACTGGCATAAACACAAACACATAGACAAATGAATTAGAATAGAGAACCCAGGGATAAATCCTCACAGATGATTTTCAACAAGGGTTCCAAAGCCATTCAATGTGAGTTCTTTCATTCACCCTTTCCCAGCAAATGATGCTGGGAAAACTGAATATCCACATGCAGGACAATAAAGTTAGCTGCTTACCCATATTACATACAAAAGTTAGCCCCTTACCCAATTATATACAAAATTAACTCAAAATAGATCACAGATCAAAAACTATAAAGCTCTTAGAAGAAAACACGGGGCAAAAGTTTTGTGACATTCGATTTGGCAATGCTTTCTTGGATATGACACCAAAGGCACAAGCAACAAAAGAAAAAATAGTTAATTTGGGTGTCATAAAAATTAAAACCTTTTGGACATCAAAGGACACTATCAACAGAGTAAAAAGGCAACCCCTGGAATGAGAGAAACTCTAAGCAAATCACATATCTGATAAGGGATTAATATCTAGAATACACAGAGAATTCCTAAAACTCAGCAACAAAAACAAAGAACCTGATTCAAAAATGGGCAAAGGACTCAACAAGACATTTCTCCAAAGAAGATATATGAATAGCCAATAAGCCATTAGTTCAACATCACTAGCCATTACAGAAATACAAGTCAAAACCACAATGAGATATCACCTCGCACCCATTAGGAATGCTATTATAAAAACAAAACACAAAACAGAAAATAACAAGTGTTGGTGAGGATGTGGAGAAATTGAAACAGTTGTGCACTGTTGGTGGGAATGCAAAATAGTACACCCTCTACCCTCTGTGTAAAATAATATGGTGGCTCTTCAAAAATTAAAAATAGAAATGCCACATGATCCAACAATTCCCCTCTGGGTATAGACTCAAAAGGATTGAAGAGATATCTGTACACACAAGTTTACAGCAGCATTACTCACAGTAGCCAAGAGGTGGAAGCAATCCAGGTGTCCATCAACAGATGAATGGGTAAAGAGAATGTGGTGTATACATACAATGAAATAATATTCAGCCTTTAAACAGAAGAAAAGTCTGATACATGCAACAAATGGGTGAACCTCAAGGAAATAATGCTAAGTGAAATAAGCCACTCACTAAAATACTGATACTACATGATTTCGCTTATAGGACGTACTTAGGGTAGTCAAAATTATAGAGACAGAAAGTAGAATGGTTGTTTTCAAGTGCTGGGGGGAGATAATGTTTAATGGGTACAGAGTTTCAGTTTTGCAAGATGAAAATAGTTCTGGAGACAGATGATAGTGGTGGCTGCACAACAGCATCAACGTATTTAATACCACTGAATTGTACACTTAACAATGGTCAGAATGTTATGTGTATATTACCGCAGTAAAAAAGCTGAAAGAAATACGTATATATATACACACACATATCCACATATGTAAAACACAGAAACACATGTATACAAACCGAAAAAGAAAAACCTAGAACTCAAAAACGTCAATAGTGGTGATATCGTGGGATAATGGAGTTATTGGTGATTTTTCCCTTTCTAATTATTCTAAATAAATTTATATTACTTGTTTAATTAAAACAAAACCAGGGCCAGGCACAGTGGGTCACGCCTGTAATCCCAGCACTTTGGGAGGTCAAGCTGAGATGATTGCTTGAACTCAGGAGTTCAAGATCAGCCTGGGTGACATGGTGAAACCTCCCTCTCTATAAAAAATACAAAAATTAGCCAGGCGTGGAGGTGCATGCCTATAGTCCCAGCTACTTGGGGAAGCTAAGATGGGAGGATCCCTTGGGCCATGGAGTTCAAGGCTGCAGTGAGTGGAGATTGTGCCACTGCATTCCAGCCTGAAGACAAAGTGAGACCCTGTCTCTAAATAAATAAATAACACAACCAAAAGACTAAAAGTTAGATGGGGGGAAGACCCATTTCTATGAAGTTATCCCTAAATCTAAAGGGATTAACAAAGAAGTTAACCATACGCAACCCTGCACTTGAAAACTGGAAACAACCCTTTATCATTCTTAGCATTGTAGTCTAGAATGTTCTTATAGCAGGTGAGTGTTATTTGACCTGCATCCTTTAATTCAGGGCACCACCACTCTGCCATTTCATGATTTTGAAGTGGGATTGACTGGATGTCTTATTCTTTCCCAGGCCACGTGGATGAGCCTCAAAAGCATTATGCTAAGTGAAAGAAGCCAGACTCAAAGGCTGCATACTGAATGATTTCATTTACAAGATATTCTAGATAAGGCAAAATGATAGTGACAACGATCAAATTAGTGGTGGCAGGAACTAGAGAGCTGGGGAGGGGGCTGGCTCTAAAGGGGCAGGAGAGAACTTTGGGGGATCCTGTAAATGTTCTCTGTTGCAAGTGGTTATAGGATACCACACATTGTCAAAACTGAATGCATTGTACACTCTGAAAGGTTAAATTTCACTGAATAAATAAGTTCAACACATGTGATTCAAAAATAAATTAAAACTTCCGTTTTATTTTTTCTTTTACTTGTTTGTTTATTTAGAGATAGAGTCTTGCTTTGTCACCCAGGCTGGAGTGCAGCGGTGCAATCATAGCTCACTGTAACCTCAAACTCCTGGGTTCAACTGATCCTCCCGCCTCAGCCTCCCAAGTAGCTGGGACTACAGGTGTGCACCACCATGCCTGGCTAAGTTCTTACATTTTTTGTGGAGACGGGGTCTCTCTATGTCTCTGACTCCTGGCCAGGCTGGTCTCTGACTCATGGTGGAGCTGGTCTCGAACTCCTGGCTTTAAGCAATCTTCCCACCTTGGCCTTGCAAAGTGCTGGGATTACAGGCATGAGTCACCATGCTAGGCCTCAAAACTTTTACAACAGTTTTAAAAATTAATAAGAAGGACACTTTACACAGAACAGCAAGAATGGCGGGTAAAGACCCTTTGGGGCCTTGGCTCTGCAATGGAACAGCTGGCTTAGGCCAGGGGAACTGAGAGCCCCAGAGACATGAAGATATCAACATCTGTCTTCTTACAAGCAGCAACGGAATGAAAGTGGGAGAAGCCCCAGGGGCACCAGGGAAGAATATGGGCAGGAGGGCTTGGCAGTGTCCGGAGCCCACAAAGCCCCTTCCCTGGTATTGGTGCCCCCTCAGCCACTCTGGGCTGTGCCCAATCTGCCTCAAGCTCTGCCTCAGCTCACTGCCTGCTGGAGCCATCTCCCAGGTCTTGGCAGCTCTCCCTCCTCACTCTGGTACTGACCACCTGGCATGTTTTTCCCTCTAGTTTGCTTCAGGGCCTTCTCTCTCCAACTGCTCCGTAATTAACCCCAGCCTGACTCCAGCCTCCAAAGCCAGCTATTGAGAAAAAAAAATTATAAATGGGAAACAGTTCGAGATTTGGAGCTTATTAGATTTCAAGTTGGGAAGATCTACAAAAGATGCTGATGCTGCTTTGAAGGCAGGTATACTTCCTTCCTAAATTCTTGCTCTGATTCCTAACTATCAACAGATAACCAAGTTACCTCACTATCACCTAACGCCAGTAGGAAGAGAGAGAACATAAGAAATAATATTATCCTTGGGTATCTCAAAGAGCTAAAGGCTGAAGTTGTCCTAAGCAGCTGCCTAACCAGTCACAACTAATTATCTGGTGAGAGAAATCAGGAAAAGCCATACCACTTCAGCAGAAGGGACAGCCCGGCTAGGGACAGCCTGGCTGGGCCCCATCAAACTTAGGGACAACTGATGTATTCTTCCAACTCCCTGATGTATCTCCTCGGGATTGTGGTCTGTGGCTTCTCTTCTCATTTTCCTAAAAAATATCTCATAAGCCTGGGGCTATAGGAAATGAATATTAGTAATGATGGGCTCAATTTCTAACATCTGCATGGGCAGGGGATGTGAAATTTGCATACCACTTCTGTATATGCCTTCTATATACCATTGCCTAAAAACAAGAAAGACTACCCACCCCACCTCACTCCCAAAATAACCAAAATGATAAAGCCCAGGCTATTTGACAAGGGAAGTTGAGTCTGTAGTCAAATGCTTAAGAGGTTTCTGTTTATTTAACTCTGCCCCATGCATTGCTCTAATAAGGTTGTAAAAGGGACATTGGCCACACCAAAGGAAGCTCTCAGGGGCACTCATAAGCAAGGCTTGTCCAGAGAACTCTTGTGGAGGGCTCAGGCTGAGAGGAAATGTAGGACAAGATGCCCCCGGTCCTGGTCCATACTGGCTGGTCCCTGGGAGCTAGACCATGAAACAGAGAGACATGAACCTCAACCAGCACTGTTCTCTCTCTCATCCAAAAGAGCTTCACAAGGAAGGATATCCTTCAACACCTGTCCACTCCAACCTCAAGCCCCTCCCTCCCAATCTGCTCCCATCCCCAGCATGGACATCCTAACCATACACAGAATAAACAGCTCCCCCTTGAGTGTGAAATGAGATGAAGCAGTACATTTCTCCTACAAGGCCTGGAGTTCCTCCATTATTGATAGACCTAGAAGAGTTAAGCATTATCCTCTCCAGGTTCATCTTTCCAAAGGTATATTTTTCTGAAGGGGGAAAACATACTAAGGTTCATGGATCACAGTGTGAATAAACTAAGCTGTTGGTTGATTCTGTTTCATGCTCTGTCTGAAGGAACCTGGGCAGGTGAGAGCCCTGGCACCTGGAGCCAGCTGGCAGAAAGAGCAGGGGAAGGACAGGGCAGAAGTAAAACTCTATGGATGTCATGATTTGATCAGGCACCAGCTGTGCTGAGGACCTCTTGCCTCCTTCAGATCACAAAATCCCAGACTGTCAGACCGCAAATATTCTTAGTTCCAACTCTACCTTTGGAGATATAGGGAAACTGAGGCTCAGAGGGGCAAAAGAGATTCCACGGCATCTTACTCCTGGCCTATGGTTTTGCTTTTTTTCATAAAGAATTTTTGGGATTCTAGAAGCTGGGATAGTAAGGAACTTTAGAGATCATCTAATTCAGACTCACATTAAAGATGGCTATGTTCTGAAACTCAGCCAGCCACTTCAGACAATAGGCGTGGTGCTCTGGTCATCCCTGGAGAACAAACCCACATGAGATATGCATACAATTGCATACTGGTGACAGCAGATTAAGAACCTGGCCACAGTTATTAAGAGTCTACTGTAGGCTACAAAGCTGACAGAAATTATTTCAACCTATATTCTAAACTATCTTTTGAAGGCCATTATAATTATCCTCACTTTATGGTGGAAGACACTGAGAATCAGAGAGGATACGTAATTTATTCAAAGTCACAGCAATGGTAAGTTCAGAATATGGGATTTGAACCCAGGTCTCTGAGACTCAAAGAAAGCATGATTGTGTCATTAATTCCTCATGGTGTTTGTATGAAGACAGAGAGATTGAAAAATGTTGAATTCTACCTCTTTGTTATCCCTAATGGTGGAGGAGGTGGTGCTGAAAGGCTGATTGTACAGTTATCAATCTTATCTATCTTTTAGCATAAGTCCCTGCTTTCATTGACCATCTTCCCAGACCAGGTCACTTTCTCCTATTACACACCTCAGTATTTCCCTTCACAGCCCTTTTCACAGTAGTGATTTAATTGCCAATGTAATTATTTGGTCAATACTTCTCTCCCTCAATAGACTATAAGACCCATGAAGGTAGGGACTGAGTTCGGAGTCTATCTTGGTCACCACTACCTCTTTTGCGCCTAGCACAGGGCCTATATCAAGTATATGCTCATAGTATCTGTGGAACAAATAGATGAATGGTTGGACGGATGGGTGGATAGATGCATGGATGAATGGAAAGATGCATGCATAGATAGAAGGATGAATGGATGGATGCATGGATGCATGCATCCATGCATGGATGGAAGGATGCCTGGATGGATGGGTGGATGGATGGATGCATGGTTGGAAGGAAGGATGCCTGGATGGATGGATGGATGGATGGATGGATGGATGGATGGATGGATGCCTGGATGGATGGGTGGATGGATGGATGGATGGATGGTTGGATGCATAAATGGATGGTCAAATGTATGGATGGTTGGATGAATGAATAGATGAATCTCAGCTCACTGATGTCCTGAAATGTGCAGTGACCCAAAGCCCTGGGCTCTGAGAACCAAAGCAGACAGGACTTTGTTTTTGTTTCTGAACTCTGCCTGTGCGGTGAGTCACCCAATTTTTGAAAACCACATGCCTCTTTCCACAATCAGGCTGCCCAGAGGGGCCCCCAAGCCTCAAAGAGCATCAGGAAAACACTGCTCACACGCACAATTACTGCCAGTTTCTTATCGTTGCTGCTTTGATGTGCTGTTTGTGAGTCAGAGCTGCTGTTGCCTCAATGCTGTTCCTGTTTCAGCAGCATTCTTTTTGGTTTTTTTTTTTTAAAGAAAAAAGTCGGAAGTGGCAGACTCTGTCTTCAGGCTAAGACTACAGACTGTTATTTGATTTGATTACTGCTTGATTTAATTACGGATGGACTCGGGGTTGAGGGGGATAAGGATATCAAAGAGAAAATGGTGGCCATATCCCACCTATGCTAAAGAGTACCACTCCAGCCCTTTGGAAGAGAACATCCCCAACTCTTCCCCAGCAGATCCACTATATGGAACCCATTGTGGTCAGACTGGGGTCTAGCTATTTCCTGCCACACCTTGAACTTTCTCACTTCCTTTCTTACCTGTACATTTCCACTTGCCAAGAATGTCACCCCTCTCCCCATCTCCACCTCTCAAAAATACCATGCAGCCTTCCAAAGCTAAACTCAGTTTCTCCACTGAGCCTCTTCTGATCACTACAGTCAACAGTCTCCTGACCTGCCTGCTCTTTGAGATCTTGTAACATTCACTTCCCATGTGGTAATTTACTCATGTTACTATCTGATGATAATGTGCATTTTGCAATGTTCTGTTGCAATTTAAAGGAAGAAAGTTATGATGTCTTGGGGATAATGGCACTCTTGGGGCCAAAAGAAAGAAGCTGGAGTCCAACTAAGCTACTTTCTTCCTATCTGATCTCTGAGAAGTTATTACCCTCAGTTTGTTCATCAGTAAAATCAGGGTTTTTCTAGCCTTGAATATCAGATAAGACAATCGTCCTAAACATGCTTTGCAAACTGTACAATTGTGTTGTATATGAAGAATAATTAACATCATCTTCATCCTTTCTATCATTACTGTCAGCATCATCAGCATCATCACTGCATTGCTATTTCACTTCCCATGTGTTAACATACCTGGATAACACATATTTATTATCTCTTAAGCTGGACTGTGGGCCTCTCGTGGTTAGGGACCTAGCGGCATACCTCTGAACCTCCTTATCTTACACACAGCACAGGGCTGGGCACACCGTTGATATCCAGTGACTGTTTCTCAATTGATTGATAAACTCAGATGAAAATAACTCAATAGGAGAAAGCTATATATGACAAGGAATCTTTCAGAGGTCCTGTTTTATTTCTTCCTTTGTTTAAAAAATAACAAATGGAAAGAAGTACATTATCAAAGTCAGCAACATCTCTCCCTGCACCTGACAAGAATGGTCTTGGACATTTTTTTTTTGCCATATCCCCTGACAGCACCAGGACACTTCTCATTCCATAGTCTCATCCAACCTTCAAGAGAATCCTTGAAAAGGAAACAGGGAACCGCAGGTGCATAACATCCCATTCTACAGTGAAGTGAAGTGAGGCCCAGCAACATGATCTCACTTACTCCAAGATGGAGCATTGAGTCATTGGTAAAACCCCACCCATGAAGGAGGTCTCCTAACTCTTGGCCCTTGGATGTTTTGAGGTGGACACTTATTCCACTGAAAGAGAATTTTCTACCACTAATCAAGGAGACAGAGGTTTTATAAATGATACCTTATTTATTCTTCATGGTGTCCTTGAAAATGACCTATCATCATCTCCTTTGTATCCATGGGGAAACTGACACTCTAAGAGGTGAAGTGACCTGTCCAAGGTCACGGAGAAGAGGTGGGGCCAGGCTCTCATTTCCCAGTTACCCACTGAGCACACTCTAGGCATGTGGGCTGAGCCTACTGCTGGGCTTTGAATCTCTCCCCCTGTTCTCTGGTTCCTTGATTCACAGGAAGTTCAGGTCAACCACATCCTGCCACGTCCTTGCAGACAAGATAACGATCCCCACCACCACCATTCTCTGTCCCACCACAGCCCAGCAAGGGCAGACAGGCTTCCTTTACTCTTTTGATAACCACTGTATGTCAGAGCTAGAAGGGGCCTAACTCTGAGTTTCTCTCCTGTAAAATCATCTGGGCCACATGCTAATAGTCCATAATCCCCAGGCCATCTCTATAGCTTGAAATAATCATTCTAAAGTAGGGGTCCAGGAATCTGTATTTTTAACAAGCATCCTGAGTGATTCAATGAGTATTCAAATTTGGGAAACCACTAGTTAAACCCTGCTGGAGAGAAGTGACTTTTCCCTGTCATCCCAATAGTGTAGGCTGGGTTGCATCTTTGTCATACTTACTGTGTCTGTTATAAGGGGCCACTGAATGCCATTGAATTCGTACTTTGCCATTAAGGAAGCAGGCTTGGAAAGTTAATTAAGCCAGTTGAGATCTAACCCATCCAGCTCTACATAAGCAAGAGGAATGATGCATTTGGAGGCCCTCCTGAAGAACTCCCAGCATGCCAGGCTAAGTCCACACGTTCATCATCTGAAGCCACCTTCTTGGAGTGATCTGGAACTGACCCTCAATCCACAAACATTAATCTTTAGCCCAGCAGTAGGCAAACTACTTCCTACAAGCCAAAGCCTGCTGCTTGTTTTTGTGAAGTTTTATTGGCACACAGCCACGCCCATTTGTTTATATATTGTTTATGGCTGCTTTTGCACTACTATGGCAGAATAAAGCCTAAAATATTTACTATCTGGCGCTTTACAGAAAAAGTTTGCCAACCCCTGCATTATCCCATCTATCAACCAGCAAAGCTTCATTCCTATGGCTGTATCAGATGGCCTCTGGCTTTCCCAGTCATGTATCCACAGTATCACAGCAGCAGAATGCTTGAGCACCTTGTAGGGACTTTAAAAAAATGTTGAATGAAGAACCATCACAATGAGCTATTTCAATTTCCATTATGCAAATGAGAAAATCACAGCTTTTAGAAACATTAATTATGTAAGCCAAGGTCTAAGAGTTAGAAAGTGCTAGAATTAAACCAGGCACGATGGCTCATGCCTGTAATCTCAGCACTTTGGGAGGCCAAGGCAGGCAGATTACCTGAGGTCAGGAGTTCGAGACCAACCTGACCAACATGGTAAAACCCCATCTCTACTGAAAATATAAAAATTAGCCAGGTGTGGTGGCAGGTGCCACCAGCTACTTGGGAGGCTGTAATCCCAGCTACTTGGGAGGCTGAGGCAGGAGAATCACTTGAACCCAGGAGGCAGAGGTTGCAGTGAGCCGAGATCACGCCATTGCACTCCAGCCTGGGCAACGAGAGCAAAACTCCGTCTCAAAAAAAAAAAAAAAAAAAAAAGTGCTAGAATTAGAATTTTTCTTGATCCCAGGTACAATATTTTGTCCTATCAACTTGAGGCAGTGATCAGGCAGAATCTTGCTGGAAATGTGCAGAAATGGGGCCTAGGGTAGGTCTTTTGGACGAAGGACCTGGATCTTGGGGCTAGGAGACATGGGAAGGCCCTAGGAAAGAATGAAGAGTTGTCTGAAAGGATAAGCAGGCCCTGTCCTGCTGGGAAAATAGGTACCTTCAGAATATATTAAGCTAATTCATATTACAGTGTTAGCTTCTTTTTGGACCTGCTGTGACAAAGTTAATGGAGCTTTTTCACCTGGAGGTAAAGGAGGGTACATCAAGGAGCACAGAGAAGGGAGAGGAGAGTGAGTCAGGCACGCTTACCAGAATACGACTCAAACCGAACCAGGCTCTGGTCTCAGTGGTGTTGAGTCACTGGGGCGACAGTCGGGAGCCTGGGCAGCCACCTGGCAGTGGGACTGCGGTGGAGGTGCCCACCCCAGGGGATGCCTGGGCCCAGTGAACGTGAAGCCCTTCCCAGCTCTGAGGTTCTCAGAACCCTTTGTGGCTTGAGTCAGCCTTGACACTCTCCCATCCACTTTACTGAGAAGCATTAAAGCCACCAAACACCCCCTCTTGAATCTGATGAGATTCAACTTTGTCAGACCCACTTTCCCAAGACAGTCATAGAAAATGGGGGATTCTCTCGGTTGGCTGTTTGGAATTCTTTCCCAGATAAATCATGCCCACAAAGTAGCACCGACAATATGTAGTCTCTGTTTCTTTAAAGTGAAAGAGAATATAAAACTGAATGCCAAAGACTCTATTTTGTTGTTTTTTCCTCTAACCTTTATGGTTATCGCACTTACACTGAATTCACCAGGAGGTTGTTCAGTTACAGCATGCATTGATTCTCTCCAAAGCACTCACTTTAGCTTGCAAAGAAACAACTCTACGTTTTTGCACTCATATTTCATTGCATTATGAAATGATGGATTGCATTATTTAATCAGAGTAGCAGGTACAGGTTGAGAAGAAATACAAATAGCCCTTGGTAAGTACACACAGCTCAACCAGTGGAAACATATGTGCCCAGGAAAACTGGAGAGAAGCTTCGGTTGGAGCTGCTAGCTTCAAGGGTTTAGTGTATCCCAGGCATGGGCGGAGTGCTTGCTGAGTAGCACGGAGAGCCTCCGTTAATCTAGCAAGCTGGTCGACTGCAGGTTGTTTAAGAGGGCTTCTGCTGTTTAACTGCACGCAGATGCCACAGCCCTTTGTCACGGACAGAGCACTGTCCAGTGTAATCCTCATGGCCCTCTAAGGGAGGCAGAAAAGATTTTCACATAGGAAAAATGAGGATCAGAGGCCTTAAGTGACTTTCTCAAAGACAAATGTGCAGTGATTACCTCCTTCGTGTCTGTACTGCAGGAGCCCAGCACAGAGTGGACACGAGGAAAAAAAGCCCACTGTTTATGAAACAGAAGTGATAGAGCCAGGCCCCAAACCGGGTGGATCTGTTTTGAGAGCCCACGTTCTTTGAACTCACTTATAAACATTTGTGAAATGCGCACTATTTGTCAAGAATTATGGCTGGCCCAGATACAAAAGATGGGGCCTATTACTTCTCACCTGTTTAGGGCCATAGGCTTTCTAGCTCTTATTTTTCTCCCCACCTTTCTCCTGGGGAAAAAAAAAAAAAAAAAAACTTGCTTTAAAAAGCTCAATTCTTCTGTCTCCTTTGGTGTTAATTCTTCTGCAAAATAGCCTGGGAAGAAGCAATTGATTTGAATTATGCCAAAGCTTTTCAGAAGCAGGGGTGGACAGAGTGCCCCCCATCCAGTCTCACCTTTACTCTCCACCCCATTTCCTACTTCCACCTCCAAGACTTCCCACACTTATGCAAAACATCCTGGCTGAGTCTCACCCAGAGCTCTAGGGGAAACCCTAAACCTCAGAGTGAAATGAAGGGGCTGATTTGCCCCTGGGGAAATTAGACACAAACAAGGCTGGGGTGAACCACCAGGCTTGAAACTGTTTCTCTGGATTAGTCACAGGGTTACCCACTCATGAATGTTCCTCCCACCTCCTCACTTCAGGCTCTGTTACTCTAGAGGGCTGGCCTGGTTACAAGGGTAGCCAGATTAACTAGGGTCTAAATGGGAGAGCTGGGGACGGATCATTCACCAAAGAAACCGCAGCAACCTTCCGCCTGGGTGGGGCTTCTCTTCTTTTAACCTCCCGAGAAACTGCTAGTCAGCAGCTCTGTTTCCTGCCATTGCTCTAGGAGAGCTTCATGAGTTTCATAGGAGTAGGATCGTGCCTTCAATCCATCATCTTTCTAGGGAAGGTAGCAGTATTTCATTGGCTTATTTCTTAACAAATAATATATTAAACACTGCTTTCCTCCAGGTCCATTTTAGATACTAGGAATATAGTGGTAAGCAAAGAACTGGTTAGGAGTCTCACCCTTGTGTTTTTTTTTTTTTTTTTTTTTGGAGACGGAGTCTCGCTCTGTCGCCCAGGCTGGAGTGCAGTGGCGCAATCTCGGCTCACTGCAAGCTCCGCCTCCCGGGTTCACGCCATTCTCCTGCCTCAGCCTCTCCGAGTAGCTGGGACTACAGGCGCCCGCCACCGCGCCCGGCTGATTTTTTGTATTTTTAGTAGAGACGGGGTTTCACCGTGGTCTCGATCTCCTGACCTCGTGATCCGCCCGCCTCGGCCTCCCAAAGACCCTTGTGTTTTTGATGGTTGATCGCAGGTTGTTTAAGAGGCTCCTGCTGTTCAACTGCATATGCCACAGCCCTTTTACATGAACAGAGAGAACTGTCCAGTAATTTAATCCTCATGGCCCCGCAAAGGAGGCAGAGAAAATTTTCATATAGGAAATTAGGATCAGAGGCATTAAGTGACTTTCTCAAAGACAAACATGTGGTAATATTCTCTGTTGTGTCTGTACTGCAGGAGCCCAGCACAGAGTGGACACGAGAAAAGAAATTCCATTGTTTATGAAACAGAAGTGATAGAGTTGGGCCCCAAATTGGGTATTTCTGTTTTGAGATTGTTTTGTAACACAAATACATCAAATAACTGCTAGAGACCAGGGCAAGGGGGTTCTGTCTGTTTGGTTCACTGCTATATGGTTAAGGCCAGGAAAAGTACCTGGCATATAATAGACATTCAATAAGCATGTGTTGGATGGATGGATGACCCAAACAATTGCAAGTCATGCTGAATGTAAGAATTAAACATAACATGGATGAGAATGTATCACGGGATTTATCATCTCTTTTGGGTCTGGGGAAGACTTCTTTGCAAAAAATGATAACCCAGACAAGATTCAAGGGATGAGTAGGAGCCAGCTAAAGGAAGGAGAAGATAGTGGCAGGAGGAGCCACCCAGGCACAAGGAATAGCTTGGGTGAAGGTCCTGAAGCAAGAGGGAGCACAGTTTATGAGAGGATGCTGAAGAAAGTTTCCAGAACTGGAGGACAAGTGGGAAGGAAGGGTGGGTTCAAGGTGACTCTGGAGGGGACAGCAGAACAGATCCTAGTGGCCTGAGAATAGAACCCTGACCTCTTCCACAGAGCAAGGAGGAATCACTAACCTATGTTCAGCAGGAATCAATGTGGCCAGACTTGCACTGGCATCGCAAGTTGAAGTGCTTTCAGGAAGGTACATTTGGGAGTGTCTAGGTATACATGACCAATGGGAGATGATGAACTTGCCATAGCTTTTAAAGTTTAAAGTGACACATTTCTACCATACTACTATTTCACCTTCACATCATTACATTATGTATTTTACTTAACAAATACCAATACTGCATTACTATGTGACAGATGTCATTCTATGTGCTTTGCAAATATAAACTCTCACATTGGCCTTGTGACACTGGTGCTATTATTATTCTTTTTGAAAGAGGAGGCAACTGGGGTGGGGCATTCAAACCAACACAGCAGATGACAGAATGCCAGAGTCTTCCTCAATTCCTGTGATGCATGGAGGACTCCAGAAGTCTCCATGTGCCCTGTGGAGGGTGTGCAAGGAGACTGGCCTTGGAGCTGCAGTGGGTGAAGTAGCTGGGGAAGACAGATGGGGCTGGAATGAGAGTCAATCTGCTTTCAGGGGATCCACAGCACCAGCCACAGTACAGTAGGGCCTTGTTGGCAGGAAGAGATGGTGCTCTGTGCCTGGGACCCGCTGCAAACCTAGCATCTCTCCACACAATCCTAATATCCCTTCAGTTTTTCCTCCACCAGGTCATCTGCTTTGCAGATTCTATGTCTTCCTCTTTCTTGGTTGACCCCCTCATTTTAGCAGAACAGTCCCTCCAGCAGCATCCTGAGACAAGGACAATGCAAGGAAAATGTGGGGGGACTGTCATTTAAAAAATTCTTTAGAGCCTTTCTGGGTTGCTATTAGGCTGGGCATAAATTCTATTTCACAAATCACTTTTCTTCAGAATTTTAAAGATACTGCTTCTTTGCTTGTAGTTTTCAGTGTTGCTGCTGAGAAGCTCACACTCAATTAATAGTTTGGCTGGGTATAGAATTCTACAGCCTCAATCAGCCTCCTGAGCTACTGTTGAGGAATCCAATGCCATCCTGTACCCTGATCTTTTATATATGTTTTTGTTTTTATTTGCTTTTCATTTTTCTTTTCTGGAAGATTTTGTTATTTTTTCTTGATCTATGGTATTATGAAATTTCCTAATAATTTGCCTTGATGTGGATCTTTTTGTCATTTGCTGTGTTTAGCATGTGGTAGATTAAGATAAGTAAACTCATGGCTTCAGTTCTGGGAATTTTATTTTTGTATTTTTCCTTGAATATTGCCTTCCCCTTGTTTTCTCCATTTTTCTCTCTTTGGAACATTTAACTTTTTGGATGCTGGATATCCTTGATGGATCCTCCAATTTTCTTATCTTTCTTTCCTATTTCCAATCTGTTTATCTTTTTGTTTTCATTTCTGAGCATTCTCCTCATCTATCAAATGTGTTATTTTTTAAGGTTTTTTTTGGACTATTAATTTTAATTTTCAAGAGCTCTGTCTTATTCTCATTTGATCCCCACTCTTTCTTTTTACATTCATTTTTATTTTCTTAGATGCAATATCTTCTCATCTCTGTGATGATGTAGCTTGTAATTTTTTGAAGTCTACTCACATTTAAAATGGGTCACTAAAGATCTGATGAAAAGCTCCATAGGGTTGAATAGGGCTTTTCAGTTGGCAGAACTCACTGCAAGGTAATAATGTGGGAAGCTAACCATTTCACTGAGGATCCAATCATCAGGAATATCCCTATTTTGTAGATGAGACTAGACACTGAGAACATAAGCAATTTACCCAAGTTCATATAGCTAGTAACTGGTGTGCTGAGATTCAAACCAAGAACATCTCATTCCAGAAGCAGTGTGCTAAACCACTGTGCTGCACTGCACTGCCTCTCAGAGCAGCAGCAGCTAACATTTAACAAGTGCTTTCTGTGTACCAGACACTGTTCTAGGCACCTAAAAATCATTTAATTTAATCCTCATAATACCATTTTGAAGTGGCCACTTTTACTAGCCCCATTACTGACCAGCAACTTGAAGCACAGAGAAGGTAAACCACTTGCCCAAGATCACACCTGGTAAGTGCTGGAGATGGGATATAATCCTAGGCAATCCGGCCCAAGCATCCTTTCTGCTTTGTCTCCAGGACTCTCCATTTCACCATCTGAAAAATGGCAATGTGATTCCTAACTCAGTTATTTTGAGGATAAAATGAGAGAACACATATAAGAAACCCGTACCTAATATACCTGAAACAGATGTTACTTTCATTAAAAAAAAATTGCTTTCCTCTCTTAGGCTTCAGTTTCTCTAACTTTAAAACAAGAAGCTATAGATTGTAGAAGAAAAGTTTGTAAGCTCCCTAAGGTCCCTCCTGGCTGTGGACGTCCATGGTCTACAAAGTTAGGGTAGACCTAACTCAGAGGAGTGGAGATAGAATAGGAGTGAGAGTGGGAGGTATCAAGACCTCAAGGCATAGAGGAAGAAAAAAAAAACAGGAGGTAGAAGCAAATGTGACATGTTCTAGATGGTTCCATTTTCCAACTCGGGCCCAGAGAATCCCTTCTGTGTTCCCAAATAGCTGTGAAGTTCAAATAACGGGTTCCAACTGACACATAAAAAGAAACACATGTAACCACTTACAGGCCAATTAATATCAGGGCAGGGGATGGGGGAAAGCCACAGAGGGGAGGAGGCCACTGGGGTTGAAGTGAGCAAAAGAATGATGGCCGTGCTTCCGGGCCTACGGCTGAAATGGGCTATTATGTGTCATCAGGAAACTTAAGAAGGGGAGAAAAAACAACCCCTGATCAAAGTCCCTTTTGTCAACTTCTAGCAGATTAATAGATGACAGATTTTGGACTTAGAGTTCTACTTCAAGGTCGAGGGCAGTGAAATGGGGCTTGTTGGGACATTTTTCTTCTTTCATTCAGCTGCTGGTCTGCACAACTCATCATTCTGACAGCCCAGCTGCCTGAAACTTCTCTCAGAAGGTCTGCCTTCCCAGGAATATTTTAGGGGGAGAGTGGACTTCTTGTTGGCACAGACAAGCCAGGCTATTCTCATCTCCGTAGGCACTGCCTTGCTCAGGGTCCCACTTGGAGCTTCTCACTCCCTGGAGCCCAAGCCCATCATGCCACTTCCCAAATTCACCTATTATAACCTCACTGTGGCCCTCTCACGTCACAGCAGGAAGACACACTTCTAAACCTGGCTTCTAGGTCCCTCAGTGATCTGGCTTTGCCCCATGACCCGAGGGCTTTTAACATCAATCAAACTGGATTACTTGCAGCTCCCCAGACTCATCTCACTCTTTTGCCTCCACATCATGACCTTCTCTGCCACCCTTTTTGTCTTCCTGTCAATTTCCTATTCACCCATCAAGCCTGTGCCAGTGTTAACTCCCTGCCTTCCCAGTTTAAGAAGAGGCTGTATCCTCTGTGATGCACAAACCCTTCAAACGCACAGCCTTCAGCCTTGACCTTACTGTCTGGCCATTATCTGTCTGTATGTCCATCACTTTCACTCAGCCATGTGTAAAGACCAGTGTGCTGCCTGGCACGGAGTGGGGGCTTCTTGTTATAGAGTTACGAGTACATTACAGGTGAGTCACCAAGGCCTGAGATTGTGGAGGGAGACCCTAAGTTCACCCTAATAATTCTCACCCCGGCAGAATCTGTGACTTGCTTTTAACCAACAGAATACGGTAAAGGTGATGGATGCCACTCTCATGATTCGGTTACGTTGTATGGCAAGGTAATAGGATGTCAATCTCATGATTATGTTGCTTTATATAAAACTCCATGATGACAGAGTTGAGAGATTCTCTGGATGAGAGATTCTTCTTGCTAGCTTGAGGAGGTAAGCAGTCATGTTGAGGAATCTCACGTGGCAAGGAATTGTGAGGCTGACTTGAAGACAGCCTCCAGCCCACAGCCAGCAAAAAGCTGGGGCCCTCAATCATACAGCCACAGGGAAATGAAATGAATTCAACCAACAACTTGAGTGAGCTTGGAAGTGGAATTCCCCAGTTGAGCCTCCTGATGAGAATGCATCAGTAAACACCTTGATTGCAGCTTTGTGAGACTCTGTACAGAGGATTCAGCTAAGCTATGCCTGGTAAGCTAACATGAAAACTGAGAGAAGATATTTGTGTGTGTTATTTTAAGTTGCTATCTTTGTGGTAATTTGTTACTTAACAATTAATAAACCAATACAGAGATCATTGTTAAAGATGCATTTTGGGGGATCTAGAAGGCCCAAACAGCCCTGGGAAATTCAGTTTCACTCTTATAAGTTAATATACTAGCAAGAAATTTTTGCCAGGCAACTCATAGCAAGACTCCAGAATAAGGGCCTGGAGAATGAAAGTGGAAGACAGCCCAGGGAGAAGGACTTAGGAAGATGAGAGGCAAGAGACAGATATGGGACAGGAAAAGCCCCAGGCCTGATATCAGGGCTCTGGGTTCCAGGCTGTGCAGATGATTTTTGCTAGGCTTTGGGTGATGTACCTCCGCTCTGGGCCTCCATGGTCTCATCTATAACCCAAGTGTTGTGAATAGGTAGAGCTCTACAGCTCCCTCTGGCTCTGGCAATCTGAATAATGATTGTACAATTTTACAAAGGAACTACCCTAAGCAGCACCTTCTAAAGACTACTCAATCTTTCACTTGTTTATTCATTAATTCATTCATTCATCATGGATTACTCTTATTTTTAATAACTTTGGAATTGCTTACATGAAAGATACATGTTTAAAAATCATTTTAAAAGACATATGAATTAGGGCAGGAGAAGGAAAAGCTATGCCAGCATCCCAGGCTTATTTATTTGCATAGTTCTCCTTCCTCCTCCTCATATTTTCTATAAGAAATATATTCCACGTGCTCAGGGTCAAGTTAGTCTTGCCCCCCTTTGCACCTATAGGGATAGTCACATGGCCCAGATTTGGCCAGTCTGAGTATGCCAAGTCTCAGTCACTGTGATTGGTTTGAAGGTGAGCGTATGCTCCAAGCAGGACCAGTCAGGTTCCTCCAACATGACTTTGCTGGCAGAGCTGGTGGAAGAGACTCGTTCTTCTCCTGGGGCTGCTCACATCTTCCCAGATGTGAGTTTGGGGTGATTTGGGGCTACCATGGCTGGCGTGTGGAGACAGTGTGTCTCAGACCTAGAAAGGGAAGCCCTGGTAACATTGAATCCAGGGTGAAACCAGCCATCTCTGAAGCCATCTGCATTTACTTGACCTGATCAATTATCTTCTTTAAAAAAATAATTTGGGCTGGGTTCCTGCCACTTGTAACCAAAAGAATCTTAACTAATAGAGATAGTTATTTCAACTGAGCATATAATTTAGCTCTGCGTGTCTTGGAAGCCAGAGCAAAAGGGGAACCACATCGAATAGCAAAGTCACATTCTCTGACATTACAGACCCAAGGTGCCAAGAAAGAGCTTTTTCTCAACTGCTCAAGCCTTTTTCTCATGCTCTTTTGCATTGGCAGCCCAGAGCCACATCTTCCACAGCTGTTTCAGAAAGGAGGCAGAAACATTCTTTGTGTGGCTGGCTGCCTTTGGAACTGAACATCAACAAAAGGCAAGCAACAGAAATGGAGTGTCAGTCAGCACTTCCGAAGACCTAGCTTTTCAGCCACAGAGGAAACCAGGCTGAGAGGCTTCCAGTCCAGTGCTTGATTCTCCCTGGCCCCTCTTTGCATGGGCCTTCCGAGGGGCAGCTCCTCCAAACGCTGCCCTGAGGTTTGACTGAAATCTGTCATTTCTTTGGTTGGAAGGTTGGTGTTTCCTTGCAAGGGACCACAAAGCCATATTACATTCAATGTTAAATAAACAAATGTTTGAATCTGTGTTTTATTGGTTCCATACCATCTGCCATCTGGTTTGGGGGAGCAAGGAAAATTGTGGTTTCGTTGGTTTTGTGTGTGTGTGTGTGTGTGAGTGTGTGTGTGTCTGTTGTTGTTGGTTTTTTGTTGTTGTTGTTGTTGTTGGGGGTGGGGGTTGAGTTTCTTTCCCCTCTATGAAAATTCTGTAAGGTTGAGTGCTGGCAGCAATAGGGGCTGGTTGAAAGCCACCTAGTTTCCCACGTCTTAACTCTCAGCTAAACGTTGGAGGCTGGTCTGGGTCCCCATCTGCTAAGCAGCCTGTTGTGTGAAAATTAGATCTATGCATATGCAGAGCTCCACAGCCAGGCTTCCAAGATCTAAGGAATTGTTATGAGAGAACCGCAAGAGGTGGTTATTTAATGTTGACAAGCTGCACCCAGACCAAAGGCGAGAGTGGGGCATATGGAAACTGAACAGAGGAAACCTTGCGTCTGAGCACTCCGGGGCTGTCGGGAAAAGCAGGCTTTGCCTTCAAGACCCTGGGTTGCTGGAGGTGTAGAACTTGTAACGACTTGAAGGAGAAAATATGCCCTAGACACTGGGTGGAAAATAAGCCCCAGCCTGCCTGGAATCTTTAATTTGAGAAAACGCCATGGTTGAGGGGGTGGGGTGCATCCCATGGTGGGTATGTGGTGGGGTCCAGCATCTCCTGTGGGTCCAGCTGTTTTTGACCAACAGGGCTTGGAGCTGCTTGAAAAGAAAAAAGACAGAGGCTCTCAGAGCTCCAATTTTCCTAACTTTTAAACCGCTCCTCAGTTTTCCCACCTATAAAACAAAGACAGAGTTGGGTATGGGTCGCACACACAAATGCCACAGGGCCAGGCAAGTAATGAAATGTGTGAGGCTGGCTGGGCAGGGCCCACGGCAAATGTGCCCTCAGCTAAAGGGCAGCGAGGCCTCCGCCGACCACTCCAGAGGCGTGCTGGTGCAGGAACCCGGCCTCCTGTGCTCAGCTTTCCCAAGTTTCCAAGAAAGGCCAGGCTTTTATTGTTTGTTTGCTTTTAATGTGAAAACACCCAACATTTCAATACTGGCAGCTACTGAAATTATTGAAAAAAAACTCTGGTCAAATAAAACTTGCCCACAGCCCACATAAGGCCCACAGGTCTCCAGTGCGTGCCCTCTGTGGAAGAACTCGATGAGAGGGTCTTAGAGGAAAGCCAGGGACCAGGACCAGGTATTCCCTTAGCAAAGGGCAGGAAGGCCCCAGGCAAGTCGGTCCTGCTCTGGCCTGCACAGGCTGAGGACAAAGAGTGGCTCTCCAGGTGCTGGTTCCTGAGGGTGTGGGAAGGGCCCTCCAGGACCATTGCTGAGCCCCAGCAATTGGTGAAATTCCAGGGCCAGGCCAGCTGTTCCTCCCAGCCAGAGTCCCTTAGCGACACACGGACTGCTCTGGGCCACTCAAGCGCTGTGCTTCTCTGGTCTCTGCTTTGCAATTGCTGGGAGAAAAATGAATTCTGCAGCTGCTGCACTGTCACAGGTATATGTACATATGCCTGCACAGGGCAAGGGGGATGGAAATATTTGCCATTATTACTATCCTTGAAGGGGAGACCTGTCTCTGCCTCCCAGCCTGGAGGCTTATGGAGGGCAGGGCCCCTCTGGGTCCCCAGCATGATTGTCTCCTCATAATGTGGGTTCTCCGTTCTGGAGGGGGTGGGTGGCTGATGTCTCTAGTCAGTCATCTTGAACCAGAATCCTACTGTTTATTATGTTTCTAATCTGTCTCTCCCACTTGACAGTGCCAGCCCCGGTCTCGTGTCACATGTCAGACACTTGGTGAAGGGTAAACAAAATCACCATCATCATCATCCTAAAAAGGGGTCTCAGCTGTTAGAAAAGACTCTTCGGTGTGTTTTCATGGAACAATATCTATATGGTTCAGAAATGGCTGTGCTGGGCACTGGATCAGGTATCTTTCCTGATCCTGCCCTGGGAACAGCGGCCCCGTACCTGTGTGCATGTGACATATACATGTGCACATACAGTATTGTGTGTATATGCATAGGACATGGTGCATTGCATATACCCTCTGGCTTCCCGCAGGCTGCAGGTTCCCCCTTTTACAGAATCACAAGTTAGCAAGTTGGTGACCTGCACAAAGTGAGCCAAGGCTGTGTGACCTGCTGCTAGTCAGTGTGCCCCTCAGCATCCTGCTGTACCGTCCCTGCTGTCTCAGAGGCCAAAAAGCTTTTAGTTAATTTCTTCCTGAGTTTTTGTTTTGTTGTGTTTTCTTTCTAAAGAAGGTGTGAGGAAATTCCAGGTTCAGTTGATGTTCTCCATGAAGAAACACAATTGAGACTATTTTTTTCAGTGATGAAACCTGCATGTTTGTATTTCAAGTAATGTAGCCAGAACACCTCATTTTTTTCCTTTTTTGGCTTAATAAATATCATTTATTCAGTATGAAATTTTTATACTATATGTCCCACATATTAAGAATCAGTGTACATTAACTCTTGGTAAGGTGTTTTTAAAAACCAACAAAACAGGCAGGAGAACAGGCCTTGGTCAGTCATTCACTCCTCTGAGCCTCAGTGGCCTCCACTGCCATCTGGATAAGACGGTACCTGGAAGCCTGTCCCACTCATGCTCCTACAGAAGCAGCTTGCGGGCAGGGAGAGGGGGAGAGCATGAGGGGAGGAAGGGAGGAGAATGTGGTGAGAACGCCACCAACCAGAACTTCACTGGTGAGTACAGTGTATGCTGACCAGGCACAAAAGCCATACAGAATGGAAGTCAGCTTCCAGAAAAAAAGAACAGACTGCAAGCTCCTGGAGACAGAGGTTAGGTCCCACTTATCTCTGGCTCCCCAAGCCTAGCATAAGACTTGCATGGACTGTGTGCCCTGCCGTTGTAGAATTCACTCATGCAAAACCCATCGGAACACATCGAGCTGGCATTTCAGGAAGCTCTTCCACGCCCATCACACTCTGGAGCCTGTATCAACCCTGTCAGGTAGGGTGGGGGCAGGCATGGTTGTACCCCAAACACAACTGGGAAACTGAGGCCCAGTGAGATGAGGCTGCTGGTCAAATGTGGGTTAGTAGAGAGCCACACCCGGATCCCAGGTTTCCCTGCTCCTGAAGAGTAATCTTTCTCTGGAACAGTGGCTCTCAGTGATTCTCAAGTGTTTCTGGCAGCAGCCAGTCTGGAAGTGAAGGAGCTCTTTGAGAAGCTCTAGAGACAGTTAAAGAAAGTAACTGACCAGCTGGTTCACTGTGGTCCTACCCAGACCTACCCTGTGTTCTCATATAGAGGTAACATCAGACATCAAACACTTCAGACAATCTGTGGGAGATAAAATTAAAATGAAGAGAATTCTAATTACTTGATTTTATTTTATTTTATGTAATTTGCATCATTATTTGATTTTCCAGGGGCACTACCCCCACCCCATCCCTACCTGTATGAGAGATGCACCCCATCAGCACTCCCTGTGGTCTGCCTAGGTATACTGGTGTCTGGCTGGGTCCTAGAAAATCTCGGCATATGGCACAGGTCTGAGAGAGAGCTTTGGGCTCCTCAAAGTGGATATGAACCTCAGGGTCAATGAAAGGCAGGTAACTGCCACGTGCAAACAGGTACACACATATGCATATACACATGCATGCATACACACACACACAGACACACAAAAAGAGGAAACCATATTCAGTGTGGGCTGGCCCCAAGCTGAGGAGGAGACTGTGAAGAGTAACTACCCCACTCAGTGAATCAAGATGTGGGATCCAAACCACTTCCTCCCCCTGCTTTGTATTAGGAACATCACATACCTGCTTTCACAGAGTACTTACAAGCCCAGGAGGGAGGAGTCACTATCCTCGGTACACGGATGCGAAAACCCACTCAAGATGCAAAAACCTACTCAGAGTGCCAAGTAACTTGCCCGCAGACAAAGCTGTTGAGAGGAAGGGCCAGATCTGCTTTGCATACTAAAAGAGACCTCCCTGGGTCCCTCCCTCCAAGGTCCCCAGGATGAGGAGGTCTACAGCCCTTGGTCCATGAAGATGTCCAGGTTGCCGCCCAGAACTGAGTGATGGGCCATTTCCTGAGCTTTCATCTGCCCCATCAATTCCAGCTGAGCGTCTGGGACAATCCCCACTCATTTCCTGGGCTCATTTCCCCAGAAGGAGGTTCCATACCATCCTCTAAGTGCTGTGGCCTTTCATCTACTTAGCCCCTCTGGGGGCCCAGACCTACATTTCGGGCAACAACCCACAAAACCTTTGGCTGATGGCCAATAATAAGAGCTCTTTTGGTCTTTTCTATCAGTGAAAGTCACTCGCCCACCCCAGCACCCTCCTCCTTTCCTGTTCTCCCACTCTCCCAGATGGGAAGCCAGGAGTCTTGGATCCTGAAGTCATGGGCTCTTTGGGATAGGCACTGAAGCCATTGAGTCCTTTCAATCTGATCTTTGCCCCACCCCCTCTTGGGGAGCTCAGGCAGCCTCTATTTGGCTGTCTCCTACCACAGGAGCTCACTACTCTCAAGGCAATCTTCTCCCAATTCAGACAACAATGAGCATTAGTGGATGTGCTTCCTCGAATGAGCTGGCTTCTGCCTCCCTATTTCATGAGGATTCGTGTTCGCTTTCTTCTGCTTTCTGACACACAGGAAAAGGCAGGAGGACCCTCAGAACTGTAGCTACACCCTGCTGCCTATGCTTGGCTTAGTCACTTCTATCTGTTCTGGCCTCAGTGTCTCACCTGTAAGGTGGGTGACTTCTAACTCCCCTTCCACGTTTGTCCCTGTGTCCGTGCCAGGAGTGGCTTGGACGAGGACACAAGATACCTGAAAGCCAGCATCAGGGAAGAGGTTAATGAGCTGAACCTGCATTGCCTGGTTCTTGGCCTGGTGAGCTGTTTCCACCCCGGAAGCAAGAGAGCATCACAAAGATACAAACACAACCTGAAATGAGGAGGACTGCTCCCTACATCCAAGCTACTTCCAACTGAAATGACGAGATGTGGTTCCATAAGTTTCCATGGAGAAAGACAGCTTGTAGCGTGATGGCAGCCCAGGAGGATGAAAAGAGCTTGAGTTGAGAGACAAGAGATAGGGATTCAAGTTGCAGCTCAGTTATCCACTAGCTAGGTGACCTTGGGCTTGCTGCTTGACGTCCCAGGACCTTGGTTTCTTCTTCCACTAAACAAGAGATCATGGAACAGCTGATGTGATCTCTAAGCTCAAGTCAGAGAATCAACAGAAAACATAAGAGTGGGCCTGGAAGACAGCTTGGAGTTTGATCAGTTTTAGCAAAGCTGACCACAAGGCAAATGGCACCACACAAATATGAACAAAGCTCTAAGAAGGTGAAGACCGCATGTTAGTCATTGCTAAAGCCTGGTGCCTGGTACAAAGAAGGCTCTCACTAAAGATGGGAGGGCACAGGAGCTTGTGTGGCAGCGACAAATGCTAGAGTTAAACACTGGGATCTGGATCCAGGCTCCATCACTTGCTAACCACTTGCCTCCCTGAGGCAAATCATGTAATCCCTCTAAGCTTTGGTTCCCTTGTCCTCAAAACAAGGGCAGTCCCTCCTACTGCATGGAGTTGTTGGGAGGCTTAGAAGGATTAAGTGCCTGGCACATAGTAGGGGCTCAGCTGCAGGCTGTGGAGGTTGAAGCTGGCCATATGAGTGCCTGCACGGAAGGAATAAACCTTCGCGAAATCCCAGAGTCTTGTTTAATTATTCAGCAGCCTGTAAGGGCATTGATCCTGCAACTAACTGTCTCAAAAATCAGAACTCTCTCTCTCTTTCTCATCCCTCCCTTCCTTCCTTTCTCTCTCTCCCTCTTCCCCCCCTCCCTTTCTTTCTCTACACACACACACACAAATACACATGATGAAAGAAAGAGAAAACCACAATCGGCCTGGGGTATCCCCAGGAATAGGAAAAACATATGTGGAACAACTACCCGATGCAATAAATCAAACCATGGGATCCAAATCTGAGCCTGAGTCCAGCCTCCTGCTCCAGTTGCGTCAGAGGCTGTGTTGCGCAGTCTGTTCCTACAGCCAGGAATGCCCAGAGGTTCTGGCCAGCATCTCAGGCCGCTCCTGAGGTGGTTGGCCCCTTCTCGGGAGCCTGAGAGTGCCCAGAGTGGGTGGAGGTGAGGCAAACCAGGCTGCTGGCCATTGGGAGGTTTGGCTTAGCCAGGCCAAGGAGATGGCTATAAAACCTGGCTGTGGCAAATGGCCCAGCTCCCCAGCGTGTTAATGTTGGAGGGGATTGCAGAAAGACACGGAGGTGTGTACATGGAGCCCTAAGGTCCCGGGTGGAGATGCAGGCTCTAGGTATGCCTTGGCCCCTAATTGCTGGGTGACTCCAGGCAAGGAAGTGCCCCTCTCTGGACCTTGGTTTTATCATAGAAAAGGAGGGGCTTGGATTACTAGAGCGGCTCAAAGAGCCTTTTCAGCAATATAATGTTGCCGAATTTCTGTGGTGTAACTTAGCTAGTCTGCTTCTCTTTAGGCTTCAATTCAGTTCAAGAAAGCAGTTATTGAGTGTCAACTATGTGCCAGGCACCTGTGTTATGCAGTGGTTGGGCCAAGAAGAAAAGACACAGTCCCTGCTTCCCTGATGCCAAGGAGCTCGCAGTCTTAGGAAAGGAGGCATGCATTTAAACAGAGATAATACAAGACAACACATCCTATACTATCAATCCATTTTCTCAGGGAGGCTGGGGAAGTCTTCATGGAGGAAAGGGACACCTGAGTGAGAATTTGAGACATGAGAAATTTGAGACTTTCCAAAATACTGAAGGCATAGGGTACAACAGACGCAAATCAAAGGGAAACAAATGTATGAGTATTTATCAATGTGGTTGTAGTACAGAGAAGGACAGAAGGACATGAGACTAGAAAGATAAGCTGGGGATGGAGTGTGGAAAAGCCTGAATGACAGCCAAAGAGTTATTCCTTTATCCAGTGGGCAATGGGAGTCATTTCCTGCCAGGGCAGTGACAATATCAGATCTGCATTTTAGTCAGTTCATGTTGGCAGCAACATAGACCCCTGATCACCAAACCATGGCCCCATGGGGCAAATTCAGCCCATGGCTTGCTTTTATATGGCCTGTGACCAAAACATTATTTTTTACTTTTTTTGACTACAGCTTTATTGAGACATAATTCACATATTATATAATTTGCTTATTTAAAATATACAATCTGATGGCTTTCGGTATATTCAAAGTTATACAATCACTAGCACAGTCAATTTTAGAACATTTTCATTACTTCAAAAAGAAACGCTATACCTTTTAGCCACCACCTGCCTATCTGCCCACTCCAACCCCAGCCCTAAGCAGCCACTCACTTATCTAATTTTTATCTCTATGAATTTGTCTATTCTGGACATTTCATAGAAATGAAATCACATAATATGTGGGCCTTTGTTCCTAATCCCTTGCTGAGCACGTTTCTAGGATTCCTCCCTGTTGCAGCATGTATCCATATCTCATCCTTTTTTAAATTATTTTTTAATTGACACATAAAAATTGTCAATTTTTATAGTGCGCAACATTATGTTTTGAAACTTATATACCTTGTGGAATGGCTAAATCAAGCTAATTAACATACACATTACCTCACACACTTATGTTTTTGTGGCAAAAACACTTAAAATCTACTCTCTTAGCAATTTTCAAGTATGCAATACACTGTTATCAACTATAGTCACCATGATGTACAATAGAACTCTTCATTGCTTTTCATGGCTGGGTAATATTCCACTGAATGGACATACCACATTTTGTTTATCCATTCATCAGTTGATGGACATTTGGGTTGTTTCCACCAAAGAAGAATATGCAACAATGACACATGTGGCTCACAAAGCCCAAGTATCTACTAGCTGGCATTGACAGACCCCTGACATAGACCACAGGTAGCAGGGAATCAAGATTGGAAGTGAGAAGCCCTCACTGGGGGCTCTGGCAATTTCCAAGTGATAGGGAAGGAAAGATACATTGGTTGAGGAAATCAACCAGACTTCATGACTGATTGGATGTTTGGGTGAAGGAAGGGGTTACTGAGGAAAATCCAGTTACTTTATTTATTTATTTATTTATTTATTTTTGAGACGGAGTCTCGCTCTGTCACCCAGGCTGGAGTGCAGTGGCGCAATCTCGGCTCACTGCAAGCTCCGCCTCCCGGGTTCACGCCATTCTCCTGCCTCAGCCTCTCCGAGTAGCTGGGACTACAGGCGCCCGCCACCACGCCCAGCTAAATTTTTTGTATTTTTAGTAGAGACGGGGTTTCACCGTGGTCTCTATCTCCTGACCTCGTGATCCGCCCGCCTCGGCCTCCCAAAGTACTGGGATTACAAGCGTGAGCCACCGCGCCTGGCCAAATCCAGTTACTTTGAAGAAACAGATCTAGAGAGAGAGCGCGAAGCCCTAGGTGAAGTCAATGGCTGATGGCAAAGCTAAGTGCAGCATCTACCTCTCCTCTTGGATACAACACAAGGACTCGTGGGTTCCTGATCATTGTAAATTGGAAAAGCAGACTGAGCTGGTGACCTCGACTGTGCTACACCGGGCTCTCACCACTGGGCTAATGAGCCGCGGGCATGCATCCCACATTGGCCTAAAGCCTCATGAAGAGCTGATGACATCTTTTATCTTCGTAACAACTTGGAGTGTGAACACCTCATCTGCCCCTCAAAACATCTTTGTGGGTTTCTCTTGATCAAGACCCTTCCTTTCAGGTGTATGGACAGGTTCCTAACCCACTGTCTTCGTCGACCACTCCCTGGCCTACCTCCAAATCCATGAATCAATGCTGTGCTGAGGTATACTTCTGCTCAGGTACAAAGTTGGCTGAGAGAGCAGGACCTGTGGCTCCCGTAAGCCTCCTCAGGGTGCCAGGCCAGCTCCAGGGGTACAGAATGAGTACCCAAGACAAGGAGCTTCCTCATCCATAGTCTTCTCTGCAACAGTGCTTGCCTCTAGTAACTGCACCTTCTAATCTCCTTCGGTGTCTCTGGATTTCAAAAGAATCCAAACTCCAGCTTGGCAAAGAAGTCTCTTCCCCATCTGTGGCTCAACATACCTCTGCAGCCACACCCCCTTCCCCTCCCTGTGTCTATGCTCCTAGCTGTTCTTGCATTCTTTGTCCCCAGGGTTCACCAGGCCCCTCCTGCCTCGGAGCTGTCTGTGTACTCTTCCTTCCCTGAGAATCCTTCTGCCTCCCCGGCCTTCTCCACCCAGAAAACTCCTATTGATCCTTCATTGCCATTCCAACCTTTTGCCTCTGGGGAGTCACTCCCTCCTCTGGGCCCCTCTAGCTTTTGTTCTGAGTGGTGACATTCTTGTCCTTGCACCTTTCTCCCCCACTAGCCTGTGCCTTTGGTCTGTCTCCTGGGGGCTGGTCTGTGCCCTCTATATTTTTGGTGAAAGAGTGAGTGCATGAGCTGGTAAATACTCTTTCTCCCTGTCCTTCCATTTTCAGGGGCATTTCATTCGTGAAGGCTCTCTGGGCCCTTCAGAGGAAGCCAGCTCCCAGCCTCACTGCTTTCCCTTCTATTGATCCTGGGATTTATGGCACTATTGTTTCCTTTTATTAGGCTCTAATGACCTCCCTTAAAATGTGTTACATGGAAATAGGCTAATTGCCTGTGTCAAGTAAGTCACGAATCCTGCAGTGTGGCCAGCCCTCCCCACACAGTAGTGCCCCACCGTGGAGGGAGGAGGCAGGATGCAGGGGAATCTCTGTTCTGCAGGGCAGAGGAGGCCTCCGGCGATTATCAGTGGCCTCCCTTCATTGCTTAGCCACTCTGCTGGGCCCCAGTGGGGTTGACAGGCACCCATCCTGGAAGAGTTGCTTCCTGTTCCTTGGCCTTTTCCTAGTCTAGGTCCCCATGAAAATAAGGGGAACATTCTCATCTCCGTTCCAGGAGAAATTCTATTAGTGGATTTGAGATGACCAGGCTTCTGTGGGAAACCTGTTTGGCCCATTTCTCTCTCACTGTTTCTAAGGGAGCAGTGCCTTCCAATGCATGCATATTTGCAAGAGTCCAGGTGGCAGTACCTGTCTCTAATAATTGCACCTTCCAATCTCCTTCAGCATCTCTGGATTTCGAAAGAATTCAGACTCCAGCTTGTGAAAGAGGGCTCGGAGATGCACCAACCCTTGGCTTAAAAGTGAGTGTCCACCTTTTGTGACTAAGGCATTTCAAATCCTTGGATGAGTGGACACTGGACTCCAAGACAGTTGTGTTCCCTCTTTCAGGCAACACAAGTACCATTACAGATTCTTCTTTTCCCTATGGGCATAGAACATTTGATGAGATTCTCAGGAGAAAGCATCCCTTTCAAAAACATTTCCATTTCTCTCTGCCATTGGTAAACCCCCTGTCCCAATCTGCTTAGTTGAATCCATTCTTCAAGGCCCAGTCAAGTTCCACTGCCTCAGACTTCTGAGATGAACTGCCTACATGAGCATTTCTCAAAATATTAGTTCTACAGGATGACAGCAGGATTCTGCACTCAAAGAAGCTTTGGGAACACTGTGTTAAATAGTTAGACAGGTTTATTTACTGCAGGACTTCTCAGAGTTCTTAATGTGTTAATACATATTATGAATCTTCCAAAAAAGTGTGGCAGATTGGATTATTGTTCCAACTTTTACTGCTCTTCTCCAATATTAGAATAATACATCCTTGCCCTCACTATGTGACTTTGCAGTATCTCCCTCTAGACTAACGCTATGTACATTTCCAGTTCCCACTGAAGTTCAGTTTGGCCACGTGACTTACTTTGGCAAAGAGAAGGTGGGTGGGAGGGGGTGTTTGAGAGCTGAAATGGTGACAGGCATAAGAAGTATCTGCTGGTTGTCTCTCATGCTTTGGCCATTGCCATGAGTGGAGCACACCCCTGGCAGCCACTGCCCTAGAATGGGCAGTGGATGGAGAGCCTTAAAACCAACCCATAATCTGAAGCAGAGCTCCTCCAGCCAACCCCTAGACCCAGAAATGAAAAGCAGAGTTGAGGTCATTCATTACTTAGAAATGACTGGCTGTATTAGCTTCCTGTTGCTGCTGTAACACATTATCATAACCCGAGTGGCTTAAAACAACACACATTGGCCGGGTGCAGTGGCTGGTGCCTGTAATCCCAGCACTTTGGGAGGCCGAGGCAGGTGGATCACAAGGTCAGGAGATTGAGACCATCCTGGCTAACACGGTGAAACCCCGTCTCTGCTAAAAATTCAAAAAATTAGCCAGGAGTGGTGATGGGAGCCTGTAGTCCCAGCTACTCTGGAGGCTGAGGCAGGAGAATGGCATGAACCCAGGAGGTGGAGCTTGCAGTGAGTGGAAATCGCATCACTGCACTCCAGGCTGGACAACAGAGTGAGACTCTGCCTCAAAAAAAAAAAAAAAAATTGAGTCTCTTACCATTCTGGAGGGCAGAAGTCCAAAATCAGCCTCACTGGGGCACTAAAATCAAGATGTCAACAAGGCTGGTTCCTTCTGGAGGCTCATGAGAGAATCCATCTCCTTGCCTTTCTTTCAGTTTCCAGTGGCCACCTGTATTCTTTGGCTCATGGCCCCCTCCTCCAACTGCAAAGCACATCCCTCTAATCTCTGCTCCTAAAATGATCTTTCCTCACTTTCCTGCCTCCCTCTTATAAAGCCCCATGTGATTATGTTGGGTCCATCTGGAACACCAGGATAATATTCCCATCTCAAGAGACGTAACTCATCACATCTGCGAAGTCCCTCTTGCCGTGTAAGGCAACATTCATGAGTTCCAGGGATTCAAACGTGGATATATTTGAGGGCTATGATTCAGCCCACCACACTGACCAATGCAAAAAAATAATTAAAATATACAGCGTTCCCCCTAAACTATTTGGATATCTTTTCCACAGAGCATCTCAGTATAACTCCTTCTTCCTTCTGTGGATACAACTTTTGGAAACTGGGCTCTGCACCTATTTGGCATTTCTATTGCTCGTTCTGCAGTTATTGGTAAACAAGTGTCCCATTCTTACAGTCAGTTCAGCCCCTTACTTTGCTTGGAGATCTTCCACTTTCCTAATCTGTTATCCTCATTTTACAGATGAGGAAATTGAAAGACCTCCAAGCAAACCAGCAGTAAACTTTAATGGCTGCAAGATCTGCAACTTGGCATGCTGTGGATCGGATGGCACAAGCAAAGGACATGGCTGAATTGACTGTAAATTGTAATCCTATGGTAGGCAATGGGATATCTGTTTACCAATAACTGCAGAACAAGCAGTGGGTAGAACTGATCACTGAATTACATGAGATCAGTTTGAATATGTGGCCACAGTGACCAGCCATAACTTCTCAACAGATGACGTGGCCTTCCTTGCCTGCTTGTTTTTGCCAGAATGGGGAGAAGCCAGGTGTTATACAGTGCTGACTATCATGGTGGACAGTAGATGTTCTTTGGCTGATGGAGGTAAGGTCTCCCTGATACCCATCACCCTGCTGTCCACCTCCTGCCCTTCCTTCTGCAGTGTTAGGCTTGTGGCATGCACTGCCCTGGGTTTGTTTGCCCTGACCTCCCAGGATATACACAAGTCCCTCCAGGGGGTAGGCAGGAGCTGTGTTGCATAAATAAATGAGCCTGATTTCACCACTCAATAGCTGTGTGGCTTTGGGAATGTTCCTTGTTTTCCTGGGGATTTGGCTTTCCCACATGCTAACATGAGGCTAGATTAGGGTGCGCTATAGCCTCTCCCTACCAGATCCTATGCCCTTGAGTCTGTGACGCTCCCTTTTCTCGGCATTTTGCTCAAATAGCACAGGCTTTGGATCCCGTTGGTACTGAATAAAGGTTTGATGAGTAGTACATTGACAACTCTTTTTGGGCAATCTTTCCAATTTTGCATTTTAATGAACTCTTCAAAATTACTCTTCAAAAGAACCAAAAGGAAAAATGGCAAATTACTCTGACTCCAGAAGAGACATATGCATGATTTTTGGGCCTTTCCAGGGACATCAAATCCCCCATGCAAAGCTGACACTGTGGGAATAAATGCCACCAGTGAGTCCTGTGTCACTGGGAGAATCCCACAGTGCAAGCCCACTGGCAAGCTCCCATCCTGAAACCTACAAAACCCCTCAGCACTAACTGGCATTTTTACAAATGAAAGAAATATCTACCTTTTCAGAGAAGAACAACCAACCAAAGGGTTAAGCCCTAAAAGGTTAGTTTCCTCTACTCTCCCTGCTCTAGAATCTGGGATAATTCCTGCCATTAATATTTTAAGCAACTAATTTGACATTTTTCCATTTAATTAACTTGCATACATATGAGAACAGGGTTTTGAGAGTACCATGACATTTAAACAAAGTCATTTAAGTTTTCCCATTTCTGGTGGCATGCTTTTTTCTTTTGCCTTATTCTTTTTGTTCTGTTCTGTTTTGCATTCCTGATTCTGAAGCTGGCTTATTAGCTCAGAGGAACGACCAAATTTCCCAAAGCAAATGTCCCAGAGTCTCAACCTGGGTGACGTGGGTGGGCCGGGAGCTCTGGGCTGCGGCTCTTTTAAACTCGAGCCTGCTCTTTTCCAGACCTTTTTACAAATGGCGTTTCAATCAGAACAGGCCCACGTCACAGGCTAATGTTTTCCTGTTGCCACACCAACCCTGGGTGGGAGAGGGGGAGGAGCTGCGGGAACGCAAAAGATTTATCAAATGCAATCATCACCACAGAAGAGCTGGGGTTTCAAGAGGGAAACAATAGCTCCGTGACAATTTTCTCTTCCAAATGACAAATAATTGTTGTCATATCATCAAATGATTAAGAAATAAAGGAAAATAGACAAATGGAGTGTATCCATTGAGAGATGGGGTGGGGGGACTGGGGAGAGGCTTGCTTAATGTTCCATAATTGAAAAATTGCACTCTAATTAGCTCCCACCCCAGAGAATTCATGAGTTCTATGTGCCATCCAATCCACAGCATGCCAAATCGCAGATCTTGCAGCCATTAAAGTTTACTGCTTGTTTCAGAAGGGACTGTGCAGTCTCCAAATGCATTCAGCGAGTGAGACTCTTCGGCTTGCCCAGCCCTCAAAAAGGATTCATGGCTTCAGACTTTCATCAGCCATAATTAATCACAGGCTTTCTCTGCCTATCAACAACTCTGGCTGCTCTCCCTAAATGAACCAGGGCACTCTGGTCTCCAGCTTATGGGTGGTGGCCAACCTGGCCAGGCTCAGTCAGGAAACTGGAGCTGCATCCCCAGGTTGCAAAATGGCACCCCCGATCCCAGGCATCAGGGGGAGAATGGATCTTGCATTTAAAATAAAATCCCACTGCAAACCAAGCCCAAAGGACTCAGGAGCAGTTCCATGTCTTCATTTGCCCCACACTCGGGATATTCTTTGGGGATTTCTAATGAGGTTGTCAAACTTTAAGAAGAATAACGCTGTAAGAGACGTGCATGCCATTCTCTCTCTCCCTGGGTTTAAATCCCAGCTCCATGACCTCAGTAGCGACATGACCCAGGAAAGCGACTTGGCCTGTCTGAGCCTGAGTTTTCCCTTTTGCAGAATGGAGATCACAATTTCTACCTTTTGGGACTATGATGATAATTGGACAATGCCATGTGGAAAGGATCTGTGCTACGTTGGCTGACAGTGCCTCTTGATCCTTATATGTAAAGTGGGAATAATAATCTTACCTCCCCACTGGCGTTGTAATGAGAATTGAATACAGAATGCATTAGATGCGTGCAAAGTGCCTCGCACAAAGTTGGTGCTCAGTAATATTTGAATTGAATTGAACTGAATACACACTTGGTTCATTCATTCATTTAATCCAACAGCTGATAGTTGTTGAATGCTACCTTTTGCTCAACACTTTTTTAGGGATACAGAAAGGTAAATAAGACAGATTTGATTTCTGCTCATGGGAGCTTATGTTCCAGGAGAAATACAGTGAAAAACAAAGTTTAAGAACCACACGCATTATTAAAAAGTACTATTAAAAAATCAACAAGAACACAAATATAGAACATAGTTGGGTGGTGACTTTTCGGTGAAGACCTAAAGGTTAAGAAGGAGATGTGAGGAATGCCAGGGAAAAACATTCCAATCAGAGGGAATAGGATGGGAGAAGCAGGGTGAATGTTGGCAAATTTGGGAAACTAAGAATAGGCCATCATTCAGAGTGAGCAATGGTGGTAGCCAAAGCACAAGGCCCTAAATCTCAGTGATTTAAGACAATAGAAATTTATTTCTCCTTCTTGTCAGGTGTTAGGTGGACAGTTTTTTGTTATTCAAAACCCAAGTTCCTTCTAATGAGCTACTCTGCCATCCTTCAGGCCTCCTCTGAGTTGTCCATCGTGCCCTCTGCATGCAGCCAAGAGCAAAGAGAAAAGCTCCAGGATATGTGGGGGCCAGGCCTGGAGATGGTGTACATCACTCCCACTCATATTCCAATGACTAGAACTCAATATATGGTCTCATCTAACTGCAGAGGAGCCAGGACATAGGGTTTAGCTATGAGCAAAGGAAGGAAGTAAAACAGGTTAGCAGAACACATAGTATTTTTCTGCCTCACAAAGCAAGCAAGGGTGGCTAGCATGGCACCAGATGAGAAATAGATGGCTAGAATGTGCAGAGCTTCATAAACCAGGGGAAGAAAAATGGAGTTCATTCTCGGAGACTGAGAAGGCACTCCATGGTAGTCCTTATTCGCCAGTTTGGATTTTATGTTAGGAGAATGAGAAGCCAGTCAAAATTAATGACATAATCTGATCTACACCTTAAGAGAACCCCTCTGGCTGCTATGAGGAGAACATTTCTGGTCTCTGTGGGAGACCAGTTGGGAGCGTTCTGCAATAGTCAAGGCCAGAGATGAAGGTAGAAAAAGGATGTGGAGAAGGGGACAGGTGCAAAGATTTAAGTCCCGTTGGAGTTGGTTTTTGGGCTCAGCTTTTCAGGCCAGCCAACAGGCATACCCCTGCTGGTCAACTAAAGGAATCAAGCAAGGCCCCAAAAGATTAGAGAAAATACAAAAAATACTGGACAGAAGGCAGCTGGCTATGCAGAGCAGAATCATTCCAGAAATTACCACCAGGACCTTTGGTCCTCTGGCCCAATGCAATAGCAGACTCTCTCCAACCCCTACTTTCATTAAGGTGAGAGATATTAACATTTGGTCAGGCTGGTTCCCACTGGTCCCAGTGTAGGTGGCTGGACAATTTGCACAGAACATGCCCACTCCCAGAGTACAGTATCCAAGTTGTTCTCTTTAATCTTCTCAACTGAGCTCGGAGGTTAGAGTTACAGCTGACTCCATTTTACAGACCAAGAAACAGCTTCAGGGAGCTCTCATGAGTTGTCCAAGGTTACCACATTAGTAACAGCACTAGGATTTAAACATAGGTCTTCTGGAAGATGGGTCTACTGTTCATTCTGGTGCAATACTGTTGAGTGTTCCACTGACAGGATTTGCCTAAACTCTTGAAAACCGTGAGGTGAGTGGGATATGCCTGGGTCCCTTTGCAGTCCACATTTCCCACCAACATGGCACTGGCCCTCCTGAGCTAGAGCCTGCCTTGTTGCACGTGCACTGGGGCACCAGGGGTCCCATTGAGCAATGCCTTTGGCCAGGCCACTGGCTGATCTTTGGATTATCTGGCAGGCTTTAAACACATACTGTCTTGAGCTGCTCCAGATGTACTCAAGAGTGATATGTGGGTAGATGGGGACCTGGAGTCTGTGTTTTTTGTTTTGTTTTGGTGTTCTTTCTTTTGTTTTTTGTTTTTAGATGGAGTCTTGCTCTGGCACAATCTCAGCTCACTGCAAACTCCGCCTCCAAGGTTCAAGCGATTCTCCTGCCTTAGCCTCCCAAGTAGCTGGGATTACAGGTGCATGCCACCATGCCTGGCTAATTTTTGTATTTTTAGTAGAGACAGGGTTTCACTGTTTTGGTCAGGGTGTCTGTTTTTTTAAATCTCCTCATGCTTGGGAATCTCTGCACACATTGGCATGATGCTCAGATGAAAGAACTGTCATACTTGTCAGTGTATGTATAGGTGAGTTAAGTGAGTCTTAGGGAGAAACTGTTGTTAGGCAATGAATTACTGACAGAGCCAGGAGTGGAAGATAAGTTTCCTGTCTTTCTTGTCTCCCCCTCTTCCACTGCCAGGACTGCACCGTTGCTCTGTAAGAGGTTTGGGAAAATCCATCCTTACAGACAATCTGAAACGGATGATGCTGGGCAGGAGCTTAGAGGTTATCTTTCCAACCCAGTGGTTCCCAGTTTCCCGTGCAGTTGTGTCAGAGTTACTTGAGGTGCATCTTGCAACAAGGATTCCTATCCTCACCCTGTACCGACTGTATCAGCATTTAGGAGATGTGACCTTGGAATCTATGTGTTTAGAAGTATTTCTGGTGATTCTGGTATCAGCCATGTTTGTAACCCATCGATCCAGCCCTCCCCAATTTACAGTTGATGAAACTGAGGCCCAGAGATAACTAATTTGCTTAAGATGCCCTAGCCTGGCAACCAAGTTTTCCGACTCGGTCTGGAGCTCTTACTACTTACTACCCCTAACTCATCAGAAAGCCCAGCCACACATAGAAGCAGGGGAGGGCATGGTCAACCGACAACAGCAAGATGGACCATTATGTTTAAAAAGCTGCCTCAGTGAGACATCTAATTAGCTGATTGTAGCATGGTTTCCTTCCCCTGGTTATTGATGTCTCTTCTCCCTTCTCTTCCTGGTGCTGCCCCTTGCTCATCCTAATGTGATCAATTACTCACAGGAATGAAGTAAGCACATAGCCTACAGTCTATTAAGTAATCGGTGGTGTGCCAGATGAAGGAGCCGTCAGGCAAGACAGGCTGTCTGGAGCAAAGGCCAGCAGAAGGGACGATGCTGGCCGAGCGGGTGGGAGAGTCCCTGAGCAGGAAAAGCCCCAACCCTCCAAGCAATGGGTGAAACTGTCTGAGCCCTCAGGGACTGAATTCTCAGGCCAAACTTGAAAACAACTTAAACAACTGCTGTTCTGCTCTGGCTGCAGGAGACCTATTTCTGATCCTGTCAGAACTAGAGCCTGCCTCTCAGACCTTGACGTGCATTCAAGTCACCTGGGATCCTGTTAAAATAAAGGTTTTGATTCTGGGGGCCTCAGAGTCTGCATTTCTGACAAGTTCCCAGGTGATGCCAGTGCTGCTCGTCTGGAAAAACAAGGGCCTAGAGATCATTGTTTGCGGGCCCAGCTGAGTCACCTTTGTCTGTTCAGATATTCTATTCCCGTCCAGCCCCTTTGCATGTGCTATTTCCTCATCTGCAATGCCCTTCCTCCTCAAATCTTAGAAAAGTCCTGGCAGCATTCATGTTCTGGCTTGGGTGATGTCTGTTCTTTCAAGTCTCCACTGAGCCCCTCCTCTCCACAAGGACGCTCAGGGAAGATGGTATCTTCACTGTATCCTGATCACATTTCATATAACAGTACTCTTACTCTTTGGTAACAGGAGTTTGTCCATTGATCACTCTGTGGCCCATCAGCTCTGTACAGTCCGCACCGAGTCTTTCATGCCTCGATCTCCCAGCCTGGTAGGGCTCTCTTATACTCTTGGTGCTAGAGGGTCTGAGGACTTTTGAGAGATCTCCAAAAAAGTATGAGACCCAGAAACAAAATTATGAGATCCAAAACATCAAGGGAAAACTTTGCAATGGAAATTAATAAAATTTTAATGGAATGTCTACAAAATATTACATCAACCTCATTAACGGTTTCATGTAGTATTTATAAAAATTTCACGCTATCTGAAAACAATGTGCAAGTTAGATTTTCTTACTTCGTAAGAATTCCTGAGGTCCCCTCATAATCGCTGAGAAATCAAACCGAAACAAGCATCAAATGAATGACGAATAGCCAAATAATTTCAAAGCGGTTATAAAAAATAATTCCTATAATTTTACAGAACAAATTATATTTAATATGTTGGATGTGTGTTAGGTGGAGCCTTCGACGCAAGTGTCTCCAGATAGAAGAATCTAAACACCATCCTGATGTCTGGCCCAGAGGAAGCACACGCTGGATTTCTCCTGAATGAATGAGTGAGTGCTGGAAGGTACAAAGTGGAGGGAGGAACGAAAAACAGACAGGAGAGATACATAAAATGCAAGCCAAAGTTTCACATCATCAATAAAGGAAGTCCTTGTTAGAAGAAAAAAAAAAAAATATCTACGAAGTTCTAGGCAGCCAAGAGAAACAGACGACATCGCCCCCTACTGGCTGGAGGAGTTTTGGATTGCCCCCAGACTGGCTTCTTTTATTGATCTGTCGTTGTTTCTCTGACATTGAGAACTTCAAAGCCCCCTGGAACTGCCTCAATGAGAGAAATCCGTGGTCCCTGAGGATCAAGACCCTTCCTTTCCTCTGGGAAGGGGGCTGGAGGGGAGCTTTATAACTCATTCTATGTCAGACATCCTGAAATGGATGTAAACCCATCTTGAACCTATTTCTACCTTCCTCCTGAACAACTTCTTGGTTAACATGTTCCATATGTTTCTTACTCTGATGGAAAATAGCCTTTACTTTTATTTCAAAGGGCATTGTTAAAAAGTCTGGGGACAGAGCTTTGTTCTTAGACAAACAAGATTTGGGAAGTTCTTCTAAGAAAGCAATCAGAGATAAACAGAAAGATTTATATACAAGATGTTCACTACAGCATTATTTATAATGGTGAAAAATTGGAAACAGCTGAAATGCTCAACAACAAGGGGGTGGTTAAATAAGTTATGATCTACCCACACAATAGAAGTTCATACGGCCATTAAAATTCATGTTTTTGAAGATTATTTCATGGAAATAGCCAACCTTCAATGAGCCCTTCCCAGGTAGTACTGTCAGTGTTTTACAGGTATCACTTCATTCCGTGCTCACAACAACTCTATGAAGAAAGCACTATTTGTATTATTTCCCTTTGACACACAAGGAAACTGAGGCACAGAAAAACCAACGTCATACAGATAGAGGTGTGCATTGATCTGGCACCCAGGGGCTGCACAGTTATGCACTGCATGATGCTGCCTCTCTCTAACAGAGGTTCATTGAAATTCCAAGCCCTTATGGGTATGCAGTGGCACACAGAGTGGTTTAATGGACATTGAAGACTCAGAAGCAGGGAGGGTGGGAGAGGGGTGAGAGATGAAAAATTACCTATTGGGTACAATGTGCACTATTCAGGTAACAAGTACACTAAAAGTCTAGACCTCACCACTGTGTAATTCATCCAGGTAACCAAAAACTACTTGTACTCCTAAAGCTGCTGCAATTAAAAAAAAAAAAAAATTAAACAAAAAGAAATTCAGCTGGGCACGGTGGCTCACGCCTGTAATCCTAGCACTTTGAGAGGCCGAGACAAGTGAATTGCTCAAGCCCAGGAGTTGGAGACTAGCCTGGGCAACGTGGCGAAACCCTGTCTCTACCAAAAATCCCAAAATTAGCCCAGCATGGTGGCACTTGCCTGTAGTCCCAGATACTCAAGAAGCCGAAATGGGAGGATGGCTTGAGCCCAGGAGGTGAAGGTTGCAGTGAGCCAAGATTGTGCCATTGCACCCCAGCCTGGGCAACAGAGTCAAACCCTGGAAAGGGGAGGGGCAGGGGAGGGGATGGGGGAAGGGAAAGGAGGAGAGGGGGAGGGGGAGGAGGAGGGGGAGGGGGAAGAGAGGGGAGGGGAGGGGAGGGAGGAAGGAAAAGGAGGGGAGGGGAGGGAGGAAGGGAAAGGAGGGGAGGGGAGGGAGGAAGGGAAAGGAGGGGAGGGGGAGGGGGAGGGAGAGGGGGAGGGGAGGGGGGAGAGGGGAGGGGAGGGGGGAGAGGGGAGGGGAGGGGGGAGGAGAGGAGGAGGGGAGGGAAGGGAAAAAGAAATTCTGAGCCTTGGGGGAAGAGAGGCAGAGCTCCTTCCTGGGTCCACTGCAAAGCTGTAGTGAAGGAGTGCGGACCTGAGCTGCACCCTGAGGAATGATGAAGGCTTGGTCAGGTGTGAGTACAAATACTCATGAGAAGTATTTTTAGAGGAGAGAAGATCCCAAGTGAAATTGCAGAGGTGGCAATTTGTGGGGAGAGTTCAAAAACCTTTGGGAAGGCAGGGTGGCTAGCATATCAGATGCATTATAATTATCCATGGAAAATCAGCAAATAAAGGAACTAGGGTGGAGCCCCTACAGTGTGTGCCAACACAGGGTCAGTAGTAATTAAAACCATTAACATCACAGAACTCACTCAGGCAACCTACTGAGTGCTTTCCGCAGGTGTCTCATTAAATTCTGGGGACCACAACCCTTCTTTGTACTGTCATTATTCCCATTTCACAGGTGAGAAAACAGACTTGGCGAGATAAGTCATTTGCCTCAGACCTCTACTGGCAAGTAACAGTGGCTGGAGTTGAAGTGGGTGGCACAGAGGCCAGACGCCCCATGCCTTGCTGTGTCTCCAGAGAAGTGGGCTGCCAAGCACAAGAACAGGATCTGTGTTCATCCCCCAGCAGCCAATGCTGTTTTCTGTTCCAGCAGCTACAGCTGGCCTTCTCAGCTATTTAGGGAAACGGTTCTATATGAAAATGATTGCAGAGCCGCCTGGGTTTATGAGAACCCCCAGGAAGCCCAGCTTCTGGCAACACGTGAGAAGGGAAAAGGGAAAGAATCCTCCACATTTGGGGAAAACAACCAAATGACTGGTTCCTCGAGCTGGTGCTGTGTGCCATCTGAGGAGACTGGAGAAACAAAGGAACGCCGCGGGCCCACCCCAGAAGTTCCGGGCCCTCCCCCTGCCCTCCGCTCTAGGCAGCTGGCTCCTTAAGGGTTGGCCTCCAGCGCCAGGGACTCAGCCCAGACTCAGCCCCTTCTTCCCCAGAGCTGCCACCTCCCCCAGGTCCCTGGGCTCTAAACCTGCTCCCCCCGGCCGGCAGCAAAGGGGCCATTCTTCCCATACCCCTCTTTACTGCATGCAAAGACAAGCGCCTCTCAGACCCTCTCTTTTCCTGGCTCTACCATCCACAAAGCAAAACATGGGGACTTTTTAGGGTTTCATTTTCGCTGTCTCTGTCTCCTTCCTGAAGAGGTGAATGGAGGCCCTGCGCATGCCAGCTCACTACTGTGCACCTTGAGGGTGAGCTCACCCGGATGTCCCTTGACCAATTCTACCTGGCCAATAATACAAATAGTGCCAGGTAGGGTCAGGGACTACATAGAATAGACCACCTTTGGGGGCCAGTCCAGTGCCAGCGCCCCTCCTCTGAGAATCACCCTCCATCATAACCCGCAGGGGTGGGCTCTGGAGCCTTACTGTAAAGGAGACCACTCCCTTTCTTGGCCACACGGCTGAGGGGAGCAAGGGAGGGTGTCTGCCCTGAGGTGGCTGGTCTGCTGCCTGGGCTCAGACGGTCAGACTCTCCCTGGGACATTGGAGCCAGGACAGTTGAGGCTAGGGAGCTGGGGCCAGTCGGCTGTGCACCCCCTCTACACAGGGAAAGCTGGCTGGAAAACGGAGAGAAGAAAGAGGAAGAACCAGCAAGAGAGGGAGAGGGGCCACAGGCATGACTCTACAGTTCCTGATTCTAGTTCCTCAGAGGCGGGGCTGAGCGTTTCACCCTTGAGTTTTGTGAAATACCACCGTCTTCTTCCCATAAGGTCATTGTTTTGCTTGAGCAAAAAGGGCTGTTTCTCATGGCCACATGGGCACCAGCTAGAACAGCCCCAGTTAGGCCACCAGGACCTGAAGAGCCTGTCCCTGCAGAGGGGCTGGTCAGAAGGCCTGGGCCCTGCAGCAACTTATTTCTCAAGGCCCTGGGCCCCTGTCCTCTCTGGAGCTAGGGAGGGCTGTGTTGGGGAAGAGTGCCCATCCCATCCCTGGGACCTCAATGGCACGCTAGACTTTGGTGTCTGCTTTACATCGTCCCTGCAGTATGATAAACTCGACTTCACACAAGTACCTTTCATGTCAGTATCTAGGACTTCTGCAATCGCCTCTCCTTAGCCCACTCACTATCACTGTCCTGGTGACAGCCTGACTAATCCTTTCTCTCATGCTTCTAATTCTTAAATGTCTCCCTGCTGCATATGAGATAGAGTCCAGGTTCCTAACTCAACATTCAAGGCCACTGTTGAGCCTCCGCAGCCTCATCACTCCCCATTTTACATTTCCTAGTTGAGTAGAACTGCTCCTGGTTCCCTTGTCCTTTGGTCCCCTCTACCTGGAATTCCCTTTGCTTCCTTCTTAGCCTTCTGAATTTCCACCTGCCTTGCAGGAAGGCCCCTAGTTCTGCTCTCATTGCTGCCAGGAAAACTCTAAGCCTCCCAGGCAGAGCGAAGGGCTCCTCCTTTGGGCTCCCACACCTCCCAGCCCCACTCAGCCTATCAGAGCTCAGAGTGACTAACAGCTTATTCTCTGTATCTCCCCAGTGCCACGTTCAGTGTAAATTGGCCTCTATCCACCCACCCACCCCATCTTCTCACTATCTTCAACAAAGGATGTGATTTTCAACAGAATGCCCAGGTCACCTATTCCTATTTTAAAGGTGATGAAACCAAGGCTCAGAGAGGTTTGTAGTGACCCACAACCACAGAGCTAGGCAGTGGCGGGCCTGAATTAGAAGCCAGGACTGCCTGCTTCAAGCTCTGCCCTCTTTCTGCTCCACCTACTCCCTGGCAGGCAAACTCTGCCTTGACCCCAGTCCGTGCTGACACCATCATGGGTTCATTCAAATAGGAGTTTTCTATTTAGGGCCATCAACTTTTCTGAGCTCCAGTAAGACTTCCAATCTGCATCAACCAGAGGATCAAGGATTGGAATTCAGGCTCCCATTGTTCACTGAAGCCCCTGTATGGGTGGATACTCTTGCTCAGAGGATTTCCCACCTCCATGCCTTTGTGCCTGCCATGCCTTCTTCCCATGCTCCTCAGGAGGACTTTATTCTTTGTTCTTGCTCCTTCTTCGAGATCTGCCCCACGTGCTTCTATCTGAAGCTTTCCAGGAATCTCCCTGGGATCGCTGCTCATTGCCTTCTTGCTTTGTGTGCATTGAACCTGGGTCTTTCTCTATTCAAGAAATGGCTACCATGTTGGGCTTGTACCTATCCATTTGCTCCTGTCTCTCCCCTAATAGACAATAATTTCTATATAATTTAGCCCCCAGCCCAGAACTTCGGTTAGAAGAGGTGCTTAATTAAGCTGTGTTAGAAGGAAGTAGGATGGGAGGAAGAGGGAGGGAGAGACAATGATTGCAAAGCATTTCACACTGAGAAAACCCACAAGCCCCATGAGGACAGGAACAAGATCTAGGCCTATTTGATTCCTCTGCAGCTTCTAATGAAGGGATGGGGACATGGCAAGGAATTAGCTAGCACTTTCTAACCAAACTGCACATGCGACAACTTTCTTCTGTGCTTGTGCTGATATTTACAAAGCACTTTTGCATGCCCGGATGTATTCGATTTTCATGATAATCATGGGGGCCATACATTTTTTTAAAACTTGCGTGGAAGAACTATTAAAATCAGCCTCTAATTCCAAGCTTTCCCTGGCGGCAACCTACCCCACAGCATGGGCGTGTGTCTGAGGTCAGAGACTTGCTGCCCAGATATATCCATGTGTGCTTTAACCATGCACTGTGATACCCGTTCCAGGCATCTTTGTCCACTTGTGGGTTATACACAGCATGATGACATGATGCTTAAGGATACAGAGTCCTTGGCCAAGAAATGGTTACTTGCTCCCAAGATCAATGGCCCTAATCAGATAACTCAGCCACCCTCCACCTTGTAATTCTGTCCTGAGATTCCCTCTCCTCCCCGGACTTCTGCAATGAAGAAGCTCCCATGCCTCCTGAGTTCTTCATGGCTCCTGGCTGCTCCAGGGCACAGTGCCAGCCCCTCTCAGATGTCAGCTGGCGGCACAGCCGAGCAGCGCATCTCGTTTTGCCTTACTTCTTAATTAGGCCTCCTCAGTGCTGCTGAGGCTGTCACCCCAGTTTCTCCAGTTTCCATGAGCACATCGGTGCTGCTGAGCCACCCTGATGAGTAACAGAGGGCTCCTGCCCCTGAGCTCTGCTCCACATACGACCTGCTAGGCAAATGAAGATGGGGCCTCTTGGGGATCTGCCTTTGCCACGGTCAGTCCCAGGGCTTGGGAAGCAAGGCACGCAGGCAATGAAGGCTTGAAGCCCAGAGGGGTGCAGACAGACATCCTCCTAGGGGTGCTTTAGAGGACTGGCTTTTTCTCCTGCCACCACTGAGCAATGGAACAGCAATGCCCAGAGCTTCCCACCACTCCCAATTCAACCCTCTTTATATAGCTTCTCTTGGAACTTACTGACCTCAGAGTTCCCCTTTCCCAGACAGCAAGGTGTAACATGACAAAGCTCTGAGGTTGCCGCCTCCTGAGAGCTTCCAGCCTTCCCTACAGTGTAAAGGCGAATCTGCGGTCAACTGTCTCGTCTTTCAAGGGAGAAACTAGAGCAGCTTGCCAGCAGAGCAGACAGGAATGAGCAGGTGAGACCTGGGTTTGAGGCCTGGCTTTGCCACTAAATTGCTGTGTTTCCTTGGGCAAGTAGCTCCATCCCCCTGGGCTCCAGGTACCTCCCGTGGAAGGAAAGGTGACTGCCGCACTGCGCCATCCATTTCCTCTTTTCTCCCAATTCCCTCAACAACCAGCAACCACAGCTCTGAGTTAGGATAAAGCTGAGAACACAAACAGTGAAGGTTCCTCCTTTTTTTGTTAAAAGCAAAAAAATAGCAATGTTTCTCTTCGGTGAGTTTTTTTTTTATCCACACCAGGCAGTATTCTAGGTATTTTTAAGTATGTAATTTCATTTAATCTTCACAGCAATACTGGAAAGTGGATATTCTTATTGTTCCCATTTTTTAAATGGAAGATAAAGCTCAGAAAATTCTGTGTTTCATCCGAGGACACACAGCTGGAAAGGGGTAGAAGCCAGACTGGAAACGGAGTAGTATGTCTTCAGAGCTAGCACATTTTAGAATTCCATTCTTTCCTGCGTGAATCCAACCAGCTCAGCTTTCCCTGCCCCACAGAACATTTATAAAGTCTGAACACATACTTAGAAACAGACCAAAAAAATCTAATTTAAAATTAAAGATTTTACAGGCCACAATCTCTTACTATAACCCCAAAATGTTAAATTAAAAAAAAAACGTGGCCGAAAATATTTTTAACTACTTGGAAATTAATAAACGTACTTCTAGGTAACCCATGGATCAAAGGAAACATTAAAATGAAATTAAAACTCATCTAGAAACCGATGAAAAGGGGAACATTTTATTTCAAAACCTATGAGATCTTGAAAAAAGCTTAACACAGGGGAAAAATGTATTGCCTGAAATGGCTTTCTCACTAAAGAAGACCAAAATAAAAGCACTGACTATACATCGTAAGAAATTAGAAATACAAGCAAACAAAAAAAGAAAGTATGAAATGGGAATTAATCAATAGATGAATTTAATAAGGGAAAATAAGAAAAAGGGAAAATAAATACATAAATGGATTTTTGGAAACCAGAAGTGGCAAAAGAGCTCTGGATGTTGTCGGAGGTGGGAGGAGGCCTCAGTTTCCCCAAGCAGATCCATTTTGCAGAGCCCCACCTATCTGCAGCACAGGCTTCTGCTCCGCAGTCCACTGAGCCCTGGGCTGGTGGCCTCCTCCCACCAATCTCTCAACCTCTAAACTGTCAACCCAGGATGTCTCATTGCAGAGTCTGGCAATTTCATGGCACAACCACGACTCCTTGTACTGGAGTCTTTTTTTTTTTTTTTTTTTTTTTTGAGACCGAGTCTTGCTCTGTCGCCCAGGCTGGAGTGCAGTGGCCCGATCTCAGCTCCGCCTCCCGGGTTCACGCCATTCTCCTGCCTCAGCCTCCCGAGTAGCTGGGACTACAGACGCCCGCCACCACGCCTGGCTAATGTTTTTGTATTTTTAGTAGCGACGGGGTTTCACTATGTTAGCCAGGATGGTCTCGATCTCCTGACCTCGTGATCCACCCGCCTCGGCCTCCCAAAGTGCTAGGATTACAGGCGTGAGCCACCGCACCCGGCCTGTACTGGAGTCTTTAGCACTTCCTCCCAGAAATAAAGTTCCTCCGTCTGGGCTTATTAAGCAAACGAGTCAGTTTTGTCTTTTTCAGCAATGAAAGCTGCTGTGGTTTTTTCTCCCTGTTGCCAAGAGTCAAGAGGAAGTCTGTGGTTAGACTTCTTCGGGTGGAGACACACACAAACCCAGAGGCTATTAATGAGCTCCCCGGATCCAGCTCTCCCAGCCCAAGTGAACGGGACTAATGAAAGTGAACAAAGGGGAGACAGAGAGAGGGAGGTCCATGCTGAGCCTCTATCCACTTGGCCCTCCAGACCTGCAGCAGCACTCTCTCACCTCGTCTTCAAGGTGACTCTGTTTCCCTTTCTGACAGTAGAATACTATGGATCCACTTTTCCTTCGAAGGATGAGGCAACCCAGTTTGCTATCACTCAAATCCAGAAACCAAATTTAAAAGATCCCTGTGAATTCAGTGCCCATCTTGGTATTGGAGCTTGTGGTAGGCACCACCAGCTGTCACCTGCAATCCATCCCCACCTCTTCCTTTCCATCAAAACCCTGGATTTGTTTAGTGGTGTGCCCAGCCAAACATGTTCATTCTTCCAGCCTCCCTTGTACCTAGAGGGTGACCATTTGATTACAGTTCTGGCCAATATTACAGTTACTGGATTTCTAAGAAAACTTTTGCATTCGTAATGTAGGTAACAACTCTTCCTCCTTCTCCCTTCTTTTTCCCACCTGCAACTGGAACATAAAGCCTGGAGGGGCAGTACCCATCTTGTGCACATAAGGTAGCATGTGTGAGGATGGAATTTGAACAGAGCTGAAAAGGGCTAGGCCCCCATTAACATTGTTAAATCATCTTCTCCTGCCCTGTATACCCACCCTGCACTTCTTATGTCATAGGAAAATCAGAGCATCATCTGTTCAAACCACTGTAGCTGGCTGCTCTGCTAGTTGCAGCTAAATGCATTCTCACTCTGTCGCCAAGGCAGGAGTGCAGTGGTGCAATCTCAGCTCACTGCAACCTCCACCTCCTAAGTTCAAGCAATTCTCCTGTCTCAGCCTCCCGAGTAGCTGGGACTACAGGTGCCCACCACCACACCCGGGTAATTTTTGTATTTTTAGTAGAGACAGCATTTCACCATATTGTTCAGACTGGTCTTGAAATCCTGACCTCAGGTGGTCCACCCACCTTGACCTCCCAAGGTGCTGGTATTTACAGGTGTGAGCCACTGTGCCTGGCCTAGCAAAATGCATTCTTAATTGAAACAAGAACCCTAGCTTTTTATAGTTCTTTACAGCTTTTTATTGGTTTTCAAAATATGTGCACCCCATCCTCTCATTGGGTCCTCACAGAAATTCTTCATGGTAGACCAGATCAACATCTTTCCTCATACTTTCAGATGAGGAAACTGAGGTTTCTTGGCAATGAAGTGGGTCAGAAAAAGATTCAAGGCCTGTATTGCAGGACTCTGTCTCCCGGTCCATTGCTTTTCCCAAGAAAATCCTTCTTGTCTCCAAGGCAGTTCAGAGCCAGCTTGTCCCTGTAATATCTGTCCACAATCAACATTACACACAAAAGTGGAAGTTCTCAGGAACCTGGGAGCATGTGAACTAATGGCAATTTCAGCTTCCAGTGCCAGGAGTAAGTGTATTCTCTTATTTTAAAACCCACCACTTTTGAGTAACAAGATCTGGGTTCAAGTCTTGGATCTCCCCATTACTCACTATATGATCTTGGGGAAATTGCTGAAAACTCCCTACCCAACTATAAAATAGGAATAGCAGTTCTCCTCTCCTGAGGCTATGATAAGAAGAGCTCAGAGATATAGGATAATCTATGATCTATGATAAAAAGCTCAGAGAAAATAGTTTCTGAGCACTCAGGATGTCAGGGGGAGCACTTTGTGCATGATAAAGCACTGGGTGTCCTTGTGAGGGGCTGTTATCATGATGGCTTCAGCCTGTCTCAAGACTCTGACTCCTCCCTGAGCTCAGCCCTCTTTGTGGCTGGCGTGTAAATTTCGGATATGCGTCACATGCCTTCCTGACCACTCTTCACCATCCATCAGCCTCATGAGGGCTGAGAACATTGATCTCATGAGGCTACACCTTTCAGAAAGAATCTGTGTTATAATTCTTATTTGCTCATTAAGTCAGGCTATTTTATTTATACGTTCTTTACTTTCTTCGTGGCTGAAATGTATTCATTCATACACTTTCAAAAAGAATATTGAGTTAGGCATTAAGGTGGGGACTCTGGGTTGGAAGGGACTTAAAAATCATCCTGTTCATCCTGCCCCTCTCAGCCCAACCCCTCCCCATTTGAGACTAGCATCCCATCTTCAGGACCCCTGCCCCTATCCACAATGGCCATCCAGTCTCCACTTGCTCATCACAGAGACAAAGATTTGACTGTCTCCCACAGCCAGCATTTTGTCTCTGAACATTCTCTGTTAGAATGTTCTTCCTCAAACAGACGCTCTTTGGCAGACACAAGGATGTGTTCTTGGCAAACCTCTAATACTGTGCACATTTGACTGTGTAGGATGGTGACTGGCAGAGTTGGTGGGGGACGAAGGAGCCCACGTGAGGTGTTACCAAACAGGAAGTGCCATCTGGGCTGGATGATGAGAGTGAGGGAAAGTGTCAATCAGCTGCCCTGGGTGGCTCAAGAGGCAGCTTTTTCCTTCATGGTGTTAAAGAACTCAAGAGCAGCAATTACTCCGTGAACTCCGACATGCTGGGTATTTGCTAGAATAGGCCAGGCTATGCTGAAGTAACAAGCTTGAAATCTCAGAGATTTAAAATAATGAAAGTTTATTTCTTGCTCATGGAGAATGCCATGGAGTGGGGGGCCCTCCTCCATTCTGCAGGCCACTGGGCATGCAGGGCCTCCAAGTCATCACCCCACAAAAGACAAGGAGGAGCCACACCAGCGCTTAACTGCATTAGCCTCAGTCTACAGGCATACCTTATTTTATTGCACTTTGCCTTATTGCACTTCACAGATATTGTGTGTTTTTCACAAACTGAAAATGTGTGGCAACCCTGTGTCGAGCAAGTCTGTTGGTGCCATTTTTCCAATAGAATGTGCACACTTCCTGTATCTGTGTTACATTTTGGTAATTCCTGCAATATTTCAGACCTTTTCATTATTATTACATCTGTTATGGTGATGTGTGATCAGTGATCTTTGATACTACTATTGCAATTATTTTGGGGCACCATGAACTGCACCCATGTAAGACAGCGAACTTAATTAATAAATGTTTTGTGTGTTCTGATTGCTCCTACTGGCCAATCTCCCTCTCTCTCCCTCTCCTTCGGCCTTCCCATTCCTTGAAACTCAAAAATATGGAAATTAGCCCAATTAATAACCATACAATGGCCTCTAAGTATTTAAGTGGAAAAATGAGTCTTACATCTCTCACTTTCAATTAAAAGCTAAAAATGATGAAGCTTGTGAGAAAGGCATGGCAAAAGCCAAGACAGGTTGAAAGCTAGACCTCTCACACCAGTTAGCCAAGTTGGGAATGCAAAGGAAAAGTTCTGTTTTGTGGTTTTTTTGGTTTTGTTTTGTTTTTGTTTTTTTTTTTTGACACAGACTTTTGTTCTTGTTGCCCAGGCTGGAGTGCAATGGCATGATCTCAGCTCACTGCAACCTCTGCCTCCTGGGTTCAAGTGATTCTCCTGCCTCAGCCTCCCGAGTAGCTGGGATTACAGGCGCCCATCACCATGCCCAGCTAATTTTTGTATTTTTAGTACAGATGGGGTTTCACCATGTTGGCCAGGCTGGTCTCAAATTCCGGACCTCATGATCCACCCCCCTCGGCCTCCCAAAGTGCTGGGATTACAGGTGTGAGCCATCGAGTCCGGCCAGGAAAAGTTCTTGAAGGAAATGAAAAGTGCTACTCCAGTGAACACATGAGTCATAAGAAAGTGAAACAGCCTTATTGCTGATATGGAGAAAGTTTGAGTGGTCTGGATGAAAGATCAAACCAGCCACTACATTCTCTTAAGCCAAAGCCTAATTCAGAGCAAGGCTCTAACTCTTTCAATTCTATGAAGGCTGACAGAGCTGAGGAAGCTGCAGAATAAAAGTTGGAAGCTAGCAGAGGTTGCTTCATGGGGTTTAAGGAGAGAAGCCGTCTCCAGAACATCAAAGTGCAAGGTGAAGCACCAAGTGCTATAATGGAGAACTACAGCAAGTTATCCAGAAGATCTAGCTAAAATCATTAATGAAGGTGGCTACACTAAAAAACAGATTTGCAGCATAGATGTAACAGCCTTCTATTGGAAGACGGTGCCATCTAGGGTTTTCCTAGCCAGAGTGAAGTCAATGCCTGGCTTCAAAACTTCAAATAACAAGGGGACTCTCTTGTTAGGGGCTAATGCAACTGGTGACTTTACATTGGCCAATACTCTTTTATCATTCCAAAACTCCAAATAAGTATGCTAAGTCTACCCTGCCTATGCTGTATCAGTGGAACAACAAAGCCTGGATGATAGCACATCTGTTTACAGCATGGTTTACTGAATATTTAAAGCCCACTATTGAGACCTACTGCAGAAGAAAAAAGATTTCTGCTTTCAAAATATCACTGCTCATTGACAATGCACCTGGTCACTCAAGAGCTCTGATAGAGATGGACAAGGAGATTAATGTTGTTTTTATGCCTGCTGACACAACATCATTCTATAGTCCATTGATTAAGGAGACATTTTCAATTTTAGGTCTTATTATTTAAGAAATACATTTCATAGGATCATAGCTGCCATAGATAGTGATTCCTCTGATGGATCTGGGTAAAGTTGATTGAAAATATTCTGGAAACAATTCACCATTCGAAATGCCATTAAGAATATTCATGACTCATGGGAGGAAGTCAAAATATCAACGTGGACAGGAGTTTGGAAGAAGTTGATTGCAACCTTAAAGGATGAATTATAGAGGTGCAAGACTTCAGTGCAGGAAGTAACTGCAGATGTGCTGGAAATAGCAAGACAACCAAAATTTGAAGTGAAGCCCGAAGATGGGAATGAACTACTGCAGTCTCATGATAAAACTTGAATAGATGAGGAGTTACTTCTTATGAATGAGCAAAGAAAGTGTTCTCTTGAGAAGGCATCTACTCCTAGTAAAGATGCCGTGAACACTGTTGAAATGAAAACAAAGGCCTTAGAACATTGCATAAGTTGATAAGGCAATGGCAGGATTTGAGAGGATGGACTACAATTTTTAAAGAAGTTCTACTGTGGATAAAATGCTATCAAACAGCATCGCATGCTACAGAGAAAACTTTCTTGACAGAAAGAGTCCATCAATGTGATAAAATTCATTGTTATCTTCTTTTAAGAAATTACTGGTCGGACATGGTGGCTCACGCCTGTAATCCCAGCACTTTGAGAGGCCAAGGCAGGCAGATCCCGAGGTCAGGAGATCGAGACCATCCCGGCTAACACAGTAAAACCCCATCTGTACTAAAAATACAAAAAATTAGCCGGGTGAGGTGGCGGGCGCCTGTAGTCCCAGCTACGCGGGAGGCTGAGGCAGGAGAATGGCGTGAACCCCGGGAGGCAGAGCCTGCAGTGAGCCGAGATTGCGCCACTGCACTCCAGCCTGGGTGAAAGAGCGAGACTCCGTCTCAAAAAAAAAAAAAAAAAAAAAAAAAATACAAAAAATTAGCCAGGCGTGGTGGCAGGTGCCTGTAGTCCCAGCTGCTAGGGAGGCTGAGGCAGGAGAATGGCATGAACCCAGGAGGTGGAGCTTGCAGTGAGCCGAGATTGCGCCACTGCACTCCAACCTGGGTGACAGAGCGAGACTCGGTCTCAAAAAAAAAGAAAAGAAATTACCACCTCAATCTTTGGCAACCACCATCCTGATTAGTCAGCAGCCATCAGGCTCAAGGCAAGACCCTCCATCAACAAAAAAATTACAACTCACTGAAGCCTCAGATGATCATTTGTATTTTTTAGCAATATAGTATTTTTAATTAAGGTACGTACTTTTTTCAGGCATAATGTTATTGCTCACTTAATAGTGTATAGTACAGTGTAAACATAACTTATGTGCACCGGGAAACAAAAAAAAAAATGTGTGACTTGTTTTATTGAGATACTAACTTTATTGGGGGTGGTCTGGAATGGAACCTGCATATCCCCGAGGTGTGCCTGCATTGATCAGAACAAGCCACACAGCCCTCACCTAGGAGGCTAGGAAGTGTAAGACAGCACGTGGAATATGTGGGAGTGCCATCTCTCCCAGTCTGCCATTTCTGAGTAGATGTCAAGGTATGCTATTACAGAAACAGTCAACCCTGCAAAGAAAAGGAGACCAGCAAGGTAATGAAAATGAACCATCCATGGCAATGGGGATCTTAGGGGTAAGGAGGGGCCTCTCCTTGCCGCCATTCACTACAAGTAGCTCTTGCATGGCAGTCTGTGTCTGAGTTTGTCACGCACGAGTGGCCAGGCTCTTCCACCCACAGTGCCCACATGCTAACTTGATGAGGACAAGGTTGGTATGTAGAGTGTTCCCAGCCTCCCCACCATCTTTTCCAACACCATGTTTGCTACCACCCACCACCAAAACTGTCTTCCTTGCCTGCTCCATTTCTCCTCCCCCAGCTCTCAAAAAAGAGTTCCATCTTGGCCATCCCGGTTCCCAGGAGGATGGGGAGAGATGGGCAGTGTTGCAGAGATGGGAGGGAAGGGGTAGTATTCTGGTTTGCTAGGTCAGTTCCTGACTTCTGCTTTGTAAAAAGGAATTTGGGTCAGAAGTAAACTAGAAAGAAAACTAAAGAAGAGTGGAGTCAAGGAGGAGAAAAAGGAAAAGAAAATGAAAACACAGATGTTAAGCCCATCTAAATAATTGAGATATGGACGAACCAAAGGGAGATGGCACAACAGGTTGACTGGATATAGGAGAGTTTGGAGTGTTTCGTAGAGTGGATGTTTTTTGAAGCATGAGGTAATGAGACAGAGAATTAAAAGCAGGTCTCATTCTTTTCATTGCTCTGAGAGATGTGCATAAAGATTGAAAATCTCTTACTTTCTTTTGGTTATTGGATTGTGCTTCTTTGACTATCACTTAATGTAGAGACTGGGTCACAAGGACTCCCCGCATTTACTCAAGTTACATTAATAAAAATTCAAAACTGAATGAGTAGCATATTCTCAGGGCTTGAAAGGCAAAAGCATAAAAACCAAGAAGTGGCCATAACTTCTCAGAAAGCTATTAATAAGCTTTGGTAATTTGGTAATGACAAAGAATGAGGAGACGAATGTGCAGCAGCAACAGCAAGAAGCCCCTCTTCCCTGCCCTCCGAGAGCTCGGCGGGTTTTCAATGCTCGTCTTCCACTGAGGTCACCAGGCCTGAGCTCCATTTCCTGGACACACGCTGACTAAGGAGTAGCTCCTCCCTCGCTCTGTTCATTGTACCTCCACTCGTGGAGGCCACGGTGACATTAGCTCTGTTGGCTACCACATCCCACTGTTGACTCATATGAAACTTCCTGTCAACTAAAAACCCAACACCTTTTCACTTGTGCTGTTGACCCAGGTATCCCACATCCTGTGTGTGTCTGGTGAGCATCTGAGCCCCAGCGTGAGCAAAGGTCTCTATCGCCTTGCATCTTGGTGTGCAGATATTTTGGCCCAGTGTTAATTTCAGTCCTCTTCAGACCTGCCTCTCACCTTCCTGGTATCGTCCATCCCTCTGACCTTCCCACATGCCACTCGGTGATAAGACAGTTTAGTGCCACATGTGACACAGAGCCCCAGCCTTCAGATCCCAGTCTGGATGCCAAATCTTATTGCATCAATTGCTGTGAGACCTTGGGCAAGTTGCTTGCCCTCGGTGACATATTTATTTCCTGGTCTGTGAAAGGGTAATACAACCTCTCTTACAGTCAGGCTGTGAGGGATAAAATAAATAAGCTTTGTAAAATATTGGCAATAGTTGCTGACACAGGAGTTTCTCAATAAATGTTCATCCTTCCCTCACCTATTTCATTCCAGTCATTGATAAAAGTGCTGAATAAGATATGGCCAAAGACAGAGTCCCTTGGCATGCCACTAGAGACCCTCATCTAAGCTGATGTAGTTAGATTTATCCATTCCATATGGGTATGGCCCTTTAACCAGTTCCTAATCCATTGAATTGCACCAGCATCCAGTCCTAGCTCTTCACCTTGAGATGCGCATGAGACACCTTGCCAAATGTCTTGCTCAAGTCCAAACAGATCACATATTTCTCACTTGCCTGTCTAGAAATCCAAAAGGGTAAGTGGGAGAGCCCAGGTGTGGGAATCACAGCGTTTCAGCCACAGTAGTGGGGAGGAGTGGGGTGGGCACAAGTCATACTTTATATTTGATTGGCAGAATGTTGGCCTCCCAGAGAGAAGCCCTGTTTCCCAGCAATGTGCCAGGAATGCAGACAAAGCAACAAGCATGACCAAGTATATTCTGTTGCCCAGGAGCTGGCCCAGAGGAGGTGGAAATGTGCGCTGAACTAGGACTTAGGGACCAGAGTTCTAGTCTTACAGTTAACTGGGTGACCTCAGGCAGTCTTGTAACTTCCTGACCAACATGTTTCAGCTCAGCCACACTGAGCAGATCCTTACTATGATCTATGCCCCTTTAGCCTTTAACTGTTTGCCAGTTCCTCCCTAGGCTCAGGAAATGGAATGGAACCTGCATATCCCCAAGGTGTGGCTGCATTGATCAGAACAAGCCACACAGCCCTCACCTAGGAGGCTGGGAAGTGTAAGAGAGCACGTGGAATATGTGGGAGTGCCATCTCTCCCAGTCTGCCATTTCTGAGTAGATCTCAGTATTGACCTACTGGGTATTTGACCTACTGGGTAGTACACATATCCCAGGGTGAGGGTGATGAATACATAGCAGGGTTCCAGGGAGTATAGGGAGCTATACCAAAGGCACAGCAGCTCTTCCTAGAACAGTGGTTAGTTACAGAATTGCGATGTGCATACACACTCATGCGCACCCACACGCAAACATACATGCACACATGGATATGCTGTGGGAAAGAAATAGATTTCTTTAAATTCTGCACGCATTTTTAAAATAAAGCCTGAGATTTCTGAGATATTTTCTATCTGCCACTGGCATATGACCCCCCAACCCTATGGGTACAACATCACCTTCCTGACATTTAAAGTCACCCTACTAGGCAGAAGGGGCCCTAGAGGCTATCTTGGATACGTGAAGACCAAATGGCTGTTCTCCGCCTCCTTGGTGCTCAAGGAAAAGTCCAGCCACTTCCTGTTTCAAGAGCTGCCCCTTTCTCTAGTGCACACTGCCCCTCCGAGTGCCTGTTCCCCAGCCCCAGGAGCTCCCCTGATGCCGTGAAGGAGGAGCAGCAATAAAGAGCCTGCCCACCCCATCCCCACCACAATCTGTAGTCACAATTGTGTCTACTGTGGCCTTGATCTTGGGCCCCACTTTTGAGCTGGGAATGTAGGAAAAAAACACTAACTTAGAGTAAGACAGGCTGGAGTTCAAATCCTGGCCCTCTCTTATCATGCAAAGGCCTCAGGCAAGTCACCTACTTCTCTGAGACCGGATATGCAAATTGCAATTGGGATCCTAGGACCTACACGGTTGGTGGTTGGGAAGTTATGGGGAAAGGTCATCACATATCCTCAAGTGCCTATCCACTCCACCTTTCTCTTAGTCTTGATTCCTCCAAAATATTAGGTTACCTTTCTTTCTAATTTTTACCTGACAAGGTACAGCATAGTGAAAAATGAAACTGGTTGGCCCTCAGGAGACATGACTTTGAGACTACCATACTCAATGCTGACTATCAAGTCATGTATATAAACCATGCCTCAGTTTCCTCACCTTTAAAAGAGGAGAGTTGAAATAGACATTGATTATATCAGCCTCCATGGATTGCATTTCTGTAGTGTTCCAGTCATTTCATAGATGCGATTTAATTTATATTAATTCAGTATCCTACAAGAAGGTATTATCAGGCTTTACTCTATGAAAAGGAGTGGGGTGCAGCATTCAAGAACACGGACTTTGAGCTAAGACTGCTTGACTTCAGCCTCCTGCTCTTTACTCAGCTGTTTTTTGATCTAAGACAAGTAATGTAACTGCTCTATGCCTCAGTTTCCCTTCTGCAAACTAAGGTGTTTATGAAGATTAAATCAGATAATCCAAGCAAGGGGTTTCACTCAACACCTGGCACAAGAGAAGCCCTGCATAAGTAATTACCCCAGAGGAGCCGAGATATCAGAGACCTATCCAAGGCTACACAGAGCACAGGGCTATCCAGCTCCAAGTCCATGCCCTGGTCCTCTGAAGAACGTTGTCTCTTTACAGGACTGTGGACGGCCCTCCAAGAGCATCTCTGTATTGACTCTGGAGTTGCTGGGCTGGTGGTTTAGTGCCCAGGAGGAAACCTCTGGAAGTTAGGGGAGAGACATGAGATCCTGGGGAACTCAACCTTCCCCCATGCATGGCAGACATCCAGACCCCAGCACACATGCCCACAGAGAAGACACACACACATACACTCATATACATATGCACACTTAGCACAGGAGCCATTTCTCCAGATCAGCATTTTCCAAGACTCCAAATCCCAGGACTGCTGCAAACAAAGCTTTTAATCACTGCCCCATCAACACACCTGTCCAGGGCAGGTCAATAACAGCCCCTCCTGGGTGCTGTGATGGACACATACGAGGATTCCTTTCACTGCTATGTTTACTGAGCACCTACTATGTGCTAGGTCATAGGCAAGGCAGTGTGACTTCAGAGACAAATAAACCAGTGTCACTGGAGTCATGGACAAGACTGGCTCACTACGAAACAGAGAATACAGACCAGAAGATGAGTTCAATAAACTCCTGCCAGTACCAGGGATATGAGCTGAGTCTTAAAATCATTAAGTATCCTCACTATGGGAACAGGGTGAGGAACAGAGCCCCCAGGCAGAAGCAGCAACTTAAGCACCTGAGTGAAGATGAGAGACTCCCTGGCATAACTAGAGCTGGATTGAGGGGGAAGAGAGTGATGAGAGATGAGCCTGGGGAGCTACACTGAGGGTTTTGGCCTAGTTCTGTGTCAATGGGAAGACATTGAAGGATATTAATAGGCATAGAGAGAGCACAGGGGAGAGAGTTTTGAATTAGAAGCCTAGGAAGACTTCCTGGAGGAGGTGACTTCTGAGCAGGCCCTGAAGTGATGGCCAGGAGTTTGGGAGATAGAGATAGAGAGGAAGGGACTTTCAAGAAGAGGGAACAGTGAGGGAAATTATGACAGGTAAGGGCCATCTGCAGAATAGCCAAAGCCACCAAAGGATAGTGGAGGAGATGTCACAGGAAGGGCCATAGAGGGTCAAAGAGGGGAGAGAACACTCTGGGCTGGTGTGGTGAGAGAAAGCTCTATAAAGAAAATGAATGAATCAATGAATCAGCCAGCCAATGAGGAGCCTTGATTGGAGCCATCGAGTGTGACAGGCGTGAGTAAGCATAGGTTCCGTACAAAGGCAGCCTGCCCCTGGCCCTTGCTTCTGCCCTTTCACCACATGTCTCATCGAAACTGACATGTCTGAGGTCCCCTTCTTTGGAACCCCACTGGGAATCTCAAAACTAACCTTTTGAGCTAATTGTGGTTGCAGATGGAGCAAATCCTAGATTCCATACAACCTAAGCCTTTGATTTTACATCTGAGGAAACTAAAGTCCGGAGATGGAAAGTGACTTATCCAAGGTCACGTAGCAAGAAAGTCAGCATGACTAGCACCAGGAATCCCAACCCCTCCCTCAGGGATCCCTCCGTCTCACTGCCCTGCCTCTTAGTCGTCAGCCACCAGGGGCTTGTGGTGGAAAAAGGCACTTCTCTTTATCACAGAGACTTCTGGATGTGGACTCAAAGGAACAAATCTGATATGGTGAGACGTCAAGCAAGGGAGATACATGGGTGTTGTAGTCCCGCAGATAGACCAGGTGGATAACTGAACACATTTCCCAGAGCTGGGGCTGGCCTGAGCCCTGGGCGCAGAGTGGGGAGGAGTGAGGAGCTAGGAGTTTCACCTACATTGATTCAATTTCATAGAAACCTCATGGCAAAGGTGATATGAATCCCATTTTGCAGAAATTGAGGTTTCAGGAGGTTAAGAGGTTTTCCAAGGCATGAAGATGACAGTATTAGGATTTGCTCTTGGGCCACTCCCTCTTGGCCCCAGAACACCGTCACAGTCAGCCTCTCCCATCAGTTACTCTCCTGTCAAGGGCCTGGGCAACCCCACCGTGGAAGATTTGCTCTGTATCAGGTCAATAACAGCCCATTAGGAAGCCTCTGTTTAATAAACCATTAATGTTGAATTATTGAAGGGATAGGAAAGTGCTAGGAAGATTCAGATAGACAGGTGTAGGGAGGGAGTCTGGCAGGGAGAGGCCAATGAAAGAATATTAATTTAATATCCATGAGCAAGACATCCTCTTGGGTGTGACTGTAGGCATTTATAGCAACCACATTATAACCCGTGTCCCACCATTTTACAGAGAAGGAAACTGAGACTTACAGGGGTGTCCTAACAGTCACAGGGTGTGGACACAGGGGGCACTGGCAAGTTTGATTATTAGGAATACCTTTGTTTCTCGTATGAGCTTCACTCATGACAATTTTTATCAAACTTTATAATGTGAGGCTGATCCTTTGAGCTAGAAACAAAAAAAGAAGCTGAACCATCTTTTTCCTCCCTGTATCCATTTCAGACACTGCCCCTCCCTGCTGGTCTAGCCAGTCAGTGTTTTCTGCTCTTGGTTAGCAATTTCCTTCCAGCTCCTGGGGCATTTTCCATGACACTCAGCTGAGAATAGAAAAACAAGACAAAAATCAAGCTATGGTGTTAGGATCACTTGACCAGGCATTGGAATCCATGATTCTGAAGTCTTTAGGAAACATCAGATTTGAGGTACCAAAAAAAACTCACTGCCCACATGACCTATTGAGGAGCTCCACAGGAGAGCAATAGCAGGCACAGCAATCTCTGCCAAAGGCCCTGATATGGTTTGGCTGTGTCCCCATTCAAATTTTGTCTTGAACTGCATCTCCCAGAATTCCCAAGTGTTGTGGGAGGGACCTGGGGGAGGTAATTGAATCATAGGGGGGCTGGTCTTTCTCATGCTATTCTCATGATAGTGACTAAGTCTCATGAGATCTGATGGGTTTATCAGGGGTTTCTGCTTTTGCTTCTTCTTCATTCTCTCTTGCTGCTGCCATGTAAGAAGTGCCTTTCACCCTCCACCATGATTATGAGACCTCCCCAGCCATGTGGAACTGTAAATCCAATTAAACCTCTTTTTCTTCCCAGCCTCGGGTATGTCTTTATCAGCGCATAAAAACGGACTAATACAGTAAATTGGTACCAGGAGTGGGGTGTTGCTGAAAAGATACCTGAAAATGTGAAAGCAACTTTGGAACTGGGTATCAGGCAGAGGTTGGAACACTTTGGAGGCCTCAGAAGAAGATAGTAAAATGTGTGAGAAAGTTTGGAACTTCCTAGAGATTTGTTGAATGACTGACCAAAAACCTGATAGCGATATGGACAATAAGGTCCAGGCTGAGGTGGCCTCAGATGGAGATGAGGAACCTTTTGGGAGTTGCCTCAGATGGAGATGAGGAGCTTGTTGGGAACTGGAGCAAAGGTTACTCTTGTTATCTTTTAGCAAAGAGACTGGAAGCATTTTGCCTTTGCCCTAGAGATTTGTGGAACTTTGAACTTGAGAGAGATGGCTTAGGGTATCTGGTGGTAGAAATTTCTAAGTAACAAAGCATTCAAAATGTGACTTGGGTGCTGTTAAAAGCATTCCTTTTTAAAAGAGAAACAGAGCATAAAGTTCAGAAAATTTGCAGCCTGATGATGCAGTAGAAAAGAAAAGCCCATTTTCTGGGGAGAAATTCAAGCCAGCTGCAGAAATTTGCATAAGTAGCAAGGATCCTAATGGTGATCTCCAAGACCATGGGGAAAATGTCTCCAGGCCATATCAGAGACCTTCACGGCAACCCCTGCCATTACAGGCCCAGAGGTCCAGGAGGAAAAAGTGGTTTTGTGAACTGGGCCCAGGGTCACCATGCTGTGTGCAGCCTAAGGACTTGGTGCCCTGTGTCCCAGCTACTCCAGCCATGACTGAAAGGGTCCAACATACAGCTCAGGTTGTGGCTTTGGAGGGTGGAAGATCCAAGCCTTGGCAGCTTCCACATGGTGTTGAGCTTGCAGGTGCACAGAAGTCAAGAATTGAGGTTTGGGAACCTCCACCTAGATTTCAGAAGATGTATGGAAACTCCTGGATGCCCAGGCAAAAGTTTGCTGCAGGGGTGGGGCCCTCATGGAGAACCTCTGCTAGGGCAGTACAGAAAGGAAATGTGGGGTCAGAGCCCCGACACAGAGTCCCTACTGGGGCACTGCCTACTGGAGCTGTAAGAAGAGGGCCACTGTCCTCTAGATCCCAGAATCCACTGACAGCTTGCACCGTACACCTGGAAAAACCACAGACACTCAATGCCAGCCCAGGAAAGCAGCTGGGAGGGAGGCTGTACCCTGCAAAGCCACAAGGGCAGAGCTGCCGAAAACCATGAGAACCCACCTCTTGCGTCAGTGTGACCTGGATGTAAGACCTGGAGTCAAAAGAGATCATTTTGGAGCTTTAAAATTTGACTGCCCTGCTGTATTTTGGACTTGCGTGGGTCCTGTAACCCCTTTGTTTTGGCCAATTTCTCCCATTTGGAACAGCTGTATTTACCCATTAGCTGTACCCCCATTGTATCTAGGAAGTAACTAGCTTGCTTTTGATTTTACAGGCTCATAGGTGGAAGGGACTTGCCTTATCTCAGATGAGATTTGGGACTTGTGGACCTTTGGGTTAATGCTGAAATGAGTTAAGAGTTTGGGGGACTGTTGTGAGGGCATGATTGGTTTTGAAATGTGAGGACATGAGGTTTGGAGGGCCAGGGGGGAATGATATGGTTTGGCTGTGTCCCATTCAAATCTCAACTTGAATTATATCTCCCAGAATTCCCATGTGTTGTGGGAGTCACCCAGGGGGAGGTAATTGAATCATGGGGGCTGGTCTTTCCCATGCTATTCTTGTGACAGTGAATAAGTCTCATGAGATCTAATGGGTTTGTCAGGGGTTTCCTTTTGCTTCATCCTCATTCTCTCTTGCTGCCACCATGTAAATGTGCCACCATGCCCAGCTAATTTTTTGTATTTTTAGTACAGACAGAGTTTCACCATGTTGGCCAGGCTGGTCTCGAACTCCTGACCTCAGGTGATCCACCCACCTTGGCCTCCCAAAGTGCTGGGATTACAGGCATGAGCCACCAATCCTGGCCTTCTTCTCTGTTATAAGGGCACAGAACTGTTGGATTAGGACCACCCTTATGACTTCATTTAATTTAAATAATTCCTAAAGATCTTATCTCCAGATACAGTCACATTGGGAGTTTAGGCTTCAACGTATGAATTCAGTTCATAGGACCAACCAAGCAAGGAATTTAATCATGATGTCATAAAAAGCTGCCAACATTCAATATGCCTCTCTAGTAAACCTAGCAAAGCCCTTTGCCATCCTTGCTCCATCTGGGAGCCCCTTAGAGTAATTTTGCTACATTCTCTTAAGGCTGCCATGACCAAGCCAGGTCTCTGTAGAGCCTGCCTAGTGGATACTGTATTCAAGTCTGAGAGGGGGAGTTCAAAGTACTCAGCAGCTTCCTGCAGAAGACAGTGCTGTGACAGATTGGAGATGCATGGCTCTTCCTGGGCGCAGGAAGAGTGCTGTCCTGAAAGCTGGGCCTTCCTGTGTCCTTCCATTCCCCTGTAAGACCTTAGGCAATTCACTCCCCTTCTAGAGGCCATGTTTAAAATGAGGGTGGCGAATTGATGATCTCTGAGAGCCTCCCACTACTCTTGCTTTACCTATGTCTAGAGAAAAGTAGATTCAGAGAGACAAAAGTAAACTGTTTAAGATTTAGGCCAAGAAAGAATTCTGACTTCTTTGCTAACTGTTGAGAACCCTTGGGCAAATGGTTTAATCTCTGAATTTCTCTGTCTGGAGACGGCGGTTATAATAATTACCTCCTTCAGGGATTTCCAGCATCACTGTGACAGACTGATTGTTTTAGGGCCCTGATTCTTCACCCTTCTCTGTGCCCATGAACTTTGCCTGTGACTTTGTAAGTCCTCCTGCTATAAAGAGACAGAGTCTTTCTCCCTGCTGTGGTTGGAATGTTTGCCTTCTCCCTAAACGTATATGCTGAAACCTAAACACCAACATGATGGTATTAGAAGATGGGGCCTTTGGGAGATGATTAGGTCATGAGTAATCCCATGAATGGGCTTACTACCCTTATAAAAAAGGCCCCAGAGAGCTGCCTTGCCCATTTCACCACATGAAGACACAGTGAGAAGACAACATCTATGAACAAGGAAGTGGGTCCTCACTAGACACCAAATCTGTCTGCACACCTTGATCTTGGACTTCCCAATCTCCAAATCTCTGAGAAATAAATTTTTGTTGTTTATAAGCTACCTAGGTTATGGAATTTTGTTAGAGCAGCCTGCGTGAACTGAGACACCCCCTCTGTGATTCAGAGTTCGGCCATGTCACTTGCTTTGGCCAGTGAGATGTTAACAAATGTGACACAACCAGAAATTTGGGAAAGTGCTTACAGACTGGGTTTGCTTACTTTTGCACTCTGCCATGGCCATGAGAACATGCCTCAGCTAGCCTGCTGGGAGATGAGAAACACACAGAATGGAGCCAATATGCCCTAGTTGTCCCAGACGAGGCCAGCAAAAATCACCCAGTAGCCAACCCATCCCCAACACATAAAGAGCTCTGCCAAGGCCAAGAGGACCTCCCACCTGACTCATCAGATCAACAAGCTAAAAAGACTGATTTTTTTAAGTCACCGAGTTTGGGATGGTTTGTTGTGCAGTATTATTTTGGCAATTAATAACTGACACAATCACAAAATGACACACAACAGGTGCTCAATAAGTGTTTATTTCCTGCATCATCTCCCCACCCCAGACCTTCAAGCGCAAACTTAGTTCTCATAAAGATAGTTGGGAGACATAAATTGTGGTCCTGGTGCATTTTAAGCTTCAATCTCATTGTTACTCCTGCTTCAGATTGATTACAGACGCTGACTGCTCAATTTTGATTAAATACTAAATCATAAGCTGCTTACAAAATGCCTGCAAAAAGCTGACATTTATGAAGTCCAATAAACTACTTGTAAGAACAGGAGTGCTAGATTGGGAGAAAAAAATAAAATCTTCATCCAAACAAACATCGGTTGACAGCAGACAGATGGTCAGAATCCCTTACTTGTAAACTGGAAAAATTAAGATTTGGCAAGAGTTGTCTGAAAAGAACTAGCAAACATCAAAGTTTCTCCTTTCAATGCTGGTGTTTTTCTGGGCCCGACTTCAATATTTTCACAGGCTACTGCACGGAAAAGGTGTTGCAGGCCTCCGCGTTGCTGGCAAGGAAAGGCTAAGAAATACCAGCAATGATTTATAGGAAGCAAGGTTGCCAACATTCCAAAGAGTGAGCGTTTAAAAGCCAGCAACTGCACATTCCCATAAATCCCCATAACTCAGCATCAGGCCTTCCTCTTAATCTGCTGAGGTGTGAGGGAAGGGAAGGCGGAATTTTCTAACTCGATTTTCCACTCGGATCAGCTTTCACAGGGGTGACTGTTGAGTTAATCTTTCAGGGGCCGCAGAAGTCTTAATAGTAATGGAATCCACCCTTAAAAGCACAGGGCCGGGCTCTCCTCATGTTTGTTAAATGAAGGAATAAGGGTGCTAAGAGGGGCTTTGGCTCTGGCAACAAGCCCCATAGCTTCAGGAGAGGCAAAGGCTTTGACTATCCTGGCTCTCATTTTTCCCTGACTTCTGGGTGACCTTAGAAGTGTTCAGAGAGTGAGTGTGTGCAGATGAGGTGAACTTGTGTAGTTATCTGGCTATGTACAGAGTATGCCAAGGATTGGCAAGATGGCATGGCTCCAAACATGGCCCTCGTGCACCCCTTGGGGGCATTGCTTCTGCTGCTTTGATTGCTCGGGACTTACACAAGCCCATGACTTTACAAATGACAGAATTTGGGGGCCTGCAGTGTTCCACACTGGACAGATCATGGTCTTTAGGCTTGGGAACCAGACCTAGCCATCTTTGTCTCCTCTTGGCTGCAAGGGCGAGGTCCTGAGCCTCGGTTTTCCATCCTCCAAATGGAAATCATGTCTGCCTCACCTGGTTATTGAAGAGGGTGGTGACATAGACAGAACCTAGAGGAGACAAACTCATAAGCAGTTTATTGCAATATATAGTGGGTGTAATGATAAAGATATGCCTGAGACATTATGGGAACACAAAAGACATCTGGCCCAGTCTGGGGCTGGGTTGGGATTTACAGGGAAGCCTTTCCAGAAGAAGTGACACCTGGACTGAGTCTTAAAAGTTGAATAGGATTAACTGACAAAAGGGATAGAGATGAGCCTTCCAGGAAGAGAAGACCAAGTGAGCAAATTGTCGATCAGTTTCTGTTTGGATACCCCCAGTGATGGCCTGTTGACAAGCCCATTGCAGCTAAGACAGCTCACACTATTAGAAAATTCATTTATAAAGAGGAAAGTCTCCCTGCGGTCCTAGTCCCCGCACAGGGAATATATTGAAGCCAGCTCTTGTGTCTTTACTTCTCCTTGCAAGAAGGTCCCGGCCTAGCAGGCATTGCTCATGCATCAGAATGAAGTCCTACACCACACAGGCTTCCTACCTGAATCCTAGCCCAACATTCCAAGAGAACAGGGGTCAAAGCCCTGAAAATGCCCAATGGGCTCATTTGGTAAATGAGTAACCTTGGAATTGGAGCTGGATTTCAGAGTGAAGGATCTAGCTCATGCTGCAGGATTAGCTCAGGAGAGAGGGTCTGGCCCAGCTCTGCCTCCAAGGGTCCATCAGAACTGTAGTCTCAAGTCCTGATTGATAAACAGAGATATGAGGAAAGCCATAGCTCAATCTACCCTCAGGGAGTAGTGGGTAAGGCAGGTGTGTCCAGAGTCAATACACAACACGATTTAGAAGCAGACCTGCCACACAGGGCTCTGCAAGTGTTTGCTGGTGTTATTATTACCTCTCAGAGGTGGAGTAGGTAAACCTGTGTGACCTAAAGGGCCCAGCCCTAGACTGTCTCCTCTACCTGCCTGGCACAAGCTTGAAATTCACTAGGACTTGTCCCTTTGTACAACACAAATAATAGATGTTCCTGGCAGAGCTAATTCTGTGCCTCAGATCCCTCCTCTAGACAATGGAAGCAATAGTACTTCACTTACAGTACTTAACTCCGATGACAATTAAATGAGCTAATCAATATAAAAGCACTCAGAACAATATCTGGCATGTAGCACCACAGACATATTTGTTAAGATGATGATGATAGTGATAACTATTCATTATTCCAGGTACTCAGTAGATGTGTGTAGCAAAAAAGAAAAATAACAGAAGTGTGTGATAGCTCAGAGGGAGATCTATGGTTATTTACTATGTACATGAAAAACCCAGTAAAATATCGCTCTATTAAAAGACCAAGTGTGTTCTCACCTCCCACAATTCATGACTTAGTTCCAACTTGCTGGTCATTGGAATCGGCTACCTCTTCTTTACCTCTCCTGGGAGTTGCCAAAAGCAGTGAAAGGAAAGAGCTCTGTGCTTGCTGCCAGGAGACTTCTGTTTGAGTCCCTGTCCCATCCTAGTTCTCCAAGCTCTGCCCCTCCCAGGGCCTCAGCCGCCTCCTGTGTAAAGTGACAACTGGTGGCTATGGCCATAATAATATTTAAACACTTACATACTACAATTCACCTTCCGAATCCCTCAGTAACGTCTCCTAATTAATCACCTAGTATACTGCATTCTAAATTAATTAAATTAAAAGTAATTAAATCCAGGAAATTGAAATTAGTCTAATTAGATTAGAGGCACATCCAGTGATAGTGGTGAGGGGTGCCACATAAATTGGCCAATTTTGGTGCAGAAAAGATAGACTTAGATTATATACAGGCTGTTCAGAGGGAAAGGCAAGCCTTACAAAGAATAAGTCCAGGTGGGCAGAATAATGATATGGATGATAATAATAATGGTAAACACAAATAACAGGTGCTACCTTCATCAGGGCTTTCCTGATGCGGAGCCATACTATTGAATCCCCACAAAACCCCTCCAAAGTAGGTGCTGTTGTTATCCCTGCTTGAAAGATGGGAAAACAGAGGCTGTAGGGTACAGAGGACCATGAATAGAAACCCACATGGTCTGACTCCTGAGGCCCCTCTGGCCCTCTCCAGCCAGCCTCCCGGATCTTTATGTAGAACTGATCGCCTGCATTGGACAGTGGAAAGTGGTGGATGGTGACCCCCACACCTATCATCCAGTATGGTTTGGTGATGTCAAGAGCGGCTGACTTTTATCTTCCTATGATGCATACACAATGGATGATATTCACAGACATGCCACAGTCAAGCATGGTTCTGGCCAGACATGGTGATCAAGAACTGTGAGGTGTCTGAGATGACTTTACTTGGAGGCTAGCAGAAGACACAAGACTCCTGGGTCAGAGATCAAAGATTTCATGACTCACAGAAGTAGCAGGATCCAGAAGCAGTGCTTCTTTGCATTGACTCCCTAAGCTCCAAATCTTACAAGGCAGCACAGGAAGGGCCACAAGGCTCCTGCACACACCTGCACTACAGGAGAGAAACCCCAAGTGAAGGGAAGATGAGTCTTTCCTAAGGAACACTAAGCCTGCCTGCTCTTGGTTTCAGAGAGAGACATTATCTCTCATACTTTTAGTACAACATTCTTGGAAAGATCATCTGGAAAAAAGGCAGTCAGTACCTCTACTCACAAACCATGCAGAAACTTGAAAGACCCGTGGAGAACTGTCTCAAACCAACTCTAGCCCTGGTTTTTACAGCCTTAGCTTCTGGCACATCCTCCCTTGAGTGCATCACTCTATCAGCCACTCTGATTAATTTGACCAACAGAAGGTGGGACAAAATCGATTTAGTCAGTCTCCTATAGCATTTAATTAAGGTTACTACCAACAGGATCCACGCAGCGAGACAAGACTAACCCACAGCACTGGCCTCAGCCATGACCTCTCCAGGGTCCTGCATCCAGCCAAGTGAATGCATGCCATCAACAACCTGGGTCTACCTTAGAAAGCCAGGTGGATACATTTCTCTACTGACCTTTCCACCCAGCTCAAGGCAGTGATCCAGGTAGAGCAGGATGTATTTGGAATTGCAGAGACTCCATCTCAGCCTACAAGGAAAAAGTGTAGGGTAATTCTATTGTCGTCGATCACAACCCTGGTCAGTGAGAGGAGGCTGACATGAATGCTTTCCAGGGCCCAGGTCAAGGTGGGGTCAGCTGAAGTCAGGGTCAAATTTCATGCCTCCTTTTCTAATTGGAGGGGTCCCATTATAGGGAAAACAGTTCATAAGGTACCCATAAATAATGACTTGGTTATCTGTCTGGGAAGGTCACTATGTTTACAGTAGGGAGACAATTTAACATCTGGCTTCCACACAATTCACAATTACAGTCCCTAGGATGCACATGGTGCCCCTAGAAAGGAAGTATTGTTCACAGTTGTTGGGGATCCCCAAATGGGACTACATCAGCCACGGGCACAGGTTGATTGCCTCCAATATGGCCTCTCCGTGGATGGTAAGACTTAGGGTTTTCAGTGCCAATAATGGAGTCCCTGTTTTCAAAGATTCTGCCTGAGGGCTGTCTGTCCCACTTGTCCTGTCTGTCTACACTCCTAGTCGGGTGACATTCTCTTGCCCCATGGAATGATTGAGCAAATAGTATGAGAATGTGGTTGGGAAAGTTATCCAGAGGTGCTGGTAGGTGCTTTGCATGGGAAGTGCAGGAGCTGGGGTTAAGGGGAGTGGGGACCAAGCCATGGTTGCAGCCAGTGGGAGGGGCCAGCAGAGCCAGCAGGCAGTTACATGAAGGCACTTGAACAGTTTGAGAGAGCAGCACCAGTGCCTCGCTCTTGGGAGGAAGACTCCAGGAGCGGTTCTGAAAGACAAATTTCATCAGTGTCCCTCCCTTCCCTGTACCTCTAAGTACAAGTACAGGCTAAGGTATTCCCTCTGTGGGTGCCACGGTCAATGCCCTTCCTTGACTGCCCTTCCAATAAATATAACATCACCTTTTTCCCAATAATCTCCTACTTATACATACATCTTTAATCCAGAAGTTTCAATTGCAAGAGTGACAAAAGCATTTTCATAAAACATGAGAGATCCATTATATCCCCCACTTTTGTTGATGTGGGCCATAATAGGGGGCTGAATGAGCTGTGTACTAAGACAAGTGGTCACTATCCTAATGACCTAAGGTCAGGTCAATCCAACAAGAGAATCCAGGTGGCCAAACCAGAATTACATTTAACTCCTCCATGCCTTCTTTGGGCTAGCCTGGGGTTGCTTTTAAGGGAAAGGAAGATGTGTCAAGCCTAGGAATGGTCAGGACAGAATCTTGAGTTTTCAAAATAGGTCTGATTACTCGCACCTTCCACTTCATCGCTTTTACCTTGATCATTACTCAGGAAGCAGCCGAGGGGAGAGAATCCCTTTCTGGACAGCAGCATTCAATGACCACACTGCCTTACTAAGGTGTGTGGACCAGGAGGAGGTGAGCAGAGCACAATCAAAAACAAGGAAGGAAGGGAGAGAAGGAGACAAAAAGGAGAGACCTTGCTCTGGCATAACCATAACCACACGCAACAAATTAATCTCCCATATTCCCATCTAAAACATCAGCATTCAGACTACTGCCCAGTTGTCCCCAAGGGTCCATTCTGATAATTTCAACCACACAAAGGAAATGTCTGCCCTAAAGGTGAAAATCTCCACCTCTGTCAAGAGAGGAACCACTTGCTGTTTTGAAATGACAATTTTTCCATCTTCTACCCATCACGGGGTCAAGCACTCCCGGTTCCTCCTCTCAGGTAGCTGGCATCCTGCCAGCATGCCACTCATTCAAAAGAGCTCTACCAGGGCCCAAAACAGCACAGGCAAGCTTCCCAGATGGCTGCTTAAATTTGATACAAAGGTACATTTGAGATTTTCTAGGGACAAGAACGCATTTCATATCTTTCAAGGAAGCCTCCATGGTATTAATTTTTACAACTGAGGTGATGATAAAAATGAGGCAGCAGGAAAAAATGAGGCTACGCTCACTAGCAAATACCTGCCCTGCTAATGTTGCAAATTAAGAACAGCATTATGGGATATCTTGGGTGTGTTTCAACGTTTGCCACTCTTTTAGCCCGACTTGGGCAAAGGGACCATATCTTACCTGCCGGAATGCATGGCATGGTATAGGAATGCTGGTGGTTAGAACAAGGGGCCTTAGTTTGTAAAGAAAGCCCGCCAAGGTGGTCGTGTTTGGAAATGCCAAAGTGACATTATGGGGAGCAGAATGGAGCAGGAGTGAGAAATATCAACACCTAGAGTGTATGCCTTGTCTCTACCGCCCCTCCCACCAACAATTAGCCTGACCTTGGCCTGAGATATTATACCAATTACAACTTTCACTGTTTCTTTGCTTAATTTGCTTCACTGCTGGGGGGAAAACAAGACCTGAAGAGGAATAAAAGCAGCTGGTTTCTTTCGACCATCAAAGGCAGAACTGGATATTGCTGCATGGTGATTTTCAAGGCAATTCAAAATTCCAATTAGCCAAAGCTGACTCCCTCCCTCCTCACTCTCCTGCGCTCTCTCTATCTTTGTCTCTCTCTCTCTGCCTTTTGCACGACTTTGTTCACAAAGCAGAACTATTCCTAGCCTCCTGTGCTCCACTTTGAAGCCAGCCTATGTTTTTCCACTTCACCCCTTCATCCTTCTGGGCAGTGGTTTCTGCCTCATCCAAAGGAATCAATGAGGAGGCTCAAATGCCAATCATTTACTTTTTCCAAGAAGGGCTTCCAAGGTGCCAATGTGCTTCCCAGCCAAGATACCGCCTCTGGTGTGTGTTTGCTGGTGATAATAATACATCAGCCAGGTAGAGTGGACTCCGGAGGCCTGACTGGGCACAGCAAGGCATTCCTGAGTGCTCTCCAGCCGGGGAAGGAAATGATGGGGAAAGGGGAAGTGACAGAAGCAGAATAGTGCTGGAGGAATGAATTTCATGGCCCATTATTTCAGTGGTGTGTGTTCAGAGTCCACGGTGCACCTGGAGCCATTCCAAGTCCATCTCTTACAGGAAGCCTTTTCTCATCCCCTCTGCTCCTCAGAGATCACCTGCTCCCCTTCCTGGGCAGTCCCAGCCCTCTCTGCCTGGCCAGCCCCTTGGGTCCAGGTACACACAGCCTGCTGTGTGTTAATTGCTCTGCATGTATGGAAACCCAGACACAGTGCCTGATGCAGCATGGTGCTCCATGATGTAGTCCCTGCGCCCTTTGCCTCTGCCCTGTCTCCCTTCCTAGAAGTCAGCTCCATGACAAAAGGGGCCTCTTCATACTCCAGTAGCTCCAAAGCTCAGCCCAAGTCCTTCAATGTCTTGGTCGCAGACAGAATCCAATAACTACTTGCAAATTGCATGACGGTTTCCTTCAAACATTGTAAGAGCTAGTTTTTCTTTTTTAATGACTAAAGAAAGCCCACGTTAAAAATCTTTCTAACCTCATCTCTGTTGCTACTTGCCCCAGGCCTCTAGACCAAGTAACCAAATTTCCCTTTATTGTTCTACCAAAGGGTTAGGCAGTTTCCAGCACAATTAAAAATTCAATGGTAAAGGGCTTCTCTTCTCCACTTGGTAACTGACTAACTTGGAGGAGCTAGGCCAGATTATACCCTCCTGAGTTCCTCCAACTCAATGCCCGGTTAGGATGTACTGTAGCCAGGCCAATGAGGTCTCTAGACATCACTGAGATCATGAAAATTGAAAGTAAGACCCCACTGCCAGGTTGAGTTGTGCAAAGGGAGATTTGAGTAGTCTGCAAAGAGCCTCTAGGCTGCAAGAGGAAGGCCTGGTCCCTGAAGCCAGGTGTACTGATGTCTCCGGTACGAATTTAATTAGAGTGGTCCAGGGAGGCCCAACACAGCAGGTGATGTGGGAGATGAGGTTTGAATAGCAAGAAGAACCAGCCAAGGCAGGTTCTAGGGAAGGCCATTCCAGGCAGAGGGAACAACTACCACACAGGCTCTGGAGCAAGAGTAAGCTTGACATGTACAAGGAATCAAGAGAGGGCCCATGCAGCTAGAACGTGGTGGACCAGAGAAAAATGGAAGTTAGAGAAGAAGACAGGGCCAATTGTGTGGGCCCTTTCACTCCGTGGTAAGAAGTTTGAACTTTAAATGCAACAAAAACAATTGAAGAGTTTTGTTTCTTAATTAAAAAGAGTGATATTTCAAGGTCCTTCTGGCAGCAGTATGGAGAGTGGCTGTCAGGGCAACCTGGGTGGAAAGAAAGAGGTGTGTTAGGAAACTGTTACAGTTGGTCATGGAGGACTTGATGGCTTGGGCCAGAGGGATGGAAATGGAAAGGAGTGGACAGATTCAGAACGTATTTTTGGAGCTAGAACCAATAATTCCTACTGACAGATTGTGAGAGGAGAAAAGGGGAGAATCAAGGAGGACTCTGGTGATTTTGTCTTGAGAAGTGGGGTTGGAGGTTAATACCACTCACTCAGATGGGGGAGGCTTGTAGAGGACCAGGTTTATGGGCAAAACATCTAGCTTGGTGTAGGTGATGGCCTGGTGGTAGCTATTGACACCCTCATCGCCATTGTAGTGGATGCAGTGGTTGGTATGCTGCCCAGATCTCCTCTTCAGAGCCAAGACCCCAATCCTCCAGCTGATGGGAAGGTCACAGTTATTACTCATTAGAAACCTGCTCTCCTTCCGAGGACATGCCTCCTCCCAAGGGGGACCATGGCCAATAAAAGGCTGATGTGTAGACACACAGCCCAGGCTTCTTACCTAAATTGGAGACTACCCTAAAGGGCCATCCTTGTTCCAGAGGTCCCCGGATCAGCCAGGGCCTCTGGTGCAGCTGTATGTCTCTCAGCTTCTTCCTCTGCCCTGTCTGCCTCCTCACCTCCTCACAGATGATTTCCCACTAACACCCACCAGCTTCTCACACCACCTCTGTCTCAGTCTGGATCCAGAGAACTTAGTGTAAGACAACTATTCTTATCACCATAATCATTATTACCAGGTCATTTCTAGACTCCCAACCAATTTGAAAACTCTATTATGAAGCATTCTGAAATAGCCTTTCAAGCTTCTTGAACGCCTACTGTCTAAAAAGGCCTAACTCCCCATCTTTGTTCACCACAGCCCCCTCAGAAACAGCTTCTCATCCTAGATTTACTGAGAAAATTATGTGAATGTTGTCAATGCTCTGTCTATAGATGCACATTTGTACAAGTCAGACCCTGGGTCCTGATGTTGAGAAGGGGCCCATACCCAGTGAGTTGATACAGCAGGGATCACAGAGGCCTCCTGATTGATATACCATCCCAAACCCTTGCTCCCAAAGAAGAAAAGAATGTGCTTTCATGGTGTGTGTGTGTGTGTGTGTGTGTGTGTGTGTGTGTGTGTGTCTGTCTGTGTGTCTGTGTGATGCCCACATGTAACCAAATGCACTATAATGCTTATAGCTGGACAGATGCAGGGCCATTACATACGACTGCACTCGGTTGTATCCTGTACAAATACACCTGGTGAAAAGGATAGTTGGGGGCTAAAATTCAGCCCATATTCTCCTGCCTACCTTATGCCCAGGTATGGTGCAGCACCTTTCTCTACCCACCACACCATACACCCTGACCCAGGGCCAATTCTGCCCAGAGGGTATACTTTTTTCTAATTTGTACAAAAGCTCCAAATGAACAGGAACAAGGTGCACTGGTTATTAAACTCTTGTCCCTCAGCCCCAAATCCACCCTTCTGTTCTCTACTTTGTGCTCCCGGAAATGAAATCCTGCAAGCCACATTTCCCCTCCGCCAGTTTCTCCTTACTAGGCCCCTCCCACTGACTCTTGGAGGGACAAAGGCAGAAGGAGAGACCCCATCTATCCCATTTGCTGCTTACTCCTGGCCGCATCACTCCACCAGCAGTGAATTCCAATTCACCCGCTTTTTGCCACACCCTCAGAACCCACCTTGGCATGTCCAGCAACATCAGCACCAATCAGCCAGCACCAGCTTCTCTGAGTTTTAGGTCCTAGCACTGCAGTTTCTTCTCCAAGCTTCTAGGTTCTAATAATCCCGATCTCTTTCTTCGTTCCTCTGTCCTAAAGGTATAGCTGCCTTTTGGCAGTTACTATCTCTGTAAGTCCTCAATGGCCACTTTCTGTCTTTCTGCACCTCCAATTCTTGTTTACTCAATTCTCTACATTAAAATCTCTCTGTTCAAACAACTTATGTGAGCTCTGTTTTCCTGACTGACAGTCGTTGGGGGCATAAGTGAGAGCCTTTCACAGTCAGAGCCCCCCAGTTACTGTTAGTCACTCATTTATTCATTCAACAAACATTTGTACTATAATCCCTATGTATAGAAGAAGGAGGCTTTGGTTGTATATATACACATACCTATGTAAATACTGTTTATATATTTTGGTATACGTATAGAACATAAATGGGAGAATACACGAAAAATAGATGATGGTGATTCACTCTGGGAACTGGAGGTATTAGATGGGGAAAAGTATGTTTCATGTAGCCTTTTGAGTTTTCAACACTCCAGATATTACTGTTATATTTTGAAAAACTGATGAAAATTCATGTATTCAATGCCATCTGAGTGCCAGCAAAGGGGAAGCCCTGCACATGCAGAGGTTTTGCCCCCAGAAATCTTCTTCCTTCCTAGCCCGGGCTGACACCGCAAACCAGCAGGACACCATATCTCGGTTTCCACTTCTCCTTGCCTTCAGATTTAGAGGAACAGTCTTGGAAGATTAGAAGTTGATGGTAGACTCTCCAGACAGTGTGACTAAGCTAAAGTAAATGAGTGGAACAAAAATGTTAAGATGGGGGTATCCTTTGCAACGTCATGTACGGGAGTTCAAAACGTAGAAACAAAAAAGAGAAGGGAACTTACAGCTAGTGGAGCACATTTTGGTTGCACCCCTGTATGCAATCCCACCCATCTGTAGTGAGCATGCAATTTGAGTAAAACTGACCTCAACCCCAGTTCTTGGAGTAGGACTAATAGTTCCAAGCCAAGTGGGGCAATCCTAAGCCTCCTGCCACGGGATTTGTTCAGGTAACTCTAGCTTAAGCCAATTAGCTTGAAATTTGGACTTTTGTGTGATGATTATTAGAAATAACACTCTTTCCAGGAATGGTGGTTAAAATATTTGCTAACCTCTCCAGATCAGGCTCTGAACCCCTGGAACCAGCGTAGGCTCAATTGGAATAGACCTGGCTCAGAGCAACCAGTTTGGGAACTGAGCTTAATGCCTGAAGTAGCTCCATCTCTCCCGCTCTGGCTGTAAAGCATGTGATTGCAGATGCTGCTGGCTGCCTTTTTGTGATCATGAGATAAGCCACCCTGAAAATTAAAAGGATACCGAGAGGAGGACTGAATAAAGAGAACTGTACAGCCAGCACCCTGGGCAGACTGTGCCAAGGCCCACACTCTCTATTGTTCAGTCCTGTTTGTATCAGGTTTCAATACTTTGTGATGATGGTTTTTGCATCCTCTCAATTATCTTCTTACTTCACATTTGGTTAAGGTTAAACTGAGGTCCAGAGCAAAAAAAAGGCCTTGTCTGAACTCTTACAGAACCAGGACCTTAATCTTTTGTCTGTCAAACAAACCAGTGCTCTCCTAATAAATCATAAAACCTCTTCCACCACATTGTGGGAAGCAGCAGGGACTCCAACAGTGTTTGTTGAGTGAATTAATTACTAAATGAGAATGAGATCAGAGGGAAGTTCTGGCAAGGGCACAAGGTAATCAAGGGTTTGGAGTGAAGGAGGGACAGTGCGGAGACGGGCAATGAAAAGAAACCCTCAAGAGTTTATTCTATTTTAGTCACATGAACACATTGACAGTACAAAAGGCTTTCTTAAACTCCGGGGAGTTTCTGTGGATAAATATCTGATTGCCACTTGTCCAGAAACAATCAATATCCAAAGCACAGAAAGCATTTGGAAGTTTATTATAAAAATAACTGGAAGGGGTCTAGAAAGATCTCAGAGTGCCAAATCCCATCAAGAACTTGTGATCCGGATGGGGACGGTGGGTAGGTAACAGAGTCTCAGTATTGTGACATAATTCTCCTCTGAACAGGAGGAAGAAAAAGGCTGTCACTGTGCAATTAGAAAATGTCATCACTCTTCATGAAACTTCAGTTTTTCTTATATGTAAAATGGAAAAAATAATAATACGGTCTCACTGCTATGGTTTGAATGTCCCCTCCAAAATTCATGTTGAAATTTAATTGATGATATTAAGTGGTGGGTCTTTTAAGAGGTGGTTAGGTCATTCGGGACCTGCCCTCATGAATGGGTTAATGCCATTATGGCAGAAGTGGGTTAATTGTCATGGCAGTGGGCAGTCCCCATCCTCTCTCTGGTTCACATGCTCACTTGCCCTTCTGCCTCCCACCATGGAATGATGCAGCACGATGGCCCTCACCAGATGTCAGCACCATTCTCTTGAACTTCCAAACCTCTAGAATCATGAGCCAAATACGTTTCTATTCATTGTAAATTACTCGGTTTCAGATATTCTGTTATAGAAGCAGAAAATAGACTAAGACGCCCACTGTACTTTATCTTTGGACCAGATGTTTCAACATTCAGAAATGCTGGGTTTTAGAAAAGTTATATGGTACATAACACTATATTATGGAGCACTCAGTGGGTTCTGGGGAACACCCTGTAATCAAATGCATTAATATTTTTGTAGGGAAACTTATAGATATTTACAGTAAATGGCATAATTAAGACCATAAATAGTCTCACATCAGTTCAGTCCAGGACTTGCCACCAAGTGAGTTATAAAAATCTTTTGGTTGTCAGAGCTTTTGGAGTTATTTTTAGAGACAGGGTCTTGCTCTGTCACACAGGCTGGAGTGCAGTGGCGTGATTATGGCTCACTGCAGCCTCAAACTCTTGGGCTCAAGCAATGCTCCTGCCTCAGCCTCCCAGGACAGGGGTCTCACTTTGTTGCCCAAAGTGCCGAGATCATGAGCCACTGCACCCTACCACTTTTTGGATTTTTGAAACTGGGGTTAAGGGATGATGAGTATATCATGCATTGGGCTGTTGGGAGAATTGGATGAGGTAAACCAATGGTTGGCTTGGAGGAGTCACTCAATGTGTTACTAGTGTTATTTTCCTTCTGCTTCTATATATGAATGTCCCACATGGGCTCCAATCTCTACCTCGAGGAAGGCCATTCTCTCGTGGCCCCCTCTGGGATTGTCCTACACCCCTGAGGCCTGTTTGCAACCTAAGGTCAAGGTGTCACAACCACCTGATGCACTCCACCACTAAAGGCCTCTCTACTCACCTCAGGGCCAATGTGAGGACCTGCTGGGTTCCAGAATTCTATGAGAACTGCCTCCACTTGGTGGTGCTCAGCCCTGTCCTCCCTTTTTTTGCCTGCAGTCTTAAAGGACCACAGGGGTTGTCCACTTGACTCCACAGGCTTCTCTACAGGAAGCCAAGTAAGACACAGGGGGCTGGCAGTAGTCAGGCTGCAAGGTTAAGGGCAAGATCACCAGGGACTGACTTTTTATCAAACCATGCAGAAACTAGACACAGGACTGGGGCAAGGGTGAAACAAGCAAGACACCTCAGGCACAAAATTGAAGGAGGCCCTATGCACCCCCTCACCTCATCTTCATCCTGGTCCTGCTCACAAATTGAATATAAGGTCAAAAGCAAGAGAGTTTACCTAGGAAAATGCAGACCAGAGAAGACAGGATTGGCTGTATTAGTTATCTATTGCTGCATGACAAATTACCTCCAAAAATAATGATTCAAAACAACAATAATGACTTATTATCTCATGCAGGCACTAGATCAGAATCTCTCACAAGGTAGCAGTCAAGATGTTGTCCAGGGCTGCAGTCCCTGAGGCCTTGACAGGAGCTGAAAGGTCCATTTCCAAGGTGGCTCACTCTCATGGCTGGCAAGTTGGTGGTGGATATTGGCAGGAGGCCCTAGTTCCTCTCATGTGGGCCTCTCCACAGGCTGCCTGAGTGTCCTCCTGACATGGTGGCTGACTTCCCCCAGAGTGAGCAATCCAAGAGACCAATGCAAAAGTTGCAATGCTTTTTATCACCTGGTCTAAGAAGTCACACACCCTGTCATTTCTGCAGAATTCTAATGGTCACAAAGCACTAATCATGTAGGAAGGAACTAACTACACAGAGAATGGATACCATGATATCAGGCTCATTGGGAACCATCTCAGATACTTGCAATCATGGTCTGCCTTCTTGCCCTCTATAATTCATATCTCTCTTAAATTAAAATTAGCAGACTCCCAAGCCTTTCAACATGCCCAAAAAGTCCTTCAATGACAACATCAGCTTGAGGTCCAGTATCTTATTACTTAAATCAGGTCCTGGCATAAATGAAGGTCCCATGATGTGGCTTCTCAAGTACAGCTCCTAGAGTACAGTTCCTCTCCATCCTAAAACTATAAACTAAAGAGATACATTATCTGCACCCCTACACACCCAACTTCCAATGTCAGGCAGGCATTACTCTAGATTCCCTTTCCTCATTCAAAAATGGGGAAAGCAAGAGGCATATGGAAGTCATTGGCTCATAGCAATTTTGAAATCCAGCAGAGCAGATGTTAATCATTTCTGATAGGGACTCACTCCTACCACTGCCCAGAAATGATACTCTATGTTTCTTCAACACTTCCTGGAACTCTTGTTTGTTGGATCACCCAGTTCATTACGACCACTTGCTATTTTCCAGGTTATCACAAGTGACGGAATTTCTAAACTTTTTACCATTACATAACAAAGAACCTCTTCTCTCAAGTGTCTTACTCTTACTTTTATTTTTTTAGAGATAGAGTCTCACTTGTCACCCAGGCTGAAATGCAGTGGCATGATCATAGCTCACTGTAACATTGGACTCCTGGGCTCAAGTGCCTCAGCCTCCTGAGTAGCTAGGACCAGAGATGCACACCACCATCCTCCACTAATTTTTTAAAAATTTGTTGTAGAGATGGGGTCTCACTATGTTGTCCAGGCTTGTCTTAAACTCTAAGCCCCATGTGATCCTCCCAGCTTAGCTTCCTAAAGTGTTGGGAGTACAGGCATGAGTACCTGACCCTCCTCACTTTCTTTTAAGCTCTTATTACATCCTTATCGCAGCCATCAGGCTTCTCTTGAAGTGAAGTCTCCTGAAGTCCCTTTAACCTATCGTGCACCCTCTCCTCCCAGCGTCTGCCCAAATCCAGTGCCAAAGCCACTCCCACATTTCTTACGGCAGCACCACATTTCCAGGCACCTAAATCTGCACTATTTCTACTGCTGTATAGTAAATACCCCAAAACTTGGTGACTTAAAACAATAGTAATCATTTATTCTCTCTTACGTATGGGTCAGGAATCCAGGAGTGGCTTGGCTGGGTAGTTCTAGTTCAGGATGTCTCATGAGATTGCAGACATATATCAGCTCAAGCTGCAGTCATCTGCAGGCTTGACCAGGGTGGAGAATCCTTTTCCAAGGTGGCTCATTTACATGGCTGGTGAGTTGGAGCTGACTAAGGGCTTATGTTCCTCTCTATGGGAGCCTTTCAATAGAGCTGTATGATGATCCTCACAACAAGCCTCTAATGAGACAGGTAATCATCATCTTATCATACAAATACTGTAAAACTACAGTTGAGATGAGTACAACAAGAAGGAGGTACTTTTGCTCATATGAGTGCAAATAAATAGTTGACCTAATCAGGAAAGTCATGGAAGACCTCCCTGGGGAGGTGATGCCTGGGCTGAGCTCTGGGGGATGAGCTCTTCTAACCAGACATAAAGAGAAGGAAGCCAAGCACAATGGCTTATGCCTGCAATCCCAGCACTTTGGGAAGCCGAGGCAGGTGGATTACTTGAGCTCAGGAGTTCGAGACCAGTCTGGACAACATGAGGAAACCCTATCTCTACCAAAAATACAAAAAAATTAACCAGGTGTGGTGGTGCACACCTGTAATCCCAGCTACCTGGGAGGCTGAGGTGGAAGAATTGCTTGAGCCCAGGAGGTAGCGGATGCAGTGAGCTGAGATTGTGCCATTGCACTCCAGCCTGGGCGACAGAGTGGATCTCATCTCAAAAATTAAATAATAATAATTTAAAAAGAGAAAAGTGTTACAGGAACAGGGAACAGCATGTGTTAAGGCTCTGAGGCAGGAAAGAGGATAACTCTTTCTAGAACCTAATGAAGGCGAGTGAGGCTGAGGACAGAGTGAGGTGGAGCAGGGGAAGATTAGGCTGGAGATAGAGAGAGAAGAGCCAGACAGGAGATGAGGACATATCATCCAACCCTTTCATTTGTGTAACAGTGGAAACATCTCAGCATATCTTTTTACATACTCTTATTTTGACTTTCACATTCTAAGTAAGAATGCCAGCACGTTCCAGTGCACACACTGGAACTCAGAGTGGTTAAGCAAATAAGTACAGGTCACATTGCAAGACTGAGACCAAGGTAAGACTTATTTTCTCACTAAAATAACCACACTGCGCCACCTCCCTAAAAAGAAATGGCCCCCTTCCTAACTTTCCTTCTCCCTTAGTAGTGCATATGTGGTAATGTTTGTCTAGGAATTGCCAGTGTGTCTTTACTAATCATGGTTGCACTTGGCACTCACAAAACCTCCTGGAGGTGCACATATTTCCCTGCCATAAAGAGCTTCCCTCTCCCCCTCTTCACATCTCTCCTTACCCCGCACCACCCCAGCACCCCTGCCTGCACCTAGCAGCCAGGGGCTACACTTCCATCAGGAAGTAACAGGTCAGGCAAGCTCATAGTCCATGGCTATGTAGGCTATTGCAGGCTGGCTTCCTCCATCCCAACTCCAGATGTGTTTCTAGTAGTGCCCAGAGCTTCCTGGAAACCCAGATTGGGGTATCTTCAGAGCTCATGCAAGCAGAGCAGTGTGCTCATCTGAATAGGTTCTAAGGCTGAAATCTCCTTCTGTGCATGGCCTGCCTCAGCAGCTGCTCCTTCGAGCTCCCCCAGTGAACCTTCCAGGCAGATAAGAAGTGACTGTGAACGGGATGGAAGCGAACGCCACAGCTTTGCTATCTGCCTCTTGCTAGGTATGCGGGCATTTTGAAACACAGGGAAGAACGCATTTTCACTTCCCTCATTTATAAAAGCACTGACACTACTCTTGGCATTGTCTTCTCTGCTTTCCCTCAGCCAATGGCGTCCAGGGTACTGAGAGATAAGACAGCACCCAGCTCTAGACCTTGCTACTGAATAATTCGTGCTTCTAATTTTTTTCCCCTTTTGATTTAATTTTTTTTTTCTTTTTTCTTTTCATAAAGACAGGGTCTCATTCTGTTGCCCAGGCTGATCTTAAACTCCTGGGCTCAAGCGGTCCTCCCACTTTGGCCTCCCACAGTGCTAGAATTGCAGGCATGAGCCACTGTGCCCAGCAGTTCTAACTGCTGACAATCTGATAAGTGCAAAAAGTAACTTTCTGCTCTGCTGCTTTCATTTGTACTTCTCTACTTTCTATTAAAACTGGGCAACACCTGTATGTTGATTAGCTGTTTGCCAATTGTTCTTCCTTCAAGGACTCCAGCCCCTTGGAAGTGGAGCCTCTCCAGGTGTGTTTGACGAGTTGGGGTGGAGCAGAACTCTCCCCTCCCTTGTTTTGCATACTGCACTTCTGTTCACACAGCCTGACGACTGGACACTGGGCACGAAGAGCTCACAGAACAATGCCCCAAGCTGTCATTCCCCTGGGGGTGTCTGATGTTACCTGGAAATGTCATGTTGGCATAGCTAGTGGGGACCCGTTTTAAGCTTGGGACCAAAGGTCCTCCCTCCTGGCAGTAGGATAGGAATGACACAGCAGAGGGAATGCAGAGAGCCTTTGGCAGCTGCAGCCTCACATAGGCACAGTGTGAGGTGCAGGGCAGACTTGAGAGCCCTCCAGAGGAGCTACTTACTGAATGGGCTTTGAGCCAGAGCATGAGCAGAGGACAAGAGTTCTCTGCACTCAACGTTGAGGCCAACCAGGTCCACCTAGGTCAGATTTTTGAGCAGGCCAGGACTGGGGTGAGGCAAGTGAAGTACTTAGGATATAAAATTTACAAAGGCACTGACTCTCAGGGCTCAGCCTGTACTCGCACAGCCCTGAGGGTGAGTGCCTCCTTACATTTCATGCCTAGGCACCTTTGCCTCACCCTAGCCCCAGCCCAGCCTGGGAGACAGGAACGTGGTAGGGCCCAGAGGAGTCGGGACAGTCCCCTTGTCCATGAGAATCCAGGCTTAGCTCTCAGAGAGGAGGAAGTGCTGACTGGGAAAGGAACCCACTCTACCTCTTTTGTGGCTGTTTGTGTATTGTGAACTTTCTGTTGTTCTAAATACAGGGTATTAGTTCAATGGTTCTTAACAACTCCTCTGGTTGTCTTTATAAAGTCCTGTGTCAGTTAGTGGGAGATAGAAACCAGTGTAGCTCTTTTCTTTTTTCTTTTCTTTTCTTTTCTTTTCCCTTCCTTCCTTCCTTCTTTTTTTTTCAGAGTCTTGCTCTGTTGCCCAGGCTGGAGTGCAGTGGCGGGATCTTCACTCACTGCAGACTCTGACTCCCAGGTTCAAGCAATTCTCCTGCCTCAGCCCCCTGAGCAGCTGGGATTACAGGCATGCACCACCATGCCCAGTTAATTTTTGTATTTTTATTAGAGATGGGGTTTCATCATATTGGCCAGGCTGGTCTCAAACTCCTGACCGCAGGTGATCTGCCCACCTTGGCCTCCCAAAGTGCTGAAATTACAGGCCTGAGCCACTGTACCTAGCCCACTGTACCCAACCCATTTTCAACAGGAAAGCATTTAATACAAGGATTTTTTTAAAAACGGAATACTACACAGTCATAAAAAAGAACAAGTTCATGTCCTTTGCAGGGACATGGACGAAGCTGGGAACCATCATTCTCGGCAAACTAACACAGGAACAGAAAAACCAAACACCACATGTTCTCACTCATAAGTGGTAGTTGAACAATGAGAACACATGGACACAGGGAGGGGAACATTATACAAGGCCTGTCAGGGGGTGGGGGGCAAGGGGAGGGAGAGCATTAGGACAAATACCTAATGTATGCAGGGCTTAAAACGTAGATGATGGGTTGATAGGTGCAGCAAACCACCATGGCACATGTATACCTATGTAAAAAACCTGCACGTTCTGCACACATATCCCAGAACTTTAAGTAAAATAAAATAATAAATAAATAAACAAACAAACAAACAAAAAAGCACTGGAAGGACGGGAGCAGCAGCAGACTCTTGCCTGGGCTTCCAGGAATATCTCTCCAAACACCACAGAACCAACCCACTGACAGAGTTGCTCCCTGTGACACAGCCAGGACGGGGGAGAATTGGGAGATCACCACTCTCTATTCAAGAACACGGCCCCTTAGCTGTGGTCCAGGGATCAGAAGCCAGGGACTAGGGTCATAAAGCCATCACAGCTACTTTTCTCACCTTCAGCAAGGCTGGAGCTTGGATGCAGAAACACTGGGGCAGAGGTCCCCTCATCTCCCACCTCTGCTCTCTCACAGAAAACTGTGCCAAACAACAGGAAGGGAGCCTCTGCCTCACTTCCACTTCACATCTCAGCTTGATGGCATCTGATTGGCAGAACAAAGTGTACTGTCAGAGCAATAGCTGCAAGGGAGTTTGAGAAATATCATTTTTATCTTCCCTACCATTACAGTCCAGGAAGACTCCATAGAAAGTGGTGAGAATGCTGGGGACCAGCGGACAATACCCAACTCAAGTCTCAAGTTTAAAGGCTCCTGCAGGTGAGAGAAGAGAAACTAGGGGACCTCATGCTATTTACAGGCACATCTCATATTACTGAACTCACTTGATTGTGCTCAGCAGATGTTGGAATTGTACAAATTGGAGGTTGTGGCAATCCTGCATACAGCAAGTCTATCAGAGCTATTTTTCCAACAGGCTGTGCTCACTCTGTGTCTCTGTTGTCACATTTTGGTAATTCTCACAATATTTCAAAGTTAGTCATTATTACTACATCTGTTATAGTGATCTGTGATCAATGATCTTTGATGTCACTATTGTAATTATTTTGGAGTGCCATGAACCATGCCCACAGTGAACTCGATAAATGTCGTGTGTGTTCTGACTGCTCCTACTGGCCAGTCCCTGTCTCTGTCCCTCTCCTTGGGCCTTCCTATTCCTTGAAACACATAAATATGGAAATTAGGCCAATTAATAACCCTACAATGGCCTCTAAGTATTCAAGTGGAAAAAAGAGTCACAGTCTCTCACTTTCAATCAAAAGCTGGAAAAGATGAAGCATGTGAGGAAGGCACGTCAAAAGCCAAGAGAGGCTGAAAGCTAGACCTCTCACAGCAAACAGCCAAGTTGTGAATGCAAAGGAAAAATTCTTGAAGGAAATGAAAAGTGCTACTCCAGTGAACACACGAATCATAAGAAAGTGAAACAGCCTTATTGCCGACATAAAGTCTGAGTGGTCTCGATGAAAGATCAAATCAGCCACAACATTCCCTTAAGACAAAGCCTAATCCACAGCCTAATCCTCTTTCAATTCTATGAAGGCTGAGAGAGCTGAGGAAGCTGCAGAAGAAAAGTTGGAAGCTAGCAGAGGTTGGTTCATGAGGTTTAAGGAGAGAAGCCATCTCCAGAACATAAAAGTGCAAGGTGAAGCAGCAAGTGCTGATGGAGAAGCTGCAGCAAGTTATCTAGAAGATCTAGTTAAGATGGCTGATGAAAGTAGCTACACTAAACAACAGATTTTCAATGAAGACGAAACAGCCTACTCTTGGAAGAAGTTGCCATCCAAGACTTTCATAGATAAAGAAAAGTCGGCTGGGCGTGGTGGCTCACTCCTGTAATCCCAGCACTTTGGGAGGCTGAGGCGGGTGGATCACAAGGTCAGGAGTTCAAGACCAGCCTGACCAAAATGGTGAAACCCCGTGTCTACTAAAAATACAAAAATTAGCCGGGTGTGGTGGCATGTGCCTGTAGTCCCAGCTACTCGGGAGGCAGAGGCAGGAGAATTGCTTGAACCCAGGAGGCAGAGGTTGCAGTGAGTTGAGATCATGCCACTGCACTCCAGCCTGGGCAACAGAGTGAGGCTCCATCTCAAAATAATTAAAAAAAAAAAAAAAGAAGAAAAGAAAAGTCTATGCCTGACTTCCATGGCAAAGGACAGGTTGACTCTCTTATTAGGGGCTAAAGGAGCTGGTGACTTTAAGTTGAAGCCAATGCTCCTCCTTTACCATTACCCAAATCCTAGGGCCATTAAGAACGATGCTAAATCTGCTCTCCCTGTGCTCTATCAGTGGAACAACAAAGCCTAGATGACAGCACATTGGTTTACAACATGGTTTACTGAATATTTTAAGCCCAATTTTGAGACCTACTGCTCAGGAAAAAAGATTCCTTTCAAAATATGACTGTTCATTGCCAATGGACCAGGTCACCCAAAAACTCTGATGGAGATGTATAAAGAGATGTACAATTGATGTTGTTTTCATGCCTGCTAACACAACATCCATTCTCAGCCCTTAGGTCAAGGAGTAATTTCAACTTTCAAGTCTTATTATTTAAGAAATAATTATTTTAAAGTTTTAGCCATCATAGATAGTGATTCCTTGGAAGGATCTAGGAAAAATAAATTGAAACCTTCCCGGAAAGGATTTCCCCTTTTAGATGCCATAAGAACATTTGTGATTCATAGGACGTGGTCAAAATAGCAACATTAACAGGAGTTTGGAAGAAGTGGATTCCAACTCTCATGGATGACTTTGAGGGCTTCAGACTTCAGTGCAGGAAGTAACTGCAGAAGTGGCAGAGATACAAAATGACAAGTGCAGCCTAAAGATGACATTGAATTGCTGCAATTTTATGATAAACCTTCAGCAGATGAGGAGTTGCTTCTGACAGATATGCAAAGAAAGTGGTTTCTTGAGGTGGAATCTCCTGGTGCTATGAACATTGTTGAAATGACAACAAAGTATTTAGAATATCACATAAACTTAGTTGATAAAGCAGGAGCAGGGATTAAGAGGATTGACGCCAATTTTGAAAGAAGTTCTGCTGTGGATAAAATGTTGTCAAATGCTACAGAGAAATCTTTTTTGAAAGAAAGAGTCAATTGATGCAACAAACTTCATTGTTTTTGTCCTTTAAGAAATTGCTACTGTCATCCCAATCTTCAGTAACCACCACCCAGATCAGTCAGCAGCCGTCAACACTGAAGGAAGACCCTCCACCAGCAGAATGATTATGATGACTTGAAGATTCTGATGATCGTTAGCATTTTTTATCAATAAAGTATTTCTAATTAAGGTATGTACATTGTTTTGTAGACAATGCTATTGCTCACTTAATAGACAAGAGTATCATGCAGACATAACTTTTATATGCACTGGAACACCAAAACAATTGTGTGACTTGTTTTATTGTGATATTTGCTTTATTGTGGTAGTCTGGAACCAAACCTGCAATATCTCTGTGGTGTGCCTGTGTTAGAGTAGGGACCTGGTGCTCAGGCATGGACAAACCTGCCCACGGAGCCCCACTGCCCCCACCTCACAGACCTCTGCCTTTGCCAGGCTACTCACCATCCACAGGCCGCACGACTGATCAAGGCCCAGATGACCTTTCATTTGCAAGCACTTGAGCATGCGCAGGAGAATTCAGCAGTACAGGGCAGCCTGTGGCAAAACCATGCCTCCCTTCACCCCAACCCAGATCCCAGACTCTGGAATCTCTAGAGACTGAAACTGCAAATAAATATGTGACAAGTCTGAGGAGTTTGCCTCCTTCAAAGCATTAGTGTCATTGCTGCAAGTGTGTGGATTTTCCACTTGGTGGATTTGTGTCTGCCTCCGATTCCTTGCTTTGTTTTACCTAAGGGCTTTTCTGGTATCTTTGGCAATGAGATCTGGAAATGAGTTGGCATCTGGTCTAATCGTTTGGTGGAGTAAGTCTGGTTCCCCACCTGTTAGCTGGAGCTCCCTAGCTTCCTTAACATCTAGATCCGTGTGGCTGGAAACACTAACCCCTGCCTTATGGTTCAAGGTCTCCCCTGCGACTTCACTTGGTTAGGCCAGAGCTTAGGGTGCCAGCATGGCCTCGGCCTCCTGGGCCCTCCCTCATGCACCACGTGGAGGTATGGAGTAGGGCACAGGGGAAGAGAGGAAGAGAGGGCCCTGGAGGCTGAGTCTCTTCCCTGGGCAGCTCAAACCTGCCACATAGAGCATCAGACAGGACAGGAAAGACATCCCAATAAGGTTCTGAGCACACTGCGTGACAAACATTCTAGGGCCACACTCTCATTCTTTTTTTCTCTCCCACTTAGAAAAGTGGCAAAGTAGCACCACACTCTGCTTCCTAAAGGCCTTCCCACTTCACCCCGTCCCCAAAACCCACCACACATTTCTCACGGGCTCTGCCACCCATACAGCATCCTAGCGTCTCATCATCTTTCTGGCTACTGTCTTCCTCCTTTTTCTCTGTTTTTGTTTCCTTTCTGTTTTTTTTTCATTAATCTCCCATCTCAGGAGCAAAAGTGAGAAGGTTTCCATCTTCAGCAGCAAGCTAGCTTATTCTCTGGGAGTCCAGCTGGCGCGTTTGCCCTCCATGTCTCTCTCTCCAGTCCACTGACTTATTCAGAAAGTGTCTCAAAGTCAGTTCCCATTCCATGTGGAATGTTAGTTCCAGCTGTTAGGACAGTAAATGTTTCACCTCATTACTAATGTGTGTATACACACACACACACACACACACACTACATATAGCTGTAGCTATAAAATCACATATCTCACTATCTTCATATATAGACAAATTGTGCCTAAGCAGTCCTTATGAGCAATGTTTTAAATGATGCACTAATTGTCATATCTTCATAAAACTAACATGACTGGCCCTCCCTTCTCTGGTTCCCCTTCTCACTCCCTTCCTCCTACACCGTTACCTTTCCACCGTTGCAACTCCCATCCCAGGTGTGCTATATAGCACACGAGGTGTAAATAGTTGTCATCCTGAGAGCTGAGCAAGGCAGCTATGCTTGACCATGTGTGTTCCCAGGGGAACCCCAGTGCCATCGAGGCTGTCCTGTAAGGACTGTGAGGGCTGTCCCCTCGCTAATCTGTGACTTGTGGTTTCTTCTAGATGAGTCAGCCAAGGTGGGGATGTGAAATGAATCAAGTAGATGTGTGTCAGTGATGCTCTGGAGAATGATGCCAGCCTTAATGGCTTCACACAAAACAGCCCCAGAACTCCTGGCTCTAGATGTACATCCAGGCCAGGCTCTCCCAACTCCAGCACAGTTCAGATAATATGGACTGCCCTGTACACTGAAGGATGCTTAGCAGCATCCCAGGCCTCTACCCACTGGATGCCAGGAGTACCCCCAAGCCCTCAGCTGGGACAACCAAAAATGTCTCCTGATATTGCCAAATGTCTCCCTGGAAAGTAAAAATCACCCCTCAGCTGAGAATCTGTGCTCTATAGCTGTATAGATAAATATTGTGTATACGGCAATGTATACATACATACAAACAATTAAATATTTATATGTCCTTATTTTAAGTTGGCATCTGATATAAACTTTTCATTCAATCAGCATATGTGCAAAACAGAAATGTGACATATTTTCTTCCTTTTCTTTTAAAAATTAATGTCATCTGTGATAATAGTGACATTTGTGATAACTAAATAAATAGAACCATCATATATCTTTCTGTGAAATTGGCATTGAAGCAGCAGTGAGAAGGGGGTTTTGGAGTGTCAGTTGCCTTCCCCTGGACCCACCATGGCTCCTGCCTCCTGGAGCTTTGAGAATGCAGATGGATAGTATAAACCAAAAATAAAGTTCTAAGCCCCCCCAGCCATCTGAATGGACCCCTCCTCTTGGCCAAGGGCATTCCAAAGTTAACCTGAAAAACCAATTCAGGACATGATGGGAACAGAGAGCTGGACATGCCTCATTATACCATCCTCCCTTTTGGAATTACTGATAGAGGACTCTTTAAATCTGATAAGAAACATTTACAGTCTATTCTTGGCTGGGGGCAGTGGCTCACACCTGTAATCCCAGCATTTTGGGAGCTGAGGCAGGTGAATCATTTGAGGTCAGGAGTTCCAGACCAGCCTAGTCAACATGGTGAAACCCCATCTGTACTAAAAATACAAAAATTAGCCAGGCGTGATGGCAGACACCTGTAATCCCAGTTACTCAGGAGACTGAAGCACAAGAATCGCTTGAAACCAGGAGGTGGAGGTTGCAGTGAGCCGAGATTGCACCACTGCATTCCAGCCTGAGCAACAGAGCAAGACTTTATCTCAAAAAAAAAAAAAAAAAAGAAAGAAAAGAAACATTTACAATCTATTCTCTCTAAAGCCTCCTACCTGGAGGCTTAATCTGCATGGTAAAACTTTGGTCTCCACAACCCCTCATCGTAAACCCAGATATCCTTTTCTATTGATTCTAAGTCTTTAGATAATAATTCTTTCAACCAATTACCAATGAGAAAATCTTTTAATCAGGTTGTCCCACCTTTCCCGACTGAACCAATGTACGTTTTACACATATTAATTGACGATTTATGTCCTCCTAAAATGTATAAAATCAAGTTGTAGCCTGACCACCTTGGGCACATGTTCTCAGAATCTCCTGAGAGCTGTGTCACAGTCCACTGATCACTCACATTTGGCTCAGAATAAACCCCTCCAAAAATATTACAGAGTTTGACTTTTTTCGTTGACAACAGTTAGGGGTCCTAGTCACTTGGCATTTGTCTTCTCTAGCCAAGACACCTCAGAGATCCCTGTGCAAACCAATTCAAAGGGGAAAGGAAAGATGAGCTGATCTTCAGTTACACAGGATTGCTATCTACATCAGCCCCAATATAATACATTCTCAAGATAGGATAGATTATGGTGCAATAAAACATAATCCAAAAAACTGCAGTGGTGCAAGGCATTCCAGGTCTGTTTCTCTCTCATCTTCATGGCAATTACAGGTCATGCTCTATGTTGCTGTTATCTCATTCTGGGGCCCAGGCTGGCTAAGCAACCACACTGGGGAACATGAGGAAGTACATACTCACTCGGAAAGTGCCTGCCTCAAAGTGGATGTCACTTCTCTCACATTTCATTGACCAAATCAAGTCACATGCCCATGCCTGAGTTCAACAGGTGCCTCCTGCAGAAGGAGGACAGGGAATTGATGGACAGTCATAGAGCTCAGCACACTTGCTTAACTTCTCTACTCAGAGGTTCCTTCAGTGCCTCCCAGCACACTAGGGCCCCACCCTATCCTGTCTGATGCTAACCCTCTTCTCTTCTTCAGCTGGACATTTTCCAAAGTCTCTCTCCTCTCCCACCCCCAGCTAGTAATAATTTTCAGAATCTTCATCATTAGCCACCATATCTCCACCCCCTTCCATTCATCAAAGATAATCAAGACATCATTTTTAAACCCAAAGTCTAAAGTTCCCTTCCAATTCTGGACTCACAGGACTTATTTCTCAGGACTGTTTAAAAAGAGAGGTTACAGCACGGTTTCTAGGCAATGGCACTCTTGACATTCTAGACTGGATAATTGTTTGTTGCAGGGGGTTGTCCTGGTCATTGTAGGATGTTTAGCAGCATCCCTGGCTTCTACCCACTAGATATCTGTAGCAGTCCCCAAGTTATGACAACCAAAAACATCTCCCGATTGCCAAATACTCCCTGGGAGGAAGGGGACAAAATTGCTCCCAGTTGAAAACCACTAGTCTACAGAAGTTCCAGCCCATTGCCGCTCCTGGCTAATTATTTATTTATATTACATGAATCTACTGAGTACTTGCTAAGTGTCCACCCCTTCATCAACAAACACAAACTGGGCACCTACTTCAGACACTGGCTGAAGGCAAGAGGTGCCAAGATCACATAGGTGTGGTCCCTGCCCTCCAAGCACTCACATTCAGTGCAAGAAGCCAGCAGACATGTTAAAATATAAGTTCGGCACAATACAATATGTTCATGGCTCTGTGAGCAAATTGCCATGTGAGCTCAAAACAGAAGTTTTTGGCAGGGAAAACTACACAAAGAAGTTAAGACCACTGGAAAGTAATGATGCTTCATGTTTACACCATACTTTGTGATTTGCAAAGCACTTTCGCATATGTTAACTGCCTTGATCCTGAAACAACCTTGAGAGGCGGTTGTTGCTCTCCCCATTTTGCAGATAAGCAAAGCGAGGTTCAAAAGGATTCAGCGACTTCCCTAGATCGCGCAACAACTGAGTGGCAGAAGTGGGACTAGTTCTGCCACTAGTTGGGTGCCTCAACTCCAAAATTGTTTTCTCCTGTTCCCCTGCAGAACTTAGGAAGGCTGCAGGGAGCTGAAGGGCCATTGATGCCACAGCAGGACAATCATACTTCCCACACCCATGTACCCAAGGCGAAGGTGCCTGGCCTCGAGCAAGATTAGGACTATTAGATCAGGAACATGGAATGTAAGGAGAAGAGAAACAGTCAACTCTTTCCATTTCAAAATAGAACTTCGGTACTCATAGCAGAGGCAAGTTCTTGAAAGATAAGGCTTTTGATCTGCAAAAACTGTTTTTTTTTTTTTTTTTTTTTTTTTTCAGTTCTAAAAGCCTAGTTTTAGCATCATCAGAAGCAAAGCTCTGAAGGAATTGGGGCATAAAATCTAGATTAGAAAAAGGAGAGCTGGAGAACCAGACTGCCATGCTGCCGAGATTAGACATGGATAACTAAGAGGGGTGGGGTGGGCGGAGGCAGAGGTGAGAGCAGCAGAAGGAGCTACTGATATGTGAGGCGGGGACAAGGAATCACATGCTTGACTCCTCCTGTGGTCCAATCTCAGTGGGACAGGAAGTATCAGACCCAGAAATCTCTGGCCAGTTTGGGAAACAAGAAAGGAGGGGCCTTGGGATGATAACAAACCTTAGAGGGAGCTCCCTGTCCAGTGGAGGAGCCCAGACATGTGGACCCAGAGAGTGCCACTCCCTCAGCCTGGTGCAGAGAGAATAGATGGGCTTCTCCATGCCCACAAGGAGCGGGGCAGAGGGGTTACCTGAAAGGCAGAGCCTCGCAGGGGACTCACAACAACGGGAGAGGATGTCCTGTGAGATCAGATGAGGACACTGTCATGTCCCAGCTGATGCCAGCCAGGAGGGGAACAACTGTCTGAACACCACACTGGATGGCAGATGTCAGCAGATGTTGACGAGTGAGTCTCATTGGAATGAGATGGAGAACAACACAGTCCAACAAATATCCAGAGACTCACTCTGATTGGAAAAGGGCATGTCACAGGTCCAAGCCCACTGAACCAATCACTGTGGTCAGAGAAGTGAGCGTTTCAATTGGAGGGAGGCTCTTCTTGCTCCACGTATCTTCTTTCTCAGTTTCTCCCCCCAAAGGCAACCACTGTTTATGGTTTCTTGTGTATCTTTTCAGAATGAGAAGTTCTCCATTTACACAAACTCATCTATGTGTATGTGGTCCCTCACTTTCTTTACTCAGTGTCAGCCTACCATACGCACCCCATTACACTTAGGTTTTTGACCTAACCCATCCTACAGACTTTATATCTGCTCTTATGAAAGCTGCCAATGACCTCCATGTCATCAAATACTCTCTACTACTCCACAGCTGAGTAGGGGAGCCAGGTGGTGCCAGGAGAATCCATTTCTCCTGACTCATGGTCCTGTGTTCTGTCCCATGCCCGTGCCTGCCCAGCACCCCCTGGCCACCACCCTGTATGAGCCAATCATGTCCATCTAAGGCACAATCTGGAGACAGACGTGAAACCACGTCCCCCCAACCCCCATCACAGCACCTGAGCCCAGTAACCTGAATACAAGCCTTCCTGGAAACAGGGACCTAGCCAACACCCTCACCACTCAAAGTGGGGTCCAAGGACCAGCATGAGCAGCAGTATTGCCTGGGCACTTTTAGAAATGCAACATCTTAGGCCCTTTGCAGAATCCTGGTCTTTATTTAAACAAGATTCCCCAGGGGGATTCTTGGGCATATTTAAATTTGAGAAATGCTGGTCTACCTGCCTTCTTTTGAGCACTTGGACTTTTCCAGCCCAAGAGGCTTCCAGTTCACAGGCTGTTCCCGCACTTTGCTGCTGATATAAATACTCTCATCGCTGCTGTATTGGGTTTACATTTAAGGATTCCCAAAATACACCTGGCCCTTGTGTACACAAAGATGCTAGTGGCTCTCCAGGTTGCAAAGAGGTGAATTAGGGAAACCCTGATCCTTTTTTGCCATCAATGGCCAGAAAAGGTTTGCAGGGGCCTCTTAGATATTCCTGCTTCTGTGCTTCCCTCACCTCCTGGCACGGGATGCCTGCTTGCCTTTCCCCTGAAATACTGTGTTTATAAACAAAGCCACATATGAACCCATAAAGGGAAGTCTAAGTGGGATCCCTGCACTACAGGGCCCAGCATCTCCTACGGAGGCAGCTGATTCTCAGGAAGTGATGAAGGAGCCATCCAGAATGGTCAGCCCTCTCTCTTGGGGCATTTTGGATGAAAAGCCACCCTCCTGGAGTACAGCAGAAAAGCCTCCCAGCTTTTACTGTGGTTCTTGGTTCCTATCCTCCAGCGCAATTTAATTTTTTAAATAGATGTCAGTCCCTATTTTTTTGATAAATGGCTGAGTTTTTAACACGTGGACATGTTATAGAAAAGAGCAGGTATGGGTCATGCGAAAGCTTGGTGAACAAAAGAAAGAAAATAGGAAAGCTTTTATCTTCTCACCATTTAGCACAAAATTATAATGGTAGGAATACTTTCTAATTCCACAGCAAGGCAATGTCTACCCACACCATATGAGTCCATGAGAATGTGTGTTGACATTACTTAAAGGGGGTGTGGGAATGGGAGATGGGGTTGGGGTGTGTGGGAGGAGGTAGGCAGATTTGACCATTTGTGTTATTACTAAAAAGTTCAAATCAAAAGCAAAGCAAAACAATGTACTATACCACTTCCTTATTTCTTTATTTTTTTGTTTTGATGGGATTTAACATAAAATAATGCTGACCTAGCTGAAATCTTCAGAATGTGAAGTCGACATCAGATCTCCATGCACCATATTTTTGACTTGCAAATGCCTTCCAAGAATAGCTGGAGTGTCCTTATTAAGCCCGGCTTGTGATACATCCTTACTTAGCACCGTCTGCTCCAGCACTGTATAATTCATGGACTTGCCTTATGAAGTTAGGGAGGGATGGAAACCGTGACCAGCCCATGAACCCAAGCTGACACTTCAATTATTTCAAAAGGAACACAGAGAAAGCTGAAATCTGACCTGCCTCTCAGCCCCATCCTTGGTGACGCCCAGCCGGCCTTTCTTTAGCCAGGTTCCAGGTCCGTCTGCATCAATGCTGGGGGCATCGTATTCGGCCAAGGGAAACTGTCATCTTAGTTCCAGCCTTATACTCAGCGGTGACCCGGCATCTCTGGTGAGGACGGGGCAGCTCAAGAAACAAGCCTGAGGGTCCATGGTGTTTAGAGTTGAGTTTCACTAATTTTAGCAAACAAGGATGAGCCTGATCATGGTAATAATAATCACTATAGTTACCATATATGAGCTCTTCCAGGCTGCCAAGCCCGGTACCAAGCACCGTTTAAGTATTACCTCATTTAAAGCATAGAGCAAAGTAGGAATTATTGTCCCGTTTTACAGAGGAAGAGACTGTGTCCCAGAAGCTGCCCTAAAGCCACGGATAATGACAAGAAAGTTCTGGATTCAAACACAGGTCTGTTGGGCCCCAAAGCACATGTTCTTAATGAGTGCTTTGCAAAGGGAGTGCCCTAAGGCCCAGGGCTGGGCACCATTGTCATATGGGAAGAAAATAACAGAAATGTTACATATGCTTTAAAATCTCATTTCAAAATTTCTATTTTTGCACATTTTCATACATATTATTACAACTGAATGTACATAGTGAATGAACAAAGATATATTATGTTTTATATTGACTGACCTTATGCAGGGCACCCTTTCTCATCAAGACCACCCCGCTCATGGGGGCTTCCATTCCCCAGGGCAGGTGACCCTCTTATATGACCTTCATGGCCCATAACTCCATTGGTAATTATCCTTATTAGATTGTTTCTTGCTTTTTTTTTGTCCCCCCACTGCAATGGAAACTCCCCAGGAGTTTGGATGCTTCATGACTGCTGAGACCCAATGCTTTGCACTGACGGTGCTCAGGCACATATATTGATGACGGTGTGGTCTGATTTTTTTTTCTTAATTGTAAAGTTTTGAGGCCACTGCTCTTCACTCCTCCCTTGTAGTGATCCCTGACCAGGTTTTCCACCAATGGGCTCTATGCAACCTGGCCTCTGTCCTCAGGATCCTTTTTGAGATCCTCCTCTGAGACCTCTTTAGCCCCATGTGGACATCGGCAAGCTTGACTTCCCCAACGGCCTGGCATACGAAGAAACAGATGCATCTACAATCTGAAGACTACTTCTAATTTGTGGTGGGAGCTCTGATCAGCCATGCACCTCCCTCAGTCTCAGCATCCTTGTTTGCAAGCAGGAGGGGCTTTACCATAGGGGCCTTGGCCCCATCAGGACCTGTGAGGCTGAGACTCCACGTCCAGGCAAAAACGTGCCCTCCTTATGTTTAGTTTCATAAGCCTGCAGCTTTGGGAAGGGGCCACACTCCTGCTGCTGCCCCTCCAGCCAGGTGTGTCACCTTCATGGTGATCCCGCCCCTCTCCAGGTCTCAGTACTTTCACCTGTTCTGAGTGAAGGAGGGGTTGTGGATTATCCTGGAATCTAATGAGCTAGGTATCGTGCATACCCTTGGAAAATTCACAAGAACTCTCTAGATGAACCTCACATTCCTCGGCTTCTGTCATCATAGATCCAATTTAGCAGATGGCAGGGGCTTCTGATCATTCAGAAGGTATTTCCTGAGCACCGTCAGTGCAAGGCACTGGGTCTCAGCAGAGATGAAGCATCCAAACTCCTGGGGAGTTTCCATTGCAGTGGGAGGACAAAAAAAAAGCAAGACACAATCTAATAAGGATAATTACCAATGGAGTTATGGGCCATGAAGGTCATATAAGAGGGTCACCTGCCCTGGGGAATGGAGGCCCCCATGAGCGGGGTGGTCTTGATGAGAAAGGGTGCCCTGCATAAGGTCAGAAGAAGAGCTGTCTGAGAGGAGGAAACAGTCAAAGCAAAGGCCTGGGGAAAGAATGTGTTTGGTTTAGTCAAGGGACAGAAGAAAGTGCAGAGTGGTTGGGGCTAAAGGAGCAAGGGCGGGATGTAGGCAGGGCTGTATGGACAGCTAGGTGATAACTCAGTGCAGAGAAAACACCACCCATGGGTACCAGCACTCCTGCCCCAGACAGGTCCAAATTCCCCTTCGAGATACCTGCTTGATTTGAGCATCCAAGGGAGCCCTTGCCACTTAATACTAAAGACTGGGAGAACTTAACTGGAAGCTCAGATCGTGCAGATGGCTCACCCCATCCCACCCCTGGCTCCCTGACTTGGGAGGCTCTCTTTTCCCCACCTCCACGTCTCTCTTCCATCAAAAGAGGGTCTGGCAGCTACTGCTTTGGTGGTGATTGAGATGTGCCTGGCAGCATGTCTGCAGCGACCATCTCCTGGGCTGTGCTCTGCCCCTGTAGTCAGCCACCCACCCTCGCTGGGCTTTGAAGCCGGGAGCTCATCTTGAAGGGTTTCTCCCTAGCTCGAGGCAGGCTAACCAGGGGAAACCGGTGTCTCAGCTGAGGTCCTCTCCTCCCTCTGGGTGTCTGGAAGCACCAACAAACCCTCAGCTCTCAGGGTTAACAAAGTCTGGAGGCAGGGCAGGGACACACAGACTGCAGTGTTCACAGCCACCACCCAAAGTGAGTGACACAGAAACACAGTCCCCTGTGTGCCTATCAGCCAGATCCAGCCCCTAAACACACAGGGCCCAGGGAGAGGCAGGCTTCCTCCAGGAAAGGAAGGCTGGGTCATAGTTGCTGGGGGTGAGAGGGCACCCCAGAGATGCCCCACAAAATGAGCAAGCTGACAAGAGTAATCCCAGTTCATATTACGTACCCACTATGTGCCAGGCTTCACACTCGGCTCTTGACACTCAAAGCTCCTTACCTTACCGCACCTTCACTCAGTGAGCCTGAGACTCCATGGTTAGTACCACCCCATTTTATAGATGAAGAAACTGAGGTTCTGAGAAATAAACTAACAGCCCTAACTGCGCTAGGAAGTGGCTGAGGGGAGTTGGACCCGGCCTGCTGCCTCTGCCCCGTCTCTGCCTCCTCAAGGCCTAGAGTCTGTGCTGACCCTTTGCAGAGGTCAAGCCTAGGTCAGCTGCATGGGGTGCAAGCAGGGACATGATCTCTATGATTGATGAGCTTACAGTCAAATTGCAGAGACAAGAAAGCACTCAGGAAATGATTCTAGAGGAGGAGAATGTGGGGCTGAATAACGGAGAAAAGCGCATTGAACTTGGGAGTCATACAGACACGGGTGGGGACCTGAGCCCTCTGAACCTCAGTTTCCTCACCTGTAAAATGAGCGTCATCCTGAGTCCTGCTCAAGGTGGTCCTAGGCCCCCGTGAGTGCTGGCACAGTACTCAGCGTGCCATGAGAATTGTACAAATGTTTCCTTGCTTCTTTCTTAGCATTATTTTTCTATTCCTCAAAATAAGTGTAGTAAGACTTTGGAGAAGGAAGGACTCCATGTGGCCTAGAATAGTCAGGACAGGTTTCCTAGAGGAGCTGGGACCTGGGCCTCCCCTGGACTTGCTGCATCTGATCTCAAGCAGAGCTGAAGGTGTCATTATTTGCCAAGTATGCCATTGTTCTGAGATTCAGTTTCCTCATCTGTAAATGGAGATAAGCGTAACTAATTTATCAACAGATCACACACACAGAGCTGTCCAGCAGGATGGAAGGAAGCGAGGAACCCAGAGATTTGGGTCCAGCCAGAGTTCTGCCACTATGGTGTTAGCCTAGGCAGTTCACATTTTGTCTATATGATTTTGTCTCCTCATCTGTGAAATGGGAATTTTTTATTTTGAAGTCACTAGGTGAGTCACTTCACCTCCCTAGAAGCTGCTTCCTCATTGGTAAAATGACCTAGTTGTAGTTCTCTACATTTTTTTCTCTTGAGTTTAAAGCCCCTGTGGCTTGGATTCTAAGCTAGTGCCCACCCTGTCCCCATACCCTCTCCACCCACCATGCCAGCCAAGATGATACACCCTTGGGGAACTGTGTTCAGGTCTGGAGAGAGAACAGAAATGCTTCTGGGCCATATCCTCTTTCCAGATGGCCTTTAAGAGAAACAAGAGGGACAGGTAACAAGGAGGAAGAAATTGACCTTGAAAACACAAATTGACCTTGAAATGTAAGCCAAACTCTCCCAGATAGCTGCCGGCAGGGTCCCCCCACTCCAGCGGCCCCCATCAGCTACAGAGGCACTTCAGAGCACTTCCTGTCTCATTTGGGGCAGGGCTGGCCAGGATGCTCGTGCAGCCCAACCCCAGCCTGGGTAGGGTGCTCTGACCACAGGCCGGTCACACGTAAGGGCAAACAGAGGACTGTTTTTGATCAATGGTTAGGAGCCAGTGGCAGGTGACAAAACCTGGTGAGCGTGAGCAGCCACAAGTGGGCCCTGGGCTCCTGGGCATGGAACTCTCCCCACTCTTGGCTTCCCACTTCCTGGGGTGCATTTCTCTCTTACAGCCCCACCCCACACCATCACCCTCACTCAGTGGCAAACTAAACACTGTCCCTCCTAGCTGGACAGGGGTCTACACCTGGGACACCGTCAGTGGGGTGTTAGGGTTAGGTCGTTTGCCAAGTTCAGGATTGGGACACTCAGCTTTGAGCACCTCCTGCTATATGGAGGGCTCCTCAGAAAGGGAGTTCTGGAGACTTATGGCCCAATTTCCCTAGTCTCTAGAACAGAGCTCCACTTCCTAGGGAGCTTTCTCCAGTGCCCTCCCCACCATTTCCTCCAGCATTATCTTCTTCTCAGGAGGAGGGGAAAAGGCCACAGGAGGAAGTAGAGGAGGGTGGGCAGGAGCCAGCTAGGGGGTCAAGAGGGATCAGATGGGCACAGAGCCAGCTGATGGGGCTGCACACACCAGCCTCACCCTCTTTCTGCCTCTTCCCTCCCCCTCCTTTCTTCCCCTCATAGACGTTAACTGAGCAGCTGCTATGTGCCAGCCCTGTCTGAGTTCCTGCGTATGCACATCTGCCTCACACTCAGACTCTGCACTCTGGCCTGCTCTCCTGCTGAGGCAGAGGGACCCTGTGGCGAGGGAGAGCAGAAAGAGCTCCTCAGCCTATGAACCTGGCCACTACCACAATTTTAGAAATGTGGTCACTGAGGGCCTGAAAAAAAGCCTTGCTCAAAGGCAACCCTCTTGGGACCAAGGCTCCTGCCTGCTGAGGCTGACAAGGTCCTGGCCAGGCAGCACAAATTCCATGCAGGGATGTCCCTGGGGCCCCTGCTGTGCACCCAGCACTGTGTTGGACTGTGGGGACACGGGGTGAGTCAGGCCTGATCTGGGGATGGGGACACAAACACACACAGAGTCAACTCACTCCTTGGTGCCTGAGGGGAAGCCCTGGCGCTGGAGGCACTGAAGAAATGCCCAATGACCTTTCACACCACAGAGGGCACAAGCCCCCTGAGGTCCAAGGTACCATTGGCTTGTTCTGCTCTGTACCTGCATGTCACCATGGAGCCAGGAGCTGACCTCTGTTTTTGAATCATTAGCTCCTGAGTCAAGAGAATGTGGAGGAGGTGTCTGGGGGTGGGAGTCCAGACACTCATTCAGTGGCTGAGTGGCCCCTGTTCCACTCGGCAGCCCTACCTGCCCCCTCCCCAGCTTCCCCCTTTCCCAGCTCCCTCCCACCAGCACCGTCCTGGGCTCCCATTACTCAGGGTTCAAAAGACTGGAACACGAGCGATGGAATGTCAGGACAGCAGGGCAGAAGAGGGATTCAGGATAGACTAGGTATTGCAGGGCCCCCACCCCCACCATGTGGCAGCCCAAGGGTATTGACAAGCCTTATGGTGAGCATCCCAGTGCTGAGGTCCAGAGAGGTGCAGTGCCTTGCCCAAAATCACACAGCAAGAAGGGACAGCAGTAGGCCCAGAGCCCCCAGTCTCTGCTCTCATCTCAGACTCCACCCACTCTTGTACGCAGGTGGCTTCCCCAGCTGGTTCCACACGCTGGGTGGATGTCCAGGCCTAGCGTTCCTACAGCTCAGAGAGTGCCTGGTGGGGGCGGGGAATGGGAGGGTGCAGAGGGGGAGCAGGAGAAAACAGAAAGTGCCAGTGATTCACATTTCAAAATGTCGTGTTATTCCAGGCGCTTTCTCGCTTTGCCACCACCTTCATCCACCCCCCACTTGCCATCTTGAGAACCGGCTGCAGGGTGGCTGGGGCGGGGGGAGGAGGAGGCTGAGACCATCATCTAAGGAAGCTGTGTTTCCACCCTGCCCACTGAGAAGCCCGAGGGTGAATGAGCAGTCGGATGAGCACCGAGCTGGGAACCAAGGGGCCTGGGTGCCAGCCCTGGCTTTGGAATTGGTTGCTGGGAGACCCTGAGCAAGTCCCTAGGCCTCTCTGTACTTCCTTTACATACTTCCCCAGCACATAAAATGGGGAAGTGGGAAGAGCTTGTGGCTCCCACGACTAGTTGCATATCAAAGCAAAACAAAACAGATTCTTGGACTGCATCCCCAGAGATTCTGATTCTATATGTTAGAGATGAGGCCTGGGAGTCTAATTTTAAAGCACACCCCTAAACCCCACCCAACCTGGTGATTCAATGCAACCAGTCTACTGAGGCGTGGTTAGAGAGCTCCTGGCTATATGCTTCCATGCGGTTTCCAATCATCTCCAGGACTTATTTACCTCCTCCAAAATGCCCTCCTGGATTTACCCAGCCCTACCTGCCACGTCTAACCCTCCTCACTTCTGGCCTTGCCTCCCTGCCCATACTCTCCTATGGCTCCTTAAAAGCATTTAGTCATTTGTGCCTATGTGTGCACATGTGTGTGTGTGTGTGTGTGTGTGTGTGTTCTATGTGAGCTACATGAGCAAGATGAACCTCCCACACAGCACAGAGAAAGTTGCTCAGCACTGGAGCCAGCTAGCCCCACATTTGGAACTGGACTCTGCTGTGCAAGGTTGGGTGACCCTAAGGAAGAGCCCCAGCCTCCCTAGGCCTCCGTTTCCACATCCCTTAGAGGGCCTAGCCAGACCCTGCCTCACAGGGCCACATGTGAGCCCTCCACTAAGGTGGTGTACAAAGCACTTGCGGTGGCTTGGGGAGGGGTGTCAGTGGCCAGGAAAGCAAGCCGGGTGAATGGTGGACTCTCCCAGAGGGATGCGTGCTACCCTGGGAGGTCTGGACTCCTTCCTTCAAGTGTGTGCCTTTAGGCAGATGGCTGCCAGCGTAGGTCCTCAATAAAGAACGGGTCCACCCCATATCATTCGGGGTCCCCATAGGAAACAGAATTCCCCCCAGGTGGCTCAAATGAAGAGACACAGAGGGAGGGGCTGGTGACTGAGGTGGGCAGGGGTAAGGAAATCCAAAAGGGGTGGGGAGACTCCTGGACTAGAACAGCTGACAGCTGTCCGCAGCCCGCATCTACAGGGCAGGGCAGGATGTCATGGCCAGAGACCAGCAGGAGTGGGGGCCGTGGAGGAGGGGCCGCCCCACAGGAGCGCAGTCACAGAGGGAGGCAGCTCTTCCCAGAGACGCGCATCCCAGAGGGAGCAGCAGAGGAAAAATAGCCCAGCCCCTCTCTCCTCCCATCGCTGCTTCTCATTCTGGTATTTCCCGCTGGCCAAGCCCAGGCAGTGGTCAGAGGCATGGGCAGCCCTTAGAGGTCCCCTCCTGGGGCACAGAGCAGGGCAGAGAAGCAGAGACAGTTTGCCTGGCAGGTTGCCGGGAATAGCAGGGCAAACAAGCAGCTCCTCGGGCAGCCTCTGCTGCCTGGGCGTGGGAGGTGGGGCCTGGCTCATCAACCAGAAGACGGGTTTGAGCCTCACCACTGCCACAGACACAAAGGGCGACATCAGGAAGTCGCTTCTCTCCAGGTCTCTGTTTCTTCATCCTTAAACTATAAGGGTAAAACTATCTGTCCTGAGCCACCTCTTCCAAGCCCGACCTGCACTTCTCCTCCCCTGCCTTTTCAAGAGAGGAGAGAGCCCTGCTGGACAGGAAAATGGGCTTGGAGAGGAGGGAAGCGTAGCAAATGGAAAATTAATTCTGGGCGGTAAAGAGCAGAGGCTGTTGTTTGTGATGTATAACTTACTCTTTGTGTCAAACTGTGTACTGTGTATATCAGTGGGATGGCAAGAAAACCGAGATCTATTACTTAGAGTTTAATCTGTTCTCCGTGTTGGAGAAGAGAAAGGGAGGGGGAAAGAAGACTACAACTTTAATCACAGGCCCGACTCGATGTGTCAAGCTGCTCTCGGGTGTGTTAGTAAAATGATGTCAGATCACAGGCTTCCCAGACAGCTCTGCACACTGCGGCTTTATCTACCGAGCCGTAAATTAGCACACCTACTTTATGCTCTTCAGGTAAAACCAGTAATTTAGCTGAAAAATACACACACGCACACATGCACACAGAGCATGTCGGGGAGAGCTCAGGAGAGGGGGCTGCCCCCTTGAGCAAGAAATAGCTAAAAATGAGCAAACCGGGATGAAAATGACACCATGGCTGCACCTCCTGTCATTAGCGCCTGGGCTCCTGGTGCCAGCCCCACAGCCAGCCCACCTTCCTTTCTACCTGCCTCAGTGCCTCCCCTACCCCCACCACCCCTTTTCACCATGAACCGTAAATTACATGCTGACACCTTTAATTTGTGCAAAGTATGCCTGGCTGCGCCTGGCACCAGCAGCCGGCTGCTATAATAAGGTCAATCTATATTCATTGTCGCAGCACTTGATGTGCCAGATAACACAGGGAGGCAGCGCGGTGGTGGCTTCTCCGGGCTGGGGGGTGAGGTGGGGGTGCCCACTGCCTCTCATCGCGGCCTGGCACCAGTTGGCTCATCACTTATGCATGGCATGAGCGATGTTATGATTTAGCTAATCACCATCAGTTATTCATCCGATGGCTGCCTAGAGACGACAGTAGCACACTCCTGCCTGCCCAAGCCAGAGAGGGAGGCCCCTGTCCACTCGATGCCACAGAAAGACCACCCAGGAGGTCTGATTGTCCTTTCTGGGGAGTGGCCCCAGAAAGGGAATAGCCCAGGATTATAGACTCCTAGGCTTGAGGAGGAGAAGCTACTGAAGGTGCCCTGTGGGCAGGCAGGGTCACTGATGTGATGTCTCTGGATCCTAGGGCCCAGCCAGGAACGGGCATCTCACTGATATGTCACATGGCAGGAGCCCAGGCTTTGAAGTCACAGAGTTCCGGGTTCTAATCCCCACTCTTCCACTTCCAAGTCGTGAGAGCTTAGTCAAGTCACTTAACCTTTCTGGGCTGCAGTTTGTCAACAGCACAACAGGGAAACAACTCCATTCCTGGCAGGAAGAGTGTACAGATGCAAAATATGGAATGTGTCTGACATAGTAGGCACTCAGTCAATGGCAGCTGCTAGTATCACAGCCCTAGAGCATCTATCACATGCATGATTGGGTGAATGTCTGCTTTCAGTGGGGAATGCAGATTCAAAAGGCTCATAAGGAATAGGGCTGGGACCAACAGGTGAGCCCATTTGAGACAATACCCCCTGGCATGAGGTTATGTTGAGACAGGTCTCAGCTTCTGACATGTTTGAGTAAGAGGAGACCCAAGAAGCATCAAATCCATGGCTGAGGAAGGCCAGAGGAAGGCACAAACCAAGTTCTCAGCCTCGAGCAGGGTGGAGGCAAAAAATGAAGTTTAGTGGCCCCAGCTTATAGAGCTGAATGGACTTGGAGATTGTTCAGCACAACCCTTCATGCTAGAGATTGGGCAACAGAGGCAGAGAGGGAATTGGCTGGTCCAAGGTCGTCCAGCCAGTAAGGGGCAGGGCTGGAGTCCTGGCCTGGGCTTCTGACTTCATAGCTCTTCCCGCTGCTCTACAAGACAGCCCCAAAGAGGGGCAGAGGACCATCAGACTTTGAGGGGATGCCCTTGGGATTATCTGAGTCTTCTCTCTTCCTGGATGCCCAGTCAGGAGTGCACAACGTATGCTCCTAGCTCTGTCCACAGCCCTGTAGGCAGTGGGAGGGATGGGTCACACCCTCAGCCTTCAGTGGATCCTCAGCTTCCTTAGCTGCACAATGGAGCCAAGAGCATCTGCTCCTAGGAGCTAATGAGAAGATTAAGTGAGACCACCTGGGCAGACCAGATGAACAGTCTTTTCCTTTCCAGCCAAAGAGCTTAGAGTCTAAAGAAGGTAGTTGGGCTGACAGCAGCCTAAGAGGTTACCTAAATCCAGCTGTGCAAAAGCAGCCAAGTCGAACAGTTAATTCTGCAGCCTGAAAACAGACTCAGCAAACACCTCACTGTCCCAGCACCATGCTGACTGTTCCACTGCCACACTTTTGTCCACTCTATTCCCTCCCCCAGGAAAACCCTGCCTATCCTCACAGCTCTCCATATCCAGCTCATCCGCCCAGGTCCTGCTCAGATCCGCTTCCTCCAGGAAGCCTCTTCTCTCTCCCGGGCATCAGTGATGCCCGCCCCTACCTGCAGCCCCTACCCCTTCCTGACTGAACGTGGGGCTCCCTCTCTAATCACAAGTGATTAGGCCCCACATTCGAAGCACTGGGTGAGTGAGCCATTATTTCGGAGCTAAGCAGCCTTAGGCCTCTCCAGGTCTGTACTGCTGAGCTGCAAAATGGACAGGCAAAGGTGGTGTGGTGTGTTCCCGGCGGCCCCAGGCATCACATTCCTGGGCAATTTTCCAGCAATGTTTGGGCTCTGAAGGGACCATAAGGGCCAGGCCAATGGGCATCTCTATGGAAACTGGTGCCACTAGGCTGAATTTCCCCCATCTCTCTGGCATTTGTTTAAAGAAATGCAAATGTTCTCACCAATCTGGGCTTGTGCCCTGAGGTGTCTTCCCATTGCAAGAAGGTAATGTCCCGGTCCCACCTCTGCCCAGCCCCTCTCTGCTCCTGCCCCCCTCAAGGCCAGCCCAGGGCTGGTGGTTTTGTGCATCTTCCCATGTAACACAATTACACACACACCTGTGCTGCGGGTGCCTGCCAAGCCACAGCACGGTGTCCAGTGCTCAATCGCCTTCGAAATGTGTTTCTTCTCTTACCTGCAAATCTTGGACAGCGTGGAGGGCGGGGCCTCCCACCACAAGTGAGGCCATCAGCCTCCTACTACCAACTGGTGAGTCTGCCTGGCTGGGCACTCCACGCCCATCAGCCCAGGCACAGCTAGAAAGCTCCTGCAAGTCCAGGGCTGAGCCCACACCCCTCATCCCATAGCATCCTATCACCCACTCAAAAGTGACCATGACACCATTTTGCTTCTGAGGAACTTGAAACCACAGAGATGTGGAATCTAAGCCTCCCACAGAAACTGAGACCTCCAGCCTCCAGGAACAGCACCCTCTCTCGGTGCTGGGGACACAGACCCTATCATCACAAGCTGCCCATACCCTTAGCCTCTGTTTTCAACTCTCCCTAACTGACACCTGGCTGCCCCCAACACACCAGTTTCCCCTGTTTCCTCTCCCATGCCCCGACAGACCCTGGGATTGCCTTTTCCAAAACATTTGCCCTCCCTTTCCCTTTCGAAGGGCCATCCTCTCTGAATCCATGTCCATAGACTTTTCCTCCCACCACTGCCCCACCGGGTTGCACCTCACGTTCATCACAGACTTAACTGACACATCTGCCCTGTCTTCCTCCCCACCCTCATCCTATCATCAGTTTTGGTGACTTCAACATCCACTTTGCAGATCTACCCAGCACTGGGGCCTCTCTCTTCCTCTACCAGGTCAGACCAACCATCTGTCACCCTCCTCCCCACCTACTCCCACGGGCATCACATCTTGTACCATCATGAACACGGCACCATCCACACAATCTCCACTTCAAACATCCCACCAGGAGACCACCTGTCATCCTTCCAGATGACAAGTGATTCCTCCGTTTCACCAAGCCCTCCCACCCCTCACCCTCCTCTGTCACCACCATCAGCCCTCTGCCATCACATCCATCTTTCATCTTCTTTTCTCCCCTTACTTCTTCATACTTAAAGACCATGTTCAACCTGGGTTAAATCCAACTACCCACCTACTCAATGCCTGCACCCACACAGCAAAACAAAGGTAGAGAAAAAACAAACTGGCTTCCTCTAAATTCATAGCCTGCAATCTCAACAGGGCCCTGGTGTTGTTCCACAGCACTGCTACAGTTGTCTTGCACGATCCCATTCTCCAGAGCAACTGTCTCAGCCTTTCTCCTCTCCCCACACCCCTCACTACCCCCAGCCTCGCTTGCCTCACGCTTTGCTCAGGAAATAGCATAAATCAGAAAAGTCATCTTCCCGTCGTGAAACCTGGCAGCCTCCCTCCTGCTCCTGTGGATGAAGGCCACTGCTCTGCCCAAGGCCATTCCCTCCATGTGGGTCTTGGATCCCACTTCTGTTATCTGAACTGTAGATACCTCCTCTTTCTGCACATCGCTTCCTCTTTGTCCATTAGGTCATCCACAGCAGGCTGCTCTAGGATCTCCTGTGATAAACGAACAGCTCCATTGGGCTCCACTTCTCTCTCCAGCTTCCATCTCAATGTTCTGCTCCCCTTCACTGCAAAAAGTGTTTAAAAAATCGTCTGCACCTCCTGCCTCCACTTTCTTAGTGGGCATTCTGTCCCCATAGCTTAGCTGATTCAGCATTCATCATGTCACCACTGACCCCTAAGTGTCCAGTTCACTTTCTTTTCCTTTCACTCGACCTTTCATCAGTGATTGATTCAGGACTTCTTCCCACTTCCTATAATGCTTTGTACTTGGCCTCCACTGCTCCCTCTCCTGGGTTTCTTCCTACTCCCTGTCTGCTCCTTCTCAGTCTATTCGGCCAACTCTGCCACATGTCCCAGCCCCTATGTGCAGGATAATCTCAGGGCGAATCCCTGGGCCTCTTTCTTTTCTTCTTTCCTAGTGGTCCCAAGATAACTTCATCGCATCCAATTGCATCAAATACCAGGTCTCTGTCATTGACTCCACGCCTCCATCTCCAGTCCTGGTCGTTCCTTGGAACTCCTAAGATGTGTATTCAACTGCAGAAGAATGACTAGGAGCCATCTCAAAATTAATACATATGGCTAAAACCAAACTCTTAGCTTTTCCCGCAAACTTGCTCCTCCTCCCTGCTCCCTAGACTTCCCACCTCTGTCAATGACACCACCACACACTCAGGTGCTTAAGCAAAATATCCCAGAGTTAGCTCAAATTCCCCTCTTCATCCCCCACACCCAAGCGATCAGCAAGTCCCTGACCATCCCACCCCCAGCGCACATCCCAGTCTATCCACATTCCTCCTTCTCCCCATGGCCACCCCAATCTGGGCCAGCACCGCCTCACTGCTGGACTAAAGTCTGTCTCCTGGGCATCAATGATGCCCTCCCTTACCTGCAGCCCCCACCCTTTCCTGATCGAATGTGGGGCTCCCTCTCTAACCACAAGTGATTAGGCCCCACATTAGAAGCACTGGGTGAGTGAGCCATTATCTTAGAGCTAAGCAGCCTTAGGCCTCTCCGGGTCTGTACTGCTCATCTGCAAAATGGACAGGCAAACATGGCTTGGTGTGTTCTCAGCAGCCCCAGGTATCACATTCCTGGGCAAAGTTTCCAGCAATGTTTGGGCTCTGAAGGGACCATAATGGCCAGGCCAATGGGCATCTCTATGGCAACTGGTGCCTCTAGGCTGAAGGAGGGTGGACCCCCCAGGCCAGGCCCCTGCCTTCACTCTTGCCCTCCCAATGCACTCACCATGAGTCAGCCAGGGTCAGCTTTGTACACTGGAAATCAGGCCATGCCACTTCCCTGCTTAAAACCCTCCAGTGGCTTTCACCACCTTTTGAATGGAATGGAAACTTCTCATCCCACACAGGGCCCCCAGCTCCGACTCCCCTCCTGCTCCATCATCCATGTTGTGGCTTCTTCCCTCCTGCTCACAGGGCAGCATTCCAGACAGGAAGACTGGGAAGGGAAAAGGGCAAAATGGGGCCTACCGGGGAGTTTGTCCGTTTTCATCACAATAATAATAACTGTTCTGGGATCCCCATACAGGAGACATCTGCTTATAGCTCACTGGTGAGACCACATCACATGGACACCCATGGCTTTAGGAGAATTTGGGAAATAGAGTTTGTTTGTTCACTCATTTTAGAGATGTGGTCTCTCTCTGTTGCCCAGGTTGGAGTGCGGTGGCACAATGATAGCTCACTGCAGTCTTGAACTCCTGGGCTCAATCGATTCTCCTGCCTCAGCCTTCTCAGTAGCTGGGACTAGAGGCATGCATCACCACACCTGGCTAACTGTTTTAAATTTTTCATAGAGACAGGGTCTCGCTATGTTGCCCAGGCTGGTCTCAAACCCCTGGTCTCAAGCAATTCTCTTGCTTGGCCTCCCAAAGCTCTGGAATATGTGTTTCTTTTCTTTAAGAGCTGCCTGTTGCTGCCCTAAATAAAAGTGGAGTCACCTAGTAAGGCATAAATGGAGAATAGAGTGGCTGGTCCACCAGTGCCACCCAGACAGACTGAAAGTTCCATGAGTTGGGGCCGTGCCTTCTCTTCTGGGACAGGGTCAGATTTTGGAATCCTGTGTTCAGTAAACAGCTACCAAGGAGTTTTCCTTGCCAAACCCCTTGCATGGCCCAGCATTAAACAGATGAACCAGACATCTTTCTTTCCACATAGAGGCTCACTAAGGCTGGGAGAGAGGCTGCCCAGCAAACTGTGGCATGTCAGGCTCCGCAAAGATGGACACAGAAGGAGCCCTAAAGGCACAGAAATGCATCCTGCATCCTCCCAGATCCATACATCCTTCTTGAGAGAGAGGAGGCAGCTCCACAAAGAGGGGACTTGACGTGTAAGCAGGAAACAGAGAAGGCAGAAGGAGCAATATGGTGATGAGGGCAGCATGGCCCAAGGTGTGGAGATGCACACACACATGCCCTGTTCGGGATCTCATGAGCAGTGGGGCAGAGCTGCAGTCTAAGAGGAAGAGAGGTGAGGAGGGGAGGTCAGCTTAGGTAGGAAAGAAGAAAACCTAACTGTGAAGGGTCTCAGCACCAAGAAGTTGACATTTTCCTGTAGCAGTCATCAAAGGGTTGTCAGCTGAAGGGCAATAATATCAGATTTGTGAGCTTTTTTGTTTTTGCTTTGTTTTGTTTTGTTTTTGAGGCAGGGTCTTGTCGTGTCACCCAAGCTGGAATGCAGTGTCACAATCACAGCTCACTGCAACCTCAACCTCCCAGGCTCAAGCAATCCTCCCACCTCAGCCTCCCAAGCAGCTAGGACTACAGGCACATGCCACCGAGCCCAGCTAATGTTTTGCTATTTTTTGTAAAGATGGAGTCTCACTATGTTGCCCAGGCTGGCTGATTTGGGTTTTAGAAAGGACATTCTGGCACCAATGGGTGAAGTGGGTCAAGAGATGGAGGCAGAGAGATCATGTAGGAGGACATTAAAGCAATCCTGGTGAGAAATCAAGAAGGCCTGAATTAATGGAGAGGGAGAAGAGATGGGTCTTGAAGGCAGAGTGAGAGAGTACAGAACCACCAGGAAAGATCAGGCACTGGCCTTTCCCTTTCCTTAGAGCTCTAACCCCGCCCCCGAGTCCTACCCCTTCTATGCTCCTCTGTCACCAGGTTCTTTTTCGTTATGCAATGGACCAGACTGAGTGATGCTACATTTTTTGGGTGACTATCTCTCTCCCCTCCGGCTGTGAGGCCAGAGCATGTCTGATTTCTCATCACTGCACCCAGTTCCAGTTCCAGCACCCTGCCCATCATTGTTGATGCGTGGTAGAAACACAGCACATGTTCACAGGAAGGATGGACCATGCAATGGTGATGATGCGGCAGGAGGAGGAGTAAATGCCATTCTCAGAGTTCAGATTGTACCCTACAGGGGCCAGGAAGACATAGGGAGTTTTAAGTATAGAGGGAACATGGTCAGCCCTGTGTTTGAGATGAATCCATCTGGTAGCTGTGGAAGATGTATTTGAATAGGGCAAGACTAGAGAGAGGGGGACCAGTCCACAGCTAGTTCTAACACTCCAGGCAAGGGAGGATGAGACCTGAATTTGGAATGAGGAAAAGGAATAGAAAAGAGGGATCAGCCTGAGAAGCAGCAAGGAGGTGGGACAGGTGAGGTCTGAAGATAAACTGGAAGACGGTCAATTGGTTGGTGGCTTAGGCAACTGGGTCTGTGATGTCATTTGCTGAGATTGGGCAGTGGGTCAGGGGGAGGTGCCAAAATGAGCTCCACTTGGGACACGTTAAGGCTAAGATAACTGGAGCATTCTAGAGAGAAATGCAATAGGCTGGATATGTGAGACTGAAGGTCAGGGTGGAGCCTAAGACTAGAGGTAGAGATTTGGAAGTCATCGGCTCCAACAGGCAGTGACTACAGTGACATGGAAGACCTGGAGTCATCTGGAAGGGCAGTGTCAAGTGAGAAAAACAGCAACTCAAGGAGACAGCTATTAAAAGTGCCCACCTTTGAGGGTCTGCAGAGGGAAAGGACCCTTCGAAGAGACAGAGGAGAAAAGGAAACAGGGGGAAGTGGTGGTGTCCCAGGTGCCGGTGAAGAAGTTCAAGAAGGATGAATAGTCAACAGGGTCAAAATCAGTAGCAAGTAAGAGACCTAAAGGTCTCTGCTGGATTTGGCAACATGAAGGTCACTGGTGACCTCTGCCAAAACAGTTTCCACGGTGCTGGGGGTGGAGTCATGTTGCTTCAGGCTGAGGAATATGTCAGGAGTAAGAAAGTAGAGGCAGCTTAGTTAGTTAATGGCTTTGTTACAACTGATATTCCACCTTCTTCCAAAAAAGAGCAATTGCCCAACTGTAAAATATACATTACAATGATCAAAGAACTAGAACAATGCCAGGCATACAGTGCTACTCATTACAGGTTAGATATATTTGCTTCTTTTTATTTTTATTTTTATGTTTTTTTTTTGACAAAGTCTTTCTCTGTCACCCAGGCTGGAGGGCAGTGTGTGATCTCGGCTCATTGCAACCTCAGTCTCCTGGGTTCAAGCAATTTTTCTGCCTCAGCCTCCCAAGTAGCGGGGATTACAGGCACCCACCACCGCACCCACCTAATTTTTGTATTTTTAGTAGAGATGGGGTTTCACCATCTTGGCCAGGCTGGTCTCGAGCTCCTGACCTCGTGATCCACCTGCCTCGGCCTCCCAAAGTGCTGGGATTACAGGCTTGAGCCACCGCACCTAGCCAGGTATATTTACTTCTTATATTAATACGCATACATCCAATAAAGCTGTTAAAACAGAAAATTAAAAACCATGTACAGATACAGACCCAAAAGAATCTGAAGTCGGGATTTGAACACCCATAGTCCCAGAAGAATTATTCACAATAGCCAAGAGGTGAAAGTAACCCAGATGTCTATTGATGGATCAATGGATAAAAGAAAATGTGGTATATATATACAATGAAATATTATTTAGCCTTTCAAAGGAAAGGAGGAGCCAGGCGCAGTGGCTCATGCCTGTAATCCCAGCACTTTGGGAGGCCAAGGTGGGTGGATCACTTGAAGTCAGGAATTCGAGACCAGCCTGGCCAACTCCCGACCATGGTGAAACCCCATCTCTACTAAAAATACAAAAAATAAATTAGCCAAGAGTGGTGGTGCGTGCCTGTAATCCCAGCTACTCAGGTGGCTGAGGAAGGAGAATCGCTCAAGCCCGGGCGTAGGCGGGAGGTTGCAGTGAGCTGAGATCACATCACTGCACTCCAGCCTCAGCGACAGAGTGAGACTCTGTCTCAAATAAATAAATAAATAAATAAATAAATAAATAAATAAATAAATGGAAGGGAATTCTGGCACATGCTACAACTTGGTGAACCTTAAGGATGTTATGCTAAGTATAATTAGCCAGTCACAAAAGGACAAACACTATAGGGTTCCATGTACAGAGGTGCCTAGAGAAGTCAAATTCACAGAGACAGAAAGTAGAATGGTGATTGCCAGGGGCTGAGGGGAGAAGGTAATGGGAAATTATTGTTTAACGGGTATAGGGTTTCAGTTTGGGAAGATTAAAAAAAATGTTCTGAAGATGGATGGTGGTGATGCTGCTCAGCAATATAAATGCATTTAACATTGCTGAACTATACACTTAAAATAGTTTTAAAAAAGTTTTATGCTATGTATATTTTACCACAATAAAAAATATACAAAGAAAAAGAAAAATATATATTACAATGTGGGCTAATACAATTGCTAGGATGGAGCACTTCATTTTGTCTGAGCTTTCTGGTAACCAGGCTATGAAAAGAAATGTTTGAGTCTAGATCTTTAATAAAAGAAAAAATATTGCAGATGGATGGTGGTGATGGCTGCACAGCAATATGAATGCATTTAATGGTGCTGAACTGTACACTTAAAAATAGTTAAAAATAAATAAATAAACAAGTTTTAGGCAGGGCACGGTGGCTCACGCCTGTAATCCTAGCACTTTGGGAGACAGAGGCGGGCGGATCACCTAAAGTCAGGAGTTTGAGACCAACCTGGCCAACATGGTGAAACCCCGTCTCTACTAAAAATACAAAAATTAGCTGGGAGTGGTGGCAGGCACCTGTAATCCCAGCTACTTGGGAGGTTGAGGCAGGAGAATCCCTTGAACCCAGGAGGCAGAGGTTGCAGTGAGCCAAGATCGTGCCCTTGCACTCCATCTTGGCAACACAGCGAGACTCCGTCTCAAAAAATAAATAAATAAATAAATAAATAAATAAATAAATAAATAAATAAAAATAGAATAAAATAAGTTTTATGCTATGCATATTTTACCACAATAAAAAATTGACATGTACAAAGAAAAAGAAAAATATATATTACAATGTGGGCTAATACAATTGCTAGGATGGAGCATTTCATTTTGTCTGAGCTTTCTGGTAATCAAGCTATGAAGGGAAATGTTTGAGTCTGGATGTTTAATAAAAGGAAAATTATTGCTGTTTCCAGAGATCTCAGTGTCCAGCCTATCCCCAACCCTGGCCAGGACTCAATTATAGCAGGCATTTGCCTTAGTGATCCTTATACAAGAGGCATTGGATAGCATGCAGGACAATGCAAAAATCAATAGTTGTCTCACAGAATGCAAAGGCACATTCATGACATAACCATTTGTGGTGGTGGTTCTGGAAGAAATGTGAGAGAAAATCAGTGAAACCTAACTTGAGAGCCTTTCTGGTGGGAAGGAAGTTAATGAGGGCTCGAGATGAAGATTTCCAGGAAGGAACTTGGAATTCCCAAAACACATATTCACTTAGTGGTGCCTGTAGGGTTTCCCAAGAGAGGTGTCCTACAGATTGGGTTAAAGATGAGGGTCCAGATATCATCAGTACAGAGATGGTCACTGTAGCCAGAGGTGAGAGTGCACTGTCCAGGGAGAGTGTAGAGCCCCAGGGGGTGCTGCTTCATAGACACTCCCATTTCCCAGGGCCCACCCAAGGACTGCAGAGCAGGCAGTAGCTGGGTATTTTTAGTGGCCATGCAGGAGTGAGAACTCACATCTTCTGACTCGCTGTCAAGTGTACTGGCCATTGTCCTGGGCACTTCTCTGTTCAGGAGAAAGAACACGATGCCGGTCATCAGAAGGCCTGGTGGGAACCTCATGGACACCACCTCTAGCTTTGTGGCTTCGGATAAGTTATACAGTCTCTTGCAAACTCAGGTTCTTCATCTATGGGTGGTAATAACAATTTAACAGTTCCTTCCCTGCTCTCCTTACAAGCTTATTGGAAGCAGAAGGGTGGCTTGAGAGGACTTTAGTCTGTGCTCACCTCCTGTCTCCCTTACAATTTCAAACATATATCAGTCCAAGTGCAAACACTGGGCTCACTGTACAAGAGCTGCTCCAGAAAGCCCCCAGCCTCCTTTCCTATTCACTGACCTCAGATCCACTAGTGGATATTCTCAACCTGCCCCTTGTTGGGAGATCAACTATCATGAGCCCTGTGATAGCAGAATGCCACCTTCAAACTGCTGACACACATGGGCGATTGTCACTCTGTGCCTCAGAGTCTGTTCCAGCTCTCAGGGCAGCAGGGATGCCCTTTGCCAAGCCAGGAAGCTTGGGAGAATGTTGTCTACAGTTCAAACATGCTGCATTTGATGAACCTATGGGCATTTCAGGTGAAGAGACCTGGGTGGTGGTTGCATGTAGAGGCCTGCAATCCCCAGTAAGTCTAGGAAAGAGAGAAATTTGATAAGCATCAATACAGAGGTGGAAGTGGAAGTCATCAGTGGGACCCTTTCCAAAGAAGTTTGGAACTAAAGGTGCAAATGACTTTAATAATGAGATAGCTATTGGGCATCAAGAAGGAGCTGGGGGAAAATTCAGACTTAGAGTTTTCTATGAAAGCTAGAATTGGCACCACACCCAGTCACCCAAGCCTGGCCTGGGTTGCACCCTCACCATGCGTGGCTCAGGGTGCTTGACATAGGAGAGTCTGCAGAGAGCAGCCTTGCATTAGGTTGGAGTGACTTGCTGGCCAGACTCTTTCAGACATGTTGTCTCTTAAAACCTCAGCCTGGATGGCTATGCTCAGCAATCATGTGTTTAAAAAGCAATAAGACTAAATGCTTTCCAGTTTCCCCTTTGAGAGACCATGTATGATAAATGATAGGCAATTTCATGGTTGGAGTTTCAATTTCCGAAAATATTAGTGCTATTCCCCAAGCTCCACTTCCGAGATAAATTCTTTTTGGCAGCCTCCTCCGTTGTCTCCTAATTCCCTGATTCTGAATATATTTGGAGGTTTGGTGCAAATTTCATCAGCTCAGTCCCAGCATCTACCTGTCTGGTCTGCTTTGGAAAGGGTGTCACCCACCTTCTACTCTTTCGGGTTCTTTTTATATTTGTTACAAGTCCATGGTTATTTATTAGGTACCTCCTGTGTGCTCCCACCTCCATGCTAAGTATTATGGTGGGTGTAGGGAGCTATAATCAATCATTCAATCAACAAGCATTTATCATGCATCCAGGCCCTTCAAGCTCAAAACCGCAATTCTACAGAGCCTCTCTAATACTTCCTGCTTGCTTCACACTGTCTCCATTTCACAATGGGGAGAAGTGAGGTTCAGAGCTAACCTAGTAACATCAGGGTGGACTAGAGTGATCAGTGGCAAGGTAGGAGAGGGTGAACATTGTGTGGGCACCTACAATAGGTCAGGCACTGGGCTGAATGCTTGTCAACCCTCTGCACAGGAGTCTAAGCTATTTATCTTCACAAAACTCAAGGTAGGTGTTATTATGACCATTTTACAGATGTGGGAACTGAGGCTCAGAAAGGCTAAGCAGCCTGCCCAGAGATTCCCATTCCACTGGACAACACTGCCACTCCTGATGTCCTTATGGCAGCAGGCTGGATGGTGTCCCGACAGTCATTTCCAAACCACGGAAGTGTCCTTCTTCGAAAACATCAAAGCACCAGTCAACCACAGAAGGAGAAAAACCTACCTTTGCACCTTGATCTCCCATTACTTTGTACTCTCTGCCTGCCCCAGCCCCAGGCTCCTGCTTAAGTTTCCCAAGCTGAAGTCCTCAGAGCCTCATCCACACTCCAGGGCCCATTCCCTGCTTCCTCTCATGCCATTGCCTTCTCTTCCTAACCAAGCACGCCCCATCACAGGTCAGCGAAGACCCCGATGTCAATCTCTCCCCTCTCGCCATTCACTCATCCTTTAGAGGGGTCATCTCAGACCCAGGATGATGTTTCTTTCTCTCATAATCTCATGGATCCATTGAAGAAGACTGGGCACAAAGCAGGTATTCCAAAAAGCTTGAGCAAAGTACCAGGATGAAATGTGCTGGAGTGAGACTAAATGAGATGAAGTCAATGAGAATTGAGCAAACTGTGGATTGGGGCAGGATGTGACGGAATAGAAGCAAGAACAGTATGATACAGACAGAAAGAAGTAGGACGAAAAGAGCAAACTAGAATGGAACAGAATAGGAGAGCATGGAACAGACGAAGCGAGTTGAACCAGACTGGAACAGGTTGGAATACAGTAGAACAAGACGGGACAGGATAAAACAGGACAGAGTAGGCTAGACCAGGTCAGAACAGAATGGAACAGGACAGAATAGACTAGAACAGGATGCAGCAGAATAGAATAGGATTCAACAGACCAGCACAGGGCAGAACAGACGCAAACAGGTCTGAACAGAATATCCTATTGCACTAGGATAGGATAGGATAACAGGGCTGGAGCCAAATGGTACATAACTGGATGAAATGAAATTCACTTCATTCATTCAACAAATGTTTGTCAGGTGCTACTCTGCACTAGGTAAGGAAAACAGAATAGTCCCTGCCCTCGTAGAACACACTGTCTTGTAAAAGGAACCAAAAAGACATAAATAATTATTAACACATGTATAGTTAAAAATTATGAGTGTCTGTGGAAGAATAAACAGATTGCCATGATCAGAAATTATAGGATGAAAGAAATAATATGATAACAAGGAAGTCAGGAAACTTCAACCTAAAGGATAGGGAGGAGCCAAAGACACTTGAAGGCACCTTGGGAGGCTGAGGCGGGTGGATCACGAGGTCAGGAGATCGAGACCATCCTGGCTAACATGGTGAAACCCCATCTCTACTAAAAATACAAAAAATTAGCCGGGCGTGGTGGTGGGCGCCTGTAGTCCCAGCTCCTCGGGAGGCTGAGGCAGGAGAATGGTGTGAACCCGGGAGGCAGAGCTTGCAGTGAGCCGAGATCGCGCCACTGCACTCCAGCCTGGGCGACACAGTGAGACTCCGTCTCAAAAAATTAATAAATAAATAAAATAAAAAATAAATACATAAACATAAATAAAAACACTTGAAGAACCAGGGAAGAGCATTCTGGGCAGAAGGAACAGCATGTACAGAAGCCCTGAGGCAGGAAAGTGTTTGGCCCATTCAGGGAACAGAAAGAAGTTTAACATGGACGGTACCCAAGAAGCAAGGCACAGAGTGACAACAGAGGAGGTGGAGAGGTGGGCGGCAGCCAGACGGCACAGGGCCTGGGGAGCTCATTCTAAGTGCGATGAGAAGCCACTAAAGGGAGCAACAGGGGCTGCTGTGTGTTTCATACTTCCTCCTTAGCTGGTGCAGAAGAATAAGTTAGGGCAGGAGACCATTTAGGCACCCACTGCAGACATCCGGGCAGCGATAAAGGTGGCTTGGAGCAGAGTGGCAGTGGTACCAGAGGAAGGAAATGCAGCCAGGTAGAAAAGTGTTCTGAAGGTGAACACTGCTGGCAGGATTTGTTAATGTTTTGGACATAGGACTGGCAGAATGGGAAGTCTGGAGGATCTGCTGGGGGTTGGTGCTTTCATTACCGGGGATGGGACTAAGGAAACATGGTTTGGGGAGGAAAATCAAGAGTTTCCTTCTGGAGATGCTCAGGCTCAGATGCTTGGGTGGTATCCAAATGGAGACATAAAGTAGATTTGGAGATACAAGCCTGGAGCTGGAGATGTGAAATGGGGAGTTGTCAGCAGGTAAATACTCAGCAATGCCTTGGAACTGGATGGGCTTAATCATGCAGCAGTGCAGTGCAGTGCAGAACTTTCTTGGAATCTTTGGGGTGCTTGTTGAACGTGCAAATTTCTGGGACCCCAGGCTCCCCAGAAGAGATGTCTAGAGATAGAGCTAAGGAGTCCATATGTTTGACCATCACCCCAGAGTGTTTGGATGCTATCTGACATGTGTAGATCACTGGTCTAAGAAAAGATTAGAGGAGGGCAGGGGCCCCATCACTGAGAAATCTGCACATTTGCAGATCAGTGAGGAAAAACCAGCAAAGGAGAAAGAAAGGAAATAGGCAGAGATGTAAGACAGAAATCAGGAGAGGGTGGTACCTCAGAGGCCAACAGAGTAGGGGCACATCAGGACCAGGTGATCAACAGAGTCTGTCTGTTAAGCATGACGAGCGCAGGAGCCATGAGATGCAGCCACGTGCACGCTTCCAGGGGAATGCTGGGGTGAGTCAGAGAGGAGCAAGGCAGGACTGAGTGCGACAGAGGAGGATACTCTGGCGACAAAGTCGGGGAGGGGTTGGGGATTTCAGAATGGACAGAAGCAAGGACGTCATCCCAAATCAGTGGAAAACTTGGGAACAGACCCTCAAACGTATTTCACATGTGATTTTATTCTGTCTTTCACCAGCTCCCAGAGTTCTCGGGCGGGCCAAGGCGAGCAGGAATGCTGGCAATCCGCATCCCTCTGCACACACCAGGAGGGCTTCCTTTTCCTGCCTTCCTACCTCCCAGCTCAGCATCCTCAGGTGACCCTCTCCTCCAGAGAGATCTCACTGCTGCGGTCTTCCCAATGCCCCATCTTCCTCCCCAGTCATGCCCCAGCCTGTGCCTCTCTCCTCCTCTGCCAGAGCAGTTTGCAGGCTGTGGCCAATGTGTATTACCTGTGCATTCAAGCCTTCCCTCCAAAAAGGGAATTGCTGAGGGTGCAATTTTTTGCACTCAGCAGGTTAGAGAGGCAAGGTTATCCTGCCCACCCTGTAAGCAGCTGCCTGGGGGCCACGAAGAGCCCTGATTCTCACTGTGGGTAAGGAGATGAGTTGAGCACATTTTAAAAGACACATTCAACTTTATACTAGACTTTCATATTCATAAAAGGGAAACCAAAAACCTATTGCTTTCATAATACAAACCTCAAAAAGCAAGCCTGACAGCATCTTCTTGTTGGTGGGGCTATCAGAAACAAACAGGGATTTCCAACCAAGGACAACCCCCCAGAGCGTCTTTCAGAATCAAAGTTGATAGATGTTGATGTTTTTCAAAAGGTTTAAATAAGATCGAGACACAGTAACAGAAGGAAATACCACCCTTGCTTCGCCTAGACTGGAATCTGATTCTGTTAAAAGTGTGCTTCCCCACTCCCAATGCCCCTCGAGGGGCCATGGACACCTTGAAAGACCTGAGGAGCCCCTGCCATCCATCCAGAGCCAAATTCCTGGCAAAGAGCAGCCCAGAGAGATTTCACAGACATCCCCGAACCTCTCAAGAAGAGTCTGTGGCAGCAGAGGGATTTCCCCCAGGAGAGATAGCGCCTGTTTGTTTTCGAGGCAGGAAGGAGCCGGGAACATCTGCTCTGAGAAGCCACTTGAAAGATAATCAGGCAATGATGTTGGCAAAACAGCTGTGTGGCAGGCGGAGAAGGGGGCGGCCGGGAGCTGGGAGGGTAGGAGGGTGGGAGGAGGGAAGCTCAGCTCTGTGCTATGAGCAGCACCCAAGAACAGTGCCTGGAAAGCCCCGGAGCCCTGGCCCACGCCCACTAGAGCAGGGAGGAAGCTTCTCTCCAGGTGAGAGCAGCTCCCACGGGGATCTCGTCCTCATGGAGAAATGCTGGGTCTAGTTTATTTCCTGCAGGGTGCAACTCAACTCCCAGGATGGGACTGACAATGTTGAATTTTATCTGAGCTCTGTGATTCTGGAAAATAATGATGGTTAAAGAAATCCTTCCACCCCTTTGTGTTCCAGGAAAAGGCTTACTGCAATGAAGCATCCTTTCTATATGACTTGGATAGGACTCTCAGAGGACTCTCAGATGCCCCCTTGCTTACCCATGACGAGACCAGACCCAGACCCTTTAAATTCCCCTTTGTCTCATAAATCGTTAACTATTTTGCTCCCACTAATTAACTGGAACAAAAGGCACGTTAACAAAACCTGGGTTAAGTTTCTCTCCTTCACCTAGGCCCCTGAATTTTAACCTACCCTCAGCATGAGCCAGCAGGCCACCTATCCTAATGCCCTTCCAGAGACAGGCTGGCCTCAGGGTAAAACATTCGCCCATCTACTGTCCCAGGGTCACCCCCTCTCACCTCCCTTCCCCGTGCCTGTTCTTTCTAGCCTGGTTTACTCCCTTTTTATACAAGAAAATCCTCTTTCTATCTTACCTGTGATGCCTGCAGATCTCACAGTCAGAACACTTTCTCTATTGCAACAGTTCCTTCCTAAATCTCTCCCTAACAAAGTCTGTTTGTTTTTTTATTGATCAGACATCAAGATTCTCTGAAGTCGCCTCTTGTGGGGCAGCTTGCTCTCAAAGCCTGAGATTCCACCACAAGAGCCACTCTTTGGGATTAAGAACAGACAGGAAATCTCAGAAGACTCAGGAATCTGCCTGCTCCTCACCTACACGACAAAAGAGCAAAGGCTGAATCAACAAGCTGACCTGGGGAGGAGCTCTGCGGAGTGCGGTGGGACAATCTCCAGGACCAGGCAAGGTTGGGGTCCCTCATTTTCCTGCTTCAGCCTCAGAGCAGGGCAGTGGGGATTCCTGATTGCAGGGTGTGCCTGTGAGCCCACCAACAGCAAAGAAAAACCTCAGCAGGGAGCCAGGGGTCAAGATCCAAGACAGAAAAGCAGCCCGCAGCACTGGAAAACTTTTCTTCAATCACAGCTTTGAGAACAGGTACTTTCAGAGTAAACCAAAACAAAAGACAACAAAAACACGAAAGCCCCCTTGGCAAAGATCCCCGAACCGACATTTCACTGTCTGTTCTAGCCAGCGTGATCTCAGAGGCAGGCTGTGGGGGTGGGAGGACACCGCTCTGCACAGCAGGCCTGGGTCCCAGAGCGCTGCCGGCGCCGGTAGCAACACAGTTGGGTCTGAAATGATGACAAGAAATGCACTCAGAGGATGGTGCCATGGAGACAGATTGGTCTTATTTGTCATTTCCAAGTCAGCTCACCACCAACATTCTCACACACAGCACTGATTACGTTGATTAAATCTGTATGCTTCTAAGTTTGGCTCCCCCCAGAAGTAGACCCTGAGACAAGGATTTGAGGGAAAGTAGTTCGTTTGAGAGGTAACCGCGGGACGCGCCAGTCAGGGAGCGTGGACGTGAGAAAGGGAAGAGAAGGAAGCCAATTCAGGGCATGCTAAAGAGCAGATGAGGCCGGGCGTGCCATTGCTCACGCCTGTAATCCCAGCACTTTGGGAGGAGGCCGAGGCGGGTGGATCCCTTGAAGTCAGGAGTTCAAGACCAGTCTGGCCAACAAGGCAAAACCCCGTCTCTACTAAAAATACAAAAATTAGCGGGGCATAGTGGTGCACACCTGTAATCCCAGCTACTTGGGAGGCTGAGGCAGGAGAATCGCTTGAACCTGGGAGGCAGAGGTTGCAGTGAGCCCAGATCACACCACTGCACTCCAGCCTGAGTGACAGAGTGAGACTCTGTCTCTAAATAAATAAATAAAAGAGTAGATGACTCCTGTGGGCAAAAAAGGTCCACTTGGGAAGTAGCCGAGCAGTTCCTGCTGGCCCAAATTTACCCCTATGCCCAAGTCCTCATTCAGTCTCTTTTTGTGGCTGTGTCCCACATTGTAGGAAAAGAAAATGTCATTTAACGCTCTGGTTTTCAACCTGCATTCTCCATGGAACCCCAGGACTTCTGGGAAGTACTTCAAAGGGCCACTGGGGGTAGAAGACTAGTGGTCAGGGCTGCAGTCCACACTACCACTTCAACTGGAACAACATTTTTCTACCTAAAATTATGGGCTTCCACTTACGAGATTTGTTGAACGGCTCAGCAGATTAAAAGTAAAGGCCAGATCTACTTCTGCTTCCAGCAAGATGGAGTAGATGTACTTTTCCCTATTCCTGCTGCTATGTACAACTAAAAGCCCTTGATATTACATACAAAATAAACATAAGGTAGATAGAAAGCAGGTAGGCTAGGGACCTTAAGACTCAAGGAACTGCACAATGATGAAGTCCTTGGATTTTCTTTGTGCATGGCACATCCTAGACTTAGTGTTAAAGAAGCCAACAACCTAGAAACTGCAACTGGTGCAGATAAGAAAAGTTCCAAATAAAGCCTACTCTCTCTAGCCAAAGGACAAGTAAAGGGGCAGCCTAGCGAGACAGAAAACATTCAAGTGATAACTGCTTCACTCTAGAAAAACATCATGGCCCCACCATCTCCCATGCCAGCAAAGGTCAAGTGGGGAGCCTAACTTCTATCCCGCTTGGCAGGAAGGAGGCATTCCATCCCACTGAGGTGGTGTTACGGGAGGCCTAGTGGAGAGCCAGGACTTTTACCATTGCTCAGCAGTAACAAGGTCACCCACACCTCATTATCAGTGGGCTGCTGGAGCTCCCATCCCTACCCAGCAGTAATGACAGACCCCTTCTCACATATCAATGAGGACTGTGTGGAGAACCTGGACTGCTACCTCCACCTTGCAGGGACAAAGCAGTAGTCTCCCCACTGTTCAATCCCCACTCAGCTAAAGCAATGTCAAAAAAAAAAAAAAAAAAAAAAAGCCAGCTAAACCAGATGGTTTAAGATAAAACTCAGAGTCTCATAATATAATGAAAAATATCCAGATATAAATTTAAAAATCACTCATCATACCAAGAAGGAAGATCTCAAACTGAATGAAAAAAGACAATAGATTTCAACACTGAAATGACAGAGATTGAAAGTTATCTCACAAAGAATTTAAAGCAGTCATCATAAAAATGCTTCAATAGCAATTATGAACATGCTTGAAACAAATGACAAAAGAGAAAGCCTCAGTCAATAAATAAAAGATGTAAACACGAAACAAATAGAAATTTAAGAATTAAAAAATACAATAACCAGAATTAAAAACTCAGCGATTGAGCTCAACAGCAGAATGGAGGGAAGAGAGGAAGGGATCCGTGAACTGGAAGATAGAATAATAGAAATTACCCAATCTGAAAATCAAAGAGAAAATAAACACACACACACACACACACACACACACACACACACACACACACACATTTTCAGAGACCTGTGAGACTATAGCAAAATATATTTGATTTCCTGTCATCAGAGTCCCAGAAGAAGTGAGAGCAGGACTGACAAAGTACTAGAAGAAATAATGGCTGAAAATTTCCTAAATTTTAGCAAACCTCAAACAGGATAAAGCCAATGAAATCTATGACAAGGCTTCTGGAAACGAAAGACAAGGAAAAAATCTTGAAAGTAGCCAGAGAAAAATGACACCTTACCTATAGAAGAAAAACTAAATGACAGTGGATCTCTCATCAGAAACCATAAAAGCCAGAGGAAACAGCACAATATTTTTCCAGTGCTCGGGGAAAAGAAGTGTCAATCCAGAATCCTACACTCAGCAAAACTGTCCTTTGAAAATGAAGGATATTCACAGAAATCAAGATATTCACAGATAAAGGAAAACTGAGAGAATTTGTTTACAACACACCTACCTTAAAAGAATAACTAAAGAAATTTCTCTGAACAGAAAGGAAACTATTGAAGAAGAAACCCTGGAATATCAGGATGAAATAAAGAACATATTAAGCACAAATATGAGTTAAAACAATAGACTTTCCTTTTGTTATTTAGTTTTATAACTTATGTTTGATGGTTGAAGCAACAGGTATTCAAAATGTGGTTTTGAATGGATAAGAGATATAAAGGGATATGAAGTTTTCCACACTTCATCTGGATGGTAAGCTGATCATACCAGTAGTCTGTAAAAAGTTATGAATATATAATATAATACCTAGAACAACCACTAAAATCCTATACAAATAGATATACTTAAGAACACTGTAGAAAAATCAAAGTAAAATCCTCAAAAATGTCCAAGTAACTCATAGGAAGGCAAAATAACAAACAGAAGCAGAAAACAAACAAGAAACAAATAATAAAATATTAAACTCTGACATATCAATAGTCAAATTAAATAGTTTAAATACACCAATTAGAAGATAGAGACTGGCAGAATAGATACAAAGTATTACCCAACTAAATACTGCTACAACACACTCACTTCAAATATAATGACTGATATAGTTCAGATCTGTGTCCCTACCCAAATTTCATGTTCGATTTTAATCCCCGTTATTGGAGGTGGGGCCTGGTGGGAAGTGATTGGATCATGAGGGTGGATTCTTCATGAATGGTTTAGCACCATCCCTTTGGTGCTTTTCTCATGACAGAGCTCTCACAAGATCTGGTTGTTTAAAAGTGTGTAGCACCTCCCTTGCCCCACCTTGGTCCTGCTCCCGCCATGTAAGATGCCTGCTCCCACTTTGCCTTCTACCATGAGTAAAAGCTCCCTGAGGCCTCCCTAGAAGCAGATGCTGCCATGCTTCCTGTAGAGCCTGTGGAACCATGGGCCAATTAAACCTCTTTTCTTTATGAATTACCCAGTCTCAGGTATTTCTTTATAGCAGTAGGAGAACAAACTAATACAATGACAAAAGCAAGTTGACAGTTTTTTAACAAATGAAATATATATATATATATATATATATATATATATATATATATATTCAAAAGAAAGCAAGAGTGGCTATATCAGTAATCAGATAAAGTAGACTTTGGAGTAAATAAAATCACCAGAGAGAGAGAAAGACATTATGTAATGATAAAAGTGTTGGCCAGACGCAATGGTTCACACCTGTAATCCCAACACTTTGGGAGGCCGAGACAGTGTATCACCTGAGGTCAGGAGTTTGAGACCAGCCTGGCCAACGTGGCAAAACCCCGTCTCTACTAAAAATACAAAAATTAGCTGGGCATGGTGGTGCGTGCCTGTAATCCTAGATACTTGGGAGGCTGAGGCAGGAGAATCACTTGAACCCAAGAGGCAGAGGTTGCAGTGAGCCGAGATTGCACCACTGCACTCCAGCCTGGGCTACAGAGCAAGACTCTACCTCAAAAAAAAAAAAGAATAGTGGAGATGGCTAGCATTCAAAACATCTAAAAAACCAGGCTTGCACACAGAACTGTTGTGTCAAAGCATTAATTGCAGCCGGGCATGCTGGCTCATGCCTGTAATCCCAGCACTTTGGGAGGCCAAGGTGGGCGGATCACGAGGTCAGCAGTTCAAGACCAGCCTGATCAACATGGTGAAACCCCATCTCTAGTAAAAATACAAAAATTAGCCAGGCGTGGTGGCGGGTGCCTGTAATCCCAGCTACTCAGGAGGCTGAGGCAGGAGAATCGCTTGAACCCAGGAGGCAGAGGTTGCAGTGAGCCAAGATCGTGCCACTGCACTCCAGCCTGGGCAACAGAGCAAGATTTCTTCTCAAAAAAAAAAAGAGTCGGCCGGGCGCGGTGGCTACGCTTGTAATCCCAGCACTTTGGGAGGCCGAGGCGGGCGGATCACGAGGTCAGGAGATTGAGACCACAGTGAAACCCCGTCTCTACTAAAAATACAAAAAAAATTAGCCGGGTGTGGTGGTGGGCGCCTGTAGTCCCAGCTACTCGGAGAGGCTGAGGCAGGAGAATGGCGTGAACCCGGGAGGCGGAGCTTGCAGTGAGCCGAGATCGTGCCACTGCACTCCAGCCTGGGCGACAGAACAAGACTCCTTCTCAAAAAAAAAAAAAAAAAAAAAAAAAAGAGTCAACCTACCAAGAAGACCTAACAATACTAAATGTGAATTCACCAAATAAAAAGATGCAAAATATGTGAAACAGAACAAATATAACTAAAAGAAGAAATTATCAATAAAATTTGAGACTTAACTATCCCTCTGTCAACAATTTACAGAATGACCAGACAGAAAACCAGCAAGGATATAGAAGAAGTCATCACCATTAACAATGGATTCTCATCAACATTTATAGAGCACCTCACCCAATAACAGCAGAATACACATTGTTTTCAAGTGCCCACAGAACATAAACCAAGATAGACTGTATCCTAGGCCATAAAACAACTCTCAAAGTTATAACAATAGTAATCACACAGAGTATTTTCACCAACCAAAATGGAATCAAACTAGAAATCACTAACAGAAAGATAACAGAAAAATTTCCAAACACTTGGAAACTAAAAAACGTGCTTTCAAATAATCCACAGATCATAGAGGAAGTTTCAAAGGAAGCTTTAAAAATACATATAGCTGAATTAAAATGAAAATAGAATATATAAAAATTTGTGGGACACAGCTAAAATGCTGAGGAGAAAATTTATAACACTAAGTACATACGTTAGAGAAAAAGGAAAAGTCTGAAGTTAGTAATCTAAGCTCCCACCTAAGAGTCTCAAAAAGGATGAGTAAAATAAAATCAAAGCAAGTAGAAGAGAGATAATAATAAAAATAAGAGCAAAACTGATGACACTGAAAACAGAAAAACAATCATGAAATCAACAAAACAAACATTTGGTTCTTTGAAAAAATCAATACAATTAGCTAATTTCTAGAAAAAAGCTCACAAAGAGAGAAGACACAAATTATCAATATCAGAAATAAAGCAGGTGATATAATTACAGACCCTGCAGACATCCAGAAACCTAATAAGAGAATACCACAACAAATCTACACACATAAATTTGACAACTTAGATGAAATGGACTAAATCCTTAAAAAACACAAACTGCCACAATTCACCTAATGAAAATAGATCATTAAAATAGTCCTATATCTATAACTACAACCTACAATTATTCAAGGAAAGTGAATGACTTTTCTTTAATTCACAAAAACAACTCTCCAGGCCTGAATGGTTTCAGAGGTGAATTCTACCAGATATTTAAAGAAGAATTGACACCAATTCTACATAATCTATTCCAGAAACTAGAAGAGAAAGGAACACTCCCAATTCTTTTATAAAGCTAGTATTACCCTGATACCAAAACCAGACAAAGATACAGTTCATTATCTCTCATGAATATAGATGCAAAAATCCTTAACAAAATATTAGCAATATATAAAAAGAATAATATACCATGACCAAATGGAGTTTATTCCAGAGATGGCCACTGGTTCAATATTTGAAACTTAATTAATGTAATCAACCATATTAACAGGTGAAATAAGAAAAATCATATGATCATATCAATTGATGCAAAAAAAAAGCATTTGATCAAATTCAGCAACAATTCACAATAAAAATTCGCAGAAAGAGAATAGGAATAGAGGACTAGCTTTCTCAACTTGATAAAAAGCATCTACCAAATACCTTCAGGTAACATTATACTTAACAGTAAACAACTGAATGCTTTCCGTCTAAAACTAAAAACAGGCAAGGATGTCCATTCTCACCACTCTTACTTAACACAGTGCTAGATGTGTTAGCTAATGTAATAAGGCAAGAAAGAGAACTAAAAAGCATACAAATCAGAAAAGAAAAACTGTCTCTGTGCAGATATAGCATGATTGTCTACAAAGAAAATTTCAAGGATGCTACAAAAATACAAAATACAAGCAAACAACCTCCTAGAACTAACCAGTGATGTTCTATCACAAGGTAAAAGACAAATACATAAAAGTCAGTTGTATTTCTATATACTAGCAAGGAATACATGGACACCAACATAAAAAATACAATATCATTTATAATTGTCCAAAAAAAGAAAAACTTTGGACATAAATCCAATAACATATATATATAGGAGTTGTATACTGAAGACCATACAATAGCTGATGAAAGAAATCAAAGATCTAAATAAATGGAGAGACATATTGGGTTTTTGGATAGGAAAACTCAACAAAGTAAAAATGTCATTTTTTCCAAAATAATATACAGGTTTAGCAGAATTGTTATCAAAATCCCAGCAAGATTTTTTGTATATACAAACAAGAGTATTCTAAAATTTATATGGAAAGGCAAGAACTAAAATAGCTAAAAACAATTTCAAAAAGGAGGTATAAAGTGGGAGAAATCAGTCTACCAGATTTCAAGACTCATACAGCCACTCTAATAAGGACTGTGTAGTAATGGCAGAGTAATCGACACATAAATCAATAGAACAGAAAAGAGAAACCAGGAATAGACCCACATAAATATGCCCAATCAATTTTTGACAAAAGTACAAAAACAATTCAATGGAGTATAGATAGCTTTTCCAACAAATGGTGCTGGAGCAGTTGCACAGCATTCAGAGCCAAAAAAAAAAAAAAAGAATCTTGACCTAAGTCTCATGCTTGATAATTATATAAAAATTAATTCAAAATGGAAAATGCAAAACCAAAGCTTTTAGAAAAAAATAAAAGAAAATGTTTGGGATCTAAGACTAGGCAAAAAGTTCTTAGACTCAACACCCAAAGCATAATCCATGAAAAGAAAATTGATAAATTGAACTTTATCAAAACTAAATATGTTTTCTTTTCCAAAGAAAAAAAATCTTCCCTGTTAGAAGAACAAAAAGACAAGTAACAAAATGGGAGAAAATATTTGCTAACCACATATTCAACAAAGGATTAGTATCTAAAACATATAAAGAACTCTCACAAGTCAGCAATAAAAGACAAATAATGCAATTTAAAAATGAACAAAATGAATAAAGAAGCATTTCACCAAAGAGCATATATAGATCACAAATAAGCACATGAAAAGATGTTCAACACCATTAGCCATCAGGGAAATGAAAATTAAAATCATAATGAAATATCACTAAACACCTATCAGAATGGCTAAAATAAAGAGTAATGACAACGATAAAATGGAAGAGCCACCATGGAAAACACTTTGGCAGTTTCTTTAAAAACGAAATATGCATCTACCACATGCTCCAGCAATTGCACTCCTGGGCATTTATCCCAAAGAAATGAAGACATGTTCACACAAAAGCCTGTGCACAAATGTTTACAGTAGCTCTCTTTGTATTCACCAAAACTAGAAACAGCCCGGAGGTCCATCAGTGGTGAATGGTTAAACAAACAATCGTACATCCATACCATGAAATACTACGTAGCAATAAAAAGGAATGAAGTACTGATGCATGCAACAACCTGAATGAATCCCCAGAGAATTACGCTGAGTGAAAGAAGGCAATCACAGAGGTTCTATACTGTGTGATTCCATTTATATAGCATTCTTGAAATGGCAAAATACTTCAAGTGGAGAATAGATTCATGGTTTCTAGGGGTCAGGGATGAGGGTGGAGGGTGAGGGGAACATAGAGATGTTGATAATAGGGCAAGATAAGTGATCTTCATGGTGATGGACTCATTTTGTATCTTGACTGTATTTTTTTGTGCGTGTGTGAGATGGAGTCTCACTCTATCACCCAGGCTGGAGTGCAGTAGAGTGATCTCAGTTCACTGCAACCTCCACCTCCTGGGTTCAAGCAATTCTCCTGCCTCAGTCTCCCTAGTAGCTGGGACCACAGGTGTGCGCCACCATGCTTGGCTAATTTTTGTATTTTTTAGTGGAGATGGGGGTTTCACCATGTTGGCCAGGCTGGTCTCAAACTCCTGACCTCAAGTGATCTGCCACCTTGGCCTCCCAAAGTGCTGGGATTACAGGCATGACCTACCACCATGCCTGGCCTGTATCTTGACTGTATTAATATCAATATCGTAGTTGTTATACTGTAGTTCTGCAAGATGATACCATTGGAGAAAAAATAGGTGAAGGGTACATGGGATCTCTCTCTATTATTTCCTACACTTGCATGTGAATCTGTAATTATCCGGAACTAACAGGCTTTAGGGTTTTTTTTTTTTTTTCCTTTTTAAGTGCAGGTCATAGACCTCATCAATCCTTTCAATCCACATATGAGGAAACTCAGGCCTGGAGCGATAAAGAGGAGTTTGCTCAGGAGCCAGGCCAGGGCCACTGTGCCTCATCACAAGGCCTCATCTTGGTCCCTCTTTCCTTTCAGGACTCACACTACTGCTAGTTTACATTTGTTCATTCGGAAGGGCTTTATTCTAGCCCTACTGTGAGGGTTACAGAGAAATAGAATAGACGACCCCTGCCCTCAGAGAGCTTAGGGTCTCGCTGGGGAGATGCAACACACTGTGGCCAAGTCAGTGAGAGACATAATCAGCATAACAAGAGGAGAGAAGGCTCCACAGAGGAGAAACTTAAGTGAAGCCTTGAAATGGGGTAGAATGTAGACAGGAAGCAATGGGGGGACAGAGCACCCTAATAAGGGCTAAGCACTAGAGAGAGGCAGGCAGGGGAAGCTGGCTGCAGTAAATGGGGTATCAGTAAAGGGGGAGCAATGAGAGATAGGACAGGAATGGAACATATAGGCCAGGCTGTCAGGGGCCCTGAATGCCAAGGCAAGGAGTTCAGCCTTGACCTTGCAAGGGCCTGAGAGCCCTTTTAGCAGCAGCAGCAGCCAACCCAGAGCATGTGCCAGGCTCTACATAGAAGCGGCGCCCCTGTTCACACCTCCATTCAGTCTCATTCTTGAGCCAATTGCCCAGTCCCCACTTTTCTTCTGAAACTGTCTCTTTTGAAATTTCTTGACCACTCGGTTTGCTACCTATTTTCTTGTCAGATCTTCACCTTGATTCCCAGTTGTAGTACTCATGGGCCAGGGGCAAAAGTGACTCACATGTAATAGGAAATAAAATCACTAGTGTATAATCCATCCTCAGCTTCTAAGAAGAAATGGTTCTTGCTTGCTGAGTCAGTTTCCAGACTCTGCTTTTAAAGGGTCTAGATAATGGGTGAGGCAAACAGAAGTTGATAAGAAGCCCAAAGAGGCTAAGTTGCTCTACGAATCTGATAGATCTAAATGCGGAGAGAATAACGAGACAAGATGCCCCTGTGAACCAGGGCATTAGAGACTGGCAACACCTTTCATTGCAGTGGGGAAGCCAGAAGGGAGACCAGGGGTAGAGTGAATGACCACAGTTAGAGGTTTCTGAGCTTGTGGTGCTGTTGGGCAGTCTGAGCAAAGATGTTCAGAGCTCAGGTGGACATGGTGGGTGAGGGGGTGAAGATGCAGTTTTGAGACTCTTCCCACCCAGGTGACCTCTGCAACAATGGAGGCAGAATGAGAAAGGTTGTGGCTGACCACAAAAACCTCTTTGCTGTCTGTGGAGGGAGAAAGAATTTTCATATCCCATTCCCTTCGGGCAACCCCACCTACTCCCACAGCCCTTCTAGCCTCCAGGAGAGCCAGGCCTCCACCAAGGCTAAATAAAAGGACCCGAATCTCCAACAACACCTGCGCTTCACTCCAGAGCTGGGTGCTTCCCTACTTTCTCCTGCTGCTCTCTGTTTACACCACAACTTTGCCTTGATTCTTCTGGTTCCTTCCCTTCTTCTCCCTTGAACCTTCTCTTCCTCCTGTTTTTCACTCTTTCTTCTCTGCCATCTTTATCTCCCCCCCTCGCCCACGTCTTTTCTCTTATTTTCTCTTCCCATTCATTTCCTCTCCAATCTTTCTTGCTCTCTTCTCTTTCTTTTCCCATCTCTTCCTTTTCTTTTCCTTCTCGTCTTTCTGTCTCTCTATTCTCATCTTTTCTTCATCTTTCAGTCTCTGTTCCTGCCTCCTTCTCTTATGCTCTCTCCCAAGGCACACACAAACTCACATGAATTTTTAAGAGGCCAAGAACTCAGGGAGACTCACAGAAAGGGCTCCAGCCGACTAGCATCAGCAGGCCTCCTTGATCACCATCAGTGGGTGATGTATTACGGAAATACATTAAGGGGCTGTCCCACTGACAGCAAGCTACGGTAATATGTCAAGGTACCAGCCCTGAGATGATGAACATCCCTATAGATCAGGACACCATCACTCTGATTACATTCCAGCGCTGCATGTCACAGTGCTGCAGGGGCGTGATGGACGGTGGGGATCCGTCACCACGCTGATGGCCCATTCCCAGCACAGCACTCACATTGAGGCTATGATTTAGGGGCAGAGCCCGTACTCCTCCCAAGATGCACACACAGCAAAAGTGGAGTCTTTCCTTTCAACAAAAGGGAGAAGTTTAAGGAGAGCAACACTTGTAGAGTGTAACTTCAAGGTCAATGGCTTGCAAATCAGAAACACCTGGGATCAAATCCCAACTCCTCTACTAAAAAGCTCTGTGACCTTGGGGCAAATTTTCCTCCCTTCCTGAGGCCATTGTTTTATATGTAAATGAGGATAATAATACTACCCTCCTTGGATTAAGTGAGCTCCAAATAATATAATGCATGTAAAACATGTAGCACAGGATGAGGCTCAGGCTCCCGGGACCATGACTTTTGATTTGTTCAGCACGCACACAGTGAGAGATGCAAACTCCAGCCTCCACCAGGCTGTCCAAGGAAGACAAAGATGATTCAGGAGGTCTCTCTCCTCCTGCATCACCTTTACCTTCACCTCTCTCCTTCCCTCCTTAATGGCTCCAAGGCCAGTCAAGGAGGTCCTGAGGACACTATCTCAAGTCAGCCACATAGCCTGTCTTGCAGGCAGTCTATCCATCAGTCCATCTTTCCATTCATTCTTCATTCAGTCAATGAGTGCTGAGTATTCATCAGAAGCCAGACCTGGCTCTGGGCACTGGCGACACATAAGTGGACAAAACAGAAAAAGACCCCTGCTGCAATGTATGAGCATAATTACTCCATCCTTCCACTGGTCAATCCATCTGTCCATGGGCAGCAGCCCAGCCTGAGAGCCCTGCGAGGCCATCCCTGACCCAGACAAACTATGAGATGTCTGTGACTTTTAACTGTGAGGTTAAAAGAGAATCACATCCTGTTAGCTCTTGAAGGGAGCATAGCCATTTTCTCATCTGATCCCAAGGAGCTGGAGCCCATGGGCAGATGGTGAGTTGCCTAAAGTCACGCAAGAAGCATGAGATAGTGTCAAGGCTGGAACTCAACATGGTCCCAGAACTTTAAAGCTTAACTTCAGATCCTAATGAATACCCAGTACAACACTTTCTCTCACAGGTCAAGGAGTCACACAGTTCCTGCCCTTAGGAAAAGCCAACTTCCTTGAATAGGGAAGACACAGATGCATGAAAGATTAGACCTACATCCTGTTCATATAAGCGGTCTCATTTCATTCTCACACAGCCCTGAGAGTCGAGCATTATGATCCCATTTCACAGGTGAGGAGACTGAGAGCATGAAGGTAAATAACAGATCATATTAACTCTGGCTCTCCTCACTACCTACAGAAGAGTAGAAAATTGAGATTCAGCACACATACATATGAACACAGAAACACACACACACACACAGAGAGCTTTGATTATGTTTTTTTAAAAGTTTAACAATCCATTGCAAGCACATTCCCATGTTATTAAGTATTTTTTGAATATATGCTTTAAAAATGTTTTCTACAACATAAATATACTCTATTTTATCAATCCTCATTTGTTACATATATAACAATTATTTCCAATATTTAAGTCTGATAAATAATGCTCTCATGAACATCCTGATCTCATTGCTAGTGTTTTCTTAGTATAGGTTCCTAGAAGTAGGAACATGGAGTCCAAAAATATGAAAACTGTTTAAATTCTTCCAGACAGGTTGTGCCAATTTATGTTCCAATATCATCACCTAGTTGCTAACACATATCATCATCATCATCATCATCACCAATCTTAACAACTGGACAAGTGAAAATGGGATTTTATTATTGTTCTATTTTGCATTTCTTTGGCTAATGGTAAAATTAAACATTTTCTCATATGTTAGCCATCTGTATGTCTTATTTTGTGAATGTTCTCTGCCAGTTTTTTTTGCTAGGATGTTAGTCTTTTTTTTCTTTAGACTTTGTTAGAATTCTTTGTATTCTTAAGGCTATTAGCCTTTTGCCATACCTGTTGCAAACATTTTTCCCAGTTTGTCATTTACCTTTTTATTTCTGTAGTTTCTTTTTTAAAAATATACATTTAGAGCTTTGTGTAGGCAATTCTACTGACAATTTCCTTCATGATTTCTCCAATTGTTCTTAAGTTAGATAGGTATTACCCACTTTAAGGTCATTTAAATATTCACTTAAACTTTCATATTTTGCTATGCGGTTTTTAAATACTTAATGCTATAATTTGCTTGGAATTTGCTTAAGAAAAAGATTAAGATCTAAAAAGACTGGCTTCCAAGTAGTCAATTTTATCAACAGCATTTGTTAATCCAACCCTTTCTCATGGATTTGCAATGCTTCTTTTTATTTCATTTTGCTTTTGTATCCATAGTAAGGTTGGTTTCAGAGATCAGTTATGTGGCACTGATGCTGACTTGTTCTTGAGCCAGTACCTTGCTGGACAGTTGCTGTAGCTTTAAAATATATTCTAATCTATGTTAAAGGAAATCCTGTCTTCGTGTTCTTTCAAAAATGTCTTAGCTATTTTTAACTTGTCATTCTTCCAGATTCATTGTAAAGTTGTTCTGATGAATTATGAAAAGTTTCCTTTGGGGTTTTGCTAGACTTATGTATTAATTCAGGAAAAACTAACATCTTTCGTTGTTCCTTTTCCCCAACCAAGAACCTGTCATATTTCTCCACTTATTCAGGTCTTCTCTTACACAAAACTCATAAAATTTGTCACTTTCTTTATGAAAGCTTTACACATTTATCACTGAGAATTGTTCAGAGGTAGATTATGTTTTTGTTTGCTTTTCTTTTCACACTAGTTATTGTGGGTCCATAAGAAAGTTATTGATTTTTGTGTATTTATCTTGTGTATCAGAGAGGAGAATATATTCACTAGCAATGTTCCCAGTGATAATTCACAAGAAAATTGGTCAAAGAGAGGCTGGGTGCAGTGGCTCATACCTGTAATTCCAGCACTTTGGGAAGCTGAGGCTGGTGGATCACCTGAGGTCAGGAGTTCGAGACCAGCCTGGCCAACATGTTGAAATCCCATATCTACAAAAAAACAAAAATTAGCCAGGCGTGGTGGAGGGCACCTGTAATCCCAGCTACTTGGGAGGCTGAGGCAGGAGAATCGCTTGAACCCAGGAGGTGGAGGCTGTAGCGAGCCAAAATCGTTTCATTGCACTCCAGCCTGGGCGACAAGAGCGAAAGTCTGTCTTCAAAACAAAACAAAACACAAACAAAAAAAAAATGGTCAAAGAGAGACAGAAAGAGAAAGAAAAGCTACGGTCCCCAAGGGTTCAGTCCTTTCCTCAGTGTGGGTGGGGAGCCAATCAGAAGGTCACAAGGATGTCTGATTGGATTCAGGACAGTAGGATCCACCAGCGAAGGAGAAAATGTAGGTGGGAGGGGAGATGGCGGCAATGGAAGAACTACCTGAACAGAGAAGTGACCACATACTAGCCTCTGCCCTGAGTGTGTAGCTTTGGAGAGAGAAAAGAACATCTAGAGAGAATTTCTGGAAAACTTTCTATGTCCTGGGATATGTAAAACCTCTGGGCATGACAAGCCTTTTTAAGAAAGCCTGCCCTAAAAGTCCACGTGACCCTTCCAGGTTTCTGGAGTCCAACTTAGGTTTCCTTTTAGTACAACTCTGTGCTGAGACTAAACCATATGGGACCCTGAGATTTTTAGGGTTACCATTTATTTAGTCATGATATCAAGCTCTATTATAAATTCTAAGGGTTTTTCTAGTGATTCATCTTGTTTTCTGCATATGTGATTATATAACCTAAAACCAATAATAGTTTTCTCTTATTTTCAGTAGTTAAGGTCCTTTTTTCCCCTGACTTGATGAAATTTTGCATTGGCTAGAATTTTCAGGAAAATGTTTAAAAAGAGATTGTTGGTAGAAGATATCTTTGTCTTATTCCTATTTTAAAATAGGTTTTCTTTATCAGGTTAGACAAATACCTTCTATCTCAAGTTTTTTGAGAGGTGTGTGTGTGTGTGTGTGATGTTGTTTTCTTAAGAACGGTCATGTCAGTGGGAAGACAGAGAGAGGCATTTCTATGACAACTGCTGCCATCACCACCTATGACACTGCTGCTAGGGAGAGAGCCTGTGAGAGGTTCTGATCCACATGGAGATGGTGCACATGGCAACGCACAGCCACAGGAGGCTGAGGAGAGAGGGGACCCCAGGCAGCCACTCCTTTTCCTCCCTGCAGTTGCGGAAACAGCTATCTGGAAAGGCAGTTTATTGTGTAATTAACCCTGTAAAGTTGGTCCTCCAGGGCATTCGGGTTCTGAGGAATCCAGGTATTTATCCCAAGTATTTTTGGAAAAAAAAAAAATAAGCCAAAGCTCTAGAGAGAATTGAGACACTGCCATTGGCCTTTCTTATTCTTTATATTCATCTGTTTTCTCTTCTAGTCCCCTTTTTTCTCTTCCCTCTCTTCCTTTTGCTCTTTCCTCTCTCTTTTTCTTCCCCTCTTCTCTCCCCTCCAGCCTCTCTTTAACTCCATCTCTTCTCTAACCATTTCCTTTTCTTTCTTCTTTTTTAACTTTTATCTTTCTTTATCATTCCTTACCATTCTACCACCTTTTTCCTCCTTTCTCTCACCTCTCTCTTTCTCTTCTCTCTACCTTTTCCTTCCTTCTCTTTTTCCACTCACGGTTCATTGTTTTCTCCCTCTCACTTCCCTATAAGAAAAATCAATTAAAAAGGAGAGAGAGAAAAAAATTATTTTCTTATGCTTGTATGGCCAAAAGCTGAAAGAGGCAAAGGCCGTCTTATCACCCACACAACGAGCAAAGCCCATATTTCTTGTTAAAGCTAGAGGGAAATTTGCTGAGAGCAGCTGCCCCTTCACACATCAGATGCAACTGACACAAAGCCAAATAGTCATAGGCAAAAGGACCAGAGGCAGGTGCTTCCACAGCCTCCTGCACATAAACCTCTCCCTCCTCAGCCCACAACCCTCCTCTTTGCCCTGCTCCCATGCTCACCTCCCCCCACCACACACACGCATGCATACACACACACATGCATGCACACACAGGCATGCACACATGCACACACATGTACATAAGTGCACATGCATACATGCACACATGCATGCACATGCATGCATTCACACACATGCATGCACACATGCAGTCATGCATACACACATGCATGCACACACATGCATGCACACACAGACCCAGCCTGGCTGCCTATCCAGAGCTGCTGAACATGCACGGGCCTTCACTCCTGCCCCTCCTGCCATCCTGGGCCTCTGCTCCTCTCCTCTTTCTGTTCACAAATCCCCCACAACCTCCCAAGCTGAGTTCAACTCCCACCTCTTCCATGAACCCTTCCCTGCCCACCTCAACTATCAGTACCCTCCTTTCTCTAAGCTCCTAAAGAGCCATGGAATTCCAGCACTGCAGGCACCTAAAACTCACCTAGCCCAGCATTTTCCCAACCAGAACATATCTGGGACTTTGGAAAGCCATACCATAAGCAATATCTATTAGCATTCAATGGTAAGAACAAATAAAACTGGATCCTCTGTGACTGAGCAACCATGCAGGACACCCCTTTCCATTGTTCCTTAACAAGAGTGTGACAAGCTTCTCAAAGTCAGGAATCTTGACTCAGCATTCTTTGTGTTGCCTGATGCCCACCATCAGCTGAGCACATAGTAGCCATTCAACAAGGACTTGAATGAATGAATAAATGAGTGAACAAATGGCTACATGTGTGGGGTGAGCAACTAAATAAATGAGGTAAGTGTATAAACAAGTGATTCAGAGAGTGAGTGGATAAATGAATGACCGCAGGAACAAATCCTTAAACTGTCATTTTAATAACTGAAGCTGGGTAAGAAATGCCAAGGAAACATCTTTAGTAATGCTTCCCTTCTTAATGATGGAGAAGTAAAAAATGAAGCCAAGGACAGAGGCTGAGTTGGGAGGTGCCACAGTGGAGAGCAAAGAGTGCTGGCCTTAGAGCCCAATGTTTCCACCCCACATATGCATCTCACACGGCATCACAGTGTCCCCTGCTGTGCCTCCCTCTCAGATTTGTGTGAGGCCAAATGAGATCGTGGTTAGGAGAGCGTTGGGCGTACTCTGAAGTGCTGCACATACACATTGTATTTAATCTTTGAATGAGGTCAAAGGAAGTCAATAGCAGGCCAGACTTGCATCTGCACATGTGTAGGGACCAAGGCCATCTTGGCCGGCAGAGCAGCCCTCTCTTAACACTGGGGCCACCGCACAAGCCTTGGCTGCTTCAAATCTCAGACGCTCAGGACAAAGAGACACTTAAGAGCCCCAGAGCGCATAAGCTGACGAAGGAGTGGACCCTCAGAAGGGCTGCAGGTGGGACAGGCTGTTCACCCTCAGGGTACCACCCACAGTGGAAATGCCCGGTGCCCACCTGGGCCCAGCCCTCTGCTCTCTCCCACACCCTCTTTGGACGCGTGGAACTTTCAGCACCTGCATTTTGCTGAAGCACACACTTACACGCTCTTCTGAAAGAGCAATGGGCAGAGGAAATGGAAAATCTGGGGCCTGATTCACACTTACCAATACTCAGAAAGTCCCCAAACAGCCTCCACAATGGGGACCCGCCCGCCCGCCTGCCCGCCCAGCTGTCCCCAGTGCCTCGTGATGGATGTTCCCACTTGCTCATAAGTGGCGCCACGTGGAAGGCGCAGCTGTGTGGAGTCTTGCAGGGACAGCCTGCTTTGCCTCAGCCATGAGGCTCCTAGGTCACTAGAGCTGTGGACCCCAAATGTCAGCTAGACCAGAGGTTTTTAAGTACTTTGTAAGCAATAGAAATCTTAATTTGATTGGAAGCTCTTATGAACCCCAGTCATTAGAACAGATGTAAGGAGAGCTGTCTCTGACTGTAGTAGGGGCTGAATCCCTACTCCCCCAGCCCCACACACAGGCTTGGATCATGTGCACCACCCCTTGAAGGCTCCTGAAACAGTTCTGCAAGTTGCTAGGACAATGTCAAAAACAGGCCTCTTTTTAACAGTGGGTAAACTGAGCCCCAAAGAGAAGACAATTCATAGCCAAGATCGAGCTGCATGTTGATGGTAAAAGTAGAGCTGGAATCCCGGCTGGCTGTTGCCCCAAGACCTGTGCAGAGGCAGAAGGACTATGCTTATGAGAATTAACTTCTGAGTCAGGGTGAGGTGATGAAGAAATGCCAACAGGTGTCATTGGATAGCCCGAGTGGACAATATGGTCTTGCCCCAAAGCCTTGCTACATATGTAAGAGGGCTTTGGTAGCCTGAGTTACTCCTGGAATCAATTAATCAAGAGGAGCCCTAGCATGACAGCCAGGGACCTATGTTCTAGCTTCCACTCTGCCTCGCACCTGCCAGAGACTGGGCCTGTGACTGTTTCAGTGGAGTTTGACTTACGATCTCCGGGATCCCTTCCAGCTCCAACACTCCACATCCAGGTAATGAGGTGAAGCGTTCTCACCTACGGATAGTACAAGGATTCCTCTAGGGAGGAAATGGTCTCTATCTGGAGAGAGATCTTCATGAGGAGATGGAGAGGCGTGGAGGCATGTGATGCGTGCTGCAGCCAAGGCCGTGGGGCAAAGGCCAGCCTCCTCTGCAGGGAACAAGGAAAGAAACGGGAGAGAGAATTAGAGAAGGCAGGGACTGAGGAGCAGCAAGATGGTGCAAAGCTGTAGCTGCCTAGAGCAAAAGGCCAGAGAGAAGCACCCAGCAGTGGAGTGGCCAGAAGGGCATTTTAAGAATGGGAACATCTCATGTTCAACTTGAAGTTGTTTGCATTGCAATGATGTAAATCCTTCCTTCATCCCCACCCCCGCCCCACCCCGTATCTTCAAATAAATCTGCCTCACCCACGAATGCTTTGCGCCAGCAGATTGTTATGTGGAAAATGAGAAGCGGCTGAGCTTCCCATCTGGGTCCGTGAGGTGTGGGATGAAGATAGTAAGTGTGAAAGCAAGAGTCTGAGGCAGCCAGAGCCAATTGAATGTGTAGCTTCTGGAGAGGCTCAGAAATCTTGGGGTCCTTGGATCTCCATGGAGGAGGAATTTGGGGATCTGAGCCAATCTTACCTGAATCTCAAGGGACAGAGAAGACCCCCTGTGACTTATAAGCTGAAATATTTATGTTGTCCAGTCTTGAGCTGTGGTATATGAAAACCCAGAGAAACAGGAGGCAGTGGTCGTGAAATTTTAGTGCATCTAAGCAGGACCTTGGAAGCTTGTTAAAGGTGAAGGTTCCTAGGTCCCATGCCATAGATTCTGATGCAATGGGACTTGGACAAACACTGGGATGAGGTGGTGACATGCACCCAGCCTTTGAAGAGCCTGAAATGCCGCTGGCTGCTTTAGTAACAGGATTCACCTGCAGGCCTCTGGCCACTGCCCATTCCTATTGGTCAAGAGCACGCAGGCCCAGCGTGGAGCAACCAATTCTTGCTGTGAGCCGCCATCTTTGCCTTAGGATCTGCGTTCCTGACAGCCATGGTCATTGGCTCAGCAGTCCTTTTCTGCCAATGCTAGCCCTTAGGGAACACTGCACCTTCTGGGTGGAAAATATCTCTGACTTGAGCTCTAAAGCCTGTGGTATGTGCCTGAGAGCACGTTCCCTGCCCCCTATCCAAGCACATCTCCAGGACCTGACTTCTTTCCTCCCTGGACCCATGATTTTACTTGTCTCCACCCCAGGTGGCCCCCCTGGACATGACCTGGGCCAGCATGCCATATATCCCCTCATGTAGGACTTCCCTTGGACATAGTTTAGATGGGAGAAAATAAGGCAAATAGTGTCAGAAGACAGAGAGAAAGATTTCCTCAAGATAGCCAATCATAGCCTGGGATGCTGGGCCAGATGATGACCAAAGAGTCAAGAGGCACCCAATGAGCAGGTCGGCCCAATGAGCAGAAGAGAGCGCCATAGGCTGTGGGGTTTCTGAGAAGGGCCCAAAAACCTGGAGGGGCTGGGGGGAGAAATCAGAGTTTCATTCATTCATTTATTCATTCATGGTACAGACATGTGCTGAACCCTTCTACATAGCGATATGTGCATAAATAAGCCCAACCCTTTTTCTTAAGAAGTGCACCCTCTAGGAGGGGGTGAAATTGGTCCTTGAAAGGTGACAAGATTCTAAGCAGTAAAAAGGAGGTGGAAAGGTGTTTTAGGTAGAGGGAACAACCCTAACTAAAGTGCAGAGGCAAAACGTAGGCTCAAGAGCCGAGGAGTTGACCAACCTGAGTGAAATATAAATATATGGAAATACATGGTAATTTGACAGACCTTTCCTGTGCTCTGTGCTGGACCTGGGCTAGGTGCTGGGGATATGAAGGTGAATAAGGAAATCTCTGCCCTCAATCACTGAAGCCTTTATTGTCATTCCAGAAGATGTGCAAGAGCCAAAGGGCAGGCAACTCCTCTCACAAAGCATTGCAGGCAGTAAGTGTGAGTATAGATAGAGCTGACCCAGCCAGCCTCATTTCCAAGCAGAGGGACAGGAGGCAAGGTCTGAACTATTACTAAGACAGCTGGGGGGGTTGGCTCCAGCTGCCTGACATGAGATGAAATTTAGTTTGGGGAGATAACCTTCGGGTGCCGTAATTAAGTCCCTGGGCTCTGCCTGGGAGGCCGCAGCCTTAATGAAAACAGCCTGAGAAAAACAAATAGCATGGTTGGTGCTCTTGAAGACATTCTAGTGTAAACGTGCAGACATACAGCACCTACAAACACACAGGGTGGGGTACAATCCCCAAACATGCCACTTTCCCTTGCAAAATGACCCTGGTCAGAGCAGGCTGTGGGGAAACCTCACCACTGATTTGTGCAATGAAGGCGTTTTGGGTCAGGGCTGGGGAACGGTGGAGCGTTTTATTACTTTTTGTTTTTGTTGCTTTTTTTTTCTTTCATGCTTTTTTGTTGTTATTGTTCTCGATGACGTCTGAAAAGTCAAGGCAGCTCTTGGTGGTGATGTTTGGAGCTGTGAAGGTGCCCGGGGTCACTGAAGAATAACTCGTGGTTGGGTGAGGAGCCCTTGAGGAAAGTGCCCCGGCCTGGGAGTCAGAGGAGGTCTGTCCAGCTCTACTGAAAGCTCTGTGACCTTGGGTGAATGAATTTCTTCCTCTCTCTGGGCCTGCTTTTCAGTCAGCCTCTGGGCCCTCCACACTGGGCCAGAGCCCATAACTCTAAGAATAAGAAATTATTACATTAACAACATAGAGATCAAGGGAGAGGGGCAAGAGCTGAGGCCTTAGATGAAGCAGGAGCTTTCAGAAGTAGATTCTGGCCTTTGGCCAACATAACTGGAGGTTGTTGGAAAATAGGGTGCTGATAAAAGAAAATTTTAGGCCAGAAATGGTGACTCACTCCTGTAATCTCAGCACTGTAGGAGGTCAAGGCAGGAGGATTGCTTGAAGTCAGGAGTTTGAGACGAGCCTGGGCAACACAGTGAGAGCCAGCCTCTATCAAAAAAAAGAAAGAAGAAAGGAAGAAGGAAGGGAGGGATGGAGGGAGAGAGAGGAAGGAAGGAAGGAAGGAAGAAAGGAAGGAAGGAGAAAGAAAGAAAGAAAGAAAGAAAGAAAGAAAGAAAGAAAGAAAGAAAGAAAGAAAGAAAGAAAGAAAGAGAAAGGGAAAGAAAGAAGGCATAAAGGTTTTTCTTTGGAAACAAACCATATGATTGTGACGTGGGGTGTGTATTTCATTCTGCTTTGGGTAGGACTTGGTTTCTAGTTTCCGTCAGCATGACCTGAGGCTGGAATAACACCCTCTGTGTGTGCTGGCCACTCAGCTTAGCACCTCCTAAGGACCCAGGAGACAGTATTGGAAACCAGAGCAGGACAAATGGCCCAGCTTTTCCTCAATTCAGGAAGAGAGGAGAGACAGGGAAATCCCAGAACTTTCTCTCCTCCCATGTGCTGGTAGATGGTTAAAAACACTCGTTTTCATGTTCCCACAGTCATTTCAGAGCTGGAAGAACAGAGTCTCCTACCAGGCTCACTCTCTGGTATTTACTGAGCTCCTCAACCTGCCTTTGCAGCCCCCCTCCCCAAGCCCCCTCTGTGAATCAGATTTTTCTCAAGACAAAATGTTTCCAAAGTCTGGACAAGGGACAAGAATACTTGCTTTTTAGGTCCCTGTTTTGTTCCTCTCCATTGCTTTGTTTCATGTCCTTGATGGAGCCCGAAGCCTTGATCACCTGGTCCAAGGGGATCTGGGTGGTGGCCAAGCCTGGTGGTGACCCACTGTCCACCTGGGTCCAGAGTTAGGCCACTCCTTCAGGAGTGGCTTATCACAAGGTCTCTTCCCATGGTGAACGTAGGGCTCTGGTCCAGGGCTCCAGAATCAGGTGGGTGGGAACCCAACTGGCCACAAGGGCAGCATCTGATTCTGCGGAAGAAGGAAGCTCCTCTGTGAGAACTGCTTCTCTTCCCTTGGGAGAACAGAGTTGGTCTGGACCCAAGGAGCATGTCCCAGATGGAGGCTGGAAAGCACTTCAAGTAGGTGTCTTTGAACTCAAAAATATATTAAAAGATGATCATGTAGGTGAAACTAGCAGGCACTTAAAACATGTTTGGAAGAAAGAGTGGGAATGATCAAGAATGGGAGAAGAGGGAGGGAAGATGGCAGAAAGGTAGGAAGCCAGGCAGGCAGGAAGGGAGGGAGGGAGAGAGGGAGGGAGGAAGAAAAGCAGGAAGGGAGGAAGTCAGGAAGGAGGGAAGGAAGGAAAGAAGGAAGGAAGGAAAGAAGGAAGGAAAGAAAGAAGGAAAGAAGGAGGGAGGTAAAGAAGGAAGAAAGTTACTTCACTTCTTGAAGGCTCAGTTTTTCATCATCTGTGAGATAGGAATAACATCCCTTACATCGGGCTGGTTGTGAGAATTAGAAGACATAACTCCTGTGAAAACCCCAATACAAAGCTGCTGTTCCAAAAATATCACAGAGGTGAAGTAACTGCCCAGTGAGGCACAGCTTCCACGTGACTGAGCTAAGGCTGGGACCCAGGGGAATCTGACTCTAAAATTAGTAATTTCCATACCACACCCCAACCTTCTTGGACATGAGGTCACTGAGTCTAACACTTAGTCACATGGTGTCTTCAGACAACATGGTGACTCCTACCCAGGGATGCTCAGAATCCCCCCCTCCACCAAGCCCCAAATAACAACCCAAGGAGAGACTAGCTCATGCTGGAATTCACCAGAGGAAACAACAGAAATGTCTCCCCATGGAAATGGACAACAACCTGCTGAGAAATTGACATAGGGGGTGGCTGGGAAAGGGTGGTGAGCCCCAGTTTCTTTTCAGATTGATGCCACCTAATAACCTCAGGTTGCAGAACTACCATGAGTCACTGCCTTTGGTGCCTCTCAGCCCTATCACCTCTCCCACATCCCAATATTACACAGGTTCTCACATTTTTTTTATTTAAACCATCTCAGTTCCAGCCCAGGAATCCCCTAGGCCCCCCTCATATCTTCAGCCAGGACCTGGTAAGCAGACCTGATGGGCACTAGGGCCACCCATGTCAGGCAGGGAGGTAGGGATCCCAGAGCCCAGTGCTGGGGGAGGCTAGAAGGTGACTTTAGCATCTCCCCATCCCTCTGCAGTTCTAGTTAATCTATGTGCTGTATACCAATCAAGGTAAAAATTAACATAATCAGCATAATTTCCTGGACACACAGTTTTAGTTTCTTTAAATATGTGTGGTTCAGACAATAAGAGATCCTTCCCTTTCACCAGAGAGATCAGAATGACCTGGAAGCTTTCTGGGGTGGGGACAAGAGTATGTTTGCTGAAAGCATCTGTGATCCAGGAACTGGGTCAAGTTTTATAGAGCCATTCGGTCTTTAAGACCATCCCCAGGAGAAGTAGGACATTGTCTCTTTCAGGTAAATAAACTGAAATTCCAAGAGTATAAATAACTTAACCAAAGGCACACTAGATTCCAACTTAAGGCTGCTTACAGTCAAAGCCAGGCAGTGTTCCATTATTTCTTTCTGTTTCTAGAGTCCCCCAAACAGGAACCAGCCTTTTCCTTCTACACCTAAGAGCATGGTGGTTCTAAAATCTCCAGGATCTAAAGTCTTCTGCAAGCAATGCACCAAATTAAAGATGGAAATTGAACACTCTTGGATTAGTTGTCAAGACCCTCATTGGTGAGTATGCACTTAAATATTAAAGTTAATAATCAGCACTGAAGAAAGTTTAAATATTTTGTGGAGCCAAGATGGCCAAATAGGAACAGCTCCAGTCTACAGCTCTGAGTGTGAGCGACACAGAAGACAAATGATTTCTGCATTTCCAACCAAGGTACCAGGTTCATCTCACTGGGGATTGTCAGACAGTGGGTGCAGGATAGTGGGTGCAGCGCACCAAGGGTGAGCTGAAGCAGGGTGAGGCATCGCCTCACCCGGGAAGTACAAGGGGTCAGGGAATTCCCTTTCCTAGCCAAAGAAAGGGGTGACAGATGGCACCTGGAAAATCGGGTCACTCCCACCCTAATACTGCACTTTTCTGGCAATCTTAGCAAACGGCACACCAGGAGATTGTATCCCGCACCTGGCTCAGAGTGTCCTATGCCCATGGAGCCTCACTCATTGCTAGCACAGCAGTCTGAGATCAAACTTCAAGGCAGCAGCGAGGCTGGGGGAGGGGCATCCACCATTGCTGAGGCTTGAGTAGGTAAACAAAGTGGTGGGAAGCTCAAACTGGGTAGAGCCCACTGCAGCTCAAGGAGGCCTGCCTGCCTCTGTAGACTCCACCTCTGGGGGCAGGGCATAGCTGAACAAAAGGCAGCAGAAACCTCTGCTGACTTAAATGTCCCTGTCTGACAGCTTTGAAGAGAGTAGTGGTTCTCCCAGCACAGAGTTTGAGATCTGAGAACAGACAGACTGCCTCCTCAAGTGGGTCCCTGACCTCCGAGTAGCCTAACTGGGAGGCACCCCCCAGTAGGGGCAAACTGACACCTCACATGGCCGGGCACTCCTCCGAGACAAAACTTCCAGAGGAATAATCAGGCAGCAACATTTGCTGTTCACCAATATCCGCTGTTCTGCAGCCTCTGCTGCTAATACCCAGGCAAAAAGCGTCTGGAGTGGACCTCCAGCAAACTCCAACAGACCTGCAGCTGAGGGTCCTGACTATTAGAAGGAAAACTAACAAACAGAAAGGACATCCACACCAAAACCCCATCTGTATGTCACCATCATCAAAGACCAAAGGTAGATAAAACCACAAAGATGGGGAAAAAACAAAGCAGAAAAACTGAAACTTCTAAAAATCAGAGTGCCTCTCCTCCTCCAAACGAACACAGCTCCTCACCAGCAATGGAACAAAGCTGGATGGGGAATGACTTTGATGAGTTGAGAGAAGAAGGCTTTAGACAATCAAACTACTCTGAGCTAAAGGAGGAAGTTCGAACCCATGGCAAAGAAGTTAAAAACCTTGAAGAAAGATTAGATGAATGGCTAACTAGAATAACCAATGCAGAGAAGTCCTTAAAGGACCTGATGTAGCTGAAAAACATGGCATGAGAACTACGTGACGAACGCACAAGCCTCAGTAGCTGATTCGATCAACTGGAGGAAAGGGTATCAGTGATGGAAGATCAAATGAATGAAATGAAGTGAGAAGAGAAGTTTAGAGAAAAAAGAATAAAGAGAAATGAACAAAGCCCCCAAGAAATATGATACTATGTGAAAAGACCAAATCTATGTCTGATTGGTGTACCTGAAAGTGACGGGGAGAATGGAACCAAGTTGGAAACACTCTGCAGGATATTATCCAGGAGAACTTCCCCAATCTAGCAAGGCAGGCCAACATTCAGATTCAGGAAATACAGAGAATGCCACAAAACTACTCCTCGAGAAGAGCAACTCCAAGACACATAATTGTCAGATTCACCAATGTTGAAATGAAGGAAAAAATGTTAAGGGCAGCCAGAGAGAAAGGTCGGGTTACCCACAAAGGGAAGCCCATCAGACTAACAGCTGATCTCTCGGCAGAAACTCTACAAGCCAGAAAACAGTGGGGGCCAATATTCAACATTCTTAAAGAAAAGAATTTTCAACCCAGAATTTCATATCCAGCCAAACTAAGCTTCATAAGTAAAGGAGAAATAAAATGCTTTACAGACAAGCAAACGCTGAGAGATTTTGTCACCACCAGGCCTGCCCCTAAAAGAGCTCCTGAAGGAAGCACTAAACATGGAAAGGAACAACCGGTACCGGCCACTGCAAAAACATGCCAAATTGTAAAGACCATCGAGGCTAGGAAGAAACTGCATCAACTAACGAGCAAAATAACCAGCTAACATCATAATGACAGGATCAAATTCACACATAACAATATTAACCTTAAATGTAAATGGGCTAAATGCTCCAATTAAAAGACACAGACTGGCAAGTTGGATAAAGAGTCAAGACCCATCAATGTGCTGTATTCAGGAAACCCATTTCACTTGCAGAGACACACATAGGCTCAAAATAAAGCGATGGAGGAAGATCTACCAAGCAAATGGAAAACAAAAAAGGCAGGGGTTGCAATCCTAGTCTCTGATAAAACAGACTTTAAATCAATAAAGATCAAAAGAGACAAAGAAGGCCATTACATAATGGTAAAGGGATCAATTCAACAAGAAGAGCTAACTATCCTAAATATATATGCGCCCAATACAGGAGCACCCAGATTCATAAAGCAAGTCCTTAGAGACCTACAAAGAGACTTAGACTCCCACACAATAATAATGGGAGACTTTAACACCCCACTGTCAACATTAGACAGATCAATGAGACAGAAAGTTAACAAGGATATCCAGGAATTGAACTCAGCTCTGCACCAAGTGGACCTAATAGACATCTACAGAACTCTCCACCCCAAATCAACAGAATATACATTCTTCTCAGCACCACATCGCACTTATTCCAAAATTGACCACATAGTGGGAAGTAAAGCTCTCCTCAGCAAATGTAAAAGAACAGAAATTATAACAAACTGTCTCTCAGACCACAGTGCAATCAAACTAGAACTCAGGATTAAGAAACTCACTCAAAACCACTCAACTACATGGAAACTGAACAACCTGCTCCTGAGTGACTACTGGGTACATAACAAAATGAAGGCAGCAATAAAGATGTTCTTTGAAACCAATGAGAACAAAGACACAACATACCAGAATCTCTGGGACACATTTAAAGCAGTGTGTAGAGGGAAATTTATAGCACTAAATGCCCACAAGAGAAAGCAGGAAAGATCTAAAATTGACACCCTAACATCACAATTAAAAGAACTAGAGAAGCAAGAGCAAACATTCAAAAGCTGGCAGAAGGCAAGAAATAACTAAGATCAGAGCAGAACTGAAGGAGATAGAGACACAAAAAACCCTTCAAAAAATCAATGAATCCAGGAGCTGGTTTTTTTTAAAGGATCAACAAAATTGATAGACCTCTAGCAAGACTAATAAAGAAGAAAAGAGAGAAGAATCAAACAGATGCAATAAAAAATGATAAAGGGGATATCACCACCAATCCCACAGAAATACAAACTACCATCAGAGAATACTATAAACACCTCTATGCAAATATTCTAGAAAATCTAGAAGAAATGGATAAATTCCTCGACACATACACCCTCCCAAGACTAAACCAGGAAGAAGTTGAATCTCTGAATAGACCAATAACAGGCTCTGAAATTGAGGCAATAATTAATAGCTTACCAACCAAAAAAAGTTCAGGACCACATGGATTCACAGCCAAATTCTACCAGAGGTACAAGGAGGAGCTGGTACCATTCCTTCTGAAACTATTCCAATCAATAGAAAAAGAGAGAATCCTCCCTAACTCATTTAATGAGGCCAGCATCATCCTGATACCAAAGCCTGGCAGAGACACAACAAAAAAAGAGAATTTTAGACCAATATCCTTGATGAACATTGATGCAAAAATCCTCAATAAATTACTGGCAAACCGAATCCAGCAGCACATCAAAAAGCTTATCCACGATGATCAAGTGGGCTTCATCCCTGGGATGCAAGGCTGGTTCAACATACACAAATCAATAAACGTAATCCAGCATATAAACAGAACCAAAGACAAAAACCACATGATTATCTCAATAGATGCAGAAAAGGCCTTTGACAAAACTCCACAACCCTTCATGCTAAAAACTCTCAATAAATTAGGTATTGATGGGACATATCTCAAAATAATAAAAGCTATCTATGACAAACCCACAGCAAATATCATACTAAATGGGCAAAAAGTGGAAGCATTCCCTTTGAAAACTGGCAGAAGACAGGGATGCCCTCTCTCACCACTCCTATTCAACATAGTGTTGGAAGTTCTGGCCAGGGCAATCAGGCAGGAGAAGGAAATAAAGGGTATTCAATTAGGAAAAGAGGAAGTCAAATTGTCCCTGTTGGCAGATGACATGATTGTATATCTAGAAAACCCCATCGTCTCAGCCCCAAATCTCCTTAAGCTGATAAGCAACTTCAGCAAAGTCTCAGGATACAAAATCAATGTGCAAAAATCACAAGCATTCTTACACACCAATAACAGACAAATAGAGAGCCAAATCATGAGTGAACTCCCATTCACAATTGCTTCAAAGAGAATAAAATACCTAGGAATCCAACTTACAAGAGATTTGAAGGACCTCTTCAAGGAGAACTACAAACCACTGCTCAATGAAATAAAAGAGGATACAAACAAATGGAAGAACATTCCATGCTCATAGGTTGGAAGAATCAATATCGTGAAAATGGCCATACTGCCCAAGGTAATTTATAGATTCAATGCCATCCCCATCAAGCTACCAATGACTTTCTTCACAGAATTGGAAAAAACGACTTTAAAGTTCATATGGAACCAAAAAAGAGCCGGCATTGCCAAGTTAATCCTAAGCCAAAAGAACAAAGCCAGAGGCATCACGCTACCTGACTTCAAACTACACTACAAGGCTACAGTAACCAAAACAGCATGGTACTAATACCAAAACAGAGATATAGACCAATGGAACAGAACAGAGCCCTCAGAAATTATGCCACATATCTACAACTATCTGATTTTTGACAAACCTGACAAAAACAAGAAATGGGGAAACAACTCCCTATTTAATAAGTGGTGCTGGGAAAACTGGCTAACTATCTGCAGAAAGCTGAAAGTGGATCCCTTCCTTACACCTTATATAAAAATTAATTCAAGATGGATTAAAGACTTAAATGTTAGACCTAAAACCATAAAAACCCTAGAAGAAAACCTAGGCAATACCATTCAGGACATAGGCATGGACGAGGACTTCATGTCTAAAACACCAAAAGCAATGGCAACAAAAGCCAAAATTGACAAATAGGATCTAATTAAACTAAAGAGCTTCTGCAGGGAAAAAGAAACTACCATCAGAGTGAACAGGCAATGTACAAAATGGGAGAACATTTTTGCAATCTACTCATCTGACAAAGGGCTAATATGCAGAATCTACAATGAACTCAAACAAATTTACAAGAAAAAAACAAACAACACCATCAACAAGTGGGCAAAGGATACGAACAGACACTTCTCAAAATAAGACATTTATACAGCCAAAAGACACATGAAAAAAATGCTCATCATCACTGGCTGTCAGAGAAATGCAAATCAAAACCACAATGAGATACCATCTCACACCAGTTAGAATGGCGATCATTAAAAAATCAGGAAACAACAGGTGCTGGAGAGGATGTGGAGAAATAGGAACACTTTTACACTTTTACACTAGTTCAACCATTGTGGAAGTCAGTGTGGCGATTCCTCAGGGATCTAGAACTAGAAATATCATTTGACCCAGCCATCCCATTACTGGGTATATACCCAAAGGATTATAAATCATGCTGCTATAAAGACACATGCACACGTATGTTTATTGTGGCACTATTCACAATAGCAAAGACTTGGAACCAACCCAAATGTCCAACAATGTTAGACTGAATTAAGAAAATGTGGCACATATACACCATGGAATACTATGCAGCCATAAAAAAGGATGAGTTCATGTCCTTTGTAGGGACATGGATGAAGCTGGAAACCATCATTCTCAGCAAACTATCGCAAGGACAAAAAAACAAACACTGCATGTTCTCACTCATAGGTGGGAGCTGAACAATGAGAACACATGGACACAGGAAGGGGAAAATCACACACCAGGGACTGTTGTGGGGTTGGGGAGGGGAAGGGATAGCATTAGGAGATATACCTAATGTTAAATGACGAGTTAATGGGTGCAGCACACCAACGTGGCACATGCATACATATGTAACAAACCTGCACGTTGTGCACATGTACCCTAAAACTTAAAGTATAATTAAAAAATAAAAGAAAGAAAGTTTAAATATTTTGTTAAAATTTATCAAAACTGATGTGCCAATTAGCAACTGAGCATCAGTCCAGTCCTGTGCCAGGCATATTGCAAGGTTCAAATGAAGCCTAAGATGTTCTTAATGGTCTAAATGGGAAGACAAGATATTACAGGAAACAGCAGAGAACAATGTTTGACAGTTTTTAATCAAATATAAAGAAACTTGGCTCCACCACTATGTGACATTGAGCAACAGTTTTAATCTTATTGCAGCTTCATTGCCTTATCTGCAAAATGGGAACAGTGATACTATCTCCCTACAGAATTACTATGAGAATTGCATAAGGCAATCACTGTTCAGCTCAGTGCCAGCTGAACAAGCTCTCAGTAAGTGCTGGTTCGTATCCTTGTTGTGGTCGTCAGGAGGTTGGGAACTAATATTTGAGAGCTCCTCCTTTGTATCTATGGCCATTAAAGACAACTTCAAATCCTCAATTCAATTAGTCCTTTGTCATTCGCCTCATTTTCTAGAAGACAAAGCTGAGGTTTGGGGACTCATCACACAATTATTCACCAGCAAAGTGAAAGCTAGGTCTATTTGATATTGAGACAGATAAGACCAGGTCAAATCAAACAAACAGGTATGTTTTTAGCATTGTTAGGACCCTAAGATCTCTAGGATGTTCTGAACCAGGCTGTACAGTAGGAGGTTCTGCATTGGTGGAAATGCCTGCATCCACATTGGCCAACACAGTAGAGCACTTGAAATGTGGCTAGTGTGCCTGAGAAACTGAATTTTTCATTTTACGTAATTTTAGTTAATTTAAATTTAAATAGCCACACGTAGCTAGTGGATGACATATTGGACAGTACAGGGCTAGACTACGGTTGGCACCCTGTTTAACTTTGCATCCGAGCCCCTCCCCATCAGTTCCAATGTCTCATTAGTGTTAACTCACTTGCCTGGGTCCCCTGGCCCTGTACTCCCAACTGACATCCCATGTCAGTGTCTGTCTCCCTCCTCTTTTGCTTTGGTGACACTTTCTGCCCACCTCACCCAGCTCCTCCTGGGTCTGGCCCTCGGCTTCCCTCTGTTTGACCCTGTGCTCTGGCTTCCTATTGCGTCTGCTGAAAACTCCCCAAACCAGGGCCAGACCTCCTGGCTTCTTCACCCTTATCTCAATACCCACCCTCCTACCAAGAATAATCTACCAGGCACAGGTCCTGATGCCCCAGAAGTGTGTGTTTGGGTTGGGGGTGGGGTGGAGTGGCAGCAAAGGAACAATATGTTCCAAACTGACACAAGCAAGACATTCCAGGGTATTTACGTGTTTCCATATGAGAAATACAAAGAGAATAAGTGAAGACCCCTGCTTCAAGGAGCTTCCATAGTCAGTGGGGAGCATGAGGCAAACTGAAAATGCAAGAGAGCAATGACCTTGCAGCACAGCATGAAGACACATCACAGCTACTCAGGCCAAGTGCGCATTCAAACCAGAAGTGCTCTGGGCTTCAGAAGAGAGAGGTCTCTCTGGGCTGGATTCATCAGGGTGCTCCTGGGAGAAGGCAGAGGGGTCCCCTCCCAATCCAGGCTCTGTCTCTCTCCACCCTGCTGTGGCTGGGAAGCTGACCTATAAAGGCCGTGCAAGGGTCTTCTTGTCCTCCCTCTCTGAGTTGGGTTTGGCCAAAGTTGATGGGCAGCAGGGGATGCACAACAAGAGGAAAGAGTAGGGTTTGCACTCCTCTGGCTTCCTCTCTGCCAAGCTGAGGGTTAGCAATGACCAGTTTCCTCCAGCGAAGGCCATGACTCTCACCAGGCAGTCGTCACTTATGGCTGTGGGGCTTCTGTGGTTTCCCTCCCTTGCCTCACCTCTTCCAGCCTAGGGACAGTAGCAGCTCCCCACTGTAGTCGTCCCAGAGTTCTACAACATCTCATGTTGCTCTTGCTGTGCCCTGGCCATTCCCTTATAAAGCATCCCTCCTTAACTCTCTTCAAACGCCTTTCTGATGCATCAGCTGTTTCTTGCAAGGACCCTGATTGATACAGGGTCTACACTGGGTCTTAAAGGATGAGCAGGATTGATACAGGCAGAGGAGCAGAGAAAACCTGAAAAGCAGGCACAAGGCTGCAGGAGCAGTGGCAGGAGACAGACGCCTTGCTCAGGAGGGCCAGCACAGTGGGGCTGGGGAGGGGCTTTGTTAGGTGGGGATCTGGGCTGAAGCTGGGGTCAGGCTGTGGGGGCCTTGATCACCCGGTTGATCATTGTGAAAGTGGGAAACTAAGGAATCCATGTCAAGCTGGGATGGTGCACTGTTTCAGGGCCATGGGTTACTAGGAGCCCTTGAGAGTTTAAAGCTTCTATGGTACTAGCTGTGGTTATCATGTAGGCAACTGATTTTCAAATCTACATGACACCATTGTAGTACAAATAAAAACTGCACTTGAATAGAATTCCACTCTGGCTTCCATGACAATCAAATGAGAATATCATTAATATTCAAGTACATCTCTTCTGTAGCCAATGGCCTACGGAGAACTATTAATAAATACATACTCTGTCTGTTAGACAGGAACTTTCAAATCCCACCTCTTAGTACCCTATTAGCTAAGCAAATACAAGGACATACTACATATACTTAAGTGTAGACACACTGTACTTGTCAGTTTTCCCCCTGCATAATTCAGATCTTCTCAATTTTGGGAAGAAGCAGTTTCTAATACATATTTTACACCAGATGCCATTTGAACAGAGTATGGCATGCCTGAAATGTGATATGCAATGAGATTGGGATTATTCCTTGGCAATACTTGATGACTCCTAGGAAAGCATATTGACCTCTACTGCCTTTATAGCCAAGAGAATGTGGGCGCTTGGCTGGCATTCGCAAAGTCAGAGCTGTCAGAGCGGCTGTTGCTCCCTTAGCTGAAGCAATGCAGAATTCTTTAATAGAATTATGCATTTATACATATAGAACTATGCTAATATCTTAAAAGATAGGTGAAAAAATCTGACTATATTTTCCAAATTAAAAAAAAGAGACTGCTTTGGCTAAAATTTTGCCAAGATACCACAATAATGAAAAGATTTTTGCATCATCTACATCATCTGCCTCCACCTGTTGATTTGCTGAGTATCAGTACGGCAGTACTTTGAGCTTCAGCAGATTTTTTTTTTAAAGAAGGATTTTATATATTGCTTACCTTTTTTCATGGATAATTGATAACGTTGATTACCTAAATAGGCCTAAGATTTCAGGGTTAAATACAACTGCTGATTTGATTGCATTTCTTTCCACCATCCTAATTAATTCATGTGGATGAAAAGTCCGCTGTGAAGATGCACAGGAGGTGAAAACGAAAGATTCCAGGGATCCACTACCAATTAACTTACTCCTCTGTGAAAATCATTAACATGTGAAACTGACAAAATTAAAAGCATCCATACATTTGCCAAGGGAGTATACAATGACACAGCATGTCTCCAAGTTTTTCCGTAGAACGTTATCTGTTAATTTTATTTTTGACAATTCCTGCCCCTGTATCTTCAGCAGAACGCTTTTTCTCCAAATTAAACCAATTAAAAACTATTTAAGGAACACTCTGTGACAACAACGTTTAACAGAATTAACACCACTCGCTGCAGAAACAAGGCAGCAGAAGTTGCGAAACTTATTGGTGATTTTGCTAATGCCAAATCACAACGGAGACATTTTAAGTTTGCTTCTAATTTTCAAATTTGTCTGTGTTGCCTGCATAGTTTTTGGTGCTGACATGTTTTAGAGTATAAGTTTTGAAGTTTGTTTAAATCGTTTTTTGTGTGTTATATCATGAAAGAATGATATTTGGTAATGAATACGGTTTTCTATTTTATTGTGTACGGGAAGGCACTACATAAAGGTTGAACCCATTATTGTGGAGTACACCACTGTACCAAGAAGAATCTAAGATAGTTACACTGTATTTGTGCAGTGAATAGCAACACTAAAGAATTACAGTTCTTCTGAAGGGCAAAGGGGAGAAACGGAATGTTCCATCTTTGCTATGCACTGTGCCATGCATTTTACTACATTGTTTATCTTCATCTTCCCAACAACTCTGAAAGGCAAGAATGTGCCTTTTTTTTTTTTTTTTTTTTTTTTTTAAATGGAGTCTCCCTCTGTCGCCAAGGCTGGAGTGCAATGGTGCGATCTTAGCTCACTGCAACCTCCGCCTCCTGGCTTCAAGCAATTCTCCTGCCTCAGCCACCCGAGTAGCTGGGATTACAGGTGTGCACCACTATGCCCGGCTAATTTTTGTATTTTTAGTAGTAGAGACGGGGTTTCACCATGTTGGTCAGGCTGGTCTAAAACTCCTGACCATATGATCTGCCTGCCTCAGCCTCCCAAAGTGCTGGGATTACAGGTGTGAGCCACTGCTCCCAGCCAAGAATGTGCCTTTTTACAGGTGAAGGGACTTTAATTTGGGAGATTAAGTAACTTGCTCAAGGTCAAATGACATAGAAAGATTCTGATCCAGGTCTATCTGGCTCTAAAACCCTCATAAGAACAAAGAAGGCTCCCATGAACCCAGGACTGTAAGATGTCTGCCTGCCTTAATGACTGGCTGGAATGGTGGAGCTGGGGGTCACAAGGCAAACTTAGGCTTCTGACGTGATCTGAAGGCATATTTAGCATCAGTACAATCCCTTGGCACTGCTCCAAGAGCTGCCCCATTTGAGCTGAGGGCACTCACAACATTACCTCTATAATTAGGCCTGCTAGTTAGGTGCTAAAAGGGCCACCTGGGGAAGGGCAAAGACTTAAATGTGAGTCCCAGCTCTGCCATTTATAGCCCTTGGGCTAGGCACTTAAACCTGCTGCACCTGAAAAGCACATTTAGGAAAAAAAGTGGGTGATGGGGGTGGGAAATAATCTATCAAACATTAAAACGCTGTCTGGAGGAATCACTTAAATGACCTGCGGAAAAAAATCTTTGGAAAGTAGCATATATACAGGTTCTTCTGCAGGCTATGAGCCTGCAGTGAAGGGGCACTGGCCCAGGTTCAGGAAGCTGCCTTAGGTCTTTGTTGCTCAAAGTGTGGCCCACAGACCAGCAGCATCGGTATCACCTGGGAACTCGTCAGAAATTGAGGCTATTGGGACTTAGCCCAGACCTCTGATTCAGAATCTGCATTTTGACAAGATTCAAGTGTACACATTCAGTTGGAAAAGCACTGCCATAGGCCTCTCAGTCTGGCTTTCCAGGTCTCAACCTCCAGGACATTTAAATAAGAAGGTTAGCTTCATTCACTTCTCAATTACTCTTATTACAAAAATAGAATTGAAAAGGCTCTTGAAGACATCCAATCCAGGAATGGTGAATACCTGCAAGGGTGCAGCCATCCTTCCCAGAGACCAGAGCAGACATTGCTAATCAATCAGGAAACTCTTCCATGGTGCTCAAGAGCAGCTGCACCATCCCCTCCACAATGCAGTCCAGAAAGCCTGATCGCTCTTTCGTAATTACCATGGGTATGAAACCTACTTACCACCCCTGACCCCCGCTATGTGGCCTAATCCCTTCTTTATTCATAGGTCGACCTTATCTCCAGTTTAAGCCCATTTTCCCAACATGTTATCCAATTTAATATTCACCCCTTCAAAAGTGTTCAACAAATTATATGGTTACACTGCTTAAACAGAAACTGAGTGTTTCCAAAATTAAATGACGTCCCCAAAGATGGAGAATCCTATTCCTCTGGCTCAACTCTCATCTTCATGTCACCTGTCTGTTCCACCACCCACTTCAATATTTTAGACCAAGGGAGGGAAGACTTTAAACCTCACAAAGAAGTTTAGAACATTACCCTGGTGCTCCCAAAATCCAAGGTAGAAAGACAACAGAGGTTTTTTAAAATGCTCTGAGACCTCGAACCCCACTCCCATGTCCCCTGGCCACCCAGCCTTGTCACCTGCTTGGAGCTGGAGCTGGCATCTTCACGACCAGGAAAGGGTAGCATGCTGAACCTGCCTCCCCCAGGCTCTTCATTCAGTGTCCCAGCTGCCTGCCTCAAGTGCTACATGCAAAGCGCTCTGAAATAGGGTGATATTCTCAATTTAATTTTTGTTCACATGTAATAGGAGATCGATACCCTCATTAAAGTGCTGTGCCAATCAGCCAGTGGGAAGCAGCCTATGTTTTTGGAAGGCAAATCGTTAAGAACTAGAATACGGTGGAGGCATGTATACCGGCTGCATCCAATTTCAAGTGAAAATTAATGGCAAATTCTTGTAACCACATTAAGAGCCATTGTCGTTCATTTGAAATCAGTTAAACATGAAAACAATATGAAAACCATCTTGAGTTCATGGAACATAAATATTTGTCTGTATTTTTTGCCAGTGCCCCAGAGAGACTAGGAGATGTTGGCAGATCGGTGTTCTAAAAACATGCTCACGAAGGGGGAAAAATAAGGAACCTGACTCTTGTTGGGTTGAACTATTTGTCAGCTTTTCCATTTCCTCAGTCAAAAGATAATTAAACAGTAAGCAGATGTCAGAATCTAATTGATGCAAGGAAAGATTGCTCAATGTCTTATGGTGCTTTGTCATTGTTATGTACTGTCTGCAAATAGCCCCTTGGCTGGTACAAGTAGCAGAAAGTCAACCAGTTAGCTTCTCTTCCCATGGAGGCAGAGGCTCTCCCAACAAATATACCTGTGTTCAGTCACTCTGGGTGTCAAGAAGCACCTAAGAAAGTTCCTGGGACAATGTCTTAGGCATATTAGAACAGAGAGAAGCTGTGGCTTTTCAGAAGAGTGGGGAGAGGGGAAAAGGAGAAAGAGAAATAGAGAGGATGGGGGAGATGGAGGTGAAGAAGGGAAGGGTTGAGAGATGAGAGAGAAAAAGAATAGGAAAAGAATCAGAAAAAGGAACTGTTGGCAGAAGGAGAGAGTCCCAATATGGTAAAATCAAAACGGCATGGTCTTCAGAGTCAAGCCTACTGCTTGGTCATCCCTTTCCAGCTGTGGGAACTTAGACCATGAATTTGACTTCCCTGAGTGCATTCCTTCCACTGACCATTGGATATCATATTCCCTGCCCGGGCCTTCCCACAGCTTGATCTGAGATGCAAGGAGTCATAAGTATCAGTGTCTGAACATTGCAAAAAACTGCACAACTGCTTCAATTTTTTTTAAAAAGAGTAGAAGGAAATCGGGTGAAAGAGAATTAAAACAAAGAGGGGTGCCAGGCATGGTGGCTCACACCTGTAATCCCAACACTTTGGGAGACTGAGGTGGGCGGATCACCGGAGGTCAGGAGTTGAAGACCAGCCTGGCCAACATGGTGAAACCCTGTCTCTACTAAAATACAAAAATTAGCCGGGCGTGGTTGTGGGGGCCTGTAATCCCAGCTACTCAGGAGGCTGAGGCAGGAGAACCACTTGAACCCAGGAGGTAGAGGTTGCAGTGAGCCGAGATTGCACCACTGCACTCCAGCCCAAGTGACAGAGTGAGACTCCATCTCAAATAATAATAATAATAATAAATACAGTGGGGTGTGGGAGAGCTGTCTCTCTGTTATGCTCCCTTATGGGGAACCCACAGCAGTGCTGCTTGGAGTTCAGTGTGACTCAGAGATGGGTGAAAGAGCTCTTTCAGATTCTACTGTAGATTCCTCCCCTTAAAACACACACACACACACACACACACACACACACACACACACACACACACACGCTCTGCTCTCTGTGGGAGAGCATTCAAATGGTGTCCGGAACCCAGGGGGACAACAGACTTGAAAAACAACTGCCAGCTGGGCACAGTGGCTCACACCTATAATCCCAGCACTTTGGGAGGCTGAGCGGGTGGATCACCTGAGGTCAGAAGTTTGAGACCAGCCCTGGAACACAGTGAGACTTCGTCTCTACAAAAAAATTTTTTAAAAAGATATTAGCCAGGTATGATGGTACGTGCCTGTAGTCCCAGTCGCTTGGGAGGTTAAAGTGGTAGGATTGCTTGAGCCCAGGAGGTCGAGGCTGCAGTGAGCTGTGATTGCACCACTGCATTCCAGCTTAGGAAATAGAGCGAGACCCTGTCTCAAAAACACAAACAAACAAACAAACAACTGCTGTGATATGTCCATAATGTCAGTCCACAGACCACTGGGTAAAATCATCATCCATGGCTTCCCCCTTCAGGATGCACCTCTTCCATGGAGGGCTGTTAGCCACCACTTGCAAAAAGACTCCCATCAGGCCATCTCACCAGTTACCAAACACAGCCAGCATGGCCAGCAAGACTAAAACTCAGATTCTTGTTGTGTAACTTATTAGATGCTCTGTTCCAAAGAAAACAATTGACTAATGAACTGGGGGGTTCACACTTCCTCCTGTCTCATCTCTGATATTACCTTACTGTGTGGTCTCAGATCAGCATGAACACCCTCTGGGCTTCCACTTTCCTATGTGGGAAATGAGGTTGAACAGCTTGAGCCTAAGAATCTTTCTACTTGTGACATTCAAAGTCTTCGCAATTTACCCATCTGACAACTAAGGTAAAAGCTAGAATCCTCTTCCTCTTTATGTCCCTCCAGATTCCTCTCCACACTCCTTCACTCCTCTGCCCACACAGGCAGGCTGACCTGCAGAGACTTTTTTTTTTTTTTTTTTTTTTGAGATGGAGTCTCACTTTGTCACCCAGGCTGGAGTACAATGGTGTGATCTTGGCTCACTGCAACCTCTGCCTCTCAGGTTCAAGCAATTCTCCTGCCTCAGCCTCCCGCGTAGCTGGGACTACAGGCGCCTGCCACCACGCCTGGCTAATTTTTGTATTTTTAGTAGAGACGGGGTTTCACCATATTGGCCAGGCTGGTCTCAAACTCCTGACCTTGTGATCTGCCTGCCTTGGCCTCCCAAAGTCCTGGGATTACAGGCATGAGCCACCACGCCCGGCCCCTGCAGAGACTTTCTAAGGGGCTCCCTTGTGCTCTGGCTTCCAATTGGTCTCAGTCAAGGGGTGCTCATTCTCCTGACTCACCAGAGAGCTCTCCCCAAGCTGACTACATCTCTGTGGAAGGTCACAGCCCTGTGGTCTTCTCTGCAGGCCTTCCTCCTTCCAGGTTTTGTTAACAGTTTCCTCCCCTCGCTTCTTCAGGCCTAGAAGTGGTAATAGCTCTCCTGCTACTGGGAGTACCTGTTGGTGGTAACAGCCCTGGGTACTGTCCCTTGTGGTTCTCCCACTCCCTGCCCACACCTAGGTAAGTAGTCACAAGAGGGCCTCTGTGTGATCACATGGAATCAGGGGGCAAATGAAAGGAGGGATCAAGGAAGACATCCAAGGAGAAGAGGCCTTTGCAAAGTTGGCCTCAAATCTGTTTGGAAGAACAGGAAGAAGTTTATACAGACAACAAAGGGGGACAGCATTTTAACCAAGAGAATGGTGTGGATGCAGCCAGGAGGCCAGGCATTCTGGGAAAGGAGAGTAGACCTGACTGTCTGGAGGGAAGACCTTGGGTAGAGAAGGAATTAAGGGCATGGTCGGAAAAGCAAATGAAGGCCAGATGGTAGCAACCTCGAATGTGAGACGAAAGCCTGGGACTTCATTCTACGGGCAATGGAAGACTCTGGATGGTTCTTGAGCAACGGAATGGCCCAATCACACTGAGCTATTTTAGGAATGTTAAGCTGGCGGTGGAGAGCAGATTGTAGTGTTACCAACTGGGTAGCCCTACGCAAAGGGAACAAAGGAGGATGCCAAAAGTGACTCACTCACCCGCCATTGCTCCTGAGCAGTGGGGCAGAGGCAGTACAGACGTTCCCCCCACCAAGCAACTCTCATGCTTATGCCAGCCTCAAAAGAGCAGAGCGGGAAGTGCATGGCATCCTGAAGATGTAAGGGAAAACACATTCTTGGAAGAGATCTCCTCTCAAAGCCATCCACCCACAGCCCCCAGAATAAGGGGTAGGCAATCTGTTTCTCCTGGCATCTGATTCAAAATGCTCCCGAGGCCAAGAGGACCTAAAAGAATTCCTCTGCTCGTGTGTGTGAGAACAGCCCAACAGGGGACCATCTGTCTCAGAACAAGCCCCCCAATGTGGAGGCAGAAACAGTAGCCCCCAAAGGGGTGCTATTTCAGTTTTCAGGAAAGCATTCTGCAAATGTTCCCAGCCATTAACTGGAGATCTCTCTATAGCACTCTGTTAGTTCTCTGCTAAATAGAAACCAAGTGGTAGCCACTGTCCCTGACATCTCAGTGCGGACATGTTTAGGGTGGGAAGATTCTGAGGGCTCTGATCATCTGAGATAGTAGAGACCCAGCAAGCAACAGAAAGCTGAAAGGGATGCAGATTCAGGAGGCAGAGACTTCACAAACTACCTGCGAAAAATTCTGCTCGGGATTGACCCTATATCTCCTCCTTGAAGAGAGTGCTGTTAGTTCCAGATGGGCCCAGGAAGGGACCCTTCTTCCCCAGGGGGTGCTCCATGGCCCACTCTAAGGTCCACTTCCCTGACCGTGCCCTAGTGATGTGGAGTTTCTATAGTATTTCAAGGGAGGCACGATGGTTGTTTGGACTAGGGAGGAAGCAGCTAGAGAGCCTGTTTGAAGAAAGTTCTGCAAGACTCAAATATTTAGGGATCTAGTAGATGAGACAGAGCTAGCAAAGAAGGGTGGGGATCGGTGAGCTGGAAGGCAATCCAGACAGCGACTGTCACAAAGCCAAGAGGAGGAAGTGGTCAGAGGCACTGAATGTTCTTGGAGGCTGAGTATAATGACAACAATTATAGAGGTCATTGATGATTTTGAAAAGAGCAGTTTTGGTGGAGTGGAGGAAATGGGAGACCTACTTCAGCACCTCTCCTAACCTCTGGGGTAGACATACTTATCCTCATTTCACAGATAAGGAAGCTGAAGCTGAGAGAGATGATCTGATATGTCCTGCGGCCTGTAATCACAGGACCATTGATAGTGAAGCTGATGGTGATGTTGGTGATGGTGACGATGATGGTGACAGTGACAGTGATGGTGGTGATGGTGATCGTGATGGTGATGGTGACAGTGACGGTAATGGTGATGGTGACCGTGATAGTGATTGTGAAGTTAATGGTGATGGTGATGTTGGTAATGTTGATGGTGAGGTTGAGGATGATAGCGACATTGGCAGCTGTTCAGATAAATTTTCTGTTCAATCAGAAATTGATCATGATTATAAAGTAAAAATTACCTGGTCTGTAAAATCAGACAGATCCAAAGCTATATCCAAGCCAGTCAGCAACATATAAGCTTTACAACCTTTGAGCCTCAGTTTCTCTAAATGCGAAATGGAGATGCTATTGCCTACTTCAGAGGACAGTTGGGAGAATGACATGGATGGGGAAGCACTGGGTTCCTAGTAGGCCCTCAATAAATGTTTGTGTAGTGCATTTGTCTCCAGGGCAAAGTTAGGGAGTGCAGTGAGCATCAGTGGATGAGTCTTATCTTCCCTAACTGTTCTAGCCCTCCCCACCCTAACTCTACTCCCCAACCTGAGTGAACTCCAAACATAAGAGAAGTCATGGGCATCTTGGTGACTGCCTGCTCCCCAGGATCCCTACTTTATGCCCACACATTGCTCTGGCAACAGTGCCCTGCTGGGATCCCCACCCACCACCCTCTTGTCTGTCTCCCCAGTTGATGCATGCCCAAGATACTCTAAAAGGAAGAGGGATGGGATAAGCACTAATACTTACCAAGTACTACCATGTGTCCAGCTTTCTGCTGATATTCAACTGGGAGAGAGGTGGTGTAGGCTTAAGAGCATGGGCTTTGGAATCAGACATTTCTGGAATTAAGTACTTTCCCTCCTTAAGTTGTTATCCAAATATCACCTTCTTCAAGAGGCCTACCCTGACCATCCTAATTATACTGCACCCTCACCCATGAACAACACCTTCCCAATCACACTAAACCTGTTCCACTTTTTTTTTTAAGAGACGGAGTCTCACTCTGTCACCCAGTCTGGAGTGCAATGGCGTGATCTTAGCTCACTGCAACCTCCGGCTCCCGGGTTCAAGAGATTGTTGTGCCTCAGCCTCCGGAGTAGCTAGGATTACAGGCACCTGCCACCACACCCGGCTAATTTTTATATTTTTAGTAGAGACAGGGTTTCACCATGTTGGCCAGGCTGGTCTTGAACTCTTGACTTCAGGTGATCCACCCGCTTAGGCCTCCCAAAGTGCTGGAATTACAGGTGTGAACCACTGCACCCAGCCCTCTTCCACTTTTTTTGATCCCTGTCTAACTTGCTACATGTTTTTCTTATGTCTTATGTTTGCCTGGCTTTTTTCCACTGGATTGTAAACTCCAAAGGGTAGAAATTATTACTTGTTTTGTTCACCGGTGCATCACAACACTTAAAATAGGGATGACACCTGGGAAGTGCTCACTAAACATTCACAGAATGAATGAAGCAACAGCTCTATCCTTAGCAACACACACATAAAAAGTAGTTCACCTATAATTGAATTTGAACCAGATCTGTCTGGCTTCAAAAATCAGGGCCATTTTTACCCCAATAAATTTCAAGTTTCTCCCTGGTCATAGCCCCCTACTTATTCCCACCCCTAATCTCTAGAATATTTTCATCTTGAAGTCTCACTCTTAGATCAATCCATTCAAGTATTACAGGACTCGGTTGCTATTTGAGGAAGACTGAATATTTCCTGGACTCAAGAGAAGCTCACTTCCAGTTCAGGCACCGTGCATGATAAGAGGAATCCGGGCTCTGTGATAAACCAAAGAGAATAGCTCCATCCACCCAGCTTGGCTTATGGGAAGCAATTTCCGTTTTAAATGCTCCCCAGTCAAGTCAACTCCAGGTCCAAGGGGCAGGAAGCCCAAGGTCTAGTCCGTGTTTGCTCCAAGGGGTCCACCTACTGGGAAAATGCAGGTAAGTCAAACAAACCTGTTTGTCTTCCCAGTACAGCAAACAGGAAACAGGGCTTATTCTTCTGCAAGGCCTCCCTGCTGGACCCATGAGGCATGATTAAAATAATGGGAAGGCAAATATTTTCCTGGAGAAAATGATAAAACTGGAGGCAGGGAAAGCAAACAGTGGCTTTCAAAAGGGCAGCTGGCATGGAGCTGCCCCAGGAGGAGTTAGGGAAGATTCCGGAAGGGGGAAGCATGTGGTCATGAGCTCCTGGCTTGGAGGAATGTGAGGGCTTTGCTCAAAGCCACAAGCACTTCAGGCTCAGGGGGAAGCTATGTTATTCACTCTTCTTACCATTAGAATTATAGTTGTTGTTTTTGAGGTGGAGAGAATTCAGGCAACAAGGTATAGGACAGGACAGAGCTCAAGCTAAAAGCCAGGTGTGCTTGGGCTTGAATTCTATTACTCATTCATTGATTCATTCACTCATTCATTCATTCATGCAGTCAGCCAGCCCCTTCGGACATATATATTGAGCACCTACTGTGCAAGCCTGTGGCTGGTGCTATGCGGTCTTGAGCAAGTCCTTTATCCATTCTGAGCCTCAATGCTCTCATCTGTAAAATGGGGCTGCTACAAGATTGTTGGGAAGATAAAAAGTAATGTTCAAAACAACACTTAGCACAGCGTCTGGCCCATAACTGACTTTCAGGTACAGTCACCTTGGGAACCTCCTTCAGCTGACCAGTCCCTCCCTCCTCTTTCTCCACACTCCAGCCAGGTGTCCTCATTGTCCCACTACCTATGGCCCATCATTCAGTCTGGCCTCTTGGCCTTTTCGTGCTGTTCCTTCCACTTCAGATGCCCTTCCCACTAAGCAATTTCCACTCAGGGATCCCACAAGGACTCTAAATCAAGCAGGTTCCGGATCAGCCTCTTTACCCTCTTGTCCTTCCAAACCTAGTCCTCCTGTGCATCCCCCACTCCTGCCTTTCCAGAGACCTGGGAGGCCTCCAAGGAGACCCCTTCCCACTCAGCCAGTGCAGCACCCATCAGCAAGGGTCATGCAGCCTCAGCTCAGTCATTCTGCAGTGCCCGGCATGGCTTACTCGCTCAGGGCTCTAGTTGAACACAAACTTTTCTTTCCCTTCTTGACGTGCTATCCCCCACTGAGACCTTAAAGCTCTATTTAAGCACTTGTTCCACCAGGAAGCCCCCCTGACTCCCTCAGTCTGGATTATCTGTGTTCCTTGTGTGGTTTTCCCCAGAGCACCTGAGCTTAACTTGGCTAACACATCACTCCATGCTATTCTGAAGAGCTCCTCCAGGCCTAGGAACATGGTTCATTTATCTCTGCATCCTCGTGGTCTGGTCAAGTCTTCTTGGCACCTGGAGGACTCAAGAAAAGCTTGTACTGCTGGCTCAAGTCTAGGTCCTAGAGGGGGGAGCTTTGATGACATGAGACTCACTCTGTCGTCTGGGGTAAGGATGGAGGAAAAGGGGTGTTCAAAGACAGCTTCCAGGAAAAGGAAATGCACAGGCTTGGAAGGGGAAGACAAAGTCAGCAGAGACAGAGGGCAGAGAGGGTCCCGGGCTGAGGGAAAGGCACATACAAACGCCTGCCAGAGGCTTCGGGGGCCCTCAGAGGGACTGGGTGACTGGCGGAGAGACCTCTGAAGGTCTCTTAGCACCTTTTCCTACAGATGGAAAGGCTCTGAGGGTCCTGGGCTGGGGCGAGGCATGAGCACATTGTATTTTGGGAAGACCCACAGAGTGCTGTGTGGATGGACAATCGAGAGAGGTCACACACTCAGTTAGATCACCAATGCCAGGCTCAACAGGAGAGCTGCTGGTGGCCTGGAGAGAAGCAGATAGAAGGATGCCAGGGCAGGTGGGGTGGGATCAACACCACGTGGTGATAGATCATGTGTGAGAGACAAGGGAGAGAGGGGTCGGGATGACCCTGTGAACTAAGGAATTCTTTCCTCAAAGGCCCGCGGGCCCCCAGCCGACCCCTGCATGATGACTCCTCCCTCCTCCAGACCAAGACAGGGGTTCCGCCACCAACAGCTGACCAGCCAGGCTCTGCTCTCCTCTTCCAAGAATGGAGGTCTCTCTCTGAGGACTCAAAACTGTCAGGAAGTTGCTCCCTTGACCATATTGAAAGTGAATCTCCTCTACTTCTACCTTTCTGTCCTAGCTCTGCTCTGAGGCGAGGGAAAAATTAAAGGTGGAGAGGCAGCTGGGGAGAGAGATAGCACTTACTGAGTACTTACTATGTGCCAGGCATGGTAACAGGCACTTTATCAGCAAGTTGCCATTCTCTTGTGCAATAATCTATGAGGTGACATATTTATTATGCCCAGTGGCTAAGGGTGGAGCAGACAGCATGGGTTCAAATGCCAGCTCTGCACTCTTTACTTTTGTGACCTTGAGCAAACAAATTAACTATTCTGAATTTCAGATTTTTTCATCTAAAAAATGGAAATATTTATTATCCCTAATTCACTGGGTTGAGATTATGGGCAAAAAGCATGGAGCACATTTTACAGTACGGATTCAATACATTAACCTGTTTTCATTGTCTCTATTTTACAAATGAGGGAACAGCACATGGTCACATGCAAGAGCTGATTCAGACCCAGGTCTCTCAGCTCCACGGCCAGTGCTCTTTCCTTCACTCCGCCATCTTTCCTGCCACCAATACTGTAAGAAGCCACTCCACGGGAGCATTCCAGATGGGGGTGCTCCGTATTGTACAGTCAGGGAGAGTGGTGCTGACAAGAGCTGAAGCTGAGGCTGAGGAGGGCAGGATTAGGGGATTGAGAGTCTTTTTCCTCAGTCAGGCAATAGCAATGCTTGTGGAATACCTACTGTTTGCAGACCTCTGTGCCAGACCCTGTAGGCAATGCGGAGGAGGGAAAGCATACCCTCTGCCCTCAAGGAACTGAAAATCTACTTGAAAATATGAGGCACACAAATATTAATTCACTGATGGCCAATCAATGGCCATATAGAGAAATCAACACCTATTGCATTTCTTTTTGTTATAATGTTAGCCCAAACTATGAAAACCACAGTCCTAACAAATGTCAAGGCCTGCATTTGGGATCAAAATGATTAACTGCCCCAGGAGCATCCTGGCTTGGCAACAGGCCATGTGAAAAAGACTCGGGGGTTTTGGGTAACCCCAAAGCTTCATATGAGCCCGTGTAAGGACTGTGGCTGTTTCAAAAGCTAATGCGATCCTGGGATAGGAGGTGGAGGTGTAATGTTCATGTCATCAGAGGTAACTGGCACAGAGCTCTTTTGGAAAGCTACCAGCCCTGGGTGCTATATTTCACTGGGAAGGCAGACCAAGAATGTCACCCAAGAGGTAAGAGTTCAGGAGCCATGCCCCTTGAAGTGTCATCTAAAGAAAATGTGATCACAGGCCTGGACAGGGAAAGGGCTTGGTTGAGTGTGGGTGTCATCCTCAAATACCTGTCACGTGTAGGCAGCCTGGCAAGGCAACAGACCAGCGTCTAAGCTCCACCACTTACTGCGTGGGGTGACCTTGGCAGGTGACTTCACTCCCTTGAGCCCCAGAGTCCTCATTGGAAAGATGGGAAAAATCACTCTCTGTAGTGTTGTGAGGATTAAATGAGACAGCAGAGTTGTATACAAAGCAGTGCTCAGGAAAACTTCATCTCCTTCCTTCTCTAAGATATCGAAGGCCTATTTTGAAATGGAAGAACATCATCAACTGCAAAGGAGGAGACAGGGGATAGAAACATGCCCTCATTAGCACGGCTGAAGAGGGCAGAGTCCCAATGAAATGGCCCACCAGCGTCCAGAGATCCTAGAAGGAGGTTCTGCAGAGGGGCCTCAGGGAACCAGGGTCATGAGATAAGCACCGGGGAATGCAGGCTGCCAAGGAGGAGAGGTGCACCCAGAACAGGCTGGGGTTCACTGAAGACAGCCTTTCCCTGCCTCACGGCTCCTTCCGGAGATCATTGCCCCCCTCCCACCCCTCTGCCTGTTGCCCTCAGCTCATCCCCATGATTCCATGGGAACAGACATCTCCAAGGTCCTAGTTTTGGTTCTCCCAGAAGCAGACCCTAAGACAAGGTCCTCAGTGCATGTAGTATAATTGAAAAGTGATTCCAGAGAATGAGAATTGGAGGGACAGGGACAGAGTGAGACAGGGAAAGGAGAGAAGCTAACCAAGTGTGATTAATAAGCAGGACACCACTGTGGGCAACGAAGGCTCAATCCCTCTGAGCCCTCTCTGAGAAATTGAGTGGACTGAGCTCTTGGAGCTGGGAGGCTGGACCAGCAGTCCACCAGCTTGCATGCCCCACTGGTGAGGGTTGTCCTGGGTCATTCACACTCCTGAATTTTCAGGTCGTGCCTGCCTGCAGCCAAGCTGTGCTGGGGAAAGCCCTCAGGCAGAGAGGCAGACAGGCAGAGAGATGCAGGCACCATCACCATGTCCTGGGTACCGCCCAGACTGGAGGAGAACTCCAATGAACAAGAATGCTGTGGGGTCTCCACAAATCTGCCACAGTCGCCACTGACTCCACATTTTAACTTACGGCCTCTTACAGCTTCTTGCTGCACTGATGCTCATCCTCAAAACACCTGCATGAGGCCACCAGGGCTGGTTTACCTCTTGCTGCTCTATCCGGTCCTTCTCAGGCCGGTGTGCTGGCTTCTTCCTTCCCTTGCCCTTCAGTGCTGAGGTTCCTGGGGTCTCCTCCCAAGCCCTCTTCCTTCCTCACTCTCCTTCAGTGTCTCACAGGTCTAACTGCCTGAGAGTCTCCCAAGGAGCGTGTTAAAATACAGATTCCAAAGCCTCTCCGCAGACCAACAGAACCAGAATCCCTGGGAACGCAGCCCACAAAGGTGCCTTGCTTTTAACATGCTCCCAAGGTAGAGACACCAGGCAAAACGCAGGATGCCCAGTTAAATCTGAATTTCAGATAAACAAGGAGAGGCAGGGCAAGCGAGGTGCGCGCCATATGTGAGACATACTAAAAACGTATTTGTTGTTTATCTGAAATTCAAATTGTACAGGGTCTCCTGTACTTCCACTTGCTAAACCTGCCAACTCTATGCCCAGGCTATTCTGATGTACCATAAAGTTCAAAAACTTCTTTTCTGTAGGCTCCCTGAGTTACCATTACTCACACCCCAGTTTCGATTACCAACTGCACATGGCTGACTCAGATTTCTTTCTCACCCAGACCTCTTCCCTGAATTCCACGTATCTGATGACCTACTGGACATCTCAAATTCACCATGTTCAAAACTGAGCACATTATTCCACACCTCCCCGTATACCTGCTTTCCAACTCTGCTGTTCCTCCTTCTTTCTTTTAGTTGGTAGCGCCACCATTCACTTGCTGCCCAAACCAGTATCCACAGGGGTTTTCTATCCCATTATCACCTCCATTCTCCCTAGTCAGTTACCAAATTGTATTGGTTACAGTTCCCAAAGTCTTTTGCATCCAGTTGCTGGCTAAATAATGGCCTTCCAAATATATCCACGTCCTAACCCCTAGGACCTGTGAATGTTAACTCGCATGGCAAAGAGAAATTTGCCAATGTGATTAAGAACCTTGAGATGAGGAGATTTTCCAGCTGGGCTCTGAATATCCACAACAGTCCTTAGAAGAGGGATGCAGGAAGGTCACAGTCAGATAGACGGTGATGTGATGATGGTAGCTGACACTGGAATAATGTGGATTGAGGATGACAGAAGGGGCCATGAGCCAAGACATGCAGGTGGCCTCTAGAAGCTGGAAAAGGCAATCTGGGAATAGCGTCTACCCTAGAGCCTCCAAAAGGAACCAGCCAGACTGACACCTTGGCTTTAGCCCAGTAGATTGATTTTGAACTTCTGGTCTCCAGAACTGTAAGAAAATTAAGTTGTGTTGCTTTAAGTTTAAAATTTGTTGCAGCAGCAAAAAGGAAACTGATACAATCCATCTACTTTCTCCCTTCTCATTAGCCCTACCTGGCTTCTATCCCCATCCACTACAACCTCCTCATAAGGGGGGTCCTGATTCCAGCCTTGCCTTCTCTGGTGCATCTGCCACTGGTCCACCAAAGTGGTCTTTCTCCTGCTTCACACCTTTGATGGCTCCTGATCATGGAGGAAAAATCCAGACCTATCCTCAGCTCAGATTTCAGGACCTGCTCCCTGCCCACCCCTCTCTCTTCATCTCCCTCCACTTTACACTTTCAGACTGCTGGATTTCTGAACTCACCTCATGTATTAACAAGCCTATGTTCTTCTTCATTCTGACAAGAATGCCTTTCTCCAACTTTTTTTCCTGCCAAGCTCCTACTCATACAACAAAACCCAACTCAGATATAACTTCTTCCAGAAAGCTTTCTCTGGCTCTTTTACCCCCCACAATGAGTTAGTGACAGCCTGCCCTAATCTCATACCACCTTTATTCCTTGATCAAATTCCTATTGTTGACCCTACCAAACTCTGAGCTCCTTGAGGACTGGAACAGTTTCTTGCATGCTTTTGAATTTCCAGAACCAAGAAGTTACTTAATACATATTTGTTGAATTAAAGCGAACAAAGGTTTCAGCTTCAACATTCTGTGATTTTATGCTACTGTTTCTTAAGGTTTTCTCCAAATCAGCTATTCTGTATGAATGAGTAGAATGACAATTATTTTTTTCCCATCGCTGGTCCCTATTAATTCACTCAAGATAAATAAAAATTAATAAGCACTCATTTGTCATGTGGACTTAATAATCCAAAATTACATTTGTCTTGGCCCAGAGTACTAACACATCTCACAATATTTGCAGTTTACTGAGAATTTAGAATCCAGTGTCTCTCTCACTTCAATGAATTATACACACACACACACACACACATGCATACACACATGCACATGCACACGCACACAAATACTGGCCTGGGGTCTGCAGAACTAGGGAAGCAAGACAAAGCAAAACTATGAACTCCAAGGACCCTAAGGAAGGCCCCATCCAGCCTAGGATGCTACTCGTAACAGAGTCCCCCCAGCATCCCCTGCTAAAGCCACTCTGGGAAAAGATGGTGAGACCCATGGAAAACTGCAGCCAAAGGGACACAGATTTCTGTTTAGCTCCATTCCCAGATGTTAATCCTGAAGGCCCTATTTCTTCCCAAAAAGTCTGGTCATTGAACCATAAAAGCCACATTCGAGAGTGGCAGGAAGTAGAGAAAGGCCTCCTCTTTGATGCTCCACTCCCACAATTCTCTAACTTGCCAATGTTTTCTGGGCTGAGAGGAAGCTCCTTTTCCTCCTCTGTCTAGTGTCCTCCAGAACCTGATGTCCCCCAATCCTGCCCAGGGCAGACAGAAGAGGGGCGCTCAGCATGGAGGCTAGTGACCTTCGGTACCCACTGCGTACGGTGGGGTTCTGTGTAACATTTGAACAAAGAATTCCGCTTTTAAAAGAGCTTCAAAATCACAGGTTGGAGACCAATATCTTGAGTGTTTGATCCTAGATCAAACAAGAAGTATTATTTGAGAAGAAGGAAAGTTCATGAAGGTTTAGTCCACAGTTAGTGGCCTACTGTCTTCCAAATTCGTTGATGGTTGAAGGAATTTCAGACAATTCTACAGAGTTGTGAGGCAAAAACAAAGTCCTTTAAGAGAAAGTTCAATGGGGGTCAGTGTGGCTTGGGAAATGGAGTGGAGGGTTGGAGCCTGCAGATCTGGGTTCTGACCCAGCTTTGCCCAGTGGCGTTCGTCTGGACTGTCTGTCATCACTTTGAATCCTTACCATCCTCATCCACTGTCTCCTCCAGGACCTGGAGTTCCCAGATTCCCCTTCTCTACAGGGCCCCAGGCTGGATCCTGCCAGGGAGACACTCACATGATATTTGGAAGGTGAAAGAGAGGAGAGGCCATTCTTCTCCTAAGGCAGTTGGGGCAGACATGAGGTTTGCAGCCTCTTCTGGGCCTGTGCCTGCCATCTCCCACCCATAGCTGTGGCTCATAGTCAGCATGAGCTTCCTGGAGGTTCCACACAGCTTCCAGGCCAGCCCTGGAGAGATATCCACTTTGAAGCCTGCACACTGACCTTCCACGATGCCTTCCTGACCTCTGCTCCCCAAGCCCTTCCAGAGGCTGGGGCAGACTCTAATTCCCTGAATGAACACCCTGTGCATATAGAACACTTGGAATGGGTTGTTTTTTAACTGACTGGCTGACACAGCAGTTCTGCAGCCTTAAATGGCTGCACCTCCCAAAGCCAAAACAGGATGATCACACCCGTCCAATGAAGTTGTGAGGATTAAACAAGAGAACGGGTGGAAGGCGCCCAGCCCATTCCCCTTCTCACCCCCCTGCCATGCCTCACATTTCTCTGGCTTTTTAAATCCCTCCCTCTATGGCCATCTGATGGCTGGTTCTTCGTGAATAGTGTTGTCACTGGGACTTACCTGCATTAATTTCAGCAAACAGTTAATATTATCACTAATAACAATAAGGCAGGAGAGATTGAGCTGAAAGGGAGGAAGCAATAGATATGAAGAGATTGAACCTTTCAGGAGGTGTCTGATCTGTGAAGTTCCTGGCAGGGGAAAGGGGGATCACAAGTACAGAGGAGGGGGTGACCACATAAAGCAGAAAGATCTCCCTTCCAGCAAGAACGAGGGAAGGAGAGCAGGTGGCTGCGGTGCCCCAGATGTGCAGATGGAGCAGGGGCTGGCTACTGAAGGTGCTTCCCACCTGCGGGGATCACTTTCCCTGTGACCTTGCCCTTATCTTTCTGCACGATCAAGAGCACTGATCATTATTGCTGGTCCTTTTTCCACATTGGACTGTAAGCTCCATGAGGACAGGGCCCATGTCTAACTTGCTCAGCTCTGAATCTCTTGCTGGGCACGTAGTAGGTGCACAAGGCGGTGGGTGCTGGGATAGAAGACTGAAGAAAGCAGTGGAAACTTGGAATGGTTGTGGAGGGGATTGGGAGACGGAGCTGACAACTCAGGAGAGGATTGCCAGGTATCCCAAAGAATCCGAGTGAGTGTAGGCTCCTCGTGTTTGCATGCAGCAGTGATCCCAGGGATATCAGAGACAAACTGGGGGCAGGAGTGCAGAAGGCTGACCTCTGGTTTTATCAGACAGGTAAAGCAGGGACTAGGGAAGAGGGTATGTGTTGCTCACCTAGTCTAGGCTACGGGGGAGGAGGGCACAGACAAACACAGGAGGAAGCTGATGGACGGGAAAAAAAAAATAGTCAAAAGCCTGGATGGCTTGACGAGGGGAAAACAAGGCACAGGCAGTGATAGGTCTGGGGGTAATTGATTGTGGTGGTGGGCTACTGTCAGGTTGAATTCCAGAGAACCATAATAGAGGATGACAAGATCCAGTGGTTGCTGATGTGGCTGATCATCAGAAGGTCAGATCCAGTTTCTGGATCCATTTCTGGAGTTTCTGATTGAATAGGTCTGAGACCTGGAAATCTATATTTTAAAGCTCCCCAAATGGTGCTGATGAGTGGCCATCTTTGGGAAATGCTAAATCCCCAGCATTTAGGGTAGAACTGAGGGTGTGAGTGAAAGCTTGGAGTGGCAGTGATGCCAACGTGCCTGAAAACGTTTAGGAAGTTTAGGAAGCATGTGGGGCATGGATGGCGGATGGGTTATTCACAAGGATGCCAAAGTCCCCTGGGATGGTGGCAAGTCTTTGCAAGGTGGGGAAGATCATGATTCAGGTGGTGCCAAAGTCCTACCGAATGGAGGGGCGTATTCACCATCACAGGGATGACGGTGAGAGGGTATACTTGCAGCCTGGATCTCAGGTCATGACAGAGCAACTGCATCCGTGTGAAAGGATGAAGCTGAGAAAAGAGGCAAAGCTCGTTCTCTGGAGCTACCTCCATTCCTACAGAGCTACAAACCAATCCAAAAGCACTCACCAGGTGTATACTCTGTGCCCACCCCTTTGCAAGATGCCACGGGACTCTAGGATGAGAGAAACATGTCTGCCACATCAAGAACTCAGTATCTTGTGAGGAAGAGATGGTGTTTGTGTCCTGCCCAGCTCTCAGACTATTTTAGCCCCATTAAAGAGGAGCTCTTAGCATGAGACACCTTGCAATGCTTTGTGTAGTTTTGGTGTCCAGTGGCAAAAGTGACACCAAGCTGCAGAGAGCTGCAGCCCATATTCTACATCAGACCTATCCCCATCTGATACCCATATCATGGTAACTTTCAGAAGCCTCCAGAGGAAGCGCCCTCAATATGGACAAGAGTGCTCTAGGTTGGGTATGGCCGACAGCTGCCAAGGGAGGCCCCCTGAAGCAGCCTTAGGTGCACAGCGCATGGACAGGTGGGAGATAGGGCAGGAGAGAGAGAACTGGACAGGCCCATGTGGTGACTGCAGCATGAGGCGGCATTTTGGGGGAATCTCAGAGGCAATCGAGAAGACTTTCCTGGTGGTCCTGCTTGAGCTGCTGGAGAGACAGATAGGGTGTGTTTGTGCTATGTGGGGGCCTCCCCTGCAGGCACGGTCTGGAGAGCACCCAGGACACTGGGATCACACACTCTATATTTTTTCTTGGTGGGCTGCCTGCATCCCAGCCACCAGCTGGCTTATTTAAAAAGCAGATTCCTGGGCTCCACCCCAGACCAACTGCATCAGAAGCTTCCAGTAGTGAATATAAGCAACTCGCACTTTAAATAAATCCCAAAGGGGGCTTCATAACTAGACCCACATTTCTGAAGCACTGCCTTCTCCTGACCTACTGGCACCTCGGAGGAAAGTATCATCAGGCCCATTATCTAGATGAGGAAACCAAAGTTCAGAGAGGTTAAGTCACTGGCCTGATGCCTTACAGCTACTAAGTTGCTGAGTCAGCATTTAAAGCCAGGTCTTTCGAGTCTACCACAGGTGTTCTTTCTATCACTCTCCTCTCAAAGAGGGAAGAGATCACTGGGGGGCTTGAGAAGCAAGGTCCCAAGGGACCACCTGGCGGCGCCTCAACCCAGGCTGGCCTGGGAAGCTGAGCAGGATCTAGAGGGGAAGGCAAAGGAATCCGAGGCTTCCATTTCCCAAGTGTCTATGGCATTGAGCATGGCACTGTCACCACACACACATGCGGTCTCATTTTATCTTTGCTTCAGCCCTAGAGGCTGAATGTTACTGTTCCCATCTTGCGGGTGGGACAACCGACACTCAGAAGGGTGACATCCCCTTCTGTGAATGTGTCCAGTAAGTGAAAGAACAGGGGTGGGAACTCAGTTACCCCTGGCTTGAAAGTCACATTGTTTTCTACTATAGCTGCAACTTTTCTTTTTTTAAGAGCAGAAGCCACTCTTCAAATGAAGTCTGACACAGGATCCCAGGATGCCAGAGAGGTGAGACCGAAGCCAGCTGATGGACCTCCCCATGCCCATTGCTAACACCAAGGCTTCTTTCTCCACAACCACAGCCCACATCACCCATCTTCCAAGCAGAAAGGAAAATACACCTGCAGGGAGCTGGGAAGCGGGCCACCAGGATAAGGCAACAGCATGGGGGCTCCAGCTGGGGTGGGCCAGACCCTGAGGCCCTCCCCGACACTCCAAATGTAGAATCAGCTTGGAGAGAGCGAACCCTGTTTCCCCAGGTGGCCCCACAATCAGGATGACTGCTTCAGGAATGCTTCCATCTTTGGGGCTTGAGTCTAATCATGCCAACCTGCCCCCTGCCAAGTCTGTAAAGAAATCAGGCAATGGTTCTGACAAGTTTTGAAAGTCTTCCATTGCTCTGTGAAACATTCTTGTGCAAGTACCTTTAGGAAGGAGTCACATACGGTAGGTTTCTCAAATGTCTTTTCCTCCTCTGTCAAAGGAAGGTGGGAAGGAGAGAGGCCAAATAAAGTGGTGCATAAAGTGTGTGCTAACTTTGAAAAAAAGGAAAAAAAAAATCACAGCTTTCCACCTTCCTGCAGCTGCTTCACACCGAGGCTGTCCAGTTCTCTTCTGCCTGCCTGTTCTTTCCTTCTCAACATCCGGAGCTCCATGAGTTTTCCTTCCTCCCAAGATGCCACTTTCTGAAGCCAAGGCCAATGGTATGGCAATCATGACCCCCACATCATCACAGCTGCCTAAGTACAGGCTCCCCTTCTGCTCCCACCACAACCAAAAGGATCAACATTCAAAAAGAAGCAGTGTCTAATGCTCATTTATTGCTAGTGTCATTCTTTTCATTCCTAATCCACCCCAACCTGGGAGCTGTGGCAGCCTGGCCTGGAGGAGAAGTTTCCAGGTGTCAAGATGTGGCCAGAGCCCCTCAGCACAGCCTCTCTGGGCGTCTTTCTGTTCCAGCTATGGCCCAGCAATGAGGACTGGTGACTATGGCACAGACAGCCCCTGAGGCAGCCCTGGCCTTCACCAGGCTATAAACACTCTCTCTATCGCCCTCCCAGTAGCGGACCAAAGGTGAACCTGGATGTGACCCTGCAGAGCTTGAGGGAGAACCGAGCTGGTGCAGCCTGTCCCCATGGAGGCCCTCTGGCCAGCGTGCCTGGCTCCCCTCCCTGCCCCATGCCCTCCCACAGGCCCAGCCTTGGCCACTTGCAGCACTCAAGAATGCACGAGCCAATCCCTTGTGGCAAAGGGGAGGAAGTAGAGCCAGGGACAGATTGTTATAAATAGGCATGTCTGACTGAGAAGGTCACCGGCCAGGGCAAAACATGCCAGAAATTCTACAAGAGAGAGACAGACATAAATTATCTGAGCATCTCACAACCTCTCTCTTTCTCGGGGTGGAGAACAGGAGTGAGTTCCAAGACAGGGCAAGGGTAAGGAGGTGGCCACGGACATCCAGCCAGCAGCTGAAAAGGCTCTTCTATCGAAGAGGCACTTGTACATTGCATCTAGTTCTTAAAGAGGCTGGCTTTTCTTGGCACTCACGAGAGACTGGAGAGAGCCCCAGGTGGAGAGCAGGAGGGTCAAAGAGGCATAGTGGGCCCCTCCTAGCCCTTCTCTCTTTTCTAGCCCATCTGCTCCTCAGCCTTGTCCTGCACCTAGCCTAGTGTGTCTCAGCAGGGGGAGGTTTTGCCCTCTGTCCTTTCCCAGGGAACATTTTGCAATGTCAAGAGACATTTTGGTTTCTCTGGACAATCAGGAGTGGGTGCTACTGGCATTACAGGCCAGATCTGCTGCTAAACATCCTACCATGCAGAGGATATTCCCCCACAACAAAGAACTATCTGGCCCCAATTGTTAACAATGCCAAGGTGAGAAACCCTGGCCTAGCCCCTTTCAGGAACCCACTCCACCTCCAGACACCCTCCTCCTTCCCATTCATTTCCAAGGGCCCTGTCGAGGCAGCCGGAGCACACAAGTACTCATAGCTACGCAAATAGCAACTCCTTATTTGCTGTGTTTGCTCAGCCAATATTGACTTTGCAGCCTAACACTGGTGCTATTGAGCCGGGGTTATTCTCAATATTGTTTGAGCAGCATTAGAACAGCCTGTGATAACCGGCAGCAGAACAGGAAGCTGCGCCTCCCTCCTCAGTTCCCCCTGCCCCCCACTGCACCCCCTCCGTGGGACGCTCCTGTAAAGACAGAGGAACCTGTGTGCTCATGGAGTCAAGCGGACCTAATGCCCGCTCCTCCGCTGAGCAAATACGCCGAGGTTAGAGAGGGAGCGTGCTCTCTGGCTAAGTCAACACTCCAGGGAAGTTGGAGCAACTGAAAAAGGTTACTTGGGGAGGCTGTCCTTTGGGGTGGGGCCAGTGAAAAGTGATGGTGAGGCAGTTCCAGGCTATCAGCCAAACCCTGCGGTTGGGCTCTGCAGGGAAAGGCCTGCAGGGACTGGAGCTCAGGGGCTCCAGGTGCCCAAGCAGAGAGATGGTGACTCCATACATCAATCAAGTACCCAGTAGGTGGGGGTCTAGTAGGGGCCAGTCGCTTACTGATTGGGACCAGAAGCTTAGAGTAGGAGGGCCCTGTGGATAAGCTAATGCAGCCACCACGTGTTCATGAGGAAGACCTAGAAAACTAGCCTCTGCCTTGGAGCTTGTCTTACCAGCGCTGGGTGTGAGTTCACAACTGAGCACAACCCGCTCTGCAGGAAAGCACTCTCCCTGCCCACTGGGCTGAGGTCCCTTTAACAGATGACAACATTGACTCCGCCACCGTGAAATATAGTGGGCCCTAAAGTGTAGCCCAGGAGAGGGATTGCAGTGACCTCCATTCACATCCGGTGTGAGAATGGGTGGCAGGGTCTTTCTGAGTGTCTTCTCGGAGGGACAGAGGGAACAGGGGAGAGGAACGAGTGGCCAGGCCTGCACAAGCCCCTTGGGCAAGCAATAGAAGAGGAAGTCGCATCTCTTGCATCCCAGAGCTCACAGTCCAGAGGGAGAACCTGGAGGCACAGAAATGAAACCGTGCAACCAGCGTGGAATCAAGGCTCCCATGTGAGTCTAAGGGGAGTCATGAGCACAGTTGTGCACAACCTACCCAACCACACCCCGCAGTTCTGCAGTGAGACCAGACAAGCCACGGAGTATTCAGAGACGAGAAATCCACATGGAGTAATCGGGGCGGCTTTTCCTTGCCCACAAGTACAGCAAATGTAGGCTTAGCAGTACATTTGGATCTGGGCCCATGCCTTGTCTCCAGGTCAATATTAAACAAGTTGCCAGGATCATCAAGGGGGCATTCTAAAAATTAGCTCTAGCCAGCCCTAGTGGCCTGGGAGTACCAAAATGGTCATTTGCTAAAATTGGCCATTAACATTTTCTACTAACTGCTCTCTCCAAAGACTTGGAAAACGAGGTGGAAACTCCTTGGAAATCAAGTATTATGTAGATCCTTATGGCAACCTGGACTCCAACCTTCAGAAGCTATTCATTTTTAAAAATACATGGTGGGCATTTTCTACATGTGGTTGAGTATTTTATCCAACAGCCAAGTAATTCCAGTTTTCCCCACAGCAGACATGTTAGCCAATGTGCTGCCTGCTCAGTCAGTGCCTCCTTTTCTGACCACCCACAGGCATGGTCCCTGCTGCCGTGTTTATCCACATTCATGTACCTCTCCCTGGCTGCGGCTGTTGGAACAGTGATGGACTCCTGACTGAGGGGAGGCACCCCATTGGCTAGCCATTGACCAATCAGATTCTGTCTCCTGGGTCTCTGGACTTAGATTCTTGGTATTGGGCCCATAACCTGAGAGATCATGTCCAGGTTTAAGTGAACAAGTTAAAACCTAGAAAAGGCAGAACAGCTGGGTGTGGTGGCTCATGCCTGCAATCCCAGCACTTTGGGAGGCCCAGGCAGGTGGATCACCTGAGGTTGGGAGTTTGAGACCAGCCTTACCAGCATGGAGAAACCCCGTCTCTACTAAAAATACAAAATTAGCTGGGCATGGTGGCACATGCCTGTAATCCCAGCTACTCGGGAGGCTGAGGAAGGAGAATTGCTTGGAATCCACGAGGCAGAGGTTGTGCTGAGCCAAGATTGCACCATTGCACTCCAGCCTGGGCAACAAAAGCAAAACTCTGTCAAAAAAAAAAAAAAAAGAAAGAGAGAGAGAGAGAGAGAAGGAAAGAAGGAAGGAAGGAAGGAAGGAAGGAAGGAAGGAAGGAAGGAAGGAAGGTAGGTGGGAAGGAGGGAGGGAGGGAGGGAGGGAGGGAGGGAGGGAGGGTGGGAGGGAGGAGGGAGGGAGAGAGGGAGGGAGGATGGAAGGAAGGAAGGAAGGAAGGAAAGGAAGGAAGGAGAAAAAGAAAAGGCAGAACAGAGAAAGCCAGTCTGCAGAGAAAAGAATGAAACAAAGCTACTGAGATAGGCTGAGATGGAAAAAACAAAACAAAACAAAACAAAAAAAAACACCACCACCACCCAGAGAAACAAAGGCAAGAAGCTAGGAGAGTCTCTGATAACTTTCCAGTAGTTCCACCTTGAGCCTCTCACGGGTCTGTTTGTCATCCCTGCCCTTGAATTCGGTGAGATTCCTCATAGCCTTCCAACAAAATCATTGTTATTACTGAGAGTTAAATTTATAATACTTCTATTTCTTGCAATCAAACAATTATTGACCAAGACCCCTATTAAGACATCACCTATGTGCTGCACTGCACTTGTTCAATACTGAGGATCTCACCTCTTCTTCTTGCCCACCTTTAGGTCTAACTGGACCTCCTTTCTCTCCTGGTATTCCTCTGTCTTCGTTTTTTTAGTGCTACCTTTCAGGGTCTCAGGTAATAATAACCAGCAGTGTGCCCCAGTGATCAGCAGATGAGTGAGCTGTGTAACCTAGACACCATGTTCCACTTAATGGTTTGTTTGCTCAGCCTACTTCAAAGGAGGCTGTTAGCCTATAAGTCAATAATTAGTCATTCAACAAATATCCATCAAGCTATGGCCCAACCCCAGCAAAGATATGTTAAAAAAAAAAAAAAAACTTTTGAAGAGCAAACATAAGCCTTTATATACGGTTGACTTAGCCGTTTCTATTTTCCTTTCACAACAGAGAGGCAATGTTGATGTGCTACCAGTCCTAATGCAGCTAGAAGTTATCTGTTACACCAATGACCGCATCAAAAAGAGAACTGTTAACACAGGCCCAGCTTTTACTTTGCTTGCAGTGGTGGGGTATTAGCTAATTATTGACCATTAAGAGAAACAAATAATCCCCAGTGAGTCCCAAAAAGAAGTGGAAGTGGAGCTGAACCACCTGTAAGATCAGGGCTTCTCTTAGCTGCTCACAGCTGCCTAACCCAGTCACAGAAGAAGACGTAGAGGGGATTCATTCCATCTTACTTTTATTGGGTTTTCTTTTATTATGTGAAATGAATCTCAAGAAAACATCTCTCCTCCCCCCAAACTCTATCATTGTTCTACTCCTCAATTTTAGTATTACTACCGTAATGATAATATTATAGCTACTACATAATAAGATTAAACATTTAAACCATCTAACAAATCACCCATAAGCTTACCCACATCATGCAATCAACAGTCTTCTCTCTTTTCTCTCTTTTTGCTTTTTTTTTTTGCACATTACCTCCCAAAGGTAGAATTTTCACAGACATGACCCTAGCATGCATGTTAGGTTGCAATTTGCTGTTTGATCTTGCCTGCCATTTTTTCATGTGTAAGCAATATTTTCTAGGCTCACGTTTCCAACTCATGACCTTCAACCCCTTCCAAAGCTCTACCCAATTATGACTCAAGGAATTCCCATTTTTCCCTCCTCTATTCTCCAGCTCTCCTTTGGAGTGCCACTTGCAGAGCTGCCTGGGGGGTGCCTCACTGCTGTCCACAGGGCCCACCGACAAACCAGGCAGTCGCCTTTCCCCCGGCATGGCCACCCCTGTGGCCACCCCTGTGGCACCCTGCCACTTCTGTGTGAGTGTTCTGCCCATGCCCATCACCCATCACACACTCTGCTGGGCACCACACACTGCCTCCCCAGGTACTGACGTTTCCTCAGAGTGCTCTTGGCCTTTCCAAGGACCACAGCTCTCATTTACCTCCTTGAACACCCAGCACATAACACGGAACATAACACATAGCAGATGCTAAAAAATGTTGGATGAACAAATGAGTGAATAAATAAACTAATGCTTTGTGGATGGACAAAGGAGCCATAAGTTCCCCTGGCCTCCTCTTTCTGCACATGCTTCTTCCCCCACAGCGCTCTGCCACCCTTGCCAATGTATATGCTTTGAGGACTCATTCCCTAAACATCCACCTCAGGGCCTACCACCTGCACACACAAGAAGGGCCAGGCTGTAGGGACTGGGAGTTGGTTCAGTTTATGTTGTCTTGAATCAGAGAAAGGAGCATCCCAGGACTTTTCCCACCGTCAGCTGTTCCCTCCCACTCTTTCCTGTCTGAGCTCTGGCTCTCCTCCCCATCTTGCCATGAATTCTTCCCATCACATCAGGGCATCTCCCTTCTCTTGCTCACTTAAAATAAGTAGTGAGCACCTGCTGTGTCTCAGATGCAGACACATCAGAGGAATCACTGTCCTCAAGGAGCTCACAGTCTGGCAGTTCACTGAGATGAAAATAAATGCAGTAATATGATCTTATGGAGGAGAAGGCTGAGGAGCCTCACCACAGAGCATAAATGGCATCTCCAGCTGTGCACATGAGTAGTTTACATGCCATGTGGGCTGAGGTCCCTCAGTGGCCTGCAGTGGGGTCTGATGTTCTAGTTTCAAGGTGTCCCTTTGGGTTAAGCATTGCCCTCTTCTTGCTACTGCTTTCAAAGGTGAATCCCCACCTTCACATCCCTCAGACTCTAGGATATGAAGCTTTCCACCCTCTCCGGAAGGGTTAGGGTTGCACTACAGCATAAGCTTGCTGGCAGCTGGGGAAGGAGTATTATTGTGAGGAAGACAGGAAGACAGCTTGGAGGCTCCAATGACCCACTTCCCCATGGTGAAGCTCAGCTTTTCAGAGGGTGAACCAGAGGCAATGGCTGACAAACCCAGGTCGCCTTGTGACTTTATGCCCTGAAAGATGTCAGAGGCCTCATTCCTGAACCATCAGCAGAACTTCGAACCTGTAAGGGAATCTAGAGCTCTCTCTGTTTGGACCTGCTCAGTTTTACAGCTAGGGAAACTGAGCCCAAAGAAAAGAAAAAATGAGTGGGTCTCTCCCTTAAGATTCCCTTAATCGTGCATTGACTCCTGTTTTGCAAAATGACACTGGAACATGTATACCTCCCTTGATCAAATCATTCCACTTTGAGAATCTATCTAGGAAATAATTCTAAGCACAGAAAAAGCTTTGGGCACCAAGAGAGGTTCATGATAGCATCATTCAAACAAAAAGCGCAAAATGAAGAGGGAACGGGCCAAGTAATTCTCCTCGATGGGAAACAAGTTGCAGTCTCTCCACTAAAAATTATAACTCAGTCCAGCTTTTTAATAAGTGGGAAAATTCTAGTATGATATTAGAGTGGGGGTTGATGCAAATTTTTAGGTGAGCCTATGTGAAAAAAGCAACTGCATAGAACCAAGAGTGAAAAGAAAAAAGTTGGTTTTCCTGTGTGTTCTACTTGTTCTTTGTGTATTTTTAAGCAGTTATTATAGGTAGTGAGGTTATAAAAGAATATCCTGAAAGAGACTTTCATATTGGAAAAAATTAAAATTCTGTTTTTTATTTTTATTTTATTTTTTGTGTGTGACAGGGTCTCTCTCTCTCTCTGTTGCCCAGATTGGAGGGCAGTGGCACAATCACAGCTCACGATAGCTTCCAACTCCTGGGTTCAAGCAATCCTACCACCTCAGCCTCCCAAGTAGCTGGGACTATAGACACATGCCACCATGCCCAGCTAATTTTTTTTTAATAAGAGTCAAGGTCTCACTATGTTGCCCAGGCTGGTCTCAAACTCCTGGCCTCAAGTGATCCTTCGACCTCAGCTTCCCAAAGTGTTGGGATTATAGGCATGAGCCACAACACTCCGTCAAAAATTTGATTTTTAAATGATGATATTGAGAAGCCAACTTACCAGGAAAGGAAAGGTAGTTGCTAGCAGCTGGGGCAGCCTGTCACAATTAGTACAAAGGCCACTATCAGAGCCACTCTTTCCTCAAATGATCCCTTAGGACTTCTGCTAGACCACCAAGTATTCCCTGGGATATAATCACCCCAAAAGATTTACCAAGCATTTACTGGCACTAACAGTGGCAGGCACTGTTTTGGTTGCTGGGGATACAGAAGTAAACAAGGCAGATGGGGTCCCTGCTGTCACAGAGTACACAGTTTAGTGAGGGAGGCATTAAATGATTCTGACCATAATTATTATGAACTATGACAGAATTACAAGGAGTCCCCTATCAACTGGGATTGGGTTTGGTTGCCAGTAACAGAAATCCACTATAGTGATGAAAACAAATGAAGGCTTTATCTCTTTCATAAAACAAGTCTAGAAAAGGGCAGCCCAGGGTGGGAACGATGGCTCCCACAAAGTCCTCAGGGTTTCCTGTCTTTCTGCATTCATATGCTTAGCACACAAGCCCAAAATAGGTGCTGTAGCTCCAGCCATCACATTTGTGTTCTGGGTAAAATGAAGGAAAGGTCTAAAGAACAAAATGCAAAGAGAAAAAAAGGAGTTGACTCCTTCTCAATTTCCTGGAAGGCTTACTCAGCAACTTCCTAGCTGCCAGGAAGGCTGTGAAATGTGGTCTTTTAACTGTACATGTTTCTTCCTCGTTAAATCAGGAGTTGTTACGAAAGAAGGTAATCATGGATGTCAGGAAGGAACCAGAAATCTCTGCCCCAGATGATGTAAGAATGAAGCACAGGGGGATTGATTCAACCAAGTCAAGGTTGGGAGTCATGGCTGTGAGAGCTCAGCTGAGGCCCGAAGGCTACATGAGATCCAGACAAGCAGAGGGGTTGGGAAGAATTCTAGGCAGAAGACAACTCTGATGTGAGCTCAACAGGGCAGCAGAGAGAGCCGTGGAGTGGGTCAGGAGACCTGGCTATAAGTCCGGGCTCTGCAGGAACATCATGTTCCTTTCAGAGCTTCTCCAGCTGTAAAGTGAGAACTCTGCACTCAGATCCTGTGAAATATTTATTAGGACCTCTGCTAGGCTATGCTGGGGCAGGGAGAGGGCACAGCACTTTATGCCACAGCCCCATTCTCTTAGGGCTTACAGACAACATGGAGAGAGGAAACTCATACTGTTTGGAAGCTGTAAGGAGAGAACTGGATCAGGCACAGAAACCAAGCCCCCATGGAGGGTTCAGAGTTCATATCTGGACACCATCAGGGTCAGACATGGCCTTACATCCACCTGGGATGTTCCACTGCTGGGCCAGCATTCTCCCTGCGGGCACAGAGGAAATGGTTGCACACATCCCTGAAGGCCTCTTCTTGGATGTGATTCTTGATGAAGCCGCATTGTGGGGCTGCAATGGTGGTGGGGGAATGGGGCGAACCACCACTTACCAAGCACGCTCTGCATGTTCATTTTCACAACTGCTCCGTCAGATAGGCAGTCATTATTCCCATTTCACAAATGAGGAAGCCGAGGCTCAGGGAGCTAAAGTGACTTGTCCACATGATGATTCTGAGTGACTGTGAAATATTTATTAGGACCTCTGCTAGGCTATGCTGGGGCAGGGAGAGGGCACGGCACTTTATGCCACAGCCTCATTCTCTTAGGGCTTACAGACAAGATGGAGAGAGGAAACTCATACTGTCTGGAAGCTGCATGGAGTCCTCGGAAAGCCCCAAAGCCTGTGACTACAGAACTTCAGCCAAGCGTCCCCTTGGGGCTGTTTCCTCACTGTAAAATGAAGTCACCTTAGCTGTGCTAATGACAGTTGTCACAGCTCCCATGCATCCAGCACCTACCACATGCAGGTGCCTTCCCCTCCGCATTGTTTCATCTCCACGACAACCCGGTACAGTCAGTCCCAAGTTTACAGACAAGGATTGGACCCAAGTCCCTCTGTGGCTCTGACCACCACCAGGGCCGGCCTCTTGAAGATTCAGATAAGACCATTCCCTGTGCCAGGGTGGACATCGCCCCCACTTCCCCTTGTCCTGGCCGGGCATCCAGAGCAGGGCGGGCATGCAGACGTGCCCCTGGCTAGTGGACCAGCCGCGGGAAGTCACCAAAGGAATCCTGTCACATTATTACTATTCAGGTCAAAACACCTCCCTGTGTTTAGACAAATTACAATCTGTAATTAGTTGCCATCACAGTGGAACAAGCCCACTGTGGTTTCAAAATCACAGTGACTGCTTTATTTAGCTACAGCGGTTGCAGCCAGGGACCACTGGGTTCTGCATCAAGGAAAATGTCTGGGCTTTAGCTTTCTAAACTTCTCTTAGCGAGTCCCCTCCCAGTTCCACATGCACACCCCTGGCCTCCACTCTATGCCACAGTCTTAAGCCAGGGTCCCCACATCCATCCTTAAACTCTGAGTTCTAGAGTTTGTCCTTCCCTCTCTGTGCTTCCAAACCTATCCATCCTTTAAAGCCCAGCCTGGGGTCTCCTCCTCCAGGAAGGCCTCCCTGACTATCCCAGACCCACCAGCCTCTCTCACTTCTCCACCCACTTTGCTTTTCCATGCATTGGCTCACTAGCTCTCATATAGGGGCTGGAAAGAGAGAAGGAAGGGAAGGTAGACTGTGGAATAGGAGAGAGAAAGATGTGCCACAACGCCAGCCTTGGCGCTGCGTTCCTGTGCTCTAGGGAAGAGGGAACTGGGGGAAGGGGAGGGAGGGCTGATAGAGCCAGGCCAGAGGATGCTGCCGGCTCTGGTGTGGGAGGGTCTTGGCAGAGCTGGAGCTCTACATTCCAGATGATTGTGGAGGAGAGGCTGGAGGTGTGGCATTGGGCAAAACCAGGTTCTTTCATGCGAATCTGAGCTAAGAGTGATTGGCTATCAAAGACCCCTGATTGGCTTTGCAAAGCCAGGACTTCCAGAACATGGAGGGGCAAGGACACAGGGTTCACAAGGTACTAGGACACACTCAGCAGCTCCCTCAAACATTAGAAGAAATGTTGGATTTTTCTTAAGAAAGCACAACTCCTTGTATTTCCACTCAACAGACATTTTAAACAGGAATCTAGTGATGACGTTGAATATGCAGAGCTTAGGATCCTTGCTACTCTGAGAGATGGGTCCACAGTCAGCCTGGCCCATGGAGGCTAGGGACAGGCAGCCCAGAGCGGAGCGTCCCAAGAGAAGCTGATGCTTCCAAGAGATGTTTCCTTCTCTCCCCGTTGCCTAGAGAGTGGCCTCTCCCACACTGCCGTCTCTCAGGCTTTCAGGCCCAGGACTCCCAGCCCAGGCTCCAGGACAGACACCCCTAGAATGATGGGGTGATTTCAGAAATCAGGCATTCTGTTTTAGTCTGCTGGGGCTGCCATAACAAAATACTGCAGAATACTGGGCAGCTGAAACAACAGAAATTTGTTTTTTCCCAATTCTGAAAGCTGGAAGTCCAAAATCAAGGTTCCAGTGGATTCCATTTCTGGGGAGGTGCCTTTTCCTGGCCTGTATACAGCTGCCTCCTCCCTGTGTTCTCACACGGCCTCTCCTTGCCATGAGCACACATGGATAGAGGGAGAGATTGCTACTTACAAAGGCACCAGTTCTATCAGGTCAGGGCCCGACCCTTATGGCTTTATTTAATGTTAATTATTCCCTTAAAGGCCCCATCTCCAATTACAGTCACACTGAGGGTTAGGGCTTCAACATATGAATTTTGAGGGGACATTAACATTCAACCCATAACATTCCAACCTCTATCTTATCATAAACCCCTTCACAACCTTCCTGGTAGAGTAGCAGTCCAGGGACAAGATTATTATCCCATGCAACAGATGAGAAAACTGAGACACCCGAGGAATGGGCCACTTTGCACCCACTTTGCAGATGAAGACATTGAGTCTCAGTTAAATTAGTTAACTTGCCAGAGGTCATCTGCAGAGTTTTCTGTTCAAGAGACCATGGTGGTCTGATGAAAAAGTTAATAAGAAAAATAATTAACATTTACTAGGTACAAGTATATGAATAGGTGCAGATGTAAGTGAAGACTACTAAGAGGGAAAATCTGGAAATTTAAAAAAGTACCACACATTCCAAAGCATATGAAAACATTTGGCATCAGTCTGCTTTTCTGAATTGCCTGTTCATGGATAGGTATAGGCGTAAGGTTAGGTAGACAGACATAGAGATAGAAATAAATAAGAAATGTAGGGAAATCAAGGGTTAAAATAACTCAAGATCTTAAACTACTGGTTTGGAGTGACTACACATTTTATCCACCTATATGCTGGCTATAAGATGCTTCTAAACTAAGCTTCAGAGTCTAAAATCTAATAAACAAATAAATAGATCTCTTCACCTAGAAATGCTATTTCAATGTCTATTACAACTTAAATTAAAATGATAAATAATAACAATAAGTAGATATAAGTCCTAGATCACAAACTCAGGTTTGCAAGAAATGTCCCTTTCTTTCATTCCACTAATCACCCCAGTGCATGGTCTTGAACCCCCTTAGGACTAAGTTCTGGGCCTCCACTCCATCAAAAATCTACTATCATTGCTGATGTCTGTTCATAAGAAAACATAGGGCCAGGTTTGAAAAAAACAAATTTTGAGAAGATAGAAACTGCATCTGAAAGCCTTACTTAAAAAGCAGAGAAGAGGCAGATTCAGGGGCAGAGGCTGAGAGATGGGGCAAGTCTATCCTTTCTATATAAAATACTGAGTGCTGGAGTTGGGCTCAGCATCTGAACTTTGACACTCATGCAAAACTCTGTAACCAGAACTTCTGTGCAAAGCCACAGGGAAACCGAAATTTAGAAAACAAATCCTTAGTCCTATGGCAAATTAGTCATTCAGTGAATTGATCGTTTGGCAAATTGGCTTTTAGCAAATTGATTTTGGGTGTTTAGGCCTGCTCCCGGAAGGCTATCCACTAGCCAGTGAAGTGTGAGGAGCCTGATGGGTGGGAACACTTCCCAGAGCAGGCCTCTCTCCGTTGCCAGTCAGGAGGGGGGCCTCCAGGCTCAGTGGAGCCCCAGGAGGGTTCATAGGAAGCACCCTTTGCCCACAGTCAGTTGTCCGGAAGTCCTACAGAGTGTGACTTCCACAGCTGTGCAGAAGCAGAGCTAACACACGCTCTATTCCAGGGGCTACGTTAGGATCTTTACATTTAAGAATTTGTACCAAAAACTGAAGCTCAGAAGCAAAAGACAGCTCCCCTCTGATCCATACAAGTAGAGGGTAGCAGGCCATAATCTGCCTGACTGCAGAGGTCATGAAACGTCCCCCTATCATGTTGCCTCGAGCACACACCAATAGCTGCTGTTTCTATTAGGCTCTATGGTTGGCTATGCCCAGGAGGTGTCCCTTTGGGGTTTAACAAACATCCTGAATATGAGATTATAAAGCCAACTGTACAAGTGAGGAAACGGAGCTCAGGGAGTTGATGCGCAGATTCTGCAGGTAGCCCTCATCAACAGATTCCTGTGTATCTTCCCAGAATAAAAAAATGGAGCCTCTCCTGAGATAAATGTGCATAAGCTTTTAAATGAAATTCATAAATGGATTTGGATTCATACTAACACATTCTTCTCTGCACCTTGCTTTTTTCGTTTATTAAACCATCACTTAAATTTTTTTAACAACTGTAATACATTCTATAGTATGAAAGTACCATAATATATTTAGTACATATCGGTAATATGCTTAATTGTTATTAATATAAACATTATGTATTGATCCTGTTGTATAACCACTTTTACTGAGGAATATTTCAGTTGTTTCTAGATTTTTGCTATTGCGTTAGGTTTTCTGTAACGTTTCCAAAGAATATATCCCAAAGATTTTGTGAATCTCTAAATTTACTAATACCAGCATGGTGTGGTTTGAAAGTCCCTCCAGAACTCTCATTGAAATTTAAATGCCATCGTGACAGTATTAAAAGGTGGGATAATTAAGAGGTGATTAATTCAGGAGGCCTTCACCCTCATGAGTGGATTAATGTTATTATCGTGAGAAAGGGTTCATTGTTGCAAGCGTGGGTTGTTATAAAAGTGAGTTCAGCTCTCTTTTGCTGTCCTGGGCTTTTGTGCCCTTATGCCTTCTACCATGAGACGACACAGCAAGAAGGCCCTTGCAAGATGCCAACCCCTCAACCTTGGCCTTCCTAGACTCCTGAACTGTAATGAATAAATTTATTTTCTTTATAAATTACCCAGTCTGTGGTATTCTGTCATAGCAGCAGCAAATGGACTAAGACATAGTATCACACATAATTTATCTCATATGGTAACATATATATATTTTATTTCAGAGATATATATATATATACCTGAAAATTATGACCAGGCATAGTGGCTCACACCTGTAATCCCAGCACCTTGGGAGGCCAAGGCAGGTAGATCACCTGAGTTCAGGAGTTCAAGACCAGCCTGGCCAACATGGTGAAACCCCATCTCTACTAAAAATACAAAAATTAGTCAGGGTTGTGTTGTGCACCTGTAATCCCAGCTACTCAGGAAGCTGAGGCAGGAGAATTTGCTTGAACCTGGGAGATGGAGGCTGCAGTGAGCTGAGGCTGCCCCACTACACTCCAGCCCAGATGACAGAGTGAGACTCCACCTCAAAAAAAAAAAAAGAAAAGAAAAAGAAAAGTTTAAGTTACTTCAAGTTTCTATTTTCTGGCTTAAAATCTTCACTTTTTTATTCTCCATGGCCTCCTCCTCCACACTGCTACCCAAACCCCAGCAGTTGGCTTTCTTGGTTATTATTTCATGAGTTTGAACATTTGAGGGCAAATTGGGATGAGATACTGGTCAATGGACAAGATCCTTCCCAGGCCAAATCTCATTCCCTTTTATGAGCCTCAAACACCAACAATTCACATTCCACTTCAGCCAATTTATAAATGGTGGTATGCAATAGACCTTGAAGTCATTTATGGGTAGTTAAACCTCAAAGCTTAATCTGAAAAATCCAACCATCGCCTGCACCCCAAAATCTTCTGCCAGGCTGCCTAAATCTGAACATCTGCAGATGCCTGCTGACAGATGGTGTGCACCTGTACAGGAACTTGCACTAGAACCATGCCCACCTTAGCCCTCCATGTTGGCTGTGGCCCAGAAGGCTAGTGGGATCACTGACAAAGACACTCATGTTTGAGGAGGCACCATCCCATTTTTTATCCACTTATTTTTTTTCAGACAGACCACACACTCTCCAAGGCTTCCTCCTATACTGATGCTTTGTGGTCCTGACACTCAGAGTCGTTTGGGCTACAATCTTTATGAGGTGTAATAGAATAGAGTTAAGACAAGAAATTGGCAAATTCTTGCTGGGATAAACCACTCAGCAGGCCATTCGATGGAAGGAAGGATAAGCTAGGAATGCACTTTGATGGCTATCCCTCTGAGTGTACCTGTCACACCCCAGAAGCATGCTTTAGAAGAAGGAGAGAGTAGGACAGAGCCCAGCAAGGTGAGCACCATCTGAGTAACTGCATGGACCCCAGAAACACCCCCACTGTGAGCCAATGACCCAGGCAACTACTACTCACACCTGAGGCCAAACTTCTCCATCCCCTTCTTGGAAACATATGATAGCTCTGAGGACACAGGAAGGAAGAAAACACCTTTCTTCTTCCCTTCAAGGAGCCCACAGTTCAGAGACAGGCAAAGACAAAGTAGAGATCCAGACAATGCTGGGATAGAGGGGCTAGTGTTGGGGTGGGCAAAGAGTATGGAGTGAGTGGTTGATTGGTGTGGAAGTCCCCTGAAACTGCAAGTGTGATGATAGAGCAGATCAAAGCTGCTAGCTCCTGTCCTCTTCATCCAGCCTGGCACAGAAAGAATAAGTCCAGTAGGGCCTCTATGTGTGAGGGCCTGCGGCATCAGGGATTTGTAGATTTCTGGAAACTTTGCCTTTCTCTGTGCTTACTGTTTTGTTGCCTGGTGTGTTCACCTTCTCTGATTAGTGATAAGGCCCCCATTATGCAAACGGCCGGAATGCTTGTCTTTGGGAACAGTGAGGGGGGTGGTGGCATGCTGAGAGGCTTCTTTCCATCCCCCAGCCAGGCTCAGGGACAGAACCCCACCATGAGCACCATGATGGGTGAAAGGGTTAATGAGGAAGTTGCAACAGGCTGAATCCCCAGAACCTTTAAGGAGGGAAGAAGAGCAGTCGGGGACTCCCGCTTGGACATGGGGTTTAAGCAGACTCCTGGGCTTCTCCCCAACTCTCCTCCGGACCAGAGCTGTCTTATTTTATTAACAACTTAGAAACAGTGGCTACAACGACACTCTTCACATCACCAGAAGCCTGGTACCTAATAACTGAGGGGCGTATGAATGGCATAGAAGTCACTGTACCCGCTAGATCTGATACACCTGAGTCAGATAACTGCCCGATGAGGTCAGTGATCATGAATTGACGTCAATGGAAGAAGAGGAAGAGGACATTCTCTCATGACTCTCACTTTATCTTCACCAAGCATAAAGGGTAGGTATTAAGAGTCCCCTATTACAGATAGGGAAGTTGAGTCTCGGTAAGGTTAAGTACCTTGTCCAAGTTCACCCACCCGAGTTGAATCCAAATCTTTTATACTCAGAAGGCAGCTGCATCCACTGAGCTGTCTCTGATGATGGTCTGCTAAAGCTGCCCCATGATTCTGTTGCACTCACATCTCAGGACAGTGACCTTTGTCCATGTCAATGGCCAGTGTGCCGTTGCTGCCAGACAACAGATGAGGCAGCCTCTGGAATTAACACTACAAAGCAGAAAACAACCCTTGACCCTACTCATTGTAAACTCTTCCCTACCAGAACAAAGAGGGTAGAAAATTCCTCCCATCACAGAATCCCACGCACAGAGTCTACTGATTGCAGTGCAAAATCAGGGCTAGTGATGACCCCCAGCCTAGGGCACAGATGCCCACTGACCCATCAGCTCTACCCTTCTCTTTCTTCTGCAGACAGTGGGGGCAGGGGTAAAACAGTCAAAAGCAGGCTTTTGTTATGAAGTCTGTCCACTGGCTCTGCCCTGAACACTTAGCATTTTGCAATTATAGCATCTAATGGATGCTTCATCATTTTTTGCTAAATTAGTACACGCGTGAGTGAGAGTGAATGAAGAAAACTGGCACATGTAAAGCACTTGCTACTTTTCACATCACCTCTGCATCTATTATCTCATCTTATCCTTCAGATACTCCTGTGAATGTAGTGTTGGAATTCTTGCTTTGCAGATGGAAACACTGAAGCTCAGAGAGACGATTGTTTCACACATGATAATGGCAGAGCTTGGACTAGGATCCTAGCCCAGCACTCCTACTCTGGTCCTTCTTCCCTGCGACGGCTGCTGACTTGAGAAAGATCTCCAGCCGCCCAGTCTTGCAAAAACAGCAGCTTAGCACCAAAAGGCACGGCTTCCCTAAATGCCCAGCTCACCATCTGGAGGTGACCGGTGAGGCTGGGGCTACTGGAAAGGCCCCAGAGAAAAGGAGCTCTCTCGCCCCCAGGGAGCACTCATGTCTTTCTAAACAGGCCTCAACATTTTTCCTGGGTTTGATCAGAATTTCCAGATCTGGATAAGAACTGGAAACTTCCTATCCATTACCTTTCTGATTCTGACTCACTTTGGGGGCTGGGAGGTGGGAGAGGTGAGATGCTCAAGTCCCACCTATCTTAAAAACAAAAAAGTCGCTTCAGCCCCCAAAGTGGGTCATTCCAGAAATGTTTACTGCACATGTGTTATCCCAAGCACTGAACACCCAGCACCGAGCTCAAAACCGTGCCGTCGGGAGTGGATGCGGCAGCCTGCCTCTCCTGCGTCAGTTTCACAGCCTACACCCTCTTCTGCCACTCTGCCATTGAACTCGGGCCAAGGGCACCAACGGCCTTCCTGCCAGTGGTCAGACCAAGTCCTGTCTGACTCAGTGTGTGCAGCACTCAAGCATGTTACCTGCTCCTTCTCCACAGTGCTCCTCTCAGCCTCCATCATACCCTGCCCTCCTAGCCCCTCCTATGCCAGTACCAAGGTCTTGCATAGTCCTTCTTCCTGTCTCTACGCACTGCCCTTTAATCACGTTATCTACATCACAGAGGTCCAAATGCTGCCTAATGCCGATGGTGCCCAAGTCAATTCTCCAGAAGAGATCTCTTTGCCAAACTTGACACCAAATGCTTGTTGGACGTCCTTTCCTGAGCTGCCTCGGGCATCCAAACCTTAGCATCACCAAAACTGGATTCACATCTGCACCCTACACCATATCTGCTCCTCCTCTGCTCACAGGATTGGTGAGCAGCGAGTGGCCCCGAGCCATCAGCCACCTGAGCAGGAGACCTGGAGTCAGCCTCGCCTCCCCACTCCTCCTCTCCTCCCCCTCCTCCTCGCCTCCCCCCCCTCGCCTCCCCCTCTTCCTCGCCTCCCCCTCCTCCTCGCCTCCCCCTCCTCCTCACCTCCCCCTCCTCCTCGCCTCCTCCTCCTCACCTCCCACTCCTCCTCGCCTCCCCCTCCTCCTCGCCTCCCCCTCCTCCTCGCCTCCCCCTCCTCCTCGCCTCCCCCTCCTCCTCGCCTCCCCCTCCTCCTCGCCTCCCCCTCCTCCTCGCCTCCCCCTCCTCCTCGCCTCCCCCTCCTCCTCGCCTCCCCCTCCTCCTCGCCTCCCCTTCCTCCTCGCCTCCCCCTCCTCCTCGCCTCCCCCTCCTCCTCGCCTCCCCCTCCTCCTCGCCTCCCCCTCCTCCTCGCCTCCCCCTCCTCCTCGCCTCCCCCTCCTCCTCGCCTCCCCCTCCTCCTCGCCTCCCCCTCCTCCTCGCCTCCCCTTCCTCCTCGCCTCCCCCTCCTCCTCGCCTTGCCCTCATGGGCATCGAGTTGGGTGTCTTCCACCTGCCCGAGGTCCCTCAGAGCGCTGCCTTTACTTCTGTCACCCACCTCCTCTTCTCTTCCTGAACTAGTGCAACAGCCTCCTCTCTGGTCTCCACACCACCTACAGGATAAAGACTCCAAGGACCTCCATGACCAAAGTCTCGCCTTCTCCCCAGCCTTGTCTCCAGTCTCCTGCACTCACTCCAGTGGCCTCAAACAGTCCTGATCCCAGAAAGGACTCTGTCCTCTCACCTGCCAGCCTGCATGTGGGTGTTTCCTCAAACTGATGTGCCCTTTCCAGAAAGTCCTCTCCCAGCCCTCCACCCCCATCTAGGGAACACTTACTGTTTTTCCCCCAACTCAGCTCAAACATCGCCTCCTCTGAGAAGCGGCCCCATGCACCTCCCACAATGTTCCCATACGAGCCAGTGCAACCATCATCACGGCACTTGCCACCGTGAATTGGCAGGCCTCGGGCACATCTCACACCTACAAAACCCAGAGCCCTGCAAGGACCATGTTCTGTGCTCACATCCCTCTGTGTGTCTAGGCCCTGGTGATCTTATGGCCAATGGTGAGCCTCAGTGAATGACTAAGTGAATGGGTAGTACAGGTAGTGGGCTTGCTGGAATAAAAAGACGTCCATCCACCAGGGACTGGAGGTGACAGCATCAACAAGTCAGGGGGAAGGAAAACAACAAAACCCATCCATCAGGCCCCAGAGGTTTACAGGCAGCTAGAGAGAGACGAGTCTCTCAAGACCAATAAGCCAGGGCAGCTTGCAATGAGCTCCGCAGCGCCCTGGTGACCTCCAGAGCTCAGAGGAACAGGGTCACTGGGGCGGGGGGAGGCTTAGGAAGTGGCCTCCTCCCATGCTACAACCCAACCTTCCATGAACTGAGCAGAATGGAGGTTGAAGGACTGAAGGAGATGCTTTGCTTATCCAACCAAACCCCACCCAGAAGGTGCCTCCAGAGCTCCTGGGGTTCTTGCTGGGAAGAACCTGGTGCCGCCTTTTAACCATGGAGCCCGAGTGCTGGCAGTGGTGAGGGAAAAGGGTAACAAAGGCAGCAGAAAGAGGCATCCCCACCCAGCGAACAGTCAGGTGCCAGGCAAGCGTTCCCCTCCCCACCCTAAGGTGGCTGCCTGCAGTGTCTACGTGCTTGTCTTTCTGGAAGACAGGCCCTACTAGGGCTTCAGAGTCAGGCCTGACCTCCTGCCCCCACAGGAAGGGGCCAGAGCCAAGAGCACCTAGAGAAGGCAGGAAGGGCAGAGATGCAGGTGCACAGGCAAGCTCTTCTGTTTGACTTTGGGCCAACTAGGGTTAGGAGTAATAACTTAACCTGACCTTGGTCTTATATGATCCAGAGAAGTGTAAATACTGAAACACAGGCCAAAAGTAAAGCAGCAGGTGCAGGGAATCCAGCCACTCCTGGCAAAGTGTCATGGTCCAGCTAGGGACTCCCAGTGACCCAAGCTTCCCCCACCTGTCTCCTTTACCTTACAGGTAGCGCCCTCCTCCTCCTTCCTATCCCTACCCCAGGGCCAGGCTGTCTCTCTCTTCCTGACCAGCAAAACCTGAATCTTAGGTTACAAACTCTGGAAGGGGCTCAGAGCTCGGCTGTCCCAAAACCTACTTTTGCAGAGGAGGAAACTGAGGCCCAAGGAAGCAAAAGACCTACTGCAGATCATCTGGCTTCCAGGCTCCTAGCACAAAGCTCTGTGTACTGACGAAGTTCTCAAATCCTGAAAACATCTGCTGTTAGTCCCGCCCTCTCCAGCCTCCATCCTTTCCCTTTCCCCAAAAAAACAGGGGCTGCATTTTCACAGAGTTGAAAGTAGGGTGCTAAATGGGCAAAAGTATAGTGGTGGGATTTGAGGCATGGAAGAGGAAAAGCCACAGGGGATGGCCTGAAAACACTGCTGTGTGCTGAGTCAGGCTGCCTGTGCCTGTTCTGCTGTATTCTGGCTCCTGGCTTTCCTCCCCATCCCTCGGTCTGAGAGATGACAATTGAAGGCGGGGCCAGCCCAAGAGAGAAAGGGCCAGAGGAAATTGTGGTGGGTGCCACGACCCTGGTCCCTAGATATTGTCTGAAGCCTACTGAGGGGTGAGTCTGCATCTTACAAACACTTGCCCACAACCACAGTGACACAAAAGAGGAGCAGGCCCAGAGATCTCTGCTGTAGGTCCAAATGCTACCCTCCTACAATACCAGCAATACTGATGCCACCAACCCCCATGATGGCACCAGGATGGGGAAGGCAGAGACAGGCCTCTGGTGCCCTCTGCTGTTCAGCACTCCCATGCCACAGCCTGAAGGTTGGCACTGCGGCTGGCAGGGGGACCCAGGGAATGTCTCCAGCCCCTGTGGTTGCCCCAGCTTGTAGCAGCCCTCCATCTACTTCCCAGAAGGATCCAGGAAATGTGTGGTGCTGAAGTCCTGGCTAAGGCAATGCACCGGCCAGATCACCCAGGGTGTGGTGTAGTAACAAACAATCCCCAGCGCGAAATGGCTCCAAACAAGGCAGGTTTATTTAGCTGGACAAGCTCTGTGTCCATTCTCTAACATCCAGGTTGAGGCAGCAGCCGCCACCATCTGGACTGATGCTGGCTACAGTGACTGAGAGCAAGAGACTGAGGGCCTCACACAGACAGTGAAAAACTTCCACTCACAGTTCACTGGTGGGATCTATCACACAGCCCTACCCAAGCAAAAGAGGCAGAAAGTGCAATCCCACCAGGTGCCCAGAAGTCAGGAGCTAGGGACACTGAGAGGGCACATTCCTCACTACTGATGGCTTCCGGCTCATTCTCCCTCCTGCAAGCAAAGTACCTCATCCCTCCCCAGGGAACGCAGCCCTAGATCCCCCCCCAGGGGCAGCATCGTCCTCAGGTGCAGGGTCTCGGGGTGGTATGTTGGCATCCCATATCAGCAGTGAGGGGCAGTAATCCCTGCTTCACACATAGATGTGGTGCCTCTTGATCCAGTGACCTGCAACCTAAGAATCCCAGTTTTCTGCTTCCTGCTAAAATTCAGTCCTCAGTAGTACAGCCAGGGCTAGAGAGTGGCAAAAAACACACCCAGTAGGAAAGCAGGAAAATGAGAGCCATATCTCAGGGGATACTGCTCCATGGTAGCCCTGCCATCCCTGGCCAGACTTTAAGGGTCCCTGCCCTGGAGGTGGACATCGTCCTTGATTAGGCAGCTCTGGCCGCTCCCCTGGGTATCTCTCCTCATTGGTTCTTTCTGTGCCCTGCTCCCTTCCCCGTCTGTCTGGCTGCCTCAGTTTCTCCTGACTTAACACCTTGTGCTGTGTGTGGCTCTGTAATGGCCACCTCACTCTTGAGTCTCCCAGACTTCTGAGTGGCCCCAACTTAGAGTCTCAGTTCAAATTCCAGACACACAGATAGACTCCCATTTCACTGGCCTAATTGATTATTCAGAGCCAGGCACACAAGTCACAGTTATGTCCAGTTTCTGAACAGGCCGCCTGAACAGGGGACGCTGGAGAGACCCCACGCTGCCTGCACATCTGGTGGTGTGGGAGGAGAGCGTGGGCACAGCCATGAAGGATTGTTTTCTCTGAAACAGAGAGCGTGGAGTTGCCCTTGAACATACTCTGAAGACACGATTTGGGAGGAGGAAGTGAGGTTTGGCCTTCCCCAACCTCAGACTGCTCACTGCTTTCTTTACTCCTCTGAGTCTCTGTTTCCTCATCCATACAGTGGGAACAGTAATCACTGTCCTCATCTTTCTCCCTCGCTCACTCCTGTGGGCCCTCATGCCCCTGATGGAACCAGTCCTGGGTCCTGGCTGCCTGAGCTGGGTTGACAGTCTGGGCTGACCTGTGGCCTGCCTCTCCAGAAACATTTGCGTTTGTATAGAGAACTGTTGGAGACTGACAAGCCAAAAGGATCAACCTGCAATGGCAAAATATAAGGCAGAGAGATGCCAAAAGAGAGAATACTTTGGTAGGAGGGAGGGAAGCACTCAAGATCTGCCTGGATAAGAATTCTAATCTCTGCTGCTGACTGTTCAGTTCCTCCTTCATGGGAGAAATGAGTCAGGCCTATCTTGAATGACAACTCGTTACCAGAATCGTTGGGTCATTTCTAGGGTAACTCTCCTTTAAGGGATGTGTGTGGAGGCAGTGCTTCGTAGGTACACACACCCTGCCTCCCTGCCCTACGTGCTCTACATTCTCCCCAGAGCTGACTCGGGCACAGTTCTGATGATATGGAAACTAGTGCAGCCCACATTTCTCAATCTCGGGGACGGATGTGCTGCCTTGTTGTATTTTTGTTCTTTGAAAACCTCTGCTTTTTCTTCTACTCATCCACCTCTTTAGCTGCTAATCAGGGGTGGTCTGAAGACCCACGTCGTGTGTTTATTTTGTCATGTTTCCAAAGCTGCAGTCATATCTCAGCAGGAAGCTGCACCATCCACATGCCTTTGAATTCAGAAACCCCCACGTGGGTTTTGGTAACCAGGGCCAGCATATCCCCACTTGACAGCACTGTGTCCTTAGCCCACTGCCCACCTGGCTCCCCCTACCTCGCTGCCCCTGCCCTAGTACCCTCCTGCAGGGTTCCTCCAGGGTCTCATCATGGTCCAGTCTCTGGGCACTAGCACAGTCCCCCTCATTCCCTACCCACCCTCACTGCCCAACGCAAACCCTGCCTCCTGCCCTCTGTGACTTAGAGCTGACTGCTTAAACTCTCTGGACTATGGCCTCACCATAACAAGAAAGGATTTGAGAAAGCAGAATTTCCCAGCTCTGGATCCTTTCTTTCCCCCATCTCTTTAAAGCATATCAAGAAAGAATGGCAGTGAATGTTGGTCGAGTGCTTTACAGTCTACTGAAAATGAGCACATTCATGACTTTGTGTGAAGTCACTGATAGCCCCTGGGGGTAGTTATTCTTACTATTTCTGTTTTACAGATGCAGAGGCACAAACTGAGACTCAGAGGGGTTCAGTAACTTATCTAAGGTCACACAGCTAGTTTAAAGAAGAAAAAAAGGAATGGGCAGGCGTGGTGGCTCACACCTGTAATCCCAGCACTTTGGGACGCTGAGGCAGGCAGATCACCTGAGGTCAGGAGTTCAAGACCAGCCTGGCCAACATGGTGAAACCCTGTGCCTGCTAAAAATACAAAATAGCTGGGCATGGTGGTGCATGCCTGTAATCCCAGCTACTTGGGAGGCTGAGGCAGGAGAATCACTTGAACCCGGGAGACAGAGATTGCAGTGAGCGAAGATTCTGCCACTGCACTCCAGCCTGGGCCACACAGCAAGACTCCATCTAAAAAAAAAAAAAAAAAAAAGGATTGGGATTAAAATTCAGGTATTCAGACCACATGCCCTTCCTACTTTAGCAGATGATGTCTCTCCCACCCACTCCAGCTAATGGCTGCAATCCTTATCGCCCACAGTAGGAAGAGACTTAGGGTGCAGCTCTTCCCCACATCCCTGGGATAGGGAGCCAGAGGGTCACAGAGCATCACTACCAAACAGGTTGTCTTGGACCTCAGGGAACTGTCAGAGGAAAGGATTATGACTTTAAAGCTTGCCCACATGTGGACCCCTCACTGGCCTGGGTGTCTTTGGAGCAGCAGAGCTGGTTCTAATTGGCAAGGCCAGCCTAGGTGGTGCCCTGTCCTCTCGCAGTGACAAAGCAGGGCTTTCCTGGGGCCAATGCCTGTGGCAACTCCTCCTGACACACCTTTCCCAGTTTGCCAGGGTATAGCCTAGGATCAGAAGCTAGTTCCACCCTCCTCTGCACCTTGGTTTCTCTTTCTATAAAATGCAGAATAATCTCCACTTTTCTGTCCCTACTATCCAGTAGGAGTCGGGGAGGACAAGAGGGCATGAGCTGGTGTTTCTCACAGGACTTTGACGCCTTAATAGAGGTGATATTTGGATGAAAATATAAGAGCAAGCATGGACTCCGGTGCTTCCTAAGAAAAGGACTCTAGAGGAGAAACTAACTCTCAGGCACATTCTGGGGAATTAAATTTTCTACATTTCTAGAAGCCCCTTTGATATCAGCTCTTATGGCTACAAACCCTTCTACCATTCCAGAGAGAGGTTCTCTGAGACCACATCTGGAAATGACTTTGCCAATCTGCAGGGACAATCTGCCTGGGGGCTAGGGCTGGACGAGGGTGACTGCAGGGGGCAATGTGAGGTGGACCTGGAGCCCCCATAGCTCAGGAGTGGCATTTGCAGATCCGTCCCCAAGAGTTGTTTGGTTTAGCTCCTTTGGTTCTTTCTAAAAGAGTCAAGTTTGGTAAAAATCCTGGAATTCATTTAACATGATCACAGGAAAGCGCATTAGAATAAAATGTATATGAACAGCTGCTATTACTCCTTTGGGTACATATTCCTGCTTACCATGATCCAGTACCTCTGTCACTTTAATAGAAAGCTCTCAGAGACTTGGTTTCTCAATCTGTAAAATGTAAGAGTTGCATTTCATTGTTGGGAGGTGAGGTCCCTTCTAGGCTAATACTTGCTTGGAGTAATACAACAAACAACAGATCCTTCAGGACATAGGGGCTTGCATCCATTGAAGTACAGAAATAAAATATTTTTAAAAGACTAAAGGGAAAAGAGACTCTCCAGGTTTAGTGTGGGTAGGTGGTGGGGCCTGGCTGAACCTACTTCATCTCTGTTTCCCTTGCTCTTGACTTTCCCTTGGCAGTCTCTAACTTGTTGCCCTCTGTCACCACTACTCACAAGGACATTGGCCACCATATTACCCTAGTCCCCTTTCTGTAATTGTTGACTTCTGTACTGATTGTTCCCCAGTAACAATACATCTTCAGCTGTATTAGGCAGAGTTCTACAGAGAAACAGAACCAATAAGCAATATGAGATTAGATATAAATATATAGATGCATACATATATATGTATATATGCATACATGTGTGTATACAGACAGAGAGAAACAGACAGAGACAGAGAGATTTATTTTAAGGAATTGTGTGGCTGGCAAGTCCGAAATCCACAGGGCAGGCTGGCAGGCTGAAAAGTTAAGTGAGGGTTAATGCCATAGACTGGAGTCCTGAGTTCGAATTCCACAGGGCAGCAGGCTGGAAACTCAGATAGGGTTTCTATGTTGTAGTCTCAAGGAGAATTCCATCTTCTTTAGGAAACCTCAATCTTTGCTCTTAATGCCTTCAACTGATTGGACAAGGCCCACCTGTAGTATGGTGGGTAACCTGCTTTACTGATTTAAGCGTTAATTTCATCTAAAAAAATACCTTTACCACCATGACCAGACTAGTGTTTGACCAAACAATGAGTTGGCATACTCCACACAAGGTGACATGCAAAATGAACCATCACAGCACTTCTTGTGTCTTCATGTGCCCACCTGGTACATGGGGTACGACTGTCTGGCCCAAAGGGGTGGTCAATCCTGAGTGGATAAATAATAGGAATTTAGTCCTATGATGTGTCTTGATTTTTCTTTTCTTTTCTTACCTTCCTGTTTTTATTAACCCGGGTCTTCTGTGCCCAAAGACTCAGCCTCATTCAGGACCACATCATGTTCATACCTCAGCTGCGTCCAAGGAGTGTTGACGAAAAAGTGGGGCCTTGGAGGGGTAGGGGCCAAGGGAGAGTTTCCCCTCTGCCCTTTGAAGTTCGCTGAAAATGAATTTACAATAGGCAGATTAATAAGAGGAAAGGGCATACAAATTTATTTAATGTGCATAAGCACACAGGAATTGCAAGAACATGATGACCTAAACCCAATGAGGTCCAGATGCTCATATGCCCTTCTTCATCAGGGAAGAGGAGATGGAGGAGAAAGTGGCTGTTTTGAGGGGTAGAAAATAATTTTTTTTTTTTTTGAGATGGAATCTCACTCTTTCGCCAGGTTGGAGTGCAGTGGCATGATCTCGGCTCACTGCAACCTCCACCTCCCGGGTTCAAGCAATTCTCCTGCCTCAGCCTTCCAAGTAGCTGGGACTACAGCCATGTGCCACTACACCCAGCTAATTTTTGTATTTTTAGTAGAGACAGGGTTTCACCATGTTGGCCAGGATGGTCTTGATCTCTTGACCTCGTGATCCTCCCGCTTCGGCCTCCCAGTGCTGGGATTACAGGCGTAAGCCACCGCTCCTGGCCCAGCAAATGATTTTTTTTTTTTTTCTTGAGATGGAGTCTCGCTGTCGCCCAGGCTGGAGTGCAGTGGCGCGATCTCAGCTCACTGCAGGCTCTGCCCCCCGGGTTCACGCCATTCTCCTGCCTCAGCCTCCCGAGTAGCTGGGACTATAGGCGCCCAACACCTCATCCGGCTAATTTTTTGTATTTTTAGTAGAGATAGGGTTTCACTGTGTTAGCCAGGATGGTCTCGATCTCCTGACCTCGTGATCTGCCTGCCTCGGCCTCCCAAAGTGCTGGGATTACAGGTGTGAGCCACCGCGCCCGGCCCCAGCAAATGATTTTTAAGAGGAATGAATGGGCCCAATGCTCCAGACAATGGTTAGTAAAATAATTATCTTTGGAAATGGAATGGGACCTAAAAACAGACAATTTGGGTCAATGCTCCGAAGTATGGGTTGTGGATGTGATGTTTAATTTTCAATCTCTTCCTCTGTGATATGGGTTTTAATCCTCTAGATAATGAAATTTTAGGGAGGGGATGGAAGGCAAATGTGTTCCTCTTTGGCCATCTGGTTTCTAGGTGGATGAGGGAACTTCAGAGAACAGCCTTGTCCTGTGTTTTGGGAGAGACAAGGGATTGAGAAACAGGAAGGTAGGAGGGGTAGGGAAGGTCAAGAGACCTTGAGGCTTCTTCTTTAGTCCAGCATGTCAAAGCACCATATTGGGGAGTTACATTTCCTGAGCCCCAACAGAGGTTGACAGGCCTGGGCTTAAGTCCCAGCTCCCCCGTTCATTAGCAAGGAGTTGAATCCCTCAGAACATGAGTTCTGTCTGTGCAGTGAAGGCATGGGGCACCCACATGGCGGGTGTAGTGAGGCTGAGTGAGATAAGGCCCAGCACAGTGCCTGCCGTGAAGGAGGCCCCCCATCATTTTCATAATGATGATTTTATTGCTCTTTTACACGCAATTAAAACTCACTAATTCAGACCTATCAGAGAGGGCAGTCAATGGCTGGAAAGTCCACATTAAAAAATAATTTAAAAATAATGTAGTTTTATTGCTTTAAAATATATTACTCGGTCCAGGCTAATAAAGTGTTGCATAGTGAGCCCTTGGGGGACTTGCGTTAATGAACAAATAAGAACAATTTGAGGTTAGTCCATCCATTATTAGCATGGAACAGGGTGTCTCGGAAAGTATTTGCAAATGCCTCAAAACAAGGTATTATCTTCCATAGATTAAGTGTTTCCCCTGCAATCATCATGATGCATTTTCTTCATTCACCAGTTTCTCTCTACCCGGAAAGTGCTCCAGGCAAGTTCAGCACAGGACTGACCAGATTTTAACAGATTATCACTTAGGGGTGATTGAGCATAAGACATTTCACTGAGTTAGGTCAAGGCCCTTATTTTATGTTCTTTCATTTCAGAGAAACCTGTTTCAGGGTGCACATCTTGGCCTGCACCTCCCAGAGCTGGAACTGTTTCCATCAAACAGCAAAGAGGCTGTGCTTAGGAGCTTGGGCTCTGAATGCAGACAGAACTGGGTTCAAATCCCAGTCATCCCTAAGATAACTTCCCTCACAGGGTTGCTATAGGATTAAATTAGGTATACAGATCAAGTGCCTGAGAGACACGAAAGTCATGAATGGCAGTGAAAGAGCAAAAGCTCTCCTGCAGCACAGGGACCACCATATCTAGAGGTGAGTCAGAAAGGCACATACACGGACCTAGTGAACCTCTGAGGCATAAGGAATGCTGAAATTATTATTCCTGGTGCTGGGCCAGTCCTTGGGTGATGATGAAATTTGCCTCCAGATAGGCTATGATTCCAAGGCAGGAGCCTAGGAATTACTGTCATTATTTTTATTAAAAACAAAAATGACAGTTTATATTTTATAAGAGCTATCCAGCTTCTCTCAAAAACTCCACTGAGACAGTGTATATCTGAGGAAGGTTGAGCGAGGGCCACGGTATTTGTTCCTCTGGGAATTCCAAACGTGGACTGGGTTCACTCATCAGAGAACCACATCTCCAGAATTAGCTCAGCACCTGCAGAAAGGCCTTTTCTGAGTGAAGGTCTGAGTTAAGCCCCTGATTCTACTCTGTGTCAGGGCAGAGAACCACCAGCGAAGGGGAAGTTCCTGGGAGACCCTGAGAACCTGCCATCAGTCACCGTTTATTAAGCACTTAACTCTGGATGGGGGCTGGCGCTCTGTGATTGCCTGACTTTATCCTCACTACGTTCAGCCCATAATGTCAATGTCAGACCATTGGCCCTCCCACCCCGCTTCGTCAGAGGAGGGAGCTGTGTCCCAGAAGGCAGGGGGGACTTGCTCAAAGTCACAGAGCTGGTATAAATAAACACAGCATGCCGGTCTTCATTTTTTTTTTTTTTTTTTTGAGACAGGATCTTGCTCTGTTGCCCAGGCTGGAGTGCAGTGGCGTGATCTCAGCTCACTGCAGCCTCCACCTCCCGGGTTCAAATGATTCTGCTGCCTCAGCCTCCCAAGTAGCTGGGACTACAGGTGTGTGCCACCATGCCCGGATGAATTCTGTATTTTTAGTAGAGTTGGGGTTTCCCTACATTGGCCAGGCTGGTATCGAACTCCTGGCCTCAAGTCATCCACCTGCCTCGGACTCCCAAAGTGCTGGGATTAAAAATGTGAGCCACTGCGCCCAGCCAAGCATGCCATTCTTTAGAAGATGTTCTCTCCTGGCACATCTCAGTTTCTACAAAGGCCCCCAGCCCTTCCTGGAGACCCCTGGGGCGAAGTTCTCTCACCCTTCTTCACATGCCCATAACAACTCACCTGCCTCTCTCTTAGAGCCCTCCTCCCACCCTTCCTTGAATTCTGGCCATGCTCATGTGTGCCATAGCTCCCCCAGGAAGACAGCCTTTGAGTCTGGTCTGACATTGTCTGTCCTTAAAGAAGGCACTTAACACATATTTGTCAATTGAATTAATAAGAATTTCCCACAGGGCCTTGGAAGAAACTTTGTGCCTGTTTGCCTCTGCTGGATGACGCACTCTGAACACAGCTACCTAAAAGTGGAAAGAAGGAGGCCGGGCAGGGTGGCTCACGCCCGTAATCCCAACACCTTGGGAGACTGAGTCAGGTGGATCACTTGAGCTCCGGAGTTCGAGACCAGCCCAGGCAACATTGCGAAATTCTGTCTCTACAAAAAAAATTTAAAACTTAGCCAGGCATGGTGGCACATGCCTGTAGTCCCAGCTACTCAGGAGTCTGAGGTGGGAGGATTGCTTGAGCCTAGGAGGTGGAGGTTGCAGTGAGCTGAGATCACATCACTGCACTCCAGCCTGAGCAACAGAGCAAGATCCAATCTCAAAAAAAAAAAAAAAAAGCTGAAAGGAAGGACTGTTTTGAGCTGAGGCAACCCCAAGGACTGGTGACATTCCCTGGGTCTCCCCTGCCAGCCTCATGTCATAACCCAAGAGAGTCTGGGACACGTCTGTGAAACAGGATGCTGAACAGCTGAACACAGTTGACTTGAGCCAGCCTAAGTGGGTTTCTGCTCCTTGCAACAAGAGGCCTGAATAGAAGCCCCTTCTTCAAGGGAGTGGGCATCAGCTCAGAAAGAGGATCCCATGGGAACTGACTTTGCTGGTGACCAAGGCCCTACCACCAGGGCGCCCTGCCCATGTATCCCAAGCAGAGGGGGCAGAAGCAGCGGTGTAACTGCTGTGCTTGACAGCCAGTGCAGGTCTTTTTTTTAACTCACCAATCTTCCATGCAACAAAATTGTTTTCTGTGAAAAGCAGGAAATGAATAACAACAGTATAGGTGCATTGGCTATGTCTGGTGGCATTTCTTCAGAATTTTCATTAATGACACCTGATTTTGGAGGCATTGTATATTTTTAAATACATCTAGATGTTGTTTCAGTTGCTTCCTCTTTGGTTCTTTTTGCTTTTCGTTGTTGAGCTTCACTGAAATTTGTGTCATTTCACATTGGTACAGGTACTCCACTTCAAATTTCCCGAGAAATTCAGAAGAATTGTGAAGAAGCTGTTGGTTTCACAATACTGCAAGACGCTGCAAGTTACTCCAAGTTCCTACAGGACAACAAGGCACAATTATTTACTTAATTATGTTTAAATATACCTATCAGTTTGAACCTTGATCCTTTAGTGACATTCTAATATAATAATTTATGTAAATAATTATTCAGAGACCAATGAGAGGATTTTAATAAGTGCAAAATGTTAGCAAATGGTAAAACATTGATAAATCTATGGTCTGGATTTTGTTCTGCCATTTAAAAATAATTAAAAAGTAAGTTTCAATTTTAAAAACATTATTGAAATTCAGCAAAATATTTCAAGCAAGAACTAAAATATACACTTACTAAACACAAATATTATACCTCACATTTCACACTCTGTTTCATTGTTTTAAATTTTAAACAGAAATAACTCCACTGGCCACCTAGAATGATCAAGTCAGGCAACTCAAGTTACTTTGTTCCATCTTCGCAATCACTGTGCTATCATTGTTCATTTTGAATCTACTTTTTAAATGCAAGAATATTTGATACCAGATACCAGACACAAATTATACCTGAAAAGGATGTCATTTTAGGTTTTGTGTTCCACCTAAAGGATACAATTCTGTACCCTGACAACGTTATTCTAGAAATAAATGCCTATGAGTGAGTCTGTTTCAGGAGCCAACTCTACAACTAGGAGTTCCCCCAAAGTAACTTCCATGTGCAATAAAGTGTTTATTAAAGGATAAGTATTAAAATTGTCCTAAGCAGAAAATCAAACACCGCATGTTCTCACTCATAGGTGGGAATTGAACAATGAGAACACTTGGACACAGGGTGGGGAACATCACATACCAGGTGGGCCTGTCGTGGGCTGGGGGAGGTCTGAGGGATATCATTAGGAAATATACCTAATGTAAATGACGAGTTAATGGGTGCAGCACACCAACATGGCACACGAATACGTATGTAACAAACCTGCACATTGTGCACATGTACCCTAGAACTTAAAGTATAATAAATAAATAAATATTTTTTAAAATCTAAAAAAAAAATTAAATTAAATTGGATAAATAAAATTGTCCTAAGGCCAGGAACGGTAGCTTACACCTGTAATCCCAGCACTTCCAGAGGCAGCGAATTGCTTGAGCCTAGGAGTTTGAGACCAGCCTGGGCAACATGGTGAAACCCTGCCTCTATAAAAAAATACAAAAATTAGCCAAGTATGGCGGCACGCACCTGTAGTCCCAGCTACTTGGTAGACTGCGGTAAGAGGATTGCTTAAGCCTGGGAGGTCGAGGTTGCCGTGAGCCATGATGGTGCCACTGCACTCCAGCTTGGGTGACAGAGTCAGACTCTGTCTCAAAAAAACAAAAACAAAAACTGTCCTAACGTGAAGCTTATATACTTATCATCATCATCAATATCATCAGCATTATGAAACTCCACAGTACCTCAGCAAGTGTTTACACATTGGCCCAAGGACAGATTTTTCCTGGAGGAGGATTTTACCGCTGCCACCATCTTGAAATTCTTCATCGTTTTGTAACACATGGCCATAGATTTTCATTTCTGCACTCAGCTCTGCTCTGACCCCGGGGCCATAGGGGTTCTTGGAGAGACAGGGCAGATGGAAGAAGCGGAAGGCATCCGCACACTGTAGAGTGCCCTGCAATCATAGAGGGTGATTACTCCTGTCCCTACCTCCCTGGCCCAGCTTCCCACCAGCCAGAACCCTGGCAAAACAGGGAGACCTTTGGCAGTCTCTTAGCCCTCTTCCTTACTAATCCCTGTTCCCTCCTCTCTCCCTATGCCAAATACAACTAGAGGCCACCTCACAGCCAGGCGCCCCTCCCAAAGACACCAACTTCCTTTACCCTGCACCAACCAACCCTCACCCCATTCTCAAAAGGGTCTCTGGCCAGAGGTCTGATCGAGCCCCTTGAGGGTACTCACTTTAAGCCACCCCCATTGCCTGAGCTGTTTTCCTTTTTTTCAAATGAAGCTTGTTCTTTTCTGGGTCTCTCCAAGGTGGAGTGTGGGACGGCAGTGTTTTCCACAGCCTCTGGCTCGTGCCGCGCTCTCAGATTCTTCAGTTCTCCTCACCCACACGAGCCCAATGAGGTAGGCCTTTTTATTCCATCTTGCAGATGAAGAAATGATTACTCAGGGTTGATAAAGCACCACCTAAGATCTCATGGGAGGAAGGAACAGAGATGAGAATAAAATGCAAAGCTGTGTAAGTCCAACAAATATGTCACATCCATGTCACCTCTGGGGTCTGATCCAACCTCTCAACAACCACCATCACCCCTCAACAGGCAGGTGACAGTGGCAAGACGGCCCAGCCCAGCACCAGGCTCCCCCATTGCAGTGCCATTGCTATGCAGAGGACACAAACCCCAGACCTTGACTCCTCCTCACAGACCCTGAACAGCCAGAATCTTCTGGCTTCACTGATACTTCCAGCTGCCTGAGCTTTGGCCCGGACAGTAGCCACAGCAACCACAGGTAGGTCTCTGCAGCTGCAGCTGAATGAGCCAGCAAATATTTATCAAGCACTGTGCTAGGAACGTAGGAGATGGAGTGACTTTACTCAGTGGTCCAGTTTTAAAACACTTTTAGTAATAAATACCCTAAAAAAAAGAAGGGGGGAGAACATATTTTAAAACTCTATTGCTTTCTTTCCCATCCTGAAAGCCATGAGGTAGACAAAATAGTATTGCTTTACAAGCACAGACTTTGGAGCCAGAGACTTTTGGGTTTGAATTCTGGCACTGCTGCCACTAGCTACGTGACATTGTGCAAGCCACACTCCTCTCAAAGACTTAGTTTCCCCTTTACAACACGAGAATGCTTACCCTTGCCCACCTCAGAGGGTTCTTTAAAAATGAAATGAGCTAATGTATAACAAAGAGCTTTGTTGACTGTGCAAATGTTAGGTTGTTCTTTCAATAAACATTTATTAAGCATTTACTCTGAGCCAAACCCTGAGTTAGGCATTAGAGCTTCTGAAATGTAAACGACCCGGGTTCATTGGGATTCACCCTTTTTATTTTTTTTCGATGAAATTCACACAACATAAAATTAACCATTTTAAAGTGAACGATTCTTTGGCATTTAGTCCATTCACGATGTTGCACAACCAACACCTCTCACAAGTTCTAAAACATTTTTTTCCTCATCCCAAAAGAAAAGCCCGTACCCACTGAACATCAGCCTCTTTTGAAGGTACCTTTTCTCTCGCTCTGCTGTGTCCTTCTCGGGAGTTGAGTTCACGGGCTTGATAATATCCTAATGTCCCTCTCATCGCCTATGACTCCAAGCCAATTCCCACATCCAACCTCAAGCTTCACAAGTCGAAACCCAGGCTTCTCTGCCAGCACTGGGGGAAACAGAGCCCCTAGCCTGCCATTTTTAATTACATCAGGGCTGGATGAGCAGGTAATCGCTGTGCATTTCAGTAAATTACCTCTCATAAAGGGGCCATCATGTTTGCTCATGTGCCCTTCTTTCCTGGAACCAGCTCCCTGCTTGCCAACATTGTATCTTCCCAGCAGCCCGTGCGCCTGGTGATCGTCCTTTTAGTCAAGCTGGGGGACAGTCAGGTGCAGGGGGAGGAGGCAGAGTTTGGGCAAATATTGGACTTGGCCACACTTGCTGTTCGTATCAGGAACCCAATTGGTGTTATTGATTGACAGATTCGGGGACCAACTGTTTAGAAAGCTGAGCCCCCTCGGATTGGGCTAGGTGTTTCAACAAACAGCCCTAATGCTGGGCAAACAGGGCTGTTGGAAGAAGTGCCCAGCGTGTTAGCAGAGCAAACCAAGCACTGAGCAAACAGCTTAAAAGAATGTGGCCACCTCCACGTAACCTCAACCAAGGTATTGATCCCACTGGAGGAAAGAGAGGGGCCGAGTGGGGAACAGAGAGATACAAACCCCGGCAGAATGTAAATGTTATCTTTAAGCTGCGGCTGTCAGGGCCCTAATGGGCATCTGTTTGGAATTTGTCTTCTTGCAAATCTTTAAATCCAGGTCAGGGCCAGGCACAGAATTTAATAACAACTTTTCAGAGAGATCGGGGCTTGGGACTGATTTCATTCCCCATAAGCCCAACTGGGACTCTTCTGTTCTTCTTAAAGGCAGCTGCCTTGCATGGAAACTTGCTGGGTGCAAGTCCCAAGCTAGAAAGAGATAAATCTTCTGAACACTGGTCATAAGGCTACAGGAGAAAAGAAGGAAATTCAGAAATAAAGGTGCTTTCTCTGACCCCTGAGCTGTCCATACATGAGAGCCGGTGGAGTGGAAAGAATCCTGGACTCAGAGCCAAGAAATCTGGGTCCTGCTGCAGCTGCTGGCTCTGACTGGCTGCCCCTTCTGTCTTCACCTCCCTGACCTTCAATCTCTGTATCTATGAACTGAGGGATGCAGTCCCTGCTGGGCATATTCAGGGTCAGGCCAGACAAGCTCATTCCAAGGTGGGAGCACACTCTGCAGACAGAAAACACTGTCCCAGTTTAAGGAATCAGGATATTTGCTGAGAGGCCCTGGGGGATGCACCTCCTGAGCCTGAGACCTTCTGACATCACCAAGTCGCAATGGAATGGACCATGGCTGTGGTTATCTATTTTTCTAGGTAGGTGACTGTTGGAATTTGGGTGTCCTTTCCCAAAAGCTAGATGGGCGAAGGGAATACATGTTGTTTGCAAATTCCTTGAAAAGTAAAAAAACCATGATTGCTTACTCGTTGTTATTTTTGAGACAGGGTCTCACTCTGTTACCCAGTCTAATGGAATCTTGCTCTGTCCCCCATGCTGGAGTGCAGTGGCACGATCATAACTCACTGCAGCTTCAAGCTCCTGGGTTCAAGCAATCCTTCTGCCTCAGTCTCTCAGGTAGCTGGGACTACAGGTGTGTGCTACCACATTCCACTTTTTTTTTTTTTTTTTGTAGAGACGGAGTCTCACCATGTTGTCCAGGCTGACCTCGAATTCCTGGCCTCAAGTGGTCCTCCCACCTCGGCCTCCCATAAACAATGGGATTACAGCATGAGCCACCATGTCCAGTTGTTTGCCTTTTAATATTTTTATAAAATAATAGGGTTAAAAAAATACTTGCCCTCTGTGTCCCAAATGAGGCCAGAGGACCGTGATTAGATATCACCCCTGGTCCACAATTTCTTGCCAAGAAAAAAACCACAGCACTCCTATCTTCAACTAGAGGCCACAGCAGTGTGAGTAACCCCAGGGTATTACTTGGCACTGCATCTTACAAGAGAACAGAGGGAACTTAAAACCTTTTGGCCATCTCTGCCTCTCGGTATCTGCTCTCATGATGATAAGAAGAATCAGAGAAGGCTGCAACTCAGAGAAGGAGGCATCTATTTTGATAGATCTTTAAACAGGGGCTTAACAGGGAACAGCCTCAGCTTAAAGATTACATTTATGGAAGGATACAGGCAAAGTGGTCAAGAGCTCGGGCTTCAGAGCTCAGTGCCTGGGGTGGAATCCCAGCTCTGCCACTCGCAGTGCTGTGAGGCCTTCGGCAGGTTACCTAACTTCTCTGAACTTCAACAACACTTCTCCCTGTGAAATGGAAATCATACTCCTGGAGGGACTGCCCCTCAGTGCAGCACCTCACCCATGATAAGCCCTCAGTAAATAATAGGGACTTTTATGGTTATTTTTGTGATGTGGGCAGGACAGACCCTAGTGAGAATGAGTTGTCATTGCCAATATGTGACTGCAGAGGATGCCTTGCTCCCAGTGAGGAAACCCACCAGCCTTCCCTAGAAAACCTACCATCAGAGCCTTGGGTCAGCACCAAGATTTTACCGTGCAAGTGGAGACGCACACTCAGTTTCAAGTGTGTGGCCTATGAGAGCTGCTCGCGTAGGCTTCCTCATCAGAGGGACCTCTCCAAGGCCTCCTCCTCCTGCATCGACCAGTAGCCCTGCCCTCAGCTCAAAGAGAAGGCTGTGGGTTTGAAGACAAAGTTCTCCGGCATAGAGATGGACCAGTCTACTACCTTCTGCTTATAGATGGGGCAGTGGACGCCCAGTGTAAGGAAAGGACTTGCCCAAGGTCACAGAGGAGGTCAGCGGCTGCACACATTTTTTTGTGGCAATAAGAAAATGGGCTGATAAGGCTGGGTCTTTAAAGGCAAAATCACTGACAGGTTATCAGGGAGAAGTTTAAGCTTGCCTTAGAAGCGGAGCAGACGGGGGCCCAATTCACCTCCAGCAAATAGTTATGAATTAGGGTTTATCTACAGCAATTAAAAACAAATAAGTAAATTGTACCTGCGTTGGCATGCTTCCTCTCAACCTACTGATATACCTACCCTCACTGGAAACGTCAACCTCAACTAAGGTTGTTTCAGAACCTTTGCTTTGGGAACAAGGGCACACAAACACTGGGGTAATTTATGATGGTAATTTATGACGTGTTAAGTAGAGATAACTATATTTCTCCAATCTGCATGGCCTAACATCTAGTTAAGTAAGGAAAAGGGGCCTGGAAGATGTGATATTGCTATCCCCCTATAAGGAGAGGTCTTAGCCAAGGTTACGTGCATTTGGTGAGTGTTGAGCCACAGCCAACCTGCTTCCTGGCCCAGGGCACTCCCATCTCTGCCCCAACATGGTCCTACAGAGCTCAGGCAGAGGCCACAAGGTTCCCAGCTCCCATCAGACCCCAGCTTTCCCCCACTCCTGATCTCCTGGCTCCATGGGACGGTAGCATGCAGACTATGAACCAGGAAAAAGTTAAAAGCAAAAAGGAGAAAACTTGTTAAAACCACTGCTGTTTTTAAGGGTCAAGGAAGGATTCCTTCACCTGCCCTGGAGGCAAGAAAACAGGTCACATGCACACCACACCCCTTTCTCCAATTGGCCTAGGGTTACAGACTCACTTCTGTTAGACAAAGACCTCCTTTCCAGAAGAGAATATGCTGGGCCACTGCAGATCTGGAGGAGTTTGCAGTAAGAGTGGGTGCCCCAGACATGGGACCAAGCATTCCACAGGTAGAAGGCTTGGAAGCTAGAAGCCCAGTGAGCATGCACCTGGTTAGAGGGATCAGGGAGCCTCAGCTCTGGAGTGGATTAAGATGCAGGTAGAAACAGCTCAGAGTGGGTCTCTAATCCCATCTAATCCACTCTGGGCTTAAGGATCCCAGAAATCCCTTACCAAGCACTTTCTTTGTCTCACTTGCAGTGACCACCTCCCTCCCTTTCCCTTGGAAAGCCCAAGTTATCAGGCAGTGAAAGAACTGGCCCCTGACTCTGCTGCTATAACATCTCCCATGCCACACTGCTGCTTTTCAACATGCAGGCCCTTGAAACAGGAAAAGCAGTACCCACTTTCTCACTCCATAGCTCCACTCACAATTACCAACTGTTTACAGGAAAGACAATGAGAGTGAGTCCCCTGAGAGAGGGGGTTAATTATTACAAGTCAGGAAAACAGAGAGTTATAGTATGCTGACCCCCTCTACCTGGATACACAGTAACTAGTGCTGTTTTTGAAAACACCCAGGTTAGAGCCAGGTTTACATTTGACAAGCATCAGCTAATTACAACAATAATATGAACTATACAACAGCATCAGCATGGCTGATGAATCATTGAAAAGGCTGAGTGACTCTTAGAATGCCCAATTAATGATTCACCCTGTAAAAATGCATCTCCACGCTGGTGCCCAGATCTGGCTCATTATGTTAAAATCTCTTACGCCACTGGGCCTTCCATACAGACTCTAAATATCTTCAGAACTTTGAACTTTGAAATAAGTAAACACGAATATGCACTAACCAGGACTGGCTTCATGGGCACGCAACCTATGCAGCTAGTTATTCAGGGCCTGAGCTCTGAAGGGCACCACCCCCCACTTGGTTGAATGCTTTCTTGAAATTCTGAATAATTCTAGAACAGGGAGCCCCAGCATTTCCATTTTGCACAGGGACCTGAAAATGATGTTTCCAGGCTTGGGCTAAACTCTTAAAGAAGAAAGCAACAGAAAGTGAGACACAGGAATCCATACATCAAGCCACTTTTGCCCTCATCTGAAGCAAAATGCCCCCAATTCTTTTAAAATTCTGAACAAGAGAAAGGTGTGGATTTTTTTTTTTTTTTTTTTTTTTTTTTTTTTTTTTTTTTTTTTTTTTTTTTTTCTGGAGGAAGTGTTTCACTACATTAGAAATCCTTTATGAGTAGGTCTGGCCCTGTCCTCTAAGCTAACCCCTCTCCTCCCTGACCACCCTCTGCAGAAAAACTCCTCTCTGACCTGCCGTGTCTGCAACCTGAGGTTGAGGTTGAGGGATAATTTCAGCTCTTTTCTGAGATAACAGAGAAGTCAGAGTCCTTGCTGTTTCCTTCTTCATAAAATGAAAGAGCATTGCGGGGGCAGGGGAAGGCAGAAGGGACTAAGTTAACCTTTCCCAGCCCTTTCTGAGATGTTCAAAAATGTTCACCCAGAAAGGGTCTCTATAGCAAAAAAAAAAAAAAAAGAAAGAAAGAAAAAAGAAAAAAAAAAGTTTTGAAAACTCTGGGTCAAATAAAGTTAACTTTCTGAACTGGAGGACTTTCTCAGAACCTTTAAAGAGTTAACAGGAATTGTGTGACTCTCCAAGCCTGGGGTGACAGCACTTTCCAAGCTCATTCTACTATAATTGATGTAACAACCCATCCACCCTGGGGAGTATTTACCATCAGGCTGAGGAATCTTGGACTTCAGAGCCTCTCACCTGCAATGGTCACTGCAGAGCTCTGGAAGTACCCATACTGAGTGTTCACCTGGTCATATGCTTGGCTAAAATTTGCAAAAGTAAGATATTGCTGTATCCATTTTCTTTTCCTTTCTTTTTTGAGAGGGAGTCTTAGTCTGTTGTTCAGACTGGAGTGCAGTGGCACAATTTCAGCTCACTGCAACCTCTGCCTCCTGGGTTCAAGCGCTGTATCCATTTTCTTAAAGAAAGGTCCTAAAATTGTGTGAGCTTTGGGCCCCACAAAACATGCATGCTCCTCTGAATCCATTTTCACATCTGGAGGCACCACCCTTACATCATGCCTAACATCTTAACATGCGCCCACATCCCCCATTTAATCTAATTTATAAATAACTGTAGGAGTTGAGTTGGAGCTGGCATAATGTCATTTGCTTAGTAGACTCGTAATTAAACATTCTTTCATATTGGTTTTGCTCAGTTGCAAGGAATGTTAATTTTGGAGGCAACACTTTTTAAATTTCCATGTCACGATCATTTTCTTAGGTCCTGGGAAAGCATGTGGGCCCTGAGGACTAGGCCCACAGTGAGGGATTGATAAAATAGGGCTGCACTCAGCCAGCCTCTACAGTTCGAGAAATGCCATACTTAGAGTGCAATACTGATTATTTTCATGGTCGTTTCCAATTCAGTGAAAATGTCGATTTAATATCTAATTCAGACTAAAGAGAGATTGGAGTGGTTGGGGGAGTCGAGTTTGGACTGCAGAAATTGAGCTTTTATTATTTTCAAGAAACAGCAGGTTTCCTTGAACTAGGTTAACAAGGTGTTATCTAACAAGACCTTAGGGGGCTGATTTAACAGTTAGGACAAGATTGTTGTGTAATTAGCTTATCAACTCTGTATATGTAAATGAAGGCTTTTAAAGTCTTAGGAAAACTGGCTCTTGCTCTTAAGTAATTTAACTGTTTCCCCTTGATGCTCTTCATTCTCTCCAGCTTGGACACTTCTTTCCTTAATTAAGCATTTATGGAAGTCCGTCTTGTGAGCAGCACTGTGCCTAGGGATTGAAATATGAGTGAGACCCAGTCCCTGCTCTCCACCAGCCCATGGTCTAATCAGAGGTCAGCGAACCTTTTCTGTAAAGGACCAGATGGTAAATACTTCAGTTTTGCAGACCATCTCTGTTGCAATAATAACGTGATTCGGCCCTTCAAGCACAAACGCAGCCACGGACAACGTATCAACAAATGAGTGTGGCCATGTTCCAATAAAACTTTATTTACAAAAGCTACTTGGGCCATGGTTTGCAGACCCCCTGGTCTAATGAGAGAGACAAAAATATAAATAATTTACTATGCAAAGATAGAAACTTAATTGTGTGCAATAATGGAAGCGCTAGCCAAGTGCTGTGGATTCACAGGGAAGAAAGAAGTAATTGATTTCCAGGAGAGGCCAGAAGCTTCCTGAAAGAGGCAGCGAAGCATATGAAGCCATTGCCTCTTGGTTCAGACCTTTATGGTCCCCCAGTTGCTTTGTTCTTATCCATTTTTCCTCCCCATTGAGGCCAAGGGCTTCTGCGACCTGGCATCATTTTATATCATTCCTGGGGCCTAGCTAAGCTGTAAGCACATGTCCTGCCTGCAAAATCACAGCTTCTGAGTCAGCATCCAGTCAAATAAGGTTGATGCTGTTAGAGCAAAACTCCGATTGGGCTCTCACCCAGGCTTCAGATAAACATTTCTTGTTTGGAAAACCATGGTGCCTTTGAGGGGAATTAGACAATGTAATCTCCTCCTGCACACAACCTCTGCTCTAACTCCTTTATTGTTCTTCCAGACACTTTCTCTTTGCATTTTCAATATCCAAATGCCATTTAGTTTATTGAGGCTTGTTTGCTCAGGGCTGGGCAAATAAAAGAACAAAGGAGGCTGTGAGCATCACCCCAGCCTTTGCTATCATGGGCTCTCAAGGTGAGCTTAGCAGCCTTCAGCACCAATCCCCTTAACAGGCTGTGGGCCAAGGTTGCCGGAGATGTGAGATGCAGGGCTATAACGATGGGATAGGAGACAAGGCACTTTCTGAACGGACTCCCGATAGCATATCTCCAACTCCACCAGGAACTAGGAAAAGGATGACACCCTGGCAATAACAGCAGGTAAATGAATTACTCACCCAGTAAAACTGATGGAGCTGATAACAGCAAGACCCAGAGATTGCTGGGTCAGAGGTTGCATCAGGAGACGGCTTCGGAGATTTAGGCTGTCGATCACCTTCATCAGCCTTTCTCCAAGACCTCTCCAAGTCAGTATCCAATCTACCTAGAAGTACAGTGTACTCACTGTGCCACCCAGGCAGGGGCCACCCCTAAGCCCCTTCTCTAGAAACACTCGGCAGCCCCCACTGCCCACTTGTTCCTGGTGTTCACCAGTGGGGGACAATGCTTGCGAATCCCCCAATATTTGTATGACTCTTGGGGAAGCTAGAGGAGAACAAATCAGAGAATGCTGGATCCAAAATATAACTTTTCTCAGGATATCAAATCCAGTTAGCACCAGCAAGCACCCTGCCCCTCCCCTTTGAACTCCCCAGGCTGCTTTCTGACCTGTAGGACGAACCTACCACTCTGCCTACCTGCCACTCATAGCTCCTAGGAGTACAACTTCCAGCCACTGCTTCTCACGTGAAAGCTCTCAGCTCAAGCACAGGAGGCAGAGTCCACTACACAGGGGAGCTAGGAGCCGGGGTCACTGACCTATATGAACTGCCACCAATAAAGATCCTTTCTCTTAAAATAAGGAAGATAAGGAAGAAGAAGAGGCAGGGTGAAGGCAGAATCGATTCATTTCCAGCCCCTGGGACTCTTTTCAGTCAATGGTCCCAGAACTGTAAAGTCTGTCTGTAAAGTCTGTATGTAAACAAGCAAACAAACAAAACCTTCTATAGGTGTTGGGTGAAAAATCCCTCAGGTTTTTCCACCTTGGTGGGAAGGTCCAGGTGGTCAGATGACCTGGGGCATACAATAATAAGAGGATAGAGGGGCCCTGTCTGGGGCTATCCCAGGTGAAGTCAGTTCCTCATCACTGGCTTTTCATCAAGGATGGTGTAAAAGCCAACGGCGGCTCTACTTCATCTCCTCAAACAGACCCTTCCAAACCCAGGACTAAAGCTAGAGAAAGAAGGAGGGAAGGGAGGTGGCTTTGCTCCTGGCTCAGCTTCCATTGGCTGAGCTTCTACTGTGTGCCAGGTGTGCATTATCTCCGTTAGTCCTCTCGCACTCCTAAGTGATGTGTGATAATCTTGTTTTATAGATAAGGACACTGACAACGCTTTCCCTAGGTCCTCCTGCAAGAAAGTGGCCAGGCTTGAAGTCAGCACAGGCCTGGCCTCAAACCCACGCTCTTGCCACCAACATACTTCCGCAGAAAGAGAAGGAAGGTGTGTTTAATGTAAGTGTTAAATGTGTGACAGGAAATGGATGAGCCTGTAGGGGCTAAATTGACTTGCTGGGGTTAGGAGAATGGCATCCTGACTTGTTTCATGCAGTGCCTCCTTTCTGATTCCCACTTCCCCACGCATATTCTTGGTTGGGCCAGGGGATGCTAGCCTCAGCCCTTGGGATCCACTCCCACTTCATGAGAAACCAAAACCAAATGTGGGGTCCTGCCTTGGCAAAGGTGAGTGACAGGCAGAGCTGGGATGCTCTGCGCCCAGGGGCCCTCAATGCCCTGCACCTCCTCTCCACCACCTGGGCCCTTTGGCTCATTTCTACCCCACACCCCTCAAAGGCACCTTCTTGGATTAAGTCACTGTGCCTGCTGGCCTCTCCAGTCTCATCCTCTCTCCTGGGGCATCTGAGACTCTGGGTCCTAAGCTGGAGGCTTTTCATAGTCCCACAAGGCTCACAGCCAGGCCAGCCCACAGTTCTGCCTCAGCTAGGGTGGGATGTGTGTGCTGTGGCTGGAGAAGACATCTGACTCTGCAAATGCTCCTCAGTCCTATTGTTTGACTACCAAGCCTCTTTTCCCAAAAGAACAGCAAGTGTGTCTCCAGCCCTCTTCCTGAGACAGAACAGAGGGACGAGAGGGTTTATGGTTAGGCACTTGGAACCATAAACCTTTCCCCCTCAGGCAAGGTGGGGGGAAATGGGAGGGAGCTCATTTGTGAATGGAGATCATAACTGGATGTGGTCGGAGGGACCCCAAGAACCCAGTCTGTTCGCATGGCTGCATGGCCATTCTCCTTCGTAGCCTCTCTGCATATTGTCCCTGATCTCTCTCCACCAGTGCTTCCCCACTTGCCTTCTCTTCTCAAGGCCTGAGAGCCACTTCCTGCTTCTTTATGATTTCTGTGGTCTCCCAGCTTTAGCCTGCAAAAGGCCAACTGCAGCCTTGCCTCTACCCATAGATATCATTTCAGAATCTGTCTCTGATTCTACCTGCCTTATTCTCCCTGGGTTTCTTAATTCCAATTCCCAAGAGCCTGAATCTGCTTGGCCCATCTTCTCATACCAAGCCACACACTAAGTTACTGGTCACTCTGTAGATTGATGCTGATGGGTCAGGTTCCCTGCTCTGCTGGGGTCAGTCGGGTCTGAGGCAGATACAGTCACAAGGCTGCAATGGCCCAATGGCTTTTTCTTGCCCATGGCACAAAATACAGCCAATTTACTGAGACAGTGTTATTGCAATAGAGAAAGAATTTAATAAACACAGGGCCAGCTAAACAGGAGACTGGAGTTTTATTACTTTGATCAGCCTCCTTGAAAATTCAGAAACTAGGGTTATTTAAGGATGATCTGGGGGACAGGGAGCCAGGAAGTATGGAACAATGACTGGTTGGGTCGGAATAAAATCAGAGGGGGTTGAAGCAAGTTCTTCCCACTGCCTTCAGTTCTTGAGTGGGATCACAGAACTAGTTGAGCCAGTTTACCAACCTGGGTGGTACCAGCTGGTTCATTAGAATGCAGGGTTTGAAAAATAGAACACCAATCTCAGGTTTTACAGTAGTGATGTTATCCATAGGAGCAAGTGGGGAGGTTAGAAGTGGCCTCTGGCTGCATGACTACTGAGTTGTAATTTCTAATCTTGTGGCTCATTTGTTAGTTTTACACAGGCGATCTGGTTCCCAGGCAAGGAGGAGGTTTATTTCAGGAAGAGGCTGTTATTATATTTGTTTCAAAGTTAAAACTACAATCTAAATTCCTTCTATACTTTACCCAGCCTATGCCCAGAAATGAACGAGGGCAGCTTGGAGGTTAAAAGCAAGATGGTGTTGGTTAAGTCAGATTTCTTTCACTGTCATAATTTTCCCATGCCAGATTTTTCTCGTTGTTGTAATGTTTGCAAAGGTGGTTTCAAGGCAGGGGCTGAGAGTTAGCCTTTCCCCTTACAAGGGTCTAACAAACTTTCTGAGTTGCTGCTCACCTGATGGAAAACCTTCACTCCATCCCCTCTTAGGTGTGGGGCCTTGGACAAGTCACTAAAACTCCCTTAGCTGCAGTTTTCTCATCTGCAAATGAGGAACTGTCTATAAGCAGCTCTCCAGGTTTGAATCCAGTTGTGAGATGCAAATAAGCGCCCAGCACAGCACCTGACTGAAGAGGAGTCCCTCTCTCTCTCATCCAACTGCAGCCAGGGTGGGCGGCATTCTTCAGAGAAATCTCCCTGCCGACTGCCCTCCTACTTCCTCTCCACCTTCCCAGAGGTTATCCGCCCACCCTTTATGCTCTGACTCCAGGATACCTCTTCCAGGAAGCCCACCCCAGTCACCCTTGCTGTCCGCAACCCCCTCTCAGAACCCTATGCTACTTTCAGGCAGCATCACACAATGTCAAGTTTAATAATACCCTGTCCAATCCCACAGGCTCATTTCTCCACGTGTGTTCATTATCTCTCCAGAGTGTGAGCTCCCTGGCTGGAAACCATGCTTTTGCTTTTAATCCCCTAAGGGCATCACACAAGGCTATACAAACAGCGAGTGCCCAAAAAATACTTGCTGATATACATTCCAAGGACATAAAAAGGGCCTAAGCCCAGCTTCCTTCTCTTTTAAAAGAGGGCAGGACAATGATAATAACCACTACCTGTAAGGCAGTGTATATTTGGTAAAGACTTGCTACATTCATTGTCTTGATTAATCAGCAACCCAAAGAGGTAGGTGGAATTCATCCCACAATGCAAGTGCGAATACTGAGGACCAGCGACAGTCTGTGATGTGCCTGAGAGCACAGCTAGTAAGTGGCAGAGTCGTGATTTGAACCCAAGTCTTGCGACACCAAACCCATTTTTTTTTTTTTTCCGTCATATGGGGCTGTGAGCTTTAAAAGCCAAGAGACAGGGTTCAAGGGGTGGCCAGTAGTTTTGCTATAGAGAAAACTGCAGCCATTGGGAAACAGGCAAATTGTTTACACCTAGATGCAGAGAGCACAGAGAAGGCAAATTGCCACTGGCTTCAAAGACGCAATGGAACTTGGACACGTGGAAAGAAGGAGAGGCACTGGAGGAAGCAGAAGCCATCTGTGGGTGCAAGCGTACGGCCAGAGCTAGCTCAAGGGGAGTGCTGAGTAGAACGCAGAGCCCGAAGGGAGCAATATAGTGGCAAGCTACAAGGGAGCCCAGGACCCCAAGCTGGGGACGGTGATGATAGTGTTCTCAGGAGGAGAGAGACAGTGAGAGATGCTTGTGAGTGATCACTCCACAGGATGCAGTGAGGGGCTGGCTGGGTCTGGAGCAAGTAAGAAGCAGCCAAGGTCATTCCAAGCCCACAGCCAGAGCCATTGCTAAAATGTAGTTCTCATTAACCAATATGGGGGTGGCAAAAATTGCCACTGACTTTGGGAAGGAAACAGGCAGTATCACACGATGTCAAATTTAATAAGTTCCTGTCACCATGCCCTATCTCATTACTCTGCACATGTTCATTATCTCCCCAGATCGGTGTTAGCTGGCTTTTGGAAATGATGTTTTTTCTTTTATCCTCCACAGCTCCTTATGCAGGGCTGAGCACATAGAAGGAGCCCAGCAAATAGCAGTGGATATAAATTTCAAGAGCATAAAATGGTCCTAAACCCCAGGGTCAGTGAAGGAACGTTTCAGAGAGATTAGATATCAACTCAATCTTTTCCTAAAAGCACTTTGCAGTAGCAGCCAGCAGCATCCAACAACACCCAACAATGAAACTGTGCCCCTCGAGGTAGAGAGTACCCCATCACTCGAGGTATCCAAGCAGAAACTAGACAACCATCAGAGGCTCTGTGGAAGGAATCCCTGCATTGGGAGGGAGACCAGACCGAACAGCTCCTACAGCCCCCTCCATCTCTCAGACGCTATGGTTCAAAAATGCAGTGGATTTGGTCTCCAGCTTCATTGGCATGCCCCATTCAGAAATAGCCAGACTGACTTAAAAAAAGAAATCTCGGTGCCTCGTTCTATTTCTTTCAAACCCTTTAAATGTCAAGTTCCAGACCACTGCTTTGCCTTGCCGGGTGGTTGGATACCAAGCCCATGAGCGCTGGATTTAGAATAGCACGCCTGGTGTGGCCGGAGGAGGAGTCTGACTTCATGCATTCCTAATGCACGTCTATTTTTACAGCCATGAGACATGTCGCCTTCCCTCGCTGTTCACATCAATATCACACAGGGACGCTGACACAGGGCCATCTGTCCCCGCAGACGCGTTCTTTTGGGAGGGGAGGCAGAGGGAACGGGAGGGGGATAGATATGCATTTTTGTTCTAAGTCTGAAAATTGATTTGGGATGTGATAGATCCCAGGCTTGAGCTGGCCAGAAACGCCTTTTGCCAAACCCTGTTGGGGACAGTGTCTTATTTTTTCATCTCCTTCTTAAGTTTAGCACTGTCGGCCATCCACCCAAGCAATCATTCACTCACTCACTCACACACGCACTTGCCTGTGGCGTGCCAGCTCTGGGCCACACTTCCTTTCGCCATGCTTGACTTTTCCGGAGGCCATGCCCGCCATGCAACAGGGTGTAGAGGTAGGAAGGGGCATGAGCTGGAGGGTAAACAGATGAGGCAAGTCTTTGCTGAGCACCTGTAGTACGTCCAGGGCTGTGCCCAACCTACAAGTCCAACCAGGGGCTTTTCCTTAAAACAACTGTCTGTGTGTAAGACAAGGGATGAGTCCAGACTTGAGAGCGAGAGAAGAAAGGGCTTCTTGAGTGCTGGAACAAAAACAAAGTGGTCTCAAGAGAAATGAGAGCTCTGTTAATGTGTCTGTGGACCCCAGAACCTGGCCCAAGCTGGCTGTTCTGGGAGAGCCCCACACTCTGGAAAAGGAGCCCTCAGAATGCATCTACACAAAAGAGCCCCACTGGGAGCTCAGCCCTTGGGTGCTTGTTATAGATTCAGGTTCCCAAAGTCTTTGGGGCCCACCAAAGACTCCCTCCTCTGGTAATGCAACCACTTTTCCTTTGACACAGCTCCCCCATTCCTGGTGGTCCTGAGGGACCTGTCAATCATGCAACCCCACCTTGCCTTGGTAAAGATCCAGTGCCAGGTCCAACCAATCAGAGAACTCTCTGAAGGAAACTACAATGATTAATTCAGGGAGGCATGGGTGATCCTGGTGAGGCAGTAAGAGGCGGCCCTGGGACTTTTCTGCCAGAGGTAACAGGGAAAATGACCTCAATTGTTATTGCTAAATTGAGAGAATATGAGTCTGAAACCACCAGTCACCATCTTCCTTCCTCCATGGAAAAGACCTGTATGAAGGATAAAGCCAACTGGAGACCACAAAAGCCAAGAGGAGAAAGATAGAATCTGATGACTTCACTTGACCCCTGGTTCCACCATGTGGAAATGAGCCCCTGAATTAGCTACTGGTGAGAGCCAAAAAATCCTTTTCCCCCTCTCTTTTGAACAAATTTGCCTTGAACAGTTTACCCACCAATTGGTACTTAGAAATACTTGGCCCAGGTGGGGCATTAAGAGTAGGATCTTGGGCCAGGCGCAGTGGCTCACGCCTGTAATCCCAGCACTTTGGGAGGCTGAGGCAGGCGGATCACGAGGTCAGGAGATCAAGACCGTCCTGGCTAACATGGTGAAACCCCGTCTCTACTAAAAATACAAAAATAAATAAATAAATAAATTAGCCGGGTGTGGTGGTGGGTGCCTGTAGTCCCAGCTATTTGGGAGGCTGAGGCAGGAGAATGGTGTAAACCCGGGAGGCGGAGTTTGCAGTGAGCCGAGATAGTGCCATTGCACTCCAGCCTGGGCGACAGAACAAGAATCCGTCTCAAAAAAAAAAAAGAGTAGGACCTTGGCATTACTTGTGTTCACCCTCTGAGGATCTCCAAATCCTGCACTGGAATGTGTACTGGTGCAGGGGGCAGCCACAGGGTACCTGGTCCACCCATTCCAGACCTGATCAGAGATGTCACCCTCCAGGGCCAGCAGCTGCAGGTGATGGGGCATCTTTGTGAGCAACCACCCTAGACTCCAGCTGTCCCTGACTTGGCAGGTCCCATTGGTGCTGCAGCTTCCAAACTAGTGAAGCATCCTCTGGCCTCAGGCAGCTGCCACTTTCTTTCAGCTCTGGGAACAGACTAAACTGACCCTGTGTGAAGCTGGGAAATGCCTGGACATTTGGGAGAAGGGGGTCTGAGAGAGAGACGAGGCTCCTAGGAAATCTGAGCATGTAGGGGCTTAAACCCTGCTCTTTCGACCATTGCTACAAGAGGCATTATTTACACTCAGTCCACGAAGCTGGTTTTCCCAGGTCGGCTGAACCACAAGGAAGAAATCCAGTTGCCAGGGTAATAGGGGGACAGAGCAGACACCCAGTGAACCACTCCCCACCCTAATATAAGGCAAATCTAGGGGAGGAGATTCACTTGAAAGCCACCAGGACTCACACAGATGAAGACAAGATGGTCTTGCTCTGGAGAAGCCCATAGCCCCAGTTAGAAGACTCTTATCTGAAAAGAAAGCCATAACACAGTGTGGTCTGAAGCCCATCTTTTAATTAAATTTCTTTAATTGTGGCAAAATATACATAATATAAAATTTGCCACTCTAACCATTTTAAGTGTACTATTCGTTGGCAGTAAGTACATTCACAGTGTTGTGCAACCATCACCACTATCTATTTCCAGAATGTTTCCGTCATCTCGTGCTGAAACTCTGTACCTATGAAGTAATCATCCCCATTCCCTCCCAACCCACCAGCCCCTAGTAGCCTGGTTCCACTTTTTGTCTCTATGAGTTTTTCATTCTGGGCCCTTCATATAAGTGGAATCATTCAATATTTCTCCTTTTATGCCCAGCTTATGTCACTTAGCATAATATTTTCAAGGTTCATCCATGCTGCAGCATGTCAGGATTGCATTTATTTTATTTTTTATTTTTGTAGGTACAGAGTAGGTGTATATATTTATGGGGTATATGAGATATTTTGACACAGGCATACAATGGATAATAATCACATCGGCTGGGCACAGTGGCTCACGCCTGTAATCCCAGCACTTTGGGAGGCCGAGGCGGGCGGATCACGAGGTCACGAGATCGAGACCAGCCTGGCCAATATGGTGAAACCTCGTCTCTACTAAAAATACAAAAATTAGCTGGGCATAGTGGTGCATGTCTGTAGTCCCAGCTACTTGGGAGGCTGAGGCAGAAGAATCGCTTGAACCTAGGAGGCAGAGGTTGCAGTGAGCCGAGATCGTGCCACTGCACTCCAGCCTGGGCAACAGAGTGAGACTCCATCTCAAAAAAAAAGAAGACTATAGATAATCGTCACATCAGGGTAAATGGGGTATCCATTACCTCAAGCAGTTCTCCTTTCTTTGTGTTAAAAACAATCCAATTATATTCTTTTTGTTATTTTTTCTTTTTTCTTTTTTGATATTTTCTTTTCTCAGCATTTGAAAGGAATCCTTTATTTTTAAATGTTCAATTAATTATAGTTAACTGTAGTCACGTTGTTGTGCTACCAAACACTATTTATCTTATTCATTCCTTTTTGTGATTGAATAATATTCCCTTGTATAGATAGACCATATTTTGTTTACCCACTCATCCACCGACGGCACTCGGGCTGTTTCCACCTTTGGCTATTGTGAATGAAGGTGCTATGCACATTAACGTAAAGTATTTGTTTGAGGGGTCACAGGATGATTCTATGTTCAATGAGGAAGTGCTGAGGAACATGAGGCACATGGATGGAAGGATGGGTGGAGGGCACAGGAGGACAGGAGAAAGAACAGAAACTTGAGGTTCAGAGGGACCAGTCAGAGTCCCCACCTGGTCCCTTACTGTGGCTTTGGATCTGCGACTTGACCTTCTGTGTTTGTCTGTTCATGAACAGAGTGGAGATAATCCCTCCATCTCCTAGGGGTGAGGTGAGGATGACACATGTGACAAGGTGGAGGAAGGTCAGCACCTTCACAGCTGGCACAGAACCCCTCTTAGGGGAAGATCTGCCTTGGTTTGAGGTGATGTCTGAGCAAATGCTTCTAATAGAAGCAGGCGTGTCACATACAGTTGTGTGGGTTACTTTCTGGACTGGACAAGGACACCAGTTCAAGAGGGAAACTAGGGGCTGAAACCTAGCCTGCTCTACACTTACCCAGCCATGTGACTTGGCACAGGGCTGAGCCATCCCTCACCAACTCCCACGGAGCAGTGAATGTTGAGTTTCTGAGTTCAAATCTGACCCCCTGGCTCCCCAGTATTCTATGGCTCTCCATTGCCCTAGGATAAAGTTCGAACTTCTCTGTGTGCCTTACAAGGCCTGCAGATCCAATCCCTCGCTGCCTCTATAGCTACCACTCAAGCCACCTACTCCTTGAACCCACTTCTCCCACTCTCCTGAATTTCTTGAAATCCTCTTTCTCGCTTCAGTTTTCAGATGTGGAAACTGAAGTTCTACCAAGGTAAATGCCTTGCTCAAGGTCGCACTGCTGGCAAAAAGCACAGCCAGGTTACCCAGATTCAGTAAGCCCAAAGTCCACACTCTTTTGGCTACAAGGTTAGAGTGCAGAGAGCACTGCGGGTCAGGAGCCCAGGGGTGTCATACCAGCTCTGCACTTGCTAGCGGGCTGACCTTGGGCAAGTCACTTCCGTAAGATTCTTGGTCCTGCCACATACTAGCTTTGTTATCACAAAGCACTATACAATCCGAGGAGCACTGGGGGTGTTGCAATGGGAGGATGTTACTGCTATTATATAGGAGTTGGCTATTCTTATCTCTTCTGCCTTCGGTGGGAACTCTGTTGTGCCTTGTGAATAAAACCTGTAGAGGAAGCACAACTTGAAATGGAAAAATCTCTGGCCAGACCAGCTCAATTTCCAATGGCCTGGGACATTAAAGTAGCCAGGTACTGGAGATTGCTAAAGCACTCTGAACAGACATCCAACTCCAGCACTTCATTTCCTTAACAAAGATTGGAACGAACAGAGAAATGACACTGCAGGAATCTATTTTACAGACAAAGATTGGAAAAATAAGAGAAAATGAATTTCCGTCACTTCAATCTGCAGATTGAAGCTCTTCAATTGCCTGGCCAAACGTCACTGCACTTATGTCAGCATATCATGCTACCAGGTCCAGAGGACAGAAATCAGCTCACACCAGAGGGCCCCAGGCTCTTGCTGGCCCCAGCAAGGACTAGGGTGCTTTGACTCACAATGGACAGCTCCCTGGGATTTGGGGTGTGGGACAATCCTTTGGGAATTCTCTGGAAATGCTGTCTACTGGCCCAGACAATCTTTTCCCAATAGCATTTAATGGAGTCTGACAGCCTTCTAGGACTTTATGCAGAGGTGAACCCATCACCTCGTTCCCAAGACACAGATGCAGAAGTAGCCAAATAAATAAGCAACTTTACTACAGATTTCCATATTGATTCTCCAAACCACACACATGATCAAAACTTGTACAGGAACACCCTACGGCCCAGCAACTTTCCTCCCTCGTAATATTAGTTATCTATTACTGCATAACAAACTGTCTCAAAATTTAGTGGATTAAAACAACAAACATCTATTATCTCCATTTCCATGGGTCAGGAATTTGGGGGCAGTTTTGCTCTTTGCTTCTGGCTCTCAGCTGGGCGCGGTAGCTCATGCCTGTAATCCCAGCACTTTGGGAGGCTGAGGCAGGCGGATCACAAGGTCAAGAGATCGAGACCATCCTGGCCAACATGGTGAAACCCTGTCTCTACTAAAAATACAAAAAAATTAGCTGGGCGTGGAGGTCCCAGCTATTCGGGAGGCTGAGGTAGGAGAATGGCTTGAACCCGGGAGGCGGAGGTTGCAGTGTGCTGAGATCGCGCCACTACACTCCAGCCTGGCAACAGAGCGAGATTCCATCTTAAATAAATAAATAAATAAAAATAAAAAACATGGTGCTGTGCGAAAAAGATAAAATACAGAATGAGCTCTACAGCACCAGTCCATTGATATCAATTAAAGATACACACAGGTAAAACAACAAAACACATTTTGTAGGAACACTTACAAACAAAATACATGTTAGAACAGTGATCTATTGGGGGTGGAGTAGGAATGGGAGAGGGCAATGGGGAATAAAGCAATAAGTAAACAAACATATAGGGCCTTATAGGAACCAGTAATTATGGGGTGTCAGGACCTGAGAAATAACTCAACACTCTGCACCTGAGACCCAAAAGAACCCTTGCACAAGGAAACAGACCACTTCCCTACACCTGGATCAGCTGGGGTGATGCCACCTACTACACAGCTCTCTTCGGGATGGTTGATTTGTTGTTGTTGATGATGATGTTGTTTGTTTGGTTGGTTGGCTGGTTTTGTTCTGCATCCAAACCCCCATCTCCAACCCACTCTCAAGAATTCCAGACTGCATTTGCACCTGGGTATTGCACAAACTGAATTCATTACCTTCCTTCTAAATCGGCTCTTCTTCCGTAGGCTCTCTCAGGGAAGGGCTCCACCATCCACCCAGCCATCCCATCAGAAACTGCATCATCCATCCTTCCGCCCTCTCGCTCTGCCCAGATCTGATAAGACACCCTGTAGATGCCAGTTCAAGCTCTTATCATCCCCTCTTTCTAGATAGGGCCTTCTTGTCTGCAGGTGGGAGTACAAAAGGTACTTGCCTTCATATCACTAAGACACTAAGGTGCGAGGAACAAACAAATAGTTCACACTTGTTCGAGCAAAAACTAGCACACGTGTTGCCAGGCCCTGCTTTCCATCCCCAGGCCCAGCTCTACTGTCTGCCCTGGGCAGGTGTCCCCTACCCACAGCTCGCAGACAGGTTCTCCTCGGGAGGGCATAAGCTGGAGGCAGAAACTCCTGGTCCTACATCTTTTCAGCTTCACGTCCTTCAGGGGAAAGTAAGACCTTCTTCCCAAGCATCACTGGCTCTCTTTGGGTCACGTGGCCATCCCTGAATCAACCACAATGGCCAAGGAAATGCTCTGATGGGCCAGGCCTGAGTTGATGTCACACCTCTGCACTGCGGTAGAGTCACCTCTCAGATGCACAAGGAATGGCAGTGGGGCAGGATGGAGTCCCCTCTATGGGAATCAGGACACAGTGACCAGATGAAGGGCCAATGGCATGTGGGCAGCTCCATGGTCAACGGTTACCACTATCTCACAGGGTGTCATGAGGATGCATTGAGATTACATGCTGGGCATATAAAATATTCTCAATAAAAGTCACTATTTACTATCACATTTAGGATTAAAAAAGAAAAGAAAAAAAGGCACTATTACCGGCACTTGCATCAACATCAGCGTCTCATTAACTTGTAGGTAAATATTTTAGCATATTGATATTTTTTTAAATTAGAGGCTAGGCACGGTGGCTCACACCTGTAATCCCAGCACTTGCAGAGGTCGAGGCAGGTGGATCATTTGAGGTCAGGAATTCAAGACCAGCCTGGCCAACATGGTGAAACCCTGTCTCTACTGAAAATACAAAAAATTGCCGGGCATGGTGGCACATGCCTGTAATCCCAGCTACTTGGAAGGCTGAGGTAGGAGAATTGCTTGAACCTGGGAGGCGATGGCTGCAGTGAGCCAAGATCGTGCCATTGCACTCCAGCCTAGATGACAGAGCGAGACTCTGTCTCTAAATAAATACATAAAAACTAGAAATCCAAACATTAGCAACACAAGCAAACGCAAGCCCTTATAATCCTTAAGCAGTTTTAGCAATAGTAGATAATGGCCAGTGAGTGCCACTCATGATTTTATTCTGCTTCCATAAATTAAAAAGCTTTTACATGTCACAATTTTCTAATGAGTACATACATTATTTGTTGACAGACAGCATCTCAGTTTTAAATTTAAAACACTCTATTAGAGTTAATCAAAATCTTTAGGAGAAAAGACATATTCCAGTTTATCAGAATTCCTGCAGTTCTTCCGGTGGGTTCCACACACACAACTTGGGCCCAGGTTTTTACCCAGGGTCCTTGGCTCAGTCTTCAAGTCTTTTCTACCTCAAAGTGTTCTCATCTCCACTAAAACGCAAACTCCCAGAGGGCTGAGAGCCTGTCCACACTTCCCCGAGTCCCCCAAAGCTGCCTGTAAGGGTGAAGTCTTCCAAGTTGGTTGTGTGGCTGTCTAGGGGTCTGGCTAGCCACTGTCTGGCCGTCCATCTGACTGACAGCACGGCCTGGATCCCAGTCATTGGCAGAATTCCCATCCGTCTACACAGCCCACATCCTCCCAGCCCCGCTGCCAGCCAGGGCTTAGGTCCCATCCATTAGAGGCTCCATTTGTGCCATTAACGGGAGCCCCGGCAACAGCTGCCGGCAGCAGGTGCAAGGGCAAACAGAGCCCGGCTCTGGAAAGAAATCTTTTGCTTGTTGGAACCAGCTGTAGGGACCATGAAGCGAAGTGGGAGGGGGCAGTTCTTTCTGAAAGCCAACACAGAACAGGGAAAGTTTGGTCCTGGCCATTTTCGTCTTTGAGTCCGTCAGTCTGACGGGCCAGCTGGTTGTCCACCCAGCCACACCAGTGCTGAATGCCCCTCCTCACAGGGACTAGACGGCCCACCTGCTCCTCACACTTCTAAGAAGCCCCTGCCCCATCTCCAAGTCCAAACTTGCCTCCTTCCCAGGGAGGGGAGGGGATGAATGAGGAGAAGAAAACGGACCACCAAGTAGAGCCTCCATCTGTGGAATAAATGCAGATTCTCAGGCCCTACGCCAGACCCCTGAATCAGAATCTGCAGTTTAACAGTCTCCAGGTGCACACTGAAGTCTGAGAAGCCCTGGTTTGGAGCATTCAGTTCATCATGCAACCATCTTTCCTGAGCCTTCACCACATGCCTGGCAGTGTTGTAGGCACCAGAGTCCGTCAGTGACAAAGGGGAGAAAATATTCCACTTCTTGTGGAGCTTACTGCCCAGTAGACAGAAACAGACAATAAATAAGATAAATGCATAAAATAGTATGCTAGTGGATGATAACTGCTAAGGAGAAAAATTAAGCAGGGCAGAGGAGTAGAGAATGTCAGGGCGAGCAAGAGGCAGCGGTGAATAGAAGTCCCCCTGAGAGGCAGGAAAGGACCTGAAGGAACTGAGGCTGAGCAGAGGCACAGAGCGGGGGACAGCAACAGTGTGCCTGGGACTGAGGGGATTCCCGGGATATGGGACTTCCAGTTTTAAAACCAAGACACTCCCCAGGCAAACACGGACAGCTGGTCACCCTACCACGAGGGTGAGGGTGGTAGATAAGGTCAGAAGAGGGGGACGGTGAACATCCTGCAGGGTCTCACCACTCAGGGCGTGCCCCCACCCCCCGCAACCTCGCAGCACCCGGAGGCTTGTTAGAAATGCACATTCTCAGGCCCACCCCAGAGCTTCTAAATGGGAATCTGCATTTTTCAAGGTCCCCAGGAGATCTGGCTGTTCACTAGCTCCTTGTAGACCTTGGCGAGGACTTTGGCATTTGCTCTGAGTGAGATGAAGTCCATCGCAGATGATGCACTCTCACGTTTAACAGGCTGCTGGTTGGAAATAGACTGCGAGGAGGGAAGCACTAAGGAGAGGCCACCAGTTGTCCAGGTCAGCAGTAACAGCAGCTGCTGGCCCAGGCCGGCCACCATAGAGCTGGTGGAAGGGGTTGAGTTCCAGATAGATTTTTGAAGGGGAGACATCGCTGAGGGCTTAAGTAAGCAAAATACTGTCTACGAAAGCTTTCTCCTAAACTTACCTCCCTTGGGTTAATCATGTGCATTAATCCCCTTCCTTCCAACAACACTTTTGGGGGACCTGATTGTAGAAGTCCCTATACTAGAGGAATGAGATTGGATCACGGGAGGCAGCACCGAGCCAGCCGCTGCAGGACTATATGACGCTCTGTGATGAAGGGAACCCAAGGGGCTCTGAGAGGAAGAGTCTGAGGCAGGAGTTGGAATCCAGGGAAAGGTTCCCCTGAAAGACTTGTCCTCACATCAAAGCTAAATCTGAAGGATCCCTAAATCCAAGGAGCTCCTGTAAGTACCAGAGGGCATGAGGGAGGGCAGCAGTCCCAAATTCAGGACCATGGGGGCCACTCTGGACATGGGTACAGTCACCTGCTGAGACCCGCCCCTCAAGGCTTCTCATTGCCCATAGGAACAAGTCCAATCTTATAGCCTAAAGTCCAATTTCTCCTTCATTTAAGCCCAAACGTATTTTTCAGTTTTATTTCCCAGCCCTCTTCTTGGTTACACCTCCTGGGCCATGCTCACTCAGGCAAGCAGGCTCCTGCTCTGGACCCAGTCTATAAACAGCCCCATTCTGACCCTCCCTCTAGCCGTGCCCCTCACCTTGCAACAAGCATCTGTAGGGATAAGCCCAAAGTCTACTGACCCCCTCACCCGAAGACCATGCTCCAGTATCTGGGATTCACTGCTCAGCTGGACCCAGCCCCCTTCCAGAGCCCTCATCAACCTCCTCCCGGCTGGCCCTGCTGAGGGTGAACAGAGGGTTCGTATGCACACCCTGGCCAGCTGTTTACTGGAACTGTGTTCAGTGCTTGGATGTGTGGGCTGACGTGTCCACAGTGTGGATGCAGTCAGGGGTGGGAAAAGAAGGGATGCGCTACAGCCTCTCCCTGCTCCATCTCACGCCGGTGCAAAATTCCAAGGATTCTGAAAATTCTAAATTGGAACCCACCTTCCAGGTCATTATGAAGGCACAGATAAGCAGATAAACCTATGCTATTTAACAGATTGTTGGTGTGAGTTATGGCTTTTTAATATTGAGGCATATGGTCTGTGGCCTCCATTTGTACTCTTACCCTGGGCCCCACAAATGTTCTGACCAGGCCTAAGGCACAACTTTGACCCTGTAGATCTTGGAATGCTCCTCCCCTCCCCTACTTGTTCTATCTGACCTGAAATATATTCAAGGGCCATATGGAGTGCATCTGTCATTTTTGCCTGCCATCAATCCTGTTCCCTTTCAGCTGGTGCTTGAGGCCTTCTTTTCTAGAAGAAACCTATTCCTTGTGGTTTGGATGGGGCTGAGCTCCTAGGGGCTAGTCCACTGGAACTATTAAATAAGACTATCCCCTTACAATGGAATGATAGGCAAGCACAGAGAGAAGGAGGCAGAACCAGGGGAGACAGCTCAAGGAATCCTTTGTGAGCCCCTGGATCCAGCCATGCCTGAACTTAGAATTACCTCTGGGCTTCACAATTACCTAAACCAATAAATGCCACTTTTAAAATTAAGCTGGTTGCAACTGGATTTCTGTCACTGGCAACTGAAGAACCTTAATGCAAATTCTAATTCATAAAATCATAGGCGTCAGAGCCTGGAAAGGCCTTAGAAACCTTCTGATAAAGCTTCCAGTGTTCTACATGTGAAGAACCTGAGACTCAGAAAGGTGAAATGGTTTGTCCCAATTCACACCGTAAATTAGGGCGAGAGCTGAGACTGGAATGCCGATCCTCACTCCTAAGCTGTGGCCCCACGCTCCCTCTCCAAGTCACCTTCCCACGCCCACCCACACCAGAGCTGTACCCCTCCCTCCATCAGCAGCAGTGTGAGGTCCCTGTTACACACATCCTTGTTTCTTGTCCTGCATTTGCATTATCAGTTCATTGGTTCCAGGAGATGTTGCACCCCAATTCGAGCAGCAAATCCCTTGAGGGAACAATGCCAGCCACCGTCCCTCATCCTGGAGTCCCACTGGGCCTGGCTCCACACCTGGCTAATCACAGGGGCTGAAAGGTACTTGCTAATTTACCAGTCAAAGGCCTTGATGCCTGATTGGCTAAATCCAGCCTCCCTTCTATCAAGTGCGCCATCTCTGAGCTAATGTTTCTGCTAGGCAAGCCTTTTTTATCCAACAAGCTATTTCCCAGGCCATTAGGAGGAACTACAACCAGAGGCAGAAATGCTATGTTGCTTTTTTTCTCCATTTCCTTTTGTTTTCAATTTTATGCTTGTGGAGTTGGTTCTTTTTTTTTTTTTCTCCCTTCCTTAACAGCCCAAGTTGCTAAATTGCACATCACCAGCAACTCCTGTGAGTTGAGTCCTTAAGTGTTACATTTCTGTCACAGATACTCCATAAGCAGCACTTATCTGCAGGAGGGGCTGGTAAGGCTCGCTAAAATCACATTTCCATTTCTGTTCCTATGTTTTTAAGCTGTTATTTTAGCATTTCTGACTAGTTCACAGTTGACACCTACTGATGGAAAATTAAATGAAACTTGGCCAAGAACGAGCCTTCCCTCTCTTCCCCAGGCTGGGAACTATATCCTTTTTATAAGGACACACAGCTGTAGAGAGGCAGAAAGACTCCCAGATTTGGAAGCACAAAATCGGCAGCACAACCCCAGCTCTGCCTCTAAGTAGCTTTTGGACTTGGGGCAAATCACCTGAAAACCTCTGAACCTCATTTCTCTCATCTATAAGTAGAAATCATACCTGCACAATGGGGTTATTGTGAGGTTTTATATTATGTAAAAATATCTGACAATACATTGACAACATGAACACTACCCTATGAAAATTCTTGGCACACAATAGGCACTCAATAAATGTTAGTAGTTTCTAGACTTTAGTCCTTTTTTTCTTAACCATTTGATTTGATATCCTTTGATTTGGTTTATGCTCCAAATTGGTTAATTGATTAAATATGGGAATTACAGGGTTCTTCTTCTTCCCAGTTAAACTGGCAGATCGTACCCCAAATATATGCTACACTAAGGCTATGGTGTCAGGCTCAGTTAAAACCCTTCAGCAGCGCCCTGTTGTTCTGGGGATCAAGTCCATGAACCGGCCCCTACCTTCTTCCTCCTCTCCTGCCATGACTGCACCTGGAATTCTTAGTCACACATTTCCAGCTGCTTGGTATGGCCCAAAGGGGCCTTTGCCTGCCTGTCAACCTGGCCAACTTGTCTTCAGACTGTCAGACCGAGCTTTGCTGCATCCTGTCCTTGGGCTCCCACAGCGCTGTGTGCCTCCTCCCTCAGGACCATTGTCAATGGTCTTGTCCATCTACCCCTAGATGTGAGCACCAGGTGGCATGGATTGTGTCTTTTATCCTTGGTGCTAGAAAAATGCTTGGTGTACAGTAGGAGCTCAGAAAAATTTTTCTGGGCAGTATAAGAGGATTAATTAACATATGAAAACAAATAAGATGAAGATTTGCTATGTAAAGACAGAAAGTCTCCAATTAATATAGAAATTCAATGTAATTCCCACCCATATCCTAATGAGATTTTATGAAACTTGAAAAACTAGTTCTAAAGTTTGTCTGAAGAGTAAATTCATAAGGATAAACAACATAAGCTTGAAACATGCTCTGCTAAATATGAAAATACGTCATAAAGCTTCATCAATTAGTATTAAAGTAGAATAGGTAAATGGTAGATGGAATAAAGAGTTCAGATATATATTCCTGTGTATTTATGAGAACTGGGGACATGATAAACATGGCAGTTTATATCAGCAGGGAAAGATGGGCTGCTTAAAAAAAGGAAAGTCAATAACCAGCCATCTATATGGGAAAAAGCAAAAGTTAGGTCCCTTCTGGTATCAGCCAAGATAGGCTACGCTATGCTGTGGTAAAACATCCCTCCAGTCTCAGTGACTCACCGCAGTGAAAGCTGATTTCTGGCTCAGGATACATGTTCATTGAGATTGGTCATTGAAATCACACAGGAGCCAGGCTGACGGAGGAGCCACCATCTCAAACGCTGCCAGAGAAGGTCTAGACACAGACCAGAAAGTCCTGAATCCACAATCAACTGCCCGTTCTTGAAAAGCCCCATCACTTCTGCTCACAACTCTGGCTAGAACTAGTCTCACGGCCCCACCCAACCACAAGGAGCACAAGATGTGAATCCTACCACATGCTACAAAGTGAAGAAAACCAGAAATATCTGGTGAAGAGGACACTAACCACACAGTACTTTCACCATCTCATCCCCCTCCCCACAAAAAAAAAAAAAGTATTTTCAATGATTTTTTTTTAAGCTGAAGAAAAGTATGAGGAAAGATTTTTTTATATATAATCTTGGAGAGGAATATGCCTTCTATTCAAGGCATTAAACCCAGAAGCCATAAGAGAAAAGAATTACAGATTTAATTGCATAAAAGTGTAAAATTTTTGCATGGCAAAATAATCTATAAATGAAGATAAAGTGACAGAACAGAGAAAATAGTTGTACCATCATATATAACAGATGAAAAGTTAATATCCGTAATATACAAAGAGTACCTGGAAAATAATAAGAAGATTCAACATGCAGAAAAATGGGTACCTGGTAGATAGCCTTGGGTAGAGGATTTGAGGAAATAAATATCCTCAAAACTGTTGTTAGAAATGTAAACCAGTTTTTCCTTTTTTTGTTTTTAGAGTAATCAACATGCTAAATGCACATAAATTTAATGCACCAATTCTAATTTCTACAAATACTATAAAATATATATACATAATGCTATCACATAAAATGTTATTTGCGGCAATATTTTCAATTATATTATTGCATATGTACCATGTTGATCATTACAAAACTGTTGGTACAAAATTTTTTTTAAATGCAGAAAAATACATATATTGCTTTAAAATATCAGATATATCCATGTCATGAAATGCTGTGCTGTCATTAGAAAACGTGAGGCAGTGTTGTAAGTATGGTCATAGAAAGATATTCATGATGGCTCACGCCTGTAATCCCAGCACTTTGGGACGCCGAGGCAGGCAGATTACTTGAGGTCAGGAGTTCGAGACAAGCCTGACCAACATGGTGAAACCCCATCTCTACTAAAAAAATAAATAAATAAATTAGCCAGGCATGGTGGTGGATGCCTGTAATCCCAGCTACTCCAGAGACTGAAGCAGGAGAATCACTTGAACCCGGGAGGCAGAGCTTGCAGTGAGCCGAGATCACACCATTGCACTCCAGCCTGGGTGACAGAGCAAGACTCCAACTCAAAAAAAAAAAAAAAAAAAAAGAAGAAAAGAAGAAAGGAGAGATGTTCATGATACATTGGTTGCGTGAGGTTTCTAATAGAGTTATAATTCTCCTAACAGAGTTATAATGAATCCTAAGAGCCAAGTAAGACCAGGATATACCAGCCTTATTGGCAATGAGAGGGCTCAGTGGAGTGCCCAACCTCATTCCATGAACCCAGACCTGACTTCACAAATTAGAAATCAATTTCAGTGTTTAAAAAAGTCCTAATATTACAATACGAATTCTTCTGGAATATTTAAGCATGGAAAGAAAAGGGCTCTAGTGTCACTTAACCTTGGTATGAAATGACACAATTAACTGGCCTAGGGCCACCCACCAAATGTGTTATAGAGCAGGGATTGAAACTCGGATCTGACAATAGAACAAGCACTTTCCACTTCAAGCCTTTCCTCGGTTCTGCAGATTATATCCTTACGTTAAGTCAGATCACCAGGAAGTTGCGTTCTGGGGATCAAGCCTTTGGTGTCCTTCCTCTAAACAGAAATGTTTCCCCCAATCTCCGACCTTAACACTATGGTTTGCCCTTCACCAATATAACCTCTGCTCTTTCTCTAAAAACTGGGGCCAATGATGTGTACCTTACGCTATTCATCATGCCTCCTAGGGAAACGGCACCTTAAAGACCTCTCCTGGGAGCAGTTCCACTGCACAGGCAGGCTGTTCCCTACAGTCAGGGAGAATACAATGAGCCTGCTCCCTGATCCATGCCCCCACCCCACCCCCCCCGCCCACCACCACCAATTGCCTCCTCTGTTAGGACGCTCAGAATCATATTTTGCCTTCAACAACCAAAACGTCCCTCAGTTGGTCACTGGATGCAATTTTCTACTCCAAGCTACCTCCCTGGATTTTCATCTTTCTTCTGCATGTTGAGGTTCCATCCCACTGTGCCTTTTGTCTCATTGTACTTCCATGTGGCCCAGGCAGCCTAGGCAGGACGCCTCACTCCACAAGACCAGGGAAAGTTAAATTCTTTATGCCTCAGTTTTCCAGTCTGTACAATGAGAGGTGGTCACAGTATCTCCCTCATAGGTTTTCCCTGTCGATTAAATGAGATAATGCATATACTGCACCTAACACAAAAAGCATTCCATAGAGGCTACAATCACCATTTTATTCCAAAATGGCTGTATATGGGCAGTTTCATGTGGTTCAGTGTAATAAGTTTTTTGACAGAAGTAGATAGGCTATAAATATGACACACTTTCTCAACCTATCAGGCACAGGTGACATTTGGACAGTTTCCTATTTGGAAGGAAAGGTACAGGAGTCCTGGCAGGTCTGGCCATGGCCTGAAAAGCTATTAGGCAGGAGAAGCCAAGGGACAGCTAAGAACCTGGCCACAGGATAGATGAGTCTCGGGAGGGAGATGAGAAAGTGGCAAAGAAAAATTAGGCTCAGATATTGTCAAACACACCCCAAACCCTACACCTTCCTCTGTTCAAGGTGTCCCCCAAAGCCTGCCCAAATCCCACTCATTCTTCAAAAGGCAGCTGCCCTGGTCCCAGTCAGCCTTCCCCCACCCAACTGATGTGTGCCCTCCCCACACCACCACAGCATGCCTTTGGAAGGAACCCAGGGCTCAGGCCTAAGCAGCAGCGTGCCTTCTATCAGCAGTAGTGACAAATGCGCCCGCCTCCCATAGATGGTGAGGTTGGGCAGGCAGGTGCCTGGTCTTACTGTCTCTGCAGCCCCATAAGGCTTAGCTTAGGCCCTGAACAGAGCAGGCACTTAGAAAATGTTTGCTGAAAAGAAACTTCACTAAGCTCATAGTTTTCCCTGGGGGCCAGTCCTAGTGTTCCATCAAGAAGGGGGATATTAATCTTATAAAGCTTTTGCATTTGGGAGGAAGTGGGGTAGGAGGAAATTAAAGAAGCCCAGTAGGACAGGGACCAGTGGTAGCTGAGGAATCTCTACCCAGAAGGGCTGAGGGGCATTCTTGGTTGGGAATGGAGCTGAGGACTTGTCTTGAAGCTGCACCGATGTAGCAAGCTCACTCCTTAAACTTAGATGGCATGTTATTTGGGGAGGCTTAGAGGTTAGCTGATAGAAAGGCAGTGGGTGGGACTAGAGATGCCAACCCTTCCCCCAACCACCCAGGCTAACCAAGCTGGAATGCATCCCTTCCCTGCTAAATGTAAACGCAGTCCTTTCCCTGGCAGGGGCCCTCGCCTGACTTCGGATAACAAGCATCAGTCTGCCATGGCAAACTGGGCTTCATCTTGGTCCTATCCATGCAGGGTGACCTTGGCAACCCACTACTATGGAAGCCCCCCGGGGCTTCCATTTCCCCAGCTGTAAATCGAGCTCAACCTCTGTGCCACCATTCCCGGCATTTTGAGCAAAGCCTCAGAATCCTCCAGCCCACCCTTGGAGGCAGCGGCATAAAAGGGAGCGATTTAGAACTGGAGCCCTGGTCTATGGTATCAGGGAGCCCGGACTGGGCTCTGTTCCCGTGAGCTGTGCAGGCTGCAGCTGGGGATTACAGGGACGCCTCTGGAGGCCGCCGCCGGTGGCACCCCCTGCCCGAGAGGCCCCACTCTTGTCAGAATATTAACACCCTGGATGCATTTGTGTGTTACTCATGATTGCGACCATGGTTCCAAAAGGATTATGCAGCATGCATATTTATGAGACAAGCCCAGACAAAGACTACCACATTTTTAAAGATGCAATTATCTCTAAAAAGTTCAGCTTTATTTTCATGCTAATGAATACAATATTTTTAAGCAAACCTAATTGGTTTGCCTGGGCTCCCATAAAAGCTCTCAACTCATTAGAGCTCCGAGGTCCCCTTCAAAAGGGGCTTTAGAGGGAGCTGGGGGACCGAGGAGGGGGCCAGTGCTTAGGAGGCGCATTTTAGAACTTTCCAGTCTATGTGTGCTGCTGTCTCCGAGCCCCCTCCCCTGCCCAAGCCCACTGGCTGGGTGACTGGTGAAGCCTTTCAGGAAGGGCCACCCTGGCAGTATGAGTCTTGGGAATGTGAAAACATCAGGGTAAACTGAGGGAAATGGGGTATGTCCTCCCTTCCCTCTGCAGAGGAAGCAAGGCCAGTGTTCCCGCCACCCCCACAACACTCAACACACCACTGTCACCAAAGCTCTGGCTTCTTGGGTGGATGTTGGAATTCCACCCAGAAATGGGGTCTTCTCCTCCCAGGCCATCAGCCAGGGCTTCGGGCTGGAACAGAGGGGAGGGGCTCCTTGAAGTTCCCCATTCCCAGATACCCTGTGCTCTGACAACCAGTCATTGCTTTAACATCATCCCCAGCTTTCAGATTTCACTTTCTACTTTTGAAGCACATTGACATTTATTTTCTCATTACATGCATTTATGAAGTACAGGTTGTTTTCAGCATTTTACAAATGAGAAAACTGAGGCCTGAAGACCCAACTGTTCTTCATGACAAGCCAGATGGATCCAGGGGTTTCTATGACAAGGGGCTGTCCTCTGCCACCTGAGTGTCTGCCCCACTTCCTTCTGTGTCTCAGCCACCTCCCTGCAGTTTAAGCTGGATTCTTTTCCTACATGCCTGCCTAGGTCTTTCCTGATCCTCAGCCCCAGGGCACAGCGTACAGCTGTGCAGGCTGTACACTGTGCAATGCCAGGAGGTGTTGCAGTCTGTGAATGGCGTCCCTTGGAGTTATACAGCACTACGCCCTACTCAGCATTCTTTCCTTCCACTGGCTTCCTTCAGGGCCATCTGGGAGTTGGGACCACAAGTTGTGCAGCAAAGATTTATGGATCTAACCTGAGCTTTTCTGCTTGAATAACTCCCCTTAACCACCTCCTTGGGGCTGAAATTCAGGCATCTGGTAAAAACAGAGTGTTGTTCAGGAAATGACCAACAGGCTCAGGAAGGGCCAACAGGGGTTGCAGCAAAGCAGAAATCAATGGAAAACACAGGCCGGGGGTAAGCTCCAGCCTACATGTGAGGAGATAGGAGACCCAGACCTGGCACTGCCACTCAGTGGCTTTGTGACTCCATTTCTCCATCTGTAAATTAGGAGGTTGGGCCTGCTAATCTCTGAGATTCCATCCAGCGCAGGCACAAGCATCTTTTGATTCTAGAGCAGATTTTCACAGAGAGTTGTTTAAAGAAACAATGACATAAAACTAGAATCCAACTGTAAAAGCAGAAAGAGAGTCCTGGAAGTTAACCATGTAGGGTGTGATTCCATACACTCCTCCCCACCCCTGTCTAGGGACACATTCTCAGGGGCAAGCTCAGGGGACTGACAGGGAGAAGGCTCCGAGCCTGAAGAGCAGTCAGGGGAGGCTGACAGGAGAGGAGGGTATTGATTGGACCTTCAAAACCAAGCCAAGGCCAAGCACAGTGGCTCACACCTGTAATCCCAGCTCTTCGGGAGGCCAAGGCAGGAGGATGGCTTGAGGCCAGGAGTTTGAGACCAGCCTGGACAACACAGAGAGATCCAGTCTCTACATTTTTAAATTAGCTGGGCATGGTGATATGCACCTGTATCCCTAACTTCTTGGGAGGCTCAGGTGGGAGGATCGCTTAAGCCTGGGAGGTCGAGGCTGCAATGAGCTATGGTCAAGCCACTGCACTCCAGCCTTGGCAACAGAGACCCTGTCTCAAACAACAACAAGAAGCCAACTAATCAGAAAGGAGCAGGACAGATGTTCCAGAAAGGGCTGTGTGGTCCCAGCAAGAAGGTGGACGCAGAGTCAATTCCGAGTCACTGTAGGCTGAGTGGCCAGGCTGAGAATGCAGACGGCTGCTGAGGAGGCGGAGAGAGCGGGAAGTGGGGCCTGGGTGGGGGTCTGCGGTTTATAAAGCACCAAAGCCATGATCTCCTGAGTGCCCCACTACTGCCTAGGAAGGAAAATATTATGCTTCCCATTTTACAGATAAGTAAAAGGGAGCCTAAAAAGGTAAGGCTGCTTGTCTGAGAACATCCAGCATGAGCTGGGGCCAGAGTTGGGTCTAAGACCTCAGTCTCCTGATCCCCAATTTGGTTATCATTTTCGCTAAATTACCATGAGGCCAGATTTGCAGGGCCTTGAATAATAAGATCAAGATTTGCGATCATAGCTTACGGGCAATCAGGAGCCGCTGAAAGTCTACAAAAGCAGAGAAATGACTTGGAAGCCCCAGAGTTAAGGAAGAAATGTGACAAGCTGGCAGGGTGGCAAGAGAACGCAGGGCCTCGGTAGGAGGAACACTATTTTGAGTTTAGCAAAAGGGACCATCCAAGGCTGTCTGTAGTTTTGCCTCAGAGAGGCTGAGTTACGTGTTCTCCACTGGGCCTTCAAGTGGTCCACAGAGGGATGACCCAAGGACTTTGGCAATTGAATTCCCAACCTGGGAATGTCATTTTAGGGACCCAATCAAAGCTAAGAGCCAAACCCCACACACCCCAGTCTTTACACCACCTAGTTGGCTTAGATCTATCAAAGTAATGGGGTTTAAGGGGGAATTGTATATGACGGTAATTACGCTCAGCTAAACTAATTTTATTAAATGCTGCCTTAATGACAAACAAATCTGTTATTAATATGTAACTGAGCAGCTATTTCATTCAATTTGCAGCATCGGTAATGAGCCCTGTGGTCACAAGAGCCCAGAAGCACCCCTTTCCGATGTAGGCAGCATGGCCCAGCGGCCAGAACCCGGGACCTGGCCCAGCCCTGCCATGGACGTGTATGGCCCTTCTCTCACTGGGCGGTTTCTCTCTATAAAATAAAGGGCTTGAACTGGAAGTATCCCAAGGGAATGCCCACTCAGCAGCTTTAGGGGCTGAGAGTCTGGATGGACTTTCAGTGTTTACTGTGTGCCTCAGTTTCCTCATCTGTAAAGTGGGGATAATAATAGTGCCTATCTCATAGGGTAATTGTGAGCATTCATTGAGTTTGTGGATGTAAAGTGCTTAAGGCATTGTGCAGGTACATACGAAGTGTTATATAAATGCTTTTCATTTTCTATTTATATTCCCAGAACCAAGAATATGGGCTAGGGGACAGCAGGGAGCTGACAGCCATGAATGGAATGAGTGAGGGCTCCTGCTTCCCCCAATTACGAACCCTCCTTGATCCTGGGTTTCCTGGAGTCCCTTCTCTCCTGCCCCCTTCTAGGAGGGTGAGAAATATCACTACAGACAGTGAAAAGAGGCAGGAAATCAGATTCCAGCCCCAACCCTGCCCTCGGGTGCCGGCAGGACTGTGCCTCCGCTTCCTTAGCTCCCCATGTGGGTCATTCTCACTGCCCTGCCTACAGTGACAGCTGTCCTAGGGGACAGACAGGATCATTGAGTGGCTCTCAAATATGCAAAGTGGGTCAGGATAACCTGGAGAGTGTATAGGAAAATGCTGACCCCAGGCCCTGCCCCCAGAGGCTTGATGTCACAGATCCCTCCCTAGATCTGTGTGCTTGGGATACCCTCTTGAGAACCCTTGAACCTCTGGCAGTTCTGCCAGGAACTCCACACTGCTGCCTTTGTGGTGTGACTGTGCCTATGCTGCAGGTGAGGAAAGAGCAGTTTCAAGAAGAAAATTAGGCTGGGTTGCAGTGGCTCATGCCTGTAATCCCAACACTTTGGGACGCCAAGGCAGGTGGATCAGATGAGGCCAGGAGTTCAAGACCAGCCTGGCCAACATGGCGAAACCCCGTGTCTACTAAAAATACAAAAATTAGCCGGGTATGGTGGCGCACATCTGTTATCCCAGCTACTTGGGAGGCCCAGGCAGGAGAATCGCTTGAACCCAGGAGGCAGAGGTTGCAGTCAGCCAAGATCGCACCACTGCTTTCCAGTCTGGGCGACAGAGCGAGACTGTGTCACAAAGAAAAAATAAAAAAATAAAAAGAAGAAAACTAACTTGTAGAGTTAGTGGGGAAGGGTAATCTCCATCACAGACCCATTGGTTCCTCCTCCTTTGGAATTCACCTGGGTGGGGGGCATCGGGGAGGGCGGGACAGTCCGAGCAGCTTTCGGTTACTTTGGGGCCATGCTGATAGGATGCCGTTTGCGAACCACCTGCTGCAGAGACCCGCTGTCTTGGCTGCTAAGAAACATGAACCCCTTGAGATTGAGCCTTTCATCGGGAAGCTATTAACATACCATCACTTCAACTGTCACACAGACAATCGCCTACCCAGGGTCACAAGAGCCCCCAGGCCCATCACAGTGCCCGACTTTCTGCAATTAGGCCCTCCCTGGGAGGAGGCATTGTGTCTCCAGAAGGCCTCTATTAAATCTCAACATGCAAATGTACATGCAGCATTTAAGCCCCTTAGCAGGGCCCTCTCTCCCTCCTCTCCATCCCAATGCGACTGTGGGTGGAGACCATGTGACCTCTGCTGGCCATGAAATGTGATTGGAAGGATCACATATCTCCCCAAGGCTGAGGCAGTAAAAAGCTGGTTACAAATAATGGAACCCCAGACTAACAATGAATTAAGGGTTCTTATCAGCTTATGTAACAAAAAGTCCCAAAATAGGCAACCCAGGGTTGGCTGGGCAGCTCACTAGCTCACATCACCAGGAATCCAGATTCCATCTCTCCCCCAGTTTCACCACAGTGGCTTCTGCCCTCAGTCTTGCCCCTCCTGGTTCCAAGACAGCTGCATGACAGCATATTAATCATCTACTGCTGAGTAACAAATGACCCCAAAACTCAGTGGCTTAAAAAGGCAATAAATAGTTATGATCTCTCACGGCTGCTGCAGATGAGGAATTCTGGCACCACGTGGCTGTTGGTTCTGGCTTGAGGTCCCTCATGAGGCGGCAGTCAAGATGCTAGCAGGGCTGCAGCCATCTGAGGGCTGGACTGGGACGGGAGGATGCACTTCCAAAGAAGCTCGCTCACTCACACAGCTGGCGGGCTAGGGCTGCTTGCTGGCAGGAGGCCTCAGCTCCTCCCTACGTGGGCCTCTCTGTAGGCTGTTTGGGTGTCCTCATGACGTGGTGGCTGGCTTCCCCCAGAGTCAGACAGCCGCCAGAGCAAAGCTGAAGCACCAATGTCTTTTAAGGCCTTTCCTCGAATGTCACACACTTTCACCACTGTTACATTCTCTTCATTCAAAGCCAGTCGCTAAGTGTGGCCCACCCTCGGCAGGAGGGGAAATAGGCTCCACCTTTGGAAGCAAGGTCAAAGAATTGGGGGACTTTTTAACTATAACAAATAGTGCCCACACTGGAAGAGAGAAACTCAAGCAAAAGTTTCCTCCCTGCTCTGCCGCCATCGGAGAGAAAGTTTTTCCCAGAAGTCACCGGCAGCCTTTCCCTTAGGTGTAATCGTCCAGAAATGAGTCACATGCTTGCCTCTAGACCAATCACTGACAAGGGAAACAGACTCCTATGACTGGCTTAGACCAATCATGAGTCTTCCTCTGAGATTGGGCACATTTCTGCCTTAACAAAATTATGTTTCCAGTAGCAAGGGAGTAGGGGGAAATAGCCGTTGGGTGGGCGGGCTAGAGTGTCAGCCACGTTGTTCTACTGAGTGAGTGACTGGGAAAAATTAGATGCTGAGGTGGTGATAATCCACAAATAGGAAACCTGGTCATTTATTAACTGCTTTCCATACTATCAGCTAGAAATGAATCCGTTCCAGGATCTGCTCTGTAAAAAGGGTCTGCTCACTGTGGTCGGCGTTTCATCCCTTCGGGCCATCTGGTTTTAGACTCAGAGGACCCGGCTTACAGTCCACGTCTACTATGTGTTGCCTGTGCGGCCCCTAGAAGTACCTTCTCTGAGCTTCAGTTTCCAGCTGCATACACAGGGGATGATCATCGCTACTTCACAAGGCTCCTAGGACTACTGGAATATGCGTTGTAATTCATCCGGGGTTAGGGCCATGTGCATTCTGATCATCGCTGTTTGCCCTGGGTTTGGGGTGAGAGGCCAAATACCACCAGAGAGTTTTTTGTCCCCTCTTTCTTTCCATCTCTAATTTCCAATACACAGTGCCAAAAAAAGAGGAGAACTGAGCACAGAGGCCAAATCCCCAGCATAAAAACAGTGGTGCCATTGTAAACGCCTCCAGCGATGGCGCCCCACCCAGCTGAGGAAGCCCCATTCCCAGCCCCACTTAACAACGTGCGGCCTGATTTAATATGAGCAGCTGATCTCATTGCTTCCCTAGCAAGTTTAATTTGCTGGGAAAGCGAGTTGGTGAGGTTCTAATAATGCAGAGCCGCAAATAATACCAAAGAGAGTTTGCATTATGATAACTTTCCAATTAAAATGGATTAATGCAGGAGAAACAGCAGCAGTAGTGTCTAGACAACATATTACTGAACGCTTGGAGAGGGAGATGGAAAGGAGTTGGGGGAACAAGGGGCAGCAAGATAAACAGGTGAACTTTATAAGTTGGAGGCACACTTATGTGGGTGTGACGGGAAGTACCAGGGAGGGCTCCTTACCCCTGGTGCCCCATCAGTTACAATACCTGGACTTTGCACCATTTGAGAAAACCAGTCTTTTAGGACCCAGAGGCCTTTGGTCTCTTGGATTCCTTATTAAAATGCAAATAGCACCTTCCGTTTCCTCGGCTGACCTTACAGCTGGGATTAGCCTGCAGCTACTGGAGAGCAGACTGTGTGACTGTGCGACAGAACAGAGGCCCTGGCTGAGCCTTGGAAGACCCACATCGACCAGGTGTTGACACCTGTGGTGTTCCTGTCAGGGCTTCACTACAGGACTCAAAACAAATCCTCCATAACTATGCTAGTAACCCCCTGACCTCTGACCACTGCTGAGTGATCCAAGGGGGTCCATCTAGAACCTCTATCCTGGCAACCTGAATTTTAGACCTGAGAGATACAGGGTCTGGGCTGGACTGGGGCTGGTGCTCATTCCTGAGAGCAGTTTCAGGACAGAAAGAGCCACAGACTGTTGCTGCCAATCTTGAGCTACCCCAGGCCCCACCCATGGAGGCCAAATTAGTTGATTTTCTTGCCATTCTGTGAAACCCCCTGGGATCCATGTTCCTCTCCTTTGCTTAAACTGACTAGTCATTTCTGATGCCTGCATCAGAAGAGCTTTAATCTATCACTTCTTACTTGTGGGACCTAGTGAAAGTCATTTAACCTCACTGCGCCTCTGTTTTCTCTCCAGTAAGATGGGAGATACACACATCCCCACCTTGCAAGGTTGGTTGCCTCCTGTATTGGTAACATGATGTGTTAGGATTAGATCATCATTTAAGTCCCTCTCAGCCCTGAAGTTAGGAAATTGTAGAAGTGATCCTTGAGGGATAGGGGAAGAAGCTGGCTGGACCACAGAGGCCAGGAGACCAAGAAGCCTAAGGACCTAATTCCACCAGCATCAGTATCTTGCAGGGCATAATAAATATCTCAACACCAGAACTGAGGCTCCTTGCAGAAATCCCCAAGGCTCCCCTATGCCTGGGAAGGCTCTGATTTCTTGCAAAGCCAGGAGTCCATGAGCCAGTCCCTCATGAGTGAAGTACTGGCCATGTGCTGCCCCCTGCAGGCCTTTCTCATCACCTTTCTCATCAAACAGGCAAAGAAAAAGCCCAGGTAATTGAATACAACCACAAAGGCAATATTTAGCAGCATTCATCCCCGATTTTATGTCATTCTGCTATGTCCTTCCCTGTCTATAGATGAATATGAAACTACCACTGAAAGCAAATCATTCTAGGAATAAGGAAAATATGAGGCAAGAAACTCCTAGGGAAAGTTCACCACGAACACACACACACACACACACGAGTCAGAACTGAGTCCCGGGCCAGTCTTGAGGGGAAAAGAGAGAAGGGTTGCATTCATTGCACACCTGCTATGAGCTGTGCTTTAGATCCTTCATTATCTCATTACCCTCATGATCTCTCAGGACAAGTATCACCAACACCCATTTTACAGATGATGAAACTGAGGCCCCAAGTAGTTAACTTGCTCACAAACAATTCATAAGTATATGGTCTGTTTGAGTCTAAAGGCTTCCCTCTTCACAGATGATTTTCTGTCTTTTTTATTTTAAGTAGAAATTGCATTCTCAAATGGAATCTCGGGTCCCATGTATAAGAGAAACAATAAAAGCACAGCTCTCTGATGGAATTGGTTGGTGATTGTATGGCAAGGGACAAGGGGTGTGGGAGCTCTGGCCCTGCCCACCAGCCTCTCTCAGGCCTCCTCTTTCCTGGAGCAGTGCCTTGGTCACAGAGCCCAGGGTGAGAACCACTGCCTCCTTCCCAGATGGGGCTTGTTAGAGGTCCTAGATCAAACCCACTGTTTTCCAATTAACCAAAAAAGAAAGCACTACAGCTTTGGAAAACTAGGTTGAAATTTTCATTCTGCCATTTATTAGCTATGCAAGTTTCCCAACTGATCTGAACCTAAGATTTCCCGGGACGCTCTAGTCCAACATAATCCAAGAGAAACATAATGTGAGCCACACATGTAATTTTAAGTTTTCTAATAGCTGCCTATTTATTTATTGAGATAAGGTCTCACTCCCTTCACCCAGGCTAGAGTGCAGTGGAGCAATCATGACTCACTGCAGCCTGGACTTCCTGGGCTCAGGTGATTCTCCTACCTCAGCCTCCTGAATAGCTGGGACTACAGGAACATAACACCACACCTGGCTAATTTTTTGTATTTTTAGTAGAGATGGGGTTTCGCCATGTTTCCCAGGCAGGTCTCAAACCTTTGGGCTCAAGTGATCTGCCCACCTCAGCCTCCCAAAGTGCTGGGGTTACAAGCATGTGCCACTGCACCCAGCCTAGTTGCCTTTAAAAAAATTTAATGGGTGAAATCAATATTAACAATCGTTTGCTTAATCCAATATATTCAAAACATGATCATGTCAATATGTCATCAATATAAAAACTTATCGAGATATTTTGCACTCTTTTTCAAACTGAGTCTTCCAAATTTGATGTATATTTGACATTTTCAGCACATCTCAATTCAGACATTACATTCTCACTGGAAATACTTGATCTGTATTTGGACCAAGAGGATACTTCTTGATGAGGGAGTAAACTCACATAGACAAATTGTTTCAAACGTGTTTAAAAGTTTTCCAGTAACTGGGCTATTTGTTTTTAAACATATATTAAAGCTAGATACAGTTTAAAATTGAGTTCCTCAGTCTCACTAGCCATATTCCATGTGCTCAACAGCCACATGTGGCTAGTGCCTGCTGTACAGGAAAACACAGCTGTGGTCCCTGTCTTCCTGTCTTGGTAAGGAATAATCCAGAGATGTGTGTCCACTCCCCAACCACTTCCAAATTTACAAGGCCTGCAGCTACCTCCCTTAAATTCACTGAAGACCTAACCCCATAGGATAGGACAGAAGAAAGATCCAGAAATCTCTATGCGCTCACAGGAGTTGGGATGGTCTCCAAAACCCTCTGAATTCTCTCTCTCTCTCTCCTCCAACCCCCGCACCCACCGCTCTCTCTCTCTGTCACACACACACACACACACACACACACACACACACAGTCTCCCACCCTCCCACCCTGATTCCTCTCACTACTCAGCTCTTCTGGTCTGCATGCTATGGGTGGCAAGAAACCGAGACCCTCTCACATATCTTCCTACAATCCTCTGAGGGTAGGAAGGCTCCAAAAAGCTTGTAGTGGGGACACAAGAATAGGAATTACAGTCCAGCCAAGCCTTAGAGAACTCTGCTGAGAGGTTAGAGTTGGGGCCAGGGAGGCCCAGCAGAGCCTACATCTCCCTGGGATTGCCAGGGGAGGCAACACCTTCTCAAAAGCCTGTGATCCCTCCTGCAGGAGCCTCCAGACTCACTTTCCCCAGCAAGCACTACTGTCATAGCCAACCCTCATGTCCATAAGCTCCTGAAGAATATTGTAGAGAGGACGCCACGATCCAAGAATGGACTCCTCCCTTGCTTGTTTCTTTCTTTTATCATTTTTTAAATTGTGGTAAAATATGCATAACATAAAATTTATTATTTAACCATTTTTAAGTGTAAAGTTCAGTGGAATTAAGTATATTCACATTGTTGTGCAACCATCATCACCAGCCATCTGCAGAACTCTTTTCATCTTGTAGAACAGAAACTGTCTACCCATTAAGCAATAATTCCCCATTACCCCTACCTCCATCACTTGGCAACCACCATCCTACTTTCTGCTGCTGTGAATTTGACTGTTCTAAGTACATCACATAGGCAGAATCAATGATATTTGTCCTTTTGTGACTGGCTTACTTCACTTAATATAATGTCTTCAAGATTCATCCATGTTGTAGCATGTGTCAGGATTTCCCTCTATTTTAAAGCTGAATAATATTCCATTGTATGGATACACCATATTTTGTTTACTCATCCAGTGGACAGTTGGGTTGCTTCCATATTTTGGTTGTAAAACTAAATGGTTCAGCTGAGGCAGGCGGATCACAAGGTCAGGAGTTCAAGACCAGCCTGACTGACATGGTGAAACCCCGTCTCTACTAGAAACACAAAAATTAGCCGGGTGTGGTGGCATGCACTTGTAATCCCAGCTACTCAAGAGGCTGAGGCAGGAGAATCGCTTGAACCCGGGAGGCGGAGGTTGCAGTGAGCCAAGATCGCGCCACTGCCCTCCAGCCTGGGCGACAAAGCGAGACTCCATCTCAAAAAACAAACAAAAAACAAAAAACAAACAAAAACAAAAAAATAAAAAAACAAATGGTTCATAGGAGCATTGTAAATAGTGCTCCTGTGAACATAGATGTACAAATATCTGTTTGAGATCATGCTTTTACTTCTTTTGGTTTTACACTCGAAGTAGGATTGCAGGAACATATGATAATTCTATGTTTCATTTCTTGAAGAATCATCATACTGTTTCCCACAGCAGCTGCTCCATTATACATTCTTGCCAGCAATACATGAGGATTCAAACTTCTCCATATCCTCATCCTCACCAACACTTGTTATTTTCTGGGGTTTTTTTATAGTAGCCATCCAATTGGGTATGACAAGTTATCTCATTGTAGTTTTGATTTCCATTTCCCTAATGATTAGTAATATTGAGCATCTTGTCACGTGTTTATTGGCCAGTTGTATACCTTTTTTAGAGATTTATCTACTCAAGTCTTTGTCTTACTTTTTAATTGGGCTGTTTTGTTGCCGTTATTGTTGGGTTGCAGGAGTTCTTTATGCATTCTAGATATCAGTTCCTTCTCAGATGTATAATTGGCAGATATGAAATGTGATTTGCAAACCCATTCCATGGGTTGCCTTTTCACTCTGTTGATAGTGTCCTTTGATGCAGAAAAGTTTTTAAGTTTGATGAAGTTCACATTATCATTTTTTTTCTTTTGTTACCTGTGCTTTTGGTGTCATATCCAAGAAATCTGCCAAATCCAATGTCTTGAAGCTTTTCCCTATATTTTCTTCCAAGAGTTTTATATTGGCTCTTATGTTTATGTCTTTGATCCATTTTGAATTAATTTTTGTATATGATGTAAGGCAAGGGTCCAATGTCATCTTTTTTTGCAGGTAGATATCCAGTTTTCCCAGTGCCATTTGTTGAAAAGACTGTTCTTCCCCTATTGAATGGTTTTGGAACTCTTGCCAAAAATCATTTGACTGTATATGTGAAGCTTTGTTTCTGGGCCCACTCTTCTATTCCAATAGTCTATATGTTTGTCTTTTCGCCAGCGCCACACTGACTTACTTACTATAGCTTTGTATTAAGTTTTTACATCAGGAAATGTGAGAATTCCACCTTTGTTCTTTTTTTTTAAATTTAATTATATATTTAACATCTTCTTGGATAGCAATGTTCTTTTTTAAGATTGCTTTGGCTATCAGGAGTCTTCTGAAATTTCATATGAATTTTAGGATGGACTTTTCTATTTCTGCAAAAAATGTCATTGGAATTTTGGTAGGGATTACATTGAATCTGTAGATCACTTTTGGTGGTGTTGACATCTTAACAACATTAAGTCTTCCAGTCCATGAACACATGACATCTTTCCATTTCTTTACGTCTTCCTTAATTTCTTTCTGCAACATCTTGGAGTTTTTAGTGTATAAGTCTTTCACTTCCTTGGTTAAGTTTACTCCTAAGTACAGACATACATCTCTTAATGATGGGGCTATGTTCTGAGAAATGTGTCATTAGGCAATTTTGTCATTATGCAAACACCATTGAGTGTACTTACACAAACCTAGATGGTATGGTCTACTATATACTATAGTAGGCTATACAGTATAGCCTGTTGCTACTAGGCTACAAACCTGTACAAAATGTTACTGTACTAAATACTATAGTCAACGGTAACACTAGTAAGTATTTGTGTACCTAAACATAACTACACATAGAAAAGGCACAGTAAAAATACAGTGTTATCATCTTATGGGACCACCTTCACATATGCAATCCATCGTTGACCAAAACGTCATTATATGGCTCATCACTGTATTTTTTATGCTATCATAATTTCTTAATTTTTTTAAGATTGTTTATTATTAGTGTATAGAAATGCAGCTAATTTTTGTGTACTGATTTTGTATACTGCAACTTTACTGAGTTCATTTTTTCCTGTTTGTTTCTTAAGCTTGGTTGTAGGTACATGGTTTGTCATGCCTGGAATATTTTATTAAAAAATAATAACTGGCTGGGTGCAGTGGCTCACACCCATAATCCCAGCACTTTGGGAGGCTGAGGCGTGTGGATCACTTGAGGCCAGGAGCTCGAGATCAGTCTGGCCAATATGGCAAAACCACGTCTCTACTAAAAATACAAAAATTAGCCAGGCGTGATGATGCATGCCTGTAATCCCAGCTACTCGGGTGGCTGAGGCATGAGAATCTCTTGAACCCATTAGGCAGAGGTTGCAAAGAGCCAAGATCATGCCATTGGATTCCAGCCTAGGCAACAGAGTGAAACTCTGTCTCCAAGAAAAAAGAACATATATCCTAGGCCCCAAACATGCTCCCACTAAAGTAACTCCCCTCCAGCTATAATTGGAGTTTGGCAGGGGGTGGGTAGCCTTTGGGCTGTTACTGAGCTCACTGGGCCCACAGTGACCCCATCTCTTTTCTGCACCCTGGGAGATACCAGCTCCCCAGGAAGGTGATGCTGCCTAAGAATAAGCAACGCAGGCACAGCATGTCTAAAGAGGAAGAAGGGTGCCCTGAGCTGGGAGTCAGGCCTCTGGATAGGAAGATGGGCTTCATCACTGATGCTTGTGGGACCCTGGACAATCCTTAGTTTCCTCCCCTGTAAAATACGCAGGTAGAACTTGATAATCTCCAAAGCCCTTTGAGCATAAAGGAAGTCAGAGGTTGCGCAGGCACAGAGTCCCTAGGGCCTGAATGGGGTGAGGGTCTCAGCTTCAGGTCATATCCACATCACTGCTCTGCAGCATTATAGATCACTGAAGTAAAAGTCCCTGTGATTTCCTGCAGCTCTGAGTTCTCTACCCCGTGCCTTTAAAACAATAATGAATTACTTGTAATATAATTATTATAAAAATAACTGCTTGTGCTGCAGTTTGCAAAATACTTTCACATTCATTCCTCATTTTGCAAATGAGAAAACTGAATCCCAGAAAGTTGGTGTTACTTGCGCCTAGCTAAGCTAGTAAATAGTATACCTGGTCTGGATTAAAATGAATTCCAGTTCAGCTGCCCAAAATGCTATGTGGTCACCAAGGAATAATGAGTTAGTTAAGGGAGAGGGAAAACAGAGGGAATGAGAAAAAAAAAAACCTCAAAAAAATTTGAGTCATGTATTAATTTAATACAGTTAATTTTCCACAAGGTCTAACGGAAATGGAAAATCAAGATGTGGACTCCAAGTGTAATGAAATATTGCTCAAATATTTACAATAGCCTCGATCTGGTGTTAAAAGGAAAGATCAGTCCTACTTTTACTCCCATGCCAGCCCTGAGCCCCCTCTGCCACTCTGTGTCAAAGCACTTGGCTGGCAACTGATGCCAGCCTCACTCCTTCCATAGCATCCCTCCTTTGACTGAGTACTTCCCCAGGCTTCCCCCAAATTCCATCATTTCCCTTCCCTGTGGAATGCTACAATCACAAGACAACAGGTAAGGAATGTGGATGTAAGTGTAAGTCTGCAAAAAGTGAGAAAGACGGAGACAGGGAAGTTGAATGAGACAAAGATGACAGAATTTTCAATAAGGGTGCCAAGACCATTCAATGGGGAAAGAATGTCTCTAACGCAAGAAGAATCTCTTCAACAAATGGTGCTGAAACAACTGGATAACCACACTCAAAACAGTGAAGTTGAACCCTTACCTCACTCCGTACTCAAAATTTAACTCAAATAGATCAATGACTTAAATGAAAGAGTTAAAGCTTTATAAAACTATTACGGGAAACATAGGGGTAAATCTTTATGACCTTGGATATGGCAATGGAATCTTAGATTTTATACCCAACACATGAACAACAAAATAAAAATTGGTAAATTTGACTTCATAGAAGTTAAATTTTTTTGTGCACCGAAAGACAGTAACAAGAATGTGAAAAGGCAATATACAAAATGGGAGAAAATGGTTGCAAATAGTATATCTGATAAAGATCTAGTATTCAGAATATACAAAGAACCCTTACAACAATGAAAAGACAACCCAATTTTTAAAAAGCAAATGATTCAAATAGACATTTCTCCAAAAAAGATACATGAGTGACCAAAAAGCGCTTGAAAAATTTCTTGGCCGGGCATGGTGGCTCACACCTGTAATCCCAGCACTTTGGGAAGCCAAGGTGGGCAGATCACTTGAGGTCAGGAGTTCAAGACCAGCCTGGCCAACATGATGAAACCCCCATCTCTACTAAAAATACAAAAATTAGCCAGGTATGGTGGCACCATCTGTAATTCCAGCCTCTTGGGAGGCTGAGGCACGAGAATCACTTAAACTTGGGAGGCAGAGGTTGCAATGAGCCAAGATTGCACCACTGCACTCCAGCTTAGGTAACAGAGCAAGACTCTGTCTCCAAAAAAAAAAAAAAAGGAAGAAAAAAATTTCAACATCATTGGTTATTATAGAAATGCAAATCAAAACCATGATGAAATGCCAGTTAACACCCAGCAGAATGGCTACGAATTTTTTTTTTTTTTAAATAGTGTCTCACTCTGTCACCCAGGCTGGAATGAAGTGGTGCAATCATGGCTTACTGCAGTCTCGACCTCTCGGGCTCAAGCAATCCTCCCAACTCCTCCTCTCTGGTAGTTGGGACTACAGGTGCACGCCACCACACCCAGCCAATTTTTCTATTTTTTGTAGAGACAGGGTTTTGCCATGTTCCCTAGGCTGGTCTCAAACTCCTGGGCTCAAGTAATCTGCCCACCTCAGCCTCCCAAAGTGTTGGAATTATAAGCATGAGCCACCACACCCAGCCAACAAGTTTTTAAAATGGAAAATAACAAGTGTTGGTGAAGGTTTGGAGAAATAGGAACCCTCATAACATTGCTTGTGGGAATGTAAAATGGTGCAGCAGCTGTGGAAAACAGTATGGTGGTTCCTCAAAGTGCTAAAAATAGAATTACCACATGACTCAGCAATTCCTCTTCTAGGGTACATACCCAAGAGAAATGAAAACATGTCCACATAGGAACTGGTACACGAACGTTCATAGCAGCATAATTCATAACAGCCAAAAGGTGGAAACAATTCAAGGATCTATCAGCTGATGAGTGGATAATCAAATATTGGTATATCCATACAATGGAATATTACTCAGCCATAAGAAGGAATTAAGTACTGATACATGCTACAACATGGATGAACACCTAAAACATTATGCTACATGAAATATGCCAGACACAAAAGATCACATATTGTATGATTTCTTTTTTTTTTTTTTTTGATTGAGACAGAGTCCTGCTCTGAAGTGCAGTGGTGCAATCCCAGCTCACTTCAACCTCTGCAATTCTCACACCTCAGCCTCCCAGGTAGTTGAGATTACAGGCACCCACCACCACACCAGGCTAATTTTTTGTATTTTTAGTAGAGATGGAGTTTCACCATGTTGGCCAGACTGGTCTTGAACTCCTGGCCTCAGGTTATCCACCTGCCTCAGCCTCCCAAAGTGCTGGGATTACAGGTGTGAGCCACCGTGCCCTGCTGTTTTCTTTTATATGAAATATCTTGAATAGGCAAATCTGTAGAGACAGAAAACAGATTAGTGATTGCCAGGGGATGGGAGGAGGAGAAATTGGGGAGTGATTTCTTAATGGGTATGGAGTGTTCTGCTGGGGTGATGAAAAAGTTTTGAACCTAGGAAGAGGTAGTGGTTGCACAACATTGTAAATGCACTAAATGCCACTGAACTGTACATATTAAAATGGTTAATTTTATGTTGTGTAAGTTTCACTTCAATTTCCTAAAAAGGTAACAGAGATAGCTAGGCCAGGACAAGTTTCACGCACAACATTGTAAATGCACTAAATGCCACTGAACTGTACATATTAAAATGGTTAATTTTATGTTGTGTAAGTTGCACTTCAATTTCCTAAAAAGGTAACAGAGATAGCTAGGCCAGGACAAGTTTCACTTCAATTTCCAAAAGGAAGGAACAGAGATAGCCAGGCCAGGACAGCAACAGGGACATAGAGAGGGACTGAGAGGGAAGAGATGGAGCAATCAGGAAAAGCTGCAGCCCATTACCAGAAATTTATTAGTGCTGTTCAGTCAGCGGGTTGCCAGCTAAATTTAATATGGATCTATATACAAAGAAAATGCCTCGTTCTACATAATGAATATTTAATCATGCATGGGTCGGGCAATTTCACAGAAGTAATTAAAAGCAGTCTTTTGTTTATTGCTCAAAAATGATAGCAACCTGCTGACCAGAGCTGCAGACACAGTGACATATTGAAAACGTTACCTACTGACATATGTTATTAAAGAGGAATTAAGGGTCACTCTTTTCCCTCCCCTTAGAAACTAATCGCTCCTAAGCCCTCCTGCCTGCTCACTCCAGAGCACAGCTCTGAGGGGAAGCCACCTCCCAGCTGAGGCTGGAGAGGCAGGCCAGCACTCCTCCGTCTAGAACAGCAGTCTCCAACCTTTTTAGCACCAGGGACTGGTGTCGTGGAAGACAATTTTTCTACGGACGAGCGTTGGTAGGGGATGGTTTCAGGATGAAACTGGTCCACTTCAGATCATCAGGCATAAGGAGCACACAACCTAGATCCCTTGCATGTGCAGTTCACGATAGGGTTCGCGCTCCTGTGAGAATCTAATGCTACTGCTGATCTGACAGGAGGTGGAGCACAGGTGGTAATGCTCACTGGCCTGCCACTCACCTCCTGCTGTGCAGCCTCATTCCTAACAGGCCACAGATCTGTGCCGGTCCGTGGCCCAGGGGTTGGGGACCCCGGCCTATAACCTCCCCCAAATCCATAGTTAAAACAGACGAGCCGGTTATTCAGAAGACCAGAGAGGAAACACGCCATGATGTGTATTCTCTGTAAAAAGTTCTCCCTGCTGTCCTGCCACATCCAGCCCATTGCAAAATCCTGTCAATCCTGAGCCCTTATCTCAGTGCCATTTCCTCCTTTGTCACTGTGACTGCCCTGGTTCAGCTTGCCTGCCACCCCCCACAGTCTTGTTCCTCCCCATTTCATTCTACAGTGACTCTTCCTGGATCTGTGGATCAAGGCTCTGCTTCACTCATGCACCTCCCATGGCTCCCCATTGTCTGCCATCCTCCTCATGCCAACATTAAAGTCTCTCACCATCTGACCCCAGCTGACCATCCTGCATCAGGGTTCTTGGTTGCCAACAACAGAAAGTGACCATGGCTAACTTAAGCCAGAAATAATCTACTAGGAGGACATTGGGGAGCTCATAGAATCAGTAGGAAGGCCAGGGAGGCTGACCAGCAAAGGGCAGAGATTAAAGTCATGCATGTCCAGACACTGTCCAGCCAGAATACCACCGCTGGTGCCTCCACCACTGGCCACTCTCCACGATTCAGCAGCCCCACAGCCTCCATGAATAATATATAAATGTCCCCACACTCTCACATCAGTCTCCTCACCCCACCATCCCAGGTGGGAGTGGCCAACCAACCAAGCATGGCCTCTTTCTGCAGCCCCATCACTGTGGTCCAGGTAGAGGAGAGTCTGGCTCTCTTTGCTTCCACAGGGAGAGACAGAGAAAGTGTACCCAATTTCCTTGACTCATGCTTGTTTTAATATTCTGCTGACACCATCGTGAAATTCATGATTTCACTGTGAAACATGCAAGAGTCCTGCATGTTTATAGTGCAGTGGGCCCTGCAAATTATGTAGCCAGCCCTGGGTGGACAGCTTCTGATACACTCACTCATACCTCCAAGTGGGGTTTCAGCATCTTGCCACTCCTTTCATGAAGAGAAGGCAGGGAAAAGGCAGGGCTTTACCCACCTGGCTTCAGACTCCAGTATGCAAAGGAATTTGGAATGGGTTGACTTCCGGTCACCACAAAATCATAGCACATGGGTGACCACCTGAGACTAGGGCTGGACCTAAATGCAAGGCTCTTCAAGACAGAGCAATGTAAATTGCCTCCACTCACTAGGATCAAATTCATGACCCCACCAGCATCTCTCCTGGCTTCCTTAACAGCCTGTTCTAAGTCAATGAATTATGTCACCCAAGATTTGTGTTGAAATCCTGACAACAACAATACATCAGCCTATGTAGAGGAATGTTGCATTTGATAATGAGTTTTTTATAGACATGTGTTTTTACTGAGGTATAATTTACATGCAATAAAATGCATAGATTTTACATGTACAATTTGATGAATTTTGACATATGTACACACTCATGTAACCACCACCCCAGTGAAGACATGGAATATTCTAATACCCCCGAAAGTTTCTTCTTGTGCCTTTGAAAGTCACACCCTACCCCTACTGCTGCTCTCAGAAACCACTGCCTGATTTCTATCACTATAGGTTAATTATGTCTTTTCCAGTACTGCATAAAATGAAAGCATTCAGTATATTTGTGTCTAGCTTTTTTCATTCATCAAAACTTCTATGAGATTCATACATGTTACATATATCAGTATACATCAGTTTATTCCTTTTTGTTTCTGAGTAATATTCCATTGCATGGATGTATCACAATTTGTTAATGCATCCTCTGGTTAATGGCAATTTGTGTTGTTCTCAGTTTTAGCTATCATGAATACATCTGTACAAGTCTTTTTGTAAATATATGTTTCTTTTCTCTTGGGTAAATAATACCTAGCTGTACAATTGCTGAGTCATGGGTGTATTTGTAAGGGTTCTCCAGGATATAGATGTACAAGAGGAGCTGGCTCATGCAGTTATGGAGGCTGAGATGTGCCATGATATGCCTCTGCAAACTGGAGAACCAGAAAAGCGAATGGTGTAACTCCCAGTCCAAGACTGAATTCCTGGAAAGGGGGAGTGGGCAGAGAGAGGTGCCCATGGGTATGAGTCCCAGATTTCAAAGGCTTAGAACCAGGAGCTTCAATACTTGAGGGTCACTGGATGTCCCTACTCAAGGAGAAAGAGAGAATTCACCCTTCCCCCATCTTTTTGTTCCATCCAGGCCCTCAGCCAACTACATGGTGCCCACCCACAATGAGGAGGGTGATATTCTTTACCCAGTCCACTGACTCAAATGCTAATCTCTTCCAGAAACACCCTCACAGATGCACCCAGAAACAGTTTTATCAGCTATCTGGGCATCCCTGATCCCAGTCAAGTTGCCACAAAATATTAACCATCACAGTGAGGTTGGTGAATATTTCTAACAAAATGCTCAACTGTTTCCAAAAATGGTCGTACCATTTTACTCTCATGCCAGCAAAGTATTCAGTTGCTGCACATCCTCTGCAACACTTGTTGTTGTTGGGCACATTAATTTTAACTATTCCAATGGGTGTCAATTTGCATTTCTCTGATTAGCAATGATGTTGCACACTTTTTCATATGCTTCATGGCCATTCATATATCTTCCTTTGTGAAGTATCTGTTAGGACCTTTGCCCATTTTTTAATAAGATTGTTGGCCTTACTATTGAGTTCTTGTTGTTCTTCATAGACTCTAAATATGGATTATTTGTCAGATATATGTAAATAAATATTCCTTCCCCACCTGTAGCTTGCCTTTTCATTTTCTCAGGAATGTCATTTGGAGAGCAGAATCTTTGATTTTGATGTAGTCCAACATGTCCATATTTTTTTTATTTTATAGTTAGCACATTTTTGTCTTGTCTAAGTAGTCTTTACCTATCCCAAAGTTGTGAAGATATTTTTTCCCATGCTCCCTTCTAGAAGCATTATCACTTTAGCTTTTACATTCCATCTTCATTTTTGATCCATCTTCAAATGATCCATCTTCATTTTTTGTGTGTGGTGTGAGGTAGGGGATCAAGGTTTATTTTTTCCCCTATACATATCCAATTGTTCCAGCATCTTTCGCAGAAAAGGCTATCACTGGTTATCTTGGTACTTTTACAAATCAATTAACAAGATAAGTATGAGTCTGTTTCTGGACCTTCTGTTCTGTTTGATGGATCGGTTTGTTGATCCATACACCAATGTTACATTGTTTTGATTCCTCTGACTTTACTTACTGATGACTTTTGAGTCCAGGTCTCTCTCCCACCTTTTGCTCTTCTTCTCTCCTTCTCACTAGCTCATCATTCTCCAGGGCTGCGGGGTAAGGGATCTGGGCTTTAGCCTTAGCTCTGCCGCTAAGTCACTGCAGTTACCACTTTCGCTTTCTTGGCCTCCTTTCCCTATCCATAAAATGGAGATAAGTTGAAACAAGATCCCTTCCCCCTAAAAAGACTTGATTTTTAGGTTGATTTCCATGTTTCTAGGAGGGAAAACAAGAGTAGAGGACAGCTCTCTGGAAAATGCTTTCCTGACATTCTAGAGCCCAAAATCAAAGCCAAATGCAGGACGGAAAAGCAGTAATCTGAACCCAGCCTGGGAAAATAACTTTTTTTTCTTGCTTATTCTTTATCATGCTCACTTTTGAAGACAGACCACTGCACATTAAGTCCAGCCCAGTCCATACACTGTCCAGGAGGCACAGAGTGTTAGCTCTTTCTCACTGTGCCTCCATCTGCCCTGTCATTCTGTCTCAGCTCTGACTCTCCCCAACACCTCCCCACCTGCTCCACAGTGGCCTAGTGGTTAAGTTCCTGAGTCAGCTTGCCTGTGTTCAAATCTCAGCTTAGCTGTTCAACAAAAGAGTGGGTTTGGGCAAGGTGCTTTACGCCTTTGGGCTTTGGTTTCTTTAGTGCAATAAAGGAAATAAGAACAGTACCCACTTCATGGGTTGTTGTGAGACATCATTAAGACAATGCATATAAAATGTTTAGCATAATATCAGCCATTATTGTAAATGTTCAAAAAATATTAGCCACTATGGTGGTTTTTTTGACATTGCTCCTTTCAAAAGATAGAGCCTAATTCCTCTTCCCTCAAATGTGGGACAGACTTAGTGCCTCACTTCTAACAAATGGAGTGTGCAGGAAGTGTTGGTGTGTGACCCCTGACACCAGGTCATAAGGGACATTGCCACAGGAGCCTGTGGAGAGACCTATGTGGGAAGGAACTAAGGCCTCCTGCCAATGACTGTCGCCAACTTGCGAGCTGTGTGAACAATCCATCTTGTAAGAGGATGCCCCAGTCCAAGCTGAACCTTGTGAGACAGCAGCCCTGGCTGACATCCTCACTACAACCTCATGAGACACCCTGAGCCAGACCACACAGCTCAGCCACGCCTGAGCTCTGAATTCCCAACCCACAGAAACTCTATGAGATAATAAATGTTCATTGCTGTTTTAAACTGCTACATTTTGGGGTAATTTTTTATGCAGACCCATATAAATAATTCAGCCACCATTAGTAGTGGTAGTAGTGGTAACTGAATCCTATTATCCTTCAACCCCCAGTTCATGTTCTACTGCCTCCAAAAAGCCTTTGTCAAGGAAAGAGAAGGTGGTAGGGAAATATCCAATTCCCCTGGTTTCTAAAGTAACCGCACCCCATGTTTTAGCTGGGCCACCTGGGTTAGAGGTTGTATTTTCCAGCCTCCCTTGCTTGTCTTCCTCTTTCATAGATACCCACATGTGCACACATAGCTTTGTTCCATCACCCAACTGTGTCCTTTAAGAAACATCTGCAATGAGCCCAAGATATTCTGGATGCTAACAGAAAGCTGATTTAAGAAACAGTCAGAAGATTTGGATCTAAATGGCTTGAGGGGAGTGGGGGAGAGGTGGGTGTGAGGACCCTGGGATTAGACTAGGGTTCAAATCTCAGCTCCTCAATCAAGCTGTGGGGACAAGAGCTAGCCTGTCCTGACCTCGATCCTTCACTTTAAAAGGAAGAAAATGGGGTTGCTGTGAAGAGGTAATGGGCTAGAAGAGGCCCTATGATAGAAGTAGTATGTGCAACTTCTAGAATGTGTCCTTAACAGGAAAAGGTATAAATTTCTCCTTTCTACCAATTGCAATGCAGAGATGCTGGGGCTGCCGCCTTGGATTATAACATAATCTTGGGAATGGAGACCATGAACACAGAACAGAAATCAGAGGGAGCTGGAGTTTCTAACTCCACAGAGCACTAGTCCTGCACCACATACCTGCCGTCTTTCACATGAGAGACAAATACATTTCTGTCTATCTTGCTTAAGCCACTGATATTCACAGCAAAGCCTGATCATAACTGATAAAGGGAAGGATGGGAAAGAAACTGTTTATTAAGTTTATTAAGCTTGTGTGTACCAAATGATGTCACATTCATTATTTCACTTAAATTCACATTACAACCCCAAGAGGCAGACATGACTACAGATGAAATAGAAATAGATGTGAAAACTAACACTCAGAGGCCGGGCATGGTGGCTCATGCCTGTAATTCCAGCACTTTGAGAGGGAGAGTGAGGCGGGTGGATTACTTGAGGTCAGGAGCCTGTCCAACATGGTGAAACCCCATCTCTACTAAAAATACAAAAATTAGCCAGGCATGGTGGTGCACGCCTATAATCCCAGCTACTTGGGAGGCTGAGGCATGAGAATTGCTTGAACCCAGAAGGTGGAGGTTGCAGTGAGCCAAGATTGCACCACTGTACTTCAGGCTGGGAAGACAGAGAAAGACCCTGTCTCAAATTAAAAACAAAACAAAATGCTCAGAGAGGTTGAGGTTCAGTGATTTATTCATGGTCTCACAGCTAACAAAAAATAGAGTTGGAATTCAAAACTAAAATTGAATAGATCAAAATACAAGCTCATTCTATGAGCCCCCTCTCATGTACTCAAGACCCTGGGCTAAGCCTTTTTTCATCTGTCACAGCCAGGCTGCTCCCTCACCACCCAAACTCCTCCACCCCACTTAGCACTTAACCTGATTGTCAATTGTTCTGCACCTTGTTTCCTCAAGGACCCAGAATGTCAGCTCCTTGAGGCCAGGACCCATTTCAGGAGGCTTAGTTTCCCAGGCTTTAGCCACTAAGCATTTAATAAACACTTGTTGAATGATTGGTAGACTTGAACACTTGTGCTAAAGACCAGAAAAGATGAGAAGAGGCCGGGCACGGTCTCTCACTCCTGTAATCTCAGCACTTTGGTAGGCCGAGGCAGGCAGATCACCTGAGGTCAAGAGTTCGAGACTAGGCTGGCCAACATAATGAAACTCTGTCTCTACTAAAAATACAAATATTACCCTGGTGTGGTGACGTGCGCCTAATCGGGAGGCTGAGGTGGGAGGATAGCTTGAGCCCAGGAGGCAGAGGCTGCAGTGAACCGAGCACTGCACTCCAGCCTGGGTGACAGAGCAGGCCCCCATCTCAAAAAAAAAAAAAAAAAAATAGAGAAGAAGGCTAGGGGCTGGGGCTTGGGCAAGCCTGTAACACACCTGCCCCAGGCACCCTGACAAAGCTTTCATCTCACTGGTCATGATGCTTTCTCTTTTTAATATATATTTTATTACATCAAGAAACAAAAGAGAAACACACAATTTATGTTGGCCTTTTATCAGCCAACATAAATGAGTACAGATTCCTAACTTCATTTCAGAGGTCTCCATGGCAATCAATATTGCCTACTGACCAATTAAATCTAACAAGACGCCTTGGAGCCAGAGCAGGTCAGGCAAGGGTGAAAAACCAGGAGTCTGAGGATAGAGTTCTTTCAAAAGCGATGGAAAGGAGACATACCCTGCCTGGGTCTCCACGTTTTAAGTATAAATAGGAGGACTGCAATGGTGCTCAGGCTCCTACTGGAGGCTGAAACTGACACGTCTCAGCCAGAGATCAAGATCACCATGGCAATCAGGGGCATCCGTCTGGCATTCCAGGACGGCTTCTAGGTCACATGGGGCTTAGCAACCAGGGTTTGTGCAGGGAAAAGCAAGATCTATGACTAACATTGACCATCTCGAGTTCAGGCTAGGACCAACAGCCTCCACACTCTGCCCATTCAGTTGAACTATGGTGGTTGGGATAGGATTCCTCTGTGACTCAATTTCCTCATGGTAAAATCACTATCAAACAAAAAAAAAACAGGTATAATATTATGCAAAAAGCACATATTTGGTGCTGTGTGCTAGACCACATAACTAGCCTTCAGAAAATTGCTTCACATCGCCATGCCTGAGTTTCTTTCACTGTGAAATGGGGATGATAACGCCCACTTGCAGGAGTATTTCAAGGAGCAAAGAGATTATGGGCATAAACGCAGCTTCTGGCCGGGCTCAGTGGCTCATGCCTGTAATCCCAGCACTTCAGGAGGCCAAGGCAGGTGGATCACCTGAGGTCAGGAGGCCAAGATCAGCCTGACCAACGTGGTGAAACCCCGTCTCTACTAAAAATACAAAAATTAGCTGGGCATGGTGGTGGGCGCCTGTAATCTCAGCTACTTGGGAGGCTGAGGCAGGAGAATCACTTGAATCCGAGAGGCAGAGGTTGCACTGAGCTGAGATTGTGCCACCGCACTCCAGCCTGGGCAACAAGAGTGAAACTCCGTCTCCAAAAAAATAATAATAACAATAATAATAATAATAAAAGCAGCTTCATTCTCTGGGCTTTTGGCCTTGCCAGTTCTCACCATAAGCTCCCATTTTCTGCAGAAAGTTTCAGGGCCCTGTGTCCTTTATCACCAAAAAGACTGAATAATTAAGCACTGTACAAATCCAACAGCTCGTCTCTCGCTGTAGAAAGCAGATCTTCCATTTAGTTGTAACATTTACCACCACACAAACTTCAAGTCTGGGAGGTCAGGCAGAGCATTTCAGGTGCTAGTAGAGGGCCAGGAGCATGCTTCAAGGAGCCTGACACATCACAGGAGCTCATGTCCTGGGCACTGGGGAGGCCCTCACTCTGCAGCATCAGGTTCCAAGCATGCATCCAGCTGCCCTCCATGACCTGGCATCTGTACCCTGTGTTTTTTAGGAGATGATGACACCAACTGCACCAGGCATTCCTGAGGGATACCCAGTTTTACACAGTGGCAGGTGATGTTTTCTACATTCTTTCCATTTTCCTTCCAGTGATACTCAACAGCTCACTGGCCTTTGGGGCCCACCAGCACATTGGCAGTGTACACAGCACCCTGTGATGAACAAGACATGTGGTCATCTGTGACCTCATCCAAACCTCACCAAACACTCTGTGCAGCGACAATGAAACAGATTGTTCAGAGGTTGAAATTAAGGCCCAGGAAAGATAAATGGCTTATCCAAAGCTGAACAGCTAGAAACCAACAGAATTGTCTTCCTCTTTCCCCACCCCCCAAATGGCTTTTGAATTTATTTGCTTGATCAATAATGGTCCTGGCAAAAATTAGTTAACCAATGCTGAGACATCTGTAATGAAATAGTAATTTTAAAATTGTCTTCCTCTTTCACAGACACTCACACAAGCACACATAGCCTTGTCCCGTCACCCGGCTGTGTCCTCTAAGAAACATGTGCAATGAGCCCAAGATGCTAACAGAACATTAATTTAAGAAACAGTCAGGAGATTTGGATCTAAATGGTTTGGAGGAGTGGGGAAAGGTAGTGGTGAGGACTAGGACCCTGGGGTTAGACTGGGGTTCAAATCTCAGCTCCTCAATCAAGCTGTGGGGACAAGAGCTTAGCCTGTCATGACTTCAATCCTTCATCTATAAAAGGAAGATACTGGGGTTGCTGTGAAAATTAATTGAAACCACTTGTTAATGGCATACAGCAAGTGCCCGATAGATGTTATTCCTCTCCTCCACCCCCATTCCACACTGAAACAACTTGCCTCTGATCTGTGCCATCTCATTAAGTCCCAGGATCTAACTCAAGAGCACCTTCCTTCCCTGACCAACCCAGTCCATCTTGATCCCTTCCTCTCTAGAATTTCTACAGCATTCCTGGTCTTCAACACATGATTTAGGGGCTGTTTATTTGCCAAGTGTGTTTTGGACTAACTAAACTTGAGGGGTGATGCCTTTTCCTAGATATTTGCTCAGTCAATGGCATGAGGCTGAGCATAGCAGGTGCCTGATAAACACAAGAGTCATCCTTCCCTCTTTCTTGTCCTTACTGCATTTTTTGAGTTTCCTGGAGTATGTCACTATTGATCTGATATTGAATCAAATCAAACCTAGAAGAGCTTAAAGGCAACCACAACCCTAAAGATTTTGTGTGTGTGTACATTTTCTAGCTTGTGGCAGAGAATGCCAGCTGTCCACCAAAATCCTTTTTGTTCCTCTAGAGTAATAATATTGTAGTTGGCACACAGCTACCTAGCTGTGGACTACATTTCCCAGACACTTTTGTACTTGAGTGTGACCACGTTCTTGCCAGTGGAAAGTGAGAGAATTGCAAGCCCAACACCCTTTCTACATCACCCCAAAGGGTACCCATTTTTAATTACTTTAATCCCTTCACAGGGGCTGATGTGGGAGAATTGCTTGAGCCCTGGAGGTCAAGGCTGCAATGAGCTGTGATCACACCACTGCACTCCAGCCTGAGTAACAGAGTCTCAAAAAAAAAAAAAAAAAAAAAATCCTTCCACATAACCACTTTATAAAGAAAAACTCACATATAAAACTCAAATGAGCCTATAAAATAGGAAGCTACATGATATGAAGCAAGCCACTTTGCCTTTTCTGGGCCTCAGTTTGTCCACATGGAGGTGAGACTCTTCCAACTCTAACATCGAATGAGTCTAAGCTGGACTTTCATTCTTTACCTCTCTCCTCTCACCTGCCCCCTACTAGCTGCTAGGCAGGCTGGGAAACAGCAGCCCATCTGAATTCCCTTCTAATACATCCAAGTCTCGGTTCTTTCTGACTTACAAAGAGCTTCCTGCCTCCCTTCATCATGTTTGCAATACAGTTCTGTTCTGTTAATTTCCTGGAAAAAAATTTTTTTTTCCTCAGAGATTCTGCTGCAGACCTACCTCCCCCTAGTATAAAAAACCCATAGGCCCATCCCAGGTGGCCTCCATCTCCATCAGCTGCCACAGTGGCTGAAGCCACCACACCCGGCCCACACAGCACCGCTGGCCTACCTTCAGCTGAGGACAAGCCAGCATGGGAAGCATGGAGAAGCTGCCCTTACAGGGGGTGCCTTGGTTGAGTGCAGGGCGCTTTCATCATAGCACCCAGCGTGGAGGTTCAGCTATCATGCATATGTCAGTACAGCCACATCCAGCATTAAAATCTTAAAATGCTTCCACACCAGGTAGTAAATAGCCACTGCCCCTAAGGGTCCCCTCCAAATCCCCCCAGAACCCCAATCACCTTTCCCGGTAGAGGGACTCACAGGGGGCAGCAGCAGCTCCAGCACATTCACTTTATGCCTAAGTCTGTGTTCATAACTATGTATTTTTTTCTTTTGTTCTTTTCCTTTTTTTTTCTTTTGTTCTTTTCCTTTTTTTTTCTTTTTTACATTTGCCAATTTATTATAGAGGATATTACAAAGGATACAGGATGAAGAGACACATAGGCTGGATGCGGTGGCTCACGCCTGCAATCGCAACACTTTGGGAGGCCAAGGTGGGCAGATTATGAGGTCAGGAGTTCAAGACCAGCCTGGTCAACATGGTTAAATGCCATCTCTACTAAAAATACAAGTTACAGGCGCCCACCTGTAATCCCAGCTACTCAGGAGGTTGAGCAGATGAATCGCTTGAACTTCGGAGGTGGAGGTTGCAGTGAGCCAAGATGGCGCCATTGCACTCCAGCCTGAGTGACAGAGTCAGACTCTGTCTTAAAAAATAAAAAACAGGCCAGGCGCAGTGGCTCACGCCTGTAACCCCAGCACTTTGGGAGGCCGAGGTGGGCGGATCACGAGGTCAGGTGTTCAAGACCAGCCTGGGCAACACGGTGAAACCTCGTCTCTACTAAAATACAAAAAATTAGCCGGACGCGGTGGCGGGCGCCTGTAGTCCCAGCTACTCAGGAAGCTGAGGCAGGAGAATTGCCTGAACCTGGGAGGCGGAGGTTGCAGTGAGCCGAGATCGTGCCACTGCATTCCAGCCTGGGTGCCAGAGCGAGACTCCATCTCCAAAAAAAATAAAATAAAATAAAAAATAAAAAAGACACACATAGGGCAAGCTATGGGGACACAGAGCTGCCGTGACCTCCCTGGGGCACCACCTTCAGGAACCTCCATGTAGAATGCCACATGCTGTCTGGAAGCTCTCCAAACCCAGGTCTCGTGGGTTTTTATGGAAACTTCATGACATCTCCATTCCTTCCCACACGGCACAGGGCAGGACCCTTGGAGGGGAGAGTCTTATGACCCATAATAGGAGAGACAGGGGAAGATTAGAGTCCTGCCTTGGGGTTGCCGAAGGGAGGGCAGGAGAAGGTCGGAGGGATTCTGCTTCCTGAGTCCTGCTCCTGAGGGCTGATGCACCCAATATTAAGCCTATAACAAGTGCTTTGGGAGTGGCAAGCCAGGAACCATGGACAAAAACCAATATACATACACATCACAACACCACAGGTCACCCCTTGGTTTTTGAACGTGGACCCTTTACATCAACAGAATATACATGATCATTAGTAATTAGCCTAGTCCATCATATCATATAAATGTCTCCCAGGCTGAAGCCACTCAGGTACACAGGCTTCCTTTCAATCCTATCCAAGTTCCAAAAGCAGGAGTGGTCTCAGCAAACATATAGATAACTTCACCCTTTCAGGCATCTGAGATCATTGAGACAGTGGCATCTCTTGCTCTGAGACTATTTGTTTATTTATTTATTTTTAGACAGGGCCTCACCCTGTTGCCCAGGCTTCAATACAGTGGCACGATCTCAGCTCACTGCAACCTCCACCTCCCAGAGTTCAAGCGATTCCCCTGCCTCAGCCACCCGAGTAGCTGAGATTACAGGTGCGCACCACCATGCCCAGCTAATTTTTGTATTTTCAGTAGAGATAGGGTTTTTCCATGTTGGCCAGGCTGGTCTAGAACTCCTGGCCTCAAGAGATCTGCCTGCCTCAGCCTCCCAAAGTGCTGGGATTACAGGCGTGAGCCACCGCGCCCAGCCTGTATTCTTTTTCTTAAGTAAAAATAGTTTATATTATAGCTATTCTATATTACATATAATTATTATATAATGTAATGCTATATGCTCTTATGTTCAAATATGAATAGAAAAATTTTATAAGGATAAATAGCACAATGGGTAAATGATAAAGTTTCACAGCTAAAATTGTGGCCTTAAGATGCTCTGATTCCAACACGTTAAAGTAGAGAGCTTTTAAAAAAGACTTTATGATATGATAATGATTGTATAACACTGGAAATATTCCAACATTTTTCTTTGGGCTCTAATTGTATCTGACTCCCCATTTATATGTTTTCTTCTTTATTCTAATAAATTGACTTCTGTTCAAAAAAAAAAAAAAAAAAGAAAGTCCCTAAGCTGCCTGTGCCTGAAGCCCCACAAACCCTGGATGCCCCTGTCCTTTGGTGGGTTTTGGCCACGAGAACGTGGATAACAGGGGGTTTCATACACCCTGGGGGTGGAACATCCACCCACGCTCTTACCATCCACTCAGTGGGAATCTGCTTGTTACAGGTTGAATTGTGTCCTCCAAAAAGATACGTTGAAGACCTAAACCCCAGTACCCCAGAATGTGATCTTATTTGGAAGTAGGGCCTTCGTACATGCCATTAGTTAAGTTAAGGTCATGCTGGAGCAGGGTGGGTCCTTAATCCAATATGACTGGTGTCTTTGTAAAAGGAGACTTGAAAGACACAGACCCCTAGCAGAAGATGGCCCTGTGAGGACAGAGGCTGAGATGGAAGTGCTGTGGCCTCAAGCCAAGGAGCAGTACAGATGACCAGCAAACCCCAGAAGCTACGAGAATGAATGCAACTGATTCTTCCCTAGATTCTTCCAGGACAGCATGGCCCTGCCCACACCTCCATCTCTGGCTTCCAGCCTTCAGAACTGTGAGAGAATACATTTCTGTTGTTTTAACCCATCCCAGCTAGTGGTACTTAGTTACAACAACCCCAGGAAATTAATGCACTGCTATAGGAAGCTGCTACCTCGATGATATTTGCTGAGACCTCATCTCTCCAGTTCCCGGAGAAACAGTGCCAGCACCGATGACAAAGCAGGCAGAACAAAAGGAAGATGACAGGCAGAACTAGGGCAGTGGGTTTTGGGAAGCAACAGGGGCTCGACAAGCTGCTTAGGCCGCCAGCTCAGAGCGTCGGATGCAAACGGTCAGACAGCGTGTTTGATTGCATCAGGAGAGGCAGGCCCTAAAAATAGCCCATTGTGCTCCAGTGAGCTCAGTGGGGCACTGAGCTCTCACTCCAGACCAGGCTCCACTCTGAAGGGTTCTGGGTCAAGCCCCCCAAAAACAAGCTGCTCCCCATGGCAACAGGAGCTGCCTTTGTCCTAGAGGTTGAGTCATCTAAGCGATGAGAGCACAGTGACCTGGGCACCTGGAGCCCAGGTGGAATTCCATGCCTCAGCTCATTCCGAGCCCAGGAGCCCGGGAAGCTTTCCGATGGAGCAGCAGGGCCATCAAGTCAGCATAGACGGGGCGCCATGTGACTGACCTTTCTGCTCACAGCACTCCCCGCTGTCAGGCTAAAAGTAATTGAGGTCTGTGAACAAAGGAAGATGCCAGCTACATGAGACGGGAAAGGACTTTAGCAAGTAACACCCAGAGTGCAGGGGCAAGGAAGGGCTTCTCACCTCTCACCAGCAAGACTGGCCCTCAGCCCACCTGTCTTCATGGTGAAAATGAAAGAGATCAACTCAATTATCTCCAAGGCCTTTTCTGCCTCAATTTTCTCTAACTCCAGGGACCCCACACCCTGCCGGGGGCCTTGCACTCTCATGCTGCCTCCTGATTTCCCAGCCTTTCTTCACGCATGCGCTCCAGACCTCTCATCCCTGACTGGGTCCTTAGAACTTGCTATTGCCCCTGCCTACTCCACCCACCCCCCTGTCCCAGGCTCTGCTCTACTGAGCAGCAGCCAGAAATCTGGAAAACTAATCAGGTCATAATGAGGGTGCCGGTAACCCTCTCTTTAGGCTTTGCAATTAAAAAGGAGGAAGGCTGCTTGAGAACGGGGGCCATGGCATTTACTCAGCACCAGCTACAGGTTTGACACATTGCAGGGCTCAGGAAGTACTTGTTGAATGAATTAACAACGGTCTCAGTCACTGCAACGGGATGTGCAAGGTGGGATGGAAGGATCAGAGGACTTCTTAGGATACTTTGATACAAACTTTTAAACACAGGGTCTGCTCCGTCCCCAGACCTTGACGTGAGCGGTGCACCTGTTAATTCTGAGGCCTCACTCTCTGATATCCCAAGGGGTCCCATTGCCTCAACAGCAGGATGCTGACCCAGTGCCCAAAATGAACCCCAAACAAGCGATGAGACCTGCATGGTTGCACGCATTGCATATTTTCTCAACTGTCTGGGACTAAATATAAAACCGTAAAAAAATGAAAAGAGGTGGAGAAGGGCAGAAAGGACATATGAGGGGACTTACTGAAAGAAGGAATCAAAGGGGAGCCGGCCAGCAGCTTATGTTTGGCAATAAGCAGGATAATCACAAAGGAAATTAAAAGTGAGTTTCCTTGAAGGAGGAGAAGGAGGGAAAAAAAACTATAATTGGTTCCCTCTGCTCCAATGTCCCGGCACCTGGCCTCCATCTGCACCCAGAGAATTTGTCAGAGGTCAAGGGACTGATCCACCAAAACTCTTCCAGGCAGTCTGGCAATGCAAACGCACACACACGTCCACATGCACACACATGCGTGCACACACACGTCCATACGCACACACACACCCATGCACACACACACGCACACACACGCACATGCACACACGCGTGCACACACACACACACGGCCCATCCATGTGTGATTTAAAATATACAACGCTTCAATATGTATAGGCCAGAGCTGGGACCCAACCTCCCATCCTTCAGTCATACTGAACCTTCAGATGCATGGAAGGAAAATTAACAGGCGAGGTGTGGTGTGTAGTGATCAGTTGTGAAGTGCGAAGCAAATAATTCGCTACTGACGATAAGATGTCAAAGTCTGGGAGTGGCTTGTTGAATTGTAGAAATCCGAACGGATTCAAGGTTAGACCTGTAATTACATCATCTTAATCTCATGTGCTCCCCCCTCTTTCTCACAGGAAAGGCAGGGGTGGGGTTAGCAGGCAGGGCACAGAGAATTGCCCATTACCCACAAGAGTAAGCAGCCCTCCTTGATGGCCTCAGCCTCAGGTTTGCAGTACAAACATGTCGATTGTCTCTGGTCTAGAATGTGGACTCCAGAAGGCAGAAAAAATGTAGAGACATTTCTCTGAGATGGGATCTGCCCCCAGCAACCAGCAATATTTATTCAAGCTGCACCTGGGGCCTCATGCTGATGGGGTCAGATGGTCCAAATGTGAGAGAGGGAAAGTCTGAGTCAGAGGAAGACAGAGAGACAGAAACAGAGATGCAGAGACAGAGTCACAGAGAGAGGCTGCCTGGGTTCACTTGGCTCTGGGCCTTGTGAAATCCTTGTGTGCTGTAACCCACCCCTTTATTTTTCCAATAAACTCCCCTTTTTTGCTGAAGCCAGTTTGAGTAGAATCCTGTTGCATATAGGTGAAAAGGCCTTGGTCAAGGTCCATATCTCGGTTAACCATCTGCAGGGGAAAGGACAAGAGGGCTTGGGGTCCTCCTAGTAAGGCCATGAGGAGGTAGGGAGAGGGCATGGGGGCAGCAGGGTTGCTGCGGTGGCACTCCAACTATGCTCTGTGGAGCTGTAAGCATTTTCTGGAGAGGACTCCAGGGGCAAATCTGCTTTCTATTCCAGCTAGAGTTTGGTTTGAACAAAGGTGCTCATGGCTTTACTTCTTTTGAAATCCACCAGGCAACAGCACAAGGCATAGGCAGGAAGTAGAGATCGGATGGTTTCTGGTTATTCACACTCTCTCATTTATTCTACTATAAGAAACAGGGACATTCCAATTGCATATTATTTCAAGCTGAGTAAGGGGACCAGGACGAGACACCCAAACTAAAGGTCCATAAGAGGGCTGCTGTGTCGCACAACTCCTGTGGTGCAATTTGGTGCTACAGTCTGTGTGGAAGGTGCCCCAGAGCTCCACAGTGCTGGGGTGCAGCCCAGGGGGCTGATTCTGCCTTGTCTCCTCACCAGGATGCCTGCTGAGGACCCTTCTGTAGCCCCTGCTCCAATGAGACTAGGCCCCCTTTCCCCTGGGGAATGGGATAGGGGAGAAGCAAGTGCTGGCTCTTTCGTGTCCCACTGGAGGGAATATGCCATAGTAGACCCTTATAAGGGGAAGAAATTAGGAGACTTTGCATGTGGAATCCCGGGGTGCAACAGAAGACAGCATCATTGACATTGGAAATCATGCCTGTAATCCTAGCACTTTTGGAGGCCAAGGCCAGAGGGTCACTTGAGGCCAGAAGATCAAGATCAGCCTACGTACCATAACGAGACCCAGTCTCTACTAAAAATTAAAAAAAATTAGCCAGGCATGGTGGTAGACACTTGTAGTCCCAGATGCTTGGGAGGCTGAGGCAGGAGGATTGTTTAAGCCCAGGAGTTTGCCTGGGCAACAGAGCAAGACTCTGTCTCAAAAAAAGAAGAAAGAAGGAAGGGAGGGAGGGAGGGAGGGAGGGAGGAAGGAAGGAAGGAAGGAAGGAAGGAAGGAAGGAAGGAAGGAAGGGAGGGAGGGAGGGAGGAGGAAGGGAGGGAGGGAGGGAGGGAGGGAGGGAGAAGGAAGGAAGGAAGGAAGGAAGGAAGGAAGGAAGGAAGGAAGGAAGAAAGAGAGAGAGAAAGAAAGAAAAAAAGAGAGAGAGAGAAAGAAAGAAAGAAAGAGGAAAATATAAATAAATATTTTCAACATTGATGAGAAAAATATTCTTAAACAAGACATCTAAATACATTATTTAAAAATATTGAGAATTATGTTAAACTTAAGAACTTTTATTTATCAAAATACACTTTGAAAAATAAAAAATACAAGTTACAGACTGGAGAAATCTATTTGTGATACATAAAAATGCCAAAAGATTAGAATGAGCAACATAAAAAGAACTCACAACTTGTTAGGAAAAGCACAAACAATGCAAGAGAAAAAAATGGACAAAGACATTAAAAAGTAAGTTGCAGAAGAAAAAACATACAAAGCCAATAAACATATGAAAAGATGTTTAACATCCCTAGGAATCAGAGAAATTCAAGTCAAGGCCACTAAGAGATGCCATTCTACATGCATTTGGCAGGAGTTCAAGCAGTCACAGCCAAGTGTTGGTGAGGATGTGGATTCATGGTGTCCCTTTCACACTGCAGGTGGGAGTGTCAATTGGTACAACCACTTTGTAAAACCGTGTGACTTTATCTCCTAAAGCTGAACATTTAGATACCTAAAACTCAACAATGAACACATGTTCAGCAGTAGACATTACCAGAATAATCACGGCAGCACAGTTCACAATAGCGAAACCCTGGAAACACCAATTATTGTTCATCAGCAGGAGAATAAATAAACTGTGGTGTGTTCTCACTATGTACGACAGTCAAAACACATTGATTGGAGTTTCTGTTTGAGAAGATGAAATAAGTTCTGAAATGGATGGTGGTGATGGTAGCACAAGAATGTGAATGTACTTAATGCCACATAATTATACACTTAAAAATGGTCAGAATGGCAAATTTTATGTTATGCATATTTTACTACAATAAAAAGTTAATTATAGTAAACTTGACAATATGGATATATCTTTGATAATATTAAGAAAAAAGAAATTTCCAAAGATGACATACAGCATATCTTTTTAATAAAGTTTAAAAAACTAAAATTTAAAAAATGCTTTTTGTGGCTGGATCCAGTGGCTCACACTTGTAATCCATCCCAGCACGTTGGGAGGCCGAGGCAGGTGGATCACCTGAGGTCAGGGGTTTGAGACCAGCCTGACCAATATGGTGAAACCCCATCTCTACTAAAAATACAAAAATTACCTGGGTGTGGTGGTGCATGCCTTTAATCCCAGCTACTTGGGAGGCTGAGACAGGAGAATCGCTTGAACCTGGGAGGCAGAGGTTGCAGTGAGCTGAGATTGCACCACTGCACTCCAGCCTGGGTGGCAGAAAAACTCTACTTCAAAAAAAAAAAAAAGCTTTTTGAGAAAATATATCATAGGATTCAGGATGATAGTTACGCAGATTGAGAAAGTCATCTTATAGTTTAATATATGCTGTTATGAAGGGACTGGCTTTTGTTAGATGCCAGCTTCACAGGTATTTATCACATTAAAAGAAGGAATATGAAAGGGAACAAAAATGGATAAAAGAAAGAAGGGAAGGGAGGAGAGAGAAGGGGGTCCGTTTATAGGTCAAATATGAGATTATGCCATGAAGTAAGGATTTTGATTAACTGCACTTTGGTCACCTGGGACTCTTTTTAAAAAATGCTAAACTGGACTATTGTTTAGCAATACATACACAAGTGAGACATGTTTCTAAAAAGTAAAGGTATGGCTAACACAACAGACAGGACAGTGGCTGCACTGGGGTGAGAAGGGCGATGCATTTGAGGCTTCCAACATCCTGGCTCTCAATTTCTTAAACTCAGCCGTGGACACATGCTTGTTCATTTTATTATTATTTGTAATGCACACACATACTTTTCATGCCCTCTTTTGTATGTATGATTTATTTGGCAGAGAGTAAAAAAGAAGAAAGAAAATTTAATTAATTAGAATACAAAGAAACAAAAGAGAATTTTTAATGTTCTCTGAAAACACTAACAATAAAAGCCCTGGCAAGTTTGATCAAAAAAGAAATAGAAAAGGCCCATATAGCTGGGCGCAGTGGCTTACGCCTGTAATCCCAGCATTTTGGGAGGCCAAGGCAGGCAGATCATGAGGTCAGGAGTTCGAGACCAGCCTGGCCAACATAGCGAAGCCCCGTCTCTATTAAAAATACAAACATTAGGCAGGCATGGTGGTGCATGCCTGTAATCCCAGCTACTTGGGAGGCTGAGGCAGGAGAATCGTTTGAACCCAGGAGGCGGAGGTTGTGGTGCGCCGAGATCACGCCACTGCACTCCAGCCTGGGCAACAGAGTGAGACTCCGTCTCAAAAAAAAAAAAAAAAAAAAAAGAAAAGGCACATCTATTCAGAATGATAAAAACAGTGTAACTGCAGATATGGTAGAACTCCCACGAGAATACTATGCACAACTGTATGCCAATAAATTAGAAAACAGACAAAATAAGTAATGGTCTAGAAAAATGTGTAACAGGATATTAAAATGGGACTATCTCCATCTCAGCTTTAGCTGAGACTCTAGAGACCAAGAACAAGCTACCAAAAGTTTCCCATTCCTAAACAAGATGCCAGACCGCCTTGCCTCCACGGGACAAGCTAAGGCTTTGAAAACTAGTTCTGCCAGCACTGACCATCCCCAGGCCCAGCTGCTGAAAGGACACAAATTGGAGAGGCCTGGAAGAAGGAAAGGTACCTTTGAAGATGGGAGTGTAGGCAGGTGCTCAAACCAAGTGAGAGGGGCTTGAAGAGGCCCACTTAGGGAGCTTGATGACTCCTCAGAATTGGGAAGTCTTTATGGCATACCTGAAAAATCTAAAGGCAAATCACAGTGATGGGACCTGCCTCACCGTAGAGTGGACAGGAGGGAGAAAGTGCTGTCTTACTGACAGTGGAAAAGGACAAATGAGCTTATCAAAGGGCAAGAGGGAAGAGGATTAGGAGTCTGCCCTCTGAGGAATGGGAGCAAACAGACAGGGTCTGGCAGAGAAGGCCAGATGACTAGCTGGAGTCATGACATCCCCATGCCAGAGGCATTGCACCTGGGAGCTCCCCATGGGGTGGGCAGGACTCAGAGAAATCCCTGAAATGCCAAGCAGAGAAAGCCAGCACTAGACATCCATTGAGTTTAGAGAGCACCAGCCCCCTTAGAAATGCACCTGTCTTTTAAAACGGTGCCCTTTCCCTTACAACTCCCCTCTCTCTGAGACAGAGGCCTGCAGATTGAACATGGTAATATATTTATGATTCTATTTATCTATCTATCATCTATCTAGCTATCTACCTCTCTATCACGTATCTAGCTATCTATCTACCTATCACCTATCTAGCTATCTACCTATCACCTATCTAGCTATCTACCTATCACCTGTCTAGCTATCTGTCTACCTATTATCTATCTGTCTATCCAAGTAACACCTCAGAAAAGCAAGGAGAGTTTAACTTCAGAAAAATGACTAACAATTTATCAAATTAACAAATAAAAAATCTATACAAATATTTTGATAAAATTTACATCTATATTTTAATTCAAAGCTTCATGTTAAAAACAAAACCAAAAAAAGAAAAAAGAGAATTCTCACAGAGAATTTGGGAAAGCGGGACCTTCCTTAACCTGATTAAGGACATCCTTGAAAAATATGCAGAAAATGTTGTACTCAGTGGTAAAACATTAGACGTATTTTCTTTAAAATGAGAAATCATGTTTTCTAGAATTAAATCTAACAAAAAACTCTTAAGAGCTTTATAGCAAGAAAAATGTAAAACTATATTGAAGGGTATTGAAGAAGACTTAAATAATAGAGTGGTATACCATGCCTACAGATGGAAAGACTCCATATCTTAAAAACAGTAATTTCCGCCAAATTATGGCTACAAATTTAATGTAATTCCCACTTAAATTCCAAAGGATTTTTTTCACAGGACTTGATTAAATGATCTTAAAATTAATATGGAAATAAAGAGGGCTAAGAACAGCCAAGGCAACTTTGAAATAAAAGAACCAAAATTGAGAGACTTATCTTGCCAGATAAAACAAATTATTATAAAGCTATTGCAATTAAAACAGTGTGATGTTGCTCTAAGAATAGACAAATACACCATGGAATAAAACATAGAGCCCAGAAATAAACCCATAAACATAGGCAATATATAACAGATGTGGAATTACAAATCAGTATAATGAATTTTTCTGTAAGTAATGAATGAAGAAATGAATTATTCTATAAATAGTAATGGGAAAACTGGCTAACCACTTAAGAAAAAGGTAAAATTAGGCCTTTTCATCACATGGCACACACACACACAATTCAAGGAGATTAAAGATACAAATGTGAAAAATCAAAGCTTTTAAATTTTTAGAGAAAAAATAAATAGAAGAAATACAGAGGAATATTTCAGCATAGAAAAAACCATTTAATCAAAATACATTAACTACAAACTATAAAGGAAATTTTTGAAATTTTAGAATATATTAAAACTTAAAATTTCTGCCTAACAAAGACTTTTATAAATGAAATGGAAAAGTCACTGATTGAAAAAAGGTATTTTACCAACAAAGGATTAGTATTTAGAATATATAAAGAACTTCAACAAATCAGTAAGAAAAAGACAAACAATCCAACAGAGAATTGTGCAAAACATATGAACAGGCAATTTACAGAAGAAAATAGTGACATGTATTAAAATAGGCTTAATCTCACCAATAGTCAGGGAAACAAATTGAAACAATAGAAAGATTCCATTTCACACCAATCAGATTGGCAAAATCTTGCAAGTCTGATAACAAACTTGAAAGAAACAGGGAAAGGGAGTGCCTCTACTTGATGGGAAGGTGTATTGGTACAACCACTTTAAGGAGGAATTTGAGAATATCCTGTAGATTTAAAGATGTGCAAACCTCTCAACTTAGAAAAAACAATTATAAATAACCACCCTAAAGACAGTTTCTCACATGTGCACAGTACAAAGGTGTTCATCCAAGTCCTGTTTGTAATAGTGAGGAAGTGGAAATAACTATCACTAGGAGAATGAAAATCTAAAATGTGATTCATTCACCCAGTAGAATATTATGCAGCAGTTAAAATGAACCAGATGTATACTACTACTTCTCACATTTATCCACTACACTTTATAAATTCTACCTCCCTGATGTCGCTATTTGCTCCTTTCCATTCCCTCTATGCCAAGGCCCTGTCATAATTTTTGCTTAGATGATGCAACAGAGGCATAACTGGGCTCCTAGCTCCACATTGGCCCCTGGAAGTCACCCAGCAGCCAAAGGCATCTTTCCAAGGCATGCATCTGACAATGTCACTTGCCTACTTAGAACTCTCCCATGACTCTCTGAGACCTACAAGACAAAGCCCAAACGTCTCAGCAGAGCTTACAAAAGCCTCATCTTTCACCCAACAACCTTTCCAATCCAGCCTCACAGGACTGTCTGTGGTTCACCAGACATGCCAGCTGTTCAGCCTCCAGGCCTTGATTGTGTGACTTGCTCTCTTGGCCTGGAGTGAGCTTTTCTCTCCGCAGCCCCGTCCCACCCAGACTTATTCGCCTATCAAAGTGGATCAGCCTGGCAAGTGTCCACATTCATCTTTCAAGGCTCAGCTCACAAATCTCTGTGAAGAAATTTGCACACACCCATACCCCACTCCCCACTCCCTTATTCTTTTGTTTTCTCCGGCAATCCTCCAGCCACATCTCGAGGCACAAGACCAGGTTTTCTTCGGTGTGGGAACCAAGGCAAGTCACTTCCCACTCAGAGCCAAAGTCCACCCCTGTGCAACAGCACAGACCATTCTTTCCAGCTCTTCACGTAAACTACCACACACTGGAGAGTTCTGGACATGGGTAGGAGGCTGCTTCTCTCTCCCAGGTGCCACTGCCCCTTCCCAGCCTTGTCAAACTGCATCAGTTTCTGTGGCTGCTTCTTGACTTCCATTCTCTGCATCCCTCATCAAGTTCATGCTCTGGAACCAGCTCTAAAGACTCACCAGTTGAGCCTAAAGATTCATTGTGTGAGAGCATCAGGAAGAGTGAACCACGCCCAGCTCTGGCCCCAGAAGAAGCCAATTGCACGGATGCTCAAAGCCAAACTCCTGAGTTCTCTTTCACTCCCACACAGGCAGCCCAGAGGTCCAAAGAGGAGGAGGCAGAGAAGGCACCATTGCAGAGGAAAGGAGAGAACCAGGAGAGCAAGCGCAGGCAGCCGCCAGGGAGGAAAGAGTCTTGTTGAATGCTGCAGGATGTTCTCATATCGTAAGGCCAGATCTTTCAGACAATAAACCAGAAGTAGTATCATCACCCCTCAACCCTACCCAAATGGTTTTAGGGCTATATTCTTGTGTAACTCTTTTTTTTTTTAATTTGTATGATAACAAGTCCTTTCTGTGGAAGGCTGATCCTATTAAGTGGAAATCTTTTTGCCTGGTGAGCACCTTGACAGGTTCGAGTGTGTGCATTTGCAGGTTGGAGCAATGCCGAACTGCTCTGCAAAACAGAAGGAAATGTATTTGTACATCCAAGGGAGAGAAGGAGAGGGCATCCAAAAACAAAAGGAGGAAAGAAGGAAACCAGGAAGGTAGGGAAAGGTTAGGCGGTGTGGAGGGCAAAGAGCTGGGTCAACATTTTAAAACAAGGAAGGCTGCTGCATGATTCTAAATTACGTGTGGGGCGATGCTCATTTTGGCTTGCTCCCAAAGGGAAGTCTGTCATGCTCCCAGGTCTTCATGTATGTGGGTCTCTTGGGGATGGAGCAGCAATGGACTGATTTCACTTCTGGGCCATGTGAAATGAAGAGAGAGAGAGGGTTACTGGATTTGCACCTTGAAAACATAGGGTCCCTCAGGGACTCATAGCAATCTTTGCAGGAGTGAAGGTGGCTTTGGAATGGGGATTCAAGCCATTCTGGTAGATCTTAAGTGCCCCCAGTTGACATCTGGCTCACGCTTGTTAAGTGCAGAGCATCTAATAAACTCAGAGAAAACTGTTGACCTATCTAAAGTGTATCAAAGCCCTCTAGCATATCATTTCCTGAAGAATAAATGAACAAGTACACACATCTACCATGTCTTGCATGGTGTTTAACACTCATTCCTTGCACTTGGCCACAGACCACAGGCACCCAGAGTTGGAAGAAGCCACAGAGAAGGCCCAGGTGAAAACCCATTTACAGATGAGGCAATGGAGGCTTAGAAAGGGAAAGCAACTTTCTCAAGACCACACAGCTAATGGGTACAGAGCTGAGGCTCAAAGCCACATTTTCTGCCCCCCTGGTTTCTGCTTTTTCCCCAGAGTACTGCGGTTGCTGTGAGTTAGGCTGAAGCCAATTTGGGTTTGAGGGCATTTCATTAAAATGTGTCCTGGGAGTCAGAATAGGAGACAACGAGGCCTTGTTTTCTAAGTGAATCTCCAAGGGTTACGAGTTCCAAGCAAACACATTCCTGAATCTTTGCCACCACATTTAAAACCAGACTAGAAAAGTTATAAATGGGCTTTTTCTCTCTACAGATAAGAGAATTACAGAATGTTAGGTCTTCAAGAGACAGACTAGTGGGGTGTTTCCCTGGCCAGATTCCCTCTAGCCAAAGAATCTGAATTCTCCACCATGCACCTTTAAAGTTACTGTAGAGAGATAACAGATGTGTGTCTATATTAGCTTCTCCAACAAACATTTTAAATATTTTTAAATCTTTTCTAGTTCTTTAATCAGAGAAAAACAACAATAGGCATTATACGAATTACATTCAATGTTTTGCAAAATATCTATTTATTTAACTAATCAAGATTCCACTTCTTCAAGAATGGTATAATGTGGATAAGTAATGAAGCCAGGATCTGGGTACATAGGGCTTCATGGTCTTATTCTATTTTATATATATATAATATATATATTATATTACACAAGAATTTTAAATATATGTATATATTTTAAAGAATTTTAAATATGTCTATATATATATATATAGACATATATTTAAAATTCCATAGTAAAAAGTTGAAACCATATGTATATTTTTAAGTCTGCTTCTCAAATTAATGTGTCAGAAATAAGGACTTCCATTATAAACATTTTGCCTATGGATTTTAAAAAATGCCAAATTGCCATCAACAAGTTCCAGTCTGTAGACCTATGCTTGTGTCAAAACTTTCATTTTAAAGATGTGAAAATTGAGATTCGGGATGGAGGAAGATGGCTGGGGGCACTGCACAACCACCATAAGTTGAGGTAGCAACGATGTCTCATTAATCTTTATCACCATCACTTTACACTTGCATGCACACACATATGCATGCAAAGCACTGAGAGGGTATTGATAAATCCCATTTGGATGGCTCACATTCTAGACTCCCTGCCTCCCCGACAGATGCAGATGCCCCATAGCACCACATCCCTCCTGCTAATCTGCACTTGCCCCATTCCTCCGGAACTCTTTAATACTCATCTGTCTCCCTGCTACTCTCTGAGCTCCCTGAAGGCAACAATGAGGCTGTCCTCTCCCTCGGTCCTGGGCTGGGAAGGACCCTGCCCCACACAGAGTGGGAGTTCAATAAATAAATAGTCCATTGCATAAAAGTCAAGCCATGCAGCACTCTGGGCTTGGAGTAGGCAGTGGAGAGGAACACAGGAGAGGAGGCAAGTGGCTTAGAAAATGGAGCAAGAGCTTTCCTCCTCACCCTAGCTGCGCTGCTTACTACCTGTCGGGCCTCATTCTCTTCAGCAACAAAATGGGAGTGATAAAGTTTAGTTTGCAGAGCTGGGGTGAAGAAGAGAGGACGAGTGTCCAGTGCCTGGCACCTAGTAGGTGCTAAATAAAAGGTTGTTGTGACTAAGATGATGATGCTGGGATGAAAATGACACCTGAAGCAGAACTTGAGGCAAAGGTGAGTGTTCCGAGCAGAGGCAGCAAAGGGCTAGCAGGATAACTTTAGCCAAAAATCTACAGTTCAAGGACTTTTAATAAAAGTGGGGGAGGAAAGAGAATTCACAGATATTTAGTACTTTTAATGTGCATGACCTTAATTAATCCCCATGTCAACCTGGGAGGTGGGTGGTTTTGTGCCCATGTCTACAAGAGAAAACATTAACACAAACAAGTTAAGTTGTTCACACAGGTTCTCAGGGGTGTTATAACTGCAGGAACTTCTGGCACCTCATGCAGGAAAGGTTTCTGGGCTCCCAGGTACTCTTCCTATTCTCTAAATCAAATCAAGTCCTGGAAGCTGCTCAAAGCTCACCCTCTTTGGAAGCCAGGCCCTTGTGCCTTTGTTTAACAATGAACACGATTTCATTCCAGGCTGGCCTAGTTCAAGTTGACCTGAGCAGGGATGTTGTTAGGGAGGTGGGTGAAGGAGTGCAGAGCCTTCCTTTTCCCTCTCTGGTGCCCATCAGAAAACATGATGCAATGACTCTTCTCCATGCCTGTAACCCCAACTTCCCTGGCATTCAGCTCTGAGTACCCTCTTAGACCTCTACCATCCCCTCAGGGACCATGAAGTCAGGAGCTTCAAGGGCCATGCCAGGGCAAGAGAAAGGGAGAACCTGGGTGCAAACTTGCCGGTGATGTGACACTTGGTTAAGTGACTTCACTTCCCTGAGCCTCTGTTTCCTGCAAAATGGGAATAGAGATGTTCACCTCACAGGTTGCTGCGAGAGTCTTCAAGATGACCGTGGATAGAAAATGTACAGTCCATAGCATGCACTCACCAAATGCCAGCTTCCTAGGCTGTCATCCGCAGCCCCCACACTTCCTTCACTGTGACCTTGGCCATTTCTGTGCGTCACCACCATGCACCATGAGCTTAATATTTTTCTATAACTTGACTCACTTTAAAAACTCAAACTCACTTCCACAAGTAGAAAACTAGTAGTACTCGAAAGGCATTTATTCATGTGTTTAATCAATAATTATCCAGCACTCACCATGTACCAGGTACTATTCTGGGGGCCACGGGTATAGCAGTGAACCAATGACCCATCACCCTCATAGAGCATGCTCTCCAGACAGACAGCAAATAGAATACGACATCAGTAGCTGTGCATGCTGTAAAAACGAAGACACCAAGGAACAGGGCTAAACTAGAGGGATTGAGGAGCAGGAACTCATGTAGTGAGATCAGCAGAAGTGAATTTACCCCGAGGTAACAAAGCTAAGCTTTAGGGCCCCTTGCTCACTTGGGCCCCTTCTTGTTCCCATGATAAATGCTTCCTGACCAAATTTTGTATTCACAATTGTGTATTCTTTTTCTTAAAAACCACTCTCAAAAATCACATAAACATCAGGCTCCACAAAGCCTGGCTCTGCTCCCAGAGGTCAGGAAAGGCCTCTCTGAAAAGGTGACATTTGAGCATGGACCTGCATAATTAGAAAGGAACCATTAAAATGAGCAAAGTAAGATTCTTGGCCCTGAGACAGGGAGCCAAGAGATTCTGAAAAGGTCCCAAGCTATCTGCTTTGTAGAGTTAAAAGGCTACATTTAAACTTATATCTCAGGTCAGATCTCAAATAAAGGTGACCCGAAAGTTTCTGCATCTCCCCAGAGTCCCCACCCATGCTAAGGCCTCAGCCAGGCCTGAGAAGCAGGCATGGGAGACAGCAGGAGAGCTTAAGAGGATAAGAAGCACTAGTAGGCCTGGGGTCACAGGGAATGGCTGTGGATAGAGACAGGAGGAGGAAGAAATCAGGACAGACAGTACCAAGTGCTGACGAGGATGTGGAGCAACTGGAATGCTCATATACTGCTAGTGGAAATGCAAAGTGGTATAGCCACTCTGGAAAACAGTTCAGCAATTTCTTATAAAATGAAACACATATTCAACCTATGGCTCAGTCATTGCTCTCCTTGGTTTTACCCTAGAGAAATGAAAACTTACGTTCACACAGAAATCTGTACATGGCAGTTTCTAGGAGCTTTATTCATAATAGGCAAAAACTGGAAAAAGCCAAAAATAGCTCAGGTGTCCAACAACAGGTGAATGGATGAACAAATTCTGGTCTATCCATACCATGGATTAGTCCTCAGCATGACAAAGGCACAAACAACTGATCTACCCAACAACACAGATGAGTCTCACAGACATCATGCCGAGTGCAAGAGCCAGACACAAAATAATCTATCTATATGGTTCCTCATCCAACACCAGCTATCCCAACCAAAAGCAGGTGGAGGGCAGGTACAAAGGGACATGAGAGAACTTTAATCAAAGAGAAGATTGAAATGTTCTATCCTTTGATTGTGGCATACTATGCCTTGGTTACAGATGCATACACTGAGGCCTAAGGTCACATAGCCAGTTACACAGTGACCTACCCTGCCTGGGCAATGTGGGAAGCCCAGGTCCTCTGATCTGGAAGCCCAATTCTTTCCCTTCCCTCTTCTCCATACATCCTCCTCCATGCAGAGGGGACATAAGCTGGGAGACCCTTCACTGAACCCCAATGGCCCAGAGCCTAGCACCAGGCTGGCAGAGCCAAAGAGAGAGAGAGCTAGAGGGAGCTCTGAGAACTTGTGAGCTTGTAATTGTGGGGCTGTGGCTAGGTGCCATTGTAAGGAAGCACTTCTTCCTGGGCAGGGCATACCCAGTGGTGGGAGGGAATGGACTGGGAGGTAGCCCTGGCTTTACCCAGAAAGATCCTGTTTCCCCTGGCACTTTTTCCAGCGTGGTCTGCCAGGAGAGATGAAGATCTCAAAGAGCAACATGATGCCGCTGGAGAAGGAGATTAGTGGATTCTGGGGTGCTTGTCTCCCTGAGAAAGGCGGTTTGTTTGAGATCTGACTCCAATCCCAGGATGAAGCTATGCCAGGTCCCACTGGAGCTGACATAAAGAGAGAGAAGGCCCCTGAGGCAGGGAGGCCTCTGGCCTAACCTAACAGGATGGAGCTTCCAGAATCCTGAGGGAACCATGGAGGAGGCTCTGGGGTCCCATGGGAGCCGTAGCTCCAGCACTCCTGCTGACGGTGAACTCTGCTACAGACCAGACCCCTGTGTTGACTGAGAACACAGGTGGCGTTGGTCCTGCAGAGCTGGTCCAGAATGGAAAGAACCTGGCTGGTTTGCTCCAGAGTGTGACGGCCTGGACCCACAGGGGTTGGGGGAAGTTTGTCTCTCAAAAGGGAGGGGAAGGAATAGCCAGTTGACATGGAGGCTGGCAGAACTTTTTAAAGTAAAATGTAAAACGTGGAAGGTTTTTGATGTTATCGCTGTTTGGAGCACAATGAGACACCTCCTGGTGACCCAAGAGTCTTCTGTCACTTTTCTACTACCTGCGGTGGCTTTAGAATGGGAAGATTAAGGAGAAAGTTTCAGGCCCTACGATTGGGTCAACTGCAGGGAAGAGATAAAGAAACAGCTGAAACTCACAGTGAAAGGAAAATCAGACTCCACTGAGGCAGCAGTCTGAAGCCAATGTGGATGGGGACAGTTTGCAGGAATTTGCATCTTACAGGGCCTTCCTTTCCCTCAGGCATGAAATGAGGACTTCAGTCACGCTCTTTCAGATTTTCAGGGGCTGGGGCCACTGGCTGCCATCTGAGATACATGTTCACAGGGGATGGGAGCAGATGGAAAAGCAAACATGGTGTGTCTCCTACTCTCAAAGAGCATCCAGTGTAGTTCAGCAGGTGAGCCAGGCTCCTAGCAAGCTTAGGAGAGTAGAAAGGGGCACGGCGGAAGGAACAGAGAGAATGATGGAAGGAGATGGAGGGAGAGGGAGAGAAAAAAGAGTGGGGAGAGGAACCATATAACACTCTTGCTATCGGAATCGAAAGCAGATGGAGGGCAGGTAAAACAGGACAGAGAACTTTCTGGGGAGATTGAAATCTTCTGTCTTTTGATTGTGATATATTATACCTCTCCCTTTGCACTGCGCACAGGGCAAGAAACACATTGCACATGTTCTGGAATTTGGACTCCCACCAACTGCTAATCTGCTCCTAGTTTCATCTCCCCCAGCCACTTGTACCAATGCCCTCTTGACACCACTGCAGACCCCCTTGACCTTCTTTCTTATCCCTCTCAGCCCCGAAGCTACCAGCTCCAAGCAGCTTTGCTTGTTTTGTGAAGGTGCAAGCTGTCCCAGTCTCACCTCTGACTCCTCCCTGTCCTCTTTCATCTGTCCCAGGCTTTCCTGCCGAAGCAGCCCCGAACTCACCTGGTGCTCACCCAAATGCAATGTAGCATAAACACTTCATGGGTTACCCGGATCAAAGAGGGGATGAATAAATGGCACCCCTTCTTTCCCAGGCAGGCAGTTCTGGGACTCATTTTCAGGAGGCTTCTTATAAGGCCCCACCACATTGAGCAGAAGCAAGTCCGTCATGCCTCCTTGGACCAGTTGCCACCTTCCCAGCTTCCTAGGAATGTACTCAAAGAACTCATCCCACAAAAGCCTCTGATTTGGGACCTGCTTGGGGGAAACCAGGCTAGGACACCCTCATCTGGATGCATCTGCAGTGCCCTCTGGGAAGAAGCACCTTGGGACTGTGGGGTTGGCTTTCTCGGAAGCCAGGACTGCCCTGAACTCCGAATCCCCAGCAGCAGGTGCACAGACAGGCTTTGCAGACCACTGGGCCCCACTTTCCAGCCTCTCTGCTTGGCTCCCACATCCTGACTTGACTGTGTTGAAAGGCCCAGTCTGGTCCCCGGATTGAGTTCTTTAAATAGCCAGTAGGTGTGTTTACCAAGAGTGTACTAACCTTCCACTAGCAGGGGCAACACGATACATTAGTTACTGGATGTTTGGAGGTTGCTTTGCTCAAGGCAAAGTGACTGATCCACCAAACCTGTCTGGTGGCCTATATTCCAATTTGCCAGCCTGAGATCCTGGTATAAAGCCCAGAGCTGCTGCCCATCTCGATGCTAGGTGCCTGGGTTCCCAGCTCAGTTCTATCATGGGCACTGTATGACCCTGGAGAAATCTCCTGGCCTCTTTGTCCTTTCCCTGTGAACTGAAAAAGAATGAGACATTCTCCAAAGTCCTTCAAGCTGCAACAGGACTAGAGAATCATACTACCTCCTGTGCTCGGAGAAACAAAGCTCAGGTCTACCCTCAGAATTCCACCCCAGTTAACATTCTCCCTGCACAGCCACTCCTTAACAGAACATATGTATCTTCACTCCAGGGCTTGTTGGCTGGTATTTACATGGGGAAAAATGTGTGTATATGTCTCCAAAATTCAATATAACTTTTTTTAAAGAAATAATGTACAGTAAGAGAATTAAGGTGCATTCTAAATACAATTAGTAGACTGTCTGAATTAAGTTACATTTTGAAAAACATGAAAGTGGTGGCTAGGCGTGGTGGCTTGTGCTTGTAATTCTAGCACTTTGGGAGGTCAAGGTGGACAGATTACTTCGGGCCAGGAGTTTGGGACCAGCCTGGCCAGCATGGTGAAATTTTGTCTCTACCAAAAATACAAAAATAAGCTGGGCATGGTGCCACACACCTGTAATCCCAGCTACTCAGGAGGCTAAGGCATGAGAATCAGTTGAACCCGGGAGGCAGAGGTTGCAGCAAGCTGAGATTGAGCCACTGCAATCCAGCCTGGGTGACAGAGTGAGACTCCATCTCAAAAAAAAAAAAAAAAAAAAAAGAAAGAAAGAAAAAGAAAAACACGACAGTGACAATAAAGTGGGTGGTTGCCTCTTGGCTGTTGCTGGCACTAACAGAGGCCAGGTTCCTGTTTACAGAGCAACTGCTTGTTAATGTCTATATTAATTATGTGGTGACCAAGAAGCAAAGCTTTAAGCATCTTACAACCTAGTATGACTGCTACAAATATAAGCATTTTACTGTATTTTAGTTAGATTTTAGGAAATTGGTTAAGGGACTGGGTTAACCAGTAACAATATAACTTTTTTCCCTTTAAGAATAATGGACGGCCAGGTGCGGTGGCTCACACCTGTAATCCCAGCACTTTGGGAGGCCGAGGCGGGTGGATCACGAGGTCAGGAGATCGAGACCATCCTGGCTAACACGGTGAAACCCAGTCTCTACTAAAAATACAAAAAATTAGCCGGGCGAGGTGGCAGGCGCCTGTAGTCCCAGCTACTTGGGAGGCTGAGGCAGGAGAATGGCGTGAACCCCGGGGGGCGGAGCCTGCAGTGAGCCGAGAACGCGCCACTGCACTCCAGCCTGGGTGAAAGAGCGAGACTCCGTCTCAAAAAAAAAAAAAAAAAGAATAATGGAAAGACAATAAACAAAAAGACATGAAGGGAAAGGAAATATGTTCCCAGAAGCATTTTCACACAGAACATCTCATTTTGGGGGATAGATTACTGACATGAAACAGGAGATGTCATGCAGTCTTCCCAACTGACAGAGCAGCTATATTCTTGGGAAATTTGGTATACGTTAAAGCCTTGCAAATATGCGTGATGTTTATTATGTAAAGCAAAGTTGAGTTTTTAGATTAGATAATCATCTAACCTACATCAGTGTCCTGAGAGACATTTGAAAGTTACGTGGAATGCAAGACAGTGCCTTATTGTGAGACGACCCACGCATTGCAGAGTGTCTTGTACCCTTGGTTTCTCACAGGCCACCCAATCATGCCAGCAGTGGCCTCCTAACATCGTGACCACCAGAAATACCCTACACACACATTTTTAAAGGGCCACCCAGGGTGTTCCCATCTGCATGGAAAATTTGCCCTAAAGAAGAGTCATCACATACACTAGAGTAGCTGTGGGTTGGGTGTGGGGATGGGGCATTTATTATTTATTGACGATTTCAAGAACTTCCCCATTCTTTCCATGAGCTTTGTTAGTTTTTTTTTTTTTTTGGTGAGACATGGGTGCAGTTTGAGACAAGGTCTCACTCTGTCACCCAGGCTGGAGTGCAGTGGCATGACTCACTGCAGCCTCAACCTCCCAGGCTCAAGCAATCCTCTCACCTCAGTCTTCTGAGTAGCTGGCACACACCACCACACCCAGCTATTTTTTTTTTAATTTTTAGCAGAGACAAGGTCTTGCTATGTTGCCCAGGCTGGTCTTGAATTCCTGAACTCAAGCAGTCCTCCCACCTCGGCCTCCCAAAGTGTTGAGATTACAGGCGAGAGTCACCACACCCAGCTTCTGTGAGCTTTAAAAAAAAAAAAAAAAAAAAAAAAGGAAAAGTGCAATGGCATTCTAATATCATAAACATTCACTCTTTACAGTGTACAATTCAATGGTTTTTAGTACATTCACAAAGTTGTACAACTATCACCACTATCTAATTCTAGAACATCTTCATTGCCCTAAAAAGAAACCCTATACCTGTTAGTTGTCATGCCCCATCCCCCTCTCCTTCAAGCTCCAGCAACCACTAATCTACTTCCGTCTCTATGGATTTGTCTATTCTGGACATCACATAAATGGAATCATATAGTATGTGGCCTTTTGTGTCTCTGGGTTTTTCACGTAGTATAATATTTCCAAGGTTCATCTATGTTGTAGCCTATATAAGTACAACATTCCTTTTTAATGGCTGAATTCACTTATTCAAATCATTGTATGGATATATACTAATTTATCAATTCATCATTTGATGGACAGTATTTCCTCTTGTTAGCTATTATGAGTAATGCTGCTATGAATATTCACATAGGAGGTTTTGTGTAGATCTGTTTTTGATTCTCTGGAGTATACACCTAGGAGTGAATTGCTGGGTCATATGGTAACTCTGCTTAACTCTTTGAGTAACTGCCAAACTGTTTTTCCAAAGTGGATGCAGTCCCAACTCAATACGTATGAGGGCTCCGAGTTCCCCACATCCTCGTCAACACCTATTGTTATCCATCTTTCTAATAATTGCCATCCTAGTGAGTATGAAGTGGTATCTCATTGTGGTTTTGATTTGCATTTCCCTAATGACTAATGACACCAAGCTCTTTTCATGTGCTTGTTGGCTATTTGTATATCTCCCTTGGAGAAATGTCTTTTCAAGTCCATTGCCCATTTTTAAATTGGGCATTTGTCTTTTTGTTGTTGAGTTGTAAGAGTTATTTATATATTCTGGATACAAGCTTATTGTCAGATACATAACTTGCAAATATTCTCTTCTATTCTGTGGGATAATCTTTCACTTTCTTGACTGTGTCCTTTGAAGCACAAAAGTTTGTGATTTTGATGACGTCCAGTGTCTTCATTCTTCTTCGTTCTGTATGCCACAGGTTTTTGAACCAGTTGCCCTGGCAGGCACACCTGCCCGAGGAAAGCCAGGGAATGAGGCTGCTGTGACTTGAATGGAGGTGACATTCTTCCAGTTTCAAAGTCCCTTGCTGGCATTCCATAAATAGAGTCTATTTTCTCTGGATAAAAAGCTGTATTCCTGCCCAAGTTCAAATCTCCTCAGAATGGGTAGCTCCAGCCCTACCAGTCATTCGTGCCTTAGGGAAAACTACTCTCTCAGACCCTTCCTTACAGCAGACTGTGCTGGGTGCTGTGGAGAGAGGATAGGGACCCTGATCCTGGGGACAGTGTAATCCAGGAGGGACACAGGAAAGGCATGTTGGACAGTGTGGAAGGCCCATGCCACCTCTTTAACCTCTTTACTGAGAAAAGTTGTCCACAAGCTGTCTCGTCCATGGGCCTTAGCTAGAAGCCTATGTGTTCTTTACCTCAAACCACACTTTCACGTTTAGCCAGCAAAGGACCCCGTTAAAATGCACATATGTTTCCTGGATGGGGACACACTCATAGGATGCTGAGACTGGACTGACAAGGATCCCAACACTTATCTCTTGCAGCTCCTCTAGATCTAAATGAAGAAATCGAGGCCCAGAGAGGGCAAGGGACTTATTCTAGGCAACACAGGCCTCAGCAAGTTCATAGCAGAGCAGGGACCACACTGCCCTCCTCCTCCCCGTTGACCTCCAGCAAACCTGTTGGCCCAAATGGGATTCTTAGGCATCTGGAGACAAGCAGGGCTGTCAGGGCATGGGCAGTTTGCTTGTCAGAAAGAGACTCAGATAGTCCAGTGTCCCAGAAAGTGAGCCCCACTGAAGAACCAAAGCAGGTGTCCACAGCAACATAGGGGCTCTAGACACTGAAGGGCAGGGGCCTCGCCTCTTTGGGACTACCCTGAAAATCACATGACCTTTAATAGCAACACTGGCTGCCTTTCACTGAGTGCTCATAGATGCCAGACACTATGCTAAGAAATTTACACGCATCATTGCCTTGATCCTCCTGAGCGCTCCATGAAACAGGTATTAATTTTTATTCAGTGAGGCCACTGAGGCTCCAAGAGATTAAGTACCTGCCCGGGGTCACATAACTAGAAAGTGCTGAGTGGATTTTCAACTACAAATCCACAAACTCCAAAGCCAGTACTTGCAGTGACCATACTGATCTTGATTTCGGGAGGCCCCTCTAGCTCTCAGCTCTCAGGTTCAAGTTTCCTGAGTGGGTGAGTGGGCTGGGGTGCTGCTGCCTGTCTATTTCAGGCTGAGCTTTGCTCCTAAGCACTCAAAGCCCAGGGTCTGTTTCCCCAGGGAAGCTGCGTCTCTCCGCCGAGGTCGTAGCGCCCCCTGCTGCTGACTCCCACGCTCTTCTGCAAGAGCTTTTAATGCTGCAGGGCCACCTGTTACAAGAGACCCTAGGGGGTCCTCGAATGAGACCCCCACTTTCCCACTAACACCTTTATCTTCTTGAAAGCCCTCTTGGGTTTTCAGGCAAAACAGAGAGGAAAATAAATGTTTATTTCTGGCCTTCTAGGTCTATGCCTAGGGGACCCCAAAAAACTCACATATTTTTATCCTTCCATCACAAAACAGGCAAAGAGGAACTCTGGACTTTGTATCAGATACTAACTGTCAGATCCTTCATATCAGGAACAACTCCTGTTCTCCGTGGTCCTGCAGACTTGTGCAACTGAGTCTCTCATGTGCAAAATGGAGACAAAAGTGCCTACCTTTCTTCTGGGAAGAAAAAATGAGATAGTGTACGTTTAGGGCCCTGCATTTGGTAGGTACTTAATAATCAAGCTCTTCTCCTTCCTGAGCCGCAGTGTTCTCTTCTGCTGATTTTTTTTTTTTTTTAGATGGAGTCTCGCTCTGTCGCCCAGGCTGGAGTGCAGTGGCACAATCTTGGCTCACTGAAACCTCTGCCTCCCGAGTTCAACTGATTCTCCTGCCTCAGCTTCCCAAGTAGCTGGGACTACAGGCATGTGCCACCACGCCTGGCTACTTTTTTTGTATTTTTAGTAGAGACAGGGTTTCACCATATTGGGCAGGCTGGTCTAGAACTCCTGACCTCAAGTAATCCATGTGCCTCAGCCTCCCAAAGTGCTCAGATTACAGGTATGAGCCACCACGCCTGGACTGATTTTTATTTATTTTTTAAATTTTATTATTATTATTATTATTTTTGAGACAGAGCCTCACTCTACCACCCAGGCTGGAGTGTAGTGGTGCGATCTGGACTCACTGCAATCTCTGCCTCCCAGGTTCAAGCAATTCTTGTGCTTCAGCCTCCTGAGTAGCTGGGATTATAGGTGCCCACCACCACACCCAGCTACTTTTTGTATTTTTAGTACAGATGGGGTTTCACCATGTTGGGCAGGCTGGTCTCAAACACCTGACCTCAAGTGATCCGCCCACCTCGGCCTCCCAAAGTGCTGGGATTATTGGGCACTTGCTCAGTGCAGGTACCTGGCCTTCACCTGCATTCCTTCACTCATATCACAGTAATACGCAAGATAGAACAGGGAAACTGAGGGCTGGGTGCCCAGAGGAGTCAAGCAACTTGCCCAAAGCCACACAGCTGGCCAAATGTGGAGCCAGGATTCCAACCCAGGCAGCCTGGCTCCTGGTGCCAGGCTTGCAACCCTCACAGTGTCTTCTGGCAGCAACATGGCTAGGACAATGCCTTGTACATTATGGAACGTGCAGAGTCTCTGCAGGGCTGGGGTGACATGCAGGAGGAAAATTAGGAATTAATTAGGAATTAATCATTGAAAAACGAGGCTACAGTGAGGAGGCTCTTAGGACTTGCATTCATCTTGGCAGACTTCCTGGAGGAGGTAAGGACTGAGCCAAATCTCACTATGTCAAACGGTCCAACAGTCAGAGTGACTGGTGGAACTGGCTGCCCTCAGGAAAAGTGCCTATCAGAGAAGAGTGACATTTCTCAACCTCACAGGAGCTGAGAGAAAGCAAGACAGGGTGAGACTGTCAACAATAATGAAGACATTGCTTAGGCAGGTGTCTGTACAGGCCAGGCACAGTACTAAGTGCTCTGTAAGAATTATCTCCTGCCAGGTGCAGTGGCTCACACCTGTAATCCCAGCACTTTGGGAGGCCGAGGTGGGCAGATCACCTGAGGTCAGGACTTTGAGACCAGCCTGACCAACATGGTGAAACCCCGTCTCTTCTTTTTTTTTTTTTTTTTTTTTTTTTCTTTTTTTTTTTTTTTTTATTATACTTTAGGGTTTTAGGGTACATGTGCACAATGTGCAGGTTTGTTACATATGTATCCATGTGCCATGTTGATTTCCTGCACCAATTAATTCGTCATTTAGCATTAGGTGTATCTCCTAATGCTGTCCCTCCCCCCTCCCCCCACCCCACAACAGTCCCCGGAGCGTGATGTTCCCCTTCCTGTGTCCATGAGTTCTCATTGTTCAATTCCCACCTATGAGTGAGAACATGCGGTGTTTGGTTTTTTGTCCTTGCGATAGTTTACTGAGAATGATGTTTTCCAGTTTCATCCATGTCCCTACAAAGGACACGAACTCATCATTTTTTATGGCTGCATAGTATTCCATGGTGTATATGTGCCACATTTTCTTAATCCAGTCTATCGTTGTTGGACATTTGGGTTGGTTCCAACTCTTTGCTATTGTGAATAGTGCCGCAATAAACATACGTGTGCATGTGTCTTTATAGCAGCATGATTTATAGTCCTTTGGGTATATACCCAGTAATGGGATGGCTGGGTCAAATGGTATTTCTAGTTCTAGATCCCTGAGGAATCGCCACACTGACTTCCACAATGGTTGAACTAGTTTACAGTCCCACCAACAGTGTAAAAGTGTTCCTATTTCTCCACATCCTCTCCAGCACCTGTTGTTTCCTGATTTTTTAATGATGGCCATTCTAACTGGTGTGAGATGGTATCTCACTGTGGTTTTGATTTGCATTTCTCTGATGGCCAGTGATGAGGAGCATTTCTTCATGTGTTTTTTGGCTGCATAAATGTCTTCTTTTGAGAAGTGTCTGTTCATGTCCTCTGCCCACTTTTTGATGGGGTTGTTTGTTTTTTTCTTGTAAATTTGTTTGAGTTCATTGTAGATTCTGGATATTAGCCCTTTGTCAGATGAGTAGGTTGCAAAAATTTTCTCCCATTGTGTAGGTTGCCTGTTCACTCTGATGATAGTTTCTTTTGCTGTGCAGAAGCTCTTTAGTTTAATGAGATCCCATTTGTCGATTTTGGCTTTTGTTGCCATTGCTTTTGGTGTTTTAGACATGAAGTCCTTGCCCACGCCTATGTCCTGAATGGTATTGCCTAGGTTTTCTTGTAGGATTTTAATGGTTTTAGGTCTAACATATAAGTCTTTAATCCATCTTGAATTAATTTTTGTATAAGGTGTAAGGAAGGGATCCAGTTGCAGCTTTCTACATATGGCTAGCCAGTTTTCCCAGCACCATTTATTAAATAGGGAATCCTTTCCCCATTTCTTGTTTTTGTCAGGTTTGTCAAAGATCAGATAGTTGTAGCTATGCGGCATCATTTCTGAGGGCTCTGTTCTGTTCCATTGATCTATGTCTCTGTTGTGGTACCAGTACCATGCTGTTTTGGTTACTGTAGCCTTGTAGTATAGTTTAAAGTCAGGTAGCGTGATGCCTCCAGCTTTGTTCTTTTGGCTTAGGATTGACTTGGCGATGCGGGCTCTTTTTTGGTTCCATATGAACTTTAAAGTAGTTTTTTCCAATTCTGTGAAGAAAGTCATTGGTAGCTTGATGGGGATGGCATTGAATCTATAAATTACCTTGGGCAGTATGGCCATTTTCACGATATTGATTCTTCCAACCCATGAGCATGGAATGTTCTTCCATTTGTTTGTATCCTCTTTTATTTCATTGAGCAGTGGTTTGTAGTTCTCCTTGAAGAGGTCCTTCACATCCCTGGTAAGTTGGATTCCTAGGTATTTTATTCTCTTTGAAGCAATTGTGAATGGGAGTTCACTCATGATTTGGCTCTCTGTTTGTCTGTGATTGGTGTACAAGAATGCTTGTGATTTTTGTACATTAATTTTGTATCCTGAGACTTTGCTGAAGTTGCTAATCAGCTTAAGGAGATTTTGGGCTGAGACAATGGGGTTTTCTAGATATACAATCATGTCATCTGCAAACAGGGACAATTTGACTTCCTCTTTTCCTAATTGAATACCCTTTATTTCCTTCTCCTGCCTGATTGCTCTGGCCAGAACTTCCAGCACTATGTTGAATAGGAGCGGTGAGAGAGGGCATCCCTGTCTTGTGCCAGTTTTCAGAGGGAATGCTTCCAGTTTTTGCCCATTCAGTATGATATTGGCTGTGGGTTTCTTGTAGATAGCTCTTATTATTTTGAGATACGTCCCATCAATACCTAATTTATTGAGAGTTTTTAGCATGAAGGGTTGTTGAATTTTGTCAAAGGCCTTTTCTGCATCTATTGAGATAATCATGTGGTTTTTGTCTTTGGTTCTGTTTATATGCTGGATTACATTTATTGATTTGCGTATGTTGAACCAGCCTTGCATCCCAGGGATGAAGCCCACTTGATCATGGTGGATAAGCTTTTTGATGTGCTGCTGGATTCGGTTTGCCAGTATTTTATTGAGGATTTTTGCATCAATGTTCATCAAGGATATTGGTCTGAAATTCTCTTTTTTGGTTATGTCTCTGCCAGGTTTTGGTATCAGGACGATGCTGGCTTCGTAAAATGTGTTAGGGAGGATTCCCTCTTTTTCTATCAATTGGAATAGTTTCAGAAGGAATGGTACCAGTTCCTCCTTGTACCTCTGGTAGAATTCAGCTGTGAATCCATCAGGTCCTGGACTCTTTTTGGTTGGTAAGCTATTGATTATTGCCACAATTTCAGAACCTGTTATTGGTCTATTCAGAGATTCAACTTCTTCCTGGTTTAGTCTTGGGAGGGTGTATTTGTCGAGGAATTTATCCATTTCTTCCAGATTTTCTAGTTTATTTGCATAGAGGTGTTTGTAGTATTCTCTGATGGTAGATTGTATTTCTGTGGGATCGGTGGTGATATCCCCTTTTTCGTTTTTTATTGCATCTATTTGATTCTTCTCTCTTTTCTTCTTTATTAGTCTTGCTAGCGGTCCATCAATTTTGTTGATCTTTTCAAAAAACCAGCTCCTGGATTCATTAATTTTTTGAAGGGTTTTTTGTGTCTCTATTTCCTTCAGTTCTGCTCTGATTTTAGTTATTTCTAGCCTTCTGCTAGCTTTTGAATGTGTTTGCTCTTGCTTTTCTAGTTCTTTTAATTGTGATGTTAGGGTGTCAATTTTGGATCTTTCCTGCTTTCTCTTGTGGGCATTTAGTGCTATAAATTTCCCTCTACACACTGCTTTGAACGTGTCCCAGAGATTCTGGTATGTTGTGTCTTTGTTCTCGTTGGTTTCAAAGAACATCTTTATTTCTGCCTTCATTTCATTATGTACCCAATAGTCATTCAGGAGCAGGTTGTTCAGTTTCCATGTAGTTGAGCGGTTTTGACTGAGTTTCTTAATCCTGAGTTCTAGTTTGATTGCACTGTGGTCTGAGAGACAGTTTGTTATAATTTCTGTTCTTTTACATTTGCTGAGAAGAGCTTTACTTCCAACTATGTGGTCAATTTTGGAATAGGTGTGGTGTGGTGCTGAAAAAAATGTATATTCTGTTGATTTGGGGTGGAGAGTTCTGTAGATGTCTATTAGGTCCACTTTATGTAGAGCTGAGTTCAATTCCTGGATATCCTTGTTAACTTTCTGTCTCGTTGATCTGTCTAATGCTGACAGTGGGGTGTTAAAATCTCCCATTATTATTGTGTGGGAGTTTAAGTCCCTTTGTAGGTCACTGAGGACTTGCTTTATGAATCTGGGTGCTCCTGTGTTGGGTGCATATATATTTAGGATAGTTAGCTCTTCTTGTTGAATTGATCCCTTTACCATTATGTAATGGCCTTCTTTGTCTCTTTTGATCTTTGTTGGTTTAAAGTCTATTTTATCAGAGACTAGGATTGCAACCCCTGCCTTTTTTTGTTTTCCAGTTGCTTGATAGATCTTCCTCCATCCCTTTATTTTGAGTCTATGTGTGTCTCTGCACGTGAGATGGGTTTCCTGAATACAGCACACTGATGGGTCCTGACTCCTTATCCAGTTTGCCAGTCTGTGTCTTTTGATTGGAGCATTTAGCCCATTTACATTTAACGTGAATATTGTTATGTGTGAATCTGATCCTGTCATTATGATGTTAGTTGGTTATTTTGCTCGTTAGTTGCTATAGTTTCTTCCTAGCCTTGATGGTCTTTACAATTTGGCATGTTTTTGCAGGGGCTGGTACCGGTTGTTCCTTTCCATGTTTAGTGCTTCCTTCAGGAGCTCTTTTAGGGCAGGCCTGGTGGTGACAAAATCACTCAGCGTTTGCTTGTCTGTAAAGTATTTTATTTCTCCTTCACTTATGAAGCTTAGTTTGGCGGGATAGGAAATTCTGGGTTGAAAATTCTTTTCTTTAAGAATGTTGAATATCGGCCCCCACTCTCTTCTGGCTTGTAGAGTTTCTGCTGAGAGATCAGCTGTTAGTCTGATGGGCTTCCCTTTGTGGGTAACCCGACCTTTCTCTCTGGCTGCCCTTAACATTTTTTCCTTCATTTCCAATTTGGTGAATCTGACAATTATGTGTCTTGGAGTTGCCCTTCTCGAGGAGTATCTTTGTGGCGTTCTCTGTATTTCCTGAATCTGAATGCTGGCCTGCCTTGCTAGATTGGGGAAGTTCTCCTGGATAATATCTTGCAGAGTGTTTTCCAACTTGGTTCCATTCTCCCCATCATTTTCAGGTACACCAATCAGACGTAGGTTTGGTCTTTTCACATAGTCCCAAATTTCTTGGAGGCTTTGTTCATTTCTTTTTATTCTTTTTTCTCTAAACTTCCCTTCTCTCTTCATTTCATTCATTTCATCTTCTATCAGCGATACCCTTTCTTCCAGTTGATCGCATCTGCTACTGAGGCTTCTGCATTCTTCGCGTAGTTCTCGAAACTTGGCTTTCAGCTCCATCATCTCCTTTAAGCCCTTCTCTCCATTGGTTATTCTAGTTATCCATTCTTCTAATTTTTTTTCAAAGTTTTTAACTTCTTTGCTATTGTTTTGAATTTCCTCTCGTAGCTCAGAGTAGTTTGATCGTCTGAAGCCTTCTTCTCTCAACTCATCAAAGTCATCCTCCATCCAGCTTTGTTCCGTTGCTGGTGAGGAACTGCGTTCCTTTGGAGGAGGAGAGGTGCTCTGTTTTTTAGAGTTTCCAGTTTTTTTGGTCTGTTTTTTCCCCATCTTTGTGGTTTTGTCTACTTTTTGTCTTCGATGATGGTGATGTACAGATGGGTTTTTGGTGTGGATGTCCTTTCTGTTTGTTAATTTTCCTTCTACCAGACAAGACCCTCAGCTGCAGGTCTGTTGGAGTTTACTAGAGGTCCACTCCAGACCCTGTTTGGCTGGGTGTCAGCACCGGTGGCTGCAGAACAGCGGATTTTCGTGAGACCACAAATTCAGCTGTCTGATAGTTCCTCTGAAAGTTTTGTCTCAGAGGAGTACCCGGTTGAATGAGGTGTCAGTCTGTCCCACTGGGGGGGTGCCTCCCAGTTAGGCTGCTCAGGGGTGAGGGACCCACTTTAGGAGGCAGTCTGTCAGTTCTCAGATCTCCAGCTGCGTGCTGGGAGAACCACTACTCTCTTCAAAGCTGTCAGTCAGACAGGGACATTTAAGGCTGTGGAGGTTCTTGCTGAGTTTTTGGTTGTCTGTGCCCTGCCCCCAGAGGTGGAGCCTACAGAGGCAGGTGGGCCTCCTTGAGCTGTGGTGGGCTCCACCCAGTTCGAGCTTCCTGGCTGCTTTGTTTACCTAAGCAAGCCTGGGCAATGGCGGGCGCCCCTCCCCCAGCCTCGTTGCCGCCTTGCAGCGTGATCTCAGACTGCTGTGCTAGCAATCAGCAAGACTCTGTGGGCATAGGACCCTCCGAGCCAGGTGCGGGACACAATCTCCTAGTGTGCCGTTTTCCAGGCCCGTTGGAAAAGCGCAGTATTAGGACGGGACTGACCCGATATTCCAGGTGCCGTCTGTTTTCCCTTTCTTTGACTAGGAAGGGGAACTCCCTGACCCCTTGCGCTTCCAGAGTGAGGCAATGCCTCGCCCTGCTTCGGCTCGCGCACAGTGCGCTTCACCGACTGTCCTGCACCCACTGTTAGGCACTCCCTAGTGAGATGAAACCGGTACCTCAAGCAGAAATGCAGAAATCACCCGTCTTCTGTGTCGCTGGGGCTGGGAGCTGGAGACCGGAGCTGTTCCTATTCGGCCATCTTGGCTCCACCCTTCTTTCAGAGCTTTATCCATATTATGAGAAATTACTACCCTTCTAGACTGAGCTGACTCATGTGAGTTTCCATACACAGGACTCTTCCTCCTCTACAGGATGCCGTCTGTTCATGGAAAATTTTGCTGCAGGTGTCAGCGCTGGTAATTCCCGAGCTCAGGTGATCCCGTAATTCTCCCTCTCCGCTCATCACTGACGAGTAACCCCTTCGCTTTGCTTACAGCCTGCAACCGTCTCTTCTAAAAATACAAAAAAAGTAGCCAGGCATGGTGGCACACACCTGTAATCCCAGCTACTTGGGAAGCTGAGGAGGGATAATCACTTGAACCTGAGAAGCGGAGGTTGCAGTGAGCCAAAAATGCACCATTGCACTCCAGCCTGGGCAACAAGAGTGAAACTCCATCTCAAAAAAAAAAAAAAAAAAAAATTCTCCTTTAATCCCCCAATACCCCTGTAGGGCAGCTACCATTAACACGCCCCCTTTACACTTGAGGAAGCTGGGCTTTGGAGCGACTGACTTTCCTACATCTCACAGCAACTAGAGAAGGAGTCAGGATTCGAACCCAGAAAGCCTGACTCAGGCCTCTGCTATACACTCAAGCCATGTAGCTACACCTCCTGGGAGGAGAGCCCCTGGCAGGGGTCATTTTGTGTCATCTCCATGTAGACAGCCCCCCTGGACACTCTCCCTGGTGGCTTTGCCCTAGACCGAGGCAAAACAGGAAGAAGGAGAAAGCTCTCTTTCTCCCTGTGTCCCCAGCATCCAGAAGGTGCCAAATGGAGGATGCTTGGAGAATGAAGGAACCGGTCCAGCAGGGAGAGATGGATTACCCGTGTATCTGCTGCCCCCTCCTGCCCCAAAGGAGAACTGCAAGGCTCACCTCCCTTCCACCCCACTGGAGAGAGGGTCGAGGCAGGACTTCCCAAGCCCTCTCTGAAGAAGGACCAGGTTGCCACTGGTTTTTTGTTCCTGTTTATAATTTTTTATTATTAATTGCATACATTTGTGGGGTCTGATGTGATGTTTGATATATGTATACAGTGTGGAATGATAAAGTCAAGCTAATTTTAACCCATCATCTCGCTTACCATTTTAGTGGTAAGAACATTTGAAATTTACACTCTTAGCAATTTTGAAATTTACAATACATTATTATTAAGGATAGTCACCATGCTGTGCAATAGACCTCAAAAAAGGTATTCCTTCTAACTGAAACTTTTACCCTTTGACAAGTCTCCCAATTTCCCCACCCAGGGGATCCTCCCACCTAAACCTCCTGAGTAGCGTGTACCATCACGCCTGGCTATTTTTTGTAGAGATAGGATTCCGCCATGTTGCCCAGGCTGGTCTCATACTCCTGGCTTCAAGTGATCCTTTCCTCTTGGCCTGCCAAACTGCTGGGATTACAGGCTTGAGCCACTTCACCCTGCCAAAAGTTTCTGTATGCTTACTCTTACATTCTCAGCAGGTACTTACTGTACCTGTCTCCGTATAGACAAGTAACAATATTTTGGGAGCCAGTGCAGTCCACAGACTATGCTGTGAGAGGCACGGGTCCAAAGAGGACAAATGACAGGCCAGAGGCCACCCGGCCAGTACGAGGAATCCATTTCCTCGTGTGCTACCTCAGCAGACAGCCAGGACTCCTCTGCCGTTTTGAGACTCAGGTCCCACTGCTGACTCAGGGTGCAGCTCTAGATCTGCAGCTGGAGCTGAGGGGTAGCTCAGGACAAGGACAGAGCCCCAGGGGCAGTGGCTCAAATTCAGCCCCTGAGCTCAGCCCTCCCCATCTGTGAGAGACAGGCAGAGAGCAGAAAGGCGGATGCTGTCTCAGTCAAGGAGTCAAGACAGCCTCTGGAAATGCAGGCTGGGAGGGAGGGATGGGATCTGAACCTGACATAGGGCTGCGGATGGTGGCACTCTGGGTGGCTTTTTGTTTTGTTTTATTTATAGACAGGGTCTTGCTCTGTCACCCAGGCTAGAGTGCAGTGGTACAATCACAGCTCACTGCAGTCTTGACCTCCTGGGCTCAAGCATTCCTCCTGCCTTGATCTTCTGAATTGCTGGGACTACAGGTGTGCGCCACTGCGCCCAGTCAAGCACCCTGAGTTTCAGAGCAAAATTGTCTATGATGACTTCCCTAAATTTATATCTTTGTCTTAGGGCTCAAGACAATTCTGGGGCTCTCCTGAGGAGTGGGGATTCCTGCTGATGTCACATCTTTTCAGGGGGCTGAATCACAACTTCCTTGGGAGACAGTCATTAAAAAACAGTCTTCCTTCATACCTGAGCTTTCCTCTCTATCTCACGCCTAGGTCGGTGCTTCCTGCACTGCCTCCACGGGCCTCCCCGCCTCCCTCCCTCAGGCACTTTTCCACTTTTCCAGGAGCTGGAGGGTATTTCTTCAACAAAAACCTACTGTGTCACTCCCTCCTTGAGACTTGAGGATAAAGAACATTCTAGAGAGGCCAGGCATGGTGGCTCACACCTGTAATTTCAGCACTTTGGGAGACTGAGGTGGGCAGATCACTTGACGTCAGGAGTTCGAGACTAGTCTGGTCAACATGGCGAAACCCCATCTCTATTAAAAATACAAAAATTAGCCAGACGTGGGGGCATGAGCCTATAATATCAGTGACTTGGGAGGCTGAGGCACAAGAATCACTTGAACCCAGGAGACAGAGGCAGAGGCTGCAGTGAGCCAAGATCGTGCCACTGTACTCCAGCCTGGGTGAAAGAATGAGACTTTGTCTCAAAAAAAAAAAAAAAAGAATGTTCTAGAAGAATGTCCCATCACTGCGGTAGCTACTAGTCCATGTAGCCATTGAGCACTTGAAATGTGGCTACTGCCACATGTTGAAATGACAATATTTTGGATATATTGAGTTAAATAAAATATATTATTAAAATTGAGCCAGGTAGGTTAGGCACAATGACTCAAGGCCAGGTGCGGTGGCTCACGCCTGTAATCCCAGCACTTTGGGAGGCCAAAGGTGGGCGGATCACAAGGTCAGGAGTTTGAGACCAGCCTAACCAACATGGTGAAACCCTGTCTCTACTAAAAAAATACAAAAATTAGCTGGGCGTGGTTAGTGGCGTATGCCTGCCTGTAATTCCTGCTACTTAGGAGGCTGAGGCAGGAGAATCGCTTGAACCCAGGAGGTGGAGGTTGCAGTGAGCCGAGGTAGCGCCACTGCACTCCAGGCTGGGTGACACAGTGAGACTCTATCCTAAAAAAAAAAAAAAAAAAAAATTGAGCCAGGTTCCTGAAATCCCAGCACTCTGGGAGGCCAAGGTGGGTGGATCGCTTGAGGTCAGGAGTTTGAGATCAGCCTGACCAACGTGGTGAAGCCCTGTCTCTATTAAAAATACAAAAAGAAATTAGCTGGGCATGGTGGAGGGTGCCTGTAGTCCCAGCTACTTGGGAGGCTGAGGCAGAAGAATCGCTTGAACCCAGGAGGTGGAGGTTGCAGTGGGTCGAGATTGTGCCACTGCTCTTCAGCCTGGGTGACAAGAGTGAGACTCCGTATCAAAAAAAAATAATAAAATAAAAGTGATTTAGCTTGTGTCCTTTTCCGTTTTTGAATGTGGCCCTAGGAAGTTTATAATCGCCTAGGTGGCTCGTCCTATTTCTATTGGGCAGGGCTACTCTGAGCTTGGCCCTCACCCAGTCATCTCTTCCACTGCCACTCTCCTTACACTCAGTTCCACCCACACCACATCCCTGCAGTTCTATGGATGTTTATCTAGCTACTCCGTGTTATTTAAGAGCAGCTTTCTCTGCAGCCAAAACATCTCCTCCAGGAAGCCTCCCTAACACCTTCCCACACAAGCCCACCCCTTTGCCCCGCCCTTGCCTCTTGACAGCTGCTGCTCCTTACCACAGACCTCCTAAACACAGTATAACCATTGAAGGGTCTTTATTCCACCAGATAAGAGACTTTTAAGAGTTAGGACTTGATCTAACTAATCTCTGCATCTCTGACATCGAAAGCAGTGTTTGCCTAATGATAATTCGTGGATACATGCTGAATAATTCAATGAGTGAATGAGTTAGTAGACAAATGCGTCCAGTCCATAGAAAGAAAGGAGAATTAAAACAAACTCCTGCACCTGGGAAGGAGCAGACTGTAAGGCAAATCGTCAAGACTGGATTCTGGGAACAAAACCAAGCCCAACAGGGGTACTGAGAGCTGGGTGGCAGGTGGCAGGCTAGGCCCACTCACTCGCTTGTCAGCAATTCACTCCATTCTACCAACCTTGTGGCATGCTCCCTTCAGAACCAGGCCACAGGAAAATCACATGTTGCTACAGGGACCTCCAGGGCACCTAAACCACATCTACCAAATCCAGGACTACCAGGGACATGTAGTGATGCGGTTGGACCATCCTCAAGGCCCCCCACCTGAGAAGTGTTACACTATCTCCTCCAGGGATTGCAAACTCAAATGGCCAGGCACGAGTGCAGTTGTGGCAGAGTAAAGACTACAGGAGGTGGGGGCAGAGACGAGTTGAAGAGGCGGCACAGCCCAACCCAAAAGGACAGCAGCAGCGGTGCTGACTGCACCATCAGACACATACCATCCAGATCCTCCAATGTTTAACAAGAAACCAGAAATCCACAACTTGGGTAATGTTTCTAAATTTATTTTTTTCGAGACAGTCTTGCTCTGTCACCCGGACTGGAGTGCAGTGGCGTAACCATGGCTCACTGCAGCCTCAACCTCCTGGACTCAGGGGATCCTCTCGCCCCAGCCTCCCAAGTAGCTGGGACTACAGATGTATACGACCACACCCGGCTAACTTTTTTATTTTTTTGTAGAGATGGGGGTCTCACTTTGTTGCCCAGGCTGGTCTCAAACTCCTGGGCTGAAGCACGCCTCCCATCTTGGCCTCCCAAAGTGCTGAGATTACAGGCCTCAGCCACCGTGCCTCACCTGCTTCCCAATTTTTTAAATTCTATACATCATGCTCCTTGGTATTCACCCAAAGGAGTTGAAAAAAACATATCTACACAAAACCTGCACACAGGTGTTTATAGCAGCTTTATTCATAATTGCCAAAACTTAGAAGCAACCAAGATGTTCTTCAGTAAATGAATGGATAAACCGTGTCACAACCAGAGAGTGGAGTATTATTCAGTGCTAAAAAGAAATGAGCTACCAAGCCATGAAAAGACATGGAGGAACCTTAAATGCACATTACTAAGCGAGAGAAGCCAATCTGAAAAGGCTACAGACTGCACGATTCCAACTAGATGACATTCTGGAAGCGGCAAAACTATGGAGACGGTAAAAAGATCAGTGGTTGCCAGGGTTGGGGGAGGGAGGGATGAACAGGTGGAGCTCAGGGGACTTTTAGGGGAGTGAGACTGCTCTGTGTGATGCCTCAAGGATGGATGCATGTCATTCTACATTTTCCAGATCCACAGAATACACAGGACCAAGAGCAAACTCTCATGTGAACTATGGACTTTGGGAGATGATGATGTATCAGTGCAGGTTAATGGACTGTAACAAATGGACCACTCACTCCCTGCAGGTTTTTGATGGTGGGGGAGGCTGTGCATGTTGTAGGGGTAGGTGATATATGGGAAATATCTGTACCTTCTGCTCAATTTTGCTGTAAACCTAAAACTGTTCTAAAAAATAAGGTTTATTTTAAAAAGAAATAAGTATGTAAAAACCTCTGTACCTGCCGGTGGTATACCTGGGGTGGGGGTGAGGGGCAGAAGGGTCCATACCCCAGGGTCAGGCAATGAGTCTGTAGAGAATGTAACAATAGTGATAAAACTGAGTAGAAACCAGTCTGGGCGGGGCGTGGTGGCTTGCGCCTATAATCCCAGCACTTTGGAAGGCCGAGGTGGGTGGATCACCTGAGGTCAGGAGTTCGAGACCGGCCTGGTCAACATGGTGAAACCCCATCTCTACTAAAAATACAAAAACTACCCAGGCATGGTGGCGGGCGCCTGTAATCCCAGCTACTCGGGAGGCTGAGGCAGGAGAATTGCTTGAATCCGGGAGGCGGAGGTTGCGGTGAGCTGAGATCTCGCCACTACACTCCAGCCTGGGTGACAGAGCAAGACTCTGTCTCAAGAAGAAAAAAAAAAAAGAAGAAAAAGAAGCTAGTCTGCTTCTCATCCTGACCACGCACTGGGAATTCTAAATGACATTAGTGATAAAGCACCCTTCCCAGCCCCAGCCCCAGTCCACCATTGATGCAAAGCAAGCAAAACACGTCCAGAGCCCTCCAATTGGCTGCTCCTCAGCCAGCCTGAAACCCAGGGACTAACGAACTCAAGAAATGCCTGAGTACAAGAATCAGCGAAGAACAAGAGGCTTAAAGTTATGATCCCCTGAAGCTGACTCAGAGACATCCAGGCAGACCTGGGGCCCTGGGACCAAGTGTAAGATCCTTTCCTGGAGCAAGGCAGGTCTAAAGTAGGGCCAGCCAGGAGTGATAGCTCAGGGAATCTCAGAGAGCCCTTATCTACCCTGTTGCAAGCATGGGCTTCCCTAAGGCTGGGGGCAAGGCGGAGCCTACGGGGTGATCTACAGATCTTACCTGGGGCCAAGAAGGCTGCTGGAGTGGGACCAGGAGGCCTGAGGCTGTGACCTCCTACCCTGGGCAGTTCTGCTCTCCCGTAGCTGTGGGGCCCACACGCTGTCCCCGCTCTGGGGAGCAAGGCATGCAGGCACCAAACGTGGAGTCAGGAAAGGAGAGGACTTGGCCAAGCCTACACATCAGGCCACACTTGCAAAGCCCGTTCTTCACTATTCTCTCAACACCACCTTTTGAAAGCTTCTCTCCCATGAGCTCCGCCACCTCCATCCCTGCTGAGTGGCCAAGTCACCATGCTCCCCACGGAAAGACCCCAGGCCTCTGTCCACTCTTGCTCAGTCTCTGTCCCCTTTTGCTGAGTGTTTGATATGTTCCTGGGATGAGGGCCATCTCATGACTTTCATATTCCACCAAGGACAGTGAGTACCAAACTGACGAACTTCATTCCACTGGACTGGGAGTCAAGAAGCCATACTCTGTTACCACTTAGCTACGTGGCCACAGCCACGTCACCTGCCCTCTGAGCTTCCTCTTCCACAAATGTAAAACCAAGAGGGCTGGATGCTCTCTGAGGTCCCTTCTAAATCTAGCATGCTGAGCTCCTCTGGGTATATCTATTGCCCATCCCCTCAGGTAGGGGATGCCAGCCCAGTGCACAGTCCAGAGGAGACACCATACAGAGAAGAACACAGAGGAAATGGTATTAGCTGTGTATCTCAGGTTGTCCCCCAGGGCCGGAGAGACTCAAGAAGGCTTCTGGGTAGGCTGAGCAGAGAGAACACTGCAGAGGGGAGAGGTGACACGGGTCAGCTGGGCGAAGGCATTTGCTGGAACTGAGGGAGCGCTCAAGGGAAGTAAGGAGGGTCCTCTCCCCGAGAGCCTCCCCCACAGCCACTCATCCTGTCCCTCTGCTCTGGCCCCACCCCCACCTCTAAGTCAAGCAAACCCAACTTCTTGAAAGCAAGCAAACAGCCACGGAGCAAGACGCACACACTTCTCACCCATTCCCAGCCAAGGGGAACAGGCTATAGTTTGTTGACAGTGAGAAAAGTAATCAATTTTTCATTACCCAGTGAAGGCAACAGAATGTCTCAGGATGTCAACAGTTTCCAGGCAACAAAGACAAACCAAATACACAGGCCCCTCACCTGAAAGCTGTTTCCTTTACAAGCATCAGCTTGGATGAGAGGAGAGACTGAGAGAGGCAGAGGCAGGTGAAACCACTTGGCAGCCGCAGCGTATGAGTCAGACACTGGGGCTCTGTGGTTGTCTGCAGTGACCCCATTAGCAGATCTCATCAGACCACGACTCAAAGCAGAGCCTGCGTTGGGGGAGGATTCAGGCGCAAGATGTCGGAGCAAGACTGGAGAGAGTGGCTAATGTGGCTTATTCATTCATTTATCCAGCAAACATTTTTTTAGGGCTCTTAGGCCCTGGGTTCAGGCCTGAGGCCCCAGTCTAGCTGGGGAGATGAGCATGGAGACAGCGTCCCCTTACCTTACGGATGAGAAGACTGACAACCAGAGAGAGGAAGTGACTGTCCCAAGATCACAGAGCCACACAGGGGCACTTGGCAGCTGTGCCGCGGGTCTCCAGCATGCAGCAGGCCTATGCACATGGAAGGAGGCTCAGGAAGTGGCTGGCCCGGACATAGTCTCATCCAGAATTAACACAGGGAGCTTTCCAGAGACCTTCAGCAAAAGTGTTCAGATACTGAACCTAAAAAGTAAAAGGAGATCATTAGAATCTCTTATGGTGCCTATATTATTGTTATTTTTAACTCTCAAGGTGATTCTAACCAAAACAGAAAGGATGGCCCTTTCTGGAGCTCCTTCCCCAGCACAATGTCAGGCCTCAGAGCTCCCAGGATGTCTCCCTGTGTTTACGTTAACGTTTCTCAGTGAATGTCAATGGAGACTCGAGAATAAGTCAACACAGTTCCTCACAATAAATGCCAAGGCTTGTTAGCAGAGTAAACCGTGTGCTTAGCCTGTCTTAAAAGAATCTTTGCTGAGTAAACACAAGAAAGGCTTTACTTGAGAGTCAACAGAGCAAGGAGCTGAAGCACCCCGCTGGGCTGGAAGGTGACTCCACTGGCACCGGCCGCAAGGCCCATCAGGGGCCCTGGGAGGGGAGTCGGGATTGGCCATGCGGGAGCTGGAGCATCCTCAAAAGCCCTTCATGGCAATGTGAGGACACCAGGGGCCACAGAGGTCAGGGGGCTTGTCGAAGGCCACACAGCTTGTTGAAACAGAACTAAGTCTCTCTTACCCAGCAGCCTCTGCTCGTCCAGGGAGCCCAGTCTCTTGGTGAGGAGGCAAAAACCCAGTCCGCAGAAAAGAGGACCTGGGAATCAATCCCATTTGCTCTGAAGTATGAAGAAACTGATGTCTTAACCTTCCCACGGCAGTTTTGGTATTTAAAGAAGACTACAGGGAAATGAAGCCCTAATGGCGGCATGTCTGAAATGACAGCAGAGGGAAAATATTTTGGGTCTAAATAGGGCTTCTAGCTTTTTCGGTCTCTGAATGTTCACACTGATTCAATATTATCCTTGGTGATAGTGGATAAAAAACAAGCCTTGTGGTGAAACCCCGTCTCTACTAAAACTACAAAAATTAGCCGCGTGTGGTGGTGCGCGCCTGTAGTCCCAGCTACTCGGGAGGCAGAGGCAGGAGAATCGCTTGAACCCAGGAGGCGGAGGTTGTAGTGAGACGAGATCACGCCACTGCACTCCAGCCTGGGTGACAGAGAGACTCCGTCTCCAAACAAACAAACAAAAAACAAGCCTGAACTGCTTTCTATCTTTTCACCACACCCCACAACTTCTTTGATGGCCTGATATGCATGAGGTTCTCATTTTCCCAAGTAAAGAAAAATTATGACCTGAAATCTTGGACCTATAAGCTTGTTAGTCTCAAAACCCAAGTACAACCACTAACTTAATATCTCATTTAACGTGCCATCAGAAAAAAACCTTCCAATATTCAATTTTTCATTTAATTTGTGAATTCCTTTCCTCTTTCTCAAAAGAATTTGAGTATAGATCAAAGTACAACTATGCAGTAAAGTCAATAAAAAAGCTGCCAAAATTTTTATTTTAAAAATCAGTACCAAGAAAAGGAGGAGGAGGTAAATACCTTACCCATTTGGGTTAATTTAATTACTGAGATTGGGCACCTGGTCTGGTACTGAATTTCTCAGCAGCTGAAGCAGAGAAGAGAGAGTGTGAAGTCACAGAGCTCTCGTTATCATACAGGAGGATGCGGACTAATGCCCCAGAGGACACAAACTTTCTCCTGCCCCTAAATTTTACAAGAATTTTTCACATGAGACCTTATTTAGGAGACCATAACAACATAACAGCCTGCTCAAGTTTTCTGGCAAAAGCAGAAATGGTTTTCATGTGGCCTTTTCTTCCAACAACCTTTGAGGAAAACCAAGGGTGCACCAGATTGCACAGTGATTCAGTGACATCTTTCTTTGTTTTTAAACAAGAAATGAACTTGAGCGTTTGCAGAGGCGAAGTCAAGCGTGCTAAGTAAACTACAAGGGAGGGAAGACCATATTAAAGTTCTCTTGGTTTCCTCTTGGCTGGGTCATGGGAGGGCACACAAACATGCTTTCCCTACTAAGGTGTGGACTGACTCACTCATCCTTCGGCCAAGCAGCCAGACAGCCCTGACTGTGGAACTCACACCCTAGCCTAGAAAGCACTCTAGCGTGAAGGGGTCAATCCCGGTAGCCCTTCCCAGGATTGGCCACTATGGGGCAACACTGAGCCAGCATCTGGTAAACAAAAATTCCTTTTGTCAGCAAACCATCCAGCATATATGAAATTCTACCAACCCAATAATTCCTTTAATTCTGAAAATCCAATATTTGACCTTCCCCATAAAGGGTGTAAAAATAAAACAGTCTTTCTAATTGTAGAAACTGTTTCTTTGATTTCCTTTTTATTTTTTTATTTTTTATTTTTTGAGACAGAGTCTCTCTCTGTCACCCAGGATAGAGTGCAGTGGCACGATCTCGGTTCATTGCAACCTCCAGCTCCAGGGTTCAAATGATTCTCATGCCTCAGCCTCCTGAGTAGCTGGGATTACAGGCACATGCCACCACACCCGGCTTATTTTTGTATTTTTAGTAGAGATGGGTTTTTGCCATGTTGGCCAAGCTGGTCTCCAACTCCTGGCCTCAAGTGATTCACCTTCCTCAGCCTCCCAAAGGAGTGAGTCACCGCGCCCAGCCACTTTTTAACTTTTTAGCCACCAATTCATATGAGATAGCAAAGAAACACTCAACAGTTTTTGAACAGGAACTACGCTAAGTGTTTTATATGTGCCATCTCATTTAATTCTACAAGAACTCTATGAGGTAGGTGTCAACATGATCCCCACTATGCATATGATGGAACTGAGGCACAGAGAGGTTAAATAACTCACTCAAAGTCACACAGCCCTATTTAGCAGCAATGGGATTTGAGCCAACCCAGGTAGTCTGATATCAGAGCATTTAACCCTGTGTCCCAGAAGACTTACATGATCTCATAGCTGGAGGAAGCATCTAGTTCACTTCCTCCTGAAGCAACACTGTCTTCCATATCCCAGCCTCAGCATAACACCTAGCAAAGCTTTTCCTTATTTTTCTTATTTTGACCTAAAACTGTCTCAAAACTGGTCAGAGTCGTTCCTTCTAGAACTACTTGGAAGTTGAGTCTCTCTCCCACATGAAACCCTCTCCAATTTTAAAAAAATCAAAACTAGTGTTTTTAATTTGGGAAAGTAATGCATGTTCATGGTCTTTAAAAGTTCAAGCAATATAGAAAGGATAAACTGGAAAGTAAAAATATTTCTTCCACCCCATCCAATCCCTGTCCTCAGAAGTAACCACTGTAATTACTTTTGAATCCTCCCAGAAGTTTTTTAATACTATAAACATATGCACATAATTTCGGTTCAGTGGGCCTTGGAGGGGCCCGGCAAGCTGTTTAGTTGTTTGTTTCATTCATTTTTGTGTTTTTGTTTACCAGCTTCCCACGTGATTTAGCTATTTGATAAGGAGCCAAAGGTAGAGCAAATCTTCCCTCTCCTTTCTCTGGGTAAAATCGCCTTCTGGAAATGAAGGCGCTGGGAACGGCTAGAACCTACTTCTGCGTAGTGACGGAACAGGGATCTGGTGCTCGAGACCTCTCCTGGTAACGCCGAAATCTACTGCTGCTCCCGAGTCCTCCAAGCAACAGCCCGGGCTCAGGATTCCCAACTACAAATGCGCCCCACCCCATTCCTGCTGGGTAATGAAAGCGTTGGCCTCTCTAGACACGGAGGCTTCAAAACAGATCAGCTGCCTTCATCCACTAATCAGCTCCTGGCTTAAGACGTTCCTCCCGGGGACGGAGGGTCAAGAGCATGCGCAGAAGCCGGCGGTCCAGAAGGCGCCCCCAGCGGTTAACAGGCCTCAGCGAAACTGGAAAGTTCGGCTTCCCTCGGCCACACTCGGCCTCCAGCCCCGCTTCTCCGCCCGCCTTTTCCTCCCGGCGCCGCGTAGGTGGGCGCGCCGCGGGCTCTAAGAGCTCGACTGTCGGCCGGGCGCACGCCTGTAATCCCAGCACTTTGGGAGGGCAAGGTGAGTGGATCAGAGTTCGCGACCAGCCTGACTAACATGGTGAAACCCCATCTCTACTAAATTAGCCGGCGGTAGTGGCGCATGCCTATAATCCGAGCTACTTGGGAGGCTGAGACAGGAGACTCGCTTGTACCCGGGAGGCGGAGGTTGCGGTGAGCCAAGATTGCTCCATTGCACTCCAGTCTCGGCAACAAGAGCGAAACTCCGTCTCAAAAAAAAAAAAAAAAAAAAGCTCAACTGTGGGCCTGCGACCTTCACGCGCCAGCGCTGGAGAGGTGCCAGGATCCCTGGGGCCGAGACCGGGGCGGAGGACGACACTTCGTCTGGCCGCCTAGCCTCAGCCTCTAAGCTTCCTGCATCTTCTCCTTCATCGTAGGTGATGTTGGACGTGACAGAGGAGGTGACAGGTCACCCTGAGTGCGGGACTCCGTGTCCAGAAGGAAGTGGGCCTCCAGATGCCACGCCTTTGCTTCTGCTGTGGCATCTGATGAGTTCCCCGTTCATCTCTCCAGGCATTCCCAGGGCAGTCAGCCCTGATGCCCAGGGGCTAGGCTTGCAAGACCATGCGTTAGGTTCGCAAAGCCGGAGTGCAAGGCCAGACCTGGTACCAACAGCATCTCCGCCTTCGTCCTCATCTGGTTCCCGCCTCAAACCTCTACGTGTGCGGGGGAGCCTGGAAGGTGCGTGCTGTGAAAGTAAATGAATGAATGAGGCTCCTGGGAGATGGCGGGCGCGTGTTTGCCCCTAAAGGGCTGCGACAATGGAAAGAGCATTTGCTAGTCTGGATTCATGGGTTCTAGTTCTGGTTCCGTTCATCATTGCTGCTTAATAAGTTCCTCCTCCCATCTGGGTCCTAACTTCTTGTTTCTTTTGTTTGTTTTTTGTTTTTGTTTTTTGAGACGAAGTTTCACTTTTGTTGCCCAGGCTGGAGTGCAATGGCGCGTTCTCAGCTCACCGCAACCTCTGCCTCCCTGGCTCAAGCGATTCTCCTGCCTCAGCCTCCCGAGTAGCTGGGACTACAGGCATGCGCTACTACGCCCGGCTAATTTTGTATTTTTAGTAGAGACAGGGTTTCTCCCTGTTGGCCAGGCTGGTCTCTAACTCCCGACCTCAGGTGATCTGCCCGCCTCAGCCTCCCAAAGTGCTGGGATTACAGGCGTAAGCCACTGTGCCTAGCCGGTTCTAACTTTTAACATGTAAAAGGAGAGTTGAACTCTGATAAGTATATATTGAAGGCCAACAAGGAGCCCAGCATTAAGTATTGGGGATACAGGTGAGCAAAACGGACAGCCCTGATCCCCAGAACATATGGTGTGGAGTAGGAGGCAGATCGTCAACAGTCACGTGGACGTAATTACACGTGTACATTTTTTTTTTTTTTTTTGAGACAGAGTCTAGCTCTGTCGCCAGACTGGAGTGCAGTGGCACAATCTCGGCTCACTGCAACATCTGCCTCTCGGGTTCAAGTGATTCTCCTGCCTCAGCCTCCCAAGTAGCTGGGACTACAGGCATGCGCCACCACTCCCCACTAATTTTTGTATTTAGTAGAGATGGGGTTTCACCATGTTGGCCAGGCTGGTCTGGAACTCCTGACCTCAAGTGACCTGCCCACCTTGGCCTCCCAAAGTGGTCTCACTGTTGCCCAGGCTGGAGTGCAATAGCATGGTCATAGCAAGTGCAAAAGTCTGGGGCATGAAACACACATATTTCTTGAATTGGACATTATAAACACTCTCAAAAGCATATAAGTCAGAGGTGTGGAAGCTTCAGCAAGTTAAATTGAGAAGTGCTAAGCAAAGTAACATGTATGCTTGGTGAACAATCAGAAGTATGAAATATGAGAAACCAAACCTGCCTGATTGATAAGAATAGGGGGCCGGGTGCAGCGGCTCACGCTTGTAATCCCAGCACTTTGGGAGGCTGAGGCGGGCGGATCATGATGTCAGGAGTTCGAGACCAGCCTGACCAATATGGTGAAACCCTGTCTTTACTGAAAATACAAAAATTAGCCAGGTGTGGTGGCGCACGCCTGTAATCCCAGCTACTCAGGAGGCTGAGGCAGGAAAATCACTTGGAGGCAGAGGAAAATGGCTTGGAGGAGATCGCGCCACTGCACTCAGGCCTGGGAGACAGAGTGCGACTCTATCGCAAACAAACCAAAACAAAACAAAACAAAAAACAAACCAAAAGAATGTATGTGGGTCTATGTATGTATGTGGGTCTCCTAATTTGATTTTCAAATTGTTCTTTAGAAAGATTTTTAGCTATATTAAGATTTCTTAAAAAGCTGGGCCATGCCAGGCAGGGTGGCTCATGCCTACAGTCCCAGCCACTCAGGAGGCTGAGGTGGGAGGATCATTTAGCCCAAGAAAGGCTGCAGTGAGCTATGACCATGCCACTGCACTCCAGCCTGGGCAACAGTGAGACCCTGTCTCATATAAATTGAAAAAAAAAATACTGGACCAAGAGTATAATTTCAGGCATCAATTCTGTAGTTCCTTACTAGAGAAGTTTCTCTCAATGTGTACAACACTGGAAACCATGAGGAGGTGGCAGCACAGCATTCTCTGCTGAGCGTGAGGTTGGCTCTTGGTGTTGCTTTGCTGCAACTGTCATTTGCCATTGATGATGGTTCTTCTCTTCCTCCGAGGGAGAGGATGCAGTCTGAGTGGGGGAAAAAGCCTGGGCCACGCACTTACAGACTGTTAACATTGGAGTCTTGCTAGTGAACATTTTAGTTATGATTGGATTGTTTGGATAGCTGCGTTTGATATTTGCAATATCCCTAGCTTACCACTTAATGTCTGCTCTTCTAGATGCTGTCCTTTTCCCGTATCTTGTTAGTATTCTCTTTAACCCATTCTTCAGCTAAGTAAAGTGTTAGTATTCCCTCCTCTGACACTTGTTCACTCAGCACAAAGAATTCCTACTGTTACCTCTCCAGAACCCTAAGGTCATTACAAATGAGGAAGCTGATGCAGGTGAGAGAAAGGACCAGAAGCATGGACCATGCTGTTAAGAGAACAGGGACAAAGTGTGTTTTAATCTGGTTCACCCATCCACTTACTAGTTTGTAACCTGACAGCTTCCACTTCCCCATCCCCAACATGGGGTCATACTGTCATGGGACTGTTGTGAAGAATGGCATGCCACACAGATGAGCAGTCCTAGCTAATGTTAGCTGCTAATGGGTGAAGGAAAAGCAGGCACTTAACATGTGGATATAGGCTATCACTTATCTTTGTCTTGTGACACCATCCTCACTAGTTCACAACTGCCCTTTAGTACAGGCTGAGCATCCCTTATCCGAAATGCTTGGGACTATTTGTGTTTCAGATTTCTAATTTTTTTCAGACTTTGTAGTGTTTGTATATACTTAAGGTCTTTATGTATACTTTATGATCTTAGATAATTTTAGACGGGGTCCCACTCTGTCACCCATTCTTGAGTGTAATGGTACAAACACGGCTCACTGAAGCCACAGGTGCATGCCACCACACTGCACTAATTTAAAAAAAAATTTATTGTAGAGGCAGGGATGGGTTTAAGTGATCCTCCTGCCTCAGCCTCCCAAAGTGCAGGAATCACAGGCATGAACCACCATGCCTGGCCTATGGTTTTAATATACAGGTTGGGCATTCCTTACCTGAAAATCCAAAACGTTCCAATGAGCATTTCTTTTGAGTGTCATGTTTGTTTTGGATTTTGGGTAAGGGATGCTCAAGCCATGTATTAAAAACGCAAAACTAGCCAGGCATGGTGGCTCATACTTGCAATCCCAGCACTTTGGGAGGTCAAGGTGTGCAGATCAGGAGATTGAGGTTTTTCTATAAAAAATTGGCCAGGCATGGTGGCATGCCTGTAGTCCCAGCTACTTGAGGGTGGCTGAGGTGGGATGATCTATTTGAGCCTGGGAGTTTGAAGCTGCAGTAAGCCATGACCACACCACTGCACTCCAGCCTGAGCAACAGCAAAAGAACTGCTCTCAAAAAACTTAAAACTCTAACACTGACACCTACATACTCCTACCCATTGTCAACTCTACCTTGCTCAAGGTCCTAAATTGTTCACTATCCCGTCTTTGGTACTTATTACTCTTATCAGATGCATATATTTAAAGTCTTTTTTGAGCTTATGAAAAGCTCAGTGTTGTTTTGAACATTCCCAGGCATGTATCCTCATGTCCACATGTAGTTTCTCGAGTAATGCCTCAAAGTAGAACTGCCATTTTCCCCAAGTAGTTGTAGTAACTTACACAAATGATCTTTTTCACATTGAAATGAGGAGTTGCAACTAGAAGTCATGCTTTTCATCACTGAATGTCTTCATCTTTTAAATGCTAATGGAGGTAAGGATAAGACTCATTCATGTGCCTGGCATGTCATTAGCTGCTCTGAACACACAATACTCATGGGTTTATTATATAAATCCAAGCCTGAAAAGTTGAAATTTCCATTCATGTTTATTAATTGGCAAAAAAAAAAGCTCTTAGTTTTTGGAACACAGGTTTGAATTTTTTTTCCACTTTGTCTAACTGGGGACCTTAATAAACTATTAAGTAAACTTTCTGCACTCCTTCAATGTTAACCATAAAACTCCCAAACATTTGGTGAGACATTACACAGCTAAGTCTTCTTTCTTTACAACCTTGGGATGTAGCAGTCAACATTCAGCATAGGTCAAAGTTCGTTCTTAGGCAGGGTTGTATAGGGTAAATACCCAGGTGGCTTTCTACAGCTGGTCTGTATTACCCTCCACCCCCAGTGTAGGGGACACACCTTATAATCATCAAGTTTACACAGGTAACCTGGACAAAGCATCTGCTCTGATCCTTCCTCCTGCCTCCCCAGTGCAGTTTTCAACACTGTATGACGAGATGCCTTCTTGTTAGCATCAGGATTGTCTAAATCTCACATCTGGCAATGGTGGCAGCAAAAATCCAGCCTGTGTCATGGCAGAATAGGCTGAAAGCCAACATTACAAAACAGACCATTTTTGCAGAGCACATTCCCAAACTATGGACAAGACCAACAGCAGTAAAGTTCAGCTTTTTATTGAACACGTTATAAAAGAGGTTTAGTCAAAAAGACCAAAGCCCATGTCATCATCAGACTCCTCGGATTCTTCTTTCTTTGCTTCCACTTTCTTCTCCTCAGCTAGAAAAAAAAAGTCAATCAGGTGTTAGGATTTCCATACTTCATCTCCTTGTGGAAAATTAACGGCAATTTTGCCTATAATACTATTTTTTTTTTTTTTTAAATCTCTACACTCCTCCCAATACTAAAAACACCATGTTTCCTACCTGGAGCAGCAGCAGTGGAGGGGGCAGGACCTCCTGCTGGTGCAGCACCAGCTGCTGGAGCAGGTCCACCGGCCCCTACATTGCAGATGAGGCTCCCAATGTTGATGTTGGCCAGGGCCTGCAATACATATGCATGCATAGGTAAACGCCCAGTTCTTTGTTAAGCACTCACGCAGCCAAAAACGAAAAGTATCCCCCATTCCAGGTTACAGTGATCAACCCCTAACACTATATACAGTGGGTTCCACATCCATGGATTCAACAGTGGAAAAATAAGCATGTGTACCAAACATGTAGACTTCTAAAGTATACAGGAGGATGTGCATAGGTTATATGCAAATATGTTTATATAAGAGATGGAACATCCTGGGATTTTGTTATTAGTGGAAGGTCCTGGAACCAATACCCCAGACACTGGCTTTTCTTTGCTAACAGCCAAGACTTAGGTTACAGAGCAACACACTACTGTTCAGCTTTGAATCTGACAATTACATTCCTATATGTTAAGAACCTCCTGAGGTAGCTGATTGGTTAAAAAAAAAAAAAAAATCCAAACTTCCTGAAACACTCAAATGAATATTCTTTCCACAGTTCCATGTCTCCTCTTAACTGAATTCAAATTTTCAGTCTACTAAACAAATGTAGGACTTCAAAAGGGGCTTGTTAATGACATAGGTACGATGTTTTCAATCTTTCAAAACTCTTCAGAGGACACAACCCTGGAGTTAGATGCTATTAGCTTCACTTGCCAGAGATTAAGTAACCTATAACAATGGAAAACAGCCAGTGCAAGCTCCATGACCAGGAACCTCTTCATTATTAGTCTTTTATATCCCAACACACAGTACCTACTGTGGCAATGAAGTCTGCTAAACCCAAATGTCCATCGAACCATAGGTTTAATGCAAGAATTTACTTCATTTGCTTGCGGGCCGGGCGCAGTGGTTCACGCCTGTAATTCCAGCACTTTGGGAGGCAGAGGCGGACGGATCACGAGGTCAGGAGATCGAGACCATCCTGGCTAACATGGTGAAACCCCGTCTCTACTAAAAACACACGTAAAAATTAGACAGGTATGGTGGCGCGCGCCTGTAGTCCCAGCTACTCGGGAGGCTGAGGCAGGATAATGGCGTGAACCTGGAAGGCGGAGCTTGCAGTGAGCTGAGATCGCGCCACTGCACTCCAGCCTGGCTGACAGCCTGGGTGACTGTCTCAAAAAAAAAAAAAAAAGAAAAAGAATTTGCTTGCAACTTAACATGGGTAGTACCTATCTCCCGAGTGACCCTTTTTGGGAATAAATGACCTGATTCACATTTTTTTTAATCCATGGTTTCAGAGCAAAAGGGAAACCAGAATCTGATAAGGAAACATAAGACTTGACAAGCTGAAATCTTATTAGCTCCTAGAGATATACATGCAATGAAAAACACGTAGGAGATCCAGTGGCCTGTGGGGCGTTATGGCACCGCTGGAGGTACTTTAGCATGTACACCTGCCCTCGTAAATCAGCAGGCCTGAACACATCACTTTGCCACCATCACCTTACCTTTGCAAACAAGCCAGGCCAAAAAGGTTCGACATTTACACCGGCTGCTTTAATGAGGGCATTGATCTTATCCTCCTACAACAAACAAAAACGTCAATCCATCAAAATGTAGCGTATGTAATTATCTCCAAAATGCTGCAAGTTAAAGGCAAGTCACTCAGTAAATGTACAGAACATGTTTAACCAGCTCAAATAGTCTATCACAAGCAAAAGAGATGTGTGCCAGGCGCCCTGCAATGAGGCGAGCCCATCACTGCTGTTCCACGGGCTGGGACTTGCCTGAGTCACGCGGCTATTTTTAAGTTACAAGACCTGGGAGGTGGAGCCGAGCTCGGGCGTTTTCCTCCACGACCGGGCGAATTCAAAGCAATTACACCGAAATAGGTCCGAGTAAGTGTCCCTGAGAGACGAGGCGTGGGTCAGGGTGCCCAAGCGCTGCGGAAAAGCTTTTCTACACGAAGGCTCTTGGAGCCGGAGCGCCCAGCCCTCAAGCGCACCCCATGCCCGCTGGGCCTGCACGTGGTCCTGGGGGCCCAGGTCCTGCTCGGCGAGAGAGGCCCCAGCCCCGAGGAGCGCCCGCCCCATGCCACCTGTGTTCGCCGCCTGGCCCCGGCCGGAAGTGCTCAGTCGAACGGCCTGGAGCCGGGAACCGCATGGAGAGCCGAGAGTCACCGCCCACAGGCGGCCCGGCCGCCGGCCCGCGCCCGCACTCACCGTGACTGTCACCTCATCGTCGTGCAGAATGAGGGCCGAGTAGATGCAGGCGAGCTCGGAGACGGACGCCATGGCGCGGGCGAGTGTAGGGCTGGCGCTGCCGGACGCGGTGCTAGTCGCCGGATGAAGTGAGGGCCTCACCCCAACGCGGCCTTAGCTTCCTCGGAAGGACCGAGCACCTTGGCGGCAGCTGAGGAAAAGGGTTCTCGCGCGTATGCGCAGCCTCTTATGTGTCCACGCGGACCAATCGGCGCCCGCACCGGGCGGAAGAGGCGGACCCAGGACCGACTGAAGGCGCCTGCGCGTTGCGCCTGATTCGTTCTTCCGGTTGAGAAGGTTTCTCGGCGCCTGCGAATACGGTCCCACTTTATTTTGGTATATTATAGGATCTGAGAACGTTAAAAACACTTTTAGGATAGGGTTGCCTAGGTATTCGGACTTCGCCCCCGCTGGTTCCATGAGTTGCTTGACTTGGCAGGAGCTCCGCTGTGGCCCTGATGACATTATTCGTAATCTCCTGGTTAGGTCGCGGCCTTCCCAGCGGGCGCTGGCCCTTAGAGTAAGGGCTGCGTCCCACCTTGGAGGCCCCTGCTTAGCGCAGGACCTTGGGTGAGATAGATGTAGGAGGAAGAGAGAAACTAACAGCGTTATGATAGCAGAAGCCGTAGAGCGCTGACTATGTCCCCGGCACTGAGCCACATTCTACAAGGATTCACGGTAATCCTCACACAGCAGGAGTTGGATGTTATCTCCATCTTGCATATGGCAAAATTAAGTCTTAGAGTTGGTAACTAGCCCAAGATTGTGTAGTTACCGCGCAGTGGACCGTGGATTTGGAATCTAGAAGCCTTAGACCCGGTAGCTAACCCAAGATTGCATAGTTCCGGGCGGTGGAGCGTGGAGTTGGAATCCAGAAGCCTAACTTAGACCTGGTAACTAACCCAAGATTGCATAGTTCCGCGCGGTGGAGCGTGGTGTTGGAATCCAGAAGCCTAACTTCACTGCCTAGTGCTTGGGGGAAGGGGGGATTATGGGTAAATTGTCTATAACCCGTTATGTACTATCTAAACCCAATTTAAATTCCTACCTTCAAAAATGGTCATCTTTACATTCCTCGTGGAATTCGCTTCGTTTACCGGAAAGTTAATTCATATATATATATATATTTCTTTTTTTTTTTTTTTGCGGGGGGAACCTTATTTAGTCCATCCCATTATTTAATAATCATCTCTGAAGAAATATTTCTGTTGGAATCCACCAATCTAGAGTCCCACTTGGGTCAATCTTAACTACAAACATAAATATTTTCATATTCCGAATTTTTAAAAAAAGCTTTTATAAAGCTATCAAACTTTTAAAAAATAAAGCTGTTGAGTTTTCATCCAAATCTAAGCAGCCATTATAGTGGAATTTTGGTCAAGAAAGGTTAAAGCTATTAAAAAATCCAAATATTTCCAAAGCTACGATGAGTCAGTCCAAAATACTGTTTGTCCAGCAGTGTACATAAAAAACTAATCTGCCGGGTGCGGTGGCTCACGCCTGCAATCCCAACACTTTGGGAGGCTGAGGCGGGTGGATTGCCTGAGGTCAGGAGTTCGAGACCAGCCTGGCCAACATAGCGAAACCTCGTCACTACTAAAAATACAAAAAAATTAGCTGGGCGTGATGGTGAGCACCTGTAATCCCAGCTACTAGGGAGGCTGAAGCAGGAGAATCGCTTGAACCCGGGAGGCGGGGGTTGCACTGAGCTGAGATTGTGCCACTGCACTCCAGCTTGGGCAACAAGAGCAAAACTCCGTCTCAGAAAAAACAAACAAAACTGATCTGGTTGACAGGTGGCACTTTGTGGTCATTGAGGAAATAATCGTTTTCTCCACGTATACATTACAGATAATACCTTTACAGGGTATCAAACAGTAAGCACTAACCACAGCTATTCAAGAGAAGTAGTTGAGCAAAACACCAATACTCATGCATTTCCTTTTTTGTTGATGAAGGACTTAGTGGATTCAAGTTACTTCAGACAAATTCCACTGCCCCATATTCTCCTATCACAGTAAAAATTTCCTATTAATATTTTGAAAATACTATGCAATAAGCCATTAAAAAAAATTTTTTTTTTTCTGAGACGGAGTTTCACTCTTGTTCCCCAGGCTGGAGTGCAATGGCACGATCTCGGCTCACTGCAACCTCCGCCCCCCAGGTTCAAGCAATTGTCCTGCCACAGCCTCCAGAGTAGCTGGGATTATAGTCATGTGCCACAATGCCCGGCTAATTTTTTGTATTTTTAGTAGAAACGGGGTTTCATCATGTTGGCCAGGCTGGTCTCGAACTCCTAACCTCAGGTGATTCGCCCACCTTGGCCTCCCAAAGTGCTGGGATTACAGGGGTGAACCACTGCACCCGGCTAATTTTTTTTTTTTAAGTGGGCTGGGGCAGGTCATGGTGGCTCATACCTGTAATCCAAGCACTTTTGGGAGGCCAAGGCGGGAGGATCCCTTGAGCCCAGGAGTTCAAGACCAGCCTGGGGCAACATAGTGAGACCCAGTCTCTATTAATTTTTTTTTTTTTTGAGATAGGGTCTCACTCCGTTGCCCAGGCTGGAGCACAGTGGTGCCATCACAACTCACTGCAACCTCTGCCTCCCAGGCTCAGGCAGTCCTCCCACCTCAGCCTCCCTAGTAAGTGGGACTACAGGTGCATGCCACCACACCTGGCTAAGTTTTAAACTTTTTGTAGGGATGGGATTTCACCATGTTGCTCAGGCTGGTCTCGAACTCCTGACCTCAAGCCATCCTGTTTCAGCCTCTCAAAGTACTGGGATTACAGTTGTGAGCCACCATGCCCGGGCTGTCTCTATTATTTTAAATAATAATTTAAAAAGCAGGCTGGGTGCAGTGGCTTATGCCTGTAATTCTAGCACTTTGGGAGGCCAAGTCAGGAGGACTGCTGAGGCCAGGAGTTTGAGACCAAATAAGGCCACAGAGCAAGGCCCCATCTCTGCAAAAAATAAAAAAATTAGCCAGGTGTGCTGGCATTTGCCTGTAGTTGTAGCTACTCAAGAGACTGAGGTAAGAGGATTGCTTGAGCCTGGGAGGTTGAGACTACAGTGAGCTGTGATCATGTCACTGCACTCCATTTTGGGTGACAGAATGAGACCCCATCTCAAAACAGAAAGAAAGAAGCCAGCCTAGGGAACATAGCAAAAATAAAAAAAAAAATTTTTATTCTCTACAAAAATAAAAAAAAATTTAATTAGCCGGGCATGGTGGTGAGCACCTGTAGTCCCAGCTTCTTGGGAGGCTGAGGCAGGAGGATCACTTGAGTCCAGGAGTCTGAGGTTATAGTGAGCCATGATTGCACCACTGCATTTCAGCCTGGGCAACAGAGCAAGACCCTGTTTCTAAAAAAAAACCTAAAAATAAGAAGAAAATCAAGAAATAAATTCTGTATCTACTGCAATAGCAATTTAACCTTTGGTGTTCTGAAGCATTCTAAAAACACACATACAGGCCAGGTGCGGTGGCTCACGCCTGTAATCCCAGCACTTTGGGAAGCCGAGGAGGGCGGATCACCTGAGGTTGGGAGTTCAAGACCAGCCTGACCAACATGGAGAAACCCCGTCTCTACTAAAAATACGAAATTAGCTGGGCCTGGTGGCATATGCCTGTAATCCCAGCTACTGGAGAGGGTAAGGCAGAAGAATCGCCTGAACCCAGGAGATGGAGTTTGCAGTGAGCCAAAATCGCGCCATTGCACTCCAGCCTGGGCAACAAGAGCGAAACTCCATCTCAAAAAAAAAAAAAAAAAAAAAAAGCTCAGCCTCAAAAGAAATCCAAATTAAATCCAAGTAAAATGTGTGTTCACCCATGCAATGGGATATTTCACCATGGTTTCGACAGTATTTTTTCTAATTTATGTTGTCCCCAACTACGTTTTTTGTTTAAATGTCTAGAAGTCATACTTAATATGTAGATAATTATGGCTGTCACACAAAAAAAGGCATTGTCCGTTTAACATCTTATTATCTTGTATTTTTTCGAGCTTTCTTTTAATTCATCCCTCAAAAAATGAGTGCTAGGTAAATGCAGGGCACTGTGCCAGGTGCTGGGAGGACATGTTGAATGAACGGCCATCACACAACTATGTATTTCTTAGTGCTTTTGATTTTAATTCTTTTGGCATATCTAAATGTCTGAAAGTGAATATATACATACAGAATTCAAAACACCTTCCTAAAATGGTTACTATTGGCCAGTCATTTACATCTTTATTTTGAAAGTTTAAATTGTCAAATAGTTCTAAAGTGCATTCTTGCAGCTAATAAATAGCAGCATTTGTTTATAAAACCTTAAGAAATTCAGACCAGGGCTGGAAAAGTCACAATAAAAAATCAGGCATGATCTAGATATATTCTTCCTTAATCATCTAAGACAAACACTTGTGTGAATTAGTTTATAAGTATACATGAAATATATTTTTAAAAAGCATTATAAAAAATTCATACAGCAATGAAAAAAGGAGTCTTCCTCTGCTATTAATATTAAATATGGCAAAACATATACTATACAAGGTTTGTTGAATACTAGTTGTCTTTGGAACCATAGGGAAAGCTTTGCTCTGGGTCAGTGTATGATGTAGCTGAGGTCCGTGATTTTCAACAAAGCTGGAGTTCTACAAGATGACCTGGAAGACTGCTTCTGGCATGGCTTTTGAGAAATCATCCACACAAATGAAAATGTTCTTTCACTACTGGGACTGTCAGTTCATGGCTTTTTGCGCCTAAAACATAACAACCAGCACTTACTGAATTTTGCAATTAGTAACACATTCATAGCAAATCAATCTTTAGGAGGCCTTTGAGAACTGCTGTTTTATGAGAAAATTCAAGTCCCTCTGAGAAAGCAAACAACTTTTATAAAATATGCTTATCTTAGTATTAAATTTAGAAAAGAAGATTTCCCATCTTTATCCTGCTGCAACAATTTTCTAAATTGCTCACTAAGGTACATAAATGTTTAAAATGTTATATACATATATATACGTATGTATATATGTACATACATATATATACGTATGTATATATGTACATACATATATATGTACATATATATACGTATATAACATTTTATATACATACATATATATGTATGTATTTGTAAAGAAGGGATTTTATTAAAATATGGAAAAAGACTGGGTCAGATTCCTGAGTATAAGTTTAACAGAAGAAGAAAAGGTATGATTCCTTCCCTACTGTAAATTCTTCCATTCAGTGTTATTTATTTTAGTGAACACCTATTGCTACACCAAGACCAAGAAGCAAGTCAGGAAACAATGATTTACACAAAGCTGTCTAGTCCCCAACTTAAGCTTTTAGCCTTCCCTCCTTAGAGGTACTCTCAGTTCACCCTCAGAAAGCTTTATGAGTGTTGGCAGAATATGAACAAGAGCCACCAATCTTCCACCACCGCCTGCCTTGCAGCTCTTATTGCTCTTATCTAGCCTTCTGAGGCTCTCAGCATTCCAGCCGCCTACTGCAGTCTGCCCGTGGAGGCCCAGATAGTCCAAGGGGAAAACCAAAACCATATATTTGTTCTGAAGAACAAGTGGATGGCTGGTAGAAGGAGTGATAACGTAAAGACCAGAGGAGGAAAAAAGCACACAGCAAGACCCCAATTACAGTCAGTACTCACTTGGGTTGTGCGTGATGCTGATATCCAGGTCCCAGCTGGGATCCTGCTCTCATCTCCACAGCCACGGAACACTGAGAGGAAAATGACAAGAGGAAAAAGATCAGCTCCTCTCAATAGTCTATAAAACACAGTTATTTAGCAGGCTCTACACCTAGGTGAAATGCAATATTGCTTTCTAGTTCAGCAAAGACTCTTATGTTAAAACACCAGTCACTCGTAATTTATTTCTGGCACAGGCCACAAATGTTGAGCCAGAAAAATCTTTAGGTCATCTAGGTAACTTATCTCATTTTAGATAAGTCTGTGAAGAGAGTTGGTGGCTAAGGCCATAGCTTAGCCTCCTGACCCCTACCTTCCCATGTTCTTTCCAAGAGCTTCTCCTCAGGAATAACACTTGCAAGGGGGTTCCTGATGAAGTGGATTCTTGTTATTCTAGGAATAGGCCTACATGGTACACTGGCAATGTGAGATTATACCTCAGCATTTTCAAAGAGCATAAAAATCTAGAGCTGTGGGGTTTAAAACATGACAAACCTAATTTTAGTAGGCAGACAAATACTTAATTTTTCCCCTACCCTTGTTTCTACATCGGTCCATTCAGACTCTGCACCATCTGGTTGGGCAGGTGCTACTGTGGAAGATCTTCGTTTTCGACTACTGAAAAAGGGGAAACATGATGCAACAATTATTTTTCCATCTAAGAAGAGGAAAAATATTAGAAGTAGGGGAATACCATCTACATCCCTTTGGAGAATTAATGATACATTTCGCAGGCTATTCTGTTCCTCCAAAATGAACAGCTAAGAAAATGACCAACTTTTAAACAGAGATTTTTGATGGTTACTTACCCATTTGGTGATTCTTGCTTTAAAGTCTCAATATCAGTAAACTGAACAGATTGTCCACCACCCCTTGTTTTATAAATATCACCCTAAAGCCAAAAGAAAAGGTCACTGTTACACACTGATACACCCAAATGAAAAACACACATATATATTTCAAATTGTTCTCATGATTCTATTTTATAGAAATTCCCATCCACAAAATCAGATGGTACTTGGTACTTGCTGAGTATGTACTATCCAAATAATTTAGAAATTTGAGTACATATCTCTCACAAACAAAAGAAGTCCAATACAATGTAATCAGTAACATAAATAATTGCAGAAAAAAATATTCCTTTTGCTCTATATGTAATTTAAAAACTAAACTGCACTAAGGATCAAGAAACTTGCTGGAAGTTTCTACATGCTCTAAGGCATGGTACTTTCTTCTCTGAGTGCCCCCTGTTGTCCATATTCAAATGACAGTATAGTTTTATTTGTAGCTAATTATAACAAGAACAAAAACTCTTAAGTTGAACTTGAAATAAAAAGCTTTTTTTTTTTTTTGGTCTCATCTTTTACTTTCCTGATTATTCACTGACTCTATGATCAAAGGGGAATTCTTCTACAGGCAGGCAAGTCTCTTTCTGGAAAACGGCTTTAGGTAGCTCAATACTGAGTAATTTTGGTGGGTCAAATTTTAACACAAGTTTTGTTTTGTTTTGGTTTTTTTTATCTTGAACTGACAGAGAGCAATAGGAGTTCTTTGCTTAGATTTACTTTAAGTAGTGGTTAAAACTAAATATACAGTCATTAAAAAATTAAAGTACATCATGGATCTAGAATTCTAAGAAACCGAAGAATCTACACCTATTTAAAGCATACTTAGTCCCAGTCTGGCAGACTTAAAACCTAAGCAGTGACTAATTTTCTGCTAACAAAAAGGTTATATCAAATACCCATTGATGTTCCAGTTGACACTACCTGTGTGTCACCAAAGGAGTAGCAGGACAAATGGACTTTTGTTGAATTTTTTAATATATTTTTTTCTCCCGTGAAAATTAGTTTTTTACCTTAATTAGTTTAGTTTCAATCTCCCCATCGGAGGCTAGTTCCTGGTGGGTCAGCATGTACTTCTCACACTTAGCTAGTGCCTTTTCATTTGCAACAGATACTGTGATGGCATGAGGGACATGTGGCTGCATGACTGTTTCAGTTTGCATGTTAGAGGCAGGCTTATGATCTACCCATCTGTCTCCTGCAGAGCGTGATCGTCTGTGTCGGAGACGAATTGGTGGTGCGTTCTGATCAGGTTGAAAGAGTAACTGAGAAACAAGCATAACTCAGAATTAATTTAAGGGCATTATTAGAAGGGCAGCAGGTTTGGCTACATTAGTTGATGACAGTATCATAGCAAACCTTTCCAAAGCTAAATATTTTATTCAAGTACTTTAAACATGATCTTTGCATTTAAACACAAAACCAACAAACATCTTTAACATCAACTTGTATGTTACACATTCTATCTGGGAGTTTCCCTTTCAACGAAGGATAAAAGAAAAAATTCTGGTAATGCTGCAAGTCTTTCCTGCTTGGGGGTGGTTCAGGACAAACAACTCATTTCATATTCTTGATCAAAAAGCAGTATTTATCCCTGCTATTGAGAGGTAATCTATTATGTCCACAACTCTGTTAAAATCTTCAGTAAGATCAATGAAAGCCCTATACATTTTCTAGACTTCTAAACAAAACAGAAAACAATCCAAAGAACATAGGTATAATAAGAACCATATGAATAAAATGATTAAAGAAATGTGAAATACTTCTGAGTGCTTTCAGTTAAGATTTTAAAATCTCATAATAGAACTTCTTGAAAAGTTCAAATACAATAATGGCTACAATACACCAACTAACTTTTCCCCCAAACATTTCATACAGGTTCCAAGAAACGAATAAATAATACAGTATCAAATGAGTCACTATCATACAATAAAAAACCAGTTGCTAGGCCAGGCATGGTGGCACATGCCTGTAATCTCAGCACTTTGGAAGGCCGAGGTGGGAGGAATCACTTGAACTCAGAAGTTCAAGTCCAGCCTAGGCAACATGGTGAAACCCAGACTCTACAAAAAAAAAAAAAATATAGATATATATAAAAGCTGGGCTTGGTGACACGTGCCTGTAGTCCCAGCTACTCAGGAGGCTGAGGTGGGAGGATCGCTTGAGCCCAGGAGGTGGAAATTGCAGTGAGCCAAGATCGCACCACTGCACTCCAGCCTGGGCAACAGAATGAGACCCTGCCTCAAAAACAAACAAGTTGCTTCCAGTAAAATGTCATGTAAATCTGGGAATGCTAAATTAAGCACATTCAGCCTAAGAAAATAATATTTCACATATCTGCCATAGCTATAGTTTGAAGAAATGAATTATCTTTGGAATTTTATGAACATCTCCTGTTTGTAAAACTGAAAGCAGGGCTGGGTGCAGTGGCTCACACCTGTAATTCCAAGATTTGTGAGGCTGAGGTGGGAGAAGGATCACCCGAGACCAGCTTAGGCAATGTAAGAAGACCCCATCTCTACAAAAAATTTAAAAATTAGCCAGGTGTGATAGCACATGCCTGTGGTCCCAGCTACTCAGGAGGCTGAGGTAGAACGATCGCTTGAGCCTGGAAGGTCAAGGCTGCAATAAGCCTAGATGACGCCACTGCACTCCAGCCTGGGCAACAGATCAAGACCTCATCTCAAAAAAAAAAGAAAAGAAAAAAACCCAAAAAACGAAACTGAAAGCAAATTGAAAAAGTCTATCACAGGCCAAATCCGTCAAAGCTAGTCAAATATGAAGACCTCAATTTCAAAATGCACATCTGAGAATCATTTTCGCTATATAGTTACAAGAAACAAATGCAGCACTAGTGACAGCTCTAAGACATGGGCAATACAGTTTGCCACTAAAGATGCTGAGCCTCAAGACAAACAGGAACTTTCTATTCCTACAATGATTTATTTAATGTTGAACACAAAAGAAAGTCTGGTCCTTATCATCTACCATTTAGCAAAAATGAAGGTTTTCTTCAAACATTTAACAAAAAGCATATGATGAAACAAGCTTCAGAAAGATGATAATCCATACAATCTACTAGCATTTATGAAACAAATATTTAATTTTTTTTCCTCACTGAAGTATGAATTCAGTCCACCTAACATAATTTTTGACCAACAAACTTAGACGCACAGATACTAACCTTACAGTAACTTTTCTGCTGCACTTCTAAAGAGATTTTGATTTCACGTAAGAATTTCTAGTAAATTCCCTTAAATATCTCATAGCCAAATTAGATATCTTATTACTGTTTGCAAGGCATAAGCAAGCCTTGAATAGTTTTCAGCCTATAAACTTTCATAAAATGACTGACTAGAGTTGATCAGAATGACCATTTACCTAATTTGCTGTCTAAAAATGTTTAAGGAAAAATCTGCAAAGTAAAGAACTTAAAAGACTTCAGAATCATCTGTTTCCCTGGTAAGTAACTTGGGATTCATCACCATCCCTTAATAATCAGGAATTCAGGCCACATAAATGAACATTCATCTATACCCTGACTTATATAAGAAAATCTGAAGTAAATGTTTACTGTAAGATTTAGAAGAAAAATTCTAAAAGAGCTTTGTTAAGATTTTACTAAATATAAAATTCACAAACATTAACTTGGTCCATTTATTCAGATTCAAAAGAAACTTTACCTTAATCTTTAAGAAGAAAAATATGAAAGTGAATTTATTTAAATACTCTTGAATGAGGCAAATGTAAATTGAGATAAATGCCTCAAGATTAAAAGCAATTTATTGGGCATGGAAATCAGTAGTTTTAAAATAACTAGTCTAGACTCTTCAAAGAAAATAGTCAATGTCATAAAAATAAAAAAAGTAGGGGGACAGGGTGAGACTATTTTATATTAAGAGATGAAAGACATAATCATGATATGCAATGCATACACTTTCACAGTATCATGGAGGATTGAAAAAAAAGCTGGCTGGGTGCAATGGCTTGCCTGTAATCTCAGCACCTTTGGAGGCCAAGGCAGGAGGATTGCTGGAGTTCAAGAGTTTAACACCAGCCTGGGCAACATGGTGAGACCTTGTCTCTACTGAAAATAAAAAATTAGTGTGGTGGCCTGCCCGTAGTCTCAGCTACTCGGGAGGCTGAGGTGAGAGGATCACTTCAGCTCAGGAAGACTGAGGCTGCAGTGGGCCATAATCATGCCACTGTACTCCATCCTGGGTGACAGAGTGAGACTGTCTTTAAAAAAAAAAAAAAAGAAAAGAAAAGCCAATTTTGGGACAACTGCATAATGTCCCAATAGAGGATAATTATTTAATTAATGTTGGTTTTCTTGGATGTGATAAAGATTGTGGCTAGGTAGTACAATGTCCTTATTCTTAGAGATTGTCTCTAAGTCTGTGATTTCCTTTCACAAGGCTTAGGGGAAAAAGGTTTACATATCTATATCAAGTAACAATTGGTAAACTTAGGCAAGGAGGGAAAGACATTACCATACTATTCATTCTGCTTTGCTTTGGGTCTGAAATTTTTCAAAATAAAAACGTGGGAAAACAATTTTTAAAACTAGGGCATGAAAGGAGGTACAAAAAACCTAATTTGGGGAAGGGGAACCAAAAGAAAAATATGGAAAGTATGCTTTAAAACACATTAACCAATTTTGTGCAAAGCTTACTAGCGTATGCAGCTGAAAAGCTCAGACTACTCTGGGATGCACCAAACTGACCTGTGTTGACTGAACACACTTCTGCTGCCAGATGTGTTTAGGCTTTTTCAGATGAAGAGCCAGGCCTCAATTTCAGTGAGTCAATCTTTCAAATTAACTGAGAAATTAGACCTTCTTTATACTATAGCCCAGCCATTTTTCCAATGAACTTTCAGACACAAGTTACGAAAAACAAAGAAGATAAAATCTACTGCTACAATGCGTTAAAATAATACTGGCACTAACCCTGCAGCAATGATCCTCTTCTATTTCTATCTCATTTCTGAATGTAGGAACCACCTCCCTGCCTTCAGTCCAGTACATCCCTCGCCTTCTGTCTGACACGAGACAAGTTTTGCTTTGTCCTGGCTCCTGCTGCCTACGCCTTGCAATAGATGTGACTTTGAGAGGTGTGTTGTACGTAGGCATTTTCTGCTCCCATTCCGAAATACAGGAAGCTACAGAAATGCTGCTGCAAGAGTTAGAGCGCCTATGTAGCTGTGGCTGGCTCATGAGCTGCTGGCCGTTGGAAATCTGAGCAATATAGTTACTAGAAAGCTAGAAAAATTGGAGAAAAATTAATGAGCAAGACTGAAAAACTGAGAAATAATTCATTACTTTTCTATGTTAGCACATGAAGACTTAACATTACAAATAATTATTTGTTCTTTTTTTTGTGCTAAATTCGTGTTTATTCTAAATTTTAAAATATTTTTAAAGAGAAATTTCAGAAATGTAATTATAAAATGTAAAAATTCTCATAGAAATAGTCATCTAATCTGAACAAAATTTCTCTAGTACAAAGTTACTACATAATTACAAATAACTTACAGGCACAGGTGGTGGAGAAACAGATCTTTGAGTAACTTTTTCTCGATCTCGCTCCCGAGAGGGTCTCTCTGGCTTCTCAGTTTTAGGTTCGGTAACGATAGCCTTCAGTTGTTTCAGCTTTTCATCTTTAACCCAGAGTTTATTCTGCATCTCCAGCTGTTTGGCTGCCACTCTACGCTCCTACAGATTATCAATGGCAACGTATATTATTATTCAATCACAGCAAACAAGTACACTAGATCACCCAATCACTTTATTTCCTAAAAATGACAGTTCTCCAATTCTTCCTGAGAGTTAACAACCACCACCAAAACCCTACCACAAATAGAGTAATTCAAAATACTGAACCTAACTACAATGTAAAATAAATCATCCAACTCTGAGACAAGCGCCACACAAATGATACTCACACATTCTTTCTCCCACTTCATTGTCGTTTCTGTCACCATGCCTTGCAACCTGGCTTCTAATCTGCGTTTGTCAGAAAACTGTCGCTGAAGTTTCTGGTTCTGAGTTTCAAGTTCCTGTTGCAAATTGCGTTTATCTTCCTCATAGATAGTAGTTGTTTTCTCTAAAATCTCAATCTAGGAAGGTAGACCACTATGTTCGATATTTGGTATATAAACATTTCATGTCGCTATAAAATAGTCTTCCTTAATTTGCTTATGCAAGCATATTTGTGGAAAGAAAAATCATGGAGAAAGCACTTTTTTCTCTAACATTTCATCTGAATTCCCACCCCCATTCTCAGAAATGAAAACATGTTAAACAAACTCCTCACCCAAAGACATTTATAACTAACTTCATGTGAAAGTTACTTTCTCCTAAAATTAAGGGCTAAAATTTGTTTTTAGGTTATTTTCAGAATTTAAAAAAACTATATTGGTTGAGACTAACTTGTCTTATGAATGTGTACCCCCACCAAACCTCTAAATGACCCTCTGTAAATGAAAGAACAAACATACATGACACAGTGCTGCAATGCTTCCCAACAAAACGGTATTTCCTTCTACCCCATTGTCAGAGATTAATCCTGAGTTTATACTTTTACAATCTGATTTGTAAACCAAATACAGATCCAATTAAGCTTTACTGAGTATCTGTTATGTCCAAGGTCCGATGCTGGCACTTTTATACCATTTCATTTAATCATTTATCTCATTAAAAAAAAAAGCATACTAAGGAAGTATTTCTAATAAATCGAAAAGCAAGCTACAACCAAAGCTAAGCTCTAGAAAGCTCCCTTGTTTGGGTCAGAGAACATCCTTTTCAACTGTTAAAACTCTCATAAAATTAAAGAACATATGATTCTTCATTTCACTCACAGTTCCTCCTTAGCATGGGATGAGGATTAGTAAATAAGCAATTGAGAACTTTTTTTTTTTTTTTTTTGAGACAGGCTCTCGCTCTGTCACCTAGGCTGGAGCGCAATCGTGCAATCCCAGCTCTCTGCAGCCTCAACCTCCCAGGCTCAAGCTATTCTCCCATCTCAGCCTTCCGAGTAGCTGGGACTACAGGCGTGCACCACCATGCCTGGCTAATTTTTTTGTAGATATGGGGTTTTGCCACGTTGCCCAGTCTGGTCTGGAACTCCTGGGCTCAAGTGATCTCCCTGCCTTGGCCTCCCAATGTGCTGAGACTACAGGCATAAGCCCCCACACTCAGCCTGAGAACTCTTTTTTTTTTTTTTTTTTTTTTTGAGACAGAGTCTCGCTCTTGTTGCCCAGGCTGAAGTGCAGTGGCTCAATCTCAGCTCACTGCAACCTCCACCTCCTGGGTTCAAGTGATTCTCCTGCCTCAACCTCCTGAGTAGCTGGGATCACAGGCACTCGCCACCACGCCCAGCTAATTTTTGTACTTTTTTTTTTTTTTTTGAGACGGAGTCTCGCTGTGTCGCCCAGGCTGGAGTGCAGTGGCGCGATCTCGGCTCACTGCAAGCTCCGCCTCCCGGGTTCACACCATTCTCCTGCCTCAGCCTCTCCGAGTAGCTGGGACTACAGGCGCCTGCCACCACACCCGGCTAATTTTTTTTTTTTGTATTTTTAGTAGAGACGGGGTTTCACCGTGGTCTCGATCTCTGACCTTGCGATCCACCCGCCTTGGCCTCCCAAAGTGCTGGGATTACAAGTGTGAGCCACCGCGCCCAGCCATTTTTGTACTTTTTTAATAAAGACAGGCTTTTGCCATATTGGCCAGGCTCGTTCTTGAACTCCTGACCTCAGATGATCTGGCCACCTCAGCCTCCCAAAGTGCTGGGATTACCGGCATGAGCCACCACACTCAACCGAGAACTCTTAATAAGCAGCATTTACAGGCCGTTGGAGCACAATATCTCCCTCAGAGACCAGTGCTAAAACACCAGCACATACATCTATCATAATAATGTCAAAACAAACCTTATATTCCAAAGTTTTGTTTTTCTTTTCCAGTCGTTCTATTTCCAATTTCTGTCCTGAGATCATCTTTTCCTTTTCATTTAGTTTCCCTTGCATGTGGTTTTCTTTACTTAAAACAGCATTGTCAAATTCTTGTAACAAAGCTTTAAAAGCATTAGCTGAAACAAAAACACACAGGTCAAGTTTTACACCAGTTCTAAAACAATGATATCAACTTCTGCTAGCAGACACTAGATAAAATGTAGTTATTCAGCACATCTCTGTGAGAATCAGTCTATAATGAGAAAACAAGTTTAGAGGGGAATCAAGAGCTTCATTCTCAAATTGACAAGATATTCACAGAAGCTTTCTGTTAAATGCTGAAAAAATACTCAAGTCTTTCATTGTGCACTACAGCATTCTCTTCCCAATCCTTACAGGTACTTTGCTTCACAGCAACAAATGCAAAAACAGAAACAACACTACATTTGGGATTAAACCTGAGCTGAAATCCGTGGTACATGACTTACTAGTTATGACTTAGGCAAATTAATGTTTCTGAACAAATTTCATTTCAGTATGGAAATTTAAATACCACTTTCTCTCACAACTTTTTGGTAAAGATTCAAATGAATAATGATAATAAAAATAGTAGAGCCAGGCATGGTGGCTCATGTCTGTAATCCCAGCACTTTGGGAGGCCAAGGTGGATGGATCACGATGTCAGGAGTTTGAGACCAGCCTGACCAACATGGTGAAAGCCCGTCTCTACTAAAAATACAAAAATTAGCCGGGCATGGTGGTGTGCACCTATAATCCCAGCTACTCAGGAGGCTGAGGCAGGAAAATCACTTGAACCTGGGAGGAGGAGGTTGCAGTGAGCCAAGATTGCACCACTGCACTCCAACCTGGGCAACAGAGCAAGACTCAGTCTCAAAAAAAAAAAAAAAGTAGATACATTCATTCACTGAGATACATTCACTATGTACCAGAGTTTACTGTTCTACAGGATTTTCATACTTTATCTCATTTATCTTCACAACGTATCCGGAGGTAGAAACAATTACAATCCCCACTATGTAGACAGGGGAAACTAAAAAATATTTGTGTCTCCATCACTGTTTGTAAAAAACAAAAGAAAGAACACACGCTCACTTTTTTCTTTTTGACTTCCTTAGAATACAAAAAAGAGCTGTGGAAAAATCCCTTGTCATACTAATCAAACAATGCCTTGAGTGCTTCTAAGTTATAAAGACACAATTTTCTTTAACTTCCTTAAAGATGCAATCTACCATATAACTCAGATTCATTGAAAATACTTTCAATTTCAGAAGTTACAATTATTGCAAATTGGCTGGGAGTGGTGGCTCACGTCTGTAATCCCAGCACTTTGGGAGACCGAGGCAGGCAGATCACTTGAGGTCAGGAGATTGAGACCAGCCTGGCCAGCAAGGCGAAACCCCGTCTCTACTAACAGTACAAAAATTAGCCAGGCATGGTGGCATGCGCCTGTAGTCCCAGCTACTCGGGAGACTGAGGCAGGAGAATCGCTTGAACCCAGGAGGCAGCGGTTGCAGTGAACCGAGATTGTGCCACTGCACTCCAGCCTGGGGGACAGAGTGAAACTGTGTCTCAAAAAAATAATAATAATAACTAAATAAAATTATTGCAAATAGTTTTGCCCTTACATTGTTTGTTAAACTCATCAATCATCATTTGTCGTAGGTGATGTCGTTTCTCTAAGGCTTCAATCAGCCTTGGAAGTGTCTGCTCATCGTTGATATCCAAAATTTCGCATGATGGCAAAGGTGGAAAACTCTGCAAAACCACGTCAGTAACCAATGGTTCTGTATTGAATTATAGAAAATTACAAAAAGTTACATAGGAGAGAAAGAGCTTATTTAAACAAGTTTAACACTGAATACAGCCCCAGTGCAACTAACCATTGCAATTTCTTGAGCTGACATAAGTTTATTTGCCTAAGAATCATAGTATGCAAAATAAGCTCATTTAAATTTTGTTCAAATTATTATGTGCTTGGTTCTTCTGAAGGTATGTAAACATTTCTCTTATATGAAATAATTTTTTTAAAAAAAGAGAGAAAGAGATAGACCAATGAGTGGACAAATGATACAACACCAAATCATACCATTTCCAACTGGACCTCGAGGCTGGTTTCTGTATCGCCTCCCAGGCGTTAAACCACATATTGCCTTGTCTACAGGTCTTGCTACTTCAACTTCTTGAGTCACTTCTGCAAATCTCATGACTTGCTAAAACACAAAACAAATTGAGTTTAAAAAAAAAATAAGGATATCCAAGCCCCAGAAATTACTAAATGAAGCAAAGATTGCTTATTTTTATTTATTTGAGACACAGTCTCACTGTCACCAGGCAGGAGTGCAGTGGCATGAACACGACTCACTGCAGCTTCAACGTCCCAGGTGGGCCCAATTGATCGTCCCACCTCAGCCTCCCAATGCGTTGGGATTATCAGCATGAGCCACCACACCAAGCCTAGTTTACTTCTACAATCAATGGTTCTCTATCCATTTATAAAATATTCAAAATGTCATTCTGCTCATCCAAATAACTGTTTTCCCGACAAAAACTCAAGACTTTATACGACAAATACATTAAAATTACCAAGTTTTCTTCATAATCTTCAGCCTTGGGGTTCACACACACGATCATCCGCACTTTTCCTTCCCCATCAAAGTAGTTCTTGAACAGATGGGTTAACTTTGAATCTCGATATGGAACCATCTACAAAGACATTCATATCCAAATGTGTTATGCAAAAAATGTACACAAATGAAACTATACAAAAGATCAGAGCAAAAAAAAAATGCACACAAATGAAACTATACAAAAGATCAGAGCAAAAAAAAATGCACACAAATGAAACTATTCAAAAGATCAGAGCAAAAAAAATGCACACAAATGAAACTATTCAAAAGGTTAGAGAAGGCTGCTGCCTACCTTGTTAGTTCCATACATTTGGTTCTCTCTTAGGACATCCATACACGTTCTTAGCGTCATTAGTGACTGATTAATATTACCTGACAGAAAAATATACATAGATGCTATTTCAGAACAACAGTATAGTAGCTAAAGTGTGTTCTGTTTGCCTATAAAATCTCAACTTCAAACAACTAATAGATAGAAATTATAAATAACAAATTTTTGCAGCTCAATATAAAGAGCTGTCTATGCATGGTCCAGGCTCTCTTTCAATAGCAGTATTTCTGGGAAGGTTAAACAGCCATCCTTCAGGGATTCTATCAACAGGATTTTCCACAAAATGCAACATTACAGTTAATAACTATAAGGTTTCTTCCAAATCCTAAATTCTCTGAAAGAATATCTTAGATAGGGATGTTTAATATCCTCATATCAAAATATATTCTCTAGGAAATTGGCAGGAATCATGGCGACCCCCAGGCCACTGTCCCGCTTCTAGGGGTGGGGGAAGAATATCGTCTGTGTGGGGAGGAACTATGGGACCACACCAGGGAGATGCCAACGCGGTGCTGAGCGAGTCCGTGCTGTTCCTGAAGCTGTCCACGGCCTACACACCTGAGGGCTCGCCCATCCTCATGCCTGCGTACAGCTGCAACCTGCACCACGAGCTGGAGCTGGGCGTGGTGATGGGCAAGCATGGCCGTGCAGCTATGGACTACGTGAGCAGCTATGCCCTGTGCCTGGACATGACTGCCAGGGACGTGCAGGACAAGAAGAGGGGGCTGCCTTGGACTCTGGCCAAGAGCCTTACGGCCTCCTGCCCAGTCAGTGCGTTTGTGCCCAAGGAGAAGATCCCTGATCCTCCCAATCTGAGGCTCTGGCTCAAGGTCAACGGCGAACTCAAGACAGGAGGGTGAGACATCCTCCATGATTTTTTCCATCCCCTATATCATCAACTATGTTTCTAAGATCATGACCTTGGAAGAAGGAGATATTATCTTGACCAGGACACCAAAGGCAGTTGGACCAGTTAAAGAAAACGATGAGATCCAGGCTGGCATACATGGTGTGGTCAGTACCAGATTGAAGGTGGAAAGGCCAGAATATTGAGTCATTTCTTAACAAGTTTCAGGGAGAAGGGAGGAAGACAAAGGCAAACAACGGCTATTAAATGTCACAATCCTTTAATAAGAAACCAATTATTTAAAAAAATGATTAGATTGCTATGGCTCAACTCAGAGAAGATGGATTCTTCAAGAAAACGTGAACTAGAACGGATGGGCCAGAAATTTAAAAAGCCAAAGTAGAGTACTTCTGATGCTTCGGAAACATTTTATCAAACTAAATGTTCTAAAGAGTTTTCTTTCGTAAAACTGGATTGGAGAAGACTTTTCAGTGAGTTATCTCTAGGATGATCAGTCGTTCAAGACTTAAAAACTGCAGGGAAAACTGAAAGTTATGTTCCAGATCCATGTTTCCTAAATTTCCTTGGACTTGGTCATCATCAGGAAGCATTTGTAAAAATAAAAATTTCCAAACTACTGTTGCCCATCCCAGCGCCACTAAATCAATTTGATAGGATTAATCTCCAGTGAAGCTGTGTTTACAGAGCACTCCAAATGATTCTTATCAGGGAAATGTGGAAAAACACTGCTGTACATAATCAATTAATTTAAATTTTTACTTAATAAGTGAACAATTAATGAAGATTTCACCTGTTTACTTAGGGTATCTACCCTGACCCATCGATTCTGAGTTCAGATGATTTGGAAATTATTGTTTTCCAAATAAGTGTGCTGCCTTTTATGTGGCTAAAAAATAAAAATAATAAAATAAAATAAAAATAAATAAAATATATTCTCTAAGGCAGCAGATCCCCAAACTTTCTGGCATCAGGGACCAGTTCCATGGAAGACAATTTTTACACAGATGAGTTGAGGCTTGGGGGGTGTGGTTTGGGATGAAATCATTCCAGCTCAGATAATCAGGCATTAGATTCTCATAAGAAGCATGCAAGAGTCTGAAGCTCTTGCTGCATCTAGAGGGGCTCTCCTGTTGTTTCTGACAGTCAAGTGTCTTTGGAATCAGCTAACTCTGTCCCCTCTACATCTCAGCAAGGATTTCTTAGGTGACATACTTGTTACCTCTGACCACTCTTATTTGGATTTCTGAGCCAAGGCAAGCCTAACAGTCTAATCAAGCTTTCAAGAATGCACCTCTCATCTGATTAGACCCCATAAGAATGAGTTCATTTTGGAACCTTGATTGAGGTCAGCTAACTCGATTATGCTTTCACCCTTGGACTCCCAAGGATACAGAGGATCTTGGATACACCTCCAAAAATACAGAACTCATCTGTACCTCTGTAATATTCCATGATTCATGATTTATGTTCCTTGACCCAAACTCCTAATGTTCTTTCTTCTTCCACTGTGCTCTCAGGAACTCATGTTATTAACAGATGTCCCTGCATCTTCAAATCTCTAACAAAATAATCCATTGATAGCTTTCCCTAGTGGTGAGGGGTTCTTAACCTGAGGTCTGTATTGTCCGGGGGAACATTATGGGGTGTCTGCATACTTAGATGGAAAATAAATTACATAATTTATTTTTTACCAAACTAACTGGAAATCACTAGTTCCTTCAATTATGAATGCAGGCCAAAAACCACAGCATTAGTAGTACCTGTAATTGGTATCAATACAAATCACAGATATTTTTATAGCATGTTACAGTTTGTTGCTCATCAAGATATTCATGTTCATCATTACACTGCATTTATTTAATCAGACCTGCTGCTGTGTCTTTAAGGTATTAATAAAGAAGCACATAATTACTGTATGACAAACTTAAGAATATTTTTAAAACACATTTCAATGCAATTGGTTTCCACTGTAATCCTCTCTGTGTTATACCTTCAGAAATACTATACCAGGAAGGGTCCATAGGCTTCACCCTACATCCATGGCACACAGCCTTGCAACCTAACCATTTATCTCCTGCTGCAGCCCTATAGCCTTTCAGTGAAAAAAAAAGCTACTTGTTTTCTAAAGGCTGACATTCTACAAGTATGGTAAACAGAGGGAGAGGCTAGCAACATTTTCCTAGTTCCTCCCTATTGCCTTGAAATATTCCTCCTACATGCCAGTCCCTGGTTTATTTTGGTATCCATGAGAACAACAATCATTCTCATACGCTGTAGTCACAGGGTCCCAATGTCCCAACTCCAGTAAATCTTTATCTCTTTTCCATTACAGTTGACAGCCCAAACCCTATCCCTCAGAAGTGTACCACCTCTAAAAACCTGGAGTCTCTGCCATATGCCCCAACTACAATCTCCTTTTCTACTCTCACTCCCTAACTCTATATTAACACTAACAGTCCTTTCTAGCTTTTCCCCAAAGCATCCAAAACTTCAAGTTTTTACTTTCTTCCCAACCCAGCTCTTGTCCCATCAAAGTTAATCCTTCCTCTTGGATCTAGATTCAGATTTTCCTGCCTCTTCTGGGATCTTGCTTCACCAATAATCACCACTTCATTATTAACACCTAGTAGGTAAGCGGCACTGGGTAGACAATGACAGCACACACACAGCCCACTCTCATCAAATTCAAGTGATTCTGACAAATTGAGTCCTTTGGCCCAGGGTAGAGGCAGCTCTAAAGGCCCCATTTCTCACCACTGGACTTAAACATCATCTCTTCAGCATATGAAGAAACTCAAGTCTTTACTATCTTCTAATGTACATATATAATGTGTGTGTGTATTTTTTCATCATTTCATAATCCCTCAAATCCCTTTTAGCTATCACCCTTCTCTGTCCGTCCCAAGCTAATAATCAAGGGCTTGTTGTTCCTCAAGCTTCTGGTCTCAGTTTGTTCCTCTCCATTCGCTATGAATTATCTTACCTCACCCAACTGCTTCAATCATTTCTCTATTGGCAAAGCCTAAACCTATAAATCTCAAATCAAAATCTCTCTCCTTCCAAATCCATGTACCTCTGCATCCAATTGCAAGGCACTTTCACTTGTATAAATCGAATATTTCAAACGCAACTCATTAACTGCCTATACCTGCTCCGAAAACCGCTTCTCCTCAATCAAACATCTCCTTATTCTCCACATCCAGCTGGACCTACTTCCTAACTAGCTCTCCGTATTGTCTGACCTTTGCCTCCAGGTCACACAATTGCTTACCTGAATTGCTGCAAAAGGCTCCTAACTGCTCTTTCATATATTTAGTTTCACCCCTGGTAAATTATTTCTCTACACTGGCAAAACGATCTTTCTAAAAGACTAATCCTTCTTTAAGGGGAGGCTGTATGACATAGAATAAAGACACAAGCTGTGAGAGTCCAACCAACCTGGCTCCAGCCTTGAGAAAATTAACCTTCCCAAACCTATTTCCTCATCTGAAAAATGAGTGTGATACAATCCTACCTATCTAGTGTGTGGATACTATGATACACACTAGACCCTTAATAGTTGGCAGCTAACATTATTCCTTCAAGATAAAATTCAAACTTCTAGATATGACAGACAAGGGTCTTCATGACCTTGCCTTGCTCTCCTGCCTCAGTTCTCATAGTTCACCAACTTGTATCCTCTAGTTCAGCTACTTTGACTCTGCCATATTATCTCAGGACCAAGCAACTGCCTCCTGGGATAGGAACGTTGCCTTTAATCCTATCCTTCTTCATACAGCTCACTCCTACTCAATTTTTCACCTTCCCACTCCCAGATTGGTTTAGGCAGCCCTACCCTGCACTCTCATCATACTCTACTCAAACAATCTAGTTTATGTCCTGATCTCCTCTATTAGGATGGGCTCTCTCCAGCAGGACTGTGTCCTTTGTATCTGTGTTTAATTCCTGGTACACAGTAGGTACTCAATACATGTTTATTAACATAAAACACAACATGCAAGGTGACAGAAAACCCAATTACTGATTTGATCACACTGTATACATCTATCAAAATATCACATATACCCAAAAAGTATGTACAACTATGATATATTAATTTTTAAAAAACTACAAAAAGGCAACAGGACATAACATGCATGGATTTTAAAAAACACATATACAGATTGGCTATATATATATATTTAAAGCCTTCAATTGGCTTGTGTTCAGAATTTTCCCATCTCTAGTAGCCAATTTTTACCACTAATAAATATTGAAATAACATTTCAAGGCCCCAATACTGACCTACAACACTAAAAATAGACTCCTTTTTTGTTGTTGTTGTTGTTGTTGCGACAGGTTCTCTGTTGCCCAGGCTTGAGTACAGTGGTGAGATCAGGGATCGCTGCAGTCTTGACCTCCAGGGCTCAAGCAATTCTCCCACCTCAGCCTCCAAGTAGCTTGGAACTATAGATGCACCACACCCAGCTAATTTTTTGTATAGATGGGGTTTCATCATGTTGCCAAGGCTGGTCTTGAACTCCTGGGCTCAAGTGATCCACATGCCTTGGCTTCCCAAATTGCCAGGATTACAGGTGTGAGCCACTGCACCCAGACTAATTGAATACAACTTTCCTCATTCTTAAAGAAATCAATGTATTGTAATAGATTGATACCAAACCAGCCTAACTATAAACTTAGTCTCTAAATTATCTAATGGAGGACAATTGTGCTTAAACCACGATCAAGGCCGGTTACAGTGGCTCATTCCTGTAATCCCAAGACTTTGGGGCAGCCAAGGTGAGAGATTACTAGAGCCCAGGAATTTGAGACCAGCCTGGGCAACATAAGGAGACCCTATCTCTACAAAAAATTTTTAAAAATTAGACAGACATGGTGGTGCATACCTGTAGTCCCATCTACTCAGAAGGCTACAATGGGAGAATCAATTGAGCCCAGGAGTTTGAGGCTGCAATGAGCCATGATCACACCACTGCATTCCATCCTGGGTAACAGAGTAAGACCGTCTCAATAAAATAAAAATTAAAAAACAAAACAAAACAAAAGACAAAGAACCACCCATTGATAAGTAGATAATAAACTGGCATTGCAAGTTTCTGAAAGTTGTAGCAATAAATAAATACTATACTTTACTCACCAGCTTCACGTAATCTGTTCCCTTCTGCTCTGGTCCGGTTAGTTCTTTCACTTCCAGCAAGATCTACCAAGGACAACTGACTTATAGTGATTTGTTCTTTTTCCTAAAAAGATCACAAAGCCAATAACTTAAAATGGGTTATAACTGGTTTACAATGTTCTTTAAATAGATTCATATCAAGAAGCTAAGTCTTAATGAACATTTGCACAGTACAAAATGCACAGGACAGGCAAAGGATACATATTTTAGGGGAGAATTTGCTAAGAGTATGATAAATATACTCATGACATTAATGATTACTTGTCAATTGGCTGGTCTTCCTTCTGCATCAGACAGTAAGCTCCCTGAGAGCAGGGACTCTGTCTTTTACTACCTTATCACCAGCATGCTGCACAGTGCCTACCACTCAGTAGGAACTCAGCAGATATTTGCTGAGTAAGAGTCTAGAACAGGATTATCCTAAATTCTTCTATAATCAGATATTTAATAATCTTATAATTTCATAATGCTATAAATAATTCTTTTTTGTTTTTTTTGGGAGACACAGCGAGACTTGTCTCCCGGCTGGATTGCAGTGGCGCCATCTCTGCTCACTACCACCTCCTCATCCTGGGTTCAAGCGGTTCTCTTGCCTCAGACTTCCGAGTAACTGGGATTACAGGCATGTGCCACCATGCCCAGCTCATTTTTTTTTGTATTTTTAGTAGAGACAGGGTTTCACCATGTGGACAGGCTGGTCTCCAACTCCTGACATCAGTTGATCCGCCTGCCTCAGCCTCCCAAAGTGCTTGGGATCACAGGGGCGAGCCACCACACCCAGCAGATAATTCTTATAAAAAGAAGTGAAAGTCAAATGGTACCGAACTGATGCTGTAATATTAGATGTGATTCAATGAAAATCACGTGTATGTGGAAGGCTGACTTATAACCATTTTTTTTTTTTTTTTAAGACAGAGTCTCGCTCTGTTGCCAGGCTGGAATTCAGTGGCGCGATCTTGGCTCACTACAACCTCTGCCTCCCTGGTTCAAACAATTCTCCTGCCTCAGCCCCGAGTAGCTGGGACTCCAGGCATGCGCCACCATGCCCTGCTAATTTTTGTATTTTTAGTAGAGACGGGGTTTTGCCATGTTGGCCAGGATGGTCTCCATCTCCTGACCTTGTGATCCGCCCGTCTCGGCCTCCCAAAGTGCTGGATTACAGGCGTGAGTCACCGCGCCTGGCCCTTATAACTATTTTCTAGCTAACAATTATTGAGTGCTGACTATAAGCTAAGCACTGGACTAAGAACTTCACACGCATTGCCTCCTTTAATTCTCACAACCTTATAATGAGGTTTTATTATAGCTAGTCAGTAAATAAGTAGAAATGAGCATTCAAACCCTGGAGGTCTTCAATACCACTCCTGTCACTTATAAACCTTCATAACGCCACAATTTCATGATACAGTTTGAATAAAATTACACTTTAATGGGTTACAGTTATTAGATTATGTATACTCAGACTCAAATGCTGTTACTAATTGACACAAGCCTTGTAGTGTGGCAGGCCAGGCAGTAAATAGTGATCTGCATATGGGGGACCCTACTGGCCTATCAACCAAGAGATGAACAACTTATAACACTGGCCACTTCCTAAACTATACCTACCCTGAAAAATGAATTACTGGCATTTTAAAACCATTAACTGAATTTCCACTTACAGAATGAGTCACCAGAGAGAAAAAATCAGTCTTATTTTATCACTTCTACCAAAAAGATTTTTAAAGATTTGCAAACTTTTTTCACAGCAAAATTCAGGCTCTAAGATTCAATATCCAGCTTCCCAAAACTATAATAATGGGGGAAAAAAAGTTTTTAATGTCATCGCCTACATACAGAGTCATCCCTTGGTATCCTCAAGGGATTAGTTGTAGGATCTCCTACAGATACTAAATTTCACAGACACCAAATTCCATGGATGCTCAAGTCTTGTGTATAAAATGGTGTAGTATTTTCATATAACCTATGCAAATCCTCCCATACACTTTCTAAAATTCTATTTTTTTATTTTTTTATTTTTTAGCCTTATTTTATTTTTTTGCAAAGACAAGAGACTTGTTTTGTTGTCCAGGCTGGTCTCAAACTCCTGGCCTCAAGTGATCCTCCTGCCTTGGCCTCCCAAAGTGCTGGGATTACAGGCATGAGCCACGCACGCACGCACCCAGCCCTCCTGTATACTTTAAATCATATTTAGAGTACTTATAATATCTAATACAATGTAAACACTATGTAACAAGTTGTTATACTGTATTGTTTAAGGAATAATGACCAAAAAAAGTCTGTACATGGTCAGCACAAAGGTGGCATTTTATTTTCGAATATTTTCAATCCACGGTTGAATCTATAGAGGTAGAACTCACAGATACAGAGAACCAACTGTATATTTATTCTAGAGCAATCTTCATTGCAATAAAACCTCTCTAATTTAACTTTTTTTTTCGAGACAGGGTCTCACTCTGTCACCCAGGCTGGAGTGCAGTGGCATGATCTCAGGTCACTGTACCTCTGCCTCCCAGGTTCAAGCGATCCTCCTGCCTCAGCCACACAAGTAGCTGGGATTACAGGAGTGGTGCATCACCATGCCTGGCTGATTTTTCCAATTTTACTAGAGACAGGTTTTTGCCATGTTGGCTGGATTACTCTAATTCCAAAAATTAAGGATAGAGTTAGAACCAGAAAAACTCCACATACTACAACTTTACCTGTAAGACATTGTCTCCATCTGCATCCAAGGGAGCCTGAACTAATTTAATGTTGAACACGCTATGGGAACGGCTGGACTCACGATTCAAATGGGTATTAGCAATACGTCTCTTTTTCTGGCCTAGGACAACAGAGAAATCATTGGTCAAACCTGAACTCAGTCATTTCATTACACATGCTTTCTAATAAGTCAGAAAAGATTGCCATCAAATTTAGTAGCAACTCTAGGTGATATTTATCATTCTGTATTTTTGAGATGGAGTCTCACTCTGTCACCCAGGCTGGAGTGCAGTGGCGCAATCTTGGCTCACTGCAAGCTCCGCCTCCCGGGTTCACGCCATTCTCCTGCCTCAGCCTCTCCGAGTAGCTGGGACTACAGGCGCCCGCCACCACGCTCGGCTAATTTTTAATTTTTTTTTTTGTATTTTTAGTAGAGACGGGGTTTCACCGTGGTCTCGATCTCCTGACCTCGTGATCCGCCCGCCTCGGCCTCCCAAAGTGCTGGGATTACAAGCGTGAGCCACCGCGCCCGGCTGTATTTTTCTAGTTCTAGGTATTTCTAACCTCTCCAGAAAACTTCAAAAGCCTCCTCAGTAGATTTCACTTCAACTTCTGTACATCCTGCAACATACATGTTATGGTTCTTATCTTCACGAAGCAATTTAGATTGTGGAGGTCTATGGGAAAGAAAAAAAAGATTAGTCTCCTAAATTATGAGATGCCAGTGTCTTCATTTAAGACTAGGACTAAAACGCCAAGTGACATGACATGTTATTCTTCTAATGAAAATTATATATATTTTATAATAAATAATGTATAATACTCCAGAGAAATATTAAACTTAGGTAAGATTGTAAAGCTAAATAGTCAAGATTAGTTACAAGATAACAGAAAACAATTTTGTTTTAAAAGCTTTGCTCTAATTTGCTCTAAGAAAGCACATGAAATAATACACTAAACAATTTAGAGACCAAAGTAGTATTACAGCAACATCACATGCACAGGTTAAGCATCAAAATCTAGTATTTTCCTAATTTGAAAAGACTCGCAGATAGAACCAGTTCTGACCTCCTCAGCAACAGCAGAAAACAAATTCAGAAAGAGTTTGGTATATACCAGGAGTGGCAATCCTTTCGAAGTGGCTTATGAAGTTTTAGACTGTATGACAAGATGAAGGTTGGGTAAGAGAGCTACCTGTTTGGTCTTAAGTCTTGTGAATGGTGAGGGTAGAGACATTTACCAGCCACCATCACTGATAGTCAATAGCAGATTTTTCAGGAAGCAAGGAGGGCTTAGAGACAGCAGTCAGCCCAGTGACAATGGAAAATAACCTACATGCAAACATGCCACAGAATGCCAACCATAGTATAACTGCACCCTTCTCCTTAAGAAAAGAGCCAACACCATCACATACACAAAATCTGTGTTCCTCATGGGTGTGCTGCAACTGTTCCACCTACCAAAGGAATAAGGTAGAAGTTACTGTTTCTACAGCAGCCATCTCACACCAACATGTTCAGTCTAGACTATGTGACAGTCACAATGAGTCATATCTTAAAAACCCTCCACTTGTAATAGTTTTTAATTGTATTAAAAACTACTAAAAGTTAACTAGCTTAAAAAAGCAGGTCTAACACCAACCTAACAAATTAAATCTGAATTCAGGGCCAAACAAGCACCCTTGTAAGTTCATTTAAGGAGTTACCCAGAAAGGTTACAAAGCACACAAGGTACTTTTGTCAATCTTCTTTTGTATAACTAAATAAAGCCAAGATACGATCCTTTGAAAATAATCTCATTTAGAACAAACCAAACAAAAAGTTGGCACATGGGCATACATGAAAATGGGTATACTCAAGATTAGAGTCAAGACAGTTGACACTTTAAAACAAATGGGAAAGTAATTAGTTTGATATAAAAAGTGATTGTCAGGCCAGGCATGGTGGCTCACACTTGTAATCCCAGCACTTTGGGAGGCCAAGGTGGGAGGACTGCTTGAGGCCAGGAGTTCGAGACCACCCTGGGCAACATAGTGAGATCCCTATCACTCCTATCTCTACAAGAAATTAGAAAATTAGCCAGGCATGGTGGCTTGTGCTTGTAGTTCCAGCTACTTAGGAGGCCAAGGCGGGAGGATCACCTGAACCCAGGAGGTTGGCTGCAGTGAGTTGACATGGCAGAGCAAGACCCTGTCTCAAAAAAAAAAAAATAAAAAGTAACTGTCTCACAAGGTTTTAACTCTTCCATGTATTGCTCCACAACCTAACCCAAGTATTTTTACTATTACCAACATTCCAAGGGTAAATAAAGATAGGTCACTCCAGAAATAAGTCCCTTTGTAAAGTTCTCACTTGAAGAAAGGTTAAATAGAGCAAAAGAGTCTTCCTTGGCATAAACTCTTAGTATTAAGAGTATTAATATTTTTACATTTAGCTTACTTAGCCATATTGTAATTTTTTTGCCAATCAATGTGATGAAAACTCAAGGACTCTGGTGAAGATAACTGTATCAAAATGTGACTCACTAAGAACCACAGAAATACTTGTATCAAGTATGGCCTCAACCAGAGTCCATAAATTTTTCATGTAATTAAAAGTGGATATACTGGTATGTATTCTCAGTCTAATGATTTTCTAAATCCAGCTGTTTCTCCAATAATGTTCCATTAGATATACAAAGTTAAATATAAGCCACAGGTCTTTGTATTATTTATGTCCTGAGAGGCCCTAATAAAGACAGCATTAAAGACAAGCCTTTAGCTTAAAAACAAAACCATCAACTCAGGAACAAGATACTAATATTAAACATAAGATCCCAGGGTCAACTCTGGCACAAACGCAGATTTATCATTTGTGGTGCCAAGTGGTAACCAGTCTTACGTCTCAGAAAGGCAAGACCCAAGAAAATCTAGGAAGTAGTATTTCAACTCTGGTGGAATTATAGTGCAGATACCACACCCTATTAATGAATGATAGAAGGTATGTAAGTATTACTTGTACAGATAACAGCTTTAGGCTCCAGCCTGTAGAAATCACCAAGACACAGGTGGTTAAAGAGGCTACAAAACTCTTTTTACTGTCTTAGGTTCTTGAAACATTCTTAATTATATAATTAAGATCCTTCTCAAAACATAGCCCAGGGCCCAGAGTTTTCAAAAGTAATCTCCAAGATGAATATTTGGGTCCCTCTTCTCCTTAGATGCTTTAACCCACTAGTTCCCTAATACAGGTACATATCTAATTAATAATAAACGTACTCAAACACAAAACCACGTAATATACAAATTATATCATTTCATTCTGAAAACAAATGCAAGCATTATTCTCATTCATAACTGAAGAAACTAAAGCTCCTTGAGGCAAAGTAACTTCCCCAACATTAACAGCTAAGAAGGGGCTCTCTTCACTACTTACTTGGGTTTTATGGGATCAAACGGCACCTCTTCCAATAGATCATATATGTAATTATTATATATTTCAATATAAGAGACAAATACACCATAGACACTATCTTCATCAACCTCTTCTGCTTTGCAGAATTCGTGTACAGTTATCATATCTGCAAACTCTGGATCTACTTGTCGTCTAAAAAAAAAAAGTTCAATTGTATACGTTGTAAGTCCATTTTAAAAGTAAATGATCCCAGCCAGGCATGGTGGCTCACAGATACAATCCCAGCACTTTGGAAGGCCGAGGCGGACGGATCACCTGAGATCAGGAACTCGAGACCAGCCTGGCCAACATGGCGAAACCCCGTCTCTACTAAAAATACAAATTAGCCAGGCATGGTGGCATGTGCCTGTAATCCCAGCTACTGGGGGGCTGAGGCAGGAGGATCGCCTGAACCTGGAAGGCAGAGGTTGCAGCGAGCCAAGATCATGCCACTGCACTCCACCCTGGGCAACAGAGTGAGACTCCGTCTCAAAAAAAAAAAAGTAAATGATCCCAAGGGGAAACTAACAGATACAATAAATATCTGCAATTACAAGCAGAAATGCACAAAGCAGCTTTATTCATACTCATGGTTTGCCAACAGTATTCCCACGTCCTCCCGAACACACAACAAAGGCTTTTATACCCTCTCCCCACCCAGAGTGGCACCTTCTTAAAACAGTGATTGAAACAAAATGTGCTCAAAGCCAAAGAGAAAACATCTGGGCAAAGAACTTAAGAACATTCCTTAACTTTAATCCCACAAAAGTCAACTTCTCTATTTAATGTTCACCATTCCTCATGTCTGGGCAAACCAAAGGAAAGAATCTTGTGCCCCTAGGCCAGTGCTGCAGACAAATATAATTACTTACTTGCTAGAAGGAGTCTTTGGATTGGGCATAGCTTCTCTTTTCTGACGTTCTAATAAGGCATCAACCTCACACTGTATATCCATACTATTCCTATCATTAGATTTGAAAACCTGAAGTGGGGGCAAAAAAAAAAAAAAAAAAAATCACACCACATTTTTTAGAATTTAATTAAATAGTAAGAAACATGTTTAAAAACTAAGGAACAGTTAAGGTTTCAAAATGAATCCAGTGCTTTGGTTCTTCTTTACTACTACTGTATCCATAGGTGTCTTAGTCCAGTAAGATAGTCACAACACAAAAGAATCATACTTACATATCGTTTAGCTTGAAATGACCCTATACTGTTAAAGATCATGTCCAAACAACGAGGAAGCAGCCCTCCTTCCCCTGGAGAACCAGTCATTGTGTGAGTTTTTCCACTTCCCGTCACGCCATATGTAAAAAGAAGACCTACAGTGGAGCAAGTCACAATGAGTTATATCTTAGAAGTTCTCCACTTACAATATTTCTTCACTGCGTTAGAAAACACTAACAATTAGCCAGCTCAAAAAAGGCAAGTTTAGCACCACCCTAACAAATTAAACATGGATTCAATGCCAAACATAAATCAAATATATAAATATCAAAAAAGTTTTATCAGAAGAGGAGAAAAAGGAAAATCCAACAAAACTCCAAGAGTCGTATCATACCATTTTTGCCATGAATGAGATCATCAACCAAGGGATTAGCCACAACATCAAAGAGTTCCTTCTGGGTGGTGTGAGTGCCAAATACCTGTTTAAATGAATACTGAGTCTGTGGAGAGAGAAAAAATGCACTAAATAGAATTCCACTATTATCTAGGCTAAAAATACATCTACTGAAACTTAAGGTGTTTATGACATTTAAGATCTAAGCATGCAAAGAAAAAATACAAATGGTCTTTACAGTTGGAACCCTTAGTTTTTCAGTTACTAAAAAGTCACAACATACCTATATTATACCAATTATAAACTGGTAAATGTTTTCAGTCACAACTACTAAAGAAAATGTAGAAAATTCTTTTTTTTTTTTTTGAGACGGAGTTTTGCTCTTGTTGCCCAGGCTGGAATGCAATGACACGATCTCGGCTCACTGCAACCTCCGCCTCCTGGGTTCAAGCGATTCCCCTGCCTCAGCCTACCAAGTAGCTGGGATTACAGGCGTGCACCACCATACCCAGCTAATTTTTATATATTTAGTAGAGACGGGTTTCACCATGTTAGTCAGGCTGGTGTCGAACTCCTGATCTTAGGTGATCCACCTGCCTCAGCCTTCCAAAGTGCTGGGATTACAGGCATGAGCCACCACACCCAGCCAAAAATGTAGAAAAGTCTTAAGTCCACTAATGCTTCTAATCTAAGGCTGATTTTGTTTTAATTAAGTGACAAAGATCAAAAGGTATTATAACAATTCATTGTCACAGATTTGTGGAAATCTACAAGCATTATGTCATACACAACTTTATTGTTTCCTAGTTCTTCTTTATAAAGGTGTCATTTAAAATAGCATAGTATGGGCATAGTTGCTCACACCTATAATCCCAGCACTCTGGAAGGCTGAGGCAGGAGGATCACTTGAGGCCAGGAGTTAACAGACCAGCCTGGGCAAGCTCACCTAATAAAAAATTTTAAAAGTAAAAACAACAACAACAAAACCCCACAAAAAACACATAAAGTAAAATGGCATAGCAGCATAATACCACGTTTTGATGTACTATATTTTAAAACCAGAAGTAAACTTGTAAATATTATCTCATCTCTGAGTTCTTACATGAAATACATTTTAAATAAATAGTGACCTTTAAGAAAGCAAGAATACTTCAATTATCAAGGCTCTCTAAATACAATTAATAAAATATCCTGTAAAAACAGCTTTAGAGTTCAAAAAGAACAAAGAATCTTGGAACTGAGAGGATACACATAGGCCAATACTGAGAACATAGATGACCTCACAGTCCTCGTGAATGACTTCCTCCTTTCAAGGTAAAGAAAACTGAGGCCCAAAGGTGAAACTTCTCTGAGCCCATGGAGTTAATTAGTATCAAAGCCATCATTAGTGCAATGTTTTTGTTTCTTTTTTTTTTTTGAAACAGAGTCTCACTCTGTCACCCAGGCTGGAGTGCAGTGGCGGGATCTCGGCTCACTGCAACCTCTGCCTCCTGGGTTCAAGCAATACTCCTGCCTCAGCCTCCCAAGTAGCTGGGATTACAGGCCCACGCCACCAGGCTGGGTAATTTTTGTATTTTTAGTAGTGATGGGGTTTCGCCATGTTGGCCAAGCTGGTCTTGAACTCCTGATCTCAAGTGATCCCTCTGCATCAGCCTCCCAAAGTGCTGGGATTACACGTGTAAGCCATCATGCCCGGCAGCAATGTTCTTTTCGTTATACAATGTTGCCTTCTGTCAGAAAGCAGTGATTATTTTTAATCCCCATCAAAGCTTTTTATACCTACTTGATACCTTTATTTATACATAGTTGAAATTTACTTAAAGAAGTAAAACTCAGTAAATCAGTGTTTAACTATATTATATCCTTAAAGACCTGCTCCTCCATAAAACCCTCCCAGACCACTCATTCTTGCTGAAGCCACATTTACTATTTGATGAACAGAACATATAAGGTACATATTCCCCGGAAGTTTACATTATGGTAAAGACAATAAACAAGTAAATAAATAGATTGTGGTTAAGTAAAGGACGTACACAGAGTACAGAGCAGGGGAGAGGGATTGTGGGGTGCTGTTTCTGATTGGGTAGTCTATACAACCTGAGGAGGTGATATTTAAGCTGAAACCCAATGATGACCCATGCTAAGACCCAGAAAAAGAGAAGTCCAGGTTAAGGCAACAGCTAACAGCCAGGATTCTGCCTTATCCAAGAAACTCAAAGGATTGGATGAATACTAAAAGATGAATGAAGGTGGAGAGACAGGAGGCAGATGAAGCAGGATTTTGTCTGTTTAAAGATTTTATTCTTTGAAAGGTTTTGAACAGGAAAATGAGATTTTATATTTTAAAAGATCACTCTGTCTGCTCTGTAGAAATGGATTAAAGAAGATTCCAAGTGGAGGCAGTTGGGCTTTGGCAGTCTTGTCAATGATACCCAAAGCACACTCAGCAAACCAATGCCAGTCTGAGATCGGTTACCAGACTACTTAAATGTTTAGAAAGTTGTTTTTTGTTGGTTTTTTGAGATGGAATTTCACTCTTGTTGCCCAGGCTGGAGTGCAATGGCACGATCTCGGCTCACTGTAACCTCCGCCTCCCGGGTTCAAGTGATTCTCCTGTCTCAGGCTCCCGAGTAGCTGGGATTACAGGCACACGCCATCACACCCAGCTAATTTTTGTATTTTTATATTTTTAGTAGAGACAGGGTTTCATCATATTGGTCAGGCTGGTCTTGAACTCCTGACCTCAGGTGATCCGCTCACCTTGGCCTCCCAAAGTGCTGAGATTGCAGGCATGAGCCACCGCACCCCGCCAAATGTTTAGAAAGTTTTATAGGCATCTGGCACTGCTCAATTATCAGTATTTCAGCACGTAGTCAACAGGCTCATCTCTATGAAGAGATTATGAACTAGTTCCCTGTTGTCTAACTCACACGGGCAGTTCCATCTAGCACAAGTTGTACAAAAGTCCCAGCTGTGATGCATTAAAAATAAAAAAGCTACTCCTTCATTACAGTAGCACTGGTCTCAGTGATTAATAATGGGGCTCAGACTAGGGTGGTGGCAGTGGAGATGGAAATGAAAGGACAGTTTCAAGACACATGTTGGAATATAACTCATAGGAGCTACTAATGAACTAGTTATGAGGAGGAACAAGTAAAAGGTAGGTACCAGATTTCTGGCTTGAGCAACTGGACAGATGACAGTGCCGTTCCTTGAGAAGAAAACAAGGGAGGAAGTATTTAGTGAGGGAATAAGAAAAATCAAGAACTCCTTTTTGGGCATGTAAAATTTGAGATGCACACGTGACATCCAAGCAGAGATATCAAGTAAGTGGTTGAATGTTTAGAGCCAGAGAAAAGGTTTCAGCTGAAGATACAAGGAGAGCTGGAGGGGGAGACAGGAGAGTGCTGCTGACAAACAGGTTATAATGAGGATGAAGAGGTATACATCAAATTTAACAGCAAAGAGGCCACTGGTAGTCTTCTGAAGAGCAATTTCACAGGAATAGTAGGCACAGAAGAGTGAGTGACAGCTAGAAGTAGAAATGGTAGCCTGAATTAATCCTACTGCCTTCCCACAGTCCCCTCATCTTTAGCACACCTAACTTTCTTATTTATATGAGAATTATTTGTTTACCATATATCTTAAGTTATAAACTTTCTAAAGGCAAGGAGTATGTCATGCTCATTTTTTTTAAATCTCCTTCCACCCTCCAGCTATTAGCTTAGCACATCTGCTAAACAATATTTTTGAGTTGACTCAAAATTTTATTAAAAATAAAAACACTGCATTGATGCAAGTATACAATGCCTATTATTAAATGTTATTTTCATTTCCACACATGAAGTTGTATATATAAAACTGCCTAGCACAATCATGTATCATTCCACATTAAATCATCCCTAACACATGCTCTAAAAAACAATAATACTCAGTGTAAGAAATTATCTGCTAAAAGCAATCCTCTAATTCCAGCATACCAAAGGTATGTCTGTGCATCCCAGAAGTCAAAAACACTTTAGATACAGTGGTTATAATGAAGTCAATAAGTCTTTCGAAAATGTGGGCTCACAAATGAACTTTGTTACATTTAAAAATGTAAAAGTCATTCGGGAAACAACATATTGAGTAAAAACAACTTGGTCCAAATCAGAATTACCTCCTTATAGTCTCCATTTCGGTTGAGTCTGTAGCCCTCAGGAGTATGAAGCTGAACAGTTGTGTTATTGATCACTTCTATGCAACACTCTTGATCAGGAAAGCCCAGTGGGCGCACCCTACAGTATACCTGAAGAAACAGGAAGGTGGGAAGGTGCTGCAAGAACAAAGTTTGACCTTTTGCCTGATTTTTCACTTAAGCTTCTCATTCATTCATTCATTCATTCAACAAACATTCAGTCTCTCAATTTACGAGCTCTGTATCTCCAAGGGCTATGAAAATTAAAATCTGCTACTTAAGATTGACAAATACAAACATGTATTAGATATAAGAATACTTTAAATACACACAAAATTAAAATAAATTTTGATAATAAAAATCAAATTGCAGTGTATTCACCATTATATTGTACACAAATAATAGTTATACTACTACTAATATCTCTAAAAGTCAACAACATGACACACAATGAGATTTTTTAAAACTGTTAGAATTTCTTGGAAATGGATGTCAATTTAAAAACTTGTCAGCTTAACCCAACATTTAATATACAAAGACATCTTTATTTATGTATTTATTCATTTAGAGACAGAGTTTCTCTCTTGTCACCCAGGCTGGAGTGCAATGGCCGGATCTCGGCTCACTGCAACCTCCTGGGTTCAAGCAATTCTCCTGCGTCAGCCTCCCGAGTAGCTGGGATTACAGGCGCCCACCACCACACCCAGCTAATTTTTGTATTTTTAGTAGAGACAGGGTTTTGCCATGTTGGCCAGGCTGGTCTCGAACTCCTGACCTCAGGTGATCCACCCGCCTCAGCCTCCCAAAGTGCTGGGATTACAGGCGTGAGCCACCACACCCAGCCTACAGAGACATTTTTGAAAGCAGGGGAGGGGGCTTGAGGAAAACTCATTCAGCTGTGTGCAAAGCACCTGGTTCCCTTAACTCAGAGCCAGGGACCCACTCCAGTGGCAGCGAGGGGTAGATTTAAAACACCTCAGAGCAAAGGATCCTTTTTGTTTGCCATTTGCTGTTTTGTTTTAAAATTCTTATTCTTTTTGCCTGCTTCATTTTTTCTTCATAATTTAACATTTGCTTTTAAAAGCAAGTTCCCAAGCCAGAAACTAGTGAAGTACTTGAAATATGAGTAGATATTAGACTGAATTAAACTTGGTCCCAAGAAGTTTGGAACTCACCTCATGCCATCAGTTACTGTATGGCATGAACTGGGTTCATATGAACTCAGTTCATATTCTCTGGGATGAATATGAACCCAGTTGGAGATTTTTAATTATCTAACTCTCCAAATTATAATTACAGAAGGTATGCAGTTGACAACCAAAGACTTCATTTTACTGGACTAATTTAATTAATCCTATGGAGAAAATTTCACAGCTAGAACTAGTTTTACACAATGTAGTACATCCATTTAACTAAATGTTATTTGATTATACTTCCACATGTCTTCTTCCTTCCCTTCCAAGCATACACATAAGACAGAAAGGACTGAAGAGGTAAGTTTCTTAAACACACACATAAATTCACAGGGAGACCTTACCCCAACTGGATCTTTAAGGTTCGTTTGGGACCCCTTTTTCACGATAGGTTTCCGGGGTGTCTTAGCTCTCCTGGTCATAGATTTAAAAAAAATAATAACTTTTTTCCAGTTTAACACGAATACAAAAGCCTCACCTAAAACTTATACAATCTTTCTAGGTTATCTGTAAATTATCCCTTAGCAGTTCCAAAACACCGCATCCCAAATAACATGAATAATAATCATAGTAGCAGAGTGTTTGTGGCATGCGTAATCCTAAAGTAATTAAAATTTGCTTTAGAATACATTTTTGGCACCAAATGTACCTACTTATTCTCTGATTAGTGCTACACTTAAAATAGCTTGCATATTTTCTTGAGCAACAATTTAACAGAGGCACTACAAATTTGAAAAATCTACAAATAACTGCCCACACTTTACAGACTGACAAGCGATTAACTTCAACACACTATAAAAATGCACATGGAGGAAAACGTTCTTTCGTCAAGATTTATGCCTGTACTTTCAAGAAACAACCAGTCATTGAATGCTGAAAACATTACTCTTTCTCTCCAAACAAAATCCGGTCCCACACTGCCAATTTCTTGGTTTCTTAAGTAGGGGCAATCAAAAAGTTTTTTTGATGGATTTCACCGTTTCTCTAGCATCTCATCTTTTTCCCTTCACATTTATCTATAGGCTAGATATACATTTAACACATTAAAATTAAGTGAGATTATTGGCTTCGACTGTAGTTTGAAAATATTTTTCAAAACATATTCTCAGACGAAACACAAGCAAATTCGTGTTATTCAGTGCAAAATACTTTGTGGTGGGCTTAAGTTAAACTCAATGTATATTTCTTATATACAATTTTTTTCATCTAAAGATTTTGCCTTCAGCCTTTTAATAAACAAGCTGCCTTTTGCAAACGACTCCTCTCCTTTGCACGACAAATATTTCTTTACCCAGGAATAATGCTGCGCCGAAAATATTGGCTTAGGAATGTGGGCGGAGGTTCTCCGCGGCCACAAAATACAGCAGAAGTAACTGGCCTGTGTAAGCGGATGGGCTCGGCCTCAAGGACAGGGTGCTCGGCTGAAAAAAAAAGCTTGCGGCGATCACCGGTGCCTGGGCTCTCCAGAAACGGAGCCCATCTAACCAATGCCCAGCACGCTCGCTCGGCTCCACACACGAGACCACCTCCGACCCGCAGTAAGTCGGCCAACTGCACTCTGGAGGCGGCGGCAGCCAGCGAGGGAGAAGGGGAACTTGAGAAGGGGAAGGCTGTCCCGGGGCCCCGAGGAGGACAGCCCCGCTACCGGGAACCGGGTGCGGCATAAAACACCCCCGGCTTCGGGCCGACCCTTCCTGGCCCCTGGAGGCCCAGGCGGGGCGGCGGGGGGCGACGCGGCAGGGGTCTCCGCGCCCAGGCTCCCGCGGAGCGGCCACACGTGGAGGTTCCCACTTTGGGGTCGCGGCCGCAGGAGCACCGGGCGGGATGCTGTCCGCGCTGCCCGCATCCGGCCGCGGCCTAAGTGGAGACGCCTGCCCCCAGCCCCGCGGCCTCGGCCCCCGTCCGCCCTCCTTCCCTGCTCGGCGACCTCGTACTCACGCTGACTTCATGGCAGCAGGCTCCACGCCGCCCAAACGCGCGCGCGGGACGGCGGGCTGGCGAAGACTGCGGGACGTTAGGACCCGCAGCAGGAACCGGGACTCCGCGACCCAGGCGCGGTGCTCTGCGAAGCCGGCGGCGACGCTAAGACCCCAGGTGAGCTCCCGCCTGGCGCATTTCAAACGGGCCAATCAGCGCCCGTCCGCCGGGAGAGGCAGGACCTCCGCGGAAGTGACTGCACTGCCGGAAGTGGCGCTTGTCTCCTAGGCGACCGACGCTGAAAGCGCCGCGGAGTCGTGTGTCAGGGCTGGAGGGAGATCTTGAGGTATGGTATTTAAACTCTTCCGCCTTGCGATGACGAAACTGAGGGTTTCTTTTCCTCCGTCACAAGAAGTTCAATGGAAGGGCCTTTCCAGGGTTGACTCAGAGGTCGGAATGTCGTTCTGGTGAAAAGTGTTGTATTCCTGGGCTGTGCCCTGCTCCGAGTCTCAGGCTCCCTCTCTCTGGCTCCCAAGTCACCACATTATCTTGGCTTCTTTTCTCTCTCTGATTCACCTTTACTGGGTTTCCCTCCAGCTCTGTCCTATATGTACATTATTTTATCAACTCTTTTTTTTTTTCCTTTTTTATTGTTTGAGGTGGAGTTGCTCTGTCGCCCAGGCTGGAGTGCAGTCTTCAGCTCACTGCAACCTCCGCCTCCCAGGTTCAAGCAATTCTCTTGCCTCAGCCTCCCGAGTAGCTGGGATTACAGGCGCGCACCACCACGCTCAGCTAATTTTTGTATTTTTAGTGGAGATGAGGTTTCACCATACTGGCCAGGGTGGTCTAGGACTCCTGACTTAAGGTGATCTGCCTACCTTGGCCTCCCAAAGTGCTGGGATTACAGGCGTGAGCCACCGCGCCCGGCCTATTTTATCAAATCTTGATTGTGTTTGATCCTGGCCTTACGGAGATGAATAAAATTTGGTCCTTACCCTTGAGGGGCAACCTTTAGAACCTACTCTTGCCTTAGATGAGCTGATTCTATATCACTTCAGTCTTTGACCCTAAGCCGATGACTGTCAAATACACATCTACACCTGGGCTCTCATGGAACTCTAGCCCCTTCTCAACTTCCTGAAGGACCACAGCACTGGTAAGGATAGTCACAATATCCTTGGCCCATATTGTTGGTGCTCAGGAAACGACACCCCAAAGTATGGCTCTTTGGCACACTGAGTGCTTTGAACTAAAGAAGATTGAAAGTGCCTCAGAGAAGCCTTAAAAGCAAAGTCTGTCTCTGACTGTCTCCTGCCCTCTTGTCTCCCACCACTCTGTGTCTCCTAAAGCAAATAATAGAAACCAGAATTTCTGTTCCCCAAGGCGGGTCATGGAAACTAGAACCCCTTTTCTCCCAAGCAAGCCAGAAACATTATTCTAGAAAAACTTAGAAATATTAATCTAGCCTTCCCCCACCTTTTTGTGTAAGAGCTGGCCGTAAAGACATTCTTTGATGTACCTTGTCGTAAGACCCTCGTTCCAAAAGGGTCTTGCCCTACACTCAGGAAGAGGGAAAGCTACACAGAGAGGCCAAGAAGAATCTGAACAGACAGGACTTGCTGGATTCCTCCTTCAGTCTGTTACTATTAGATCATACTCCTTTTGTCCAATCACATTTCTACACAGCTGTCCATTCTTCATCTCATCTAAGCATAAAAATGGACAGCTTTCCCTGGGTCTTTGGGTCTTCATTTCTGAAGGCACTTACGTCACATAAAACTGCGATTCAATAAATTAGTTATCCATTTATCTTGCTAACCTGTCTTTTGTTATGGTAGTGTCAGCTGTGACCCTTAAGATGGGTAAAGAAAAGTATCACACCTTTTCCACCCCTACATTGCACATTAGGATGGTTCCAATTTTTGCTATTACAGATACAGCTATAGTGAATGAACTTGGAAATTTATACAATGCAGGTAAATATGTAGGACACATTTCTAGAAACAGAATTGCTGAGTCAAAGAGTATACACATGTGTAACATTTCACAGATATTGCAAATCATTCTCCATAAAAGCTGTCCAAATGTACACTCCCACCAGCCTGTATGAGAGTGCCTATTTCTCCACAATTCTCAAAGTGTTATCAAACTTTTCAGTAGATATCAATCTATTGATATCTGTTATCAATTGGTGAGAAGAAACATGTAGTTAAAATTTTCATTTATTTTCAGATAAATAATGTTGTTTATTCATATATTTAAGAGCCCTTTTGATTCCTTCTCTATCAACTGTGTTCATATTCTTTGCCTCTTTGTTCTATTGGTTGTTAGTTTTTCTTAATGATTTGTGAAAGTTCTTATACTAAAAAAAAATGGTCCTCATCCAAAATACGAGTTTAAATATTTTTATTGTTCACATTTTGGTTGTTTTTATTTGTATATGTATATGAAAAAATTTCAGGTAGACAGATTAATCCGTCTTTTCTTTCGTGGCTTCTGTTTTGTGTCATACTGGAAAAATACATCCATTCTGAGTTTTTTAATTTTATTTCCCATTTTTTGTTTCCTAGTGCTTTTATTGCTTTGCTTCTTATGTTGAAGTCTTTGAATCATTAGGACTTTGTTGTCAAGCTACAGTTTGGTATTTTATTTGTTTGTTTGTTTTGTTTTGTTTTTTGAGACGGAGTCTCTGTCACCCGGGCTGGAGTGCAGTGGCGCAATCTCAGCTCACTGCAACTTCCGCCTCCAGGGTTCAAGCGATTCTCCTGCCTCGGCCTCCCAAGTAGCTGGGACTACAGGGGTGTGCCACCATGCCAGGCTAATTTTTTGTGTTTTTAAGAGAGATGGGGTTTCACCATGCTGGCCAGGCTGGTCTTGAACTTCTGACCTCAAGTGCTCCACCTGCCTCGGCCTCCCAAAGTGCTAGGATTACAGGTGTGAGACACCGCACCCAGCCTAGAGTTTGGAATTTTATCATTTAGGAATTGGACTTGGTTGCTGACTACTTATATCCTAGTTGCTCTTCAGTTTAGCTTCTACCTCAGGCTCTCCATTGGAACTCTTGTCACCAAAATTACCACTTCCTTGATGTTAAATCTATTTGACCTTTGTCTTACTTGACTTCTTAACAACACTAAAAAATGTTGCCCATTCCTTTCTTCCCATGCCTTTATTTTTTCTCCTAGCTGTCTAGCCCTTCTTTCTCAGTCTCCTTTGTGAGTTCTTTTTTCTCCCTTAAATGTTGGGGCTCAGGGTTTAGAGCTGGTCACTAGGTGTGCCTTTTCCCTAGGCACTCTCAAGCACTCATATGGCTTCACATACCATTCATGTTTGCTCTTCTGAGCTCCAGAGCCATATATCCAACTGTCTTCTGGATTCTCCACTTCGATATCCCACAAGCATCTCACACCTAACACATTCTAATCTCTTCTCCCAAACTTGCTCCCTCTCAGTGGATGGCATCTGCCAAGCCAGAGTCTAAGGCACCATTTTTGGCTTTTCTTTCTTCTTCTGTCTCAATATTCAATCACTAAATCTTAACAGTTCTACCTACTAAGTAGCCAAACCTCCAAACCGCTCCACTTTTCTCTGTCTCCTTGGCCACCATCATCTCTTGTCTGATAAAGACAGCAGTCTCCTAACAGGCCTCTCTGCTGCCACTTTCCAATCCAGTTTCCATTTTGCTCACCTGTAGATCACGGATCTGATTATGTCACACACCTATATGAAACTCTGCAGTGGTTCCCCATTGTTGAAGACCCACCACAGAGCCCTGAGGCGCTTCCTCTGGGGCTCGTCACCCATCACTGCCGCCTGTCCCCTCCAGTCATGTTGAACTGCAGTGCCCTGAACACACTGGGCTCACATGCCATTCTCTGTGCTGTCATGCTCTCCTCCCTCCTTTCCTCTGACAATGCCTTGCCTTCAGTTCTCCGCAGATCTGCCAGCTACCCTGCTGTGGATACTGGGCCCCATGGTACAGCCCCCACGCCCCCAGAACTGCCCTTTCCCACTCACTGCACCTGTTGACTTGTTTCAGCACTCACATTCCAATTGGCAGTCACTGTTCATTCCTGTCTCCTCTACTGGCTTATCCCCACAGCCTCACTAGATGGCATTGTTGCATGCCCAGTGCCTAGCAGTGCAGGTGCCCCATACATAGCTTGAAGGGATGAATGAATCCATCCCTTCAAAGAACACTCCAGTTGAGGACCCAGTTACATCACACCACCTCCAGCTTCTCTTCAGGATAGTTTCTTCTTCCTCCCTCACTTCTGTATTAAAGCTCTCTGGCTTATTAATTTCCTTAAAACTACCAAATAATTACATCATTTCGCTATTCAAAAATATCAAAGGGCTACCTATAGCCATTAAAAGATTGGCATTTTACCATAGAATTAGAGATCCAGATCAGGAGTGAGCACAGGAGGGTGGGGAGAGGAGAACTGAGGGGCTTTTTTCTTTCTAAAGTCAAGTATTTTAGGTATAATTTACATACAGTAAAATGGACCCTTTTTAGTTGTATTGTTCCATATATTTGACAAATATATAGTATGCTGTAACCACAATCAAATGCGTATTTCCATCACAGTGGAAAATTCTCTGTGCTGCCCCTACTCCCAGGCCTTGGCAACTACTTTTCTGATTTTCTTCCCTATACTTTTGCCTTTTCCAGAATGTCTTTTCTTTCACTCAGCATAATGCTTTGATATTTTCATCAATGTGTTGCATGTACCAGTAATTTGTTCCCTTATTGTTGCTGAGTCTATTCCACTGTATGAATGCAGGACAATTTATTCATTCACCAGTTGGACATTTAGGTTGTTTCTACTTTCTGGAGATTATGAAACTGGTATAATTATTTGTGTTAAAGTCTTTATGTAGGTGTGTTTTTATTTCTCTTGGGTGGGATTGTGGGTCTTATGGTAAGTTTAACTTTACTAGAAACTGTTAAATTGGACCAGGCAAGTCTTATCCAAATCATTGAAGAGGGGCTGACACTACACAAATTTGAAACCATGTGTTAATCCAAACACCCAGATAAGCAAGTCCAGCTATGGGAACTCAGTAAACACCAATGACCAGAAACTGCTGAAGCCCAGAGTGTTTGAGGGGAGGCAGTAAAATGGAGACAGCACTGCCTTGGGAGCTTGGACATGCTCCACACACTGTTCCCTCCCAGGCCCTGCTGGTCACTGAGTGGCCTTAGAAACATTGTCTCAGGTTCCCAGGCTATGAATCTCTCTAGCCAGGCCATTTATAACATGAATGATTAGATGTTAATGTTTACATACACAAAACACAAATTAATAAAATCAACCCGGGTGTGTGTTGGGAGGTTGGGGGACTGTAAAATTTACACAAAAAGAAACAAATGACTTGTACTATATTTCAAATAAATAGCATACACAGAAAGGGGGAAATAACCCAGGTAACTGTGACTATTTAGAATCAAGCTTGCCCTCAGGGTCAAGACAAAAAAAACTTGAAACTTATTGAATTCTAATTAGTAGGCACAGACATTAGTTGGTAATTCTGAAACAACATTCTGTACATTCTAGGATTGAGCAAATAAAATGTATAATGGGCTGGGTGAGGTGGCTCATGCCTGTAATCCCAGCATGTTGGGAAGCTGAGGCAAGTCTATCACTTGAGGTCGGGAATTCGAGTCCAGCCTGGCCAACATGATGAAACCCTGTCTCTACTAAAAATGCAAAAATTAGCCAGGTATTTTGGCACACGCCTGTAATCCCAGCTACTTGGGAGGCTGAGGCAGAAGAATCGCTTGAACATGGGAGGCAGAGGTTGCAGTGAGCCAACATCGTGCCACTGCTCTCCAGCCTGGGCAACAGAGTGAGACTTCTTCCCAAAAAATAAAATAAAATAAAATAAAAAATAAAATGTATTGTGGCTAATGGGAGTCAGCTCTCTCACTGTTGGAAAAGGGAGGAAAGGAGAAAAGGTGAAAAGTACCTGGGAATTCTTTGCACTATTTTGCAACGTTTTTCTAAGTCTGAAATTGTGTTTAAAAATGGTTGGACTATATCAGTGCTTCTAAACTCCCTTATATTAAAAATTACCTACAGCTTTAGCTAAAAATTTGAAACTACAGGATCCCCTCCCCCACTGTGGGTAGTCTGTGTCAGTGTGTTTGGGCCTGAGAATCTGCATTATACATCATCGAACAAATTTTAAAAGGGCTGAATTAAATGATCTTTGAGGGCCTTTCCTTCTGTGTTCTGGAGGAGGCAAAAAAGTTCAGCCTGTTTCAGAAATCTGTTGCTTAGCATGAAGAGAATGAGCGTGGCAACTGTCTGAAGTTAATTTCCTATGAGTTGACACATTCCATACAAGTACCAAGAGACATAGGAAAGCCGTATAGGCAATTTCTCAAGGGAAAAAAAAATCAGGAAAATCTCAGAATTCTTCAAAAGTCAATCATCCAGATATCTTCTGGAGTTAACATCCTTCCAGTAGAACAAGTACCTGCCAGCCTTGGGACCCCTCTACTTAGCTCAACCTGCAATGCCTTCCCCCGACAAGCTGACAAGGCTGGCTCCTTTTTGCCCATCAAGTCTTCCTCAAATGTCAGCTTATCAGAGTGACCATCAATTCACATGTGCCCTACTAGGCTTAGTTTCTTTACAGCACTTATTGTCTGGATTCATCTATATATCATGTCTGCCTGCCCAACCAGAACACTAGCTTCATTAGGGAGGGACATTGTAGGGTTTTTTCTCTTGTGTATCCCCAGTTCCTAGGACAGTGGCCATTCTATACATCCTAAGCACTAACTATTCATTGAATGATTTACTGATATATATCTGTATAGGGATCTGTTTCTCATGGTGAATGAACACGCTTGCAGTGTGGTAGATAAAACATAACCAAATTAAGTGGCAAACAGGATTTTATGATAATAAATAAATTCTGTTTATTTTTTTCTCTAACATAGTTCAAGAAAACCAGACATTAGTGTAAGTTGGAGAACATCTGAGTTTGGAAACAGGTCTTTGCCTTAATGGATTGTTGACTAGAAAATCAGAGGCCGACATTCAAATAATATGTTTCGAAGTGTTGTTGTACGGTGTTAATAGGTGTTTCATATAAAAGGGTATCATGGACTGGGTGCAGTGTGGCTCATGCCTGTAATCCCAGCACTTTGGGAGGCTGAGGCAGACAAATCACTTGAGTTCAGGCATTCTAAACCAGCCTGGGCAGCATGGCAAAATCCCATCTCTACAAAAAATTAGCCAGGCTTGGTGGCATGCACCTGTAGTCCCAGCTACTCAGGAGGCTGAGGTGGGAAGATCACTGAAGCCTGTCAGGCAGAGGTTGCAGTGAGCCAAGATTGCAACACCACACTCCAACCTGGGCAACAGAACAAGACCCTGTCTCAAAAAATATTTTTTTAATTAAAAAAATTTAAAGGGTACCATAAGGTACAAAATAGTGTCAAATGAAGGGTTTCCTGAACATATCTGACAATGCCATTCTACTCCACCCCACCTTCCTCAGAACCTCTCATTTGAGCAAGGTTCTGCTGGGCGGGGCAGGGCGGGGAACAACACTTCAGCAGACCAAATATTTAAACTGCTTTATACACAGAAGGCCTCTGAATTTCCCACAACATCCTACCAACAATTACAAATTCTTTTTTTTTTTTTTTTGAGGCAGGGTCTTGCCCTGTTGCCCAGTCTGGAGTGCAATGGCGCAATGATAGCTCACTGCAGCATCCAACTCCTGGGTTCAAGCAATCCTCCCACATCACCCTCCACAGTAGCTGGGACCACAGGTGTGCACCACCACAACTAGCTAGTTTTAACATTTTTTTTATAGAGACAGTGTCTGGCTCTATTGCCCAGGCTGGTCCCGAATTCTTGGGCCCAAGCAGTCCTCCCACTTCAGCCTCCCGAACTGCTGGGATTACAGGCATGAGCCGCTGCATCCAGCCACAGATTCATTCATTCATTCGTTCTTTCTTTATTTTAAGACTAGTCAAGTGCAGTAGTGAGAAGAGGGGAAGAGTAGAACAAGGAGCTTGATCTGTAACTGACTGTGAACAATCAATTGAGCTAACTCACTACCTTCAGACCAGCCACAAATTCATTTCTTTAGAAAAAAGATGAGAATTATTTTCTAAAAACTGAGCAATGGAAAAGGAACCCCTTCAATGGGTAAAGGGAGCTAAAGTTAACTGAATGGCCTTATTCATATACATTCAAGTTTTATCGCAGTTGTAAGGTCTGGTAAATTTTTGAGTAGTGCTTCTCAAGCAAGGGGAGCAGGGAGAGGTACATCCCATTAGGAATGTGCTACCCTCCCCACCACAGTCTTTTTTGAGACAATGCCATGGTGAGCAATTGTTACCAATGGGAATGTGTCACGTCTTTTTAAAAATTGAGACCCACTCCAGTGAGGTCTTCAGCTGACCCCCTGCCAACCTTTTAGACTTTCTGAGATGGCTTGGATGAAATTATACTCACATTAGACATCTAATGCCTATTATTTAATACTTAATGATAATTAATATATTTGAACCCTTTCTCATTTTGCACAGGAAGCTTTCAAATCAGTGTGCTGCAAACTGTCGTAAAATTCTGATTTATAACACTGTCCCCAAAAGTATATAATGGGACTAAAGTTTACCAAACTTATAAAAATGTTATGAAACACTGAATCTTATTTTGTTGATTTAACATTTCATTTTCATCATTAGGCATGTGAAAAAGCAACATAAGCAAAGATTAAATAATCTAAAAATCCTTCAAATTGATCATTCATTATTTCAGTACTTACTGAGCTAAACATTATTTTGTTATCTGTAAAGGAGAGAATGTAAAACACTGTATGTCTTTGGCATTACTAGAAAGGGGTATTTAAACTTTGTACCTTTTTTTGCCATAAAATTGAAGTTATGGTAAGATGAAATGGAAGCCCACAGGTCCTGTTGGTGTGGAATTCCACTAATAATGTCAGATTGTTGCCAAAAAAACAAATTTTGTCATACAGCTTGCAATTAACATACCAAAAATTTACCAGCCCGTATAATTTTATCAGTCTGCCTTCCCCAGAGGAAGTAAACAGATAATAAAACTAATGAAATCATATTTCTTGACCACTCTCATCCAATATAAATTGTTACTTGTCCTTAGAGGATTAGACAGTGAGCTGTTTACAAGGCCATTCAAATGTCTGGGCTAGTTAATGTTAGAGGCAGTAGTCTAAAATATGGAGTATTCCTGAGTCAGCAAAGAGGATCCTGCATTGTGAGGAAGCCCCCCTAAGTCATTACCAAGTGCAGATCAGGGTTTGATGGGCCTCTGTCAAAAGTTGTTTTGCATCCGCATTTCTGTGTTCCCTGAAAACACCATGAAATACTGAACTTTAATCAGTAATGCAACAAATGAGAAAATGCTCAGTGTTTTAGAACTATTCAGAGTAGAAAACTCTGGAACATAAAATGGGGGTTATGCCTTACTTGGTGAGTTGCTAAAACTTGAGATCAGGCGAAACAAAGCTGATAGGTCCAATGCCTTTTGGAACGTGTAACACCAGCAGTTCTTCAAGTTTGGCCTCTGGCCCTCCTGTATTAGAATCATCTGGGAGACTTGCTCCAGTGCAGATCTCCTCTACAAAACCTACATTTAACCTAGTGAAGCAGAACCCCCTGGTTTTCCCCAGGAGTCTGCATTTGTCACAAGCTTACTAGATGTTTCTGATTCACAGTAAAGCTTGAGAACACTATATGTGACCACCCCGCTGGCAATGTAATTAACAACTTCTTACACATATGGATACTAAATTTTGCAACATATTTGAAATGCTGAAGCAATATCAAATGTATGGCATCCCCAAATACAGCAATTTCCATTGGTTTAAAAAGTGGCATATGAGCACAACCAACTGGGATTAACTCAGTCAACTCTTATGGTTTAACACATTTTACCTGCACCGAAAAATACTTTGCAGATCAAACTGGCAACCAGAAAACAGAACATAACAGAACACACGACACCCCGCTGTGGACTTTTAAGAAAAAAACTGACAAACTCCAAATCCATAATGACATGAGAACTTGTACTTTGAAGGCAGAATGGACTTGTGGGAAGAGAGGACTCCCCTTCTGTTCTCCCTTCACTAGGCGGAGAAGGGAAGAAGGTCTCTCCCCAAACAGCTCTCTTCATTCTGGAATGTTTTGCCAGTCCCCAAGGCGCTCAGTGACCAACTTTCTTTCACAGGTCCTCCCAGTGACTGACATGGCTCATTCTCCCAAAGTAGTTGAGAGGCCACTACGAGAGCTCTTGAGAGAAGCTTTGTGACATCAAATTCATCAAATGAAGCAAGATTCATTTTTAAAGAATAATACAAAGCTCCAGGGTAATATGCTTAATCCAATTGTTTAAATAGAATTAAAAACTCCATTTTAAGTAAATTTAAAATTAATGAAATATCAATAGTTTGCCTTAACAAGGACTTGCTTGAACCATGTTCTCCTTTTAAAATCACACACACAGAATCAGTATACATTTAGAGAAATTTCCCCAGCTGAATACGTTTTTGACATGAATTTATTCAAAAGACACCAATCATCATGAATGTTTTAGGCCATGATAAGCTGTAACCACCTCCGGCTTATGGTGGTTAGGGTGTTGCAGCTTAATGTTGACATCTGGCATGAAAAGCTTATGATCTGAGTCATGTTTCTTTTTTATGTAATTCTGGCTTGGGAATCCGATACAGAGCAGCTGAGAAATAAATTATGTTGCTGAGGCTGAAGATGATGCACAGAAGTATGGCTCCAGCTATCTGAGAGACAGAGAAGGGCTTGGAGGTGGCCAGGAGCCATTCCTTCCTCAGAGTCTTGTCCAGAAGTATGGCTTCCATCTGCATGTGCGTGGCCAGGATCACACACACGTGAAACAGCTGGTGACTGTGACCTATGGCAAACACAAAAGGCCATCAAGATCAGCAATGTAAAGGAATGAGTACTGATACACGCTATGGCATGTATGCTAAAAATGATGCTAAGTGAAAGAAACCAGACAGGAGACCGCATATTATATGAAATCTCCAGAATATGCAAATCCATAAAGAAAGAGAGTAGATTAGTGGCTGCCTCAAGCAGGGGGTGAGAATAGGGATTAACAGTGCATGGGTCTGATGGAGGGGATGAAAATGTTCTAAAACTGATGTATGGTGAATTTACTGAAAATATCATTAAATTGTATACTTGACAGAGAATTATTGAATATGTGAAATATACCTTAATAAATTTATTTTTAAGAAGCAATATGGGAAAAATAAAAGGCCCATCAGAGAAAACCAAATCCAAATTCTTTTTTAAAACAACTTATCCACCAGTCTCATTTTTTGGATGAAAAAATTGGCACCAAAGGTCATCTCTTGAGGGCCAGCACTGATCAGCTCAGAGTCTCACTTCAGTGCTGAGGGAGAAGCTGGCTGAATTTTCTGTTGGCCACTAACCAAGTGGACCTCTCCCTACTGCCAGTTAGTCACAGATATGACCAGGACTCTTCTTCCCCAATGCCATGCTGGACCCAGCTCACATGGTGTCCTTCACAGAGGCTGGGAGCCTAGTAGAGGGTGGTGGGAGTGACAGGGACAGGGACATGCTGGGTGGTTGGTGGTTGGTGAGAAAACAAATCCAATGCCTAGGGTCAGGGGCAGCTTTAGGGGACAACCCTCAGACCCCAGAAGTAAGGAGGAGACCACATGTGTTATGGGCTGAATGATGTCCCTGAAAAATACATGTGCTGAAGTCTTAACCCCCAGAATGAGACCATATTTGCAGATAGGATCTTTAGAGAAATAAGTAAAAATGAAGTCTCTAAGATGGGCCTAATCCACTATGACTGGTGTCCTTATAAGGAAAGGAGGTTAGGCCAGGTGCGGTGGTTCACGCCTGTAATCCCAGCACTTTGGGAGGTCGAGGTGGGCGGATCACGAGGTCAGGAGATTGAGACCATTTTGGCTAACATGATGAAACCTCGTCTCTACTAAAAATACAAACATTAGCCGGGCGTGGTGGCACGTGCCTGTAATCTCAGCTACTTGGGAGGCTGAGGCGGGAGAATGGCATGAACCCGGGGCAGAGCTTGCAGTGAGCCGAGATCATGCCACTGCATTCCAGCCTAGGCGACAGAGCGAGACTCCATCTCAAAAAAAAAAAAAGAAAAAGAAAAGAAAAGGAGGTTAGGACACAGACATGCATATATACAAAGAAAAAGATCATGTGAAGACAGATGGAAAGAACGGCCATCGACAAGCCAGAGAGAGAGGCCTCCAGAGAAGACTACTTTGCCAACACTTTGATCTCAGATTTCCAGCCTCCAAAATTGTGAGAAAATAAATTTCAGTTGTTTAGGCCACAACAGTCTGTGATACTTTGTTATGGCAGCCCTAGCAAACTAATGCAACATAAGAGTTAAATAAGGATTCTCTTTTGGTTTAAAAAAAATAAAAAGGCTGGGCATGGTGGCTCACGCCTGTAATCCCAGCACTTTGGGAGGCCGAGACGGGCGGATCACAAGGTCAGGAGATCGAGACCATCCTGGCTAACACAGTGAAACCCCATCTTTATTAAAAATACAAAAAATTAGCCGGGCGCAGTAGCGGGCGCCTGTAGTCCCAGCTACTCGGGAGGCTGAGGCAGGAGAATAGCGTGAAGCCGGGAGGCGGAGCTTGCAGGGAGCGGAGCTCGGGCCACTGCACTCCAGCCTGGACGACAGAGCGAGACTCCGTCTCAAAAAAAAAAAAAAGAAAGAAAGAAACCTGAGTGATAGCAAAAGAAGGCCCAGGGCCATTTTTCCTGCAACCCCAAAACTTGCTACACAGCCACCTCTACTTTATCAAGCGGGGCTGGGGAGGTGGACATGGCAGTCAGGATGCTGGTGACTCCGATTCCCTGGCCTCTCCTTTTCCTCCTTTTTGGAAATCTGTTCTCTAAGCATTTTGCTAGTTACAACCCCTTCTGACACAACAAAAGAAGAAAAGGAGATAAAACTTTAATCAGATCAAACAAACTGCATCTGGCCACATCTCTTAGTGAGAGGAGATGGAAAATCAGCAACAAAATGGGCTTGGAGAGAAGCAAGCTTCCTGCCCTGGTGGGGACAATGACTGGCCCTTTGATTCCCATGTACTCACCTAAGGAACTCTCACCCTAAAGTCTTGTCAGCCTCACCAGAAGTGATGCAAGGGTGCCTCCTCCTAGCTAGTCCCAGAGCCAGAGCGGAGGAGGCACATTCTGCAGGGCCCCGCCCCTCCTTCCCTAAACAGAGCCGGGAAAGAACTCTGCCAGCAGGTGGAAACCCCCGTGACTCTGACACCTTCTCTCCACCACATCACCTCAAACTTAAGTGAGCTCAGGTTCATCTGGAGGATGACGGCCTCTGTGTGAGTATTGGGTTTTACTCCTGGAGTTTCTGGTTCAGGAGGTCTGTGGTGGGGCCTGAGAATCTGCATGTTCTCAGATGATGCTGATGCTGCTGACTGATGACCACCCCTTGAGAAACCACTGCTCTACCCTGAACTCCTGGCCCCCTCCCGTCCACCATGCTCAAGACAAAGAAAGATACTTTCCCCTTTTCTGCACAGCCCCGTGTTGTCTGGTACCCTCAGAGCCATCTTCATCCTGTCTTTCCTCTTTCTCTCCTCGGCTGCCCCCAATGTACTTTTTTTTTTCTCTTCAGATAGGATCTCTCTCACCCAGGCTAGAGTGCAGTGCACGATCATGGCTCACTGCAGTCTCAACCTTCCAGGCTCAAACCAACGCCTCCCGAGTAGCTGGGACCACAGGCGCACGCCACCACACCCAGCTAATTTTTGTATTTTTTGTAGAAATGCAGTTTCACTATGTTGCTCAGGACTGTCTTGAGCGCAGGCTCAAATAATCTGCCCACCTTGGCCTCCCAAAGTGCTGGGATTACATGTGTAAGCCACCACGCCCAGCCCCAGTGTTCACTTAATCATGGGATTCCATGTTCTGGATGACAATAAGACACACTGGCTCCATACCCCATCAGAATGCTTTAGGCTCCTGGGCCCGCCTGCCCTCCATCCTGCCCATACTACCTAACAATGCACCTGCTGTAGACATCCTGGCCTCTGTCAGCTTGCAGTGTTACTCACCTTGGTCTCTCTCCCTGCCCTTCCCTGCCCTTTGCAGCTACGCGCACTGGAGTCAGGGACAGGACCCTCCCCAGTCAGGAGGGCAATGAGCAGAGCAGCAGGGCCGTTGCCCACTCACCGATGTAGTCAAAGCGTCCAGGGGCTAGGCGTTCTGGCAGGTGTGCAGAGTACAAGAAAGAGGCCAGGAGGGTCATGATCATGTGCTTCTGGTGGTACGAGGTGGCTTCATTTTGTGCACTCTCCCCTGGGAACAGGAATAGCTGCAGGTGTTTAAAGAAACGTCAGGTCTTGAGAGGACAGGCCTGAGGCAGGCCCTCTTCCTTCTCAGCACCTGCAGCTGGGACTCTGGGGGCTCTGACACCCACACATGTTAGCACACACACACAAATTCCAGAGGCCAAGGCCCTGGCCTCCTCAGGTCTGTGACCTGATAGAGGAAACTCAGGCACCATGTGAGCAGAACTCCTATCCTGAGTGTGGTCGATTGAGACTCGAGACTATTGTATTTCAGTCCCCCAAATACTCATGAGAGTCTTTTGGGTTATTTACTTACTGAAGCGGGGAGAAAAAGGAAAGAAGGAAGGAATGGGAAAGGAAAAGAAAGACAAAAATCCTATTAGATAATTGGTATTCTTTCTGGGGCAAAATGTAAGTACAGTTGACTCTTAACATACAGGCTAGGGGCATTGACCCCCCGTAATCAAAAGTGCATGCACAACTTTGACTCCCCCAAACTTAATTACTAATAGCCTCCTGTTGACTGGAAGCCTTACCTGTAACAAACTGCCAATTAACACATATTTTGTATATGTATTATATATTGTATTCTTACAATAAAGTAAGCTAGAGAAAAGCAAGTGTTATTGAGAAAATCCCGAGGAGAAGGAAGAAGGGGTTGGTCTTGCTGTCTCATGAGTGGCGGAGGTGGAAGAAAATCCATGTATAAGTTCAAACCCGTGTTTAAGGGTCAACTGTATAGTGGATTCACACGGGAACTCACTTTTTATCAGCACATCCACTGAACTGGTGCTCCTAATTAAGGCTTTAAGGCCTAGAAATCCTGGAAGGCCTTCTGAGTCATCCAAAAGTATCAATGATGGCCACTATATTGTTTCAAAGCTAAGTATAGTTTTTGTATTATTGTTATAAACAGTCATAGTAGCCACCACTTACCGAGGACAGCAGATCAGGCCTCTTACATGCATCATTTCACTTGAGCCACAATTATCATAATTTTCCCCATTTTGCAGATGAGGAGAGTGGGCCAGAGAGTGACTTGCACATCACTTGGTAAGAAGTGAAGTCAGGATCTGAATCCAGGCAGGCTGATTCCAGCATCAACATCACCACTTAAAACTGGACCTCCCCTTCCCTCCGCCCTCCTCTGACTCAGCCACATGCCAGAGGCACAGGACGCTTGTCACAACACAGGACTTGCACTGCCTGATTTGGAGGTACATAAGACAGAATTGCCCTGTCTGCCCTTGGTTTCCTGTGGGTGGTCTGCACCCTCGAGGAAGGAGTGAGGGGAACGGGCTGCAGCCCCGTCTTTGGCACTCCCCCAGACCCACAGAGGCAGAGCACAGAGAACGTGCTCAATGCCCCAGCTGCGGGTGGAGCTCAGCCCCTCCCCTTGTCCCTCAGCCCTGCCATCTGGGCTTTATTCTTCAAGCCCACAGGACACTGCCTCTAGGAGGGAACTTCACTCACCGAGTACTGGACAGACACTGCAGAGCCTATCAGATCCATTGTTTTCCCCCCTACAAAGGAGGGCTAGTACCCTCATGTACAGATGAGGAAACTAATCTGAGGCTCGCAGAGTTGTGTGTCCTGCCTGAGGTCACATAGCCAGTGAGCAGTGGGACCAGAATTTGAACTCAAGCCCATATGGTTTGAAAGTGCATGGACTTTCCCCTTCTTGTCCTACTTGTCCCTCCTACACCCCCTTCCTTTATGCCCTCCATCTCTTTCCCTTCGCTCCTTTAAGATCCTCATTCATGCCTTTTCCCTCAATACTAACAGTATACCACTTGATGATGGAACAATGCATTCCCAAACTCTTGCTACCAGTCAGCACTTGACATGTTCCCCGTGTAATCCTCCCCACAGCCCATGAGGTGTTATCAGGCCCAGCTTACAGATGAGGGAAATCGAGGCATAGAGAACTGGCCCAGGGACTGACAGCAAGTATTGGAGACCTGCCTGCAGAGCTCGCTCTCCTGCCCACTCCACTCAGCCCCAGGCTGCCTGCTCTGCCTGGCTCTATGACGTTCCCGAGCCCCCAGTCATATTGTCAGTCAGGGCCTCTGTGCTTATGCCATCTCCTAACCACTCCTCAAGTGCCACCAAGGCAGCACCTGGGTGTGGGGGAAAGAAAGATCAGACTGTTACTGTGTCTCTGTAGAAAAAGGAAGACATAAGAAACTCCATTTTGATCTATACTAAGAAAAATCTTATTCCTTTTCTCAGTCTCTCGTCCCACCTGATGAGAAATACCCACAGGTGTGGAGGGGCTGGCCCCCTTCACCTGGATCTCGACTCCTGTTTTGTTCTACGGTTCGTGTTGCAGTGCTGTGACCCCCAGAAGCTCAGGAAAACAACTGACTTCCTGGTGTTGCTAACAGGCAGAGAGGAGATGCAGCCGGTCCTTACCCTGTAGAAGATGGGGAGGGAGTCCCACGTGTACGGATAAGCAAAGGCGAGGACACGAATCACCTTACAGAGTCTGGGCTTCTGGATTTCAAGAAACCTAAATCAGGGAAGGAAAATGGGGAGGAAATGGAATGAAAAGAGTCTCAGCAAATTGCACACGCACATGCGTGCACACCAAGGACCTGGTCATCAACAGAAGACAAACATTTTTGTACAAGCTCCTGTGGCCAGCAGCTTCTCCACCAGCCTCGTTCATTCCTCCCACCCCAATGGAAGTGACAAAACTTCAGATGCAAAAAGATCTCCAGAGACACCATCTCCTGACCATGGGAAGCAGTGGTGTCCAGACTAAGCCAGAAAGGAGGCGCTGGGCAGAAACCCTTCGAGGGCCAAGTTATGTAACTGCCAAAGAGCCTTTTAAAACTCTAGTTGCTACAGGGACAGGGAACGGGTAGGGGGAATCAGGGGATCCACTGCCACAGACTCTTGGGGGGCACACTCTGCAAAGGCTGAGATGCACCCATCTAGTTGGAGCCCAGGTATTATCATGCAGGAGACCTGGGTTTGAGTAGGTGTTTGATCCTTGGAGAGCTTTCTGGAATATTTATACCACACACAGGGATACTTGGCTTGGGAAAACTAAATAAACGTGAAGTCTTTCCTTCTCTCCTTCATTGCCACCCTCACCCAACCTCCAATCCAAAGACAGCTGACAGCAACATTAAAACAAGCGATGCTGATTGTTGAGAAGAGAGGCAGGTCCCCCCAAATAGAACATGACAGGGCCTCAGCTGACTTGGGCCCAGCCTGCGGCAGCAGCTCAGGGTATGGGGAACTGGGTAGCACAGAGAGCAGGCTGCACACTGGGAGGACATGGGGAGGGGTAAGGAGGGTCTCTGCACAAAATCACAGCCCTGAACTGAGGCCTGGGTAAGGAAGTGCTCATGGGCCCTGGCTGGGCCACCAAGGCCAGGTAGTAGGGACAGGTACAGTCCCCACATCAATGCTGAGGTGTACTGTGGAGGGCTGTGTCCTCCCTTGGGGCCCACAGGGCTGCAGGGTAAGGAACCCAGCACAGTGGATGCACAGCCACACGCTAAGGCTCTTGGGATGGCTGTTCTGATGCAGTCTGTAAAGGCAATGCATGCATTTGGGCCCTTTCAGCCTTTGCTGACAGTTCTGCCCCTTATCACACTGGAGGGATGGGGTCTGTGTCCTGCTGTGGCTCCCACCTCTGCTCCCAAGAACCTCGGTCCCAGTCCACAAGCCTGTTCTTTCTCCTTCAAATGCCATCTGCTGTTTCCTCTGAGCCCAGACCGATTTCACCTGGCCAGCCTGTTCATGTCTCGTATGAGCCAGTAAAGCCACCTGACCATAAACCCGGCTGCTGCCTGTATTCCTCAGCATGGAGTATGCAGGAACTTCCACATCGGGCAGTTAGGGTACCCTCCTCAGGCAGCCACCAGATCTGGTCAGGCCTGGATCCCGGGGACCCAGCGCGGAAGCAGGTCTGAGGACACGGACATTCTCCAGACTATTGTGCTCCACTCAGTCCTCAGGGCAACCGAGCACAAATGGCCCACCCGGAGATTCCTGTTTCAGGGGAAAGGGACACCACTGTGTGCCCCGAGAAGCCCCCCAGCCTCCTAAGACAAGCCCCAACTTCACTCCAGCCCACTTTCATGTTTCTTCTTTCCTGACCCTGCCTGTAAGTCATACATGACACATGGCATATTCCAGGTGAGAAGCTCAAGGAGAAGGGACTAGGATGCATCATCCCCCCCGAAAAAGAACCAAACTCCAGGAGAGGTGAGGCAGCGCTGCACTGGGATTTTATGTGGAGAGCTTGATCAGGACACCCTGGGTTCAAATCCTGACTCTGCCCTTCACAACCACGTGACCTCGGCAGGTCACTAACCTTTGTGTACCTCCTGATCCTCATGTGTAACACAGGGACAATGACTGTGCCTCGTCACGGCCTTGTTGTATGGATTTGGTGAAACGATGCTCGCAAGGTGTTTAGAACTGTGCATAGCACAGTCGCACAGACTAAATAGCAGCTTTTAGAAAACATGCATCGTGACGCTCCATTCTCTTCCCATCCCCACCTTGTATCTATGCTGGTCCAGATAATAGGAACAGGAGGGAACAAACAGGTTCTGGGTGATTTGCCTGAAGTCAGATGAGCCAATAAGAAGCAGAGCTAGGATTTAAACCCTGGGCTTTCTGGCTCCCAAGTGTCACCCCCTCTGCCTCCGGCAGTAGGCTGCGCAGCCTCAGACCCCGCCCAGCCTTCACCCTTCCCTGCCCGCTCCGCCCCTGGAGCAGAGGGCACACACTCCTGCTATCCCGAGAGCTAGGTCTGCCTCACTGGCCTTCTCAGTCCTCCGGCAGACCCTGCCCCGCCGCGATAGGCCGCCCCTTCCTGCCCTGTGCCCTGCCACCGCCTGCCGTCTCTGGGTGGAGAAGCTCGCTCTTAAAGGGCCCCTGTGGCCACTTACACTAGAAGAAATCTGGCTCTGGCTGGCGAAGGCCATCCCCCAAAGCATGGATTTTCTGTGACTTGAGACAACATTTCGCTCGGCCTGATAAAGTGTTTCCCCAGGGGCAAACGGACCAGCCTCTCCAGCTGCAAAGCCGAGTCTAGAGGGAAAAGAGAAGGAGAAAAAGCAGAAGAGAGACAGCAACTTGAGAGAAAAAGGCAGAAGGGCCAGTAGCTTAGGAGAAGGGCCATCCGCTACCGAGTTGCAGTTCCGCATCAGGCCACGCGATGTCGCCACAGCCAGAGCAGAGCCACAGCCGCAGCATCCTCAGAGGCGCCCCACGCGCGGCCCCAGAGCCCAACCTGCTCGGGCTTAGGGCAGTCCCGCACCAGAGGGCTAAGGGGCTGCTATACAGGAAGTCAGGTCTCTGCTCAGAACGAGGTTGGCAGGACACGCTGGGTTGCGGGAGAAGCCTTCGTTAAGAGAGGGTCGATTCAACACAGTCTGTTCTAAACCCTGACAACAAAGCTGGAAGGATTGGCAATTGGAATTCCGCAACTAGGGCTCAAAACTAGCGGGCCTTTGGAAAAATCATTCTATTGCAGAGGCGCACGCACGAGTGCACGTGTGTGTGTACATGGGGGCGGTGGTTATGGTTGTTTTATTGTGTAGGAGTTGTCTTATATTGGAGAACTGCAGAAATGTAGACATTTCCCCATGCCTCTACCTGGCCATAGCAGCACTTTATCCTCTGGCCAATCTTCTGTCTGAGAACCATGTCTGCTGAGCCTTCTACCTCCAGCGCTGACCCCAAACCCCTTCCAGGTCAGCTCCACCCCTCTGAGCTGCCTCAGCAACTGCCAAGCTGTCCTTACAGCAGAGCTCATGGGTGAAAATTAATTTCTCGCCCTCACAGCTCTGACCAGGGGGTTTTTCACTCAGCAGCTCTTTGGGAAAAAAAAAAAAAAAAAAAGCAATCAATGGTTGGATGCGTTGGATGGAGATGGACAGTGATTTGTGACATACAGTACTTGCTGTGTAACTGACATTCCTGAAGGGAGTGGCAGCCCTTTCCTGTGCAGGCGTGAGTAGGCCAGGGCCTCGGCGCACCCCCACCTTGCTCCAAGAACCATGAAGAGGGCACACATTCTCTCATTTCCCGTCTCAAATGCTACAGAATGAGAAGGCAGTTTTCTGGAACATTTTCATTTGAACCAAAGTCCATGATAGTAAGAACCAAAAACCACTCAGGGGACGACAGAGCTCTCTATGTTGAGACTGGCCTTAATGGTCTGCCTTGTAATGGAACGAATGCCATTTCAACCCCGATTTTCGGGCAAGCATCAGATAACTATCAAGCTAATACTGAGGTTCCTGGTCTCCCCCTGTGCTCCCAGGAGGGGAAGGTGGTTCTCTCCCATTCCTGCCCGACTGCAGCCGGATGGAGCAGGAGGGAGAGGCAGGAGTGGAGCCTGGGGGAGGAAGACAGCTGGGAGAGGAAGCTTAGAGAAGACACTATGGCATTGGCATTGCAGGATGCCCAAACCAGAGAGGACCCAGAGGATATTGTCTCAGATGCTCTCACTGAAGATGCAGACCCTGAGGCCCAGAGGGGACAGTGACTGCCCTGAGACCATACAGCAAGTCTGGGGGAGCAGGGTTGAAATTCAGGCCTCCAGATGCCCACACCCTCCTCTCTACCCACTTCTCCTGAAATTACTCAGGACCAGCATCACTTCTGCACACGAGTCAGCTTTCTCACTCTCCAGACACCAAAGGCAGAGAGAGGGAATGAACAGAGGGGAGGACAGACTTTGTAAGAGCAGCAAAACCATGGGTCAGAGAACGTGGAGCGAGGACGAGGTACAAAGGGCACTGGAAGGGCCACAGCTGGAATGCCCACTCTACCTTTGGATGCAAGAGTGTGGCATGTGCCCCCTTCCTCCTTTTTGATTCCAACATAGCCCCTCATCTCCCTCTCCCCTCAGCTCCCACTTCAGTTGCTGCTAACATGCCTGGAAACCCCTCAGGGCATGGAAGCTGAGTGCATAGGATTTTTTTTTCCCCTAGGAGATTCTCGTCCTTCATGAGCAAAGGGTCAGTCCTCATAGGACTCACAGGCCCCCAGCCCACCATCCAGGCCCCTCTGTAGCTGCTCTCCTCCATCCACTCTTGCAGGCTCCGGCAGCTCTAACACACCTTGCTGCTTCCCAACCCTGGCCCACCCTCTCTGTAGTCCTCATCCTTGTCCTGGCTGGTTGCTATGTCCTCCTCTTCAGCTAAAGTGTTCTACCTCCTTCAATATCCAGTCCTAATGCCACTTCTCAGAACCCTGTGTATCCCAGCAGGTGTCATTCTGCCTTATCATTATTTGTTTACATTACACTCCCTCCTGCTACACTCTAAAGGAAATCATGGCCTCATGGGCCTCTGGGGGCATCTGCAGTCTGTCTCTCCTATGGCACTGGGTGCTGTCTGAAGGCAAGGGCATCCTTCTGGCACCCTCAGCTCCTAACGTGGTACCTGGACTATGGCAGGCATTTAAGGAATGTTGCATGGGTGGGTGGGTGTGTAGATGGGTGGATGGATGGAATAGCCACAGATGTACTCCATAAATAAATAATCCATTTCATTGGCAAAGGGAGAAGCCCCCAAACTCAGGCACCCAGGAGATGTCTGGCAAAGCTGCCCTGCCAGATAAGTTCCTCCAAAGATACCAGGCATGCCACATCCAAAAGACCCCATCTGTTCTATCTGAACCATCAGGGAAGACTCCTGGCTAGAAGAAAGCAATCTAGGCCGGGCGCGGTGGCTCACACCTGTAATACCAGCAATTTGGGAGGCTGAGGAGAGTGGATTACCTGAGGTCAGGAGCTTGAGACCAGCCTGGCCAACATGGCGAAACCCTGTCTCTACTTAAAAAATAAAAATAAAAAAATTAAAACCAGCAAGTGTTCTAAGAATTTGAATTATGAGCTCATGGGGAAGCCACCTTGGATCATTCACTCTGGAGACAATTTCTTTTTTTTCTTTGCTCCATTGCCCAGACTGGAGTGCAGTGGCATGCTCTCAGCTCACTGCAACCTCTGCCTCCTGGGTTCAAGCGATTCTCCTGCCTCAGCCTCTTGAGTAGCTGGGATTACAGGTACCCGCCACCACACCCAGCTAACTTTCGTATTTTTAGTAGAGACAGGTTTTCACCATGTTGGCCAGGCTGGTCTTGGACTCCTGACCTCCGGTGAGCCACCCACGTGGGACTCCCAAAATGCTGGGATTACAGGTGTGAGCCACTGCACACAGCCTCACTCTGGAGACTTTCTTCCACACTCACGAAGCCTTCTCTTCCTCCTCTGCCCCCTCAACCTATGGTGTTCTCCCAGTCTAATCCTAAGTTTCAAACACCAGAGCCACACAGCCCTAGGAGAGCCAACCAGATGGGGTAGTGACTGGTCCAAGGACCAGGTCCAAGAGTGTCCAGGTTCCTGGACCATGGCCGGTCCACAAGCCCATGCACCCAGGTCTCCGGGGCTTGCTTCATCTCTGCTGGAGTTGTTTCCGCAGGTTATTACTGTTCTATGTCTGTTATACCTCCTTTCATCCACGGCAGGGACTCCCAGAAAAAGACTTTTACTCCCATGGAAGGCAGCTCCACACTTCCAACCCACCTTAGCGCAGGCAAATGGAAAGCGAATTGGAACAAGTATTCCCAATGCTGTTTCAGAATCTATCCTTCCTTCCATTTAAAAATAAAAAACAGAAACAAAACAACTGGTTTGTCGTGTTTGTGAAACTTGCCTGCCCTCCCTTGTGAAACTTACCGGCCCCAGACATCCCAAGTGTCACCCAAAGGAAGTTGGAGACAAAATCATTCTGGAGAAGTTACCAGATGGGGCATATCCCACCTGCCTGTTTTTTCCTGGGGAGAGGGGGGCGAGTAGAGGCAGGGAGACTCCACTGGCTCGCTGGAGTTGCCGTTGTGGGGGGACAGAGAACTCAGATGTACCTGCCAGCCTACCTTTCCTGACCAGCACCAAAGGCCTCCAGCCCAAAAGTACCGGCCTTGGCACTATTCAGCCAGGGCTATCACCCCAGCACAACCATTCGAGAGATTCCCTGAATATTTTACAGAAAAGGAAATTTCAGGCAGTTCGCTTCTACAAAGAGCTGAATAAACGGGTGTAGTTATCCCCATAACATCATTCTCTGCATTCACACCCCCATGAGTTTTCTTGAAAGAAAAAAAAAAAACAGTGGGAATTAAGGCCACTAAGCTGGGACTGACTCACAGTGATGAGGGATGCATAGGGCATTTGAATAACACCATCATCCATCACATATGCCCAGAGGCAGGCACACCCAGTCACCATTAGTGACCGCACATTTATGGGACATCTCCTCTGTGCCAGGCTTGTGCTAAGTGTCCTGGGTACATTACCTGTAATCCTTCCATTTGTAATGGCCTCATTTTATAGATGAGCAAACTAAAGTTCAAGTTTGGATAAGCGACTTGTCCAGCAATTGAACCAGCTACACAATTTGTAAAGCCTGGTACCAAATCAAAGAGCAGGGACCTCCTTGTTCAAAAATTATTACAAATTATTAAGAATGCAGCAGACGAGCCCAGGAAGGCGAGGCTGCAGTGAGCTGAGATCGCACCACTGCATTCCAGCCTGGGCCACAGAGAGAGACCCTGTCTCAAAAAAAAAAAAAAAAAGGCAGCAGAGTATTAAACCAAGTATGGACTCTGAGCATGGAGGCCTGGAGCTTGCGTGCCCAGGAAGCTGGTTTTGCCAGCAATAGGAAGTCCACCTGGAACGGAGTCCTAGGTTCCCAAGCACCTTTTCCATTGAGCCCACCTCTTTCCCGGCTCCCTCAAAGAGTGCAGGGAGCTGCATGCAAGACCCTCCGTCCCCTCCCATCTGAGGTCAGAGCGACCCAGTACCTGGAGTAGCAGGAGAGGCCTGTGCTGAGGATGGTGTTCAGAACAGCCAGGGCCACGTAGTAGTCATGGAAGGTGGTGCACATCAGCGCATCCGGGAACGTGTATGCAGAGTAGGCAATGGCTGAGCCTGGGGAAGAAAAGCCAGCCTAGGGAGAGGAGCCAGGCCTTGGGACCACGTGGGCCCCTTGCAAAGACTGTCCCCAGCATCTGGCTTGGCCCTCATCATTCCCACAGTCCTGGCTCTGTGCCCTTGCTGGTGCCATTTCCCCTTCCAGGATGTCCTCCTCTCTCTTCTCTGCCCACCCAAATCCCATCCTGAGAATTTACTGTGAGCCCAGCTTTGCTCCAAGGGCTTTACATATATGACCTCACATAATACTTCAACCATCCTCCTTCATAACTCTGCATTTATCCTCATTGTACAGATAGGAAGCAGAGGGACAGAGAGGTTTAATCACTCACCCAGGGTCCTGCAGCCAGAGAGTTAACAAAGATGAGCTTCAAACCCAGGCAGGTTAGTGACAGTCCCTGCTTTAGCCACATGCTGTGGTCCATGATGACAGACCCAGCGAGCTGAGCTCTACTCAGAGTGTGCACATCTCACCTGCCCAGGGACATGGGTGCTTGTGGTAGAAAGATCAATGTTGGAGGGAGGGCCCTTGCTGAGACGAGGATGTCATATCAGCAGCTGGGAGACAGGCCAGCTGAGAGGCTGGGTGTTGCGTCGTGTTTTAGGTTTTGGAGTTTGTGAAAGAAGGGTTGCTTAAGGACCTTCTAGAGACCTGTTTGCTGAAGCATTTATTTGGAAGAGCAGGGGAGATCACTGTCCTTTTCAAAGGGGCCAGGTGTGCTTCAGCTGGGGAGACAGGCCTGGACCTGCACCCTCACTTCCTGAGGTCTCCCCTAAGGGAGGCAGCCCAGGGCCTGATGGCCATGCCTAGGTCACCTGTCATTCCAAAGACATCAGGAATCGTGGAGTCCTAGCTCAGGGCTGAACAAGGCCTTGGGCCACACAGGTTGATCTCTGTCTTTTATCCCAGCGACAGGTGGATCTAGCGAAGCTGGCCACACAGGCAAAGAGGGTGAACACCAAAGCCTCCTGGTCCCATACTCCCAGCTCCAGCAGGCAGCCCGCGAGATTTCAGTGGGGAGCTGCCTCCAGAGGGAGAGGCAAGCCCTTTGTCTGGCCCCATACTGGGAGGGGGTTCCCTTCCGGACTGGGATGCATTCGCTTAGCAGATGCCAACTAGGGCAAGCTGTGGGCCATGCAAGAGCCAGGGAGCCTCTGACCCTGCCCAGAACCACAGCCAGAAGCAAAAGATCAGAGCCTGAGGCAGGTTCCAGTGTGGGGCAGGCGCTCGGGATGGGTGGAGCACAAGGCACAGGAGCTGATCTTGGAACAAAGCCTGGCAGGTCATCCAGGATTCTGACAGGAGCCTGAGGGCAGGGTGGCTTTCAGCTTTGGGTGCAGGCTAAGGAAAGGGAACTTCCTCTTTTAGGCACTAAGGGAGCCACTGAAGGATTTTGATGACCAAAACCTAGTGAAAGCGCACAGGATGGCCTGAGGGAGGAACCCCTGGAAGCCTGGGAGGTGGCGGGAGGGCTGCTACACTGGTGGGATTGAGGGCTTTGACAGGGAGGGAGGAGGGAGGCAGGGGCAGAAGGTGGAGCAGGGAGTCCCAGATGGAATCAATGGCTCTCTTGGTGGACTAGATGTTCCTTCCGTGTTTCCTGAACACTTCCCCACATCAAGCACTGGGCTATGGGCTAGAAAAACAGATTGGAGGCATCTTCTGTGCTCCGGAGTTGTTCCCAGCAAGGGAGGTGTGCCGGCATGGCTGGTAGGCTGGGGATCAGAAGAACCATGGTGGGGGTATATCCAGGTCTGGGGGTTGGAGGAAGGGCACAGGGCAGGGGCCCCTGAGGCTCCCATGGTGCAGCCTGCAGGGAAGGGAAGAGGGAGCTCTGGGGGAATGGCCTATGGGAGGATACAGGAAAGGGAGACCACGGCAACAAGAGGAACTCTTACACAGACAGACAATGAGGCCCGTGATGGAGGAAGGCAGGGGACAGGTTGGTGGCGGACCACATGGGCTTCAGTCCTCACCCTGGCTCTGCCATGCACAGCTGTGTGACCTGTCACTTACCTCCACAGTGCCTCACTTTCCTCACCTAGGTATGGGTATGACACTAGGACCTACCTCAAGGACTGCTGCCAGGGTTAACGAGATCATCATGGTAATGGCTGCCCTCAGATGCCGACCAAGGCCAGGCTCTGAGCCTCATTTAAAACACATTTAATCATCAGAATATACTCACAAAGAAGATATTACATCCATTTTGTGGATGAGAGATTTGAGGCTTGGCAGGGTTACAAAACTTGCACAGGAGCCTCTAATGTTTAGGGGTGGTGGAATCGGGTGCCAGTACCTGGACCATTAAACATGGTGTGGCCCCTCGGGGGTGTGTGTCAGGGGCCTGGACCAGGGCTTGCCACGCAGCGATTACTCCAGAAATGCCCACACTTACCAAAACAAGTCCAGGGCGGGAAACCGAGGGCCAAGGAAGCCACCCCACTAAGGAGTGTGGACTGCTTCCGGCTGATGAGGGCCCTGACAGTGGGAGGGTGATGTGGTAGAAGGTGTGGTGGAAGCCTCCAGGGGCCGGGTGAGGTGGAGAAGGCTGTGATAACTGTGCAAGTGAGAGGCCGGGGCCTGAGTCAAGACGAAGGGGCAGTGCCGCTTACAGCAGGTAGGAGAGAAGTCACATGGCCTTAATAACCAATTGGCCAGAGGGTAGGCGTGGGCGGGGAATGAGAGGAAGGGGACCCCAAGGATTAGTCAGGCTCTGACTCGGGAGGAGTAGGGGTGTGACCATCAGTCAGGTTGGACATACAGAGGGGTAGCAGGTGTACGGGCAGGGGCGGGAGCAGGTACAGTTCTGGTCTCATGGCTCTGAGGTGGCGTGGACCTCAGGTAAGAGGTTTACAGTGGAGACAGGGTTTCTCTGGAGATGGGAAGAGATGCAGTAGGCACGGAGGAGATCCCTGGGGAACTGGATCATGTGAGAGGAGAGGTCAAACGACCACTTCTGAGCCTCCCCGCCCATGTGTGCCAGAAAGCAGAGGAGGGGAGCCAGCCCAGGGGAGAGGGGACGTGGAGGGTAAGAGGGGATCTGGAGGGTGGGAGGGATGTGACAGGGACCAGAGAAAGAGAGGGGCATTGAGGAGGCCTGAAGGACCCCTGCGTCAATCTCCGCAGGCAGGAGGCCGGGACCCTGGACAGGGGCACGCACATTCCCTGCTCTCTTCCGCAAACCCATCAAAGCCTGAGGGTAAGCCTGACTCACACGGAAAGGGGCAAGATCTAGTGAATGCTGGGGACTGGGCAGCAGAGCACTGAGGAGTGAGCGGTGCCACAGGAAAATGTGTGTGTATGTGTGTGAGAGTGTGTGTGAGTGAGCACGTGTGTCTGTGAGTGTGTGTGTGGTGTGTGTGTATGTATGTGGTGTGTGTGATGTGCATGGGTGTGGTGTGTGTATGTGATGTATGTGAGAGTGTGTGTGAATGTGTGTGTAGTGTCTGAGAGTATGTGCACGTATATAAGCATGTGAGTGTGTATGTGGTGTGAGTGTGTATGTGAGTGTATTGTGTGTATATGTCAGTATGTGTGGTGTGTATGTGGATGTGAGTGTGTGGAGGGTCTGAGAGTATGTGTGTGTGCATGTGAGTATATTGTGTGTATGTGTTGTGTATGTATGTGAGTGTAGTGTGTGTGTCAGTATGTGTGGTGTGTGTGTAGTGTCTGAGAGTGTGTGCATGTGAGTGTATTGTGTGTATGTGGTGTGAGTGTATGTGAGTGTATTGTGTGTGTCAATGTGTATGTGTGGCATGTGGTGTGTGTGTGGAGTAAGAGTGTGTGTGTGCACTTAAGTGTATTGTGTATATGTGGTGAGTGTGTGTATGTGTATGTGTGAGTGCATTGTGTGTGTGTCAGTGTGTGTCAGTGCATGAGTGTGTGTTTGTGTGAGTGTAAGCGTGTGTATTTGAAGAAAGAGGATGGAGGTAGGCTCCTCACGGACAACCTCTTGGGCAAGGAAGACAATAATTGGTTTTCTCACCTACCACGGGAGCTGGAGGAAGAATCTAGAACTCATATCCTTAGGGATAGATGCATGCCCACAAGGGGAGGAGAGAAGAAGAGACTGGAGGAGGGGGCATCATAGTCAATGAAAAACACAAGGAAGAGGGGGCAGTCAGCACCCAATTTCACCAGCTTAGGCTGCTGCTCTATTCCTGCACACTCTGAGCATCTCTCTGATTGTGCTAAGCCTCTGGACGTACGAGTCGCATGACCTCACCCTCCTCCTCTTGCCTGGCATGACAGAGACCAGCACTGATGTACTGGAGTCAGTTCATTCTGGCCTGTGAGAGAGCTGAGTGCTGAACACAGCCATCATTAAAAATTGAATCACATAAACTTGCAATTAAATAAATCATATTAACAAAAATACTGAGTACTCAATGACGACATCTACTGTATCTGCACGGTGGAATTTCTGTAATGGTGTGCTACGCATATCTCTTCCCACCCTTGTGTTCTGTGACGTCATGTTGGTAGGTTGAAGCTGGCCATGATGGGAAGATTTACACCACAGAAACTGGCAAACACTGCAGATTGGGGCTGTTGTCCCCACAGAGCCAGTGGCTAAATATTTAGCAGCATACCTATGGATAGTTTCTTATAAAACACCCATTGGGAACCTGGACAGGGGCACTGGCATTCCCTGGACTCTTCTGCAAAGTCATCAAAACCTTCTGGTGACCCTAGCTCACAGGAGAAGGGGCAAACAGCCCAGTTGCAGGGGAAGGAAAACAAGAACAAGGCCTCACATACCCAGGCTGAAGAGGTTGACGGCACCATAGTCCAGGAAGTAGCAAATGTGCCGGGCATTCTTGGACATAGAGCTGAAAGTGTGCGCACAGCTGGACACAAGCGGGTACACGCAGCTGGTGCACATGTACACAAGCATTGGCCAGGAGTAGCTGTCATTCTTGATGTCTGTCACATACAGTGCAGTCACAAACCTCCATGCAAAGAACCTGGAACACAGAGGGCCCACTCACCCTCCGCGATGACCACAGAGGCCCACTCACCCTCCACGATGAACACAGAGGATCCGCTCACCCTCCACGATGACCACAGAGGACCCGCTACCCCTCCACGATGAGCACAGAGGAACCGCTACCCCTCCACCATGGACACGGAGGGCCACTCACCCTCCATGATGACCACAGAGGCCCACTCACCCTCCACCATGGACACAGAGGACCCACTCACCCTCCACCATGGACACAGAGGACCCACTCACCCTCCACCATGGACACAGAGGACCCACTCACCCTCCATGCTGGAAGCTCCTCTTAGATCCTCGCCTATCTACAGTCTCCATTCCCCGGTGATGACCAATTCCTTCGTGTTCTCACTTTGGGGAAAAACCATGTGCTAGGGAGGTGGGGGGTCCTTTTTTAATTGGGAGGCAGTACTTTGGGAATGGGCAGGTGAAGTAAGAAGAGAAGCTTTATGTATATCTAGTCCAATCCCCTAGTGATTCTGCAGCCTCAGCTTGCATGCTTCCAGGGATGGGGGGCTCATTACCTCCCAAAGCAGTTCCAAGGGCTGGAAAGTTCTCCTTCATTGGCTCAAATCTGTCCTCCTGGAATCTATCTCCATTTGATTGCCCTTAGTTCCCTCCACCAGGATCATAGAAAACAAGCTTAACATGTGTGTGTGTGTATATATATGTATATGTATATATGTATGTATGTGTGTATATATGTATATGTGTGTGTGTATGTGTGTGTGTGTGTATATATACACACACACACACATATACACACACATATGCACACACACACATATATACACACACACATACATATATATACATATATACATATATATATGTATATATATATATATACACATACATACATACATATATACACTTTTTTTTGAGATGGACTCTCATTCTGTCACCAGGCTGGAGTGCAGTGGCACGATCTTGGCTCACTGCAACCTCTGCCTCCTGGGTTCAAGCAATTCTCCTGCCTCAGCCTCCCAAGTAGCTGGGACTACAGGCACCCTCCACCACACCTGGCTAACTTTTGTATTTTTAGTAGAGACAGGGTTTCACCATGTTGGCCAGGATGGTCTCGATCTCCTGACCTTGTGATCTGCCTGCCTTGGCCTCCCAAAGTACTGGGATTAACAGACACGAGCCACTGTGCCCGGCCGCCTATCAAATATTTTAAGGCAGTCTTTCTAACCCCCTCCCACCTCCCTGAACTTCACATTAAATACTCCCAGTTCCTTCAGCCATTCCTCGCAGGATCTAAATTTGGCATTACCACCATCCCTGTGGTTTGTCCTTGCTCCATGTAGTTTGTCTATGTCCCTCTTGTAGGAAGGCTCCTCAAATAGAAGCAATGCCCCAGGTGGACCCTTGCAAGCCCAGAGGCCAAGAGGACTATTTTCTCCCTCCTCCTCCACACTGCTCCTCCACTAAGAGTACAATCACTTTTCTGAATAGCTAGTCCCACAGCTGACTCTCAGCGGAGCCTAGATCTCTATGCAGAGACACTTCACAATTCTTCACCAGATCTGCCTGACCTATAGTCCATGCATGAGGTTCCCGCCTGTGGAGCACCTCACTTCCACAAATCACTCCTAGAGGGCTGGCTCCCTTTCCCACTAACTCCTCCAAGGGAGGAGACTCTACCAAGCTTTTCATATACAGGAGCTGAAGGAATATTGCTAAATCCTTCCAGCTACACTTGTGGACTTTTTATTTTTGTCCCAGCAGAAGTAAAGCTTAAGCTATTTGCTGTTTCTCAAAATGTATCCTTCAGTCATTTCAACTTTTCAGTGGTCCCATTTCCTTAGGGCATCTTGATCCAGACCTTCCCAAGTCCTTCCTGCTACTCTCTGTTGCTCAGTCAGGATCATCTCTGAGAGCCTGGCACAGTGTAAAGGTGCATAGGCAGTGCTGGGGGTGAGGGGGGTGCGGCTCACCCAGCTTGGCTCAGCTGTAAAATAGCAAAAAATCACCCTACACGGATCCATGCATGCAGCGCAAGACCCACAGACAGGGATGGACAGGCCGATACCCTTTTAGCAGCTCAAATCTCAAAACAGCCTAAATCAACCATGATTCATTCAGAAAATGGAACACCAGGCAGATGTTCCAAAGTCCAGGAGACATGCAGATTGCAGATGCTGACAGAGTGAGATTTCCAAGGGAGGTAAGTAAGAGGAGGGCAGCAGGGAAAGAGGCAGATGCTGGGGACACTCACAGCACAGATGCTCCTGGGTCCCCAGAAAAGCTCCAGGAGGACGCACAGGAAGCAGGTCCTCCTGGCCACTCCAGGGAGGAGAACTGGGGCCAGTGGCAGAGCCTGACTCTATTCCCTTCTGAAGGGTTATAATTTATAAGCATGTATACTTTTAAAAATGACAAATGGCCCCTGGAGCAGGGCTGTGCTGCCACCCCTGCCTGGTCCACAGGCCCAGGGCTGCCACGCTCCTTTACAGATCACCCTAGTCCACACCAGACTGAGCTCTCTCCCCTCTCCACTGAGCTGGCTGCTGGAACCAAACAGCCTGCTCCTGCATTTTGGCCCCAGGTCTGTCATTTGACTTCTACTCAGGCTGGCTGCCCCTGTGCGGGGAGCCTGGGCCCATCTCCACTCATGGCACACTCCTCATCTCTTCTTAACATGACTGGAGGGAGTCCAGTGACCAGCCTGTGCCACAGCGCCCCTGCATGACATAAGGAAGCCACCCCTTCTCTCGGCTGTGTCTACATCGACCAATGGTGGTCTGAGTGGGACGGTGGCTTGAATGGCCTCTGAGTTCTCTCAGCTCAGATCCACTGTGATTTGGTGCTTTGACCCTGTCTCCATCCTCCATTCATTAAGCAAAGGTGTGCAGTGTGTGACATTGGCCTTCATCTCCCACCTTTCTCAGCAAGGCCCCTCTTCACTTCCCTGGCAACTCCCATTTCTGCTTACAGGCATCCCAGAGCTTTGCTCTTAGCTGGCTCCATCTACAGGCTGCCTGACCAAGTGCCTCCCAGTTGCCGTGGTTCCCAGAATGATTACAGAACACTCACAACTCTGTGCCAGATGCCTCTACCAATGTGTTCTCCCCAAACTCTCACAGCAACCCTTGGGAAGGTACGGACCATCACTCCTGCTTTGCAGGTAGGAAAATGTGAGGCTCAGAGAGGTTGACTTGCTCAAACTAGTGACATTTTAACCAGGGCTGCTGGAAGACCTAGAAAGTCTCCAAGACTGGAGATGAAGGTAAATACTATCATATCAGGCACCGGAGCAGGGAGCAGGGAAGGACTGAGGCACTTTCAGGATTTCCCCTCAAATCTTACCCCAGTCCATGCCTTAAAGGTCATCCCAGTGGCACACCCAATGTCTCTTCCCTCTGTCACACACTTCCTTCACCCGCGTATACCCACGGGGGATCCCCAAACCCCAGCACAGAATCACAGCCCTCTCAACACTAGCTGTGTTTTAAGACACCCGGGTCTCCAGGGCTCCTGAAGGAGACAGGCCGGTCGAGGGGGCCAGAAGGTACCAGAAGGGCAGCAAGTGAGTCCAAATGTTGAGAGTCTCGTTGGTCATTTGGAAAAGGCTGAGGATGCAGGCAGTGGCAGAACTCTGTGGATGGCGGTAGCCGAAGAGGATGCCTTGCTCATGGAACACCTGCAGAGTCAAAGGAAAAGGACACTGGGGTGAGACCAGAGGGTGGCACAAAGGTCTCTGGAGAAACATCTTCCAGGCCATGCACTGTGTGCCTGGAACGCTTGACCCCAAGTCCTTGAACTGTTAAGCTGTTCCCCTCACTCTCTCCTTCCCTCGCAGTAGCTTCTAAAATCCCGTGTCCTCCAAGAAGCCTCCAGCCAGCTGGAGGAGGGAATTCAAGGGCCAGGCTCCCTTTGGGAATCCAGCCTGTCTTTGCATTCCCCGGCGTACTTACTCTTCACATGAATCTTGCCTAAGAATCCGTTTTCTCACCCCTCTGCCTGGGGCCTACAGCCCAGTTTTTGGACGCCTTTTTGGTGAGCTGACATAGATGCTGTCTGAGCCGGCAAGCCCTGCACGTCAGGGGCTGGTGGGAAGAACTCTGCAGAAGATGCCCCCGGTGCCAGGATATATTCACCAAGGTGCTTCATAAAGGGCTTTTGATGATGAGGACCATGATGCTGATGCCTGGGCTGCAGGAAGAGGAGGCGGCTGCCCACAGCAGGGCTGCTCAAGCCACCCCCACCCCCATGCAGCCCATTTGGCAAGTCCCCCCCCAAAAAACACCCCCACTGAGAAACCTGGACTGATCAGGTGAAATATGGGGTATCAACCTTCCTGGAGTATTGTATTACATCCACTAAAAGTGGTAAGTGAGAAGATAATGAGGCCAGAGGGACAACAGCCCAGGATGCAATAATAAGTGAAGAAATGTGGAATTTAAACTGTATTCCTGCCATGGTTAGAAGAGCTTGGGAAATTGAAGTTTACACCATGGGGCAGAGGCTGGGAGGAACATAGAAAAGTGAAGTGTTTAATTTGTTGAGGTAACAGGATTGCAGGAGACCTATTTTCCCCTTCTGTGTTGATTTAGACCCAGGGTTCTCAATGTTGACACTATTGACACTTTGGGCCAGATCATTGTTTGTTGTGGGGGCCAACCTGTGCGTCCTTTCACAGCATCCATGGCCTCTATCCGCTAAATGCCACTAGCTCACACTGTGGGCACCCTACCCCCCAAGTTGTGACAGACAGAAATGTCTCCAGATATTGTCCGATGTCCCCTGGGGGCAAAAATCACCCCCAGGTAAGGACCACTGATTTAGATAAATGTTGCCATATCCTTTGAAACATAAATTATAAATGAGTAGGGTAATTGAAGCAAATAAAAACAATGATAATATTAGTAATCATAATCTAAATCAGGTCACAATAAGTTGCAAACCCTCTCCTTTGAATTTCTAGGGCTGTGAGGGGAAGGCTAGAGGAACTTCAATCTAGCCACCCATTTTTCATTTGGGGTGTCAATTTCTTAGTGTATGAGAGGTTTTCTGTTAAAAAATGTACAATATATGCCAGAGTTTGTGCTATCTCTCTCTCTCTTTTTTTTTTTTTTTTTTTTTTTTTTTTTGAGGCAGGGTCTTGATCTGAAGCCCAGGCTGGAGTGCAGTGGTGCAATCACGGCTTACTGCAGCCTCAAACTCCTGGGCTCAAATGATCCTTCCACCTTAGCCACCTGAGTAGCTGGAACTACAGGAGTGCCACCATGGTCAGCTAATTTTTTTTTTTTTTGAGATGGAGTCTCATTTTGTTGCCCGGCTGGAGTGTAGTGGTGTTATCTTGGCTCACTGAAACCTCTGCCTCCTGGGTTCAAGCGATTCTCCTGCCTCAGCCCCTCGGGTAGCGGGGATTACAAGCACATGCCACGATGCCCAGCTAATTTTTTGTATTACTAGTAGAGACAGGGTTTCATCATGTTGCCCAGACTGGTCTCGAACTCCTGATCTTAAGTGATCCACCCACCTCAGCCTCCCAAAGTGCTGGGATTACAGGCGTGAGCTACCATGCCCAGCCTAATTTTTTATTTTTTTGCAGAGACAGGGTCTCACTATGATGCCCAGACTCATCTTGAACTCCTGGGCTCAAGTGATTCTCCCATCTTGGCCTCCTAAAGTGCTGGGATTAGAGGTGTGAGCCATTGTGCCCAGCCTTGTGCTACTTCTTGGGGTTCCAAGCCAAGCAGTCACATGGAACAGTGCAGAAGGTGAGGGGCTGCCAGAGTAATGAGTCAAATCTGGGCCCCCGAGGTGCCATGTGGCCTTGAGAAAAGTGAAGCATTTAAGTGAAGCTGAAGCCCTGGGTCACAGCTCTCAGGGCCTCTGTGTAAAATGAGAGGGCTTGGCTAGCTGAATGGTAGGCACATTCCCTTCCAGCAGTAGCTCCAAGTTTTAGAGAACTCTTAGCTCAGTTCTGGGTTAAACTGCTCAACTAGAGGGAGGGGATATAATGAAGTTGGCTCATGGTCCAGTGAAGAAATACTATGAATTAGGTTTGGGTCTTAGGTAATTAAAGCGATTTGTTCCAGTTTTTGATTCACCATTCAATTCTGCTGACGTCCCCGGTTTATGGTAGACAGCTTCCTATAACGGGCAGCAGGAATCTTGAGTTGCAGATTTCCACCCCACCAAGGCTGATGACAAGGAGGCAAATAGGCCAATGGCCTTCAGCCTTTGATCCTGTGGAGGAGAACAGCACGTGCTTGGCAGGACTCGGAAAGCCCTCTAACAGAAATAACAGCTCCCAGGAGCTGCACACTGGGTCTATCCTTCCACCTTTCAAGCTTCTTTCTCTCTTCCTTTCAAGTTGTTGTTTTATAATTATTAATTAAAGCACTGGCCACTGGTTCCAATGCAGACTCCATTAATCATTATTTACTCCTTCATATGAATTAGACTAGCAGATCCTATAAACCAAGAGACTTTGTGAAACGGGGCCAGTGAGAGCAGAAACATTTCAGAGCACTGGGCATGTGGGGGCGGTGACCTGCAGGGAGGAGGCCGGGCAGGGCTGCAGGAGAGCACAGATCCTGTGACAGCCACAGTGGCAGTGGCTAGACAGAAGCTGGAGGAAAAGGCCACTCACAGTTTGTGACTACTTCCCTTCTCTCTGTGGATCCTGGCATTCTGGCAGGCGAAACTAGGGGGACTGGCATCATCAAAAGCCAGCAGGTAACAGAAGGGAAATTCATACATTGGACAACTCGACCTCATTTAGGAATCTGGCCCCAGACCTGGGGAGGATATTTTGCCACCAAAGCCACGGCTGGGCCCGGATTAAAAAAACCTGCCTCCATCTGACCTGCTATGCTGACCCCAGACAAGGATGGGAAGCCCAATACTGGCCATGTAATAGGGGCAGGATTTAAAGTAGCCTTTCCAAAAAAATAAATGGATGGATACAGGATAATAAAAGGAGTCCCTCTGTCCCAGGACAGTGATGTTCCAGCTTAGACTAAGAAGACTGACCTGCCCTGCCCTCCCCAACTTGAACCTCTGTCTATGGAACCCCATTACTAGGTCTTAGTTGCACTCCTGCCCCAAGCTCATGTGAGCACAGGAAAGGAGAAACATTCTCTCTGTCTTCCCACTCTAGCCTTAGCAAAGTGCTTTGCATAGAGCAGACCTTCATAGAACACATGGTACATACACTGAAAGGACAAACTAAATATTCGAAAACAATTTTGTATTCCAAACCCAGTTTGACCCCAAAGGAAAACTGCAATCATTTCCTCAACACTTTGTAGCTTGGACTCATTTCTAAGCACCCCCAAGTAAGCAGGTGCCTGATTATTTGCACAGCAGAATTTATTTGTAGGACTCCACCTTGCACCCCTAGTTGCAGGCTGAGCAATTTAGAGTGAAACAAAATCAAATCATATGCAGCCTATTATTTAGAAGTGAGAACCTCCAGGAACTAGGAGCGGAAGGGCACATCAGCAAGTTTTCCCTTTCAGTTCCTCCCTCAGGCTTAGCATCCAGGAAAGCCTTCTTGCATGGCCAAGACTTGCATGCACCTGCTAGCTGATGCCTACAATTCCACCATGACAGTTTCAAGCCTTTAGTTTTTCTAGCTATTAAACTGCAAGCCACCTGGGGAAAATCACTGGGCATTTTTGGCCAGCAGTAAATAAGGGCAGATTTGGATAACAGGGAAAGAGAAGAGGCAGAGTGGGATCAGGGGGCCTCAGGCACTATTCACATGAATTCTGCAATTCCTGCTCACGGAATCCTCACAACCGGCTTGTGAGGAAGAGCCTTTTATTGTCCCCATTTCACAGAAAAGGAAACTGAGGCCTGGAGAGGTCAGGGCATTTATTCAAGTTCTCAAAAGTAACAGAAGCAAAGCTGAAACCTCAATGCAGACAGCACACTCCATTTCCCGTCCTCTTGTGCACTGTCCTTCATTGCTCCCCCTGGGGAGGGCTCTGTCGAGAGATATAACCCTTATCGCCTGGCCTGTACTATGATTTTGGACTGTGACATACTTCTCTGAGCCTTAGATTCTTCTTCGTTAAAGTGCCATTATGAACTAAATCTGGGAGGGAACTGTGTCCCTCCCCAAATTCATCTGTTAAGTTAAAGTCCTAACTTACCCCAGGACCTCAGATGCAACTGCATTCAGAGATAAGGTCTTTCAAGAGGCCATTGGGGTGGGTCCTAATCCAATCTGCATGGTGTCCCTCACAAGAAGGGGAAATTTGAATTCACAGAGAGACACCAGGGATGAGCGCCCACAGAGTGGTGACTCTGTGCAGAGGCAGCAAAGAGAGTGGCCATCTGTAAGACAAGGAGAGAGGCTTTGGAGGAAACTGTCCCTTTCCAAACCTTGATCTTGAACACCTTTCAGTCTCCGGAACTGCGAGAAAATAACTTTCTGTTGTTTAGACCACTCAGTCTGCGGTATTTTGTTATGGCAGTCGTAGCAAACTAATACAAGCGGTGAGGTTGTGCAAGCCAGTGCCTCTCAAACCTTCTTCTGCAAGTGTGTGCAGACCACCTGGGCACTTTACTGCAGTGTGGTGGCTGGGGCGAGAGTCTGCAGTTCTAACCAGCTCCCAAGGCCTGCTGATGCTGCAACTGCCTCTGGCTTCAAAGCCAGACTCCCACCCCAGCATCGTCCCTGCCCAGAATCCAGTTCCCTACAGAAGAGGAAGTTCCTTGTATGTAAGAGGGACACAGTGACAGGGAAAGCCAGGACAGGGAATAGTTAGAGGTTAGTGGGGAGTCTGATGAGGTGTTTGCTGGCAGAGGGCAGGGGAAGAATGGGAGGGAAAAGGAGGAGGCCATGCATTGATGCAGCAATTATCATTATTATTATTGAGACAGAGTCTCACTCTGTTGCCCAGGCTGGAGTGCAGTGGCGCGATCTCAGCTCCCTGCAAGCTCTGTCTCCTGGGTTCAAGTGATTCTCATGCCTCAGCCTCCTGAGTAGCTGGGATTACAGGCACCTGTCACCACATCCAGCTAAATTTTTGTGTTTTTAGTAGAGAAAGGGTTTCAACATGTTGGTCAGGCTGCTCTCGAAACTCTGACCTCAGGTGATCCACCCACCTTGGCCTCCCAAAGTGCTGGGATTACCAGCATGAGCCACTGTGCCTGGCCTTGCTGCAGCAATTATAACCTACCATTTGCTGGGTACCTGCGGTGCACCAGGCTCTAGGTTGGACAGTATATGCCACATCCCTCGCAGGACCATGCTTAGTTCCCATAGGACAGAAATACTTAGGCTCTCAATTAAAAGAGCATAAAACAACAATTGCACACCACACACATGCAATTACTAGAACTTTAAATAGGCTGAATTAATAACCAACCATTGTTGATATGAAACCATTACAAGAAAATGCCAGTTTACAACATTGCTGTGATGTTTTTTAAAAATACATGTCCAATATTCAGTCAAGCATAAGAATGCTTTTTGTACATGCAGTATAATATTTACAGAAGACAATGGTAAGTCTCTTCTGGCTGAACATGTAAGATGGATAAAAATTAATGAAATAAATGATCAATATCAGGGATGGAGGAACCAAAGAATATTAATAATTTAATGGACAATAAAGTAAAAAAAGATACACAAAATGTTTTAAAAAAGTAAATAGCACTGGGACGGTGGCTCACACCTGTAATCTCAGCACTTTGGGAGACTGAGGTGGACAGATCACTTGAGGTCAGGAGTTCGAGACCAGCCTGGCCAACGTGGTGAAACCTCATCTCTACTAAAACTACAAAAATTAGTGGGACATGGTAGTGTGTGCCTGTAGTCTCAGCTACTCTGGAGGCTGAAGCAGAAGAATTACCTGAACCTGGGAGGCAGAGGTTGCAGTAAGCCGAGATCGTGCCATTGCACTCCAGCCTGGTCAACAAAGCGAGACTCTGTCTCAAAAAAAGAAAAGTAAATAGAACTCAGGTAGTGTGTACTAGAGAAGAAAAGTCCCATGGAATGACTAGCATTATAGACAGTATTGATCTACAGCAGAAGAAAGTAAGAAAGTTGAAATAACAGAGCAATTCCGCCGGTTTTACATTTGTTGTAAAAATGCAATCTTTGATTTAAGAAGTAGAAAAACTATTTTCAGTTTTAGGCATTGATTTCAAAAGCTGCCATAGGCAAGGTTGTGATAATAGTATAACATGGTTGCTAAGTCTGCAGTAGGCAGAATAATGGCTCCCCAAAGATGTTCACATCCTAATTGCCAGAACCAGTGAATATGTTAGGTTACACAGCAAAGGGGCAGTAACGTCCCAGGTGAAATTAAAATTGCTAATCTACTGACCTTAAAATAGGGAGATTCTCTGGTTACTGAGGTGGGCCCAGTATAATCAAAAGGTCCTTAAAAATGGAAAATGGAGGCAGAAGAAGAGACTCAGGGGAAGAAGTGACTACGGAATAAGGTCAGAGAGATGCATCACTGCTGATGTGAAGATGGAGGAAGGGGCCAGGAGCCAAGGAGAGCAGGCAGCCTCTAGGAGCTGGAAAGGTAAAGAAACATTCTCCCCACCAGCATCCACCAAAGCCTAGATTTTACCCAGTGAGCCCCACGTCAGACTTGTAACCTACAGGACTGTAAGATCATATATTTGTTTGTCTGTTTTTTCAGCCTCTAAGTTTGTGGTAATTTGTTACAGCAGCAACAGAAAACTAATGCAAGTTTAGAATTTGACCAAAAATCCAGAAGTATTCTTAGTGCTAAGTATGGTGGCATGTGGTTTGAATTGCTTACTAGGAGAATTGATTGGGCTCTCAATTAAAAGAACATAAAACATTGCTTACACACAACACACATGCAATTACTAGAACTTTAAATAGGCTGAATTAATAGCCAGCCATTGCTGGTATGAAACAATTACAGGAAAATGCCAACTTACAACAGTGGTGTGATGGTTTTCAAAAAATAATGTGTTCAATATTCAGTCAAGCATAAGAATGCTTTTTGTTTTGTTTTTTGAGACAGAGTCTCACTCTGTCACCCAGGCTGGAATGCAGTGGCACAATCTTGGCTCACTGCAACCTCTGTCTCCTGAATTCAAGTGATTCTCCTGCCTCAGCCTCCTGAGTAGCTGGGATTACAGGCATGTGCCACCACGCCCAGCGAATTTTGTATTTTTAGTAGAGATGGGGTTTCACCATGTTGGCCAGGCTGGTCTCGAACTCCTGACCTCAGGTGATCCACCTGTGTTGGTTTCCCAAAGTGCTGGGATTACAGGCGTGAGCCACCGCACCTGGCCAAAGAGTGCTTTTTTTACATGCAGCACAATATTTACAGAAGACAATGGTAAATTTCTTCTGGCCGAACATGTAAGGTGGCTTGAAAGTATTCTTAGTGCTGGGTATGGTAGCACATGGTTTGAACTGCTTACTAAAATTGATTAGGCTCTCAATTAGATTTTCTATAGAATAGTTCAAAAATTATATATGACATTCTCTGAATCTTCTCTCAAATGGGACATCTTGCTGAAACACATACAAATTTGACCTTAACTACTCTCATTCACACAATGGGAATATCAAATCCGTGCTGTTAAACACTTAGATTTAATTTAGGTAAGATATAGGATGATGGGGAGAAATCAGTGTAACAGAAAATTCTATTTTTAGTGGGAAATAACATTAATTTAGAATTTGTTATGAGATAGTGTTAGCAAAAGCCTACAAAAAAAATCTAGGTTTGGCTATTCCATTTTTAAAGGGATTAAAAATACATATTTATTATTTTAAATATGTATAGGACTTTTCTAAACCAAAGGAGTCACAAGTAAAATATGTAATAAAGGTGACATTCCGATAAGATAAAATCCAAAAAGGGAAACAAAAATGTCTCCAGACTATGAAAGAGAAGATTCACGTACAAATCATCCTGAAATTAACTTCTGTAGGGATTATTTCTCTGGACATTGTAGACTGAGTAAAACCCTACTGTTTTCAGTTTTCTTTATACTATCTCTTTATAATATATTTTTCTTAATAAAATAGATGAATACTAATCTAGACATTACGTTGAGGGAGTAAAGATAGCACGATGAGATGGTAATCTATATGGAATTAAAATATTTAATAATTTTTCTGCTTAATATAATTATCTTATGCTGCAGCCTCATTACAATGTTTGAACTTCATATGAAAAATTTATAATTTTCTTGCTCAAACTGGCTTCAATTAAAAAAAGAAAAAAATTTATAATTCATTTCTGATTCAAAATGTGGCCTTAAGAACTTTTTTTTGGTAATTCCAGCTGTTCTACTTCAATAAAACTGAATGGAATCTCAGCAGAAGTTTCTCCCAAATGAAATTAATTGAAGAAACAAAACTAAGAACTACAACAACTCAGGAATAGTGGTTTAATTTAACATCATTGTCAATAGACCACAAATTATATGATAATGTTGATTACAACATTATAACTCAATTTTGCTGAAATGAAGAAATAAAATAAATTATATGGAATAAACACATGTAATAATTTATAAATTATGCATGCTTTTGTTTTATTACTCTTTCAAACATAAGTAATTCATCAATGTAACATTTAGACATGTGCAATAATAATTAAACTCAGTTCTTTTTCATATTTTGCTGACTTTAGCTATATAAAAATCAGAGTTTCACTTTTTCTGTCCTTATAAAGGGGCATTTGTCAGGCCTGGCACAGTGGTTCACGCCTGTAATCCCAGCACTTTGGGAGGCCGAGGCTGGTGGATCACCTGAGGTCAGGAGATTGAGACCATCCTGGCTAACACGGTGAAACTCTGTCTCTACTAAAAATACAAAAAATTAGCCAGGCGTGGTGGCAGGTGCCTGTAATCCCAGCTACTCGAGAGCCTGAGACAGGAGAATCACTTGAACCTGGGAGGCGGATGTTGCAGTGAGCCAAGATCACGCCATTCCACTCCAGCCTGGGCAATAAGAGCGAAACTCTGTCTCAAAATAAATAAATAAATAATAAAATAAAGGGGCATTTGTTAAGGTAGAATAGAACCACTTTACATAACTGTTTGTTGGCTTCATTTATAACTTTTAAGTATTTAGACATATAGCCTATGGCCTGCATTTGTCCTCCTTATTCAGACTTAGCATATGTTAAGGACAGATCTGGTTTCATTTGATCATCATGAGAGCATGGCAAGGTAGGGACTGTCGACCCACTTTACAAATAAGAAAACTGAAGCTCAGTGAGATGAAGTTCCCAAGGCCGTAATAAATAGCAGAACCAAGACGCAAACCCTAGTCTTAAATTGCAAAACCCCTGTGTGCTTCACAGCACCCAGCTGGTGGAACTAAGGATTGCTACAAACATGCTTTATAGAAATGCTAAGTGTCATGGAAGAATGGCTGGGGGACTCTGGTTCTGGCCAAATGATGGTCGATTAGATGTTATGAAGGATCTTTCTGATTAATGCAATTAATATGCTGTCTGGAGTATGCATCATAAGCCAGTGTATCAGCAAAATGACACAAAAGTAAAGAAGTCACAAAGCCCCAAAACAGAGGGAAACCAGGAATCCTGTGAGGTAAGCTGCATTCACCATTAGAGTCTCTGCTGCCAGATTTTGTAAACAAGAGATGAAACCCAAGGCCCATCAAAGGCAGGGAATCTAATACGAGACTTTGCCAGTAAAGCTAGGAGTCTAAAGATAAGTGAGTGTGAAATAAATTCAACCAGCCAGAAGAGGACGATAAGGAAAGTTGTTTCTCTGAAAACAAAACAAAACAAAACAAAAAAAAAACTCCCAAAATTCATAACCATCAATTAGTCTTCATATAGGTTTGTGATCCATGCCCCTACTACTTTTGTGGTCCAGGAAATCTCAAGTGAAAAAATTAAAGTGATTACAAGTAGAAAGAGGTTAAAATTTTGTAGTTCCCTCAGCTAAGTAACAAAAGCAAACACAAATCCTCTCTGAAGGATTTCTACTTTTTTTTTTTTTTTTTTTTTTAACTTGAGGTAGAGTCTTGCTGTGTCACCCAGGCTGGAGTGCAATGGTGTGATCTTGGCTTACTGCAACCTCCGCCTCCTGAGTTCAAGCTATTCTCCTGTCTCAGCCTCTTGAGTAGCTGGGGTTACAGGCACGCGCCACCATGCTCCGCTAATTTTTATACTTTTAGTAGAGACAGGGTTTCACCATGTTGGTCAGGCTGGTTTCGAACTCCTGACCTCAGGTGATCCACCTGCCTTGGCCTCCCAAAGTGTTGGGATTACAGGCGTGAGCCACCACACCCACCCGGATTTCTACTTTAACACAGGCATGCACACATAGGGAAAGAAAACACCATGAGTGAGAAACAGCAGAAACAGTAGATGGCAGAGATAGAGATCAAAGAACAAATATTAAAATATAAAATAACTGTGATTAATATATTTAAAGAAAAAACGGTAAACAGGAAACAAGCCAATTTGAAAAGAACAGGCTGGTCATAGTAGCTCAACCCTGTAATGTCAACACTTTGGGGGCCATCGTGGGTGGATTGCTTGAGCCCAGGAGTTTGAGACCAGCATAGGCCACACAGTGAGACACCCTCATCTCTACAAAATTTTTTTAAAAAATTAGCTGGGTATGGTGGAGCACAGCTGTAGTTCCAGCTACTGGGGAGGCTGAGGCAGGAGCATCACTTGAGCCCAAGAGTTTAAGGCCACAGTGAGCCACGATTGCACCACGACATTCCAGCCTGGGTAACAGAGCAAGACTCTGTCTCAAAAAAAAAAAAAAGAGCCTAATATAACTTTTAGAAATTAAAAAATAATAATTGAAATTTAAAATACATCAAAGGAATAAATAATACACTAGACCTGTCTGAAGAGCAAATTAGTCAACTGAAAGATCCAAAGAAAGTACCCAGAATGCAGTCCGGAGAGAGTAATAGATAGAAAATATGAAAAAGCTAATAAGAGACACAGAGAACATTTCTCCAGAAGGAGAAAATAAAAATGGTTTTGATGTGCTATTTGAAGAAATAACTGATACATTTCTAGAATTATTGAGTCGTCAGTCTTCAGATCCAAGAGGTTAAGTAGACAGTTGGTGTTCACCAAATATTACATGTGCTTTCCTACATCCCTCAGACTTTCTCAAAGTTAGGTTGGGGGCATGTGACTATTTCCGGTTAATGTTACTTCTAGGCCAGAACAGTTAAAAGCAGAGGTGCAGTGGCTCATGCCTGTAATCCCAGCACTTTGGGAGGCCAAGGCAGGCAGATCACCTGTGGTCAGGAGTTCGAGACCAGCCTGGCCAACATGGTGAAACTCCATCTTTGCTAAAAATACGAAAATTAGCCTGGCGTGGTGGTAAATGCCTGTAATCCCAGCTATATGGGAGGCTGAGGCAGGAGAATTGCTTGAACCTGGGAGGCAGAGGTTGCAGTGAGCCAAGATAACGCCACTGCACTGCAGCCTTGGCTGCAGAGCAAGACTTGATCTAAAAAAAAAAGCAGGAAGCCTTCTTGCAGATATCACTACACACTTCTGAAGGACCTTTCGGAGGGACTCTTCAGAACTGAGCCACTCATCATGCCATGGGAATTGCTTTTGGCCAATGGGCACTAGTTATACTTCTCCCCAGGGGCTGTGTACATCCACTGATGATGGATCAAGGTCCTAGCCTCCTTTTCCCATTTGGGACAGTTCTGAAAGGCCAACTAACGACCAGAGCTCCTGAGTGACTGGTGGAGCTTCTAATGCAGCTTCTTCTGCATAATCCTGCCTCCTTCACATCCTTGCAGGTGTTGTTCCTGAGAATACTCCCCCATAAACTTCCTGTGCCTGAATCTTTTTCTCAGAGTCTGTTTCTAGGGAAACTAACTTTCTCTTCTCCTTCTCCCATCCAAGCTCGAACCTGGCCCAGGCCTGCCTAGTTTCTGAGATCAGGCAAGATAGGAGTGTTTAGGGTGGTATGGCTGTAGACCCTCGCTTCCCTCCTTCTGGGATGACCTTGGAGGTTGCAGGTTCCAGAGGGGGCAGCCGGGAGATGGCTGCCTGGGTGTCTCAGTCCCTCACTGACCACTTAGCTATGTAGTGTGATGTGAAATAACCTTTGCTATGTTAAGTCACTAAGCTATATGGGGTAATTTTTAACTCAGCATAGCCTGACCCTGTCTAGTACAGCTATTCATATTAAAATAGCTGAAGTGACCACTAAACTAATCCACACAGAGCATATTTCTAACACATTAATTATAAAACAGGTGGAAGGGAAAAATAGCATATGAAAAGAAAAAAAACGAGGAATGTAAAACTCAATCCAAAGAAAGTAAGAGAAACAAGGAACAAATAGAGAAAACAAGACAAAAGCATTTAAGACAATGAAAATAAATGTGGATATCAGTAATCATTATAAATATAAGTAGACTAAACTGTCAGCTAAAAAACAAATATTGTCAAACTAATAAAATCTCACCGTGTGCTGTTTACACAAGACACAGTTAAAATATAATCATGGGGAAGGATTGAAAGTCAAAGGAAGGAGATAAGCCAAAAAAATGATAACAAAAGCTAGAGTAGTTATATTAATACCGGATGCATTCCAAGGCAAAAAGCATTACTAGATATAAAGATAATCACTACAAAATCATACCTTTGCATCACCAGGAAGATAGAAAATACGACAATTATAAACTTGGATATACCTAGAAAACACAGGCTCAAAATACATACAGCAAAAATTAACTCACAAGAAGTAATTTACAAATTTACCACTGTAGTGGAAGATTTTTAACACATCTCAATTATGCATAGATCAAGTAGAACAAAATTAGTAAAAATATAAAGATAATTGATCTTATGAACAAATATGGAATACTTCCTCCAACAACTGGAGACTATACATTATTTATAGGCACACTTAGAAGATTTATGAAAATCATTCATGTGCTGGGCCATCAAGCTAGTCTAAACAAACATCAAGGATTGGAATAATACAGGGGACATTCTCAGACCAAGATCAATTAAGTTAAATCTATAGTATAAAAACTCTATATACTTGGAAGCATAGAGTTACCATATGATCCAGCAACTCCACTCCTGGGTTGTACACCAAAGAGACTGACAACTTGTCCACCTAAATGACTTGTACACGAATGTTAACAGCGGCATATTTATAATAGCCGAAAAATAGAAACAACTCGCCTGTTCATCAACTAATGAATGGATAAACAAACTATGGTATATTCATTCAATAGACTATGATTTGGCCATGAAAACAAAGTACTGATAGATGCTACAGAGTAGAAGAACCTTGAAAACATCCTGCTAAGTGTAACAAGGCAGTCAGAAAAGGCCACATATTTGCACAATTCCATTTGTTGGAGATATCCACAATAGGCAAATCCATACAGACAGAAAGCAGGTTAGGTGATTGCCAGGAACTGAGGGGATAGAAAATAGCTGCTAACGGGTGCAGTTCTTTCTGGGGTGATGAAAATGCTCTAAAAACCGGTGATCATGGTGATGGTTTTGTGCAACACACTCTGTGTTCGACATACTAAAACCTACGTACACTTTTACAGGGTGGATTTTATAATATGTGAATTGCATCTCAACAAGGCTGTTATAAAAAAATCTTTCCATCAAGAAAATTCAGCTGTAGGGCCAAGTTGTTCCCTGCACATCTCCAGAGGTTGCCATTCACGTAGACTAAAAGGGAAATGGTGCCCCCTTAGAGTTGGGCAATATGGTGGCTCCGCCCAGGTAATTTCACAGATAAATCCTACCACCCACTCAGGAATGTATAATTCGAATATTAGATATTTTTCTCCATAGAATAAATAGGCAGAAATCTCCAACTCACTTGTGGTTGGCGTAATCTGAATCCCAAGTCCAAGCAAGGACAACACAAGAAGAAAACATTATAGGCCAACTCATTAAATAGACTTAAAGATCCTGAACAAAATATTAGCTAACTGATTCTAGCAATAGATTAAAGAGATATTGCATCATAATCAAGCTGTATTTAAACCAAAAACAAAAAATTGGTTTAACATTAGTAAATCAATCAATGTATCACCACATTAACAACTTAAATGAATCATATATGATCATCTCAAAAGATAGTGATAGGAAAAAAGAGTTCTATAAAATTCATAAAGGAGGCTGGGCGCAGTGGCTCGTGCCTGTAATCCCAGCACTTTGGGAGGCTGAGGCAGGTGGATCACCTGAGGTCAGGAGTTTGAGACCAGCCTGGCCAACATGATGAAACCCCATCTCTACTAAAAAATACAAAAATTAGCCGGGGATGGTGGCACTTGCCTGTAGTCCCAGCTATTTGGGAGGCTGAGCCATGAGAATCGCTTGAACCTGGAAGGCGGACGTTGCAGTGAGCCGAGATTGTGCCACTGCACTCCAGCCTGGGTGACAAAGCGAGACTCTGTCTCTAAGTAAATAAATAAAATAAAAATAAAATAAAATAAAATTCATAAGGGAAGGCCAGACGTGGTGGCTCATGCCTGTAATCCCAGCACTTTGGGAGGCCGAGGTGGGTGGATCACGAGGTCAGGGGTTCAAGACCAGCCTGGCCAACATAGTGAAACCCCATCTCTACTAAGAATACAAAAACTAGCTTGGTGTGGTGACGGGCACCTGTGATCCCAGCTACTTGGGAGGCTGATGCAGAGAATTGCTTGAACCTGGGAGGCGGAGGGTGCAATGAGCAGAGGTCTCGCCACTGCACTCCAGCCTGGGTGACAGAGCAAGACTCCATCTCCAAAAAAAAACAAAAAAATTATGAGGGAAAAAATCCTAGCAAACTAGAATATAAAGTGATACCCTTAATCTGATAAAGATGAAAAGATTAATTTTATATATATATATATATATACACATACACACACACACACAGCAAACATACTAAACGGTGAAATGTTAAAAGCATTTCTTTTCATTAAAACCAAGAACAATACAAAGATGCCTGCTATCACAACTCCTAATATATATATATTTGTTTTGTTTTGTTTTTGGAGACAGAATGGTGATTGCCTTAAAATCACCCACTTCGGCATCCCAAAGTGCTAGGATTACAGGTGTGACCCACTGAGCCTTGCTCCTATCATATTTTAATATCCTACCAGGTAATTCTGACATTGGTGATCTAAGCACTCTCTCTCTGAATAGCACTGGGCTGGAGAAACCATTTACCTGTTGAGATTGCTCCTTATTCCCAGTGCCTGAGCCCACCTACCAAACACCTATGCCAGCCACTGATCTGGCTGTGCTTCCTTCATTCATAATAATCCCACTATTCTATTTCATTTTTATTGGATCTTCACAATTGCCCTGTGAGACTGACTTAACAGGAGTCACTTCCATTTTACAGATAAGAACACTGAGACTAAGGTTATGACTGTGTGGCAGAGCTGCAGTGCAAGTCTGGAAACGGCGTTGCTTTTCCTGTCTGTGTAGACCACTGCCTCAGGGAATCCTCCTGTCCAGGACCCTAAACTAAGGCATCTGGGACTATGGGATGTGTTTATCTGTAGCCTGTGAGTCAAGGCTGTAGTTATTTAAAGCTTAGCAATTTGGCTGGGTGCGGTGGCTCATGCTTGTAATCCCAGAACTTTGGGAAGCTGAAGCAGGCGGATCACTTGAGGTCAGGAGTTTGAGACCCAGCCTGGCCAACATGGTGAAACCCTGTTGTTACTGAAAATACAAAAATTAGTCGGGTGTGGTGGCGTGCACCTGTAGTCCCGCTACTTGGGAAGTTGAGGCAGGAGAAGGAGAATCGCTTGAACTTGGGAGGCAGAGGTTGCAGTGAGTCATGATAGTGCTACTGCACTCCAGTCTGGGTGACAAAGCAAGACTCTGTCTCAAAAAAAAAAAAAAAAAAAAAAAAAAACAGTTTAGCAATTTGACACTCGATGTTCTTGTTTCCTGGCAAAGTGTCATGCCATGTTGCATATGAACTTGTCTTTTTTCTAGGTATCTCTGTTTTGTCTCTAAACGAGGTCTGTGTAAGAATCAACATCTAGATAATTATTCCATTCCTTGAGGTTTTGTTCACATCTTTAATGACCCTCTGATGTACCCAGGCTTAGTTTTGGACACAAGGGAGACTAAATATTATGAGGCATACACACAAGTTCTGCCTTCTGAGGGAAGAGAGAAACTGCCCTTTTCCATGAACAATCTAGCAGCCAGGAATGCACCAAGAATGGGCCAGGATTACAACTCTGATGATGCAGAGAGGTGGGCACACCATTCCCTATAGATGGCTGAGGCCCAGACAGGGTAGTGCAGTGGCCCAGGTCACATAGCTGGCTGATATACAAAAGGAGAGGCAGCTGTACAGAGCAGCTTGTAGAGGTACAACCAACAGCTGAAGGAGCTCGGGGAAGGGAGCAGACACCTGCCACTCCACAAAAAAGGAAGCCAGAAAGGGGGAGCAAAGGCTGGGGAGAGGGAAGCCTTCTTCAAACAGAAATCAAGACAAGTGAAGGTTGCATCTGCTGGGGAGAAAAAAGAGAAGAGCGTCTGTGGATGGGACGTGGTGGAAGAAGTGGGGAGGGATCAGGCTGGTGAAGATGGTGAACAGCAGGTGGGGGAGCCGGGGTTCGAGTCTGTGGATAGGGCCTCTGAAGTCTCCTGCCAGCATGCTCTCCCCCTCAAAGTGCCCTAAAGAGCCTAGGACAGAATGATAATAATGACAACCAACATTATTAATTGTTCACCACGTGCCAGGCACTTCACTTGGGTTATCTCACTTAATTCTCACAACCCCAGGAGGCAGATACTATTGTCATTCCCATTTTACAGAAGCAAAAGCTGAGGTAGAGAGATTATCTTGCTTGAGGCCACTCTAAAAACCAAGCATTGGAACCCACAGAGCCCACCAAAGGTAAGCTTTAACAATTGTATGAAGTATCCTATTTTAAATACTCCTGTAAATTGTGCATTCCATTTTTAATACCCGTGCATTTTTTTTTTTTTTTTTTTGAGACGGAGTCTCGCTCTGTCACCCAGGCTGGAGTGCAGTGGCGCGATCTCGGCTCACTGCAAGCTCCGCCTCCCAGGTTCACGCCATTCTCCTGCCTCAGCCTCCCGAGTAGCTGGGACTACAGGCGCCCACCACCAGGCCCGGCTAATTTTTTGTATTTTTAGTAGAGACGGGGTTTCACCGTGGTCTCGATCTCCTGACCTCGTGATCCACCCGCCTTGGCCTCCCAAAGTGCTGGGATTACAGGCGTGAGCCACCACGCCCGGCCCCGTGCATATGTTTTAATACTAATAAATGTCTTTGCCCTCAAATCCTCAGGTAAAACTACCCTCCAGGCAGGCAGAGCCACTGTGTTTTCTCTATGGCTTCATGAACCCTGGGCATGATGCCCAAAAACCCAGTAGTGGATGCTGGGGCCCAAGGAAGATTTTAAAGCAAACGGTGGATGCAAAGTGTGATGTTGGTCTTCTGCCTCTAGCCAGTGCCATTTCACTAAAAGATATTATCATCCTCTAACTTATGAAAAACTGGACAGAGAGGACATGTTCATCTTTCTCCCTTAGCCTCTGCTGGGGTTGTCCAGCCCTGACATTCAGAATCTCCATACATTCAGATTCCCAGCAGGTTACCCAAAGGACCTACTGATACCGCTCTGCCCCCTTCACTTCCTTCCTGCGGACATACTCTGAATCCAACCCTGACCAAAATGTCCAGAAAGACATCTAAGCAGACTCCCATAACCTCTACCCCTGAGAGGCTCCCCAGTCCCTCCACCATCACCACCTGCCCCATGATCTCCCATCTCCAGGACTTTGCTCACACTGCCCCTTCCACCTGGAATGCTCTCCCCACTTCCACAATCCTGTCCACCCCTCAAAATCTGTCTTACAGATCACCACCTTCATGAAGCCTTCCCTGATCCCTTCCTCTCTGATATAATTTGGCTCTGTGTCCCCATTCAAATCTCGTCTCATATTGTAATCCCTATAATCCCCACGTGTCGAGAGAGGAACCTGGTGCGAGGTGATTGGATCATGGGGGTGTTGTCCCCCAAACTGTGAGTGAGTTCTCTCGAGATCTGATGGTTTCATAAGTGTCTGATAGTTCCTCCTTCACATCATGCTCTCTCTCTCTCGCCTGCTGCCATGTAAGATGTGCCTCTTCCCTCATGATTGTAAGTTACCTGAGGCCTCCCCAGCCATGAGGAACTGTGAGTCAATTAGACCTCTTTTCTTTATAAATTACCAAGTCTCAGGCAATTCTTCATAGCAGTGTGAGAATGGAGTAATACACTCCTCTGTGATGGAAGTGACCAATCCCTTCTCTGAAACAATCACCGTCTTAAGATAGACCCTAACCCACTTTAGGGAAGAATTTATCATGCACATTTAAAAATCTTCCTGACCAACATATGAGCCACGCAAGGACAGGACTTGTATGTAATTATTCTCTGAATCCCTTGCACATAGTAGGCAGTCAATACAAATTTCATGAGTAAATAAATTCAAGAATCACACTGTGTTCCCACTAATCACAGCTGCTAATGCTCTATGGGTAGAACCAACCAGCGAAGTGCACCAAGAAGAGAAGGTGATTGCCCTGTAAGAACAGAGGCAGGCACTCTTTCCAGTGTCATGGGAGCCAGCCACACATGTAGCTTGCCTATTACTTGCCACATTTCTCAGCTCACCCCACCAGACAGCTCTGCATCACTTATGGTTTTCCCTCATGCCATCTTCCTGGAATCACCTGGCTTCACAGGCTTTTAGAGTTAGGGTTTGGCAGTTTCCCCCTCAATCTTCCATTGGTGATGTTGAGTTTATTTCGAAACTATTTTTCTGGGGCAAGTCATAAGTGCTTGGCAATCAGCCAAGTAGAACTCTCCTCCACTCTGTCACATCTTCCCAAAGAAACTTCCCACCATGAAATGACACCCACTTTTCTTAGTCAAAAAGGAAGGAAATTTGACATCAACAAAGGGGTGCAACACAATGATGTTTCCTTTGCAAGAGAAGGAGGAAGTGCACCAGTTCTCTGTAGCACACAACCAGGCTCACCTGTGGCTTATTAAAGCAGATCATCAGTGAGTCTCACATATTTCAGGATACCTGCCTGTGAGCTCCCAGGCCCATGAGTCCACTAAAGGGCAATGCTAAGGCCCATTCAACAACTCTCCCCATCGCCCCAGTGAAGGCCTGGCCTGGGCATCCTGCAAGTAACGGGCATGGGCAAATCCATGACCTGGTGTGCTTTTGCCCATAGCCTGCTTTCAAGCACCCATAGGAGGGGCCTAAAAAAATAAACCTCCTACCCAGCCAGCTGCTGCTGGCTTTATCTCTTCGGGTTGAATCTCAGTAATGACTTTGCTTCTGGATAAAACACAGATGCTGCAAGGAAGGGTTACAACTTAAACAACTTTGGGAATACTTCCATTTCAAGGTAGGTGGGGGAAGTAGGAGGCTGTAATATCCCCCAAGGAAGTGTGGGAGGGGGTCCTTGAAGGGAATGGGCCTGTACAGAACAGACTAGGGGAAGACAACAGTCCCCCGTTGCAGAGGCCAAGCCCTGGTCACGCTCTGGAAATGAACCATCATAATCAATAGAGCACATACCTGGGGTATCTGGTCTATGCTAAACAGCCTGGGGAGCTTCAGGCTCAGCATCTTGGAGCTGGATTGGCAAGGCCAGTAGGTGACAGCGCCTCCCTGTTACCAGGCCTCACTCAAAGCTCTGACATGGCCTGGGGCGTCTCTGCCTAGCTGGTGCTGTGCTGCTTCCCTGAAAGAGGACAGCATGAAGAAATCCAGTCAGCTTCAGCCTAACTCCAGCTGGGTCAGGACAGTCAGCTTGTTCAACTATTCAATATATACTTACTACACATGATGGCACAAAATCAAGCTTCCTTAAAAACAGCAAAACGATCAGACTGCTGAGTCATCCACTCCAAGAGTGCTGGAGGGAGGTAATTAATAATAAGGGAGGAGACCACCCCTCATATTGTCTTATGTCCAATTTCTGCCTCCAAAGAAAGAAACAGTAAAAACTAAATGGCAGAAATGAAATCCACAAGCAGACAATCGGTGCCACACCCTGGGCCTGGTAGTTAAAGATCGACCCCTGACCTAATCAGTTATGTTATCTATAGATTACAGACATTGTATAGAAAAGCACTGTGAAAATCCCTATCCTGTTTTGTTCCTGTCTAATTACCAGTGCATGCAGCCCCCAGTCACGTACCCCCTGCTTGATCAATCAATCATGACCCTCTCACACACACCCCGTTAGAGTTGTGAGCCCTTAAAAGGGACAGGAATTGCTCACTCGGGGAGCTCGGCCCTTGAGACAGGAGTCTTGCGATGCCCCCAGCCGAATAAACCCCTACCTTCTTTAACTTGGTGTCTGAGGAGTTTTGTCTGCGGTTCGTCCTGAGACAATAATATGGGCAATTACTATGGTCTGAATGTTTGTGTCTCCCCAAAATTCATGTGTCAAAACCTAATCTCCAATGTGGTGACAAGGAGCAGGGCTTTTGGGAAGTGACTAGGTCATGAAGGCTCTGCCCTTATGAGTGGGGTTAGTGCTCATAGAAAAGAGGTCTGAGGGAGCTTGTTCGCCCCTTCCACCGTGTGAGGACACATAGAAGGAGACATCTATGAGGAATGGGCCCTCACCAGACGGGGAATCTGCTGGCACCATGACCTTGGACTTCCCAGCTTCCAGAACTATTAGCAATAAATTTCTGTTGTTTATAAATTACCCAGTCTCAGGTATTTTGTGATAGCATGCCAAATGGACTAAGACAGTGATCATAAAATTGTAGAGCTAAGGCCAGATGTGGTGGCTCATGCCTGTAACCCCAGAAATTTGGGCGACTGAGATGGGAGGATCAGTTAAGCCCCAGAGTTCAAGACCAGCCTGGACGATATAGTGAGACCTTGTTTCTACAAAGAAAAAATTAAAATTAGCTGGGTATGGTGTTGTACTCAAGGGAGGGCTAAAGTGAGATCACTTCAGCCCCGGAGGTCAAGGCTGCTGTGAGCCATGATCATGCCACTGCACTCCAGCCAGAGCAACACAGCAAGACTCTGTCTCAAAAAAAAAAAAAAAAAAAAGCCACAGAGCTGAAAAGGGTCTTAGAGGTCACCCAGTCTTCTCATGTTACACATGAAGGTGGGAGGGGCGGAATAACTTTCCCAAGGTTGCACCGCAGCAGGGAGCTGGGCTGCTTACTCTCCACTCCACCAGAGGCTGCCCCTGGACAGACAGTGGGATCTTAAGTCTGTGTCCAGCCAGTGGGCGGAAGAGGGTCAGCAGCTGCCTCAGATCACAGAAAGAGAAGCAGCTCAACCCTTCCAGAAAGCTGACCGGAGCTTGGTTACCCTGAGACACACAAAAGAACCATGCCAAGCAAATAAATCCAAGGCACTTGTTGGAGACAGAGCAACTCAAGAGTAAGTAACAAGATTGCTTAAATGCAGGATGAAGACCACTTAAGAGCTGTGAGTAATGTGCACCACAGAGACCCAGAGCCCTTGGAACAGGTCCAAGAAACAGAAAAATACACCTCGGATTTAGCAAAGAAGAGCAGAGTTGGGAATTTACCATAGTAAATTTCCTCCTCTACCCCTATCATCACTGGGCCAAAGTCTACCACCTCCTGAGAGCCCTCCTCATAGTCCCCATCAACCAGAGGTGTTCTTTCCCTGCCTCTGAAGACCCAGAGACCTTGCTTGTATGTACCTGCAGCACCAACCACATCGTACCTACAGTCACAGCTAACTCCCTAGGCCTCGTCTGCCCCTTCAGAAGAAGCCTCCCATGGCTGGCTGGAAACTCGGGGTGTATGCCTGGTCCACCCTGGGCCCTCAGCAAATGCTTGTTTAATGAAGCAATGATGCTCATAGTTTGAACTCGAAGCTGTTTTGTTTTTATTTTTGTGGTTCATTTACTTTTGCTTCTTCTTATATTTTTGTTCTATGCAGCAAAATACAATCTGTTTATTTCACCATCGTAAATATGCTTCTTTCTTAAAAATAGTAATAGAAGCATTATTCACAATACTCAAAGTGTGGAGGCAACTGAAGTGTCCATTAAAGGATGAATGAACAAAATGTGGTGGTATCAGTCCATTCTTGCATTGCTATAAAGAAATACCTGAGGCCAACTGTGGTAGCTCACACCTGTAATCCCAGCACTTTGGGAGGCCTGGGTGGGTGGATCACCTGAGGTCAGGAGTTTGAGACCAACCTGGGCAACATGGTGAAACCCCATCTCTACTAAAAATACAAAAATTAGCCAGGCATGGTGGTGCACGACTGTAGTCCCAGCTACCAGGGAGGCTGAGGCAGGAGAATTACTTGAACCTTGGAGGTGGAGGTTGCAGTGAGCCGAGATTATACCACTACATTCCAGCCTGGATGACACAGCAAGATTATGTCTCAAAAACAAACAAACAAACACTCTGAGACTGGGTAATTTATAAAGGAAAGAGGTTTGGTTGGCTCACAGTTCTGCAGACTGGACAGGAAACATGGTGCTGGCTTCTGCTCGGCTTCTAGGGCGGCTGCAGGAAGCTTACAATCATAGCGGAAGGTGAAGGAGTAGCTGGCAAGTCACATGGCGAAAGCAGGAGCGAGAGAGAAAGAGAGAGAGACAGTGGGTGGGGAGATGCCACACACTTTTAAACAACCAGATCTTGAGAGAAGTCACTATCTCGAAGATAGCACCAAGCCATGAGGGATCTGCCCCCATGATACAAACACCTCCCTCCAGGCCCCACCTTCAGCATTGGGGATTACATTTCAACATGAGATTTGCACAGGGACAAATATTCAAACTATATCAGTGAAATATACATACAATGGAATATTATTCATCCTTAAAAAGGAAGGAAATTCTGATATATGCTACAACCAGGACACACCTTTGAAACCTTAAGCTAAGTGAAGTGAGCCACTTACAAAAGAACGAATATTGTACAATTCCACATGTACAAGGCACCCGGAGTAGTCAAATTCCTAGAAATAGAAAGCTGAAAGCTGGATGGTAGTTACCAGGGGCTGGGCGTAGAGAATGGGGAGTTAGTGTTTAAAGGACACAGAGTTTCTGTTTGGGATGATAAAAATGTTCTGAAGATGGATGATGGCAATGGTTGCACAACAATACCAATGTACTTAATCCCACTGAGCGATACACTTAAAAATGGTTAAAATGCTAAATGTTATGTATATTTTACACCAATGAAATAGTGACATACGATTTCAAATAGAATAATAAAGAAAATAACTTTTTAAAGCTCACCTACATTTTGCCCAGGCTAAAAAATAAAAGTTAATACTTTGCAAAAAATACAACACTGATGTAAATGAGCCATGGTACACTTAGTTTTTCATGGCGAAATCACCAAGCCTTGCACACTCACAGAAGCACCACTAATTCACCTAATGGCAGGACAAGAGGCAAAAGTCCAGTAATAGGGAAACTCAAACACACCAGAGAAGCCTCAGACAACAATAGAAATCAAGACTGGGTCTCCACAGACCTGCCTACCTAGGTCCCCTAGTTCTCTCTGGCTATGACTCAATATCATGGGAAGGAAAAGAAAGACACAGTCTCTACTCTCACACTATTTAGGTAGGATGACCATACTAGCCATGCAAAAATAAGGGGTAATAACAAAGTAGTGTAGGATTCATTAATTTCTTCATTCATTCACTGCTTACTGTGTTTTAATCAGGGATAAGTGAATAGCTTAAGAAAGAAAGGGTAAGGGATAAGTGAATAGCTGATTATTCTCTGTGGGCTGCCGTAGATTTAAGGAAAAGCTGAGAATTTAACTGATATAAAAATTGTTTAAGTTTGTGATATGCACAATAGAGGGGAGTAGTCATGCTTTATATCATTCTATTCCTTCATTGCACAGGGGAAAAAAGATGAATAAGACCATCCTTGTCTCCAAGAAATATATAAAAAAGAAATAAAGAAATAGGACAGGCCAGGCACAGTGCCTCACACCTGTAATCCCAGCACTTTGGGAGGCTGAGGCAGGTGGATCACCTGAGGTCAGGAGTTTGAGACCAGCCTGACCAACATGGTGAAACCCTGTTTTTACTAAAAATACAAAAATTAGCTGGGTGTGGTGGTGAACACCTGTAATCCCTGCTACTTGGGAGGCTGAGAAGGGAATCTGTTGAACCCAGGAGACAGAGGTTGCAGTGAGCCGAGATCTCGCCACTACACTCCAGCCTGGGCAGCAGAGTGAGACTCTGTCTCAAGAAAAAAAAAAGAAAAAGAAAAAAAAAAAGAAACGAAGGAAAGAAAGGGAGAGAGAGAGAGAAAGAAAGAAAGAAAAAAAGAAAGAAGAAAGAAAGACAAAGAAAGAAAGAAAGAAAGAAAGAAAGAAAGAAAGAAAGAAAGAAAGAAAGGAAGAAAGAAAGAAGAAAGAAAGAAAGGAAAGAAAGACAAATATACTCCTGTATTAGAGTTCTCCAGAGAGGCAGAACCAAGTAGATAGGTAGATAGGTATATAGCTAGCTAGCTAGCTAGATAGAGATGGGTGACAGGGGATTTATTAGAGGAATTGGCTCACGTGATAACGGAAGCCAAGAATTCCCACAACAGGCTCTCTAACAAGCTGGAGACACTGGGATGCCCACAGTGTGGCTCAGTCCAAGTCCTGCAGCCTCAGAATAAGGGAAGCTAATGGTTTAACTCTCGGGCTGAGGCAGAAGGCTCTGAGAACTCTGCAGGGTGGAGGTGAAAGTCCTAGAGTCCAAGGGCCAGAAAGCCTGGAATTCTGATGCCCAAGGGAAGGAGAAGAAGGGTGCCCCAGCTCCAGGAGAAAAAGAGAGAGAATTTGAATTTCCTCTTGTTCTCTCTGGGCCCTTGTTGATTGGATATCTGCCCCCACTGAGGGCGGATCTTCCCCACTTGGTCCATGGACTCACAACCCAGTCTCCTCTGGAAACATCCTCACAGACAAACCCAGAAATCACGCTTAGCAGTTCTCTAGGTATTCCCTAATCCAGTCAAGTGGATTAACCTAAAATTAACCATCACAAGTCTACCCCCTGTCAACTTGGCACCCATCTGCATCTCCTAAATCATATTTAATCTCCAAATAAAAACAACAACAATAAGATCGTTCTGCAAAACATGATACAATTATCCTGCATACAACCCAAAATGCACTCATCCCTTCCACAGAAGAGGAGGTAAAGTTCTTGGGTAATGTTTACTCTTCTCTTGATATCTCATAACTTAAATACTACGATATAACATTAATAATACTTAACTACTGATACAAGGTCAATAAATCTTATATTACGTGATGAAGAAATAAGAGAAGCACAAAAACAAAGATATTTGTTAATATATGTATATATACATGCAAACATATTCTTAACAAAACAGGGAGGAAATACTCATGACAATTACAGTCCTTGCTTCTGTAACTGATCATGTTTGTAGCTGGTATTTATAACTATCTTCTTCTACTACCCATTCTGCATTCTCTTTGCCTTCAGTAAGCACCTTAGTTGGTCATGGTTCTTTACTTAGTGGGTTGGCCTAAACCTTAATTCCTGAAGGGTCTGGGCCATTTGTTAGTACTGCCTAGATCGGGTTGTTATAGTTTCCCATTGACCTTAATCACAGAGCAGGATAATTCTGAGAGGCCCAAAGAGCTTTCCTGTATTCCAGACATACTCTTCCTCACTCCCATTGTCAGGTAGGAGTGCAATTTCCTCCTGGTCATCCACATCAATCATCCCAGCCCAAACCATCACTCCCTTCTTAGCCTGTTGATTCAGAGGCACAAGAAGCCCAAAGTGGCTGGGTGGCAGTCTTAACTTCCAGCTCAGTGGAATCATTGTTGTGTCTCTTGGTGGAAGCATTCTTACCTCTGGAACTAAGACCTTTAGACCAGCAGAGATTCAAGTCTTCTTGGAAACAGGAAGCAAAAATTTGTTTGTGGGTGGCTAGGGATAATGGTGAGTGATGCCCCCCACCCCCCTCCATTTCTACCCTTTGATTCCTGCACCTGTGAATCCTGGTTGTGGGAGAAATAGTACCATATATTGAACGCTGATTCAGAGCATGTACAGCCTTCTGGACAACCTTGCTCCAGCCCTGCAAGGTATTGCCACCCAGCTGGCTCTGTAATTATGACTTCAAAAGGCCATTCTACTGTTCTATCAAGCTAGCTGCTTTGGAATAACGGGAACATGGTAAGACCAGTGAATTTCATGAGCATGGGCCCGCTGTCACACTCTTTGGCTGTAAAATGAGTTTCTTGGTCAAAAGCAATATTGTGTGAACACCATGGCAATGGATAAAGCATTCTATGAGTCCATGGATGGTAGTTTTGACAGAAGTATCACATTCAGGGGAGACAAATCCATATCCAGATTAAATATGTATTCCAGTAAGGAAAAAACACTGCCTCTTCCATGATGGAAGGGGTCCAGTGTAAGCAACTTGCCACCAGGTAGCTGGCTGATCACCCCAGGGAATGGTGCCACATCAGGGACCCAGTGTTGGTCTCTGCTTCTGGCAGACTGGGCACTCAGCAGTGGCTGTAGCCAGGTTGGCCTCAGTGAGTGGAAGTCAATGTTGCTGAGCCAGGGCATAACCTCCATCCCTGCCACCATGGCCACTTTATTCATGAGACTCTGGGATAATGACAGGGATGGGTGGCGAAAGAGGCTGACTGGCATCTACAGAACAGGTCATTCTATCCACTTGATTATTAAAGTCCTTCTCTGACGAGGTCACTCTTTGGTGACTATTAACATGAGACACAAATATCTTCACCTCTTTTGCCCAATCAGAGAGGTCCATCCACATACCTCTTCCCCAAATTTCCTTATCACAAATTTTCCAGTCATGTTTCTTCCATATTCCTGACCATCCAGCCAAACCACTGGCTATAGCCCATGAATCAGTATACTATATACGTCTGGCCATTTCTGCTTCCAAGCAAAGTGCATGACCAGGTGCCCTGCTCGAAGTTCTGCCAACTGAGAAGAGTTCCCTTCACTACTGTCCTTAAAGGATGCCTCATAGAAGGGCCATAGCGCTGCAGCTGTTCATTTTCAGGTGGCCTGCATATCATGCAGATCCATCTGGACAGCAGGCCCTGGTTTTCTCTTCCTCTGTCAACTGATCATAGGGCACTTCCCATGAGGTCATAGGTGCAGGATGGAAAAAGAGAAGGCAGAGTAGCAGGAGTAGAAACCATGGGCATTTGTGTCACTTCTTCATATAACTTACTTGTGTCTTCAGGATCTGTTCAGGCCTGATCATGTATAAACCACTTCCATTTGATGATGGAATGCTGCTGTGCATGCCCAACTTTATGGCTTGATGGGTCAGATAACACTCAGTTCGTGATAGGCAGCTCAGGTCATATGGTAAATTGGTGGTCCATGGTCAAGCATTCAGTTTCTACTAAGGTCTAGTCCTACTAAGGCCAAGAGCTGCCTTGGGTATTTATCTGTGGTATTTATCTGTGGATAAATAAAGGAGGGTATTTATCTGTGGATGATGGCAAGGCCTTGCTCCAAAAGGCCCTCTAAGGGCCTCTGCTGCAGTTCACCTATAGGGGCCTGCCAAAGGCTCCAGACAGCATCCTTATCTGCCACTGACACATCAAGCACCAATGGATCTGCTGGGTCATATGACCCAAGTGGCAGAGCAGCTTGCACAGCAGCCTGGACCTGTTGCAGAGTCTTCTTCTGTTCTGGGCTCCACTCCCAGCTAGCAGCTTTTCAGGTCACTTGGTAGATGGGCTAGAGTAACACACCCAAATGAGGAATGTGTGTCCCTAAAATCCAAACAAGCCCAAGGTGTTCACACACTTCTTTCTTGGTTGTAGGAGCGGCTAAATGCAACAACTTATCCCTTGTCTTATAGAAGGGATATCTCAAGATACCCTACCCACACCACTGGATCCCTAGAGATTACACTGAGGTAGAAGGCCCCTGAATTTTGTCAGATTTCTCACCCTCTATGTAAGCAAATGTCTTACAAATAAGCCCAGAGTGGTTGCTACTTCACTAGGTCCAATCAGCATAAGACCATCAATGTAATGGGCCAGCATGATCTCTTGTGGAAAGATAAGGTGATCAAGTGCCCTGCAAACTAAATCGAGACAGAGGGCTGGACAGTTTATATACCCCTGAGGTAGGACGGTGAAGGTGTATTGTTGGCCTTGCCAGCTGAGAGCAAGTTGCTTCTGGTGGGCTTTATAGACAAGGTTAGAGAAAAATTTGCCTGATCAATAGCAGCATACCAGGTACCAGAAGATGTGTTATTTTGCTCAAGCAATGAAACCACATCTGGACAGCAGCTGCAATTAGAGTCACCACTTGGTTAAGCTTGTGATAATCCACTGTCTTCTGGATTCTTCAGAATCCATCTGTCTTTGGCACAGGCCAAATACGTAAGCCGAATAGGGATGTGGTAGGAATCTTTACCCCTGTGTCTTCAAGTCCTTGATAGTAGCGCTAATCTCTGCAATCCCTTCAGGGATGCAATATTGTTTTTGATTTATTATGTTTCTAGGTAGAGACAGCTCTAATGGCTTTCATTTGGCCATTTCCACCGTAATAGCCCTCACTTCACAGGTTAGGGAAGCAATGTGGGGATTCTGCCAGCCTCTAAGTATGTCTATTCCCTTGGACCCACTGTGAGTCAGACCTGAGCTAAAACTCCACAGATCAGCTCACCTCTATGAGCCTCGCCTCTGACTAAAGGGCCACAGTAACATTTCGGGCCTCCTGGAATCAATGTCAGCACAGAGCCAGTGTCTAGCAGTCCTTGAAACCTCTGATTACTTCCTTTTCCTAATGCACAGTTATCCTGGGTCACAGATCCCTTTGGCGAAGGCTGGGAGAAAGAGTAATAGTATAAATTTTCAGTAGTGTCCCCCTCCCTGAGGGAACTCAGCCTCCCCTATATTCAAGGGTTTTTGGGTCTATAAACTAGCTCATGTCTGGGAATTGATTGAGGGACTGTGAGTCTGTGTTCTTACACTCTGGTTTTTTTGTTTGGGGTGTGTGTGTGTGTGTGTGTGTGTGTGATTTTCTTATTTTTTATTTTTTTGAGACAGGGTCTCACTCTGTTGCCCAGACTGGAGTACAGTGGCTCGATCTCGGCTCACTGCAGCCTCCGCCTCCTGAGTTCAAGTGATTCTTGTGCCTCAGCCTCCCAAGTAGCTGGGACTACAGGCATGCACCATCACACCTGGCTAAATTTTGTATTTTTAGCAGAGACAGGGTTTCACCATGTTGGCCAGGCTGATCTCGAACTCCTGACCTCAAATTATCTGCCTGCATCGGCCTCCCAAAGTGCTGGGATTACAGGTGTGAGCTGCCATGTCCAGCCTGTTCTTACACTCTGAATTAGGCCTTTGTTGACTTGATCTGGAAGTTGTCTGCTTATACAGATCAAGTAAGATTGTAGTAGACTTTCTATTTCACTTCTAGACCAGCCAATGCCATAGATCTGCATGAGACAGACAATTCTGATTGGTTCTTTGCCTCTGCTGTCCACGACCATAACTATACCCATTTTGCCATTGGAGCTGAGTGCCGCCACGTGGCCCCTGCTACCCTGGGATCCAGTTATTCCCACTGCATTTAACTTTTCCAGTTGAGCGACTGCTTTTCCCACTGTAAAGTCTAGCCCACAGAAATGAGCAGTCAGAGCTCTTTAGGATGAGTAAGTCTTAAGTGAAAAATCCACTCTAGCCTTCCAATCTCCCTAAGCCTGTGGATCCCTTCCTCTGCTTGAAACTAAGGGAAGGCCGGGTGCCGTGGCTCACGCCTGTAATCCCAGGACTTTGGGAGGCCAAGGCGGGCCGATCACTTGAGGTCAGGAGTTCAAGACCAGCCTGGCCAACATGGTGAAACCCCGTCTCTTCTAAAAATACAAAAATTAGCCGGGCGTGGTGGTGGGCACCTGTAATCCCAGCTACTTGGGAGGCTGAGGCAGGAGAATCGCCTGAACCCAGGAGGCAGAGGTTTCAGTGAGCTGAGACCACGCCATTGCACTCCAGCCTGGGCAACAAGAGTGAAACTCCGTCTCAAAAAATAAAAAATAAATAAATAAACTAAGGGAGATTGAACACCTCCAACTTGTTAATAGTGGCCCATGTTTTGATTCATGTTTCAGCCAACCAACCAAAGTGTTAGTGCTTTTCCTAACTCCCCATGCTGGAACATTACATGCAGAATCTCTGTTTAGTGTGCCCACAGCAATAAATTCGGCCTGATCCAACTTGATGTTCCTTCCATATTATCCCACACCCTGATAGCCATCCCCACACATGTTCCCTGGATTTGGTTCTTGTGGAGGGTAGTGCAACTCCTTGTGGGTCACATTTTGGGCTTCACCTTCAGGGGCCTGCTGGGACTCACGTCTGGTTGCAGGTCTAGAAGCAAAGAGGAGTGATATGTGTGGGTCCTGAGGAGAATCAGAATTATCTTTCTTGGCAACTGCCTTGGAGAGGCCATTTCCGGTTCCTTGGGTGAGCAGAGTTTACCCGCAGACAGAGGTGGGAAGGCTATACCACTGTGGGTGGGGATGCCAATTGGATGGTGCCCACCCACATCACGGGCAAATTTTCCCCACGCAGTCCACCTACTCACAAGCCAATCTCCCCTGAAAACACCCACCCAGGTGTACCCTAAAATAATGCTTTACCAGTTCTCAAGGTAGAGTGCTCCCCACATCATCCAAGGTTTTGCCTTCCATGGTTTTAGTTACCTGAAGTCAATGGCAGTCTAAAAATATTAAATAGAAAATTCCAGAAAGAATTCATAAGTTTTAAATAGTGCATAGTTCGAGTGGCACGGTGAAATCCCACACCATCCCACTCCATCGGGCCTGGGCAGTGAATTCCTGTGAATCATCCTTTGTCTAGTGTATTCACTGAGTACAGCTACCTGCCCCTCTGGTCACCTAGTAGCTATCTTGGGTATCAGATAGGAAAAACCTACCATCTCTGGGGTCTAGTACTATATGCAGTTCAGGCCTTCGCTTGGAATGTCTTGGAACATGTCCCCTGCCAAGTTGACACCTAAAATTAACCCTCACAGTACCCAACTAACACATGCAAACCCTGAGAAGCAGGGAAACTCTCCCCTACTCTGAACCAAACCTATGCTGGTCACCTCACCTGCCTGCCCCGTCTCATTCACCCTCACCACAGCCATCCGAGAAATCCCAGCAAAGTGGGTAAGGGCCCAAGTGCTGGGTTCAAACCACCTGCGTTCAAAGACTGCTTCGCCATTTTCTATGCAACCTTAGGTAACTTACTTAACACCTTGTGCCTCAGTTTCCCTATTTATAAAATTAAAATCGCAGTACTTTCTTCATAGGGTCCTTCTTATACTTAAGAGACATAACCCATGTAAAGGGACTGCTGTAAAAGTAAGGGTTCAACAAACACTTGCTATGATCAATTTTCAGGCAGGAAAATTAATTTTATGTTTTATTGAGAGGAAAACAGAGGTGTCCCAAAGTTAGGGACCTTGCCTGAGATCACACAGCCAGTAGGCAGTCTTTGGTTTCTGGTTTGCCTGAAGGTCTGTGGAGGGAGTCAGGGACGGGAGGGATGTTGGTGGTGCATGGAGCCCTGCCCTTTGAGCTGAGGACTGTTGGCTAAAGAGACTCAAGAGATTGGAAGCTTTGAAACTGTCCTCTGTGAGGCCCTTGGTTATGCTCCTGTGCTATAGGTTGAATGTTTGTGTCACCCTAAAAATTCATATGCTGAAGCTTAACTCCTGATGTTATGGTATTTAGAAGTGAGGTCTTTGGGAGGTAGTTAGGTCATGAGGGCAGAGTCTTCATGAAAGGGACTTACACCCTGATAAAAGAGGCCCCAGAGAACTCACCTGCCCTTCAGCCATAGGAAGACACAGCAAAAAGACACAGTGTCTATGGACCAAAAGCACCGAATCTACTGAAGTTCCAGCCTCCAGAACTGTGAGAAATTTCTGTTGTCTATGAGTCACTCGTCTATGATATTTTGTTACGGCCACTCGAACAAACTAAGACACCCAGAGACCACTTTTGGAGTGGTGGGGATTGTAATGGCGACCAGGGAGAAAGAGAGGTCACTTCTGTCCCTATTTTAACCAGAATATGCCCACTTATTTCTGGATTATAGTGAAAACATAATATAAAGCCCTCTCTTTGAGAAAGACAATATGAGGTGTAAGTTTCCTTTTAAGAAGAGAATTGACTTTAATTAAAGGGACTTAAACCCTAGCAGATACTAGGACTTAATTTCTCTTTCCGACTGAGAGAATATGGAAAATACAGAATGTTTTCAATGATGTTTATAACTTAGATGCTAAACAATGAACCTCTTTGCCAATTAATTAGCTTGAGACAAACTATCAGGTAAGACCCAACTTGACCCTCCTGTTTCAAAAGTGAGAGATTTCTTGTGTCATGTTTTCTTGCCATCTGGATAAATAAGAACTCTCTTGCTAATGCATGATTATTTTGCATTTAAAATGTAAATCTTTCAGTTTGTCAAAAATTGCAGCTGGAGGCCTGGCGTGGTGGCTCATACCTGTAATCCCAGCACTTTGGGAGGCTGAGGCAGGTGGATCACCTGAGGTCAGGAGTTTGAGACCAGCCTGGCCAACATGGTGAAACCTCATCTCTACTAAAAATACACACAAAAAATTAGCCTGGCATGGGTGAAACCTCATCTCTACTAAAAATATACACAAAAAATTAGCCTGGCATGGTGGTGGGAGCCTGTAATCCCAGCTACTCGGGAAGCTGAAGCAGGAGAATTGCTTGAATCCAGGAGGCAGAGTTTGCAGTGAGGGGAGATTGCACCACTGCACTCCAGCCTGGGCGACAGAGACTCCATCTCAAAAAAATAAAAAATATAAATAAATAAATAAATACACAAAAATTAGCCAGTTGTGGTTGTGCATGCCTGTAGTCCCAGCTACTCAGGAGGCTGAGGCAGGAGAATTGTTTGAACCTGGGAGGCAGAGGTTTCAGTGAGCCAAGATCACACCACTGCACTTCAGCTTGGGTGACAGAGTGAAACTGTACTCAAAAAAAAAAAAAATTGCAGCCGGACGTGGTGGCTCATGCTTGTAATTATATAAAAGGTGGCACTTTGGAAGGCCAAGGCGAGAGGATCACTTGAGCCCAAAAGTTTAAGACCAGCCTAGGTAACATAGTGATACCTCCTCCCTACAAAAAATATTAGCGGGGCGTGGTGGCACGTGCCTGTGGTCCCAGCTACTTGGGAGGCTAAGGTGGGAGAATGGCTTGGGCCCAGGAGGTGGAGGCTGCAGTGAGCTATGACTGTATCACTGCATTCCAGCCTGAGTGACAGAGTGAGACCCTGTCTCAAAAAAAAAAAAAAAAATTACAAAACATCCATGGCCCATCACAGGAAGTCATCATGTGATTCCTACGTGGTTAATCATTTCAGTTATGATTGACCATAAAATGAACTCACTGGTCTTTTTAGCTTCTTTCCATCATAATCCAAGCTCTTAATTTCACCAATGCTATAAAATCCAGATTGTAATTTCTAGTATTTCAAATAGCAGCTTGGCTTGTTATCTCTTTCTGCAGAGGTCTAGAAACATCTTGAATGAAACAAAAGGGCCTCTAAGAAGTCTGAAATCAAAACATAACTGTAAACTTCTGCCAATGTTTTAACAGTGTATTTGTGTTCCATATAAGATTTCATTTGTTTTATTTTGTTTTTAAAGAAAGGGTCTATGTTGCCCAGGCTTCAGTGCAGTGGCTATTCACAGGTGCGATCACAGCACACTGCAGCCTCGAACTCCTGGCATCAAGCATTTTCCCGCCTCAGCTTCCCAAGTACCTGGGACTACAGGCACTCCCAGCTATACAAGATTTCTTTTTTTACCTAGGATACAGATCCTGAATGTAAGATTTCATTTAAAAGAGAGTTCCAAAGCTTTAAAATAAGTTTTAAGTAGCTTCAAAAAAATCAAAACAAAAAGAGGGTGTGTGTTTAATACACTCTCCAGGACATGCTGAGTTCCCCTAAAATAGCCTTAAAAAAGAAAACAAAACAGGCAAATCAACAGCAAAACCACCATCAGGAGGTTTCAGGCTAAAACCTTTCCATTCAAGACCAAGCAGAATTACTAAAAGGTGAAATTTGCACTTGGCTACCTCAGTCCTCTCAGGCTAGGGGCCCATCCATAAAGATCCCCCAACCGTGAACTTTGGCCTACACTCTGTGGATCCTAGGCTTTGAAGGACACAGTTGGCAACTCTCATAACCTATCAAATATGTTTACATAAAAGGTGGCCAAATTATAAGCCTATGGACTATTTTCCCAGTGAGAGGATCCAAAAACTTAATAACTTCTAGTAATACAAATGAACTAATAAAGTCTCTTCACAGCATTAATTTATTAATTTATTTAGGCATACTTATTCAGAACCCTTAAATATATTCAATATCTTAATTTTAAAATAGCTTTTCCACTCATATTTCCCTCCCTTCCTCCCTCCCTCCCTCCCTTTCTTTCTTTCTTTCTCTTTCTTTTTTTCTTTCTTTCTTTCTCTTTCCTTTCTTCTTTCTCTTTTTTCTTTTTCTTTTCTTTTGAGACAGAGTCTCACTCTGTACCCAGGCTGGAGGACAGTGGTGTGATCTCAGCTCACTGCAACCTCCGCCTCTTGGATTCAAGAGTTTCTCCCACCTCAGCCTCCCAAGTAGCTAGGACTATAGCACACCACCATGCCCAGCTAATTTTTGTATTTTTTCGTAGAAGCAAGGTTTCACCATGTTGACCAGACTGGTCTCTAACTCCTGAGCTCAAGTGATCCACCTGCCTCAAACTTCCAAAATGCAGGGATTACAGGCATGAGCCACCGTGCCCAGCCTCCATTCATATTTCACAGAAATAACTGTATTCAAAATCAAAAGAGCATCTTCACAACTACAGCCACTCTTCTGAGTCACCTCACACAGTTTACTTGAAAAATACTCTCACCGCCAACAAAGTTATTTGAAATCTATACTTTTTAAAGCTGTGTTTAATGCTAATTGCCGAAAAGTGTGTCTGAAGTCACAAGTACTCATTTGCTATTATCATGCTGTTTGCAATTTGCTTTCAAATACTTCACTCAGATAACATGATATGAAAATGTTAGTTTTAATCCATACCCCTGGTGGGGGTGGTTAGTTAGCATTTGAAAGACGAATCATAAACTTATACACACATTCCGGAGAGTACAGCTTTGATTCAGTTGAGGTTATTTTTTTTTTTTTTTTTTTTTTTTTGAGACGGAGTCTCGCTCTGTCACCCAGGCTGGAGTGCAGTGGCGCAATCTCGGCTCACTGCAAGCTCCGCCTCCCGGGTTCACGCCATTCTCCTGCCTCAGCCTCTCCGAGTAGCTGGGACTACAGGCGCCCACCACCACGCTCGGCTAATTTTTTGTATTTTTAGTAGAGACGGGGTTTCACCGTGGTCTCGATCTCCTGACCTCGTGATCCGCCCGCCTCGGCCTCCCAAAGTGCTGGGATTACAAGCGTGAGCCACCGCGCCCAGCCCAGTTGAGGTTATTTTTAATCAACACCAGAGGGCTTGCTAATTAGCAGAGTGAATGCTATTTCTTTGGAGAAATGAGTGGAATTAGAGATATGTGAATTAGTGAGAAGGTTTCCTCTCTCTGGCGTGACAGCTATGGTATACCCCAAAGAGGCCACTCCTCTGAATGAGCCCAGATAAACCCTTTAGGGAAGAGTCAATGGTTTGAATACAGCTAGAAGTTCAGCTGAAGCATGCCACAAGACACCTGTCACATCAGCCATGCATGAACTTTCAAGCAAGGTGTGACTAAGAGTTCCTAAAAGAGTAGCTTGCTGTAGCCGGGCACGGTGGCCCACGCCTATAATCTCAGCACTTTGGGAGGCCGAGGCAGGTGGATTGCTTGAGTCCAGGAGTTCGAAACTAGCCTGGGCAACATGGTGAAACCCCATCTCTACCAAAAATACAAAAATAAGCCAGGCATGGTGGCATGTGCCTGTGGTCCCAGCCACTCAGGAGGAAGAGCAGCTTGTTGGTGTTTGCTGGGTCATTATACTATTTCTCTGTCTGCTTGCTCAGCCTGAATCTTCCACTGTGCTGTGCCACCTGGTGCTGAGATTGTGGGGGTCCTTCTAGTTCTCAGGTACCTGCAGATACTGAATGAACCTAGGACTGTATTTCAATCAACTTCAGACACTATCTATCAGCTGGAAGTCATGCCGCTATTTTTGCCTACCACTAACACACACACACACACAAATGCTGCCAATTTTATCATGAGGCACCACTGATGGGAAATGAATCCTGATTTCAGAGCTGTTAAAATGTCACAAAAAAAGTGCATGTTGAAATTGATTGATGAAATACAGTCATTGTGAATAAGCAATTAGCTTAAGTTCATCTGCAATGATTACTTTCTCCAAACTCACTACTCTGCTCTTTAAAGGGGTCTTTAAAGTCTCTTTTACCACAAAACCAGGACTTGCAACTGGAAGACCATGTTCCTGGAAAAAAAATCTCAATCTGTGTTACATTTTTTTGCCTCTATTTCTTTCCCTCTCTCTTGTGTCAGGTGCCTTCTGAAAGAATCCCAAATAAGAATTCACTGGGAAAGTCCAGGGTTACCTGGCGTTCCCCAGAAAGCCTATTATCCTAATAAAGGAACACAGTGACCCTGAATATGAAAAGCTCTGGATAGACCCAGCTGTAATGCCACTTCCTTGTTCCTGAAAAATATATTGGAAAACAAAATACTCAACTCATAGTCGGGTAACGCATAGCAAAGGCAAAGAATACTGTTTGGTAGGAAATTTCTCCGTGCTTGCTTTAGAATGGAAACATGAGACTAGGAAGCTTCTGAGAAGCCATCCAGTCTAAATCACCACTGGATGTCTGGATTTTGTTTGAAGGCATTTCAGACAAGTGGTCATACATTTGACCCAAAGAAGCAAGGTTAACAGAGGGGTTTCAGGTTCTGTGAGAAGGAAGCAAGGAGATGTCGGGAGAGGGAAGCCAGCATCACCTTTCTGCTTATCCTCAGAGTGGTCTGAATGCCTCCTGTGTGTGGTAGGAGGAGCTGGCTTCTTTATCCAGTGCTGCAAGGTGCGGGTTCTGAGCGTGGCTGGAGAAGAACAGAGAGTGAGAGGTGAAGGGGAGGTCCTGCGTTTAGGCAGGCTCTGGGTGGCTGAGCCACACTTCTGATCCTCTCCTTCCCCTGGGGCTCCTGTCTAATCTCCTTCATGTGGACGGAAAACAGCACAGAGCCCAGGAGGTGAATGAGGCCAAGTCTTGATCCCATCACTGTGCCAGAAGGCCCCGGCAGTCCTCACCACCTCCAAGGACTGCATAGCACCCTGGGGGAGGATGGAGGGAGGCAGAGCCTAGGAGCAGGGGCCCCAGCTGCTTTCAGACCACCGTTTTACCTTAAGACATGTGATCAAAATTGAAAACCTGTATGCATCAAAGGACGCTATCAAGAGAGTGAAAGACAGACCACAGAATGGGAGATTTGCAAATCAGATGTCTATAAGAGACAAATATCCAGAATATACAAAGAATTCCCAGAACTTGACAAAAAAAATTCCAAACAAGCCAATTCAAAAATGGGCAAATGGCTTGAATAGATATTTTTCCCCAAATATACAAACAACCAATATAAAAGAAAAAATAACAATAATAAAAAAAGAACAAACAACCAATAGGCACATGAAAAGATTCTCAGCACCACTAGTCATTAGAGAAGCACAATTCAAAACCATAATGGGATACCGCTTCATAGCCATTAGGATGGCTGCTAGCAAAAAACCAAACAAAAACCACAGAAGGTAAGTATTGGCAAGGGTGTGGAGAAATAGAAACTAACGCATTTCTGGTGGTACTGTAATGTGGTGCAATAGCTGTGGAAAACAGTATGACAGTTGCTCAAAAAGTTAAGCAGAATTACCACATAATCCAGCAATTTCATTTCTACATATATACCCAAAAGACGTGAAAGGAGCTGAAACAGATTTTTTTTTTTTTTTTTTTGAGACAGGGTCTCACTCTATTGCCCACGCTGGAGTGCCTCACTGCAGCCTTGACCTCCTGGGATTAAGTGATCCTCCCACCTCAGCCTCCTAAGTAGCTGGGACCACAGACACACGCCACCATGGCATCTAATTTTTGTATTTTTTGTAGAGATGAGGCCTCCCTATATTGTCCAGGCTGGTCTCAAACTCCTGGGCTCAAGTGATCCACCCACCTTGGCCTCCCAAAGTACTGAGATTACAGGCATGAGCCACTGTGCATGGCCTGAAGCAGGTATTTCTAAACCAATTTTCATAGCAGCATTATTCACAACAACCAAAATGCCCAAATGCTCATCAGCAGATGAATGGATAAACAAAATGTGGTATATCTATACTACAGGATATTACTCAGCCTTCAGGAAGAATAAAAGGCCCAATGTGGTGGTTCACGCCTATAATCTCAGCTACTCTGGAGGCTGAGGTGGGAGGATTACTTGAGCTCGGGAGAACAAGGCCACAGTGAGCTGTGATCACACCACTGCACTCCAGCCTGGGCAACAGAGCAAGACGCTATTTCTTAAAAAAAAAAAAAAAAAAAAAAAAGGAATAGAATTCTAATACATGTTTCAACATGGGTGAGGCTTGAAAACATTAAGTCAAATATGCCAGACACAAAGGGACAAATATTGTATGATTCCACTAAGATGACATGTCTGGAATAGGCAAACTTATAGAGACATTTATGTAAAGACAGTCTGGCAGGGGGCCAGGGGTGCAGGTAGTGGGGATGGGGAATTAGTGTTTAAGGGATACGTAGTTTCTATTTGGGAAGATGAAAAAGCTGTGGAGATGGATGGTGGTCATAGTTGCACAACAATGTGAATGTACTCAATACCAATGAATTATACATTTTAAAGTGCTTAGCATGATAAATTTTATGTTATGTATATTTTACCACAATAAAAATGTATCATAAAAAAGCATGTGCTTTTTGTAGTCTGCTCCACAATTTATAGTTGTTTTAATACAAAAATTTATTTTCTCCAAATCTTCCAGAAAAAAAATACATATTATACACATCCTGTTGCTGCAAACTGCCTCCCCCTCTACTGTGAGAAGCACAGACTAGTTCAATCCACCCTTCTTTCTATTTTATATCTGAGAAACTCAGACAGGAAATGACTTGTTTGAGGTCACTCAGTGAGGGCCTGGCGAAGTCAAAAATAAGGAAGATCTCTAACGAGCAGTGGGAACACGTGCATGGGTCCTAGAGTCGGAAGGACCAGAAGCCCATGCTGCCATGCCAATGCCTGAATCCACCATGGGGAGAAAAGGGCCAAATCACAGGGCAGGGAGCTGGGGGAAAGCTGAGGTCACGCATCAGCTGAATGACACGTGCCTGAACTTTAGCCTCCTTGCAGCATGGGTCAAATGCCCACCTCTGCAAGATTATAAACAACTCCCAAGTAGTTTGCCATTCATTAAAGCCATGATTATGTCTCCTCATGCAGTGCTTTCCAAACTGCAGGTCACAACCTCTCAATGGATCGTGAAATCTATTTAGTGAATCATGATTAACATTTACAGATAGAATCGTATGGAAAAGAATAGACAGAAAATATCAGTGTATTGCAGAGTAAAGGTAAGTACTGTTTTGTGATATTTGTTACATATGTTTATAGATATTGCTTGCTATGTTATGTATGACTGTATGCGTGTACTAGATTATGACAAAAGGTATTGCTTACTAAAAGCCATAATCAAAAAAGCTTGAAAAGAAAAGGTGTCAATGTGAGGCCGGGCACAGTGGCTCATGTCTGTAATCCCAGCACTTTGGGAGGCCAAGGTGGGCAGATAACTTGAGGTCGGGAGTTTGAGACCAGCCTGACCAACATGGAGAAACCCCGTCTCTACTAAAAATACAAAATTAGCCGGGCATGGTGGCTCATGCCTGTAATCCCAGCTACTCGGGAGGCCGAGGCAGAAGAATCGCTTGAACCCGGAAGGCAGAGGTTGCGGTGAGCCAAGATCGTGCCATTGCACTCCAGCCTGCGCAACAAGAGTGAAACTCCGTCTCAAAAAAGAAAAAAAAAAAAGGTGTTAATGTCACAGGTCATTATGGAGAGCCATGGACTTTTTTCCACCTAGAGTCACACATGCTGTGGTACATTCTAAAGATTGTGGAGGGGCTGGGCTCAATGGCTCATGCCTGTAATCCCAGCACTTTGGGAGGCCCAGGTGAGTGGATCACTTGAGGTCAGGAGTTCAAGATCAGCCTGGACAACACGGTGAAATGCTGTCTCTAATAAAAAATACAAAAATTGCCAGGTGTGGTGGTGTGCACCTGTGGTCCCAGTCACTTGGGAAGCTGAGGCACGAGAATTGCTTGAACCTGGGAGGCAGAGGCTGGAGGCTGCCGTGAGCTGAGATTGCACCACTGTACTCCAGCTTGGGTGACAGAGAAAGACTCTGTCTCAAAAAACAAACAAACAAACAAAACAAAAAAAACCCAGAAACAACAAAAAAATTGTTGTGTGGGGGGACTAAGGCCGCCAGGTACCCAGACAGATGCATGTCTGGACAAGAAGCCCCTCCTAATGTAACCGCCCAAGGGGTTCACCTTGTCCGCTGCCCAGACAGAGCCAATTCATCAAGACAGGGGAATTGTAATAGAGAAAGAGTAATTCACACAGAGCCGGCTGTGCAGGAGACTGGAGTTTTATTATTACTCAAATCAGTCTCCCTGAGCATTCGAGGAGCAGAGTTTTGAAGGATAACTTGGTGGGTGGGGGTCAGGGGTAGCCAGTGAGCCAGGAGTGGTGATTGGTCAGGCATGAAATCATAGGGAGTCAAACCTGTCTTCTTGCACTGACTCAGTTCCTGGGTGGGGCCCACAAGATCAGAGGAGACGGGTTACTGATCTGAGTGGTGCCTGCTGATCCGTCAAATGCAGGGTCTGCAAAATAGCCCAAGCACTGATCTCAGGAGCAGTCTAGGGAGGGTCAGAATCTTGAGGCCTCCAACTGCAAGATTCCTAAATCATAATTTCCAATCCTTTGGCTAATGTTAGTCTAGTCCCCAGGCAAGAAGGAGGTCTGCTTTGGGAAAGGGCTGTTACCATTTTTGTTTAAACTATAAACTACAAACTAAGTTTCTCCCACAGTTAGTTCAGCCTATGCCCAGAAATGAAAAAGATAGCGTAGAGGTTAGACGCAAGATTGAGTTGGTGAAGTTAGATCTCTTTCATTGTCTCAGTCATAATTTTGCAAAGGCGGTCTCAATCACTCCCCTTGGATTTTGTAACACCTTAATCTTAAGGTGTAGGCTATGAAGATGGGAAAAGGTTGTCAATCGCTCTGGCTTCTTCCTGCTGATAGGGGAGGTAGTGGGAATGGGAGTGAATCCCAAGGTGAGAAAAGTGGAACTGCTTTCTAACTGTCTGACTGTACTCATGCAGGCCTGGCTGGGCTTCCAAGGCTTGTGTGGGAAAAACATTAGTACTCTCATCTATAGTTTTACTACAGCGTTTAAGTGAACAGCCTTACTATAAGGTAAATTACGAGTTCTACAATGAGGAGTACGATTCCCGACTTTAAAAGCAAAGATTTGGAAGTGTTAGCTTGGGGACTTCTCACCCACAAGGAATTTGGAATTTAGTCTAAACTGCAGGAAAAAACCTCGAGAACAGCTAACAACAGTATACTATAGTTTTCTTTTGGAGTATAATTTTGCCACTAGACAGTGGATAAGGTGAACCCCTTGGGCAGTTGGGGCTTCTTGTCCAGACATGTATCTGTCTGGGTACCTGGTAGCCTTAGTCCTCCCACAACAATCTTTTTGTTGTTGTTGTTGTTGTTGTTTCTGGTTTGTTTGTTTGTTGTTTTGAGACAGAGTCTTGCTCTGTCACCCAGGCTGGAGTGCAGTGGTGCAATCTCAGCTCACTGCAGCCTCTGCCTCCCGGGTTCAAGCAATGCTTATGCCTCAGCTTCCCAAGTAACTGAGACCACAGGTGCACAACACTACGCCTGGCTAATTTTTGTATTTTTTTTTTTAACAGAGACAGGGTTTCACCATGTTGGCCAGGCTGGTCTTGAACTCCTGACCTCAAGCGATCCACCCACCTGGACCTCCCAAAGTGCTGGGATTTCAGTCCCCATTTTTTTAAAAGCAAATCATGATAGAACTGATTTACAGTTTACAAAATAAATTTTAGTCTTACTCTACTTGGCCTGATTATTTGCATAAAGTGCAGCAAGAATAATTATTTTTCACTTAGGCTTTTTAAGTTGGCTTTGATAGAACTCTGTTCCATGAAGAATCTCAGGTAAAATTTTTTAAAAGCTGAGCCCAGCCATGGGTTTGTACCCTCAAATACCTATGAGTTGAGCAAAATCCTCTCCTCTTGAGGTCCCAAGATAACTTGGGGTTCCTGGGCCTGTTAGAAAGTGACATTCTTTACTTACCACAGGTCAGGAAACTTGTACAGGAACTCTGTGGACAAGGTATGAGGCCAGATTCCCCAAAGGGCTTTAATTGGCTGTATAAGTCAACTTTAATTCTTTAAAGGAAGCATGCCATTCCAGTCAAATCCTTGGTAAAATGACCAGTTTCTCCAATGGTGTCCTGTGACAAAAGAAAACAGATTCTTACTGCACTTATACAATTAACTATACTGCCATAAATTGAGAATACACACAAATGGTTTCCAAATTCTAGAGCAATCAGGTAGAGGGAAACAAATATGCTCCAAAAATTTCCACAGGACTATATTTTACTCACTTGTTAAAAGTTGCAAATAGCTCTAAAGAAATAAGTAATCTTGACTCTGAAAACAAAAGGATTAGCAATGTTTAACACACCAGCTCTCCATGAGAGTCCTAGAAGTTTCCTTTTTTCCTCTATTCCAATAGCACAATTTTTAAAGTTATCTGAGACCTGCACTCAGAGTCTTATATCTGATTATAAATTGCCTTTTGTAAAGGACCAAAGCAAGACAAAATGTCTGTGGATGACAAAAGTCTATAGCCACTATTAAAGCTACAATTGACTAGGAATTTTGGTTCTTCCACTTCTGTGGCATACAACAATTTTACATAACAATTATAATTATTAATAATGTACACTAAATCATATCAGAATTATAGAAGTTTCCCATAATTTTTGGAACACATACTAATAACATATTTATACAAATGCAGTCCAAAGAAAACCAAACACCATTCTCTCTTTCTTTTGAAAGTTTTCTGTCTTTTGTAATGTCACAATCTCCAGAGTTATTAATTAGAAATCTGCATTTAAGAGCACCTGTTAAACTTTACAGCTGATTATAAAACCAACTTTTAGGAGGACCAAAATGAGACAACAATTTTCTGTGGATGACAAAAATATTTTAGAGTAGCCACAGTTAAAGACACGATCGACAAGGAAATTTGTTACCTCTGTGGCACACAGCCATTTAACATAATTATAATTATTACTGATAACATATATGAAGTCATATTAGAATTTTAGGAGTTTTACATAATTTTGGAACCTATGCCAATAATACATTTACACAAATATAGCCCAAAGAAAGCCAAAGACCATTTCATACTTGACAAGGCTTCCTGTATGATTTTTATGTCAAATAAGCCAAATGTCATTTTTGGACTTTAGAGGACATCATATCTAAAATATTAGGTTAGAAAGAGACATAATTTATAATTTGATTTTGTAAAGTTTGTCAAATATCCAAGATTGAAAACACTGGATATCACAAAATAGAATCTCAGGTCACCATAAGTCATTCATTTAGCCAAAATGAAAACTCCAAAAAAAATTTTTAAAAAGAAAACCTTTACTCTGATAGAGGAGACTTAGCTTTCCAAACAAGGCTCAATGAAGATAGCAGGAAGCCAATTGAATCTGTCTCTTTTCTCTCTCCTCCTTTTTTTCCTGCCATTTACCCAAAGGAAAAAACCAAACCGCTTTCATTATCTTTTAACATTACGTAAAAATCGTCTTCAAAAGAGAAAACCAAATTTCAGGCTTGCATTAGTGCATCTTTAATGTTAAAGCTAGTTTTTTAAATAAAATTTTACATCTCTATCCAGTTGTAATTAGTTTGACCATAAGGTAAGATTTTCTTAAACTTTTTAGAACTATTTACAATTTTCCATCCAACAGCAGATCAGTTTTCTAAGAAAACCCTGTTATTTGGACACACAGGCCCAGATTCTGTCCCCACATCAGTATGATTTTAATGTTTTAACCTAAGGGTGGCATGCATCTGTAATCCCAGCTACTCGGGAGGCTGAGGTAAGGAGAATGGCTTGAACCTGGGAGGCAGAGGTTGCAGTGAGCCGAGATCGTGCCACTGCACTCCAGCCTGGGCGACAGAGTGAGACTCTGTCTCAAAAAAAAAAGAAGCTTGATGTGATGGCTCATACCTGTAATCCTAGCACTTTGGGAGGCTGAGGCAGGCGGATCATCTGAGGTGGGGAGTTCGAGACCAGCCTGACCAACATGGAGAAACCCCATCTCTACTAAAAATACAAAATTAGCCGGGTGTGGTGGTGCATGCCTGTAATCCCAGCTACTTGGGCAGCTGAGGAAGGAGAATCACTTGAACCCAGGAGGCAGAGGTTGCGGTGAGCCGAGATCATGCCATTGCACTCCAGCCTGGGCAACAAGAGCAAAACTCCATTTCCAAAAAAAAAAAAAAGAGCTAAAATTTCTTTTAAATCTTTTTTTTTGGTTTGTTTGTTTGTTTGTTTTTTGAGACATGGTCTCACTCTGTTGCCCAGGCTTCAGCACAATCTCAGCTCACTACAACCTCCACCTCCCGGGTTCAAGCGATTCTCCTGCCTCAGCCTCCCGAGTAGCTGGGATTGCAGGCACCTGCCACCACGCCCAGCTAATTTTTGTATTTTTTCAGTAGAGTTGGGGTTTCACCATGTTGGCCAGGCTGGTCTTGAATTCCTGACCTCAAGGGATCCCCACTCCTTGGCCTCCCAAAGTGCTGGGATTACAGGCGTGAGCCACCGCGCCTAGCCAATTTCTTTTAAATCTTAGCCAACTTGTTTATACCCACAGAATTTTTTTATAAGATCAACCCTTTACAAACCCTTTTCCCTTTGCTTAAACCTTCAGTTTTGTTCCATTACTCTTTTAGGTTAAGACAATCTTTAAAACCCTCTGAAGTAGACAAAATTACATTCCCTTTAACAAAAGCCATGTTCCCATGCCTTCTTATCATCTTTTACCAAAAACACACTCCCTACACACCTACTATGTAAAACTCTTTCTCCAGTGGTCTCAACCACATATTACAATGTTAAATCTTAGCAACTTTTATTTTTAGTGAAAAACCTGGTAAGTAAGCAATTTTAATTATGTACTGGGGTGGAACTTAGGACATTAGACAGAAATGAAGATAAGGTCTGACTCTTAGCATAGCTGGCGGGCCTGGCTCTCCATATGTCCCCAGGCCTTACCTATCATCTAATGCTCCAAAGTAGGGAAACTGAACAATTTTCAAAAGTCAAAGAAACAGTTTGACCTTAAAGCGTTTAGCAAATCTGATACCTGACCTTAATTTAGACCAAATGTCTACATTTTCAAGACATTTTATTTTACCAATAATCTTTAAAACTGTCTTTATTTCCAAGGTCGGGTGCAGTGGCTCATGCCTGTAATCCCAGCACTTTGGAAGGCCGAGGTGGGTGGATCACGAGGTCAAGAGCTGGAGACCATCCTGGCTAACACGGTCTCTACTAAACCCCGTCTCTACTAAAAATACAAAAAAATTAGCCAGGCGTGGTGTCGGGCGCCTGAAGTCCCAGCAATTTGGGAGGCTGAGGCAGGAGAATCACTTGAACCTGGGAGGCGGAGGTTGCAGTGAGCCGAGACTGCGCCACTGCCCTCCAGCCTGGTGAGAGAGCGAGACTCTGTCTCAAAGAAAAAACAAAAAAACCGTCTTTATTTCCAAAAGACTACTAAAGTCATGTGAACAAAAAGGTATTACAGTTTCTATTTTTCTGATAAAATATTTGATTTAAATGCTTATATTTCTAAGCCAATTAACCAGAGCTCTTTTATACAAACATCTCACACACACACACACACACACACACACACTCACAACACATATGAATACAGACGGATAGAAGATTCAGCACTTGTAAGATTTTTCATTTTCCAGTTTCTTAATTGGATGTCTGGCTTCAGGGTGGAGCCCTTGGAGGAACAGGGCCGGGAAAGCATGCATTTCTAGGGCCAAATAAGCAGCTGAAAGCAAAGACAGATCCCCAAAATTAAGGGTGCCATTTTATACTGGATCCTGGATCCCCAGAAGGAGGGAAACACTGTGGGAGAGGACCATGCAGTGCTTCTACCCTGCATTCCATTCAAGGCAACCCAGAGCCAGTCAGCCCAGTTTGTAATCGGCCCATCTCTCATGGGAGTCTCATCTCCCAATGGGGGGCGGGGATGCCTCCTTATCTTCCAGGTGGCCAAGAGCATGTGTCTCTGATCCAGGTGTGCAGAGTCAAGTATCCCTCCATAACTACTATTAGCCACCCCCTAAAGTGTATTTCCTACCTAGTTATTACACACCAAAGCTCTCTCATAATGAGAAGTAATTTCTGATACCCCTAAAACTCAAAACTGTCAGGTAACACAATGAAAAACAGAACAGAGCCTTTGATTTTGAGAGGGATCTATCCGTTTTAATTCCTGGGGCTCCATGAGGAAAACAGAGCTTTTTCCAAAACGGGGTCCATGGTGCCTCCTCTGTTTTTCCCAAGGAGTCCCAGCCTACCAGAGGTTATCTTAGGGCCTCTCATGTGTGTATTAAGATTGGCAAGACGAAAAAAATGGAAAAAAAAATTCAGTCAACTGAGAAGAAAAAACCTTTCTCCAGGAAAAAAACAAGATCCAAAAAGAGAAAAACATAAAGGCCTTTTAAATATACTTATTGCTTGTTTATCCACTTTTAATTAAGCTGACTTTTAACCATAGCGCTCTTTAAAAAATATCCTTTTAAACTTTTTATTACCCGACTTTAACCACACTAAGCGACCAGTATTTTTGGCTTTTAAATTCTACCATAGTTAACTTCCCACATGAAATTAATAAGTTTTAGCTAAGGTTATAACTTAACCATGGACACATACATGTCTCAAGGAGATGGTAAGCAGTTTCTTTTTTATTTTTATTTTTTACAAGATTTAGAATCTCCCCCAGGGTAGTTTAGAGAAAGGAAAATTCAAGACAGGAAATCAGAAGCTATCCATGGGTTGGCCGGGGTGGGGGTGGGGTGGGGAACCTCAATAAATGGCAAAGTTTCATAAATAAAACCCAGAAAAGAATCATTCCGGAAGCCAAGACTAAAACCCAGGCTGCCATTGTCAAAAGGCAAAGCCTCAGCTACTGAGTTACAGCATTGAGCAGTTTCTATTGCTCTCCCCAGAAGGAGCCTAGAGAAGCCAATTTCAAGCTTGCACAGGCTTTTAACTGCTCAAGAAAATAATTTTAGGCCTATGACACGAACCCCAAAATTCCTGTCCTCTGGATGGCAGAAACCAAGAGAAAGTATCCACACATGGTCAAAAGCTCTTAAGGACACAAAGCAAGACAGAGAAATTTCATCCAGTATTGGTTTCAGGGAACTGTAGCAAGGTTTGGAACTGATCAGCCTGCCAAGCTGGCTTGAAAAGTGGGCTTATAGGGGTCCTAAACCCACATTTTATCCTGTGATACCCCTCTCTCCATTACAGAACACAGAAAGACAAATTCTTAGCACAAAGTACAGCAGATTTGCTACAGCCTAAGATTAGTCTCACAAATCCTTTTTTCTATTAATCAAACCCTTGCAGAGGAGACCAATAGTTCACTGTTTTACCCTGACAGAGAAAGAGAGACCAGAAACTTGGCTGGTAAGAATTTCTTACCCTTTTTGCTGGCATACGAGGCTTCTGGGTTCCCTTTCTCTGCAGCTTCCAGAAGAACGGAATGGCTTCTGATGACCCTGCTTGCTTGTGCTATAGCTGTGGGGTTCAAGCCACTTTACAAGAAAAAAAAAAAGCCACTTTACTGTTTTATGGAACCATAGGCAAGATTCTTAATTTGCAAGATGCTAACCAACGGGTTGCATGGGACACTAAATTAACATTTTCCATCCCAGCAAAACACACATAACAAAACAAACATTAGTCACCTCATTCAGCACCCAATATCAGTCTGGTAAAGCTCAAACTTTTTCCTGTTGCTCCCTGTTTCTGATGCACTCCAGGTGGGGAAGGACGACCTCCAAATGGTAATTCACAATGGGGTCTCTGGGCAAGGCAAAGACCAGATAGTCACCCCGAGAGACAGGTCCTGTTTAGGGCTCACCAAATGTAACCAGACAAATAAGGAGGGATCTCTGAGTTAGACCTGCTGGACTTCCATTAGCAACCCCTCCTGAGATCCCTTCCACATATACAAACACACACAAAGATGAGATGGACAGAAGGCCTCCAAATCAGATCTCTAACCAAGAACTCCAAGAGTATCCCTTCCAAACTATCCTCCTATTCTCCATCTGAGAAACCTCCTCAAAATCTTCCTGATTGACAATAAGTCTCTCAAACCAAGACTCTTCTTACTCCACAGTGGCTGAACAGACACCCTGCAATGGGGCTAGAGACACAAGACACCCCATGGTGAAGCTACAGACACTACACCATAGGGCTACAGAACCAGTGGGGAGAAGGAAGGAGGTGTTGACAGCACCTAGGATACTCACCAATCCAGACACCCCACAATGGGGCTACAGTCACCCCATCATGGGCTATACAGACACCCTGTGATAGGGCTACAGTTAAGGGATGTCGCCCCAGGACTATTTCTCCATTGCAATTAGATCCATGCACACTGGGTTGGCAGTGCTCCACCAGTAGAGAGAGTACCAGAGTCAGCCCCCAGTCCAAGAGAACTAGGTGGCTTCTTGAGCTGGCTTCTGGATCCATCACTGGAGTGGGGCCACTGAACCATGGGCAGGTAGCCACAAGGGCAATCCTGGACAAGCCACCAAATTTGTAAGTGCCCAAGGGGTTCACCTTGCCCGCTGCCTAGAGAGAGCCGATTCATCAAGACAGGGGAATTGCAATAGAGAAAGAGTAATTCATGCAGAGCCTGCTGTGTGGGAGACTGGAGTTTTATTATTACTCAAATCACTCTCCCCAAACATTCCTGGAGCAGAGTTTTTAAGGGTAACTTGGTTAATGGTTGGGGGGTGGATAACCAATGAGCCAGGAGTGGTGGTCAGGGATGAAATCATAGGCAGTCGAAGCTGTCTTCTTGCACTGACTCAGTTCCTGGGAGGGGGCCACAATATCAGAGGAACCAGTTCATTGATCTGGGTGGTGCCTGCTGATCCATCAAATGCAGGGTCTGCAAAATATCCCAAGCACTGATCTTAGGAGCAGTCTAGGGAGGGTCAGTTGTGGCCTCCAACTGCATGACTCCTAAACCATAATTTCTAATCCTGTGGCTAATGTTAATCTAGTCCCCAGGCAAGAAGTAGGTCTCCTTTGGGAAAGAGCTGTTACCATTTTTGTTTAAACTATAAACTACAAACCAAGTTTCTCCCAGAGTAAGTTCAGCCTATGCCCAGGAATGAAAAAAGACAGCTTGAGGTTAGAAGCAAGATGGAGTCAGTTAAGTTAGATCTCTTTCACTGTCTCAGCCATAATTTTGCAAAGGTAGTTTCACTAACATTCCCTTGTGTATTGTAACAAGTACCCTGGACTGCCTAAGCTTGGAGAATGTTCTGTGAAGATAGGGAGAGGCACATAGAGCTTGGGATTTTGGGTCACCAAGGTCAGGTCTCCTCCCTACCATCTCCTAGATATGAATTTGGCTGGGCTTGTTCCAAATGACTTTCATTCTTATCATCTGTGAAATAAAAATATTAATACCTACCTGGCCAGGGCTATGGGGGAGCTAAAATGAAATAATAATAGATGTGAACAAATTTCGTTAACTACAAAACACTGAATCAATGCCAGTGGTATTTACCACTATGGCTACTATTGTGGCTCCTATTACTACAAAGAACACATTCAGGAGAGTGAGCCATCAGTGGCAAAAACTTTTAGGATGATTTAAAAACCAAAAATTGAGGCTGTTTGCAGTGGCTCATTCCTATAATCCTAGTACCTTGGGAGGCCGAGGTAGGCAGATTGCCTGAGCTCAGGAGTTCAAGACCAGCCTGGACAATATGATGAAACCCTGTCTCTACTAAAATACAAAATATTAGCCGGGTGTGGTGGCATACACCTGTAGTCCCAGCCACTCAGGAGACTGAGGCACAAGAATTCCTTGAACCTGGGAGGCAGAGGTTGCAGTGAGCCGAGACTGCACAACTGCACTGGTAACAATCACACAGAGCAAGGTGACAGAGCAAGGCTCTCTCTCCAAAAAAAAAAAAAAAGAAAGAAAGAAAAAAGAAATTTAGGTAAAATATACATATATAATTTACCATCTAGTTCAGTGATTGTAAATACATTTATATTCCTTTTTTTTTCCCCTTCATTCCCCACCTCCTTCCCAGCCTCTGATAACCACCAATCTACTCTCTATATTCAAGGATGGGGGTTTTTAACCTGAGGTCCATGAAAATCCATGGATAGGCCTCAGGGAGTTTATCAAATTATAGGTTAAATTATGTGTGGGTGAGTGTATATGTGTGTGTGTGTCACTGGGGACAGGGGCCATGGCTTTCAACAAAGTTTCAACAGTTTCAGTGGCATCTGTGAGCCAGGAAAGGTTCAGAACCACCAGCCCCCTGCAGTGCCTGGTAAACAAGGGCAAAGCCACATTCCCAGAGTAACCTGGAGTCCAGACGGAATCCCCAGTCCAGGGCAGGATTTGTTGGCATGGCTCCAAGTGGTGGGACAAAGTCATGCTACCAGTCAGTGAATGAAGGGAGTGTCACTTCACAGAAACCTGTTTCTGCCTGACTGCCCCACCCTGGAAACTGGAAACTGGTCCGGTGGCTGGGAGAGACATTCCCTCAGCAGGCATGATCCAGGGAGGAGCGGCTCTGCAGGCTGCACTGGCCTTGCCCTCTGACTTGGGTAAAGTCCACACCCAAGGCAACCAGCCCACACCAGAGGCAATGGGCCTGGATCTCATCTGCAGACCCAGGGGGATGGGTGACAGAGGGAAAGGCAACGGGAACCTGGCAGGGCCCTAAGGAGGGGTTGCCATCCATGTCACTGTGGGCCACTCAGGGTAAGCACAGGCTGGGATAATGGCCACCCCCTCCCCCATCCCGTGCAACTCCCTGTGAGTCTTTCCAGGCTGGCCAGGCTTCAGGCCTGCCCCCAAGCCTCGAATACCCTCTAGCTGGCCACTTCCTTGGCAGCCTTTCAGGCCCAGCCCACAGTTGGCCTCCTCCAGGAGGGACACGGGCTCCAGTGACTCCTCTCCTGCTGCTCTCCTCCTCCCTGAACGCTCTAGCTGTAGGGAAGTGGCTGAGACCAGACTTCAGGGTCACACTGATCTGGGTTTCAGACCTGGCTTCTCTATTCACTAACTGGTGCCCTTGAACATGTTGCTTAACTTTCTCAGCCTTGGTCTTAGCTTTCTCAGCCTCTCTGTCTTTAGCTTATAAACTGCATGAAGATTAAATGAAATAATGTATATAAGGTTCTTTGCATAGAGTGTGGCTGGCAGCAAACAGCTCAATCAAAGGTCATTATTATTATTAGCTTGATTTATATCATTCTCTGATTCTTTCAAGTGTTGTCATTTTGGTAGCCACAATTTAGATTCCTGAAAGACAGGACCTGGATCTATTTTCATTATAGAAGAAGAGACTTGGCTAGGCGCGGTGGCTCACACGTGTAATCCCAGCACTTTGGGAGGCTGAGGCTGGCAGATCACCTGAGGTCAGGAATTTGAGACCAGCCTGGCCAACATGGTGAAACCCTGTCTCTACTAAAAATACAAAAAATAGCCAGGTGTGGTGGCAAGAGCCTATAATCCCAACTACTTGGGAGGCTGAGGCAGGAGAATTGCTTGACTCTGGTAGGTGAGGGCCCTGGGAGTCTGAGATCCCAACTTGGGCATTCTATGGGGCAGCTCCCAAGGATTAAAGCATCCTCCCACCCAAAGCTGTTTGTCCCCTCACCTCTCCTCTCTCTAAAACTGTTCTTGCTGGAAAACCTCCTCTCTCCTCCCTGCAGCCACTGCCACTGGAGATGTACCCAAGTCTTCATCCCTTGCCACATGCTCTCACTTTCTCTGTTGTCAACAGGACCTAAAGCATCTTCCTGGAAGCCTCAGAGCCAACACACCGGCAGGCACTTTCTCAATATGCCTGCAGGTGAATGTTAGTGAATCTCAAAAGCACCCTAGGCACTGGGGAGACTGAGACTTCTAAATTAAACCTCCAAATGCCTCCAGGAGCTTAGAGTTTGGTAGAAAGATGACACAAATGAAAAGCTGACCATGTGTAGGGACAGGAGGCTCTAAGGAGTGGAGAGAGGGGGAAAGAGCTGAATACTGTGGGGTAGATACAATGAGAAGGAGGGGCACACTAGGATGAAAGAGCGTAGAAAGCAGAGACTTCTGATGCCTAAAGTGTTTAAAAGATGCCTAAAGTGTTTAAAAGATGCCTAAAGTGTTTAAAAGACCCACAGGTGGGCCCAGTGGCTCACACCTGTAAGCACTTTGGGAGGCTGAGGTGGGAAGATCACTTGAATCCAGGAGTTCCCAAGACCAGCCTGGGCAACATAGTGAGACTCCATCTCTAAAAAAATTAACAATAATAATAAAGAAATTAGCCAAGTGTGGTGGCACATGCCTGTAGCCCCAGCTACTAGGGAGGCTGAGGCAGGAGAATCACATGAGCCTGAGGTCGAGGTTGCAGTGAGCCATGTTACTGCCACTGCACTCAAGCCCAGGCAACAGAGCAACACCTTGTCTAAAAAAAAAACCCAGCATGATACTGTAATGGTGGAAACATGACATTAAGCATTTGTCAAAGTCCATAGAATGCACAACATAAAGCATGAGCCCTAATGTAAAGGAGGGACAATAGTTAATAATAATGCATCCATGTTGGTTCATCATACACACTAATACAAGATGTTAATAACAGGGGGTGGGGAAGGAGAGAATGGAAACTACCTTCTGCACAATTTTTCTATAAACCTACATCTGCTCTAAAACATAAAGTCTGTTAAGAAAACAAAACCCCAGGTGTGGTGGCTCACACCTGTAATCCCAGCACTTTGGGAGGCCAAGGCAGGCAGATCACCTGAGGTCAGGAGTTTGAGACCAGCCTGGCCAACGTGGTGGCAAAACCCCGTCTCCACTAAAAATACAAAAATTAGACGGATGTGGTGGCGGGCACCTGTAATCCCAGCTAATCAGGAGTCTGAGGCAGGGAGAATTGCTTGAACCTGGGAGGCAGAGGTTGCAGCGAGCCAAGATTATGCCATTGCACTCCAGACTGTGCAACAGAGTGAGAGTCTATCTCAAAAAAAAAAAAAAAAAAAAAAAAGACCAAGAGCTGTCAACATAAAAATCCTGCTCCCAGTTTCTTTTGATAACTCTGAAGATCTACAGCCCTGGGCTGAATTTGCACATGGAAAGAACGGGCTGCAGCCCAGGAAACACAGCTTCTTCACATAGGTACTCACCCTTGGGTTTGCTGAGGCCTCACTACTCTTGCCAGGCTTGGCTGGGAGCTTTGGGGAGTTTGGGGCCCTGGTGATAAAAGTCAGGTGTCTGATCACAGAGAAACAGACAGGCAAATTTGGCTGGCATCTTTGGAGCGCCATTTCCCAGGCACTGGAAAATGATGACATCAACGGGAAATGATGAAGAAAGTGAGGAAAACCAGGACAGTTTTCAGACAAGTTGAGTTTGATTTGCACGTATTTGCAGTTAAAAAAAAATGTGACTGCATCTTGGAGGAGAAGTTGAGGCTGCAGACACATTTCAGAGGGAGAGAAAAGTGAGTTTCCAAGCCCCAGGGAATACTTGAGGTCCCACCAAAGAGAGGAACACAGACAGGGGAGCCCAAGGGATAAGAAAAAGCCAGGTTCATGGGATGATGTGGTAGAGGTGATGATAAGGGTTCACCCAGAACCTTAGTTTCCCGGACAATGGCTGTGAGTAGAAACTGCGGTGGGTGGAGAGGTAGATGAGGCTTAAGGAGACAAGGAGGGGTCAGGTGTTTAGGGTGTGGTCAGGAACCAGCCAGGTGAGAGGCATCGAACTTGATAGGCTGCTTGGTTTAATGTAGTTCCGAGTTTGCACCTGCCCTGGGGCTGGTAGCAGAAATGGAGAGTGGGCAGGAATATGCTTGATCATTCATTCATTCATTCATTCATTCATTCATTCATTCATTCAGTACACATTTCCTGAATACCTACTATATGTCCAAAGCTATGGTAGGAAAGATATGGGGATGAAGAAGCAGACACAACAGTTCTAGCCCTTAGAGCTCACATTCTAGTGTAGATCTGCACTCACAATTGCCACACGGCACATCTAATAGTAAAGCAGTGGTTATTGCAGACTCACTGTGCACCTGGCTGCAGGCCCAGGTGGGTGCTCGTTCCCTCTGCAAGAGAAACAAACATTCCAGGGTGCTGTGGCCGCCTGACCTATAAGGGTGATGCAGCTGCCTGGGGATAGACAGTGCTTAAAAAATAGTGATTATGCTTCTAGGGGAACACAGAGGAGGGCATTATGCTAAGGAGTCAGGGGAGACTTCTTGAAGAAATGAAGCTTGGGGCCAGGCACGGTGGCTCACGCCTGTAAGCCCAGCACACTGGGAGGCTGAGCTGGGTGGATCACCTGAGGTCAGGAGTTCGAGACCAGCCTGGCCAACATGGCAAAACCCTGTCTCTACTAAAAATACAAAAATTAGCTGGACATGGTGGTGGGCACCTGTAGTCCTAGCTACTTGGGAGGCTGAAGCAGGAGAATCACTTGAGCCTGGGAGGCAGAGATTGCAATGAGCCGAGATTGCCCCACTGCACTCCAGCCTGGGCAACAGAGCAAGACTCTACCTCAGAAAAAAAGAAATGAAGCTTGGGATAAGTCTTGAAGAGTCAACAGGAGTGCCACAGCTATGGGGGAGAGCTGAGGGTATAGCAGGACAGAGCCATGGAGGTAGGAAGAGGGCGTGCCATTCGAGGACCCGTCTGTAGTTCAGTGCGGAAGTACGCAGGGTGTGGAGTGGCAGGAGGCCAGAGTGGAGCCCAGAAAACAGAGGCCAGATGAAGAATTGGTGTGAGCTGCATATGAATGGGGTGGGAATGAATGCTCTAGTGGGACTGGGAAAAGAGGACCTGAGCCTCAGGGATGGTGATGAGACAGAGGCTGGCCACCCCAATTGTGGTGGCAAGGAGAATGCTGAAGAGTGAATGCAGACTAATTTCAAACCCTGGCTCCATCATTTACTGTGTGCCCTTGGACAGATTCCTTAATCTCTAAGTTTCTAATCACTTGAATGAGGATCATAAAAGTTTCAACGGCTCTGGTGAGGATGAATACCCATGGTATCTACCAGATGACAAGGACTCAATAAAAAGCTATTATCACCATTGCATTTTAAGCTGTCTCAGGTCTGCATTAATGCTCTCTCCTGTGCCTTCTGGCCTTGGTTTATAAAACTGCTTGAAAACAGACTATTTCTCCTCCAGCTCTGACCCACCTCCCTGGCTGAAGCCGTGGCAAATGGGCACTCCCTGTGTGAGGATGGCAGGGGGTTGCCATGGTGACCTCCCAGCTTGGCTTAGGACTCTGAGTGTACTGAGCCTTTTTTCTTTTTTCTTTTTTTTTTGCCCTAGCTATCCCAGCTATTCTAAATATTTACTGCTAGGCGATTATTACATATCTGAAAAAGCTGAATGATATTTCCTAGCACATTGCAGAGAAAAATGGAAAACAATCCACATTTCTGGCCAACAGAGAACTGGCTGGGTAACTTACGGCACATCCATGCAAAACTGTACCATGGGGCTATTAAAAATGGTACAGATCTGTGGTAACTGACAGGTAACAGTGTCATGACAAGTTGTTAAATGAAAAAAAGCAGGTTATAGAACAGCCTAAATCTCATAATACTGTCTATATAAAATGGTGCTACATTTAACTGCTTTGTATTTATGAACAGAAGAAGATTTAGAAGACTGTTCATTGTGGCTGTCTCTAGATGGTAGTGGTAGATCAGCAAATCTAGGGATTTGCTTTACTCTTTCTCCTTTTCTGTAACAACAGAGTTTGCCCACAATGAACATGTATATTCTTTTTTCTTTTTCTTTCTTTCTTTTAACCCAATGCTATTAGAAGAAAATAAATGAATGAGTCCTCTAACTCTTGGCCAGTCTTAAAGGGATTAATTGTGTCAGCCAGCCCATGGGTTGCAAATGCTGGCATTTGCTTGTACACCCACCTGAGAAGGTCACAGGTGAGCCTTACCCTATGTGCCCCATCCTGCCTGCTGGCCCAGGAGCACCACTGGCCATTCAGGGGAGCTAGGGACCAAGTCCTAAAGCCTAACAGCTCATGCATTTGGAAAAGCCACCCCATTTCCCGGAGCCAAAGACGTAAAGAGGAGGATCCCTCCCTCACCACCATAGGTGAAGGTGGAGGCTGGTGGGAGCACTCTCACTGGGAGCATGGCAGAGGCCATCTGTTAGTAGACCTATATCAAGCACTCACTGTGAGCCAGCCTCTGTGTTATCCCTGGAGACTCATGGAGATCCAGGCAGACTCTTGGCCTAGCGGACAGAGGGCTCCAGGAAGGGCTTGGAAATCCAAATCCTCCTCATTGTTCCTGCAAGGTCTGTTCTCCTGCCCCATGGTCCACACTTTATGTTCAAACAAGAAAATAGTGCAGTCCCCAGCAGTAGGTCCTGGAAAACTCCACTCCTTAACATATCCCCAAGCCCTCGGCAGTCCCCCAGCCCCACCTCCCACCAGCCTTGCCATACGCCCGCCCACCTCTCATCTCGGTCCTTAGTGCACCAGGAACTTCCCACCCCCATGCGCTCTTTGTGCTTGCTATTTGCACTAGATGAGACATCTCTTCCTCCATCTTCTCTTCTTGATGAAATAATTCCTCCTCTTCTTCTTCTTCTTCTTCTTCTTCTTCTTCTTCTTCTTCTTCTTCTTCTTCTTCTTCTTCTTCTTCTTCTTCTATTTCTTCTTCTGCTTCTGCTTCTTCTTCTGTTTCTTCTTCTTCTTCTTCCTCTTCCTCTTCCTCTTCTTCTTCTTCCTCTTCTCCTTCTTTTTTTTGAGACAGGGTCTCACTCTGTCACCCAGCCTGGAGTGCAGTGGTGCAAACACAGCTCACTGCAGCCTCGAGACCCTGGGCTGAAATGATCCTCTCACCACAGCCTCCCTCCTGAGTAGCTTGGACCACAGGCACACGCCACAATGCCTGGCTAGGCTTTTTTTGTTTTTTATTTTTGTTTTTTTTTGAGATGGAGTCTCCCTCTGTCACCGAGGCTGGAGTGCAGTGGTGCCATCTCAGCTCACTGCAGCCTCCGCCTCCTGGGTTCAAGCAATTCTCCTGTCTTAGCCTCCCGAGTAGCTGGGATTACAGGTGCCTGCCACCGTGCCCAGCTAATTTTTGTATCTGTAGTAGAGACGGGGTTTCACCATGTTAGCCAAGGTTGGCCAGGCTGGTCTCGAGCTCCTGACCTCAGGTGATCTGCCTGTCTTGGCCTCCCAAAGTGCTGGGATTACAGACATGAGCCATCGCACCCAGCCCTGACTAGTTTTTAATTTTTTTTTTTTTTAGAAATAGGGTCTCGCTATGTTGCCCAGGCTGGTCTTGGAACTCCTGGGCTCAAGTGACCCTCCCACCTTGGCCTCCAAAAGTGCTGGGATTACAGGCATGAGCCACCAGTCTTCTTGACCAAATTCTTCCTTTCCTTATGACTAAACGCAAACGTCACTTGTTCTATAATGCTTTCTAGGGCAAAATCAGCTTCCACTCTCTTCTGGGTTCCACTACAAGGATATCTATCATTTCGTTTGCAAACTTCAGTTAGATGCCAGTGTCCTGGTTTTCATCAGGTCAAGACAGACCGAGCATGTCTTGGTCATTGCTGTGCCCATGGTGCCCAGCCCAGGAACACTGTCCAGTGTTCCTGTTCAATGAATGACTGTTTGCTGAGCCACTGAATGACTTCTGCTGTCCACTGCACTCTGAGCCCTAGAGGCAGGGTCTGGCCCGGTTGTCTGGCATCTTCTACACAGTGGTTGCCATGCTGTGTTCACAAAAACTGCACTTCACTGCCAAAATTATACATCTGTTTGGTCCGAAGATATTTATTTCAAAAGCTTAAACATCAGAAATCTCAAACAAACTAATTGTAAAACAAAATGTAGGAGACAACTGGGAAAATGTGAACATTTGCTCTTTTATGATAATGAGGAATTATCCATTCTTAAGGTACAGTAATAGCACTGTGGTTATGTGTTTTATTGGGCCATTTTCCTTTGGAGATGTATACTGAAGTAATTGCAGATAAAATGATATGATATCTCAGATCGGCTGTAACAGAATCTGGTGGGGATCCAGGGGACTGGGTAAGAGTATAGATGAAAAACACTGGCCATGAGTTGATAATTGCTGGAGCCAGGCATAGAAGTTAATCTACTAATCTCTCAATCTTTGTATATGCTTTGAAAAAGAGAGAATAACAATGTCAGAAAAAACCCTGAAATATGAAATATGTCTTTTGAGTCCTACTCAGATGTTGCATGCCTATAGACAAAGCAAAACTCTGCTGCAAGAATAATTATCACTCTATTCACAGACTTTCCTAACATGTGGGATATCAACATGACAGTTTTGAAACTGATACAGGAAGTGTGCATCAGAATCTCCATCTGAACAAGATAAAACCAAAGAACTTAAAGGCAAATTGGAAATGCTTTAGAAACAAAAATCGTGGCTCCTTATAAATAAAAGACGGCAGTCTCTGAAAAAAAGCCAAAAGGCCTTGTCAGCAGAAAATATTCGAAGATATCACACAAATATATCTTCTCACTATTCCCCAACTAGGGTAGAGTCAGGAAAAGCTTTTTCTAGAAAATTTTACAGGGAAAAAAACATACTTGTGACATAATGATATTGCCAACATCCTTTGATTTTAAATTTCTGCTTTAAAAGGGATCAAATAGTATCCCTTCTTGAACTTTCCATGACTGAATTTTGAGTTTTTGAGATGGATAGGTTTTAATGTTTTGAATATTTCATTTTTGTTTATTTTATCTGCTAACATAGACCAGAATGAGAATGTGTATTTTTCTAAGTCAACCTTTATTGGAATTCTAAAGCATTTTTATATTTAAAATTATTAAATATTTGGGTTTCCTGTTTTACATTTTTTAAATACCTTTTTGTAAAATGCAAATACTGATTTCAGCATTATATGATATGCATATTGTCGGCCCTGGTGATCTTACTCCAGCATGTAATAACTATTTCCATGTATTGTCAGAGCTGGAAGGGGATGCTAGGCACCTCTCTGGATGGACATCAGAATCACCCAGTAAGTAAAAAAATACTAGTGCCCAGGCCCAACCCTAGCTCATTTAAATCCAGCTCACCAAGGGTCGGGGAGGGGAAGTGGGACCCACGTCAGTGACTGTAAAGCTGGTCCCAGGTAAGAGGAGCAGAGCCCACCTGGAGCCAGTCTGCTGCTGAGCCCTGTAGATCTAGCACCAGGGTGCCGAACGCCAGCCTGGGCTCTTTCTGGCTCTATGCTACCCAGCTAGTTGGCCTCCAGGGTGGGTGCAGCAGGCGGGGTCCTCCCCCAAGGCTGGGAAAGGGCAAAGCCCCTGCCAGGCTGATGGCAGGTAACTCCAGGCCCTGACTGTTGGGTTCCCCTCACCCCAACAGGGAAGCCTCTGGCCGCTGGGGAAGACGAGATCCTATCTCCACCCTGCTCTCAAGCTTCTAATCTGATCAGAAATTTGAAGTCTGAGATAGAGCTGCCAGCCTGTGGAAGCCAGCCCAGACCACAGAGGAAGGAAAGGAAGGAGACCCAGAGAAGACCTGGGCCGAGGGTGAGTGCCTTCACACGTCCAGGGGCAGCAGGCTGGGAACCTGGAGGAGGCCATGCAACCCCTGAGAGCAGAACCAAGACCCCCAGACAAGAGCTTCTAGGAGACAGGCTTCATTCAGCTCAACCCACAGAGGCAAGGCACCGCTCCCACCCGCATGCTGCTCCATGGGCACTGAGCTCCCTGCTCCAAAAACGTCCAGACAGAGTCTAAGGTTCTAACCCTGGGAAGAGGTGAGGACTGGTTAAAGCTAGGGTAGAGACAGGAGCCTGGAAACCTCTCGGCAGCAAGTGCCAAGCCCGGCTGTGTTTCCAAATAACCTAGAGGCTTGTCAGAACCCAGAGCCGCCAAGGTGGGCCTACCTCCAACCTTCTGAATGAGGGTCCCTTGGGGTGCTGCCTGGGGGTCACCCTGTTATCAAGCTCCAGTGGTGAGTCCCACGCTCAGCCCAGGGAGGGAACAACTGCTCTGAGCTGTGCTCGTTTGGGTCACATGGCCTAGAATCCGTTTGGGAGACAAGACACTCACTACCAAAAGCAAGCAGAAGTACAAGGAGCTGGGGACCCACAGAGCAGTCCCCCTTACCCATGGCTTCAGTTTTTGGGGTTTCAGTCACCTGCAGTCAACGGTGGTCCAAAAATAGGTATATACAGTGCAATAGGATATTTTGCGAGAGTGAGAGGAGAGACCGCATTCATATATATATATACTTTTTTTTTTTTAATGGAGTCTCGCTCTGTCGCTGAGGCTGGAGTGCAGTGGCACGATCTCGGCTCACTGCAACCTCCGCCTCCCGGCTTCAAGCTTTTCTCATACCTCAGCCTCCCAGGTAGCTGGGATTAAAGGCGTCCCCCACCACACCTAGCTAACTTTTGTATTTTTATTAAAGACAGGGTTTCCCCATGTTGGGCAGGCTGGTCTGAAACTCCCGAACTTAGGTGGTGATCCACCTGCCTCGGCCTCCCAAAGTGCTGGGATTACAGGTGTGAACCACCGCACCCAGCATCGAATAACTTTTATTATAATACATTATAATAATCGTTCTGTTTTATTATTATGGTTGTTAATCCTTACTAATTTATAACTTACTCTTTACCATAGGTATGTATATATAGGAAAAAACATAGTATATACCAGGTTTAGTACTATCTGTGGTTTCAGGCATCCACTGGGGTCTTGAACTATCTCCCTTGCAGATAAGGGGGACTACTGTACTAGCAGGACAAGGTGAAAAGCAGGTGCCCCAAGAACAAGGAGGCAGAATGGATGATGGAGGTGAGTTTAAATTCAATCCCACATCTCTGCAGTGAGTGTGTGCTCAGTGCTGGGGTCCGAGCTGGGCAGAGTGTCAGAAATGTTGGCTGCCCTCAAAGAGAACCCCATCTTTCTGAGGAGACAGACATACCCAGTGGACCACGAGCAGGTAACAGGAGAGAGGGAGACAGACATCTCTGAGGGATCACCTCCCTCCACCTGGCTGTTAAACAGGTGTCTCAAACATGACATGGCTGCAGTTGAGCCATTATCTGACACCAAATCCTGCCTTGTGCTTCGAACAAGGTACCCACTCTGCTTCGAGATGCATTCCTTGCCTGCCTAGACAATTCCACCACACCATCTGTCCCAGCCCGAGCCCCACTTCATCAGCCTCCAGTGCACCCCTCTTCTCTGAGCCCCTGCTGCAGCTCAGGCTGGCTGGGTGCTCCCAGAGCACACCAATGGCCCTCTGGATGGCAGGGCTCCTGCCTTGCTCACTGCTGGGTCCTCGCAATTAAACATTGCCCAATGTATGGGATAGCACTCAGAAAAGATCTGCCTGGTGGCTCAGAGAAGTTCAGAGAAGAAAGCCTGAGCAAGGATGCTGGTGCAGTCAGGGCAGGCTCCTGGTGGAGGCAGTGCTTTAGGTGGATACCAAAGAGGCTGAGGACTTGCTTTGGCAGAGGAGGGAACAATGTCCCCAGGGACAGCAGAGGTGCAAGGCAGGGAGGCAGGCAGCAGACGGCAAGCAGGGAGACCTGCTGGTGCTAAGCTCGGAGAGGCAAGAGGTGGGAGCGCAGCGTGGGGAGAAGGGGAAAGGAGGGTGGGCACGTGGAGAAGGCCATGACATAGCACCCCGGGTGCATTTCAATGCCAGGCCAGTGAGGGACCGTCCAGGGAGCCACTGCACCTCCCTAGATGATTTGCATTTGTGGGAAGCTTTTCTAGCAATCATTAACTCTGAGCTTCACCCGCTGGGACTAGGGGGATTGTAAATCTGTAAAGCTGTAGGTGAGCCATTTCACGTAATCATTACCCAAAGAGCACACCTCACAGGTGAGGGGAAAATGGTCAGGGCAGCCAAGCAGCCAGGGAGATGTGAACTGGCAGAGGGAAGAAGGCTGCATGGACCTGGGTAGGGCGGTGGACCGGCATGGGCCCAGACGCTCAGCAGAGACTGGTGGGTACTAGAGGTCAGAGAAGGACGCAGGGCCCAGATGGGAAAGGGCATGTCTTGTAAGTGGCCCCACAGCCAGTGGGGAGCTTAGATGGGGTGGGGGAGCCTGGGCGGATGCCCCCGCCTGCATAATGTCCAACCAATCCCCCTGGTGTGTATGGCATTTGGGGTCCAGAGTCACCTCACCCAGGCTTTGAGTCCCGAAGCCCCTCTGGGCCTCACTTTCCTCCCTTGTGAAATGGAGATGATGATGTTTGATTTGAAACACCACTACTGAGCGCTCAATCTATTCTCAACCCCTTATGGGCTGGGCGCATGGCTCACGCCTGTAATCTCAGCACTTTAGGGGCTGAGGCGAGCAGATCACCTGAGGTCAAGAGCTCCAGACCAGCCTGGCCAACATGGTGAAACCCCGTCTCTACTAAAAATACAAAAATTAGCCAGGCCTAGTGGCGTGCACCTGTAATCCCAGCTACTTGGGAGACTGAGGCAGGAGAATTGCTTGAACCCAGGAGGCGGGCATTGCAGTAAGCTAAAATCCCACCACTGCACCTAGCCTGGGCGACAGAGCAAGACTCCATCTCAAAATAAATAAATAAACCCCTTGTGGGCATTTTACACCCCACTTAATTTTCACAGCATCTCTTTAGGTGGACACTTTTATAATCCCCAGAGCAACTACTTCTTTGGGGTGTTTCAAGCATTAGTAAGTGTAAGCCCCATGTGTAAGCCCTTGATGCATAGCCGGGACTCAAAAAGAGCAACTGTCATTCTAACTTATGACCAGGGACATGCCTTCTCTGGCCTGTCCCAGGCTACAAGATAAAACGGAAAATGTATTCTCCTTCCTTCTTGCTAGGACATTATTTTTCCTGCTAACCCAATATCATAAGTAACACACTTCACAACATTTGAATGCAGTGGTGGATTAAGAGCCCCAGTGGCTGAAATGTGACACAAGACATGTGTCACATTTTTAATTCTAGCATTAAAATAATTCTAGCATTATTAAGCACAGGCTTTTTTTTAAAAGGGTTGAGGCAAAATGCATTATTTAAAACCTTATGGCCGGGCGCGGTGGCTCATGCCTGTAATCCCAGAACCTTGGGAGACCGAGGCAGGCGGATCACCTGTGGTCAGGAACTCCAGATCAGCCTGGCCAACATGGCAAAACCCCGTCTCTACTGAAAATACAAAAACTAGCTGGGCGTGGTGGAGCACACCTATAATTCCAGCTATTCTGGAGACTGAGGCTTGAGAATCACTTGAACCCAGGAGGCAGAGGTTGCAGAGAGCCAAGGTCGCACCATTGCACTCCAACCTGGCAACAGACAGAGATTCTGTCTTAAAAAAATAAAAAAATAAAAAACCCTATGAATAATGAGAATAACAGTTCATCTAAATCAGCCCCCGAAAACGTGCAGCCCGAGCCCAGAAGGTGTAAATAGTAAGCCCTCCGCCTTCCCTGAGCCTTCACTGCCCAGGACCACCTCTGAGGCTCCAGGCTGGCCTTGAGCTCCTGACCCAAGGATTGCCCCGAGCCCAAGGGGAAGGAAGCGGCATGGGACTGGCAAGTGCATGACAGTGGAGGGGCTGGAGGGGAAGACTCTTACTACAGCTGTCCCTCAACCCAGGTAGTCCCTGCCCCCAGAGCTCCAACTGCCATTGCTTGTCATGGGAAATGATTCACTTTGCCCAGGGAGAAAAAGCAGGGCCTCTATATGAAAAGTGAGAAGAAAAGAAATCACTTCCATAGTTTAGACACCTCTCCCAAACACGTGTCCCTGGGTATGTGAGGTGGAAAGTGCCGGTCAAGGTGAAACACACTTGGAGATAGGTCCTTGTATTTCTTGGCACAGGAATGTCACTCAGGGCTGGCTGTGGTAAGAAGGTAAGGCTGGGTAAAAACGTGGAAAAGCGGTCACCTCTGCAGTGTGAGTCAGGGGCCAGCCCCTATGCCCTGAGACTGGAGATTTCCCCATTTGAGACCCATTTCCTTGGGTCTTCAAGGATGCTGGAAAACATGAAGACGTGCTGATGCTTTGGGGAGAGGGGAGGTGTTATGGGGATTCACTGAAATTATTAGAGCAAACTTTTCTTTTCTTTTATTATTCATACAAAGACCCAGATCTTCCTCCCTGAACAAAGCGAATTCATTTCCTCAATAACTGGCAACCATTGATGCTGCAGGGGACACATGAGAGCAGAAGGGGTGGAATGGAAGGGCAGAGAACGCAGTAGCAGTCGTGTGAAAGCCCATCGTAAACAGTCTGTGGGGAAAGGAGCTCTGGGCAAGGATTCCTAAGACGTGGTTCAAGTCTGACTTGAGCTGTCCCCTGGGAAGCCCAAGGGATTCTGCACAAGCTGCACACCCTTCAGTTTCCTCATCCCAGGCTGAGAAAATAGATATGACCACTCCTGCTCTGCTTTCCAGAGTGGTCCCTAAGATCACATTTAATAGAGCACCCGGCACCAGCAGGTGCCCAGACAGCGATGCTGAAGGCACAACCAGGCACAGCCCAGGCACATGAAACCCTTCGGCTCCCCCAAAGCAGGAGTTGTCTAACCCCCTAGAGACCCGGTGCAGCCTCTGTTCTTCTCATACCTGCAGGACACTGGAACAAAGCCATCTTTCATAGAACAAGACCCACCTTATCAGGAGAGCTGTTTTCCCTTTGAAAGTCAAATCTGAGGCCTTGAGACAATGCGGGGTGTTCCCAGCACACCAGGCCTGGTGGAGGAGGCCCAGCCAGAGGCTCCCTCTCCTCCCCAGCACACTGCCCAGCCAGCCTGCAAGAGCACGGCTGGAATTCACCTCCTCAGACTCCCCCTCTGTTCTTTTCAGGCCCTTAAGGTAATCCTGAGGGTGTGATGCAAAGACTTTATCATCCATGGGAGGGAATGGTCCAGATACCTAAAGGCAAAAATGATGCATCCAGAAGAGAGGCCAGGTAGGAATCCAAGGCCCAGAGATGTTGGGTGGCTGCTTAGGACCACACAGCGAGCTGATCACTGGTCCAGAGACCATGGTCTTGTTAAGCTACACCCAGAAGTAATGTTCCAGCAACTGGGCATCTGGAACTGCCTCTAGGACAAAGGGAAGATTAAACCAAACCAGACTAGGAGGGACAGGAGGGAGAAGGGCCACTGGGCCAGTCACTTTCCCTTCCTGCTTGGTTAAGCCCATGCTTAAGCCAAATTTTCATCCTCCTGCACAAAATTTCCTTTTGTTTTCCACTTACAATTTGTAAAAAATGATTAGTCAGGTTCTAGAAAGGATGTGTACCAAAAACACCGAAGAAATGAACTATTGACATCCTCTATTTCAGAAACGGAAGCCCTCCTCTCGGAACTCCCTGCTCCTTATCACTCCCTTTCAGCAAGCCAGGATTCCAGGCAGGAGGCATTGGTGAGCCCTGATCTGGGAGAACGGTTGTTCCCTACCATGGGGTGCTTGGGGAGGCGGCTGTGAAGGAACTTCAGTCCCTCACAGAAAAGCAAGGTCCCTGAGTCCACCCACTCCCCACCCTGCCCATCTAGTTTGCAGCCCCCACCAGGACTCCCCAGCAGGCAGAGAGGGGGCGACATTCACAGACTCCCACCCTCGCTGTTGGCAGGAACTCCATTGCCTCCTGTCCCTTTCCTTCTTAGGCGGCTCACCTGCTCACCTGTCACCCCCCAACCCCGGGGTGACCAGTCGCCATCCACTGGCCACCCTGAAGGGCTGACACTCAACCTCCCCTTGGGGACACCTGGCTCTGTAGAGTGCCGGAAATGGGGCCTCCTTGGTGGACTTCCTTTTCTCTTCCTTCCCCTTTCCTACCTTTTCTAGACGTACTGTCTGCTCGAGTTCTTCCTTTTTTCAAGAAATCTTCTCTGCCAATCACAGCCCATCTAGGTTCCCTTTATTTATTTATTTATTTGGTTGTTGTTGCTGCTGTTTTTGAGACAGAGTCTCACTCTGTTGCCCAGGCTGGAGTGCAGTGGTGCAATCACAGCTCACTGCAGCTTCAGCTCCCTGGGCCCAAGTGATCCTTCCACCTCAGCCCCCTTGAGTAGCTGGAATTGCAGGCACACACCACCATGCCCAGCTAATTTTTAAAATTTTGTAAAAATGGGGGTCTCACTATGTTGCCCAGGCTGGTCTCAAACGCTTCAGCTCAAGGGATCCTCCCTCCTTGGCCTCTGAAAGTGTTTGGATTTTACAGGCTTGAGACACTGTGCCTGGCTGGGTTCCCTTATTCTTTACATTGGCAATGGGGACTATACGGCATATCAGGGAGTCATGACAGGGTCTTTACTGGGGAGGTAAAACACGTACACCAAGGGTTTAAGATCCATGCCACCTGGCCCAGTTCAGGGTTCGTGAGAACTAGGCAAGCACTTGCTGAATATGAGATGACTTCCCCACAAATTCCACTCTCAAAAACGTAAATAACTGCGTAAGCAACAATACAAGAGAAATTCCAAGGTAGCACGAGGAATTGCCAAGTAGGTGCATGCGTTTGTGAACTTCCCATGGATTTACTGATTTATAGCACATAGGACTGTGACCTAGGCCAGCATTATTAGAACGGGCAAATCCCCACCCCCAAAAAAGAGTCTCTGTCATTTAAGGCAGTGTGGAACAAGGCCTCAAGTTTCAGTACAGCAATGCCACCACCCATCATCCGACCAGTGTTGCTCAAGTCTTCATGCTTTAAAGACTTTTTGGTCTTCCGGTTTCTTTTTTTTTTTTTCTCAAGTCAAATGCCCCTGGAAAGTCAGAAGCAGTCACCAGGTATGGGCAGCTGATCCTGGGGGAGGGCGGGGGACTGGGCGGGAGAAGGGGGGTTTTCTTGGGGCGGAAGAAGGCACCAAGAGGGCTGAGGCTCACTTCAGATAGGAGGGAAGTTCCCCTGCTGCTGTAACAAGCAGAAGAGAGAGAAGAGGATGACTTTTGCCAGGGTTGAAGGGCAAAGTCAGATGATTGAGCTCAGCCAGGAATGGGGTTTTGTTAATGTGGTAACCAAAAGGTAGCAGGGTAGGGGGTTTACTGTATAGCAAGAGTCAAGTTGGACCTAATGCAAGGTTGGAACACACATCTAGGTCCTTCATCATAGGCATCTTCAAGCCCCACTCTGAGCCCCCAGAAGGAGTTACCACAAAATCAATCATTCTTGGAAAGAAAAATCCTGTTTTCAAAAAGCATCTGCAGGCTCCACCCTACCTCTTGGACCCTATCGCCCCTGCCTCCTCTATACACCATCAGATTAACCTCCTCATTACAGATTTTCCTCCAGCCTCCTTCAGTTCTGATTGCTGTCCTCCCGGACACCCAAACACACCCACACACTTCCCTGCACCCCCCAGCTTGCTCCTGCCATTCCCACTACAAGGCATCTCCTCATCTCCATTCTTCAAAATCCATCTCCCCAGCCCACCTCCTCCAGGAAGTCTTCCTGGAGAGCTTGCTTATTTAACCACTCATGCTCTGATGGCTCTGGAGCATCACTGGGCCTGCAGTTTACTGACCCTTACATTCTATTCCTGTTTGAGGGTCCTTTGTGGTCTCAATTGTACCTGCAGGATTTTAACTGATGGAGGCAACTGAGTGATAACAGAGAGAGGCAATGCTGCTTAAAGAAGAATGTATTACCTGCATTTCCCAAGAGGAAGGGCCACACCAAACCCAGTGTGTGGCTGCAGGGGAATCACCAGGCTTTGGTCAGTGAGCAGGAGGCCTCGGTCAGATCCTTTATTGGGTTTCAAGGGGAAAAGCACAGTAGGGCAGGTTGAGCAGGTTAGGAATGGCTAGTTTAAATAACCCCTGTGGGCACTGGGGCATAGAGGCTGTCCCAACTCATTTGGTACCTCGGCCTGGGTGACTAAGGGCAGGGAAAGATTGGCAGGGTGCATCAGAGTTAGATAAGGAAGTGATTCAGAGCATGGATTTTAAGTTGCAGGGGAGATGGAAACAACTTGGGCTGATTGTTTGGCCCTGTGACTAACAAATGCCATACAAACAAATACAAAATCTAAGCAAACGTCAGAACACCATCCACTCACTTCCCTCATCTAACTCAGGTTCCAGGCTTCATCAGTGCAATCACTCTCGCTACATCGGTGAACTCTCTCACCCCTCTAACTTTTGCTCTCTCGTGAACACAGCCCCTTCCCTAGATGAACTCACGATCTCCTTCACTCTTTCAATGTGTAGCCATCCAATTCCTGGCACACAGCTCCCTCTTCCCTCCTTTCTACCTGTCATGACAGCGAGGTATCTCCCTTCCTGCCTAAGGACAAGCCCTGGTTCATTCTGGAACTCACCTAAATGCTTCCTCAAGGACCTCCATATCAGAGATGCCCTCTCTAGTGAATCTCTTCCATCAATACTCATAATTCTTAAAAAACAGCAGTAACAGCAATAATAATAATAATAATAATAAATTGTTGACCAAATGGGTAAGGGAAAAATGTATAATGTATATTCCAGACAAGACTAGTTTCCCCAGTACATCAAGATTCCCTCTGATTCCTCGGATAAGAAAAAGATCAACAACTTCAAATAAAATTGATAAAACATATAGACAGTCCACAGAAAAGGAAATTCAAATGACTTTTATATCTGTGATAATATATTTAACCTTTTCAAAAATGCAGGTTAAAACTATATCAAGAAATCATTTTTTGTCTTCCAAATTGGCAAATATTGGTGAGTTTGGTAACACTCTCTGTTGGAGGGTGTGGTAAATGAGTATCCTCATCCACTGCTGGTAGGCGGGTACATACTTACAAACTCTATGGAAAGCACATTGCCGATATCTTTCCAAATATAAACGCACATACCCTTGAACCACCAATTCCACTTCTAGGACTTTATCCTACCTATAGCCACCTACATTTGCAAAATGACTGAAGTACAAGGGGATTCTGTGGGAAATCATTTGTGGTGGCAAAAGGCTCAAAACCACCTCCATGTCCAAAAAACAGATTAGTTAAATAAGTTCTGTGACATCCATAAGCAAGGAAGAAGCAGCTTTCTTTTGTTGCTGTTGTTGTTTTGTTTTTTTAGACGGAGTCTCACTCTGTCACCCAGGCTGGAGTGCAGTGGAGCAATCTCAGCTCACTGTGACCTCCACCTCCCAGGTTCAAGTGATTCTCCCACCTCAGCCTCCCAAGTAGCTGGGATTACAGACACCTACCATCATGCTCGGCTAATTTTTGTATTTTTGTAGAGACGGCATTTCACCTTGTTGGCCAGGCTGGTCTCAAACTCCTGACCTCAGGTGATCAGCTGCCTCAGCCTCCCAAAGTGCTGGGATTACAGGTGTGAGCCACTGCACCTGGCCAAGAAGCAGCTTTCTATGTACTGATATGGAAAAACCTCACAGTAGGTAGCTAGGTGGAAAAATTAAGACTCAGGAGCAGAGTGCATGCATGTGCCACCATCCGGAGGAAATAATCTGTATACGTCTTTTCTAACACATGCGTGGAACTGGTAACATTGCCTCTGAGGAGGGAGGGAACAGGGAGATCGGGGGAGATAGGAGGATGAAAACTCTTCCCAGTGAGATCCTAAACCCACTTCCCTTTCTGGCTTCTTCACTCTCTCCTCGCATCTACTGACACATTTTTGGAAAAACTGTCTGCCAGCTGCCTCTTTTCCCACCTGCTGCCCATTCCTCAACCATCTCAGTCTGGTTCCTCCTCGTAGCACTTCAAAATCCCCAGCCACTTCTCAGTCCACATCCACTTGCTCATGCTCCACAGGCTTCACAGTGGCCCGTGCCCTGCGCCTGGAGCACTCTTCCATGGGCCTCCACAGCACCATTCTCCATACGGTCTTCCACTATCTCTCCTGGAACTCGTTCTCCATCTCTAAATGTTGGAGCTCCTGCTGCTTCCTGCCAGGCCCTCCTCTCCATGCTCCACTTCTCAGTCTGCAGGCTCTCCCAGGGCTTCTCTCATCACCTGTATGCATGTAGCTTCCAACTGTGTAGCTCCAACCAGACCTCTCTTCTGAGCTCAGGACCCCACCTGCTGTCTCCCAGGTATCTCCAACCCAGCATGCTCCAAATGTAATTCACCAGCTTCTAGTCGGTTTCATTCTCTGCACCTGGAGGATTTCCTTAGCACTCTCATGTCCAAACCCTTTCGGTCATCAGAACCTAGAGTGTTCCCTCCGGAAGATCCCCGGAATCTGACCCTTCTCTCCCACCTTCACCACTGCTTGCCTAATCAAAGCCTTCCCCATTCATTCAGTGAGGAAGCTACACCAGGTTCCTCACTGCTGCCTCCATGCTCTCTCTCACCTCAGGGCCTTTGCACTTGCTGGAACCTGTGCCTTGAATACTCTCCTCCACTCTCCACCCCTGCTGTATCCTAATTAATTCTTATCTATCTTCTGGAATTCAGATTAATATAACTACCTCAAAGAAACCTTTTTTGACCATTAGACCAATGGATCTCACTGGGGGGTGGTTTTGCTCCCCAGTGGACATTTGGCAATGTTTGGAGATATTTTTGGTTGTCACAAGCAGGGAGAGGTTGTGTGTGGCTACTGGCATCTGTTTCATAGAAGCCAGGGATGCTGCTAAACATCCTGCAGTGCACAGGACAGTCCCACACGACAAAGAATTATCTGGCCCAATATGTCAGCAGGGCCAAGGTGAGAAATCCTGCTCTAGCCTGTCATGTCCCCATGATACATTTCCATAACACACTCCATTTCTCCTGCAGACATTCAGTCTTTAGCTGTGCAAAGGTATTGGCCAGATTCCATTCTCTGAGCTTTATGGGATGAATAAATGAATTAAAGTCACTAGGTCATGTTGATCTCTGGGTCTCTACCCACAGTGCCCAAACCAAGCATGCAGCCCCAAGCTTGGCAATGAAAATGTGTGGATTGATATGACATGCCCAGGGCAGGGATTGAGCCACACTGAGCAGGGGCCACCCTGTGTCCTGGCTTTCAACTCCGCAGGGCCCTCCAGGTCATCTGAGGGCAGTCCTTGCCCTGGCCCTTGACTGGCTTCTCACCTTGTACTCAGCAACTATCTCTGCAATGCCGTTTCACACTTGTCAATGCCTCATCTCTAAGTTCATCTCCTGGTGGTTCTGTGGGCCCCTCAAAGCCACCAGGCCCAAGTTTATCCACTCCTCATGTTGTTAAGCCGGCTGCTCCTCCAGTGAGCTTACCCAGGTGCCTGCACTACCATCAACCCAGCCAACAAACCAGAATCCTGGGCACCCTTGTGTGGCACAGCACCCTTCAGACTTGCTCCCTCTACCTCCCCACCGACAGCCACAGGGTCCCCCAGCTTTCTCCCACTTGGTCTTCTTGCCTGAAGCCTCTTTCCCTCTCAGTCCACCTGGGACATCCCTCCCAACTATATCCTTCTAAGATGACCATCAGCCTCACTTCCTGATGAAAACTCCTTCGACACTTCTCACTGTCCACAGGGCAGAGCCCAAGTTCCCCAGCCTGGCGGGGGATGAAGGGTGCAAGACCTTCCCTACTCTCCCCAGCCCCTCCCACCCTCATGACTTCATCTCCAGCCCCAGGCACAAACACCTCGGCGCCACTTTCTTCATGCAGCCTGGGCTTTTTCCTTCCCTCCTCTTCCCTTCCCTTCCCTCTGAGCTGCCCAGAGATCCCACGCTCATCCTTAAAACCTAATTCAAACACCTCTTCCTTAATACTCTGATGATTCCTCGAGAACTTAAACATAGAACCACCATATGACCCAGAAACTCCACTTCTAGGCATGCATCCAAAGGAAGTGAGAGCAGGGACACAAACAGATACTTGCATTTCCATGTTCATAGCAACATTATTCACAGCAGACAAAAGGTGAAGCAACCGAAGTCAGTAACAAATGATAAACAAAATGTGGTATATACCGGGAGGTGGAGGATGCAACGAGCCGAGATCGTGCCACTGCACTCCAGCCTGGGTGACAGAGCGAGACTATCTCTCAAAAAAAAAAAAAAAAATGTGATGTATACATAATGGAATATTATGCAGCCTTAAAAAGGAAGGAAATTCTGTCACATGCCACAACATGGATGAAACTTGAAGACACTATGCTAAGTGAAATTAACCAGTCACAAAAAGACAAGTGCAGCATGATTTCACTTACGGGAGGTATCTAGAGTACTCAAATTCATAAAAAGACAGAAAGGAGAATGGTGGTTGCCAGGGGCTGGGGGAGGGGGAATGGGAAATTATTGTTTATTGGGTACAGAGTTTCAATTGAGAGATGATAAAAAAAGTGTAGAGATGGATGGTAGTGATGGTTGCACAACAATGTGAATGTACTTAAGGACGATGAATTGCAGACTTAAAAAATGGTTAAATGGGCTGGGCACGGTGGCTCACGCCTGTAATCTCAGCACTTTGGGAGGCTGAGGCGGGTGGATCATGAGGTCAAGAGATCGAGACCATCATGGCCAACATGGTGAAACCCTGTCTCTACTAAAAATACAAAAATTAGCCGGGCGTGGTGGCACGCGCCTGTAATCCCAGCTACTGGGGAGGTTGAGGCAGGAGAATTGCTTGAACCCAGGAGGCAGAGGTTGTGCTGAGCCGAGATGGTGCCATTGCACTCCAGCCTGGGCAACAGATAAAGACGCCGTATCAAAAAAAAAAAAAAAAAGGTTAAATGGTAAATGTTATGTTTTGTATGTTTTACCGCAATAACAAAAGGTAACAACAAAATAACACAACAAAAATTCCACCTCTTCCTCTCGGGAAGCTGCCTGAACATTCCCACCACCTCCCCAAGCACATGTGTTGCCCCAGCTGCCCACCCCCAATTCCCCGCAACACAGCTGGGTGGAGCTGCCCACACCCCACTCCATGCATTCCATGTACATTCCCAGTACCCTGCAGGGACAGTCTGACAGCCATATCTGCCCTCCGAGACTGAGGGGTTCTGCAGGCAGGCATTATGTCTCATTCCCTTCTCCTGCCCCACATCTAGCCCACAGTCCAGAGCACAGTTTCTTCAATGAAGGAATGAATTCCCCAAACCAATAGCTCTGGGTTAGTACTATCCCAAACCTCACAGCCTGTTATTCCCAGAACAGTGATTTACTTCTAATATTCATCAACAAACCCCTCCCCCTGCCAAAGATTGTCTGCCCTTCCATTAAGCAACAAGGTCAGAAGGAGGTTTCCGTGGACGAAGTTAATAAACAGCTAACTTGGAAGGAATAAACAAAATAAAACCCAGGGTAGGCCGGCGCAGGCGTGCCCTTGCATCTAACAACACCACACTCCACCCTCTCTCCCTCCTCTGCTTGGTGGGTGGGCTGATTCACTTCCTGTGTCCCCTCCCAGGGCAGCGTGAGAGGGGAAAGTGGGTGGAATGCTGAGTCCTAGGACATGGATAGATGATTAGTCACCACGCTGCCCCGCGCTGGAAGGCCACTGACCTTAGTGTGCGGGCCCGAACCTCAGGCCTCTCTCCCCCTCACCCCGAGCCTCGCCCCACCCACCCCGACTTATGTAACCCAAGGTCTGGAAGGCGAAGAGAACTGGCCTTGGCTCTCAGCATGAGGTCCAAGGGGCCCCTCCACCCATAAGTCCTTGCACACCCCACCTGTTGACTCTTCATTCACACCCAGTCCACATTCATGAAACAGGAGCTGGAAAGAGAAAACGGTCTCCCCTGTCCTGAGGATGACTGTTGGGAGGGTCTTTATAGATCATTGAACCCAGGGGTCTCAACCAGAGATTGGGCATCCCCAAGAGGACATTTGGCAACGTCTGGAGACAGTTTTGTTTGCCAGGAAGGGAAGGGAAGGTGATGGTGCAGTGTCTGGTGGGTAGAAGCCAGGGTTACTGCTAACCTCCCACAATGCACAGCACATCCCTCCTCTCCACCGCCCACCACAAACAAAGAATTATCCGGTCCCGAAAGTCAATAGTGCTGAGGTTGAGACACCATGATGAATCCAAGCTGTACAGAAGAGGAAACTGAGGCAGAGGAAGTGACAGGATCAAAGTCACACTATGCATTAGATAGTGTCTGAATTAGAATCCAGGGCTCTCTACCAACCACACTAGCTTTCAGCTCCCGGGAGTGCAGTGATCAACTCCAAGACAAGTGGCAAGCTAGTGAAGTGGCTGAATTTGGGACTCTGGGGTCTAGAAGCTATCATAGTTGGGCTCTGTGTCTCTGGCAGGCTCCAAATGAATCCCACCAAGGTGAACCTGACCATCTTGGTCACAGGGTTCCCAGATAATCAGAGGAAGACTGTCTGAAGGGGCTGTGGTGTGTCCAGGCAGAAAGACCCTCTCTGAGGCTTGGGCAAAACTCACCCCTTAAGTCCATAGCATGCTGGGGGTGGTCCTGGCTGAGGTCAAGGTCAGAAGAGAGGATGACTATGTAAGGCAAAACCTGGATCGGAGGACAGGGCATGTGTAAGAATTAAATCTTGGATCACTGCTTTGGGGGCACTATCTTTTTTCCTAGATGCCAAAAATGATTGTGTCTCTCGCACCTGCTTGATCCTCACTGCCATACTGCGTAATTTCAAACTGACGTCTAGAGTCACCCTTACCCTTTTCTCCAAGGAGCCAACACCATGTCTCCAACTATGGGCCAGACACCAGGGCATCAGAGCTGACGGTGCAATCCCATTATTTATGAACAACTGACTCACGTCGTGTTGCAACAGGCGTACTTTTCCATCCACTGTGGCTGAAAGTCAGCAAACTTGTAGTAACAGTGGTAATAAAGAGAAGGCCAGGACAGCAGTGCATGAAGCTCTGTCTTAGGTCAGGGACTCACCCTCTTCAGGAGCAAGGAGCCCATAGAGGGTGGTTGGGGACAAGGATGGTGGGGTAGGGAAGGGCCTACAATGGCCTCAGTCACAGAAAAAGGCCCCATTACAGATTCGTTTCTTCAGGCAAAGCATTATCACTGCTCCCTCACCTGCCTGTCCCCTTCCTCCCTAACTTTTCCAACAAGCTCGAAAACTCCTATATATCCTTCAAGGCCTAATTTCTGGAGTCGTTCCCCCAGCTCCAAGGTTCAGGTGCATTCCAACCCTGAATTTGGCAAACCACAATCACGATGGAAAAAGATGTTTGGGGTCAATAGCTGGGCTTGGGGAAAAAAGCCAAAACTCCCCATGGATGGAATGTAGAGGCCTGCACAAGATCTGCTTCTCTGTGGGGGGCATGCTGAGCACTGTGGCCTCTAGGCTCTCTTGCCAGATTCCCAAGTGAGGCCTCAGAACCCCAAGGCTTCCCTGGGCCTCTGGCTGCACTTCTCAGACTGGTCAGTTATCCCTAGCCCAAGTCCATGGGAATGCCACCCCTTTTTCCATGGCTGCCTGGAGCCTGGCTTTGGACTTCCTTAGTTCTCCAGTGCACTGGAGAATTAATTAATATATTAATTAATTTGCTTATTTATTTATTTATTATATTTATTTATTTATTTAATTGCACTGGGGAATTGTAAAAGGCTGCCTGCAGAGGGCACTATTTTCACCAGGAGAGAACTCACTAGCAGAGGAACTGGCTGCCTTGGGAGAGCAGCCCTGGGAGGTTTTCTTTGAGGATGGAGGTCTGATGGGGATAACTCCTTTCTGGAACTCTCCAGTCGCCTCATGTGGCAGCTGTCCGTTCAGTCTGGGAGCTGCCCCTTTGGGTAACTCTGGAGGCAGCTGGCCTGAAGGTTCTCGCCAAGGGCCTCTTAAGCACCCCTAGCAACCAAGGTAATTCAGAGTGGGGGACAGAGACCCAACTTTGAATTAACTTGAGTCTAATTAGGAAAAGCTCCAGCTGTGCCTCCAAGAGTCACTCCTCGCCTCTGGGTCTCAGTCTCCCCATCTGTATACTGAGAAATGGTGCATTGGATGTGTTCATCTACTCAGCGCATGTTAACTGAGCACCTACCACACTCTGATCTCTGCGGAGAGACCATGGAATGAGAGAGACAAAAGGCCTTGCCCTCACAGAGCTGCTGTTCTAACAGGGAGGACAGATGGCAAACAACATTAAGGAGTGAAATCTACAGGCCATCAGAAGGGGATGCGAGCCATGGAAAATGAAGCAGAGAAGGAGCAGGGGGACATGGCTGCTAAGGATTAGTCCAGCTTAGAGACTCTGGGTCTAAAGCTCTTACTCTGCTGGATCCTTGTTAGGAGTCAAGAATGGTGGCAGGAAACTGGGCAGGGCCATGCGTGAGTACAGGGACAGCTCTCAGGGGTGGTGGGGATGGTGGGCTTGTTCATGGGCTTGAGCCCCAGTCAGTCTCTCAGCGGTTTTCTCCAGAAACAGAACTGACCAACTCCGGGTGTGCTGGCCTCTTCTCAGGTAAAGGCAGACACCTGGGTCTGCTGAGGAGTCCAGGGGTCACAGAGGGTTCCTGGCAGGGCCCCAAAAGTCCTGACTGAGGGGAGGATTTCTTCACAGCAAGGTGGGCGGCATCCTCAGGGCACTGCCAGGGACTCCTACATCCCTCACTCTGCCCTGACCGTCGATGAGCAAGACACTGGCCACCTCCAACTACAGGGCCTCTCAGACCCTTCCTTCCCTCCTACTGATCCTCCCCTGCATGGTGGGATGTCCCCTCCCCTTACATGGGGAGGGAGGGAGAGGAATTTGAAAGTCCCCATTTCTGGCTGGGCATGGTGGATCACACCTGTAATCCCAGCACTTTGGGAGGTAGAGGCAGACAGATCGCTCGAACTCAGGAGTTCGAGAGCAGCCTGGGCAACATAGTGAGACCCCACCTCTACAAAAAATACAAAAATTAGCCAGGCATGGTGGTGCGTGCCTATAGTCCCAGCTACTAAGGAGGCTGAGGTGAGGAGGATAGCTCGAGATGGGGAGGCGGAGGTTGCAGTGAGCTGAGATCATACTACTGCACTCCAGCCTGCTCTGTTGAGACAGAGCAACACCCTGTCTCAAATATATATATCTGACCAACCCGGAGTTGGTCAGTTTTGTTTCCTGGAGGAAGCCACTGAGAGACTGACTGGGGCTCAAGCCCATGCACAAACCTACCACCCCCACCACCCCTGAGAGCTGTCCCTGTACTCACACATGGCCCTGCCCAGTTTCCTGCCACCATTCTTGACTCCTAACACTGGACTAAAAAAAAAAAAAAAAAGAAATCTCCCCCCATTTCTTATGAATTCACAATTTTTCTTTTCCTATAGGGATTATTTTTGAAAATATGTCTCGCAAACCTTCTGTGCACTCAGGATGAGTGAGGGATACCAAGATGCTGAGAAAGGACTTACCGCCGACCAGGGAGGCCAGGCTGACACACAGGAGAAAATAACAATCTGCTCTTACAGTTTGCTTCGCAGCCCACAGAGTCCTTTGGAACAACTTATTATCTCCTAAAACCACACGGGGTCTGTTGTTCTCATTTTACAGATGAGGAAATTGAGGCCCAGAAAAGCACCTTCTCTTCCCCCAATACATAGCTGCCCCGTGGAGTGGTAAGGAGAGAGAGGAGACAATGAAGATTAAAGTTTCCAAATAATTCCAATTCCAATTCTTACCTCTGGAGGGATGTGTAAGAATTCTATGTAAAGGGACAAAGTTGCTCTGTCTCCAATCTAAGGTAGGGCCAAGCTGGGCATGGAACCCACCAGCCCCGGCCTCTCCTTGGCGGGACAAGGGTAAAGTGAAAGTCCCCTGTCTCTCTGGAAAAGCACATGGGGGCTGGGCGAGGTGGCTCGCGCCTGTAATCCCAGCACTTTGGGAGGCCAACGCGGGTGGATCATCTGAGGTCAAGAGTTCGAGACCAACCTGGCCAACATGGTGAAACCCTGTCTCTACTAAAAATACAAAAATTAGCCAGGAGTGGTGGCAGGTGCCTGTAATCCCAGCTACTCGGGAGGCTGAGGCAAGAGAATTGCTTGAACCTGGGAGGCGGAGGTTGCCGTAAGCTGAGATCTCGCCCTTGCGCTCCAGCCTGGGTAATAGAGCGAGACAAAGAAAGAAAGAAAGAGAGAGAGAGAGAGAGAGAAAGAAAGAAAGAAAGAGAGAGAGAAAGAGAGAAAGAAAGAAAGAAAAGAAAGAGAGAAAAAAAGAAAGAAGGAAAAAGAAAAGAAAGAGAAAGAAAGAAAGAGAAAGAGAGAAAGAGAAAGAAGGGAAGGAAGGAAGGAAAGAGAAAGAGAAAGAGAGAAAGAAAGAAAGAAAAGAAAGAGAAAGAAAGAAAGAAAAAAGAAAAAGAAAAGAAAGAGAAAGAAAGAAAGAAACAAAGAAAGAAAGAAAGAGAGAGAGAAAGGAAAGAAAGAAAAGCACACAAGATTAAGGATGTGCCCTTGGTGTAAGGGGAAAATGTTGCCCCACGTGGGTAAGGGTGCCAAAGGATCTCAGTGGTGGGGCTGGACACCTTTCTGATTCAACTTTTCAGAGTGCCCTTTCTGCTTACCAAGGGCAAAGATAAGGCAGTTGGAAAAGAAGCTTTGCTGTTGCAGGCTAATCATTCCATTGTCGCAGAGCACCTTCCGTGTGCCAGGTACTATGGCTACCGCAGGGAACAAAGCAAGTCTCTGCCCTCCTGCAGTTCTGGGAGCTTAGCAAGGCTCTGGCTGGCTCTTGGAGGACTTTCCTGACTGGAGTTTGTGTCTGCTTGGAGGTGCCCTCTCCCCTGAACCTCTTTCACAGGCAGAACCTAGGGGGGTGGGGAGTGGGGGCAAAGAAACAAACCTCTGCTGAGTCAAGGGCACTGCAAGAATGCAGAAGCAACCATCCGGCCCTGGAAGCATGTGGTGGGAAATCCGCCACTCAGTGGTGGAGAAAAGTCCACCAGTTTCTCCAGCAAATGGCTGAGCCTCGTTGGGCCTCCTTGTCTTCTCATCTGCTCATGTGCTAATGTCTACTCGCCATTGGTTTGTTAGGTTCAAATGAAATCAGGGATGTGTCCCTGTTGGCTGCTGGCTCTTCTCAGATCCCCTGACCTCTCCCCATCTCTTCTCTATGGCTCTGCGTGGGAAGGGGCAGTTGTCACCCCCGACTCCCACTAAGCTGAGCCCTCCTCCAACCTAAGCGGGAGGAAGCCGGTTCTGCTCATGGATAAGAGGTACCTGGCTCCTGAGTTCTCGCTCTCCTGGGCTGGGGTCCACCCCCTCTTCTGGGCTCATCCGACTGGGACTTGGGAAGTGCTAGGGGAGCCAAGAGATGCCCAGCTGGGGGCTGTGGCCAGGGGGGAGGCCAATGACAGAGCACGGGGAACTCCCTGTAGCTGGGCACCCACTTCAACAGGGCCGGGACCGACCCCCGCAGGCAGTGGGCCGCCCCTCACCCACACGGTCCTGCTCAGCCCAGGCTCACATCTGGGCTCGGGAGGCGGGAAGCACAGGTGTAAAGAAATCGCCAACTGTGCAGCCCCAATCCAAGGGTTTTATTAAAGTGGGGATGGCGGGAGGGGGGCGGTGGAGGAAGGGTAAGCGGCGCAAACGCCCTGGAGAGTGAGAGAAAAGGTGCAAGAAGGCAACAGCTCCCCTCACCGCCCTCGATTGCAGCAGAGAGCCTTCTGCACGGCGGCGGCCGCCCCACCTTCACACTGGCCCCGCGTGCGGTGAAAGTGGCCGAGCCGCACCGCCGCCGGATCAGGGCCGCCCCGGCGCAAACTTTCCCAGACCCGCCCTCGGAGCGGCCACCCGGGCTCCACGGGCGCAGGGCTGCTGGGGCGGCCGCGGTGGGCGGGTGCGCGTGGACCGGGAGGTGGGGAGGCGGCGCGCGGCGGGGAGTCCCGCCCCGGGTTACCTGGGTTCCGAGGGTCTCGGGAGTCCAGTGGACAGGGCGCGGGGACAGCACAGGCAGGCCGGAGACCAGACACACTCCTCCCGGGCTGCGGCGACCCCGGAATCGCAGGCCCTGCACCTGGCCCTGCGGGTCGCCGCGCCTACCCATGCCGGTCCCCGCCCGTCCCCTCCCGCGCGGGGCGGGGCGGCCCCGGGGGAGGAGCCGAGGGCGGTGGGCACCACTCCCTGAGCCAGGCCTGCGCCTCATCACGTGCCACCGACCCTGGGCTCTGTGACTTCCAAGGACTCGCCACCCCATTCCACAGCCTGAGGTGCCACCAAAGCCATGAGCCCAGGGGAGTCTCTCACACCCCATTCTCCTAGGGCCCATGTACCCCACTCCCACCTCCACCCCAGGAGCCTAAGGCCAGCAGGGAGCCTGGAGAGACTCCTTGATGGGAGAACTGCGGAGCTTGCACCTCGGTAAAGTGCATGGGGTGGAGCACAGGGAAGGAGAAAAAATACAAACGGGTACTCGCAACCCCATCGCGGTGTCCCCTTCGCCGGTGGGAGAGGCTCCTGGCAGCTCAGAATCCTTGAAGTGAGTTCCACCCCTGTCTCTTGGAGTGCTCGGGGTGGTGGGCCCTTTGCCAGCCCTCACCCTTTCCCCAGGGATCCTGTCCCAGGTCACAGGCTCCTAGACTGGAAGGTGCTGGGCCTGGACCTCTGCCACTCAGTGGACATAGCTATAAGAGATGAAGGGACACAGAGGACAAAGAAGAAACATTTGGCTTCGGGGAACCAGACTCTGTGTCTCCTCCCAGGTACTGAAGGAACACGTTGCAGCTACCTGGTGCCCCCACCCGGACCCTGCCATAGAAAGTTTGGAACAACCACCCCTGTGGACCGAAGTCCCCCACCAGGCTCCTTCCTCCCACCCTTCAGCCCCAGGCTTTCTGAGCTCCTGCTCCTCCCTGACTTGCCTTGTTTGCTGAGGGTGCAGACAGTGGAGAGAGCACAGGACTGGGAGTCCAGAGACCTGGGCTCTGGTCTACTCTGTGACTTGGGTCAAGTCTCTGGCCCTCTGTGGGCCTAAGTTGCCCCATTTGCAGTGAATAGGTTGCAAGTCAATTATCTCTGGCCATTTTTATGGATCCTGAACTGTGGTCTTGGGCATCTTGCTTCATTAGGCTTTTTGGTGGCTGTGCATCTTGTAAGGGTGTGTGTGTGCGTGTGTGTGTGTGTGTGTGTGTGTGCGTGCGCATGCACTTGTCCTCTCAGACCTAAGTTCTTAAAGGGAAAGAGACTGGGACCTACACAGAGGCAGGCATGTATATTCCGCAGACCAGAGTTTGACAAGAATGACTGGACACAAGGAGAGTGGAGCCCAGTTCCAGCCCTATGCTGAATTCAGAGTAGCCTTGGACAAGTCCCTCACCATCTACAAAATGGAGATTAACAATCCCTGCTTTGCCTTTCCAAGGCTAGTCGGGGAACTCAATGAGATATTAGATATGAAGCTCTTTGAAGGGGAATAGCACAGGGATGTGTGCTTTTGATGCCACCTTTTGATGCCTGGGCCAGTGATGGGTTTGGGGGAAGAATAGGGTGTGAAGCGTTCTCTGTGAGGCAAAGGCTGGCACTGACCTGATTGCCCACCCTGCTGAAGCTGCAGCATGCACAGCACAGGCAGGCACCCCACCACCAGCAGCCAAGATGAGCAGAGATGCCTGGTGCCCCACCTGGACTCTTGCCTGCTGTAGGTATCCTTGTGTGCACCTTGAAGAAACTAAAGAGGGAAGATAAAGAGGCTCCCAACCTAAATGGAGGTGGTCAGTGGATTACTGATGAATCGATCTCCGCATCTTGGCCAAAAACACCCTCCTCTGCTCTTAGGGAGTTTAAAGTCTAACTGAATGATTGAACATGAACACTTTGGAGAACGATGTGGAGCCAGGAGAGGGGATTGTGGATGGTGAGCACACAGGATAATCAGAGGAGGGGGAAGGGCAGGGAGGGGCCGGGGAGGGGGCTACTTAGACCACATAGAGATGCATTTAGAGAGTATTGTGTTCAACACTGCTGTTTCATAGTGATGAAATGGAGGCCCAGAGAGGGAAAGTGACCTGTCCAAGGTCACACAGTCACAGGAAGTTAGTAGCAGAGCTAGAACTTGGACCCAGGACTTCAGGAATCTATGCTGGATTTGGGCCTCCTGTGCAGCCGAGGGAGACCTGAAGTGTGGGAAGGACTGGGATATGTACCAGTGGGCAGGAAGAAGGAGTGAGGCAAAGTGCAGAGGTGGGAATCTTGTACAGCAAGGGAAAGGAGCTGGAATCACAGGCGGGATCTGGAAGGAGGGAGCTGCCCAGACCTGGAAAGCCAGGCTGAGCACTGCAGACCACAGAGGGTTTCCAGCTGACACCATTTGGGAAGATACAGGCGTGGGAGAGGCACATGCCCAAATGACCCAGTGAGACAGCAGGTGATGTGACAGCAAGGCAGCAAGGAGACAGGGAAGAGCAGCTCCAGGAGTCAGGCAACCTCCAATCAAATGGCCTTGAGCAAGTTGTCTCTCTTCTCTGACCCTCAGTTTCTTTTTCCGTGGAGTGGAAGACAATCATCTTTTTTTTCCTTTCAGGGTTATTGTGGTGACCACAGAATGCATTTGGAAGTGCTCTGTAAACTGCAGAGTTCTGAGTAAATTTAATATTTGGAGTTGTGTTTTATTTTCCAAAGGGCTCAGTAAACATTTGTGGAACTGACTGATATTGGATTGGACACTGTCTCCTCATGGCAATGGGCGGAGGGACCACAAACAGAGGGGGCAGGGATTGGGGGCCATCAGAGGGAGTCCTGGCAAGGGTGTGAAGGAAGGAGAGCTCCAGTCTTCAATGTCAGTCTCCCTCTGTCATCTTTGCAACATAATTCAAAAAGTATTTTTAAGGGGAAACAGTCCTACCCCAATCGATGTGACTCAAAATGCCCCATCTCTTCCTTTGCCTGTGTGTTCAAGGGGCGCCATACCAGACGTCACTATTCTATGTGTTCTTCACCCATCCCCACTGGCCATCTACTCCTCAGGCGCTCACCAGCTCCTCCTGGGTGGGCCCAGGCGTTGTATTTGTTTACAAGGCCTTGTTGGATAGCAGAAACGGTACTACAGAAACCATCGCCCTCAGCTAATATGGCAAGACTCAGGTCCCTCACATGTGTTCTCAGCCCCCTGACACCCAACCCTACCCCAATCCATAAGGCCGCTCCCTCCTCCCCTCTCCTTGGCCATGGAGTCACCAGGGCAGGGCTTACTGCCTCACTCGGCAGATGAGAAAACGGAGGCTGGGAGAGAGGCGCTGCCTGGCAGCGCGAAACCTAGAACAGCCTCACCCACACCATCGGAGTCGCCCTGCTGATGAGGCCATTATCTCATCAGGGCTGGAAGTATTTGCCTCATTTGACAGAGGAGGAAACGGGCACTAAGGGCGAGGACATGCTTTACGGGAACTTCTTGCAGAGCTTTCTTTTCTGCCACTGCATCCAGATAAGGGGTCCATGTTGCCAGTGGTTTCCCAGTGCTGCCGTGACAAATTATCATGCACAGCACCTTCAAACGACACCCGTTTATTCTCCTATGGTCCTGGAGGCCAGAAGGCCCAAGTTGGGGCATTGCAGAGTTGTTTTCCCTCTGAAGCTTCCATGGCTCCCCCTGACCGCTGCCCACCCCTGCCCCCTACATTTATGGTCCCTCTGCCCATGGCTGTGAAGAGACACAGTGCCCAATCCAACACCGGTCAGTTCCACAAATGTTTACTGAGGCCTTTGGAAAATAAAACACAACTCCAAATATTGAATTTGCTTATCACTCTGCAGTTTACAAAGCCAATTCCAAGTGCATTCTGTGGTCACCACAATAACCCTGAGAGGGAGAATCCTTCCTTGTCTCTTCCAGCTTCTGGTTCCCAGCATCCCTGGGCTCGTGGCAGCATCACGCAATCTTGCCTGTCTTCACATGCCATCTCTGTGTGTCTGTGTCCTCTCGTCTCTGTAGAACAGCAGTCACTGGAGTCAGGATGAGCTCATCTCAAGATCCTTAGCTTAAGTACATCTGCAAAGACCCTTTTTCCAAATAAGATCACAGTCACGGGTAGAGGAAGTTAGGATGTGGACATATATTCTGGGGACACTGTTCAATCCACATCAGTGTCTTTCCCCCACTGGCAGCACAAGGGGGTCCAGCAAGGTCAGTTTCTTCCTTTTGTCCTTCCCTCAACTTCTCACTGTGTCAGAGAGGGTCTCCTATAGCATCTTCTCCTGTCTGGTCATGTTATGGAGGAGAAAGGAGGGTAAAGCCATATAGGGTCCTTGCTGGGGACATTGAGTTGGGGGACTTACCTCCCTCTAACTCCCTTTCCTACTACCTCACAGTCTGGCCATGGCTTTTTTTTTTTTTTTTTCTGTCACCCAGGCTGGATTACAATGGCACCATCTTGGCTCACTGCAACCTCCGCCTCCCAGGTTCAAGTGGTTCTCCTGCCTCAGCCTCCCGAGTAGCTGGGACTCAGGTACCACCACACCTGGCTAATTTTTGTATTTTTAGTAGAGATGGGGTTTCACCATGTTGGTCAGGCTGGTCTCAAACTTCTGACTTCAAGTGATCCACCCGCCTCAGCCTCCCATGTGCTGGGATTACAGGCGTGAGCCGCCGTGCCTGGCCTGGCCATGGCCTTTCAAAAGGACCCTTGATGCCCTTCCTCTAACATCTTCCCATCATGGGGTCCCTATGGAAAGATGCCCCTTCCGGTGAATAGGCTCAGAGAAAATGCCTGTTCTCCCTTCTCATCCCACCTGTGCCCCAGCCCTTCTTCTGATGCCCAGGTCCTGAGACCCCCTTTGCCAGGGATCCACAAAGCTTTGAATTCCATGCGGAAAGCACAGACTTTCAGGCAGAACCCCTTGGGGCAGGGGACACTGTGACTGGCATGGATCCCCAGGTGTAACCCTGTCTTGAGAGCAGGATTGAGGGAGGTGGAGCATGGGAAGCTGGCCTTTGGAGAGTGTGTGTCAGGGGAAAGATGCTGAGACAGGAGGAGGGTGACCTGCCTTGGCCAGAGAGAGAGATCACAAGGGCCTGTCATGTCTGGTACTTGAAGGAAGCCCCAGGCGTGCCCTGTGCCAGGTGGGCTCCTGAGGGCCAGTAGCCATCAAGGACCAGAACACTCAGCAAGGCCTTCAGGGCCATCTGACCTGGGGAGGAAAGCTGCTTGCAGGGAAGCAAAGATGCAGTGAGGGGACCAGCAGGCTTGTAGCATCCAGGTTGCCTCTGTCTCGGTGCCAGCTTCCCAGGCCCAGGCAATACCTTTACAGCAGCTGAGGGTCCGTGGTGCCTCTTGGGCAGCCCCCTGCTTGCAGAGGGGGAACTGGGGGGCTAGGCTTGAAGCTACAATAGGATAGAAGCAGGCTGTTTCATTTAGGCAGAGGGTTTAATTGGGATGGCTTGGAGGAGGGTGATTATAGAGGCCTCTACGAAGGGAGGTTAGCCTACCCTCCCCCGCATGCATCCTGGTCACCCACAGTAATTTCTGTTTTATCCTATTAGCTTAAGAGGGTCTCTGTTCCTGCATCCATAATTGCCCTAATAAGAAAACATAACATCTGGTCGATTGGTTCTCAATCCTGGCAACAAGTTAGCATCCGACACTATTTAATTCGAATCTCTGGAGGTGAGGCCCACGTCGGTGTTCAGGCTCCCAGGGGATTCTGATGTGCAGCCAGGGCGGAGACCCCCAGGTAGTCCAACTACCTCGGCCTCCTTGATTCCTGGGGCATCTTGGAGGCGAGGCCACGGCTGCTTCCTTACCATCTCGCTCCTACAGTGCTCTGGGTCAGGCCCAGCACACAGCAAAGACATATAAATATGTATGTGTGGACACATAGAGCCTTCTGCTGCTCCAGCAAATAGCCACGGTGGTGGATTCTTCCCAGCAGCAATTGCAATTGCCCTTACTGTCTGAATCACGGGCCATCAGTTACACAGTGCTTGCTGCTTCCCTGGGTTTCTCCTTGTTGCCCTTGCCCCCTCTCCCAATGAGTGGATGCTACAGATGCTGAGGCTGTCCCCACTCAGGGAGGAATGGGAAGGAGGGAGCATCTTCTGGGCAGCTTCTGGGATCTGCTCTCAGCCTGAAGCCACTGCCTCTCCTTTAGAGCTAAAGTCCTTTAAGGATTTCTCCAGGCAAAACTTCCACTGCCCCGGCAAGCACAGAGACTCCTTCCCTGACCCCAGCTCCCTCTCAACCCTAAGGTACCAGCTGTCTGCAAGCCCCAGGTAAAACCTCTACTAGGCTGTCTCTTTCAAGAGCCACAAAAATAATCATCACTTTTCATCCAGCAATCACACACCTGAGAAGGTAGCCCATGGAAATAATCCTCAAAAAATGAAAAAGCTCTTTGAACAAAGTTTCAGCCTTATATCTAATAGCCAGAAACTTGAAGCAACCTAAATGCCCAGCTCCAGAGCGCTGGTAAGCAAAGCATGCTCATGTTAAAAGCTAATTGTGAAGACTGTGGCAACGTGGAGAAATGCTGATGATATGGGGTTCGGTGCAAATGGCATTGTGCTGGAGCCCAGCTATGAGAAAATTGTGTGTGTGTGAATGAGAGATGGAGGGGAATTACAGAAGTAAAAAGAAAACCAATGCCCATTTACTAGGTTTGGGGGATTGTAATTTCTTTTTTTTTTTATTTGTGGTGGTGTTATAATATTGTTTGCACAATAAATATTTTATATGAAGAAATAATAATGATAATAATTTGTTGTATATCCAGGGAAGCCTCTTGAATGCACCTATTCCAGCACAGGTGTACCTGAGCATGGCTCCTCACATGGACTGTCTTTCTGGAATGTTTGCATTTGAAAGAAGCCCACATCGCAGCCAGGCTGACAGCTATTTTATTGTATTTATTTATTTATTTATTTTTGAGTCAGAATCTCGCTCTGTCACCCAGGCTGGAATGCAGTGGCATGATCTCCTGGCTCACTGCAACCTCTGCCTCCTGGGTTCAAGTGATTCCGGTGCCTCAGCCTCCCAAGTAGCCGAGACTACAGGCGCTCACGCCGAGGCCTGGTTGATTTATTTTTTGTATTTTCAGTAGAGACAGGATTTCACCATGTTGGCCAGGCTGGTCTCAAACTCCTGACCTCAAGTGATCCTCCCGCCTTGGCCTCTGAAAGTGCCGGGATTACAGGCGTGAGCTATGATGCCCAGCTGGTGACAGCTATTTTATTAGGGGCAGGGAAAGGCCCTGAGCTCACCACCCGTAGCCGACCCTTTCCCCACACAGCCACCCACAGGACCACCAGCCTTCCTAGCTCAGTGCACTCTCCTTTGTGCAATGCAGGAAGGGGCAGATGGTCATGCAGAGCTTACAGGCAACTCAGGCTCCGAGCCTCACTTTCTCTGGGTGGTATTTTACTCCATATTAAGAATATCTGGGCTGGTGCGGTGGCTCATGCCTGTAATCCCAGCATTTTGGGAAGCCAAGGTGGGTGGATCACCTGAGGCCAGGAGTTTGAAACTAGCCTGGCCAACATGGTGAAACCTTGTCTCTACCAAAAATACCAAAATTAGCTGGGTGTGGTGGTATGCACCTGTAATCCTAGCTACTCGGAGGCTGAGGTAGGAGAATCACTTGTATCGGGGAGGTGGAGGTCACAGTGAGCCGAAATCATGCCATTGCACTCCAGCCTGGGTGACAGAGTGAGACTCTGTCTCAAAAAAAAAAAAAAAAAAAAAAAAGATTATCTGCAGGGTCAGATGGGGATACTTTGAAAGAGTAAGAAGGGGGCCGAGGGGCCACAGCTTGTGTAAGGCAGGGCTGAGAGCTGAACCCAGGTAGTCTCAGCCAAGGGCAAAGGCCTTCTACCCTCTGTTTCTGGGTCTTCCCCCTTATACGGGGTAGGGGAGAGGTGACCAGCCGCTATCCTGAGCCTCCTCTGCAGCAGGCTGGAGGGCTATGGAGTCTTCTAAGGCTGAGACAGGGTGCTGACTCCAGGCAGGAGGGGGCTGGCCCTGGGCCTGGGGCTTTCTTAACATCTGGGTGTGAACGTTTTGAAGTTGTGTTCTCAGGAAAGGCTGGAGGAAGCCTTGCTGTGTTCTCTGTTCCCACCCAGCTCAAAAGACGTAGAAAGTTCTCCCTGGCTGCTCTCCTGGGGCCTGGGCTGGACTTGCTGGCTGTGGGGCAGTTCAGGGCAGGCCGAAGAACCCTATGACATACCCAGCCTGCTCAGGGTGTGGAAGTCAGATTTACACAAAACATTCCATGGGAAGGGAAGGCTTCACTTTGATAAGAGGATTTAAAATGATAGTAACAGCCAATGTTTACCAAGCTCTTACTACAAGCTGGGTGCCAAGAGCTTTGCAGGATCAGTAGCTCATGTGGTAGTCACCAAACTCCATGTCTATCACCATCCCATTTTATAGATTGGAAAGTTGAGGCTGTGATGGCTACAAGATCACACAGCTGGATCTCAAATCAGGACTGGCCCAAAGTTTGTGTTCTCAGTTTCTGTCTCCCACCCTGAGGCCCACTGGCCTCCAGCCATGGCAAGCCTGGGCGTGAATTACCCAGTAGGTTTCACACGGTTCTTAGTACCACTTCTCTTAGTAATCAGAGAATACATTTACATTTTCAAAAATTAAATCTAGATATAATTCTTCCTTGAACATATATGCTCTGAATTCACCACCACATATATCCTAGAGCTAATGTTCAAAACAGGACTCCTATTCACTTCAACCAGCCAATCTGGAGGCTCTTACAGGGTCGTGCCTTTGAGGCAAAAACGGTGAATGTTCAGATAATGTGAGGAGCAGGCATTTTGTCCACTGTTCTTTTGGGAAATATAGACTACTTCTAGTCCATTTCATACACTAAACCAGAAGGGACCACAGAAATCTATTAGCTATTGTAGGAACAGTAAGATCCTAAAGGGGCAAGTGACTTGCTTGTCACTTCATGAATTAAAGGCTGACTTTGCATTCGTTGCCACCTGTCCAGCTGGGGTTTCTTCCTCCTTTAACATTTTTTGTGCAGTTATTTTGGAGGCAGTTTCTGACACTTGTATTAGAGAGTCCCTTTGGGTCCAGCTTGTCTCATACCTACCATACGCAGTTTATTTTGGTTCTGTTGTAAAAATCCAAGTGTAAAAGCTTCCATCTAACACCCCCATCTGATGAGCCATGTGGATTACCCTGGGCTCCAATGAGAGCCGCGGCCACTGGGAATCTACTAAAAGCAGTGTTCGCAAACTTCCTGGCTATTAAGTAACTTTCTGAACCATAGCTGGATTTCAGAACACTTCTGAAATCCCTGCTAAATATTTTAGCATGGGGAGGGAGTTGCAAAAGAGAGGAAGAAGATAATCGAGGGCTGTGTAAATATTTAATTTAGCCCCAAGCTGGTAGCCTTAATTACAGAACATTAACGTTTTTATCATAATATTCCCAGGTCTAACTAATGATAAACAACCCTTTCTCAGGCTCACTATCAAAACCCCCGATCAGAAGTCTCCAGCCAAAGCCTCTTTCTATTGGTCCCAGGTTCTGCTCCCTCCATCCTGCCAGGTTGCATACTCCTTCACCTCCTCGGCATGTCCTTGCAACGGGGGCGGAAAGGGAGGAGGGACAGATTGCAGATCCCTGCTTATAGACCGGGAAACCAAGGTTTAAAGGGTCAGGGAAGCTGGTAAGTGCCAGAGCCCAGGTTTCCTCATCCACATCCTGAGCACTTTCTGTCCCAGTTTGGGGTCTGCAGGGAGCCCCCCCAATGACTCCTCCCTTCTCTGAGCTCAGTTCTCCTGCAATGAATGACTAAAGAGAGTCAGCATATCACACAGAGAGGAAGAACCGTGTGAAAACTAGAAGGTAATTCATGCCCAGGCTCGTCATGGCTGGGGGCCAGTGGGCCTCAGGGCGGGAGATTGATCTCCAGGCAAGCCAGAATCAAAGCCAGCACCCAGCCCACTCAAGCGCAGGTCCGAATGCCAGCTCCCCATTTACCCTACTTCCGGCAGCAGCATCTCCACGCTCATTCACCACTCCAGGGCCAGGTACTTCGTGTCCTCTAATTCTCAGGACAACGTGGCAAGGCTGCTGTTACCATCCCATATGCAGGAGGAAGTAACCAAGGAGGCTCATAGTGGTTAAGTAGCTTGTTCCAGCTCACACACTAGGCAAGTGGCTGAGTCAGGACTTCAACCAAAAGCCCATGTTCTCTCGGTGCCCCTAGACACCATGCCTACCAGCTAGGACCCCAGAAGCCCCTTCACTGCTGACCTCCACAGCACTGGCCTGGTTGCCCCACTGCCTGGTTGGTGCTGCCTGTGGAGCTCAGTCCTGAGGGCAAAGCCTCAACCCTGAGCCCCACCTTGAATTGAAGGACTCATGTGTTAGGGAGCACTGTGGGGCCTCATTGCCTTTGACCTGGAGCATTTGATGCAGGTCAGATGCTCACAGGTGGACCAGGGCTCAGGGGGAAAGAAGGGGAGGCTTCATCTGGCTCCTGATTTCTTTGTTTATTCATTCATTCATTCATTCTTTCTTTCTCCAGATCCTGGCCAAGCATCTGCTCTGTACAGGCCATGTACTAAGTGCTAGAGAGATGGTGTGGGGTAGATAACGGCTTCCAAAGATGTTCACGTCCTGATCCACAGATCCTGTGAGTATGTTACCCTGCATGGCAAAAAGGATGTTGCAGATGTGATTAAGTTAAGAATCTTGAGATGGGAAGGTCATCATGGATTATCAGGGTAGGCCCAATGTAATCACAGGGTCCTTTTAAGAAGGAGGCAGGAGGATCAGAGTCAGAGAAAGAAGTGTGGCGACGGAAGTGGAGGTCAGAGCAATATAGCCATGAGCCAAGGGATGCCAGCAGCCTCTGGAAGTTGGAGAAGGCAAGGAAACGGACCATCCCCTAGAGCCTCCAAGAGGAATACAGCCTAGCCAGCACCTTGGTTTTAGTGCAGTGGAACTGCTTTCAGATTTCTGATCTCCAGAACTATAAGATAATACACTTGTGTTGCTTTAAGCCACTACTTTTGTGGTGACTTGTGATTGCTACAATTGGAAACTAACAAATAGCAAGATAAATGAGATGTGGTCCCTAGCCCTGAGTAGCCCTTTATGGGACTGTAGCAGAATCCCCTGGAGGGCCCTCCATCAGTTGGAGGACACAACTGATGTTGGGCCCCACCCACAGAGCTCCTGATTCAGTAGGTCTGGGTTGGAGCTGAGAGGCTGCACTTCTCAGAAGCTCCTAGGAGAGCCACTGCTTGGGAACCACATTTTAGAAACCACTGGTGTAGGGCAGTGGGCCTCAAACTTTAATGTGCCTTCACCTGTCCTGGGGAATCTTGCTAAAATGCAAGTTCTGAAGTGTGAATGGGCTTGTTGATTTGTGGATGTGTCTATTGCCTGACTCCTCTGTTAGAATGCACGGTCCCTGAAAGCAGGGCCTCTGCTGTGATTGCCCCTGCTGGGTCCCCAGACTCTGGAGCTGAGCCTGGCTATAGATACCCAATAAACATCTAAGGCATGGATGGACTTGGAGCCCATGAGAATGGTTTAGGCCAGACACAGTGATGTGGGTGTCTTGGGTGCCCTTGCTGATACCACAGAAGTAAATGAAATCCCACAGGGACAGAATGAGGGCTGTGAAGGAAAAGGGGAAGGAGGGGATCCCCAGGGACCTCCATCCCAGGAGAGGGACTCAGCAGGAGTGTCAGTGAAGGAGATGGCCAGGAGAGGAAGGCGCTCCCGTTGGAAGGAAAGGCAGCAGCACCAACAGCTGAGAGCCAGAGGAGGCCTCTGGGAAAGGCTGTTGAGAGGGAAAACTGGGGTACGTGACTCCCACTGCTGGGGGTGTCCACAGCGGCATCTCTTACAAAAAGGGCTGAATGATGCATGGAGGGCGGGGCTCAGATATATGGCTATGTTTTTCTCTCATCTTAAATAATTTATAAAAATAATATGTGTGTGTTGGAAAATATTTAGGAAAAGTCTGAGAAATAGAAAGAATAAAAATGAAATTTCTATAATTGCCACACCCAGAAATGAGGCCTGTTTATATTTTAATGTATTTCAGTGTTTGTTGAACACATGTATGTAACATATACACAATTTTCCTTCAAGTTTGGAGTAATATTCTGTATATCTTTAAATTCTCTTTCTTTTACTTGATACATTTTTCCATAACTATTTTTCATGTTAAAGTGCAAAACATAATTCTTAAGGGATGGATAATAACCTTTTGCACAAATACACCCTAATTTATTTAACTAATCACTTATTTTTGAGTATTTAGATCATTTTGTTGTGGTTTTAATTTATATTATCCTTAGACTATGATGTTCTGCATCTTTGCGTGTGTGTGTGTGTGTGTGTGTGTGTGTGTGTGTGTGTGTTTGTCATTCTCATTTCTTCTTTGGTGAAGTATCTATTCAGTCTTCTGCCTATTTTTAATTGGCAAAATGTATTTATTTTCTCACTGTTGAGTCTTTTTATGTCCTTTGTCAAATATATGATTTGTAAATATCTTCTGCCAGTCTGTGGTTTGTGTTTTCATTTTCACTTTTTTTTCAGAGCAAACATTTTTAATATTGATAAAATCTCATTTATCATTTTTTTCTTTATAGATTATTCCTCTAGTATCTGAAGGTCACGCGTATTTTCTCCTATATTTTCTAGAAGTTTCATAGGTTTATGTTTTACACTTAGGACTATAATCCATTTTGAGTTCATTTTTATGTAAGGTGTGGGTATGTGAGATCCTTTCTTTTTTGTTTTGAATATAGATATGTGAGTGGAAAAAAGACACAAATCGAAAATGTTTTTTATCTGCTCTCACATCACAACAATCAACACAGACTTCTGTGCCCACATATGTGAGGATTTCTCTCACCAGCAAATGAGCAATCAGTTCTGCAGTGGACACCAGCTGGGTGTCCTACGATTCAGTTCTGACACTCTCTACCTAAAGACCGCGTCCGATCCCAGAGATTGAGGACTCAGTCTCACAAGACTGCCCCCCGACTTCCACCGCCAATCGCAAGCCCCTGGTTGTTCTACCTGTGCTTCTGACCAAGCAGCTATAAATCAGGGTCCCCACTACCCTTCCCTTGGGTTTGATGAATTTGCTGGAGTGGTTCCACAGAACTCAGGGGAAACACTGCTTATGTTTACTGATTTATTATAAAGAATGTTATAAAGGATGCAGATGAAGAGACACATAGGGTGAGGTATGGGGAAGGGGGACAGAATTTTCATGTCCTCCTCAGATGCAGCATTCTCCGTAAACCCCACGTGTTCAGCTACCGAGAAGCTCCTGCACCCCTTCCTCCTGGGGCTTTTTTTTTTTTTTTTTTTTTGAGACGGAGTCTTGCTCTGTCTCCCAGGCTGGAGTGCAGTGGCGCAATCTCGGCTCACTGCAAGCTCCGCCTCCTGGGTTCACGCCATTCTCCTGCCTCAGCCTCCCAAGTAGCTGGAACTACAGGTGCCCGCCACCACGCCTGGCGAATTTTTTTTTTTTTTTTTGTATTTTTAGTAGAGACGAGGTTTCACAGTGTTAACCAGGATGGTCTTGATCACCTGACCTCGTGATCCACCTGCCCCAGCCTCCCAAAGTGCTGGGATTACAGGCGTGAGCCACCGCGCCCAGCCTGTTTTTTTTGTTTTGCTTTGTTTTGTTTTGTTTTGTTTTTTTAGACAGGGTCTCGCCCTGTGGCCCAGGCTGGAGCGCAGTGGTGCAGTCTTGGTTCATTGCAGCCTCAACCCCCCAGGCTCAAGCCATCCTCCTATCTCAGCCTCCCAAGTAGCTGAAACTATAGGCATGCCACTGCACCCAGCAAATTTTTACATTTTTTTGTAGAAACAAGGTCTTGTATGTTGCCCAGGCTGGTCTTGAAGTTTTGGGCTCAAGCGATCCTCTTGCCTCAGCCTCTTAAAGAGCTGGGATTACAGGCATGAGCCACTGCACTCAGCCCCTAATTAATAACTTTTAAATAATATTTAGACATATGGTGGGCAGCCTCCATTTGTTCTCTTGTTCCAGGGCCCAGAGGCATCGGGAGCCAGCCCAAAGACCTCTGCCAATGACAAAGTGTTGTACTGACCCTCACACCTCTTCTTTCGAGATGCTTCAAGGCATGATAGGACAATCACTGGGTTTGAAACAAGATGACCCACTTTAGCTTAATTTTCTTCCATCATCATAAGTCGAAAGCGATCCTGCCTGCCTCCCGGCACTGCTTAGAAATCCTGTGAAAGCGTGCACAGGTGGCCGGGCACAGTGGCTCTCACCTGTAATCCCGGCACTTTAGGAGGCCGAGGTAGGTGCATCACTTGAGGTCAGGAATTCGAGACCAGCCTGGCCAACATGCTGAAACTCTGTCTCTACTAAAAATACAAAAATTAGCCGGGCGTGGTGGTACGCACCTGTAATCCCAGCCACTCCGGAGGCTGAGGCGGGAGAATCACTTGAACCCAGGAGGTGGAGGTTGCAGTGAGCTGAGATTGCACCACTGCCCTCCAGCCTCAGCAATAGAGGGAGACTCCGTCTCAAAAAAAAAAAAAAAAAGAGTGCACAGGCAAGGGCATCTCCCATGAAGAGGACCGGACAGATGGAGACCATTCTTCTTGTGCCCCAAGACTGGGGCTCCTATGCCTTACCTGCTTTCTAAGGCACTCCTGTTGGATTTTGGTGGCAACTCTGGGTAGTCATTTTTCATTCCGCAGGACTCCTCCTTACTCACAGTTGAGCCAAGGACAGCCAAGTGACCTGTGACATAACATTGTTCGCAAAATCAGCTGGAACAGAAAACAGCGTCTTGATACTACCACTTGTTTCTCTCCTCCTCCCCAGGACATCATGACCTCCAGTGTGCCTTCAACCTAACAGAACTGCTAAACTCATTGCCTTTCTGCTCTGCCTCTCTTCTCTCCTGCAACAGCCTCTCTGTCTCATAAATATAGTCACCATTTTCTCATGGTTTAAGCCAAGAAACAGTTACAAACTCTAAAATCTTTTATCCAATGCATTAAAAAACTGAGATACTAAATTAGATAAGTTGTTATCCGGTAGAACTCACGAAAGAATCAAATGTTCTTGACAAAATTTAGAACAAAATTTGACCCTGGAAAATGGAGGTGATAGAAATGAAGTCCACAAAAGGAAACTTGCCACGGCAGCAGCTATCATTGGTGAAATTTGATATTGACAAAAATCGAGTTCTGATATAAAATTTAAGTGAAAAAGAATTGGTCCCAATGAAAATAATTTCAGTCCATTGGAAATGAAAAAGTGAAAAAATTGGAAATAGTTTAACTGAGCTTTTTATAAAATTGATCAAGGAATTAAATTGACTTAATGGAGTCCATCCTGGAAAACCCTTTCCTAAGAAAAATTTGTCAAAGTCAGAGAACTTCTGAGTTACATATTTGTATTAAAATATCTCCATAGGCTGGGTGCAGTGGCTCACGCGTGTAATCCCAGCACTTTGGGAGGCTGAGGCAGGCGGATCACTTGAGGTCAGGAGTTCGAGACCGGCCTGGCCAACATGGTGAAACCCCGTCTCTACTAAAAATACAAAAATTAGCCTGGCCTGGTGGCAGACGCCTGTAATCTCAGCTATTTGGGAAGCAGGGGAATCGCTTGAACCCGGAAGGTGGAGGTTGCAGTGAGCCGAGATCACGCCACTGCACTCCAGCCTGGGTGAAAGAGCGAGACTCCGTGTCAACAACAACAAAAACAATATCTCCATAGATATTTGGTAGTAAAAATGAAAAAAAGACAGAGAGAAAAATGTCTCCAGTGGATCCTCCATGAGATTTTCATGAAGAACCCAGGAGTGCTGGTCTGTGGTGGGAGCTTCACCTGGGAGGAGTAGAGAGGGCTGGGAGGGGGTGATGGCTGGTACCTTTGGGCCCCTCTCCATAAAAATGTAGAAAAAATTAGATTATATGACTGCATAGGTATACAGATGAATGCAATCCAGGCTGGATTCCTTATTTTAGATTCATTGTTATTATGTTCTTTTATTCTTCTGATTTTAAAATAAATTAAAATTAAACATTTTTAAGGGCACCTAAGAAGTATTGAGGGCCCTAGGCACTGTGGCTAACAGATAAATTGGCCCTGGTGGGGTCCCAGGGCAAAGGGAAGCAGAAATGTCTGGGTGAACCTGGGGTGGGTGGGGTGGAGAGAAGAGGTGGGGCTGTCTCTGTATCTCCTTAGTGGACAGTGCCCGTGTGACTGCCCCAGCCCAGCTTTCCCATGGATGGATGCTCTGCTCTTCCCAGGGCTGGGGCGTTCATTCAGGTGTCTCTTCGCAATGGATCTTTCACCTCTTAAGGAGCCCTGAGTTCATTTCTGTATTGCAATAAAGAGTTCAGCTGAAACAAACACCCAGTCCTAATGTCCCCTCCTGAAAGTGGTGAAGCCCCTCCCAGAGCAAACCCATTTCATGGTTGTCCAGCCTTGGTTGCATCATCCACTGCAGAGGAGAGCCAGCTGGACATGTGTTTTCCTCTCTGATCTAGCTATGAGCTATTTGGGGCTGAGATTGGGTCTTTCTCTTTTGACCTAGCCTGCTACCATTAAACCCCATCTACATGCCAGTGTTGAGTGCCTATTGCATGCCAGACCCTGTATCCTAGGCTCTGGGAGGACCACATTAAGCAAGACACAGCCCTGCCCTCAAGGGGTTTATCCAGGGCTCGCTGAGGATGGTTTTTCACCTTCAGCATTGACATCCGGACTGGGTAACTCTTGGTTGTGGGGGGTTGTCCTGTGCTTAGTAGGATGTTTAGCAGCATCCCTGGCCTCTCCCAACAGATGACAGGGGCATTCCCTCCCTCCAATATGTGACCATCAGAAATGTCTCCGGACATTGCCGAATGTCCCTTAGGAAGCAAAATAGCTCCCCGGTAAGAACAACAGCTTGGGGAATGGGTGTCAACAATCAAGTCAGAGAGGACTCAGGGAGCACACTGCAGTGCCAACACATCCGTGGCTAGGAATGGAAGGGCGAGGGATGCGGGTCTGGCTGTGAGTGCGCGGCTATCAGGGATGCCTCACGGAAGAAGGGGCTGTTTAGCTTGGGCCTTGGAGCTGGGCAGACCTCTGGAAGAACTGACAGTAGTGTGGAGGAGGAGAATTAAGAGAACTCTTGCCAAGTAAAACTGAGGAGAAATAAGCTCATGTTCCTGCAGAAATGATTGGGCTTAGATACTAGGTAGATCTCATTATCAAATGGAGGGTGCAGGCAGGTATAAATACCTCGAAAATTCTGAACAATACACGGGTTACCCATGGGCTAAATCTAGTCTGAAGATATATATTACTTGGTCTATCTGGTAATAATTTATGAAATGACTTTAAATGGTACCCACCATTCCTTATCATCCATGGACTCAATTATTCACTTACAAATTTTCACCTGCCTGGTTTCTGAAGTCTTGTGACAAGTCTTCCCCTGCCTGGTTTCTGAAGGCTTGTGAGTTTGTAGTTCGAATTTTTAAATATAAAAACTGTAGTGATTTTTCACTTGGGGTTTGTGGACCCTTTTCAGATCTTTGTATGAAATTCAGAGTATCTGGAGGCCCAAAAATTGTGGACAGGGACCTTAAATGTACCTAAATTCTCTGAGCATTATTCTGGTGAGAGAGTCCCTGGCTTTTGTAGAGTTCTGCAAAAGGTCACCCCTTAACCTCCTGAAAGAGGCCTAGCCGGGTAGACAGAGGTCTCTGCAGGGCCCTGGAGGAACTCTTTGCAATCAGCAAAGAAGAGACCCAGGGCTGACTTCCGTAACCTTTTCCTCTCGGTCTATTTTCATTCAGTTGGTGATTTTTAAAAAGTGAATACACTATGAGATCTGTTTCCGGTTACAGTAGGCACTATGACTGTCACCAGAGGGCTGGGCACGTTGATTTAAGGCAGCTGTGCAAAGTCACTAACTTTGTGAACCAGAGAGGAAGCCTTAGATTAGTGATTTCTTCCACCCATTAAGAGGCAGCTCTGGAGGGCAAGGAGCCAGAAAGGGAGACAAGAATTGCATCGTGGAGGTGGGAGTCAGGCCGGGAGAATGTGGGAGGCTGGTGTGAGCCCCACAAGGCATCTCTCCCCTGGCCAGGGCCCACTGGCTGTGCTGCCTCCCAGCAAACCATTCTCAATAGAGGATCTGGTTACTCCAGTTACCTCGAGGTGTAGATGATGAAAACAACTTACAATTTAGTCTGCATTTTAACGGCAATCATGGTTCAGCCCAAGTCTCTGATTTCAGGCATAGCTTGCTAGGGGTTGAGGGAAAGGTAGGGAAGACCTTTGTGGGGCGGCCTGCAAGGTGGGGTGGGGGAAGAGGCAGGAGGCCTGTTCTTGGATCCAAAAGCTTTTCCTCAAGTGGGAGCTGGAATTGTTCTTTGAGATCTAGCCCTGAGGTATTTCTTCTGTGTGGTTCCACCATGGGCAAAGCCTCGTTTGCATTGAAAACACAGCCGGGCACGGTGGCTCAAGCCTGTAATCCCAGCACTTTGGGAGGCCGAGGTGGGCGGATCACGAGGTCAGGAGATCGAGACCACGGTGAAACCCCGTCTCTACTAAAAATACAAAAAATTAGCCGGGCGCGGTGGCGGGCGCCTGTAGTCCCAGCTACTCAGGAGGCTGAGGCAGGAGAATGGCGTGAACCCGGGAGGCGGAGCTTGCAGTGAGCCGAGATTGGGCCACTGCACTCCAGCCCGGGCGACAGAGTGAGACTCCGTCTCAAAAAAAAAAAAAAAAAAAAAGAAAAAAAAAACGGCAATGGAGTGTGATTTTCCTGGCTTCTCTTGGTTTTCTACCACTCCTACCTTCCTGCAGCTTCTGCCTGAGCATCTGCTGGGCCCACCAGGCCTGAGCTAAGCTCTGGATTCCCCGAGACGGTAGTCAGGCTGCATTGCGTGTGTGTGGTGGGGGGGGGGGGCGGTTATGGGCACACACACATGGGTCTGGGTCTCACCTTGACCCCTGAGAGCTTCTTGAAGGGCCTAGAGCACCTTAGGAACCAGGAGAAAGGCACCTGATATAATTAATGAAGGTGAACAAGTACTTTGCAGACAGCCGAGCCCCAGCGACAGGGAAGAAATGTGTATTTCCCTTTCTTCTCTTCACACTCTCCCAGCCTCTCTCCTGACCATTCCTTGAGCTTTGCTCTCTGCTTCCCAACAAAAAAGAATGCTAGACATCAGCTAGTTCTCAACCTTGGCCAAACATTAGTGTCAGCTGGGTAGTCAATGGAATCAGCTGATAGACTTTAATCAGTCCAAGAACTGATTAGCTCAGAATCCCTGGCAGGAGTGGCCCAGCCATCAGTGTTTTTAAAATGTTTTAAAGGCTTTAATTTTTAGAGTAGTTGTAGGTTCATAGCAAAATTGAGGAAGGCACAGAGATCTCCCACATATCCTCTGCCCTCACAGGTGCACAGCCTCTCTCATTATCAACGTCCCCCGCCTGCATCGGTGACTTTTAGAACTCCCCAGGTGATTCCATTGTGCAGGCAAGTTTGAGAAACAGTGCTCTAGAAGAGCTTCTTAAACTTCACTGTGCACAGCAATTACCTGGGTTCCTGGTGACTTGTTAAATGCTGATTCCGATTCAGCAGGTTTGGGATGGAGCTGGAGATTCTTCATTCCAACAAGCTCCCGGGCCATGCTGATGCTGGAGAATGTAAAGAACATGGTCAAAGTGTTGTGAGGAGAACTCTAGCCCCCAGCCCCCTCTCCATTCTATGGGATCTTTCATCCATCCATCCATCCGTTCCCCCATCCATCCATCCACCCATCCATCCAGTTAACCAACCAATATCTATTGATGTGCCAGGGCCTGTGCTAAGATGCTGGGTATGAGATGGAGACCAAGGAGTCAAGCCCCTGTCTTCAAGAAGTCACATTCCAGTGGGGGAAGAGAGGCAGTGTGCAGGTAAACCTGCATGGGAACAGGTCCTTAGAGCAAGGTATTATGATAAGGAGCACCTGGGTGTCCGCCTTGGCTGGCTGGGCAGAGATGGCCACACCAAGCTGACACGGGAGCTGATGACTGAGTGAGGAGAAGCAGCCAGCCCCATGAAAACTAGAGAGCCAGGGTTCCAGGCAGGAGGAGCATGGCAGTCCATGAAGCCCTCCGAGGGAGCCCAGTGGTGGATTGAGGAGGCTGAGAATGAGGGAGGGTAGGGGCAGGGGACAGCTCACTGAGGGCCTTGCAGGCCTGCTGAGGAATTTCAATTCCATTTTCAGGCATTGGGAAGCTATTGGAGAGTTTTGAACAGCTGATGTTATTTTCCAAAACAATGACTCTGCTGGCTACATGGACACAGGCTTGCAGCGGGGGAGGCAGGGGCAGAAATCCCACTGGCAAACAAAGTGGCATCCGAAATGTCACACACACACACACACACACAAACACACACACACCCCAAATCCTGTTTCCTCCACATACCTTAAAATGGAAGCAGTGCCCTTCGAAGAAGCACTGCTCTCAGGCTCAGGAGAAGACCCAGTCTTTCAAAGACTCCTTTGGGAATGTCCAGACTTCCCACTTCAGACAGTGGCCCTTCTGCCATCCACAGCTGGACATCCTTGATTCCCCATTACTCCTCACTCCGTACAGCCAGCACACCGGCTCTGCCATGTGTCCTAGTCAACCCACCTCTCTCCACCCCTCCTCAGCCCTGGCCCCCCTTCCCTCTCACCACAGCTCTGGCATCCATCTCCTTAGGAGGCTTCCTGCTTCCACTCCTGCCCCTGCAATCCTGTGTCGACACAGCCACGGAGTCCACAAGGTGTGAAGAGGCAAAGTCACTGGCTCCACACCCCACAGCTGGCCGGCAGGGGGCAGTCGATCCCCAACACGAGGCGGCTTTTCTCAGGGCTACTCGAACGCGAATCACAGGGAGGCACTCAGGAGTATTCCCCAGGAATAAAATATAACTATCTTAAAGTTTATGAAGTAATTGGCACCTTAAGATGGAATATTTTTGGTCAGGCGTGGTGGCTCATGACTGTAATCTTAGCACTTTGGGAGGCTGACGTGGGTGGATCACTTGAGGTCAGGAGTTCCAGACCAGCCTGGCCAACATGGTGAAACTCCGTCTCTACTAAAAGTACAAAAATTAGCCAGGCATGGTGGCACATGCCTGTAGTCCCAGCTACTTGGGAAGCATCTGTTTGCTGGTTCTATTGTCAGATCTGATTTTCTACACTTTTTTTTTTTTTTTTTGAGACACAGTCTCACTCCATCACCCAGGCTGGAGTGCAGGGGCCCCATCTCCCAAGTTCAAGCAATTCTCCTGCCTCAGCCTCTCGAGCAGCTGGGATTACAGGCTGTGCCACCATACCTGGCTAATTTTTGTATTTTTATTAGAGACGGGGTTTTGCCATGTTGGCCAGGCTGTTCTCGAACCCCTGACCTCAAGTGATCCGCCCACCTTGGCCTCCCAAAGTGCTGGGATTACAGGCATGAGCCATCACACCCCACAGAAAATGTATTTTTAAAAATTAAAATACAGCTTTAAATAAGACAACCAGGCAACATGTAGACAGGCCTTTGGGTGGGTTCCTGTTGGTGAGAGCTCAGATGTAATGAGACAGAGAAGTGCTGACAGCCAAGGAGAAACAGAAACACAAGAGAACGGCCCTATTTCCCCTCTCCTTTCATGCCAAGCCTAGGGCCAAAGGAGACAAGACATGGCCCTGCCTAAGTGCACACCAGGAAGCTCTTTTCCAGATTCCCATAGATGTGAAGGCACCAAGATGAAGAGAATCCAACTGTGAGTCTACAGACCTAGGGTTTACTCCAGCTCCGTCACCAGGACGTTGACCCCAGACAGTCCTCACACACCCACACCACTGCTCTGCCACTGAGAGGAGGTGCCCACTCGGCCAGTCTCTTAGGGCCATTCTGAGGATAAAATATGTCATTATTTTCATGAAATGAGCCTAAAAAGTATAACGTAGGAAGGTTCTTTAGAATCTCATTAATTCAAACTCTAATTTGGAGTTTGAAAAATTTTAAACGGTTTCATTTTTCACAGCAAAGAATAAAATTATGTACGTTCCAAAGCTGTCACTTCATGGACTCGCAGAGGGCAGACTTCATCTCACTCATCACTGCATCCCTTGCAGCCAGCACAGTGCATGATAACTGTTTGCTGTGCATCTGTGTATTCACTTGTGTGTGTGTGCGTATTTGCATGTATTAAACACATGCTGTATACATTTTAATTTGTAATAGAGGCAGCTTTTTGAAAGTCCACTAGGGAAGACAGCAAATAGCAGGAGAGGGCTGGAGAGAGGCTAGAGGGGTTTTTATGTTGGAGTATTCAAAAAATAATGCCAAGGAAGTTGAAGAAATGGGGGCACATGCTAAGAGACTCAATTGTTGAAAAAACTTCCTGTCTCTGCTTTTAGGCTTTTCTAATCATTTAGTGGAGCAAATACTGATTTCAGCAGATCTGATATAGAGTCCACAGACGAAATGGACTAATTTTCTCATCTGGCGAACGTGGGAGAGCTCTGGGGCTGAGATCTACCTCCCTGGTTGAGCTCACTGTGTAGACGGTGGAGTCAGGAGATAGTGGATTGTAGTTATTGCCTGCCTGGGGATGATGGGTCAGAACATGGAATTTGGAGTCAGACATACCTGGGCTTGAGACCTTGTTTGTCAAATAACTAAATGGTTTCTGGCAAGTCGTTAACTTCTCTGAGTTTGTTTTTTCATCCATGAAGTTCACATACTTCCTCCCAAGGTTGTCAAAAGGATTAGAAAGAACACCCGTGGAGTCTTCTAGCAAGAGCCCGACCCCCTGTGGGAGCTTAGACACTCTGGCTCCTCGTGTTGGCCCCACTGCTCAGACTGTGATTTTGGAAAAGAAAGGCCATCCAAAGCTTACCCCAGGGAAGAGCACTCCAGGCCAGTCAGCTGTGGACTCGCTTCTTTATGTTGACTAGTTATGACTCATGACAGGGACAGGTCTCATCTTTGCTTTTGGCAGGTAGCACAATCAGTAGAAAGGTGTTCAATAAATACGTAGTGAAAAGAACTGCACGAGCTTCAGCAAGCTCTTTAACCCATTTATGCCAGGGGTTACAATTTTTTGAATTTTTGCGTGAATGAAAAATCAGACCTTGGCGATGACCTTGAGCAGTAGGATATAAATAACTCCCACATGCTTAGCGTTCCGATAATGGAACACTAGGCAGCAGTGTTTCTTTTTCTCACCTACCAGGAGTCGGGCTTCCAGAGTCATGGTGAGCAGTTAATGAGAGTTAGAGGAGCACCTGTAATGGTGCCTGTTTCCTCTTCCTATTCCTAAATGCTCGTTAGCAAGAAACACTAACCCAGGACCATGGTTTCCTGTACCCCAGACACTGAAACCTACTAATTCAAGCTCACAAGAAGTTGCCTAGGTAATTTCTTCTGATGGATATTTCCAGATGGAGAGAGTGCCTCTCTCTGTTGCCTGCAGTAGCTGAGAAGATAGACAGACACTTTCCCTAAGACTACCTTGCCATGCCATTGATAGGATTTGGGAATCTGTTTGGGGCCTCCCACTGTATTCAATTGAATTGCAGAGATTTAACTTCATTGGTGTTAAAAAGGAAAGATGACAGAATAACAGGCATTAAGTTAAGATCATGCATCTTGCTATATGTTTGCTTAAAAACAAGACCTCTTCCTCACCCCACTTCAGAGATTTACTTCCTTCTCTAGTCCCCAGAGATGAACTCTCTTTACTAGATTTTCTGAACTGAAATGGAGCTCAGTGATTTCACTAGGTGCTGACAGAACAGAGCAAAATCCCAGGGAGACACCAGCTCTTCTGATGTTAAGCTTAGATGCAATGAGCTTTGTGTTGCTTAAGAACATCTTATCTAAACTGTGTATTTAATACTAGTTGTCCACTGCTCTATTTCTGGTCCTTCACAGGACTTTTTTTCTGCCACTTCTGCTGTTCTCTTTGCTACTGCTCTTTGATGGCTTGCTTTGCAGTCCTGTCATTTTGTGAAATCCTCCTAGAAAAGGATTAGCAAAATTACACAGTGTTGCTGCTACTTAACATTCAGGAAATGCAGCATACGCATGCAAGTTATCAGTCATTCTTACCAGATGGTAAATGTATCTCTTTTCACCAGAAATTGAGCAGCAAACATTCAAATTCATCACCAATACAACATTTACATTCACATCCATTTTCAGTTTGACATCCTTAATGAGCTGGTATAATGAAAATCAATATTTTATCCCTATATTGTTGACTATTTGTAAGTTACGATAATGCAGACTTGGGATTAAAAAATAATCGTTAAACAAAATCTCACCACTACTTGCACTTTTATATACTCTGTATCTATACTTCCCCACCACCCCCGCAGTACCTGAGTTCTGCATTCCGAATGAGCTTATGAAAAAGGCATACAGGTAAGAAGAATAAATACCTAGAAGTTGTTGTTGTTGTTTTTACCACTGCTTAAATTTAGTGGTTACCTTTTGTTAGTTTGAGAGCAGAGTTCTCTATTTATTAGATTGTACCATGAGGCAACTGAAGTCTATGGGGTGAAAGAGTAAATTCTTCTTTTGTTGAGATGGAGTCTCACTATGTCACCCAGGCTGGAGTGCAGTGGCATGATCTCAGCTCACTTCAACCTCTCCCTGCGGGGTTCAAGTGATTCTCCTGGCTCACCCTCCTGAGTAGCTGGGATTATAGGCGCGCACCACCATGCCTGGCTAAGTTTTCTATTTTTAGTAGAGACAGGGTTTCGCCTTGTTGCCCAGGCTGGTCTTGAACTCCTGACCTCAGGTGATCTGCCCACTTCGGCCTCCCAAAGTGCTGGGATTACAGGCGTGAGACACCACACCTGGCCTGAGTAAATTCTTGATGCTCTAATGGCTGAGCCAGGGAGCCCTGTATTCTGAGTACCAAGTCTAGATTTCTGCCCAACTAATGGTCCCTAGAGATTTGAGTTTTGTCCTTCAATGATTATCATCGAATTAAATGGCAACCCTTTGAGTGGTTGCTACTGGCTGAATTGTGTCCCCCTCACCACTCACACATTAAGTCCTAACTCCCCGGCATCTCAGAATGTGACTGCATTTAGAGACAGGCCTTTAAAGAGGTAATTAAGGTAAAATGAGGTCACATGAGTGGGCCCTAGAAACAGAGAACACAGTTGGAGAGACAACCTTGAGGATACAGCAAGAAGGCACCATCTGCAAGACATGGTGAGAGGTCTTGGAAGAAACCAACCCTACCAAACATCTTAATCTTGGACTTCAAGCCTCCAGAATTGTGAGAATAATAAATTTCTTGTGTAAGCCACCCGGTCTGTGGTATTCGTTAGAGCAGCTCTAGCAAGCTAATACAACAGGGTCCAGATTGGAGGAAAATGCAGAATTTACACTGTATTTTCCTCTATAATGGAGATACATTATTAATTAGGGCTCATCTGTTGCAAGTAACAGCAACTAAATCCAGCCAACTTCAGCAAACATAAGAATTTATCCTAAGGATACAGTGGTATCTCACGGAACCTGAGAGGAATACAGCTGGCCTCACAAGGGCATTGGATCCAGGGCCTGGAGCATTGTCAAGATTCTGTTTTTTCATCTCTGCTTTTCACTGTGTATCTGCTTTAGTTTTTTAATCCATCCCATTTTGAATTCCTGGGGAAAAGACTGATTGGCCGGCCAGCTTGAGTGAGGGGGACTCACTCCTCGTCTAAGTCACGGCCAGAGGAGGCAGGGTCACAAGGCACACAGTGGCCGCCAGAGCCTGTGGCTATGAAGGGAAGGAGCACTCATCAGATTACCAAGTAAGTTCTCGGGAGTATGGAGGGCCCACCCCCTCTCAAGGGCAATGGGGAGATGAATATGAGATGCTCAGTGCGCTAAGGCAGAACAGCCAACGTATTAACAGTTTGGCTACAAGCAGCAAAATCAAAGCAAGAGCAGCTGGAGAGCTCGTTCAGCCCAAGACTTCTTGCAACCTTATGGCCATTTCCCAACTGAAGACAGTGGGGAAGGAAAAGCTGCCAAGAATGTTGATTAGTAGCCTGTCAAAATCTGTGCACCCATCAGCTGGAAAAAGTTGATTGGTGATCAACTGTAATTGCATTATACAAATGGTGCAGAATGTTTATAATCCAAAAAATGCTGTGCAATGAAACATAACATGAAGCCAGACTCTGGTCTCTGGTTTTATCTGTTTGGGAGGTTAAATCATTATTCTTTGAGAAGGGGGTAAACATTAAATAATGCTAATTGTTCTGAAGAGGCAAGTAGAGAAAATATATGAGGGACAAACTCTCAAATAAATCTAAATAAAAAATGGTTACCCAGTCTGAATGAGCATGAGAAAGGCCATCCTCTCACCTGGCATGGACCCCTGTTTTGGCTCAGGTTACTCCCTCCTCTTCTTCCACCTGGACTCCACCCCTGGAACACCAGCTTAGGCTCTGTCTCTTCCCTAACACCTTCCCTGAGTACAAAATTTAGCATTTTATTTTTCTTCAAGTGTTTAGTACACGTTGTGCTCCCCCTTGTAGACTAAGGCTCCTTAGGATTAAAGCCCATGCATACTCTTTGTTCCCACACATTGTCTGACAGGGCTTGGTATGCCTTTGATGAACAACATTTGTTGCCTGACTTCTGGTCATGGGTTGAACAGGAAATGGTCAGAAATCTGCTTGCTGGGCTCAAATAACCTTAGAATAATTTGAGAAGAAAGAGAAATATCCAGGTATATTATTTTTAAGAAAAAAACTTTATTTTACAGTTTTATAAAGCAGCTTTACATTAAGCACAAACAATCCATTTACTTTGTATAGAAACAAAATACCTTTCCATCTGCAAAAAATCAAGTTTTGCTGTATATAAAACTAACATGTGCACATTGTGCTTAAACTGCAAAGTCTGTACAGCTTTACAAAGGACTACCCTTCAGAAGGGCATCCTGTAAACACTTTATTGCATATTTAACATATGGTATATAACCCACATGTACAATGGAAGAGAAACAAGAAAAGCAACCACAAGGAGGATGAAAATAGCAGCTTTCAGTGAGAGTCTGCACTGAGAAAGAAGGAGCCACGTCTGGAGAGTTGTGCTTGTGTCATTTTTGCATTTGCTTCTGTGCGCTGGATGGTTCTTGGATGAAGCCTTTATGTACAATAACTCCTAAAAGGTCAAACTTGACCTTCATCCAGAAACTTTTGGCTGGTTTTACAACTGAAGTAGCAATAGATTTAACATCAAAGTGAACTCAAGATAAGTGGAAAAACAAAAACAAACCTAACACCTATAATCTTAAAGCAAAGAAAAATTTAAAGAAACAAAACAATAAAATTTAAAAATACCCTCCCCATTCTCTCTAAGCTCAGAATAAGTAAACATTTTACATAATTTAAAACCCTAGAAAATTCTGTAGTTGTTTAGAGGCAAAAATGCAATGGATAGTCTAGGGCAGTGTTCCTCCCTGTATGCTCCCAGCTCACCTGCATCAGAATCACTTGAATGCTCATTACAAATGCAGACTATCATACTTCACAGGCAGATTTACTTACTCTGGGATCTGCATTTCAATAAGCTCCCAAGTGATGCTGAGGCATTTTAAAGTTTGAGAACCACTGGTCTGTACTGACAATGCTGCTATAGGTTCAACTCATCCTCTTAGAAAATTCTGGGATCACAAGACAAATCGAGTTGCTGTTGCAATGTGAAGGCAGTGTAAAACCAACAGCAAAGAAATCACAACGCTATTTCTAGATCAAAAAGTCTTTCCTTCATTAGTGGAAAAGGACAGCCACATTGTTAAGGCACGATATTTGTCACAGAAGCAGTACCATACTGTTATCATCGAGTCTCATAATCTGAAGACCAGTATGCAAACAAAGCAGACGTATGAACCATTCTAAATAACAAACATGGGAAGGTAAAAAAGGTTCCCAGATTGGAGAAAGTTTATTTTGAACATCGGCACTGGGAATAAAAATTAGGGGAGACCAGATATTCTTGCTGAGACATCTAACATATGTGAAATGCAAAGGTCAAAAGCCTAATAACTCAAAAGTGTTTTTATTGTGAGCAAAATTAAGAAGAGTGTGGTCACATCAATTGGGAGTTCAAGCTTACTTTTCTATGGCCAGTTTAATGTCTTCAGTGCAGATCTGTATCTTCTTTGCTTCTGCCCCCTTTGATGCTAACATATATATGTTTTCCAGTTTCTAAGTAGTGCTTGGTAGTTTGAATTCAATTAAAATATAGTGTGTAAGCAGGTAACCTACCTGGCTCCTAAATGTGTACTTGATATAGGTCACAGATAAATGCATTGTGTTTGTCAGACTCGGTCCCCTGAAAGTGTAGGGTATCATATTTTCAAACTGTATAAGATATAGTATTGATTTAGTGTACTGTCACAGCAAAATCAACAACCCTCGGTTTTACTTAATGCCTGAAGCCCTATAGCAGACACTGCCCATTGTATGGGGGCTCTGAAATCTATTTATGTGTGGTATAGGGGGATATGTGTACCTGAATAAAGATCTGATTACATATAAATGCAGTAACATCCCTTCTATCTAATAGCTGGAATAATTTAAAATTAAATTAAAAAAAAACCCAATGATGCACAGACTCACTAGTTTGGGAAGCTGATGATCAAGAATGATCTTGGTAGGAAAAAAAAAAACTTTGCTATGATTCTTGTATATAGTATTTGATCTAATATTTTTATTTAAAGGGGGAAAAATCCTAAAAAAGTAAAACATGGTGGTGGCCTTAAAGCTACTAGCTCCTTTCCAAATTTAGATTTGTAATAAGTTTCCAAAATAATGTCCCAAAAATATCTCTCTCAAAATATACAAAACTCCAAGGTATAGTCTGAAATAAAATACAAAATTCTAGATAGTGACAAAAAGAAACTGTCACAATGGGGGTTGGGGAGGGATATACTGATTATCAAACTTTTACTGATTGTAGATAAAGTTTCAAAACAGAAACATTTTTGTAGTTTCTTGTGCAGTCAACAAGTTTCATTTTAGTTGTGCTTACATTATATAACTGTGAAGCCTGAACACTGATTGTGTTTTTAATTTACACATTTCAAGAAAACCATAATTAAATATTCACCATATACAACAAATTGAACAAATGCAACAAATACTCATTTGCTCCCAAGAAATTAATCTATAGAAAGGAAACATCTTTTTAAAAAGTTGAACACAGTCTGCTATCCAGGCTACAAGTACATATTTACTGTATTACAGCACATTATTTTTTTTAAAGTCTGCTTTCAACATAAATATAAATAATCACATTTTAAAAGAGCTCCATACTAAGTTTTCAGGTAAGTGCTAGACAGTTGGCCAGTAGCATCTACTTACCATTATCTTTCTCACATAGAGTGACTAGACTATCTGCAAAACTGTATAGGGTGATGGGCAAGGCAAAGTGAAGCATCTTTGTTCAGCCCATTGATTAAACATTGTGTTCTAAATGCCACCTACATTTCTAAATACACAACCCATGGAATGCAATTATTTTAGAAGGCTGGTTTTAAGGATCACTTATCACTTTGATAGAATCCACAAAAACCTAGTACATAACCTTTTAAAATGTGCCTATGCTCTCCTGAGACAGAGCTTGTAGTTTCTGTGTACAGCAGAGGCTGAAGTATAATTTTGGTTGTGAGCTCTAGTTGTGCTTTGCCCTGCTGCCTTTAAGGTAGCTTTTCCACCTCTTGACAAATTCTTTGAAGATTGGGGACTCATCAATGGTACTGAGTAGCTGCAACTGATTGATGTGGGTGGTATGATAGTCCCAGCGAGCCAGGTTAGGAGCAATGCCAAGCATGAAGTGACGGAGGTCATAGATGGTTCCTGAGCCAGTGTCATACAAGGGCAGCATGGCTTTAAGAGATTCCATGCCACGCTCATACAAGGACCTTGCTTCTTTTCCGAGTTTTTCCCCTGCAGTTTCTTTTAAGTCATACAGCCCAATTAAAGAATACATAAAGCCATTTAAAACAAAAGAGCTAGGTGTGGTTGGATATTCTTCATACCAGTCATGTTTATTCATAAACACAGCTTTAACTCCATGCTGCTCAGATAGAAACTTATAAGGGGCTGTTGCCCTTAAAGCTGAATTGAGGAATATATGGTCTTTTGTTAACAGATAGGCCCTGACTAATGTAGAAATGGCTTGCCCTTGGGCCATGGCAGAATACCAACCTGGCTCTAAAGACTTGAACCCTTCCCCTAACTTACGGGTCACCATAATTGGCCAGCCACCTTTCTCATCCTGATTCCTTACTAGCCAATCACTAGCAGCAAAAAATGCAGCCATGTGGGCTGTGGTAGAGATGGTAATGTTGTCGAGGAATCCCTTACCTTTTGCAATTAACCTAACCACCTTCTTGGGCATTATTTTGGTTGGCTTGACAGCTTTTGTGTTTGAAAGACCCACTCCTTTCCTGAGGTCAGTGACCAGGTCCCTGGTAACTGTGCTCCATGAAGTTCTGGGCCCAATGCCATAGTATATATCTCTTTCTTTAAAAGCAATTAGCTGAGCATTTGAGACATAATGTATAGTGAAGAGCTGATTCTTTTCTGTGGTCTCTAGAACCACGGACACACTTCCATTTGTCAAGAACTTGAGGTCGAATGAAATAATAAAATCTTTTGTGTTTCCCAGTTGCAAGGATACACCTTCACTGGTTTCTGCAGGGGAGAATATACCAACAGACTGGTTAGAATAAAAGCACTTTTGTATTTGAAATTGAATTGCAATTCATCCTTGAAAACCCTGACCACACAAAATTAACACTTAAATATTTTTAGTATCAGATCATTTGTAATTGTACTTTTTACTAAATTAACCAAAAACAAGTGACAGAATTGGTGAGTTCCTGATGGCTTGTGAGCATCAGGACAAAGCTCTTCCCTTTTGCCCTGTTGAGTTTCTAGTAGAAACTAGATTTGATGGAGAGCAAATGGCTAAGGTATTGTTGATCAAAACTGCCTTTCCTAAATCTAGTACTAGCTGATCAGTAATCAGGGTATACTATTCTAGTATATCCATTCTGCAAACAGAAAAAAAAAAAAAAAAAGCCAAAAGCTGGCTCAGCACATAATATTGCAAGAAAGAGGCTAGAAAAAATGGTTTTACATGAATTTTAAGTTATTTAACATTTAATATGTACTTACTATGTTCTATGGGCTTTACGCCTACTTACCCATTTAATCCCCTGAACAATTACAAGGGTAGGTGCTATTACGATTCCTACTTTATGGACGAGGAACTGAGACCCAAGGAAGTAACTTGCCCAAGGTACAAGACTTGAACCCAGGTTGCCTGGTCTCACTTCACAACACATTATTAATTTGATTTTGAAAATGATAGATTTGCTTTCACATACTTGCTAGAAGTGCTAATAAAATTTCTGGAAATTAAGCAATGGGCTCATGTATACAACAAAAAGTGAGAGAATGGTGGAGTGGGCAGGCTTTGGAGTTTAAAAACCTCAGATTTGAATTTTTGTTCAACCACTAGCTTTGAGAAGTCTGGCAAGATGCACCTCTTTGAGCCTCAGTTTCTTCACATGTTAAATAGAGATAATATTACTTTGCAGGGTAATTGTGAGGATTTTAAAAAAGACAATGGAGTGGAATATAGTAATAAATGATGGTTATTATTCCGAAGCCACTGGCTTCAGAGGCTAAAAAAGTAGTTAAAGCTGTTTTATCTGAGAAATTATTAAAGAGGAAATTTCTCTTGAATATTTATAGTATTAATGATGGCTAATTCCCAGAAAGATGACTTTTTGAATACTGCTCATCTAGATCTACCAAGAAACTGAGCATATTAAAATAGCAGCAGCAAGAATAAGAACAACAAAAATATATGTAGTACAAATTTAAAAATATTAAAGGGAAATCTTAATATCTTGATTTTTTCACAGTTTAAATGTCCAAAACGCATTCACATGTATTATCTCATGTGATACTTAATCTTCTGAAGCTGGTAGGGCAGGAATTATTATATTACATCTCCATTTTAGAGGTGAAGATATGTAGGCTTTGCAAGGTTAAATGGTTTGCCCAATGCCAAAAGCTAATTAGTGGTAGAGCAGGGACCAGAATCCACGTTTCCCGGACTCAGGTTCAGACTGTGAAAAAGACAAATGATATTGGAAATGGTATTCTTATGAGAATATTCAATAGAAAGGTTCTCTTAGACACAGCCATAGAAGCAGATCTCTGCTTTGCAGAATCCTTGAAAAAATCTTTAGTGTATCACCAGGAGCAAAGATCAGAAATGTGAACTGGGCCGGGCACAACTGGTCACACTCAGCAGTTTGGGAGGCCAAGGCAGGAGGACTGCTTGAAGCGAGGAGCTGGAGACCAGTCTGGGCAAGAAAGCGAGACCCTAACTCTACAAAAAATACAATACAATAGCCAAGTGCAGTGGCATGTGTTGTCCTAGGTACTTGGGAGGCTAAGGTGGGAGGATTGCTTGAGCCCAGGAGTTTGAGGCTGAAGTGAGCTATGATCACACCACTCTTGTTCTGGGTGACAGAATGAGATTCTGTCTCTTAAAAAAAAAAAAGGGAAAAAGAAATGTGAAACTGATGATAGTGTATACTTGGAGGGTGTCAGTGTGTTATCATTTAACTTTTGCAACACTGGACTCTAGCAGTATGGTTATATTTGTCCAAGGCTCTTAATTACTTCATTGGATGGAACAGACAATTCTGAAAGTTGTATCAAGAATGAGAACATCCTCATAGACTTATGCATCAAACAATGCTCTGAGTAACTTAATAGAAAAACTGATTTCAGAAGTAAACTTCTAATACAGCAAAAAATCCATTTTATCTGGCAAAATGTCAACATGTACTCTCTCTCTTAACTAGTATTTTTCTGCATCTATAGTAAAATGGGATCTGAAGTTCAGGACAACATCCCTGAAACATTGCAGGATTCTGAATTGACTTATGAACCACTCAAGATTAAATTATATTCAGTGGAGCAGACTATCTTGAGTGCTACTTATTTTTTCATTCTCATCAGACGGGATTATTAACTATGACATCTATTCTGGCCAAACTGGATAACAATGACCCATCTTTAGAAGTCCAAGTGTGAGGAAGCTGGAAAAGTACCTATTTCCTCCCAGAATTTCGGAAGCTGGAAGAGTACCCATTTCCTCCCAGAATTTCAATTTTATTTACACAAATTTAATGAAATGACATGGTTTAATCAGTCTCCTTATGTCTTCACATGACAAACCAGTCCAAAGAACTCAGTAAAGAACGATGTCAAGAGATGTAACCTTTTAAAAAGCCAATGTATTAATTTCCCTAAGACCTTAACACCAGCAGAGGGGGTTACTGAGTCATCTAGGAGAAGTGACAGAAGTCACAATCCTCAATTTAAATTAACCAACCGACAATTATAATCTTCACAACAATCTTACAAATCTTTTAATTCTCATTTTATAGACATACAGAGGAGGTTAAATAACCTCCAGGCATCATTCAGGAGGATCTGAATGGGAGCAAATGGGATGGTGGCAACCAGTTTGGCCATGTGCCAGATAAGGTTCTGAGCTCTACTGGAAGTACTAGACTATCTGAAGATTCCTCCTTCAAATCTAATAGAAAGTTTTTTTTTTTTTTTTATTGTTTGAAACCCATGACCCATCCTCTCCTGACCAGTTATTCCCAGGAGTTATTATAACTGTTTATTTTTGGCATATGTGACACATATATATGCACTTTAGGCAATAAAGGATGATCAACATTTAAGAATACTTTTGACATCGGTCTTAGCAATCAATGATTGTTTAGATTTGACATTAAATGTACAAGCAAAAGGGGCACAGACAAACAAGTGGGACTACATCAAACTAAAAAGCTTTTGCACAGCAACGGAAACAATCAACAAAATGAAAAGCAACCTATAGAATAGGAGAGAATATGTACAAACATATCTGATAAAAGGTTAATATCCAAAATCTATCAGGAACTTAAACAAATAGCAAAAAAAAATCTGATTAAAAAATAAGCAAATGATCTGAACAGACACTTAACATCCAAAATCCATCAGGAACTTACACAAATAGCAAAAAAAAATCTGATTAAAAAATAAGCAAATGATCTGAATAGACACTTTTTCAAAGAAGATATATGAGTGGCCAAAAGGTATATAAAAGGTGCTCAACATCATTAATCACTAGGGAAATAAATGCAAAGCAAAACCACAATGATGTATCATCACCTTACACCTGTTGGGATGGCTATCATAAAAACGGGAAGAGATAAGAAGTACTGGTGAGGATATGGAGAAAGGGGAACCCTTGTGCACTTTGGCTGGGAATGTAAATTGACACAGTCATTAGGAAACAGTATGGAGGTTCCTCAAAAAATTAAAAATAGAACTACCATATAATCCAGCAATCCTACTTCCTGGTATACAACCCAAGGAAATGAAATCAATGATCTCAAAAAGATACCTGCACTCCCATGTTCTTTGCAGCACTATTCACAATAGCCAAGGCACGGGAACAACCTAAGTGTCTAGTATAGATAAAGAAAATATGGTGTATATATATATGTGTGTGTGTGTGTGTGTGTGTGTGCGTGTGTATACATACACACATACATATAGAATAGAATATTAGCCATAACAAAGAAGGAAATCCTGCCATTTGTGACAACATAGACTAACCTTGAAGGCATTATGCTACGTGTGACAAGTCAGAGAAAGATACTGTATGATCTCACTTATATGTGGACCCCCAAACAACTGAACTCACAGAAACAGAATGGTGGTTGTCAGGCTGGGGGGTGGGAAAAATGGGGAGATACTGATCAAAGGGTACAAACTTCAGATATAAGATGAATAAGTTCTAGGGGTCTGATGTACAGCACGGTGACTACAGCTTATAATACTGTATTGTATGCCTGAAATGTGCTAAAATATCTCTTAAATGTTCTCACCACCACCACCACCATACAATGAAAGGTAACTATGAGGTGATGGATGTGTTAACCAATTTAATTATGGCAATCATTTCACAACATATATGTATATCAAAGCATCACATTGTATACGTTTGCCAGTTATACCTCAATAAAGCTGGGAAAAAAAGAAGAGCCTTTAAATCAATGCTTCACATCCAACAAAAACTGTTATCAATCCATTCATTTAATCAACAGATTTACTGTGTAGCATGAGAAGAGGCCCTACTCAAAATCTTGAGAAACACCAAGAGAAAGAAGAATCAGGCAGAAGAAGAGAAGCTCCCAAGAAGTATGAGCAAGAATGGCTACAGAAATAGGAGAAAGTGAGGTCGTGGAAATCAAATGAAAAGAGTGCTTGGGGAAAGGGAAAGCTAATTTAATTTAATAGCGTAGGACAGGCCTAAAGTTTCAATTCATTCAATTTTGAAATTAGAAAAAGGAATAAAACATTATTCAACAAATAAAACAACAAAAATATGCTGCAGAACCGTATTATATGACTCTTTACTCATATTTGATTTTATCCCCTTTCAGAAAAAAAATTCAAGGCCAAGAAATAAAAAAAAAAAAAAAAAAAAGGCCAACAGCATTCAGCTTGTGGTCCTCCAGGGTCTCACCTCACTTGGGCCTATGCTTTTATGTACAAGTTCCAATTTCCTCTTAATGGTGATTCTCTGAATTTATCTCCCATGAGGTCTATATCCTCTAAAAAGCCTCATTTCTCATACCTATGCTTCAATAAAATAGTCTCACCTCTTTGATTCCCTTCTGCTCTGTTCTGAGCAATAACTCCCATGTAACTCCAACTCACCTTCTCTCATACTCTTTTTTTTTTTTTTTTTTTTTTGAGACAGAGTCTTGCTCTGTCGCCCAGGCTGGAGTGCAACTGGAGATGCAGCAACCTTAGTTCAAAAATCCGAAATCTGAAATGCTCCCAAATCCAAAACTTTCTGAGTGCTAACATGAAGCCACAAGTGGAAAATTCCACATCTTCCCTCATGATGGGTCGCATATATTATTAAAAATATTATAAGAGTTACCCTCGGGCTATGTGTATAGCATATGAAATATAAAAGAATTTTGTGTTTAGACTTGAGTCCCATCCGCAGGATATTTATGTATATGTAAATATTCCAAAATGTGAAACATTTCTAGTCCCAAGCATTTCAGATAAGGGATACTCAACCTGTACATGCACATAGAGAATTCCATTCCCAGCTAGCACGCTTCCACCAACAGGGAGTTCCAACTTAGAACAGCTGTGTCCCACTCTCAGAGTGGCTGTTAAGAGACAGAGTTCTTTCCTCTATATGCTTAAAACCATCTTAGGAAGTAGTTTTATCTCCAGCTACTGGCTACAGAATGAGGGGCTAAGGTGAGGATCCCTCACTTAAGATGTGGGGACCTATCTTTTGTATTACTCAGAGCACCCAAAAGTACACAATGAAATCTGTTGCTCTAAATAGGACAGACTTCAAAAGACTGTCCTAGAAAACCTTCCAAACACTCAAGGAGATCAAGGTGAGGGCTGCTGATTCCACCCTAATCCAGACAACCATTATTAACTAGTGCAAAAATAAGTTTCTTGAGTGCACCCAAAAGTTCTTTTGCATAGTCTAATAATTTCCTGTTGCAATAACCTCTTAGGTATCACAAGCTAAATATTCTTAAACATTTAGTTGTACTTTCTCACTCAGCCAAACTTGTTGTTTACAATAAGCAAAGATGCTCTGTGTACCAGAATATCACAGAATGCCATGGGAGAAAAGGAGTTCTGGTGACAGAATAAAAATTAAAGGTCATCTCTTATTTGCACCGCATTCAGTACTCATAAATTCATTACTTAAGGCTATCTAGAATGAGTAGGTTTGTATTGTGGCTTTCAGGGTCTGTAAATCACACCGTCATCAATGAAGAACAAGGAGAGAATACAGAAAAGGTCTTATAACCTTTCCTCTCTTTTTATTTACCAACTGCAAGATTGGTGGGAGGGTGGAACAAGTTCTGTACTTGACAACATTCCCCCATAGAGAATTAAACCTGAGGTGCTAACTAAAATTATTTCATTGTCTTCTTAAGTAATGGACTCATTAATTCTCATTGATATTGATTAGTGCAGGAAAATGCATTACATTCTAATTAATGAGACTGTCTTAGTAAAAGGGGAAATGTTGCATAAAGTTAATTTGATTTTGTAAATTATTTTATTAATGAAAATGACTTTACATGAAGTTTGAGATAATCTACTACATTAACAAAATCCAATATGGGAAACAGGCCTCTTTGGTAATGCTATATTATCCTGAAAAAATTAAAAGCTATTGGCAAAAAAAAGGCAAAGGAAAGGATGGCTGTCTCCTTAAACCATTCTATTTACTGCAAAAGTTTAAAAATTAAACTATACTGTACTGAAATATTAAATGGAGGAACTTCATTCCTATCGGATATAGACCCCTGGAGGCAGGTACACATTATGCAGTAACCTGGACCTTACCATTCAATCTATGGCTTGGCTCTTTACATAGTAAATATTCCTTTTTATAACCTTGACTTTTTAGCTGTATCTTTTTTAGAGATTTCATTGGGGTGACACCATTTGTTACTTTATATATCTAATATAAAGGGTCTGCTTATGTGTTTTTTTAAACCATATTAAAATTTTAAGGGAATATCAGGGTCCCATAAATCAACATAAAATTAGCAGGCACATATAATACATAACTTACCTGGTGCAATAAACTGTTTGACATTGGTGAATCTAGACTTATCAGCCACATTAGCCATAAAGCAGCCCTTTGGCACAGTCCAGTCATTAGGCTTGTTGTTTTTGTCTCTGTCTTCTGCTGTTTCATATACCTCTATGTGAGGAGGTTTCTCAGTTAGATTCTTGCTGTAATGACTTAACCCATACTGTGCAATCTGGATTGGATAGAAATAGCCTTGAGGTCCCCATTGTGTAGATAATGGCACACCTATAAAATAGAGAAACAAAATGAATAATCATATCCAGACATTTACAAGCCTACTCCTAACACCATTCCTCACTGATTTACTGCTGGGGAATCTTACAGGGTTATCAGGAAGTTGTCGGCTTCCTTATAATACTGCTCTCATAATGACCAGATCTAGTACACCAAATTAACCAGATGTGAAAAACAAAAATTAAGTATTCTTTCACTCTCATTATTTGTTAACAAATAGTACAACGCTATAAATTACCTTTTAAGGACTGGCTTTTTATGTGTGTTATTTTTGCTCATGGCTACAGATGTCATGTTTCATAATCCTGTTTCATACATTCAAATTCTGCACAATTTAGATGCATATAGTTAATGTCACCACAGTTCTATTTTCTATATTAATCCTGAAATTTTCTTAAACATTTATACTTAACAATCAAGTTACTACATACTCATCTTTCCCTCCAATGTCAAAGTGTGGTCTACTAATTAGGTATGTCATCTGATGGTTAATGTATTTGCTTAAAAAGCCAGTTGTGGCCAGGCACAGTGGCTCATGCCTGTAATCCTAGCACTTTGAGAGGCCGAGGTCGGTGGATTGCCTGAGCTCAGGAGTTTGAGACCAGCCTGGGCGACACGGTGAAACCCTGTCTCTATTAACATACAAAAAGTTAGCTGGGGGTGCTGGCAGGTGCCTGTAATCCCAGCTATTTGGGAGGCTGAGACAGGAGAATCGCTTGAACCCAGGAGGCAGGGGTTGCAGTGAGCCGAGATGGCGCCACTGCCCTCCAGCCTGGATGATAGAGCAAGACTCTGTCTCAACAACAACAACAACGACAACAAAAAAGCCAGTTGTGACTTGGCAATTTAAAATATAAACACAGCTTGAAATTCTTTTTCATATCTTTCCCGTTAAAATGTAATTCTTAAGAATAAGAACTGTTTTTTAAAACATGAATTTAGTTTGTATATTTTACCACAGATTCTTGAAATAATTCATTAATGGATTACCTTTTGTAAAGTTCTAAGCACAACTTTTAAATGTTTGGTATTAGTGTTTATCTTAGTAATTTACTACGTAGGAGCTACAAATCCTACATTTACATAATGTTGTATTGCTGAATCATGTATGTATTGAGAGACAAACTACTATCTGTAGTTCTAAAATTAATAAGAATCTGATGAGCACAGCAGAGACTGGGAATCTACAAAATTTTATGTGTTTTGTTGTAGATTCAAAACAATGTTTAAGGAATTAGGTAGGCTACAGATAAGCTTTTTAACATTTGTACCTTTCCTCCAAAAGGGGTATCCCCTCTGTAATTCAAATAGAATTATCATCAATTAATAAAAGGTGGTTTATACAACCTCATTAAACATGAGTGGTGACTACAATAATGTGCAACTGGCGTAAGAACTGAGACTGATCAGTGAAACCAAGTAGCAGTCCAGAAACACATTCTAGTACTCCTAAGAATTTAGTATAATGACGAATATTCCACCAAACTCAGTGGGAAAAGAGATGATTCAATACATATTGGGGAAAAACATTTAAAATTAGGCTGTGACCTTGTACCATTTGCCAAAATATAAATCAATTTAGCAGAACTAAAAAAGTTAAATGTAAAAAAATGAAACCATAAAACTATCAGAGAAACTAAAAGTGAAAAGCTGATCATAATGTGGTGTGGCAAGTGCCTTTCTAAGCATAAAAAGAAGAGGTACAAAGATCCAAAAAACCCCGTCCTAAGTTTAATAAATGGAACTAAAAACTTCTACAACCAACAAATCATATGTAAAATGAAAAGACAACCAAAATGAAGAAATATCTTTAACAAATATGAGTACTGCTACCCTTACTACGTAAGTTCACACAAATACATTTTTAAAAAACTCCACTTATCACATTCGAAAAAGGGGTAAAGAAAATGAAAATACTGCAAAAAGCATAAGAAAAAGATACCTGATCTCACTAGCTGTTAAAGAGAGAAAATTATAATATCCCTCTGTAACCAACAGACAAAAAAAACAATGTTCCATGATGGCAAGAGTTGGGTGACAACGGCACCCTCATACTCTGCTGCTGGAAGCATGAGCAAGTTCCACCTTTCTGGAAAACAGCTGGCAAAACAGTGCAAAGGTTTGGCAGGTTATTTGACATGGCAGTTAATTATATTCTCAGAATAGGAATACACTACAATGAGAATAAAATTAAAATAGCAAGTAAAGATTAACAATGAAAATCTGTACCATTTATAATAGCAAAAAAAATGGAAATGTAGTTAGTCACCCTTTGTGCTACTGAATACCAGATTTTATTCACTCGATCTTAATTTATTATACATTTAAAAATAACTAAAAGAATATTACTGGATTGTTTGTAACACAAAGAAAGGATAAATGTTTGAGGTGATGGATACACCATTAACCCTGATGTGATGATTATTATACATTGCATGCCTGTATCAAAATACCTAATATACCCCATAAATACATACACTTACTATGTACCCACAAAAATTAAATATAAAACATTAATTAAAAACATAAAAAACCTGGAAATGACTTAACTGTACAACTAAAGAGAAGGGTCTTATACATTACATATATCATGGCATGTCCTTACTACAAATATTAGTTATTAAAATGTTCAATAAATATTCAGTGAGGGGAAATAGTCAAAACATGTTAAGTAGAAAACATCAGAATAAAAACTGACCATACAGTATGATCTGAATTTTTTTTTTATTATTGTACTTTAAGTTTTAGGGTACATGTGCACAATGTGCAGGTTTGTTACATATGTATCCATGTGCCGTGTTGGTGTGCTGCACCCATTAACTCATCATTTAGCATTAGGTCTATCTCCTAATGCTATCCCTCCCCCCTCCCCCCACCCCACAACAGTTCCCGGAGTGTGATGTTCCCCTTCCTGTGTCCATGTGTTCTCATTGTTCAATTCCCACCTATGAGTGAGAACATGTGGTGTTTGGTTTTTTGTCCTTGTGATAGTTTACTGAGAATGATGATTTCCAGTTTCATCCATGTCCCTACAAAGGACATGAACTCATCATTTTTTATGGCTGCATAGTATTCCATGGTGTATATGTACCACATTTTCTTAATCCAGTCTATCGTTGTTGGACATTTGGGTTGGTTCCCAGTCTTTGCTACTGTGAATGGTGCCACAATAAACATACGTGTGCATGTGTCTTTATAGCAGCATGATTTATAGTCCTTTGGGTATATACCCAGTAATGGGATGGCTGGGTCAAATGGTATTTCTAGTTCTAGATCCCTGAGGAATTGCCACACTGACTTCCACAGTGGTTGAACTAGTTTACAGCCCCACCAACAGTGTAAAAGTGTTCCTATTTCTCCACATCCTCTCCAGCACCTGTTGTTTCCTGACTTTTTAATGATGGCCATTCTAAATGGTGTGAGATGGTATCTCACTGTGGTTTTGATTTGCATTTCTCTGATGGCCAGTGATGATGAGCATTTTTGCATGTGTTTTTTGGTTGCACAAATGTCCTCTTTTGAGAAGTGTCTGTTCATGTCCTTTGCCCGCTTTTTGATGGGGTTGTTTTTTTCTTGTAAATTTGTTTGAGTTCATTGTAGATTCTGGATATTAGCCCTTTGTCAGATGAGTACGTCGCAAAAATTTTCTCCCATTTTGTAGGTTGCTTGTTCACTCTGATGGTAGTTTCTTTTGCTGTGCAGAAGCTCTTTAGTTTAATTAGATCCCATTCGTCAATTTTGGCTTTTGTTGCCATTGCTTTTGGTGTTTTAGACATGAAGTCCTTGCCCACGGCTATGTCCTGAATGGTAATGCCTAGGTTTTCTTCTAGGGTTTTTACGGTTTTAGGTCTAACATGTAAGTCTTTAATCCATCTTGAATTAATTTTTGTGTAAGGTGTAAGGAAGGGATCCAGTTTCAGCTTTCTACATATGGCTAGCCAGTTTTCTCAGCACCATTTATTAAATAGGGAATCCTTTCCCCATTGCTTGTTTTTGTCAAGTTTGTCAAAGATCAGATAGTTGTAGATAAGCAGCATTATTTCTGAGGGCTCTGTTCTGTTCCACTGATCTATATCTTTGTTTTGGTACCAGTACCATGCTGTTTTGGTTACTGTAGCCTTGTAGTATAGTTTGAAGTCAAGTAGCGTGACGCCTCCAGCTTTGTTCTTTTGGGTTAGGATTGACTTGGCAATGCGGGCTCTTTTTTGGTTCCATATGAACTTTAAAGTAGTTTTTTCCAATTCTGTGAAGAAAGTCATTGGTAGCTTGATGGGGATGGCATTGAATCTATAAATTACCTTGGGCAGTATGGCCATTTTCATGATATTGATTCTTCCAACCCATGAGCATGGAATGTTCTTCCATTTGTTTGTATCCTCTTTTATTTCATTGAGCAGTGGTTTGTAGTTCTCCTTGAAGAGGTCCTTCACGTCCCTTGTAAGTTGGATTCCTAGGTATTTTATTCTCTTTGAAGCAATTGTGAATGGTAGTTCACTCATGATTTGGCTCTCTGTTTGTCTGTTATTGGTGTATAAGAATGCTTGTGATTTTTGTACATTGATTTTGTATCCTGAGACTTTGCTGAAGTTGCTTATCAGCTTAAGGAGATTTTGGGCTCAGACAATGGGGTTTTCTAGATATACAATCATGTCATCTGCCAACAGGGACAATTTGACTTCCTCTTTTCCTAATTGAATACCCTTTATTTCCTTCTCCTGCCTAATTGCCCTGGCCAGAACTTCCAACACTGTGGAATAGGAGTGGTGAGAGAGGGCATCCCTGTCTTGTGCCAGTTTTCAAAGGGAATGCTTCCAGTTTTTGCCCATTCGGTATGATATTGGCTGTGGGTTTGTCATAGATAGCTCTTATTATTTTGAGGTACGACCCATCAATATCTTTTATTGAGAGTTTTTAGCATGAAGGGTTGTTGAATTTTGTCAAAGGCCTTTTCTGCATCTATTGAGATAATCATGTGGTTTTTGTCTTTGGTTCTGTTTATATGCTGGATTACATTTATTGATTTGCATATGTTGAACCAGCCTTGCATCCCAGGGACGAAGCCCACTTGATCATGGTGGATAAGCTTTTTGATGTGCTGCTGGATTCGGTTTGCCAGTATTTTATTGAGGATTTTTGCATCAATGTTCATCAAGGATATTGGTCTGAAATTCTCTTTTTTTGGTTGTGTCTCTGCCCGGCTTTGGTATCAGGATGATGCTGGCCTCATAAAATGAGTTAGGGAGGATTCTCTCTTTTTCTATTGGTTGGAATAGTTTCAGAAGGAATGGTACCAGTTCCTCCTTGTACCTCCAGTAGAATTCGGCTGTGAATCCATCTAGTCCTGGACTCTTTTTGGTTGGTAAGCTATTGATTATTGCCACAATTTCAGAGCCTGTTATTGGTCTATTCAGAGACTCAACTTCTTCCTGGTTTAGTCTTGGGAGGGTGTATGTGTCCAGGAATTTATCCATTTCTTCTAGATTTTCTAGTTTATTTGCATAGAGGTGTTTGTAGTATTCTCTGATGGTAGTTTGTATTTCTGTGGGATCGGTGGTGATATCCCCTTTATCATTTTTTATTGCATCTATCTGATTCTTCTCTCTTTTCTTCATTAGTCTTGCTAGCGGTCTATCAATTTTGTTGATCTTTTCAAAAAACCAGGTCCTGGATTCATTAATTTTTTGAAGGGTTTTCTGTGTCTCTATTTCCTTCAGTTCTGCTCTGATTTTAGTTATTTCTTGCCTTCTGCTAGCTTTTGAATGTGTTTGCTCTTGCTTTTCTAGTTCTTTTAATTGTGATGTAAGGGTGTCAATTTTGGATCTTTCCTGCTTTCTCTTGTGGGCATTTAGTGCTATAAATTTCCCTCTACACACTGCTTTGAATGTATCCCAGAGATTCTGGTATGTTGTGTCTTTGTTCTCGTTCGTTTCAAAGAACATCTTTATTTCTGCCTTCACTTTGTTATATACCCAGTAGTCATTCAGGAGCAGGTTGTTCAGTTTCCATGTAGTTGAGCGGTTTTGAGTGAGTTTCTTAATCCTGAGTTCTAGTTTGATTGCACTGTGGTCTGAGACACAGTTTGTTATAATTTCTGTTCTTTTACATTTGCTGAGGAGAGCTTTACTTCCAACTATGTGGTCAATTTTGGAATAGGTGTGGTGTGGTGCTGAAAAGAATGTATATTCTGTTGATTTGGGGTGGAGAGTTCTGTAGATGTCTATTAGGTCCGCTTGGTGCAGAGCTGAGTTGAATTCCTGGGTATCCTTGTTAACTGTCTCGTTGATCTGTCTAATGTTGACAGTGGGGTGTTAAAAGTCTCCCATTATTATTGTGTGGGAGTCTAAGTCTCTTTGTAGGTCACTCGGGACTTGCTTTATGAATCTGGGTGCTCCTGTATTGGGTGCATATATATTTAGGATAGTTAGCTCTTCTTGTTGAATTGATCCCTTTACCATTATGTAATGGCCTTCTTTGTCTCTTTTGATCTTTGTTGGTTTAAAGTCTGTTTTATCAGAGACTAGGATTGCAACCCCTGCCTTTTTCTGTTTTCCATTTGCTTGGTAGATCTTCCTCCATCCTTTTATTTTGAGCCTATGTGTGTCTCTGCACGTGAGATGGGTTTCCTGAATACAGCACACTGATGGGTCTTGACTCTTTATCCAATTTGCCAGTCTGTGTCTTTTAATTTGAGCATTTAGCCCATTTACATTTAAAGTTAATATTATGTGTGAATCTGATCCTATCATTATGATGTTAGCTGGTTATTTTGCTCGTTAGTTGATGCAGTTTCTTCCTAGCCTTGATGGTCCTTACAATTTGGCATGATTTTGCAGTGGCTGGTACTGGTTGTTCCTTTCCATGTTTAGTGCTTCCTTCAGGAGCTCTTTTAGGGCAGGCCTGGTGGTGACAAAATCTCTCAGCATTTGCTTGTCTGTAAAGTATTTTATTTCTCCTTCACTTATGAAGCTTAGTTTGGCTGGATATGAAATTCTGGGTTGAAAATTCTTTTCTTTAAGAATGTTGAATATTGGCCCCCACTCTCTTCTGGCTTGTAGAGTTTCTGCCGAGAGATCCACTGTTAGTCTGATGGGCTTCCCTTTGTGGGTAACCCGACCTTTCTCTCTGGCTGCTCTTAACATTTTTTCCTTCATTTCAACTTTGGTGAATCTGACAATTATGTGTCTTGGAGTTGCTCTTCTCGAGGAGTATCTTTGTGGCATTCTCTGTATTTCCTGAATCTGAATGTTGGCCTGCCTTGCTAGATTGGGGAAGTTCTCCTGGATAATATCCTGCAGAGTGTTTTCCAACTTGGTTCCATTCTCCCTGTCACTTTCAGGTACACCAGTCAGATGCAGATTTGGTCTTTTCACATAGTCCCATATTTCTTGGGGGCTTTGTTCATTTCTTTTTATTGTTTTTTCTCTAGACTTCTTTTCTCGCTTCATTTCATTCATTTCATCTTCCATCGCTGATACCCTTTCTTCCAGTTGATTGCATTGGCTCCTGAGGCTTCTGTATTCTTCATGTAGTTCTTGAGCCTTGGCTTTCAGCTCCATCAGCTCCTTTAAGCACTTCCCTGTATTGGTTATCCTAGTTATACATTTGTCTAATTCTTTTTCAAAGTTTTTAACTTCTTTGCCTTTGGCTTGAATTTCCTCCTGTAGCTTGGAGTAGTTTGATCGTCTGAAGCCTTCTTCTCTCGTCAAAGTCATTCTCCGTCCAGCTTTGTTCCGTTGCTGGTGAGGAACTGCGTTCCTTTGGAGGAGGAGAGGCGCTCTGCTTTTTAGAGTTTCCAGTTTTTCTGCTCTGTTTTTTCCCCATCTTTGTGGTTTTATCTACTTTTGGTCTTTGATGATGGTGATGTACAGATGGGTTTTTGGTGTGGATGTCCTTTCTGTTTGTTAGTTTTCCTTCTAACAGACAGGACCCTCAGCTGCAGGTCTGTTGGAGTTTGCTAGAGGTCTACTCCAGACCCTGTCTGCCTGGGTGTCAGCAGCAGTGGCTGCAGAACAGCAGATTTTCGTGAACCACGAATGCTGCTGTCTGATCGTTCCTCTGGAAGTTTTGTCTCAGAGGAGTACCCGGCCGTGTGAGGTGTCAGTCTGCCCCTACTGGGGGGTGCCTCCCAATTAGGCTGCTCAGGGGTCAGGGACCCACTTGATGAGGCAGTCTGCCTGTTCTCAGATCTCCAGCTGCGTGCTGGGAGAACCACTACTTTCTTCAAAGCTGTCACACAGGGACAAAGTCTGCAGAGGTTACTGCTTTCTTTTTGTTTGTCTGTGCCCTGTCCCCAGAGGTAGAGCCTACAGACGCAGGCAGGCCTCCTTGAGCTGTGATGGGCTCCACCCACTTTGAGCTTCCCAGCTGCTTTGTTTACTTAATCAAGCCTGGGCAATGGCGGACGCTCCTCCCCCAGCCTCGCTGCCGCCTTGCAGTTTAATCTCAGACTGCTGTGCTAGCAATCAGTGAGACTCTGTGGGCATGGGACCCTCCAAGCAAGATGCGGGATATAATTTCCTGGTGTGCCGTTTTTTAAGCCCGTCGGAAAAGCGCAGTATTAGGGTGGGAGTGACCCGATTTTCCAGGTGCCGTCTGTCACCCCTGTCTTTGACTAAGAAAGGGAACTCCCTGACCCCTTGCGCTTCCCGAGTGAGGCAATGCCTAGCCCTGCTTCGGCTCGTGCACGGTGCGCTGCACCCACAGTCCTGCGCCCACTGTCTGGCACTCCCTAGTGAGATGAACCTGGTACCTCAGATGGAAATGCAGAAATCACCCGTCTTCTGCGTCGCTCATGCTGGGAGCTGTAGACCGGAGCTGTTCCTATTCGGCCATCTTGGCTCCACCCCCCTGAATTTTTTTTTAAAGATGCATTTCTACCATGCAGCCATAAAAAAGAAAGAGATCACGTTCTTTTTAGAAATATGGATGGAGCTAGAGGCCATTATCCTTAGCAAACCAACGCAGGAACAGAAAACCAAATATTGCATGTTCTCACTTCTAAGTGGGAGCCAAATGATGAAAACACATGGACACATAGAGGGGAACAACACACACTGGGGCCTGCTGGAGGGTGGAGGGTAGGCAGTGGGCGAGGACCAGAAAAATAACTTAATACCTAGGTGACAAAATAATCCGTAAAACAAATCTCCATGACATGAGGTTACCTATACAACAAACCTGCACATGTACCCCTGAACTTAAAAGTTAAAAATAAAATAAAATAACTTAAAATAAAATAAAAAATATATTTCTACAACAAAAAAAGATTGGGGAAAAAAGTCAAAATATTAATAGTGGTTATGGGTACTTCTTACTTTTTTATTTTAGAATTTAGGCACCTATTAATTTCATGCGTTTAAAAAATTGCTGAAAAAAAGGTTTGACTCTGAATATCTTTGAAATCTCTATTACTCTCCTGAATCACTGTATAGTAAACATCATTATGATTATGCTAAAACATATGTCTAAGTACAAAGGCCTCCAGAGAATATATAAAAATAATAATAATTATATTGAGGTGGTAAGAGTATAGGTGAATCTGGTCGATTCTCTCTTCTAAACATTTGGTAAGGATATTGGCCAGGCACTGTGCCTCATGTCTGTAATTCCAGCACTTTGGGAGGCTAAGGCGGGAGGACTGCTTGAGTCCGGGAGTTTCAGACAAGCCTGGACAACAAAGTGAGACACTGCTTTTACAAAAAATAAATTTTAAAAAATTAGTTGGGCATGGTGGAGCATGCCTATCATCCCAGCTACTTGGGAGGCTGAGGTGGGAGGATCACTTGAGCCTGGGAGATTGAGACTGCAGTGAGCCATGACAGTGTCACTGCACTCCAGGCCTGGGTGACAGAGTGAGATTCTGTCTCAAAATAAGAGAAAAAGATATTATAAAAAATTTATCTAAGCAGTAAAAACAAATGAAAAAACTCCTGCATCAGATATGTAAATTCCAACTTCCAACTTGATGAATAAACACACCATTAACTTCACAGACATGGGTGGGCTATAATCCTTCAGTCTGTGGGAGTCTGAAAATATCCACATGGTCACCAAGTGAGCACAAACTTCTTTCCAGAGCAAAAAATATACACTTAGTTAGTTAAAAGCTTGTTTCAATACAGATTTTAAAATATTAAGATCTTAAAATCACTTTATAACAAAATGAGGAAAGTAAAACCCAAACCAAGAAATCTCAAAACATATTAAGCTCTTTCCTCTGTTTAAGTGATATACTTTAAAGTCAAATTCAATTTGGCTTTCTGGTTTGAAAAGCAAATTCCAAAGCATATTAATTGTATCCACAAGGAACTCTTACTGCCCCAGGTTTTAAAGACAATGAAAAACGTAATAGACTAGGAGTTCAGTATAAAGTCCGGAGAAAAAGCATCTACGTATTGTCTTGTTCTGAAGACTTGAAACCTCCTTCCAGAGATGACACCTGACTAATTAGGTAACTAGACCACACTGGTACACTGATGGGTCCACTGGATGGTCTCTCTCCTTTTCCCATCTCTCACAGGATTCTAGCTATATATTTTAATGCAAAATTCTGGAGAAGCAGTGCCTTTACCTTACTGGTGAGAATTTTAGATTCTGAGTTAGGTTAATAAAATAATTCTATTTGCCCAGGTATGGTGTTACGGCAGCCCTTAAGTCATAGCACCTAGGAAGTTGCCCTAGGTTCGGGCTTAACCTGTTCCTCCCTGCCATATTAGAGTGATGAAAGGTCTTTTGACAGTAAGCTATGTACTTGATGTATAATTAACAACATTTTCTTATTCCTCAACACAATCATGCTTGAAAAATGCAAGTGAAGCAGACAGATACCAACCTTCAACCCCACTTATGCACTTGACTCTGTCTCGGACTTCCACATTGTAGCCTTCAAAAGACATAAACACACCATCGGGGTGATAGGGGGCTCTCTGTGCATAGACTTTGGAATAGCTATGAGAGAATTCAAACCGATCATAGCCATCATACTGAACCACCTTTCCATAAACATCAAAATATTTCTCAACCCAAGTGAATGGAAGAAAGACTTCGTTCCCCTCTCGTCTCCCTTTAATTGTATGTTCATCATTTATGAGACAGTCAATTTCTTCATATTTGAGCCCTAATACCTTACTTCCCACATTGCTATTGAAGCCCCCAACAACAGGGGGTGCTTTCTGCTGTTCCTGAGGGAGTGCTTCCTCAGACTGTTGTTTGGCCACGTGGTTCATATAGTTGTTACTCTCAGATGCTGCTGCTCTTTTTTCAAACCCATCCACTCTGAAGCCACTACTCAAACGCCGTGGAAACTGGATCGCTTTGTCACTGGAACATTTATTCCACAAAAGTACTGTGACCAAAGTGAAGAGTGCGCAGATAATAATCAAAGTCTTATAGTTGACCCGAGCTGCCAAGCAACGCATATTCAGACCATACCTATGGAGGCAAGAAGAAAAAAAATCATGCAAAGATGTACTACTGGCATTTCACAGGATAAAGTTTTCTTTGCTTTTTTTTTTTTTTTTAAATGCTGAATAACTGTATTAGGACAATTTTGGATCAGATTTAAAACTGCAAACTCAAACTTTTCAGCACAAAAAAGGGTAAGAGGTACTTCCTCCTTTTGGTGAAATCCTTAGTTAGGTCAAGCTTCTAAAGCAGAGATGTTCAAACTTTCTTAGTTTGTGGCTCCCTTGGTATCTCAGTAACTTTTCATAATGCCCCCTAGGCCAAAAGAAATACCTAATACGGTTTGAGTATGCTGTACCCAAAATGCTTGGGACCAGAAGGGTTTTGGATTTTGGATTTTTCTCAGATTTGGGAATATCTGCATTACACTTAACAGTTCAGCACCCCAGATCTAAAATCTGAAATGCTTCACTGAGTATTTCTTTAGAGCAACACGTTGATGCTCAAAAAGTTCTTGATTTTGAAGCATTTTGTATTTTGTATTTCTGAACTTGGGATGCTCACCGTGTAGCATTTATTAAATAGTTGGGGCCAAATAACTACTTACATACAAGTGTTTATGTCCTAACACCTTAGTAGCTGTCTGAAAAAACACAGTAGACCTTTTCAAGGTAAACATCAACATCCATGTTGCTAAATCCAACAATGAATTTTTAGTGCTCATCCTACTTGACCTCCTAACAGCATAAAATAGGCAATAGCGCTTTCCTTCTTGAAACATTTTCTTCCCATGGTTTCTAGGGCACCATTCTCTTTTGGTTCTCCTAAAATCCCACTGGCTGTTCTTCTCTTCTTTGAATCTTCCTTTTCATCTCCCTAATTCTTAAATGTTAGAGTACCTTAGGGTCCCAGTCTTTTGACTTCTTTATCTCTATTCACTCTATTCACTTTGATCTCACCCAACCTCATGCCTTTAAATACAAGGCTGACTATCCCCAAATTCTCTCGCCAGGCCAGGCCTTTCTTCAGAGCTGCAGATACATATAACCAAATACATATATCTTTATTTGCAGGTCAAATAAATTTCTGAAATAACATCCAAAACTTAACTCCCAATCTTTTCCTCAATCTGTTCCACCCTTCCTACTGCTCAGACTAAAAATCTTGACCCTTTCTTATTCACTCAATATCCCATAAGTCAGGAAATTCTGTTGGCTCTACCTTCAAATTATACCCAGAATCTGACCTCTTTTCACCAACTACATTGTTACTACCACGTCAGAACCACTGTCAACTTTCACCTGGAACACAGCAGTGATATTCAAACTGGTCTCTCTCCTTCTACCCTTACCCTGCTACTCCACCCTCAAGTCTATTCTCAATACAGCAGTCAGAATGATGCTCTTAAATTTAAGTCAGATCATGTCATTCCAGTCCTGATGGGAGGAAAATGTCATCCTGTTGCTTTTTCTGGCCATATAGTGTATGAGCCTGTTGTGATTGCAAAGCAAGTAGTCCTGGGTTACTTTTTGCTGGGATGATTGGGAAACATGGGAAATTATGGATAGTTACATGTATAACATATGATACATTTCAGCCTGCTGAGAGAAAAGGGAGTAGTTTAACTGCCGTTTGCCACAGGAGCTCTGTAATTTATTGTATGGTGTGAATCAACAACTAATTTTATTGTTTTTAATCCCCCCTTCTCATTTTCCCCTCAACCCTTTTGGCAGCAATGATATATTAAAAAAAAATCAAATGCTAAACTTCCGTTTCTCAAGAAGTTGATGGTGAATGTGTAATTCATTCATTTCTTTTACTTCCAATGGAAAGCAAACTTTGCACCCTTCAGTGTCTGAAAACAGCTGTATTCTGCTCTCACCCTTGATTAATAGTTTGGCAGGTTGTAGAATCCATGGTTGCATATTATTTTTTCTCTAAATGTTGTAGGCAATACTTTACTGTCTTAAATCATTAAGAGTTATTCATAAGGGGTTTGATTTCAGTCTCTTAATTGTTACTATGTGTGTGATTTCTTTCTGGATTTTTGTTTATCCTAGGAATTCTGCAGTTTTGAGATGTGTCACAGTACCATGTTTGATTCTCTATTTCAGCGCTTGGTGTGCCCTTTCAATCTAAAAACTTGTGTCCTCCTATTCTTGTTTAATGGATATAGTATCTTCTTGGATCTCTGAATATATTAGATGATTTCTTCTTCTTTTTTAAAAATAAAGTTCTTTCTTATTAGTTTTACTTTTTCCACTGGCCATTTTCCTGGTTATTTAGTCTTTCATGCCATTAGTTTTTCCCACTATGCCTGGTGATCTTCGGTTACTCGTTCACATTTAAGGGAGAATGACTCATTAGCCAACATAGATTTCCTGTGTTATTTTGAAGATAGTCTGATTTTGGCTAGATTGTTCCCCTGGAGGGGATAAAAAGAGGGAGCTCTGTGTGGGCTGGACATAAGCTGACTGGCAGTGTTCCCACAGGGTGAGTGGGTGGGAGCCAGGAGACCTTTCAAATGCCAGAAAGAAGATGGTGTTTTCTCTTTTGTTACACGAACACAGAACACACTTTAGAAGCCTTCGTCTTTCTCATGCTCTCTAAAGAAAATCTGCTTAGTGTTTGCCTGGGATTCTTGCCAGCTATCTGTATTCAAGTGTAGGGGTGAAAGAGGTATGAGGAGGGGAGAAGAGGGTATAGTTGGGCCTACTGGTACTCAACTAGAGATCCGGAAATCTGTTCAACTATCATCCTTGGGTAGTCCTCCTATTTACTGTTACTGGCTTCTTCATTTCTCATTTTTAGACATTTTGTTTTGGTGGGGCATCAGAAGGGAAAGGAGGTGAATACAGATTTTAAGAACTGGAAACCCAATAATGCATTTTTAACCCTATTAACTGAGAATAATTCATTTCATCATCTGCATTATTACTATGAGAAACCAAAATGTGTAACAAACAAAACTTTAGAAGTCATATAAATTGAGGATTTCCTTATATTGTAGTGGGGACAAACTGATAACACTAAATGGTGTTTTTTTTTAAATCCTTCATTAAAAACACTTATATGTCAACAGCTGAGTAATCTGTCAGCTATGCCTTACATTTTGACCAATTAATATAGAAATATAAAGAAAGCTTTTTATCCCATCTTTGAGAAGTGCCCTTCCTCCGCTACTCAAATGCCTGTAACCCTGCTTATGGAACAAGGTTACTGATATAGTTTGGGTATTTGTCCCCACCCAAATCTCATGCTGAAATGTAATCTTCAGTGTTGGAGGTGGGGTCTGGGGGGAGGTGTTTGGATCACGGGGGTGCATCCCTCTTGAATGGCTTAGCGCCATCCCCTTGATGATGAATGAGTTTGTGTGAGATCTGGTTGCTGAAAAGTATTGCCCACACTCCCTTGGCTCCTGCCCTGGCCATGTGACCTGCCTGCTCCAGTTCTGCCTTCTGCCATGAGTAAAAGCTCCCTGAAGCCTCACCAGAAGCTGAGTGGATGCTGGCACCATGTTTGTATAGCCTGCAGAATTGTGAGCCAATTTTAAACCTCTTTTTTTAAAAAAATAAATTGCCCAGTCTCAGGTATTCCTTTACAGCAATGCAAGAACAGGCTAACACAGCTACCAATATGTTGAAGCACACGATGGGAAAGTAAAGAAAAATCAAATTTAAAAACTTCCAATAATCCTTATGTTCAGGTTTTATTGTCTGATGTCATTCGTTACTAAAGACAATCAGGGCTTCTTAAAGAAATGAGTAATTCCAGGTCTAGGGATGGGACACCTTGCCACACCAGAAAACAAACTTTCAACGACCAATGAGATAAAAATCAAGGGTGTCAAAAAAGCAGCAGGAGATGGATAAAATTAGAAAATTATTGCTAATTGCTAAAACTGAGAGTGATAGATATATTGGAAGTTCAGTATACCACTCACTATATACTTTTGTTTAAACATTTCCATAAATATATAACATCATGGCAAAAAGACACAGGAATCAGTCTAAAAGGTCCTCTTCTCTATTAGTCAAATTTGTAAGAATTATGACTGAAGTAGACTGAAACACAACGAAGCAATAAAAATCCATGAATCTGCAATAATATTTAAAAAGGAGAAAGCCAGCAAAAAACTGACCTAATCATCTGAGCTGACAAAAATTGGCAACTGAGTGAAAAAAATTATTTACTGGTCTTTGTAGGAGCAACCATATTTCAGAACAAATCAATAACCCTAGTAAATAAAATACTCTGTTGTACAAAAGGCTATCTAATAATAGTAAGTAAATTTTTTTAAAAAATCAGAAAGTTAGCATTATGTAATCCCTCATGATATTACAGATTCAGGCAAGTGTTAAATGCAGGTATATGTTTGCCATGACCTAGAGATTCATACTGTGCAAAGTAACACCAAATACATTATTTTCTAGCTGAAAGAAGAAAAAGATTAAACTTGACAGTGAAAGGATCAGACAGTCATACCCTAATTCAGTGGTCAACTTTAGTCTCCTTAATTGTGACCCATCCAGAAGCTGTCTCCTGATAAGTCATAATAAGAAATATATCACTTATCATATATTCCAGCCCAAAATGTTTCACTTGGATCTCTCAGGACATAAAATTTAATCTCTGGTTAACAGGAAATACAAGGGATAGAGGAACAAGTTAAAGGAGGAAGCAACCAGACACTTCTGGAAGGTGAGACATCCTGCAGGACAGCTGGTCCTGTCTCCTCAACTCAATTAGTGATATGAAAAGAAAAAAAGAGGGGGCTGTTTTGTGTGTGTGTGTGTTTTTTAAGAGACTTAGGGACATAACAACCAGATGTGAAACTTGGTCCTAGACTGGGAAATTCAACAATGGACTTGATAAAATGGAAAGATACTGAAATGAAGACTGTTAACTGAAAAAAACAGGTTACAAAACAGTGCATTTAGTATTATCTTATTTTAAGTAAACAATGCATATATAGGTCTTTATTTTCTAATTTTCCATGATCATGCTTACTGTTTTGTTTTTTTTTAACTATAAAAAATGGCATGTGCTTGCAGTCCCAGCTACTTGGGACTGGGGTAGGAGGAACACTTGAGCCCAGGAGTTCTGGGCTATAGGGTGCTATGCCAATTGGGTGTCCACATTAAGTTTGCCATCAGTATGATGACCTCCCGGGAGTAGAGAACCACCAAGTTGCCTAAGGAGGGATGAACCAGCCCCGGCTGGAAATGGAGTGTGATGATCAGTAGTGGGATTGCGCCTGTGAAGAGCCACTGTATTCCAGCCTGGGCAACACAGCGAGATCCCATCTCTTAAAAAAAAAATGAAAAACTAAGAAGGGCAAGGTTAACTTTGTTAAAATATTGAAAGAAAAAAATGTTTGTCAGTTAAAAATCTGTAGAAAAATTTAGCTTTCAAACGGGCACAGGGTTTTTTCACGGGGGCAGGGATGATAAGGAGATGGAAGGAAGATGAAGAGAAGGAAATCTCTGAGTGTTGACATACAGTATTAACTAAAAAATAGGCTCATTTAAAGAGAAACACAGTAATTTCATTATAATGTTGCCAAATTGTAGAAAACTGACACAGATACTCTGAAATTTCAAGAAGTAGATTGCACTGACATTCCGCTAGGTATAAATGATGGTAACTTTGAGTGGTGAGAGGCTTCCTACTTATTTTGAAGCTTTTGCCACATCTACAAAATAGATTGATGTTTTAGGTAAAACCAACAAATGAAAAACTCACAAATAAAAAAAAAATCTTGAAACCTCACCTACTGCTGACCCTAAAGATTTATTTCATTAGAAATAGAATCCAATAAAAATCAGGTCTTACAATGCTGGATATCTAAAACAGAAAATGTCATGCAGTAAGCATCATAAAGAAACTGTGGAAAAACTTCTTTGTAGAAATAGTTAAAAATTAGGGAAAGTAAAATATAACTTTTAGGGTTTTTTTTTGGAAAGTAAATTGTTCTATTCTAAAGCGATTTGCAATTCAACTATCTTTTCTGTGATACTTTACTTTTCAGATTTATTTTCCTAGTTACTCCAAGTAACTATTAGAGTAATTCACTAAATATCAGGAACTATGGATAGCATCATGAGCTTCCAAAATATGAAGGTTATATTTCAGTAAAGAACAACCTTTCAATAGGTTTTTTAAATACTCACTTACATTGTTATTGGCTTTTTTTCCTCTGAATAATGTAGGCCAAGGTTTCCCTGCTTATTTCTCTTATCTACTTATGCATCTATTTATGTTTCCTATAATTCCTTGATTGAGAAGAATGCTTACTCTTATTAAAAAAATAATTTATTGATACTGAGTAAGTAGACGAAATAGTAATTGCTCAACAAATAATCAAACTCACTGATTGTTTTGATCAATATTTGTTCAGCAGCTACTATGTGGCAGGTAAGGCATTATCCATGTCTCTGAAGGACAGATTAGCAGGCAGAAAAAATAACAATGCTAAGATTTAAGAACTGTAAAAAAAAGTTATGTAGACTACGCTATAAAACACCTTAACCTTTTAAGGTGTTAAGAAAAGCTTCCAGGTAGAATGAATTGAAGATTGACAGTTAAGCATGCTCCCAAGTCAGGGTATTTGCACTTGTCATTCCCCATGCCTAGCACTCTATTTCTCCAGATATCCATTTGGATGGCTCTCTCACTTCATTCAGGTCACCGCTTAAATGCCAATATAATAGAAAGGGCTTCCCTGACCACCTTATCTAAAATACCAGTTCTCACCCCATCATTCTGTAGGTCCTTACTCAGTTTTATTTTTTTCATAGAATTTATCACCATTTGACATATGATACATTTAAATTATTCATCCCCAATCCACTAGAATGCAAATTCCATGAGGGCTGGGGTTTTGCTTCTCCTGGTCACTGTTTTATCCCCAATACTTAGAAATGTGCCTAGCTTGGCTCATGCCTGTAATCCCAGCACTTTGGGAGGCCGAGGTGGGAGGATCACTTGACAAGGTCAGGAGTTTGAGACCAGCCTGGTCAACATGGTGAAACCCCATCTCTACTAAAAATACAAAAAATTAGCTGGGCATGGTGGTGCGCACCTGTTGTCCCAGCTACTTGGGAGGCTGAGGCAGGAGAATTGCTTGAACCTGGGAGGCAGAGGTTGCCATGAGCTGAGATCACCATTGCACTCCGGCCTGGGCAACAGAGTGAGGGGGCAAAAAAAAATGTGTGCCTAGCTCAGAGTAGACATTCATTAAAGGTTTGTTGAATAAATGAACATTGTTAAATATTCTTTCCTCTCCTTTGCTCCCTCCTTTCCTTCCTTTCTTGAAAGGAAGCAAGCAAGCAAGCAAGCACTTGCCCTATATAATTAAAAAATAAAAACAAAAAACAGACATTTGAACCAGACAACTTTGTTTTCTTTCCAATATTTGGGTATTCAGAAATTGTAATCCAAATAAAAATGAACATAACTAACATAACAGAATATGGACTGTGATGCTGTATATTGGCCAATTTTAAAACAGATTTACAATTTAATTACTGCTGTTAGTAATGTTCCATCTGTTTACTGCTTAATAGACCAAGATTTAAATTATACAGTCAAATTGTTAAATATCCAGTGATAGCTGTAACTCAAATGAGAACTGCCTAATATTTTTGGTTGTTAGGATCCTTCTAGTAACATAAACAAGTAGAATTCTCTGGTAGCTACTCACAATAAGGCAAAACAGGAAGGAAATTTTGCAAGTCTCTTCTATTTTTTAGTAACAAAATTGAAATGATCTGTGATACAAGTGCTCATAATACTTCAAATAAGATTGTATTTCTAGGAAAAAAATCCCAAAGAAACTGAGTAGGAGGTATATATATGGCCATGCTTTATGTTACCGAATTCTCACAGTATTTCTAATATTTTCTCATAATTATATGTTATGGTGATCTGTGATCAGTATCTTCAATGTTGCTATTGTAATTGTTTTGGGGTACTATTAACTGTACTCATATAAGATGGCAACCTTTATTGATAAATGTTGTATGTGTTCTGACTGCTCCAATGACCAGCTGTTCCCCGATTCCCTGTTTCTGACCTTCTCCTTGGGCCTTGCTATTTTCTGAGACACAATAATATGGACATTAGGCCAATTAATAACTCTACAATGACCAGTTAACTATTCAAGTGAAAGGAAGAGCCACATGTCTCTCACTTTAAAACAAAAGCTAGAAATGATTAAGCTCAGTGAGAAGGGCATGTCTAAAGCCAAAATAGGCTAAAAGCTAGGCCTCTTGTGCCAAACAGCCAAGTTGTGATAGCAATGGAAAAGTTCTTGGTGGAAGTTAAAATTGCTACTCCGGTGAACACATGAATGAAAAGAAAGTGAAACAGCCTTATTGCTGATACAGAGAAAATTTGGGCGGTCTTAAGGTCAAACCAGCCACAATATTCCCTGAAGCCAAAGCCTAATAATCCACAGCAAAGCCCTAACCCTCTTCAATTTTATGAAGGCTGAGAGAGGTGAGGAAGCTGCAGAAGAAAAGTTGGAAGCTAGCAGAGGCTGGTTTATCAGGTACAAGGTAAAGCAGCAAGTGCTGATGTAGAAGCTACAGCAAGTTATTCAGAAGCTCTAGCTAAGATCATTGATGAACGCAGCCACACTAAACAGATTTTCAATGTAGACAAAGCAGTCTTCTATTAGAAGAAGATGCCATCTAGGACTTTCATAGCTAGAGAGAAGTCAATGCCTGGCTTCAAAGCACCAGCTGACTCTTGTTAGGGGCTAATGCAACTGGTGACTTTAAGTTGAGGCCAATGCTCCTTTATAATTCTGAAAATACTAGAGCCCTTAAGAATTATGCTAAATCTACTCTTCCTGCACTCTATAAATGGAACAACAAAGCCTGGATGACAGCACATCTGTTTATGACATGGTTTACTGAGTATCTGAAGCCCACTGTTGAGACCTACTGCTCAGAAAAAAGATTCCTTTCAAAATGTTACTGCCCATTGACGATACATCTGGTCACCCAAGAGCTCTGATGGAGATGTACAAGGAGATTAATTCTGTATCCATGCCTGCTAACACAACATCCATTCTGCAACCCACAGATGAAAAAGCAATTTGACTTTCATGTCTTTTTTTTTTTTTTTTTTTTGTGATGGAGTCTCACTCTATGGCCCAGGCTAGAGTGCAGTGGCATGATCTCGGCTCACTGCAACCTCTGCCTCCCGGATTCAAGCGATTCTTCTGCCTCAGCCTCCTGAGTAGCTGGGATTAGAGGCGTGTGCCACCATGGCTGGCTAATTTTTATATTTTTAGTAGAGACAGGGTTTCACTATGTTGGCCAGGCTAGTCTC